>NC_083708.1:17500000-20000000 GCF_033118175.1 Dama dama
ATCAAGGTGTTCATAACTGAGACTAACATCTGAGTCAGGAGGTGGAGTGAGGCGGCCTGCTCTCCCTGGTGTGGACGGGCCGCATCTGCTCTGCTCACCTCCTGAGAACAGAAAGGCCGAGTAAGAGAGAAGCCTCCTGCCTGACTGGTTCTGAGCTGGGACGTCAGTACGCCCCGGCCTTTAAACTCGCACTGAGCTGGAACCTTGGCCCCTCCTGGGTCTGGAACCTGCTGAATGTCAGATGGGAATGCACACGGTCAGCTCTCCTGATCCTGGGGCTTCATAGCTGGACGGGAACTGCACTCTTGGGTCTCCTTGCTGACTTCAGGTCTTGGAAATGCTCAGCTTCCATACTCACACAAGCCAGTTCCCCGTAAGAAATTTATTTCTTTGTTGCTCGCTCTCTGTCCTGTTGGTTCTGTTTCCTTGAAGTGTCCTGACTTGCACACACACAGAACATAGAACTGGCATAACATGACCTTTCGGTGTGTGAGATGGGGTGAGGATGCTCCCTCTCGGACAGGCCTGGTGACTGGAGGGATAGGCCGCGGTCGGCTGACATGGATAGCGTGTGGGACACATCTGCACTGTATGTTGCTGTGTGCATTGCGTGAAGATAAGTTGTTCATTTTTATAAAGTTCATGGTGTTTGCAGGACGAACAGAAAGATGCAGTTTAAGCAGCTGGTTCCATAGGCCTGATTTTATAAATGAAGTAGGAACTGTGGAAATGGATGAGGAAAGGCATGAAAAATTAATGTGGAAGTGACTATTTGGGGGGTAGCAGGAAATGTATTTCCTGTTAGGGGGTGGGCGTTTCCAGGGCCTGGTGTGTGGAGGGCACTGGCTGTGTTTTGTTAAGGGTGCTTGCGATCCACTCTGAAATGGTGAGTGGAGTGAAAGTGGAAATTACCAACTGCAAGGAAATGGAAGAGGCAAGGGCCCAGTAAAGTGGAATATCAGGTCTGTGGGCTCTAATGTATGGGAGAGACTATAGAATGTTTTTTACACCAAATGTGTAGTTTTAATTGCTATCTTATTTCATGTATTTTTATATGTGATTTCACACTTTAGCATGATTTGGATTTCTTGACACCTATTACTTTTAATAATGATAATGTTTATTTGCATTTCATGTGTACTAGACTGTGCCTGATCAGCTTGTGTGTGTGTGTAGTTTATTATCCATTTTAAATCTGATAACACATGTATTAATTAGATCACATCCAGTGACTTGGAGGGAGATTACAGTCCTCAATCCCTTCAGCCCAATAAGAAATTACGAAGCATCTCTAGCTTCTGCTTTACCTTAATGCCTCCTGGAAAAAGCAAGAATTACAGAAAGTTGCAGGAGCATGGCCTCATTTTCTCTCCTTCCTTTGGGTACAATGCTTTGTGAGCCATGCTTTGAGATGTATGACTTTGAGAAAAGTCATATAGCCAATGAGTGGAATCTGTGGTTACAGAAAATTCTTTAAAAGAGACAGGGGTGTTCTCTGTTTTCATGCTCAGTGTTACCTGGAGAAGGATGGATATTTAAAAAACTTGTCTATGAATAGTCTTATTTATGACTGTTGCAAGACTGTAACCTGTTAATATTCATTATCACTGAAGATGTTTAATTCTCTCTAGGAAAGTTTTCCCCCCTGTTTCTCTTTTCCATTTTATAAGGATATATATAATAGTAACATTTGCCCACTATTATTTACCTGACATATTAGGCCATGAGGGATATCCAATATGAAACTGTTGGTTTCCAATGCAAACAATGTTTGTATTCTTCAAAGTTTCATTACCGAGGACAAATGGGAGAGGACATTAATTGTTTACCAAAGGTAGTAGATGTTATAAAAAATTATTGGCTCTTGTTAGCAAGTACTCTGAGACATTATGAGTTATTTTTTGAATAGCCACACTCTGTCTGTCTGTCTGTTCTATCTGATTGCTCATGTAATTGTTGTGGCTTGGTTTAAGATCACGGCGCACTGTGAATACTGCAGGGTCAGAGGAGATCTGCCACAGTGAGCAGCAGGTTTTCCCACTAAGCATTTCCCCTGATCAGGCGTCTTCTCGGATTCCCAGATGGCAGAGTGGTAAAGAATCCTCCTGCCAGTGCAGGAGATGCAAGAGACGAGGGTTCGATCCCTGAGTGCGGAAGATCCCTTGGAGTAGGAAATGGCAACCCACCCTAGTATTTCTTGCCTGAGAATTCCATATGCAGAGGAGCCTGGTGGGCTGCAGTCCATGGGGTGGCAAAGAGTTGCACATGTCTGAGTGACTGAGCACACACACGAAGGCATAGGGTGTCTTCTGCAGATGAGAACATGACTCAGTAAGGGAACCCCAGATATGACCAGAGACAGAACTTCTGCCACCTAGGAGCTCATGAACAACTGCATAACATATAGAAGTTGGCAAATGCCATCGTGGAAATGTACAGAATCTGGTTTGGAAACACACAGACCTCTGCCATGGCTGGCAGGCGTTGGGATGGAGGGCTTGGTTTCCCTTTTCTCCCTGTGGCTTTTCTCAGTCCTCTCATCAAGTTCAGCCTGTGCCTATGTCCTTACTGGTAGATTTGGGATAGCCACGTAGCCTTCCAGGGTTGCTCTGAACATCAGTTGAGTTAGTTCCTGAAACCACTTTGTAAAGTGAAATATGAATAAAAGATTCTTCTCTGTGGTGGCATAAGGTTCATCCTGTGAGCCTCACTGTGCCCCACGTCAGCGTGGTCCTCCCCGGTGGAGCCAGGTGTGCCTGCAGGGCGCTGAGAGCCTGCTGCCTGTGCGGGGTCCACACACGTGGGGTTCTCCAGCATGTGCCCTCATCACTTTTCTGAAAGCACACAAACAGACCGGCAGAAAGAATGGTGTTCTGTTTTGTGTAATCCTGTCACAGTGCTTTCGAATTGTGGGCCTGGAGAAGACTCTTGAGAGTCCCTTTGACAGCAAGGAGGTCCAACCAGTCCATCCTAAAGGAAATCAACCCTGAGTGTTCATTGAAAGGACTGATGCTGAAGCTGAAGCTCTAATACTTTGGCCACCTGATCCAAAGAACTGACTCATTGGAAAAGACCCTGATGCTGGGAATGATTGAGGGCAGGAGGAGAAGGGGACAACAGAGGATGAGATGGCTGGATGGCATCACTGACTCGATGGACATGAGTTTGGGTAAACTCTGGGAGATATGAAGGACAGGGAAGCCTGGCGTGCTGCAGTCCATAGGGTTGCAAAGAGTCGGACACGACTTAGCGACTGAACAACAACAATTCCTGTCATGAGAGCCATGTGTGTGGTTAGAACTGCTGCCCTCAGATTTGCATCTTTGAGCACCTGGAGATGAGATGGTGTGGTTATGACTTGCCCACAGTCGTACCAGTGAGGAGGGATTGAGAAGCAAAAGCAAGAAAGCAGCTTTTGCCTCTCAACTTACTTGTTGGGAGAATTCATTTTATGAGTCTTCCTGAAATCATCACCCATGAAGTTCAGCTTACTTTGATGGAAAATTGAGTAGGTTAATGAAATATTTAAACTTATGTTCACTTTCTTAGCAGAGAACTATTTTGAGTTCCCTGAAAGAAATATGTAATCTACCTGAAGAATTACCATAATACCCTCTGCTCTACTTTTGTGAGGAGTAAGATGGATGTCTTGAGAAGTTCTTTTATCCTTGCTCATAAGAAAATGAAAGTGTCTGTCAGTTTAAAATGAACATGCTGTCTGCTGGTTGTAATGCAGAGATAGCAGCATGCAGTTAAACATGTTGCTGGCAGGCTGCCGTTCTGGTACCACCACATTTGTGAATTTGCCTCATCACCTCCCTAACTTGGAGTACAGATTTTGTAGTGATAGTTCACAATCTCATCTTTGCACATTTGTGGTGGTCACAGTAGACACTTGTTAAATGAGTGCTCTCTGAACTGAAGCTCTATCCTCTGGTTCAGCCTCATCAGCTTCAAATTTTACTGAAGGACAAAGGATCAATGATTTAGATCTCAAGTATGTGGTGGGGCAGGGAGAGAATGCTGCTTTACCATTATTCTTCTGCCCCATTCAACTTAAAAAAAAAAAAAAAAAAAAGACTGTTGGGTGAGATATCCTTTAATTTCCTATGTGCCATGGCTATTTTTTATAACCCTGTGCATTGTCATCCTACTTCCTTCAGCCTCAGGGTAAAAAATTCCTTCTTCATCAGTAAACATTGCCCTTCCGTGGGTCCTTGACTCCATCTCTCACCTGCTCACTGGCTATTGCCCCACCTCCCGGCTTTATTTTCTATCCTATCTGTAGCTTTTGTTTATCTGGGTTTGTTTTTTTTTTCCATCGTAATCTATAATTGCTCAAGTGTCTTTTTTTCCCAGTGTGTCCTGCCATGTTCACCGGTAGCTACTCCCACGTCAAGCTCTCCTGGCCCAGGTCCTCACGAGCCTTGGCCAGCTTCCCCTGTGTGTGTGACTTTCCCATCCACTCTTTCATTCACTTCACCACCCCTACTGACCAAAAACCGCTCAGGACGTGATCGCGTGTGATGTTTTAACTGGTAATTCTGACACATTTTTCATTAGCACTTTATCTGATCAGACTTCCCGCCTGCATGTAATTTCTCCTTGAAACTTCACTTGTCTTTCATGTCAATGTTGTTTCTCCTCTTGGACCTCTTAAGTTGTCTCTTCTCTGTCTCCCTGATGACCGTTCTCTCCACTCAGCCCTCAGATTGACACTCCTCAGGGTGCTTCTTGGAGCCTCGTAACCATTCCTTCCAACACCGCCGCCGCACACTGATGACTCCTAAGGTGTCTGCAGTCTAGACCTTTTCCACATCCTGTGGCTTCTGTGGCCAATTTCCAGGTGAATATCTTAGCCTAGAATTCCCCTGGTTGCTTCCAAGTTCTCAGCGTTTCTCCTAAGCCCCTTTCCTGTCTGTGTGTGCAAGTCAGAAGCACAGGATGCGTGTATTCCCCCTTCACTCCGATGTCTGCATCCGGTCCATCAGCTGGCTTCCGCTGGTGCTGCTTTCCCGACTCAGCCCTTCCTTTCTAGTTTTCCACTGCAACTTCTTGGTTCGTTTCTTTCATCACCAGACATCACAGAGGCCACTCTGAACTGATCTTCCGTGTCTGACTGAGTCCTTCTCCAGTGTGCCCCTCACGGAACTCATAGAGTGGCCTGTGATATGAAAAGGCGATCATCTCGCTTCCCTGAGTCACACCGTGTGTTGTCCCGTTCCTGCTTCCACTGCTGACATCGGTGTTTCTGAAACTGGTTTCATAGATACTTGAGTGTGCTGAAGGACGCTCAGTGATCTCAGTATTGTGGGGATGCTGTTGTTGTTGTTCAGACACTCGGTTGCGTCTCACTCTTTGCCACCCCGTGGACTGCAGCACGCCAGGCTCCCCTGTCCTTCACTGTCTCAAGGAATTTGCTCAGATTCATGTCCGTTGAGTTGGTGATGTCATTAAACCATCTCATCCTCTGTTGCCCTCATCACCTTTTGCCTTCAGTCTTTCCCAGCATCAGGGTCTTTTCTAATAAGTCAGTTCTTTGCATCAGGTGGCCAAAGTATTGGAGCTTCAGCATCAGTCCTTCCAGTACATATTCAGGGTTGATGTCCTTTAGGATTGACTGCTTTGATCTCCTTGCAGTCCAGGGGGCTTTCAAGAGCCTTCTCCAACACCACCATTCAAAAGCATCAAGTCTTCAGTGCTCATCCTTCTTTAAGCTCTTAACTCTTCACACCTGTACATAACTACTGGAAAAACCATAGCTTTGACTATACGAACCTTTTTTGGCAAACTGATTTCTCTGCTTCTTAATACGCTGTCCAGGTTTGTCATAGCTTTCCTTCCAAGGAGCAAGTGTCTTCTAATTTCATGGCTGCAGTCACCATTTTTACTGATAATCATTTCACAAACAACCTTTTTGTGTTTATGATGACATCTCTGCCAAGGAGTTACATAAAGTTACTAAGTTAAGCCTTAACTGTAATATGTCTCAACTGATCCTCGTGGTTATATATATGGTTTCAAAGATCTATGATATATATGCATACATACACATACATATATATATGCACATACATACAAATATATGTGTGAATATATATATACACAGATCTAGATACATATACTTGGATAATTATAAACAAATACGCATGCATGTATATATAATTTGTTTATATATTTATTTTTGTATATTAGGTCTATGCGTGCATATAGACATAATTTTTCCAGATTATACTCACTGTGAACATTAATACAGTTTTAAATAAAATTATACAGAATGTATATTCTGAGGTTCTTAATCTCTTAAGTTTTTTGTGATTTGGGCTCTACATACATGTCTAATTTAATTAATCTCTTACCTTATATTTTCTGTAAAAGGAACGTGAAACTACTGGTGGGCTCTTATAAGTACAGCATTTTGCTTTGTCTTTTTAAGTCTGTGTGTTTTGCTTACCCTTTGGTCAGTGAAATTCTCTCCTCTTCCCCCTGTTCCTCGAACTTTTAACTTGGAGCTCCTGCTTATATCTTATAAATTAGTTCTCTTACCTCTTCCAGGAGGCACTGACCTAACCTGGGTGTGATGTGCAGTGGCCCCCCTGTTTTCGTAGACACACCTGTTATTCTGCAGGTACCTGTTGGGATCGGTACTAGATGCTGACTTCTACCAGGTTCTCTGGTCTCTCTTCTGTGTCTTTCAGGCATGGCCTTGATGAAAGTTAGTGACCCGACAGTATGTGGGGTTAATCACCGTACTTTCTCCCAGATATGCAACTTTTCTACAGTCAGTCCAAGCAATTTCATTCACTTTTCTCCTCTATGTAATTTTTACATGACAGCTTCTCAGATGTCTAAGAATGTGTTTCATGCTTCATTTAGTGTTTTAAGTTAGAAAAATCAGTGTCTAGTTTGATGAAATGTTAGCCACCAAAAGATAACACTTATATTCTCTTCCATTTCAGGAGACCCATCTTCCCAGGTGCAGGCTCAGGAACCTAAAAGTTCTGAAAGTACACCAACTCTGCTGGAAGATTCTGGGTGTTATTTATCAAGTGAGCAGCAGACGCCCTCAGAGACACCCCAGTGCTTTGGGGAGGGCTGGACCCCCACCCCCTTCTCATCACTGCCCATTGGGAGTAGACCTTGTGCTCCCCCAGAAGAGCCTCTGTCTTCTCACATGCACTTCTTGCAACATCTGCTTGGACTAAAGAACCTGACTAAGTCAGAGCATCTGAAAACAGACTTCAGCCACTTTGAAAATGCCTCTGCCACAATATCAGATTCTGTTCTTCAGTTGCTGGATGGCTTGATCGCTTTTTACCGAGCACCCAAACTTCCTTGTTCAAGCTTTTGGACAGAAGCTATTGATACTTTAGCTAGACTGATTGGTGATTGCAACTTATCTAATCATATTCTTAGAAAGTGTTCCAAAAAGTTGGAAGAGTTTGAGAAGACCCTGCTGCAGGCTATTTTAAGGAACAACCATATCAATCGGGTAAGTAGTACGTTTCTTTTATGTATGAAATAGCGTGTCAGTGATTTGAGTGAGCACACCTAGTGGGTAATGCCTGTTGTGGTCGCTTAGCCTCATGGCCCAGAATCTCCAGCTGGACATTGCTTTGTAGCCATCTGCAGCTCTGACTTGTCCTCACGACCCAGCTTTAGCTTCTGATGAATGGCTTTTTTCTCTGTGTAGATGCCTGTGTTTTAAGCTTGTGCTTCTCCTCTTTGTGGCTCTTTTGTTGCCCAGTCGTGTCTGACTCTTTGCAACCTCATTGACTGCCGCACACCAGGCCTCCCTGTCCATCACCAGTTCCTGGAGCTTGCTCAAACTCATGTCCATTGAGTCAGTGATGCCATCCAACCATCACATCCTCTGTTGTCCCCTTCTCCTCCTGCCCTCAATCTTTCGCAGCATCAGGGTCTTTTCCAGTGAGTCAGTTCTTCCCGTCAGGTGGCCAAAGGATCGAAGTTTCAGCTTCAGCATCAGCCCTTCCAATGAATATTTAGGACAGATCTCCTTTAGGATGGGCTGGTTGGATCTCCTTGCAGTCCAAGGGACTCTCAGGAGTCTTCTCCAGCATCACAGTTCAGAAACATCAATTCTTCGGTGCTCAGCTTTCTCTATAGTCAAACTCTTACATCCGTACATGACTACTGGAAAAACCATAGCTTTAACTACATGGAACTTGGTCAGTAAAGTAATGTCTCTGCTTTTTAATAGACTGTCTAGGTAGGTCATAGCTTTTCTTCCAAGGAGCAAGCATCTTTTAATTTCATGGCTGCAGTCACCATCTGCAGTGATTTTGGAGCCCGAGAAAATAAAGTCTCTCACTGTTTCCATTGTGTCCCCATCTATTTCCCATGAAGTGATGGGACTGGATGCCATGATCTTTGTTTTTTGAATGTTGAATTTTAAGCCAACTTTTTTACTCTCTTTAACTTTCATCAAGAGGCTCTTTAGTTCTTCTTCACTTTTTGCCATAAGGGTGGTGTCATCTGCATATCTGAGGTTATTGATATTTCCCCTGGAAATCTGGCTTCCAGCTTGTGCTTCATACAGCCCAACATTTCGCATGATGTACTTTGCATATAAGTTAAATAAGCAGGGTGACAATACACAGCCTTGACGTACTCCTTCACCGATTTGGAACCCGTCTGTTGTTTCATGTCCAGTTCTGACCGTTGCTTCTGGACCTGAATGCAGATTTCTCAGGAGGCAGGTCAGGTGGTCTGATATTCCCATCTCTTTCAGAATTTTCCATAGTTTGTTGTGATCCACACTGTCAAAGAATTTGGCATAGTCAATAAAGCAGAAGTAGATGTTTTTCTGGAACTCGCTTACTTTTTCGATGATCCAATGGATGTTGGCAATTTGATCTCTGGTTCCTCTGCCTTTTCTAAATTCAGCTTGAACATCTGGAAGTTCACAGTTCATGTACTGTTGAAGCCTGGCTAGTAGAATTTTGAGCATTACTTTGCTAGAGTATATCTAGCAAAGAGATACATGAGTGCATGAGATACATGTGCATGAGATACATGCACTTGTGCAGTAGTTTGAACATTCTTTGGCATGGCCTTTCTTAGGGATTGGAATGAAAACTGACCTTTTCCAGTCCTGAGGACACTGCTGAGTTTTCCAAATGTGCTGGCATATTGAGTGCAGCACTTTCACAGCATCATCTTTTAGGATTTGAAATAGCTCAACTGGAATTCCATCACCTCCACTAGCTTTGTTCGTAGTGATGCTTCCTAATAATAATATGACTTTATTATTATTTTTTGTTTCCCTTGTTTATTTACCATGGTTTTCAAAGGTTGACTCAGGGATTCTTTTATTACAAATGACATTCAGGTAACCTAAAATTGTTTTGCTGCTTGGCTCTTGAGACATAATAGAGAGCTTCTTTTTTGCATGGCTTTATTATCTTCCTGAGTATCTGGTCCTTTTTAAATGCCTTCACATTTTAATCCTTTTTAGTTGAGTACTAAAAATGTCAAAGAGGAGATCAAGAGGTCCATCTAACTTATTTACTATATTTCACTGGGTAAAAGGTTCACAGGGTTATTGGACCTTGTTTTTCTTGACAGCTCTCTGCCCAGCATTTGCTCCCCATGTCATTGTCTAATGCTCAGGTTTTTTTTTTTTTTACAACATAGAGCTTTACCTGAATTTTCCAAACTCTGACAGAGGTGAACTAATAATCCAGTTTGTTGTGCATCCACCTTTTCTTTTCCTTTCTATTAAGATGTAACTTGATCAGTATTATAGAAAACTTTATGATTTAGCTCTTGACATTTTGAAAGATACTGAGCTTTCTGTCTGGGAAGTGGAAATTTCTTTTTCTTCCTAATGTGGTCCATCAGAAACTAAGTGTCAGATTATCCATGGTATATATCTGACATAAATAATTTGTTTCTTGCTGCTGCTGCTGCTAAGTCTTAGTCATGGATAAATGCCTCAAGATACTTAATATTCCTTAATTTGTGTTTTTTTCAATCTTTTTGCTTTGTTCTTTTAATACTACTTTAAACAGGTTTTATGTGACTTGGACCCTTCCAGATACTGTCATTCATATTCCTTATCAGTTACCAGATGATGCAAATATTTTTTGAGCCTAGTTTTTCTCTTAAGGATTGGCCTAAACAATAGTAGTTTTGGAAACTGTGTAGAAGAAGCTTATCATAGTATAGTTTGGTCTGAAGTGTATTTTTATACCATTTATCATGACACAAGTCATGGAAGAATGAGTGAATGCGTGGCTTTGTTGTTTAGCCAGTATATCATTGTCATCTTAGTCTTATGTCTGTCTGGGGAGCTTAACTTGGGTTGAGCTGTCCTCTACTTGTACATACCTCTGCTTTACTTGGAAAGGTAATTGTTGCCATTTAGAGAAAGTAGGGTCATAATTGCTCACTGCATTCACATTTAGGATGATGGTTCATAAATAAATTTTAATGACATTATCTCTGGGGATTTTTTGTCTCCCCGGCAAAAGTACTTTAGATTAAGTCATTCAAACTTTGGTAATTATTGCTACCGTCATCATCATTATTACCATTATCATTTTCTTCCAGGTATATTCATAAGCCTTCTTTAGTAGAAAAATTGAGTAACAATTACTCTTTATAAATGCTTTTCTATGTTTTGTTTAGCTTTCTTTAACTAATAAACAATCTCAAAAAAGAATATATTCTGAAATGAAATGCAGGATGGCTCCTTTTATTATATTTTTATGATACTATTCTTGATTTACTAAAAACCCCATAGTTCAGAGAAAAAAGATATTTTGGAAAAAAACCTGTTTTCATAGTTTGGAAGTACTTGATTAATTATATTTCTTAAAAAACATGACTCATGCTATTGATTTTATTTAACCTTCTTTGTGTGATGTAGAGAAAAGGGTGTAGTATGAATCCTTTACTGTTCTGACTAAGGAATTCATGTATTTATAATTCTTGTACAGCCAGGTTTTAAATAAAATATTCAGCAACATGTTTTCAGTACATTCAATAGTAAAATTTTTCTGACCACAACTTAGTGTTTCTTAAATGATATCAGTAAGAACTTGGTATTTTTCAGAATTTTGAGGCATCGTGGTGAATATTAGCTATATAAGGATTGTGTGTATATATACATATATATGCACAATATATATACATATATATGTTCAAGAAAGAGGAGACTGGAATGAGATATCTTGGAGATTGTTTGGAATAATTCCCGGATAGTAGCTTGGTTAAAATTTATTAATAAATGTAGGGTAAGATATTTGATTCATGACTTTTTTTTAGATTTGGATAAATCTGATTTATTTTTGTGCTTTTTTAATGTAACTTTTCATTATGTTTATTCAATAGCTTTTTTTTTTTAGGAATTATTGTCTTAGTTTCATATCTGTCCTATATTTTTAAGATAGCCAGTAGTAGGACTTGCAGATATAATCTACACTGACATTTGGCAGGTATCAAAGATACCTGGCCTGAAACCAGGTCACCTACAGAGGTCTGCATTGGTCCTGCTCTTGGGGTCCCAGGAAGCAGTCTTGACTTAACTTGGGCTGAGCTGTCTTCTACTTACAGGCCCCGGTATGGCCTTTTCCTCATTTGCCTCTGTGCTTGCTTGGGGTCAGGGAGGTTTCCCTTTGTGTTATTTAATGCCCTTTGTTTGACAGCCTGACCTTCCCTATTTTCTCAACATCAAAATGTGTTAATTTCTGTGATTAGAAATAGCATGAACTAATCCTAGTATTGTATACTATTTCTTCAGAGGCCAGGATATCATCATGGAAGTTTAACACTAGAATGCTTACAGTTGTATTTAGATTTTTCAATAGTATCTTTGTCTTAAATTCTCATTTAGGAAAGTGAATGATGATATGAATTTAAATATCAAAACCTATAGTTATCGTTTAGCTTTTTATATATTTAGTGTATGTTGCTAAATCTTAAGAGACTTAATAATTAGTCGCTTAGAAAATATATTCCTTATTTTTTTAAACCATAAACTCTTGGACATATTCTTTATGAAATTGAAAAATAAAACATTGACTACAAGTAGACATCAAATTAGAGACTTTTGTGTGTATAACGGTCCCCCAGAGATGTCTGCATCCTAAACCCTAGACGTTATGAATATATTATATTGACATCATATATCTTATATGATGGTGGGGGAGGGGCTGGGGAATTAAGTTTGCTATCAGCTGACCTTGGGGTGAGATTAACCTGGATTACCCATGTGGGCTCAGTACTCACAAGGGTCTTTATAAATGAAGGAGGGAGGTAGGAGAGGCAGCATCTAAATCCAGAAGATTTTGAAAATGCTTTGCTGTTTGCTGTGGACACGAAAAAGTTGGCTTCAAACTCAACATTCAAAAACCTAAAATCATGGCATGCAGTCCTATCAGTTTAGTTCAGTTCAGTTCAGTTCAGTCGCTCAGTCATGTCTGACTCTTTGCAACCCCGTGAACCACAGCACGCCAGGCCTCCCTGTCCATCACCAACTCCCGGAGTCCACCCAAACTCATGTCCAGTGTGTCGGTGATGCCATCCAGCCATCTCATCCTATGTCGTCCCCTTCTCCTCCTGCCCTCAATCTTTCCCAGCATCAGGGTCTTTTCAGATGAGTCAGCTCTTTGCATCAGGTGGCCAAAGTACTGGAGTTTCAGCTTCAACATCAGTCTCTCCAATGAACGCCCAGGACAAACTCCTTTAGGATGGACTGGTTGGATCCCACTGCAGTCCAAGGGACTCTCGAGTCTTCTCCAACACCATAGTTCAAAAGCATCAATTCTTCTGTGCTTAGCTTTCTTTAGAGTCCAACTCTCACATCCATACATAACTACTGGAAAAACCATAGCCTTGACTAGATGGATCTGTGTTGGCAAAATAATGTCTCTGCTTTTTAATGTGCTGTCTAGGTTGGTCATAACTTTCCTTCCAAGGAGCAAATGTCTTTTAATTTAATGGCTGCAATCATCATCCACAGTGATTTTGGATCCCAGGAAAATAAAGTCAGCCACTGTTTCCATTGTTTCCCCATCTATTTGCCATGAAGTGATGGGACCAGATGCCATGATATTAGTTTTCTGAATGTTGAGCTTTAAGCCAACTTTTTCACTCTCTTCTTTCACTTTCATCAAGAGGCTCTTTAGTTCTTCACTTTCTGCCACAAGGGTGTCATCTGCATATCTGAGGTTATTGATATTTCTCCCAGCAATCTTGATTCCAGTTTGTGCTTCTTCTAGTCCAGCATTTCTCATGATGTACTCTGCATATAAGTTAAATAAGCACGGTGACCATATACAGCCTTGATGTACTCTTTTTCCTATTTGGAACCAGTCTGTTGTTCCATGTCCAGTTCTAACTGTTGCTTCTTGAAGAATTTTCCACAGTTTATTGTGATCCACACAGTCAAAGGCTTTGGCATAGTCAATAAAGCAGAAATAGATGTTTTTCTGGAACTCTCTTGCTTTTTTGATGATCCAGCAGATGTTGGCAATTTGATCTCTGGTTCCTCTGCCTTTTCTAAAATCAGCTTGAACATCTGGAAGTTCACGGTTCCCATATTGCTGAAGCCTGTCACATCATGGCAAATAGATGGGGAAAAAGTGGAAGCAGTTATAGACTTTATTTTGGGGGGATCAAAAATCAGTGCAGATGGTGACTGCAACCATGAAATTAAAACACACTTTTTTCTTGGAAGAAAAACTATGACCAACTTAGACAGCATATTAAAAAGCAGAGACATTACTTTACTGACAAAGGTCTGTCTAGTCAAAGCTATGGTTTTTCCAGTAGTCCTGTATGGATGTGAGAGTTGGACTATAAAGAAAGCTGAGAGCTGAAGAATTGATGCTTTTGAACTGTGGTGTTGGAGAAGACTCTTGAGAGTCCTTTGTACTGCAAGGAGATCCCAGTCAATCCTAAAGGAGATCAGTCCTGAATATTCATTGGAAGGACTGATGCTGAAGCTGAAACTCCAATACTTTGGCCACCTGATGCTAAGAACTGATTCATTGGAAAAGACCCTGATGCTGGGAAAGATCGAAGGCAGGAGGAGAAGGGGTCAGTAGAGGATGAAATGGTTGGATGGCATCACCGACTTGATGGACATGAGTTTTAGTCTTGGAGTTGGTGATGGACATGGAAGCCTGGCGTGCTGCAGTCCATGGGATGACAGAGAGTTGGACACAACTGAGCGACTGAACGGAACTGACCTGTGCAGATGAAAGAGGGGACCATGAGCTAGGAAATGCAGGCTGGAAAAAGGACGTGGGGACTGACCACCACAAGGAGCACAAGCCTGCTGGCCCCTTCACTTTGGGCCATTGAGACTCCTTCAGACTTCTGACCTCCAGAACTGTAATGGAATAAGTGTGTGTTTTTTAAGACACTAAGTTTATGGCAGATTGATAAAACAGCAACAGAAAAAATAGACTGTTTACACAATTTTTATAGTGTTTTCACATCCATTCAATTCAGTTCAGCCACTCAGTCGTGTTGGACTCTTTGCGACCCCATGAATCGCAGCACGCCAGGTCTCCCTGTCCATTACCAGCTCCCAGAGTTTACTCAAACTCATGTCCATCGAGTAGGTGATGCCATCCAACCATCTCATCCTCTGTCTTCCCCTTCTCCAGCCTTCAGTCTTTCCCAGCATAAGGCTCTCTTCGAATGAATCAGTTCTTTGCATCAGGTGGCCAAAGTATTACCTCATAATATATCCTCACGGTAACTCCGTGAGATAGGCACGGTTGCCATTCTTATTCCCATTTGATAGACAGGAAGAATGAGGCTCCGAGAGTTTTGCCCGAGGCCACACCGCTGTCCGGGCCGTGAACACTGGCCCTCGCGGCAGGCTCGCACGTGGCCGTGTCCTCGGCATGCTCCGTCCTTAGAACCTCACATCGGGAAGCTGCCCGGACCCCAGGGTGTCTGCCACTTCACCTGCAGTCTCCTGCCCCTTGCTGGTGGGCTTCTGATGCTTGTCCCCTCCCGTCGGAGTCCGGACTCCGCTGAGCCCCGTCCTCTGATCGCCCCCACCGCCGCCTCACCACGGTCAGGACCTTTAACGAGGGCTGGAATCCCCGCATCTGGGCGGAAGCCCGCCCGGCCGCCTCGGCCTCTGCCGTCTCTCCAGTCCGCCCGATCCCGCTTCGCTGGGTCCGCAGAGACGTGTGCGCTGTCCGAGGCCTTGCTGCTCCATCCCTGACCCGGTGCCGGTGCCGCGGGGCCTGCTGAGCCTCCGGCTCTCTGGCTGTTCCCCCGGCCTTCCAGATGGAGCGTGGGTTCACAGAGGAGCCTTCCCTCGTCCCCTGCCTCTGTCTCCCGTTCCTCTTGCTGATGAAGTCGCCTTCCCGTGGATTCACCGCCTCCACGCTCTGCGGGAGCTCCTGAGTGTGTTCGTCCTCCCGCAGAATCCGGCCTCCGGGCCTCAGGCCAGCCCGGCCCCTCTCCCTGTCCCCGCTGCTCGTGTGCCGTCTGCTGGCGATTGGGGGGTCTGGTTATAGTTGGGGTGGGTGGAGAGTTTAGGCTCCTCACTGGGCTTTGCTCCCCTGGTGGGCCGAGCCACAGTTTTTCCCTCTGATATTTGGCAGCTGTAGGGAGAGTATCTTTTACCATCTAGCTAGGACGCCCCTTTTCTATCCTTTGGCTGGGAGAGCAGTCTTTTATTGTTGATTTTGTCTGTGCCCATTGGCATTTCCGGGCTGTTGGCTTTTTTTAGCTCCAAATCTGGGATAAAGGAGACAAAAACTAAACCAGATCTATTGTTTGTTTTTGAAGGTGCTTCCATACTGTTGTCCATAGTGGCTGTACCAATTTTCATTCCCACCAATAGTGTAACCGAGTTCCCTTTTCTCTATACCCTCTCAGCCCCACCATCAGGCATATATCCAGAGAAAGCCATAATTTAAGAAGATACATCTACCCCGGTATTCCTAGCAGCACTATTACAATAGCCAAGGCATGAAAACCACCAAAATGACTATTGGCAGACAAATGAATAAAGAAAATGTGGAATATATATACAGTGGAATATTACTCAGCCATAAAAAGAATGAAATCATGCCATTTGTAGCAACGTGGATGAACCTAGAGATTCTCACACTAAGTGAAGTAAGTCAGCAGAGGAAGAGAGATATCAGTATCGTTTATATGTAGAGTCTAGAAAAGTGGTACAAATGAGTTTATTTATGAAAGAAATGGAATCACAGATGTAGAAAACAAACTTAAGCTTACCATGGGGGAAGTGGTGGAGGGGAGGAACAAACTGGGAGATCGGAACTGACATATACACATTATATATGTACAGTGTATAAAATGACCAACAGGTACTGACTGTGTAGCGCAGGAAACTATGTACTCAGTGTTTTGTAATAACCTGCAAGGGAAAATAATCTGTAAGAGAATATGTTATATATATAACATATTATATATATATATATATATATGTTTTATATATTATATGTATATATATATATAACTGAATTACTTTTCTATGCACCTGAAACTAACACAACATTGTAAATCAATTATCCTTCAATTAAAAAAAAAAAAAACACCAAAGTAATAACAAAAAAAGGAAAAGGAAACGAGAGAACTCACCACCTAGTTCTTCCTTTGGGTCTAAGGTTCATAGTCTGTCTGCCTGTAAGTCTTCTTGGATGTGTTTTTAAATACAACGCCCAGGGTTTTTAGTTGTACTTAGTGAGAGGATGAGAGATACACAAGTCCATTTCCCAGAAATGGAAACCTGTGCCGTGTTTTTAAAATGCACGCCATCGCGTGTTATTAGGACCAAGAGCCTGCCCAGCTGGCGTCACCCAGCCCTCCATCCCACCGAGACACCACGGCCGGATCTGTACTCCTGTTTTGCCACCACTTAGACCTGTGCTTTTACATAAAAGGCTTATGCTGCTGTTTCTCAGGTTATTTATTTATTTTTTTATCTATTCACTTTGTATCACAGAAGACAAAAATTTATGTCTTATGCCTGCCCTCTTCCAGTCATAGTTTTATCATAAGTTGTGGTTAAATCAGTATTACATATTACATATGTATATTATATAAATATGTAAATTTTTAGCACTGAAACATCCTTTTTCATTTCCTTTTTATACAACTTTTTATTTTTTCTTAGGATTTTTTTTTCCATTTGCTTACCTATAATTGATGCCTCTTTCAGATACTTTGACAGGGTTGTAAACATCCTCTCAGTATGGCCAAACAAATTAAGTCATTTATCAGTTCCACCTTTTATTTATTTATTTTTAAGGCACACCTTCCGGAGCCCTCCATCTTCCTCTTCTAATCTGGGCTGAGCTTTCTGTGTCTCTGCCCAGCTTTATTCCACGGGCTTCTTTTAATCACCGCCCTAGGAATTCTCTTTGCTGCTTTCTTATTCTGCATCTCATAGTCTCTAGGTCTCATATATTCCTTTTCTTAATTTATAACTTCATTTAGGTGATGCACATTCTTTGAGCTCACTTAGAATGGATACCTGGGATGTAAACTTTAAAAAATGTTTGTTTACTTAAAATACTTTTATCCCAACTTTAAATTTTATTGGGGAATTAGGATAGATTTGTCTGGTTCGAAATCATTTTTTTCCATAGAATGTAAAACACTTTTCTACTCACTTCTGGATTCTAGTGTTCCTGTTGAGATTTCCAGCGTAATTCTAATTGTAATTCCTTTCATGTGGCCTTTCTCCTATGCTCACACACCCAGAGAAGCACTTAGGGTCCTTTTTGTTCTTATTGTTTTGTAAACCACAGGCTTCCCATTTGGATCTGTCTGCCGAGCAGGAGACATGGGTTCGATCCCTGGGCCTGGAAGATCCCCGAGGAAGGAGATGGCAACCCATCCCAGTATTCTTGCCTGGGAAATTCCACGGACAGAGGAGTCTGGCAGGCTCCAGTCCATGGGGTCGCAGAAGAGTCGGACATGGCTTAGGGACTACACAACAGCCACAACCCCTGGATGGGGTAGCTCAGTGTGGGTCTTTTAAAATGCTTTTCCTTGGGTCCTTGGTGGGCCTTTGAATCAGGGATTTCATTTTTCAGTTCTGAAAAAGTTTCTGAACAGTTTTTCTCACTTATTTTTTCCTTTTACTTTTTCTCTATCCTTTTTTCATTGGAACAGTTCTTGGTCTAATCCTCTAGATTTCTTTTTGACTTGGATTGTTTATTCATTTTATTTTTGTTTTTCCTAGGAGATTTCCTCAGCTTTTCTTTTAGCCAATCAATTGAAGTTATATTTCTACTCAAATATTAGTAGTTTCTATGACTATTCTCTTAATTGTTCCTGTTTATAGCTCCCAGTTCTTATTTTATATATGATAATATGTAAAATATTTGTATTTTCCTTGTGCCCTGCTTTGCCTCTATTTTCTTCTAGTCTTAATTTCCCCATCTGCATTGATCACTGTTTTTCCTAGTTGAGACTTTCCAGTGCCTTGAAGCATAATAACCTGGAAGATGGGCAGATTTAGGGGGCCGCCTAACTTGGGGGAAGTGCGCATGCTGCTTGCAGAAGCACTGAGGCAGGGGGCGGCTTGGAGAGCCCTGGAGCTGCTTCAGCTTGCAGGGTTTGGTTGGGAAGGAGTGGAGCTTAGCAAGACATGAACCTGACACGATGGAGAAGGTCAAGTAATGATGGTTCTTGCATGTTTTGTTAAAATACTTGAGTTTCTTCTATAAGCCTGAGGTCTCGAGGTGTACAATTTAAAATTGCATGCACAATTTTGTCTGTAGGAGCATCTTGTTCCTAGGAAGGCACCCATCATTTTCATGTTACCCTGAAATACTACTGCAATCCCCAAAGTAAAAGACCCCTGGGAAACCACTGAGATTGATTTGCACAGCCCACCCAAATAAATGCCCTTTCATCCAAATTCTACCCCTTTTCAAAACATGGCTCAAATCTCACTTCACTCATAAAGTCTTTATCAATTTGATCCTGAAACGGGCTCCTCTTTTGAACTCCTATAGCAGTTATTGTCTGTGTAATTCACTTTTCAGTTTGCTGTATGCTGTCTCATTTTACCTTATCTAGTATGGCTTGGATTTTTTAAATATTTTATTAGACCTGTCAAATATTTTTATTGCAGGCATGAGTAGCTAAAGTTAGCATCCCACAGATGTTGTTTACTAACACTGGCCTTTGAAAGGTAACTTGTTGGGTTCCACATGTATGAAAGGAAGACAGTAGGTGGTTTCCTTACAGGGCTGTTGGGAATTTTCAATGAATAGATACACATGAAGTGCTTATTAGCATGATACCTGATACCATGTAGTCTTCTGAGGAAGGGGCCCTATCCTGTTTTCTCCACTATTCCTAATACAATGCTGAGCTCATTTTCGGAGCAGAAGGAACTATCTCTTTGAATTGAAGAAGACAGTGAAAACAAATGACAGGTTAAACTTTATATACCCCCATACATACAAGTACCATCTTCTGTCTTTTGATCAAATTTTTTGTGTTTAAAGCCTAGTGATATGGATGGCCCTAGAGTCTGTCGTACAAAGTGGAAGTCAGAAAGAGAAAGACAAATATCAGATATGAATGCATATATACAGAATCTAGTAAAAGGCCCAGGTGAACTTATTTGCAGGGCAGGAATAGAGGCGCAGGCATGGAGAACGGGCTTGTGGACACAGTGGGGGAAGGGGAGAGTGGGCTGAAATGGGAGTAGCACTGACATATATACACGACCAGCTGCAAGGCAGATAGCTAGTGGCCCGCGGCTCTATAGATGGGGAGCTCAGTGCTCTGTGGTGACCTAGGTGGGTGGGATGAGGGGTGGGAGGCTCAGGAGGGAGGGGATGTGTGTACATACAGGCGATTCACTTTGTTGTACATCAGAAACTAACACAGCATCGTAAAGCAATTATACTCCAGCAATAAAAGCATAAATGAATAAAATAAAACCTTCCTGAGCATCAGCTCTAACTGATGTTGAAGCCTCCACGTAGCAGCAGGCATCATCTCTGTTGTCACTGGCATTGCTTTCAGCAACCACAGCCTCCCATTGACTGATAAGCTTACTAGCAGGTTTCATGGATTTTTCTATTTTAATTATAGAAAATCTGTGTTAATTAGTAATAACTGTTCGACTGGCATGCTTTCACTTACTCTCTGCACCCATCCCTTCCTGCTGAGCTGTATTATGTCTCTGCCACGGGGTGTGGTAGCTGTTGATTCCCCTAGACTGTCATTTTTGCCTAGATCACCAATGATGTGGCTTTCAGGCATTTATAGATAAATCTGAAGATATGTCTCATGAAATCAAATGTCTTTATTCACCAGTATGTGTTTTCTAGTTCTGTCTTAAAGCTCAGTCATGCCACAATCATATCAACTGGTAAAACATATTAATTTTTTAATTCATTTGTGTTCGGGTAGCAGTATTTGTTTTATCTTTGCCTGCTGAGTTAGGGCATCACTGTAGTAATACAGACGTTTACTCCTGTACAGACTTTCCAGAAAGCTTTACCTTCTGTTTTTGTTAAAGAAGGTCTTCATCAGTTTCTTGAAGCTTGCCTCGTGGATTTTTAATGGTACCCACAATCTGCTTTGTTCTAGGATACTCCTGGGAAATAGAAGTTGTGTCTAAGTTTAAGGCTCCATGCCTCATTGCATCCCTGTGCAGGGTTGTGTCTAAAAAAAAAAATCTGGGCTAATATTCCTGCAGTTGTACTTTAATTTAATAGGCATTTACTGAAACGAGTTGTAACATAAACTAAAATCTTGATACTCATTTGATCACTGCATAAATCAGACATTCTTTGGGTTTACAAAGAAGTGTTTAACTTGCGGTGCTCATGTAGAGGAAAGAGGAATAGACAGAACAGAACGTAGTTTGGTTTACTTTCAAGGTATAGTTTATCTCTTCCTAAGATAATTTAGCAGCAGTCTGCCTTCATGTTACACTTCGTAGCTTGGGAAGCACCTTCACCAGGAGTTTATTTTCTCTTCTTGCAGCAGCACTGTGTTTCTGGTTGTTACTACTGTCTTCAGTTTCTAGAGGAAAAAAATTGAAGATAGGTTAAAGGACTCGTTACTTAATTTACTTAATTAGATACTTAATCAACCAGTCACGGAAGAGCTGAATCTCAGACCTATAGCTGTGACCACAGATTCTTTCCCTCTTTCTACTATATCTTATTTCCATCATTCGTTTAAAAAAATTATCCATACAAGAAGAAGTAAACTGACTTCAGTTTATGGGATAGCAAAAAAATCCATTTGAAATCAAAGACCTTAGCAGTATTTCTCTCAATTTTATAAGAAGAATATTTATTTATAGTTTGCTAGGATAAGTTTCTGCATTTTATTCTGTGCACAGGTTATATTTATAGAAAGGAAAATAAAGCTCCTGCTCTGCGTTATGATATAAGGTCACTGTTCCTTTGTTTTCTCTTTATTGGCTATAAATAACACTCTGTTGGAGACTTTATAATAGCATATTGAGTCTTAGAGCACTAGTGTCTAATTGAATATAAACTATGTGGTTTTGCTTGTGTCTGCATAAAAATGAAAATGTCTTCCTTCCTGTTTTAATAATTTGTATGAAGTACATTTATATTTTGATGTTTATAAGTTTATAAATAGGAATTTGACACTATCTTTTTTTTTTTTTTTTTGGTGTATTTTTCTCATTGAGTTCCAAATCTGCATCAAGTACCCACCGCACTTAGTTATCAATCTTTTAAGGGTTGGGAAAGCTTAAATCAAAGCTCTCAAATATGAGACTTGGAAAAATCGAACAATCCCGAGAACGTTAAAATCGCTTTCTCATTGTTTATAAGCAACAATGATTTTGAAGCAGAACATTTTACTTTGAGCGTATGATTAACCATTAATCCCTTTGCTTGTTTTTCCTGTGGTATTTTTCATGTGCAGGGCCTATAATATGAAAAATAGTACCCCTCCCATGGGCTGGGTTCTGTCAGAGATACTGGATGTCCTGTGCTTGACTAACGAGACACAGTCTCAGACTTGAAAGTGAAAGTAGCTAATACTCTAGATAGCTATAGAGTAACGTGGCTTCCTACGTGGCGCTAGTGGTAAAGAACCCACCTGCCAGTGCAGAAGACTTAAGAGAGGCAGGTTCGATCCCTGGGTCGGGAAGATCCCCTGGAGAAGGGCATGGCAGCCCACTCCAGTGTTCTTGCCTGGGAAATCCCATGGACAGTGGAGCCTTGCATGGGGTCTCAAAGAGGTGGACACGACTGAAGTGACTCAGCACACACACATAAAATAACAGCTGCATAAAAAGAAATGACAAGGGTAAATGGGAGAGAATAGAAGAAAAGACCTAATTTAAATTGGTGAGACATGCAAGGCCTCCTGGAGGAAGTATAAATAGAATTAGAGGGAGTTTGGAGTAAGGACTTTGATGCCAGTGGTCATGGTGTGTCCCTGAGATAGGGTGGGTGTGTGATTGGAGGCAGGTGCTCCAGTTGAGAGTGGAGAGGGCAGGGTTGTGTAATAAGTTTGGGAAAGTATGGACTGGAAGGCACTTGGAGGTTACATCCTGTATTCGTTTCCGGGGGCTGCTGAAACAAATGATCACAGTCTCCAAGGCTTAACAATGGAAATTTATTCTCTCACAGTGTTGGTGGCCAGAAATCTGAAATAAAGGTGTCTTCTTGTGGAGGTGTAGGGGAGAATGTGTTCCTTGCCTCTTGCAAATTCTGGTGGCTTCTGGCCATGCTGGGTAGTGGCTGCATCTGGCTCTGTTCCATCTTCACTGTATGTCCAAGCTTCCTGTGCCTCTTACTTCTGAGGATAATGGTGATGGCATTTAGGGGCTTCCTAAACAATCCAGGATGCTCTCTTCATTTCAAGATCCTTTACTTAATCACCATCACAAAGACCTTATTATTATTTTTTTTGTAAATAAAATGGTGACATTCACATATTACAGGGACTTGATATGATATCGTTTGAGGGCCTACCACACCTATCTGGAGTTTATTTCCACTCTTACCCTTTGACCTTATTAAAATATCTTTCTTTGTCTACATGCCTGCCATGCATGTGTTATGCATGCTTCACCCCTTAACCAGGGCTGCGTCTCATCTCATCCCCCTTGCCCGGAATAGGCATGTAGGCATTTGAGCCCATTGAGGTCCCAGGAGAGGCTTTCTCTGGGCTTCTGGGGAAGTGTCTTCTCATTCTCTGAAAGATACCTAAAAGCGAGTCTATCCTTTCCTCTGGCTACTGTCTTGTGAAGATGCAAAGCTGAGACTCACAGTCATCGTGCTCTCATCTGAAGGACGGAACAGATAGCTAAAGGAGGGTAAACTCCAGAGAATCACAGGGAATCCAGCCAGAACTAGTCAACCCTGCAGCCTTCACAGTCTCTGGATTTCCATTCATAGAAGTCAGCGCATTTCATTAGCATTTAAAGAGATTTGAGTTGGGGTTTATGCAGCTGGGGGCCCACAGCATCTCTTGGATGGGCTGTGGCAAGGAATTTGGATTTTATTTGCTATGAAATGGAAGTCTTTGATTTAGATTTCAAAGCCTTACTGAATATCATTGGGGTAACTGATTAGAAGGGACAGGAGGTGGGGTAGAGAAGCTATTTAAGTCATGTTGCAGTCCAGGTGACTGGATGGGGGTTTACACTAGGGTGGTAAAGGTAGAAATGAGAATAGTTGTACAGATCTAAAATATATACTGAAGACAAACGTATGTACTGCAGGATTTCTCATTAAAGTTGGTAGACTGGGGACAGATATCTATGTGGCTTCTACCTGATTAAAACAATAGTAAAGGACTTTTTAAAATTTATTTATTTATTTTTTTTTTGGCTTTTAGGGAATTGCAAATTTTATTTATTTATTTATTTATTTTTTTTGTCAGTATTATTACCTGAAACTTTTTTTTTTTTTAATTATTATTATTTTTTTTTCCAGTGGGTTTTGTCATACATTGATATGAATCAGCCATGGATTTACATGTATTCCCAATCCCGATCCCCCCTCCCACCTCCCTCTCCACCCGATTCCTCTGGGTCTTCCCAGTGCACCAGGCCGGAGCACTTGTCTCGTGCATCCCACCTGGGCTGGTGATCTGTTTCACCATAGACAGTATACATGCTGTTCTTTTGAAATATGCCACCCTCACATTCTCCCACAAAGTTCAAAAGTCTGTTCTCTATTTCTGTGTCTCTTTTTCTGTTCTGCATATAGGGTTATCGTTATCACCTTTCTAAATTCCATATACATGTGTCAGTATGCTGTAATGTTCTTTATCTTTCTGGCTTACTTCACTCTGTATAATGGGCTCCAGCTTCATCCATCTCATTAGGACTGGTTCAAATGACTTTTTTTTAAAAAGGCATAATCATACGGGGGATATGGGAAACCAGACAATAGCAACTAACTATTAGAAGCTGGAAAGGACTTGAACAATTGGTAAATGCCTTAGCAGATCTGAGAAAACAGAATGGTAAGGACCTTTTGAGAAAGCTATTATCCAAACTAATTTTCACAGTAGACTTGCCAAAGACCTAGAAATTAGCTTTGTTAGTTACCTCTGGAAGAGGAAATGGAGGCCAGGTGCTGGAAGGTAAAATAAGGAGGTTTGGTCAGAAGTGTACTCGGGAAGCATTAGAGCCCAGGGCCAAGGACAGCGCCCCCTGCACACCCCCCACCCCCTCCCGCACACCTTACATGGCAGGGATGGGCCAGTCCCACAGCTGGAGGAAGCCTAGAGGTTTACTCTCTGGAAATAGTAGTAGTAGTAGCAGTAATAATAAGACATCCTACTGGTAAAATTAGAATTAGAGGGTACAAGTGCTGTATTTTTTAAACGGGAATTAAATAAACACACATGTACAGTTGTTGATACCTCCCTAGCTTTCTTATCCCATTTAACTCCAAAACACTCGGAACAAGACCTTTAACTCTCAGACAGCAGATGAGACATTTTTCTGGGAACCCTGGACATCCTAGAGGAAACACATGGGTGTGCTGAGATCAGTTTCCCTAAAGGAAACAACACCAGAGCGCTCTGCCCTCAGGCTTGGTGCACTGGCCCTGCCCACAGACCAGAGCTTCTGTCAGCTTTCAGTCCTGGCACTAAGACGCAGGGTTAGCAGGTTTCTGAGAGAAGTGTCTTAATATGAAAGTTAGATCCTGAAAATAATGCGGTGAATTCAGAGAGCAGACAGAGAGGCAGGGGAGATCTTCTAGAATGTACGGGAAATAAGTAATAGAAAATCAGTGAGCAAAAGAAAACCGGAGGGCTGATTTTTAGAGTTGAACATTTGAATAATGGAGTTCCAGAAAGAGGGAAGAAGAAAATAAGAAGAATTTGTTGAAGATACAATTTAAGAAATTTCCCCAAAGTGAAAAACCTGCATTTCTAGATCATCAGCCTACCAAGTACCCTGTACTTGGAGGAAAATAAACTTAAACTGAGGCTGACACCATGAAATTTCAGAATACTAGTTCAAAGAAATGATATGCTTCCAGAGAGAAGAGGAAAAAAGTTTAAAGTTTACAAGCCAAATACCAGGAATATGCATATTTCAGATTTTTCAAAAGCAAAAACAGCAGAAGAATTGAAGACAGTGAAATCTTATCAGATATTTTCCAGGAAATTTATTTCCAGCTCAGGATTCAGTACTTGATCAAACTATCAATCACGTGTAAGAGTAAATGAAGGTATTTTGAGGCATATTAGGTCTAAAGTTATACCTCCCATGTATGTACTCTTTCTCAAGGCACTGTTAGATGATATTCTCTCACAAAATGAGCTGGTGAACCAAGAATAGAAGGCAGGAAATACAGGAAACTGAAGAACAACACACAACGGGAGGTACTGATGGTGAGGGAAATTTCAGGATGACTGTACCGCACAGGCCTTAGAGAGCAACCTCATGGACTGAAGTCAGAGATGCTAGCAGAGAGCCTTTAAGAAAGTAAGACTGACAGAATACACAGTGTAGGAATATCTTCAGAGTGAATTAAGACAGTTGTAGAAGAATTTGGGGTGGAATTTTATTGTATGTGTAGAAATTAACCAATGAATAAAAACACTTATTAATTTCAAGTAAATGTGCATCAAAAAGAAAAATATATAATGATCTGTGTGGCTTGGCTATGCATAGTGTTTACATAGTTACCATGATATAAACATAGAGTAAATATCAGTCCAAAATCATGGGTGAAAAGTATATGAATGTGAGAGAGACAGAGAAAGAGAGAGAGAGAGAAAGAGAGAGAGGAGGAGGTTGAGAAAGGAGTTGAATGCAGGGCAAAGACAGATAGTCCCTTTCATGGAAGGGAAAACCATTGTTTTTTAAGAAGTATGTTATTTATAATAGTGAAGGTAAGTACCAAAAGAATCACCTAGAAGAGTTTCAAATGAGAGTGACGTTAGAGGGTGGTAGAGTCCTACTCTGTTTGGATGCTGTGCAACTGTCATAGACAATATATGCTTGACCCGCTTTAATAAAAGTGAAAACCAGAAAATGTAATTGTGTTAGAGGGAGACTCCACTGGATTTGGTTATGGACTTGATGTGGGGGGTGAGGGTGAAGTAGACCTCAGACAGTATCCCTGGGTCCTCAAGAAGCCCGTGAACAGAAGTGCCGTTTACAGGTTGACGGACAGACAGATGGGAGGAGGGACAGACTGAGACTGGGGCGGTGGGGGTGGGGCAGGGGCGAGGAAACCAGGCTCCTTTGGGGACAAAGTGGGTTTTACATTGACTGTAAAATGATGTGCTTAGCAAGGAGGTTGGCTTTATCAGTCTGGACCACAGGAGAGAACTGACCTGGGCATTATCAAGTCTTCATCAGGCTACAGAGGTTGTTTCAGGCTGCGGGAAGACAGGTCACAGGCAGAAATGGAGGAGGGCCCAGCAGGCGCCCTGCGTGTTCAGTCTGGTAGCGAGGAAGCAGCCCGCAAGGGAGCGAAGAAGTCAGAGGACCAAGAGGTAGGAGAGAAGTTGGCGAGCGTTGTCATAAAGTGAAGAGAAGAGGGTCTTTCACAGAGAGGGGGCCGGTCTTCTTGCCGCAGGGCACTCAGAGCCCTGCGTATGTGACTGAGGCTCTATACAACATGGTGCTACCTCCATACGTTGACTGAGGATGCTCTCAATCTTTTTTTTTTTCTTTTTTATTTTTATTTTTTTTTCTTTTTTATTTTTTTTTAATTTTTATTATTATTATTATTATTATTTTTTTCCAGTGGGTTTTGTCATACATTGATATGAATCAGCCATGGATTTACATGTATTCCCAATCCCGATCCCCCCTCCCACCTCCCTCTCCACCCGATTCCTCTGGGTCTTCCCAGTGCACCAGGCCGGAGCACTTGTCTCGTGCATCCCTCCTGGGCTGGTGATCTGTTTCACCATAGATAGTATACATGCTGTTCTTTTGAAATATCCCACCCTCACATTCTCCCACAAAGTTCAAAAGTCTGTTCTGTATTTCTGTGTCTCTTTTTCTGTTCTGAATATAGGGTTATCGTTATCACCTTTCTAAATTCCATATACATGTGTCAGTATGCTGTAATGTTCTTTATCTTTCTGGCTTACTTCACTCTGTATAATGGGCTCCAGCTTCATCCATCTCATTAGGACTGGTTCAAATGAATTCTTTTTAATGGCTGAGTAACGCACCAGTGGCCATGTTATTACTTGCACACAAGCACCTTCATATTTGAGTTAATGCTAGGGAAACATAGTGTAGATAATTCAAAATAATAATTGAAAATTATATATTCTTTTAAAGCATGCTGTCACATTGGATTTAACTTTGATTGGAACCCGTCCATTGCCCTAACCATGATTGGTCTGTATGGAAAGATGTTACGACATTTACCAGAAATGTCTTTTTTCTGTTTGTAATTTGTCACTTCCCTAGACTTCCATCTCTCAATTCTCTCTGTCAAATGTTATTTTCATCCCCCCCACCCCCGCCTAGCTCTATGCTTTAGTGCTTTAGTTCTACACTTTTATTCAGAAACTCTTCGAAAAAGCGAAAGAGCATGGCTTTGAGTTGGCTGTAGTTGTTGATTTTCACGTGAAGAGTTCTGATCACTTGCAAACAGAAGGTGTCATGTCCTAATGGAGAAGCTCCTGTGACCATTTGGGGATGACATGGTGATTACTTCAGGTTCCTTTGGAATGTCTGTGAGTCTGAGTAGTGAGTAGTAGTCACCTTAATAGGGATGTGTCCTGGAAAATAACAGCCATTCTTGGGAGTTTGCAAAGGGTGAAGACTCTTTCAGCTCAGCCTAAGGAAGAGCACGTTACAATAAAGATGAATGCAGACTGGCCGTGGAACGCTGGTCACATGGTGTCTCTTTTTAGGTTATACGGGCGTGAATCTCTTGACCTGCTTCTCTAGCTGACTTGTAATTTTGGCTTCCTGTCTTTTATCTTTTCTCTGTGTCATGGCCTTTCAGTTCTCCTGTGCTTCAAACTAAGGGCCAAGTCCAGTCCCTGCCATATTAAAGCCTAATTAAATTAAATAATTCTAATTCTAATATAGTCTTACTGAACAAAATAATTCAATTAGCAAGTAGCTAATATTCCTTCTATTAAAAGTATATGTGACAATCAGCATGCCAGAATCACCAAATGTACTCAAATCAGCCTCACAAATGAAGAATAATGCTTATATGTAGAATGTCCTTTTATGGTGAATCTTGGTAAAGTAGACTGATTTTGTGCCACATGATAATTAAAGATTGTTTTTATAGAGCTGGGCAGATACCGTCTTCCCTTTTCTGTGTTGATAAATGCAAAATCTTAGCACCCCTCCCACCTCATCTTTGAAATCGGATTCTGTATTTTAACAAGATCCCTAGGTAATTCATGTACATATTAAAGTTTGAGGTGCCCTGAATTAAAAGGTAAATTTTGATTCTAATTCTTCAGTAATGAAGGCCTGTATTTATTGAATTCTCCTTAAGTTCTTTGCAGAGATTATTTCACTTAATCCTTATAACAACCCAGGAAAGATATTTTTTATTATCCTTATTTTGCAGATGGAGAAATTGCGCCATAAGGAGTTCTAAAACCTTTTCCATAGACATAGCTGGCCAGACCCTGGATCTGGTCCAGGCAGTCCTGCTCAGCAGGCTGTGTTCTTCAACAAGACAGCCCCTGCGTTCCCAGAGCTCTGGTTCGTTACTCCCAGCTCCTAGGCACTCAGCATCCTGTGCTCCCCTGGTGTGGTGTCTGTCATCTAAGCTCAGAGAATCTCTCTCTTCCCTGTACCTTAGCTGGAAAGGTGTTTGAGAAGGATGTGCACCTTCTGTCTGCCCTGGAGGACATTCACCTTGTCTCTGCCCTGGTTACCGGAGGGTTTTGGAGCCGTGTGCATGGGTGGTGTGCCCGCTGTGTGTCCGCCACGAGGAGGCAGACAGGATGGAGCAGGGGCAATGCTATGAACATGGTCTGGATTCTGGCATTTGGAAATCTCTTAGGGAATTGTCGGTTAGGGCTGAGGGAAAGATGAGAGGAGAGACTCTAAGACCCTCTGGGCCTATGCTGTGCTTAGTCGCTCAGTTGTGTCTGACTCTTTGTGACCCCATGGACTGTAGCCCACCAGGCTCCTCTGTCCGTGGGGATTCTCTAGGCAAGAATACTGGAGTGAGTTGCCATGCCCCCCTCCAGGGGATCTTCCCAACCCAGGGATCAAACCCAGGTCTCCCGCATTGCAGGTAGATTCTTTATTGTCTGAGCCACTGGGGAAGCCCAGCATATCCTAAAACCATGGAAGTAAATGAATCTTTCATATCCGCCTAAGACATGATTTTACACATAAGGGAAAGAATTTCCATTTCAGAAAAATATCCTAATCTACTCAGATTTTTAAAGAAGTTTCACAGAATTATGAGCAACACATACTTAAAATACACAGTTTGATAAATTTTCATTTATTTGTCTGCAGCTGTTTTCACAGGAGACAAACTTTGTTACACTACAAAATAGGAAAATGGAAGTATATGGAAAGTTTACAGCTTAGTGGTTGAGATCTTGGTCAAATGGTTGAATCTTTCTGTTTGGATAAGGGAAGGAGCCTAGAAGAGAGAAGTCACAGGCTGACTTCAGGTGGAAATGGACAGGGTGCACCTGAGATTGGAATAAAGGAATGTTGGGGCCACTTCCCTAGTTTGACAGTTGTAGCTCATTTATTACCATGTTTGTAAACAAAAGTGTCGTTGTATGTAGCTGTGGCTGAACCAGAAGCATGGCCATCATTGCTCATCCATGCTTTGCATATTAAAGTAACAGGTTATGAGTTTTGAATGAATATGTATTGAGCATATGTAAAATTGGCTTCCCAAGTGGCTTAGTCATAAAGAATCTGCCTGCCAGTGCAGGAGATGCAGGAGATATGGGTTCAGTCCCTGGGTTGGAAAGATCCCCTGGAGAAGGAAATGGCAACCCACTCCAGTATTCTTGTCTGGAGAATCCCATGAACACAGGAGCTTAGCAGGCTGAAGGCCATGAAGTCATGAAGAATCAGACACAACTGAGCACACACGCACGTATATAAAATCACTTACTGTTTTTCATGAAAGGCCTTCAAATTCATATCAGCCTATTGCTGATTAAATATAGCATATATAATAGTAGACCTCCATCTTAGCTGACTTTTATTTCTCTTTAGGGCATTTACCTGAAACTCAGAAAGAGGCATTGTATTTCTTTGTAAATCTTTTGTTTTCCCCCACTCCTGTGTTGTTGTCTATTGCAGCTTTGCATTTTCAGAGGAAACCATGGTATGAGTTTGTCTGGGAAATAGAAGACTTGAGCTTTCTGTACATTCCAGGGATCACTGTCTGAAAGATGGGGTCTCTCCTCCAAACTATTGCCTAACAATCAGGACAGTATAGACTCGTCTAAGAGGAGTATAGTTGGATGAATTGGAGTGTAGATGAGCGTATATGTGGTAATATATACTTAGTCTGTGAGATGTATATACCTAAGGGTATAAAAGGGGAAAATGGCAAAATAATTATAAAAACACACCTCCCTTCTTAATGAACAGCTTATTTTACTTTTCATATGTGTTCCATTTTTTCCCATGAGTCTTAATAAAAACCATGAAAAAATCTGATAAAGCTGATCTCTCAACATAGTTTCAGATGCTAAGGCAAACAGAAAATATAACAATACAGTGAACTCCATTCTTGGATTTGTAAATAATTGAAACCAGAGAAGGCTTAGGAAGGTCTCTTCATTTCCTTCACCAGGAGTTTTACCTTGTATTGTAGAAGATAGTTATTCTAAAATATGACATTAATTTTTGTCCAAAGTAAGATTTTCTTTTATGTTAGCCATTTTCATTGTTATTTTATGAGAAGCACTTTTTTAAAAAAAAGAACACAAAGTTAAGGAAAATACTAGAAAGTAAATGTCAATCTGATCTTTTCTTTTCGTTGCTTCAGAGTAAAATCAAATAATAAAATAAGAACACTTAAACACTAATTGAGGGCTTCCCTGGTGGTTCAGAGGGTAAAGAATTTTCCTGCAATGCAGGAGACCCAGGTTTGATCCCTGAGTCAGGAAGATCCCCTGGAGAAGAAAATGGCAACCTGCTCCAGTATTCTTGCCTGGAGAATTCATGCACAGAGGAACCTGGTGGGCTATAGTCCATGGGGGTCACAAAGAGTCGGACATGACTGAGCGACTTTTTACAAACACTAATTATGGTATGTTTAAATAAAGACATACATAGTTACTTATAAATATATTTACCTATGCCTAGTTTCAGCCTTTTGCCAAGAGACGAGTTCCTTAGAAAACAGTACTGAAACTTCCTTTTTTTTTTTTTTAAGCAAACTAATCTTAAATAAGTTGGGCAGAATTGTAGAGAATTTGAGTGTAGAATTCATCTTCACATAATTGCTACTAACTGACACGAAGTGGACAATAGTCCTTAACCTGTCTTTTTAAAAAAGATACTGGTGCCTGAATCTCATGATGGACCCATTGAAATGGAATTTGGGGGCACCTGATATCTTTACAAGTTTCACATTGATTCTGGTACTCAGTATCATGGAGAACCACTGAGCTAGAGAGGTGTTCTATTTAAAAAATGAAATGTACATGCATGCGTATAAGCAAACACACACACATACCATTTAGTAACTGATCAGATACATTTTTTAGATGCTTTGGTGTAAGTCTTGGAAGTTTTCAGGTGCTGAAATGAACACTTGATCTCTCAGTGTTGTGTTTGCATATTGGCTAGTTAAAGCACCCACTGTTAGCCATCTCTTGTGGTCTGTTTTTGGCAGCTATTAGGTTGACATAACCTGACCTAGCAACCAGGAAATATTTTCTGTTCATGGGCAAATGCTATTTAAAAATAGATGAATGTATCTCCTTAATGCATTTCAAGTCTACGAACATGAGACTTCGTTCTCCGTGAATTAATTAAATACAAAGGAAATTAATACTGAAGAAATATTGTACATTCTTAGGTGTAGGAGTGTCAGTTAAAGCTGGCAGAATCAGTTCAGTTAAAGCTGTTCAATCATAGAAGTTATTAAGAAGTTCTTTTAAAACTTGCAGTCTGGTAAGTAACAGCAAATGACTGGATGCTGAGCATTGTTAAATGTAAATGTCACATTGAATTGACTTGCCTGAGATTGTTTTTTCAGAGTACCATATTTACATGCATTATTTCTCCCTTTATACCCCATGATAAATAGAAGAGGAAATATAACCAACCATCTGGGTCCTGTTCAGTTGCCATCCTAGGAAACTCTCATAAATCCTACTTCTTCCTTTTACTTTCTAGTGAGCTAATTATCCAGAATTTCCAAGAAATCAGTGGCAAGGCATATTGCTGACTCAGGATTGAGGCTTGTTAGAAAGTGTCCATACTTTTTCCTCCTATCCCAGTTACCTATATGAATAATATACTCTCCCTACAATTTGGGGCTTCCCTTGTGACTCAGCTGGTAAAGAATCTGCCTGCGATGCAGGAGACCTGGGTTCGATCCCTGGATTGGGAAGATCCCCTGGAGAAGGGAAAGGCTACCCACTCCAGTATTCTGGCCTAGAGAATCCATGGACTGTATAGTCCATGGGGGTCACGAAGTGTCAGACACGACTCAGTGACTTTCACATACCCCACAATTTATCCATCAGATAAATATTTGGATAAAGCTACTATAGAATATAGGAAATCACTCGGGATTTGGAGTGGGAAGTGAGAGGGTTTTTCACTTACCAGCAAGTCATGTAACCTCTGTGTATTTGCATTTTATCATTTGAAAATGGATTAGGGAAGGATAAAATGGTGTTTGTAGGAGGCACTTTGTAAATTTTTGAAGGCTTATGCAAATTCTATTATTTTATTATTAATGCAGCTCTCTCTAGAGAGAGATGTCACATAAAAGCCAATTCAAAATTAAAAATTCTGGTGAAGATGTGTCTCAAAGCAAATCAGAACTGTGGACCACAGCTTGTTGGTAATAGGTCTGAGTCTCTGTCCAGTTCAATTCAGTTGCTCAGTTGCCTCTGACTCTGTGACCCCGTGGACTGCAGCACGCCAGGCCTCCCTGTCCATTGCCAACTCCCAGAATTTGCTCAAATTCATGTCCATTGAGTTGGTGATGCCATCCAACCATCTCATACTCTGTCATCCCCTTCTCCTCCTGCCTTCAGTCTTTCCCAGCATCAGGGTCTTTTCAGATGAGTCAGTTCTTCCCATCAGCTGGCCAAAGTATTGGAGTTTCAGCTTCAGCATCAGTCCTTCCAATGAACACCCAGGACTGATCTCCTTTAGGATGGACTGGTTGGATCTCCTTGCAGTCCAAGGGACTCTCAAGAGTCTTTCTCAACACGGTTCAGAAGCATCAGTTCTTTGGCACTCAGTTCTCTTTATAGTCCAACTCTCACATCCATACATGACCACTGGAAAAACTATAGGTTTGACTAGACAGACCTTTGTTGGCAAAGTAATGTCTCTGCTTTTTAATATAATGTCTAGATTGGTCACAACTTTTCTTCCAAGGAGCAGTAGTCTTTTTTAATTTCATGGCTGCAATCACCATTGCAGTGATTTTGAAGCCCCCAAAAATAAAGTCTGTCACTGTTTCCACTGTTTCCCCATCTATTTGCCATGAAGTGATGGGACCACACGCCATGGTTGTAGTTTTCTGAATGTTGAGCTTTAAGCCAACTTCTTCACTCTCCTCTTTCACTTTCATTAAGAGGCTCTTTAGTTCTTCTTCCCTTTCTGCCATAACGGTGGTGTTATCTCCATATCTGAGGTTATTGATATTTCTCCTGGCAGTCTTGATTCTAGCTTGTGCTTCATCCAGTCCAGTGTTTCTCATGATGTACTCTGCATGTAAGTTAAAGAAACAGGGTGACAATATATAGCCTTGATGTACTACTTTTCCTATTTGGAACCAGTCTGTTGTTCCACGTCCAGTTCTAAGTTGCTTCCTAAACTGCATACAGGCTTCTCAAGAGGCAGGTCTGGTGGTCTGGTATTCCCATCTCTTTAAGAATTTTCCACAGTTTGTTGTGGTCCACACAATCAAAGGCTTTGGCATAGTCAATAAAGCAGAAGTAGATATTTTTCTGGAACTGTCTTGCTTTTTCTTTCGATGATCCAGCGGATGTTGGCAATTTGTTCTCTGGTTCCTCTGCCTTTTCTAAAACCAGCTTGAACATTTGGAATTTCACGGTTCACGTACTATTGAAGCCTGGCTTGGAGAATTTTTAGCATTACGTTTCTAGCTTGTGAGATGAGTGCAGTTGTGCGGTAGATTGAGCATTCTTTGTCCAGAGGAGTCATAAGGGCTTCCCTGTAGCTTAAGCAGTTAAGAATCCACCTTCAGTGAAGATCAAGATTCGATCCCTGGGTGGGGAAGATCTCCTGGAGAAGGGAAAGGCCACCCACTCCAGTATTCTTGCCTTGAGACTCTCACGGACAAAGAAGCCTTGTGGGCTACAGTCCATGGGGTCACAAAGAGTCAGATATGACTGAGTGACTAACATGTAATGCATAACACAGAGGTATCATGGTTTAATAAACTGGGGAATGAGGGAATGTCTAGCAAATGGAGTAAGAGGTTATGGAGGAAAAAACAGCAGGACACAGAATAGAAGCTCACTTCTAATGTTTCAGTGTTCTTCCCTCCATTCTACTCAGACTCTTTACATGATTCTTTAAAGAGAGGTAAAAGGGACAAGCAAAAGCAAGACGTGTAGGAAACGGTGTATGCATGTATTACTGGACATTGGCTAGTTTACTTTTGTGAGACTATGGGAGAAATTACTAGTTTTGTGCTTTTGGAAGCAGGGGAGGTGAGTAGAATTTTCAGGTTAATTTTCTTTATAAGAAAAGCCTTTGACCCTAGGATAAGAATAGCATAGCAAATATAGCTTGGAGGAAATGGATTAGGAAAAAGTGGAGAAATAAGAAGCTAGATAGAAAGCAAGCAGTTGTCCTTCCTCTAGTTGATGTAAGTTGCCATCAGTTTTGTTGGTTTTGTCCCAGATCCCCAGTTCTCACTGGATCTCAGAATTGCCCTCATAGTTCTCATCAGATTTGCATTTTTTGAAGCTCAGTATCTGTGGCATATTTAGTTTTATTTAGTTTTGAATGAGAGGCGCAAAAACATTTGGTGCACAACCAGTGTTGCATTCTGTTTCTGCCTTTGGCATCTCTTGTTTAACAAACTGAAATATCTCTTTAAGCATTCACTATTTCTGTTTCAGAGCATAAAAAAGCAAAAAAGTATAGCTTGGGAATTATTTGGTTGAACTTTTTCCTTAATTTTTTAAGTTGAAACAGTTTGGGAAAGTTCACTAAAGGGAAAAATAGTGAAGAGCTTTTTATGAGGAATATATAAGTCATTAACCAAATTTTGAATAACTGTCACAATGACAGCTAATATTGTGTTTGTGCCTGATTGCTTAATTATCAGCAAACCCCCACTAAAAGAAAATTGTAATAATGGTAACATTGATTGCAGAATATCCATAATAATATATATTGAATAAATTATCAGCATCTTTCTTTAGAGGCTATACTAGTGAATCAGCTATATCAATTAATGCTCTAACATTGCTCTAAAGTAGAGCTGTTGGATAATCATTTTCAAACAATCCTGTTTTAAAATAAGAAATAGTATAGAGATGCCCAGTATTACTCCTTCTATACATCATTTTACTGGAGGTACTAGTTGATATTTCATTACCTAGGAAAGGAAATACATATTAAGGATTGGAAAAGAAGAGATAAAACTGTCCATATTTGTAGTTAGTATGATTAATTGATGCAGTAAATCCAAGAAAATATACAGATTAGAAACGTAAGAATTTAACAAGGTTCTTAGATGTAAAGTCAGAATTTAAGAAGAGTCTTAGCTATAAAGTCATTATTCAAATTCAAAGCTTCTCATACCAGTAATGAGAGATTAACAAATCAGGTAGATAAAAAAGTCCACTTACACTGGCAACATAAAACATACATGAAGAAACCCAGAAGATTTATGTAAGATCTCTATGGGAAAAAAATAAAAGGATGTAAAATAATTAAATGGACAGCTGTATCAATAGCTTACTTGGTATGGTAAGGATGTCAGTTCTCTCCAGTTGATCTGTAAATATATATATTTGGTGAAATTTTACATTCTGTGAACTAGTTTCATCAAGTTATAAATGATTCCAGTTAAAATTTGGGGAGTCACTTCTTAATTCTGGTAATGGAGGCTTTCTGGAAAAAACCAAATCTAAATTTGATGAAAAAAAGAAAACTACTCACTGATACTTTGAAAAGAATCAGTGAAGCTCAAATAGGATAAATACAGATACACACACACACAGAAACACAATATAGTCAAACTATTGGTAGCAAAGAGAAACATATTAAAAGCAGCAAGAGATGACACAATGACATGATGAACATCTGGTTTTTCATCAAAAGCAAGAGGCAAGAAGGCAATGGGAGGCTTCCCTGGTGGCCTAGTGATTAAGACTCTTGACTGCCAGTGCAGGGGACATGGGTTTGATCCCTGGTCCAAGAAGATCCCACGTGGTATGGAGAAACATAGGCCACACACCACAACTAGGCCTGTGGGATCATCCCAGACCAGGGGTCAAATCCATGTCACGCCCAACTCTTTGCAACCATGTGGACTGTAGCCTGCCAGGCTCCTCTGTCCATGGAATTTTCCAGGCAAGAATACTGGAAGTAGTTGCCATTTCCTACTCCAGGGGATCCTGACCTGGGGATTAAATCTGCATCTCCGGCATTGGCAGGCAGACTCTTTATCTCTGAGCCACCTGGGAAGCTCCATTTGCAGATGGCATGATACTATACATAGAAGATACTAAAGATGCTGCCAGAATACTACTTGAGCTCATTAATGAATTTGGTAAAGTTATAAAGTTAGAAAATTAATACACAGAAATCTGTAAATCCATACACTAACAATGAAAGATCAAAAAGAGAGATTCAGGAGACAGTTCTGTTTATCATTACACCAAAAAGATTAAAATACCTGAGAATAAATCTACCTGAGGAGATAAAAGACCTGTACTAAGAAAACTATAAGATGCTAATGAAAGAAATCTAAGAAAATGGAAACAGATGGAAAGACATACCATGTTCTTGGATTGGAAGAATCAATATTGTCAAAATGACTGTACTGCCAAAGGCAATCTACAGATTCAGTGTAATCCCTAACAAATTACCAATGACATTTTTCACAGAAATAGACCAAAAATAATCTTAAAATTTGTGTGGAGACACAAAAGAACCCCAAATAGCTAAAGCAGTCTTGAGAAAGAAAAATGAAGCTAGCGGAATCAGGCTTCCTGACTTCAGAATATACTATAAAGCTACAGTTATCAAAACAGTATGGTACTGGCACAAACATAGAAATATAGATCAATAGAACAGTATCGATAACCCAGAAATAAACCCAGTCACCTATGGTGAATTACTTTATGACAAAGGAGGTAAGACTACACATGTTGTAAAGAGAGTCTCTTCAGCAGATGGTGCTAGGGAAAAAGGACAGCTAAAAAAAAATTAGACCACCCTGTAACACCATGAACAAAAACAAGCTCACAGTGGGTTAAAGATTTAAATATGAGACTGAACACTATAAAACTCTGAGAGGTAAACATAGGCAGAACATTCTGTGACATAAATTGCCACAGTATTTTTTGTATCTGTCTCCTGAATAATGGAAATAAAGCAAAAATAATCAAATGGGACCTACTTAAATGCAAAAGCTTTTGCACTGCAAATGAAAACAATAAACAAAATGAAAAGACACCCCATAGATTGGGAGAAAATAGTTAACTATGATGTGACTGACAAGAAATTAGTTTCCAAAATTTATGAACATCTCATGCAGCTCAATATTCAAAAAACAAAGAACCCAATTAAAAAGTGGGCTGAAGACCTAAATAGACATTTCTCCAAAGAATACATACAGATGGCCACAAGGTACATGAGAAGATGCCCAACATTGCTAATTATTAGAGAAATGCAGCTCAAAATTATAATGAGGTATTACTTCACACATCAAAAAATCTATAAACAATAAATACCAGTGAGGATGTGGGAAAATGGAACCCTCCTACACTGTTGGGCTTCTCAGGTGGTGCTAGTGGTAAGGAATCCGCCTGCCAGTGCAGGAGATACAAGAGACACAGGTTCTATCCCTCAGTCGGGAAAATCCCCTGGAGTAGGAAATGGCACCCCATTCCAGTGTTCTTGCATGGAAAATTCCCTGGGCAGAGGAGGCTGGTGGGCTACAGTCCATGGGGTCTCAGAGTCAGACACAGCTGAGCGAGTGAGTACAAGGTCCCGTGCTGCTGGCAGGAATGTAAACTCCTTGGTACAGCCAAGTACAGCTATCATGTTGTTGGTGGTCAGTCACTAAGTTGTGTCTGACTCTTTTGCAGCATGTCAGGCCTCCCTGCCCTTCACTATCTCCCCAGGTTTGCTCAGAGTCATGTCCGTTGAGTCAGTGATGCTATCTAATCACCTTATCCTCCACCCACCTTCTCCTTTTGCCTTCAGTCTTTCTCAGCATCAGTCTTTTCCAGTTAATCGGGTCTTCGCATCAGGTGGCCAAAGTATTGGAGCTTCAGCAACAGCCCTTCCAGTTAACAGTCAAGGTTGATTTCCTTTAGGATTGACTGGTTTGATCTCTTTACGGTCCAAGGGACTTCTCCAGAAGGTATTTTAATCTTAAACGAGAAAGATAAAAAAAAAAAGGTCTTACGTTGGTAAGGCAAAGAGTAAGTAATGAAGAATAATAAGACCTGGACACAAGTAAGAATTCCTTCCCTCAGTCATTCCTTCACCCTTTTGATTAAAGTGAACCTGGGTGCCTTGAATATGCAAGAAATGGTATTCTGTGAATTATCATCATTCCTGCTATATGTTTTTCACTTTCAAGGTGAATCATTAAAATTTCATGAGCTTTCAAATCTCCTAGTTTAGATAGCACCATGTTTATTTTCAGTGAGATATTGCTATATAAAGTGGATAACTGAAGTATCTTCTCAGTTTAGAAAAACTTTGTTGAGGGAACATTATTGCTCAGGGGCTAAGCAAATGATAGGAAGTGAATTTTCAATTCTAATTTTTAAATTCCACTTAAATAATAATTAGAACTGTGCCTTCTGATGAGTAATTCTTATTTTTATAAAAGGCAGGGAAAGAACGCCAGTCTGTATAAGCTATTATTCAGTATTAGTAAGTTAGACAAAAGAATAAATATTTGGAATTATATTTCAAACACTTGCAGTTTGGAAACAGGATTATTGCTTCAAGAAATGAAGATATCTAAAAGGATGAGTGCAGATAGGGAAAATTTTATACAGTTTTTAAACATATTCAGGTCTCTTTCACAAGGTAATGTAAGCTATTTTCTATCTCCCCCAAGAACAGGGCAAGAAAAAATGATTTTATTCTGCAGCATAAGGGACTTAGGAAGATTGTTTTCTGACAGCAAAATTTGTTACGCATTAGAACAGATTACCAGAGGAGGTTGTAAAATCACTCCCTCCTGAGACTCCTAAAAATAGTATAATTTCTCCTTTTCCTGGTATGTTAGGAATGCTTCTTCCTAAGAGAAGAGGGATGAATAACCTGACTTCTAACTGTCCCTTTCATCTGGCCTGTTTCAGCTTGCTGTGTGTAAGAAAATGTGATCGGAAACCTCATTAGGGTCTTGGCAAAAAAAAAAAAGAGGAATAAAGGAATGATTTTAGAAAGCTTATACATGAAGTACATATAAGTCATGCTGTTAATTTCCATGGAGTCCTATTTTTGCATATTTATTGCTTTGGGCTTTAAGGAAGAGAAATAAGTTTCAATTTTATCTGTACGCTTTGGTTGTCTTTTCCTCGAAGAAGCGCAGTATCTCCTCTGAGAGGCTGAAGTGTAGAGTTCACCATTCTACACTTATTAGTGTTTTAAAGCACCCAGAAATGCCCTCCATAGACCCTTCAATTACAGATTAACAGGGTCAGTAATGATGGTGGGGATAAAAATTGAGAGAATCTATAATATGTGATAAGTACCTTCATGGCATTTCATGTATAATACACATATGGGGTGCTATTAACTCTACCAAAATTCAAGGGAACCATAGAATACAGGGAAGGCTTCACCTTAAGAGTTAAAATTTGTTCTGGGTATTGGAGTATTAATATGTACTCAAGTCAAAGATTTACCAAGTCTGTGGCAACGCAGAAAATGTGGAAGAGCGTCCAGCCTTGGGATTGTAGTAAGAAGGACAAATACAAGGGTGGTTTGTGGTCATAGTCATGGTGTAATTTGAGTTAGCATTTTAAAGGGATTTGTTTGTTTAATACACAGGTCGGTGTATTAAGTCACTCAGTGGTGTTCAACTCTTTGCAAATCTATCGACTGTAGCCCACCAGGCTCCTCTGTCCATGGAATTATCCAGGCAAGAAGACTGGAGTGGGTTGCCATGCCTTTCCCCAGGGGATCTTCCCAATGCAGGGATTGAACCCAGGTCTCCTGCACTATAGGAGGATTCTTGACCATTTGAGCCACCAGGGAAGCCCAGTACAGGTCAGTGGTTGTAAAACTGTGCTATTGGGTCAGATCCAGTCTGTCATCTTGTTTTATTGAAACACGTCAGCACATTTGTTTATATATTACCTATGGTTGCTTTCATATTATCATGGCAGAATTGGATGGTTGCAAAAGAAACCTACAAAAACCTATTAGGTTTTGCCTACAAAACCTAATAAATTTATCTGACCTTTTACAGCAAAGGTTTGCCTATCTCTTTCATAGATGATAGTTTTATTTTCATTTTCCTGGGACATGGCTTGATCAGATTTAAGACTCACTTTGGCAACATTAAGAGGCTAGTACTTCTTGTATCCTGCTGCTTCTAAGTCACTTCAGTCATGTCCGACTCTGTGTGACCCCATAGACAGCAGCCCACCAGGCTCCCCCGTCCCTGGGATTCTCCAGGCAAGAACACTGGGGTGGGTTGCCATTGCCTTCTCATCTTGTATCCTAGCTCTTTGCAAATTGATGTACTGCTTCATAGAGGGATTTTGAAGAATGAATGAGTGAATGAATGAGTATATTCATTACAGGATATCAGAATAAAAAGTAAATTCAGATTTCAGATGAGAATTAATAAAAGTCTGAAGTAACGATAGTGGACAAGAAGGGTGGTAAAGAGAGGGTCTAAATTAAAGTCATTTGCAAAATAGAATTAACTGGACTTGACTTGGTTATTTTAGTAAATCCATCATTTGTTCTTACCAGTAGCTCCTATTTTTTAAGCATTTGGTTATCAAAAAATTTAAATGTATGCAAAAGTAAGGATAGACAGCCATTTAATGAACCTCTGATCTCAAAATAATCAACATTTACCAATCATATTCTATCTTCACTCCTAAAAATATTACTACTATTGCTGAAGTATTCTAGAGGAAAATCGAGCTAAGTGTGTTCAGCAATCTGTTGTATTGCTAAGTCTAATAATACTCTCATTGCAGGTAAGGGTACACAAGCGCTCTTACAGTCTCACCTCTTTAACTTAAAAAGTGACTGAAGCAGTGCCTGTCGTCGATTAGTGCAATGGATCTCACCCTGGGAAGGTTTTCCACAGTGCACATGCCTGGGCCCATCCTAGACATTTTGATTTTGTGGTTCTGTGAAGAGCCTGTTGTCATGCACTTTGAAAATGCCCAGGTGTGTTGTAGAAGAGCACCAAAGGCTATGAAGAACCAGCTTAGTTAAATATCACCACTCCATGAAACATCTTCAGCTTAGTTAAATATCACCACTCCATGAAACATCTTATCTTCATGACTTTCACTCGCAAAATGTAACCACTGCTTTTTTGACCATTTCCTTATTTGGGACCTAAGTCACTTCCAAGGCTGTGAACATTAAGATATTAAAACTAACTGTAGACATTTTGTAACTTCAGAAAGTTTCAAAACAATGCAGTGAACATCTTCTACACAGAATGAACATATGTCTCCAAGTGCCTGAGCTCTTTCTGTTGTTCTGGAGTAATTGCTAATAGTACTCTGTGTCTCTCTTAAAAGCATCCCAGTTTGAATAATTCTGAATATCTCTGAGTATGAAGCACAAATGTTCACTAATATGAGAAGTATTCAACCTCCTTTTAGGTCATGGAAAATAATTTGAATTGTTAGCTAAAAATACAAGGGAAAGTCACTGAAGCAGAAGAACACTGTGGTTTGATTTATGTCTTTAAAAGATCAGTGGTCAGCATGTGGAGAGTTAATTGAAAGGCAGCAAGAGTGTCCCAGCTTCCAAATGACAGTTCCAAATGGGGACGCCGTTCAGGTGACAGATGTGAAATCACATGGTGCAGATGTGGAATGCATAAGAGCAGTGTGGATTAGAGATCAGTGCAAGAACGGCTAACATCAAGAAATGTAGAAATGATTGAGATCAACTGAAGAGAAATTTTTAAAAAATTTTTAAAAAGCAAGAGAACCAGGGGGCTTGACTCTGGTAATTCTAGCACCTTAATGTTTATAAGAGGGGAAAAGAGGACTGGCAAGGAATGAAAACTTTCAAAAGGGAATTTCATCTCTGTTAGATGATGTTGGTTTTTCCAGTGGTCATGTATGGATGTGAGAGTTGGACTATAAAGAAAGCTGAACACTGAAGAATTGATGCTTTTGAACTGGGATGCTGGAGAAGACTCTTGAGAGTCCCTTGGACTGCAAGGAGATCCAACCAGTCCATCCTAAAGGAAATCAGTCCTGAATATTCATTGGAAAGACTGATGCTGAAGCTGAAACTCCAATATTTGGCCACCTGATGTGAAGAACTGACTCATTTGAAAAGACCCTGATGCTGGGAAAGATTGAAGACAAGAGGAGAAGGGGACGGCAGAGAATGAGATGGTTGGATGGCATCACTGACTCAATGGACATGAGTTTGAGTAAACTCTGGGAGTTGGTGATGGACAGGGAGGCCTGGCGTGCTGTGATTCATGGGGTCGCAAAGAGTCGGACACAACTGAGCAACTGAACTGAACTGAACTGAGATGATGTTGTGAGACTATCACTGGTTGAAGTCTCTGGGAAACAAATTCTAGAAAGTGTCATGTGCAGGGTGTTCATGCACGAGGCCTTTGGAGTCAGAATCTGTGGAAGAGATTATCAGTTCAGTTCAGTTCAATCCCTCAGTCATGTCCGACTCTTTGCGACCCCATGAATCGCAGCATGCCAGGCCTCCCTGTCCATCACCAACTCCCAGAGTCTACTCAAACCCATGTCCATCGAGTTGGTGATGCCACCCAACCATCTCATCCTCTGTCGTCCTCTTCTCCTCCTGCCCCCAATCCCTCCCAGCATCAGGGTCTTTTCCAATGAGTCAGCACTTCACATGAGGTGGCCAAAGTACTGGAGATTCAGCTTCAGCATCAGTCCTTCCAAGGAACACCCAGGACTGATCTTTAGGATAGACTGATTGGATCTCCTTGCAGTCCAAGGGACTCTCGACTCTTCTCCAACACCATAGTTCAAAAGCATCAATTCTTCGGCGCTTCAGCTTTCTTCCCAGTCCAGCTCTCACATCCATACATGACCACTGGAAAAACCATAGCCTTAACCAGATGAACCTTTGTTGGCAGAGTAATGTCTCTGCTTTTTAATATACTATCTAGGTTGGTCATAACTTTCCTTCCAAGGAGTAAGCGTCTTTCATTTTCATGGCTGAAATCACCATCTGTAGTGATTTTAGAGCCCCCCAAAATAAAGTCTGACACTGTTTCCACTGTCTCCCCATCTATTTGCCATGAAGTGATGGGACCAGATGCCATGATCTTAGTTTTCTGAATGTTAAGCTTTAAGCCAACTTTTTCACTCTCTTTCACTTTCATCAAGAGGCTTTTTAGTTCTTCTTCACTTTCTACCATAAGGGTGGTGTCATCTGCATATCTGAGGTTATTGATATTTCTCCCAGCAATCTTGATTCCAGTTTGTGCTTCTTCCAGCCCAGCATTTCTCCTGATGTACTCTGCATTTAAGTCAAGTAAGCAGGGTGACAGTATACAGCCTTGACGTACTCCTTTCCTATTTGGAACCAGTGTGTTGTTCCATGTCCAGTTCTAACTGTTGCTTCCTGACCTGCATACAGATTTCTCAAGAGGCAGGTCAGGTGGTCTGGTATTCCCATCTCTTTCTGAATTTTCCACAGTTTATTGTGATCCACACAGTCAAAGGCTTTGGCATAGTCAATAAAACAGAAATAGATGTTTTTCTGGAAATCTCTTGCTTTTTTGATGATCTAGTGGATGTTGGCAATTTGATCTCTGGTTCCTCTGCCTTTTCTAAAACCAGCTTGAACATCTGGAAGTTCACAGTTCGTGTATTGCTGAAGCCTGGCTTGGAGAATTTTGAGCATTACTTTACTAGCATGTGAGATGAGTGCAGTGGTGCAGTAGTTTGAGCATTCTTTGGGATTTCCTTTCTTAGGGATTGGAATGAAAACTGACCTTTTCCAGTCCTGTGGCCACTGCTGAGTTTTCCAAATTTTCTGGCATATTGAGTGCAGAACTTTCACAGCATCATCTTTCAGGATTTGAAATAGCCCAACTGGAATTCCATCACCTCCACTAGCTTTGTTCGTAGTGATGCTTTCCAAGGCCCACTTGACTTCACATTCTAGGATGTCTGGCTCTAGGTGAGTGATCACACCATTGTGATTATGTGGGTCATGAAGCAGAAGAGAGTATAGCAAGGAGGATTAGTGAGAGAAATGGAGTCACTGTGTGGGCCCAGCAGGAACCTTGGCTGACCTCTCAGTGGAGCTCTGGAGTTAGGAGGGTCCTTCAGGGTTCTCCTAGGCTGGGCCAAAGGCCAGGTTCCTGTACTTCCACTGGACTGTGGGCCACCCTAAGAAGGGGTGACACTTTGCATAACGTGGCTCCCTGCAGCTGAGGCAGCGTCTGAAGGGGCTAGCAGTTGAAGGCTGTCTGCCAAGAGCATTCCTAACAGCTGGGGCAACAACTGTTTCATTGGACAGGGATCTGGGTGGCCCACTTTAGTGTCTACTACAGAAGACAGTCTAGATGAGGACCAATTAGTGACCTTTGTTTATTTATTTGGGACTTCCCATGTGGCTCAGGAGGTAAAGATCTGCCTGCCAATGCAGGAGACGCAGGTTCAATCCCTGGGTTGGAAAGATCCCCTGGAGAAGGGAATGGCTTCCCACTCCAGTATTCTTGCCTGGAAATTTCCATGGACAGAGGAGCCTGGTGGGCTACAGTCCATGAGGTTGCACAGTAGGACACAACTGAGCATGCATGAGTGTGTATTTACTTACTGAGTGTATTTATTGAACATGTGCAGTGTGCCAAGCAGTGACCTAAGTGCTGGTGGATAAATATGCAAAATAGTTTTACACATTGTAAGAAGTTATAGTGAAATAAAAGAACAGAATTAAGTATTGAAGACTACCGTTCGAGATTTACTTATTTAAGGAGGCCCTTGTGATCTTTACAGTAGTAATTTAATGGCGTGGTTTGGGTAGAAACAGACCGAATAGTTTGAGCAATTAATGGGATAGTTTTATTTTCAAACAGATAAGTTGTGATTTGTTTCTATTTGAAAGATAACATGTCAACTTTTGTTATTCAAAGCATACTGATTAATAATGACTTATAGTTTAAGGTTGTCTTAAATTCAGTTTTTAGAATTCTTTCACTTCTATTCAATTAGTTGATCCTCCTCCCTGTAAGACTGACAGGAAAAGCATCATTCTGTCTATTTTATAAGTAAGGATACTGGAGTTCACAGAGGGTGGAGGATATTCTGAGAGTCATTGTATGGGGGAGGTGGAATTAGGCTGAGAATGCCATCTTTTGAGGTACTGTCTCTCAGTCTTTCCATTAAATCAGGCTGACCTACTAATCAGCACAGCTTAAATATCTTATCAAATTTAGATCATCATGTTGCATGTAGAGTTACCAAATGAAATACAGTCTTTGGGACATGCTTATACTAAAAATTTATTCCTTGTTTACCTGAAGTTCAAAGTAACTGGATTTCCTATATTAATTTGCTAACTCTGGCAGTTCTGTTTGTATGACACCAGATGTATGTATGATATATGTATGAGATTTGCTGCCTTTATAGTCTGTGCTGAAAAAAAAAGAAGAAGGGAGGGAGCGAGGGAGGAAGGAAGGAAGGAAAGGATTTCCCCATAGCACGTGTGTGTGTGTTAGTTGCTCAGTCGTGTCCGATTCTTGCAACCCCTTGGACTGTAGCCCCCCAGGCACCTCTGTCCATAGAATTCTCCAGTAAGAATACTGGAGTGGGTTGCCATTCCCTTCTCCAGAGGATCTTCCTGACCCAGGGATTGAAGCTAGGTCTCCCACTTTGCTGGAAGATTCTTTACTGTTTGAGTCACCAAGTATGCCCTTTGACTAATTTTTATATTTACACCTTATTTTTAAAAAAATGGTCATTAAGCTCTCAGCTTTAGAGTTTAATGCATAGCATATGCACATGCAATTGGTGGCATTAAAAATGTAAGACTGCCAAGCAGAAGACCCCTGTTGCTGGGCATGCATCGACATGTATAGGTTCAGTTCACTCAGTCGTGTCCGACTCTTTGTGACCCCATGGACTGCAGGATAGGTTAGAGTGAGCTAAGTCAGGGCCTGCTGAGCCAGTCCATCTTGTGTATGTTGCCCTCCATCAGACGTGGAATCTCATTAATGTCTGCTGAATATTCCCAGGTGAGAAGAGATGTGACAGGATGGTTTTCGTGCATGTGGAGGTGTACCTGGCCGATGTTCTAGTATTTTGTGGGGGTTTTTGTGCCAATTAGCAAAACTGCAGTTAACTCTTGAGTAGATCTCCAGATCTCTTCTTGCAGGCCACCTGTTGGCTCTGGCAGCCTTGTTCTGAGTTCAGAACAGTAAATGTTCTGGAGAGAAGGGAATAGGAGCAATGTGTCCCAGTTCACCAGGATTGGACCTTGATCTCTAGGCCAGCAGCTGCCAGAGAAGGCATCTTGGAGAGTATGACCATAGAAGTACAGCTGTTTATGAGCTTGACGAGAGATAAAGAAGGCACTTGCCTCGTGCCAGAGAATAAAAGGTAAAGGCAAGTTAGTCAATACCATTTCACAAGCTTTAACATCACTATCGACTGGAGACATATTAACGCCACAGGTATTAGTTTCTACAGAAATCCCCCAGACAATAATGTGTAAACATAGACAATAATGTGTTAATCTAAGGCTTATACTGAGTGCCAAGGCTATTATTTTTATAATGTAAAAAGTAATTAAAACTCAGATTTTGTGGGCCTTTTTAGTATTTGACCCCATTAATGGAGGATTACTGCTATTAAAGAGAAAATAAAAGTCATAGACACCCTGAATTTTTAAAAATGAAAGTCAACACATAAATAGGTCACAAAACATAGAAAGAAATGTTAGAAATGAAATATATTTTTTCTAGTACATAAGCATCATAATATATCCTTATTTGACTTTGTTTTTTGTATGTTATAAATGGTTTCCTTTTATATCACAATCCATGATCTGTCTCCAAATTAATGCATTTGAATATTTCTTCTTGATTAGATCTCTTGCTGTGAGCAGGAAGAGAGGGGAAAAATCTATTTACTTAAAATCAGAGCTGCTTATATTGAAGTTGATTGCATGATTGGATATTCAAGAGTATTTAATTAAAGCTCAGTTGTACTCTAATTTTCTTCTAACAATTGATTAAAGCTGTGTAAATAGATGTCAGAGACATCATCCCATTGTTTATAGATGCATCTCCAGTATTGGAAAACAAATTTGTTTAAGCATACACATGAATTTGGTAGGTTGGCATGTAGTTAAGGAAATAGTCTCTTTTTTTTTTTAAGATCTTGTTTTTTTTTTTTCCTTTATTATTATTAGTTGGAGGCTAATTACTTTACAGTATTGTAGTGGTTCTTGCCATACATTGACATGAATCAGCCATGGATTTACATGTGTTCCCCATCCTGAACTCCCCTCCACCTCCCTCCCCATCCCATCCCTCTGGGTCATCCCAGTGCACCAGCCCTGAGCACTTGTCTCATGCATCCAACCTGGACTGTCTCTTTAATCAGATATCAGATGGTCTGGGTTGAATGCTATCTTCACCATTTGCTTACTGCATGACCTTGGGAAAGTCAGTTCACTCCTCTGAACTTGAATTCCTTAGTCTTGTAATAGAGGGCAAGTAATCATACCTACTTCATAAGGTTGCCAAGAGGACTGAATGAGTTAATCTACAGAGAATACTCAGAATGCACTGTAGCATAATGAACTCTATAAAGTGTATTTTGATGTATTGTATATGATAAGCTTTACAGCTTCCATAGATGATGAGGCAATTTCAAAGTATTCTATGGAAGGACATTTAAAGTAAGCCATCCTAGGAGCAAACCCCAGAGAAAGAAATGGCAGCCCCCTCCAGTATTCTTCTCTGGAGAATCCTATGGACAGAGGAGTCTGGTTGGTAATAGTCCATGGGGTTGCAAAGAGTCGGACATGACTGAGCAACTAAACAGCAACAAGAGCAAACCTTTAATAATGTATTTTAGCAGTAGGAAGGTATATTTGGTAAAAATGCCTATGTAGTATTTTTAAAATAGTGTTCGTTTATGCAACTAAGGATATGCAACAATCAGCTATTTTCTGCTAATTTTAGACTACACAATAACTATTTAAAGTGTATACTTGATTTCTAAGATCTTTTTGCAGGCAATTAATAAGCTTTTACACTCTATGAAACTGTGTATTTTAGAATCCTGAGAGGTATGTATAGAAATATATCTTATTCCTGTTCAAAAGAGGGTATTGCATAATGGTAACAACCATTTTCTGTGACATTAAAGCTAAAACGTATCACTTATAGCTTTTATTTTCTTCCATTTATGTTTTCCCTGAGTAGTTGTGCTTTAGTTTTCGGTTAATGATGAATGATTCTTGGAAAGCACAACACTGGAATGTATAACAGCTGCTGTCAATCTATGTGATAACTCTTCTTTGAAGAATCCACAAATAAATATTTCTTTTATTCCTTAATTATCAAAAGTTTAAATATGTAGAATACTATGTATTATTTTAATTATATAATGCATACTGATCACTGATTATTAATATGTTAATTTGAGTGAGAAAAAATGGAAGCAGATAGAACTTTTGAAGGAGAAAATAAAAAGAAATACTGAAGAATATGCCTGAGGTTTACACCCTTAAAACTTTCAAATATACAATATAGTAATAATTGTAGCTGCCATACTGTACATTACACCCTATTGTTTATTTATTTTAAAACTGAAAGTTTGTATCTGTTGACTCCTACACCCATTTTGCCCACTTCCCACCCTTCATTCAGCTCTGGCAATCACCAGTATGTTCTCTGTACCTATGAGGTTGGGTTTTATCTTGTTTTACTTTCCGATGCCACATATAAGTGAGGTTATATAATATTTGTTTTTTTCTATCTGACTTACTTCAAAAACTAGCACAGTGCCCTCAAGGTTCATGCATGTTGTCGACAGTGGCAAGATTTCCTTCTCTTCGAGTAACTGAATGATATGCCTGTGTATATGCATGTATGTATGTGTATATCACATTTTCTTTATCCATTCACTTACATTTTTCTATAAATTGGCTATTGTAAGTAATGCTGCAGTGAACATGGAGGTGCATATACCTTTTTGAGTTAGTGCTGTTATTTTCTTTGGATAAATACCCAAAAGTGGGATTGCTGAATCATAGGTATTTTACATTTCTAGAAGAAACTCCATATTCTTTTTCATAGTGACTGCACCAGTTTGTTTTCTCATCTGCAGTGCATAAAAGTTTCCTTTTCTCCACATTCTCACCAACACTTACCGTTTCCTGTTTTTTTTTTTTTTTTCTTTTTTTTAATGAAAGTTATTCTGGCTAAGTGTGAGGTGTTATATCAAAGTGGTTTTGCTTTCCATTTCTGTGATGATTAGTGATATTGAGCATTATTTCATGTAGTATGTTGTTTTTCTGTATGTCTTTTTTGGGAGAATTTCTATTAAGAACTTCTGCCTATATTTCAGTGAAATTTTTTTTTTTATATATAGAGTTGTATGAGTTTTCAATATATTTTGGATACTAAACTCTAATTATGATTTGCAAATGTTTTCTACTGTTCAGTAAATTGCCTCTTCATTTTGTTGATAATTGTCCTTTCATTTTGTTAATGATTTCCTTTTCTGTGCAGAGGCCTTTTAGTTTGATTTAATCCATTTGTTGATTTTAGCTTTTCTTGCCTTTGTATTTGATGTCAGATCTAAAAAAGTCATCCTCAAGACCAGTGTCGAGATTATCAATTATGTTTTCTTGTAGGAGTTTCGTGGTTTCAGATCTTACATTTAAATCTTTAATCCATTTCAAGTCAGATTTCATGTGCAGTGTAAGGTAGTGGTCCAGGTTCATTCTCTTCCGTGTACAGTTGCCCAACACAATTTATTGAAGAAACTGTCCTTTCCCCATTGTATAGTCTTAGTTTTGGGTCATAAATTAATTGACCATGTATGTGTGGGTTTGCTTTTGGACTGTCTCTTCTGTTCCAGTTATCTCTGTGTCTGTATTTAAGCCAATATTATACTCAAAGTTAGTTAATATAACTTTGTAATAGAGGTTGAAATCAGGGAGTGTGATGCCTCCAGCATTGTTCTTCTTTATGATGATGACTTTGGCTATTCATGGACTTTCCTGTTCATACAAACTTTAGGATTATTTGTCTATTTCTGTATAAACTGTCATTGTAATTTTGATAAGGATTGAATTGAATCTGTAGACTGTTTTGGGTAATATGAACATTTTGATAGTATAAATTCTTCCAACCCATGAGCAGGGGCTCTCATTCAAATCATTTGTGTTGTCTTCAATTTCTCTTATCAGTGTTTTACAGTTTTTTTTTTTTTTTAATGATCAAAATATTTTTTATTAAAAAATGGAAATTCAGACTGTCGTGACTAAATCAAGGGTGTGTAAATTTTTAAATTTTCCCTTTCTTTTACATTTCTCTTTCTTTTTATTTATTTATTTTTTTTGATAAGCAATCAAAAAATGGGCCAAAGAACTAAACAGACATTTCTCCAAAGAAGACATACAGATGGCTAACAAACACATGAAAAGATGCTCAACATCACTCATTATCAGAGAAATGCAAATCAAAACCACAATGAGGTACCATTACACGCCAGTCAGGATGGCTGCTATCCAAAAGTCTACAAGCAATAAATGCTGGAGAGGGTGTGGAGAAAAGGGAACCCTCTTACACTGTTGGTGGGAATGCAAACTAGTACAGCCGCTATGGAAAACAGTGTGGAGATTTCTTAAAAAACTGGAAATAGAACTGCCATATGACCCAGCAATCCCACTTCTGGGCATACACACTGAGGAAACCAGATCTGAAAGAGACACGTGCACCCCAATGTTCATCGCAGCACTGTTTATAATAGCCAGGACATGGAAGCAACCTAGATGCCCATCAGCAGATGAATGGATAAGGAAGCTGTGGTACATATACACCATGGAATATTACTCAGCCATTAAAAAGAATTCATTTGAACCAGTCCTAATGAGATGGATGAAGCTGGAGCCCATTATACAGAGTGAAGTAAGCCAGAAAGATAAAGAACATTACAGCATACTGACACATGTATATGGAATTTAGAAAGGTGATAACGATAACCCTATATGCAGAACAGAAAAAGAGACACAGAAATACAGAACAGACTTTTGAACTTTGTGGGAGAATGTGAGGGTGGGATATTTCAAAAGAACAGCATGTATGCTATCTATGGTGAAACAGATCACCAGCCCAGGTGGGATGCACGAGACAAGTGCTCGGGCCTGGTGCACTGGGAAGACCCAGAGGAATCGGGTGGAGAGGGAGGTGGGAGGGGGGATCGGGATTGGGAATACATGTAAATCCATGACTGATTCATATCAATGTATGACAAAACCCACTGGGAAAAAAAAATAAATAAATAAATACTGTTTTACAGTTTTTAGTGTTATATTTTTCACTCTCCTTGCTCAAATTTATTCCTAGGTATTTTATTCTTTTTGATATAAGTGTAAATGGAATTGTCTTCTTAATCTCTTTCTGACATTTTGTTATTAGTGTATAAAAACACAACAGATTTTAACACATTATTGACCAGAGATATATTAATAAGTCTTTTATTATCTGAACATTATTGAATGGAGATGTTATAATATTCACTTACATAACAAATCGCTGGTCACAGGTTTCAGCAAAACTCCCCTGGTCAGTAATGTGTTAATATATTGATTTTTTTTAACCTGAGACTTCATCAAATTCATTTGTTAGTTTCAACCATGTTTTGGTAGATTCATTAGGGTTTTCTGTATATAATACCATGTCATCCAAAAATGGTGACAGTTTTACATTGTTTCCAGTTTAGATGTATTTTATTTATTTTCTTTCCTAATTGCTCTGACTAGGATTTCCAGTACTGTGTTGAATAAAAGTGACAAGAGTGGTCATCCTCATCTTGTTTCTTATCTTAGAGGAAAAGCTTTAAACTTTTAACTCATGAGTATAGTGTTAGCTGTGGGCTTGTCAAATGGCCTTTATTATGTTGATGTACATTCTCATATACTATTTTGTAAAGAGTTTTCCTCATAAATGGATGTTGAATTTGTCAAATGCTCTTTTGGGGATTTATTGAGATGATCGTAAGATTTTTAGTCTTCATTTTGACTATATGATTCTTATTCTTCAGTTTGTTAATGTGATGTGTCACATTGATTTGTAGACTTTGAACCATCCTTGCATCCATGGAATAAATTCCACACTTTCATGGTGTATGATCCTTTTAATGTACCATTAAATGTATCATCAGTATGTCATTATTGCTAGTATTTTGGGGAGGGATTTTGCATTCGTGTTCCTCAGGAATGTTGGCTTGTAATTTTCCTCTCTGGTAGTTGTCCTCGTCTGGTTTTGGTAGGAGAGCAGTATTAGCCTCATAAAATGAGTTTGGGAGTGTTCCCTTTACTAATATTTTTAGAAGAGTTTGAAAATGATTCATATTAGTTCTTTGAATGTTTGGTAGAATTCATCAGTGAAACCATCTGAAGGACTTTTGTTCTTTCAGAGAGTGCTAATTACTGATTCAGTTTCCTTACTAGCAGTCAGTCTATTTAGATTTTCTTCTTTATTGTGTTTCAGTTTTGGAAGATTTTGTATTTCTAAGGATTTATCCATTTTTTTAGGTTGTCCAGTTCATTGGTATATAGTTGTTCGGAGTAACATGATTCTTTGTATTTCTGTGGTATCAGTGTAACATCATTTCTTTCTAATGTTATTTATCTTCTTAATCTTAAGTCCATCTTTTTATCTTGATTGATCTAGCTAAATGTTTATAAATTTTATCTTTTCAAAGAACAAACTCTGAGTGTTATGGACTTTTATACTATTAGTTTAGATTTTTGCTTTAATATCTGTTATTCTCTTCCTTCTAACATTTTGCTTTGTCCTTCTTGCAGTCCTTGAGGTGTAAATTTAGGTTGTTCATTTGATATTTTTCTTGTTTCTAAAGGGAACCGTTTAGGCTAAGAATGTTCCTCTTAGGATTGCTTTTGCTGCATATACATTTTGTAGGTTGTATTTCAATGTTTATTTGTATCAAGATGCTTTTTATCATGATTTTAATTTCTTTATAGATCCAAATAGTTGTTTAATCTGTGCATATTATGAAGTTTTTATGTTTTCTGTAATTGATTTCTAGTATTATACTATTGTGGTTTGTAAAGATGCTTTGTAAATGATTTCAGTCTTTTAAAATTTAAGACTTTTTATATGATCTGGGCAGCAACAATAAGGACCTAACATAAGCAGAAGAGATTAAGAAGAGGTGGCAAGAATACACAGAAGAACTATACAAAAATGGTATTCATGACCCAGATAACCTCGATAGTGTGGTCACTCACCTAGAATCAGATATTCTGGAATGTGAATTCAAATGGGCCTTAGGAAGCATCACTACGAACAAAGCTAGAGGAGTTGATGGAATTCCCAGCTGAGCTATTTTAAATCCTAAGAGATGATGCTGTTAAAATGCTATACTCAGTATGTCAGCAAATTTGAAAAACTGAGCAGTTTTAATTCTAATCCCAAAGAAGGGCAGTGCTAAAGAATGTACAAACAAATGTACAGCTATGCTCATTTCACATGTTAGTGAGGTTATGCTCAAAATCCTTCAAGCTAGGCTTCAGTGTACATCAACTGAGAACTTGAGATGTACATGCGAGGTTTCAGTGAAGCCGAAGAACCAGATATCAAATTGCTAACATTCATCGTCCAGAAGAACATATACTTCTGCTTCATACCTAGACAGTATATTACAAAGCAGAGATATCACTTGGCCAACAAAAGTCCGTGTAGTCAAAACTTTTCTCTTTAGAGTAGTTACATTTGGATGCAAGTTCTTGTTGTTGAGTCACTAAGTTGTGTCTGACTCTTCAGCCCATGGGCTGCATCACTCCAGGCTTTCCTGTTCTTCAGTATCTCCTGGAGTTTGCCCAGCTCATGTCCATTGACTCAGTGATGCTATCCAACCATCTCATCCTCTGTCACCCCCTTCTCCTCCTACCCTTAGTCTCTCCAAGCATCGGGGTCTTTTTCAGTGAGTTGGCTCTCTGTATCAGGTGGCCAGAGTATTGAAGCTTCAGCTTCAGCATCAGTCCTTCCAAAGAATATTCAGGGTTGATTTCCTTTAGAATTGACTGGTTTGATTGCTTGCAATCCAAGGGACTCTGAAGAGTTTTCTTCAGCACCACAGTTTGAAAACATCAATTTTTCAATGCTGAGCCTTCTTTATGGTCCAATTCTTGCATCCGTAAATGACTAGTGAAAAAACTGTAGCTTTGACGAGACTGACCTTTGTTGGTAAAGTAATGTCTCTACTTTTTAATATGTTGTCTAGGTTTTTCATGGCTTTTCTTCCAAGGAACAAGCATCTTTTATTTTCATAGCTGCAGTCACCATCTGCAGTGATTTTGGAGCCCAAGAAAATAAAGTCTCACTGTTTCCATTGGTTCCCCATCTATTTGCCATAAAGCGAAGGGGCTGGATTCCATGATCTTGGTTTTTTGAATGTTAAGTTTTAAAAGCTTTTTCACGCTTCTGTTTTGCTTTCATCAAGAGGCTCTTTAGTTCCTCTTTGCTTTCTGCCATGAGGATGGTGTCATCTGCATATCTGAGGTTATTGACATCTCTCCCAGCAGTCTTTGATTCTAACTTGTGCTTTATCGAGCCTGGCATTTCTCATGATGTACTCTGCTTTAAGTTAAATAAGCAAGTTTCAATATACAGCCTTGATGTACTAATTTTCCAATTTTGAATCAGTTCATTGTTCTATGTCTGGTTCTAACTGGTGCTTCTTGATCTGCATACAGATTTCTCAGGAGGCAGGTAAGGTGGTCTGGTATTCCCATCTCTAAGAATTTCCCACAGTTTGTTGTGATCCACACAGTCAAAGGCTTTAGTAGCATAGTCAATGAAGGACAAGCAGATTTTTTTTTCTGGAATTTTCTTTCTGTTTCAGTGGATGTTGGAAATTTGATCTCTGATTCCTCTGCCTTTTCTAAATCCAGCTTGAACATGTGCAAGTGCTTGCCCATTCAGATTCATTTTAGTTCACTGATTCCTGAAATGTCGATATTCACTCTTGCCATCTCCTGTTTGACCACTTCCTGTTTACCTTGATTCATGGACCTAACATTGCAGTTTCTATGCAATATTGCTCTTTACAGCACCAGACTTTTACTACCAACACCAGTCACCTCCACAGCCGGGCATTGTTTTCGCTTTGGCCCAGCCTCCACATTCTCTCTGGAGCTATTTCTCCAGTCTTCTCCAGTAGTGTGTTGGGCACCTACCAATCTGGGGAGTTCATCTTTCAGTGTCCTCCAAGAGGACTTACGCCACACATGGTGCCTCCCAGGTGTTCTGCAGCCAGAGCCCCCGTCCCTATGCAGGCCACTGATGGCCCGTGCCTCCACAGGAGATGCTGCAACATTCAGAGGCAGGTCTGGCTCAGTCTCTGTGGGGTCCTGGGTCCTGGTGTGTACACGGTTTTGAGTCCTCCAAGCATCTCTGATGGGCATGGGTTTGATTCTAAGCATGATTTCTCCCCTCCTAGCATCTTGTTGGGGCTTCCCTTTGCCCTTGGATGTGGGGTATATTATTTTTGGTGGGATCTAACATTCTCCTGTCAGTTGGTGGTTCAGTGGTTAGTTGCAGGTTTGGAGTTCTCACAGGAAAAGATATGCGCACGTCCTTCTACTCTGCCTCTTGTTGAAGGTGGGGCTAATAACGCTTATATGTGCAGTCACTGTCTGGGCTCGTATGGACCCCAAGTTCTGCTTTCCAGCCCCGCTGGCCTCATGAGGCCAGGAGGCGCTAGGGTGCAAAGTGTCCTCGGAGCCTGGCCACCCCAGCTTACACAGTTAGTGTTTACTTTTTACAGTATAGCATAGGTAATGTTTACCTTTTATTCTCTCTAGTGCCTAGCCAGCTAACAAGTGGAGTCCTTGATTCTTTGTGAAAAAAAAACTTATATAAATTATAACCTGATGGGATAAGCAAATATAGTCTTTACAGGATAAATATGATGATAATGGCATTCCAACAATGGCAAGAATTTCATAAGGCAAGTTTGAATTGAACATGAAACAGTAGAGTGTTTCAAACTGGTATTCACAAACACAGTAAGTTTACAGCTCAGAACATCATTTATAGAATAAACTGTTTAAATGTTTACTTGAAGTCATGTTAGAGTACTTATATTGACAACTCTTCTTTAACTCTTACCTGATCTGAAGTTTGATTAAGTATTCTTAGTAACATAATGAGGGGCTTCCCTGATAGATCAGTTGGTAAAGATTCCTGGGTCAGGAAGATCTGCTGGAGAAGGGATAGGCTTCCCACTCCAGTATTCTTGGGTTCCCTTGTGGCTCAGCTCGTAAAGAATCCACGTGCAGTGTGGGAGACCTGGGTTCAATCCCTGGGTTGGGAAGATCTGCTGGAGAAGGGAAAGGCTCCCACTCCAGTGTTCTGGCCTGGAGAATTCCATGGACTGTATAGTCCATGGGGTCGCAAAGAGTCAGACACGACTGAGCGATTTTCACTTTCTTTCAATAGCAATCAATTTGGATTAGATTGAATTGGATATGGTTTATTTACATCTAAAATGATAAATTTTCGGCTCGAGAAATGCCAATAGTAGTTCAGATATTTACTATTAACAATAATAATTTAAAATATCTACTTAGAAGAGACTGAATATAAAGCCAAAGTCAGGTTGACAGTGCATGAAAACATCTAGGCAAAGTAGTGCTTTAGTTTAATTCATCTACATATATTGTTTTGCGAGTTATATTGTATTGATAGTTATGCACCTATAGGAGGGAGCATGACAGTACACATTGCTGTGCATGGATGAGGAGGAAAAAATAAAACTGCAGCTACGTAATGAAGACAGGAAGGTAACTTACAGAAATTATAAGATTGAAAAGGGAGTAAGATGTTACTGAAAATACGTGGAAATCAAGGGCAAAATGAAATGAAGTTTTATAAATAATAATAAGAGAACTGCTTAGTTTAAAATATCAATAAGAAAAAGAAACAGTAACATTTTTTGTTAATAAAAATATCTTGGTCATAAAATATTAGCTCCATACTTTAAGTGTTCAAAGAAGTGATGTAAAAGGAATTACCAACACACCCAGTAGGGCTCTGAGCTGTCCTGTGTAGTGAGGGGACATTTGGAAATTAGCTTTGACCTCTGGTTGGCAATGGCTGCCTCAGCTCAAGAGAAGTCAACCCATGGACCAAATTAAAGTGAAGACCTAGATGAGGAGAAAGAAAGTCACATAAAGCCCCGGGTCATCAGAGAGAATCACTCCACGCTTCTCCATGCCCCTCTCTTGAAGAGCTTCCCCAGCCGTCTCTGCTGGTTACCTTTGGATACTGGGGAGCCTTTGACCCCAGGCCCCGCCTTTACTGCCTCCCTTATACTTAAAATAAGTTACTCATACTTGATAGAAACCAGCGTCACCTTCTCTCGTTAAAACCATTATCAAGTTTTATCTTGTTTTTTCATCTGTAAGAACAAGGGATCAGATACAGGGAGCACTGATTAAAAAGATAGGTGGCTTCTTGGAAAGAGCTCAACTGCAATCCAGCTGTAGACAGATCCCTTGTTGCTTCTTTCCTGGTGGGGTGGCAAAGGGGCGTTGGGGTTGTCTGAGTGAAACCACACCGTGTGCCAAAATTCTAGATTCTCACCCTGGGCACAGTCTGTCAGAAGTATTCAGAGTATGCACCTAAACTTCAGACCTGAATGTGGTTTTCTGCTTGAGTTTATGAATCAGGACTTCTCTGTTCTCCTCATTAGAACAGTGCTCAGTATCACCTCACAAGAAAACTCAACTATTGAATGTGCTAAAGACCTGGTTCTTCTACCAAGCTTCTTTTTTTTTTGTTGTTGTTGTTGCTTTCAATTTTTTTTTTTTTTTTTTTTTTATTAGTTGGAGGCTAATTACTTCACAACATCTCAGTGGGTTTTGTCATACATTGATATGAATCAGCCATAGATTTACATGTATTCCCCATCCCGATCCCCCCTCCCACCTCCTTCTCCACCCGATTCCTCTGGGTCTTCCCAGTGCACCAGGCTGGAGCACTTGTCTCATGCATCCCACCTGGGCTGGTGATCTGTTTCACCATAGATAATATACATGCTGTTCTTTCAAAACATCCCACCCTCACCTTCTCCCACAGAGTTCAAAAGTCTGTTCTGTATTTCTGTGTCTCTTTTTCTGTTCTGCATATAGGGTTATCGTTATCACCTTTCTAAATTCCATATATATGTGTTAGTATGCTGTAATGTTCTTTATCTTTCTGGCTTACTTCACTCTGTATAAGGGGCTCCAGTTTCATCCATCTCATTAGGACTGATTCAAATGAATTCTTTTTAATGGCTGAGCAATATTCCATGGTGTATATGTACCACAGCTTCCTTATCCATTCATCTGCTGATGGGCATCTAGGTTGCTTCCATGTCCTGGCTATTATAAACAGTGCTGCGATGAACATTGGGGTGCACGTGTCTCTTTCACATCTGGTTTCCTCAGTGTGTATGCCCAGAAGTGGGATTGCTGGGTCATATGGCAGCTTCTTAATGCCTGGCCCTTTCTACTGACCCACATATTCCTGGGCCGAGTGTTTGTCATGTACTGTCGAGTTTGCAAGAGTATGATGACTGCATTATTCATTTTTAGGCCTCTTTATAGCAATATAAAATTTAAAAAGTGCTTTATTGCATGCATACTCACACACACATAAGCATTCACATTTAAAAAAAATGTTTAGAAGATGAACACCCATGTAGCCACTACACCAGGTCAAGAAATAAAATTCTGCCTGTACCTCTCTCTCTCTGGACATAAACACTTTTCTGACTTTTATACCAGTAACTTCCTCTCTTGAAATAGTTATAACACGTATGTTTGTGTTTCTAAAGAATTTATTATAGTTTAGTTTTGTCTGGTTCTGAAATTTTTGTAAGTAAAATCCTGTAAGTATTCTTTAGTGTCTTGCTTTGCTCTGCTCAATGTTTTGTCATTGGTGTGATTTCATCACATTATTGAGTAAAGTTGTACTTCATCCTGTATTTGTTGTTGGAAGACACTGATTTGTTTGTGTAGTTTAAATATTTTTATTTATTTATATTATATATATATATATTTGTTTTCAATATAAATGTGTTTTCTTGTTTGCTTTGTAAAATATTCCTGCTTTCTAGCATTTTTCTGTAGCTCCATTTTATTCTTATATGTACATTATCCTTAGTATAACTCAGAAAGAAATTGAAAGAAATAGGCAATAAAAGCCCACCTTTGTGTTAAATTTTCCTTCTTGACAGTCCCCTTCATCCTTCTGAAAGAGGTAGCTTTCTGTGAGGATAGAATGGTAAAGTTCCTTGAAGTGCAAGGAGCATCTTTGAGCTTAGGATCCTTTGATTTCATTTCTAAAGTCCAGTGTGACTTTACCCACCTGATACTGAATCCTTATCAGAGTTGCCTTTCTGTTCATGTCTCTGCAGACCTCAGTTCTGATTTCACTGATGGCCAGCTGGGTTGTCACTGGACTTGGCCTGCACTCTCTCATTCCCCATAAATCTGTACCATCTTGAAGGAAGTTTTCCATGTACATTCTGCAGCCTGTTCCATATTTCTGTAATCTTATGCTCATTACTCAAAATTTTTAGATACTTCTTGAAAAATGATTTTACTTTTTCCCTCTCTTTTTCTTTTCTTTTCCTCCCTAATAGAGGACAGAATAATACAGGCAAACTGATTTTAGGGTACAGGGCTTAGATAATATGGGGAGAGATCTCATGTATCCCAAAGCTTACCAAGTCCTTAAGGGCTGCCCCAGGCATGCCCCATCACTTACTTGGGCAGGGCCCGCTTCCTTCTGCTCAGTGGCCTTGTTATCTTGAACTGGCTTATTCATGGGCAGCAGAGCCCTTAGTCAATGTGTAAGAACCTGCTCATCAGAGTCTATAAGCCAAGTCATTGAAGCCGACAGAACATGGCTTTTTCAAAGTTTTATTAAGTTGGAGCTCATTTTGGTTTTTTTATTTTAAAAAATATGATTCCTGCCATCTACCCATTAGTCCAGAAAATTTACTTCACTACATAGCATATGTTTCAAGATTGCATTATCTTTTGGTACTTTGTACATTTACTGCTGTTAAGTCTTTATTGGAAACTAATGTTTATAATGAGTATCCCTCTAAAAATTTATTTAAAACTAATTTTTCTTTATACCATATCTGGAAAGCATTAGAGGACCTATCAAAATAGGAGTCTTATTTTGTATATCTTTTCATAAAGTAATAATGTATGTCTCATTAGATATACAATGGTATGAGTTAGATTTGATTCAATTTAATTGGTTTCTTAATTTCATGTTGTCTGGAGATTTTTAAACAGAAACATCAACATCATTATGATTCTCAAATTACATTGAATTCATTTTCAGAATTCTTCTCCAGAGCTTAAACTTCATTACAGGTCATTATAAAGATACACACATTTTAAAAATTTATTTATAAAACCATCACTTGGTTGTTTTTTTTTTTCTATTTATTTTTTTTTAGTTGGAGGATAATTACTTTACAATATTGTAGTGGTTTTTGCCATACATTGACATGAATCAGCCATGGATTTACATGTGTTACCCACCCCGAACCCCCCTCCCACCTCCCTCTCCATCCCATCCCTCCGTCCCCAGTGCACCAGCCCTGAGCACTTATCTCATGCATCCAACCTGGACTGGCGATCTGTTTCACATTTGATAATATACATGTTTCGATGCTGTTCTCTCAGATCATCCCGCCCTCGCCTTCTCCCATAGAGTCAAAAAGTCTGTTCTATACATCTGTGACTCTTTTTCTGTCTTGCATATAGGGTTATCATTACCATCATTCTAAATTCCATATATATGTTAGTATACTGTATTGTTGTTAATCTTTCTAGCTTACTTCACTCTGTATAATGGGCTCCAGTTTCATCCATCTCATGAGAACTGATTCAAATGAATTCTTTTTAATGGCTGAGTAATATTCCATGGTATGTACCACAGCTTTCTCATCCATTCGTCTGCTGATGGGTATCTAGGTTGCTTCCATGTCCTGGCTATTATAAACAGTGCTGCAATGAATATTGGGGTACATGTGTCTCTTTCAGATCTGGTTTCCTCGGTGTGTATGCCCAGGAGTGGGATTGCTGGGTCATATGGCTGTTCTATTTCCAGTTTTTGTAAGGAATCTCCACACTGTTCTCCATAGTGGCTGTCCTAGTTTGCATTCCCACCAACAGTGTAAGAGGGTTCCCTTTTCTCCACACCCTCTCCAGCATTTATTGCTTATAAACTTTTGGATAGCAGCCATGCTAACTGGCGTGTAATGGCACCTCATTGAGGTTTTGATTTGCATTTCTCTGATGAGTGATGTTGAGCATCTTTTCATGTGTTTGCTAGCCATCTGTATGTCTTCTTTGGAGAAATGTCTGTTTAGTTCTTTGGCCCATTTTTTGATTGGGTCATTTATTTTTCTGGAATTGAGCTGCAGGAGTTGCTTGTATATTTTTGAGATTAATCCTTTGTCTGTTGCTTCATTTGCTATTATTTTCCCCCAATCTGAGGGCTGTCTTTTCACCTTACTTATAGTTTCCTTTGTAGTGCAAAAGCTTTTAACTTTCATTAGGTCCCATTTGTTTATTTTTGCTTTTATTTCCAATATTCTGGGAGGTGGGTCATAGAGGCTCTTGCTGTGATTTATGTAGGAGAGTGTTTTGCCTATGTTCTCCTCTAGGAGATTTATAGTTTCTGGTCTTACAATTAGGGCCTTAATCCATTTTGAGTTTATTTTTGTGTATGGTGTTAGAAAGTGTTCTAGTTTCATTCTTTTACAAGTGGTTGACCAGTTTTCCCAGCACCACTTGTTAAAGAGGTTGTCTTTTTTCCATTGTATATCCTTGCCTCCTTTGTCAAAGATAAGGTGTCCATAGGTTCGTGGATTTATCTCTGGGCTTTCTATTCTGTTCCATTGGTCTGTATTTCTGTCTTTGTGCCAGTACCATACTGGCTTGATGACTGTGGCTTTGTAGTAGAGTCTGAAGTCAGGCAGGTTGATTCCTCCAGTTCCATTCTTCTTTCTCAAGATTACTTTGGCTATTCGAGGTTTTTTGTATTTCCATACAAATTGTGAAATTATTTGGTCTAGTTCTGTGAAAAATACCATTGGTAGCTTGATAGGGATTGCATCGAATCTATAGATTGCTTTGGGTAGAATAGCCATTTTGACAATATTGATTCTTCCAATCCATGAACACCATATGTTTCTCCATCTGTTTGTGTCCTCTTTGATTTCTTTCATCAGTGTTTTATAGTTTTCTATGTATAGGTCTTTTGTTTCTTTAGGTAGATATACTCCTAAGTATTTTATTCTTTTTGTTGCAATGGTGAATGGTATTGTTTCCTTAATTTCTCTTTCTGTTTTTTCATTGTTAGTATATAGGAATGCAAGGGATTTCTGTGTGTTAATTTTATATCCTGCAACTTTACTATATTCATTGATTAGCTCTAGTAATTTTCTGGTAGAGTCTTTAGGGTTTTCTATGTAGAGGATCATGTCATCTGCAAACAGTGAGAGTTTCACTTCTTCTTTTCCTATCTGGATTCCTTTTACTTCTTTTTCTGCTCTGATTGCTGTGGCCAAAACTTCCAACACTATGTTGAATAGTAGTGGTGAGAGTGGGCACCCTTGTCTTGTTCCTGATTTCAGGGGAAATGCTTTCAATTTTTCACCATTGAGGGTGATGCTTGCTGTGGGTTTGTCATATATAGCTTTTATTATGTTGAGGTATGTTCCTTCTATTCCTGCTTTTTGGAGAGTTTTAATCATAAATGAGTGTTGAATTTTGTCAAAGGCTTTCTCTGCATCTACTGAGATAATCATATGTTTTTTATCTTTCAATTTGTTAATGTGGTGTATTACATTGATTGATTTGCGGATATTGAAGAATCCTTGCATCCCTGGGATAAAGCCCACTTGGTCGTGGTGTATGATTTTTTTAATATGTTGTTGGATTCTGTTTGCTAGAATTTTGTTAAGGATTTTTGCATCTATGTTCATCAGTGATATTGGCCTGCAGTTTTCTTTTTTTGTGGCATCTTTGTCTGGTTTTGGAATTAGGGTGATGGTGGCCTCATAGAATGAGTTTGGAAGTTTACCTTCTTCTGCAATTTTCTGGAAGAGTTTGAGTAAGATAGGTGTTAGCTCTTCTCTAAATTTTTGGTAGAATTCAGCTGTGAAGCCATCTGGTCCTGGGCTTTTGTTTGCTGGAAGATTTTTGATTACAGTTTCGATTTCCTTGCCTGTGATGGGTCTGTTAAGATCTTCTGTTTCTTCCTGGTTCAGTTTTGGAAAGTTATACTTTTCTAAGAATTTGTCCATTTCATCCAAGTTGTCCATTTTATTGGCATAGAGCTGCTGGTAGTAGTCTCTTATGATCCTTTGTATTTCAGTGTTGTCTGTTGTGATCTCTCCATTTTCATTTCTAATTTTGCTAATTTGGTTCTTCTCTCTTTGTTTCTTAATGAGTCTTGCTAATGGTTTGTCAATTTTGTTTATTTTTTCAAAAAACCAGCTTTTAAGCTTTGTTGATTTTTGCTATGGTCTCTTTAGTTTCTATTGCATTTATTTCTGCCCTGATTTTTAAGATTTCTTTCCTTCTGCTAACTCTGGGGTTCTTCATTTCTTCCTTCTCTAATTGCTTTAGGTGTAGAGTTAGGTTATTTATTTGGCTTTTTTCTTGTTTCTTGATGTAAGCCTGTAATGCTATGAACCTTCCCCTTAACACTGCTTTTACAGTGTCCCATAGGTTTTGGGTTGTTGTGTTTTCATTTTCATTCATTTCTATACATATTTTGATTTCTTTTTTGATTTCTTCTATGATTTGTTGGTTATTCAGAAGCGTGTTATTTAGCTTCCATGTGTTTGAATTTTTAACAATTTTTTTCCTGTAATTGAGATCTAATCTTACTGCACTGTGGTCAGAAAAGATGACTGGAATGATTTCAATTTTTTTGAATTTTCCAAGACCAGATTTATGGCCCAGGATGTGATCTATTCTGGAGAAGGTTCCGTGTGCACTTGAGAAAAAGGTGAAGTTGATTGTTTTGGGGTGAAATGTCCTATAGATATCAATTAGGTCTAGCTGGTCCATTGTGTCATTTAAGGATTGTGTTTCCTTGTTAATTTTCTGTTTAGTTGATCTATCCATAGTTGTGAGTGGGGTATTAAAGTCTCCCACTATTATTGTGTTACTATTAATTTCCTCTTTCATACTCGTTAGTGTTTGCTGTATATATTGTGGTGCTCCTATGTTGGGTGCATATATATTTATAATTGTTCTATCTTCTTCTTGGATTGATCCTTTGATCATTATGTAGTGTCCTTCTTTGTCTCTTTTCACATCCTTTATTTGAAAGTCTATTTTATCTGATATGAGTATTGCGACTCCTGCTTTCTTTTGGTCTCCATTTGCATGAAATATTTTTTTCCAGCCCTTCACTTTTAGTCTGTATGTGTCTCTTGTTTTGAGGTGGGTCTCTTGTAGACAGCATATATAGGGGTCTTGTTTTTGTATCCATTCAGCCAAACTTTGTCTTTTGGTTGGGGCATTCAACCCATTTACATTTAAGGTAATTATTGATAGGTGTGGTCCCATTGCCATTTACTTTGTTGTTTTGGGTTCACGTTTATACAACCTTTCTGCATTTCCTGTCTAGAGAAGATCCTTTAGCATTTGTTGAAGAGCTGGTTTGGTGGTGCTGAATTCTCTCAGCTTTTGCTTATCTGTAAAGTTTTTGAATTCTCCTTCATATCTGAATGAGATCCTTGCTGGATACAGTAATCTAGGTTGTAGGTTATTCTCTTTCATTACTTTCAGAACGTCCTGCCATTCCCTTCTGGCCTGGAGGGTTTCTATTGATAGATCAGCTGTTATCCTTATGGGACTCCCTTTGTGTGTTATTTGTTGTTTCTCCCTTGCTGCTTTTAGTATTTGTTCTTTGTGTTTGATCTTTGTTAATTTGATTAATATGTGTCTTGGGGTGTTTCGCCTTGGGTTTATCCTGTTTGGGACTCTCTGGGTTTCTTGGACTTGGGTGGCTATTTCCTTCCCCATTTTAGGGAAGTTTTCAGCTATTATCTCCTCGAGTATTTTCTCATGGCCTTTCTTTTGGTCTTCTTCTTCTGGGACTCCTATGATTCAAATGTTGGGGCGTTTCACATTGTCCCAGAGGTCCCTGAGGTTGTCCTCATTTCTTTTGATCCTTTTTTCTTTTTTCCTCTCTGCTTCATTTATTTCCACTATTTTATCTTCTACCTCACTTATCCTATCTTCTGCCTCCGTTATTCTACTCTTGGTTCCCTCCAAAGTGTTTTTGATCTCATTCATTGCATTGTTCATTTTTAATTGACTCTTTTTTATTTCTTCTAGGTCTTTATTAAACATTTCTTGTATCTTTTCAATCTTTGTCTCCAGGCTATTTATCTGTAACTCCATTTTGTTTTCAAGATTTTGGATCATTTTTATTATCATTATTCTAAATTCTTTTTCAGGTAGATTCCCTATTTCCTCCTCTTTTGTTTGAGTTGGTGGGCATTTTTCATGTTCCTTTGCCTGTTGGGTATTTCTTTGCCTTTTCATCTTGTTTAGATTGTTGTGTCTGGAGTGGGCTTTCTGTATTCTGGAGGTCTGTGGTTCCTTTTTATTGTGGAGGATTTATCCAGTGGGTGGGGTTAGACGATTGGCTTGTCAAGGTTTCCTGGTTAGGGAAGCTTGCGTCAGTGTTCTGGTGCGTGGAACTTGCTTTCTTCTCTTTGGAGAGCAATGAGTTTTGAGATGGGTCTATGTGTTAGGTGTGACCTTGGGCAGCCTGTATGTTGACATTCAGGGCTATGTTCCTGCGTTGCTGGAGAATTTGCGTGGTATGTCTTGCTCTAAAACTTATTGGCTCTTGGGTGGTGGCTGGTTTCAGTGTAGGTATGGAGGCTTTTGGACGGTCACTTATTACTTAAAGTTCCATGTAGTCAGGAGTTTTCTGGTGTTCTTAGGTTTTGGGCTTAAGTTTCCTGCCTCTGGATTTCAGTTTTATTCTTCCTGTAGTCTCAGGACTTCTCCAACTATACAGCACTGATAATAAAACTTGTAGGTTAATGGCGAAAAGATTCTCCCCCGTTAGGGACACCCAGAGAGGTTCACAGAGTTACATGAAGAGGAGAAAAGGGAGGAGGGAGATAGTGATGAGCAGGAGGAGAAAAAGGGGGACTCAAGAGGAGAGAGACAGATCTACGCAGCTGTCTGTTCCCAGAGTGTTCTCCGTATCTCAGACACCTACAAAGATTCACAGAATTGGATTGGGAAGAGAAGGGGAAAGGAGGAAATAGAGGTGTCCTGAGGTAGAAAACAGAGAGTCAAGATTGGGAGAGAATAATCTTCGGTTTAAAAATAGGGCTTCTCTTCCCTTTTTTTTTTTTTTTTTTTTTGGTAAGGTTATAGTGTATTGAAAATGAAAATTAAGGAGTAGTAGAGGAGTACTAGAGGACTTTAAAACAAATAAGAGAAAAAAATAGAAAAAAGAAGAGAAAAAGGAAAGAGAAAAAAAGAAGAAGAAGAAAAAAGAAAAAAATTTTTTTTTTCCTAATTAAAAAAAAATCGTAAAAATCTATGAAAATGAAAGTGAAGGAGTAATGGGGGAGTAATAGGGAATTTTAAAGGAAAATAGAAAAAAGAAAAAAAAATTTTTTTTTTTTTCTTCCTTACTTAGGAAAAAAAAAAAAAAAGTAAAAATATATCTAGGAATTTCTCTGGAGCTGTTGCGGTCAGTGTGGGTTCGGCTCAGTTTCAGATAGCTCCTCGTTCCAGCTTACACTTCTCGATATCTATAGGGCCCTTCCGGTGTAGTCCGTGTTTTCTACGGGGATTTTAATCTGTTGCACCAGTCCCTTCTGAAGCGGTTCCCTTTGTTTATTTGGCTTCTGTTTGCCGGTCTCTTCAGAACCTCATTTCCGCCCTGACACAGGCGGGCGGAGGTGGACTCTTATTCAGGTAGCTAGTTCCGTCGCTCTGCGGGGAGGGGCTGGCGCTGCCTTCCTCTGCGCTGCTCAGGCTCCCGGCTGTTCTATATGGAGCGCGCCCTGCGCTGCGTGAGGTTCCAGCCCTCGGGTGTTCCACAAAAGCGTGGAACGGAAAGCTGCGCCTGCTCTCTGTGCCTTCCCCGTCAGAGCGGTCCAGGCAGCCAGGGGCTCGGTGGGCGCACTCTCCCCAGGTGTGGCGCGCCCCCTCCCTTCCTTGGACCCAGTCTCAGTTTCCGCTGGCGCCAGTCGGGTGCGCGCGCCTTCTGCCCTCCGCGTCCCCAGCCCCAGTCCCCGCCCGCGCCGGTCGGGTGCCTGCGCCCTGGGTCTCGCCGCGATCTTCCCCTTCCCCCTGCCTCCTGCCTCCGGCGGGGCTGGGCTGGTCCGCAGCCTGCGAGCTCTTCTCTGGACTTTCTCGGTCCCTTTGTTCTGCAAACGCCGGCAGTGTGTTCCGGCCGGTTAATTTTCTCTCTCTCTTTTGGTCTCCCACAGTTCAAGTTGGCAACTCACAGAGGCTCCCTCCGATTGTCCTCAGGGCACTCAGGCCCGGACCCTACCCCAAGCAATGCCGCCTAAGACTCCCTTCCCGGGACGGATCTCCGTCCTCAGCTCTTTTGTCTCACTTTTTATCTTTATATTTTGTCCTACCTCCTTTCGAAGACAATGGGCTGCTTTTCTGGGTGCCTGATGACCTCAGCTAGCGATCAGAAGTTGTTTTGTGAAGTTTGTTCTGCATTCAGTTATTCTTTTGATGAATTTGTAGGAGAGAAAGTGGTCTCCCCGTCCTACTCCTCCGCCATCTTGGCTCCTCCTCCCTCTGGAGAGTTTTTATCATAAATGGATGTTGAATTTTGTCAAAGGCTTTTTCTGCATCTCTTGACATAATCATATGGTGTTTATCTTTCAATTTGTTAATGTGATGTATTACATTGATTTGCAGATATTAAAGAATCCTTGCATTCCTGGGATAAAGCCCACTTGGTCATGATGTGTGATCTTTTTAATATGCTGTTGGATTCTGTTTGCTAGAATTTTGTTAAGGACGTTTGCATCTATGTTCATCAGTGATATTGGCCTGTACTTTTCTTTTTTTTGTGGCATCTTTGTCTTTTATACCATTATTTTTTATGTTTTTCTGATGTGTATTATAAGAATTTTGTTTTATTACATAATTTTAATATTTATGATATTTTTTCAGTAGATACAACCTAAGTTACATGTTCCCACACTGTTGGATGTTTAACTATTTAAAAATACAATTCCAATGTACATATATAGTATTTCATTCATTCACATTATTTAAATATTATGATTCAATTTAATAGGTATAAGATGATACTTTTAATTTGGTTATTTTGCAATATAGAACATTTTTGTATTATGTAAATATTTCTTGTTTCCACTTCTGTATGAAATAATTATTCATATTTTTTGCACTTAATCTTTTGGGTACTGAATAAGATTTTAAGTTTTTTTTTAAGTATTTTTGGTTTAAAATATTATTAATAACATTATTAAAATAATGGTTTAAGTATCTTTGACTAGCGCCATTAACTTTTTTTTTTTTTTTTTACCATTAACTCTTTTATGTCATTTTTGATAGGTTTTTTTCTTGCAATATTTTTTCACTTTTTTTCTACTTAATGTTTTGGTAAGGTACTTTCAACTTCTTACATAAGTGATTTTTTTGTCTTAATCACTTTATTGCTCGAAATTAAAACAAAAAATCATTACCTGACCAGAACATTAATGAATGTTAGTATTATTTTTAGGTATTATTCCTAGGATTTAAAAATTACCCGTTAATCCACTTTTAATGTAACATGCTGTAATATGATAACTGATTATTGATCACCCAAGATCTTTCCATTCAAAGTTTTCTTCTCTTTGCCCTTTTATTCCTCCATGAGTACATTAAACTATGATGAGGGAAATATTTTTAAGTGATGGTTTAGAACTGGAAATTGGCTGGTAGCTTTCCTTTGTTAAAAATACCCAACAGCTTCCCTAGGAAATAAGGGCCTTTTTTTTTAAGTGGGTTTAAAAGAATAGCTAGGAGAGATAAGAAAGCCTTCCTCAGCGATCAATGCAAAGAAATAGAGGAAAATAACATAATGAGAAAGACTAGAGATCTCTTCAAGAAAACTAGAGATTCCAAGGGAACATTTCATGCAAAGATGGGTTCGATAAAGGACAGAAATGGTATAGACCTAACAGAAGCAGAGGATATTAAGAAGACGTGGCAAGAATACACAGAAGAACTGTACAAAAAAAGACCTTACGAGCCAGATAATCACAATGGTGTGATCACTCACCTAGAGTCAGACATCCTGGAATGTGAAGTCAACTGGGCCTTAGAAAGCATCACTACAAACAAAGCTAGTGGACGTGATGGAATACCAGTTGAGCTATTTCAAATCCTGAAAGATGATATTGTGAAAGTGATGCACTCAATATGCCAGCACATTTGGAAAACTCAGCAGTGGCCACAGGACAGGAAAAGGTCAGTTTTCATTCCAATCCCTAAGAAAGGTAATGCAAAAAAATGCTCAAACTACCGCACAATTTCACTCATCTCACACGATAGTAAAGTAATGCTCAAAATTCTCCAAGCCAGGCTTCAGCAATACGTGAACCAAGAACTTCCAGATGTTCAAGTTGGTTTTAGAAAAGGCAGAGGAACCAGAGATCAAATTGCCAACATCTGCTAGATCATCAAAAAAGCAAGAGATTTCCAGAAAAACATCTATTTCTGCTTTATTGACTACACCAAAGCCTTCGACTGTTTGGATCACAATAAACTGTGGAAAATTCTGAAAGAGATGGGAATACCAGACCACCTAACCTGCCTCTGGAGAAATCTGTATGCAAGTCAGGAGGCAACAGTTAGAACTGGACATGGAACAACAAACTGGTTCCAAATAGGAAAAGGAGTACGTCAAGGCTGTATATTGTCACCCTGCTTACTTAACTTAAATGCAGAGTACATCAGGAGTACATCAGGAGAAATGCTGGGCTGGAAGAAGCACAAGCTGGAATCAAGATTGCCGGGAGAAATATCAATAACCTCAGATATGCAGATGACACCAGCCTTATGGCAGAGAGTGAAGAGGAACTGAAAAGCCTCTTGATGAAAATGAAAGAGGACAGTGAAAAAAGTTGGCTTAAAGCTCAACATTCAGAAAACTAAGATTATGGCATTTGGTCCCATCACCTCATGGGAAATAGATGGGGAGACAGTGGAAACAGTGTCAGACTTTATTTTGGGGGGCTCCAAAAGCACTGCGGATGGGGACTGCAGCCATGAAATTAAAGACACTTACTCCTTGGAAGGAAAGTTATGACCACCCTAGATAGCATATTAAAAAGCAGAGACATTACTTTGCCAACAAAGGTCTGTCTGGCCAAGGCTATGGTTTTTCCAGTAATCATGTATGCATGTGAAAGTTGGACTGTGAAGAAAGCTGAGCACTGAAGAATTGATGCTTTTGAACTGTGGTGTTGGAGAAGACTCTTGAGAGTCCCTTGGACTGCAAGGAGATCCAACCAGTCCATCCTGAAGGAGATCAGTCCTGGGTGTTCATTGGAAGGACTGATGCTAAAGCTGAAACTCCAATACTTTGGCCACCTCATGCGAAGAGTTGACTCATTGGAAAAGACCCTGATGCTAGGAGGGATTGGGGGCAGGAGGAGAAGGGGATGACAGAGGATTAGATGGCTGGATGGCATCACATACTCAATGGGCATGAGCTTGAGTAAACTCCGGGAGTTGGTGATGGACAGGGAGGCCTGGCGTGCTGCAATTCATGGGGTCGTAAAGAGTCGGACACAACTGAGCGAATGAACTGAACTGAATGGAATGCTTACAAGATATATCTTGGTGTTCGTTTCAGTATGTTGATTTTGAAGAAATCTTTCTCTTTCCTATATCTCAGTGCTCCCTAACCTTTTTGACACCAGGGATCAGTTTTATGGAAGACAGTTTTTCCACAGACTGGGGGTTGGGATGGATTCAGGATGATTGAAGTGCATTATATTTCAGTTCAGTTCAGTTCAATTCAGTCACTCAGTCATTTCCAACTCTTTGCGACCCCATGAACCACAGCACCCCAGGTCTCCCTGTCCATCACCAACTCCCAGAGTTTACACAAAATCATGTCCATTGAATCGGTGATGCCATCCAACCATCTCATCCTCTGTCGTCCCCTTCTCCTCCTACCCTCAATCTTTCCCAGCATCAGGGTCTTTTCAAATGAGTCAGCTCTTCACATCAGGCAGCCAAAGTATTGGAGTTTCAGCTTGAACATCAGTCCTTCGAATGAACACCCAGGACTGATAACCTTTAGGATGGTCTAGTTTCATCTCCTTGAAGTCCAAGGGACTCCCAAGAGTCTTCTCCAACACCACAGTTCAAAAACACCAATTTTTCAGCACTCAGCTTTCTTTATGGTCCAACTGTCACATCCATAGATGATTACTGGAAAAACCACAGCCTTGACTAGACGGACCTTTGTTGACAAAGTAATGTCTCTGCTTTTTAATATGATGTCTAGGTTGGTCATAACTTTCCTTCCAAGGAGTAAGTGTCTTAATTTCATGGCTGCAATCACCATCTGCAGTGATTTTGGAGCCCCGAAAAATAAAGTCAACCACTGTTTCCCCATCTATTTGCCATGAAGTGATGGGACCGGATGCCATGATCTTAGTTTTCTGAATGTTGAGCTTTAAGCCAACTTTTTCACTCTCCTCTTTCACTTTCATCAAGAGGCTCTTTAATTCTTCTTCATTTTCTGCCATAAGGGTGGTGTCATCTGCATATCTGAGGTTATTGATATTTCTCCCGGCAGTCTTGATTCCAGCTTGTGCTTCTTCCAGCCCAGCATTTCTCATGATGTACTCTGCATATAAGTTAAATAAACACAGTGAATATATGCAACCTTGATGTACTCCTGTTCCTATTTGGAACCAGTCTGTTGTTCCATGTCCTGTTCTAACTGTTGCCTCCTGACCTGCATATCAGTTTCTCAAGAGGCAGATCAGATGGTCTGGTATGCCCATCCCTCTCAGAATTTTCCACAGTTTATTGTGATCCACACAGTCAAAGGCTTTGGCATAGTCAATAAAGCAGAAATAGATGTTTTTCTGGAAATCTCTTGCTTTTTTGATGATTCAGTGGATGTTGGCAATTTGATCTCTGGTTCCTCTGCCTTTTCTAAATCCAACTTGAACATCTGGTACTTCACAGTTCATGCATTGCTGAAGCCTGGCTTGGAGAATTCCGAGCATTACTTTACTATCATGTGAGATGAGTGCAGTTGTGCGGTAGTTTGAGCATTCCTTGGCATTACCTTTCTTTGGGATTGGAATGAAAACTGACTTTTTCCAGTCCCATGGCCACTGCTGAGTTTTCCAAATTTGCTGGCATATTGAGTGCAGCACTTTCACAGCATCATCTTTTAGGATTTGAAATAGCTCAACTGGAATTCCATCACATCCATTAGTTTTGTTCGTAGTGATGCTTCCTAAGGCCCACTTGTCTTCACATTCCAGAATGTCTGGCTCTAGGTGAGTGATCACACCATCATGATTATCTGGGTCATAAAGATCTTTTTTGGACAGTTCTTCTGTGTTTTTTTGCCACCTCTTCTTAATATCTTCTGTTTCTGTTAGGTACATATAATTTGTGTCCTTTATTGAACCCATCTTTGCATGAAATGTTCCCTTGGAATCTCTAGTTTTCTTGAAGAGATCTCTAGTCTTTCTCATTATGTTATTTTCCTCTATTTCTTTGCATTGATTGCTGAGGAGGGCTTTCTTATCTCTCCTTGCTATTCTTGGAACTCTGCATTCAAATGGGTATATCTTTCCTTTTCTCTTTTATTTTTCGATTCTCTTCTTTCACAGCTGTTTGTAAGGCCTCCTCAGACAGCCATTTTGCTTTTTTGCATTTCTTTTTCTTGAGGATGGTCTTGATCCCTGTCTCCTGTACAGTGTCATGAACCTCTATCCATAGTTCATTAGGCACTCTATCAGATCTAGTCCCTTAAATCTATTTTCCACTTCCACTGTATAGTCATAAGGGATTTGATTTAGGTCATACCTGAATGGTCTAGTTGTTTTCCCCACTTTCTTCAATTTAAGTCTGAGTTTGGCAATAAGGAGTTCATGATCTGAGCCACAGTCCTCTCCCGGTCTTGTTTTTGGTGACTGTATAGAGCTTCTCCATCTTTGGCTGCAAAGAATATAATCAGTCTGATTTCGATGTTGACCATCTAGTGATGTCCATGTGCAGAGTCTTCTCTTGTGTTGTTGGAAGAGGGTGTTTGCTATGAGCAGTGCATCCTCTTGGCAAAACTTTATTGGCCTTTGCCCTGCTTCATTCTGTTCTCCAAGGCCACATTTGCCTGTTACTCCAGGTGTTTCTTGACTTCCTACTTTTGCTTTCCAGTCCCCTATAATGTATTGTGCACTTTATTTCTATTACTATTGTGTTGTAATATGTAATGAAATACTATTGCAATTCACCATCATGCAGAATCAGTGGCAGTCCTGAGCTTGTTTTCCTGCAGGTAGACGGTCCCATCTTGGGGGATGGGAGACAGTGACAGCTGCTCCCCTGCACTAGGGTCACTGCCTCAGCTCTGCCTCAGGTCACCAGGCATTAGACTCTCATAAAGAGTGCACTCCCTGGATGCCTCCCGTGTGCAGTTCACAGTAGAGCTTGAACCTCTAAGAGAATCTAATGCCACTGCTGATTTGGCAGGAGGTGCAGCTAACGTGAGTAATAGGAAGTGGCTGTAAATACAGTGAAGCCTTGCTTGCACCCCTGCTCAGCTTACACTGTGTGTCCTGCTTCCTAACAGGCCATAGCCTGGTACTGGTCCATGGCCCCGGGCCTGGGGACCCCTTCTGTATCTGATCTTTTGTTTGTTTTAGAAATCTTCTCACAGGATTTCTTTACTTTGAGCTGTGAGGATTTATTCTGATTCATTTGTTCTGTTTTCTTCTTTGAGAATGGTTTATCTAAGTGTATGTACCTGGTTTTCTTATCGTCTCTTCTTCATTTATCTCCTCCATGAATTGGTTAAGTTTGAGTTTGCTCTTCAAATGCACTTTCTAAGAGCCTAAACCTTATTTACTTTTCCCCTATTTTATCCTTTTTCTCACTATGCACTTTGTAGTTTTACTAACATATCCAATAAATGTCAGAATCAGGATAAGGTTTCTTTTGATGCAGATTAAAATGAATATAAAAGTATGTCTAAAAACTGCTTTAAAATAAATAGACATACAAAAGGGAAACAGACCTCTTCCAAGTACCAGAGAAAAAGAGACTCCTGAGACCATTTTCCTTTTGAAGTGTCCAAATTTCAGGGGTCCCTTTAGTATGGTTCTGTAAGTGTTGTTTTCTAGGTATTTTGAAGGTAATATACCAGAGAGAGTGACTTTAATTGTTGCTGTTGAGGAATTATGTTACCAATCTAGGTGTTCTTTTCTGTTGATATGGTTATGCTTCTGTTATCTATAAATTCTTGTTGTTCCTTATACCTTGAGAACTTTCTTCCTTTATATTTTCCTATATTGTTTCTTCTCTAGGTTTCTCTCTTTAAAAAAATCAAAACTCTATATAAACATATGTTCTGGTTTTTTTTTTTTTTTTCATTTTATTTTCTCTATCTCTTAACCTATATTCTTGTCTTAAACATCCTAGGGGCTTCCCTGGTGGCTCAGTGGTTAAAACTCTGTGCAACCACTGCAGGGCGCATGGGTTCAATCTCTGGTCAGGGAGCCACGATCCTGAGTGCCATGTAGTACAGCCTGAAAACAAACCCTTATATTTTGGGTGATTTCTGTATGTCCATTCCCAGCTTACCTACCTTCTCCTTTAGCTGTGACTAATCTGATCCTCACCTTCACTCTGTTTTTAATTTTTTATATTTTATTTCTCAGTTCCAGTTGCTTTTATTTTTTTTTCAAACATCGTCTTTTTATTCCCAGTTACTTTTTTTTTTCCTTTTATTTTTATTAGTTGGAGGGTAATTACTTTACAGTATTGTAGCAGTTTTTGCCATACACTGACATGAATCAGCCATGGATTTACATGTGTTCCCCATCCTGAACCCTCCTCCCACCTCCCTCCCCATCCCATCCCGCTGGGTCTTCCCAGGGCACCAGCCCTGAACACTTGTCTCATGCATCCAACCTGGGCTGGCGATCTGTTTCACCCTTGATAATATACTTGTTTTGATGCTGTTCTCTCAGATCATCCCACCCTCGCCTTCTCCCACAGAGTCCAAAAGTCTGTTCTGTACATCTGTGTCTCTTTTTCTGTTTTGCATATAGGGTTATCGTTACCATCTTTCTAAATTCCATATATATGCCTTAGTATACTGTATTGGTGTTTATCTTTCTGGCTTACTTCACTCTGTATAATGGGCTCCAGTTTCATCCATCTCATTAGAACTGATTCAAATGAATTCTTTTTAATGGCTGAGTAATATTCCATGGTGTATATGTACCACAGCTTCCTTATCCATTCATCTGCTGATGGGCATCTAGGTTGCTTCCATGTCCTGGCTATTATAAACAGTGCTGCAATGAATATTGGGGTGCACGTGTCTCTTTCAGATCTGGTTTCCTTGGTGTGTATGCCCAGGAGTGGGATTGTTGGGTCATATGGCTGTTCTATTTCCAGTTTTTTAGGGAATCTCCACACTGTTCTCCATAATGGCTGTACTAGTTTGCATTCCCACCAACAGTGTAAGAGGGTTCCCTTTTCTCCACACCCTCTCCAGCATTTATTGCTTGTAGAGTTTTGGATAGCAGCCATCCTGATTGGTGTGTACCTCATTGGGGTTTTGATTTGCATTTCTCTGATAATGAGTGATATTGAGCATCTTTTCATGTGTTTGTTAGCCATATGTATGTCTTCTTTGGAGAAATGTCTGTTTAGTTCTTTGGCCCATTTTTTGATTGGGTCATTTATTTTTTTTCTGGAATTGAGCTTCAGGAGTTGCTTGTATATTTTTGAGATTAATCCTTTGTCTGTTGCTTCATTTGTTATTATTTTTTCCCATTCTGAGGGCTGTCTTTTCACCTTGCTTATAGTTTTCTTTGTTGTGCAAAAACTTTTAAGTTTCATTAGGTCCCATTTGTTTATTTTTGCTTTTATTTCCAATATTCTGGGAGGTGGGTCATAGAGAATCCTGCTGTGATTTATGTTGGAGAGTGTTTTGCCTACGTTCTCCTCTAGGAGATTTATAGTTTCTGGTCTTACATTTAGGGCCTTAATCCATTTTGAGTTTATTTTTGTGTATAGTGTTAGAATGTGTTCTAGTTTCATTCTTTTACAAGTGGTTGACCAGTTTTCCCAGCACCACTTGTTAAAGAGGTTGTCTGTTTTCCATTATATATTCTTGCCTCCTTTGTCGAAGATAAGGTGTTCATAGGTTCATGGATTTATCTCTGGGCTTTCTATTCTGTTCCATTGATCTATATTTCTGTCTTTGTGCCAGTACCATACTGTCTTGATGACTGTGGCTTTGTTGTATAGTCTGAAGTCAGGTAGGTTGATTCCTCCAGTTCCATTCTTCTTTCTCAAGATTACTTTGGCTATTCGAGGTTTTTTGTATTTCCATACAAATTGTGAAATTATTTATTCTAGTTCTGTGAAGAATACCGTGGGTAGCTTGATAGGGATTGCATTGAATCTGTACCACCCTGAATGCACCCAATCTCATCACTATTCCTAGTTACTTTATAGCTTATATTTGATAGTTAATTTCTGAAGTCTTCAGAGATCCAAATTTGTTATTATTACTGTTTAATGGATGATGGCTTGTTTTCAAGTTTATTTGGTCAGTTTTATTAATAGCCCATGTTTATCTGAATTTAATCTGAGGGTATCTTGAAGAACTGAATTGGAATTGTTTTCCTTGAGAGTAGTCTTATAATTGTTTCCCTGGTGAATTCTACCAAACATTTAAAGAAGAATTGATGCCAGTCTATCTCAAAGTCTTTCATTTAGTTGAAGAAGATGGAACACCCTCAAACTCGTTATATGAGGCCACCATTGCCTTAATACTACAACCAGATATGGACAGCATAGAAAAAGAAACTACAGGCTAATATCCCTGATAATCGTATGTGTAAAAGTTGTCAACAGAATATTACCAAAATTAGTTCAACAGCACATTAGAAAAATCATATGCCGTGATACAGTGCGATTTATTCTTGGGATGCAAGCATGGTCAACATGTGTAAATTTAATAAATGTGATACATCATTTAGTAGAACTAAAAATAAAAATCATATGATTACCTCTGTAGATGCTAAAAAAGCATCTGACAGAATATATTCTTTCATGATAAAGACTCTCAATAAATTGCATATAGAAGGAACATACCTCAGTGTAATAAAGGTCACATGTGAGAAGCCCACAGCCAACATCAGCAGTGAAAAATTGAAAACATTTCTTCTAAAACTAAGCAATTAGACAAAAAAAGAAATAAAAGGCATCCAAATCATAAAAGAAAAATAATTGTTCTCCATTTGCAGATGATACATCTTATATATAAAAAATCCCCAAGACTCTACTAAAACAGTTAGAATTTATCAGTGAATTCAGTAAAGTTGCATGATATAAACAGACAGAAATCATTTGTATTCCTATACAGACAATGTAGTACCTGAAAAAAAAAAAAAAAAAAAAAAACAGTGCTATTCCCAAAAGCATCAGAAACAATAAAATACTTTAGAATAAATGTGACCAAAGAAGTAAAAGATCTGTGCATGAGAACTATAAGACTTTGATGAAAGAAACTGAAAATACAAATAAATTGAAAAATAATCCAAATGCATGAATCAGGAAAAATAATACTTTTAAAATGCCCATTCTGCCCAAAGCCATTTTTAGATTAAATGAAATCCCTATTAAAATTCTAATGGCATATTTCTCAAAAATAGAAAACACAATCCTCAAATCCGTAGGGAATCACAAAAGGCCTCAAATAGCCAAAGCAGTCCTGAGAAAGAACAAATCTAGAAGCATCATTTTCAAACCTGCATTGATTCATGCAGCATGGTGTTCATATGAAAGTAGGCACATAGTCCAATGGAACAGAATATAGAGATGAAATAAACCCCCGTATATATGGTCAACTAGTATTTGACAATGGACAGGGACACTCAATAGGGAAAGGATAGTCTCTTCAACAAATTGTGTTGGGAAAAATGGATAACTACATGCAGAAAACTGAAATTAGACCCATAATTTACACCAAAGCACAAGCAACAAAGGCAAAATTCAACAAGTAAGACTACATCAAACTAAAATGTTTCTGCACAGCAAATGAAAAAAAAATTAGCAAAATAAAAAGGCAACCTACAGAATGGGAGAAAATTTTTAAAAAACTACACAACTCAATAGAAAAATAAAAACACTGATTAAAAAATGGGCGAGGAACTGAACAGACTTTTTTCCCAAAGAAAGCACACATACGGCCAGCAGGTACATGGAAAGATGCTCAACATCACAAATCATCTGGGAAATGCAAAACAGAAACCACAAGGAGATATCACCTCACACATAAGATATGACACTTAAAAACAGCTGTCATTAAAAAAAAATAAAGATAAGAAATAGCAAGTGTTGGTAAGGATGTAGAAAAAAAGGGAATCATGGTGCACTGTTGGTGGGAATGTGAACTACACGGTCAGTATGGAAAACAGTTTGGAGGTTCCTCAAAAAATTAAAAACAGAACTACCATGTGATCTATTAATTTCACTTCTGAGCACACATCCAAAAGAAAATGGAATCAGGGTCTTGAAGAGATGTTTGTGTTCCTGTGTTCATTTGCACCAATATTCATAAAGGCCAAGATGAAGAAGGAAACACCTAAGGTTCTGCCTACAGATAAATGGGTAAAGATGATGTGGTATGTGTACATACAATGGAATATTATTCAGTCATAAGAAAGAAGGAACTCCTGCCATTTTTTGACAACATGGATGGACCCAGAGGGCATTATGCTAAGTGAAATAAGTCAGAGAAAAACAAATGCCATATGATATCACTTATAAGTGGATCCTTTAAAAGCTGAAGTCATAGAAACAGAGAGTAGAATGGCATTTACCAAGTTATATGAGGAGAGAACTTGGGAGATGTTGGTCAAAGGGTACATGCTTCCAGTCATTAGTTGAACAAGTTCTGGGGATCTAATGTGCAGCATAGTGATTATAATTAATCATATTGTATTATTTGCTTGAAAGATGCTGAGAGAGTGTTTTTTTGGCTGCACCACGCTGCTTATGGGATCTTAGTTCCCAAATCAGGGACCAAGGATCAAGCTTATAACCCCTGCAGTGCAAGTGTGAAGTCTTAACCACTAGATCTCCAGGGAATTCCCTAAGAGAGTTGATCAATACAAAAAAAATAATACAAAATCAATACAAAAAAAAAAAAAAGAAAGAAATGGTGATTATGCGAGATGATGGAGGTGTGTACTAACCCTACCGTAGTAATCATTTCACAGTATGCAAGTGCATCAAATAATCAAACTGTACATCTTAAGTGTTTTTATGTTTGCATCTTCTAGTTGCCAGAAGAAATAGCTGTTCTCAGTTTGGTGTTCATGGGATACTCAGTAGTATAATTTTAAAATACAGATCCCATGTAAATATAGTTGACTTTGCACATTCTTACAGGTGACTATTACTAGTCTACCACTAGTATTGTTATTACTGATTTGGAAGATTGTCTTGCTAGTAGATGTTCTCCAGGCCACCTTTCCTTGGTACTTAAGTCCTGTGAACTCAACCTAGGGAATCGCAGGCTTTCCCACCTGTTAGAAGGGCCTGGGCATTAGTTGAGAGTTCTGTGCTGTCAGTACTTGACAGGTTTGCTGACAGGCATCCCCACCTTACCCATTTCTAAAAGATAATTCTGATTTTGTCTTATTGTTCTGAATTTCCTCTTTTGGCTTCTGAGGATCTCTCTTTTCCTCTTAAGAATTCAACAATGCATTAAATATATTGCTTTATATAGTGTTAAGATGCATTACCAAAGACTAGAAATAAGGCAAATGATTGGCTGATCATCTCAGTGACATACTAGGGCCTTATCTAACAGGCTAATCACCCAAGGATAATTGAAATGTCTGGGAATGTACTTCATCAGAGCCCTGCCTCTGCAAAGCTCCATATTAACACAAAGAATGCTATCTAGTATAGATACAAATAATTTCTTTTACAGCTGGACTGGTAAGCCGTGCGAGGCATAGCCGTTTGCGTTAAGGCATATATGCATAAAACCTTTCAAAGCTTTAAAAAAAGAAGACAAAACGATTAGCATGGAGGTTAGGATAGGGGTTTGTCCTGTAAGATATTAACCAGTTTTATATCTAATCCAGCAGTCATATTACAGTATTCTTTCTTTAAAGCCAATGCTCAATTTCTCAAATGTTCGCTACCGTCATTAATGATACAGATACACCAGTGACGTGTTCACTTCAAAATGTTTTTGAGAAGAATCCTTTCACATTAGAATCAAACCGGATTGCATTTTGAAAGCTTTTAAGCTTATCTTGCCAACTGTAAGCAGAAGTAAATACTGAAGCAAAAGTAATCTTATTTTCTTCTTCATTGAATCCAAGTGACAATGGGAACTAGCTCAGTCACTAGCACATGACTATACTCAGTTATTATTTGCTATGAAGAATGAATACATGTGTAACCATTTACTTTTGACTATTAGAACTTAAATTTATTAAAGAAATAGTTTTTTATTGTGCCCTGTTCTTTAGAGTCCAGGCACTTTCATAAATATTCTCCTACCTCATAGGGAACCTTAACACATCCAGTTATTTAAAAACATCATTTTAGGACTTTCCTGGCAGTCCAGCGTTAAAAGACTCCACACTTCCAGTGCAGGGGGTACAAGTTCAATCCTTGATTCAGAGTCCTGCATGTTGTGCAGTGCAGCCATAAAGACAAGAAGAGAATCACATCGTTTTAGGTAATTAATTGTAGGCATAACTTTTACTCTAAACTATACAGCATATTTATTTTTTGTAGTATATATTTTTCCATTTGAGTGAGAACCTTTGAAAATTGTTTACTGTGACTGACTTTAACTGAGTTTGGATTTTTTACCTTCACTCTTGTTACATTGAATTTCTAAGACCTTTGTAAAACAGCTTCTGTTCACAGCACAGGTCTACACTGCTCAGACCCTGGAGAGCTAGGGTGGTGGCAGGGCCCTTCATATGTTTTATAAGCCTTGATTAGTTCCAGAGGTCAATTCCCTGGACATTTCTAACTCTAAGTTGCTTGACTACTAGGTCACCTCCATCCTGATAATCCAGATTTATATTAATAGCTACAGTTTGTATGGCTGAATATTGGCTTGTTTTGAAAATTTTATAGATGTGCTTGTAACATTTATGGGAAGAGGGTTATCATACCTGTTTATTTTCCTAGATTTCCTAGAGTAACATTATATATGTATGTATGTATATGTACATATAACATATTCTCTCTATATATATGTATGTCTATGTATTTGTTCTAAACAGACTTTGGTTTCTTGCTTTATATAATTACTGCATATTATCTCTAGAAAAATAGGGAAATAAAGGGGTGAAGTTTTCCAAATTTGCTGACATTTTGAGTGCAGCACTTAACAGCATCATCTTTGGAATTTAAAATAACTCAGCTGGAATTCCATCACCGCCACTCGCTTTGTTCATCGTAATGCTTCCTAAGGCCATGTGACTGCACACTCCTGGATGTCTGGCTGTATGTACACGACCACACCATTGTGGTTATCTGGGTCATTAATAGCTTTTTTTGTACAGTTCTGTGTATTCTTGCCACCTCTTCTTAATCCCTTCTGCTTGTTAGGTTCTTGCTGTTTTTGTCCTTTATTGTGCCCATTTTTGCATGAAGTGTTTCCTTGGTATCTCCTGATACCACCTGATGCCGCCTGATGTGAAGAGCCACTTCATTGGAAAAGACCCTGCTGCAGGGAGAGACTGAAGGCAGGAGGAGAAGGGGGTGGCAGAGGATGAGATGGGTGTTGGCATCACTGACTCCATGGACATGAGTTTGAGCAAGCTCCGGGAGATAGTGAAGGACAGGAAAGCCTGGCGTGCTGCAGTCCATGGGGTCACAGAGACTCAGACACAACTTTGCTACTGAACAATGCAAACACACAAGGTGAAGCATAATGTTACTGCTTCAGGGAGTAGGAAAGGGTTCATTCTCCACCCAGATTTAAGGCCGATGCCGTCTGTACCTGTGCATTCGGGTCCTTTAACCTCACAGTTCAGCTTGCTTCCATCTTTGGTCCGTTAACAAAAGTTGGTGGTGCACAGGGCAGCAGTGGTCTCCTTAATTCAGTGTGGTAATCACATTCGTATGAAAATGTGGCAAGCGATTGAACATTCTGCATGAATGCTCTTGGGGTCTTTCGCATTCATTATGTCTCCGTGGTAGCTTTAGGCATACAGTGGTTAATAGCACAAGAGAATTCTGGTTCTTAGGATACATATCTAACTTTGAACAAATTACTCTCTCTCAACTGAGACCCTCTTACTTCGATTAAGATTATACCTCCTAGGGTTGTTTTGAAGATTAAATGATGTATAAACACTAAGCATTATACATAAAGCAACATAAAAGCTTAATAAATTGTAGGGTAGTTTTACTGGTATTATTTTCTGTTACTCTGTTACTGTGTTATTCTGTAAGGTTTATTACTGGCAGCAACAATAAAAGGCATTCAGGTATTTAAAAACTCTGAATTTAGTACTAGACTCTGCCACTCACCATGTCATTTCTGAGTCTTAATTGCTTTATTTTTCAAATACTGTTAAAAATGGGGAATGCCACTATTAATGTTATTGGGTTCTTGGATGGAGTATCCCAACTCTTTGTCAAAATTCCTAGGCAAATTAGAAGAATTTGCTAAGAAGCATATTCTTTTAAGAATATGCTTAGAAGAAACCAACATAGTTCTTGTTCTGATAGATGTTTTTAGTTGGTTTAACTTAGTTTCCTTCATTATTAGGGTTATGCAAATAGATATCATGGAAATAGAAGGCATGGTTCAGCAACCTAATGCATATGCAGGGCAATCCTTCCATACAACCAATCTCTGCCACTTGTTCGGATATTCAGTGATAATTATATACCTTTGATCTCAAACTGTTTTCTTCAGAATTTGTTTCACAGAATTCAGTTGTGAACGTGCTAGCACCCAGCCATTGGCTGTTATTCTTTCGTGAAGTGTCATAGGGTGTACCTCTTATTAGCAGTGTGTGTACATTTTTAAAAACATGTCAGCGACTCAAGGGTACAAACCAGCTGATTAAATGAGAAGGCAGATGATTTCCGCAGCCCCCTCAGATCATTTTGAGCATGTAAAATGCCATGCTTTTTTTTTATTATTATTATTATTTACTTTTGACTTCCATTCAAATGTCACACAGTCCCCAATGATAAGGAAATGAAAATTTGTTCAGTTAATCTGCTGCCGTTGAGAAGTTGGTCATAAATAAGCAAAATCCACTCTGCATATAGGCAGATGGCTGTTCTCAAGTTTATAGGGTAGGGCCCCAGAGCTTTCCAGATTTCTCAGTCACATTGACTTGAACAAAATGACAAAGTCTAACTGAAACTATTGCCTGTCCCATGTCCAAGCCTACAGAAGAAATCTAGGAAATATAATAAATTTTTTGAAGGTGCCACTGTTCCCTTTGGGGGGTGCTTTTGGATTTTTCTGGACATTAATTGTCCTTAGCTGCATCCTGGATAAGTTCTTAGCATGTTAAAACAAGATTTGCTCAGGATCTATAATTGCAGTTCTTGTTTTCAGCAGGCTAGGAATTTAAATAAACATAACTTCATATATATCCATATTAAATTTCACTTAGTTAGGACTAGTGATTATAGCTTAGGGAGTTCATTTTTATTTATTATTATTATCATTATGCTTTACTTTTTTTTATTTTGCTACCACAGCACCAGCTCTCTTGCCTAGTATTACATGGTTTAAATTTTAATTTGCAGTATTTTGTTGAAATTATTAATTTAAAATATGACTAAAGGGTCAGATGGTGTAGCATGATGTTAGAGGAGGCCCTGCAGTTACGGTCCAGTCATACAGTTCATATGCAGTTCATTCACCCAGCCTGAAACTCATGTGGCCCCTGTTGTATCCACAAGAAATCCTAAAGGCTTGCTCAGAGCCTTTGTTGAAATCAGTGCATTTTATGTCTGGGCCTTCTTTTGATTGCATATAGCAACTCTATCTTAATAGGATAGGCGTTAAGGTAGTATCAGTTCAGTTCAGTCACTCAGTCATGTCCAACTCTTTGCGACCCCATGGACTGCAGCACGCCAGTCTTCCCTGTCCAACACCAGCTCCCGGAGCATGCTTATATCAGGGTAGTATACTTGATATTTATTAATTGATGTACTTTCCTCCTGGACTCTGTATGCTTCTCTTAGTTATCAAAAATGTTCTGCATAATAATGTCCTAGAATTGTCCCAGCATCCACATATATATTATTCTATGAGTTGAGACATCTACTTTCATATTTTTTTGAAACCCATGTATCACTTGCTCATTTCCATTCCATTAGGACCTTTTTCTGACTTCTCAGCAGTTATCATGAATATATTATCAATTAACCTTCAAGTGCTTTGTATACTTTAGGATAAAATTCATTAAACATTGACTTTAGTTCAATTAGTTCAATTCTCACAGTATTTTTGCATCGCATCTGCAGTTTTGCAAAGTACTTAACATCTTCTCTATCCCAATAATCACTGAACTTGAACTTCTAATTCTGTTTCATATTATCTCTGATTTTTATTATTGTTTATTATCTCCAAATTGAAGATCATCCCTTTGAGTGGAAAAAATGGAAAGTATGATAAATACATGATTTTTTGTCATCTGTTAGCTCTATACCACCATTTTTTCACAGTGAGACTGCCCCTTCTTTGTCCTCATTGCTCTAACCCTAATCAGATAATTGCCTGCCTTTTGATTTTTTTTTAGAAGCCTGGCTTTATTTTGAAGCTCCATGATACACGCAGTACTTGAGTGTCATCACATGGTTGGGCTTTGGCCCTTCTGCCTGTTTTCCCAGCAGTCACCTGACCCGTATCTGTGTGCCCAGCTCTCCCTCAAGCCCTGGGCTCCCAGCCGTCCTATGGCAAGGATTTGAGGAGCCCTGGATAATTCCATTTCAGTCAGTCATGTTTGTAGAACTGATAACCTCACATTCCAGTTCAGTAAACATATGCTGGGCCTTGCCTCTTTCTGGCAGGCATGGGAACTGAGTCCGGTCTCACTTCCCTCTGCTTGGTTCCCTGCATTGTCAGCCTTCCCTGTTTCTTAGTTTATCCTCAGAACTGAGCTCCTGCGGTCTACAGCTGGATCACGGTTCTTCAAACCATGACCTCTCCTGAGATCCTCCTTTCATGTGTTGAACTTGCTTGCCAGAGTGCCTGTTACTTCTTGCTGTTCTTCTGACAAGGTCTGAACTTGTCTATTCTTACTGTCTTTTTTAAACACACTTCATTGGTCTTATAAGCCTCACCTCCCACCCTGACCAGTGTTATCAAAGCTAGGTCTCCCCTTTGGAAACTTGTCAAGCTCTAGCTTATAGATTTTCACTTAGTGGTACCTCTGAGGTTTCCAGAATTTTGTTGATAGACTATGCACAGTCTTTAGAGCAAAAATCCTACTATGATGGAGGCTCATGTGGAAGTTTCTGTTTAAGGATTGGGAGGTACCTCTGTTAGACATATGTGTACACCTCTGGCCAAAAATAGAGCTTGATCTTGGTGTTCTTGGCCACACCTTGTTTCTCCTAACATCACCCTTCCTGCCCTCTTTTTTGTTTTGTTTTATAAACTGAGTACTCCTCTTAGGAGATAGACACCTCTGAGAGTGTCTCACCACTATAATCACAAAGAGATGAAGTTCCCTGGGATCTCAAGCCAAAGAAGCAGGTCCTGTATGCCTTTCTCCAGCCTACTCCTTCTTTGGCCCATCCGTCAGGAACCCAGTCATGCCTGTGCTTCTCCTCCTTGAGAGAAGCAATGGGATAGAACAGATGTAAGGGCTTCATCAAGCTGCAACTGGGACCTTTTTAAGGCATTTTTATACATCCATTTTTTTTAATTATTAGGGTATAGTTGATTTACACTGTGTATTAGCTTCAGGTGCACAAAGTGAATCAGTTATGCATATACATATATCCACCTTTTTAAGATTGTTTTCCCCATATAGGCCATTACAGAGCATGGAGTAGCATTCCATGTGGTATGGCTTAGAAGGTAAAGAATTTGCCTGCAATGCAGGAGACCCAGGTTCCACCTCCGTCTCAGAAAGATCCCATGGAGAAGGGAATGGAAACCCACTGCAGTATTCTTGCTTGGGGAATCACCATAGACAGAGGAGCCTGGTGGGCTATAGTCCATGGGGTCTCAAAGAGTCAGACACGACTAAGCACAGTATGCACAGTATATAGTAGGTCGTTATTAGTGATCTATTTTTTTTTTAACTTTTTTTTTTATTAGTTTATATATAGCAGTGTGTTCACGTCAATCCTAATCTTCCTCCCGCCCTTCCCCCTTGGGAACTATAAGTTTGTTTTGTCTATCTGTGACTCTGTGTTGTAGATAAATTCTTATATACTTCCATTTTGTTATCTTTTCTTGATGTTGAAAATAGCTAACATTCGTTGGGCATTACTGTGTGCCAAGCACTGTTACAAGTCCTATGTATTAACTCATCTATTTTTCAAACCAAGCCTATGAAATTGTAACTCTTCTTAATCTCCTTTTACAGATGAGAAAACTGAGGTAAAGAGAAGTGTGGTTACTTCGCAGTGGTCACATAGGGAATAGTTTGCAGAGTTACGTTTTGAACAGGAGTCTGGATCCAGAGTCTGAACTCTAAGTGACTAGATGATCTCACCTCTCTGAGGTGGAAATTGTAGTAGTAAGTTATAAGTGTCATATAGTAGTTATAGCAGCAGAGAGAAACAAGCCATGCTAAGTAATAGAAGCATCCTGAGAGGCTCTGTGATGGGAATTTTTAGAGAACATACAGGTGATTACAGAATCCATAGTGTGTCCCAAATGTTCATGAAAATGGTACATAGTTGTATCACTTTAATGATGATAATTTTAGTACATATTTTATTTACAATCTTTAATGGCTGATTTTTTTTTTAAGGAAAAAGGAAATCAGAGAAGATGTATGTAATTTTCTTTTACTTCCCACCCACAATTCTTAGGTTTTTTGATTTATCTTATTTACTCTAGGAGGAATGTATTGATAATTCAGTTGTTTCTAACCCAAGGCTCTTGCACATGTTTAAGAAAAAATACATACTCAAAAAAGTTATATATTAAATACATACTTAAAAAGTGATTGCATCTAAAATGAAATTAAAATAATTTACTTGTATTACCATAAAAATAACAAAATTATAAATTTTCAAGAAAAGTACAAGATATCTTTGCTTAAAAACACAAAATATTAAGAAATTAAAACGAAATTAAAGAGAACATATTTCATGTTCATGCATTATATTATTAAGATGGGAAGTCCACAGTTATTTGTAATGTTATGTTCCCTGTAAAAGGTCATTTTTCTCTGATTGCTGTCAAGTTTGTCTCTTTATCCACAGTTTTCAGGATTTGGCCCTGATATGCCTAGGCTTTTTTTTTTTTTTAATACTAATTGCTTGAAGTTAATGAGATTCTTGAATGTGTACATTTAATCTGTCTTTCACCAGATTCAGTGTTTTCAGCCATTGTTTCTTCAAACATCTTCTGCCTGTTCGGCCCCTTTTTTCCTTCTGAATCCACTTACAATGGAGCTGTGTATATTGTCTCACGTGTCCCTAGATGCTGTTCATTCTTCAAGTTGCATAAATTCTACTGACCTGTATTCAAGTATATCAACTCTTTACTCATTCATCTTCATTGTCCTCCTGAGCTCATCCACCTTGAGTTTTTAAGTCACATATTCTTGAATCTTTACTTGGTTCTTTTTAATATTTTCTCTTTCTCTACTGAATCTGTAGCTTTTGGGTTAGTACTAGCATTTAAGCCCAGTTTTAATACTTGTCTTAAAATCCCTTCTTGTAAAACACACCCACGGAATCAGTCCTGCTGCTGCTTTTGCCCTGATGGAGGCAGCGTAGAGACAGAAGTCTCCAAAACTGCTGGTCTCAAATGATAGAGATTTATCATCAGGAATCTCCTGATTCAGGAAGAATTCTTCCAGCTGTTCCAGAATCCTGCTATACCTTCTAGGAAACTATCATCATTCAAAAGGGATGCCCTACAACCTGCCTTTCTCCTCAAGTATTAATAATTCTCCACGATGTCTTAAATAAGATGTACTAATTACAAACATTTAAATTATATCCAGAACCATCTCTGAAGGAGAGTATTAGCCTTTTTAGTGCTTGAAGTGTGCTTGAAGAATATTTGAGTGGTGATTCCAGTCTATCAGCTGTGGACCACTCCTCTTAATTATTCAACATTCATATGCTCCATTTTCCCATATTCGAACTTCCCCCAAATCTCAATAGCAACAGCACTGTGTTATGAAAACATAATGTACCAGCTCTGTGGAAACAAAAATCTGTAGACCTCTCTTCAAAAGGAAGGATTCAAAGTTTTGGTCCTTTCATGTGATGTGATGTGATGTGATGGTAATCATCCCCATGCTAGTTCAGACACAATTCTAGTTTGAGACTTTGTAATTCATGGACTAAATTATGAAATACATGCACACAGTCACACACACACACGCACACAAGCACAGAGGAAGGAAAAAGTAACCCATCATGGCCTTAAGTTCTGCAGCTGGTTATGAGTCTATGATTTGTATTGACTTTCTTTTCTACTGCCAATCACATTCCCCTTTGTCCTCAGCCAGAACCTTAGTTGATTTATACAGTTTCATCTCTGAAGGGTCTGACCTCATGAAGCTGGCTGTAGTATTCTGTTTACTTCTGCCACTCGGGTGTGTCAGTCCTACAGGGCAGTCCCTGGCTTCCAGGTATAATCTTCCCTGCTCCATCACATTGTAAATCCCAGGTATAATCTCCCCTGCTCCATCACATTGTAAATCCCAGGTATAGTCTCCCCTGCTCCATCACATTGTAAATCCCTGTTTTCTTCCACACTGAAGTCAGCTGCACCAGGAGCCTCTCTTTTGCCAATGGTGTTGTAGCATGAAGAAATCTACGTAGCCAGGTGGAAACCTCAACTTCCAGTTCATGAAACTACTGCTGGATCCGTCAGTAGGAAGCATTTTCAATTGCTTATGTAGACCTCTAGGGAGAAATCCAGTGCCACAAGGATGGGAATAACACTTTGCGCATAAATCATTAGATGTCTCTTGAGAGTTCCCAGCCTCACTTTCATACATTGATTCCTGAACCTGTGTATTCTGGATGTGGGGGAAGGAACGTTGTATATTGGTCACTGGTTTAGAGCATGTTTCCTACTATTCAACCTTTTATGAAGTGGTATTCTAGTTGGAACTAACTGCCCAGGGAAACTTTACCCATGCTTTCCGTTCCTGCTTGATCCCTATTTTGATCTATTACAACTACTTAATGATGAAATTGCAACCATGAAATTAAAAGACGCTTGCTCCTTGGAAAGAAAGTTATGATCAACCTAGACAGCATATTAAAAAGCAGAAACATTACTTTACCAACAAAGGTTCGTCTAGTCAAGGCTATGGTTTTTCCAATAGTCATGTATGGATATGAAAGTTGGACTCTAAAGAAAGCTGAACACCGAAGAATTGATGCTTTTGAACTGTGGTGTTGCAGAAAACTCTTGAGAGTCCCCTAGACTTCAAGGAGATCCAACCAGTCCATCCTAAAGGAGATCAGTCCTGGGTGTTCATTGGAGGGACTGATGTTGAAGCTGAAACTCCAGTACTTTGGCCACCTGATGCGGAGAGCTGGCTCATTTGAAAAGACCCTGATGCTGGGAAAGATTGAGGGCAGGAGGAGAAGGGGACAACAGAGGATGAGATGGTTGGATGGCACCACCGACTCAATAGACATGGGTTTGGGTGGACTGTGGGAGCTGGCGATGGACAGGGAGGCCTGGCGTGCTGCAGTTCATGGGGTCGCAAAGAGTCAGACACGGCTGAGTGACTGAACTGAACTGAACTGAACTGAATGATGGGACATTGCCATGTATGCTTGACTTTAGATAACACGCGGTTGAGATGAGCAGCTCTGGGCATACTGTCACTTGGTGTCCACAGTCAGGAACTCATTCAGTCTTTACTGGGGCCAAATAGTATAAGCAAGAAGTTTTTTCTTTTTCTTTTTTTTTTTTTCTATAAAGGATAAAATTTACTTGTCAAGAAAGGTATGACTTTCTCCCCAAACCTACATGCCCTCCTTTGTGATTATCTGATTAGGGTCACGGCTGCAGAATTCACAGAATATACTGATTAGCTCCAGGGGTATTGGCTCTTATTGGTCATGAGATCCATTCTTGTTCGTCACCTAGAGGAGCAAACTTCTTCCTTAGCTTCTAGAGATCTTTATATGCTCTTCCGGGCCCCTCTTGAAATTCACAGCCTTGTGATTTCTCAGTCTGTACATCTAAGTAAAAAAGCCAAAGGGATATATGTTGCCTCAGATATCCAGAGGCACATCAAGTATTGTATCTTTTTATTAGTGATGGGAGCTACATCTAAAGCAACATGTTTTGCATTTGGGGAGTGTATTCCAACATGTGTCAGACCCCGAAACTTGCCAAGTGCACCAGGCACCTGAATTTCTGGGTTCGTTCTCTGAAATGCATGTGTGTTTACCGGGGCGCTCAGAGCCCTGCCATATCAGCATGGTGCCATCCGTCCAGTGCACTGGCATGCTGTCCTTGGACAAGTTCAGTAATCAGAATCCTGTGAATGGAATGATGGCGTGACGCCAGCAAGTTGCCACAGCCTGGACAGGACAGGAGAAGCACACTGCAGCATCCTAGGTAAATGCAAACTCCCCCGGTCAGGACCTGCCTTCCCAAGTGTCAGAGGCAGGGAGCTGCATCTGTTTCTGTCATCAGCGCTGTGTAAGTAGAAACACCGCCTGACTAATTTTATAATAATTCACTGGCATTCTCCAGGATCCTTCAATTTCCTGTGCAGGTCAGATAGGCAAATTTATTGGGCACGTGGGTAGGCATTTCCACTCCTGGATAATCCAGTACTTCAATGTGGCGCTGAGGTCTGCGAATCCTCCAGGTGAATATATAGATCCAAGCAGCTTTGGGAAACCTTGAGCTAATAGGAATGACTCCCTAAGCCAGTGGGTCACCAAAATAGTATCCTGCTGCTTCTACTGAGTTTAAGAACCTGGAGATGAAGGAGTCCTCTGAACCCGCTGCAGGATCAGCCAGAATCCTGCCGCCTCTGCCACAGACTGCGCCCTGCTTCTCTTATTCTAAAATGCACTGCTGTATCCAGTTCCCAAATGAGCGCTGTACCTGGCAGAGCTCAGATCACATCCCAAATCCTAACTGCAGAGGAATCTGCGAAATTTCTTTTCTTTTTTTTCTTTTTTTTTTTGCATAAAAGGAGGTAGCTTTTTTAAATTTTTAGGCTAGCTCAGTTTTTATAGAATGAATGTTACCTCCCCCTTAAGTCACCACATATTACATCAGATATTGGTTTGTGCTTCCATCAGTATTTTTTTCCCCATGTTTTTCCCCTAAGCATTCATCTAGAATGTTTCCGATTATAGGGTTTATACTTAAATGTCCCGTACATAATCTTCTTGCCTCAATGGCCTAACATTCTCACCTCTAACAAAAACAATGTTCCACAAGTCTCAGGTATAGTGTAAATTCTTTGGACAATAAAACAATACATGAGAAGGGTCACAGTAACATGTTTGACATTTCTGAAAATAGTACCATAAGAAAAACCTATATTTTTCTTTACCTAAAACCACAAAATCTCAATTTACAACGATTAACTATTAAACAGCAAAAACACCTCTAAAACAGCAGAACACCTCTATTAATAGTGTTAAAGCCATGCTTTATGGGAAACAAACTCACTCAGAAGGACAATGCAGATAGTGGAGTGCAGTTATTTCTTTCTAGCCCTCCTGTCCCTGAAATATAGATGAGAAGCGCTATAGAGTAGAAGAGGGTTGTGGAGGCGTTGACAAGCCCTTTTCTGGTTTCCACTGCAGTCACCTCATACGTGATAAAAGCCCAGGCTCCAGTTCAGCCTCTCAAAGTTCCCTGCAATTTACAAAAGGGCAAATGTCAATTAAAATGAACAGAAGAATAGAGACCATTTTATAATAATATTCACAGAATTTTAAATCATCCTAATGGCTATATACTTAGTCTCTGCTCTCATATGGATCTCAGTCACATCGGAGAACAGTCTTACTTCACATCCATACAGTGGAAAAATGCTTTGTGATGAACTTTCCTTCTCAGCGGTGTCCTCTAAAAGGACTGTATTAACTCTAGACAAATGATTTTATTTCTAGTATTTAACATCTCAAGGGTCAATGAATTAAACATAACCTTCAATGCCTTTATATTACTATCCTCCACTGTAACATTTAACACTTAATGGACACTTACTGGGGGCCTGGGCCTATGTTAATCATTTCTGCTGTCTTAACTTCACATGCAGGACTCTATGTAGGTGCTGCTGTTCAGTCACTATTTTGCAGAAGTGTAAGCTGAGACATATAAGGTTTAGTAAGTTGTCAGTACAAGTTGATAAGCGTGGAGCTGGGATTTGACTCAGGCAAGTGTTGGGCCCCAGGGTCTGCAGCTTGTCACACCTTCACCTCATCCCCACTGTGTAAAGTCCATTTTATTGTGAAATTTATCTTCTCTTTAAGCTATCCCCTAAAGATTAGATATTAAGGAAAAATGGTAAGTAAACAACTGCATCATCTGTGAAATACTCAATAGAAGTTTTTCAGAGCTTAGCTAAGAGCACTCTTTATTTCAGGTAGAAAGAAAAATGTTATAAAAAATGGGACATATAATAAATGGTATTAAAGAGTTACAAAAGATGAGAGTCTTAGCTACTTATGTTATTAGGAAATAACTGTGATTTGCTATGATAATAAATTGATGTGGTTTTAGTTGTAAATTTGGTAAGTTGATTTAGAAAATTATTATTAACAGCTAGTTATACACATATGGATTTATAATAGACATTATTTGAAGTCTATAATCTATTCAGTTTTTTAATGTCACTGATTAGCTTTTAAAGCACATCATTAAAATATCAGTTTGAGAAATATCTGCATTAAGTGTCCATCCTAAAGGACAGAGATGGCATTTCTTAGTGTCATATGGCATTAGTTATTTAGCATTGTCATTTAAATATTTTATATAGAAAAGCAGTGTCTCCCCAATATGATTTTAAGCTCATAGAGTGCAGTGGCAAGGTAGATGCTGTTTTTGTGTTTTGAGATACTCCTTGAAGCCTCCTTTCTCCCATATATATTAAAGCAAAAATTTAATGAAAATTGAGGTATGAGTTATATGTACCTTAATGTGAATGATAATCAAGTGGCAATTCTCCTAATAACTATAAGGGATATAGTTTATTGTCTCCCACTGTCCTTTGAAATTTATTGAATGATAAGTTCTTTTGCTACCTCTAGATGGAAAATCAGAGTCCCACATGTTTTTCTCCTCGCTCTAAATGACCTCTCTTTTGATTTGTGCAGAATAGACACCCACACCCGTCCCTCTGCAGCGTGGAGGTGGGCCTCTCCCCAAAGACATCTTCAGACCTTTTCCTCTTTCCTTTTTATCTCTGCCTCTACAGCTCCATATCTATATTTAATGGTTAAGGGTCTGAAAGTCTGGTTTTGTCATCCCCTTGATTCATTTTGTATGTAGTCTATCATCTAAACGATATGATCTTTTGGTCCTTCAGCTAAAACTTCCATTTTAGAACCTTGTCACACATTTCAAAATATTAACTGCTATAAAATTTCATTGCTTCTATCGTGATAATCTATCTACTTCACAGTTTTGCTTGAGACTGACCCAGAAATATGTTGACACTTTCTGTGCTCCCCGCAACAGGGAGCTCAGTAGTAAATCTTAGAAAATGCCCATTAAATATATTCTGACCTGACTTGACAGAAAGTAGAAGCCTACTTATCTTGATCTGTAGTTTCAGGTGCAGCGTTATGTCTCGCAGAGTCTGGTAACCCTGGGAAGTTGCAGCTTGTTGAGAAGATCTATAATATCTCTGCTTCTGTCAGAAGTAAACAGCTTTGCTGATGATCTGGGTGCCATCGACCAGGTACATACAACTTGAAACTGTAACTTTCTTTTATAGTTAATTAATGCAGCTGTAAACTTGTTTTTCCTTTTCTTCCTCTCTCTTTTTGCCAGGCAGATCTTTTCATCATTACCTTCTTTCTAGTAATATGTGAATATTGTTACTGCCTGCTGAAATTACAGAAAGATATTTTCATAAAATAGTTTTCAAAATAATACCACTTTATCACCCTTACTGGTATATATGTGCCAAAGGTGTTACTAGTAATGACAAAGGAGTGGCCTTAAGCCTCTCCAAGCAAGTAGTGTGTTCCTAAAGTGAGAGGAAAGTGAACAAGAGTGGATACTGAGTGGAGAATAACCTCTGACCAATGGTTCTTATTTCTAATTGCTCATGAGACTCATCTGACTGACTTTAAATATCTAGTTGCCAAGGCGTATGCCAATCGAATTAAATGGAGGTCTCTGGGGTTAAGACGCAGGTACGGTAGTTCAGTTCAGTCGCTCAGTTGTGTCCGACTCTTTGCAACCCCATGGACTGTAGCACACCAGGCTTCCCTGTCCATCACCAACTCCTAGAGCTTACTCAGACTCACGTTCATCGAGTTGGTGATGCCATCCAGCCATCTCATCCTGTCGTCCCCTTCTCCTCCCACCTTCAATCTTTCCCAGCTTCAGGGTCTTTTCAAATGAGTCAGTTCTTCACATCAGGTAGCCAAAGGATTGGAGTTTCAGCTTCAGCATCAGTCCTTCCAGTGAATATTTAGGACTGATTTCCTTTAAGATTGACTGGTTGGGTCTCCTTGCAGTCCAAGGGACTCTCAAGAGTCTTCTCCAACACCACAGTTCAAAAGCATCAATTCTTTGGTGCTCAGCTTTCTTCATGGTCCAACTCTCACATCCATACATGACCACTGGAAAAACCATAGCTTTGACTCGACAGACAGTTGTCAGGAAGGTAATGTCTCTGCTTTTTAGCATGCTGACACATTACCCTAAGTCCCCTACATACAAGCAAGTTCCATTCTGAGCACATGTTCGTAAGTCCAGTTTGTTTCTCAGTCCAAAAAAGTTAGCCTAGGTAGCCATCTAACACAATTGGCTTGGCTATACAGTACTGTACAGTAATACATTCATAACACTTTTCACACAAATAATACATACTTAAAAAGCAAACACAAAAAAGTAAAACATTTTCAATCTTATTGTACAATACCTTGAAAAGTACAGTAGTGCCAGCTACTTCACCCCTGCTTTCACACTTGCTTCTGGACACCCTGGGCTTGAAGTAAAGATACCATACTCTGTATTCAGGGCAGTAGTCTGCAATAATGTACACAGAAGCACAACACCTGTGGAGGACGCACGCATGTGGCAGTGCACACCAGGCATGTGAGCTAACATGTCATTGGACGTGCGAGCTCGAAGGTTCACATGTAGGGGGCTTACTGCATCGATACTGTTAAAGCTCACCAGGTGATTCCATTGTGTAGCCAAGTTTGAATACGATTCTCTAAGCCCTTTTATCTGTGAGTCTTATGTCACTGCTAACAAATGTATCTGAGGAACAGAAGTCATTCTCATGTTTTAATGTTGACAGTGACATATTTTCTGTGTTCATTTTGTCAGTTCATCTAATGTTATTATTGTTTCTATGGTAGAAGTAAGCACAATCAAAGGAAATTAGAGACAGAAATGTTTTGGTAAAGAGAAAAAAATTAATATTAAGAAAATTGTGTATATAATATTAAACACTTAACCAAATTCATACATCTAAGTTCTCTACATTTAATGACAAAATATTGTGTAATCTAATTGATTTCAGTCAATGACATGATGAATCATCTAGTCAATAGTTTTTCAAGTCACTGTTAAATGGAGAAGTCTTGTAAGAGCTCTGTTAGATTTTTTTTTTAATTAGTTGTTCCTAATGATCTCAATGAGCAAAAAAATCCTTTTGAGAAAGAAATAAGGCACATTTACTAATGGAAAAAAACAGTGTTGTGTTAAAATGAATGGTGCTGTTTGTAGGAGCTTGCAAGACCAAGAAAATAATCAAGGTAGGTTACAGGTCCTTGAAAAGATTGCATGAAAAAGGAACAGCTTGAAAATGGATTTGAATTGAAAAACACAGAATATATAATGTCAGGATACTGAGTGTTATTTTTAAAAGGTGTGCCCAACTCTGAGGAAACAGGTTGAGCTTGTGGCATTAAAACAGGAATCAATGTGGGAAATTAGTTTGATGGAATCAGATTTGTGTGGAGAATAACAAAGTACAGGAAAAAAAATTATTAACATATTGTCATTAATTTTGGGGCTTCCCTTGCCAAACTACATGAAGTAGTTTTGCTTTTTACCTAGTTTATAGATAAAGAAATCAAACTGTAGAAAAGTTAAGCAGCTTGACCAAGCTTGCAGAAAGAACATATGCTACAAGCCATGATTCAAACCCAGGCATTCTGATTGTTAAGCAACTTTAAAACAAGAGTAAAAACACAAAAACAAGAGTTAGTTTTTGGCAGATAATATGTCTTAACATGCTTTACATGAATTGTGCCATTCAATTATTTTAATAACCTTTCAAGATATTAGTATTACGGTTTAAAGACAAGGAAACTACTCATCAGCATTCTTACCAGTGGATGACAGAATTTACTCCAGTCAATTTAAGGAGAAAGAAAAGAATGCATGAAGAGCTATGGAATTGTTGAAGAAAAACCTAGGTCCCTTTCATAACTTTATTTCCTTGGGATCCAAAATCACTGTGGACAGTGACTGCAGTTATGAAATTAAAAGATGCTTGCTTCTTGGAAGAAAAGCTATGACAAACCTAGACAGCATATTAAAAAGCAGAGTCATCTCTTTACCAGCAGAAGTCTGTATAGTCAAAGCTATGGTTTTTCCAGTAGTCTCATACAAGTGTGAGAGTTGGACCATGAAGAAGGCTGAGTGCCAAAGAATTGGTCTTTTCTAACTATGTTGCTAGAGAAGACTCTTGAAAGTCCCTTAGACAGCAAGGAGATCAAACCAATCAATCCTAAAGGAAATCCACCCTGAATATTCATTGGAAGGATGGATACTGAAGATCCAATACTTTATTGGCCACCTGATGTGAAAAGCCAACTCACTGGAAAAGACTCTGATGCTGGGAAAGATTGAGGGCAGGAGAAAAAGAGGGCAGCAAATGTCTGGATGGCACAGTCACCTCAATGAACATGAGGTTGATCAAGCTCCGGGAGACAGTGAACGTCATGGAAGCCTGGTGTGCTGCAGTCCATGGGGTTGCAGAGTCAGACACAATTGGGTGACTGAACAACCTCCTCCCACAATCACCGAGCAAAATCTGGTTTCAGAGGAATTGCTGCCTTCACCATCATGATCATGAAGCCACTTGCTGACTCCAGAAGCTCCTACTATAGACACAGGGTCCATAAAAGAGCCTGAAGCTCACTGTGTGATTCAGTTTCAGCTAATACAGAACCAGAGCAGCAGGGAAATATAGAAAATTTACTTTTATGCTTTTCCAGATTTTTTTTTTTTTACTATAAAAGAGTATATAATGACTAACGATTAATCAGTTCAAGGTGTCTACTACATGTAAGGCTCAGAAATTCAGTAAAACAGTGGTAAGAGATGGAGTTAGAATAGAAGGGAATATAAGGGGCATGAATGTAAGGAAGCCATGTATTTGGGACACTCAATGCAATAAATCTTCTACAAGCAGCAATAGAAATACTCACTTGTATACAAGAGGTATTGTACAAAGGACTCAGGAAATATTTAATGTGAAGGAGAGAGGACAATCAGTGCAAAAATTAATATTATAAAACTAAGAGGAAAAATGAATGTCACTAAGTAGAATTAGGAAAATGGAAAGAAGTGCTTCTTGGATAACAGAAAAAGTTTATTTTGTATATATTGAATATGCAGAAACATTGAAGTTGTCAAACATAGAAATGTGAAATTAAAACTTGAGACAAAGAGGGACATACATAAAAATTAGGGGACTATCACTATATGGCAATCATGGAATCATAGTCAGAAAGAGAACAGGGACTCAGAAAAGTGTTATGGAGTGGGAGAGTTAGCAAGGAAAAACCAGCTTTATTTTACTGTTAGATGTTAGATGAATATTATAAATGTCAATCAATCTGATTTCATTATTGACCACTTGGTGATGTCCATGTGTAGAGTTGTCTCTCGGGTTGTTGGAAAAGGGTGTTTGCAATAACCAGCATTTTCTTTGACAAAACTCTGGTAGCCTTTGCTCTGCTTCATTTGGTACTCCAAGGCCAAAGTGAAAGTCACTCAGTTTTGTGACTCCTTGTGACCGCATGGACTATGTAGTCCATGGAGTTCTCCAGGCCAGAATACTGGAGTGGGTAGCCATTCCCTTCTCCAGGGTGTCTTCCCAACCCAGGGATTAAACCTGAGTCCCCTGCATTGCAGGTGGATTCTTTACCAGCTGAGCCATCAGGGAAGCCGGAGGTGGCTTGTCTGTTGTTCCAAGTATCTGGAGTAGCAAACGTGTCTGTCACTCGAGGTATCTCTTGACTTACTAGTTTTGCATTCAGGTCCCTATGATGAAAAGGACATCTTTTTTCTTGGTGTTTGTTCTAGAAAGTCTCATCGGTCTTCATAGAACTAGTCAGCTTCTGCTTCTTTGACATTAGTGGTGGGGCCTAGACCTAAAGTACCGTGATGTGGAAGGGAAACGAACCGAGATCATTCTGTCGTTTTTGAGACTGACTTTTGGACTCTTTTGTTGACTGTAAGGGTGTGTTGCTGATCCTGTTCATGGCCCCTGTTGTCTTGCTGTTGGCACTGTTCGCTGAACCCAGCGTAGGCAAGGTGTGAGTTACGAGGCTGGACAGAGACTTGAGGAACCATAGGAGCTGCAGGCATGCTTACCATCCCCTTGCGGGCATGGCGGCCATAACACAGCTTCTCTCCGCTTGTGGCTGGCCCAGTAGACACAGCCGTGATGCAGCCACCTTCTAGGTGGAGCTCACACACATGTACCACACCAAGTGAGCACCTCGCGACGTGCTCTCGCCAATTTGCTCTCTCCCCACAGAGGGCTATGCCATTTCTTCTAAGGGATTCTTGCCCACATTGGTAAATGTAATGGTCAGTTGAATTAAATTCGTCCATAACCCGCTCATTTTAGTTCACTGATTCCTTAATGTTCACTCTTGCTAACTCCTGCTTGACCACATCCAATTTACCATGATTCATGGACTGAACATTCCAGGTTCCTATGCAGTATTGTTATTTATGGCATGAGACTTTACTTTCACCCCTGGACACATCCACAGTGGAGTGTCATTTCCACTGTGGCCCAGCTGTTTCATCCTTTCTGGAGCAGTTAGTAAATTGCCCTCTGCGCTTCCCCAGTAGCACGTTGGGAACCTTCTGACCTCGGGGGACTCATCTTCCAGTGTCATATCTTTCTGACTTTTCATACTATTCCGGGGTTCTCATGGCAGGAATACTGAGCTGGTTTGCCATTTCTTCCTCCAGTATACCACATTTTGTAAACTCTTCACTGTGACCCCTCTGTCTTAGGTGGCCCTACAAGGCATGTCTTGTAGCTTCACTGAGTTATGCAAGCTCCTTTGATGCAATTCTTATTGGAGATTTGCATCTCAAATTTGCATATTAAGATGAATTTTTGGGAAAAGTGTAACAAATTGTCTTTTTAAATTAAAATTTCTTGAACCTAGTAAAAAGAGTATTAGACATACAGAGTACCCTTCCCAATGTAAATAGCTAAAACTCTGGATAGATACACGAATTAATGAATTTTAGACAATAAGCAATACAGAGTTGTTATTCTTAAGATAAGTAAACAAATGACTTTTGGCCTGGAGGCCCACCAGTCCCAGCACTCTCACTGAACTGGTGGGTCAGAGTCTGGAGTTTCAGAGAACTGATGTAGGGAAATTCTGGGTCAGGGTCATGGAGAGAAGAAAACTCTGAAAAGGAAGAGTTCAAGTAATTTCTGCAGAGGTTTTCTTGATTTCTTGTTGACTACTAAGCTGCACATACATAGGAGGAAACTTCACAAGGTCAAATAAAGGAAAACTACTCAGAAAAGAAATACTACAAAGAGTTTGAGCTGAACAATAGCCAGACCTCACACAGTGCTTGGGATAATCCAGATTCTATCCAGCTATAAAACCAAGACCTTGTTTAATAAGGCATTCAGTGGAGACCCTAAAATGTTGGACCTTAGCACTATAGTACTTTATAGTTCTAGGATAAAGACTATTTCAGACGTATTCTAACAGAGCTTGGCAACACACCACAAAGAGAACTGGTTGATTCACAGGTAAAGTAGCTGGCTGCTGGAAGAACATTATTGTTGTTGTTCAGTTGCCATGTTGCATCCACCTGTCTGTGACCCCATGGACTGCAGCATGCCAGGCTTCCCTGTCCTTCACTATCTCCGGAAGTTTGCTCAGATTCATGTCCATGTAGTCTGTGATGCTGTTTAACCATCTCATCCTCTACTGCACGCTCTCCTTTTGCCTTCAGTCTTTCCCAGCATCAGGGTCTTTTCCAGTGAGTCAAGTCTTTGTACCAGGTGACCAAAGTTTTGGAGCTTCAGCTTCAGCATCAGTCCTTCCTATGAATATTCAGGGTGTGAATGCTAAGTAGAAATTGATCCTTTCAAATTGTGATGCTAGAAAAGATTCTTGAGAGTCCCTTGGACTGCAAGGAGATAAAACCAGTCTATCCTAAAGAAAATCAATCCTGAATATATATATAATACAGAATATATATAAGGAGTTTTACAACTCAACATCAAAAATAGCTGATTAACTCATGGGCACATGAAAAGATGCTCAGCATCACTAATCATCGGGCAAATGTAAGTCAAAGTCACAGTGGATGCCATCTCACACCTCTCAGAATGGTGGTCATCATAAAATAACACAAATAACAGGTGTTAGCAAGGATGTGGAGAAACGCAAACCCTTGTACACAGTCTGGTGGGAATGTAAATTGGTACTGCCACTGTGGAAAACAGTATGGAAGTTTCTCATTAAGCTGAAACTAGAAGTACTATATGACTCAGCAATTCCACCCTCAGGGTATATACATCCAAAAAATACTAATTAAAAGATATATGTGCCTCAGTGTTCATAGCTGCATTATTTATGATTGCCAAGTTATAGAAACAACCTACGTGTCCATCGAGAGATGAGTAAAGATGTGACTGCACATGCACACAGATGCCCACTGGAATACTACTTAGCAATAACAAAAAGAATAAAATCTTGCCATTTGTAGCAACATGGATAGACTTGGAGAACCTTATATTAAAGAGGTGAGACAAAGACAAATACATCACTTATATATGGAATGTAATAAAATACAACAAACTAGTGAATATAGCAAAGAAAAGAAACAAACACAGATGGAGAAGCTGGTAGTTACCAGTGGGGAGAAGGTGGGGGAGGGACAATACAGGGATAGGAGGAAAAAGTGGCTATTATAGGATGACTTAAAATCATGTGTGTGAAACTTGTGAAAGTTGTAAAGCACTATAGAATTTAAGGAAGCTTTCATTCAATTAGAAAAAGAAAACATGAATAAGAAGGAGACGAACAGGAAATTTCAACATAAATATAAAAGCAGTATATACCAAGAAAACTGTGAAAATAAAATAAGTAAATATAAATATGAAAAAAATTTTGGCAGTGTTCTCAACAATATAGACTAAATGCACACATTCCTTGAAAGCTGAAAATTACCAAAACTGACTCAAGAAAAAGTAGAAAACCTAAATTACACTGATTAAATAAAGTGTATTTAAAATTATGAACTTCTCTACAAAGACCACTCTGGGGCCAAATAAATTTTATTATGCATTTAAGCAAGAAACCACCCAAACTCTCTTTAGAGACTTGAAAGAATAAGGAACATTTCTGACTCATTTCCTGAGGCTGTCATTACTTTATGTCAAAACTAGACAGACATTGCAGGAAAACAAAGCAAAACTGAAAACAAACTCAGACTCTGTCACATGAACACAGAAGTAAAATCCTTACTGTGAATTTGAAATAGAACCCAGCAACATACAAGAAAATAGTACACGATGTTCACGTGAGATTTATCTCAGGAATGAAAAGCTGTTTTCACATTCATAAAACAATCTGTATAATTCATAATATTAACAGAAAGACCCACATTATCTGAGTATATGTAGAAAAATCAGTTGCCAAAATTCACCACCCATTCATGATTTTTTTGAGAAAATACAAAAGCAAGAACAGAAGGAAACTTTCTCAGCACAATAAATTTTGTTTTCTGTGGAAACCTTAACGGATATACCGTGGTGAGAGACCGAATGCTTTTCACCAAAGGTAAGGAACAAGGAAGGAATGTTCTGTCTCCTCACTTGCAGTTGTCCTTGTACAAGTCCGCCTTGCCACTGCAATAAGACTGCTGTACTTTGAGAGAGGAAGCAGTAAAACTGAATTTAGAGTCATCATGTTTAGAAACAGAGAAAATCCTAGAGTTTACGGAAAAGCTACCAAGTAGATAAGCGTGAAATACAGCACACACTTGTGGCTTCTTGATTTTAGACATATCTTAAGATAAGTTGATCAGGAAAGAACGGATCAACAACTCAATGTAAAAAATGAGCAAAATATTTAAACGCATGAAAGAATACATACTGCTGGTGGTTTAGTCGCTAAATCGTATGTGACTCTTTCAACCCCATGGGCTGTAGCGCACCAGGCTCCTCTGTCCATGGAATTCTCCGGGCAAAAATACTGGAATGGGTTGCCATTTCCTCCTAGAGGGGATCTTCGTGACGCAGAATCAAACCCGGGTGTCCTGCATTGCAGGCAGATTCTTTACCAACTAAGCTACAAGGGAATGGACAGTAAATACCTGAATAAAGTGCAATTTGATTAGTTGGCAGAGAAATGCAATGGACAGTGACAAGAATGGCTAAATGTAAAAAAGATTAACGTGGCAAAGTTTTAAAGAGCTTCTGGGAAGTCATAAATTGCTCAGCTCACTCAGTAAGTTGTGTCTAACTCATTGCACCCCATGGACCGCAGGATGCCAGGCTTCCCTGTCAGTCACCTACTACGGAGTTTGCTCAAACTCATGTCCATCAAGGTGGTGATGCCATCCAACCATCTCATCCTCTGTCGTCCCCTTCTCCCGCCTTCAATCTTTCCCAGCATCTAGGTCTTTTTAAATGAGTCAGCTCTTCACATCAGGTGACCAAAGTATTGGAGCTTTAGCTTCAGCATTAGTCCTTCCAGTGAATATTCAGGACCAATTTCCTTTAGCATGAACTGGTTTGATCTCCTTGCAGTCCAAGGGACTCTTAAGAGTCTTCTTCAACATCGCGGTTCAAAAGCAACAGTTCTTCGGTGCTCACCTTTCTTTATAGTCCAACTCTCACATCCATACATGACCACTGGAAAAACCATAGCTTTAACTAGACAGACAATTGTCAGCAAAGTAATGTCTCTACTTTTTATTATGCTGTCTAGGTTGGTCATAACTTTTTTTCCAAAGAGCAGGCATCTTTTAATTTCATGGCTACAGTCACCATCTGAAGTGATTTTGGAGCCCAAAAAGTAAAAGTCTCTTATGTTTCCATTGTTTCCCCATCTATCCACCATGAAGTGATGGGACGGGATGCCATGATCTTAGTTTTCTGAATGTTGAGCTTTAAGCCAACTTTTTCACTTTCCTCTTTCACTTTCATCAAGAGGCTCTTTAGTTCTTGGCTTTCTGCCATAAGGGTGGTGTCATCTGCGTATCTGAGGTTATTGATAATTCTGCTGGCAATCTTGATTCCAGCTTGTGCTTCATACAGCCCAGCATTTTGCATGATGTACTCTGCATATGAGTTAAACAAACAGGGTGACAATATACAGCCTTGCCATACGCCTTTCTCAATTTGGAACCAGTTTCTCCAGGTCTGTTGTAACTGTCGCTTCTTGACTTGCATACAGATTTCTCAGGAGGCAGGTACAGTGATCTGGTATTCCCATCACTTTAAGAATTTTCCACAGTTAGTTGTGATCCACACAGTCAAACACTTTGGTGTAGTCAGTAGAACAGAAGATGTTTTTTCTGAAACTCTCTTGCTTTTTCAATGATCCAGTGGATGTTGGCAATTAGATCTCTGGTTCCTTTGCCTTTTCTACATCTAGCTTGAACATCTGGAAGTTCACGGTTCACGTACTGTTGAAGCCTGGCTTGGAGAATTTTGAACATTACTTTGCTAGCATGTGAGATGAGTGCAGTTGTGCTGTAAATTGAACATTCTTTGGCATTGCCTTTCTTTGCGAGTGGGATGAAAACTGACCTTTTCCAGTCCTGTGGCCACTGCTGAGTTCTCCAAATTTGCTGCCATATTGAGTGCAGCACTTTCAAAGCATCATCTTTTAGGATTTGAAGTAGCTCAAAAGGGATTCCATCACTTCCACTAGCTTTGTTCGTAGTGATGCTGCCTAAGGCCCACTTGACTTTGCATTCCAAGATGTCTGGCTCTAGGTGAGTGATCACACCATTGTGGGTCATGAAGATATTTTTTGTATAGTTGTTCTGTGTATTCTTGCCACCTCTTCTTAATAGCTTCTGCTTCTTTTAGGTCCATACCATTTCTGTTCTTTATCATGCCCATCTTTGCGTGAAATGTTCCCTTGGTATCTCTGATTTTCTTGAAGAAATCTCTGGTCTTTCACATTTTATTGTTGTCTTCTATTTCTTTGCACTGATCACTGAGGAAGACTTTCTTATCTCTCCTTGCTATTCTTTGGAACTCTGCATTCAGATGGTTATATCTTTCCTTTTCTCCTTTGCCTTTTGCTTCTCTTCTTTTTTCAACTATTTGTAAGGCCTCCTCAGATAACCCATTTGCCTTTTTGCGTTTCTTTTTCTTGGGGATGGTCTTGAATCCTGTCTCCTGTACACTGTCACGAACCTCCATCCATAATTCTTCATGCACTCTGTCTGTCAGATCTAATCCCTTGAATCTATTTGTCACTTCCACTGTATAATTGTAAGTGGTTTGACTTAGGTCATACCTGAAAGATCTAGTGGTTTTCCCTACTCTCTTCAATTTATGTCTGAATTTGGCAATAAGGAGCTCATGATCTGAGCCACAATCAGCTCCTACTTTTGTTTTTGCTGACTGTATAGCACTTCTCTGTCTTTGGCTGCAAAGAATATAATCAATCTGATTGCATTGTTGACACCTGGCGATGTCCATGTGTAGAGTCTTCTCTTGCTAGTGAGAATATAAAACAGACTAACAGTTCCTTGGAAAGTCAGTTGTGTACTTACCGTATGGCCAAACAATTCAGCAGCTATGTTGACAAGAAAAATTATCTGTAAATGTTCATAGTCTCTTTAATTTTAAGAGTGTTAATCTGAGAACAACTCCATTCCACTGACAGGAGGATCAATAAGTAAATCAGTATATTTAGTAGAGTATTGTTCAACCATATCATTATATGTATTGAGTCAACAGCACACAATAGCATGGATAAATCTAAGTATACTAGGCTGAGAAAAGTAAACCAGACCTAAAAGAACATACAAGGTTTGATTAAATTTCTATTAAGTTCCAAAACAGGCAAAATTAATGTATGGTGGAAGATACCAAAGTAGTGGTTGATTTGGCAATGTCTCTGGGGTTGACTAAAAAGGAGCAGGAAGGATTAGAGTGTGGTTACAAGGACAGTTGAATGTGATTGTCACAATTCGTCAAAATGGGCACTGAAGTTCTGGACACTCCACTGTCTGTAAACTACATCTCAGTTAAAACATAGCATTTGAAATTTAACAGTTTTTTTCTAAATCCAAAATAGGTATAATAGTAAAATTTTTCAATACTTTTCTAAATCAAGTGTTTTAACTCAGTTTTGATATATATTCTTTATATGTAAGCTACAGTGAATTAGATATATGTGCAAGTGGATTTGTATCCTCTAATGTTATCTTTTTTATGGCTGTGTTTATAAGAATGCAGTTTTCTTAGGTCTTGAAAAAACTGCATGATGCTGAACATAAAACTTTGCTAATATTTTGACAAATACATATCTTGTATTCTCCTGTTTGGAGTCTTTTCTTATCAATTGATTAAAATTAAGAATTTGTCTTCTCATCATGATTGTTGTGTATTCACCATCTTGTACTTGTCACCTTAGTTTTCTATTTGTTTTTAAAATAACTTGAAAAGTGACTCCCACAGGAGTATTCCAACTTCTGACATGTTGATTTTCTAAGAACTTGCATTATTTCACTTCTCAAAATGGAGAACAGAATCAAGACATTGGTTTTTAATGTTCTTACATTGTGCCAGTGGGTCTCCGTGTTACAAAATTTTGTGAGTAACTCCTTCTTTGAATGACTTCCTCTTTTCAGATAGAATTAAAACAGCTATCATTTAGGAAAAGCCAGCCAGTTCACAAGTTGTTACAGAGAAAACATGGGGGTGTTCTCACTGTAAAAGAAGCAATAGACACATTTTTAGAAAGTTTTCTGTTTCATTTTTTAGAATTTTATTAATAAGTTTATAAGTTTGTCTAGATATCTAGATGGTACTTGATTTTCACAGAATCATCCTTCTTATCAGGCATTATGAAAATTTTCTACTATTGAAAGTTGGTTTATCGGTATATTTCATTTCTAAATTTTAGCAAAAGCGGAGTGTTTTGTTAATAGAAAGGCATTAGAAAGGCAACATGGAAAAAGAGGCATAACTGTTTAGTTTATACTTTATATGGTTGTTGAAGAATCCTACTCCAATCCTAACTACCTGTCAGAGCCCTGTAAACCTACCAGTTGCCTTGAGGTGAGAATAAGTAGGAAAGTGGCAAAGATAGTATTTTTTAAAGAAACTGAAATCAATCGATTGACCTTTTCTGTGATGTGTCAAGTTAAATCCGATAGAAGGAGTCCAGAAATAGGCAGTATGGAGATTCAGTGAGGGTCGGGATTGCCGTCCACACTTGTGAGCACACTCGTGATTGGATTTCAGGTTGAATCCTGTGAATCAGAGAGGCCTTATTCAGTACCAGCTTTATTAACTATTTCAGAAACAGGCCAGGGCACAGGTGAAGCAGAAAGAAATGTGGGGCATTCTATACATTTCCTAAGATCCTTGTTGTCAGACATGTCTCTCTAGCCTCAAACAGTAGATTGTGTGGGGGTCTCACGCAGAGGGAGCTTTATGTTGTTAAACGTCTCATTTTATAACTTGGAGAATTTTACAGCTCATACGGCTGCCTTCAAGGAACTGTGTCTCATAGATTCTGAGTCCGTTTAGCTAAGTAATATTTTGCTAGGAACTCCCCACTAAGGACATTCACTAGATAAAATTTTCTTCTAATAACAGTTGCCAGGAGATCGACTTGAGGAGGAGACAGGCCTGGTCATCAGTCTATTTTCTTTCTCTCAGGGCATATCCCCAGTAAGTACTAGCAGCTTTATCTTCTTCCTCCCAGCTGGCTGTCAAGTTCCTGGAGCCTGCCTGTGCTAGAATTGTTTATGGAACAGAGTCAACTGAGAAAGAAAAAATGTTTATAAAGGCATATTTCAGTTATTTGCAAGTAAACAGGGTTATGGTATTTCATTGAAAGAATCTGTACAGTTTATAATTATATAATTTTATATATTATATAATAAACTACATTCCAATAGGAAGAGGTAAGTAATTCAGTAGAAAGGAAATGTGAGCTAACAATATGAAAAGGCAGTTTAATAGAAGAAGAAACACGGAAGGAAAACTAACATGAATGAATGATGTTCGACCTCAGCAGTGGCAGGAATGCAAGTCTAGAAAACAGCAGTATGTTTCATATTGATTTCTGTTGACATTAACTTAAAAAACTTAATTTGACAACAATATCAGGTGTTAGTGATTGTGTGGGGACGTGGAGCTCATCACCTGGTAAAGTCACACACACACACACACACACACACACACACACACACACACGTATCTAACTCTAAGATACTGTGTATATTGCCCACAGGACACTGCAGGGATGTGCGTGTTAGCATTTTTGTCATAGCTGGAAATTGGAAATAATAGTGTCCATTGTCAGAGATGGCTGGGTGTGGTAGGGCTAACATGAGTATTCTCTGGCAGTTAAAATGAATAAATTAAGTCTTCAAGTATTAACACTGATATGCTTTGAAGCATAATTTTGATTTACAGGGAAGAAGGAAGTATCCAAGAAGGGAAGAGACCCAAATATACCAGACTTCACAGTTTTATTTACAAGACTTTAGCACACACCACACATAGAAAACGTGTCTCCAGTATATTCATACTTCTAAGTTTTCTTTTAAAAATACAGAATCTGAAATAAATGTAAGAAAATGTTAATGAGTATTAAAAACATAATAATTTATGTACTCCAGAGCTATGCTTTTTGCATTGTGAAATAGTTTTATGTTGAAAAAATATTTCAGAACTAAAAATATAAAATAGATTCTAAAATAAAGAGTCTTCTTGGGTATCAGAACTATATTCATTTCAAATGAAACCTCAGTTTTTAATGGCTTTTTTACAGAAATGTTTTCTCCTTTGATATATTAATAGTTCATAACTTTCAGCATGTTTTGGGGTATAGTGACCAAAGCTATTAAAAATGACTATGCTTTTGGAATAGTGATAAGTTTGGGGTGAAATCTGAATTTAGAATATTATATGCATACTCATGTTAAATACTTTTTAAGTCTAATGTTTACAAAGTAAATGAAATTTCTGCATTAAAATAGATTTTTAATTGGAAGTAAATCCTGTTAGCAGAAGTAAAGCTTATTAACAGAAGAAAAGTAAAAACTCAGTTGCTTACATCAGGAGGCATTTTTACATTTCAGATGTCTATTTAACTTGTTAAATAAAATAAAAGCTAAGCAACTCATTTATAAAAATAGAACATACAAATTAAAGATTCTGAATATGGAATGAGTTTATGCATACTTTCTTTAAAGTAAACTAGTTTTTTACATCAGTGCAAGATGTAGCAACAAAATAAGCATTTTTAATAAAATAAAAAGAAAACATAATCATAGCTCAGAGCAAGAAACAGCTGACCTATTTCAATTGAGAGAGGAACCATATTATTTTCTGCAATTATGCATATTTTGAGATCTAAGATCTGGGAAGCCTGGTGCAGTCAGCCGTCAGTCCATCAGGAAGAATAGATTCTGTATAAAATTATGCTCAAGTGGACATTGTAGGGATTATGGTTCCTTAGCATGGGTTTTCCCTTAATTTTGAATTGATTAACAAGGACTTAGAAATTCCCAACCATGAGCTCTATTTCAGATCAGGGCAGTTTTTTCTTTACCAGTGTTGTTGATTCAAGTAGTTATTTAATTACTAGGTAAGGATAAAATAAGGCTTAAAGGTTATCAGAATGTACTATTGGCCTAAACATCTCCACATCACTGAATGCGCTTTTATAGCTAATTTTTTAAAAATTAATGAATTATTTTATTTTTAGTTGGAGGATAATTGCTTTACAATATTGTGTTGGTTTCTGCCGTGTATCAACATGCATCAGCCATAAGTATTTCTCTGTCCCCTCCCTCTTGATCCCTCCCACCTCCCATTCCGTCTCTCCCCTCTAGGTTATCACAGAGCACAGATTTGAGCTTCCTGCATCATACAGTAATTCCCACTGGCTGTTTTATATATGGTAACATATATGTTTCAGTGCTACTTCTTATTAAGGTAGAACTTCTATCTGTGAGCTCAGCTGACAACAGAGATGAAAGTTAGCTTGAGCATTTGCCACGTGGAGGCTCGATCTTTTTAGGAGATGTCTCCAAGGGTCAGCTCAGTCATTTGGCTGAGAGCCTCGCTTCGGGATCAGATGCCTGGTTAAGATGCCGTGTGAATCCATCGTTATCTTGTGCTCCTGCTCGGCTGTGTCCGACTCTGGAACCCTTTCGACTATAGCCCACCAGGCTCCTCTGTCCACGGGATTTTTCAGGCAAGAATACTGGAGTGGGTTGCCATGCCCTCCTCCAGGGGATCTTCTTGATCCAGGGATCAAACCCAAGTCTCCTGAGTCTCCTACACTGGGGGGCAGATTCTTTACCCACTGAGCCGTCAGAGGAGCCCCATTTTAGCTGCCCTGCATATGGGTTCCTCAGTACCATGGGGCAGAAGGTGGGTGGGAGGTTCGAGAGCGAGGGGACAAACATATACCTGTGACTGATTCATGTTGATATATGGCAGAAACCAACAGAATATTGTAAAGCAATTATCTTCCAGTTAAAAATTTTTTTTTAATTTAAATGCCATATGACTTCTGGAGTAGTCTGTCTTATCAACAAATTTGAAGGCTCTATAATGAATTACAAACTTACAGGCAATGCAGAGGGTTTTTAAGTTAACCATGAGGATGTCTTTAGTAAAAAATCTAGACTGTGTAGGAAGAACAACTCATTTTCTTCAACAAATAGATTGTATTATGGTGAGAAGAGGTGTGGTGGGAAGAAGGAGAGGAAGGGGGAGGCTGTGTTTTAGGACAGCATCTTCCTAGAAGCTTGGGCAGAAACATCTCTGGCCAGCAGACTGGGAGCAGGCCCTTGAGGAGCTGGAGACCGTGGAAGGAGTCCTGGAGGTGTCTGCTTTTGTATCTGCTTTCTCTCCAGCACCTTCCATCGTGGTCACGGTCGTGTCAGCATATGCTGATAGCATGAATGGTTAAAACTGAAAGAAGCCCAGTTTGTGTACAGAAAGCAGTGTTAAGAGACCCTAGGAGAGGGGAGAGGATGGCCATGGGGGCTGCTGAGAGGGGCAGTGAAAATTCTGATCGTCTCTGGGAGAGACATTAGGTATCATGTGATGTTTTCTCTGTTTCCAAGATTGGTTTTACAGATTTGACTGTTGCAAGTTTGTGGGGTGGTGGGGTGTTGATGTTGATTTTAAAAATATTTACTTAGCCTTTTAGAAAGCTGGTGAAGTTTTGGACACCATGCTTACTTCAAATGCATGCTTTATGGTCGCGTGGTACGTAGATAGTGACATTTTAAAATAAAACACCATTACAGTGTTTCTGTGGAGTACAGCTTCCACTCAGATGATATACTGAGAAGTTAACACTGGGTAAATAAGTGGCTATTTTGTTTTATTTTTGCCTAAAAGTAAAATTTCTTCTGGTCTATGTATAAGATGTCTTATTTTGCAAAATCTCTGTTAATCAAAATAGTCTCAAAGTGTTTGGTAATTTTAATTGCACCTTTATTCTATTTAAATTTAGAGTTATAGGCCTGGTGAGAAAAAAACAACCAAGGGGAAAGCTATAAAGATATAGGCAGACTTTTTTAACCTATTAAAGAAAACATCATTCAAAATAAGCACTTGAATTTCTGTCTGGTTCATACTAGAGAGCATAATCAATGTACGATAAAAGACCGGGATGACTGATTGCTTATGATGTCCTCTCAAAGTATGAAAATGAGTTATTCTTAGAATTGATGCACTGATGTTTTAAAATAATTGTGAATTTACTCACGATCTGATCATGTATGAAGACAGAGATCTGATAGAATTGTCAAAATGTGGGGACAGAGAGCAGAGTGCTGGTGGGGGGCCCTGTTCCATTCTGACTCCCATCATTAACTAGTTTAGTGGCTTTGGAAAATCCACTCTTCCAAGCCTGATTCTAAAATCAGATGCAGTTGCTGTTTGGTGAGAAGTTGTTTTTTTGGGTTTTTTTGTCCTCAGTCAGTCGAATCAGAGTCTGAAGAGTGGTAGCCAACCCACCATGTGGTTTATGGGTACTCTTCAGATAGACTGTGTCATAATCACTCCACTTTTCTGGCCCTTTTACCATTTTAGCTTGGAGAGCCTCTCAAGGCTTTAAAGCGCAGATGCCCACACAGAGCACGGCTAAGTGCCGATGCTCGTTAGAATGGCTCATGAATCTGTTTGTGCTTGTGTTTTTCTTGACATAATCATGGCCCATAGCTTTTTAAATCACGATATGAAAAATTCTTTGGGGCTTCCCTGGTGCCTAAGTGGTAAAGAAGCCACCTGCCAATGCAGGAGACCCCGGTTTGATCCCTGGGTCAGGAAGATTCCCCTGAAGAAGGAAATGGCAGCCCACTCCAGTATTTTTGCCTGGGAAATCCCATGGACAGACTGAACAACAAATGAGTGTGGGAGGGAGAATGTGTTTATTTAATACTTTTAGGTATTCATAGCATGAGGGTAAATTTGGTCGCCTGGTCCATCATATTGTTGGAAATTGATTCATCTTTTATCTTGGTTTTCTATATTTATTTAATATATTTGGAAAATATATTGATGCATGGAGCGAATTGAGGCTCTAAGTGGAAAAGAATTCAACTTCCCTGTCATGTGTTGACTAAGGCCAGGGCCTTTCCTGGGGTTTGTGATGCTTCCTTTAGTATATACTTTGTTTTCACATATAGAGTTTATTCATTAATCTCACCTGTGGGTTCCCACACTACTACTACACTAATTTAGTTACTATAGTTTTAGTACATATTTTAATATACAGTTGTTGCAATTACTTTTTATTAGTTATTCTTCCTGTTCATACTCCTAAATGGCCTTGACAATAACTCTTTCAAGTTCAAAAATAGAACTCTGTAGATTTTCATTGAGAATTTTTTAAGAAAATGTTTTTAAAAATTATGTCTTCAAAAAGACCAATCATTGTAGTTTATAGCTGACATGCTCTATATGTATCATATTTTCTTATTTTAATATCTTTGCCCTTACCCATGATATGTCAACTAAAAATTCTCAAGTTCTTCCTTCATCGTTGATTTGATTTTTCTGTAATAGCACTTGTTAGGTTTACTGTCTTCAATGTGGATTTCAGTTTTCCTTTTGGAATTTCAGTTCCCATAAATTTGCCGCATGTCACCACATTCCATTTTTATTTCATTTTTATATGCTCCCTATAATTAAATCCTCTTGCCTTTCCATCTTCTCTTGGCTTCCCCCTTTCATAACTGGCTTGTGTCCTTTCCCACCACTGAGCGTGTCCTTCCTTTCTCAGAGCTTCCCTCTGTTTACGCTGGTCTCCTCAGTAGGTCTTTTTCTTCATGTTCTTCCTCCTTGTGTTAATATTTGGGTTCTTTGCCTCTTCTTGTGTTTCCTGTCAGTGTTTGTCATGGAATCTGTATTTTGGTTTGTTTGCGTTTTTCCTCCTCTTCTTATGAGAAAGTTGTAATTAGATCTGCCTGAGATTTTCCCACAGTTGTCTCTGTCATTTGTCCCTGGCTCGGGACCTCACTCGGGTGACAGGAGAAGCCCCTCTCCCAACCCGGTCCAGGGGAGCAGATGGTGGCACCTGTGTCCATTGCTCTTCTGCTGACCCAACATGGACCCTGGTATCCTAGGCCACTGCGCTTTGATGAGTTCACCAGAAAGCAGGATTGGCGTGCCAGGCATTGACCACGTCCATAGCTTCTGCACATCTCACCAGGCACCAGTGCTCCTGACCCCCCAGCCTGTCGTTCGGCATGTACAGAAAGATTTGCGGGAAGGTTATGGATTATGTTTCTCTCTTAAGCATCATCAGCGTCTCACTTAAGAGTTTGTTTTACCCTCACAGATTCATTAGTACCAAATTGGTGGACTCTTAGGGGAAGTCATTTGTAGCAAGAATCCCTATCACCTTTTAAGGGTTCTGTGCCTTTACTAGGAATTGAAGGAGGGAGGGAACATTTCCTTACTAATTTATTTTGAGAGTTAATTTTTTAAAAATTCACTGTGCTTAAATAAAAGAATCGGTGTTCTGAGCTGGTGTATAGAGTCATTCGTCTCACACAGGGGCAAGCAGTTGTGGGGGGACCAGGTGTACAATGGCTGTCACAGCTCTGTGCCTTAAAGCATAATTAATTCAAGAGGTTTTGAGGAAGTCTGGAAAATAAAGCCAGTTATTTCTGCTGTATTTGGCTACGCTGGCAATAAAATGTCAATTAAATATGATTAATTCTTACTTCTTTTCTGTAAGTGAGAGAGCGTATTGCTACCACGGCTGTCAGATTGAGGTCTATCAGTACTGAAAAGGGATTATCAGAGTCATTTCAGTGTCATGAGAAAATCTGAGTATATCTCAATAATGGATCCTTTCCTGATTTTTTTTTGTTCCCTCTGGCAAGTAAAATTTTATTTGTTCTGAACAATTTTGTGATGCAGTTGAAACCTAACGCCTTCTTAGAAGTCTTGTTTAATCACCACAAGCAAAGGCACCCAAATCCTTCCCACTCCTGTCTCTGTATGATAAATATTAGCATGTTTTATTGGAAATAACTATAATTAAGTATCGTTTACGTGTCTTTTTTCCTAATGCACTGAAGTTAGCAAAAATGTTTTATCCATTGTTTTCTCTCTATATCTCACCTATGGAAAAAAAATGTGTTGCTCAAATCAGGATTTTTTCACTTTAAGTAGAGAGAAATCAGCTACTCTCACTGACCTTAAAACATACTACTTTCTAAACTCTGATTGACTCAAAATTAAAAAGGAAAGAAAAGAATATTAGAAGCTAAATCTCCTCAATTTGTGCAGCAATCCTTTGAATACCTAAAAAGAATGATTTCAGGCGAAAGACTGATCTGTGGCTCTCTGTATTTTTCTTTGAAGCACATATTTGGTATTTTATAAAGTACCTATTGAAGAAATAGAAAGGAATGAATTTAACATCAAAAACATAAACAAGAAAATTAAAAATAAACTGATACTACATCAAATTAGCAAGCTTCCTACATAGAAAACATCAGGAAAATGAAAAGGCAGCTCTTGGAATGGGAGAAGATATTTGCACATCATATTTCTGATAAAGGGTTAATATCCAAAATATATAAAGAATTAATATAATAGAAAAAAAGATCTGCTTTGAAAAATGGGCAGAATGTCTAAGTAGACATTTTCCCAAAGAAAATCTATGGGCCAATGCATACATGGAAAGGTACTCAGCATCACTCATCATCATAGAAATGCAAAACAAAACTGCAGTGAGATATCACCACCCACACACACACCTGTTAGAATGACTGTCATCCGAAAGACAGGAGACAGGTGCTGGCAAGGATGTGGAGAAAATGTCCACTGTTGGTGGGAGCATAAATCGATGCAGCTACTGTAGAAAACATGTAAGAGGTTCCTCAAAAAATTAAAAATAGAGCCACTGTACAAACTAGCAGTTCCTCTTCTGGAATAAATCTAAAGGAAATGAAGTCAGGATCTCAAGGGGATATTTGTACTCCTATGTCTACTGTAGCCATGTTTGACAGCAGCCAACATATGGAAACAGCTGTCTATCCCTGGATGAGTGAATCTTAAAAAAACAGAATATAGATACAGTGTGCATATACATACAATGGGATATGTACACACAATAAAGTATTATTCAACCATAAAAAGAAAGAAATTTTGCCACTGTTGACAACATGGTTGGACATTGAAGGCATTATACCAAATAAGTCAGAGAAGGACAAATATCATATTATCTCATGGAGTCTTGGGGGAATGAGTGAGGTGAACAGAAGATGCAAACTTCCAGTTAAAAGATAAGTAAGTTCTAGAATGTAATATAAAGCATGATGACTGTAGTTAACAATACTTCATTTAGTTGCTTGGAGAGTGTACCTTTAAAGTTCTTATCATAAGAGAAAAACTTTGTATCTATGTGAGGTGATGGATGTTAACTTAAACTTATTGTGGTAATCATTTCACAATAAATTTTAAAAAATATCAAATCAATAAGCAGAACACCTAAACTAATCCAGTTATAAGTCAATTATATCACTATAAGACAAGGAAAAAAAAGAAAAAGGTACCATGATAAAGAGGTGTTTTGGATGGCCTGAGATGTCAAGTGTAAAATCTAGAAAATTAAAAAAAAAAATAACAAAAAAGGAAAGATATGTTCTGCATGTGGAAGTTTAGAGGTTAAGACTTTAGAATTGGGATAGTCACTTCTAGCTACTGGTTATGGAGCAGGTGGTGAAGTTTACTGCAATTGACAGACCAAGAAATTATTCATGGGGGATCTTAGATGGTTCATTCAGTGAGCATAGGGACCAGACGACAGTAAAGCTTAATGGGCCTAGGAGACAGGAGCCTAACCCTGATCAGTGCCTGCAGGAGTGCTGGGTACATGTTCAATACATGAAAGAAAGAATGAAAACTCCTTGGATGAAAAGTGGAGAAGAAAGGGCAGTGAGGGCACGTTGTGAAGGTCCCTGCTCTGGGCGTCGGGCTCAGCTCTGCCAGCGTCTCTGGGAAGGGAGCCCGGCGGTTGTGAGTCTGCAGGTCCCCTCTGCTGTATTGTCATGCCCCTGGTCCCCGTCTAAGCTCCCTCTCCAGGAAACTCTGAACCACTGCTAGTTCAGAGCCAAGGTTTCTCTGGAGCGGCAGAGGAAGAGATACAGATATTCCTTGACTTATGATGGGTTGTCATAAGTTGAAAATTCATTTCATACACCTGCCCTGTGGAGTATCAGAGCTTAGCCCAGCCTACCTACAATGTCATCAGAGCGCTTAACTAGCCTGCAGTTGATAGAATCATCTAACACAAAACCTCTTTCATCGCAGACTATTGAATATCTCATGTGTAATTTGTTGAGTACTGTACTGAAAGTGAAAAGTAGAATGGCCATATGGATGCAGAATGCTTTTAAATGTGGTTGTTTACCCTTGTGAGTGTCTGGCCAAATGTAGCAGCAACTACAGAGCATCACAAGAGTCTTGTGGCACATATCATTAGCCCAGGGAAAGATCAATGTTCACAGTTCAAAATATGTATAAAGCATATATATATAACAATTTTGTATGCTTTGATTCCTATTTTTAAAGTTGCCTGATTTTTTTTTAAAAAAAAGCTATTTATAATTGAAGGATAATTGCTTTACATTATTGATTTCATTTCTGCCATGCATCATGAGTTAGTCATAGGCGTTTTTTTAATGACTGTATCATTGCATACATACTCACAGAATTTGCACAGCTTATGTCACAACCGTAACAGACTGGTACATCACATGCAGAACAGCTTAGCAGTCTGCTCACAATGTTACAATCCACCACCAACAAAGAAAGAATCAAGATGGGATACAAATAATTGCACAGACTTTCAAAAAATACAGCAAATAAATGATTTAAAAATCTTCATGTTTATAAACTATGGACACGGAGCAGGTGAATTTTTCCTTGTGCTTCAGCCAGTCAAGCAGGCATTCAAAGGGCTTGGTCTTCCTAAGCAGTGAGGTGTATGCCGGCATATACTGAGATACAGACAGACGTGGAACTTAGAGGCTTCAGGTGATTGGTGCTCTTGTTGTGGAGAATGAGACCACTGGAGACCAGGCTGCCATGGGAGGTTCTCAGGTAGAGAGTGTGCAGGACGCAGTTCTCTCCTCCAAGAAGAAAGTGCATTCTGTGAAACTGTGAATCCCCAGTACCTTGTGGGAAATGGGCAACAGGTACTTGTTTTTCTTAAGGGAGGTGAGATTTGAAAGATTTGGCTTGTAGTGTATTTTTGTTATATGTAACAAAAATGCATACATGCTTTTTAGTGCTTCTAAATCTTATGCAAGATTTTATAGACCTACAAGAATGAGAATAGTGAGACACAGTGAAAAATGGGAGAAAATTGTAGGAACGGGGAAGCACATGAGCAATAAAGATGAGAAACACCAAATGTGTTTGTTCTGGGCATCAACTGATTTGACAGTGAGCTTTTCATACTCTGTAATCTTTAGATCTACTTGAACTTTGAACAGATCTTTTACCCATGCATGAATTATTTGGAAAATATTGGATCACCAAGTTCTGTATCTTCTAAATGTTGACACATTTCATTACACAGTACTAACAAAAAATTATATCTGTTCATATTACCACTGATCATCCACAGTGTCTAAGTACTAGGAAACTTTCCAGCCCACTGTGGTGAATACGTGTTTTTTAAATGTCTAATTTTTGCTTGAAAACTTGAATTTAGCATCAGTTACAAATACTGTCATTTGTTTTCTTTGAAATGATGGTTTAATATCATTCATAGTTTTCTGATAGCCATTTTTCCAAGTAAAAATTTTGTTCCATCTAAAAGAAGTTAGTTCAACTTGCAACTCAATCACCCAAGTCACTTTTCTTGTGAAAACCATCATACTTAGGCGCACAGCAGAAGTGCTTTATGCCTACTTCCAATTTTGTCATATAGATGATTAAAGAGATGCACATTCAAGAATGGCTATTTAAAAATATAATTTTTACTGCTCCATCAAGGACGTTCTTGAATCTAGCATTTGTTGGTTTTTGTTTGTTGTGTTTTTACTTTTGTTTGTACTGCCAGATGATGAAGAAAACAGTAGCTGCTTAGATAGTTTGATGCCACTGCTTGATTTGGTGCTTGATTTGGTGCTCATAATTTGACCCATTATCACTTTGTTTAATCCTAACTATTTTTTTTTAATTTTTATTGGAGTAGAGTTACTTAACAGTGTTGTGTTAGTTTCTGCTCTGCAGCAGAGTCAGTCAGTATAGATCCACTCTTTTTGAGGTCCTTCCCATCTTGGTCCCCATAGAACATTAAGTGGAGTTCCCTGCTCTGTACAGTAGATCGCGTCGGTTCTCTGTTTTATACATTGTAGTGCATATACGTCAACCCCGGTCTCTCAGTGCATCTCACCCTGTCTCTGCTTTGGTATCCACACGTTTATGTTACCACAGTGAAAAAGGTGAGTTCTTAGTTTTATTCTGACGGTTTGAACATCACAGACTCTGTGAAGGGGTATTCAGCCCCCCAAGAGTCTGTGAACCACACTTTGAGAGGAAGAGTTCAATAAAGCCAATACGATGAGTTAATTTCAGCACAGTAAGGTTTCCTGTTACTTACTAAGTGTTAGGGCCTAAGAGCATTGGGCGCCAGAGGTCATAACTCATAGAATAGTAGAGCTGGGTGGGAGAGGAAAGATCGTCTAGACTGACCCCTGCATTTTACTAGTAAAAGGACTCCAGTGAGGTTCTATTACTTGCTCAAGGTTACTTATTCTCACAGTAGCCAAAACAAGGATGCTGTACAAACTTTGCAGTTTCAGTGTTTGGGACCATAGGAAAAAAGTCATTTAATACCTCTGAATCTCTGTTTCTTTTCTATAAATCAGAGTTAACAGTATCTACACCACATACTTAAATGGCCTTGAAAAGCCTATGAAACAGTGTGTATCTGAGTGCTTTGAAAACTGTATTGAAACTCTGACAGATCAAGGTCTGCAGGATCCATAGATTCTCTGTCAAAGTACTAAGCTCAGTCTCTGTGGAAGAGTTAAATTCAAAGCCCTGCCTGAGTCCTTGCAAATGTGTCTTGCATATTTTCTCTATCAGGATCTAAATTAGGTTCTGTTAAGGAATTCTCTGGCCATCCAGTGGTTAGGACTCCGTGCTTCCACTGCAGAGGGCATGGATTCCATCCCTGGTCAGAGAACTAAGATCCTGCAAGCTAAAAAAAAAAAAAGCAGTCAAAAAGGTAGTCAATCAATTAGATTCTGTTAAAAGATTCACAAATAAATTAGAGCCTTAGAAAGTACGATCTAAAAGGTAACTATGTTGAAAACACCCATTTTTGTTGACTCTCATTCTTCAAAAACTGTAATATTTGGAATATTCAAGTAATGGACTATCTTTGTTGATTAGGTTTTATATTTAACTAAGAATAAATTCAACATAACAGCATATTTTCCAGATAGTTTTGAAGAGTGATGCTGGTGAATGTCACTTGCCTTGGACTTCAACTGAACTAAAGAGACTGCGTTAAGAGTAATTCTATTGACCATGAACTTCTCTTAAAAATAAATTATGCTTTTTTTCTTATTCTTATTTTCATATTTCTCCTAAAAGTACAACATTGAGTTGGGGGAACAAGATAATTGAGGATTCTAAATCATTTGGATTCTGGTTAAGGTTTTTATTTGAGAATTTGCTCTGTTAAAGACATGCTAGTTAATTTACCCTTTAAGTCTAAACAAGAGATGGAAACACCCCAAAATTTTGCTTCAGTGTTTGAGATTAAAGGCATTGGCCACTGGGCTCAATATAAGACTTGTGTCAAGAAATATTCTTTTTAAAAAAAGAAAAACAGAAGCAAATAAAAAACGACTGAATAACAATACAGTGTTAATATCAGCAGTAATTGTAGAGTGGTAGATTAATGATTTTTATTTATTGTTTGTTAATCTACATTGTCTAAATTCCCATTATACATGTCTTTTTTAATAGGCTTTCTTTTTAGAGCAGTTGAGATGAAGGTACAGAGATTTCCCATGTCCCCTCTTGTTTCCATTCATGCATATCCTCCCCAATTGTCAACATTCTGCACCAGAGTAGTACATTTGTTATAGCTGATGAAAGTACACTGAAATGTCATGATTACCCAGAGTCCATAGTTTACATTAGGATTTACTCTTGGTTTTGTGTATTATATAGGTTTAGAGAAATGTATAATGACATGTATCCACCATTGTATTAATAGCATCATAAAATGTAGTTTCATGACCTAAAAATTTTAAGTGTGCTGCCACTTTATCCCTTCCCCTTCCCCAAACCACTGCCATCCACTGATGTTTTTACTGTCTCCTTAATCTTGGCTTGTCCAAAATGTCATACAGTTGGAATTACACAGTATTTAGCCTTTTCAAATTGAGTTTCTTCACTTAGTAATTTGCATTTAGGTTCCTCCACGTCTCTTCGTGGCTGGCTAGTTTCTTTTTCAGTTCAGTTCAGTCACATAGTCATGTCCAACTCTTTGCGACCCCATGAATCGCAGCATGCCAGGCCTCCTTGTTCATCACCAACTCCCGGTAGTGATGAATAATATTCCATAGTCTAGATGTTCCAGTTTATTTGTCCACTCATTCACTAAAGGACATCTTGGATGATTCCAGGTTTTGGCTATTATGAATAAAGCTGCGCTAAATATCTGTTTACAGGTTTTTGTGTAGATACATTTTTTAACTCCATTGGGTAAATGGCAAGGAGCACAGTTGCTGGATCATGTGATAGGGATATGTTTAGTTTTGTAAGAAACCACCAAACTGTCTTTCAAAGTAGTTCTCCCACTGTTCACCAGTAATGAATGAGAATTTCCATCGCATCCTCACAAGCACTTGGTGTTGTCGTGTTCTGGATTTTAGCCATTTTTCTAGAGGCATAGTGATCTCTTGTCGTCTTATTCATTTTCCTCATGACAGAGGATGGTGATTATCTTTTCATGTACTTACCTGGTCACCTGTGTACCTTCTTTGGTCAGGTGTCTGTTAAAATATTTTGCCCTTTTTTTTTTTAATTGAATTGTTTCCTACTTGGTGAGTTTTAAGAGTTCTTTGTATATCTTGGGTAATAGTCCTTTATCAGATATATCTATTGTAAATATTTTCTCCACCTCTGTGGCCTGCCTTCTTTTCTTGACAAATGTCTTTCACAGAGCAGAGGTTTTCATTTTAATAAAGTCTAGCTTATCAAGTATTTATCTCATTGGTCACATGGTATATCTTTTTTAAGAAGGAAAAAAAGAAGTATCACTTTTATTTGAAGGCCAAAACACGATTGTTGTAAACAAAGATAAGGAAGAAAGTAATTTAAGTTAAAATACACGTTTGCATATTTTAGTAGCTTATGTGAAGACTTTATACATGTGAAGACTGACATTTGTGTCTGGCCTGTTACACTCATAACTGAGCCCAGGGGTGGTTACTGATATTGACAGGGGGTAGTGGTCGTGGTGGTGACCACGGTGGTGTAAACATGCCCTGACAGCTTGCTGAATGCCAGCCCAGAGATACACACTTGACTTACATTGTCTCATTCAGTCCTCAGAACACCTCTGGTGAAGGTACCATTTTTTTTTTTTTCAATTATGTAGATAAGATGGCAGATAATTTTTGAGATCAGAAACTGGTATCTGAGCTGGAACTCAAACCTTACTGGTTACAGAGCCCCGTGATTTTAAGTATCAATCTGTGCTGCCATAATGATCGTGATGATGATGGCTGCTATTAATATTATTTTTGAGCCCTTTCTATTCGTGGAACCTATGCTAGATACTTGTGAAAATTACTGCATTTAAACTTTACAACCCCGTTAAGATAAATATTATTTTTATGTTACCACTCTGAGAAGGGGGGGTAAACTGCTCTAGGTCACGTGGTTACTAAGGCTCAAGTCTGTCTGACTCCAGACTCTAGGCCATTAAAAAATCTGCTGTATTCTTTGAAGAGGAACAAAGCACGTAGATTTAAAAGACTTTGCTGAAATACAGTGGAGAACTCTGCCATTAAAAGGTAGTTTCCGAAAAGTCGCCACATTCCAAGAGAAACCGTATTATCGAGGAAAGAAAACTGTGATGGTGTATTCATCTCAGTAGAATCGGGAGTTGTAACTGAATCAGTTAGCTTACTAGAACTTCAACAAAGAATTCAAGATAGGTGCTGTGCATTCTTGTAAGAAGGATTTGCTGTTTCTCTCCTAATAGGATTTCCTTGAAAGTGGAAGTTGCTCAGTTCTGTCCAACTCTTCGCGACCCCATAGACTGTACAGTCCATGGAATTCTCCAGGCCAGAATACTGGAGTGAGAAGCCTTTCCCTTCTCCAGGGGATCTTCCCACAACCCAGTGATCGAACCCAGGTCTCCCACATTGCAGGCAGATTCTTTACCAGCTGAGCTGATGACCTGACCCCGAGCATCAGTTCTTCACCCAGCTTCCACAGGGCTCTGTCAGCAGTACTTACCTTCCACCTGCATCCATTCCGCAGCACCTCATTAGTTCCAAGGCTAAATCCAAGGTCCGTTGTGTGATAGACAAGCTGCTGTATGAATTGGCCCCATCTACCTTTCCAGCCTCATTTGGCACAGGGTGTCCAGGAAGAAAGCAAGTCTTTCTGACGTGCTTGCCTTGGTTGATACTCCCTCACTAGGAGATTATCATTCCCTAAGCCCCGCCTTCTTTCTCTTTACTGAGTCCTCATTGTTCATTTCAGGTGCCTGCCTGACTCTCTCTCTCTGTTGGGTATCCCTGTCTTATGTTCCCATGAAATCCCGTCTGTGTATGCCATTGTACACTTGAAAGTTTGCTCAAATATATCAGAAAGGATAGGCTTCATGAAATTAACCTTGGCAACTATTTAAGAAATGGAGACATGGAGAAGGGAAGCGGACTCATAATAACCCATTTAGGGACTTGGGCTCGGGAGTGTGTCACGTGGTTGCAGGCATGTCCTTCTGTCTCCAGCCACGCATCAGGGTCTCCTTCGGCCTCCTCAGGGCTGCGGCGTGTGGAGTGCAAGAGCTAGGCCTGTGGCACAGCCGCTTAGATCTGGGCAAACTAAACTTTGGGGCTGTGGGTTTATCTATGAAGTAGGATGATACTAATGTACCTATTGCACATGTATGTTACAATCAGGTATGTGAAAAAAACACTGGAAACTCTGCAGTATGACTCAGATGAAGGTCATTATGTATTAAGGAGAAAATACCTGACAAATAATGAAAATTCAGGAAATTAATGGACATATTACTTACTCAGGTTATATAGAATTCAAAGAAGGTACTAATTTTTAAATTTTTAGAATATCTAAAAATTTTAACTTCTACTACCAATTGGTAGTAATTGCTTTTATAGAGTAAAGTTGTCTCAAACTGAATCCTAAATGGTGTGTGGCCTCTTCAATACAGCTGATTTGCCATGTATCTGATGCATAGCATGAGGCTTTGTAGCACTCTGCATTTGTGTGAATATGGTTCTTTTTTTAAATTTTACTTATCCTTTTATTAATAACTTTGATTTTCTCTTCCTAGTGAACTTTACAACCAACTTTGTGGGATCATTAAAGTATCCTCTTAGGATTTTCACTGGTACTGCAGTGATTCTCCAGTTTAATATAAAAATAATCCATTCTTACAAAATTTTCTTTTCTCCCAGCCACACACCATGTATCTTTATTTCCAAGTGGTTTGAATTTGTTGTGGGCATTGTTGCTTTGCTTTTCTTTTTAAATTCCAATTTAATTGGAATTGCATTATGGTCTAGCACGGCCATTGTGTGTTTTGTAATTTCTTTGTAACCTAAAAAAACACTGTTTCAGGATTATTTCAAAAGAATGTATCTTTTGAATATATTCAGTATCCAGGGGGGCTGACTCCAGGGCCCTTCCCCCCCAGCCCAGACACTGACATCCACAGGTGCTCAGCTCCCTCATATGAAAGGGCGCAGTACATCTGGCCTTCCACATCTGCCAGCTCCGTGCTTACAGCAGATTGGACCAACAGCTGGCTGAATCCACAGATGTGGTGTCCATGCAGGCAAGGACTGACTTTGCTTTCTCTGTTTGGTAACAAGTGCCATTTGTGATAATTATCTGGTCAAATTATTTATAGGCTGACTTATGTTTTGCCTTCGTCTTTCACAACCTTAGAAATGTTAAATTATTCTACTATGGTTGTAGACACATGTGTTGCTTCTATTTTTGGCAGGTTTTATTGTTTGGTCATTTATTGCAGCTATATTGGTAAATGACCAATATATCATTGTAGTGAATTACAATTTTTCTCAATACAAAAAACAAATATTTTTGTGTGTTATTCAGTACTTTTCATCTTGGCTCTGTTTTGTCTATTGTATGTCCATGCTTGCTTGATTTTTATTAGCATTGTCCCATTGTATCTGTGTTCCAACCAGATTTTTTGTACTTTTCTTTGCTTAGTTTGATTTCATGCTTATCTAAGTAGCATATACCACTATGCAAGTTACTAAGGATATATTAGTGAATAAAAAGGTGTTAATTCGTTCCCTTGAGGTGCTTACATTCTAGTGGAACATGGTGACGGAGACCCTGAAGAATAAAGAATAAAATAATAACAACCTTTTGATAAGCCTCATGAAGAAAGCAATTGGGGATCTAACTGGAGATCAGGTTAAATGAGGTAAACAATGATGTGTTGTCTTGTGCCTTAAGGCAGACCTCAGAGATACTGCAGGTTCAATTCCAGACCACCAGAGTAAAGCCAGTCACACAGAGTTTTTGATTTCCAGTGCATATAACAGTTATGCTTGTACTATACTGTGGTCTGTTAAGTGTACAGTAGCATTAGGTCTAAAAAACAATGTACATACCCTAATTAAAAGTATTTTATTGCTGAAAAGTACTGTCATCTGAAGCTTGCTTGAGTTGTGGTAGTAGTATCAAGGACCACAGATCACCCTACCAAATAAAATAATGAAAAAGGAATAAGGTGAGAACATTCCAAAATGTGACAAAAACACAAAGTGAGCACATGCTGTTATAAAAATGACTCTAACAGAACTCACTTCATGCAGGGTTACCACAAACTTGATTTGTTAAACACACACACACACAATATCTGCAAAGTGTGCTAAGGGGAAGAGTTTAAAGCTGCCATCTTTTAACTTTTTCTGTTTACCATCATAATTTGCTATTTATTTTTGTTATCCCTTTCTTGTTTATTTAATAACATATAGAGGGTATATTTCCTTCTACTAGTGTTGAAATTATACATTCTATTTATAAATATATTGAATTGTATAATTTTTGAGGCAGTGCCTAGAGTTAATCGTTTCCCCCAAACGATAAAGGGCCTAAGCATTCACATTCTTCCCAGCTGCTTCTATCTTTAGCACATTACTATTACCCTCCATATTGAACCCAAATAAGATCTTAGTTCCATTTATTTAGTACTTTTGCATCATATATTTTAATTGTTTGGACTAAATATTTCATTGTGCTGGTCTCCTTATTTGATTGGTTGGTTGTTTATATGAATGTCTGAGTGTGTGTGTATTCTGTTTTTATATCTACATTTTTTAGATCCTTTTTTCCATTTGGTAAAGCACATCATCAAGCAATTCTTTTTGATTCTTATGAGCAGAAATTTCAGATTATATTCTGATAATTTGGGACATCTATATATTTCAAAATTATAATACAGTGATTCATTTTCAAGACAGAATTTCTCATTTTGGTAATCACTGACTTCATAAAAGACTTACAGAGGCAAATATTTTAAAAATAGGGATACATTTTAATGTTGATTGCTATTTAGCATTTGGAAGAAAGGAACAAAAAGTTGTCACGGATGAATTGATTGGACAAAGAGCATTGTTCAAAGGAGTAGGATATTGACTTCACCATAGAATGATTCCTGTTGATTTGATAGATTATCTGATTTCACTTATTTGATTTCACAGACACTAATTTGAAGGTACTCTTGAGGATTCCCTAGAAATTGCAATTTTGAAGATTCCATGACATAGTTTGTTGCCTATTTTTTCCCCCTTTAAAGCAAAGTCATATGTTTAGATGAGTTGTGATGGAATTAGCCCTCCTCATGGATTACCTAGTTTTTATCTGTCCTCTGGCCCGTCTGACCTTGTCACATTTGGCATTGGGGCCACTTTGACCACATAATCCAGAATGCTCATGCCAGCTGCAAAATTTACTAGTCTGAATTGCCTCAAGTTCCTTTTTAAAGTTTTTGAATCAGGTGTGGTATTTTTTTCCCCTCTCCGTAAAATAATTTTACCAATTGAAGTTCTTTTCTAAAATGATATGAAAATGCTACAGTTGGTAAAGAATTTCTTTGCTTTTAAAATGCAAAATTCCTTTTGATGTAACCGCGTTTTAGCCATGTTTAGAGGGAACACTGTGCAGAGAGATGTTCAAGACAGTGCTAAGAGTCCCTGCTAAGTAAACTACATAAGGAACAATGGCCTTTGTATGTGTATTTTTTAGCAATTTGTGCAATACAGAAATGCCATATTTTCATATTAGTAAATAATGCCTAAAATTATGGAAAGAATCACTTTCAAGTATACTTTTATTAGTCATGTAGACAGTGCATGATTGTTTCTGTCTAAAATGATAAAACTGCTTTAGTTAGCTAACAGAGAGCCGTCTAGGAATTTTTATTTAATCAATTGTTAAGAAATGTTCTTGTGTAAGAAATGATGAGACTGGTTTCCATTGTTACATTTGGACAAAAGATTGAGACTTTTTTTAGCCATCAAGATATATTAAAAGTATGTCACCTAATAAATGCACTTGGTCTTAGATACATATTAACACTTTCCCAAAAATGAATATAGTTACTAATGGTCAGAGGCATATTCAGTTGTCCAGAACAGTTTAAATTAATATGCATTTTAACAATATTGATTGCCAAATGATCTCTAATGCCAAAATGATCAAGTGTTAAAAGTGAATTTATTTGCTATAGCATAGCAATTTTGCTATTTAAAACAATAAATTACATATTCATCACCAGAAACTTTTCTCCTTCTTTTAGTTAAAATGATCCTGCTAGATCAGATTTCCATAACATTAATTGACTAATTACAGTGTTCAAAAACAACAGTTGCCTTTTTAAAGAAATTTAAGAAAGCTTTTAAGGAACTACAGTTAGGAAGACATGTTTACTGAATATGAGAATCTTAAAAAGTCTACATAGACCTCAGAAAGAAGTAACATCTCTGGCTTGCTAGAACAGTTTGGACTGCAGCATAGTTAGTTATTTTTAAATCTCTTCTATATATTTCCATTGTATGTTACTTTTGAGTTTCTGATAGTGTCTTTCTTCCTGCCTGCTGGAAAAGAATTGCCTATAATTCTTATGAATGGATACAGTTTAAACAGGACAGATTTTAAGTTTCTGATAATCTCCTTTAATCAAGTGTTCTGAGTTCTTAAACACTTCTAATGGGAAATAAGTAGGATTTTAGTCGACTTTGGTGAAGGAAGAATTTTTATTGACACAACCCACACAACTCAATGAACATGAGTTTGAACAAATTCTGAGAGAGAGTGATGGACAGGGAAGCCTGGCGTGCTGCATGTTCATGGACACGATTTATCAGTTGAACAGTATGAGAATTAAATCATGGAGAAAACAATCTCTTAGTTTCAGCTGAGGTTTTGGTTTCATGTACTCAGAGATCCACTTGAACTGCAAGATTTGGAGAACCCCACATGGACACTTTAGAGATGAAGGCCTTTTGGCCCATCATTGTGTTAGCTATAGTGCACTTCTGATCCAGACTGATCATTCCATCATAAACCTGCTGTTCTTAAGAATCCAGTGCAAATTATCTGAACATTCTGAATTGACTCTGTGAACTTTTGTTTCATTTGATATCACATTGCATTGTTGAATTCATGTACTTCTGAGAACTATAAATTATTATAAAATAACCAAATCTTACATATTAAAATTTCCAAAATTTCTTTCACATCACTTAACTAATTTGCTTCTCATGATAATACTGCAACATGCACAATGGGTATTGGGGTTGTCATTTTGCAGATAAATAAACTGAGACTTAGCATTCCTCATCAGTTGTCAGCAGAGATGACTTTATTCCCCTGTTGTCTACGCAGGAGCCTTTTTGGCACCAGGGACTGGTTTCATGGAAGACAGTTTTCCCACAGACCGGGATGGTGGGATCTGTCAGTTCTCCCCTTCTGATTTCATTCAAATTTCACGTCACAGATTTTTCACAGTCACTTTCAGAGAAGCATGTCTTATATTTAGTGAATAAAGCGGGGGTTCACCAACTTCTGGGATCTAATGCCTGATCTGAAGTAGAGCTTATGAAATAATAATAGTAATAAAGTGCACAATAAATATAATGCCCTTGAATCATCCTGAAACCACCCCACCACCTAGATCTTTGGAAAACTGATCAAAGCTGCTAAGTGTACCTAAGCCTATTATTTAGCTGGTTTAGGATTCCAGTGGAAAAAGGAGCCATAATACAGTTTAGAAAGATTCATCAAGCATTTAACTAGAAGATCAGTTCACACTCAAAGAGGTATTAACAGGGATCATCAACATGGATTGAAATGCTGTAGAATGATTTTATTTTGGTACTTTTCATTATTAATAAACCTCTATTTTGGTTTATCTGCCCAACCTCAGTTTCTTTTATTACATTTTGTTTCATTATATCAAACCCCTTCTAGAAGAGTTTTTATTTTGCATTTTCTTATGCCTACCTGATCATATTAAGAGTAAAATAAATATATGTGTGTGTGTGTACAATACATGTGCGATATATATAACATATTACATATGTATATTGAACGCCACCACCTACAAAAGACGATTCACAACTTTCCACATGTCACCATCTCCCCCATTACACCATCTGTCACTTGGATGACCAACATTGCCTCTCCAAAATGATCTCATCCCCTTCTCCCTCTTCACTATTATTATTTTGTTTTGTCTTTTTTTTTTCTATTTCTTGCACATGTTCCTTGCATTCCTGCCTCCGGGTATTTTTCCAGGTTATTCTCTTTGTTATTCCCTTGAATGCAGCTCTCTGCCTGTCTTATCACATCTAGCTACTTCTAGCCTGTCACATCATTGCTCCCATAACAATGTCACATTCTCAGAGAGGGCTGGCAGTCACATCTGAAGCAGAATTCCTCTCTACCCCATCAAACTCATAGAACTTATCTGAAGTTGTCATTCTTCATGGTAACAGTTTATCGTATACCCTCTGAATGCCACCCCTGTTTGTCTGTCTTGGTCTCTAGTGCCCTTTTGGTGGGTTGCAAAGGTTTACATGTTAATGGAATTATCTCTTCTTAAAGCTTGATGACATTTACCTATAAAATGATATAGACCTGTTCTTTCATTGAAAGGTTTTTGCTTTATTTTAAAACAGCAGTGCCAATTTTTTTATGGTTATGCATTTTTAAATGAATTCTTATATCAACTTGGATCAATTCCATTTTCCAAGTAAAATCAGTCATTTAATAGCGATTTTAACTTCTGTGCCACAAAATTTATCCTAACATTCTCTAATAAATTGTAATATTCTTCACTTATTTTGTTACATGTACTTTCTTGTTCTTAATTTTAGATATTTGTTTACATGTACAATATAATTATACAAGTTTCAGTTCTGGAATCAAGAGGGCATGAGTTCAGAACCTGATGCAGGCGCTTAGTAATGGAGTGACTTAAACAAGTTAATTAAATTCCCTTATAATTTTGAGTATTGCTGCAGTGTTTATCAAGCTTCCTAGGTGGCTCAGTGGTAAAGAATCTGCCTGCGGTGCAGGAGACACAGGAGATACGGGTTTGATCCGGGGTCAGGAAGGTCCCCTGGAGGAGGAAATGGCAACCCACTCCAGTATTCTTGTTTGGAGAATCCCACGGACAGAGGCGTCTGGCAGACTGCAGTCCATAGCATCACAAGGAGTCGGACATGACTGAGCAACTAAGCAAGCATGTAGGGTATTTGTTAGGAAAGTTTATTGTGAGGATTAATTGATGTAGTACAAATTGAAGTGCTTACCTCAGTGCCTGGCACATAGTAAATTCTGCATACCAGCAGGCTGTTATATTGTTATTGCTCTTCCTAGTAGAAGTGATATTGCTAATTATATTTTTTATTAGACTGTAGGGTCATTTGTTATTATTGTGCACACCTCAAAAAAAACTGTGAATCTTGAGAGCTTGTTTGGAGGTTCTAGCCGGGGAGCACAGCTAGTCCTATACCCTTGACCGAAGACGGGTCCTCCTCTATTGGGGATGGTCGTGCTCTTCGACCGAGCACGCAGCCTCGGGAGGATGTGCATGGGGCGGTAAAGAGGGAAGGGACATGTGCCTAGCCAGCCAGATCAGCAAATCCACCCTGGCGATCAGTGGGGTGGCAGGTGTCACAGCCAGATCGCCCTCGTGAGGTCTGACAGAAAACAAGGTTCTGTAAAGCAATTATCCTTCAATTAAAAAATAAATTAAAAATAAATAAATAATGTGAATCTTTAGTGTGTATATTGGTTATCAATCATTAATCATTAATTTCTACTTTCACTTCATTTTTTCTTCTTTCATGAATTGCCTTAAAAAAAAACTGCATTTTAAAGTTTCAGTCTGAGAAATAAAATTTCTTTTCCAAGAGTTTGAGAGGCAGTGCAGAATAGTAGTTAAACTGAAAGTTTGGACAGACAACTTCTTGAATTTCAGTGCTGGTTTCACCTCTAATTAGCTGAACAAGCCATGCATCTTTTTAAAGCTCCATCTGTAATACGCAGACAATCTAAATACTTCAAGGGTGTTTGACAGCATTAAATTAGCAAAAACACATAAAATGCCCAAGGCAGTATTTGTGCTCTTTAGTTAATCTTAAGTATTATATTTTGGTTATTATTCATATTTTTATTATTAATTACAGCATCTCTTGTTCTGGTTAGATCATGTGGGCTGTGTCTTTTTGTGTTTACTGTGTACATTGAATCATCTAAATATGATCCCCTTTTGTGAATATTTGATTGACAGTTGGATATTGTATTTTCTATAAGACTTGACATTTTAATACTATTATAATGGTCACCGTATTCTCTGTAGCTTGCTTTGCTTGGGGCCCTTTGGTTTTGGTCCTGCGGTCTGCCGCGCCCTTTTCTGACCTTCCACAGTCCCTCTTCGGCATGCTGCTCTTCACGGTTCACCGGGAAGTGCATTTGAGTGAGGTTTTGAACTATGCACGCTTTTGTGTTCCTGTATTGGCATTGCTTAAAAAAGACTGTCCATATGCCTGTGGTGTGCTTACAGCTATACTTTGTAGGTGAAACTTTTCTTTATCGTTGGTGTGTTTGATGGCCAAATATATAACAGGCGGGGGAGAGCGATTTCTTGACTGATTCCCAGGAGGTGCATGTCAGTTGTAAAGATTTTTCCATGAACACTTAGTAGTGGGTTTTCTTTCTATATCAAGCATTAGACTAGTGATGCTTAACCATTACCTCATTTGTCTTATCATCATCCCCATTTTACAGATACTAAGACTGAGGCTTAATGGGAATAAATCACTTATCCCAGCGTAAACAGTTGTGTGTATCAGATGGGAATTAGAAACCAGGTCTGTTTAATTCCAGTCTCATGCCCCGAATCTGTGTACCAGACAGTCCATAGAGAAGGGGATAGACGGAAGAGGTGAGAGTTGAGACGATACTGTCTGGCTGTCTCTCCCTTTTAGAGAGCTCTGCTCCCATTGCTGCCACTCCTGCCTTGGTCAGCCTGGGAAGCCCGGTCTGTGGCGTCCACACACATGTTTTTTGTGGTTCCAGTTTCTTCTTTCACCAAATATTTCTGGGATAGCTTGTGAGCGCCAGGGATCCTCAGGGTTAAACATCATTCCGTAATCACAAGTATCTTTTGTTTTCCTTTGAAGCGATAGCTCTAAAATAGAACCCATGTTTCATACTTTTCAAAATCTTTCAGTATCCTTCAGAGTTTCCAAGGCATCCAGCAGTGGTTTCAATGCTGGCTGCATATTAAATCACTGTGACGTTTAAAATACAAAAAAAAAGGGGGGGGGCCTACTCCAAGATATTGATATTATGTGCTTTTGGCGATTAAACTTCAGGGACTCTATGAACACAGAATCAATACAGATACTTGAAAGGAAGATCTTGGGTATGTTAAGTCATTATACACCAACAATAATATATTAATATTTGTAAATAAAATAAGCCTTCCATGCCAGAAAAGATATATAGAACCTTTTTTTTTTAATTTTGCAAAATTAAACAAGCTATTAAAGACAAAGTATAGAGCATTGTGCAGTGCCTCCTGAATTGATGCTGTGTGCATCAATTTTTCTGATTACAGATCTTATACTGATATCATTAATTATACAAGTAAATACAGTAGTTTAAAGTTTTTAGATTGTATAAGAAAGCTCAGGATATAGAATGTATATTAGTTTACTTTGCTTCCCTGGTGTGTGTTCAGACTGATGTTATGTGCTTTTGTCAGCTAGACTACTGGGTCTCTCTGAATGAATCAGCAGTACATATACTTAAAAAGAAAGGAAAAAATGTGGGTATTTAAGCCATTATACACCAGCAGTAATATACATGTAAATAAAATCTTCCATGCATATACATATATATTTGAAGCCATAGTTTTTTACTTTGCAACATTAAACAAGCAAGCCTTATTAAAAGCACAGTCTAGAGCACTGTGCAATAAAGTCTTCTCTCCATGCCCCCTTGTTTCTCCTAAAGAATCATTATGTGATTTCTGTTTGAAAGTAGAAAAAGTACAGATGTTGACGGTAATGAGAAAGAAAGGAAGATAAGAGCCTACCTCTTGCCTCCATCCCCCCCACCCCCACCCCAGGTCTTTGAAGTCAGAAGACAGGAAAAGCTGCTGAACAGACACTCCAGAGAATGAATATAAGACTGGAAAAGCATCTTGGCTATATGTGGAGTAGGGGGTCACAGGACGGAGTCTGTGATCATCCCCGATCCCCAGCAGGGGTCCCCAGATGAAGCGCAGCATGCCAGCCCCCCGCCCCCTGGGGTGGAAAGGCGGGGATTTGCAGCTGAAGAGCAAGTCCTATGCTTAGCGCAGCTGTGTCTTTGTTTGGGGTCTGCTCCCCTGCTGTTGGAATGTGGCTTCATCTTGGCTGTATCCCCCTCTTGGCCTAGCCCAGTGCCTTCAGCAGAGGAGGTCCTCAGAAAAGTCACTCACTCATTCAGCATTTATATACTGAATGATGACTCCGTGCCAGAGACCGGCATACATGGTGGGAATACGCAGTGAGCCAAACAAAGTACTTCCTGGGCCTTACATACTGGTGGAGGAAACCAGAAAAAAAAAAAGAAGAAAAGATACATATAGATAATGTCAAGTAATAAGTGCTATGAAGGAAAGTAAGTTACAGTGAGCAGGTGGCCAGAATGGGGCCATGGCCTTAGAAAGGGTGGACCTCTCTGCAGACGTGACATTTGAACACCAGCCAGGGAGGGAGTGGGCTCCAAATACCTGGTGACGACAGGGTCCCGGAGGAGGGCAGCAAGCCCAGGAGGCCGCGTGGCTGCAGGCGCTGGGGACGAGGATGTGGTGAGTTCATGAGCGGCTGATCTCATGGGTGGACATGGGTACGCAGCACGTGCTTGTTGAACCGGGAGGTACGGGCTGGGTGGAGCGCCCACCCACTCTCCCCGCACTGGGCACTCCGTTGGGTCAGGGCTCCGGAGGTCAGGCTGGGCAGTGTGAGGCTTCTGAGGGCGAGCCCACCATCCGCTGGAGAGCAAGTGGGCAGGACTGTGGTGTGTGCCCGACTTCAGGCAGAAGAGCAGGTGGGGTGAGGGGGGTACAGAAAGGACACGGGCCGACCTTCACATGTAAACGTTTTAGTGATGCATGTTAAACGCACGTTTAGAATGCCAACAGGAGTGAACAAGAGAACCACCAATTAAGTGTAGAGTGAGATCTGCTGAATAGCACTTTACTTCATAAAGCAATATGTCCAAGCTGTAAAGTTAAATGGAGATAGCCTTAATACGACTTTCTTTAATTTCAGAACTTTTTATTTTTTTTAACATTAACAGAGAGGTTCACGGAGAGTTTTAGGAGAAAACAGCTAATTACATGCCACCCAGGCTGTCTAGGAACCTGAATGTTACACAGCCAGCAAAACTATAATTATACTCTGAGGGAAGCTGTGATATGCTAGTTTTCATCAGGTAGTTGCATTATTAAAAGTTCTTTTTTACAACAGAGGAGTGTAGTTTCTAAAATGTGTCCTAAATATGTAGTGAATATCTGTTTAGCATAATGCTTTCTGATAAAAATTTATTAAAACTAGTTCTTCCTTTTAAATTAACTACCACAATACCATTGTTTTAGATTAGCTTTAAAACTGTAGGTTTCCTTTGAAGGAGATTCCATTAGTTAATGTAACATGAATCATGTTTAAAGAAGACTTCTATACCAAGAATAATACATCTCCCACACATATTTTCTTATTTGTAGACTTAGTGCCATGAGTTGGATTTTTTAATGTTCAGATAGAGCCTTATCTTATTTTTGATCACCATAGAATTTTACAGCTAAAGATGGTTAAAGTACTTAGGTACTTCACAGCCAGTCCTTCTTTTAACAAATGAAGAGATAAGACTCAGGGGAGAGTGAGGACTTTTCCAGAGCAAGTGACAAAGCTTTTGACATCCAGTGCTCTGTTGTCCTATTTAGAAAAAGGAACAAAAGAAACAAAACAAGAAAGAACCATAAGTCCATAAAAAAAGAAACTTGTGAAATTATAATCATGCTGCAGGTATTCATTTTAAATTCAGTTTAATCTTGTAGATTTAGATACACATGGTATACTATGACATAGAAAGTTCCATTCAGGAGAGATGTTTATGTAGAGGGGTAGAATTGTCTCTTGTGAGCCCTGAAGAAAGCAGGGAGGTACCTGTTTTGTTTGTTTCCTGTAAACGCTCATGAGTGAAGGGTGGAGGCTCAGCTTCTGGAGGCTGTACATGGACCCCGTCACTCAGCCCACTTCATCTTACTGGAGGGCTCTGCCTGCTTCCTTTCCAAAGGTGTCCCTGCCACAGTCTCTCTTCCCCTGCTGGTCCCATCATGGGAAACCCCTCATCTCCTGAGTTCATCTGCATAGCATTCTGTTTGTTTTCCACTTTTTCCCCCTCTTTTTGCCATGAAGTGATGGGACTGGATGCCATGGTCTTGGTTTTTTGAATGTTGAGTTTTAAGCCAGCTTTTACACTCCTCTCTTTTACTTTCATCAGGAGGCTCTTTAGTTCTTCCTCACTTTCTGCCATTAGAGTGGTATCATCTGCCTCTCTGAGGCTGTTGACCTTTCTCCTGGCAATCTTGATTCCACGTTGCGATTCATCCAGCCTGGCATTTCCCATGATGTATTCTGCATAGAAATTAAATAAGCTGAGTGACAATATACAGTCTTGACATACACCTTTCTCAATTTTGAGCCAGGCAATTGCTCCATGTAAGCTTCTTGACCTGCCTACAGGTTTCTCAGGAGACAACTAAGGTGGTCTGTATTCCTGTCTCTTAAGAATTTTCCATAGTTTGTTGTGATCAACACAGTCAAAGGCTTTAGCATAGTCAGGTGAAGCAAAAGTAGATGTTTTTGTGGAATTCCCTTGCTTTCTCTATGATCCTACAAATGTTGGCAATTTGATCTCTGGTTCCTCTGCCTTTTCTAAACCCAGCTTGTACATCTGGAAGATCTCAGTTCATGTGGTGCTAAAGTCTAGTTTGAAGGATTTTGAGCATAACCTTACTAGCGTTTGAAATGAATACAATTGTTTGGTAATTTGTACATTCTTTGGCATTGCCCTTCTTTGAGTTTGAAATGAAAACTGACTTTTCCAGTTCTGCGGCCACTGCTGTTTTTTTCCAAATTTGCTGGCATATTGAGTGCAGCTCTCTTACAGAATCATCTTTTAGGATTTAAAATAGCTTAGCTGGAATTCCATCACCTCCACTAGCTTTGTTTGCAGTGACACTTCCTAAGACCCACTTGACTTCACATTCCAGGATGTCTGGCTGTAAGTGAGTGATCACACCATCGTGGTTATCTGGGTCATTAAGACCTTTTTGTATAGTTCTTCTGTGTATTCTTGCCACCTCTTTTTAATCTCTTCTGCTGCTGTTAGGTCCTTACCTTTTGTGTCCTTTATCATGCCCATCCTTCCATGAAACCTTCCCTTGGTATCTGTTAATATTCTTGAAGAGATCTCTAGTCTTTCCCATTATATAATCACATTATATAGCTCTGAAATTGTGAAACAAGTCTTGAAAAGGGTCTACAGACTGAACAGAGAGCAGTTTTAGCCATTGTCAGTGTCTTTTATTTATTTATTTTTTTGTCAGTGTCTTTTAATAGGTCAGAAATTCAGTCTGGGAATGGGGTTTCCATATTAAATGGCAAGCACTGAGTTAATACTGATCCATATTATGTTATACTGAACAAATGTCTTAAAACTGTTCTGTGGCAACAGAATTTAACAGATCTTAAGACTGTTCAAAGAATTAAGAATTGCATTGAAATACATATTTCATGGCAAAATGCCAAGCATACGGCACAAGAGATGCATATACCATATAATCGGGGCACTTTTCAGAAGTTTTCAAACCACAGTGCTCAAGGGATAATTGAAAAATGACTAATCCTCAATTTTTGACAGTTTGTAATCCAGAGAGATTAGGTAATTTATCTACTTCAAATCTTTTTTCTGAAATGTGATGATAAAGGTCATGGTCACACCGTGAGATACTGGAGTTTAGGATAGAAGAGAACACAGTCTTCAGAGCCATAGAGACCTGGAGAAAATCATAGCTATCTGATGACCGAGGTCAACTTCACTGTTTCTCGATCTATAAAATAGATTTCCTACCTAACCCATTGTGGTTTAAATAAAACTTCGTATGTCAGGTCACTAGCCTGAATATGCCCAGTAGTAGCAACCCCATATTGTTGCTGCCAAGACAATCTGTTTATTGATCAGCTAAAGCCATTAAAAATATAAATCATCTTGACTTAGCAAAATATGAGGCAACAGACCATAACAATTTCAATGACAAACTGTCTCAGACAGTACTTAAATTAGAAAGAGAAATAGTAGAAAAAAAAAATTAACCTAGAGAAAGGAAGAGAAGAGAAAGAGGAGAAAGAAAAGAAAGAAAAGGAAAGGCACAGTGAAATTTTCAAATGTTAGGCTCATGTTAGGCTCCATTAGTACAAGGGTTCTGTTAATCTTTTGTAGAGTGAATACCACTTATGAAGCAGCCACAGATTTAAGGCTTAGGATGGAATGTGGAACATTTATTAAACATTAAGAAAAAATGGAATTTTAAAGTACATTCTGATGAAAATCCTAGAAATACCCACTTTGAATTTAACTGCTTAACAAGAAATTATATATATATATACATATATAAAACTCTTAATTATATATATGCATATATAACTCTTCTGCTACAGCAGAAGATAGATTCCCTATCCTTCCAAGTTGTGTTGATAAGATCCAATTCACCAAGGCCACTGTTCAGATTTCCGTGGCCAAATATTTCAGAAGATAATCTTTTGACAGCTGAAATGCCAGCATTCAAAAGGAAGAGAAATCATGCCATTTTCCCTAAGTGTCATCCAATTGATGGCTGACAAGGGAAGATTCCCTCACACACTGAGATCTGTCAGCCTTTTTAATTCACATACATACTCAAGTAGATGGCTTATAGGTCGGACTTGAATAACCATCTTAAATATTGATTATCAGAAATGTCAAATCTAGCCACTTGAAAAATGAGTGTTTTGAAAATATCACTTTCTGTGACTGAGGGACAGATTGACTCAATTTGTCCCCTGGCTCGTTTTGATTTGGAGGCAAAAAGTGATGCTCCAGAAACGGAGTAGTCAGTTCCCTTTTCTGGAAAGCTCGCTGGGTAAGAAGCACTGGAAGAGGCACTGGAAAATGTGACAGTGGTCCTCCCTTCTCTCAAAGGTCTCTTATTCCTATTGAAACACAATTGAAAACAAAGAGATTTAAGTGAGAATCAGAAAAAGATAATGCATGGTATGAGTTTTTTTGAAAAGTGCATTACTGTTGATATTTTCCATGGTGAAACAGAGGTGGTAAAATCAGAATATGTTGAACCTGATGAAAGTAAGTAGAAAGAGAGTATTTAATGATGTTCCATCTTTAATAATTAAAATTTAATATAGCAAATTAGCAGTAAAATGCAGCAAGCAAGCAATTTTTTTGCTGTGACCACTTTTGAAAGACTTCCTTGCGCCAAGCCCTGAAGGTCATCAGGGCAGTAGTGTCTGTATCACTCAGTGGGAAAGAGGTGATCTACTGGGCTTCTGCCTGTGTTCTGTCATTTATAGTTCTCTCTCCCCACCCCCCCAACACATATGCATACTTCTGGAATAAATAAATAGCCCGCTGGTTTGAAAGCCTGACTACCTGTAGCTGACAAATAAAAAAGAATTCATTATTAAGTACCAAAATTAAGTACCATTGATTGTCAGTCTTCCAAACTTGAAGTGTTGAACACTAAATAATCTGCTCAGGACTTTGCCTAATGAATATTGTAAATGATATGAAATAGGTTTTTAGCTAAAGTGCACAATTAATAGACTGAAGATGAGTGTGTAAGTCTTCAGAAAAGATAAGCATTATAATGCATTTTTAAGAGACATGGTGAAATCTTTAGATGTGCTTCGTCACTCAGTCATGTCCAGCTCTTTGCAACCCCATGGATTGTATCCTGCCAGACCCCTCTGTCCATGGGCTTCTCCAGACAAGAATAGTGGAGTGGGTTGCCATGCCTTCCTCCAGGGGATCTTCCCAACCCAGGGATCGAACCCAGGTCTCCCACATTGCAGGCGGATTCTTTACCATTTGAGCCACCAGGGAAGCCTGAAATCTTTAGATAGCAATCTTTTTAAAAGTTGTGGGACTTCTCTAGCTGTGCAGTGGATAAGACTTCTCCAAGGCAGGGTGTGTGAGTTCAATCCCTGTTCAGAGAGCTAAGATCACATAAACCTTGCAGTCAAAAAAAAACAAAATATAAAATAGAAACAATATTGTAATAAATTTTTAAAAACTTTAAAAATAGTCTACATTTTAAAAAAACTTAGAAAATGTTGCAATTGATGGTTGACCATTAGCTAGCCAAATCATAAATACCCACTTTATAATGGATGATTTGATTTCAAATGACCTACAGATACTTGTTCAGAGGTTTGTTGGTTTGTTCTATTTCATATTGTTTTTAATCAAATGAACCATTAAAGTAAATTTTATTTACTGATATAAAGATACATATAGTATTACATTGAACCATATAAAGTTTCTGGTTTGTGGATCACAACAGTCAAATACAGAAAATTTGATATGGTTTAACCTCATACAACAGGGATCTAGGTCTAGGTATGGACTTCCTAAAAGTTAGGTTATACTCCAGGTTTTTGTGTAAAAACGTGTATGATGTGCTAATATATAGGCACTTAAGGTGGAAAACATTTGAAGTCTCATGAGCATCTTATAGTCAGTGACCCAAGTATCTGTTCTACAATTGTCAACACTTAAAAACAATCAGAATCCAAATTTATTCAGTGATACTGAGAGCAGAATTGTTCAGGAGACTGGATATTCCTTTGGTATGGCAAAGCTATGATGTCTCTCTAAACAAGTAACCTGGTAAAACAAATGAACCAAAATGAATAAAGAAACACACACAAAATATTTTCTTTTGAATTTAAGATAAAACTGTGTATATGGCATTTCCTCATATAAATATTTTACACAAAATGTAATGCCGTTTTGTATTTATGGGCTATAAAAGTTTTCAGAGTGTCAGTACAAAGTGTCTACTTTTGTGTCTCTAAAACTGAGTCAGGCAGTTATTAGAATTAGAAAATGATGACATGAAAGATAAATGGAATTACAAGACATTGGAATTAACTTGCATTTTATGTAGAAAATACCAGGCACATCAACAAATTAGAACACCAAATCACAAGGCTTAAATTCAGCCAAACTAGAAATTAATTATGTGTTTTATTCCCTCTTTAAATCGAGCTTTTAGGTATTCTCTGAAGCTATACAAAAGGCTGAATTTAGAACACATTAGAGCACACAAACTTACATCTTTGATTTCACAGCCATCATGTAGCAAACAGCATCCTTGTCTCGTATAAAGGTTGGGAAGTCCTTGTCTGGATTCTGCAGCTGCCCCGTGACTGGGCTGGAGAAGAATCCCCTGCTACCAGTGACCTTTGAAGCCATCTGCAGTGTAGACTTGTGCTGCTGCTTCAGAAGCGCAATTCAGTTCCATCTGTACAGTGAGGACATGCCATGATAGGCATGATCTGCGGGAGTACATGAGAGTGAGGGCCACAGTCTGTTTCAACAAATCGGCTTCCAGGTTGTCTAGTGGTAAAGAACCTGCCTGCCAGTGCAGCAGACTTGAGAGACATAGGTTCGATCCCTGGGTCGGGAAGATGTCCTGGAGAAGGCCTTGGCAACCCACTCCGTTCTTCTGGCCTGGAGAATCCCGTGAACAGAGGAGTTTGGCGGGCTATAGTCATAGGGTCGCACAGAGTCAGACACAACTGAAGTGGCTTAGCACGCACGCACACTTCCCTCACTAGTTGAGACTTCACATCCTGTCGCTCCACATCCAAATTTGGTCCCTGACGTGTCTAGAGCAAACCCAGAGCAAGGAGAACAAATACTATTCAACGTACTTTAGCTCTCTCAGAATAGTCTATTCTGGAGGGACAGTTGTGCCTTAGAATGACATAGATTTTATAATTGATGAAAAACCAAGAAACTGCTGAGAAGCAGAACAACAGACCGACATAAATATTGTAGAAATAAGTGGAGGTCTTTCAGTTTCAGAGAACTACATTTTTCCATTGCAAAACTGAACACAATTGGAATGATAAATTCTTGAGGTAATCCCTCATTAAATATCTGTGTCTACTTTGCTAGAATACAATGACTATCATGGCAAGAACTGTGTGTGTTTCTCTTGTGGACATTATTGTGGATGTTCATTTTAAAATTATTTATACAACTTAGTATTTCTGCCGTTTTTTCATGAAGAATGTGTTTTAATAATTATGACTTGGGAGGGATTAATAGGAGAAAATTTCCACATTTCCAGAAGACTTATATTAAAGATAAAAAGTATGAACAAAAAGAAAAGCATACCACTTCTCTTTTTGCTTACTTTGAAAGAATCTGCAAAGAACTTAGCAGAGTGCCCTTGACCTTCTGGGTGACACTACTTACGAAGAATACACCACCCATCCCCCTCTGTACACTTTATAACCAGGCCGGCGTTGGGGGAATGTCAGTGTCTTTTTGAAGCATAAAGAAAATGCTTGAAAACTTACAAATGGATTTCTCTTAAAAATAAAAAAAAAAACAATTCTAGGAAAATGGATAGAAATTTTCCTTTCTGAGTTGTTTACCTTAGTGAAGAGGCCTTTTAGCTCTGCTCTAGAAAGTACTTGGAGAAGAAAATGGCTAGATTCTACTCTTAGAAAATCAAATTGATTGTAGGTGAAAAAATTAAAATTACATATGCAGCCTGTGGAAATGATTTCTCAGTTTCTGGAATAAATGTATTTATAATATTATTAGATAATCATCAGTATGATCCCATATTTTCAACATTTGAAAAAAATTTTTTTCCTGCGATTCCATTTACTGTATTTTGAAGATTGGACATTTATTGTTGTTTAGCAATGTCAACAGTATTTTCTGCAGAATGCTTATTCTCCATGAATAGATTTTAAAATGTTCTGTGCTCAAAATGCTTTACTAAACTGATTAATTTGCTGAAACTTTCTGAAAATGTCAATATGAATTAGGGGAGGAGAATTGCAATATGTACTATTTTCCAAATTCTCCGATCATAGAACTCTTTCTGGGTCTAGTGTTTAGCAAAAGACACTTGAGACATAAACTAATTTTTTTTAATTTATTTTATTGTCTAAAATCATGGCAAATGGAAATTAAAATTTTTCTTTCTAATGACTTCTAACTCATTGAATACATTGAGTGATAGCTTAGATCAAATTTACAGAAACACACTGCTAATTTGATATCTCCACATTGGGAGCTTTATGTGATGGCATTTATGCCTTGGTTTTAATAGGAACAGCAAATAGATCTACTTAAGAGTAGTCTTGATCTGCTAGTTTTGTCTTTCCATTCCTAACTCCTTTGTTAGTTATATTTACCTTTTGTATTGTGTATGCCATAGTTTGTTCAAATTGAAGGATTTTTTGAGCGGAAGGAAGAAACATCTAAGTGATACGAAAGGATTTTATAAAGCAAGGGGCATCTAATTAAATTGTATTGTGTGAGGTCACTAGAGTATGAGATATGAGGGAAAGTTTTTGCAAAATATATGTATTCTTAGTTCAGTCGCTCAGCCGTGTCCGACTCTTTGCGACCCCATGAATCGCCGCATGCCAGGCCTCCCTGTCCATCACCAACTCCCGGAGTTTACTCAAACCCATGTCCATCGAGTCAGTGATGCCATCCAGCCATCTCATCCTCTGTCATCCCCTTCTCCTCCTGCCCCCAATCCGTCCCAGCATCAGGGTCTTTTCCAGTGAATCAACTCTTCACATGAGGTGGCCAAAGTATTGGCGTTTCAGCTTCAGCATCAGTCCTTCCAATGAACACCCAGGACTGATCTCCCTTAGGATGGACTGGCTGGATCTCCTTGCAGTCCAAGGGACTCTCAAGAGTCTTCTCCAACACCACAGTTCAAAAGCGTCAATTTTTCGGAGCTCAGCTTTCTTCACAGTCCAACTCTCACATCCATACATGACCACTGGAAAAACCATAGCCTTGACCAGACGGACCTTTGTTGGCAAAGTAATGTCTCTGCTTTTTGATATGCTATCTAAGTTGGTCATAACTTTCCTTCCAAGGAGTAAGCATCTTTTAATTTCATGGCTGCAGTCACCATCTGAAGTGATTTTGGAGCCCAAAAAATAAAGTCTGACAGTTTCCACTGTTTCCCCATCTATTTGCCATGAAGTGGTGGGACCAGATGCCATGATCTTAGTTTTCTGAATGTTAAGCTTTAAACCAACTTTTTCACTCTCCTCTTTCACTTTCATCAAGAGGCTTTTTAGTTCCTCTTCACTTTCTGCCATAAGGGTGGTGTCATCTGCATATCTAAGGTTATTGATATTTCTCCCGGCAATCTTGATTCCAGCTTGTGCTTCATCCAGCCCGGCGTTTCTCATGATGTCCTCTGCATATATGATGTATTCTTATGACTTAGAACAAAAACCAGCCCAGTATTCCTGATTAACACTGATCCAGAAATTCTCAATAAAATATTAGCAAACAATCCAATAGTACATTAAAAGGCTCAAAGAACATGATCAAGGGGAATTTACTCCAGGAATACAGGGATGGTTCAATGTCTGCCAACCAGTCTTCGTAATCAATCAAATTAACAAAGAATAAAAATCATCTCAATAAATGAAAAAAAGGCTGTGAGAAAATCCATTTGTCATAGCAACCATTAACAAACTGGGCATAGAGGAAATGTATCTCAACAAAGTAAAAAACATATATGAAAAACCAATAGCTAACATCATACTCAATGATGAAATGCTGAAAGCCTTTCCTCTGAGATCAGAAACAAGACAAGGATGCCCACTTCCATCACTTTTATTCAGTATAGTTTTGGAAGTCTTAGCTACAGTAATTATGTAAGAAAAAGGATTAAGTGGCATCCAGATCAGAAAAGAAGAAGTAAAACTCTCACTATTTGAAGGTGACATGAATCTACATATAGAAAACCCTTAGGACACCACCCAAAAACTATCAAAGCTAATAAATTAATTCAGAAAAGTCACAGGATATAAAGTCTACATATAGAAATCATTGTGTTTCTGTACACTAATAATGAACTACCGAAATGAGAAATTAAGAAAATTTAATTTATAATGGCATCAAAAGAATATGATACCTAGAAAATAAATTTAACCAAGGAAATGAAAGAACTGTATATTGAAAATAAGATACTAATGAAAGAAAGTGAAGAAGACACAAGTAGATAGAAAATATTCCATATTCTTGGATTAGAAGAATTAATACTATTAAAATGTTGCCCATACTACCCAAAGCAATCCACAGATTCAGTTCAATCCCCATCAAAATTCCAATGGTGCATTTCACAGAACTAGAACAAGTAATCCTAAAATTTATATGGAACCACAAAAGACCCTGGATAGCCAAAACAATCTTGAGAAAAAGAACAAAACTGGAGGTATAGCACCGCATGATTTTAAAGTAATACAAAGATATGGTAATAAAAACAGCATTGTGCTGGTGCCAGAAAAAGACACACAGATTAATGGGACAAAGTAGAGAGCCCAGAAATAAACCCACACGTGCATGGACAATTGATATATGACCAAAGAGCATACAGTGATGAAAGGAGAATCTCATCAGTAAATGTTGGGAAAATTGATGGACACACTTATGAGAGTGAAACTAGACCACTATCTTACACTATCCATAAGAATTAAAATGGATTAGAAACTTAAGTGTGAGATCAAAAACTGTAGAATCTCTAGAGGAAAATAGAGGCAGTAACCCATCTATATCGTCTTAGCGATGTTTCTGTGGATCTAGCTCCAAACCTAAGGGGAGAAAAGCAAAAACAAACAAATGGGATTCCATCAAACTAATAGACTACTGCACAGTGAAAGAAACCATGATTAAAGTTAAAAGCCACCAACTCAATCAGAGGAATATTTGCAAATTTTATATCCTCTAAGGGATTAGTATCCAAAATACATAGAATTTATACAACACAATAAAAACAACCTGGTTTAAAAGGGCAGAGGATCAGAATAGACATTTTTTTTTCAAAAATGGTATACACATGGCCAGCAGGTACATGAAAAGATGCCCAACATCACCAATTATTGGGAAAATACAAATCAAAACTGCAGTGAGATCACTTCATATTTGCTAGAATGACTATCATCAAGAAGATAAGAAATTACAAATGTTGGTGACGGAGTGGAGAAAAGGGAATCGTTGTGCATTTTGGAAGGACTGTAAATTGATACATCAACTATGGAAAAGAGTGTGGCAGTTCCTCAAAAAATTAAGAATGATCTAGTTGCTCTACTTCTGTCAATTGAGTCGGTGATGCCATTCAACCATCTTATCCTCTGCCCCCGCTTCTCTTCTTGCTTGCAGTCTTTCCCAGCATCAGAGTCTTTTCAAGTGAGTTGGCTCTTCACATCAGGTGGTCAAAGTATTGGAGCTTCAACTGCAGCATCAGTCCTTCCAATGAATATTCAAGGTTTATTTCCTTCAGGATTGACTGGTTTGATCTTCTAGCCATCCACGGGATTCCCAAGAGTCTTCTTCAGCACCAAAATTTGAAAGCATCAGTTCCATGGCACTTAGCCTTCTTTATGGTCCAGTTCTCACATCAGTTCATCAGTTCGGTACAGTAGCTCAGTCGTGTCCAACTTTTTGACACCCCATGGACTGCAGCATGCCAGACTTCCCTGTCCATCACCAACTCCCGAAACTTACTCAAACTCATGTCCATTGACTCGGTGATGCCATCCAACCATCTCAGCCTCTGTTGTCCCCTTTTCCTCCCACCTTCCATCTTTCCCAGCATCAGGGTCTTTTTCAGTGAGTCAGTTCTTCACATCAGGTGGACAGAGTATTGGAGTTTCAGCTTCAGCATCAGTGCTTCCAATGACACCCAGGACTGATCTCCTTCAGGATGTACTGGTTGGATCTCCTTGCAGTCCAGGGGACTCTCAAGAGTCTTCTCCAACACCACAGTTCAAAATCATCAATTCTTCAGCACTAAGCTTTCTTAATAGCCCAACTCTCACATCCATACATGACTACTGGAAAAACCATAGCCTTGACTAGATGGACATTTGTTGGCAAAGTAATGTTTTTGCTTTTTAATATGCTGTATAGGTTGGTCATAACTTTCCTTCCAAGGAGCAAGCATCTTTTAATTTCATGACTGCAGTCACCATCTGCAGTGATTTTGGAGCCCCCAAAGTAAAGTCTGTCACTGTTTCCACTGTTTCCCCATCTATTTGCTATGAAGTGGTGGGACCAGATGCCATGATCTTAGTTTTTTGAATGTTGAGTTTTAATCCAGCTTTTTCACTCTCCTCTTTCACTTTGATCAAGAGGCTCTTTATTTCCTCTTCACTTTCTGCCATAAGGGTGGTGTCATCTGCATATCTGAGGCTATTGATATTTCTCCCGGCAATCTTGATTCCAGCTTCTGCTTCATCCAGCCCGGCGTTTCTCATGATGTCCTCTGCATATAAATTAAATAAGCAGGGTGACAATATATAGCCTTGACGTACTTCTTTCCCAATTTGGAACCAGTCTGTTGTTCCATGTCCAGTTCTAACTGTTGCTTGTTGATCTGCATATAGATTTCTCAGGAGGCAGGTCCAGTGGTCTGGTATTACTATCTCTGTTTTCCAGTTTATTGTGATCCACGCAGTCAAAGGCTTTGATGTAGTCAATAAAGCAGATGTAGATGTTTTTCTGGAACCCTCTTGCTTTTTCGATGATCCAGCGGATGTTGTCAATTTGGGCTCTGGTTCCTCTGCCTTTTCTAAATCCAACTTGAACATCTGGAAGTTCACAGTTCACATACTGTTGAAGCCTAGCTTGGAGAATTTTGAGCATTATTTTGCTAGCATGTGTTTGTGTGCGTTAATTGCTCAGTCATGTCCAGCTCTGCAATGCCTTTGGACTGTAGCCCACCAGGCTCCTTTGTCCATGGGATTCTCCAGGCAAGAATACTGGAGTGGGTTGCCATGTCCTTCTCCATGCTAGCGTGTGAGATGAGTGCAATTGTGCAGTAGTTTGAACATTCTTTGGCATTGCCCTTCTTTGGGATTGGAATGAAAACTGACCTTTTCCAGTCCTGTGGCCACTGCTGAGTTGTCCAAATTTGCTGGCATATTGAGTGCAGCATTTTCACAGCATCATCTTTTAGGATTTGAAATAGCTTAGCTGAAATTCCATCACCTCCACTAGCTTTGTTCGTAGTGATGCTATTGTCTTCTCACTCCAGGATGTCTGGCTGTAGGTCAGTGATCACACCATCATGGTTATCAGGGTCATGAAGATCTTTTTTGATAGTTCTGTATATTCTTGCCACTTCTTCTTAATATCTTCTGCTTCTGTTAGGTCCATACCATTTCTGTCATTTATTAAGCCCATCTTTGCATGAAATGTTCCCTTGGTATCTAATTTTCTTGAACAGATCTATAGTCTTTCCATTCTGTTGTTTTCCTCTATTTCTAACATCAGTTCATGACTGGTGGGAAAACCATAGCTGACTATACGGACTATTTTTGACAAAGTGATGTCTCTGCTTTTTAATATGCTGTCTAGGTTTGTTATAACTTTCCTTCCAAGGAGCAAGCATATTTTAATTTCATGGCTGCAGTCACCATCCACGGTGATCTTGGAGCCCAAGAAAATAAAATCTGTCACTGCTTCCGCTTTTTCCGATGTATTTTCCTTAAAGTGATGAGACCAGATGCCATGATCTAAAGCTTTTTCAATGTTGAGTTTTAAGTCAGCTTTTTCACTCCTCTCTTTCACCCTCGTCAAGAGGCTCTTTAGTTCCTCTTCACTTTCTGCCGTTAAAGTAGTATCATCTGCGTGTCTGAGGTTATTTATATTTCTCCCAGCAATCTTGACTCAAGCTTGTGCTTCATCCAGCCTGGCATTTCACATGATGTACTCTGCGTATATAAGTTAAAGGTATTATATTAAGTGCAGTATGTCACATGGAGAAAGACGAATACTGTATAATTTCATTGGGTCTGGAGTAAAAAAAAAAAAACACACAAAAGCAGATCAGATGAGTGGTTATCAGAGGGCAATGAGCCTAGAAGTGGGCCAGATGTGTAGAGGGAATCAGGTCCGTGGTGATGGATGGTGACCAAGAAGAAGCAGACAGAAAAAGCAGGCTCATAGATATCACAGGTCAGGGGAATGGGGTGGGCTGTATTGATTAAGATGGTCAACAGGTCCAGACTTTCAGTTACAAAACACCTAAGTCATGAGGATGTAATATACAGCATGGTAACTAGTTAATAATAGCTGCATCATGTGTTTTAAATTTGCTAAGACAATAAATGCTAAAAGTCCTCATCACAAGAAAAAATATTTATAACTCTGTGGTGGTGATGAATGTTAATTAGACTTATGGTGACCATTTCCCATACTTACAGATATTGAATCATTATGTTGTATAACTAAAACGAATACAACATTGTATGTTATTATACCTCAGTAAAAACAAGTGTGAAAGATGAGGGGGACATCTTGTGAAGTTTTACATTTTTGTGATTCCTTAGATCTTTTGAATATTTTTGTGTAACTTGCCTCTACTTCCGGACAGACTAGTGGGTTCTAGTTCAGTTCAGTTCTGATGCCAGTTACCAGGACTTAGTGCAGACCCTACAGAGTCAAGGTGTGGTCTCCAACCATGCTAGCCACCACGGGGGTGAGGGTCTGTGCCTCTGACTAACTAGCTACAAATGTGGGGGAGGGGGTGTTCCTGCTAACTCCTTTGGGTTTCATAATTTACTAGAATGAGTCACAGAATTCAGGAAAGTATTATACTTATTTTATTGTAACATACAAATCAGGATTGGCCAAATGGTGAGAGATACAGTGGGAGTTTAAGGGAGTCCTAAGCACAGAACTTGTACGACCTCCTCTCCTGGGATCAGGATGCAGCATCCTCAGGGTGTATCAGTGCGTCCACCAACCAGAAAGTTCTACACAGCATCATTTGCCAGAGTTTTCATTGGAGTTTCCTATGTAGAGGTGATTGAGTGAACGAATGAGCACATGATTGAACTCAGTCTCCAGCCCCCACCTTCCCCGAGGTCAGGCTGACTCAGTCCTCGGTCTTCTAATTTCATGGTTGGTGTTGCAGATGACCATTGCCTACACTCACTCATCTCATGTAGGAGCCAAGGACCCCACCATGAATCACAAAGACACTCCTTTCACTCAGGAAATTCCAAGGACAAAGATGAGGCAAATGCTTCATTATACAATATGTCCTTACTGAATTTCTTTTTCCTCCACTTTTATGAAAAATGATATACCTTTAAACCAGAGTTCTTATTTCGTGGAAGGCTGTGCAGGCTTTTCCATAACTGATTCAAGACTATGTATATAAGACATTATTGTTGCTGAAATATTAAATGCATACTCATGAATCCTAAAAGTAATTACGTCCATATTAACTATATGCAGTTGTATACACAGATATATATATATGTGTGTGTGTATCTGTATATGTGTATATACCTTTTTCTAAAATAAGTTGTGTATCTAGTTTGGGTATTTTTTCTCTTAAGTTTTTATTTTTTATTTTTTAGAATTGTATTAACTTTATTTTTTTCATTTATTTTTATTAGTTGGAGGCTAATTACTTTACAATATTGTAGTGGTTTTTGTCATACAGTGACATGAATCAGCCATAGAGTTACATGTATTCCCCATCCCGATCCCCCCCTCCCACCTCCCTCTCCACCCAATCCCTCTGGGTCTTCCCAGTGCACCAGGCCCGAGCACTTGTCTCATGCATCCAGCCTGGGCTGGTGATCTGTTTCACCATAGATAGTATACATGTTTCAATGCTGTTCTCTCGAAACAGCCCACCCTCACCTTCTCCCACAGAGTTCAAAAGTCTGTTCTGTACACCTGTGTCTCTTTTTCTGTTTTGCATATAGGGTTATCGTTACCATCTTTCTAAATTCCATATATATGTGTTAGTATACTGTAATGGTCTTTATCTTTCTGGCTTACTTCACTGTGTATAATGGGCTCCAGTTTCATCCATCTCATTAGAACTGATTCAAATGAATTCTTTTTAATGGCTGAGTAATATTCCATGGTGTATATGTACCACAGCTTCCTTATCCATTCATCTGCTGATGGGCATCTAGGTTGCTTCCATGTCCTGGCTATTCTAAGTTTTCTTAAAACACAATGTATATTTGAAAAGACACTATTACTAAACTTTCTAGTGTACTTGCCAAGAATAACTATTTTGTAGTAATTTTCTACGGATAATGGCCAGGGACTTATTAGTTATGCTAAAATAAATAATGTTTCTGATGGTACATCGTACCTTCTAAGATCACTGCAAAAATTAACTATTCTGCATAAGAACATTTTCCACATGAGTAAGTAAGTAAGTAAGTGAAGTCGCTCAGTCGTGTCCAACTCTTTGCGACCCTGTGGACTGTAGACCACCAGGCTTCTCTGTCCATGGCATTCTCCAGGCAAGAATACTGGCGTGATTTGCCATTTCCTTCTCCAGGGGATCTTCCCAACCCGAGGATTGAACCTGGGTCTGCTGCGTTGCAGGCAGACGATTTAACCTCTGAGCCACCAGGGAAGCATGCACACGAGTAAGATACTTTTTAAACTTTAACATGTTATTGGAATGCTATCATAAATTCAGTTTATTAAGCTGAATGTATCAAGTGTCATTGATACATTTTTCAGAATCAGCATCTGCCGTTGGTCTGTGCTGCCTCAGTTATGTCCTTGAGGCACACTGAGGCATCTGAAACTCCTTTTCCACTCTGGAAGACCCAGTCTGAGTCTTCTAGGCTTTCCTTTGCTGTCCGTTCTCACTTCTCCTCTCGTGGAGCAGCCCTCTCTCCTCTGTCCTTGTTACCAGCAGAATGAGTTCGTGACAGGCGTTCAGAGCATCTAACTGAGGACCACATACAGTCTTCGTCCTTAGTTACCCCCAGTGACCCTCCTGCAGGGTCACGCGCAGTCCACCAGAAACAGTCTCCTGGGGGCCATTTCTGTCTCAGGGTCTGCAAATTCCAAAGATAGTTGTTGTCTGAAAGTTAGGCATCCAGAGAAGTGGGCTTTATTCCCCCAAGGTGGAGCATTTTACAAGAAACTACTTCGTTTCTTTACATTTTGAATTCAAGTATGAAAAAGTTTTTGAATAAGATCTTCATTTTTTTTTATTGCTGAAACTGCTTCCTTTAAGTATTTAGAGAGTTTTTGTACTAATGAATATATCATTTTAAAGCTTTTAATATCATTTTTATATCAGATCCAGATATTACATCTTGGGGTTGAATTTCAATAAATAATCAATCACCTTTCTAATGTTAGCAGCATAGTTTAGTTTCTAAACAAAGGTAAAATTTATTGTAATTTCAGACTGAAATTAAGAAACAAATATAGTTACATTTAAAATGTGATCAGTGTTTATTTTAAACATTTCTTTGAAATTAACCAATGATAATCAACTTATTTGAGAACATTATTTTTTTTTCTGAAAATACTTGTTTATAAACATATAACCAAGTGCATATAGTGCTGGTTAAATTAACTAATCTGTTTTACAAATGTGAGTACTCCTCAGAACACTTGATTTTTTTGTTTTGCAATGCATATCTTAAAAAGATGAGAAGCACTTTTATAACCTGTGTATTAATGTATGTATACAGAGTTGTTCTCCTGCTTTTTGATATTCAATGCATTTAAATTAACTTCATTTCCCATAATATATTTGATTTTCCTTGTAAGCCATTGCTAGTTTAAAACAGAGGTGCTCAGCATTCTCCATTGAGATTATGTGCTGAGCACATTCCTCATGTTTTTTATTGTAACTCATCCAGGAGCAATGCCAATACGATAACACTCTTACAGTATAAATGCATCCCACTGTACTGTGATTATTCACGTACGTAATTCCACCTTGAACCTGTGACGCTTAAAGTATATTGAAGCCACGTGCTCAGTCGCTAATCGTGTCCAACTCTTTAACACCCCAGGGACTGTAGCCCACCAGGCTCCTCTGTTCACAGGTTTTCCCAGGCAAGAATACTGGAGCATGTTGCCGTTTCCTTTTCCAGTACATGCTTCTTGTCATTGTTGTACAATTTCCATCTCAGTATGCAGCTGGCAATATCTACTGAGATGTTCTTTGACGGAGAGAATGGAAGGCTAGATCCTCTGTTTCTGTACTCCTTTCTTTACATCTGTCATCAGGTAGAGACTTTCATCAGCTCGACATACCAAAGCTTTCCTCAGGACCACTTAGCACTTTTATAATAGATGCATTTCCCCAACAGCTTCCCAGCATGAAGGTAATGAAAAAAATCAAACCAGGTTAACTGTTTCATAGTTTGAAGTCTAGCTCCTTCTAAATTTTCTGCATTCCATATGGATCTTTCATTTTTTAAAAAATTCTCTAGAGTACCTTCAGGTAAAAATTATAATTATTATAATTATAGTTATAATTATACACAAGTATTTCATGGAGTAGTAAAAAAAACCCACTAAATGTTATACATATATTTAATAAAAAATCAATATCACATGATTATAGCATTATTGCCTTTTCTTTTATTCTACGATTATTTCTATTATGCCATTTCCTTGTTCTTAAAAGTAACTTTTCCAGTAGTCATGTATGGATGTGAGAGTTGGACTATAACGAAAGCTGAGCACCAAAGAATTGATGCTTTTGAACTGTGGTGTTGGAAAGGACTCTTGAAAGTGCCTTGGACTGCAAGGAGATCCAGCCACTCCATCCTAAAGGAAATCAGTCCTGAATGTTGATTGGAAGGACTGATGTTGAAGCTGAAACTCCAGTACTTTGGCATCACCGAATCAATGGACATGAGTTTGAGCAAGCTCCAGGAGTTGGTGATGGGCAGGGAGGCCTGGCATGCTGCAGTCCATGGGGTCACAAAGAGTTGGACACGACTGAGTGAGTGAAATGAACTGATCTGAACTGATAGCACATAATGGCACGTACTCTGCATTGCCATTATTTTCTACTTCTTTGTCTCCGTATGTGTGTGTGTGTGTGTGTGTGTGTGTGTGTGTTAGTCAGTCAGTCATGTCTTTGTCTCCCTAGATGCATACAAAGAGTTCTCCTCGTATAGATAGGATCCAGTCCTATTCTTTGAATTCCCATACTTAGTGGGGTCTGGCACATGAAGGTACCCAGTCCGTGTTTGCAGTAGGATTGAAGGGCGAGAAGTGGAGTGTGAGGCAGACAGAAACGTAATGTTGCAGAGTGCTAAATGTTCCTGCTTTTATTCCTGTCTGTGAGCCCTAGTCTCTCACTTAATGCATTGTTGTGATAATAACAGGCATCTGGCTTTTACTGCTTTGTCAAGAACTACTGTGATGAAAGTCCAGACAAATAAATCATCTATTTGCTTCTCAAAATGCTTGGAAGGCGTTTCCAGCCTGAGACTGAGTTTAACACTGCGGCATAAAGTAGTGAAAAGCCTCTCTGAGTGGAATGGTGTTCGTTGTTCAGTCTCTCAGTCGTTTACGGCTGACTCTCTGCGGCTCCGTGGACTCTAGCGGGCCGGGTACCTCTGTCCTTCACTGTCTCCCAGAGTTTACTCAGATTCCTGTACATTGAGTCAGTGATGTTATCTAACCATCTCATCCTCTGCCACCCCTTTCTCCTGTTGCCTTCAGCCTTTCCCATCCTCAGGGTCTTTTCAAGTGAGTCAGCTCTTTGCAACAGTAATGGAGCTTAAGCTTCAGCATCAGTCCTTCCAATGAATATTCAGGACTGATTCCCTTTAGGATTGACTGGTTTGATCTCCTTGCTGTCCAGGGGACTCTCAAGAGTCTTCTTGAGCACCACAATTTGAAAGCATGAATTTTTTGGCTCTCAGCTTGCTTTATGGTCTGACTCTCACATCCATACATGACTACTGCAAAAACTATACCTTTGACTATATGGACCTTTGTGACAAAGTGATGTCTCTGCTTTTTAATACACTGCCTAGATCTGTCATAGCTCTCTTTCTAACAAGCAAGCCTGTTTTAATTTCATGATTGCACTCACTGTCCCCGGTGATTTTGGAGCCCAGGAAAATAAAATCTGTCACTGCTTCCACTTTCTCCCCATCTGTTTGCCGTGAAGTGATGAGACTGGATGCCATGATCTTAATTTTTTGAATGTTGAGTTTTAAGCCAGCTCTTTCACTCTCTTCTTTCACCTTACCACCTATGGTTTTTCCAGTAGTCACGTATGGATGTGAGAGTTAGACTGTAAAGAAGGTTGAGCACAGAAAATTTATGCTTTTGAACTGTGGTGCTGGAAACTCTTGTGAGTCCCTCGGACTGCAAGGAGATCAAAGGAGACCAAGGACTCAATCTGAAAGGAAATCAACCCTGAAAATTCACTGAAAGGACTGATGCTGAAGCTGAAGCTCCAATCCTTTGGCCACCTGATGCAAAGAGCGGACTCATTGGAAAAGACCCTGATGCTGGGAAAGATTGAAGGCAGGAGGAGAAGGGGACGACAGAGGATGAGATGGTTGGATGGCATCACCGACTCAATGGGCATGAGTTTAAGCAAACTCCTGGAGGTAGTAAAGGACACTGAAGCCTGGCGTCTGATGAGGTCGCAAGAGTCAGACACCTCGTAGTGACTGAACAACAACGAGACTTGGACAGTTTGATCCATCTCACCCAAGTCAAATAACTAGGCCTTTTTTATATTTCCTTTAGAATACCGTGTTTAACCCAAACATACTCCTCTTCCCCAGGCCTTCTGATATCGGAAAGATGTTAATTGTCTTACATTTAGGTTTCTTGTTATGGACGTGACTAAGTGACTAACACTTGTGATGCTTCTGCGCTAAAAGGAATTGTCTGCTGGCTGACTGCCATCTATGAAGGGTTTTCTTGCTAGAGGAAAGAAGATAAAAGTGCATCCTCAGGTTCTGCACACCTCTACAGGAATAGTTCACAGGGAGCTTGAAATGCTCCCAACAGTTGGCCACGGTACGGTACTTTAATACCAGTAGCTTTCCTCTAGCTTCAGAGACCCTTATGGATAAGGTGATATTTTTTTCACTTTGGGTAAAAACATAGTGATGATGATGATGATAGGTAATACATATTTGAAAGTTTGTGATCCTATGCTGTGTCTTTAATATTGAGCCTCAAAAAACAGATTTCAGAAAAGTAGGTAAAGTTGGTTAATGAGAAAAGCATCATTTTTTTAAACAAAGCTAATTAAGACAGATTTTTAATTCTATCATATATACCCCTTTAATTGATATTTTTATGTATACATGTTTCACACTTATTAAACTACTTTCTATTGGAAATATGGCAAAATGTCAATATCCCAGATGCTAGCCCTTTTAATAGTTAGAACTTTTAGTCTAAGTTACCCACAAATTAGACATAAGCCCCTTGGAACCAGTCTCTGGAATGCAGTGTTTTAGGCAGATTAACTATGTCATTATCTGGATAAAACAAGACGGATTAATATCCATTGAATCCTTCTTATTCTTTTGGACTTGGCACTTTGATCAAAAGGTTACTGACCAGTGTACACCCTTCACTCCCTCTGGCTTGGCTCACAGTTCATCTCTAAGAAATCCTCCCTAATTAACTACTTGGCTCTGGTCAGCCTTTGCCTTCTACGCCCTCAGTATGGGTCTGGCACCAAGGTTGTAGGGTTCTGTTGCAAACATAAGTTCCTTGATTGTGTGTGTACGTGTCATGTGTGTATGTGCATTATGCACGTGGTGCTTCTTTGTTCTCGGGCCCTGTTGCTAGCTGGGCCACGTGCAGTGTTGTGCTGGCCTCTCTCACTGTCTGTTCCTGGGCGTCAGAAGCTAAAGCTGCATAGTGAGTAGCTGACAGAGAGTTAACTTCATCCTCCTCAGCTCCTTGACTGAAATCTACTGCCTTCTAATAGTTAAAAAAGGCTGAGTTATTAAAACTTAGGGGTATGTTTTTCACTTAATCATCACAATGACAACTGACCTTTTCCTTTATAATACTGTGTTTAATTCATTCTCTTACAAACTACTAATTATAGTTATATCTTACTTATTGCCTCTGTCTAATAAAATCTGGCATGTGGGATACAGAGCCAGTGGCATATTATATTCCATGAACGTTTAATGTAACATTTAGATTAGGCACCTAGACTCTTTGGTTTCTGCCCTGTACTGATCCAATTTTCTTCTTCATCTCTTGCATTTGTAGCAATTAGAATAATGTCATGTTGTGTTTTCATCCCTTCCGTAGCTGCATGCTTATTTCTGAAAGTGTCAGACTGTACGTCTGCGTGCTCTTGGCTGGCCCACATAAATTATCAAACTGTTGAACATAATGAACTGTTACATTCTCAGTTTTTAGCAGTAAACCGTGAGCCACACCTCAGTGTACAGTAACTTTTGTTATGTGGTCGGCTGCCAAGGAGTGCCTAGCTTTGTCCCTTTAGACATCTCTGCTCTTCTGTGTCAGAAACAGCAGGCAGCATCTTTGTAAGACAAAGGAAATTTAATTTCCTTCCTGCCTACATGAAGTCTCAAGGTTATGATTTTAAAAGACCGAATCAGAAGAAGGGAACCCCAGCACAGTGCAGCAAGATACAGCCATCCCTCGTGGGTAAATGGAGCTGCACAATGCTTTCTAGAATCCGGCCTTTTCTGCTGATCATGGCAGCCTTCATCCTCATGCTCACAAGAAGGCTGCTGGACCTCCGAGTATTGCACCTTTCCTTCCAAGTGTGAAGAGAGAAGGAAAAAGGGCATTCCACTGGGTTTTGCCTGCTATTAAAGAACTTTCCCAGAAGCCCTACCCAGCCACTTCTATTTACATCTGTTTGACCAGAATTAGCCTTGAGAGACTGGAAAATAGACATTTTTAGTTGATCCATTTTCATTCTGAACAAAACTGAGGTTCTGTTGATGAAAAAGGAGGGAGAAATGGGAAGAGGGTAAGCAAGTAGATACATCTGCTTCAAAGATAATAAGTCTTTACAAAACTGTCAAGTTAAGCTAGACTGAATTTCAACTGAAACAATTAGGAAACAGGCGCCACTTGTCTATAGCATGAATTTCATAATGTAAGTGCTGAGTTAAAATTTGGTAGCATGTAAAGAAATGTTGATATTTCTTTACTACTAAATAAATGTTAGTATACTTTGACTTTCACAAGCCCAACTCAGAAATAGAAAAATAGACATAAGGCATGTTTAATTCTGAAAGTAACCTACAGAAATATATGATGACTTTCCTACCAGAAAAGTATTTCCTCTTCCAAAGGTCCCCTAGTTTATAAAATGGGAGAGTAATAAGTAGTCATGGGACTATAGAAACTCTCAATTTTATCTTCACTTCTAAAAGACCGAGATAGAGAGACAGGCTGAGAGCCTTCTGTTGAATGTACAGAGCCATTGTGCTTGTGTATTGGGTTTCATTCTATCTTCCTAGTATGTGTTCATACTTTAAAATACTTGAGCATTTCCCAAGTGATTATATTTTACTTCTATTAGGGATTTTCCTGCACTGGTATGGTTCAGTCTAATTTGACACTAAAAATGTAAAAATTACCCCACAATACAGTAGAAGGGTATCAACCGTCATGTTAGTACCAGTTATTTTACTTTTTATTCAGCTTGTGCACTAATCCAGAAAGCTTCTGAACATATGATTAGGCAGAGTGGGCAGCTGCCAGTGTGATGAAACTTGGGAACTATCGGAGAGACCTCCCCCCACAGACATGCCATCTTAGTCACGGTGAGCAGGAGGGCTACTGACGCTTGTAAGTTAAATGTATGCTGTCTCCAAAGAGAAGAGTTAATTTCAAGTTAATGTTTTTTGAGATATAAATGTCTTGGAGCAAAGGAGTTCATCCATTTAATTATCACAAGAATGAGCATTTAGGATAAACATGGAACCCAAAGCAGATGAATTCTGGTAAAAGTAAAATCCACAACAGCATGGAAAAGTGGGACACTTCAGGGGACCCCAGCCCACTTGAAGCAGAGCTAACTGTGCCCAAAGAGAGATTCTCAAAGCAAGTAGAAAGAAACCAAGACACACTCTGCCTGCTTTACACCCTTAAAACTCCTGGAAGAAACATAGGAAGTGAGCTCCCTGACGTTAGTCTTGGCAGTTATTTTCTGAGGTTCATACCAAAAGCAGAAATCATCATGCGGCAAGCTTCAGCAAAGCAAAGAAAATCAACAAAGTGAAAAGGCAACTTACTGAATGCAGGAAAAAATGTTTGCCAATCATATTGTTGTTGTTCAGTCGTTAAGTCGTGTCTGACTCCTTGTGAACCCATGTACTGTAGCATGCCAGGCTTCTCTGTCCTTCACTATTTCCCAGAGTTTGCTCAAGTTCATGTCCATTGAGTCAGTGATGCCATCCATCCGTCTCATCCTCTGTCACCCCCTTCTCTTCCTGCCCCCAATCTTTCCCAGCATCAGGGTCCTTTCCAGTGAGTCGGCTCTTCACATCGGGCAGTCAAAGTATTGGAGCTTCAGCTTCAGTCCTTCTGATGAATATACCTGTTAAGAGGCCAATATCCAAAATACATAAAGAATTTATATACCTCAGTAGCAAAAAAACAGTTCAATTAAAAACTAGGAGAAGAGCTGAATAGACATTTTTCCAAAGACATAAACATGGCCAACAGGTACATGAGAAGATCCTCAACATCACTAATCATCAGAAAAATGAAACTTAAAACCATAGTGAGCTATCACCTTACACTTGTTAGAATGGTTATTCAGTTCAGTTCAGTTCAGTCACTCAGTCGTGTCTGACTCTTTGCAGTCCCATGAACCGCAGCACACCAGGCCTCCCTGTCCATCACCAACTCACAAAGTATCAAAAGACAAATGATGGTGAGGATGTAGAGAAGAAGGGAACCTTTGTGCACTGCTAGGGTGAATCTAAACTGGTGCAGCCACTATGGAAAACAATGTGGAATTTCCTCAAGTTAAAAATAGAACTACTATATGATCCAAAAGTTCCCACTCCTGAGTATTAGTATCAACTAACTTGAAATACTAATTAGAAAGGATATGTGCACCCCTATGTCCATTGCAGCATTATTTATAATAGCCAAATAGCCAAGACATGGAAACAACCTAAATGCCATCCATGGATGAATAAATTTTAAAAAAAATTGGGTGTATATACATGTATGGAATTGACTATTATTCAGCCATAAAAAAGAATGGAATTGTTCCATTTGCAACACCATAGGTGGACCTTGAGGCATTATGCTAAGTGAAATAAGTCAAATAGTAAAAGATAAACACTGTATGGTCCCTTTTATATGTAGAAACAAAAAACAGACAAACAACTGAACTCTGAATAAAGAACAGATTTGTGGTTTCCTGAGGTGAACAGATACCCCACATCAAGGTAAGAGAAACCCAAGTAAGATGGTAGGTGCGGTGCTGAGAGAGGGCATCAGAGGGCAGACAGACTGAAACCACAATCACAGAAAACTAGCCAGTCTGATCACATGGACCACAGCCTTGTCTAACCCAGTGAAACTAAGCCATGCTAAGCCATGCCGAGACAGACGGGTCATGGTGGAGAGGTCTGACAGAATGTGGTTCACTGGAGAAGGGAATGGCAAACCACTTCTGTATTCTTGCCTTGAGACCCCATGAACACTATGAAAAGGCAAAATGATAGGATACTGAAAGAGGAAATCCCAGGTCAGTAGGTGTCCAATATGCTACTGGAGATCAGTGGAGAAATGACTCCAGAGAGAGTGAAGGGATGGAGCTAAAGCAACAACAACACCCAGCTGTGGATGTGACTGGTGATAGAAGCAAGGTCCAATGCTGTAAAGAGCAATATTGCATAGGAACCTGGAATGTTAGGTCCATAAGTCAAGGCAAACTGGAAGTGGTCAAACAGGAGATGGAAGGAGTGAACGTCGACATTCTAGGAATCAGCGAACTAAAATGGACTGGAATGGGTGAATTTAACTGAGATGACCATTATATCTACTACTGTGGGCAGGAATCCCTTAGAAGAAATGGAGTAGCCATCATGGTCAACAAAAGAGTCCAGAATACAGTACATGGATGCAGTCTCAAAAACGACAGAATGATCTCTGTTCATTTCCAAGGTGAACCATTCAATATCATGGTAATCCAAGCCTATGCCCCAACCAGTAATGCTGAAGAAGCTGAAGTTGAATGGTTCTATGAAGACCTACAAGACCTTTTAGAACTAACACCCAGTAAAGATGTCCTTTTCATTATAGGGGACTGGAATGCAAAAGTAGGAAGTCAAGAAACACATGGAGTATAACAGGCAAATGTGGCCTTGGAGTACAGAATAAAGGAGGGCAAAGGCTAATAGCATTTTGCCAAGAGAACGCACTGGTCATAGCAAACACCCTCTTCCAGCAACACAAGAGAAGACTCTACACATGGACATCACCAGATGGTCAACACCAAAATCAGATTGATTACATTCTTTGCAGACAAAGATGGGGAAAAGCTATATACAGGGAGCAAAAACAAGACCGGGAGCTGACTGTGGCTCAGATCATGAGCTCCTTATTGCCAAATTCAGACTTAAACTGAAGGAAGTAGGAAAACCACTAGATCATTCAGGTATGACCTAAATCAAATCCCTTATGACTATACAGTGGAAGTGAGAAGTAGATTTAAGGGACGAGATCTGATAGACAGAGAGCCTGATGAACTATGGACAGAGGTTCGGGATATTGTACAGGAGACAGGGATCAAGACCATCCCCATGGAAAAGAAATGCAAAAAGGCAAAATGGTTGTCTGAGGAATTCCAGTTGGGCTATTTCAAATGCTGAAAGATGATGCTGTGAAAGTGCTGCTCTCAATATGCCAGAAAATTTGGAAAACTCAGCAGAGGCCATAGGACTGGAAAAGGTCAGTTTTCATTCCAATCCCAAAGAGAGGCAATCCCAAAGAATGCTCAAACTACCGCACAATTGTACATATCTTACACGCTAGTAAAGTAATGCTCAAAATTCTCCAAGCCAGGCTTCAGCAATACATGAACCATGAACTTCCAGATGTTCAGGCTGGTTTTAGAAAAAGCAGAGGAACCAGAGATCAAATTGCCAACATCTGCGGGATCATCGAAAAAGCAAGAGTTCCAGAGAAACATCTATCTCTGCTTTATTGACTATGCCAAAGCCTTTGACTGTGTGGATCACAATAAACTGTGGAAAATTCTGAAAGAGAAAGGAATACCAGAGCAACTCACCTGCCTCTTGAGAAACCTATATGCAAGTCAGGAAGCAACAGTTAGAACTGGACATGGAAAGACAAATTGGTTCCAAATAGGAAAAGGAGTACATCAAGGCTGTATATTGTCACCGTGCTTATATAACTTATATGCAGAGTATATCATGAGAAACGCTGGGCTGGAAGAAGCACAAGCTGGAATCAAGATTTCTGGGAGAAATATCAATATCCTCAGATATGCAGATGACAGCACTCTTATGGCAGAAAGTGAAGAGGAACTAAAGAGCCTCTTGATTGATGAAAGTGAAAGAAGAGAGTGAAAAAGTTGGCTTAAAGCTCAACATTCAGAAATCTAAGATCATGGCATCTGGTACCATCACTTCATGGCAAATAGATGGGGATACAGTGGAAACAGTGGCTGACTTTATTTTTCTGGACTCCAAAATCACTGCAGATGGTGATTGCAGCCATGAAATTAAAAGATGCTTACTCCTTGGAAGGAAAGTTATGACCACTTAGACAGAATATTAAAAAGCAGAGACATTACTTTGCCTGCAAAGGTCCATTTAATCAAGGCTATGGTTTTTCCAGTAGTCATGTGGATGTGAGAGTCGGACTATAAAGAAGGCTGAGCGCCAAAGAATTGGTGCTCTTGAACTGCGGTGTTGGAGAAGACTCTTGAGAGTCCCTTGGACTGCAAGGAGATCCAACCAGTCCACCCTACAGGAAATCAGTCCTGGGTGTTCCTTGGAAGGACTGATGCTGAAGCTAAAACTCCAATACTTTGGCCACCTGATGTGAAGAGCTGATGAAAAGACCCTGATACTGGACAAGATTGAGGGCAGGAGGAGAAGGGGACAACAGAGGATGAGATGGTTGGATTGCATCACCTACTCAATGGACATGAGTTTGACTGGACTCCAGGAGTTGGTTATGGACAGGGAGGCCTGGGAGGCCTGGCGTGCTGCACTTCATGGGGTTGCAAAGAGTCAGACACGACTGAGTGACTGAATTGAACTGAACTGAGGTGAGAGTCCGGTGCAGAATGGGTTAAGCGAGTCAAAAGGTGCAAATTTCTAGTTGAAAACTGAAAAGGTTGAATGCGGATGTACAGCATGGTAACTATAGTTACTAACCCCGTATTGCATATTTTAAAGGGGCTAGTAAAATCAATCTTGAAATTTTTTAGCACAAGAAAATTTTGTAACTGTGTGCTGGTGTTAACTGGACTTCCTGTGGAAATCATTTTGCAGTATATACAAATATTGAATCAGTACATTGTATACATGAAAGTAATATGATGTTATGTCAATTATACCTCAGTTAAAAATCAAAATTATCAGTTATCCGTATATACTTGTTTCTTTATCAGACAGCCTTGTTGATGATACATTCCTCTGAGCTCTAAAAGAATGTTTCTTCATTTATGTATTACTATAGTGGATAAATTTGGTGAATGTTTCCAGCATATTTCTTAATAAACAAATGAGAAAGCCAGTTTATATCGTTACACGCTTCTTGTATTCCCTTATGTTCTGTTTTCCTTTGTGCGCTTTTTAGGGCTTCCTTTGCTTTATCTCACTTTAAGCCATCTAAGCCAAATAATAATTTTTACAAGAAACATACATTTTTTCTCATGACCATGTATCTGATTCAAATTTAATCATACTCCCTTCTGGCTTGTCTAGCCTCAGGATGAGATTACATCTGGTTGCTTATAGGTCATAACCCTAAGTGCTTTAGAACTGTGTTATATTGATATTTTGAAACATGTTCCTAGAATCCAGCCCACAAAGATCCTTATATTATCTTTGACAGAAGTATCGGGCTTTGGAAGTCCTTGGGGAAAGGTTGAATTCAACACACAAGACTTGGTATGTTTAAGACTCTTTGCCAAGTGTCCACAAATTCATCTGAGTAACAAATTATAGCAACAGTGTAGAGAAAGGTCTGGAACTTTGTAAAGGTAAGGAAAGAAACTCATGCCCAAGATCATAAAGTTTTTGGAAAAAATTTTCTCCTTTTTTCTTTATCTCCCAACCCCAGTCAAAGGAACAGGAAGATGGAAGGTGTGAAATAAGTCAAGTGTTTTACTTTTTGTTAAAAACATTTGATCCCTTTATTTGGCTTTTTCTGAGCTAAGCTTCTGCAATATTTTTTTAAAGGAGTTTGTTGTTTTTCTGTAGGTACAAGCCAATTACGATGTGGCACGCTATGAGAATATTTTCTCTGTGCTCTGGGCTCTGGAGCAACTTCTTCTAAAGGAAAACAAAGAAGACAACACTTCAAGAATGGGGCATGAGGATCAGGAAATCAAGACATTTCTTCAGAAGCATGATGAAACTGTTTTCAAACTCTCTGATGCATTTCCTTTGTTTACTTTTTATTTGTGGAGACTAGGCATTCTCTTGAACTCAGTAGACATAGGAACTGTTGGAAATAACTCACTTCCTTAGCAGTTTACCAAATAATCAGAAGCATACTAAAGTTTAATATATGAAGATCTTGTGCTTAAATGTTTTCAAGAATATTTTTAAATGAGCATTTTAAATGGATCCCTAAGGACAATCATTAATTGAATTCAGTAATCTTAAACTATGTATAAAAAGATTATGAGTCATTTTTCTGCACTAAAATCAGCCAGTTTCAGTTGAGAATGCCCTGCCTTAGTCCTATGAAACTGTATATTGCAATATGTTACTCAATGCAGTCTAGTTCTGTTACTCTCTAAAATGGACCATAAATTGTCTTTCTTATTAAAAAATTGCATTTTAAAAGATTTTCATTTACTAGGTGCTAAAAGGTAACAGAAGATGTCTTATGTTTTGTTACTTTACCAACAGAGCATTTAAAATAAGTGGTTATAAATAAGATTCTTTCAAAATTGTTTCTTAGTTTCACTTACTCTCTATTGTCTTACATGGGGTTCATGTAGAAACAGAAAAGTTCTTAGCATTTGTAAAGCTAATGGCCTTTAATTTCATATAATTAACATATTGTCAAGTCGTTTTGAAAGTACTAATCATTTTAAATGTCCCATTTGTTTTTCAACAAATCTTTGTTTTGATTCTGTTGATTATATAAAATATTCCTGTTACTGTTCAAATGTAGTTATTACATGTAATTAAGTCATTAAGAATATTTTCACAAATTCCAACATCAGTCTAGAAATATACTTTATGTTTATTAAAGGTATATTTATACTTATTGAAAGTATTGGGTGGATTTCTCAGTTACCCACTTCCATTGACATTGTCAGTTATTAAAATGATAACCAACTAACTTAATTAGCATACATTATATACTTTCCTATAGTGCAATTTAGCAAATACAGATTTGCTTTATTAATTATATGTGAGATTGTTTCACAAGTTACCTTTCCTGAATGTCATTGGTATTTTAAAAAATCATTACCTGACGCATATTTGTGGAGTTATTTCTATCTTTCTACAAAAGATAAAACCTTTTTTATGTAATACTGAAACAAAATCTATCAGTCAACTTTGTTATATAACACAGAACCACTAAGTCTTAATGGTATACAGCAATAAGTGTTGCTTTCTCGATGTCTGTGGGTCACGCGGGGGTCAGTTCATCTGCGCCTGCTGAAAACCCTGCGCCCTCAGCAGACCCCACCGGGTTAGCCTCTGTGTTGTATACAGGGCTGTCTTTTCGTCCACATGTGCTTAGCCTGGGCCCCAGGTGGAAGGAGAGAGAAGCACCTGCTCAGGAAGATCTGCTGTGGCGGCGGCAGGTAGGCGAGAGGAAAAGGGCGAGGCTGAGAAACTTCACATGTTACTTCCGCCCACGTGTATGGACCGGGTCCATCAAAGGGTCAAGCCCGGAGGAAGAGGACAGACAAGTACCCTCCACCTCGACTAGGGAGATTAGCAAAGTTACATGGCCGTGGGCACTGGATCCATGAGAGGGTGGAGAATTGGGGCAAATAATGTGTTCCACCTTACGTACTAGTTGAACGTAAGAGGGATATTTTAGATCCTAAATTAGAAGGAATTTCTTTTGTATTGAATGCCTGGGAACACGTCTGAAGATCTGTATAAATCCCATGACATCACCCCATCCTCTCTCTTCCGTAATAACTAGAAGAGGTTGGTAAACACAGGAGCAAGGGCAGTGGCCCTTCCCCCACTGCAGTCAGCCAGCATGAGTTACAGGGAAGAACAAAAAGTCTGACTCCCTGCTAGAATGTTTCTCTTACTTTAACCTTTGCTTCCTGTTGCTTTTGTTCCATAAAAGGATGCTGTGTGTACATAATGGCCTGCCTCAGTGAACCCTGCCCTTCTGTCTGAATATTAAACCAAAAGTGCCTTTGTTTAAGGAAACATCCTGACCCTGTCCACTTGTGGATGGCGGCAGGAGGGAAGAAATTAACACATCCATCCCCTCTCTGAGGCTGGCCATTCCAGGAGATATTTCCAAGACTTGTGACGTTTTTACTTCCTCACCGCCCTCTCTCTCTGACTTTATAAAAGAACCTGACATCCAGACCCCAATAAGATGGTTATGCTGAGACATTAGACTGCCATCTTCTTGGTCTGCCAGCTTTCCAAATAAAGTCATTATTCCTTTCCCCAACACCTCATCTCCAACTTATTGGCCTGTCCTGTGGCAAGCAGAGTGAGCTTAAGCTCAGTAACATAATGACCCTAAGAATATACCAATAGTCTTCAAAGCTTCATGGTCTGAAAATTAGCTTTAAAAAGTATGTTTATCACAAAAGAAGAAATAAGATTTGGGGGTCATCATCAGTGTACAATATGGAGGTACATTTCATTTCCATTTGGTATTGGGCTCGCCTGGTGGCTCAGTTGGTAAAGAGTCTGCCTGCGATGTGGGAGACCTGTGTTCAGTCCTGGGTTGGGAAGATCCCATGGAGAAGGGAATGGCGACCCACTCCAGTATTCTTGCTTGGAGAATCCCATGCTCAGAGGAGCCTGGTGGGTTAGACTTCATGGGGTCAAAAAGAGTTGGACACGACTGAGTGACTAACACCTTTCACTTTTATGTAAACACAACTTCAGTCATTTATGCAATACTTAATTGTTCATTATCCTGTGTTTCTATCTGTAACACTGTTAATTGTGCAGTATATTTAGTATGGAGGTCTGAATCTCTTGCTAGTGAAAAGATGATCAAATGAGACACATATCTGTTTCAATAAAATGGTAAAAAAGAATGATGTAAGCTAGAATTAACAGTATTTAAGAATGTTGTAGCAATGAAGACTTGGCAGTCACCTCTGGGCAGCCATGAAATTGGATGTAGGATAGGATGGAAAATAAAGAGGATAGGGAAGACTCCTAAAAATGGAGAAAATCATAAAAGTGTTAAGTGTTACACTCATATAGTATTTATTATATATAAAATACATATATTTATAATAAACAGATACACTGATCTAAGCATTTTACTTACATTCACTCACTTGATTCTCCCAACAACCCTATGTGAGAGGTAACATTATTCTCTCCATTTTAGAGACGAGGAACTCAGACAAACCAGGAAGGAACCTCTTGGGTTTTGCCCCCAGGAATTTAGTCTTATAGTCCACTCTCCTTAACAGCTGTCCTGGCAATTCATGAAACTCACAAATACCTTTGTAATTGTCATTGAAGCTTGATAAGCCGCCTTCTAGGATGGTGGTTCATTGTTGGCTTATTTTGGATTCTTAAACCTGTACTGAGCAGCTGTCCTTCTCTGGATTGTAACATTTTACTATAGTTAAGACTCCTTAGATGTATTATAGAGCATCTTTCAAGAATCATGTTCTAAAACTGCAAATCTCTCTCTAGAGACAGAGTAAGTAGGTGGACCATCAGCACGCTGAGCTCAGCTCAGTGAGGAGAGAAAACACATCTGATTGTTTTGTTCTTGGACCTATAAAGAGATGCAGTTCTTTCACAAGTTGTACTTTTTAATCATGTTTGTTGCTGTCCTATAAACAAGGGCAGTATATTCCTAAAGAGGCAAACAAAAAAGCCTTTCACATTTCCAGATTTTTGTGTATATTTGCAGATTTTTTTAAATACTGATAGCTGTGATTTGTGTAAATGTGGTTTCATTTATTCAACAACTATTAAGCACCAACTTTGTGAAAGTGAATTACTTGTACATATGAAAACTAAGCCTACTAAATTGTATTTTTTATCATATTTATAAAACAAATTTATTTTAATAGTATAATAACCCAACAACATCAATAGTTTGGTGAAAGGAGATTATTAGGATGATGATATTTACCTAATACTGAAAAATAGATAGGATTTTTATTATTTTGAAAGTCAATTCATTATTTTAAAATTATTTATAGGATTGGACAACACTAACTTTATCTGGCCAATAAATGGGCTACTCTTTTAAAAATTGTCTAAATATTATAGAATATGATTGGTATATAGGAAATAACCTCGGTCTCTTGTCTTTCATTTAATATAAATGTGCCCTATGTTGTTTTAAGAGTCTAATAGGAATTAGACTCTAGGAAGCACTAGAGTCTTCTCCTAATAGGAGAAGAACACTTCCTCACTAATAAGAAGCAAGACTTGGAAAAAAAAATTAGCCTAACATTCAAGACATCAAAATTGACTTTATAATGATATATCTTCTGAATTTGTAACATTTTGTTTTGATATTTTAATCTAATTTATGTTGTAGCTACCTAATCAGTTGGTGAACTTTTGATGTATTTTAGTCCATAGTTTTATTCCGTGTGTGTGTGTGTGTGTGTGTGTGTGTGTGTGTGTGTGTGCACGCGTGCACATGCTCAGTCATATCCTACTCTTTAGGACCCCATGACTACACTCTGCCAGGCTCCTCTGTCCATGGAATTTTCTAGGAGAGACTACTGGAGTGGGTTACCATTTCCCTCTCATAGTGAATCCATTTTAGCATCAAGATTTACAGAGATAACAGTAACCCGAGTTATCTCCGGCATAAAGCGGGGTTCTCAAATGTGGGCCCCAGGCCAGCAGCATCAGCATCACCTGGGAACCTGTTAGGAATACAAGTTCTAGGGCCCCACCCCAGACTTACTTTAGGAACAGCAAGGCTAGGGCGGAGCCCCAAAATCTGTATTTGATCAAGCCCCCCCCCTCAACATTGTTTAAGAACCACTGCTGTAATCACTGTTTTTACTGAACAGGAGGGCTTGTTACATATAATATCATTCAGAAAGTAGAAATTCAGTCATCCCAAATGACTGAATTTTTAAACTTCCCTAATGAGTGCCTTAAAATTCCAAAGGAGGATTTGGGAAAACTAATTTATTCATGATTTACTTAAAATGAGTAGCAGTTTTATAAACATCAACCTGAATAGCACTTTAAAAATGAACATCTTTACACTTAGCTTTTAGTTCCTTTACTAAAATAATTACTCTCTGTTGGTGGTATTTTAAAAAATTATTATAATCTGAGCTTAGATATAAACTAATTATAGCTTTCTGTGTTAGTCTTAGTATGAAGTAAGAAGCAGGCAGAGATGCTGACAGGATGTTACTTGTAAGGTGAGATATTAAGCATCGAAAATAGCATCAAATATTTCTCTTATTCCAGGAGATCTGTTTTTATACATACAATAAGCATAGCTTAGTTACAGTAAGCATAGCTTAGTTATATGATTCTGTTTCTTAACCCTGGAGTTGAAATTCCATCTTTTTTCAATCCTTCTGGAATATAGAGTTATAAATAAATAATTGGTGAACACTGGCCTGTTCTCAACTGTTGGGCTTAATTTATTTTCACCACTTTCTGAGTCTTTATCACATTACTGTGATCAGAGTGACCTAAGGACAGCACCCCTGATGTGATGAGGGAACAGAGCCGTCACTGCTTTTAGCTCTAAGGACTTGCTAAGACGTTTTCATGAATGGTTAATCATTTCAGGAACACTCGGAACCCCAGACACTCCACCAGCACGGAAGGGGATGTATTTGTTCTCCTTTCCCTTTCAAACGCACACTCAACTTCAACATTCCTTCCGTAAAAAGAGATCCAGACCTCTTGAAACTATCTCTGATTTGACGAAACATACCTCGTCATCCTTAAGTGTTGAAAGCTAATTTGCACTGAGGGCAGAGTGCAATTTCTAGAGGACTCCAGAGCTAGGTCACTCTCCTGGGAGGAGTAATCACGGTCCATTAACACGTGTGGTTTGTCCCTTTCCACAGTGGTGCATGACCAAGTAGTTGGCTTGCCACAGCTGACTGGGCATCTTATCAAGCAACATGACAAAGTCTAAGAAAGAGCTCCAGAGACTATTCAGAGAAAATACAGGAATTCTGATTATACCAAAAAAAAAAAAAAAAAAAGTAATTATAGAAATGTGAGAATGTCTCCAGCTCCCAATGAATGTATTGATATTATTTCCATGTGAAAAGTTAAAAATAATTTCTGAGGCTAGTATGAGCTTGGCTTATGACCTACTTTCATTTTAAATAAAGTCTCTTCCACAGCTAACATCTAATCCATGTGCCTTTGCACCATCATTTATTAAGTCTGGTCATAATACTCAGCATTTAGTATGGTATGTGCTAGACACTTCACTCAGTTCTTGACCTTTATTATTTTGCTTAATCCTTCTAACAACCTTATGAGAGAGGTATTATCGTGCCCAGTTGGATGAGGAAGCAAGCCCAGAGCATGTAAGTGATTAGCTCATGGCCACAAGGCTGGAAACAAAAATCAAAGGCAAGATCCAAATAGGCAATGAACAACTGAGTCAAGAGTCTGCACTCAAAATAGAAACACAGACATGGAGAACAAACATACGGACATCAAGGAGGGGAAAGGGGTTGAAGTGACTTGGGAGGTGGAATTGAAATATACATTGTAATGTATAAAATAGATAGCTAATGAGAACCTACCATATAGCCAAGGGAGCTCTAGTCAATGTTCTGTGGTGGAATAAATGGGAAGGAAATCCAAAAACAGAGGGAATATATGTGCATGTATAACTGATTCGCTTTGCTATGCAGCAGAAACTAACACAACATGGTAAAGCAACTAAACCTGAGTTTAAAAAAACACAAAAGCTGCCCTCTGAGCACTTAGCTACTTGTAGCTGCCATGTCCTAACTCTGCAAAAGTGGAAACTTAAGTGTACAGAATAAAGTTACCCTGACAGTAAAACTCCAGGGTGTACTGTTTTTGAGGAATTCCATTTTAGACACATCCAGCACATGTTTGTGACAATTACAGTGGTGGGAGATTTACACTCCATTTGAGTAAAATGGGGATGGGATGATCAAGATAGCCCTTTGTAGTTGGAAGAATAAAAGAACTTCAGTAAGACCCCAGAGATATCCAGTTGGTGGCATTTATGTAAATGCAGTTGGAGAAGGGAATGGCAATCTACTCCAGTATTCTTGCCTAGAAAATTCCATGGACACGGGGCCTGGTGGGCTTCAGTCTACAGGGTTGCAAAGAATCGGACACGACTGAGCACACAGTCCATTTAAATGAAATAGACATAAAAGTTCTTTTCTATATCTGATGTTGTGTAAGCCAGTGTGAATAACACTTTCTGAGGATAAAGGAAGTTAAATCTTTCAAAATGTGAGGATCAAGATCAGACAACCGTATACAGATTACAGTTAATTCCTAAGTCTTACACAGGGAAGGCATAATATATGTGAAGCACAGTTTCTCTATATTGGCTCTACAATCATGTTTTTCTGTTGTAAGTATAGAAAAAATGTCTCTATTTCATGTTTGTGGTTTGTGGATATGATCCAGTTGACATTTCTAAACTATCTTATGAGGTAGGAAGAAAATGTCTTTATACCTCGTTACATCATGGGAAAAAGACATAAAAAATAATTTAAAGCACCTCAGTGGCATGTTCCCCCCAAAAGTTTAGGCAGCTCTTGTTGACTCATTTTTCTTTGATCTGGGAAAAGAAATGAAAGGACCTTGACTGGCACTCGATCCTGTCAATCAGCTCGTATTGCATCAGGTTTCATTTGAGAGCTTTCTGTTTTTCTCATATGAGACAACAGTGAAGCTCAGAAGGGAAGACACTGCGGATTCACAGATGGGAGGGGAGGTGGGCTGTGGGCGGATGGAAGGACAGAGAACAGAGGGGCCATCAGTGGCCCCACCATCTCATGACTCAGGACAACTTATTTAACACTCTGAATTTCTCTCTGTAACGTAGAGCATCTGTGTTTCAGTTTTAAAATGGAGAGAACAAAGAGTATCTATTTCTGCTTGGGAAACATATTTCTTCTGAATGTTTGCATAAATGATTAGACTAAAATTGTTCAGTGTAACTACTCCTTATTAATAAATGTGACTGCCCAGCAGCAGAAGTTTTGTCTCTTTCCTGTCTTCATGGAGGTCTTCCTGTGATATGTATTTTAACACCAGTAACGAAGTCTAGTACATGGACTTAAAAGATGAGGGCATGGCTCTATCCTTTCATATAAATGAAAATGCCATTTCTTCATTGTTAATTTTTTTAAAGGACAGTCTCACCATAGGATTGTTTATGTGAATGAAATGAAATAACGTCTGTGAAAAGTACTTTGTGAACTGTGAAGTTAAAATAATAGCCCTAAGAAGCACATGAGCTAAGACATATATGGTGTTTATTATGCACCAGGCACTTTATATATATTTGCTCATTTAACCCTCATAGCAACCCTCTAAAACAGGTCAATACTACTACTTCTATTAGCTCCATTTTACAAATGAAGAAACAGACACAGAGTTTAAGAACTTTCCAGAGTCACACAGAATGTGACAGATAGTATTAGACAAACTTTATATTCCTGTCTCTTTTTATTCCATATGTTCCACATAAATTCTAAGTGGACTCATAGCTGAGCTGTCATGAAACTCTCTGCCTGAATGTCTTCCAGTTATATTAATGATAATTAGTAAATATTAGCCATAATTTAAGCATGCTGGAAACTGCATCATGCTTTATTATATTCTCTGATTTGCTGACCTGCCATAAATAAATCAGTCCTTCAGGAGTCTGAAGTCAGTGAAATTCCAAAAGAGTGGGTTATTTAGGAGATCACTTTCCTGTCAACCGGGGACTCCGGGTTTCACATGCCTACAACCTGGACAGACAATTCTTTGTGTGTGGTTCACACGCCAGGCTTCCTGTAATGACTCCTGATTGTCATTCCGATATCCTGTTGAATCTGAATCCTGGTCCTAAATGCTATCAAGAAAGTGGACGTTTGTTCCCCTGCTTTTGGAAAGAACGTCTTCATTTCCTTTTGTGAATTTCTTTGTTCCATTGTGTACAGTCTTTATTGAATACTGAAAAACCAAGAAGCCTTTTTTCCTAGCTGAAAGGAGTTTGCATGACACAAGCCGAGCCACGTGGAAAACCCCTCTCTAAACCTGAATCCCATGCAGGCTCACTGAAACCAGCGAGAGCTCATTTATCAACGGCTGCAGCGCAGGGATGAGGTGGTGGAACGGTTCTCGCTACTAGATTCCCACGGCTGCCTGCTTTCTGTTTTTTCTAAAACTGATCTTCAGCTTCCCAGTTTGCTCTGGGACCTACCAAATGTTCTTCAGTGGCATTAATTTGCTGTTTATGTTACCCAGAGACAATCTCTGTAGCTTAGAACTGCTAATCCCTTACTAATAAGCCCCTGGGTTGCAGTCCTATTACTTGTGTGTCCTGTGAGCACCCTCTAGAATGTGGCAGGACCACACGTGCAGTATTTCCTCCTACAGTTCTGCGAGCATCCAGCGGCACTTAGAGCTGACGCTTGCCAACCACACCAGAATCCATGTGCCCTGTGACTTGACCAGTAATCTTACGCTAAAAGACCAGGACTCCTATTTGCATAATCTACCATGATCCACCATCTCCCAGTCTGCTCTGCCTGGATGGAGCTTAAATTCTCCGTGCCCCTGGGCCCTTGTGATTCCAAATGCTGCCAGCTTAACTGGAAGCTCACTCCTCTGCTGTGAATAGGTATCAGGAGCACTGCCTAACACCCAGGAATCTTGCAATCTAATAACAAATCTAATAACATGTAAGAGCTTATGACAGAAATGCACCATTCACTTCAAGGAGCCACCATTCATACTTTTGTGAGTATTTTTAAATGTCCAAATATTTTTTAACTTTCAAAGGACTTCAGTATCATTTAGTTCATTGCCTTCATTTTATATATGAAAAAAACATATGCCAAAAAACGAAGCAGCAAGCCCGAGTCACACAATTAGTTGACTGGCTGAGCTAAAACCACTGATTTTTTTTTTTTTTAATTAATGTAGGTAGGCTTGATATTGTCTTTTATGCTTTGAACACTTCAGAAGAGTCTAAGCTTAGATTCTGATGTTTAGTATAATTATATACTATACATGGTAATTTGTCAGTAATTAGTGATACATTATTGGATTAATTTATAAATGAACAATCATTTCCTCTTTCCCATACGTTATAGAGTTAGAAGGTTTGGAGCATATTCTGCAATGGCAATCCTTTTCTCAAATTATGAAGGACCCACACACAAGTAGGTGGGTGACTATATGACCAAGGCACCCACAGCCTGGTGTTCTCTCCTTCACTTTCAGAGACAGTGACCTAATACAGGTCTGCAAATCTAGAAGTGGAGCAGATATATTCTATTCTGTACAAATCTTATTTCTAAATGCTACTCGCTAGGTAGGAAATGAGCTGAAATTCAGAAAGTGAGTTCCTCAGGGGAAAAAGGAATAGTACCGATGGTGAATAATTCCAGGTCAACTCACAGTACAGAGTACACTGGGCAAATCTTAGAGTAAGTTGACTTTAGGTCCTGATGAAAAATCTTATCTCAATATGTAATAGAATTTTCATGTAAAATATATTCCACTTTCCAGTTAGCCTCTTTATAAATGAACTTTTGTGTCCCAACTCATTTGAGGTACAGACTGCCAGGGTGTTACATATAGACTGTCAATAGAAACTTCAAAGCTTTTCCTATCTTGACAACCATGAGTTTTTATTGTTTTTAACTAGATTACTAAAGAACAGATTTGCAATGAACATGGAAGCAACCTAAGTGTCCATCAATGGAGGAATGGATAAAGAAGATGTAGTACATATATGCAATGGAATATTACTCAGCCTTGAAAAAGAACAAAATAATGTCATTTGCAGCAACAAGAATGACCTAGAGACTGTCATACTGAGTGAAATAAGTCATAAAACAGATATCATATGATATTGCTTATATGTGGAATCTAAAAAAATGGTACAGTAAACTTATTTACAAAACAGAAATAAAGTCACAGATGTAGAAAACACATTTACAGTTACCAAGGGGGAAAGGGTGGGGGAAAATAAATTGGGAACTTGGAATTGGCATATACACAGTAAGTTAGTGAAAGTCACTCACTCACGTCTGACTCTTTGAAACCCCAGGGACTATAGCCTGCCAGTCTCCTCTGTCCATGAATTCTCCAGGCAAGAATACTGGAGTGGATAGCTGTTCCCTTCTCCAGGGGATCTTCCCAGCCCAGGGATTGAACCAGGTCTCCCACATTTCAGGCAGATTCTTTACCCTCTGAGCCACCATGGAGGCCCAAGAATATTGGAGTGGGTAGCCTATACCTTCCCCAGGGGATCTTCACAACCCAGGAATTGAACCAGGGTCTCCTGCATTGCAGGCAGATTCTTTACCAGCTGAGCTACCAGGGAAGCCCCATATACACAGTAATATATATTAGATAATTAATAAGAGCCCCGTATAGCTCAGGGAACTCAACTCAATACTCTGTAATGACCTATATGGGAATAGAATCTAAGAAGTTAATATGTGTATATCAGTTAATATGTATAACTGATTCATTTTGCTGTACAACAAAAGCTAATACAGCATTAAACATCAACTATATTCCAATATAAATTAATAAAAAAGAACAGTTGTACATCAAGAGTTATACAACCATCAGTGACCAAAGTGTCATATTTATTTACCTTTATGTCTAAAAGAAAATACCATCTAAAGAATATCTTATCTTAAAGGAATTTATGTGTATTGCTCAAACATAGTGGAAAGAAGGACCTAGGATTTTCATATTGGGTTCATAATATTATGATGGACTTGAATAAATGAATGAACAAATATTATGGGCTTTTGTTCATTATTTTCTATTGCTTTTAAAATATTTTATAACATTATCATTCTTATTAATTTGGGTTGTAGGAAAGAAGGACCACACAGCCATTGCACTCCAGCATGGGTTGCTACATTATTCTACACTTTGGAAACTAACTACATGAGGGCCCTCTCCTGCCAGCTCAAGAGAAAGAAGAGGATACCAAAGTGGGGATGAAAATCAGAAGTTTGAAAGAAGGGCTTAGTTTACTTTTATTCACTTCTTATAATCGCTGTTTACTGTGGCTGCTTTAAACCTTTAATCATTCAAAGAACAGATAATTCCTTTCTTGCTCCTGGATACTTTTGCTGACAGTACAAAGGGTAATTCATAGCAAATGTTAATGTGCATTCAAAAGGATTATATGAAAAAATATTTTATCTCTATTTTCTCAAAATGGGGCAAGGGAAGCATAGTTGTAAATGTGATCGATTATGGCAGAATGATGGCAGGATTTATTAATAGTCTGAAGGACCCTCATCAAGTCAAGCTGCTGCTCAGAGGGAATATGGAAAATCCATTAGAATGTCAAAAGGCATCTATTGTAAAGGCAGTGTTTACAAGCATGTCTGAACAGGCAATTACATAACAAGTACTAGCTTAGATTCCCCACTGCAAGAAGATTCAACACAATTTGACTTTCACCAGCTTCATGTTTGATATAAAGTTACTGGCATCCTAGCTATTGAGGAAATGATTAAGCAGGTAGAGATAATGCAGAAGCATTTAGTATATCACATTTTAGAAAAATACTGAAAATGTAAAATGCTAAAATAAATGAGGGAAGAAGTGATACAGTAATGGTTACAGAGATCTTCTTTTCTGAAAACTGTTCTTTACAATGGAGTAAATATTTTAAATATTTCCAGGTATAATTGCTCCTTGCCTGTCTTCTTACCTGTCATATACCTGCAGAATGTTGGGTTATAACTTTGTCATATGGTACTGGATTTGTAATTAAGGTGAATTTCTTCTCAGTGGCTACAAAGAAACAAAGAGCATCATGACCAAATGAGCTTCTCAAAGTACTAGTAAGCCCATCCATAATTTTTCTATGTTCATTTACTGTTGAAATCTTTCAAGTCAAATAAAGATCATATATTTTCAAAGCACCGTTGAAGAAGAAATGATCTTCCTATTTCTTCACTGTCTTACTTTAGCTCAGTTTAATTTTAAATCCTAAAAACCAAAGCCTGACAAATACTCAGAGCAATTATAAACAAATATCCTCTGATAAAGCAGTTGCACTTTTAAGTCCATATACAGAAGAGACCTCTCCACATGTGCAAAGGGAACATTTCTTAATTCAAGAGTGTTCATATCATCACTGCTTATAATATCAAATCCCAAGTGCTCATAATTAGAAAGTGGGTGAATAAATTATATCTTCAGAATAAATTATATCTTCACTCAATAGAACATTGTCCATCAATTAAAACAAAGGAACTATAATGGTATTTAGCAGCATGAATGAAAGTAAAAATTAATCAATCCCAAAGACTACATACAGCATGAAAACTTTTTTTACAGAATTAAAAATAATTTTAAAAATATTTTCATGAAGGCATATAGATATTATAAACTATACAAAAGAAAATTTAGTGAATAATTAAAAAGGATTTAGAATGATGCTAACTTCAAGCTAGCACAAGGCTGGGGGCAAGGTGCTCAGGCCTGTGCTCTTTGTGTGGTGTCCCCACCTCCCTGACAACTCCGTAACCTTCTCTTTCATTGGCTTTGATTCCTCCACACAATGAGTCCGTGTGAAGATCCTTGGAGGTCTACTCTCAGGATTTCTTTTTGCTTTGTACAGTCTCTCTCTCTAGGAGAAACATTTGTCACCATGGTTTCAGTGACTGTGATTTTGCTCTATGAGTCAGAGGACCTAATTGAAAACAGCTTCACATCAACTATCTTCAGCAGTAAAGGAATTTATTCATGTTAGAATGCTCACAAAATCAGAGAGACAGGCTGTAAAGCTAATCCCAGAAAGAGTACCCCCACTAGGAAGATGTGTTAGTGAAAACGCTAGTGCCACCTCTGAAGAATTGGATAGCTCTGTCTCTAAGCTTCCCCCTACACAGCAAGCTCTTCACATTTCTCACGTAGTGATCCAAGTCTCTCAAATTGTGTCTGATCGGGGGAACTTAGATCTCACGTCTGTGGCTGTCCCCACTCAGACTGCAAAGAGTCAACAAATTTGAGGGTTTTTTTTGTTTTGTTTTGTTTTTTTAGCTGGATAGGATTCAGAGTATGGAGATTATAGAAAATAAGGAGAGTGTTCTAAGACATTAGATGACCAGAAATGGCAAAGGCAGTCCACGCTTACTGACCTGACATTAATATCCTTCTTTCAAAATTAATCTTCCAAATGCAACATGCCACCACTTGTCCCATTGAAACTACCCATAAACAAATATATTGTCACCTTCTTGAGAAGGAAGAAAACATTTCATCAATCATAGTATCCATAGGACCAGTGAGTCTCATGACGGTTGGCCCACTTATTTATTACTTTTACAGAAAAATGAGTTTGCAAAAAGGCAGAACTGCTGTGTGAGAAATCTGAACAGTAAGCATGACATTCCATAAACTCTGTGAACGGTGGTGTTGAAGGAAGGAGAATGAGCAGGGAGGCAAAAATAAATTCAAATTAAGCATTTATCCTACTAAGGACAAATTTCTATGCCATAGTGGGAACAGCCCTGTGTAATTAAGTTACCACAAAAAACTGGATGAGTTTCTTTGGGGTATAGAACCTTAGTGGGGTTTAGGCTTATTTCCTGCTGCAGATAAATCAGGTAATCAGCAGCTGTGGTGTCTGGAGCAGCCTTGTTGTGTGGAAATATATCGAAATGCACTGTCCTTGGCACCATGGCCACTTTATCATGAGTGTACTGGGCAGATTCTAGGGTGGCTGTTAAGGGGTCAGACTTTCATCCACCAGGCAGGTCATTCTGTCCAGCTGCTTACTGAGAGTCGGTTCCATGATGTGGACTTTTCACAGAGTATTCACTAGGGATACATGTAAGAAATAAGTCCATAAATCTAACCCCAAATCTCCTTTTAACCAAAACTTCAAGTTTCTTCCATCAAACATCAGGCCAACTAGTCAAATTATTGCTTATTACTCATGAGTCAGCACAGAGCCAACCTTTACCATCTCTCTCTCTCTAGACTGAGACTTCCTTTGTGGCTCAGCTGGTAAAGAATCTGCCTGCTATTCGGGTGACCTGGGTTCAAACCCTGGGTTGGGAAGATCCCCTGGAAAAGGAAAAGGTTACCCACTCCAGTGTCTGGCCTGGAGAATTCCATGAACTGCATAGTCCATGGGGTCGCAAAGAGTCAGACACGACAGAGCAACTTTCACTTTCACTTTTTCTTTCTCTAGACTCAGCAGAACACAAAATATGTCACTTGAACTTCTGTATTTGGAGAGGATATTCCTTTTCATCACGGCCACCTCTGAATGGGTTTAATGTGACAGCGGTCCCATTCTGATTAGTACCAGCAAGGCCACGCCACGTGAATGAGGCTCAAATCATTTCCTTCTCAATCTATTCATTATAGCAGCAGTTCCCAAACGTTTTGGTAGCAGTGACTGGTTTCATGGAAGACAGTTTTTCCATTGGATTGGGGTGGGGGTGTGGTTTCAGGGCGATTCTCATCAGGAGTGAGCAACTAGATCCTGCTGATGCACAGTTCACAGTAGGGTTCACCAGTCTGTGAGAATCTAACACCGCAGCTGATCTGACAGGAAGCAGAGCTCAGGCATTAATGCAAGTGACAGGGAGGGGCTGTAAATACAGATGAAGCTTCACTCAGGTGCCCACCCACCCACCTCCAGCCGTGTGACCCAGTTCCTAACAGGCTGGTACCAGTTTGTAGCCCAGTGGGTGGGGACCTATATAATAGGACCTCCTCATGAGTTATGAAAGTAAATTTATGGGGGAATGATAGGAGAAAATCAGTAGGGCACAGGAATTATGAAGTTAAAAATGTTCTTTCCTCAAGCAAAATCTGATTGGCCGCCTCTGATACCTCTCCTTGACAAAGCCTCAACTTTCACCAAAAGGACTGCAGACTCCAAGCACACACATTTGTTTGTCTAATTATTTGTTTGTCTCCTACACACACACACACACACACACACAGAGTAAAAGAGCTGAGCAGCACTAGCATAATTTGTAACAGCTCAGCACGCATCCCGAGGATGACCCTAACCCCTAGGATGAAAGAAAATTCCAGGCTGCCCAAAGAATATACTGTTTTTTCTAGCCAATACCACATCAGGTTGACCTTTGACCTTTCTTTCTTAGCATGTGTTCGTGCTCAGTCGTGTCTGACTCCTTACAACTCTGTGGACCGTAGCCTGCCAGGCTCCTCTGTCCATGGGATTCTCCAGGCAAGAATACTGGAGTGGGTTGTCATTTCCTTCTCCAGGGCATCCTCTCGACCTGGGGATCAAACCTGCATCTCTTATGACTTCTGCGTTGGTATGCAGGTTCTTTACCCACTGAGCCACTGAGTAGATGCCTTTCTTAGAGTATGTACTAAAAAATGTGTATACAATGGTGAATCCTTCCCTTATTCCTTTGAGATAGACCGGTATCTCCTACAACTCAGGAATGTCTTCTCAAGGTCCTGAAAGTTCCCTCCTTTGAAGTCTAATCATCATTAGGAACGATGGTGCCACTGTCAACCAATCTCTGTGGTAGGAAAGAATCCTGACTTTAATAATCGCCGGCTAACAGACACAGCTGGCCTAAGTGCATGTATGTGACCAGATCTTTGTAATTTTTTCACTTCCCTGCTTTGCTCAAGCCTTCTTCAGGCCCCCACTGCACTCCCGCATTCTGCTCTTCTGCCTAGTCACATTTGTAAAAATTGAAGTTGAGTTTAGTTTACCTTGAACCTCCTTCCCTACTGCAATAATTATGCTGAACTATATGGTGTATTGCTTAAAAATGGTCTTTTTCACTTTATTGTCCAGTTTTGTTTATTTTTTGTCTTTTTATGGCTATATTTGATACCCTTTTTAAAATAAAATAATTGACTTTTTTTTTTTTTTTAGTTATGTGAAAAACGCCACTGGTATTTTGATAGGGATTGCTCTCCAGTATGCAAGTCACTGGGCCTTCAAGGCCAAACATTCGGAGGACTCAACTTCCTGGTGCAGGCCCCCATGCTGGGAAGCTCAGATCCCTCACTCCTTGTGATTATGTTACCATTTGTAGGTTATCTACACTGGGTAGTGTGTAGTTTTTTTTTATCCAGTATTTTAGATTCTGTTACAGTATAGGTCATTACAGAGAAATGAGTGGAGTTCCCTGTGCTATATGATAGGTACTTATTATTTATCTATTTTATTTATTTAGAAAAGAACTTTTTATTTTATATTGGAATATAGTTGATTAGTAATGTTGTGTTAGTTTCAGGTTACAGCAAAGTGATTTGATTTAGGTATACATAAACATGTATCTATTCTTTTTTGAATTGTTTTTCCCATTTAGGTTGTTACATAATATTGATCAGAATTCTTGTGCTATATAGTAGGTCCTCATTGGTTGTCCATTTTTTAAATGTATTTATTGGAGTGTAATTGTTTACAGTGTTGTGTTAGTTTCTGCTATACAACAAAGTGAATCATGTATGGATGTGAGAGTTGGACTGTGAAGAAAACTGAGTGCCAAAGAATGGATGTTTTTGAACTGTGGTGTTGGAGAAGACTCTTGAGAGTCCCTTGGACTGCAAGGAGACCCAACCAGTCCATTCTAAAGGAGATCAGTCCTGGGTGTTCATTGGAAGGACTGATGCTGAAGCTGAAACTCTAATACTTTGGCCACCTCATGTGAAGAATTGACTCATTGGAAAAGACCCTGAGGATGGGAGGGATTGGGGGCAGGAGGAGAAGGGGACGACAGAGAATTAGATGGCTGGATGGCATCACCAACTCGATGGACATGGACTTGGGTGGACTCTGAGAGTTGGTGATGGACAGGGAGGCCTGGCGTGCTGCGATTCATAGGGTCACAAAGAGTTGGACATGACTGAGCGACTGAACTGAACCCATCTTTTGTGGTTTCTTCTTTGTATTAATACCTTCAGTTGTGGAAAATCTTTTCTGCTCTTGTCGTTCTCATAGATAGTTGCTCTGTAAATAGTTGTAATTTTGGTATACTCACGGAAGGAGGTAAGGTCAGGGAATTCCTACTCTGCCATCTTGGCCACACCTCAATTTCTAGATGCTTTTATTTTTGATTGACAAATTTGCTTATGCAACTTATTCATCTTTTGGGACCTGTTTGAGGTCAAACATGTATATGTGATTTCTAATTGATGGGCTACTGCTGGGCATATTCAATTATATAGCTTGGACTATTGCTGCTGCTGCTGCTTCTAAGTCGCCTCAGTCGTGTCTGACTCTGTGTGACCCCTTAGACGGCAGCCCACCAGGCTCCGCCGTCCCTGGGGTTCTCCAGGCAAGAATACTGGAGTGGGCTGCCATTTCCTTCTCCAAGCTTGGACTATTAGGTAACCCCAAATTCATGAATCTAAGAGCAGGTCATTTGGTGCTCTATTGCTAGCTATTCTGTACCTACCATAATCTTGTTTCTATTAGAAGGCCAGAAATGGTTAATTATAAGGAAAGAGTTACTTGCGAAGAGGTCTAAAATTTTGCTTCAAAATCTTGGGTGCCTATACTATGATTCTCCTATTAAGAGGCGTTATACAGCATCTGTTTCTGCCACAGATACTTTGGGCAAATTGGATTAGTTCTCATTGGGCTCACCAGCAGGTTGCTTTCACTGGGTCTGGTCCAACTAAAAAGCCTTCTTTTGCTGCTGCTGTTGTTCAATCGCCCAGTCGTGTCTGACTCTCTGCAACCCCATGGATTGCAGAACACCAGACCTCCCTGTCCCTCACCATCTCCCGAAGTTTGACCAAGTTCATGTCCATTGCATTGGTGATGCCATCCAGCCATCTCATCCTCTGACACCCTCTTCTTCTGCCCTCAATCTTTCCCAGCATCAGGGACTTTTCCAATGAGTCAGCTGTTAGAATCAAATGACTAAAATACCGGAACTTCACCTTCAGCATCAATCCTTCCAAAGAGTTATTAAGGTTAATTTCCCTCAAGATTGACTGGTTTGATCTCCTTGCTGTAAAAGGGACTCTCAGGAGTCTTCTCCAGCACCATAGTTCGAAGGCATCAATTCTTTGGCCCTCTGCCTTTTTCACAGTTCAGCTCTCACATCCATACATGACCACTGGGAAGACCATAGCCTTGACTATATGGCCCTTTGTTGGCAAAGTAATGTCTCTGCTTTTCAACACACTGTCTAGGTTTGTCATAGCTTTCCTGCCAAGAAGCAAGCATCTTCTGATTCCATGGTTGCTGTAACCATCCATAGTGATGTTAGAGCCCAAGAAGATGAAATCTTTCACTACTTCCACTTTTCACCCCTGTATTTGCCATGAAGTAATGGGGCTGGATGCCATGATCTTAGTTTTTTCAGTATTTAGGTTTAAGCTGGCTCTTTCACTCTTTTCCTTCACCCTCATCAAGAGGCTCTTTAGTTCCTCTTCGCTTTCTGCCATTAGAGTGATATCATCTGCATATCTGAGCTTGTTAATGTTTCTCCTGCTTATCTTGATCCCAGCTTGTAACTCATCCAGCCGGGCATTTCTCATGATGTACTCAGCATACAGATTAAACAAATAGACATCCCTGTTATACTCCTTTCAAATTCCTTTTCTCATGATGCTGTCAATAGAGTGAACTTGGTTGATACTCTCCAACATTATGAGAATATCAAGTTCCCCCTAGAGTAAATTATGGTACAGAGGCATAGATGTAATGTAGTTCTAAGACAAGATAGTAAAGGTGTACTTCTGTTTGCCCCAGGTGAAAGCAAACTGTTTCTGTTGCTTTCTACCATGTTTATTGCTTCATTCCCGGTGCTATTCTCAGCCTGTTTTCTAATTTTCCGCATGAAATAAGACTGCATTTAGAAGATGAGTTGAAATTAGAATTAACACCTAATTAAATGTAAGAAAGTTTCGTGTCAACTGCTCTTTTGGTGGGAATATAAATCCTTTAATTCGACCCGAGACATGATACCACTTTGGTTTTTAGATTTAAAGACAAAGAAAAGATCCAGTAACTTCCATTTAGCCTGTTAGAGTAGAGTTTGCTCCATCAGTTATGAATCCAATCTGTGGCTCATGCCAGTTCCTGACTGTAACTATTCCAACTCTCAGAAGGAACTACAGAAATAGCAACAGGATGTTTGCAAACCCGCAGGATCTACTTTGAAATATTTTCGTGGAAAACCTCCCTTGTGATGGATTTTGTCCATAAATTGGAACCTTAAACCCCAGTGTGATGGTATTTGGAGGTGGAGGCTTTGGGAGTGAATTATGTTCAGATGAGATCATGAGAGAGGACTGACTATACTAGTGTCTTGGTCTCGAACAGCCCAGCCTCCAGAACTGTGAGAACAGAATCTGTTGTTTAAGCCACTCAGTCAGTGGTATTTTGTTATAATAGACCATGGACTTCCCCGGTGGCTCAGACAGTAAAGAATCTGCCTGCGATATAGGAGACGAGAGTTTGGTCCCTGGGTCCGGAAGATCCCCTGGAGAAGGAAATGGCAAGGCACTCCAGTATCCTTGCCTGGAGAATTCCATGGATAGAGGAACCTGGCTGGCTATAGTCCATGGGGTTGCAAAGTCGGACACAACTGAGTGACCAACACTTTCACTTTTAGACGTAAGTCAGGTGACATCCAATAAGCCCTCTTTTTTAGTGAATTACAGAAGTGGCTCAGCCAGTAGTATACGCTTGGAGTTGGTGTCCAAAACTCAACAAAATGGATATTTCTCTTTGTTTTGTATGGTTTGCCTCATAAATGGTGCAGATCCTTTAATGGAAGAGTAGCAATAGCCAAGGTTTGTGCTTGTGCTAAGTCACTTCAGTCGAATCTGATTCTGTGTGACCCTATGGACTGTATCCCACCAGGCTCCTCTGTCCATGTGATTATCCGGGCAAGAATACTGGAGTGGGTTGCCACGCCCTCCTCCAGGGGATCTTCCCGACTCAGGGACTGAACCCTCATCTCTTAGGTCTCCTGCGTTTACTGGCAGGTTCTTTAACACCAGCGCCACCTGAGAACCCCTGCTAAGGTTTATTGATTGCTTAATTTGTGCAAGACACTTTTCTAAGTGCTTTTCATTTATCAACTTATTTAATTGCTTGCTCCATTGAACTCAGGAGCTCATTTCAAAAGGCATGTCCCAAAGGACTTTGAAGACTACCAAAAACAACCACCACCCTACTTTTCAGCGACACTGAGTCTCTCCTTCCCAATGCATTTCCACCATTAGCTGCATTGCAGTCTTTGGGGTCCTCTCAGGAAACCAATTTGGGAATTAGAGTCACCCATGATAAATTCACTCCAAAAATGTCCATAGTTTATCAGATTGATCTTCTGCTTTAACTCACAGAATTTTATACTCTCTTTACTTCATTTAGCACAGGTTACCCTTATAAACAACCAAATGAGGAAGCAATTAAAATTTCTGATTGACTCTAGCTATAGACTACAGGTAATAAGGAGTGACAAGAAAGTGCATATGGAAAATTAGCCCCGCTTGCAAGACTCTTATCTTAGGGGTCCTGAGGCCTAAAGAGACTGGAAAAGAGGTCCTATGCAAGACAATCCATAAGGTCTGGGTGTTTAGGATTCTCCCAAATACCTTCCTTATGACTCTGGTGTCCAACTCTTTTTCCATTCAATATGCTACTACTAAAGAATCTGACAAAGAGGTGAATTCGAGCTAATCTGATATTCAGCCACCCAGAGCATCAGGCCTGATGTTTTATCCTTAGCTACGTCAATTTTGCTGTTGCAAAAAAAATGCTTTTGACAGACACAGCGAGTCCCCAATTTTCTTTCTCTGCCTTGAGCCAAGACTTTAAAACTTTGATCTTATCATTTTCTTTCAAGCTCCGCAATACAGCTAGAAGCAGTCAGTCTTCCTTATAATCCTTAATCCTCCCTACCTACTCATTCTTTATCAACAGCTATATGTTTTTCCAAAGTCTTGTCTTCCAGAGGCATTTCATTGAGGAAGAGAATGTAATTCTTTCACATTCTCTGCCATTAGCCACTGGAGTTCCTAGTTCCCTACTAACTAGATCTTTAATGCCTTAAAACCTAACCAGGTTAAATAACCCATTCACTGATTCCCATTTCCTTGAGGGCTTGTGGCCTTTCCTGGGATCAAATACCATATTGATCTGGTTTATACTTGCAAACATTATAAAGTATTCTGATTAATGTAAAGAGAAAAATAATTTTTAAAGGGGTATCATAGAGCTCATGTAAATTACGGAACAGTCAGAGGGTCACATTCTGAAGCTACTCATCAAGAAGGGATGACCTATGTCCAAGGGGCTCCTCTGGAGGAGATACCATGGCCATGCCACTTGGGACTGACTGCCCTCACGACTAGATACCTGCTGTTCCACTGCCTTCCTCCCCTCCTCACCCAGAAAGAACCAAAGTCTCTGTTATCACATGTGCCAGAGTCTGTATTCCTCCTTTCACAGTCACCTCTTCACAATTCTAACTTTCTAAGGCAAATCTCAAGTGGGTGCGAAAGACTGGAGAAATCTAGTCTCATGCCTTCATGTAAAACTGCAAGAGAGCCTAGAATATAAATATTCTGTCCTCTGTCTTGGAAAGACAGATTAACATTGTGCGGAGTAACCAAAATTTAGGGAATATATTGGGGCATCACACATGATAAGCACTCACCACAAGGGCCATATGTTAAGATCAACTGAAACGATGTTATCCATTCTGTGGTGGATATTACTAGCATTTATATTTTTTAAAAAAATGTATGGATCTCTTCCTAGAAAATAATTGGAAACTTCAGCAGAGGTCATTTAATTTGCCTTGGCTGAAGTAATGCAAATGGGAATGACAAGTGTCACTTGAGGTCAGGACACTGTTGAGCTGATGTGCCCACTACATACTCTCTTGCCTTGCCGTGGTCAACACTGAAGCCCCCAGTAAAGGTGGCAGCGTCAGAACCAAGTAAGACTTCAATCAGCCTGGGTGTCTGAGTAAATAATCTGAAAAAGCTCCCTTCTCGATCTCCAATGGATGTGTATCAAAAGCAAGAAACAAAACTTGTTTTAATTTCCTGAAATTTTGCTGGGACAGAATCCAGCTCATGCTGGCTGACAGAAGCCCAGGCCTCTTTTGACTGCACCTTTTATACTATATGCACCTAACATCTTGCAAGTCATGACACGGGGCTGTCATATAACACTTCAAATCCAACATGTCCAAAATAGAATTCATGTACTCATTGCATAAGTTCTTCTTCCTCCAGTGTTTCCTGCCTCAACAAATCCTCTAACAACCACGTGAAATGTGTGAAAGTCACTCAGTCGTGTCCAACTCTTTGGACTGTAGCCTTCCAGGCTCCTTTGTCATTGGAATTCTCCAGGCAAGACTGCTGGAGTGGGTAACCTTTCCCTTCTCCAGGGAATCTTCCCAACCCAGGGATCAAACCCAGGTCTTCTGCATTGCAGGTGGGTTTTTTTACCATCTGAGCCACCAGGGAAGCCCCTAACAACCATATATTTGCTGAATTTAAAAACTTAAGGATCTTTCCTGATTCTTCCTATCTCCTATTAAACATGGTATCAATGTCCAGGTGCTGTGGTTTTCACTTCCTCTATGTTTCTCTAGTCCTGAACCACTTCAAGTAGCCTAGTCCAAAAAGTCCTCATCTCTTATATAAATAGCCTCATACATGGTACCCACGTTGATCACTGCCTAACAACCCAGCTCCACGCTACTGCCAATGTTTCTTTTGTTGATTTGTTTGGTTTTAAGTGTAGATTTAAAGTGAGTGTGAGTGTTAGTTGCCCAGTCGTGTCTGACTCTTTGCGACCCTATGGAGTGTAGCCCACCAGTCTCCTCTGTCCATGGAATTCTCCAGGCAAGAGTACTGGAGTGGATTGCCATTCCCTTCTCCAGGGGATCTTCCTGAACCAGGGATCGAACCTGGATCTCCTATATTGCAGGCAGATTCTTTACCATCTGAGCCACCAGCAAAGCCCAGATTTAAAACCTCTTCACTGAAAGCCATCCACGCCTTCTCATTTCTCTCAGTGTAAAGCTGAGATTCCTGACTGAGAAGTTCAAGGTTCTGCCTCTGTCTTGTGACATCACTCACTCTCTAATGCCCTTGCACACTCTACAAGCATGCGTGTGTACTTAGTCACTCAGTCATGTCCAGCTCTTGCGACCCCATGGACTGTAGCCCATCAGACTCCTCTGTCTATGGAGTTCTCCAGGAAAGAATCCTGGAGTGGGATTCCATTTCTTCTTTTCCAGAAGAAAAGAATCCATTTTCTTCTCCAGGGGATCTTCCTGACCCAAGGATCGAACCCGAGTCTCTTGCATTGCAGGAGGATTCTTTACTGTCTGAGTCACCAAGGAAACCCTGTACCCTATTCATCTCTGCTTAAACACTATCGTCTCAGGAAATAAGCCTTCATCCCTTGATCCTCCAGAGCAGTTATGTTCTTCTAAAGTAGTTTATACTTAATGTTCACTCATGCTCTCCTTTTGTTATATCTTATCTGGCATTTGTCTTCTCAAAATAGTCTTTACATTCCATGATGAAGAAATCATTGGCGTGTTTGTTTTCTTCAATGTCTAACACAACAAGGCCATCAATAGTACCATTTTGAATGAGAGTTTGTAGTTGAATAAATGAATGAATAACACTTAGAAGATGCTTTATCTTCTTCCGGTTTTTTGTTGTTCTACCTTAATATGTTCAGCTTTTATTTAGCTTTGTAGTTTTAAAAATTACTCTGTTGTTTTGCCTCATGTTGTTTGCCCATCTGTTCTTTATTTTGTTTTATTTTTCTACTTAAATTCAGCTTGTTATTTGCATGGAATCATTTTACTTTAAATCTTCTAAATTGTTTGGAAATGCAGGGTTGGTTTATTTAAACCTCATAACTCATGCACGGAATGCTGACAATTTTTTTGGATTCAAGCATTCAGGGAAACTATTAAATACCTTTCATATCAGGGGAGATAGAGAAAATTCTGATACTTTGATACTTTGAACTTTTTCTCCTCCAAATGAAAGAAAAACTATTTTACAATAAAAATATTCATAGCTTGATCCATGTGAATGCCTTAACCCCTACATCCAGAAGCCATTTTAGCAACTCAGTCAAATATTAAAGCCTAGATTTGAAATAAGATCTATCTGAATATCGTTTTTAGAATTTAATAGGACTGACAATATCTTGTTAAATAATGCCTGTTGTTTAAATATATTCCAGCTACATAATCTTTTTATAAAACAATTTAAGTAATGAGATAGGAAGAACAGATAAATTTTCACATAGATTAAATCAGGTGCAAATGTGTCTAAAGCATAATCCATTGGTGGGATGTAGGAGAGGGGTTTAAAAGCCCATTTAAAGAGTAATTTATGAGTCCTCCAGGATATTTGGTCTGCAATCAATAAATCATGAGCCAATGGGGTTTCTTAATGAGCATCGTGTCTCCCATAGCTAGCAGCAATCTGGCAGGTCCTGCACCTGATTTTTTCAAGTGGCTCCAGGTCATTCACAGACCTCTCTTAGTTTCCAATGCGGTGTTTCTTTAGGGGTGCTTGGGAGCTGTCATAATGTGTTCCTCCATACCGTTTAAAGAATTGAGAAAAGCTGCTATACAAATGCAAATTTAAGCGCATTAATGGATTTTCTCTTGAAGCTGCCTGGATATTGTTCAGTGAAATAAAGAAATACCAAGCAGCTCAGCAAATGGCAAGGGGGAGGACTTAAAATGCGGTTGCAGTGTGGTCTCCTGGAACATTTTTAAAGAGCACTTTGGTGTAATTAAAGTATGAGCTACAGCAACTATTTTTTCTATATGAAGAGATTTTTAGAAGACATACAACTTTTATGTACAAATATGTGTCAGAAATTGCTTAGACCTTTATTGTGGACAAAACTGTGTATCTGGACTTCCCAGGTGGCAGAGTGGTAAAGAATCTGCCTGCCAATACAGGAGACACAAAAGACAGGAGTTTGATCCCTGGGTGGGGAAGATCCCCTGGAATAGGAAATGGCAACCCACTTCAGAATTCGTGCCTGGGAAATTCCATGGACAGAGGAGTCAGGCGGGCTACAGTCCACAAGGTCGCAGAGAGTCAGACATGACTGAGCACACACACTTGCACATACTAAGTGTCTACCATCATGAGCAGGTCAAAGATCCTTTTGAGGATTTCATTTCAAATAGAGAGGTTTGCAGCCTGGCCAGTTCCAAGGTAGTGTAATTATGATCTGAAACGTTGGAAAATCTCTCTTGTGGTGAAATGTAATGGAAATTTCAAACCTAATCCATACATCTGTTTTGCTTATCATGGTTCATACTCCGGGAGGATCCACTTCATATTTTTTCTGCTGGGAGTTCTCAGATGTGTGTCAGTATGCCCAGGAGACACTCTTTTGGAGACAGACATATACCTCAGTGTCTGTATTTACCATGTGTCTCTGAATTTCTGATCCCTTGCTCTGGTTCTTTGCTGATCCCTGAGAGACTGCTTCTGCCAAGGCTAGCCAATTCCTCAAGATAGGGAAGTACTGGGCTGAGTGCACAGCCTTCATATGTAAACCAACTGATCCAGAGCCCACATCCCAACACTTCATTTCGGGCTCTCACAGGCCTCTCACATTCTGGGTACCAGCCACCTGCCCTAATCACTCCAGGGCCAGGTGCCAGCTAAGTAGGAATAGTCCCTGGACCCCAGAGGCTGCTGAAATGATCCAAACCAGCCAAGCCTGAACACGCTTCCTCTGTTTGCCCATTCTGTCCTTTGGAAACCACAGGAAAGGCTATTGTCCTTGTATTTCCCTTTCCCTTAGCCTCCTATCCAACCCCACTTCTTCCCCACATGTCTCCCCTGTGATGGCATGCCTCTCTCCTCTGTGACTTTAATTATCGTTATTTTCAAGGGCAAACATCCGCTGATCTGCTGACTTCCTCTTTAACAGCAAGCCCTACATTTATCCCAGGTTGCAATGTTCCCAAGGATACTAATGGTCATTCATTTGGTCCGAGTAGGTATTTCCATTCTAGGTGGTTTGAAAGGTGTCAACCAGTTTTCTAAATCAAAACTACCTGTGCTCAACCTCCTCAAATATATACTAGTCATTTTAACTGTGACATTGTTTGAGGATGGTAATAATCCTTCCTTAGCCATATCTCATGAGAAAATTATCTCAACCCTTAAGTACCTAGCAAAACACAAGAGATAAAGAATAGGTTGTAGTGTGTACATTTCCATAAGTGTGAGGAAGATGGAGGTATTGTGGATGCAAGCCCTGAGCAGCCAGGAGGCTACCTGGAAAAGGGGTGAGCATGAAAAAAGAGGGCATAGGAGCTCCAGGGAAACTTTGACAGTTTCACAATTGTAAATAAGGCCCTACCTTGGCATTGCATTATCTCCAGACGTGTTTTCATTCACAGTTGGATATTTTTCTAAAATCATCCTTCTTTCATAACACAACCATCTGTTTTCCTTAGAAGAGATCATGTACAATTAGTACATTTTAACTCGCTAGTCAGTGATGTGTCTTGCCCACACTCAAAGGCAAAACATGTAAAGTAAAAAAATGTATGAAGCGAAATTTGCCAGGATTCAGCTTTCAGGAGAGGAAGCTCAGGATAGGTTAAAGGCTTTGGTGATTTGAAAGGGCAAACAATTAAGTGTGCAGACAACTAAAGTTAAAGGAGTCCTGGAACTCAGGAGCCCATAAAAAGCCTCCTCTCACGCTCAGTCCGTTTCCCATCTCTGGTGAAGAAGTGGCTTGATCAGCATCCCATGAGCACCTCCTATTCTAAGTCCTGCCTCACCCACCTACACTTGATCCTCAATGCACAAGCCAGAGTAATCTTGCAAGTCAAGTAATGTCATTCTGCTCAAAATCCTCTGGTGACCCAGATAGGCTCTAATAAGCGTCAGAATCCTTGCATCCCCTACAAGATGCTCTACTTTTTGAAAACCCATTGTCTGTCTGCTCTGTTTCCTTTCCTTCTCCTCCCTACTTCCTCTGCTGCAGCCACTCAACCCTCCTTATTGTTCTAGAACATTCCAGCCATACCCTCACCTCAGGTTTCCTCTAACTTGTTGCTTTCCATAACTGGGGAAGTCTCTCTCTAAATAACCATCCGTATCAAGGCAGCTGAAAATGGCTAGAGACAAGCATTCAACCTCACATTCTTTTTTTTTTTTTTTTTTTGGCTGCTCAGGCTTCTCTCTAGTTTCGATGTGCAGGCTCAGCTGCTCCACAGCGTGGGCAGAGGGGCCTGGCAGGCTGCGATTCAGGGGCTGGCAAAGAGTTGGACACGACTGAGCGACAAACCACAGCACATGTGGGCTCTTAGTTCCCGGACTAGGGATCGAACCCACACCCCCTGCATTGGAAGGAGGATTCTTAACCACGGGACCACCAGGGAAGTCCTTAACCTCACTCTCTTGTGGTCTATTCACAAGTGAGTGCCATCTTCTCTCTGAGGCTGCTCAGACCACCCTATATTAACTTGCAGGCTTCTGCTTGACAACATCACTAGCTTTCTTCCGTGCTTTAATATTCTAAATATTTATCAACTTCTCATACACACGTATGTTATTCATTTTTTTTTAACTCCTACATCCACTAGGATATAAAACACTAGAGGTTTTGTCTTTTGGTTCATTGTCTTGCACCCTAAATAAAGCACCACAAACAGTGCCTGACTTACATGGACCTCAGAAATAAGTGTTAACTGAATAAGTGAAAGATACTTAGATGTGTTAGATACTAGAGATATAGTTAATCACGCATAGCTATTCCCACCCTTGAGGAACTCCAAGTACGGGTGGGTGGCAGAAGAAATATCAATAACACACACTTATCAATCTCAGTCCTTAGAAAAAGTTGGGTGACTTGTACCAAAGTGGTGCTGAGGAATCTTAGAGCTCCAGGGGTTGAAAACAAAACACCCCTCTTAGAGGAGATGGCCTCTCTCCTGGTCACTGAAGGACAGCAGTGACATGAAGCCACTATGAACATGATGACTAGCCATTCGGACAGGTCAGAAACAGGCCCCTTTTAAATACTTCCAGCAATGGATAATTCAGATGGATAAATGAAAATGGTTATTCCTTTTACAAAAGCGCTGTAGAGATGTGCTAAATAGTGCTCCTGATTCATTTAAAATATTTAGATTTGAAATAAAAAATTCAGAACTTCTCTAGTTATTACCTACTGAGCTCCTAATCATGTGTCAGGCACTGTGCTTGGAGCTAGGAGGGAGGGAAAGATAAAGAGGATGTAATTTCAAGCTTGTAGGAACAGAGAGTACATCTGTCTGTTCATGGATAATTTTAATAAAAGAATGGCAAAAGGCTCATTCCTTAAAAACGACTAGTGACCATAAACTCATTAAAGTTGAATGCAAATTCTTCATGGAAATATTTGTCACCAATAAGAAGTTTAGAGGAAAGGACAGATTGTTTTAAAGCAAGGCGTTATCTGGAGTTAAAATCTCTCTTGGTTTTCCCTGAATCTTAACCTCAGAGAAACTCCACTCTTCTAAATCACTTCTCTAACAGTAATAACCACCATGTTAGTATCTTCTACATATACAATTTCCCCCAAGCACACCATGCCCTGGGTTAATTGAATTCATCACATCATTGCTTTGTACACATATATCTTTCCTAAAATGTCCTTTCTTTCCTTCCCCCTCAATCAAATTCCTGCTCATCTTTCATATCTTATTCACATGTTATTTCAGTGAATTACTCCCTGAATTCTCTAGCTTGCCACTCACGCCACCTACCCATCTGTGCTTCCATAATTTGTGAAGTCATTTACCTAGTATTAGTTCAGTGCTTCTTCTATGTCAGGCCTATTTCTAAAAGCTAAGAATATAAACATAAACAAAACAGAAAGAAAATTCCTTCCTGCATGACACTTAAAATCTGGAACATGGATTATGCCATAAAGAAACATGTTGTCAAGAGGTGATAAATGGTATTTAAAATAAAGTGGTGCAATATCATTAGAATCCTTCCCTGATTTTTATACAGAAAGGACTTGGGTAGTCAATGAAGGATGTTGAGGAGATGGCATTTGAGCAGATACTTGAAGGCATACTTTGCATGCAGAAACACGTGCAAAGGCCCTGTGGTGGGAACATGTTTGGGAGCTCTAAAATGAGCAAGTAGGTCAGTGTGTTCTGAGCACCTTGATGGTGGGGGAGGGAGTCAGAGAGATAGTTGAGCCAAGTCATGTGTGACCTCACTAAGGGCTTCAGAATTTAAGTGTGATGAGAGGCCAAAGAAAGTTCCTGAACATGAGAATTACACCACCTTATCTTTCTTTGCTAGATTAATGTGGCTGTTACATAGAGAAGAGTCTGGAGGGGCCAGAAGAATCTGGAGTCTGTGGAAGTAGCAAGTTCATAGGGAGATCAGTCCTGCTCAGAACAGCGTCACTTATTTGGTATTCAGTTGCTTATCTTTTTTTCTTTCTTTCTTTCTTTACTGTAAACTGTTTAAAGGCGGACCCTGATTTATTCATTTTTTATTGTGAGAATCCAGCAAATGTCTCACATTTACTAGATGTTTAATAAGTGCTTACAGAAGGAAGGAAGGAGTGAGGGAAGGATTGAGTAAATAAATAATGAATATGATGATTCTGGAATCTAGTTAAAAGAAACTCAGATGGGAAAAGCACTCCTCTTTCCAAACAACAATACGAAAAGAAAAAGCTTCCTTCTTTTTTAGTGAAAGGAACAAATTTGTTTTTTTATTAGGAAATTGAAAATGCCGAGTCTACTTGTGTTCCAACACCAGAAATAAATGTGCAGCCATAAAGGTGGCTTCATTCTGTAAAAACTGACCAACTGTTTTTAAGGGTTACAGGAAACAGGAAGAAAGAATGGTTCACATTTATTGGAAGTGGGCACTGTATCTAAACAAGAGAAAAATAATAATTCTTTCTCTCTTAGTGGGTGGCACTGTGCTCTTCTGGGCTTATAGAAAGTCAAGGCCATTGAACAGATGGTCCATTATTGGGGTAGAGGAAAACAAGATAAATCTCTCATCCGAAATTAGTTTAATTTGGGAAGAAAATTTTCACTTTCACAGATGTACTTGAAGTTGGCACAAAAATGAGAACATGTTGAATTTAAATCAATTTCTCTGATTCCTTATGTTTTCTGTTAACTATCAGTTAAATGCTTTTCTGCTATATTTGGTGAAATAACAGTAAAGAATAAACTTTAGTTCTAAATACAATGATTAATCATCCAAGAAGCATTTGTAATAAGATTGTGTTTGGGAGTTCATTTAACAACCATCGTTGAGGCCCTGCCATGAGAAATTTAACATTCAAACAATCAGTTTCACTTATAAACCAATGCTTTGGACTGGAAAATCAGGAAAAATGCGCCGTGTCACTGTGTCTGAGTCACTTGACTATATTGTAAATTCAAAAACAATCAAAGCATGCAATTCACCTTGTCTAGGAAGATGAGTAATTGTAGATGGTTATGTCTCTGAGAATTTGGGATACAAACATCCATATTCAGACATAAGCTTACAGGACATACTCAGTGGTGCCTGAGCATGTGATAGACATTAAAAAAAAAAAAATTTCCACTTGGAATATCCTTAATTGCAGGCACCCTACATCACAGTCTTATTTTTATAGAATCTGTTTTAATCTTTGGGTATTTGCTGGTAAGTGACAATTCTATTTTGAGTGGCTTAGGTGGACACATTGGAAGACTCCTTAATTACTCTTTATCTCACATGTTTTAATTACTCAGTCATGCCCGACTGTCTGCAACCGTGTGGACTGTAGCCTGCCAGACTCCTCTGTCCATAGAATTCTCCAGACAAGAGTACTGGAGTGGGTAGCAATTCCCTTATCCAGGGGATCGTCCCACCCCAGGGGTCGAACCCAGGTCTCCTGCATTGCTGGGCAGATTCTTTACTCTCTGAGCCACCTGGGAAGCCTGTACTCTGCATCTAATTCATCAGTAAATCCTATCAGCTCCATCTTTAAAACCCATCCAGAATCCTACTTCTCACCCCTCTGTTGCCATCATTATCTCTTCTGGATTATTGCAGTTTTCTAGCTTATTTCCCTGCTTCTGACTTTAGCAGCTGCAGGGAGGTGGTTACAAAGACATCTCTCCTCTCCTGGATCCCCACAATGGCATTGCATCAGGGTAAAAGAAAAAATCAGTAGAATGTAAGGCTCTATGTGATCTGTGTCTCTGAGACTCCTTTATCTTTCTAGCCTCGTCTCCTATGTCTTTCCCCTTTGTTCACTCTGCATCAGCAATACCAGCCTCTTTGATGTCTCTGGCACGAACCAGATGTACTCCTGCCCCAGGGCCTTTGCACATGCTATTCTCAGTTTCTGGTTTGCTTGTTTCCAGGTAGCTTGTTGCTTTAGTTTTATGAGCGTTTATTGAAATGTCATCCTCCAAGTGAGGGCCCCCCTCTAAAATTATAGTACCACGTCACACATCCCTACCTCCCTTCTCTGCTATATTTTACATCTTGGTATTCAGTCCAATGTAATAGACTTTATCTTTTATATACATATCTTTTTATATACATACATACTATAATAGAAGCTCCAAGAGGGCAGGGATTTATCTACATTTGCTATTCTATCCCATAGATACTAGAATATTGCCTGGCACACACTAATCATGTAAATATATTTTTTAATTAATTGATTAATTTGTAATTTTGAATTCTCCATATCCAAATACATTCTGTATACAAATAGTAATCTATGAGGCTTAATTTGGGGTTTTGCCTAGATAGAGCATTTGTGAAAATCTTTGGTCCTTTTGCTTCAGTCATAAAGTGAAAGTAATGAAAAAAATTCAGAAATATGAAAAGTGAGAAATTTAGCATAAGGAGAAGGGAATATAATATGTGGACCAAGAGGCTGGTACTCCATGACCCTTTGCTGTAACCGAGGTAAACCATGGGAACTAGAAGGGAACACCCAGTGAAAGTAGCAACCAGGTCATCATCCGTCAGTTCTACTTCTTGTAGATGTTAGAACTGACTCAAACAGGGATTTTCCTAGTGGTCCAATGGTTAAGAATCTGCTTTGCAATGCAGGGGACATGAGTTTAATCCCTGGTCAGGGAACTAAGATCCCACATGCCGTGGGGCAACTAAGCACGTGTGTTCCAGAACCTATGTGCCACAACTAGAATTTGTGCACAGCAACAAAAAATCCTGCATAGTGCATTGAAGATTCTACTAAGACTCAATGCAGCCAAATAAATAAATATTAAAAGAAAAAACAATGGACTCAAACAGAGTCAGTTTCTTCACATGCAGTGAAGGAGCTCCTAACTAGCTGATTACTTGAAGACTTTCCTCAGCTCTACTGCTGTGATTGCTTACTTAATAAAGAAATCCTGCTGCAGTCCATGGGGTCACAAAGAGTCGACCTAGTGACTGAGCAATAAAAACAAAACAAAACACAAGATACCTACAGCATGAGAAATTTTCACTATCAGAAGGAAATTTATGGGAAGAATACTGGATATTTGATGAAATATTTTAAATATCAAAGAAGCAACTCTTAAGAAAGGATGAAAAAAAAAAAAGATGAAAAAATAAAAAAAAAAAAAGGATGAAACTGGATCCAGGGCTTGTAGCATCCGAGTCTGAGGGTCTTCCCCTAGAGTATTGTCATTCACATGACTCAGCATGCAAGCCCCAGGTTCTGTGCCTTGATTCACATTCCTGAGTAAGTATGACTGACGATGCGTGAGTGAGGGAAAATTGATGCTTCCAGAGAACCAGGGCAATGTGGACCCAGCATTAGGATCAGAAAACTGGTGACAGTGAAAAGGTCAAGAACAGCTCCTCCAGAGCATCTATGAAAACTTTGAATTCTGAGGCACCTAACATAGCAGATTTGACATTGACACTAGTTTGGCATCACACAGTGGAGAGCATTCTAGGTAGATGATAATTTTTTGGCTCTTTAATCATCAACATTAAAGTCAGTATTTCTTTCTTTTTTTTTTTTTAAGTGGCAGGTCCCTGACATGATAATTAGTTTTAGATGATCCTCAAAATAGTATCTGTTCAGTCAACATTGATCACAGTAACTTTTATAACTTAATTTTATGGATCATACAAATTGATTTATATGCTTTCCCTCATGAAACTCAGACCCTGCATTAAATAGAATCCTCTTCCAGTTCAATCTGCCTCAAAGGGCCCAGTGTGGGTGTGTGTTAGTCCCTCAGTCGTGTCAAGCTCTTTGCAACCTGTGGACTGTAGCCCACCAGGATCCTCTGTCCACAGGATTCTCCAGGCAAGAATACTGGAGTGAGTTGCCATTTCTTATTCCAGGGGATCTTCCTGACACAGGGATCAAACCCAGGTCTACCTGCAATGCAGGTAGATTTTTTATGGTCTGAGCCACCAAGGAAGCCCCAAAGGGCCCAACATAGATAAAATTTCCTTGACAGATATACATGTGTATGAATTTAAATATTTTTTCTTATGTGATCAGTAATGTCTCTTTGTGACTAGCTATTTCTAAATTCAGTTCAGTTCAGTTCAGTCCAGTGGCTCAGTCATGTCCAACTCTTTGTGACCCCATGAACCACAGCATGCCAGGCCTCCCTGTCCATCACCAACTCCCGGAGTTTACTCAAGCTCATGCCCATCGAGTCGGTGATGCCAGTCACCCATCTCATCCTCTGTCGTCCCCTTCTCCAGCCCCCAATCCCTCCCAGCATCAGGGTCTTTTCCAATGAGTCAACTCTTCACATGAGGTGGCCAAAGTACTGGAGTTTCAGCTTCAGCATCAGTCCTTCCAATGAACACCCAGGACTGATCTCCTATAGGATGGACTAGTTGGATCTCCTTGCAGTCCAAGGGACTCTCAAGAGTCTTCTCCAACATCACAGTTCAAAAGCATCAATTTTTCGGCACTCAGCTTTCTTCACCGTCCAACTCTCACATCCATACATGACTACTGGAAAAACCATAGCCTTGACTAGATGGACCATTGTTGGCAAAGCAATGTCTCTGCTTTTTAATATGCTATCTAGGTTGGTCATAACTTTCCTTCCAAGGAGTAAGTGTCTTTAATTTCATGGCTGCAGTCACAATCTGAAGTGATTTTGGAGCCCAAAAAAATAAAGTCTGACACTGTTTCCATTGTCTCCCCATCTATTTCCCATGAGGTGATGGGACCAAATGCCATAATCTTAGTTTTCTGAATGTTAAGCTTTAAGCCAACTTTTTCCCTCTCCACTTTCACTTTCATCAAGAGGCTTTTTAGTTCCTCTTCACTTTCTGCCATAAGGGTGGTGTCATCTGCATATCTGAGGCTATTGATATTTCTCCCAGCAATCTTGATTCCAGCTTGTGCTTCCTCCAGCCCAACATTTCTTATGATTTACTCTGTATATAAGTTAAATAAGCAGGGTGACAATATACAGCCTTGACGTACTCCTTTTCCTATTTGGAACCAGTCATTGTTCCATGTCCAGTTCTAACTGTTGCTTCCTGACCTGCATACAGGTTTCTCAAGAGGCAGGTCAGGTGCTCTGGTATTCCCATCTCTTTCAGAATTTTCCACAGTTTATTGTGATCCACACAGTCAAAGTCTTTGGCATAGTCAATAAAGCAGAAATAGATGTTTTTCTGGAACTCTCTTGCTTTTTCGATGATCCAGCGAATGTTGGCAATTTGATCTCTGGTTCCTCTGCCTTTTCTAAAACCTGCTTGAACATCTGGAAGTTCACAGTTCACATGTTGCTGAAGCCTGGCTTGGAGAATTTTGAGCATTACTTTACTAGTGTGTGAGATGAGTGCAATTGTGCGGTAGTTTGAGCATTCTTTGGGATTTCCTTTCTTAGGGATTGGAATGAAAACTGACGTTTTCCAGTCCTGTGGCCACTACTGAGTTTTCCAAATTTGCTGACAGACATATTGAGTGCAACACTTTCACAGCATCATCTTTTAGGATTTGAAATAGCTCAACTGGAATTCCATTACCTCCACTAGCTTTGTTCATAGTGAAGCTTTCTAAGGCCCACCTGACTTCACATTCCAGGATGTCTGGCTCTAGGTGATTGATCATACCACTGTGATTATCTAGGTCGTGAAGATCTTTTTTGTACAGTTCTTCTGTGTATTCTTGCCACCTCTTCTTAATATCTTCTGCTTCTGTTAGGTCCATACAATTTCAGTCCTTTATCGAACCCATCTTTGCCTGAAATTTTCCCTTGATATCTCTAATTTTCTTGAAGAGATCTCTAGTCTTTTCCATTCTGTTGTTTTCCTCTATTTCTTTGCATTGATCGCTGAGGAATGCTTTCTCATCTCACCTGGCTATTCTTTGGAACTCTGCATTCAAATGGGAATATCTTTCCTTTTCTCCTTTGCTTTTTGTTTCTCTTCTTTTCACAGCTATTTGTAAGACCTCCTCAGACAACCAGTTTGCCTTTTTGCATTTCTTTTCCATGGGGATGGTCTTGATCCCTGTCTCCTGTACAATGTCACAAACCTCTGTCCATAGTTCATCAGGCTCTCTGTCTGTCAGATCTAGTCCCTTAAATCTATTTCTCACTTCCACTGTATAGTCATAAGGGATTTGATTTAGGTCATACCGGAATGATCTAGTGGTTTTCCCTACTTTCTTCAGTTTAAGTCTGAATTTGGCAATAAGGAGTTCTTGATCTGAGCCACAGTCAGCTCCTGGTCTAAAATTAACTGAAAAAATTTACTGTGATTCTTCAATCCACTTTGTCTTACCATTATTGTTTATTTATTATTTCAAGTGTGTAGTATGCATACTCATAGGCAGGAATGTTTATTTCGTCTCTCACCTAAAACCTAACATCAGCAAGTATAGTAAGTTTTCACTGCTATTTTTTTGGCATCTTAAAATAGTATCCACTCTCTATTTTAGGATAAGTCTCTTTACCCCTTTACAGTACAGAGTTTGTCCAGCTTACATAGTGCTATGCTGGCTTTGGAGCGGATTTTGAATTCCCGAAAGAGATGTATGTCCTTGCCAATCTTCTGCCAAATTAATTTGTGAATAAGAGCCAAAAATTCAATCAAGTTTATATTGAGAAGATTTATTTCTATTCTGATTTCCCTGAACCAGAATTTTTGGTGTCTGTGAAGACTGAGTGTGTATTCTGGCTTCTAAGTTTCATCTAGTGATATTTTTTCCCTCAGATAACATTGGTAGAAATTAAATGGTTCATTGCTTTGGGAAAATTTTTACCTTTTGCTCAATAGTTGAAACTTAAGGTACTTTTTTCCCTCTTGCTTTTACTTCCATTTGACAAGCTTCAGGCAGAATTTAAAGCAGGAATCCAATATACCTAAACGTTGCTCTAATAAGACAGAAACGGGCTTCTCACAAAATCTTTCTTTGAGACTTATTGCTTAACAGTGTCTTCTATTATCCTCCCAAATTCTATGTAATGTATAAGTAGTCTCTTCTCAACAGAAAGCTTCAAAATACTAGGGAAATCTCTCATCTAAGTTTTTGGGAAAAGTTGAATTATATCAGATTGTAAGCTGGACACCAATCGTTGGTGTTCAATAGACAATAACTATTTCAAAAATAGAAACTATGAGTACACTTTAAGAATATTTTGACCAGGGAATAAAGGGTAAATGCTGGCAATAAATTTTACCACTATAGTTAAAGTAAAGCTTATTCTTTTCCCTAAACTTTTGTCTTTTGCCTTTCAAGAGATTTAAAGTTGCGAGAATTCCTCATGAGAATTACAAAAATAATGAAAAGGGTAGAAAGCCTTCTAAGAAGTAAAGTAAAGGCTCTAGGTTGATAGAGTTCAGGCAAGCCTGAGGGGTGAATTTATTTTCAAACATTTGTAGAACTGTCCTAGGATACCAGTGACCAGATGTCCTTCATTGCCACAAAGGACAAGCCAAAAGACAATGGGATAAAATTCCAGTATAAACATGGGAAGGTAATACTAAGTATGTAAGGCAGTAGTTTACAAACTTAGGTGTATATTGGTTCACCTGGGAGCTTTAAAAAATTACTAATGCCTCAAAAAAATTGTCAGCCTAAGCATATTAAAAAGCAGAGACATTACTTTGCCAACAATGGTCCATCTAGTCAAGGCTATGGTTTTTCCAGTGGTTATGTATGGATGTGAGAGTTGAACTGTGAAGAAAGCTGAGTGCCGAAGAACTGATGCTTTTGAACTGTGGTGTTAGAGAAGACTCTTGAGAGTCCCTTGGACTGCACGGAGATCCAACCAGTCCATCCTAAAGGAGATCAGTCCTGGGTGTTCATAGGAAGGACTGATGTTGAAGCTGAAACTCCAATACTTTGGCCACCTGATATGAAGAATTGACTCATTTGAAAAGACCCTGATGCTGGGAGGGATTGAGGGCAGGAGGGGAAGGGGACGACAGAGGGTGAGATGGTTGGATGGCATCACTGACTCAATGGACATGGGTATGGGTGAACTCCGGGAGTTGGTGATGGATAGGGAGGCCTGAGGTGCTGCGGTTCATGGGGTCGCAAAGAGTCGGACACGACTGAGCGACTGAAATGAACTGAACTGAAGCATTGGTATTTTTAAAGAGTTTCTCAGGATATGATAATATATATTAAGGTTGAGAGCACCAGTGTCTGGCAAGAAGGTTCTATGAAATGATGTCACTGGAGCATATTAATAGCTGAGTAAACAAGTTAGAGACAAAGTAAGCATGCCTGTCGTTCTCTGAAGATGCTTGCTTTCAAGTCACAACCCTATTAGAAGCTCTCTCATTTTTTCCATATCTGTGATTTCAGAAGTAATACAAGTGCCATTTAGGGATCCAGAATTTAGATGTGGAGTTGTGGTAGCGTCCCCCACTTCCTGAAAGGGATTGCTCATTACAAACAAAACACAGTCTCCTAAAACTACCAGATGTAGAATAATCTGTAGGTCGCCAAATAGCTCTGACTATGCCACCCTGAGACTTACATGCTCCATAAAGCTGTATTATTTTATACTATAATGCCAATGCCACCTGTTTGGGCCCAGAAGAGCACTGCCCTGATCCCATTTCTAGCACTCTGGCTTAAATCCATGTCCTTTCTCTTCAGAAGCAATCTGGAACTCTCAAAAGGAATAACAGTAAGTAAGGGATGGGCCAAAGAATATAATACCAGACATGTTGACAAAATTAAAAATTCTATGCCACAGTCAGATTATTGGCCAAACTTGTTCCAATCTACTCACTGCATTGAGACAATTATGCTTCAATCCTCCAATCCAGGCACAGGTTGTAAATACCTTGCTGATTTCTTTCATTTGCCTCTACTCTACCTACCCCCTACATGGTACCTGCATAGTCTTGGCACATAAGATCTCTTTCTACTCTCCTTACTATATTCCTAGTTAAATCCCAGATGAGAAGATTCTGTGCTTTAGTTTATAGGAGAAGAAAGAACAGAAGAAGGAAGAGTAGGAGAAGAGGATAAATGGATAAAGGGAAGGAGATGGAGAAGGAGAAGCAAAAGAAAACAGGAGGAAAAGAGGAGGAGGAATAAGAAGAGGAGTAGGAGAGGGAAGAGATGGAGGAGTAAGGAGAGAAGAAGGAAGGCTAGAATGAAGAGAAAGGGGAGGAGGTGGGGAGGAAAAAGACAAACCTAATTTTTTTTTTTAATCAGTGCTATGCGTCAGATGCTTTATTTGCAGTATGTTTATATAGTATTGTGACTTTCAAAATAACCATGAGTATTGAGTATGATTTCCCAGACAATGAGATACAGCTTGCAGAGATGAAATGACTCTCCTGAGGATTCATCAGTATAAGATCCAGGGTGAGATTGAACATGAGACTATCCTACTCCACAGCTCATGATCTTTCCACTTTTTTTGCTTTTCTTCCTAAGTCCTATTTCAGGAAAATGAGTCATATCTCTGCAGAGCTGCCACAGGTCCAGGAGATGTTGATCTCATAACATTTCACATGAGCATCACCTACAAGAATTGTACAAAGTAGTTTCCATTGGTACATGTCTACTCAAATATTTATTCAGCAAATGACCTACTCTTAAAACAAAAGGGTCTATATTCCTTTCAATGTGGTTGTAATAATTACAGTTAGGTATGTCATATTCAAAGCACAGGAATGAAGAAGAATGAGAACAAGAAGGAGAAGAAGGAGGAGGAGGAGGAAAAGAAGAGAAATTGTAAAGAGAAAAGAGAGGAGGAAAAACCCTTATTTAAGAACAAGGATGAGAATTACAGTGGACCTCTTAACCAGAGAACAGGAAAGCAAGAGAGTAAGTTAATGTTGAAAAAAAAATTGTAAATCAACCTAAAAATCTGTATCTGTTAAAGTTATCCTTTGAAAGTGAAGGAGAAATTTTTAAAAACCAAGATCTGGAATTCATCACCAGCCAAAATGCCCTGCAAGAAATATTAAGAGTTATCTAGAGAGAAGGAAGATGATAAAGGTGAGAAACTTGAATCTACATAAAGAAAGGAAAGCACTGAAGAAAGAATAAATAAAAGTTAAATATTTTTTTCCTAATTCTTATTTGATCTAAAAGATAACTTTTTAAGAACAATTTATTAGGTGATTGGGCTTCACAGGTGGTGCTAGTGGTAAAGAATCTGCCCACCAATACAGGAGACATAAGAGATGTGGGTTCGATGAATCCCTGGGTCAGGAAGATCCCCTAGGGGAGAGCATGGCAACCCACCTCCAGTTTTCTTGCCTAGAGAATCCCAAGGACAGAGGAGCCTAGTGGGCAAGGGTCCATAGGGTTGCAAAGAGTTGGACACGACTGAAGTGACTTAGCAGCAGCAACTTTAGGTCATTATTGATGGGTGAAATGAGTGACAGATATGTCACAGGGGAAGCAGGGAGAAATTGAGAATACTTTCTTACAAGGTACCTATACTACATGGTAAGAATATAGTGTTGTTTGAAAGTGGACTTAAAGTAGATAAAAATGTAAGTTGCAAATTGTAGGGCAACCACTGAAGTTTTAATATAGTCAACATACTAAGGAGATAAAATAAAATGATATAAAATTATCAACTAAAGCTAGAGAAGTCAGACAGAAAGGCGGGAAATAAATATAATGAGTAAAAAGACTTTCAAATATGGTAAGTATTAATCCAATTAGTCCAGGACGCTCGTGGGCAGTCAGATGTACAGTAACGTTTTGGGTCTTTCTGACATATTGGCATGTGGGACAGGAAGATGGTGAGTCTTTCCCACCGTTGTCAGTCGTCTCCACATAGCCACAGTAGCCGGCTCAACTTTTCATGGAGTCCAGAGGAGGACGACAATGGCCTCTCACCATGGAACCGGTGATTAGACTCATTTAGCACTGAGGCCAGTGTTGTTGCTCAGTCCTCAAATAGGTTTCCTCCTCTTGGGCTACGGACGAAATATAAGACATCTAACAGGCACAGAACAGGGGAGATCATGACAATTAAGCAAAATACAAACCACGTTCAGGGTTGATATCACACTCACCTGTGTTTTTTGTCTTGGTCTGCAATACAGTTTGGGATTCCCTGGTAGCTCAGTGGCAAAGAATCTACCTGTAGTGCAGGAGATGAAGGCTCAATCCCTGGGTTGGGAAGATCCCCTGGAGAAGGAAATGGCAACCCACTCCAGTATTCTTGTCTGGAAAATGCCATGGACAGAGGAGTCCGGTGGGCTATAGTCCATGGGGCTGCAAAGGGTCAGAGATGACTGAGGAACTGAGCATGCAACACAGTTCAAAAAACTCAAGTTTTCAGTAATAGAAGAGCATGTCCAAAATCAAGTATACAATGGCCACCTAGTTTTACCTTGGATGTTTGAATGATAACTACTGCATTTTGACTGTCAAATGCCTTCCTGTCCTCAATGGCCAAAGCAGATGCACACTGCCTGTCTGAATGACCACAAAACAGGCTGCTCTGGTCAGGAAAATTTAAGTTAAACTATGTATAAGGAAGAATAACTTCCCCATGCCTCACTACATGCAGATTTCCCAATCGTTTCCTCTTTTGATTGCAAGTCTTTCAATTGAAAGTATTGATGATCAAAATATCCATCAGTAAATTCTGGAGTGCTAGCTCCTCTCCCAGGTTCCCATTATGCCCTGAGGTGCTAGGCCTCCCTTATATTCACCTGGTCATTCACCTTGGGGGAAAACTAATCAGATTTCCTGAATGGGCTCAGAGGTATTAACGGGGAAACACTTTATGTGCTATGCATTTTATCACTTATACCCAATTGTCACACAAGCATTGCACATGTGCTTTTAGCAGCAGACTTAAAGCAGTGTCACTTCATAGTATTTATACTCTGACAATTGTACTAGATAACTTTCTTTCTGTCCAGAGCATCAGGGAAATAAATACAGACCTCAGTTAACAGAACTAGAATTTAACATCCACTGAAGCGTAATATTGTTCTTTCTACAATTACTCTCATCTTTACCAAACACAGCCAAGTTAAAACTAATTTGTTTGCAAAATAAGTCCTGTCAATTGACCACAAAGGTCCCTCCACACTGACAGAGGGGGACATCCTCAGGAGTCTCAGACTGAATTCCCAAAAGGCTTCTCCAGGCCAGGACAGCCAGCCCAAAGGCCTACTATCAGGCTCTGCCTTGGTGGATTTTTCTCATCTAGAACTCCCCAAAATATTGAGATTCCTGAGTCAGTGAATTTTCTCCCTTTAACTTCCTTTAGCTTCAAGTTACCAAAATCTGGAGAGATCATTTAAGACAGAGATTTCCAAAACATAGTTATGTCTATAGAGTTTATCTGAAAAGCTCTTTTCTTCTCCTTTACTCTTAGAAATCACATAAGATTAAAGTTCTAGAGATTCCAGAGAGGTCATTTACGTCTCAAAGGCGCAAGAGAAATATCAATTCCTTCCAGAAAGCCAGCTTAACCAATCACAACAGTCTTCCTTTGACATAATAGCAGAACCATTAGAGGCCATTGTTCTCCAGATCTCTTGGCAGCTCCCTTTAATCAAGGACAGCCAGCACAGGGCCCCCGGTACTTCTGGATGGCCACCCTGGGATTTCTCCTGCTGCTTTCAGGATCGCCTCTGGAACTTTCAAGCCCCACATGATAGTGGATAGCCCCTGCAACTTTTCATTCCTTGTCATATTTTCTGACATCTCATTACTCGCAGGAGTTTCCTCAGTCTCCTGGTTGCTCAGCCAAGACCAAAGAAAGAGCGTGGAGTTAGCAATGTAACATCAATAGTTTAGTGGATGGGGGAGCTTACAGGTATGAGAGACACCCTGCCGTGTGCAGTGGACACAGTGGGAAGGACATGGCAGCAGGGGGAAGGAGGAGATTACCTGTTATAAGGAAATAATATCAGGGGGGCTCATTATATACCAGGGAAGCCAGTAGACGGACACACCTCTCACAGTCTCTTTGATAAGAAAAATCACTAGATGGGGCCTGGGGCAAGAACGTTAGGAAGGTTTGTTATGTGCCTAGGGTGTAGGTGAAGCAGGCACTGGTTAGACTAGGGATGAACAGAGAGCAAGACAAGAGCCATTTTGAGTGGCCTGACCATAAATCTCCCCAAAACCCATCATTGCAGCCTAATCCTGCCAGGAAAAGTGAGAAACTAGCACAGCCTAGGGGAGGTGTGGCAACATCACAACTACACGCAGTGTGATAGCCCAAATGGGATCCTGGAATAGAAGAAGGAAATCTGAAAAATGTGTGCACTCTAGTTAATAACAATGTAATGATATCAGAAGAAACATTAATAACCTCAGATATGCAGATGACACCACCTTTATGGCTGAAAGTGAAGAGGTTCTAAAGAGCCTCCTGATGAAAGTGAAAGAGGAGAGTGAAAAAACTGGCTTAAAACTCAGCATTTAAAAAATGAAGATCATGGCATCCAGTTTCATCATTTCATGGCAAACAAATGGGGAAACAATGGAAACAGTGACAGAATTTATTTTCTTGGGCTCCAAAATCACTACAGATTGTGACTGCAGCCATGAAATTAAAAGATGCTTGCTCCTTGGAAGAAAAGCTATGACCAGCATATTTGATACAGCATATTTTTAATTCAGCATATTAAAAGCAGAGACATTACTTTGCAGACAAAGGTCCATCTAGTCAAAGTTGTGGTTTGCCCAGTAGTCATGTATGGATGTGAGTGTTGGACCATAAAGAAAGCTGAGTGCCAAAGAGCTGATGCTTTTGAACTGTGGTGCTGGAGAAGATTCTTGAGAGTCCCTTGGACTGCAAGATCAATCCTAAAGAAAATCAATCCTGAATATGCATTGGAAGGACTGAAGCTGAAGCTGAAGCTCCAATACTTTGGCCACCTGATGCGAAGAACTGACTCATTAGAAAAGATCCTGATGCTGGGAAAAATTGAAGGCAGGAGGAGAGGGGGATGACAGAGGATGAGATGGTTGGATGGCATCACTGATTCAACAGACATTAGTTTGAGCAAGCTCTGGGAGATTGTAAAGGACAGGGAAGCCTGGCATGCTGCAGTCCATGGGGTTACAAAGAGTTGGACATGACTGAGTGACTGGAAAACAATGATATCAGTTCATTAGTCGTGACAAAATAAAGTACAGTAATAAGAGGTGTTAACAACAGAGAAATGCGGGTGTAGGGTATACAGGAACTTCTTGTACTCACCTCACAACTTTTCTTTAAATCTAAAACTATTCTAAAATAATGTCAGGCGAGTGTATGCTCCTTGGTTCTTGTCTCATCACAACAATGATCTGGAGTGACGGACATTAAAGCCCTCAGCGCATCACAGCTCTCGGGTCTTGAACAAACCGTGTCATGGCTCTTAGACAAATCAGTGTTACAGCTCTATTTTACTTAGAAGATAACAGGAGAATCCATCCTCGAAGAAGAGAGGAGAGTGGAGGAGCACGCCAGCATGCAGTGTGTGTGTCTGTGGTGGGGAGGGGAGAGAGAGAGAGAGAAAGAGCCCTTTGGCTCCTCTTTTTATATGTTTTTTTCTTCCCCTGGGCCTGCGCTATGCAAATTGGGCTTAGGCAGGAGCGCTGTTCTACCTGAAGTCCTCACTCCGGTCCTCGGACCTTCCTTTGACTTTCCTCTGTTCTATTTTCGTGGGCTTTTCTCTTCCTTGTCTTTTAGCCACCGCCATTTTGGACACCTTTTTTCTATTCTAACTACCTAACAATAAAAAGTCTATTTTGAAGAAACACTAAGGAAGTTTTCTGCAATCCCTCATTTCCACCTTAATCTCTCTTCTTCTGTGTTTATATTACTGATTGATGTTTTACTAAAGTCTTCAGTTGTATGGTTGAAAAAGAATTCAATTTAAAATTGCACTGTTACAGAGTCCAAGTTCACTCTGCTCACCGCATGAAAGGCCAGTGAATCCAAGAGACAAGGTGTTGAGGCAGGAATATGACTTTATTTGGAAGCCAGCTGACCAAGAAGATAGCCGACTAATGTCTCAAAATAACCATCTTCCTGCGGTCGGGAAACCAGGTTCTTTTGTAGAACCAGAAAGAGAGGTAGTGGGGAAGTAAAATGAAAAGGTAGAATAGAGAGGGAGTGGCAATGGGGAAGTAAAGTAAAAAGGGCCACCTGTCTTGCAAAACATCTCCAGGAATGGCCAGTCTTTAGAAATTATATGTTAATCTCTTCTTTTCACAGGGTGAGATTATCTCCCTATGAGTTAAACAAAGGCATTTTAGTTGAACAGTCAAGCAGAGGGGCAGAGTTCTCTGAGACAGTCCATTATGTATGATTATAGTATTCAAAGCAGTGAAAAACAAAGGTTAAAGTCCAAGGAACAGATTCAACAGGGAGTGAAAGTTGGCGCTTCCCAGTTGCAGTAGAAGTCTTTAAGATTGAACACATATATGTAGGGACTGGACCTAATAATTCTTATATTTAGTTCTTCATATATAAATGGTTAATACCTTGACAGAATAGTTTGATTAAATAACAAGGAACATAGCTACAGATGGGCAGTGTGAATAGGACTCTAGAGGATTTTATCTGCTAAGAGGACTTTGGTCAATTTGTTGGAATAATTGATGACAGCACAGCTCTCAAAACCAATGAAATGTTTATGTCAAGAATAAATGAAAAATTATGAGTATCAGCTTGTCAGATCTATACATGCCTAAAATAGTATATTTTTTCAGCTCTGGCTGCCCAACAAATATAAGCACTATTTCTATACTCTGCAAGTTCCTGGTGGAAAATGAAATGTCTGACCCTGGCAGTTGGAAGGACTTCACTTCCTTGTAGCAGCTTCTCTAGTTCTATTAAGATTGGCCACAATTAGAATGATTCCCTACATCTGAGTCTGTCTCTGTTTCATAAATAAATTCATTTGGGTCACATTTGAGATTCCACATATAAGTAATATGTATTATTTATCTTTCTTTGTCTGGTTTATTTAGCATGGTAATATCTAAGTCCACACATGTTGCTGCAAGTGGTGTTATTTCATTCTTTTTTATGACTGAGTAGTATTCTATTGTTTTCTTCTTCGTCCATTAATCTGTTGATGGACATTTAGGTTGCTTCTGTGTCTTGATGATTGTAGATAGTGCTTCTCTGAATATTGGGGTGTATGTACATTTTAAAATTAGTTTGGTCTGGATATATACCCAAGAGTGGGATGATGTGGTAACTCTATTTTTAGTTTTTTTGAGGAACCTCCATACTGTTCTGCATAGTGGCTGCACCAATTCACATTCCATCCAACAGTGGAGGAGGGTTGCCTTTTCTCCACACTCTCTCCATCATTTGTTCTTTGTGCACTTTTTAATGATGACGATTCTGACAGATCCGAGGTGGTACCTCACTGTAGTTTTGATTTGTATTTCTGAAATAATTAACAATATTGAGCATCTTTTCATGTGCCTGTGGATCATCTGTGTGTCTTCCTTAGAGAAATGTCTATTTATAAGAGACTTATGGTTGCCAAGGGAGAAGGGGTGAGTGTGTGTGTGGTGGGGGAGAGATTGGGAGTTTGGGATTAGCAGATGCAAACTATTATATATCAAACAGATAGACAATAAGGTCCTACTGTATAACACAGGGAACTATACTCAATATCCTGTAATAAACCATATGGAAAAGAATATATATATATATATCATATATATATATATATAACTGAATCACTTAACTGCACTCCAGAAACATACAATGTTGTAAATCAACTACCCTTCCATAAAAAATAAATTTTGAAAATAAACAAATGAAAAGAATAATTCCACCTCCCTATTCGGCTTCTCATTCTTTGTCCTGGCCCTAAAAAGTTTCTCATTTCTCTACTGCATAGAAGTAGAACCGCCTTGCTTTTCACTAGTGCAAGTCATTTACATGAGAAAGCAGAATTCTATAAACAGAAAACATACTCACTGGACTATAGATCTACTTCCAAAAGAAAATATATTGTGGAAGCAAATGAAAGAAATTGCACATGCAGAATTTTTAAATGCATATCTTAACAGATCTAATCTCACTTAATGATCATATTTATGGGGAATACTAATAAACTACTTCCACTGAAACCTTTTGTCTTCCCACTGGGATTTCAGGATATATGCTTCCTTGCTTCTTAACTTGAAATAGCTTGGCCTTTAATGACATGTGAATGGGAAAGCAGCACAAAATACCTTTTTAAAGTCAACTTAGACAGAACAATCCTTTTTCTCATGTGAATTCTGTAAAGATAACATAATAACCAAGCAGGAAGTGAAAATAGAAGATGACCCTGCCCCCCCAAAGAAAACCTGATTAAAATGGAAAGGTTAAACTTACTTACGATATCAAATGTTTTCATCATGGGAATGGAAGTGCAAGTAAATGAAAACTGTACAAATAACCTCACTTTACATAACTAACATTTACTGAGGATTTCTCCTGTATCTCATTGACCTTAGCATACATTATGGATTATATTTTTCCAACTAGAATTATTTTGAATGAACTGAATGTAATATTTTGTTACAATAAATATACAGATTATTTTCAGTTAAAAATCTTTTAAAATATTACAGTGCTTTCCTTTAAATTGTAATCTCATTGCATTTAGAGCCATCCTTCACAGAGGAGGGGGTGGGCTGTAAAGGCAGACTGTGGAATTTTCCAACTGAGTGAAGTCTGCCTCTTTTTATGTCTTTGTGAGCTGTGAGGTGGAAATTCACACAGAGAGCTAGATAAGGTATCTGATCTACTGTGACCACTGCATTCTCTTTCTCTATTCATATTCGAAATTTCCTCTGTCCCTTCAAGTTTACATGCAATAAAATCAAAGGATGGATAACAAAAAGTCAGAAGATTTTGATAATGAATTTGGGACTGAATAAACTGGCTTATGCTTCCCAGATGGCTCAGTGGTAAAGAATCTGCCTGCCAATGCAGGAAATGCAAGAGATGTGGTTTTGGTCCCTGGTTTGGGGAGATCCCCTGGAGAAGGAAATGGCAACCCACGCCAGTATTCTTGCCTGAAAAATCCCACGGATGGAGAATTCTGGCATGTCCATGTGGTTGCAAAGAATTGGACACGACTGAATGGGCATGGAGTGGCTTATGAAGAATGGGAGCAAAGAAATATTCCTTGACATGACTTTCACATGCTAAACAACGTGTTGAGACCAGATATTTATTTTCTTTACAGAGTAGATATTGCATATCAAAATCTTTTAAAAAACCAAGTCACTCACTTTCTGTTCAGAAAGAAATGTTCATCCTGAAGGATTATTTCATTGGTGTTCATTCAACCACAGTTCAACAAACTGCTAAGCATCTGTCCTTGCATTAGACCATGGCAAGTGCCCCATCAATAACACACCATCTGCCTGGTGATAGAATATATCCAGACAGAAGCAACCAGAGTGTTGGCATGAAGTTGTAGAGATCCTATCCACAGTCCACACACACATACATATATACTTTTGTATGTGTATGCGCAAAGTCCCACATACACACACACACATGAAATCATTATGAGGAAGAAATATGGCATATCAAAGAAATAGATTTTTGAGGAAAATTCTTTAGACAGTAGGCTCTGAAAGAACAAAAATCAACATTAATATATTAGGCGTTAGATACTTTACTATGCTATGGAGTCAACTTTCACCACCACCCCCGCCCCCAACTTACAGGGCACACAAAGGCAATGAAAGAAATAAACCACAATGAGGAGTGGCCTTGGTGCAATAAACTTCTATGAAACCATTTGTGGAGGTTTAGAACATAGTCTTTTGACAGGAAGGTTGGATTTCACATACCAGCCCCATCTTTCATTTCCTATGAAACCATAGGAAAACCACATCATCTCTATCCCTTATCTTCTTGTCTATGACCTGAAGAGTGTCTGTGGCAAATGGAAAAAGCTTTAAAAAGCTTAATAACTATCACGTCTCCCTTTTCACCAGTGGAAATGTTCTTTTCTTTATATCTCCAATTATTTTCATTGTTCTAATCCTTCAAGGCCTACCTCAAACACAAAAGTAATAATAATAACAGACTTTAGAAACTCCCAAGTTCTCCAAGTTCACCCTGCACAGAACTAATTGCCCTTTATTGATCTCAGATGGCCTGGGCTTCAGTTCCTGACCAGAGATTGAGGTCAGGTGGCAACAGTGAGAGCTGAATCCTTGCCACTACACCAGTGATCAGTGACAAGGCCCTGGACCTTCAGCTTTGCATAAAAATAATTTCCACAAAGAGGGCAAGTAGTGAAATAAGTATTTATTAGGAGGAGAAAAAGAGTACAGTACATGTGGATAGACACACAGGCAGACTCAGAGAGAGTCACTCCCTCATGGTTTACTTTTATGGGCCATTTCTTCTGGTTCTCCTTTGGCCAATCATTTTGATTTGCCTGGTTCAGATTCCATATTTGGAATATCTCAGGATCGTCCCATGTATGTGCACTCATCTCTTAGCTAAGATGGATTCCACCAAAAAGGCCTATGGGTAAAGAGCATCAGTTAGCATCACTCCCCTTTGACCTCCAAGGAGCATTTCTGTGCATGTGTATTCAGAGAGGTCTCCTGACTTCAAAATACGTGGTCTCTTCTATCTGGGTAGGGCCCAACCTTCTGTCTCAATTGTCCCGCCATTCTCAACTTGAAGTATTAGTCTGCAGTGAATGAGTCTCCAATCACTTGACCCTTGGGGGGACCATCTATCTCCTGTCTCATTCTCTGCTCCTAGAACACCTTGGAAACATCATCAGTTGTGGTAAGTTGGAGTATATTGGAAGGAACCAGGCCTTAAAAAACTTTTTCAGGAAGACCACTCCAAATTTTGATACATCTTTAAATTGGGGTTAGATAGGAGAAAATCCAGTCTTCTGGATATTTTGACACAAATCCCCAGTAAAATTTTTGAGACATCCCCTCCCAAATCTCTCTAACTCCGTACTACTCCCCTAACATATCACATTGTATTAGAAGAAAGAACAGTGACTTAACCATTTTGCTGCTCCTCACTCTAATCACAAAACTGAGAAACATTGCAATGTTCATTACATGCATCTTGACTAACTCAATGAAAAATAGCCTTTGTTCTTTCTCTAGAGAATATATTTCTAACTTAAAATGGATTTATAGGATATAGGTAAGGGTACCTTCTCCCTGTAGGTTTAAGAACTAATACTGCCATTAGGCTGACTCAACACTCAAAAATCTGACTTGCTATGGTAATATATATGTATTTTTTTAAGGAAAATGTATATGTGTTTTATTATAAAATATATATATATATATAATTTTCAAATGAATACATTGGTTCAGTGATGCAAACATATTTAATTAGCACTAGTCTCTTCTCTGCAATGTCTTGTCTTTTTGAACATTTCCATGAAGAGGACATGTAATGTCTAACATCTACTGGACAGTTGGATAGCTAGAATTTCATAGCATGGGAAAAATGAAAAACTCTAATTATAATTTGATTTAAAAGATAGAATTTGGTCTTTGATGATGCCCACTACATGGCCCAGGAATAAAAATAGAGAAAGAAAGGGTGAGAGTGAAGAATAAGGGGACAAAAATCAGGCTGAGGAAGAAAGCAAAAAATAGGAAGTGTGGGAAGGGAAGATTTGTTTTTTCCATCTGTTTTCTTAAGTCTGTTTACTTAAGTATGTCAATGTCATTAAACAGCTTTTCAGAAAAACATGAAGAGAATGGAAAATCATGATGGTAATAAGTAGTTCAGGCTCAGAATCTTTAATAACCAAGTAAAAACACTAACCCCTGGCATTTTCATCAGCCCTTACCAAGGCAGCCGTTAGAGCCAGATCAGTAGCAACTGCATTTTTAATTATTCAAGATAAAGCACATGTTTTGAGATTCAGGAATGTAAAACATGATCGTGCTTTGTCGAATACATTAGAGAGTAAATTAGGCTAAGGCTGACAATTAAAGCACGTTTCTAAATGTAAGGCACACGACGAGACTGCTGACTAGTAGTTCAGTAATTGAATTCCTCATAGAAACACTTCTATCATCCATACAATTAGGACACTTCCATTTGCAAGTGTCAGAAAGCCAACTCTAACCTAAGAAATGGAATTTAATGACTTAGGTAATTGAGAAATCCCCTAGGTATGCTAATTTAAGGCGCAGATAGTTTCGGGGGCTTAATGATAATTTTCCTTCTGTCTTCTCCTTCATTTCTTTCACTCCTCTCTTCCTGTCTCCTCCCTTCTCCTCTCCCCTCACCTCTTCTCTCCTGTTTCACCTTTCTCTCTCTCCCATTGCTCCTTCCTCTTCTCTTGGCTTTCATTTCTTCTGGGTTGTCTTCATTCGTAGGAGGCTCTATCTCTATGGTGAGTATTAGCCATCAGAATTATGGAACTCGATTTTGAAAGCTGAGGAAACAATAGAAAAAGAGCTGCTTTGGGGAGCCTTGGTGAAAGTTCCTTGGAAGATGCTGATCTGCATGAGCTGGGTTGTCTAACTACCTCTGAATCAACCCAGCAGGTCTTAAAGTGGTAGTGCTCTGACTGGCCAAGGTTGGGTCACATGCCTTCTCTGTGTTGCCAGGAAAAGGCATGACCAACTCTACCCAAAACCAAGGAGTTCTTTAGGTTTTGATGAGTAGTGAAGTAGGGGCCACAAGACATCTCAAACTTTAGTGCATATTTAATCAAACTGAGAACCATGTTAAAAATGTGGATTCTCATTTAACAAGTCAGGGTGAGATAAGAAATTCTGAACTCAAAACAAGACAGTAGGCAGTGTTGATGCTGTTGCTTTGGGAACCACATTGAAAACCCTGCTAGTTGGTCATAGATGCACTGCTCTGTGCTCTGCTTAGTCACTCAGTTGTGCCCAACTCTTTATGACCCTGTGGACTGTAGCCCGCTAGGCTCCTCTGTCCATGGGATTCTTCAGGCAAGACTGCTGGAGTGGGTTACCATTTCTTTCTCCAAGGAATTTTCCCAATCCAGGGATCGAACTCAGGTCTTCTGCATTGCAGGCAGATTCTTTACCAACTTATCCACCAGGGAAACCCATAGAAATAGAGCAGGCAACAAAAAGACACAAATTAAACTACCTGGTGGGTATCCCAGCTGGCGCTGACGGTAAAGAACCCGCCTGCCAATGCAGGAGACACAAGAGATAAGGATTTCCTTCCTGGGTTGGAAAGATTCGCTGGAGAGGGGCGTGGCAACCCACTCCAGTATTCTTGCCTGGAGAATCCCATGGACAGAGGAGCCTGGCAGGCTGCAAGTCCATAGCATCACAAAGAGCTGGACATGACGGAAGTCACTCAGGATGCATGGAAATTACCCAAACAGGTTAAGACATATTCCATCATTATGGAATATTAGGAAAATATTTTTGAAAAAACCCAAGCAGGTTAAGACATATTCCATTATTATGGAATATCAGGAAAATATTTTTGAAAAAAACACAAATTTTGAATGAAAATAGGAGCAGTCCTTCAAAATGCCACATATAACAAAATAAATTTTTTTTTAAATAGTATGTAAAATAGAGACCAGCATGATTCAGATTTGGGTGTGCATCAAAGAATATTATGTGTACAGTTCAGTTCAGTCACTCAGTCGTGTCCGACTCTGCGACTCCATGGACTGCAGCACGCCAGGCTTCCCTGTCCATCACCAACTCCCAGAGCTTGCTCAAACTCTTGTCCATTGAGTCAGTGATGCCATCCAACCATCTCATCCTCTTTCATCCCCTTCTCCTCCTGACTTCATTCTTTCCCAGCATCAGGGTCTTTTCCAATGAGTCAGCCCTTTGTTCGAATCAGGTCACCAAAGTATTAGAACTTCAGCTTCAGCATCAGTCCTTCTAATGAATATTCAGGACTGATTTCCTTTAGGATTGATGGGCCATTACATTACATTGCTTATGTGTACAACTTCTATAGATTATAAATGACCTTCACTATGCTATAAGATGAATTCTACTGTGATTGCAGATATATATTCATAAGAAAATTAAACTATGTTTAGTTTTTCTACATATATTTTTACACGCCTAGATAATACTAATTCTATACCTGTAGTTTAGCTTCTTCTAAAATAATTCCATATGACGGTATACCAATATAGAACAAAAATTTCCAGGTCATAACTGATCGTCCTATTATTTTAAGTCATAATTCATAAAATATTCCTAGACAACAAAAATATTTAATCACCCAGTACCAAATTATATTAGACTTAATTAAGTGTCCTAAGATCTCTGCAGTGTCAGAGCGCCCTCCTGTGTCTCCTCTGGCCAGGGTTGTTTGCATCTATCGGGTTCCTTGTTTTTTATGCCTACATGACTCAGATACAATAAATTTCTTTGTCATTGCTAAAACTGTTGAAGAACTACGATCAAGAACCTCTGCTGAAATCTGTGTGTAAAATCTTACGTCTATTGTTATTTCTCCTACATCTGAAAACTCAGCTGATGTTGAAATGTAGTTGTTTTGGTCTGCCTTCAGCTTACTACTTGTCTGACTCTTTGGGACCCCGTGGACTGCAGCCCGCCAGGCACCTCTGTCCATGGAATTTTCCAGGCAAGAATACAGGAGTGGGTTGCCATTTCCTACTCCAGGTTATAAGAAAGAGATAAATCACAAACAAATGGGTTGATATAAGGATTTCGTTTTTAGAAATATATAGAATATAGCCTATTAGGGACTGGAATAATTCAACCAAACTGTACCTTTTTTGTCCAAATAATTGATTATTGATTTGATCATATATAAAAATAAATATATTGACATTGTATGTTAATATATTTATCTGGTAGTTAAGTGTACCAAGAAGTAAACACATTATATCTTTGTTCTATATACCTTTTTTATTTATATGTATTTCTTTTTTTTTAATTGAAGTGTAGTTGATGTATAATATATGTTTCAGGCATACAGAATAGTGATTCAGAATTTGTAAAGGTTATATGCCATTTACAGTTATTACAAAATGTGGACCATATTCCTGGATTGTACTGTATGTCCCTGTAGTTTATCTATGCACAGTAGTTTGTATCTCTTAATGTATACCCCCATCTTGCCCCTTCCTTCTCTCCTCTGGTAACCACTTGTGTTTTTTCTGTATCTGTGAGTTGTTTCTATGTTACTATATACATTCATTTATTTTCTAGATTCCACATGCAAGTAATATCGTATGGTTTTTGTCTTCCTTTGACATATTATCTAGCACAGGAAATTATAGCCCTTTTCTTTTAATAACTTTCAGTGGAGTATAATGTGAAAAATGACTGAATCATTATGCTCTACTCCTGAGACTAATATTGTAAATCAACTATATTGAATAAAAATAAAGTAATTAGCCTCCAACTAACAAAAATAAATGAAAAAATAAAAATAAAAAAGTGCTGAGAAAAGAAAAAGTAAGTACACACTTATGAAAATTCAGAAAATTTTGTAAGAAATGACGAACAGATGTTCTTCTGGGGAATTCAAAAGTGTGATAGAAGCCTGGTAGGAAGTATGCTATACCTTTCTGTGTTGCTCGAATTTTGCCATTAGCTTGTATTAATTTATTTAAATACTTTTAATGACTTTCTGTACCTCATGCACCAATTCATTTAACAGATATTATTATTTTGTCCACACCAAGTAGGATGTGGCATCTTAGTTCCCCAACCAGGGATCAAACTGCATCCCTTGCATTGGAAGCATAGAGTCTTAACCACCGGACTGCCAGGAAAATCCCTAATAGGTATTATTAAGAGCCAACTTAATGAAGAAACTGTGCTAGATGCAGAGATCTTGATAACTAACACCGACTTGGGTGCTGTCCTCTTTCAGCTTACAGTCTATCTGGGCACACAGATAATAGATAGTTACAAGGGCAATAGCTAATGTAAGTAGGAAATAAAGGTACTGGCCAAAGGGTGTTATTCTCAAGATCATAGTGACAGTTCTTAGTTTCCCCAAAATTGAATTCTGATGGATATCATTTTCATTTTGTTTATTTATTTTACTCTAAATCCTCTCTAAAAATTAATTTTTGAAGTGTCATTGTGCCTTCAGGAAAGCTGTCTTATGCAAATAACATATTGATTGAGTCTCATTTCTGTCTCCTTAAACAGGCTTATTCTAAAGATTACCTTGTACCCACATGTTACCACATATGGACAATCAAAGGGCACCTTCTAAAACACAACCTTTTCAATGTTTCAGGTGTTTAAATGGGCATTTCAAGCCTCAGCACCAAGAATTTAATTGCATGTACAGCAATCGTTGTTCCAGTGTACCTAAAGTCCCCCACTAACCGTACCACATACCAGATCAGCTACATGTCCTCTTCTGAAATTCATGAGAGTCAAGTATGAGCATGGGAGAGAGAGTGACTTGGAGTGAGACATTCCTCAAAATGAATGCCAGCTCTGCCCCTTATGTATTCAGTTCCTCATCTTCTCATCTGTAAAACAGGTAATCTGTGCTGACAATATATACTGCAAAAGATTATTGGATGCTTCCTTGAGAGAACATTATGTAAAGCACCTACTGGTCCAGTGTGTGTTAGTCACTCAGTCGTGTCCGACTCTTTGTGACCCCATGGACTGTAGCCTTCCAGTTTCCTCTGTCCATGGGATCCTCCAGGCAAGAATACTGGAGGGGGGTACCATTTCCTTCTCCAGGGGATCTTCCCAACCCAAGGATCAAACCCGGGTCTCCTGCACTGCAGGAGGATTCTTTACTGTCTGAGACACCAGGGAAGCCCCCTGACTTCAAACAATGGGAACCATTGCTATTGTGTTAACTTGCATATCGTGTTGACTATCTAGAAAATATTTTTTCTCTTCTCTTGTGAGTTTGACACTCTTCATTTTTTAAAACAGATTTTGTTGAATAATAAGAAAGAAGATGAACAACTAAAACATTGCCCCAGACCAAACCAATGCATTATTTTTAATCCTCATAGCCAATGGTACTCTAATTCATTGCAGCTTACAGTAAAGACCCTCAGAGGTAGCCATAGAGTAAAGCTCAGGGTTCCACCACAGCAGCTCCAGACAACCTTAACCTGCCTAAGATGTCAGCTGGATTCAGAGCAACACAGGGCAGGAAGAGATGATCCTCAGATCTTATTTTACCCTAGGTGGCATGATCACGGACAATAGCTTTTGAATTCCTATCTGTAAAACATAATGGATTCATTCAGTAGTTAATAACTATGTATCTTGAGAGCCAAATTATGTTTTTCTATGAATGAATATGCTCTCTTGATTAATGTCTCCTTCCTTGAAATTGTGTATTAGCTTATCATTCTGAAACAATAGATTGATAACTGAAAGGGATATTTTTTAGAATAGTTATGTTTTAGAGAAGTATCTATTATATAAAAAGGGTTAGCAGTACATATTTATCTCCTGGGTTACAAATCATGCTTACAACAAATACGGGTACATGAAAGTAGTGTCATATATCATGATATTTTGTACAGATTGCTCCATTGTGACTGCATTGATCGTAACCAGTGTTAAGCCTGTGAAAGTTTATGCTTTATTTGTAGCATAATGAATCAGTGTTTCTACAGCATGATTTACAAGCTCATTCACAATATTTCATAAGAATAAAATGAATACATTATTAAAATATTGAGAGGTCTCTAAACATGGCTTAGGAAGTAATTGCCAAGAGTGGGGACTGCTCTTCTATCCAATATTCATAATCCACTTCAATAGTTTGAAGTTATTTTTAATAAGTGACTGCCTTGTCATGGATTCTACTTGCCAGTCACCCTTACATCTTAGTAGGACCTTGCAGTTAATTCCTGCCAGTGGAACGGATGCAGTATATGATAGCTTGGGTCAAGGTAGTTTTGAGATGGGAATAGTTTTATATTTTTGCTTTCTCTCTCTGCCAGCTGAATGAATATCAGTCTGTGACGATCTTAGAAGACGTGTTGGTGATGGTGCTGTGCTGTTCTTAGTCACTTCAGCTGTGTCCGACTCTTTGCGACCCTGTAGGGGTCCTAGCCCACTAGGGTCCTCTGTCCATGGGGATTCTCCAGGCAAGACTTAAGTGGGTTGCTGTGCCCTCCACAGTGGATCTTCCCCACCCAGGGATTGAACCCTTGTCTCTTACATCTCCTGCATTGGCAGGTGGGTTCTTTACCACTGTGCCACCTGGCTGATGATGGTATAACTTCCAATATTCTGGATCCCTGAATGACTTTATGGAGTAGAATGCCCTACCCCACCAACCAAAATCACCTGCACAGGTCCTTTTATCACTGAAAAATAAATATTTGCTGTACTAAGGAACTGAAATGTGGGTGTTGGCTTGTTAAAACAAGTGTTACCCTACTTAACACAACAAAGGCACATTTTGCCCAAGGCTCCAGAAAAAAAAAGACACAGTTTCACAAGTCATTGTTAATCTGGGTGTGAGAAGGTACAGAACACTTGAACTCTGGCCTTTGATTAAAACAGTTAAATCAACCCAAGCAAGCAGACCCAAAATAAACCAGTTGACTCAGATCTAAATAAAAAACATGAAAGTTACTACTGAATTTTCCTAAATGTTTTAAAGGTCTGTTTCCTACAGTTAAATAGATCTAAGTATTTTTAGCATTATCTTTAAATATTGTCATCACCCTTAAAAATCAGTGATATTTTGGTGCAAGTAAAATAATACTTACATGATCAGAGAAGGCACCTGTTATAGTTATAAACCTAAAAATAGCAACTGCTGTTAGGAGTATCATTTTCGATATATCTAGTATTATGAAAGAAAGTATTTAAGAAGGAGATCAATTTCATTTGCCATAAAAAGGAGTTGGCATTTATTACCTGGTTTCGAGGGAACTGCTATCCTTCAACAGAACAGCTCTTTTAAAGAGCTGTTTTTCTATTACCAAATCAGATCCATGCTGGAAGCTTAGGTTTTATTGGGGAAATATTCAGGGCCTTATTAAAGTGGGAAGGTGGGATAGATGTGCTTTTCAGGGGAAGATGGGTCTTGTTAGCAGATTTGTTGTTGTTTAGTCGCTAAGTCGTGTATGACTCTTTTGCGACCCCAGGGACTGTAGCCCACTAGGTTCCTATGTCCATGGGATTCTCCAGGCAAGAATCCTGTAGTGGATTGCCATTTCTCTCTTCAGGGGATCTTCCTGACCCAGGGATCGAACCCATGACTCTTGCATCTCTTGCATGGGCAGGTGGGTGCTTTACCACTGAGCCACCAGGGACACTTGTTAGCAGGTTCAGTTCAGTCACTCAGTCGTGTTTGACTATTTGCGGCACCATGGACTACAACACGCCAAGCTTCCCTGTCCATCACCAGCTCTTGGAGTTTGCTCAAACTCATGTCTATCGAGTTAGTGATGCCATCCAAACATCTCATCCTCTGTTGTCCCCTTCTCCTCATGCCTTAAATCTTTCCCAGAATCAGGGTCTTTTCAAAAGAGTCAGTTCTTCACATCAGGTGGCCAAAGAATTGGAATATCAGCTTCAGCATCAGTCCTTTCAATGAACACCCAAGACTGGTCTCCTTTAGGATGGACTGGTTGGATCTCCTTGCAGTCCAAGGGACTCTTAAGAGTCTTCTCTAACACCATAGTTCAAAAGCATCAATTCTTTAGTGTTCAGCTTTCTTTATAGTCCAATTCTCACATCCATACATGACTACTGGAAAAACCATAGCCTTGACTAGATGGAGCTTTGTTGGCCAAATAAGGTCTCTGCTTTATAATATACTGTCTAGGTTGGTCATAGCTTTTCTTCCAAGGAGCAAGCATCTTTTAATTTCAAGACTGCAGTCACCACCTCCAGTGATTTTGGAGCCCAAAAAAATAAAGTCTGCCACTGTTTCCATTGTTTTCCCATCTATTTGCCATGAAGTGATGGGACCAAATGTCATGATCTTAGTTTTTCGAATGTTGAGTGTAAACCAATTTTTTCACTCTCCTCTTCACTAAAGAGACTCTTTAGTTCTTCATCGCTTTCTGCCATAAAAGTGGTGTCATCTGCATATCTGAGGTTATGGCTATTTCTCCCAGATTCATTATGTACATATAAATATGTATATATCTTTATATATTCTCTACTTTGTATACAGACACACATACACACACCATACACACACTCAGGCACAGAAAGGTATTTATGTAGAATAGAGTTTAATAAAACACTCATTTTTCACTGATTGAATTGAATTAACTAGCAACTAGACATTTAATTAAATATATAAAATATATAACATGAAAGTATATATTAAGCTATAATGTATAAATATGTAAACATAAGTAATATATAATTCAAAAGTGAAAATATTAGTTGCTCAGTTGTGTCTGATTCTTTGCAATGCCATGGACTATAGCCCACCAGGCTCTTCTGTCCATGGAATTCTACAGACAAGAATACTGGAGTGGGTAGCTATTCCCTTCTCCAGGGGATCTTCCCAATCCAGGGATCAAACATGGGCCTCCTGCAATGTAGGCAGATTCTTTACCATCTGAGCCACCAGGGAACCCCACAATATATAATGCAAAATGTACATTTAAAATAAAATGTAAATATATGCATATATATTTCAATAAATCTGTTTGGTAAAAGTCAACTTGATCAGTCAAAAATAAGTATTAAACCTTTTAACTTTTCTGTGTCTTGTTCCCTCACCTGTAAGTCTAAGATAATAAAAATCCATAAATTGCATCATTTTGAAGTTGAAACTATGTATATTAAACACCCCAAATTGTAGTTGGTTTATATGTATCAGTTCAAAAATGTTAGGTCTTATTCTTTTGTTATTAAATGGATGTTTATATTTTGTATGCTTTCAAAATCAACTATTAGTTACAACTGACTTTACTAGGTAACTATCAATTGTTATCTATGTATATAGATATATATATATATATGATTATGTTTATATAATGCTTTGTGCTTTATAAATGTATTCTACCTGTAATTTTATTCAGCTTTCAAAGGAATTAACTAGAAAGTTTTTATTCAGAATGTAGAAAAGTCTGTTTATTTTACTATTATTAATTCAAGTAGACGCAAGTCGAAATGTAAAATCAAGGTAAAATAGAAGAAAGATACTAGTTTATGACATTCTTGCCCCCTTCAGAAACCAGATCTTGAAGCAGCATAATAATTCCTCCTCCTTTGTAGATAGAATCCTTTTAATAAACTGTGATCCATCAGGCTATCAGAAAAGCAACAGATGCAGTTTGGGGAGAAAACTGAAAGGACGTTTATGAAAAGCACTATGATTTTCCCTTCAAAGAGTATTCATAGAGAGCCTGGTAAAAGGGAGTGAAATCGTCCATTCCTGTCCGAGAACACTTCAGGAGAAGGACTTTTTGTTGTTGAGCCTTACATCTACCAAGAATCTCCTTTTTAATAGCAGGACCAGGTCGTGTTACAAAACATACACTGCAATTTATTGCAGTTTCCTTGTTTCACCGTGGTCTCTGATCATCTTTCACTTCTTAGGGAAAGAGAGCTTAAAGGAAAAGGGATGCTCAGGTTTAATGAGCTGGAGCTCTCAGTAGTTTGTGTAGAGAGTCGGGGCAGGGGCCAAGCAGGAATGGGGATAGCAGAAGGATAGAGTTTGTTGGTTTTATTCTTTTGTTAAATATTCTGGATGAAAATTTTCTTTCCTTCGTATTTAAAATTGCCCTCAGTATTCTGACCTCAACTGAAATTAAACAAGAAAACTAACTTGCTGAATTGATGTAGGCAAAGTCAAAAAGGCTCCTAATTTCCACAGGTTATTTACCCTGCCTTTGTGCAAAAGCGCTCGACAACCAGAATAAATGACTATGCAGCTGCCTGTTTATAATGAAGAGCACGCCATCACTGCTGCCTACTAATTACAAGCCCAGGAGCTTAATTAAGATCTAATTATTCATTTTAGAACCATATTGCCTTAATTCTCTTGCAAAAAAAGGTCAATCCATAGATACAGTCAGTAGTGGATCTGTCACCCACCTGGAATGTAGCTTTTGAGGGACTTTCAGAGCACATTTGATGGATTTACTAATGTTCCTTTTATCTCTGAGAAATAGCTTATTTTGTTGCAGTAAAAAGTTCTTGTGTCTCCCAAAGCTTCCATTCAATTCTCATTTGAAAGAATAAAATGCTTTTTTAGGATGACATTTTTTTTTTTTTTGGTACAATCTGAAGGTATGGAAATGTGCATATAAATACAGTTAGCTGTTGACTCTTTTATCTAATTCATGACTTAGTCTAAATGGCTTGAGATAGTTACTATTTCCTGATACTCATAGCAAAAAGAAAATCCTGCAACAGATGTTAACTGCTGGGGTTGTAATACAAGTATACTATATATCAGGCTTCCCAGGTGGCTCAGTGGGTAAAGAATCTGCCTGCAATGCAAGAGATGCAGGAGATAGATTTCCTGGAGGAGGGCATGGCCACCCACTCCAGTATTCTTGCCTGGAGAATTCCACGGACAGAGGAGCCTGGTGGGTTACAGCCCAGATGGTTGCAAAGAGTCAGACACGACTGAGCGACTGAGCACAGACATGGGTATATAGAAGTGAGGGGCTTCTATTATCTATTGGACAGGCAGATCTTCTTCCTGCTTGGGGAAATTTAGTCTGAACTATTTATTCATCTAACCAAGATATCTTGGAAGGAAAATTATATACAACTCCCACCTACCTATCTGTAACCAGTGGAGGTTACCAATATTTACTAAGAGAGCCTGTATAAGTAGTTATTGTAGCTTTGAGGCCCATGTGCAGTTTAATGCCCCAAAAGCCTTAGAGTTGCAAGTTATTTTAGTAAACACTGTTAATCTACGCAGGTTAGAAGTGGGGGTAGGTGGGGATCGTTTGTCCATTTTTATATCCAGATATCTAATGTTGTTTCTAATATCATATCTAATGATGTTTCAATGCAGATACAAAAATTTAGTAGAGAACAGGCTCAGTCACTTAAGTGATCCACAGAGCTTAGGAATGATGGTCATAGTCTATAATTTTCATATGATCCTGTGAAAAAGGAAAATGTATTTTATGGTCGGGTCAGGATGACTTTTGGTGACTTTCCCAAATCCATCATATTAGGTTCATCAAAGTTTAAAAAATAAAAAACACGAAAAATTTTATGTGAGTTTAAATTTTGGTTTTGCTAAAACTGCCATCCAGCCACAGAAGATTATGAAGTTTGCTATATATATATTATTTATAAATATCTAGAAGAAAATTTTGATATCAAGAAATTTATGATTTCCAATTGTTTCCATGCAACTTTTAAAAAATGGGGAAAAATCAATTAAGTTAATGAGGGTTAAGGAAAGTACAAGAAGAATTTGTAATCACAGATCTTTCTGTTTGTAAAACTGAAAATAATGATTACTAATATATGCATGCCCTGAATCACAAGAATATTTTTCCTTTTAACAGTAATATAAACACCAAAAAGCATCAAAAAGAGTGCAGTTTTTCAAATGCAAATTTGTCTAATGTCTGCCTACTTTGTAGAGTTCAATTTTGATTGACATCTATTAAGGGATTCTTCACCAATTCCCAAACAACCTAGAAATATTTAACATATTAGGATAGGTTTATACTACGGCTTCCTAGGTAGCACCAGTGGTAAAGAACCCACCCGCCAAAGCAGGAGATGTGATAGACACAGGTTTGATCCCTGGGTTGGGAAGACCCCCTGGAGAAGGATATGCAACCCTCTTCAGTATTCTTGCCTGGAGAATCCCATGGAGAGAGGAATCTGGTGAGCTACAGTCCATAGGGTCCCAAAGAATTGGACACGACTGAAACAACTTAGCGTGCACACATGCATACTGTCGTTATACTCCATCCACCCCCAAATCACAATGACTTAAAATATAAAGTTCATTTTTCAGTCATGTACTGCTATAGGGGATTAGAACTCTCCAGGGTACTGAACTAAATGTGGTGACTCAAGAGATCCAGATGGTTTAAAACTTGTAGCTGTGCTGCTAACATGTGACCTTTCCTCTTACCCTCAGGGGGAACTGGAGAATCATTAGCACTTTTTTCCTACCTCAGATAAGAAATGACACTTAGTGCTTCAGGTTACCTCTCATTAATTGGGATTAGCTACACGGTCCCTTCTACCTGCAAAGGGACTGGAAAATGAGGGGGCGGGGGGTGGGGAAGATACAATGTTAGTTGAACATCAGTGTCTTTGTTAAATGAGATTATTCAGCATTTTAAGAGCCATTTCTGAGAAAGAGCATAAGATTTCCAATGTTCTCTTTCCCAAGGGTCAATTCCTAGAGTTTACATGCAAAATGTTCTATGAGGTAGGGTAAAATTTTGATTGTGTGGAATTTATACTGTTGGCAGAGAAAGAAACAGAGAGGGTAGTCAGACTTACAAACCAATTAAGTTAACCAATTCAGTGTTCTAGTCTTTACTGCTTTCTTCCCTTTCAGCTAGTTCTTCCTCTTAGGTTGAAGAAACACAAGTATTTCCTACTAGACTACAAGAGGAGAAATAGCATAACACTGCTAAATATGACAGAAAACATTGTCTCCCAAACCTCTCCTGTCTCTCTGGTCTTTCCTTCTCCCCCTCTCTCTTCCTACTTCCATACCTCTCCCTCTTTCTCTCCCCTTCCTCTTTCTCTCTTGCACTTGAAGATTCCAGGTTCTTTTTAAAATTTTATTTATTTATTTTTCTGTGCTGGATCTTAGTGTTGGCATGTGGGATCTTTGACCTTTGTTGCAGTGTGAGGGATCTAGTTTCCTGACCAGGGATCAAACTCTAGCCCTTGCATTGGCAGTGCAGAGTCTTAGCCACTGGACCACTAGGGAAGTCCCTCCATGATCTCGCTCTCTTTTTTTAAATTTATTTTTAATTGGAGGATAATTGCTTTACAATACTCTGTTGACTTCTGCCATACAATAATGTAAATCAGCCATAAGAATACATATGTCCCCTCCTTCTTTAACAGCCCCCTACCCACCACCCTTCCCATCCCACTCCTCTAGGTTGTCACAGAGCACCAGGTTGAGCTCCTTCTGTTATGCAGCAATTTCCCATTGGCTATCTAATTTGCATGTGGTAAAGTATATGTTTCAATGTTACCCTCTACTCTGTCCCACCTTCTCCTTCCCCCACTGTGTTCAGAGTCTGTTCTCTATGTCTGTGACTCTACTCCTGTCCTGCAAATAGTATCATCAGTACCATTTTTCTAGATTCTATATATAATGCTATTAGGTAGTTAGAATAGGAAAAGGGGGTCAAAAATGGCGTTGGCTAAAAGACAAAGAAAGGAAAATGGAACAAAAGAAAATCCGAGGACCGGAGTCAGAACCTCAGGTGAAACAAACAGCCCTCCTGGCTATCCCAATTTGCATAGGGCAGGCTCAAGGGGGCGGGGGGGTGGGGGAGGAGACAAATGTATAAAAAGAGGAAGCCATGATGGATTGAGGCCTCTCCTTTGGGGTCAGCCCCCCGTCACACCTCGAGGGTGTGCTTTCCTTTGCTTGCCAAATAAAACTCTGAGCTGTAACCGAGCTGTAACACTGGTCCACCGCTTCAAATCTTTGCTGTGGTGAGACAGAACTGAGGAAATTACACACTCCCCTGACATCGCTGATGCCCTGGCTCAGATTTAACCTGGCTGAAACAACCACAGCTTGGCCCTTGCAAGGTGGAGGTGGAGTTGAACGGAAGCTCAACTTGGTGAAAAGTCATGTGGTGGAAGCTGAACGCAAAGGAAATCCAGCGCAGTGGAAGTGACAAGAAACCCAGTATGCTGCAAACTGGGACAACAATAAAAACTTGCCCGAAAGTGCACGCGGCTCAGTCTCAGATTCCAGAAGACCTCCGGTTAAGGTAGGAGGTCCTCATCCCTATGGCTGAGAGGACGTATAGCTGACAAACTCTTAATTCCTTTACAATCTCTCTTTTGTTTCCTTGAGCCCCTTGCAAACAGGCAAGCAGCAGTGGATGCAACTGAGGGTCTCTGGCAGGGGCTACTCCCCAGTGTGTCCTGAAGGCTCCACAATCTGCTGCGCCCCAGTAGCTGTTGCCCAAATGAGTGAGGGTTCTCTGTCCTTAACCTCCTTTGTGCCAAGGATCAGATCAATGAAAATTGTGGGCACAGGTCAGGCATTTAGCAGCTTTTTCAGAAAGTTATGAAAGGGGTTCCTCAACACTTTTCCCCACTGCTTTTTCCTCCTGTCCTTCAGCTCCTCTCTCCATCTATGCCACTGTTTACAAAGTATTGGGCAGGTGATCATCTTTTCATTTCTGAAAGTTGTGTTTGAAACCGTTTACCTACAATTGGGACTCAAACCCATATGGCAGGAACTCTGTGCTATGCTTAGTCACTGTCATGTCCTACCAGGACTTGAGCCTGGCTAAAACCCATGGTGCCTGGTTTCAGGACCTAATGAAACTCAGGTTCTTTATGTCTCATTGCAAAAAATTCAGTGAGAGACACAGCAATAGGTAAGAGGTAGATTTGTTCAGATTCAGAGAGAAGCAGAGTCCACAGAGTGTGTGCCATCTCAGAGGGCGAGTATGGCGGTCATGAAATGTGCTGTGGTTAGTTTTTATGAGCTGGGTGATTTCATATGCTAATGAGTGGGAGGACCATTTCAACAATTGGGGAACCACCCACTCCTTGGTCTTTTGATAATGCCTTGGAAATGTCATGGCGCCTCTGGTGGTGTCATTTAGCTTGTAGATTGAGGATCAAGGTTTAGTTGAATTTGACTTGTCTACCATCTTGGACCCATTTGAATTTAATTGGTTTATGTTATACCCGTGGGCTGTGTCATTCTTTAAAAAGTTGTGCCCTGCCCACTTCACTCCTGTTTCATGCTCTTTTCCTGAGCCCCATCCAGGCCCACAATGTTGCCTGTACAATTTTCTGGAGGGACAACCAGAAATAACTGGCCCCTTGGGAGGGAAATACTGTATAATATCCAATCCCTGTAGGTCTTCAGGCCTTCATATTCCATGTTTCCTACAAATGTGCAACAATAGCATCTCTCAGTGAACCTGCTAGGGCGGGTGATAGGCACACAATACCTGCTAGAAGTCCATCTGTTGGTGGCATCCCTTCAAGGGCAATTGGGCTTCCAGGGACAATGTTTGCCACTTTAGGAGTTAGCCCTGCAGGCCGTTTGGGCCCAAACCCTTACCACCCTTCTCCTAAAGCTAAACATACTGCCTGGATCGAATCTCCACTCCACTTCTATGGAACATCTGGTCTGTTGCCTCTTATCATTTTGTCCTTAAGCCACTTACTAACTCCTACAACCAGGACCCTGCCCCCTTGTAGGCAACATTGCTCCACCCAGCTTATTATTAAAATACTCTTAAAGCCCCTAACAGGACCAGATAACCCACTCCTCTGTAATTACTTCTGTTATTACCTAAAGTGGGTCTATGACAATGAAATGTTTACTGTTGGAAACACCCTGAACTGCTCTTATGAAGGACTAGGGGAAGAAATCAGTGACTTACATTCCTTCAGAGCAATAAGAGGATGTTATGGCTGTTTCACCAGGTTCCCAGGTTTGGATTCCTTTACATCATGGTATCTATTCCCATCTGCGGTGGACAAACTGGCAATAAGATTACAATCCCTTAATCCTGCTTGGCGCTAGTCATACTGGAGACTTTTAGATTCCCAACTCCAGCCTGGGGGTCCCAGGAGGTCGACTTCCCTTGACCTGCCTAGGAATCTGGTCCTCGGGAGATTGTCATGCCTCAACCTGCTCAGGAATCTGCCCATCCAGGAGTCCCAGGAGGTTGACATGCCTCGACCTGCCGAGGGACCCAATTCTCAGGAGGCCAACATGCCTCAACCTGCCTGGGCATTCGATCTCCAGGAGGTTGTCATGCCTCAACCTGCCTGGGGATCTGCACCCTGACCCGGGGATGCCTAGCTCTCAGGTTGCAACAGTACTGGGTAGGATAAGCTTCAGAAAGACTCACCCTTAAGGAAGTCCATTCATGGAAATAGAAGGAAGTCTGTAAGTTGTGGGACTGTGCCCGGTCTCAGCAATATCTCAGGAGCCCAATAAGAATCCCATTGCCTTTCTGGAAAGGCTGAAAGAGGCACTCCAAAAGTTTACCAATCTGGATTTAGAATTTTATGAGGGACAGGTGATTTTAAAGGACAAATTCCTGTCTCAATGTGCATCAGACATAAGGATTAAGTTACAACAGCTACAGCAGCAGAGCCCTGCTGCCTTTTTAAATGAGATGGTCCAGACAGCCACCAATACCTTTTATATCAGAGAACAAGAGAGGGAGGCCAAGGCCCAGCAAAAGGAGAAAAGGAAAGAGACAATGTGTGTCCAGATGCTGGCCGCCCTCCAGGGAAGCCCTATGGCAAACCTCGAGTCCTTAAAGGACAAGGCATGAGGCAAATGCCTAACTTGTAGACAGGTGGGACATTGGGCCAAAGAGTGTCCAAACTGTGACAAGTCTCCTAAAATGGCTTGCTACAAATGCCATCAACTGAGACAGTAGGCAGCACTCTGCCCTCGGGACCCAAGAGTCTCAAGGTCAAGAGCCAAGCCTTCCCTCATGATGGTTCAACAGGATTGAAGCAGCCCACTCCAGCCAGCCTGCCTGTCACAGGTAACCATCACGGGGCTGGAGCCAAGGGTGCAACTGTATGTGGCAGGTAGGTCTGAGAATTTCTTGGTTGACACAGGGGTTACCTACTCAGTCCTGACCTCCTGCTCCAGAGTCTTCTCCTCCCAAACCTGTACCATTTTGGGTGCTACAGGAAAAACATTTACAAAAAGATTCACCTGAGCACTTCTTTGTTGCTGTGATGGACAAACATTTTCCCACCAGGTTCTGGTGGTCCCTGAGTGTCCTACTCCCTTATTGGGAAGAGATCTCTCCCTGCCTTTGAAATCTTGAAGCTATTGAAGTCTTGATACAATATGCTTTAAAACTCTCTCTTGGGGGCAAACTATTTTTACCAGCCGCCAAGTGAAACAACTCCTGAATCAGAGAGGCCATTTATGGATGCCTCATCAAAGAATCCTCAGATATCAAGTAATGCTTATGGAAAATCCAGGCCTGACTATATCCCCTTGTGAGGTTCTTAACGCAGCTATGCTCCTGCCTATGCCAGAGGGCTCTCTCCTCTTTCACTATTGCCTTGAAACTTTGGACCACTGGACAAAACCCTGAGAGGGATTGTTGGAAGATCCTCTGAAATCTGATACACTGATGGAAGCAACTTTGTCTTGAATGGAAAAAGAAGAGCCAGATATGCAGTAGTCTCCAATTTTGAGACCGTAGAGGCTAAACCTTTGCCACCAGGTACTTCAGCCCAGTTAGCTGAGCTCATAGCCCTGACTCAAGTTTTAGAGCTGGGAAAAAGGAAAAGAGTAGCCATTTACACCGACCCCAAGTATGCCTTTCTGGTTCTACATGCACATGCTGCTATTTGGAAAGAAAGAGGCCACCTGACCACCCAAGGGTCCCCAGTCAAGTATGGTGATCATCCTTAGGCTCTTGGAGGCAGTCCATCTGCCCACTGAGGTTTCAGTCTCCCATTGTGAAGGGCACCAGAAAGGGAGCACGGAAGTGTCACGAGGGAAGCAAGCAGCCAATCAGGCAGCCAAGAGAGCAGTGTTACAGAACAATGACCTAATAGTGGTTGCCACCTTAGTTCCACAGACTAATTTGCCAGAAACCCCTTCTCATTGAAGATGAGACTCTTAAAGCTAAGAGTGAGGGCTTTCAAGACCATATGGGGTGGTTCCAAGAGGAAGGACTCCTTTTTCTGCCTGGGAACCTCCAGAGGAAGTTGGTTCACTCCTCACATGTCACCACTCATTTAGGGGAGAAGGCCCTTCAAAAAAACTAGAAAGGTCCTTCAGAAGAACAGGCCTCCAAATGACTATAAGGCAAGTGGTCTCCTCTTGTCCCACTTGCCAATTAAACAATCCCCAAGGAGCTCAAAGACCCCAGCTGGCCCAGCCCATCCAACGACATGGGACCTACGCAGGAGATGACTGGCAGATGGACTTCACCCAGATGCCAGTTTCTCAAGGATATTAATACCTACTAGTCATGATAGATACATTCACAGGATGGATTGAAGTTTTCCCAACCAGACTGTGACTGCTGAGAAGGTGGTAAAAAAACTGCTCCATGAAATCATTCTGAGATTTGGTCTGCCCAGATCATTAAAAAGTGACAATGGGACATCATTTACTTCTAAGGTCACCCAAGGGGTCTCTAAAGCATTGGGCATTCCTTATTATCTCCATTGTGCCTGGAGGCCTCAGTCTTCAGGAAAACTAGAAAGAGGCAACCAATTCTTAAAATCAGCGATAAAAAGGATAACCCAGGAGACCTCCCTGGGATGGAAGGAGGCTTTACCAATACCTCTCCTCTGCACCCATATTGCCCCTAAGGAACGGGTTGGTCTTAGTCCTTATGAGATGCTATATGGGAGACCTTTTGTTTATATCAATGACCTCTTCCTAGATCCAGAGGCTCAGACCCTCTGGCCTTGTAGCATGGCCATTGGGCAATTGCAACAAGATATACACTTGAGGGGTGTCAACCAGGACTCAAAAGATTCTAAAGAGCCACCACTATACATTCCAGGGACTCGAGTCCTAATTAAGGTCTGGAAAGATGGGCTCCCAAAGGGTCAACTCCAGCCCACATGGATGGGCCCCTACTCTGTAATACTTTCTTCCCCCACAGCAGTCAAGGTATCAGGGCATGACTCCTGGATTCACTACTCATGAGTCAAGCCATGGAAAAAAGCAGAAGAAGACACTCAATTTACCTGTGAGTCTCTGGGAGATCTCAGATACCTATTCAGTACTACAAATGAGCTTCATCCTAATGAAAACCCCCAAAATTAAGTTTCTGAGGATAAACTTTCTCAGGATAGCTCTAATGAGCCAACACAGCTTGGCAGGGGTTGTACTCCAAAGCAGACAGGAGATAGATCTCCTGATCCCTGAATAAAGAGGGACTTGAGCCATCTTGAATGAGACATGTTTTTTCTGGGTGAATACCTCCAGCCAAGTTAAAGTCTCACTGTCCTCAAGAAAAACATTCAGATCCTATGGGATCTCAAAGAACAAGCTGGAGAGTTCTTGGGGTTGCTACAATCTCTCTTTGGTGGATCCTTCTCCTGGTGAGGGGGGATTTGGAGTTGGTTAATGCCCCTGTTATCACCATATTAGTGCTGCTTATGTTTGCTCTATGTATTGTCAATTGTCTAACACATTTTGTCTCTGCCCAGGTCAACAAGCTATAACATGCAGTGCCAGTTCAACAAGGATATACAAAACTACACCTGACCATGGAAAATATCCCTCACCCTTAGATGGACACTGCTATAAGGACTCTGAAGCTTGAGACTAGTAAAAGGGGGAGGCCCAATGCCCCTCGCCATCCCAGCTCAGCAGGAAGTATCCGGAGAGACCTTGATGCCCCTATTCCCAAAGAATTGGGCCCCCCATCTCTTGAGGGGGGAATGTTAGGTAGTTAGAATAGGAAAAGGAGTCCAAAATGGCAGTGGCTAAAAGACAAAGGAAAAAGCCTGTGAAAATGGAACAAAAGAAAATCTGAGAACCAGAGTGAGAACCTCAGGTGAAGCAAACAGCCCTCCTGGCTAACCCAATTTACATAGGGCAGGCTCAAGGAGGGGAGGAAACAAAAGGATGGGAGGAGACAAACGTATAAAAAGAGGAAGCCACGATGGATGGATCGAGGCCTCTCCTTCGGGGTCGGCCCACCTTCACACCTCGAGGGTGTACTTTCCTTTGCTTGCCCAATAAAACTCGGAGCTGTAACCGAGATCTCACTGGTCCGCCATTTCAAATCTTTGCTGTGGCGAGACAGAACCGAGGAAATTACACACTCCCCCAACAATGCGTTAATATACAAAATTTGTTTTTCTCTATCTGACTTACTTCCCTCTCTGCAACAGGAACTAGGTTCATCCACATCACTAGAATTGACTCTGATGTGTCTTTTAATGGCTGAGTAATATTGCATTGTATATATGCACCACAACGTCTTTATCCTTTCATCTGTCGATAGACATCTAGGTTGCTTTCATGTCTTACCTACTGTAAATAGCATTGCTATGAACATTCCTCCATGCTCTCTTATAGACAAAAATAACATATGCAATAATATGCTCCTTTCTGTTATTCTTTAATTTAAAAATTTCCTCTGCTTCTTCACATTAGGAATGAGATGTCACCCTTTTATTTGTAAGTTGATCACTTTTGTTTAGGTTTCATATTTGAGAAGTATAAAAAAGAATTCCCAAATTAAAGGGACCATTTTTTCTCTTCAGTTCTCTTTTTATATTACAGAAAATTTCCACTTTAAAAAAATTCCCTGGGTATATTTCATATTCACAGGTCACTGATCTCACAATTGATTGAACCCAAATATGAACAATGTAAAAACATTTAATAATAATAATAATAATGATAATAATAATATAGCTATAGTCCAGTAGAAAACATTAAAGTATTTTATAATTTTCTGACTTTACTTTTAGTTTTAAGGTACCAAATTATCCCCTCAATAATAAAAATCACACAATTCTGAAATATCAATTTTTTCTAAAAAATGTTTGTTTTATGATGATAAAATTGTATTTACTTATACTGTGACTAAGAATTAACTCAAGATGTAAATGTCTCTTTTTATTAAATATCATAGGTAGATACATTTTTATGTTTTTAACTATGATATTGAAAGAGTACAGAATAATATTTCTCAGTTCAGTTCAGTTCAGTCGCTCAGTTGTGTCCAACTCTTTGCAACACCAAGGACTGCAACACACCAGGCTTCCCTGTCTTTAACTAACCCCTGGAGCTTGCTAAAACTCATGTCCATTGAGGTGGTGAGATGCCATCCAACCATCTCATCCTCTGTAATCCCCTTCTCCTCCTGCCTTCAATCTTTCCCAGCATCAGGGTCTTTTCCAATGAGTCAGTTCTTTGCATCATGTGGCCAAAGTAACTGTTAAGAATCTGGACAGGAGATCATCCTAGATCTTAATCCAGTGACAGGTTTTTTCATAGGAAGAAAGGACATATTGATGCACACACACAGAAAAAGAGAGTGTGAAGACAGAGACAGAAATTGGTTATGTTGCCACAATTCAAGGAATGCTTGGTCCACCAGAAGCTGGAAGAGGTGAGCAAGGAGTTTCTTCTAAAGCCTTCAGAGGGAGCACAGCTTACTAACAGCTTAAATTCAGATTTTTTGTTTTTCAGAACTGTGAGAGAACAAATTTCTGTTGTCTTAAGTCATTAAGCACAAGGTGATTTGTTATGGAAGCCCAAGGAAACTAGTAGAGTCTTATAGAAATTCTGCCCTTCAGGACAAACCTTTTAAGCTAAATATGGTGAGAAAATCCATCCTGTGTTAGAATCACATATTTTGGGAGTTCCATCTGGAGCTCAGAAATTTAAAACATGAGCTTCCAGCCTGGAGACTTATCCACTAGATGGTCTTTTAATTTTTTCTGTCATGTGTCTTTTTTATTACAATAGTGAAGACAGTTTTAAAATTCTATGCTAAAATCTCTTTTTTCCCCCCCTTACTGAATAAATGAATCTTCTTTGGGAAAGTGAAAAAATAAAACTCCATTACAACTATGGTTTGAAAATTAATTTATAAACAAGAAAAGTTTAATGTGCAAAGTGTGTATTTGCAGAAAGAAGAGTATATGGCTGAGAATAACTTTCCTCATGATCTGAGGTCCACTTGATGGAAAGCCACAAAGAAAATTTCTTCACATTATGGCAAATTTCATTGCATCACATTTTAATCTCTCTGAATATCTGTAGAGCCTTTTGAAAATATAAGAGACAAACCATGAACATCTTTTTTAAAAGTTTCTTTTTCCACTTTTTGAAAAATAAAAGCCACTAATATATGACCTATACTTATATGGTTAGAAAAAATTGACATTATTCCGTGTTCTGAAACTCAGATCAGCTAAGGAAAATTAATTTCCTAAGACAGCCTGGACTCAAGGTCCCCTAGTTTTTAGAGGAGTGCCTATATACTGCAATTTCTTGACATCCTTGCCATGAAGGTAGAGAGCAACTTCATGCTTAATATTCAGTATGAGACCTACCATGGACATTTGCAAGGCCCAGGGCAATAATCCAAATGGGAGCTCCCAGATCTTGTGTTTAATTATTTTAGAGATATAAATCAACTTGAATATTCCTCCCAGTAGTTTCTCTTCAGTGTAGGACTGTGAATTTCAAGTAGCTCCAGTTGGCTAATCATATGGGTTGAAAGGGTTTAGACCTGCCAACATCATTGGGTTTTCCTACAATTCCTTTCCCCTCACCTTAGAATTGGAGCCTGCAAAGTCCCCTCCCAGTTTCCACCTTTGTTCATAGATTGTCCTATCTAAATTTCTGCTGGTCATGTTGGGTCATTTTCTGCATTCAAACACACAGTCTCTAATACTATATAGACTCAGTTGCTGTTAGAAGTTGAATCCCCTTCCAATCATATTTCAGATTCATGAGAATTTGTGGTTATCTTGTTTTGTAGCAAATGTTGCCATGGGTATTTTGTTTGCCTATGTAGTGGCTCTATCCATTTTTGAGGGGGAATTCAGATTAAAAAAAAAAACAAGCAAACTTCACATGGGATTCTTGCTTATGTGAGAATGACCTATCTAAGTCTCATTTGATTCATCTATAAAATAGGGGTAATAATAATACTGATCTTATAGGATAGAGATGACAATCAGATAATATGAGACATGTGAATTTTTAAACACTGGCCCAAAAGTAGAACTTGAAAATATTAGCTCTTATTTTTAGCCATTTGGATCAAGCATCTTCAGAAAATTTTAGAATTTGTTTTTACCATGAAATTCCAAAGTAGTTTTTCTTTTGTGTTTTTGGAGCACAGACCAGATAAGAAACAGAAAACTACAGGTGGTGGGAGGTGCTATTACTCATAATTGCAATTACATCAGAAAGGTTCTTGACAGCCTACTATTTGAAGGAAGGCACAGGAGTGAAAAGCGATAAAGAACTATTACTCCCCAGTACAATAATGGATCCTTATAATGTTCACACAGAGATTATAGTGTTGTTAGGTAATAGCTTGAAAAACTTTTAACATATCTTTAGATAAAACCTCAGAAGTTAATTCCATTAAAAGTTTCCCAAAAAACTTGACCATAAAACATATTTTATTAATAACATTGTCATCCTTCCTTTATTTAAATAAATAACTATAGGGTGTATATATGTGTGTGTGTGTGTGTGTGTATACACACTTATCAAGAGTTGCAGTAACATTCAATTCTAAAATCCATTTTTATTCCGCTTTATGACACCTTGGCACTATGAAAATCTCTCAGTGTAATCTTGGGATTCTTTGACCTTTGTTTTAATTTCCCTAGAATATAAATAACTGAGTGGTTAAAGTTGATGTCTGAGCCACTAAGTTTTAAGGTCATTTGCTATGCAGCAATAGATAACTTGAACAGAATGAGAGTGAATCAAGTAGAAAAATTCAAGTGGAAAACTTATTTTACAATAATAAAGATGAGGAAAAATCATCTCACATATCTAGATAATAAAAAATCAGTATTTTTTAGAAAGATGACTCTCATTTATTTCAACAAACATACTCTTTCCTTAGTAACAAACTCTATTTTCAACTGCCCATTAGACACATCCAACCGGATATCCTGCTGGACTTTTTTTAACCTAATTTGTTTAAAATGAACATATCCCCTTTCCCTGAAATTGGCTCCTCCTAAGTTAGTATTTATGTGAATGTCAGAGTAAGCCTGACTCATCTTATATTCATACTCTCAATGGGTACGTTCATTCAATAGATATAAATTCATATACACTATGGCTTTCATCTAGTCAATCAGTGATTCATTCCTTCAATACACAATGAGTCCCTGAGAGGCTGAGCTAACAGGGACGACCAACCAGTCCTTTTTCCTGCCATCATGGGCCTTCCTACCATGTTCTTGCAAAAACTGTTGCCATTTCATTTCCACTATCTCTTCTCTCTTTCTAGGATTATTTCTTCTCACTTGAACTAATGGTCAATTTCTTTACTAAGAAAACTGGTTTTTCTGCCTCTTGTTTTTTGTTTTTTTTTTTCCCCCCACTGGTCTGATGTAATGCTGCCACACTGATCCTTGTTCTCTGATTACTGGATTCCTTGGCAAAAATGATTTACTGAGTTGGTACTAATCCTCTTCCTTTTCTCAGAACTTCAGTTAAACACTTAATGCAATACTCACACAGCATCATCCCTCCTTTCGAACCCTACTCATCTTCAACAGTTAGTGTTGTTAGTCGCTCAGTCTTGTCAGACTCTTTCTGACCCCCACTGAAGTCTGCCAGGCTCCTCTGTCCATGGAATTCTCCAGACCAGAATACTGAAGTGGGTGACCATCCCCTTTTCCCGGGGATCTTCCTGACCCAGGCATCAAACCCGGGTCTCTTGCATTACAGGCAGACTCCTTGCTGTCTGAGCCATCATCTTCAAGGCATATCTCAAATGTCACATCTTCCATGGAATCTTTCCTATGTGTGAGATAGCCTTTCGTTAATTTCAAAATCAGTTTATTGAGGGGAGGGGCACCGTATATTCTAACACGTATTATGGATATACAAAGTGAATAACTGGCCTCTCCAAACTATAGATTTAATCATCTTCTCCATGGAATAACCTTTCTTTCAATTGTTTAACTTTTTTGACCCTAATTCAACATAGTCCACGTTCATAGTCTATTTTCAGTTTAGGAGGGTTTACAGCTGGATAATGCATTTCATTAACGTTAAAGTTATGTCTCTGCAAGGTAATACACTTACAATTGCAGCTGCTGTGAATAGAAAAATGAAAAGGATCAGATGTCTCAGAAATTTCTCTGTGAGTTTATATTAATGATTCTGAAAATCGATAAAGAAGATAAAAGCTGATTCAAATATCCTTTTTCAATTTGCTCTAGAAGAAAGATGACACAGCTAAAGAACATGGTCTTTTCCTGCCTCACAGACACGCAGAAGAATATATCAGACTCAAAAAAAGGTAAGCCTCTTATTGTTCAGGAAAGTTTCTCTTTAAGTATTTCCCACAAAACAAGTGTAATGAACTGTTGTTTACTCACAGCATTCTCTCCAGTGTTTTCTTTCTAACATTTCAAGCTGTTCATATTTTCATGCAAGACTCATTCTTATTTTCTGATTTTTTTGTTTTAACTCTTGTATATAATTCTGCCTTAGAAAAAGAAATTCCTGAGTATTTGACTGAATTTTTAGCCACACTAATCTTTTCCACTAATGTCTTTCTAACATTAAAAGCTGCATATATTTTCACCTGGGAGTCTTTTTTCTTTACAGAATTTTTATTTAAACCTTTGTGCACAGTGATGCCTTAAAAACATAGCTGCTGATGATTTTGAATAGAAACATCCTGTGTTCCTTGACCTCCATGTCCTCTGCCTGCCTTTAGTCTATGGAAAAACTTTAGCCAAAGAATAAGTTTACTCAGAGAGGTGACAAAATGCAGAAACAAAGGAAAACAAAGGAGACCAAATAATATTAATGTAGTCATTAAACAAAGTCAAGGGCCTTTAATTCCTTCTCCAGGGCTATAGATAATTTTGTAGGCCATATTCTATGAGCTGTCTTGTAGATACTGAAAGCCCCAGCAGGTGAAGTGAGTTCCAAGATGCCCAGACTGTAGCCACAGCATGAGCTGCCGCAGTTTCAAGACCTGGCCTCGGGGAAATGGGAACAAACCAACCCTGGGACTGAAGTCTAACTGTACTTGAAACAATCAAGAAGATGTTGATCAGACCACTGCATAATCACTTTTAGGATGACTGTCGGAGCTGACTATGCTGTTTCTACAGGTAGCACGTAGCCTCCTCCTTCCATCTATAAAAGCTCTTGCCCACTGATTGTCGGCCTTTGGACAGGTATCCATCCCCATCCATGGTTGCCAGCCTCCAAAATTAAAAACAAAACAAAACAAACAAACAAAAACTTTCCTTTCCACCAACCTGGTCCCTTTACTGACTTTTGAGCAGCAAGCAGCCAGACCTCACTTTCAGTTACAATCTGACTGATTTTTTTTCCCAAACCACACACACCCAGGAAAAGCATCTGAGGATGTCAGTTGGTGAAGCAAACCCCACTTGCCTTAAAGCCATCCAGAAGGTGTGGTACACCAAAGCAAGCAGAAGAGAAAAAAAAAAAAAAGATTCTCTCCTTCCTAAGAAATCTGCCTTTAATGCTTACATAGCTTGATGAACAGGAGCAATATTTTAGAACATATTTGTACCCTAGTTCTATACGTCCATAATTCTTTGTGAGTATCTAGATGTCATTAAGTGGGTACTAAGAGGCAGCCTGACACAGAACTGTGGATGTAGAGCCTCTAGACTCCACTACAGACATTGGGAAAAAGAGTGTGCTCCTCAGTGCTTGCAAAATGGGGATAATAACCCCTCACCTTTGGAATTCAGATAAGAATCAGACAATATAGTCAATGGAGGGGCAGCTCATCTCGTAAAGAAGTTGCAGCAATTGTAACAGAACAAAAGATTCCTGCTGTAGGAAGGGGTGGGATGTGACTAATCATGGGGAGTGGGGGTCCTGGTTAGAAAAGATCATATTCTCTTTTCTTATTCAGAAGCGCATTAGGAAAGGGAACTAAGGATGCTTGTGTTTCATCAAGCTATAAGAAATGTGGGGTCTGTGAAGGAAACACAACAGAATCGATGCATATCCACACCAAAGTATCCTGTTCCTTGAAGCCATGCCTTTCAGTTCATCCTGATGGTTCACAGCTTCACTGAATACATCTGACTCTGGAGAGTGCATCACTGGGGGTGAACTCAGTGATCTTCCCTGTTATGGTCTGGCGGCTCAACTGAGTAGGAACATGGCCAAAAACTTGATTTCCAGAGCAGAGAGACATCCATTAGCTAACTTGTCCACTGTTCTGCCCACCCTCCTCACCTTCCACTGATGGAGGTCTGTAGTGGTCCTGACGTGCAAATTGGTCTTCTGACCTGGGTGTGGGGGGCACCCAGATAACTGAAAGCCATCCTCTCACATAACTATGCTCTGGAAATCAAGTAGGAACGTGAGTGGTCACTAGAGCAGAAATGTTTCCACTTGATATATTATTCTGGTCTTATGGTTTCAGTTTCACTTTCTTAACGATGAACTGAATCCACTAAGTCCCCAAACACCCACCTACTTCGTTGGTGGCATAGGGAGGTGTCAATATAAGAATGGTAGAGATGGTACTGTACTAATGTGAAAAGTCCCTGCCACCTCCTGACTGGAGTCTGTAAGCCACAGTTAGTAAGTACATTTGTTTCAGAGTAGCCACTTTCAGATCATGAGCATCCTGACACCTACTAAGAAAGACTGACTATTCCCTAGAATTGGGGCTTTGGAAGGACACGCCACCTGGACCTGCAAATCAGGAATCCATGGGAAAGGCAGCTGCCACTGTGGGACTGGAATAGTGTAGATGAGTTTGAGAGAATTTCCTTACACTTAGGAAAAACAGAATTCTTTCGGATGGGGAGAAATTAGCATGTACAAGAAGCTCCCTGGCTCTTGTTGTTTCCATAAGTTGTAGAAATTTTGAAGTGTGATGGGCTTGTTATTTGATAAGAAGATGAGGAGGACATATTAGAGCAAAAATGAATACAGTGTTGATGGTAATGACACCACCACCACCATCACCATATTTGCCTGTATTAGTAAATAGTCATGGTTAAATTCCAAGAAAAACATGTACACATCTTGTGAAGGTAGAGAGGGAGGGAATAATCAGGGAATATTTCATACAGGAGGTGACAGTCAGCTCAAGATGCAGCAAATCCATGATGCTTTTGATTAATCTTAAATGTTCTTGCTTATTGTTGTTTATGTGCCTGGCCAGACCTGTGTAAAAAGCTGCTCACTTATGTGGCTTCCCTGGAGATCCAGTGGTTAAGGCTCCATGCTTCCCATGCAGGGGACACACATTTGATCCCTGGTGGAGGAACAAAGATCCCACATGCCATGAAGCTCCGCCAAAAGAAAAAAAGTTAATCATTCAAAGGAGATAGTTAAAAGAATGAAAGCCCACTTGTCCTTTTCACAAGCATTTATGTCTGTCTCACTTCCTCTCCAGTCTTAAGGCAGCCATTACTGGTAGAAGATCATCTAATAACTTAATCATTTTGCTAAGAGCTCTCTGGAGCTTTTCCTCCTTCAGGCACTATTTTCTCAATTAGTATTTCTGCTAAGTGGACTTTGATAAACAGTACTTTGATAAATAGCCCTTTCCTTTTTGCCTTTCTTCTCTCTGCACATCCCTGAAATTCTGACACACTTCTTACATCAAGTCAGAAACGTATTTCGATTGCACCGAAATGCCCTTATTCCATGTGCCTCTTATTATACTGCAAACACCCAGAGGGCACAGAATTGCCCCCTGTGGATGGTACATCCAGAGTGAAAGAAACAAACTGGAATTCCAGCTGGAAAGGCTGATGCTTCCTTGTGTCTATTTACCCCTGTTAGAAATATTCAATCTTTAGCTATCACTTACTAATATACTTCCAAATATTCTCTGAATCTTTCACTTACGTTCTGTATGATGTTCCATTTCTTCCAAATAGCGTTCAGATTTTTAGCATCCCATCCTTCTAACTTTCAGCTATTTAATGGAATTGCTTTGTATTTTATCCTTCTTATTTGTACCAGCCTAGTCCAATCCAGGTGCATATTTAAATTTATTCCTATAAAACTTGACAATACTATATATTTTCCTCTCAGGAAATTCCATTCATTGGCTTAATGTTGATACATTTTAAGCATCTCCTACATAATAATGCTGTGATGGCTCCTCTAGGGCTTCATAGAAGACTAATTTGTGTACAGCTATAAATTACATTAAAACTCCATGAAACACACAGCTTTGCTTGGAAGATATAATGCAACACATGAAAAAGTAAAGTCGGCAATTCAACACAGGCTAAACATAATATGTGTATAACGTAAAATCAGTGACATAGGTAATAAATGTACTGATTCCCCAAAGTAGATATCACCTATGCTTTCCTGGGATCTAGGAAGGCTTCAAGCAGGAAATGAGATTTGACCTGGCATGTGTAGGAAAGTCATAAACTTAGGGTGACAGCAGTAAGTGAAAACAAGGAAACATCTGTTAGTAATGTCCAAGGCAAGAATGTCAAGAAACCTAATAGAAAAGCAGGTAGTGATTACAGCTGTTATCTGTTGGGAACTAAATGGGATAGAAGAATGTAGTGAAAATGTAGACAAAAAAATCACTCACAAAAATGTGAACTTTATATCCTGTGAGGCTCTTGAATGTTTGTAATCAAGGAGGCAATATGTGTAGATATAATAAAAGAATTAGAAAGTCTTTCCTCTAGATTTCTGTTAACTTCTCAGCATGTGTTAGGAAATACTCCCGCTACTTGGTTCTACTTAGAATAATTTGAGTAAAAGTATTACTTTTGATGTAGCCAACTTTAAAATATCTTCAATTATCAATGAGTTTCTAAATACTGAAATCATGGTCTCTGTTTAATTAACTTTCTTGGGAAAACTCCTTTGAATGCTTATTTAGTTATAAAGCAAGCAGAGAGAAAAGCTTTGGAGAACATAAAGATGTTTTGCATATTCACTTTTATCCATTTTTACTGAATTGTAGTTAATTTACAATGCTGTGCTAGCTTCAGGTGTATAGCAAATGATTCAGTTACACACACACATATTCTTTTTCAGATTCTTTTCATTATAGGTGATTGCAAGATATTGAATATAGTTCCTTGTGCTACACAGCAGGTTGCTTCTATATTTCATTCATAGTAGTATGTGTATGTCATTCCCAAACTCCTAATTTATCCCTCCTTACCCTTTCCTCTCTGGTAACCATAACTTTGTGTTCTACATCTGTGAGTCTATTTCTGTTTTACAAATAAGTTCATTTGTATCAGTTTTTAAGATTCCACATACATAAACATGATAGCGTATGATATTTGTCTTTGTCTGACTTACTTCACTTACTATGGTAATCTTTGGGTCCATCCATGTTACTGCAAATGGCATCATTTCATTTTCTGTCATGGCTCAGTAATATTCCATTGTGTATATACACCCCATCTTCTTCACTATTCATCTGTTGATAGCTATTTAGGTTGCTTCGATATCTTGGCTACTGTAAATAGTGCTGCAGTGAACATTGGTATGCATGTATCTTTTCAAATTAGAGTTTTCCACAGATATATGTCCAAGAATGGGATTGCAGAATCATATCATAGTTCTATTTTCAGATTTTTTGAGGGACCACAATACTATTTTCCAGAGAGACTGAACCAATTTATATTCTCATCAAGAGTGTGGGAGGATTCTGTTTTCTTCACACCCTTTCCAGCATTTGTTATTTGAAGACTTTTTAATGAGGGCCATTTTGACTGGTTTGAGATGATATCTCATTGTAGTTTTGATTTGAATTTCTCTAATAATTAGTGATATTGAACATCTCTTCATGTAACTATTGCCTATCTGTATGTCTTCTTCAGAGAAAAGTCTACTTGGCATTCTGCCCATTTTATATTAAGCTGTATGAGTTGTTTGTATATTTTGGAAATTAATCCCTTGTTGGTAATGTTTGCAAACATTTTCTCCCGGTACTTAGGTTTTCTTTTACTTCTGTTTATCGTTTCAATTGCTGTACAAAAGCTTTTGAGTTAAATTAGGTCCCAGTTGTTTATTTTTGGTTTTATTTCCATTACTCTAGGAGATAAGATCCATAAAATATAGCTGAGATTTATTTCAAAGAATATACTGCTTATGTTTTTCTTTAGGAGTTTTATAGTATACAGTCTTACATTTATGCCTTTAATTCATTTTGAATCTATTTTTATGTATGATATTAGAGAATGCTCTAATGTCATTCTTTTACATGTGGCTGTCTGGTTTTTCCAGCACCACCTATTGAAAAGACTGTCTTTTCTCCATTGTATATTCTTGCCTCCCCTGTGGCAGATTAATTGACCATAAGAGATTGGCTTGATATCTATACTTTCTATCCTGCTCTGCTGATCTTCTTCTTGGTTTTGTGCCAGTTCCATTCTGTTTAGATTACTGTAGCTTTATAGTATAGTCAGAAGCCAGGGAGTATAATTCTACCAGTTCCATCCTTCTTTCTCAAGACTGTATGACTATTCAGGGTCTTTTCTGTTTCTATACAAATTTTAAGTTTTTTTCTAGTTATATGAAAAATTTCAAACACTAGGCATAGTATTTTGTTATCAAGTGCTTACTGGGATTTATTTGAAAGTCTATATTCTACAAAATTTCCAGTAAGAATTTTGCCATACTGAGGGTTCTAAACTAACATGCTATAAAGTTTTCTGGTGGATAATGATCACAAACAACAACTATACACAAACAAAAATTATATATCATGAAATCTTACAAACAAGCTGGGGAAGAATTTTGGTTTATAATATTTGTTATTTTTCTCTGAAGTAGAAATGCCACCCTTTCCAATAATTTTGTAGGTAAATTTTAACTTGCTGATAGGTACACTATGACAAATACTTCCAAGGAAGTAAAATTTCAGAGGCAAGAAGGAAAAGGGCATCTTTGGGAGATGATAACTAGCCCACCAACTTATGAGCACTGAGGTGAATCACTTCACGGCCATAATCTTCTTTCCTCCTCACCTGCTCACCACCATCATAGTAAAGTATGTCTCCCAGGCTTGCACTATTAGATGTTAGAATGTTAATTTTGATGCATTTTGTCTTTTAAAACTTCTAAAACTTATTTTAAAGGTACTCTTATTACATGCTCAAGGTTTGATTTTAGTGGAATATCAAGTGCATGTATGACACATGACCAGCTCTCCAGATATTTAATTTGAGAAATGTAGAAAATGATAGTGTATTGTTGCAAAGTAGAACCTTGTTTTCTTTCTCATTTGCATTTGGCTTTCTGGAGCCCAAGCACATACTGAAGATATTTAACTCATTCCATATTTCAATGCAATATTGAGAGAATGATTCTGCATCTAATAAGGAGACGTTTCAAGAAGTAAATCTGGTTTTGGTGTTGAACCAAACTACTGACAACTTGTTGAAGCTAATATCTAGAACAACCAGGCTTATGAGTTTTTGGTCTCCTGGAGAAAGAAGGCTCTGTAAAAGGAAAACATTTTCCTTATTGGCCACAAGAAGGGTGACTATATGAGGTATCATGAGAATCTAAAACACTGGCCTTAAGTATACTTAGGAATTTAAGACAAATTATATAAACTTGAAAAGCCAGTTAGGACACCCCATACAACACACATTCCACAAACACCTTATGGCTTGAAATCTATAAGTCAAACGAATATATGAATCAGATATATAGTTCAAATGTTGAGCCTCTTTGTACATTCTTCTGTAGTCTCCAGATGTTCAACTGGCCAAGAGTAGGATTGTTTTCTACTGGTTTGTACCATCTTTCTTTGAATAATTGTGCTTGAATTATTAGAGCAAAGTTATGAGCTTTCTAGCATATCTTTTCTAATAGTTGTTACATTTAATAAGATGAATATCTCTTTTCCATGGGGAGAAATAAATTTTGGTAGTAGAGAAATACATATTGGAAAAGCATGGCTGGGGAAATAAATTTGTCATGTGTTCCAGATACAGTAAAATATTTTACATTAAAAACATTTCATACTTAAAACACATTTTTGGTAAAATGGTAACAAATATATAGACTCCATAGAAATGTATTTTAAAGGGGAATACATGAATAAAACTTAAAGATAGTAATGGAAGAAGAGGTTTGAAAGTTGAAAAGACTGAACTACATATTCCCTTGGATGATATGTAATGAAAAGAGAATAAAAGGCATTATTAATAAGAGGGTAAAGGTCCCAGAATGGAGTGTCAGTCACAGCTTAGTCAAAGAGAAGTTTGGAAGTAAAACTCAGCAATCAGCGGAAGTGAATAGTTCCCAAAAGATAAGCCTTCAGAAATGAGACACCAGAGGAGAAAAGATAAAAGGTGCAGAAAAAACCTAGCAGAGATATTTACAGGTAGAACATTATGTATGTACAGAAGGGAGAGTCCAGAAGGAGCTTTGAAAACTGGAAGTAATTTTTACCTGCAGTTGAAGAGGAATTCAGCAGCCCAGTAAGCTGGTCATTTTATTATAAATTTCCCTCACATCCCAGGTGTTCATCGTATGGTGAAAATAAAAACCAGAATAATATAAATTCAGCATCAAAATGCTGATGTGGAGATCAAAGGAAGTTATATTTTCATCTATGAAAAAAGGGAAGTATATGGGACCACAGAATTCTAGAGTTGAAGCATTCAAAGGGTGTCAGTTGCTTGAATCTTATTTACAAATTTATCTTCCAAAATCACGTTACTTCTAAGACAGTCCATTCTGATCAGCATACTCTGTCAGATACATCTTCCTTGTGTTGAGTTGCAATCTCCTTGTACATCCATCACTCACTGGCTTTTACTTAGGACCTTAGCTCTAGGACCACACAAAGGCTCGAGTCTTCTATATTGAATCCAGCTACTGTGCTTTCTATCATGCAGTTAATTTTAGCCTCACATAAAGACAGATCTTCTAGCCAGTGTCCATAAGGTATGATTTTAAAACTCTGCTACCATCATTGGTGTTCTTCTTTGAGCTTACTCCACATAATCCAGAATTCTTAGTTAATCTGAATAGCCTCCTGGCAACTATTATTTTATGAATGTGGTGTTAATCAATCGAGTTTTATAGTAAGACATATTATTCTGTTGACAGATTTAATTGATTCAAGTTAAATACGTGCTGCTGCTAAGCCATGTTTATTTGATCCTGGAAATACATAAGTAGTTTTATTTTATTTCAAGTTTGGGATCTTACATTTACACCAGATGATGTATTATTTATCGGTCTGTTGTTCTGTTTGTCTGTGTATTTTTGGCTCCACATTCCATCACTAGATCATATATCTTGCTCAGTGCTGTGTCTGAGTCACCATGTTACATAATAACTTGATATGTCATTGATATAAAAGTGATCGGAACAGGGTCCAAAGACAGAGCATGTCGTCAAAAATATCACTTAGGTCTGGGGTCCAAACTTTCCTAAGTGCATGATCAACTCAAACACATTTTTTCAGCTTGTCCTCAATGATAACCTGAGAAACGTCAAATACTTTGCTACCCCATTTCTGTCATCTGCAAGATTAATTAACTAGTGTGAAAGTCAAATGAGATGACAGAATATCTTCTTACTGAAATTTTGCATGATCCTAATGGCCATGGCTTTCTAATTGTTTTCTTCTCATGCCTTAGGTTATCTTCATTTAACTATGTGTTTAAAACATAATGATAAAAAGTACTATGTTCTCTTGAAAAAATTAAAGTCAGGGACTTCCCTGGTGGTCCAAGGAAGGTGCTTAAGGAAGGTGGCTAAGAATCTGTGTTTTTACTGTAGGTAGTGCAAGTTTGACATCTGGTTGGGGAAACTAAGATCCTGCATGCTATAGTGGAGCTAAAAAAAAAGGAAAATTAAAATCACACAACTGTAAAACATAAAAGACTTTCATTCTCTCCAATGCCCATACACAGCAACATTCTAGAAGTAACACAGTTAATATTTTGGCATATATAGTCTCAAACATATTTCATCTTATCAATACAGAGAGAGGGATGGTTATAACCTATGTATATGAGTTTTGATATAGATAGAATATATAGATGTTTTATGTCATACATTTGTCATACGTCTAATGTTTTTATGAACGTATCCACTTAACTACTCAACACTTTCATCTTGTTCAGCTATTGGTCTTTTTTACTTTAAATGCACTGATTTATTTTAATGGAATAATGCAAGCTACATTGTAATTCACATCAAGTGTAGATATCTTCTATTTGCTCTTGCAGATTTATTTTCCACTTTGTCCACTTTCTTCCATGTCTTTGGAGGCTGCCATGCATAGACCACATCAACAAGCTCCCTTACCCTTTGACTTTCAGTTTGGTTGGGCCACAAGAAAGCATCAGGAGAACATTAGAGGGAAAGGAAGAGTGTCTCTTCCCTCTCAAAGTTTTTCTGGGACTGCCTACCTTCCTTGACCAAATGTCTTCACTCTTGTGAAGGAGGCCCTCTCTCCTTGTCTTCTGGGGACCATCTTTCCTTCTCTTTTAGTCACAGAGGTGGTCACTGTTCCTGCTGTTTCTATCACCATTTGCCCTGTACCTTACTAACATCTTGCCAACATGTTTTTAAATAGTTTCTTCACTGAGATCTCAAATTACACAACTGGAATGAGTGGTCTGTCTCTGACCAGAATTCTGGTGGATACATTCATTGAAGATTTTCAGATTCTTTACAGTATTTTGTTTTTTCAAAAAGTGTCAGTGAACATCAGAGTACACATTCTTGGGAACAACCTAGGACATTATTACTGTAAGAAATGTTCTAGAAGGGGAACCCTCATCTTTTACAATTTTCAGATATTACCAAATTTACTATAAAAGCTTTACATTTGAACTCAATGATAATGCCATGTGAGAGCCAGTGGGAGTGTAAACTCATTTCCCTGTACAGCATACCATATATCTGATGATTTTGGTAATTCATTCTAAAATTTTCTTTTAGTTTGAAAATCACAGTTTTCAGTACCTACTTCTAATGTTTTAGGAAAAAAACTGGAAAACTGTATTTTTCAGCTCATATTTCCATTCTTTCCTCTTCCCAGGATCCTTCCACAGTCTCTGAGAGTAGATTTGCCTTCATGCTTGAATCCCTTAGTCCTGGGCTGGAACCCACCTGCAAGGTTAGTAAAAAACCTGGAGTGTTTACCAAACCTCTTTATCTTAGAGGGATTAAGCTCCAAATTCTTTCTTTCACTCAGTTCAGATCAGTTCAGTTCAGTCACTCAGTTGTGTCCGGCCCCGTGAATCGCAGCACGCCAGGCCTCCCTGTCCATCCCCAGCTCCCGAAGTTTACTCAAACTCATGTCCATCGAGTCGGTGATGCCATCCAGCCATCTCATCCTCTGTCATCCCCTTCTCCTCCTGCCCCCAATCCCTCCCAGCATCAGGGTCTTTTCCAATGAGTCAACTCTTTGCATGAGGTGGCCAAAGTACTGGAGTTTCAGCTTCAGCATCAGCCCTTCCAATGAACACCCAGGACCGATCTCCTTCAGGACAGACTGGTTGGTTGCAGTCCAAGGGACTCTCAAGAGTCTTCGCCAACACCACAGTTCAAAAGCATCAATTTTTTGGCACTTAGCTTTCTTCACAGTCCAACTCTCACATCCATACATGTTAAGAAGCTGTTAATATTTTTCTTCAACACTTGCAACCGTCTAGTTATTGTTTTCTCTCTGGGCTCCTTGGAGTCTCCCAGCCCATAAGCCCATCAAGGGTGGAAGGAGAGTTTGAATAAAGATTTTTAGGGTTCCCTGTCTGTGACCCCTCCTTTCTGAGATGCTGCCTTCCTAATTTTTCCAGCCTCTGTGATAATTCTGAAATCCAAACCCATGAGTCTTCAAACCAATAACTGCTATGACTTTGTGAGCATTATCTTTGGTTTTCTGTGAGGGAGGAGGGAGTGTCCCAAGGGAAAATTAGTTAATATGGACTGTACAGTCCATGGGGTCGCAAAGAGTCGGAAATGACTGAGTGATTTTCACTTTCACTTCAAGGGTCATATTCTCTCTAGCTCCTGCCTGCATTAAGTTCTTTAAAGAGCTTCTTTTAAATATTTTTTTCAGAGTTTATCAGTAGTAGTAGTAGAAGTATTTTAAGCTACTCAACCATTACCAGAAACCAAAACTTATAATATGACCTTTTAACTTTTAGTAGTCAAGTAAAACCTTGGGTGTTTATGGGCAGTTAGTTCTGCTAAATTTAAATAAGTGAGGAAATCAGTGTACTCAAGAGTTAAAACTTTGAGATAAGTGCTATTTTATCATCAGTGATAATAATGGAAATTGAAGGCTTAAAAATCCAGAACATTAAGTTGTTAAGTGTATATATTAGTCTAACAATTTGCAATATACTTCAAAAGTTATCTTGTCATTCCAATTTTTCTCAGAAATTCTCACATCAAACAAAGAAATATTGAAATATCTTTATACAAGTTAATTGAATGGTTTCAGAATGACTGAAACCTTAACCCTGGTCTTACATATTTTGGGGAGAATTGTAGCCTTGAGTTCAGAGGCATGTGAGGCTCTCTATACTCAGGACGTTAATTGCTGAAAGCGATTAATATGAGAAAAGCTGTACTTTTCTATTAAGTCAAATTCCTCATTTACCTTTATGTTATCTTCACAGAAAAGCTTTATTAAAATAAATTTAGTAGTTTAAAGAAGATTAGAGAGGGTACTTAATTTAATGGAGAGAGAAATTGCTTTTAAGCACATTTTTGCAGTTTAGAAGCACACATTTAAAACCAAGCAATTGAAAGACTAATTAGAAATCATTCTTATCTTTTCACTAAAGCATGAAGCTCATGTAAGCATGATTCAGGATCTAACTGACTTATTTTGAGCTTTTGTTTTTAGCATTTTCAAGTTGCATTTCCTCCTGTGTCCCTCCATGACTGCTACTAATATCACAGGGAGTTGTGATTATGAGTTTACATATCTGTACCCTCTGCTTGCCTCTGTCTCACTCAGCTTCATGGTCCCTGTACCCAATATTGTGCCTTAGATGTGGTAGATATAGGGCAAAATTTGATTATAAGTAAATTTGTTATAGTGACTACATAAATTGAATGAGTATATTTTCAAACATTGTGATCAAGATTTTTACTATTTCATGTTGGTATTATACAGTTATTCTGACTGATTGCTATTTTTCTAAATATTTTAAAGGCAACTTATTAACTAAACTTAATGATACCAAAGATTTGGTATAATTAAGAAATCTGACATTATAGAAGGTAAGCCACAGAAGTTTTGTAATGGAGAGTAAAGCTTTTCATAGGAGATCAGAGGGGAAGTTAGGATTTTGACTGGAACTTTTTCTCCATCCATCTTTCATGGCTTCCCCTTTAGCTTAGTGATTCTGCCAAGCTCAGGAGTATATCAGTGTCACTGGGCTCTTCCACCGCAGAAACCTGATTTGCTGGCACAAGGAATAAAGTTAGATTCTATATGACATCAGAATGCCAGGGAGCAAATCTAAATTCTCACAGAGACTAGCTATTTTTCCCAACTTCTGCTTCATGCATTATTTTGCATTATGTTATATCAAATTAAGATCTAAAATTTGTTTTCTGGGAATCAAATGTAGCAGGAGTTAATATCAATTACAGCAATGATAATAATACTAATCAACATAAAAATAATAAATAACAACAGTGGAACCAGAGATCAAATTGTCAACATGTGTTAGATTGTGGAGAAAGCAAGGGAATTCCAGAATAACATCTACTTCTGCTTCACTGACTATGCTAAAGTTTTTGACTACTTGAATCACAACAAACTGTGGAAAATTCTTAAAGAGATAGTAATACCAGACCACCTTACCTGTCTCCTGAGAAACGTGTATACGGGTCAAGAAGCAACAGTTAGAGCCTGACATGGAGCAACAGTCTGGTTCAAAATTGGGAAAGGAGTACATCAAGGCTGTATATTGTCACTCTGCTTATTTAACTTCTATATGGTGTACATCATGTCAAATGCCAGGCTGGATGAAGCACAAACAGTATCGACAACCTCTGATATACAGATGATACCACTCTAATGGCAGAAAGCAAAGAGAAATTAAGAGCCTTTTGATGAGAATGAAAGAGAAAGGTGAAAAAGCTGGCTTGAAACTCAACATGAAAAAAGCTAAGATCATGGCATCTGGTCCCATCACTTCATGGCACATAGATGGGGAAAAAGTGGAAACAGTGGAAGATTTTCTTTTCTTGGGCTCCAAAATTACTGAGACAGTGACTGCAGCCATGAAATGAACAGATGCTTGCTCCTTGGAAGAAAGCTATGACAAATCTACACAGCATATTAAAAAGCAGAGAAATCACTTTGCTGACAGAGGTTCGTATAATCAGAGCTATGGTTTTTCCAGTAGTCTGGTATGGATGTGAGATTTGGTAGAGAAAGAAGGCTGAGGGCCTAAGAATTGATGCTTTCAAACTGTGGTGCTGGAGGAGACCCTTGAGAGTCCCTTGGACAGCAAGTATATCAAACCAGTTAATCCTAAAGGAAATCAACCTTGAATATTCATTGGAAGGACTGATGCTGAAGTTGAAACTCCAATACTTCAGCCACCTGAAGTGAAGAGCCAGCTCATTGGAAAAGACCCTGATGCCGGGAAAGACTGAAGGCAAAACAAGGGAGTTGCAGAAGATGAGATGGTTAGATAGCGTCAACGACTCAATGGACATGAATTTGAGCAAATGGGAGATAGTAGAGCACAGAGGAGCCTGGTGCACTGCAATCCATGGGATCACAAAGAGTTAGACGTGACTTAGCAACTGAACAACAACATAATTTATAGAGCACGTACTATAAACCAATCTCTTTTCTGTATGCTATGGTTCAATGTTTTACAGCATTAATCTAAGATTCTAAACATACTCATTTATACACTAAGAATATACAAATTATCAGAACAATACAAACTCAGATCCTTTTACCAAGATCTGTTGGATCTTTTTGTAATAAACCTGTGACTAAGAAATATTATTTTAGTTACTCACACGCATTGAAATGCACATGAAATTCACAAAAAGTTAAAGATCTACTATTGAAAAATATGCCAGACCCAGATTATTTTATGGAAAACTTTTAAGAACCTATATTATTAAACTATTTAGAGTATAGAAAAATATAGAACAATTTGTTTTATTTGATAATTTTAAAATAAGAAATTTTAATATTCATAAATTGTAGAAATATAATGAACAACCAATATTCACTACTCAGATTAAGCAAATATAAAACAACTTATTTGCTTCAGGTCTTTTTTAAAGAAATAAACCCATGTAACCTTCTTTTGCCCCTTTGCATCCCATGTCTTTTCCTTGTTGTCCTTACATATCAAGTAGTGTTACTTCATATGATTGCAAAAATCTATGATAAAGAAATTAATGTCTTTTCAACAATGGAATCATTCATGTAACATTCTATGCCATGCCTTTCATTCATTTAACATTCTGATTTTGATTTTCATTCATGTAATAGATGTAGATTAAGTGTATTCATTTACAATTACATTGTTAGACATGTCATATTAACTCTGTTTAATCTTTACAGTTATCCAATGAGGTCTATATTACTATTGCCATTGTTTTTTCCATGAAGAAAATGAAACAGAGATTATGTGAACTCTTCAAGGTTATATAGTCAGTCAGATGGAAACCAGGATTTGAGTCAAGGCCATCTGGTTCCATTTTCTATGCTTGTAGCTACTTTATTACACTGTCACTCACCGTTATAATTTCCATTGTTTAACTGTAATGTAACATTTCCTTAAACTTTTCATTTTTTGAAAATAAAAAACCCATAAATATTACATTTAATAGTTACATTCCTCATGCATGCTTCTATGTGTGTGTGTGTGTGTCCAGTTGTTTCAGTCACATCTGACTCTTTGTGACCCTATGGATTATAGCCTGCCAGGCTCCTCTGTCCATGGGCTTCTCCAGGCAAGATAGAATACTGGAGAGGGTTGCCACACTCTCCTCCAGGTGATCTTCCCTACCCAAGGATGGGACCCGTGTCTCCTGAATTGCAGGCAGATTCTTTCTCCCTGAATCACTGGGGAAGCCCCACAAACATACATACACATATATACATATGCATAGAAGTGTGTACATATACATCCATGTATATACACTCAATGACCATGTATATATATACATACCGTATAGCACAGCAGTCTTCAACCTTTTTGGTACCAGGGTCTAGTTTCGAGGAAGACAATATTTCCATGGAACAGGGATGGAGAGGGGATGGTTTCAGGATGATTCTCACAAGGAGCACTCAACCTGGATCGGTCATATGTGCAGTTCACAGTAGGATCTGCAGTACTATGGGAATCTAATGCTGCCACTGGTCTGACAGGGGCAGAGCTCAGGAGGTAATGAGAGAGATGGGGAGTGGCTGCAAATACAGATGAAGTTTCACCTGCTTGCCCACCTCTGACTTCCTGCTGTTCAGCCCAGTTCCTAACTGGTACCAGTCTATGGCCTGGGGGTTTGGGACCCCAGTGTAGCATATTAATTGTGTACCATGCAGTCTTTTAAGTGCTATACCTATATTAACTCACTTAATCCTCATCACAATACTATAGCATGCATTTATCCTCATTTTTATAGATGAGAAATAAGGAATCAGAATGGTTAAGTAACTTGCCCAAGCTTACCTAGCTAGTAATTAGCCAAATTCAGATTCATACCTGGCTTCTCAGGTAACACTAGTGGTAAAGAACCCATCTGCCAGTGTAGGTAGACAGGAGATGCAGGTTCAGTCCCTTGGTTGGGGAGATCCCCTGGAGGAGAGCATGGCAACCCACTCCAGTATTCTTGCCTGGAGAATCCTATGGACAACAGAGTCTGGTGGGGTAGAGTCCGTGATGTCACACAGAGTCAGACACAACTTAAGCCGCTAAGCAGCAGCAGCAGCAGATTCATACCCAGCAATCCAGCTACAGAATATCTGCTCTTAACCACATCCCATTCATTTTCTCTGGCTTTTTGTATTTCTAGGTAGTCAGAAGCTATTCTCTGCTCTTATTATTGAATATATCTATATCTGAATATATTACAGATGATAGTTATTTTCTCTCAGCACTTGGAGTATTTTATTTCATTCCCTTCTAGAATTTAACAATGCAAATGAAATACTGCTGTTCATCTAATTGTCCATTACCTTTAGGTAATCTCTTCTATGTTAGCATTTAATATTATTTTTCATTAGCTTTTATGTCTTTAGTTTCAGTATGGAGTATTTAAGGTGTGTGGGTTTGATACTTTTGAATTCAGAGTTCTGGAGAATTCATATATAGTATGTATTTGAAAATAGTTTTTTGCCATCTATATATAATATATATATAAAATACATGACATTGCTACCGTATAAGATATGCATATACTATACTATACATTTTCTACCTATATATTATGTGACAATATATAGTGTACATATGTATTACACAGTATATATATACATATATATATATATATATGTATATATATATATTTAGCTTATCTTTAAAATATTTTGAACATCAGTCAGTTCAGTTCAGTCACTCAGTCGTGTCCGACTCTTTGCGACCCCATGAACGGCAGCGCGCCAGGCCTCTCTGTCCATCACCAACTCCCAGAGTTTACTCAAACTCATGTCCATCATGTCGGTGATGCCATCCAGCCATCTCATCCTCTGTCGTCCCCTTCTCCTCCTGCCCACAATCCTTCCCAGCATTATATTTAGCTTATCTTTAAAATATTTTGAACATAGTTATCCTTTATAGGATTTTTTTTTCTTAAGTTGCTTTCATCTAACAGCCACTGTTGCATTGATTCTTATATGTTGATTTAATATATTTAAAGATATCCTTTCCTCATTTTTTTGTTTGTTTGTTTAGGGAAAAGGAGGCAGTTCTAAATGAAAAAAGTTATTTTTAAATTGATCTATGATTTAAATCCTATCTAGAGTGATAAAACATTGTTCACATTTTATTTGTGTTTGTTTTTCTAACATGTTTGGGATTATTTCTTGGCAGAATCAACCTTAAATGTGAGTCCTACATGGGCTCTTCATTAGGACTATTAGGATGAAATAAGGTAATAATTGTAAGTCACTAAAAGCAGTACTGGACACATAAGCATTTAATAAGCCTTGGGACTTTCTATCATAGCTTCTGTTTAGCCTTTTCTTTGTTGCTTTCATCTGCCCCTATGGATCTCATTCTAGCACTGAGATGCTAACCTCATCAAATTTCTCCATCCTTGCTATATGATTGGAACCCAGAGATGAGGGCACAACCCAAGCATGAATTTTCAATACAAGTATTGATTAAAATCTTATGAATTTAACAAGTACTAGTTGTAAGCTGACACTAGTGGTGAAGAACCCGCCTGCCAATGCAGGAGTTGTTAGAGATGAAAATTTGATTCCTGGGTCAGGAAGATCCCCTGGAGAAGGGAATGACAACACACTCCAGTATTCTTGCCTGGAGAACCCCACGAAGAGAGGAGCGGACTATAGACTGTGGGGTTACAAAGAGTTGGACATGACTGCAGCGACTTAGCACACATGCACACTTGTAAACTTTATTTCAAAATTTCCACTTACTTTTAAAATAGAGCTCTCTGTTCCATTCCACTGAAAATGGTCTCTAATATCTTGGTAGGCAGATCATTAAATAAAAACATGTAATTTGACACTTGACTGTAAGGTCAGAAACTTTTAAACTCTTAGGGGAAAACATAGGCAGAATATTCTTTGACATAAATTGCACCAAGATCATCTTTGACCAACTTACTAGAGTAATGGAAGTAAAAACAATAATAAACAAATGGGATCTAGTAAAATTTAAAAGCTTTTGCATAGCAAATAAAACCATAAACAAGATGAAAAAACATGTCTCAGAATGGAAGAAAATAATTGTAAATGAAACAACTGACAAAGGATTAATCTCCAAACTATATAAGCAATTCATGCAGCTTGATATCAAAAAAACAAACAACCCAATCAAAAAATGATGAAAAAGGACTTCTATTTTTTAGTATTAGTTCTAAAAGGTCATTAGGTCTTCATAGGACCATTTAACTTCAGCTTCTTTGGCATTAGTGGTTGGGGCATAGACTTGGATTACTGTGATATTGAACGGTTTGCCTTGGAAACAAACAGAGATCATTCTGCATTCTGCAAGTACTGCATTTTGAGCTCTTTTGTTGATTATGAGGGCTACTTCATTTCTTCTAAGGGATTCTTGCCCATAGTAGTAGATATAATGGTCATCTGAATTAAATTCATCCATTCCCATCCATTTTAGTTCACTGATTCCTAAAATGTTGATATTCACTCTTGCCATCTCCTGTTTGACCACTTCCAATTTACCTTGATTCATGAACCTAACATCCCAGGTTCCTATACAATGTTGTTCTTTACAGCATTGGACTTTATTTTCACCAGATACATTCACATCTGTTGTTGTTTCCACTTTGGCTCAGCCTCTTCAACCCCTCTGGAGCTATTTCTTGACTCGTCTCCAGTACTATGTATCAGGCACCTACCAACATGGGGAGTTCATCTTTCAGTGACATAGCTCTTTGCCTTTTCATACTATTCATGAAACAGTGTGAACTAACACCCACAGATATCTTTTTCATCTTAGGGGACTGGATGCAAAAGTAGATAGTCAAGAGGTATCTGGATTAATAGGCAAATTTGGCCTTGAATACAAAAAGAAGCAGGGCAAAGGCTAAAAGAGTTTTGCCAAGAGAAGGAACTGATCATAGCAAACACCCTCTTCCAACAACACAAGAAAAGACTTTACAAATGGACAATAACAGACAGTCAATACCGAAATCAGATTGATTATATTCTTTGCAGTTGAGGATGGAGAATCTTTATATAGTCAGTGAAAACAAGACAAGGAGCTGACTGTGGCTCAGATCATGAACTCCTTATTGCAAAATTCACACTTAAATTGAAGAAAGAATTGAAAAACCACTAGGCCATTTATCTTCCTGACTCTATTTTCTTGGGCTCCAAAATCACTGCAGACGATGACTGCAGCCATGGAATTAAAAGTTGCTTGCTCCTTGGAAGAAAAGCTATGACCAACCTAGACAGCATATTAAAAAGCAGAGACTTTGCTTTGCCAACAAAGGTCCATATAGTCAAAGCTATGGTTTTTCTAGGGGTCATGTATGGATATGAGTATTGGAACATAAAGAAGGCTGAGTGCTGAAGTTGATGCTTTTGAACTGTCGTGTTGGAGAAGACTCTTGAGAATCCCTTGAACTGCTAGGAGATCAAACTAGTCAATCATAAAGGAAATCAATCCTTAATATTCATTGGAAAGGCTGATGCTGAAACTGAAGCTCCACTACTTTGGCTACCTGTTGTGAAGAACCTACTCATTAGAAAAGACCCTGATGCTGGGGAAGATTGAAGGCAGGAAGAGAAAGGGATGACAGAGGATGAGATGGTTGGATGGCATCACTGATTCAATGGACATGAATTTGAGCAAGCTCTGGGAGATGGTGAAGGACAGGGAAGCCTGGCATACTGCAGTCCATTGGGTTGCAAATAGTTACACATGACTGAGCGACTGAACAACAAGAAATTAAAACATGGGAAGAATACCTAAATGGACATACAGATGGCCAACAAACACATGAAAAGATGCTCAGCATCACTCATTATTAGATAAATGCAAATCAGAACTACAGTGAGATATCACTTCATACCAGTCAGAAAGGCCATCATCAAAAAATCTACAAGCAATAAATGCTGGAGAGTATGTGAAGAAATGGGAACACCTTTGCACTGTTGGTGGGAGTGTAAATTGATACAGATACTATGGAGAACAGTATAGAAATTTCTTTAAAAAATCTAGGAATAAAGCTACCATGAAAGTGAAAGTGATAGTTGCTCAGTAGTGTGGAACTCTTGGCAACCCCATGGATTGTAGCCTGTCAGGTTGCTCTGTCCATGGAATCCTCCAGGCAACAATAAAGAAGTGGGTAGCCATTCCCTTCTCCAAGGGATCCTCCCAACCCAGAAATCTAACATGGGTCTCCTGCATTGCAGGCAGATTGTTTACCATCTGAGCTACTATATGACTCCGCAATCCCACTACTAGGCATATACCCTGAGAAAACCACAATAAAAAAACCACATGTACCCCAATGTTCATCGCAGCAATATTTACAATAGCCACAGCATGGAAGTCATCTAGATGTCCATTGAGAGATGAATTGATAAAGAAGTTGTGGTACATATATGCAATAGAATATTTCTTAGTCATAAAAAGGAATGAATGTGAGTCAACTGTAGTGAGATGGATGAATATACAGCCTGTTATACAGAGTAAAGTAAGTCAGAAAGAGAGAAACAGATATAGTATATTAAAGAACATATTTAGAATCTGTAAAAATGGTACTGATGAATCTATTTTCAGAGAAGGAATGGAGACACAGACATAGAGAATGGATTTGAGGACACAGCGGGGGAGGAGTGAGTGGGATGAGTTGACAGAGTAGTTTTGACATGTATATACTTACCAAGTGTAAAATAGATAGCTAGTGGTAAGCTGGTATATAACACAGGGAACCCAGCCTGGAGTTCTGTGAGGACATACAGGGGCAGAAATGGGTGGGGGTTAGGAGGGAGGTTTAAGAGGGGAGGTTTAAGAGAGGGAGACTGATTTGTGATGTTCTATGGTAGAAACCAACACAACATTGTAAATCAATTATCTACCAGTTAAAACTTTTTAAAAATGTACTTGAATTAATTCACTTTATCTGGATCGAGAATCCTTTAGGCAACATGGTGTAAAATTTCCTGTTTATAAGAATGATAGCTTTATTTGCATCCCTTATTTTATTGAACTTTTATCTATTAAATGATATCTTTGCACCAATTTCAAGGCTGTATCATTGCTATTTTTAAAGCAAGACCACTAATTATCTTCATTTTATATCTGAGGAAAGTTTCAATCCACCAATGCCTCCTTCATTAATTATAATGAGAACATTTTCATGAAAATGAAATTCTGAACATTAGTTTTATTGAAGTGCCATATCTCAGAGGGAAATGTGTGTTAATTATTAGAATAAAGTGTTTTATGTTTTTGTTTCTGCATTTAATTATGAAAGGGAAGCTAGAAAGGAAGAGGGTATCTTCCTTCTATTGTATAGTATAGCTATAGAATTTACACTGGTCATTTGGTAATTCCAACATCTGACTCATAAGAGCAGCTTCCAGATTAGGATGTTTATGGAGCTACAGTATTTTTAGGATAAAAGAAAATCTGTTTGTATTTCAAGTAAAGCTACATATGACCTTTATTCAGTTCAAATATTGCCTCATTCTTTAAAAATCCTAGCCCACACAGAAGTCTAGATCACTTGTAGCCTCTGCAAAGAAGTGGGCAGCACATTTTTTGGCTTGAGATTGTTATCAACTTGGTTTCCACCAGGTATTAGAGGGATTTATAATAGGAAAGTGTATCCTCACGTCTAGTGTACTGCACCTCGTTGTTGTTGTTTAGTCGTTTAAGTCATGTCCGACTCTTTTGTGACCCCGTGAACTGTAGCCCGCCAAGCTCCTCTGTCCATGGGATTTTCCAGACAAGAATACTGGAGTGGGTTGCCATTTCCTTCTCCATCTGCACCTCATGGGCACCAGTAAATGCATGTCTGAATGACTACACATGGTTGTCAATAGTCCCTATGGAAAGAAGAGGGATTTTTTTTTTTTTTTTTCTATTTCACTCTTCATCGTTGGTATGGACAGGAAGTATTTTGCTGCCAAGGCATAATCTTTTTTTTTTTTTTTTCTGGTGACTTTAGCAAAATAGCATCCAGTCCAATTAAAAAGCTGTTCTTTTCCTGTTAGTTTAAGAAGTCAGCACCCACACTTCACTGTGGTGTTCAGCCTTCTGTTATTAATAGCTCTCTTGGCTTCTTATTTAATTGGAGAGGCTTTCAGAACAAGATTAAATGGCATGTATGAATCTCTTTATTTGAAATGTATTCTAGCCACATAGCTACTAGTTCTGTTATCTTAATTTTGTATAGCATAATTAATTATAGTATTTTTGTCCAGACAGGCCCTCTGAGAGGGTCATTTTCCACAAAGGAAGTAGTCACATAATGAGAAGGTCAAAGCAAAATCACAAAAGAAAAAGTCTCTAATCATTAAAAAACAAGCAAACAAAAACATTTGTTTGAAGGAACATGAAGCAAATCAGTCATCAGCTATTTTTTAATATCAATCTAAGATATGTGGAGTAATAAGTAAATCTTTTCTCAATTTTGCAAGATAGATTCTCTCTACCCAGGAGTATGGTTATATTACACATATTTAGCATGGGATAATTTTTCCTTCTTTAAAAAAATTTACTTTATTGAAATATGTTTTACATATAATAAAATGTATACATTTTAGCTGTAGAGTTTAATGTGTTTGACAAATACATGCACACATACAGTGACGTAATATAAAGAATGCTTTTATCACCCTCAAATATTCCTTCAGATCAACAGAGTAAGTCCTCAGTCTCCATCCTTGGCCCCCGGAAATTTCTAATATGCTTACTCTCTATTACTAGAAGTTAGAATACTGTTTCCTTGACTCACACACAAATAGATCTATATGGTATGTATCTTTTTATGTCTAACTTGTTTTACATTAAATTTTTTTCTAAATAAACTTTTTATTTTCAGATAATTTTAGATTTACAGAAAATTGCAAAGATAGTACAGAATTTTTTTTCTATCTTTAACATCTTATATTAATTAATACATAACTGACATAACTAATGCACTGCATTTGTCACAACAAATGAACCTATGGGCTTCCCAGGCAGCTCAAACTGTAAACAACCTATCTGCAATGTGGGAGACCTGGGTTCAATTCCTGAGTCAGAAAGATCCCCTGGAGAAGGACATGGCAACCCATTACAGTATTCTTGCCTGGAGTATTCCATGAACAGAGGAGCCTGGCAGGCTACAGTCCATGGGGTCACAAAGAGTCAGACACAACTGAGTGACTAACACTGCACTAATGAACCAATATTGGTGCATTAGTGTTTTTTTCATAAGTAATTCTTTTTTAAAGATTTTTTATGTGGACCATATTTTTAAATTAATTGAATCTGTTACAATAATGCTTCTGGTTTTATGTTTTGCTTTTTTGGCCACAAGGCACAAGGGATCTTAGTTCTCTGACTGGGGATTGAACTTATGCTCCCTGCATTGGAAAGCAAAGTTCTAACGACCAGACCACCAGGGAAGTTCCAATATGTTAGTATTAATTAAATTAACCCACCTGCCAATGCAGGAGACATAAGAGACCTGGGTTTGATCCCTAGTTTGGGAAGACCCCCTGGAGGAGGGCATGATAACCCACTCAGTATTCTTGCCTGGGAAATCCCATGGACAGAGGAGCCTGGTAGGCTAAAGTCTATAGGTTCTCAAAAAGGAGGACACGGCTGTGACTTAGCATGCACGCAACATCATAGTTTATGCCAATTTCCTTCATTTTTAAACTAAATTCATTTTAAACTAAATTCAGGATATCACATTACATTGAGTCCTTGCATTCAGTTGTCATGTTTCCTTAACTCTTCATGGCTGTGCCAGTTTCTTTGAATGTCCTTGTTTCTGATGACCTTGACAGATTTGAAGCTACTTTGTAAAATGTTTCTTAATTGGGATTTGACTGATGTTTTTTTCTCACGATTATATTATGGTTATGGGTTTTAGGAGGAGGACCACAGAGGTAAAGTGCCAGTCACATCACAATCTATCAGTGTGAGCTTGACTGTCGACGTTCACTTTGCTCGTGTGTCTAAAGTGGTGATGGTCATTGTAAAGTGATTTCCCCCACCCTACTTCCACACTACACCCTCCGGGAGGAAGTTACCATCTACAAGCCACACTTAAAGTGAAGAGTCATGTACCACCTCCTTAAGTGTGCACTGTCCGTATAAATTGTCTACGGTCCCCCATTTATTTCTTTTTATTTTTTCTTTCTTTTTTTTTTTTATTATTATTATTTTTTTTCCAGTGGGTTTTGTCATACATTGATATGAATCAGCCATGGATTTACATGTATTCCCAATCCCGATCCCCCCTCCCACCTCCCTCTCCACCCGATTCCTCTGGGTCTTCCCAGTGCACCAGGCCGGAGCACTTGTCTCATGCATCCCACCTGGGCTGGTGATCTGTTTCACCATAGATAGTATACATGCTGTTCTTTTGAAATATCCCACCCTCACATTCTCCCACAAAGTTCAAAAGTCTGTTCTGTATTTCTGTGTCTCTTTTTCTGTTCTGCATATAGGGTTATCGTTATCACCTTTCTAAATTCCATATATATGTGTTAGTATGCTGTAATGTTCTTTATCTTTCTGGCTTACTTCACTCTGTATAATGGGCTCCAGCTTCATCCATCTCATTAGGACTGGTTCAAATGAATTCTTTTTAATGGCTGAGTAATATTCCATGGTGTATATGTACCACAGCTTCCTTATCCATTCATCTGCTGATGGGCATCTAGGTTGCTTCCATGTCCTGGCTATTATAAACAGTGCTGCGATGAACATTGGGGTGCACGTGTCTCTTTCAGATCTGGTTTCCTCAGTATGTATGCCCAGAAGTGGGATTGCTGGGTCATATGGCAGTTCTATTTCCAGTTTTTTAAGAAATCTCCACACTGTTTTCCATAGCGGCTGTACTAGTTTGCATTCCCACCAACAGTGTAAGAGGGTTCCCTTTTCTCCACACCCTCTCCAGCATTTATTGCTTGTAGACTTTTGGATAGCAGCCAACCTGACTGGCGTGTAATGGTACCTCATTGTGGTTTTGATTTGCATTTCTCTAATAATGAGTGATGTTGAGCATCTTTTCATGTGTTTGTTAGCCATCTGTATGTCTTCTTTGGAGAAATGTCTGTTTAGTTCTTTGGCCCATTTTTTGATTGGGTCATTGATTTTTCTGGAATTGAGCTGCAGGAGTTGCTTGTATATTTTTGAGATTAATCCTTTGTCTGTTTCTTCATTTGCTATTATTTTCTCCCAATCTGAGGAATCAACCTGCCTGACTTCAGACTCTACTACAAAGCCACAGTCATCAAGACAGTATGGTACTGGCACAAAGACAGAAATATAGATCAATGGAACAGAATAGAAAGCCCAGAGATAAATCCACGAACCTATGGACACCTTATCTTTGACAAAGGAGGCAAGGATATACAATGGAAAAAAGACAACCTCTTTAACAAGTGGTGCTGGGAAAACTGGTCAACCACTTGTAAAAGAATGAAACTAGAACACTTTCTAACACCATACACAAAAATAAACTCAAAATGGATTAAAGATCTAAATGTAAGACCAGAAACTATAAAACTCCTAGAGGAGAACATAGGCAAAACACTCTCCGACATAAATCAAAGCAAGATCCTCTATGACCCACCTCCCAGAATATTGGAAATAAAAGCAAAACTAAACAAATGGGACCTAATGAAACTTAAAAGCTTTTGCACTACAAAGGAAACTATAAGTAAGGTGAAAAGACATTTATTTCTTAAATAAGTCATTTCTTTATATCAGTATGGACTAATGCAAATTTATTTTAACCTCTAAGTTACATTACAAAAATATGTTATTAATCTTGTTCTAGCATTGGCCATTTGGATCTCTTATCATTGTATCCTTTGTCCCTTTGGTATATTCTCATTATTGCGGGTCTTTCTGTTTTACTTTGGTTCAGTTTGGGTTTTTAGTTTGATTTTTTTTTTAGCATAACCTTAGTTTCTGGCACTAAAAAATACTCTGGTGTTATACATTTTCTACATAGTTTTGGATCAGCCCTTTTACTAGTCAATGCGCATTCATGGCCTACACCCTTGAAAGACTGTGATGGGAACGATGCTTGCCTGCGTGTGTCAATCATTTAGTCTTGTCCGACTCTGTTGCAGCCTCATGGACTGTAGCCTGACAGGCTTGTCTGTCCATGGGGTTTTTCAGGTAAGAATACCAGAGTGGGTTGCCAAGCCCTGCTCCAGGGGATCTTCCTGACCCAGGGATAGAACCCAGATCCCCTTCATTGCAGGTAGTTTCTTTACTGTCTGAGCCACCAGGAAAGTCCATATACATTCATAAGGGTTTCAGGATTATTTTCCACTCCTGGGGAAACAACTGGATTACACAGAGTAAGTTGTTATGTAGAGTTCCTTTAGACTTTAAAGTATCCACTGACTTTCAAAGTTCAGCATATTCCTCCCATACCCCTTTCAAGTGAGGTTGTTTCACACATTTGTAATACAGAGTTTGAGTTATTGGTGTGTATGAAGGTACCATCCCCTGAGACTAGAGAAACCTAGGGGAGGAGAAGGGATTTTTATAAATCACATTTACAGTTTCATGTATGTTTAATTGGGAACCTTTATTCAATATTGAGGGGAAATATCAGACTGTCAAAAAGTGATGTTGACCACTTGTTTGATATATGATTTTCAAACCTTTTCCCTGGATTAATGTGCATTATTTGAATTTTATTATGATAATATTATATAATTACATATTTGCATTTTATCATTAAATATATTAATCTATATTACATTTTTTGTAGGAAAGTGAAAATATATGTCCTTTATATCTAACTGTTCATTATAATTGGCATTGCAAAACTAAGACCTGCTCTAAGTGCTTTAAAATTTCGTAGCAAAAAAAATTTGAATGTCATTTGTGTTGCAATCATTCTGTTCTCTATCTAAATATGACACAATTATGCTTCAAGTAGTTAAGATCAAGTATGTCCTTACAACCCGCCTGCAAATGCAGGAGATATAAGAGACACAGGTCCAATCCTTGGGTTGGGAAGATCCCCTGGAGGAAGGCGTGCAACCCACTTGAGTATTCTTGCCTGGAGAATCCCATGGACTGAGGAGCCTGGTGGGCAGAGTTGCACAGGGCTGAACTCTCAGCACGCACCACGCAGATCCATATACAAAGGTGGAGGAGGAGATTGGGATTGACATGTACATGCTACTATATATAAAATAGATAGCTAACTAGGACCTACTGGATACCACAGGGAACTCCACTCAGCACTCTGTAATGACCTATATGGGAATAGAATCTTAAAAAGTGGGTATATGCATATGTATTCTTGCTGGGATAATCCCATGGGGAGAGGAGCCTGAGAGGCTCTGGTCCATGTGGGCTGGAAAAAGGCCGACACGACTGAACACTCATACATCCACCCCATGCACATGTATAACTGAGTCACTTCCTGTATAGCAGAAACTAACACAGCATTGTAAATCAATTATACTCCAATTAATTTTTTAAATTAATTAAAAAAATAAATTTCAAGAACAGCCTGAAGGACGCAGCTGTCTCTTCTCAAATCATCTGAATGGAGAGATCCTTGGTCAGGTACTTCTATTTAAATATATCCTCAATTATCTAAAGTGAAGAAGAAAACAATTATTTTTTAATGACTTCATCTTATATCATCAATGATTTTTTGAATGAACTTAAACATTTCAGAAGTATAGGAAAATAAATAGTTATATTTATATTTTGAGCTTCCCTGACGGCTCAGTGGTAAAGAATCTGTCTACCAATGCAGTAGACACAGGTTCAATCCCTGGGTTGGGATGATCCCCTGGGGAAGGAAATCGCAACCCACTCCAGTGTCTTTGCCTGGGAAATCCCACGGACAGAGAGCCTGTTGGGCTACAGTCAATGGGGTCATGAAAGAGTCAGACATGACTTAGCAACTAAACAACAACAATAACAACAACATATTTTGGTATTAGTGTATTTTCTTTGAGATAATTTATTTTGTAGACATTTATTTGGTTTATACAATGTACATGATTCTCTGCTGAGTCATTTCTTTTCCAGTAGAATTTCAAGTATCATAATCAGTACATATACAGGATATTTGAAGGGATACATGATGCTTTTATCTCTCTTTTCCATTATAAATGCACTGCTTAGGCTAATGGCATATCACTTAATTGACCTAAAGTTCCATTTTTTAGAATATTTTAGAATAAAATAGTATATTAAAAGTATAATATGTGAAAAACAGGTTAAAATCATCTGAATATAACAAATAAAGCTGAACTAATCCTTTGCAAATCATTACCTTTTAGTCAGTTGTGATAGCCTTTACATCACTAGTTTATCACTTTAATGGAAAAGATAAGAGTCAAAAATGCTAACAAAGGAGAAAATACTCAAGGGTGAGAGAAAAAACTCTTTTTCTTTTTTTTGAAGATTTTTTTGATATGGACCATTTTAAAATTCTTTATTGAATCTGTTACAATATTGCTTTTGTTTTATGTTTTTGTTTTTGTCCACTATGCATGTAGAATCTCAGCTTCCCAACCAAGGATCAAATCCGTGCTCCCTACATTGGAAAGCAAAATCTTCCACTGGACTACCAGGGAAGTCCTGAAAACTCTTTTTCTTTCTTCTTCTTCTTCTTTTTTTTTTTTTTTTAACTGTTTGAGGACTATGACAGGGAATACAGGAGTGCTGTGTACGATTTTAACATGGATTTTCATCCAGAAAGAAGCAGAAGTAAATTTGAAGGGAAGCTCAGTTTATATAATGAGTCTTTCTATAGTTGTTACATTTTGTTACTGTTTTACTTTCTGTGACATGGAAATAGATATTTTAAAAAAGAACATGTTTATAACAGGCAGAATTATGCCATAGAGAGCTTTGAAAGTATAAGAACTTGTCACATAAGGCTCATTGTACTGAAAAGAAAAATACAGTCCTCTGTGGTTGACATGTAGTATTCAGTCCTCCCACTCTTTTTTGGGCTTATTAGCCGTCAAATAAAGTCCAAGTGGTATTTTTCCAACAAAAATGATAGGTAGGCAAAGTTAAGCTCTATTAAATATGCATGGTTTCAAATCAATGTGAATACGCTTAATTTATCAATTAATAAATGAGTTGCTCTTACTCTTGTTACTGTCAGCAAGTATAAATTTAGCTAAATTAACACTGTTTTAATTTTCTTTTGTGCTTTAGCTATTGCATTTATTTTACTTCTCATAACTTGAAACTACATCATCATATTTTTGCTTAAAGAAAATGCAGAATCTGAACTAAAACAGGCACACAGTAAAAGCATGATAGATAAGTATTAGAGCTATTTCCTAGGGGTTTGATTCAGTTTTCCTATGGGCTATCAGTAAGGATCCCAGGTCACACTAGTGGTAAAGAATCCACCTGCCAATGCAAGAGACTCGGCTTCAATCCCTGATCAGGAAGATCCCCTGGAGGAGGGCGTGGCAACCCACTCCGGTATTCTTGCCTGGAGAATCCCATGGACAGAGGAGCCTGGCTACAGTCCCTGGGGTCATAAAAGAGTCAGACATGACAGAAGCGACTTAATATATACCTTCTTGGGGGGAAGGGATCACAGTATATGTACTATAAACAAAAAGAAAAGGCTTTATTTACATCTATTTCTAAAGGCTCTTCAACAAGGACCTCAGTGTGTGAATCAGTCTTTCCTGAATGTCATTTAAAAAATACTGAAAGGAGAAAATTGCAAATACGACTTTCCCCTAAACATCCTCATCCCGTTTACAAATACACACACTTCTACAGCACACATCTTTTGTACCTGCATCAATCTGACCATGAGAGACCATCTGATGGTCAATGTGGTGACTGAGTTTTCATATTAAAGAGACACAAGGATGCTTTTCATAAGAATGGCTCCTCCACCCCTGGAGGATACAGCTTACCAATTAGTTGAAACTATTAATTAACATTTTGAAAAGAAAATAGTTTTATTGCTTATTATAAGTGATAAAATTAAGGGTTTAATTAAAGTTGAATATCTTTTTTTTTTTTTTTTTTTTTATTTACATGTATTCCCAATCCCGATCCCCCCTCCCACCTCCCTCTCCACCCGATTCTAATTAAAGTTGAATATCTTTACATTGTTTACCATAGGGGAACTGTAAAAAAAAAATTTAGGATATCTTTTATCCAGTCCAAGTAAGTGATGACTATTAAAACTGCCGGAATTCTCATAATGGGATGCCAAACTGAAACACTGTGCTCACTTAGATCTCAGCTCTGTAAAATTATTATGTTTCAAAATTACTAAAATGCTGAGTAATGCAGGTTATTTGCTTTCTCTTTATACTTTCCTGAGTTTTTCAAGTCTTTTAAAGTCAGACAGTAATGCTTTACTAATCAGTGAACCACATTCATTTTCTTATTTTAAGAGTTTTGTCTACTAAACTAAATTCTCTTGCTCACACACTGAGAACATGCTCCATCTCACTTCAGTTGTGTCAGACTCTGTGTGACCCCATGGACTGTAGCCCACCAGGCTCCTCTGTCCATGGGATTCTCCAGGCAAGAATACTGGAGTGGGTTACTGTGCCCTCCTCCAGAGGATCTTCCTGACCCAGGGATCGAACCAGTGTCTGTTACATCTCCTGCATTGCAGGTGGATTCTTTACCGCAGAGTCACTGGAGAACCCTGCTTACACATTACGCTGCCTCTAATAATTATGTCCTACACGAGTTCCTGTCTGTGGAGGTGCTGACAACTAGGGAGAATTTCTGCTCGTGGTTTAAAAATAACCCCAGGAAATTGCCTCCATCTTATAAACAACACAGAGTCCTGTTCTCTGTGCTTTAATTTGTAAAACAAATCTGGCTTGGCACTCAACAGGCTATTTTAATTGATACTGTTTTCATTCTGACAATTTCCCTGCTTCTGCTAAGTTCAGAGCAGATGCTGTGTTCCAGACCTAAAGAGGAAGGTGGATGTGAGTTTTTTGGCACAAAGGAGGATTTTTGTTTCCTCTGTGATGTTGTGAACAAGCTCATTCCTCATCTGAAAAGCAAAACAGCATTGGACATGCTGACATTCTGTGGCTCAAATCATAATGATGAATGTTGTGTCCTTAGGATAAAGGGCAGAGTTAAGCAGTGTTGGAAGAGATATCAACCCTGACAAAAGTACAGTATCATGAGGGAAAGGGCTGTAAAGAACTGGACCTACCTTTGAATTGGAGCTATCATAAGACATACCTTTATACCTTGTCTTCTTATGCATTCATCTGTTGCTGGATATTAAGCTTGTTTCCAGATCTCAGTGATTGTAAATAATGCTGCTATGAACATTGATGTGCGTGTATCTTTTCAAATTAATTTTCATTTTCATTAGATAGATGTGTTTTCATTTTCTTCAGATATATACCCAAGAGTAGATTTGTTGGCTTATGTGGTAGATATATATTTTTTTAGTCTTTCGAGGAAAGTCCATACTGTTTTCTATAGGGGCTGCACCAATTTATATTCCCACCAATAGTTTACTAGGTTGCCTTTTCTCTACATTCTCACTAATGTTTATTTGTGATGTTTTTGATGATTGCCATTCTGACAGGTATGAGGTGATATCTCACTGTGGTCTGTATTAATATTTGTATTTCTCTGGTGATCAGCTATACTGGGAATCTTTTCATGTACCTATTTGGCATCTGAATATTTTTCTGGGGAAAAATATGTCTTTTCAGGTCTTATGCTCATTTTTTATATTGAGTAGTATGAGCTGGTTTTATATTTTGGATTTTAACCCCTTGTCAGTCATATCATTTGCAAATACTTTCTCCAGTTCATAGGGTTTCCCTGTTAGCTCAGCTGGTAAAGAATCTGCTTGCAGTGCAGGAGACCTGGTTTCAATTCCTGGTTTGGGAAGATCCCCTGGAAAAGAGAATGGCTACCAACTCCAATATTCTTGCCTGGAGAATTCGGTGGATGGAGGAGCCTGGTGGGCTACTGTCCATGGGTTTGCAAAAGAGTCAGACACAGCTGAGTGACTAACACTTTCTCCAGTTCATATGTTGTCTTTTCATTTTGTTGATTTTTTTTTTTGCTAAGTAAAAACTTTTGTTTAATTAGATCTGATTTGTTTATTTTTTTCCCCTTGCCTTTGGAGACAGATTTCCTGACAATATTGCTATGATTTATGTCAAAGAATGGCCTGTGTACTTTGGCTATGACTTTGTTTTGCTTCCTTAGCTTTCCGCGCCCCCCTCCCCCATCTACATAAGGGGAATAAAAAGGTTAGAAATGGGTTTGGCTGATTGCCATTTGCCCATGTAGATAAGGTTCTGATAATTTTTTTTCCTTTGGAGAGAAGTCCTTTGTCATGCTTTGAACATATTTCAAAATGGCTACTTTTCCATTATTCCTGCCAGAAACATAAAGGGATTTGATTCTTTTTAAAAAAAATATTTATTTTTACTTATTTGGCTGTCCTTTGTCTTTTGTGGGGTCTTCTGTCTTTCTCGCAGAAGCATACAAACTCTTAGTTGCGCCATGTGGGATCTAGTTCCCGGACCAGGGATTGAACTCAGACCCCCTGTATTGGAAATGTGGAGTCTTGGCCACTACACTGCCAGGGAAGTCCCTGGGATTTGTTTCTGATCTTCACCTTGACAACCTAGTAGCTTCCCTGGAGATAAAACCCATAAAAATGAGGAGGTCTCCCTACAACTGGAGCTCCTAGGAGTTTCTCAGTCTCATGCTAGTTAATGAAGAATAAGCTTCCAGAAATTTGTCAAAATAATTTAAATGTTCCATTCACTTAATGGCTTCAGTGTTTCTACTCTAAGATGATGTTGCTTGGGTTTTTCCATATTCACCATTCTCTTTAGATTTCAGGTGACCATTTGCCCTGTGACCAAATTCTCTAATGGACCCAAGAAGTCAGTTATTTTCAGTTTGTTATGGGACAGGTGACTTCCAAGCTTGTTACCCATCAGAGTTGAGAACAGAAATCCACAGCTTTCCTACCACTGATTGTTTTGGATGGAAGTTAAAAGGAAACCCACTGTTTATCATTTTCTCTACCGTACACCATGGGATTATTGATGACATTTTTTTCGGTATCTTTAATTCTAAGCATTTTATTATTCTTTTCCTGAGGGGTCTACCATCTTAGTGGGATTTCTTTTACCTTGGACGTGGGATATCTCCTCATGGCTGCCGCTCCTACCAGACTATCTGACCTGCCGCTTGAGAAACCTGTATGCAAGTCAGGAAGCCACGGTTAGAATAGGACATGGGACAACAGATTGGTTCTAAATTGGGAAAAGAGTACGTCAAGGCTGTATATTGTCACCCTGTTTATTTAATTTATATGCAGAGAACATCATGAGAAATGCTGGGCTGGATGAAGCACAAGCTTGAATCAAGATTGGGGGAGAAATATCAATAACCTCAGATATGCAGATGACACCACCCTTATGGCAGAAAGTGAAGAAGAACTAAAGAGCCTCTTGATGAAAGTGAAAGAGGAGAATGAAAATGTTGACTTAAAGCTCAATGTTCAGAAAACTAAGATCATGGCCTCTGGTCCCATTTCTTCATGGCAAATAAATGGGGAAACAGTGGAAACAGTGAGAGACTTTATTTTGGGGGGCTCTAAAATCACTGCAGATGGTGATTTCAGCCATGAAATTAAAAGACGCTTACTCTTTGGAAGGAAAGTTATGACGAACCTAGATAGCATATTAAAAAACAGAGACATTACTTTGCCATCAAAGGTCCATCTAGTCAAGGTTATGGTTTTTCCAATGGTCGTGTATAGATGTGAGAGTTGGACTATAAAGAAAGCTGAGCACTGAAGAATTGATGCTTTTGAACTGCAGTGTTGGAGAAGACTCTTGAGAGTCCCTTGAACTGCAAGGAGATATAACTAGGAGATCTAACTAGAAGATCAGTCCTGAGTGTTCATTGGAAGGACTGATGTTAAAGCTGAAACTCCAATACTTTGGCCACCTGATACAAAGAGCTGACTCATTTGAAAAGACCCTGATGCTGGGAAAGGTTGAGGGCAGGAGAAGGGGATGACAGAAGATGAGATGGTTGGATGGCATCACCAACTCAATGGGATGAGTTTGAGTAAACTCCAGGAGTTGGTGACAGACAGGGAGGCCTGGCGTGCTGCAGCTCATGGGGTCACAGAGTCGGACACGACTGAGCAACTGAACTGAACTGAACTGAGAGTCCTATAACAGCATATTTTAAAATATTATAACCAAAATATTTTTATAAATAGTGATTACAGTTAAAATATAAATATCAAAATGTGGTTTGGCGTGCTTTGAAATTTAAGGATGGGAATTCAACAGGAGGAATAGAATCAAATTGGGGCTGCCCTTAATTCTTGAGATTTATTGCTTATCTAAATTTTATGGACTTTTTAACAGATAAATACTTTCAATTGGTGGCACAAAAAGCAATAAATACAGAAATTGATTAATAGATAAATGATTTTTTTCAGCACTCCATCTATATAAGCTGTTTATTTGCTCAAATGATAAAGATTGTGTTGTTTTATGGTATGGATCATAATGCAGATAATAAAATTCTAAATTGTCCTTCCAAAAATGCACATATGCAATTTTTTTTCTTCTCATGGGGGTAATATGTTAACATTTCTTTTGTCATTGCCCCTCTGAGCAATGCATCCATATTTACTTCAGCCTAAGAAGTAAACTTTTCTATAGGTAATACTTCCATGGGCTTCCCAGGTGGCACTAGTGGTAAAGAACCTGCCTGCCAACACAGGAGACGTAAGAGATACTGGTGTGATCCCTGGATCAGGAAGAACCCATCGAGGTGGGCATAGCAACCTATTCCAGTATTCTTGCCTGGAGAATCCCATGGACAGAGGAGCCTGGCGGGCTGCAGTCAGTGGAGTCACAAAGAGTTGAACACAACTGAATTTACTTAGCATGCATACATGAACACATTCACTTATTTAAAAAAATTAACAGAGAAAGTGAAATGTCTCCCCCCATCTGTATCTCCATCCTCTCAGTTCCAGCTCCCAAATATGCACTATTATTAGTATTTAAGCACAAATTTTACATATCCAATATTTGCTTATAGATTGAACATTAGGTTTTTGACCTCAACAATTAAAAAGTTGAATCCCTATTGACTTTAATGAGTAAGACTTCAAGTAGAGCTGATTTGTGGGAAAAGTTCAGAAATTCCACTTTGGATATTTGTGATTCAGATTCCTCCAGCATACTTCAGAAGATAGACTAAGGAAGCAGTTGGATGTGTGTCTGGAGTTCACCATAGAAAGTCAGGTTGGAGACATAATTTGAGAGTCATCAGTGATTAGATGGTGTTGAAAGCCATGAGACTAGATGAGATCATGGAGAATGAGAGTGTATGTGACAAAGAGAACCCAGCTCTGGGGCACAGACACTGCTGTGCCAAGCATTCAGGAGGGTAAGGGGCAAGCTGAGATGGGGACTGAGGTGGAAACAAGTGCTAGGAAGGATATTCAGTTCAGTTCAGTCACTCAGTCATGTCTGACTCTTTGTGATCCCATGGACTAAAGCACGCCAGGCTTCCCTGTCCATCCCAACTCATCTCATCAACTTCCAATGAACACTCAGGACTGATCTCCTTTAGGATGGACTGGTTGGATCTCCTTGCAGTCCAAAGGGCTCTCAAGAGTCTTCTCCAACACCACAGTTCAAAAGCATCAATTCTTCAGCGCTCAGCTTTCTTTATAGTCCAACTCTCACATCCATGCATGACTACTGGAAAAAACTTCTGCTCAGGCCAGGTACCTCTCCTGCACTGTATCTCTGTGTCTTTTATGGAACTCGTTCAGCAGATAGTCCTGTATTTCCTAACCTCTTAGGATTGCCTCTTCCATTTGCTTTCAGGGATATGCTAAGTCTTCCTCCACAAAAGATAGTGTTTTTCCTCAAAAGCCTATTTTTAGTGATATTGGCATCATATCTGGAACTTATTTGGCTTAGGAAGAATAATATGTTGTTCTCTATCCAGTGTCCAAGACTCATGTAAATTTTTCCACTAGTTTTAGTACACTTTTGTTCATTTAGGTTTAATTTAAAGGAAGAAAGTAAGGATGGAGTGGTTGTCTATGGCCACACCATATTTCCTGTAAGTTTGGCTTTATTTAAGTCATATTCCAACTTTCTGACCTCAGGCAAGTTACTAAATTTCTTTAGGATTCAGTTGCCTTATCCATGGGGCTTCTCTGGTGTCTCAGATAGTAAAGAATCTGCCTGCAATGCAGGAGACCTGGGCTCAGTCCCTGGGTGGGGAGGATGTCCTGGAGAAGAGAATGCTATATGCATAAAGTGAGTGGTGAAGCATAAACGGTTACTGTGAAAATTACAGTGCTTGCCACAAGTTAAATATTATTTAATAAGTTTATGTCATTTTGAAAGCACACAAGATCTTTAAGATATATGAGCATCACTGTTTGTCACTGGCAACCCTTAAGGCATCTTTAAACATGGAGAAGACAGGTTGATTGAACATATGACGCAAAGCAAAAATGTTTTTCTCATTTCAGTGAAATCTTGTGAGAAGCTATGAAAAGTGCATATTACTGTCAAGACTTAAAAACTAATAATACTGGGAAAAAGTCCTTAGAGCTTCTCTATAAACAGGACACATTACAGAATCATGTTAAGAAGATTAAAAATATGATAGCAGAGCACCAAGGAGCATACTCCTCTTGGATTCTGTGATTAAAGGAAGCAGTATTGTGTAGCTCCTAAAATTAATTTAGAGTACTTTTAATGTCCTTAGGCATGTGACAGAATAATGTAAGGTCACAAGTTTTAAAGATCGCAATCATCACTGAATCCAATTTCTTCATGCTGGCTGTAATTTAGTTGTTTTTTGTTTTAAGAGCTGTTTTAATTCAGTGCATTAATAAGTAAAGCTTAGTATTTAAACCTTCCTGCCTACAAATTATATTTCAGTGAATGTAGAATACTGGCAAGAATGTAGACATCTGGCAAGATCTCTAAAAAATTAAAGAATTTTAGAAAAATTACAATTTATGTTGTGTATCTTATTTTTAAATTTCAATTCATTAAATTGTTAAAAGAACTATGATTTCTATCTTATTCAGTCCACTAATTTATTTTCTATAATTTTTGGGAAAAGTATTTTGTTTTCAATATCAACAGTATCAAACAGTATTAAAATCAAAAGTAAAAATATATGTATTCTTTTGCTATTTTTATAAATAGCAAACAAGTATTAGCACACCAGAGGGTTATGAGATTCTGATCTTTTAAAGTAATTTCACTTTCAAAGTATCAAAATACTGAAATGTGAAAGGTTAGGATTAAAGGAAAAGTGAGGAAAAAATGGAGATTTATTCTTTAATTTATTCAATGAACATTTATTGAATGGCTAATCTTTGCAAGTCTCTATACTATACAAAAAGGAACCTACTATCTTATGGAAAGGTCAGTATACAAACTGACAACAGAACTAGTTAAATATTAGATATCATAGAGGAAGTGCTCAAAATACAGAAGAGAGGGCTGAAATCCAGACAAAGAAGATGTTTGTGGGAGTACAGAGATGACTTTGCAGAGATCTGGGCTGCATGTTAAATATGGAGGATATGGAAAGAACATTACAGAAAGAAATAGCATTTGTAAAAACCTGGAGGCTTAAAAAAATTGGGTTGGAATAAAGTGTAAGAGGTGGAGAATGGTGAGAGGTAAGGCTAGATCTATGGATAGAACTGTGACCAAGAGAAATGTCTTGGAGCATCCGTGAAGAGAGATGTACTCTAATTCCACCTACTTGCTCTTTATTAGAGAAATGCAAATCAAAACTACAAAAAGATCTCACCTCACACCAGTCAGAATGGCCATCATCAATAAATCTACAAACAATAAATGCTGAAGAGGTTATGGAGCAAAGGGAACCCTCTTGCACTGTTGGTAGGAATGTAAATTGATACAGCCACTAAGGAGAATGGTATGGACATTTATTAAAACACTAGGAATAAACTATCCATATGACCCAGCAGTCTCACTACTGAGCATATGCCCTGAGAAAATCACAATGAAAAAGACACATGTACCCCAATGTTCATTACAACGCTATTTACAACAGCTAGGACATGGAAGCAACCTGCATGTCCATCAACAACTGAATAGACAAAGAAGCTGTGGTGTGTGATGGACTATTACTCAGCCATAAAAAGGAACACATTTGAGTCAGTTCTAATGAGGTAGATGAACCCAGAGCCTATTATACAGAATGAAGTAAGTCAGAAAGAGAAAAACGAATACCATGTGTTAACACATATATATGTGGAATCTAGGCTTCCCAGGTGGCACTAGTGGTAAAGAATCACCTGCCAATGGAGGAGACATGAGAGACAAGGGTTCAATCCCTGGGTTGGGAAGATCTCTTGGGGAGGAAATGGCAACCCACTCCAGTATTTCTGTTTGAAAAATCCCATGACAGAGATGCCTGGCAGACTACAGTCCATGGTGTTGCAAAGAGTCAGACATGACTGAGCACACATTCATGGAGTCTAGAAAGATGGTACTGATGAAGCTATTTGCAAGGTAGCAGTGGAGATGCAGACATAGAGAAGAGACTTGTGGACAGGGGTCGGGGGAAAGGAGAGGGTGGGATGAATGGAGAGAGTAGCGTGGAAGCATATACACTACTGTATGTAAAAGAGATAGCCAGTTGGAATTTGCCGTGTGACACAGAGAGCTCAAACCAGTGCTCTGTGACAACCTAAAGGGGTGGGATAGGGTAGGAGGTGGGAGGGAGGTTCAGGAGGGAGGGAATATATGTATACCTGTGACTGATTCATGTTGCTATATGGCAGAAACCAACACAGTATTTTAAAGCAATTATTCTTCAATTAAAAATAAATTTAGAAATTTCTTTCAACAATGAAATAGAAACAACCACAACAAAAAGAAAAATGTGTTATCACAAAGAGTCTTTATTGAATCTTCAGCAGGTAAAGGTTGACTTGTCAGTGTCTGAATACTGAGAGAGATGCTTTTCAGAGAGAGAACGGCCTTCTTAGGGCAAACTAGCCTGATAATTGCTGATAGATCAAGATAACCACTAAAAGGTGATCAGACACTTTAGCACCATCACAATCATTAATGACCTTGGCAGGATTTAAAATAGGTGCTGGGAACAAAGTTAAATGGAGCAGACCAATGAATATAGAAGAATCTCTAGACTTTACTGTGAACCTACTTATAACTGAGAAAATAAAAGTTCTATCCTTGTATACATTGTAGATAGAGATTTAAAAACATCCTTGAATGGTAGTAATCCAAATCTTTACTATTAAAAACTCATTTCCAAGGAGTTTAACTGAGGGTTTTTGCAGATGAGTCCTAACTAGGTTATAGGGAGATTCATCTTCAGAATTAAGGAGCAAGGTCAGAAAATATTAGCCTTTTATATATCAGATATCATATATATCTGATCATATCAGATATTTATATATCATCAGATGATGATGAAAGTAATCATCATCTTTGTAAGATGGAGGTTTATTCACCTCCAGAGGTAAGCCACAGGAAGAAATGATCTGTGGAAGCTCTGCTGAGAACACTAATGTGATCACAGTTACTTTCAGGTGACTAATCTCTCTCCAAAATGTATCAAATACTTGATGTAAGGTAAGCTGAGGAGTGGAGCTTCTCTGATGGTTCAGTGGTAAAGAAGTCACCTGCCAATGCAGGAAACATAGGTTTGATCCCTGGGCCAGGAAGATCTCCTGGAGAAGGAAATGGCAACCCACTCCAGTATTCTTACCTTGGAAATCCCATGGACAGAGGAGACTGGTGGGCTACAGTTCATGGGGTTGCTAAAGAGTCAGACACAACTTAGTGACTAAACAACAACAACAAGGTGAGGAGTAATGTGTTGTAATATGTCTGAAAAATTGGTACCAGTACACTAAAATGGCACCTTAAATGCATAAAATGTTAGAGGTGAATGTATAATAAATAGCAGTCTCCAAAGTAGTGTGTACACAGGTCAAGGGTCCACAGAATGGCCAACAGATTCTTATGAAAGTTAAACAGAATACTCCTGCTTTTAAAGATACATGTATTTGTATCCAGACATATACACATACAGACCCCAATGGTGGGAAAGATTTAGGACAGGAGGAGAAGCGGGCAACAGAGGATGAGATGGTTGGATGGTATCACCAACTCAATGGACATGAATTTGAGCAAACTCTGGGAGATAATAAAAGACAGGGAAGCCTAGCATGTTGCAATCCAATGAGGTTGCAGTGCTGGACATGTCTTAGCCACTGAACAACAGCAATGTGTATATACACAGACATTCATTTACATGTTTGCTTTTATCTGAAAAAAAAAAAAAAACTTTCTATTTAATGCAAAGTTTTACACTGACATTCTCCTCTAGAAAGAGGGAGATGCACCCAAAAATGAACATGTTGGCAGAGGCAGCCCTATCTCCTTTTTTCTCAACAGACTGCACACATATCTTTTTGCACATGAAGAGTCATTGAGGGGAGACAGAGGACAAGCTCATTCTTCAAAGATTCACATATATGATTGAGTGAATGAATTCAGGGAGTTATGAACCATCTAATGTTATGGAAATGTAGGGAGAAGGTGGGATGAGTGAAGAGATGAAGTGGGAATCCCATCGTAACAACTGTGTTATTGATCTTAAGTCATAATCCCACTCCCCTTGCCTGTCTTTCCGTTGAAGAAGCTAGTGGACTTTGTAATCATTATGTTTCATGAAGGATATATTAGAGGTAATAAAAGGACAAAACTTACAAGTCCTTAAAATTTTTATTTTCAGAATCTAGATGCATCAGATAGGGGGCGGATACCTTGCATAAACAATGTGTGTTGAGAGTACCAGTGAGGAGCATGAGGTTTCTGTCTACAAGCCCCTAGATTCAGAAGCGGTCCCTTGAACTGTGGAAAGAAGGGAGATGGAGAAAGATAAAGACAGGGAGGGAGAGGTAAAGTAAGAAAAGTTGAGAGGGAGAAAGAGAGAGAGGGAGAGAGACCACGAGAGAGATGGGTAGGTCAGTCTTGCGAACAGGAAAACCTCCCAGCATCTCACAAGGGCTCTAGCAAGTCCCAAGAGAGAAGTGTGTCATGTGTCTAGGAAGATAAAACCTTGGACACTTTCTCCAAGTATCGCGTGTTCCATGTGGCATGGAATAGTGTCAAGTCACTGAGCTTGAAGTATCCAAACCAAGTGGGTGATGTATATCTCACTGTCAAAATACTGGAGCAAAGTCAAAGACCACATTGTCCTCCTTACCTCAGCTTGTTCCTTGACACAACTTAAGACTCGAGTACACAATAAATTCCAGGTAAGTATATGGTATGTATGGGGAGTGGGTACTACTTTAAATGGTTCAGTTCAGTTCAGTTCAGTTGCTCAGTTGTGTCTGACTCTTTGTGACCTTATGGACTAAGCGTGCTCAAACTCATGTCCAAACTCAAACTCAGGCTCAAACTCATTGTGTCGGTGATGCCATCCAACCATCTCATCCTCTGTCATCCCCTTCTCCTCCTTCCTTCAGTCTTTCCCAATCAGGGTCTTTTCAAATGAGTCAGTTCTTTGCATCAGGTGGCCAAAGAATTGGAGCTTCAGCATCAGCATCAGTCCTCCCAATGAATATTCAGGACTGATTTCCTTTAGGGTTGACTGTTTTGATTTCCTTGCAGTCCAAGGGATTCTCAAGAGTCTTCTCAAACACCACAGTTCAAAAGCATCAATTCTTTGGTGCTCAGCTTTCTTCATGGTCCAACTCTCACATCCATACATGACTACTGGAAAAACCATAGCTTTGACTAGACGAACCTTTGTTGGCAAAGTAATATCCCCGCTTTTTAGTAAAAGTAATTTTGTTTTTCAGATAGAAGCAAATATATAATTTCAGAAGAGACTGAAGTTTTCCTCCACGATGATAAAATAGAGACAGAAGTTAAGCTGAATCATTAAAACTTAAGCTCATTATAAGATTGAATACTTAATAGTAATTATATAACTGTAAGAATTTTGGACTTAATCTGCAAAGTAATAGAGAACCACTACAGGAATTTAAGTGCAGGAATTTAGCATCATGGTCCTTAATAAAAAATTATTATGAGGAGATATTAGAGGTTAAATATGGTAAAGCATGTTTCCTGATGAGGGGAAAGATATATTCTTTATTACAATAAGGGCACATTAACAAATTTTGCTTTTAAGAATCAATATCTTCTTGAGGCTGTTTATTATTTTAATTGAGTGACTTCAAGATATAGAATCATCAAACTGAGGAACAGACTGAAGGAGATGACCAAGAATTAAGTCTTGCAATAAACTCAACCTGACCAGCTGGGCTAATTTTCTCTTAGTGGTTAAGAGTTTTAAGAAAGGAAGATAATGTATTCATATAATTTCTAGAAATAGAACCCTTTCTAACAGTTATATAGGATGTGAGGGGATGGGGATTTGAGATCAAGTCCATTTAAGGGCAGGATTAAGTGGAAGAAAGAGGATGTGTGCTTTTATATCTCCTTCAAATTTTATATTCAAGCTAGGGTCCTATTTTCTCTCTTACCTGAGTTCTAAGAGGTGACAAATATGCAATGACATTTTAAAAAGAAAATTTTTAAACTTTTAAAAAGGCTAAGAAGCTATTTACCACCTCGATGACTGATTCTTACTACTTATTATAGAATTAAAATTAATTTCCTTCTTTCTTCCTTCCCTCCCTTTCTTCTTAAATATTTAAGTGCCACTTTTCTAGATACCAAGAGAAAAAAAAATTCTCTATTTTCACAAGGCTTATGTGAAACTAAGATAAAAGATGATAAATACACGCATAGAGCAATATGAATTGTATCGGATAGTAAGAATTCCACAGAGTGATGGAAGGGTGTGGTTTGAAATAGGATGGTCAGGGGAGTAGTGATGATGAGACTGAGCCATGAAATCTGCGAGAGGGGTATTCACACAAAATGAATAGAACCCTAAACATCCTGAGGCAGGAGAATGTGTGCCCTGTTTAAGAGGCAGCCGGGGTTACTGCCGATAGAGTAGAGAGCGTAGATGAGCTCAGGGAGGTAACAGAGACTAGACCAGACGAAGCCTTAGAGGCCTTTGGGAGGCCTTTGGCTTTCACCTTCTATGGGGCAGGAAGCTATTGGTGTATTTTGTACAAAGCTTTAATATCTTCCATCTGTAAACCACCACTCTGAGACAAACAGTAACAGGAATCAAGGTGATTTCCCACATCCCACCCACACCCTTCATTGTCTAGCAAATGAAAGGCTGACGTTGACATTGACAGAGAGAAGGTGAAGATCCTGAAATTGCAGGTTTGGGATGAAAATCGGGAGTGTGGGTTTAGGCATGTAATGCTTGAGGTTTCCATTAGATAGCCAAATGAGAATGCCTGGTAAGTAGTTCGATAAATACTAGAATTCAGAGGACAAGTCTGAGCTGGAGATAAAAAATGAGGGCACTGTTTTCCTCTAGATGGTATTTAATATCATTAAAATGAATGAGATCCCCTGGGAGTAAGTTCAATTAAGAAAGAAAAAGAATTAAACCTCCAGTCACACTACCTAAAGAGTATAAAGACGGCAAGAACCAGTAAAGAATGCTGGGAGAGATGAGTCAGTTATTTAAGGGGAAAATTAAACAGTTTGGTGTTCTAAGCCACCTGAGGAAACTGTGGGAAATATTGATTATGCCAGGTGCAGCTGGCAAGTCAAATAAATTGAGCACTTAGAATTGGACTTAAAGTTTATTCATGGCCTAGAAAATAACAATTTTGCTAGGTGAGAGCTAATAAGTAAGTAAGTTTTAGTCGCTCAGTCATGCCCAACTCTTTGTGACCCCATGGACTGCAGCCCACCAGGCTCCTGCGTCCATGAGATTTTTCCAGGCAAGGATACTGGAGTGGGTTGCCATTTCCTTCTCCAGGGGATCTTCCCAACCCAGGGATCGAACCCGGGTCTCCTGTACTGCAGGTAGATTCTTTACTGACTGAGCTACAAGGGAAGCCCAAAGCCTGAATACAAGACATTTACAGAGAATGGGAAGAAAAAACTTCAAAGCACCTTCCCAAGACTTGCTGAAAAGGGAAACAGAAATAAATATCAGTATCTGGAAGGGGATTTAGAATTATTATTTTAAAATAAGAACATCTACAACACATTTCATGAAGATGGGCCTGATTGAGTAGAGTTGTGAAAACTGGTAACGCAGGGCTGAGCTGGGGAGAATTTCTACAGCTGTGTTGTTGAATAAATATGGAGGAGACTGATTTCTGGGAGACAGTGAAAGTGTAGCCTGAGATCTAGGAACAGCCAGCTTATCAACTACAACAGTAGGGAAGGCAGAGTGTAAAGTCCCAGATGCAAGTGGTTAGATGGTGGAAGGTGGTGGAAATTTTATTCAGTGGTTTCTATTTTCTAGTAGAAGAGGAAATGATGTCATCTGCTGAAAAATGAATGTGGTAAGGAGGTGTGCACAAGCAAAGGGGTGAAATGGTGTTCTAGGACTTGAAGTCAGCAGGCAGGAAGTGAAGTGAGTTAGCTGGCTGTTCATTTTTCTCCAACCAAAGCATTGAAGAGGCTGATTATACACATTTGGGGCTTGCAGGCAAGACAGACAAATGAGTTAAAGATATTGGCAAGGGTGTTATTTTAATGATGAACTATAGGACTTACTTGCTAGGAAGGGAATTGTCAAGGAAAAATGGTACTAGGCAGAGTTGCACAGAGAGGAAAATTTTATTCACGACTATTGGAATGATGGAGAGAGACTGAATTCAACTCCACTGAAACAAAAGGAAACAGAGATTATAAGAGCTAGGGTGAGTTAGTGGAAAAGTACTGGAGGACACTGGGGAATGTCTTTGGTCAATGGGATGTGTCTAGACCATTGAGTCATTCCTGAGTTTGCAGGTGTTTCCCTTTGTGGTTAAGCCATCTCCATTTGCTACTTTCCAAGTTAGGTTGCTATTCCCCCACTGCCTTTCCTGATAATTTCAGAGATGGCACCTAGGTCCTTGAGAAAGACATTCTTATGTTGTGAAACCAGTAAGAGGCTGGTTTGTCTACATCTCACAGAGGCTTCCCAGGTGACATTAGTGGCAAAGACTCCCCCTGCCAATGCAGGAGATACAAGAGATGGGGGTTCGATCCCTGGGTTGGGAAGATCCCTTGGAGTAGGAAATGGCAACACACTCCAATATTCCTGCCTGGAAACTTCCATGAACAGAGGAACCTGGTGGGCTACAGACCATGGGATCGCAAAGAGTCAGACGGGAGTGAGCGCGCGCACACACACACACACACACACACACACAGAGGAAGAATTTGCAATTGCAAGTTTTCTAAAGTAAATATTCCAAGAAAAGAAAAGTCAGGGGCCTACAGTCAGAAAGAAACTTGTTTATAAAGTTTAGTCAAGTTGAGTGGAATGTTAAGGCTGCCTTGGTCAGATGTTGTAGAGAAGAGGATAAGACACATGGAAATAACGTTAGGATAAGCAGATTATAGGTCTTTATTTGGCCAAATAATTTTAGGTGTTGGCATACTGGTATAAGTTAGTGGAAAACACCAGTCTCAATAGTGACATTTTTTCCTATTCTGTGAAATGCAAATAACATGTTGCATGTTAAGACCATGTGATATTTGTTCTCCGTGTTCCTCTTGGTCCTTTTGATACTTGAATGAATCATTTGAAGCAAGTAAACTGACTTTGTAAATTGTGCCATAATAAGTAAATCTCAAGGAAAAAAGGAAGAAAATAAGCATTTAGTGTACATACACCATGTGTCAATAGATTATATATATTTCCTCATGGATTAACACATTTAATCTTCACAACTCTTAGAATTAAGTAAGAATTAGTTCATATTTATGGATGAAGAAAGTATGTCTAATGAACTTAAAAAGTTATTTAATGTTTTGACTTAGCTTAGTGTTCTTTGGTATTAATGATGACCTCTTCATTGTCATTGTCACTGTGAAATAGACCTATAGTGGTGAGGTCAAACACTGCCTACAAAAATAGCAGATCAAACTTGGTTATTGACAACTTTCTTTTTTCTGGTGCAATTGCTTCCATGTTAAACTTTTCCAAGTACACATTTTCTTAATAAGTATTTTATGACAAAGACAACCATTGTGTAGGTTATTTTTACTCCAGAGAGGGTCACTGCCAATGTCCTGTAGAAGTATTTTTTTTAAACACTAACATAATGAATAGTGATTTCCAACTGTTTCAACTGTTAATCAAAGAATATACCAGTAAGAACCTAACTAGCACTTCTGCTGAAATATCTTTTTACTTGAAACGCCACATTTTTATTTTAGTAAAATTCGTTTCTTTGATATGTAATTTACCTCTTCTTAAAGCATTTTTCCATCACTCTCTAAAGATAATATATAGAGGTTTCTTTCATTTTAATGATGCAGTCTATATCTACTTAATAGATGTAGAGGAAAAAAATACATTTAGCCTGACCTTAAGGTAGTAATTCTTTTGAAGCAGAAACTATATTTTTCCATTTCAATTTTATAACAGTTGTCAATTTAAAGTATTCCATTGGTATGAATATTATCTTACAAGATTCTGATTATATTAGATTTGAAAATGTAAAACTGTCACTTTAACTACAAATCAGTTTAAGACTTTGTCTTCAATATCAGATATCTCTCTAATTCAAATAATTTTGTTTTATTTACAGTGGCTGTCTAAATACAATAGATGACTCATGTTAAAAATCAAATAAGTTGACTCTGGTTATTAATAATTAGAGAATGGAAACAATATTGAGGCTCCAGAGAATTGATAAAATAGAGTGAATTTGTATTGGAACATCCACAAATCACATTTATTAAATCATGCAAAAGCCCACTCTTTCAGTTTGAAGTGTGCAATTAATTATTTTCATGCTATGAAGGTTTCCAGAGTTTTGGGTGTGGTTGCCAGTCCTTGATATACTCGGCAAAGATGATCTCAGTTATTTGGATCTATTCCATGCAATTATGGAATGAGAGTACATACTACTCTTGGAGATAAATTTGTCTCATCCTTTGATATCTGTCCTGAATTCCTACATCAGAGAAAATTGTGCTCACTGTACAGACTGGTGAATAGAGCAGTCATCAGACTAGCATCTTAGCATCTTTCGGGGGTTTACTTCACCATGAATGTTGCAAGAGCCACTATACTTCATTTACCTTTTTCAGAAAAGTGAGAAAAAAATCCTCTGTCAAATTGCCACCACCCTGCGGGAATTTCATAAAAATTTGAAATGATATTTGCAAAGTGCAAAGCAGTAGGTGATAATCAGCAAATTACAAAATCACCAAAAGGAGACTTGAAAGTGATTTTATGACTTTATAGTTTTGTACTTACTGACTTTGATTTTAAGATCATCTCCAAAAGTAATTACATTTGCTTTTGAGCTTATTTGGAAATGGCACATTATAAACAGGAACTCTAGACACCACATAGCTTAAAGTGAAATTGTATACTGCAAAAGTCCTCATGGGAGAGTCTGAATTATGTCATCTTAGCTAATCTGGGACTGCATGTCTCAGAATCCTCTTCCCTATGTGGTCTCAACTTGGAGCTGGCCACAAGAGAATTTACATCAGATTTGGACTAGTGAAGCAATAGCCATCACTCTCTGAAGATCATCATCACTGGAGGCAGAGAAATAGATGCAGAGGTACTGATGGCTCCTGGTGTATCCTCACTCTTCTCTACTCTGAATTCTTCTCTTCTTCCTGACCACCGACCCTCCTGAACCACAGCTTTCCAGGCCCATCACATGCTTAACTATGAACTCACAAGGACAGTAGCTGACGAATCACTTCTACACCAACACTGCAGCCCACTCCAGCAACTCGATGGTCCTTGTTTCCAGATATCCTTAAGCATCGACAAGTCCTCCTGTGCCTGCACTTCAGGAGAACTGCCTAATGATTTATAATGACTGCTTAAAAATCTTCCAGCTCCTCTTTGTAGACCCTTAGCTTCCCAATTTTTTATTTTTGATTGCATCATGCTCATAATGCTTTTATTTCCTTGATTAAAACCAGGAAGATCTATTGAGAATATGTTCATTGGTTTTTCTTTTCTGCTATTATTATTCATCAATTAATTCCATCAACATTTGACAGTTACTTGTTAACTCTTCCTTCCTCCTTTCTCTCTCTTCTTTGCTTTCTTTCTTGTCTCTCTTTATTAGAAAGTAAGTAGTGTGAGAGCAGATCTTTTCTGGTAGCTCAGCTGGTAAAGAATCCACCTACAATGCAGGAGACCCCGGTTCAATTCCTGGGTTGAGAAGATTCCCTGGAGAAGGGATAGGCTACCCACTCCAGTGGTCATGGGCTTTCCCGGTGGCTCAAACAGTAAAGAATCTGCCTTCAGTGTGGGAGACCTGGGTTGGGAAGATGCCCTGGAGAAGGGCACTCCATTATTCTTGCCTGGAGAATCCCCATGGACAGAGGAGCCTGGTGGGGTACAGCTCATGGGGGTCACAAAGAGTCAAAGATGACTGAACAGCTAAGCACAACACAGCAGACTTAGGATGTCATTTCTCCAAAATGCCTCCTGCACCTGGTTGTTTCTGGTACAATGATAAATTATTAAGTGACTTGGATAAATTTTACTTAAAATGGAGTGATTTAATAATGCAATTCTAAGACTATCTGTTTTCCTAATGAACATTCTGAGTAATGATTTGAATCTGAGTTCTCACCCACCTTCATCAGTCTCCCTATAACTAAATGTAACTCAGTGTTGTGTTGACATAATGCAATTTGCCTTTGCTTACACAATTGTTCATTGCCTTCTTAGAAAAATAAATAATGTGATTTTGTAAATAATCATAAGTCTGAATATCATATATAAAAGACCATGTTAAATTAAGTTGTCACTATGGTTACAAATTATATTTGCTCTGTTTTCTTAGTGAAATATTTGGCTTTCTGAAAATCCTTATACTTTAGGTAATGTAGTAACTAGAAATAGTGTATTAACTGACTCATCTTTCCTTTTCCTTTCTCTTGTGTCCAACTCTTTGCAGCCCCATGCGCTGTTCCTTTTTATGGCTGAGTAATAGTCCATTGTATATATGTACCACAACTTCTTTATCCATTTTTCTGTCAGTGGACATCTAAGGTTGCTTCAGTGTCCTAGCTATTGTAAATAGTACTGCAATGAACATTGGGGTACATCTTTTTAAATTATGGTTTCCTCAGGGTATATGCCCAGCAGTAGGATTGTTACATTGTACAGTAGTTCTATTCCGAGTTTTTTAAGGAATGTCCATACTCTTCTCCATAGTGGCTGTATCAGTTTACATTCCCACCAACAGTGCAAGAGGGTTTCCTTTTGTCCACACCCACTCCAGCATTTACTGTTTGTAGATTTATTGATGACGACCATTCTGACCAGTGTGAGGTGATACCTCATTGTAGTTTTGATTTCCACTTCTCTAATAATGAGCGATGTTGAGCATCTTTTCATGCTTATTAGTCATCTGTATGTCTTTTTTGGAGAAATGTCTGTTTAGGTCTTCTGTCCCCTTTTGGACTGGGTTGTTTGTTTTTTCTGGCATTGAGCTTCTTGTATATTTTGGAAATTAATCCTTCATCAGTTGTTCCATTTGCTATTATTTTCTCCCATTCTGAGGATTTGTCTTTTCACCTTGTTTTTACTTTTGATAACCCTGTCATACATGTATCAGCTTCAGATTATCTCCTCTTACTTCACATATCTTACTCAAAGCCTTCTGTTCAAATGAGAAATTTTAAGGAAAGAACTACCTGGTTGTATAAGTCTTAAAATCAGCATGGACCCATGATCATAGGCACTAGCATTCACTGACCTTATTTACTGGGATCCCAGAAAGTTCTTTTCTTTTCTAGAAGGACTGTATTATAAGTGTCAGCATGTTTAAACTCCATATCATAATCTACTTCTAAATGTAGACTCTCTCCATGAAAAAGACCTGTTTACTTTTCCTTCATCTTGAATTTAATTTTATGCCAAGGAAATCCTGAACTATTTAGTTGACTTTGTACAAAAGAATAATATTTCAGAATTTATGTCCATGTATTTCTTATACTACTTTAAATTTTGCTCTTTGTGCTACAACTCTTTCATTACTAAAACTTGGGGAAAATGAGGTTAAAATATTTTGCTCCAGTGGAAACAATGCACAAAAAATTTTAATATTTGTTTCAAATGCTCAGCTTTGAGTTCCAGAATATACTCTTCATTTTTACAACATAAATGATATCCTTGAGAAAATTTTGAGAGTGATAAGGATTTATGTGATTTAAAGAGTCAAGGACTGGAGAATTTGCAGCATAGTTTATGCTGTGAATTCTAGGGTAGACTAAATGTAGAATATATAAGGGTGGGTGATACCAGCTGCTGGGGGAAAAAAAAAATGTATCCAAAATGTACAAAGGCCTAAACACAACAGAAGTATATTTCTAGCTCACACAACTATCCAGTGCAGGTGTTCCTGACTGGCAGGAGGTCTTCTCCATGTGGAGACCCAGTGACCCAGGCTCTCTCCATCTTGTGGCTCAGTCATCCCCTAGCACTTCCTTATTATTTGAAACTCAGTTTCCAACTAAATGAAGGGGAAATTGCATGGTGAAAAAATTCATCTGCTCTTGAAAAGTTTTGTTCTCACATCACACTCACTCTTATTCTGTGGCTTCCCTGGTAGTTCAGTAGGTGAAGAATCTGCCTGCAATGCAGGAGACCTTGGTTCAATTCCTGGGTTGGGAAGATCTGCTGGAGAAGGGATAGGCTATCCACTCCAGTATTCTTAGGCTTTCCTGGGGGCTCAGCTGGTAAAGAATATGCCTGAAATGTGAGAGACTTGGGTTTGATCTCTGGATTGGGAAGATCCCCTGGAGAAAAGAAAGGCTACCCTTATTATATGAGAATTAAGACATTAGGACAATATGCTATGGTGTAAATTGTATCATATTTTTGAGTGATAATAACATTTTTTATCATGATAAATGTAACACTGAATTATCACATGTAGGAAAAGTCATTTCTTTACAATTGTGTCTAACCTTTACTCACTATCAGTATTCATATGTGAGACGAAAATGTGACTACATGTGTCTGAACCTTCAATTATTGTGCCCTTCAGTTGTATTCAGGGAAATAGACAGCTATTAATATTTCCATATTTCTGGTATTATATGCCCTTCCTGAGTAATCTAATCTATAAAACTAGAAATGTAGAGTTAATACTAAAAGTACACTTTCACTGAGACTGTATACCTATTTTAGAAATAATTCTAAAAATGTTCTCCCAATGTTCCTGTCCCCTGGTTAATCCATTAAACACTGGTCTAGTTACTTCTGTGAAGTGATTGTGTGGTTATGATTCAGCTGCTCTCAAGATAGGAAGCTTATCCTGGTGGACTTAATATAATCATACGACCCCTTAAAAAAAGAAAAGGAAGGTAGAAATGTCAGTCAAAAGATGTGATATAAGGCATAAGAGGAGCCATGATGCAAAAAGGGAGATGGGAGACATTTGCAGCCTAAGAAAGACTCAGCCGACCATTGCTGTCTTTGAAGGTAGAGGAAGGGGGCGGGTCATGAGCTTAGAAATTTAGGCAACCTCTAGAAGCCATGGGCAACCCCCAGTCAATAGCTAGCACAAAAACAGGAACTTCAGTCCTACAACAAGAAGGCACTGAATTCTACCAGCATTCTGAATAAGCTTGGAAGTAAATTTATCTCCAAAGCCTTGAGAAAGGAATGTAGTCCTGCCAATAATTTTGGCCCTTTGAAATCAGAGAACCAGCTGAGCTATGTCCCTAGACCTCACTAGAATGTGTACTAGAATGTGAAGTAATACAGCTTCACAGGCATCTATCTAGGACTTTGGGGGAATCAGGGAGAATATAGAAAACTGTTGGAATAAATTTTTTTTTCCAATTATTTTTATTAGTTGGAGGCTAATTACTTCACAACATTGCAGTGGGTTTTGTCATACATTGACATGAATCAGCCATTTTAACCTTATGCTCAGTACTTACAGAAACCTCATTATTTCATAGTGATAAAATAGCTCATTCTCAAGATTCTTTGATGGAATTGAGGATGGATGGTTTCAGATTTTGTAGATAATGACTTCAGTGTTTATTTTCACCCTCTCAGATTTTCAATTCTTTTTTTTTTTTTCTTTTTGAAAGATGAAATCTTCAGGAAATCTACATGAAATCTTCACAGCCCTGATGTTGGATTGCATTGACAAAACTACCTCCAATTCTCAGTAGTAATCCATTGGGAGACAACACTGCACTCATTTTAGGAAACTTTCTGAAGGGACATCTGATGTATAAAGATGTTTTTAAAATCAATGAACTTTTAGAAATGGTGGCAACAAAATAAAAGTAGAAAAAGAAATGGTGACAAAATGATTAAGCAGCAAACTTCATAATCTCAGTGAAGGTTTTCTTTTATGTCAATAAACATTCATTAAGAAGCTACTGTGTATTTACTGCTAGGATATAACAGAAAAACAAAATCAATCTGGAACCAGACAGTTAGGTTTAAATCTAATAATCAACCACTTACTGAATGTACCTTTGGGTAAGTCACCCAATCTCTTGGATTTCAATGGCCTTGCCTATAAATTGGAACAGCCATAACTTCTTCACAGACAGCTGTGAAGATTGACTAAAATCACACATTGGAATATGTCTGGTTGGTATTTGTAGTAGGCTGAATAAAGGCCCTAAAGATATAGAGTTCTAACCCCCCAAAACTTTAAATGTTACTGTTTATGGAAAAAGGATCTTTGTAGCTTGAGAATCTTGAAATGGGAAGATTATTTGTCTGTGTGTACAAAATGCAACTACAAGTGCCTTTATTTAAAAAAAATTTAAAAAGTGAAGGAAAGAGGAAAAGCAAAAACAGAAGAGGACAAAGTAATGAAACCAAGGAGACAGATTGGAGGGATGTGGCCATAATCCAAGGAATGTCAGCAATTATCAAAAACTGGAAGAGGCAAGGAATTAATCCTCCTGAAGAGACTCTGAAGGGATTATAGCACTGCCAATACCTTGATATAAGCCCAGAGAAGAGGATTTTGGAATTCCAGGCCCAGAATTCTGAGGCAATAAATTTTTATTTTGTTAAAACCACCAAGTTTGTTGTAATTTGCTATAGAAGCCACAGGAAAACAATGTAATGCTCAGTGAATGTTAGTTTGCTTTCTCGTCTTTGTACATATTTTCGTCTCTTAGTTTTACCTCAATGGAACTTTCATTCAGTTTTCATCACTGGAAACCAAGTATCATCTCCCATTAATACAATTCTTTCATCTAGGTACTATTTTACTCAATAAATTTGTTTGGTTAAAATATTCCTATACAGATTTATTATTATAACAACCAACTACCTGCAAGGCATTGTACTAAGGGACATACAGGATGACAAAGAGAAGAGGAGGGCCTCAGAGGATGAGATGGTTAGATAGCATCACTGACTAAATGGATATGAATCTGAGCAAACTCCCGGAGATAGTGAAGGACAAGGAAGCCTGGTGGACTATAGTCCTTGGGGTCGCAGATTCAGACACAACTCAGTGCCTGAACAACAACAACGAGATAGACAAAGTCCTTGGCCTAAGATAATTTGTAATCAGCTTTAGTAGTTATGGTTGTGTACAGCAATTTGTGCTAAATAGGCTAAGAAACTGAAAATTAAAGGAGGGAAAGATTCATTCCTACTAGACAATCAGGAAAGGCTTTATGGAAGAATTCATCTCTGATCTAAGTCAAGAGAGCTATACTTTCTGCAGATGGAGAGATGGGGAAGGAAAGAACAGCAAACAGCAAACACTGGAGAAATTGTGAGTGAATCTGATGAATGGGGCCATAATAGGGCTTGTAAAGTGTAAGAGGAAAAGCTATTTAACCAGAGGACTAGAGAGACATATTCTCCATCAAACAGAGCCTCTAGATATTGTCCAGTCACTTCACATATTCTGAAATCAAGTTCAATAGCTTATTTTTTTTTTATAAAATTGCTTATGTTTAGTTATTAAACACTGGAGACTCTATCAGGGCTATAAAAGGCAAAAGCCAAAAGGCAACTAAGATATGGTAGATTAGCAAAAATATCCTTAAGAATCCTTAGCTAGACTAAGTGAAGGAACAGTAGGGAAATCTACAAGTAGTTGTCTGGATATTTCAAATTATTCTCTTTTAACTGTCATATCAATTTGATAGTAAAATTCTTACATCAATTTGGTAGTGAAAGAAAGTAGAGGAATATACCAAAGTGTTACAGAATAGCTGCATAGTTGTTTTTCCAATTGTGTTTTAATATAAAGTCCCTATAACTTTATTTTTTTTTTTTGTAAATCTTTTCTTTTTTTTCTCATTTATTTTTATTAGTTGGAGGCTAATTACTTTACAATATTGTTGTGAGTTTTGTCATACATTGACATGAATCAGCCATGGATTTACATGTATTTCCCATCCCGATCCCCCTCCCACCTCCCTCTGTACCTGATCCCTCTGGGTCTTCCCAGTGCACCAGGCCTGAGCACTTGTCTCATGCATCCAACCTGGGCTGGTGATCTGTTTCACCATAGATAATATACATGTTTCAATGCTGTTCTCTCAAAACATCTCACCATGGCCTTCTCCCACAGAGTCCTAAAGTCTGTTCTGTACATCTGTGTCTCTTTTTCTGTTTTGCATATAGGGTTATCATTACCATCTTTCTAAATTCCATATATATGTGTTAGTATGCTGTAATGTTCTTTATCTTTCTGGCTTACTTCACTCTGTATGATGGGCTCCAGTTTCATCCATCTCATTAGAACTGATTCAAATGAATTCTTTTTAATGGCTGAGTAATATTCCACGGTGTATATGTACCACAGCTTCCTTATCCATTCGTCTGCTGATGGGCATCTAGGTTGCTTCCATGTCCTGGCTATTATAAACAGTGCTGCGATGAACATAGGGGTGCACGTGTCTCTTTCAGATCCGGTTTCCTCGGTGTGTATGCCCAGAAGTGGTACTGCTGGGTCATATGGCAGTTCTATTTCCAGTTCTTTAAGAAATCTCCACACTGTTCTCCATAGCGGCTGTACTAGTTTGCATTCCCACCAACAGTGTAAGAGGGTTCCCTTTTCTCCACACCCTCTCCAGCATTTATTGCTTGTAGACTTTTGGATAGCAGCCATCCTGACTGGCGTGTAATGGTACCTCATTGTGGTTTTGATTTGCATTTCTCTGATAATGAGTGATGTTGAGCATCTTTTCATGCGTTTGTTAGCCATCTGTATGTCTTCTTTGGAGAAATGTCTGTTTAGATCTTTGGCCCATTTTTTGATTGGGTCATTTATTTTTCTGGAATTGAAGCTGCAGAAGTTGCTTGTATATTTTTTTAGATTAATCCTTTGTCTGTTTCTTCATTTGCTATTATTTTCTCCCAATCTGAGGGCTGTCCCTATAACTTTAAAATGTTTATATTCTTATTCTCTTTTCAGAAAAATATATGGAGTTCAAAGCAGTAAAACCATGGTGTGATTTTAGTTTAAAAGTCTGTGAAAGAGAACAGATTCAAATGGCTGAAGAAATAGTTCCATAAAAACACAGTTTGATGTTTTTAGTGTGACTGTTAGGTTTTCTTACACCAAATATTAAGTTGTTCCACTGTGGTAGGCATTTGGGGGCTAAATGGGAAGATCGATGTTCATTATTCTCTGTGTAGATTATCTCTTGTCCTAATCTGATGTAGACTCAGTCCAAAGAGGGAACAAAGGACAGCAAAAAACACCCAGGGCAAGTGCAGAGAAGAGAAACTGACAAGCCATGAGGCAGGGAAGGGACATTAGACAAATTTGTTTCTGGAGCTCGTGGGCATCAACAATGGGGAAAAAAAAGTGAAAGCAGCAGAATAAGAGGGAACAACAGAGAAATCCAGCTTTGCTTAAATAATTGTTTCACTACTATGTTGGTTGACAAGTTTCCTTTTCTCCATAAGTAAGGAAAATGGACCCTTATATACTCAAAAATAACCATGGGTAATTACTTTAAAAAAGATTTCTTTCACACATGGTTGTGGAACACAAATTGCAGAAGTAATTTTAACTATTTTGAAGATAACTGCATAGGATTTTATCATTTACATTCAGTAAATATAATCACACTTGATTTTCATAATCATATAGGTATGGCCAGTGTTAGGTCCACTTCCTAGACCAGGAAAATGTAGGTGGTAGCTTGCCAAGGTCGCCTGACTTTCTTTGTAGAACTAGGACTCAGGCTTAGGTCTGGATTGTTACCCATCCAACTGCTAACTGACTGTTGTATACAAAAACTGATGCAGCAATTGTTTGATGAAAAGAACTAGCAAGTGTCAGGTAGTATCTAATAATAACAGGTACTGTAAGCGCTTACTATATTCCAGGTACCATTCTATGTGCTGTATCCATACAACCAACATGTGAGGTAAGTTTTAATAGTATCAAGCCATTTTATGGATGGACAGACTGAGGTAGGAAGAGCTTAAGGAGTGCCAAAGATAACACGAAGCCAGGATTTGAATCCAGGGAGTGGAGCTTCAGATCTAACACTCCTCACCATGAAATGTTGCTTCAAGTTCAGATATGTAAGAAACAAAATTATTTTAGATATAATTCCTACTAACAGACTAATAAATAATCACTCCTTAAATTATTTACTTTGGACATATTTGTATTTTGTTCCTCACCAACCGTGGCTGGAAATGTCAGCCAAATTAGAAAGGAGATTTCTGTTACTGCAGACACCCCAGTTAGACAATTAAGTCTCCTCTATTTCACTTGGCTTTGGCTGCGCAAGACCTGGTATTTGCCAAATATATATCACTTTGAAAGGACTTAGGAAATATTTCACTTAATCAAAAGCTAAAGTCAATAGTGAGAGATAGAAATGTTGATATACATTATTAAAATTGTCTTTATCATTTCTAGCATCTTATCTACCTGGATTGCTCAGATCGCAGGTGGATCTACTAGGCAAATGTTCAACTTTCTACTTTACCTACCTTAAATGAATTTCTGAATGTCAATTATTTACATACCACTAGTAGAGAAGAGTGCTGTAATGTGGATTCAGATATCACTTATCCCCTAAGATGAAAAAAGTAAGTCTCCTGAGTGGGGCCGTGAAGCTAGTCCTGGTCAATGAGATGTGAGCCTTCATGTCTAGTGGTTAGGCAGGTCTCCCCAGGGAAATTAAAGGGAGCCACAGAGTGAGGGGCTGAGCCTGGCTCTGCTCTACACCGTAACAAGGAAAAGTAAAAGTCGGCTGTAGTCTGCCTTCTTCAGACGACTAAGAAAAATCAGAGAGGAATTTGTCTTGGAGGTTTTACTTAGTGTATTAGTCAGGGTACTCCACAGAAACAGAAGCAATAGGATGTACACACAGTCAGAGTGAGAAATTTGCTAATTGGTTCATGCTATTGGTTCATGCAAGTCTGAAATCTATAGAGGAAGCCAGCAGACTGAAAACTCAGGCAAGATTTCTATGTTACAGTCTTGAGGCAGAACTCTTTCTTCTCTACAGTTTCCAGTTCCAAAAACTACAAACGCTTGTTTTTGCTCTTGAGACCTTCAACTGATTGGGTGAGGTCTACCACATTATTGGGGGTAATCCCCTTTATTTAAAGTCTACTGGTTATAAATATTAACCACATCCACATATTGCCTTCAAAGCAATATATGAATATTTGATCAAACAATCTGATACCATAACCTAACCGAGTTGGCACATAAAATGAACTTATGTCTCCCTGTAGTATAGCTTTATTACATATCACATATCCATAGATCATATGTTTGAACAAATAAAGTTAGCTAAAGATACAGTTGGACTTCCTAGGTGACACAAGTGGTAAAGAACCCCTTGCCAATGCAGGAGACATAAGAGATGCTAGTTCAATCCCTGGGTAGGGAAGATTCCCTGGAGTAGGGCTTGGCAACCCACTCCAGTATTCTTGCCTGGAGAATCCTATGGACAGAGGAATCTGGTGGGCTACAGTCCATGGGGTCGCAAAGAGTCAGACTGGACTGAGCATGCACACACACTCCCTATGTTTTATTGTTACTCTTCTTTTTATCAGGAGAAAAGTAGTCTAATAAATCCCTATATCTACTCTTCACTTTAGAATGTTATTCTTTGTAGGACAGTGGGAAATGTATCCTCTTGGTGTATTATATATTGTTATTTTATCAACAAAAAGTTAAGTTTTAATTAGGTACTATAAAATTGTTATTTATAAGATTTCTTCTCCATCTTTATGCAATTATGTTATATGCTACAGTAAAGATTTCAGATATATTCAAAGACCACTGAAACTTCTTACTGAAAAACCTAAATCAACCAGTTGGGAGTCCATTGCATTTGTCCAGTTGAGCAAAGGGGTAACTATGAAGATGGAAAATAATTAGTAAGTACATAGAAAATACTTGGTAATTGACTGAGATCAAAGAGATGACAGTCAACATCTCTGCTAAAATCATAAAGAAATTAACATTTAAATGGAGAGACATGGGATATATACACTTTAATATTCATAGTATCCATAATTTATGAGTATTTATTAAAGGTTCAAAAGGAGAGATTTTCTAGAAATCTAGTGAAAATGAATATATGGAACTATTCTTAATATATGCTTATTAATTAAACATACATAAGCTGGTGTGGATATTGTTTTGGTATTTTTGTTGCTTTATTTCAGTATACTAAAATATTCAAAATGTGCTTGCATACTTGGCTTCCAAATTTCTTTTATCATAAAATTTAATTTCCTTCTTCTCCAAGTTTTCCTATCATGAGAGTTTTCAGAAAGAGACTTCTTGAGGTTTAATTTGGGATGATCGTACTTTATAAGTCCTACTGCTTGCTATGGAACAAAATTCTCCCCACCTATTTCTGTATTTCTTTGAAAAAACATAGCTTTAATAGTAATTATCAAAATGAAAGATTGGAGGAAACATTGCATAAGTGGGAAAAAAAGGTGAATGTGTTATTTATGACATTTGGATTAGACATTTGAGTGAACTGCCCTTTAAAATCATGGGACCCCAAATGAATTGAGTAAAGTTGCAGGGTACAAGATTAATATATAGAAATATGCTGCTTTTTTATACAGTAATAATAAATTATCAGGAAGATCAATAAAACAATCTCTTTTGAAATCACATCAAACATAATAAAACACCTAGGAATAAATTTAACCAAGGAGGTGAAAGACTTGTACTCTAAAATCTAGAAAATATTGATAAAGGAAATTGAAGATGATACCAAGATTTTGAAAGATATTCTGTATTCATGGATTAGAATTAATGTTAGAATGTCTATGCTACCTAAAGCAATCTACAGATTTAATGCAATTACTATCAAAATACTCATGATATTTTTCACCAAACTAGAACAAGCAATCCTGAAATTTATTTGAAAGTGCAGAAAACCCAAATAGTCAAAGCAATGTTGAGAAAACAGAACAAAGCTGGAGGTATCATGCTTCTTGACTTCAGACAATACTATAAAGCTACAGTAATCAAAAAGTCAGCTACAGTATGGTATTGGCGCAAAAACTGACACTAGATCAATGGGACAGAATAGAAAACCCAGGTATAAACCCTAACACTTATAGTCAATTAATCTACAACAAAGGAGGCAAGAAGGTCAGATAAAGACAAGATAGTCTCTTCAATAAGAAACCTGGACTGTTGCATGTAAGATAAAGATGTAATGGTATATTAAAGCAGAATAAATGATAGAATATTTAGAAGAAAAAAAAAAGAGAATGACATTAGAATATTCTCTAATGTCATGTACAAAAATAAACTAAAAATGGATTAAGGACATAAGTGTAAAATCTAAAACCCTAAAACTCCTGGGGAAAAGCACAGGCAAAACATTCTTTTACATAAATTGCAGCAATAATTTTTTTGAATCTGTCTTTTAAGGCAAAAGTAAAAAGAACAAAAATAAAAAAATATCACCTAATTAAGCTCAAGAGCTTTTGCACAGTAAAGACAGCCATGAACAAAATGAAAGAATCCACTGAATGGGAGAAAATATTTGCAAATTATATGATCAATAAGGGGTTAATATCCAAAATATATAAACAACTCATACAACTCAATATCAAAAAAACACACCACCCAAATAAAAATGGACAGGAGAACTGACTGAATAGATACTTTTTCAAAGAAGATATACAGATGGCCAAGAGGAACATGAAAAGATGCCCCACGTTGCTAATCATCAGAGAAAAGCAAGCCAAAACCACAGTGAGATATTACCTCACACCTGTCAGAATGGCATTACCAAAATAAGGACAAGTTACAGCTGTTAGCGAGGATGTGGAGAAAAAAGAACCTTAATACACTCTTTGTGGAAATACATATTGGTGCAGCCACTGTGGAAAACAGTAGGGAGACTCCATAAAAAACTGAAAATACAATTACCATATGATTCATCAATTACACTTCTGAGTATGTATCAGACAAAAGCAAAAAGACTAATTCAAAAAGATGCATGCACCCCAATGTTCATTGCAGCATTATTTACTATAGACAAGATATGGAAGCAACCAAAGTGTGCTTCAACAGATGAATGAATGAAGATGTGGCATATATGTACAGTAGATGTTATTCAGTCATAAAAATTTGCTATTTGCAACACCATAGACGAACCTGGAGCATATTAAGCTTAGTGAAATAAGTCAGAGAAAGAGAAATACTGTATTATCAATTATGTGTGGAGTCTAAAAAATATTGCACATGAATAAATATAACAAAACAGACTCCAAGATGTAGAGAACGAACGAGCAGCTGTCTATGGGAAGAGGGAAGGGAGGTGGGGAAATACAGGGATAGGAGATGATGAGGTACAAAAGACTATGTATAAAGTAAATATGCTATAATGATACACTGTACAGCATAAGGAAGATGACTATCATTTTATAATAACTTTAAGTGGAGTATAAGCTCTAAAAATATTGATTCACTATGTTTTACTCTTGAAACTCATATAATATTATAAATCAATAGCTAATTAATTAATAAAAACAAGGGACCAACATGATAGTATCAGAGAAAATAAAATAGAAGAACACAAGAGGTGAGTGACATTCAGAGAAAATGTCAGGAAACTTTTGTGCGGCCATCTCTTTCTCTGACTTTCCTTTTTTTAAAAAATCTGAAATTGGAGTGTTATGTATTAGTGTAATAAGATAGTGGGTCACCTCTTACACATGCCTACAGTCACATAGTTGCATTTGAGAAGAGAATTTCACAGAGAGGAACCCAAAGAACAAAATACTTTGCACTACCACTAAAGTAATGGCACCTCATTTTTGAACAGCATTCTGACAAATTGTGTGTGAGTGCTAAGTTGCTTCAGTCATGTCTGACTCTGTGACCCTATGGACGATAGTCCTCCAGACTCCTCTGTCCATTGGATTTTCCAGGTAAGAATACTGGGGTGGACTGCCATGCCCTCCTCCAGGGGGATCTTCCTCACCCAGGAATTGAACCTATGTCTCTTATGTCTCCTGCATTGGCAAGTGAGTTTTTTTTTTTTTTTTTTTTTTTACCACCAGTGCCTCTTGGGAAGCCCTTTGACATGTCATTTGCATTTAAAGTTGTAATCTTTCTTAAGGACAATGTGGACTGTAGTCACCAATCTTAGATTTTACAAGTGTAACCATGGGTTCTCATTCCTGGACTAGAAATCTTCAAGTTTAAAATTCTCTTCCTGTGATTCTAATAATCAGTGAGGTTGGAAATCACTCTTCAAAGTAAATACATTTTAGAGATTAAAACAAAACAGTGATTGAGATTCAGAGGAGTTATCTAATTTGGTGGGAGAATATAAGTGGTAACATCAAAAGAAAGGATTAAATATTAGACTTGGACTTTGATTCTAAAAATGTGGAGTATTAGTTTAGAAGTACATGGATTTGAAGATCTGTTCCACCTAGTGGCGATACCATCCTAAACCTGGTTTTTCTTGTGCTTCTTCCAAGAAAGTGTACTCAGTGAAGCATCCAGCTCACAATAGTAGGATTAGTGTGATCTAAGAGGGAATTTCATGATCTAGTCCTCTGAGAAAGGTGTTGTGGGACAGAAGTTTTGTATGAGATTTCAAGGTGAATTATGTCCTGGTACATTTCAAGGTCTTTCTACTTCCTGAAAACTATATGAATTAATATGAATTAAACTTAACCTTTCCCATCTGTCTTCTTTGAGATGCCTTTGTGCTGCATCAACACATAGATTTAAAAGTTATGACATCTTTTGCCCCCAAATTCTTTTCAAAGCCAGACATCAATGGGAAATGTGGGATTCTTTGTGCCAATACATCTTGAAAATCAAACAGCTTGGTTTCTATCTTGTGCTGTTCAATCTAGAACAGAAGATTTGAGCAATCAGACTCAACATCAGTTATTTTCGCTTGGTTGCTTGATACCCAAATAAGGCTGAATTTAAGGATCCCTCTGCCACTGAATGATTCCTCTTTGAGGGTCAATGTTATAATCTGAGCTACTCATCCAGGCTCACCGCAAGTTGTGTTGGGGCAGTTATGGAGTATAGAGATTTCTGAATTACTGTGAACAATTCAGCAGTGTACCCAGTCAGTTCTGTGCATATCCTCTTATTTATTATAATCTATATATTTTACTAACTGAGTCTATTCTGGGTTTTCAATAACTTTTGCAGGAAAATTCCTATTGAATTTTAGATAAGAAGAATGATTTAATAGAGTTCGATAGATAAAGCCTAAAGTAACTCCAAGAATTTTAGAAAACAAGCAATATATAACTTGTCAGCATATGTTGCACTATTTAGCTGAAAAGATGTTGAAACAGTCTATATTGCTTGATAATACACTTAAGCATCATTATGTGAATGCTACAACTCTCTCATTAAAAAATAATGCTCTCCTGTGCTTAGTCACTCAGTCATGTCCACTCTGTGACCCCATGGACTGTAGCCAGCCAGGCTGCCCTGTCCATGGGGATTCTCCAGGCAAGAATATTGGAGTGGGTTGCCATGCTCTCCTCTAGGGGATCTTCCCAACCCAGGGATTAAACCCAGGTCTCCTGCATTGCAGGTGGGTTCTTTACCATCTGAGCCACCAGGGAAGCCCAAGAATACTGGAGTGGGTAGCTTATCCCTTCTCCAGTGGAACTTCCCAACCCAGGAATCAAACCAGGGTCTCCTGCATTGCAGGCAGATTCCTTACCAGCTGAGCTACCCAGGAAGGCCTAAAAAGTAATACACACACACACACACAAACACACACACACATATATGTAATGTTTCTAACTTGGCTAAAGGAGCATCAGGGAAGTCTTCCTGGAGAAGGAAGGACAAAAGAAGAGTCATCAAGGGTGGGAGAGTCTACAAGATCACCTTGTTCTATGTAACTTAGGCAAAGAAGGCCCAGGATCTTCAAGATCGAGAGAGAGAAACTCACATTTATTCATTTAATTTATTTACTGATAAATTTATTCATCAAAAAGATATTTATTGAGTGCTTATTACATGCATGATGCTGGGGACACAGTGGTGACCAAGACAGATAAGATCCTTGCCCTCATGGAGTCAATCAAGTGGTGGAATATAAAAATACATGTATAAATCAACCAGAAAAAATGCATGAGTAAAAAGATGAAAATTAAACTTATCCATAATGCTGTTCAGTTCAGTTCAGTTCAGTTGCTCAGCCGTGTCTGACTCTTTGCGACCCTATGAATCACAGCACGCCAGGCCTCCCTGTTCATCACCAACTCCCGGAGTTTACCCAAACTCATGCCCATCGAGTCAGTGATGCCATCCAGCCATCTCATCCTCTGTCGTCCCCTTCTCCTCCTGCCCTCAACCCCTCCCAGCATCAGAGTCTTTTCCAATGAGTCAACTCTTCACATCAGGTGGCCAAAGTACTGGAGTTTCAGCTTCAGCGTCAGTCCTTCCAATGAACACACAGGACTGATCCCCTTTAGGATGGACTGGTTGGATCTCCTTGCAGTCCAAGGGACTCTCAAGAGTCTTCTCCAACACCACAGTTCAAAAGCGTCAATTTTTGGCACTCAGCTTTCTTCACAGTCCAACTCTCACATCCATACATGACCACTGGAAAAACCATAGCCTTGACCAGATGGATCTTTGTTGGCAAAGTAATGTCTCTGCTTTTTAATATGTTACCTAGAGGTAATTATGATGAATATGTTTGTTAATACATATCAATATTTTAGTATGATTAAGATCTCTTTAATGATTAAAATTGTGTTAATAATTATAAGAAGTCATGTTTATTTCCTATCATCACTGTACATTCCTCAGTAGCATTTTAAAGATGCTTCTATTGAAATATGGCATGCATATAGAAAAGTTCACTAATCTCAAGTTTTAACAACTTGAAAAATTGTCATATTACCAAGAAGTACAATATTGCCAGCAACCCCCTGCAAAGCACTTCATCTCTCTCCTCCTCAAAGGTAATTATAATTGTGATTTCTAACAAAACACATTCATTTTGATCATTTTTCCCTGCATGTAAATAGAAAATACAGCATTTATCCTTTGCTGTCCCTGCTTCTTTCACTAAACTCTGGGTTTGTGAGAAACACCAATGCTGTTGGATATAACTGAAGTTTGTTCATTTTTCATTGTTATGTACTATTCTATTTTATGAATAAGCCAGAATTTATTATCCACCTTATGTATACATATAGCTGATTCATGCAGCTGTAGAGTAGAAACCAACACAACATTGTAAAGCAATTGTGCCCCAATTAAAAAAAAAAAGAACTATTGGACATTTGGATTGCTTCATCTTAATGACTGTTATGAACAAAGTTTCTATGAATGTTTCTGCACATTTATTTCGATACACTTGTGTGTGCATTTCTGGTGGGTACGTACACAGGAATGAAAGTGGCTAAGCCATTGGGTATCTAGATCCAGGCAATTTTAGCAGCTGCACTAAATAGATAAATCACAAGGCTCCTCAACTACATGTTTAGATTGCTTTCAATTTGGGGAAGAGGTAAAGTAAATTTGACAATTTACAAAAATTTAACAATCTTCAGAAAGGGTTTAAGCAAGTTATGGTAGCTTGAATGCTTTGGTAAGCAATGACCTCTACTTTTTTTTTTTTTTTTTTTGGATAAAACGTTTATTCTAGGAACAGAGGAAAATTCAGAGAGTTGCCTTCTTTTTATGACCAAGTCTTCATTTGTTAACTGATCAAGCTCTGCTCCCAATTTTGCCTGAGTAATAAGTCCTTGGTGAAGCTCAGTCCTCTGAGCATGAAATTAGGTGAACTAGACTCTAATCTTACCAGTGCTACAGACTATTAATATACTCTGTTAGTTTTTGGCCAGGTCACTCAGCTGGTGAAATCTGAGTTCTCCAACCAGGTATTGAACCCAGGCGCTTGTCAGTGATAGCAGAGTCCTAACCACTGAACACCAGGCAATTCCCTATTAATGTAATCTTTTACTTACCGTTTTTAGCCTCTTTGAGACTTGGTTTACTCATAAATGAGATTAGACCATATTATTTCTAAGTGCATTTCTACTCTAAAGTAAACTCTAGTGTGATATTTTAATATAACATTCATATTCCCTCACTAATCTTACTTGTAGACTGTATTGAATTTTACAGGAGTTACTAAGTAGTAAATATTTGCAATCCCATTAAATATAGCAAATTACCTAGTATGATATTAGAGAAGCCCAAAAGTGTTTCTGATAATTTTCCAACAGTAATAATTATTCTTCACTTAGAGAAGAGATTTTTATCTGTGCATTCATCCACTAATTCCATTATTGTCATCTTAATAAATTAGATTTAGAGTATTGTAATTGCTATTTTAAAGCATTAAACTAGAGGAATGACATCCTGAGAACAATTACAAATCTGTGATTAGAAACATTTTATTATGCTCTCTAATGATACCAGTTTTAGTTATTAATATTTTCTATGAAAAATAACTCTGAGAATTTCAAATTGTACTGTGACTGTATGGAATGGGAGCTGACACAAAATTAGAATGCTGTGTTAGATTCAAGAATTAGTTCACCTAAGTTGTCTGCTATTGCTTATGTGCATTTAGAAAGCAATATCACTTTTATTATTTTTGCTTTGGTATGGGTTTAGCATCAGCCCTTGGATGCTGAATATAGTCTTTGGATATTTTATCTAAGTATAAAGATAAAATAGAGTCTAGAAAAAGTTAATGTATTTTAGAATGAAGAAAATATATATATTTTATGTCTTCAGATCTTCATAAAGGAGTAATGATTAAACCGATTCCTAGCTGAATAATTTGAATAAGACTTCTGAATAAGTCTGTTGCTTGAAGTTAGATAAAAGGATTTTCAGTTAGTTTTGTTTTTATTTCTTGATCTGAGGGGAAAAAAAAAACAAAACACAAAAGTTCATCTAATGGATATCTACCATATTTTATTGTTACCAGCACATGCACACATATAGATTCATCTACATGGGTATACTATTAAAATATGAGGTAACAAATATTATTTTAAGGTAAAATTTTTTAGAAAAACTGCAAGAAATATTTCATTGTTTTAATGAATATTAAAGAATGATCGACTGCCTTTCCATTACAGAGCTCTTTATGTGAGTCTTCTTGATTCTCCAAATATGCAGTTAGAATTATATTCTCTTTTAATGATAATTATATTCTTTTTTTTAACTTCCCCTATCCACATTTCTTGGGTTTCCCTGGTGGCTCAGTAGGAAAGAATCTGCCTGTCACTGCAGGAGACATGGCAAGAGTCGGCAGGTTCAGTCCCTGGATTGGGGAGATGCCCTGGAGAAGGAAAGGGTAACTCACTCCATTATTCTTGCCTGGAATCCCATGGACAGAGGAGCCTGGCCGGCTACAGTCCACGGGGTCACAAAAGAGTCAGACAAGATTTAGCAACTAAACAACAGTCCACATTTGTTAAAGCTGTGGCTGCCTCCAGACTCCAAAATCACAGTTTGTCATGCTTCTAGGACATAAATGGTCAGAAGACATTTTGAGAGTAATGGTAGAGGAAAAGTAGAAGGAAGCGGTATCCCCTTGATGGGTTTGAAAAGTGGTATGTTGGAAGACAAATAGACGCTGCCTTGAAGTCTGCGCTTTCGAGAAGCACGTCCTCTTGTTCCCAGCGGGTTTCTGTGAGAACCTGGCGCACCCGGATCGGCCATTTTGTGATCCTAAGGCTTCTTATATTCCTTGTGAATGCAAAGGACACCAAATAGCTCAGCTTTTACTACAAAGCAACAGTAGTTCACAAACACAGAACTGAACAAATGAGTGGCAATTTTTTTCTTTTTTTGATAGGAAGAAGTGTTTTACATGAAAGGGAAGCACTTCAAAGCACATTGAAAAGTTACCTGAAAAGCATTAGTAAAACAAATAGTAATGTCCAAGGAGAAAAATGCGAAAGTAAAACAAAGACAAAAACGGCTTTTGAAGTTCTTTGTATGTTCCTAAAGGGACACAGAAAGGTAAGACTAGAACAGGGGAACAGAAATTGAACAACGGGCAGAATTAGAAGGGAAAATAGTCTGTTAATAAAGAAGGTGGTACATTATCAATGAGATCCTAAGTTGAGACGTCACCAAAAATGCATATGGAAAAGACACGGCGGTATTTAATATATGTGAAATTTGGGTTAAATTTAGTATGAAAAGAGGATCTCTTGGCTCCCATGTACTGCATTCCTAAAATGACATTTATGATTAAGGATCAGATAAGATGCCTGAACGACTGGAAGTGATAGAAAGCACATATACTGCTGCGTTACTTACAACAAATGGAAATAGACTCTTATGCCCTATTCTAGAAGCAAAACATTAATCTCATAGCATATTGGTGATAGTACAGCAATAGTTTTTCTTAGAGTCCTTTAAAATTATAGGTCTATATAGAATCTATATTATTTCCACAATATAGTCTCCCTTAAAAAATCTTTAAATGAGAAATCTTTAAAGTCCTCCTTTGTAGGTTTCCCTGCAAGTCCCAGTAGTGACTTGGCCACCTCTCAAGTTAGAGAACTTAATCTTCTTCAACTAATCATGTACTCTCAGGAGTAAATCCAATTTCCGTATGCCCTAAAGCTTACATATTTAAGAGAGACAACTTTAAGGGGAAGAATACAAAATTATAGATACAAAATGAGGCACAGGACCTTGGAAGCAAATAAGATGTCCTGAACTTTATGCTTCATGAATCTTTGAGGCAAATCAGCCCCCATGATATAAATTAGGAAAGCTAGATCATTTATTCACTACACTTACTAGAATAGGATATGGAACAACACAATCTGTGTTACCCCAAAATAGTAGCTAAACCCTAAAAGCTGGGACAGTGGATGACAAATATCTTAAATTCTAAGCAGAGTTTCTAAATACATCCATGGGGAAATACTAAGAGGTAGCCAACGTGGTCTTTGACCAGTTTCTCTCACTCCCATAACTAGCCTTTGTAGGACAAGGCTAGAGATTTATCATGAAGATTTTTTAATGAAATCTGTGGGATTAGAGAGATGGGTCTGCTTTCTCACCATCAATCCAAGTTGAAGAGGCATCCAAAAGGTTGGAGAGACAGGTATCTTCTATACTGGCTGGATGCTTGCTAACCTACAGATCTTCAAATATCTGGTTTATCCTGTTGCTAGAATTGAGCAAGAAAGACAGGGGAAACCACATATGTTCTCAGGAATTAGAAGCATAAATGCGAAAAGAGTTTACTTAAAGTAGTCTATAATGTCAGCCATTGAAGAAGCTACATGATCTTTATTTGGCAAGGCAAAGACATATGAGTTTGGGGGACTTAAGTAGATTAGCCTTTTTAATACCTTAAAATAAAATTTTCAGTTTCTCCACATGTGATAAAAGGTGATCTGATGGTATGTTTGAAGGTAATAGTAGGAGAAAGATAAAGCTGTTTCTTGTTTATGCTTCTATGGAGTTCATGCCATTCAATAAAAGAGTTATACTTACTTAGAAGTCATTTATTTATGAGTTAAAATAAGTTTATAATCTCCTGGAGGGAGTTAGGTTTATGCTTGTTTATATTTCCTAGACCACTTGATATAATGCTTCAGTATTATATTTGTTTCATAAATTGAGTGAGTGATTACTTACCTGTACCCTGTTCATTGTCAGTTGGACACAAAGGGGCAATTTTCAGAAAACTGACTCAACACAGCTAATTTCTTGCATGCTGTATTTTCTTTGCTCAAATGATTATTTCACAACTCTGAAAAGTCAGCATTTGTTCCATTTCTGTCAGGCATTTTGACAGTTGCATATCAGTGAGGGGTTGTTCCATGCAATCCAATTACTGTCCATGAGATCCACATGGACTTTCCACAGGAACAGGGGAACTCAAATTTTCACTGGACTTTTTCCTCCCTCTGACTCTTAGACATAGATCTTGGATTGCTGATGATCATGCAATTGTGTCTCAGCTTTGAAGTCAATTATCATTTTTGTCCAGAACCTTTTGAAATGTGACAGTATCTCATATGTGAACCAATTCCTCAGCTTCCTCCTATATCACGATCTCCTTTGATGATGGTTCACTTTTGTTTTGAAATGTTTGGCACATGTTTTAAAAGAAAATTTCATAGTCTTATAGAAATCATTTTGTTTAAAAACACAAGAATTCTGAGCAGATCAAAAGAAAGATCTCAAATAGGATCTGCAAAAAATGACGCCGGGACATTTTATTTATCAAAGCCTGAGAGTTAATCTTTCCCTGACAATTTTTACCTAAGTCTCTAATGGAAACTGCAGGTTCCACCATTGCAGCTACGTATCTTTTATAAAGTTAATATATTTTACTTTTCAAGATATATACAACCAACATTGGAAAAGAATATTAAAATTTGAGAAATAATCATTACATGAAATCTTACATAATTATTGATACTGTACCCTGATGTTTCTGTGGAGATTGATTAAATCAAGCTGTCAGTGATCAGACAAACATGAACTGTGAAGAGGATGCTCACATGAGGTCTTTAGACAACAAAATTTTTGCACTTGAATGAGTATATCATGCTTAATATTCAAAATTTAATAATCATAGCTTCTTAAAGTCAAAGCTTATATTAATTCAAAAATATTTGTAGATCACTGTTTCTGTATTTGAGCCTCATTCTAGTCTTACCATTGAACTCTTTTCTATGGATTGTGTTCTACAGCACAATAGAATTAAGTCCTCCTGGCCTATTAGATGCTGGGGTTCTATGTTTGTGATGTGATTGTCCAAGTACAATCCTGGCCAGGGGAGACATATAATTTGAGAACTGTGTTCTCCTTCATACACAAATGGAACTTGCTTTCTGGTGGTGATTGATACTGTCAGATTATTTGGTGGACAAATAAGAAAAGATCCCTTCCTACACTCTTGGTGGGAATGTAAATTGATGGTGCATCTACTAAGGAGCAGGATCCACTCCAGCATTCTTCCCTGGAGAATCCCATGAACAGAGTACCTGTGTAGGCTACAGTCTATGGAGCCACAAGAGGTGGATATGGCTGAGTGACTAAGCACACAGAACACTATGGAGAAGAGTGTGGAAGTTCCTGAAAAAACTAAAAATATCACCTAAAAATAAACTACCATACGACCCTGCAACCCCATTCCTGGAGAAAACTGTAACACAAAAATTTACATCAATTCCAATATTCATAGCAACACTATTCACAATAGCCAAGACATTGAAGTAACATAAATGTCCATTGACAGAGGAGTGGATAAAGAAGATGTGGTACATTTGTACAATGGAATATTACTCAATCGCAAAAACTAATGAAGTAATGCCATTTGCAGCAACATAGATGGGCTTAGAGATTATCATACTAAGTGAAGCCAGTCAGACAAGGAAACATAAATATTATATGGCATAACTTATATGTGGACTCTAAACAAATGAACTTATTTACAAAAAAGAAACAGAGTCATCTGTTCAGTCACTCAGTCATGTCTGACTCTTTGTGACCCCATGAATTGCAGCACGCCAGGCCTCCCTGTCCATCACCAACTCTTGGAGTTTACTCAAACTCATGCCCATCTAGTTGGTGATGCCATCCAGCCATCTCATCCTCTGTCGTCCCCTTCTCCTCCTGCCCCCAATCCCTCCCAGCATCAGGGTCTTTTCCAATGAGTCAACTCTTCGCATCAGGTGGCCAAAGTACTGGAGTTTCAGCTTCAGAATCATTCCTTCCAGTGAACACCCAGGACTGATCTCCTTTAGGATGGACTGGTTAGACATCCTTGTAATCCAAGGGACTCTCAAGAGTCTTCTCCAATACCATAGTACAAAAGCATGAATTTTTCAGCACTCAGCTTTCCTCACAGTCCAACTCTCACATCCATACATGACCATTGGAAAAACCATAGCCTTGACCAGATAGACCTTTGTTTGCAAAGTAATGTTTCTGCTTTTTAATATGCTATCTAGGTTGGTCATAACTTTCCTTCCAAGGAGTAAGCATCTTTTAATTTCATGGCTCCAATCACCATCTGCAGTGATTTTGGAGCCCCCCCAAATAAAGTCTGACACTGTTTCCATTGTCTCCCCATCTATTTCCTATGAAGTGATGGGACCAGATGCCATGATCTTAGTTTTCTGAATGTTAAGCTTTAAGCCAACTTTTTCACTCTCCTCTTTCACTTTGATCAAGGGGCTCTTTAGTTCCTCTTCACTTTCTGCCATAAGGGTGGTGTCATCTGCATATCTGAGGTTATTGATATTTCTCCCGGCAATCTTGATTCCAGCTTGTGCTTCTTCCAGCCCAATGTTTCTCATGATGTACTCTGCATAGAAGTTAAATAAGAAGGGTGACAATATACAGCCTTGATGTACTCCTTTTCCTATTTGGAACCAGTCTGTTGTTCCATGTCCAGTTCTAACTGTTGCTTCCTGACCTGCATACAGGTTTCTCAAGAGGCAGGTCAGATGGTCTGGTATGTCCATCTCCTTCAGAATTTTCCACAGTTTATTGTGATCCACACAGTTGAAGGCTTTGGCGTAGTCAATAAAGCAGAAATAGATGTTTTTCTGGAAATCTCTTGCATTTTTGATGATCCAGCGGATGTTGGCAATTTGATCTCTGGTTCCTCTGCCTTTTCTAAAATCAGCTTGAACACCTGGAAGTTCACGGTTCATGTATTGCTGAAGTCTGGCTTGGAGAATTTTGAGCATTACTTTACTAGCGTGTGAGATGAGTGCAATTGTGCGGCAGTTTAAGCATTTTTTCGGATTGCCTTTCTTAGGGATTGGAATGAAAACTGACCTTTTCCAGTCCTGTGGCCACTGCTGAGTTTTCCAAATTTGCTGGCGTATTGAGTGCAACACTTTCACAGCATCATCTTTCAGGATTTGAAATAGCTCAACTGGAATTCCATCACATCCACTAGCTTTGTTCATAGTGATGCTTTCCAAGGCCCACCTGACTTCACATTCCAGGATGTCTGGCTCTAGTTGAGTGATCACACCATCATGATTATCTGGGTTGTGAAGATCTTTTATGTACAGTTCTTCTGTGTATTCTTGCCACCTCTTCTTAACATCTTCTGCTTCTGTTAGGTCCATACCACTTATGTCCTTTATCAAACCCATCTTTGCGTGAAATATTTCCTTGGTACCTCTAATTTTCTCAAAGAGATCTCTAGTCTTTCCCATTCTGTTGTTTTCCTCTATTTCTTTGCATTGATCTCTGAGGAATGCTTTCTTATCTCTCCTGGCTATTCTTTGGAACTCTGCATTCAAATGGGGATATCTTTCCTTTTCTTCTTTGCTTTTTGCTTCTCTTCTTTTCACAGCTACTTGTAAGGCCTTCTCAGACAGCCATTTTGCCTTTTTGCATTTCTTTTCCATGGGGATGGTCTTGATCCCTGTCTCCTGTACAATGTCACGAACCTCCGTCCATAGTTCATCAGGTTCTCTATCAGATCTAGTCCGTTAAATCTATTTCTCGCTTCCACTGTATAGTCATAAGGGATTTGATTTAGGTCATATCTGAATGGTCTAGTGGTTTTCCCTACTTTCTTCAGTTTAAGCCTGAATTTGGCAATAAGGAGTTCATGATCTGAGCCACAGTCAGCTCCTGGTCTTGTTTTTGCTTACTGTATAGAGCTTCTCCATCTTTGGCTACAAAGAATATAATGAATCTGATTTTGGTGTCAACCATCTGGTGATGTCCATGTGTAGAGTCTTCCCTTGTGTTGTTGGAAGAGGGTGTTTTCTATGACCAGTGTGTTCTCTTGGCAAAACTCTATTAGACTTTGCCCTACTTCATTCTTTACTCTAAGGTCAAATTTGCCTGTTACTCCAGGTGTTTCTTGACTTCCTACTTTTGCATTCCAGTCCCCTATAGTGAGAAGGACATCTTTTTAGGGTGTTAGTTCTAAAAGATCTTGTAGGTCTTCATAGAACCATTCAACTTCAGCTTCTTCAGCATTACAGGTTGGGGCATAGGCTTGGATTACCGTGATATTCAATGATTTGCCTTGGAAATTAACAGAGATATAGATATAGAAAGTAAACTTATGGTTACCAAAGGGGAAAGAATGGAGGGATAAATTAGGAATTTGGGATTAACATATATGCACTACTGTATATAAAATAGATAACCAATAGGGTCTACTGTACAGCACAGGGAACTATACTCAATATCTCATAATAACCTACAATGGAAGATAATGTAAAAGAAGAATATATATATGGATAAGTGAATCACTTTGCTGTACATCTGGAAAAATAAACTTAGGAAGATTTCTCCACAATTGAATTACCACTAAAACCAGAGACTTATCCTCAAAGTCCATTCCTGCTCAACCAGCAAACACACAGGCAACCACATGAACTCTCTTCTCCCACTGAAAACCAGCAGATGCCCATCTGGCTGGACATAACAGATCTTGGCTTGCACAAAGAGCCTTTGACTTTTCCATGGCATCACCTATATTTGTATTCTCTCAGTGAGAGAACCCCTTTGCTGAGGTATTTCAGTCTAAGGTTCCAATACATGGTTATTCTTACCCTCATAGGTCCTCAGAGAAACTGTCCCTTTATCGAGTGCTGGGGTCTCCCCAGTTATGTCCTTCCTGTCAATTATTACTGAGTGAAATCTACCTCATTATTGAAGGAAATCTCTGGATAAGAACCCTGTTTCTTTCCCTGGTGGCTCAGATGGTAAAGGGTCTGCCAACAATGCGGGAGACCTGGGTTCAATCCCTGGGTTGGGAAGATCTCCTGGAGATGGAAATGGCAACCCACTCCAGTATTCTTGCCTGGAAAATCCCATGGGCGGAGGAACCTGGTAGGCTACAGTCCGTGGGGTCGCAAAGAGTCGGACACGACTGAGCAATTTCACAATTTCACTTTCTTCCTCTCTTTCTGGCACACCCCCTTCCCCTTGAGAAGAGCCTGTGTTGAAGTCCTGAGCACAGACCATCACACTCCCAGAGCAGACCCTTCATGGGGAAGAGGATATGTCAGATCCTCAGAGTTTCCCCAGCTCCTCAGCACCCTTCTCCCAGCACTGGGCTCGTCACTTTCAAACTTCAGCAGAGTCATCCATTTTAATATTGTTATGAATTATTCTATGTTAAAATACTAGAACAAATACTGAACTTAATCTGTAGAGAATAGTCAGAATGCAGTTGGTGAATTTCTAAGAAACACTGAGAATAATAACATCTAAAATGTGTTATAATCCATTGACATCAACAGTCTTAACAGAAAACTGTTAACCTGTCTATTTCTAACCTCACATTTTTTTGTCACTCTATGGAATGAAGGATGAGTGATTTATGGTTTTCCATAGCGATGAGACTACTTGAAGTATCAATGCAAAGATTGAGCTGCAAAGATATTTGTCTTGTATTACCTGACTAGTGAAAGATTTTAAGCTGATTATCAAATTTGCATTCATACCCCTTGGTTTTGTAAAAGAATTATTTCAACCCAGTTCAATAACATATTCAACAAAGAAGAATCTCTGATATTGTTTAACCTAAAGATTTTCTCCCTTTCATCCAAAGAGGATAACCAGGGCTCTTAAAGACACACCTGTGTCCAAGCTTCCCCCGAGTTCAGTAGTGTCTTGATATATGGCAGTTCTGTTGATTTTCTGTGGTGCAACTTCTTAGGACACAGAAGAATACATCAATAAAGGGTCAAGCATTTCTGTTGACAGTAAATATTATACATGTGCTTCTTTTTAAAGCCCCAAGATAAAGTTTTCAACAGTATTATATTCACAATAGCATATCATAAAACTGTAACAGTATAGTTTGAGTGAATGACTATGTAGGAGAGATGACTGATATTTAAATAAGCCATAAAAGCTAGAAACAACATGTTGCATAAATAACTATGGGTGTGAGAATTGTAATCATTACCAAGAGAATGCTTTTAACAGAGGAAGTAGTTTGATGGGACAGTGATATGAAAGGAAAATCAAAATGTAGTCAGTATTAACATGAGACTTTCTAAAATCAAGGCAGGAGGCCAGTAAGCAAGTATAACTTCTGCAGGTCTCAGCACAGATGGGGTCAGAACTTTGACCACTCATTGTCTTAACACAGGGCACCTGCCCAGTGTTCCAGAAACTCAAGTTACTTATTGAATCCTTACCCTAAATAACTTGTGTCACCCTATACCTTAAGGATAAATGCTTTCTTTCAATTATAATTCTTGCCTAACAAGTTTAACAGCCTCATGACTTTTGTCTTTATAAGCTCCTGACTCTCTCTTTCCTTGAATGTTCTCAGTTTAACCCAGTTCTTGTCTCCTGAGTTGCAATTCCTAACAGCACAAATGAACTTTTTTCTTATCTGCAGCCTTCTGTATTTCTTGGTCAACATGGATGATCAACTCTAAGACAGTAATATAAGTCATTGTTGTTGTTGTTATTGTTATTCAGTCTCTAAGTCGTGTCTGGCTATTTGCAACCCCATTAACTGCATGCAGCACACCAGGTTTCTTTGTCCTTCACTATCTCCTGAAGTTTGTTCAAACTCGTGTCCATTGAGTCAGTGATGCCATCCAACCATCTCATCCTCTGTTGCCCCCATCTCCTCTTGCCCTCAATCTTTCCCAGCATATGAATCATGCAACTATATAAACTGCATGCATTCAAATTGAGGTGTAGTATGATTAATGACTGACTTCTATCTGTGCCCAACCCCCTTCTCAAATGGTGTTGAGATGATGCCCTTCCCCTTTTTTATGTGAGTGAGTTCACAGAGAAAAGCTACAAAGAAATTGCTTTTGTGATCCTTTGGGACTTAGCTCAGGGGGCAAGTTTCACTATCTTTACAGGTGTACTAGTTGTGGTAATACCCTTAACCTTGAACTAGGTGGGGTTAAGAGTATTGACCCCCTGCACAGTCAGAAGTCCACGTATGACTTTAAAGTCAGACTTCTGTATCCAAGATACCTCTGTACCTGCAGTTCTGAGGTTTCAACCAACTGCAGATGGTGTGGTACTGTGATACTTACTATTGAAAAAATCTGCATGTAAGTGGACGCATGAAGCTCAAAGCCTTGTTGTTCAAGGGTCCACTGTATAGATCAACCAACATTAGTTTTTACTCTTAATACTATGACTCCAAACTTTGCATGATTTGAACTTGACATAATTAGAATGAACTCCAAAATTTATAAATGTGTTTTGAATAGTCTTCAAAAAACTGTGAGATTTTGATTTAGGAAGCATGACTTGCCTCCATTATGTGATATGAAACCCTTGAAGTGAAGTGAAGTGAAGTCGCTCAGTTGTGTCCGACTCTTTGCGACCCCATGGACTATAGCCTACCAGGCTCCTCTGTCTATGGGATTCTCCAGGCAAGAATACTGGAGTGGGTTGCCATTTCCTTCTCCAGGTCTAACGAAACCCTAATGAAACCTCTAATGAAACCCTTAGAGGACATTTATATCAACAAAAAAGATGGTTTCCAGTAACAAGACTCGTTTTCAATAGAAATTCTGTGTGTGTGTTTGTGTGTGTAGTCATTTTTTATGACACAACGTTCTGTCAGAAGTATCATTTAAATTATCCTGGCATTAATTTAAATTAATTTATAGTTGAAAATCATATATGAACCTGTGTTTTAAGGATAAAGTAGCAAGCAATACATCAGTAATTATCTGGGACACAAAGTATTACCACACTAATTTTCATAATAATGCTATGAGACAAGGGCTTTTAATATCTATGTTTTACAGATGAGAAAACTGAGGCAGGAAGAATGGGAGATGGAGTCACAGTTTGAGACTGGGTTTGAATCTGGTGTCATGTGTTTAACTACCAAAATTAAAAATTCATTCCATTTTAAAGGTCTTTTAGAATATAGAAAAATAATGTTGATATGTCTATGACTGAATCACTTTGCTATATAGCAGAGATTGGCACAATGTTGTAACCAACTGTATGTCAATAAAATTTTTAAATAAAAAAATAAAATATTTTTACATATGAATAAAAGAACCAATATAAAATGGGTCAAAATCTTGAATAAATTTACAGGTAGTCTGACACATGTCTAAGTATATATCATTATTATTTACTAGATTTGAATAGAGATGCCAATCATCCCTAAGGGACTAGAATAATCACATGGAAAAGCTGTTCGCAAAGTGAAGGAACAAAGGATGATAAATGTAATTAAGATAAAGTTTCATTGTCTCCACTTTATACATAGAATCTTGCAGAGACCAAGAGGTAAGAATCTCTTTATTCTGTCTTTTTTCATTTTAAAAAGCATACTAATTACTGCATATTTTTTGATGCCAGATCTGTTCTTCACAGAAGGAGTAGAATTTACTGCCCATTAAATTCTGGAATGTCAAATATATATTTGAAGTTTTAATGATTTTATTTGCTTTTAATTTTAGGCTTCTCTGACAAAGACTACATAAATGATATCATAAAAATAAGACATATTATTGTATCAAACTGTATGTTTATATTTAATTTTTTTTTCTTTTTTTTAATAGTTGGAGGCCAATCACTTCACAACATTTCAGTGGGTTTTGTCATACATTGATATGAATCAGCCATGGATTTACAAATTTAATTTAAATACCTATTTAAATGTGGATATTTGGAAACACTGAAAAGATTAATGTTTACTTAGAAATACTATTTAACCTCAATAGCTGAATATCAAAGTTAATGAGAAATTGATAAATTTGGTTTCTACAATCTAAATGCACATTCTTTCTTACTAAAACAAAACACTGAACAAGTAATGTGTATAGCAAAAGGTTCTGATTTTAACATTAACACTGATCAGATGACTTTGTAAAACACTCTATCTTAACTTCAAGTTTTCAGGATGAGATGGGGAGTGAAAAACTTCAGCTAGAAATGCAGGAAATGGAGCATTGCATTTAATGTACTGAAAACCATGTTAAGAATGAATACATGCTCTATTCTAAAGTTAACCGTGTTTAATATCCCCTGCTTACTCACCTGGTTTATTTGACTTTTGCTCTTTCTAGTTATAGAAAAATGGTGATATTTCAGTTACAATATCATATGCAAAATAAACCATTAAAATACATACACATTGCTTGAGTTCACTGTACACTTTGGGTTGAGTAGATAATTGAATAAATAAAAAGTAAATTTGGAAATTATGGGACAATTATTGCTAATTATTGCTACCAGACAGGGATGTTCAAAGGTAAATAAGATACTTTAATTCCCTTTATGCAAAATAGAGGGAAAAGGGAGCTTTTTTCATGTCATTTACTGTACTTTTCATCTGCAGAATTTCTACATTTGATTCTGTTTTCATAATCTCTTTCCTTTTATCAATATGCTCTATTTTGAGCTATGTCATCATCCCTTCCTTTTCCTTCTTTTAGTATAGTCTTCTTTAGTTTTTAAAATATGTTTATAGTAGTTATTTTGATATCTGACAGGTGTATCTAACATTTGGGTCTTCTGAAAGGCTTGCAGTTTCCCCCTGTGTATGGGTTTCTTGTTTGTTTGAATGTTTCACATTTTGTTTGCTGAAAACTGGATATTGTAGAAAATAAAATATTGTAGTGACTCTGGATAATGATTTTCCTTCCACACCTCCTCTTTCGGACATGCTTGCTTGTTTGTTTAGTGACTTGGTTGCAGTATTTATAGAAATCTATTTCCAATGCACCACACTACAATATTGTAAAGTAATTAGCCTCCAACTAATAAAAAATAAATGGTAAAAAAAAAAAAAAAAATAAGAAGTTGATTTCCTTCGGAGTTGCAGCCTCTGATGCTGTCCCTCAGGTTCTCTGTCACCCGGGCAAGGCAGCGGCTCTAGCAGGGATCTGTCTTTTGCCCTGATCTCTGTCCAACTGTCTCTGCAGGTACTACACCCAGCTGTTAGATGCTCCAGTTTGTTAGTTGATTTCTCTGCTGTTTTCAACAATGCTCTGGGTGTAAACCATTCTGCAGTCTTACTCAATTAAACTTGGGTTCTTTTGCTTGAGGTCAGTCTTTGAGGCTTGTTTCAACCCCAGGGGCAATTCTTTCTCTGATTTTCCTCTGGTGAACTTATGGCTAGTCTTCAGTTTAGTTTGTTACTCTCACATTCTCCTAATTATTTATCACCAGAATTCCTTTGTTTCCAATAGCCCCCTTGCTGCTAAGTCACTTCAGTAGTGTCCAACTCTGTGCGACCCCATAGACGACAGCCCACCAGGCTCCCCCATCCCTGGGATTCTCCAGGCAAGAACACTGGAGTGGGTTGCCATTTCCTTCTCCAATGCATGAAAGTGAAAAGTGAAAGTCGCTCACTCGTGTCTGACTCTTAGTGACCTCATGGACTGCAGCCTACCAGGCTCCTCTGTCCGTGGGATTTTCCAGGCAAGGGTACTGGAGTGGGCTGCCATTGCCTTCTCCGAAAAGCCCCCTTAGGCTAACCTACAAAGTCAAGGAGAACTTCAGAGTGTCAATTACAAATTGGCACTTGGCACTTAGCACTACAAGGATAAATCATGTGCTGTTGCAGCTGCCGATTTCCAGCAGCTGCTGATTTTCAACACCCGCTGAAAGGAGTTCAGGGTGGAGAGCCGAAATGAGGAACTCAGTGCTCTGTGAAAAACTGGCAGAACCAATCTTCAGATAGATATTTTCAGGAGCCGATTTTATGAGCCCAATTCTTCTATCTCCCCATGTCTAGAAAATCCTTAAAATCCTTAAAACCCTTCCTGGTGATAACTGCTCCTCCTGGTTAGCAGAAACCCTCTGCCAGAAATATGTGCTTGACTACATGTATTCACCCTTCACCAAAATCACCTGTATAGTGACCTTCCCACTACCTCTTTGGAACACTTTCTCAGAACTGTCTGAAATGCTGTCTCCTGGGCTACAGTCCTAACTTTGCCCCATATAAAACTTAGCTCACAACTCTCACATTGTACATATTTTTCAAATTGACAAGAGCTCTCTGTTTGATGGCCTATTACTTTCTGTGGGTGAGACCTCTCTCCCACTTAGGAGCCAGGGACAAGGACAATGGTCCACCTCTGTCAGAGCAACATCCTTGCCTGAGGGTGCCGGGCTGGGGGCAGTGTTGCTGAGCTTCCTGCTACATCTCCCAGGCTGGAATTTCTGCCCTACAAGAGAGAAGAAGTGATGGACTGGGCCCTGGTGTTATCTGACTCCCATCCTTGGGGTGTTTTCCACCCTGTGAGTAGGGGCTGGACAGAGGAAGAGAGCCCCCGATTTGACCTCTCAGCTGCTCTTGCCTGGAATGGGTCTTCTGTGACAGAGAGGGGGATGAGAAATCTTGGTGACCTTCCCCTCCTAGGTGGATACTGTATGCCTCGACTGGGAGCTAAGCAGGAGGGAGCCCCATCTTCTTGGACCTTCTCCTTCTGAGTGGAGCTTCCATCACACTGAGCCGAGCTGTGGCTCAAACGCCAAAAACTCTCGCTGTCCTCACTGAGATTTAGTAAATTTCTTTGAATAACTAACTGTATCTTCATTTGCTGCTTTGGGGCATCCCTCATAGCTCAGTCGGTAAAGAATCTGCTTGCCATGCAAGAGACCTGGGTTCAATTCCTGGGTCGGGAAGATCCCCTGGAGAAGGAAATGGCAACCCACTCCAGTATTCTCGCCTGGAGAATCCCACAGACAGAGGAGCCTGGCGGGCTACAGTGCATGGGGTCGCAAGAGAGTCGGACATGACTTAGTAACTAAACAACCTTCTCCACTACCACTAAGGACAATTTCAAGATATCTAGATACATAGGTTGATTGATAGATTTTTTTTAAAACCAGATATGGTTATTTCCCTGGGAAGAGATCCTATGGCTCTCCTCACCTCGTTATTTTGCAATTACTTTATATTTCAATGTTTACCATGTTAGGTTTTTAAAGCACTGCTGCTGCTGCTGCTAAGTCGCTTCGGTTGTGTCCGACTCTGTGCGACCCCATAGCTAGTAGAGCCTTAATTTTATTTTCAAGAACAGCATGCAAGATTTATAAAGCACATAATAAGTATATATTGTGAGAAGAGAGATGAACTACAGCAGTCCTTCGCTATTGAAGAGTTACTGCTTAACATACTTAAAAAGACCCCTTTATCAGGATAATACAATTTGATAGGGTTTATGAGATTAAAATAGTGCTAGTTAATTTACAATAAGCTAATTAATAAGCAGAATTGACTAATTTGGTTTAGTTTTACAAAGTTTGCTTCCCAGGTGGCGCTAGAGGTAAAGAATCCACCTGTTAATGCAGGAGATTCAAGAGATGTGGGTTCAGTCCCTGGGTTGGCAGATCCCCTGGAGAAGGAAATGGCAACCCATTCCAGTATTCTTGCCTGTAAAGTACCACGGACAGAGGTGCCTGGTGGGTTACAGTCCATGGGTTGCAGAGTTGGGCACTATTGAGTGGCTGAGCACTTAGAAGTTTTAAGATCTGAAAGAGTTAACTGTATTTTATGGCAATTTTTTACTTGCCTGTAACAAAATATGTCCAATCAGAAATAAACTCCAGATGCCCTGGGAACCAGTCAGTCAACACTAGCATCTTGGCATGAGCCATTCTTAACTAAGCATGAGTTGAGCCATTTGAAATGCAAAATGAAAGTGGACAAAGAAACCTGAGGTAGACAAGTTGCCAAAAATTAAACATGTTCTCTAAGATACTTAAAAACAAATGTATGATATCTGAGATTTTAAATAAAAGGGTCCATTTGCAACATAGTGTGGCAAAAGGTGGGTACTTTGCATGTTTGGCTTCTTAAGTATTGCATTGATAAGCTGTGTTAATTTTGAAGCTCCAGATTATGGCCCGTGGAGGGACTGGAACAATAGACACACACACTTGCATGTACACACACACACACACACACATACACACACATCTGAGACAGAAGTAGGGATTGCCTACTATATTTATTTGCTTTTGCTAAGATTTTCTTTGTGCATGTGTGTGTTGCATTTTCACTATAACTTGTTCATATGTCTAGCTATGGACTCCTTATTCATCTTGCTTCAGATTATATTTTTCTTCATTTTGAATATAAAAGCCTTTCATTAAAATTCTGGAAAATTCCTATCCATTCCTTCTGATTTCCCTATTCATCTGTAATTCCTTTGCTTCTTAAGTTGAATGCTTTTGATATATGTATCTCATATTTCTATATTTTGTTTCCTTTTACCACTCCATGCTTCATTTTGAGTAATCTTCTCAGGTCTATATTCTAGTTCATTTATACTTTTTCTTCTGAGACTTACCTCCTCTTCAACTCATTATTTCAAGAATTTTTTTTTCATTTCCAGTTGTACTTATTTTCCAAATCTGTATTTCTCATTTTTCTTACTGATGGTTATTATTTTCACTTTATTCTCTTGTTATATGATTTCAAGCTATGAATTCTCCTGTTATTACATCTCTTAGTACTAAAATTCATCAGATAGTTGTTTTTCTTTTAACTTTAAGATTTGGAAGCTTATTTGAGTTTACCAAAACTATAAATGCAAATATTTCAATAATCAAGAACTCAAAAACAAACAAAATTAAACAACAACCAAACCACATTTCTACTAAGGAATTTGCTAGCAGAAGGGGCAGTCTTTCCAGAAACGCTAAGTCATTAGTGGCTTTAATGTACTGAATCTCAGTTCAGAAAACATTTGAAAATGTGTGAAAGCAAGAACTGTTTTCTGTGCAATGTATAATCCAATAAAATGACAAAGTTTCAGGTGATTTTAGGGGGTCCATGACTATGGATGAAGAAATATTATTCTGGTACATTTTGTCTAATGTACCTCAATGTCTGTGGTTAAGGAAGTTGCTTTCAAAGGAAGAATTAAACTATCTAAGACTTAAATATTTCATAATACACTCAAAAAGAGGAACAACTTTCAGAAGATTTTTAATTTGCTAACACATAACACTAAAGTGTAGAATTTAGCAGTGATATCAAATATTTGCTTCTCTGGTCAGAAGCAGAAATATCTGAACATAATTTTAAGCCCCAAACCTGGCTTGAATTACAAATTTTAACTTTAATTTGCATTAATGCTATGACCTTGCAGCTTTTATGGTAAAACACAAATAATAAAATCAGCAAAATGAAGAGACATTTTCTAGACCTTTTATCCTTTATAACATAGGATATTTGTTATATCCACATTTGTTATGTATTTGTGGATATATTTTTTGTATCCACATCTATTTGTCCATTCATATACTATGAATATTTTTCAGTTACTGTTATTATGTGGAAGGCATTAAATAACGGACCATAAAGATTCTCTGCTAAGACTGAGTACAAGACATAGAGAAAGTAAGAGGTAATTGCAATCATGAAAATGATAAAATAATTAACTTCTACTTATTTCTAAATTCTGTACTAGGTCTTTATATGCATTGTGTCAGTTAATCCATAAAACGAGAGATATCTTCTTACATGTTACAGATGAAAAATCTAAGGGCAGAGAGGTTAATTTGCCAGTGGATACTAAATGGTAGACACTGGATGGGAACCCAGGAAGGATAACTTGAGAGGTTGTTTTATGGATGATTTTCAGGAGGATGGCAACCCACTCCAGTATTCTTGCCTGGAGAATCCCATGGACGGAGAAGCCTGGTGGGCTACAGTCCACGGGGTCACAAAGAGTCAAGACATGACTGAGCGACTTCATGTTCACTTTCTTTCAGGAGGAAGTGTGACATCATAACTGAAACTTCAAGATGCAGAGTGTTTAGTGCAAACTGGGACTGGAGAAGAATGTTCTTAGAATAAAAAACCATGCAAACAAGCTTAGAGGTAAGGAACATACATGGCAGAGAATGTAGAAACACTTAGTCAAGGTTAACAATGCCAGTTAGATTAACAATGTAGCTAATAGGAAAATAATTATAAACAGAGACCAGAAGAATTAAAATTAATCAATAGGGATTGGATGAGGTAGCAACACATAAAATTTCATCCTTTTTGTTATCCAGTCTTGGTGTACATTGTTAATCTTCCCTTGAGATTTAGCCCAAATTAACCAATGGCCTCAGGGCATTTTCATAAGCAAAGAAAGTCTCCTTCAAAGTACATTTGCAAACATACATGTAGAGAATCCTGGTAGAGGTAATTCTTGAGTGAAATTATTACTATCATGCTCCCAGGACCCTTCTTAACAGTTTAACTTGGTTCAAGTTGTATCCAAGTTGTCCTGTAATTACTGATTTTACTGCCTGTCTTCTCTCAAAGGATTCCAATTTCTAGAAGGCAGTGAATATGTTTTGTCAGATTTTTGCGTCCTCACTGTCTAATATGGAGTCTTACACCTTTTAGATGCTCAGTAAATGTTTCATAGAAAAAAAACCATGATAGAATATTACAATAGACTGGGAAAATGTTTTTAAAAACAAAGAATAAATTTAAGTTTCCACATATGGTTCCAAAGGTCAAAATTCATGACTACATAATGGAGCACATGGGTTGATAAATTGCATAGTATTATATGAAGGCCAAAGAGGTGCAGAGGACAGTACAACCTTAAAATTCTCAATAGTTTAATATCATTGTATAAAAACAATAGTAATTAAATTATAGTACCTTAACTAAGGTTTCTAATTTTTAAATGCTGATTATGACACATGTGGAATTTAGGGTTCATTTTTTGTATGCCATTCTTTAAAAGTAACAAAATAATTGTTGAGATAAGAAACCATAGGAGGCAATTGAATGTTAAACTGGAGGCAGATACAGAAGAGTTGAAGAATTTGGGCTGATTGTGTCTAGAGAACTATTTAAATAGTTGCCATGTGGCAAAGGGTGGGAAATTTTTCCTTTTGCTCTCTTAGAGCATGATTATATATATATATATATATGTGTGTGTGTGTGTATATATGAATATGTGTCAATAGAAAGACTTCTCACACCAGTCAGATGTACCACAAGAGAGACAGGGCTTAATTTCCTACCAATGGAACTGTTGTGCCTAAAAAGAAAATGCATGTCCACTTGGTAGCAAAAATATTGGGATTCAGTAAAGTGATGAGCCAAATGACCTTTAAAGTCACTTCAAATCTTTTCAAATTCCATAATTCTATACATTTTTTATCAGTCTAGTGTTTAACCTTGAAACAACAATAGCAGAAAAAAAAATAGAGCTTGGTTCCTGTGGCTATATTTCTTGGCAGCATTTTATTTGTTCTCTCGCAAAGCTCTTATCATGCCAGACATGTATCGGTAAGGACATTTTTAACCAAAATGACTAACTGTAAGGCTTCAGAGAGAAACTGCCACAAAGTATTGCAATACTTATGACCCAGCGGTTTATAATAGGAGAAAGGAGAAAAGAATACTTTCTTAAAATTTACTTCCTTTCTCTTTCCAAAAACAACTGTCCAAGCAGACAAGGTCAATACAAAAAGGTAGATATCTGGAAGGAGAAATCTTTTATTTAAAGTGAAATTCAGGGACTTCCCTGGGGTCCTGTGGTTAAGACTTCAGCTTTTAATGCAGGGGACATCAGTTCGATCTCTGGTCAGGGATCTAAGATCCCACAGAACTTGGGGGCAAAAAACCAAAAAACATAGAAGCAATATTGTAAGAAATTCAATAAACACTTTAAAAAATGGTCCACATCAAAAAAATCTTTTTAAGAAACAGTCGAATTCAGTCAGCAAATACTGAACAGGCACCTAGTATATGGACTTCCCTGGTGTCTCAGATGGTAAAGAAACCGCCTGCAATGCAGGAGACCTGGCTTCAATCCCTGGGTTGGGAAGATCCCCTGGAGGAGGAAATGGCAACCCACCCCCATATTCTTGCCTGGAGAATCCCATGGACAGAGGAGCCTGGCAGGCTACAATCCATAGTGTCACATAGAGTCGGACACGACTGAGCGACTCACACTTTCACTTTTCATGTGTCAGGCACTGATAGAAATTCAGTACCCCATGACAGGAGTCTGCCCTCAAGGGCATCTTGGTGCTGAGAATGTAAGAAACACTTAGTCAAGGTTAGCAATGCCAGTTAGGCTAACAATGTAGTTAACAGGAAAATAATTATAAGCATAGGCCAGAAGAATTAAAATTAATCAGTAGGGATTGGATGAGGCAGCAACACATAAATTTCATCCTCTGTTCTAATCAGGCTTGCTCTATGTTGGTCACCTGATTGGCACTGCAATAGAGAATTATTTTTGCAGGAGGCATGCAGGGAATGGTGGAGTGGATAAAGTACCTTGAAGAAATCACAGGACAACATGTGTGGAACAGACAGGTTTGGGGATATGGAGATGGGTGGTCTTGGCAGGGACTGGATCATGAATGTCTTCACATACAATATCAACGAGTCTGGACTTGGAGACATTTCTGATAGCATCGTTTGGTATAACAGGTCCTTGTGATCTTAATATGGCCTTAAAATGCATAGCATGAGAAGAGGGAGCTCTGAGTCCCACATTTGAATCACAGCTCTAAAAAGTCCTGTGGTACAGGAGCCTCTGATCATTGCTGAACCAAGATTCTAAATTATTATCCCAAAGAAACATTAAAAAGATGAAATACCTTTCAACATCTCTTAAAAATAACCACGGAATACAGAGAGGTGCTCTAACATGGAAAAAAGGAGTCTATGAAGTTATAGAAGGCTTTAGGTTGGGGCAACACATGAACCAATTTTTATTGTGCAAAAAATCCTCATGAACGCTAAGTGGAAGAGGAGCTAGAGGAAGGGAAAGAGGTCCCTTGAGAGTAATCCATGTAGGAAAGATCAAGCCTGGATAGTCAGCTTTTATTGCCTGGAACCAAGGATCATTTCAAGCATGTCAGACACCACCTTCAAAGCACTATACACATGGTTTCAGCTCTCAATACATATCTTCTGTTTTGTTTCTGAGGTGTCTTTTGTTGCCATTGTATGGTCTGTGGTTTTGGAAGACATTCACTTGAAAATAACAGGTCAAAAAAAAAAAGGAAAATAACAAGTCAATCATATCAGTTTCATATGAACATCTTTAATGAGGTCTATGTGTTTTCTTTCTAAATAAAATTTCTAAATCAAATCCTAAATTTCTAAATCAAATCCCTTACAATTATACAGTGGAAGTGGCAAATAGATTCTAGGGATTAGATCTGATAGACAGAGTGCCTGAAGAACTATGCATGGAGGTTTGTGACATTGTACAGAAGGCAGTGATCAAGACCATCTCCAAGAAAAGGAAATGCAAAAAGGCAGAATGGTTGCCATACAGTAGGTCCTCCTTGGTTATCTATTTCAGATACAGCAGTGTGTACATTTCAAGCCCACACTCCCAATCTATTCCTCCTCCCACCCTTCCGTGTACCTCATTTTTGTTCCTCATTTTGACCCATCTCTGGGCCCTATCACCTCACAGGGACTTGATTTCATTCCTTGCAGGCCTGACCTCTGACCTGATCGGTTCTGCACTTCTTGCAGCGATAGCCCTTTTTCTGATCCTGTATGGTTTATTTCACTGACATTTTGCTTCTCCTTGAAACAGCCTGCTGAAACAGCCAGTACATTCCTGACCCTCAGCAACTAACTTCTCCTAAGCCAGTTAAGGCTTGCATTTCTCAAATGGAGAAAAACAAGGTCAGGTCACAACAGATATGCTGACCAAGGATATTTTTAATACTTGAACAAGAAAGAGAAACCATCCCTAGTAATAACTATGTGTGTGGGTGCTAAGTTGCTTCAGTCCTATCCGACTCTTTGCAACCCCATGAACTGTAGCCCGCCAGGCTCCTCTGTCCATGGGATTCTCCAGGCAGGAATACTGGAGTGGGTTATCATGCCCGCCTCCAGGGGATCTTCCCGACCCAGGGACCCAACTGGCATCTCTTACCTCTTCTGCATTGGCAGGCACGTTCTTTACCACTAGTGCCATCTGCGAAGCTCCTAGTACTACAGGTAGGCATTTTTCCCAAAGGAAATAGAAACTCTTTAGTAATACAATTGACTAGTAAATAAGTTTTTTCTTAGGTTATTTTTAGATCTTATTTTCCAGGAATCTTAGTCTATGACCAGATTTAGCCAAAGCTCACCAGCATTAAATCTTGTGGAAACAGACATGATGGCAATGCCTTATGCCATTGAGAGGGAAAAAAAAAAAAAAAAAATCAGCAACTCCTGACATCTAAGAATTTAAGACTAGTCATCTAAGACTAGTCATCACTAGTCTGTGGTTTTCTCATGTTAGAGATAAACAATCTCACAGAATACCAGCCTCAGACAAGTTTACTCTGAAATCATAATAAAAGGAGACAAAAACAATATCTACTTTGGTGTCTCTGTTGTTCAGCGTCTCTGTTGGATGCTCATTCATGTCCAACTCTTTGCAACCCCATGGAGTGTAGTCCACCAGGCTCCTCTGTCTATGGAATTCTCCAGGCAAGAACACTGGAGTTGGGTTGCATTTCCTAGTCCTTAATCTAATGAATATACAATAATTTAGTAAAAACAATTCTGTGTATTAGATATTTAAATTTCACTATCAAATATTTGGAGCTCATGTCATGTTAGAATGTAAATTCAATTTCTTCACATACATACTAAGACAAACAAAAAGGTAAATCGGTCATCCTACATGTCAAAATGTTTGCTTAGTTAAGTAAATTAAATAGTTCACTTTAGATATTGCAGCACAAATTTAAAAGCATACTGTTTTTGATGGCAAAGAATAGCATGAGTTTCCATTTCTAGTCAGGAAAAGACTTAGTTCCATAAGCCTGGTAAATATCTATGCTTGTCAATTCAGTGACTGACTCACAGATTGAATAAAATTAAAAAAAAAAAAACAAAAACCCTACTTTACCAGAAGTTGAGAACTTTGTGGAAGGAAAGAGACAGGAGCAGAGAGAGGGAAAGAGACAGAAAAAGCTATAGAAGAGAGAATACAGCAGCATCTACTTTAAGCGGTAGATGAACCCAGTTAGAATTTCTCCCAGGTTTGCCTCCTGGAAACTTGTGTTCAAATTTCAGAACTATCTTCACAGACATTCTTTAATCTCATTTATTTTTGTCATTCATCCAAACAATCCTTTTGTCACACTGATACATCTTACGGACTTATTTAAAGTTTTCTCTTTAAAAATGTCTTAAAATTTCAGTTAGTTTTCCAACTCCATTTAAGCTCCATTGCATTGAGTAAATGAATATTTGATAAACGTCTCTAATAAACTCTCCTTTTATTGGAGAGCAACGTGGTTTTTCTAAATGAAAGCTATGTGCCTAGCAATATTGCCTCTATAAGATTCCAATAAGATTATTTGAAATGACCTTGTTTTAGACGTTTTCCAGACACTTTGCTTCTGTTTATTTAGATTCCTTGTCACTCTTTTTCTTTTGGCGTCATTCTTTAACTCTCGAATTCAAACTTGAGAAGCCTTCTTGGTTCAGGTGAGGACGCCCAGGTAATTGTGTGGGACCAAATCCCAAGGTGGGGGAGGGCAACAGTTTCCAGCCTTCATCCGTACATGGCAGCCTTTTCACAAAGTCGTTGCCGCTTAACAAGGCAGTGGCACTGTTCTGCCATTTTTTTTTATTACTTACATTTCTCAAGTGTTCTGAGAGCATAAAAGAAGACTCAATTGATGGATTTGGATAAATTTTGACATTGATTATAAGTTGTGTCCCCGAGACTTTCTTTTACAAGTCTCTTGAAAAGTTGAATACTAGTCTTTTCAGCTAACTTGCTTTATGGTACATTGTTATCAATCAATCATGCTTGTAATTGACTTTTACTTTTCAAACAATTCTAATAACTCATATGACTTTAAGGATGATTGGGTCCACTTTTGTTCTAGCTTCTTCACTGAATACCAGAAAACCCAGAAAGGCTGTAAGTCACAATTTTAAGAGCTTAAAGTAAAATCTTCACTAAACATTAAAATTCACAACATGGACAGAACTTTAAATCATAATAAGCACTAAAAATTATCTTAAATATCTACTATATTAATAAGGCAAAAATTTAAAAAATCTGTGCCTTTAATCATAAGGAATCTTCCTTCCAATGCAGGATATGTGAGAGATGAGGGTTTGATCCCTAGGTCAGGCAGATCCCCTGGAGAAAGGATTGGTAACCTACTCCAGTATTTTTGCCTGGAGAATCCCATGGCCAGAGGAAGCAGGTGGGCTACAGTCCACAGGGTCACAAAGAGTCAGACATGACTGAAGCAACTTAGCGTGTATACATTCCTTTAATGGGCATATACACATACACCAATGTATCTTCTCTAATATATCAAGAACCACATCTAATAACCTCAAGACTAATGTTCATCAACAAATGCTTTGAAAGCCATTTGAAGATTAAACAGTTCTATGTGTTTTTCTTGTTAAAATCAGAAACTTATTTTGTAACAACTTCTACCACTTCTGTTACTTGCAGAATAATAATAGTTTTTCCAAGAGTCTTTTATGAGCAAGGAGAAGCAAGTCATTTTCTCATTATTTCAAACAAGTCACATTTATAATTATAAAACGGGATACATACAGTTAGATTTATGAAAAATATGATAATTTGGGTATCTTTTATACAATTAACTATGAGTAAGCAGGAAATTTGGAGAAGGAAATGGCAACCCACTCCAGTATTCTTGCCTGGAGAATCCCATGGATGGAGGAGCCTGGTGGGCTACAGTCCATGGGATCTCAAGGAATTGGACACAACTGAGTGACTAACAACAGCGACAACAACTAGTAGTAAATTTGTAGGGATGCTGAGTCCAGATAAATTAAGAAGAGGGAATCTGATCATCTGAATTTTAATTTCTAAAAGAAGTGAAAAGCAATATAAATATTTATATTTGGAAAAATTTTTATAGCAGTTGGTAAAATGAGTTAGCCACATACTTTATTACATTTTTTCCCCTAAATCTATGTAGTGAAAGTGTATGCAAGAGCTGTTCATGTGTAAATTTCTTGACTCATCCTTATATATCCCAGTACAAATTCAGCTTATACATTCCTTTATACATATTAATATAACCATAAGTTCATTTTATCTGAACAGCAGAAAATCCAGGGTTCATAAACCAAGGAAATGAGGCAAAAATGCAGTTCTACTTTATTTTTTAAAGCTTTTTATTATTTTATTTGTTTTTATTTTCTTTTTGGCCTCACCATACAGCATACAGGATCTTAGTTCTCTTACTAGGATTGAACCCGAGCCCTTATAACTGTGGAAGCACAATGTCTTAACCACTGGACCATCAGGAAATTCCAAGATCTACTGTAAACTTCATCCATGGCTACAGATACATTTTAGCATGGCAATGTTATGGCAAGTTCAAGGTAGGCATATAAAATTATTTCCTTTGCCCTTTGCCAAAATGTATTTGCTGCAAATGTGATTGAGGGGTTTGAGGATAACAGCAATAGGATGGAGTATGAAATAGAAAATAGAATTGTTAGGTGGAAATGTTTTTATCACTCTCTACAGGAAGAACGATCTTGGTAACTGATGTAATTTGTTAATTGCAACCACCAGGCTTTTAGGGTTCCATCTTATCTCAAGTGTCCTTCTGCTTCTTAGTCGCTCAGTCTTTCTGACTCTTTGCGACCCTATTGACTATAGCCCACCAGGCTCCTCTGTCCATGGGATTCTCAGGCAAGAATACTAGAGTGGGTTGTCATGCCCTCCTGCAGGAGATCTTCCCAACTCAAGGATCAAACCTGAGTCTCCCACATTTCAGGCAGATTCTTTACCGCTGAGCCACCAGGGAAACCCCTCAACTGTCCCACTGAGGACTAAATACAATGCTGTGTTTGGGGACATCTTCAGTAGAATCTTAGAGCTAAAATAGATTGCCTAACTTCTTGAGATATTTCAAAGCAAAAGTCTACTTCAAAATAATCGATTTATATTATTCTCTTAAAGATTTTCAGGAGTATCACATTGGCCTCCGTGGAATTAAAATTCTAATGTTTACCCAAAATGTATGTCAGAAACTTATGCTTCCCCTACTTTTGTTGAATTCTTTGACTATTTTGAGTAGAGGTTGGAGTATGGAGATGATTGATTATCATATACAAGTATAGTTATTGGTTGGGCTTCCCAGGTGGCGATAGTGGTAAAGAACAGCCAGTGCAGGAGTCGTAAGAGATGTGGGTTCGATCCCTGGGTTAGGAAGATTCCCTGGAGGAGGGCATGGCAATCCACTCCAGTACTCTTGCCTGGAGAAAACCCATTGACAGAGGAGCCTGGCAGGGTACAGCCCACAGGGATGCAAAGAGGTGGACACAACTGAAGTGACTTAGCAGGCAGCACGAACAGTTAATGGTTACAACATTTCAGTCCCCTTGTCTTATTTGAGTCTTCCTGATTAAAAAAAAAAAATGGATACAGATTTTGAAAGGAAAACTTTTCTTCTTTCAAATGGAATATATTTGTTATTAATGCACATGAAGTATAAATCATTAATTAATATATTGAACAAATTTTCTTGAGCTCCTATCTTCCAAGCACTGTGTTAATCACATACTTTCCTTATATCAGATTTAGAATCTGGAAAAAGAGACATAAAGTTCATCATCAATAACCAAATTAATGAAATAAATGCATAAACACATATAATGTGTTAAGGAAATTATTAAAAGAAACAGAATCAAACAACAACCATTTTAACCCTAATTTTATAGCTGTACTTGTTGAGGATGGAGACATTTATTAATGAAGTAGAAAAGTAAACTCAGAGTGAAGAGCATCGAGTATGGCAAGATCTTTTGGGTAATAATCAAATCAGACCTATTTTACACCCTCAAGTCAGGCTGCACACTAAAATCTCTGCCACCACAATGCCAGAAGGTATTTGCATGTGTGTTTTTTGCGGACGGTATCACAGTGTCACACTTCCAAAGTTTTAATACATTCATAAAATGGAACAAAAAAGTCAAAAGGCAATTGGAATATTTAAAGACTAAACACAATTGCAAATATAGAACATTCTTTACCAGTAGTATATTAGTCAGTGCTACATAATGAAATGGGCTATTCCAGAATAGACTGATCTGGACATGGAATTAAATTACTGCACAAAGTGGAGTGAACATGATAAAGTTAAAATAGAAAATATGTGATGCTAAGATTTCAGATATTTTTGGCAAAGGGTTTGATAAATATCTTAGAGGAGAAGAATCATGGATGTAAACTATTCTGCAGTATTATGAATTATAGGGTATCAATAATTGACATATAAATGTGTAAAATAAATGTGGCAAAAGTGATTATCATTACTTAGTATTTGCATTTCCTTCTGCACCAGGAGAGACTTTTGCTGTACAGAATACTGCTCCTTGCCATTAGATGTGATCATGTGGCTGATTTTGGCCAATGACATTTAAGAAGAAATGTCACATGGAAGCTGTTGGAAAATGTCCTTAAGATACCATTGGTGTCCTGCTTTTGCCCCCTTTTCAGGGTTCCATTCATCTGCACCCTAGCTTATGGATACTACCTTCTTAGAACGTAGAGTCAAGAGCCACATGTGATGATGGCAGAGAGAAGCCTGAGTTTTGGAGCACAGCTACCAACTCAGTTCTGGATTTTGCTTGTGTGAAAAATAAACTGCTATTGTTGTTTATTTACTAAATTGTGTCCAACTCTTTTGCGAACCCATGGACTGTATAGCCCTCCAGGCTCCTCTGTCCATGGAATTTTCCAGGTAAGAATACTGGAGTGGGTTGCCATTTCCTTCCCAGGAGATTTTCCCAACCTAGGGATCAAACCTGCATCTCCTGCATTGGCAGGCAGACTCCTTACCACTGAGCCACCACCAGGGAAGCTAGAGAAATAAATTATTTTATTTAAGATTCTGTTTTGTGGGATTTTCTTTTACTTTCAGCTCAACCTAATCCTAATTAATAAAATTTGTGCATATTTAACCGATGTATATTTGTTTATATATGTAGATGATTCTGTAGTGAATTATTTTCCAACATGTATCTTTGTCGACATTTTTAAATGTTATACTTAATGCTACTAATTATAGCTTATAAACATATTTCCACTAGATAAATTCAACCAGTATTTGTGATTAATATTCATTTAGAGAAAATAGACTGTCAGCAGCACTACACTATGACTGAAAAGAAAGGATCCCTTGCTCTGAATCCTGTGCTCTGAAGAACCCCACAGATAGACACACACAAACACACACACAATTAAAGAACATATATACACTTGTGCCATGCAGTCTTCTGCACTTAATGTGGCACATTGTACCTGAGACTCTAAATGTTCACTCTTCTCATTAACACTGTTCAGACTGTAAGAAAACATTCCTCCATGCTTTTGCCCTCTGTCCTCAAAATAAAACATGATACTCCTCAAATATCATGAATATTTGTGAAAGTTGGTTGCATAGCCGTGTCCAACTCTTTGCGATCCCATGGACTGTAGCTTGCCTGGCTCTTTTGTGGAATTCTCTAGGCAAGAATAATGGAGTGGGTTGCCATTTCCTTCTCCAGCGGATCTTCCCAACCCAGGGATCGACCTCAGATCTCCTGCATAGCAGGCAGATTCTTTACCAACTGAGCCACTAGGGAAGCCAACGTTAATGTTTGTAAGTTGTATTATTTCCGAATGCTAGGAGGATTTAAACAGCAGAGTGTCTAGGTCAGAGGGAAAGAGCACAACTCAGCAGAAATTCAACAGTTTCTTGCATTATAATGTTTCATTTCCCAGCTATGGGAAGACTAATTTTCTTGTTTCTCTTTCTGTTCCATAGTGTAGTTATGCAGGTCCTGGCAAACAGGCATGGTATTTGCAACACTGGAAATGGCACCTGGGAAATATTCTTCAAGAATTATGATTCTCTTAGTTTTATGCAAATGTAGTTCTAGACAGCACATGTATCTTGACAATGATTTTTGTCTTACAGCTCGATGGACATTGAACACTTTAATTGGAAATATTTTTATTTTACTAAAATATTGAACAAAATTTTTAATAAAAATTTATAGTCATTTAATTTTATTTTAAAGTTCAATGTTTGTTCATTAAGAATGAATTTTTTCCACTTAATAGGAATAAATAATTTCATATATTAAGAAATACAGGGACTTCTCTGGTGGTCCAGTGGTTAAGAATCCATTTTACAATATAGGGAAGGGATTAATTCAATCCCTGGTCAAGGAACTAAGATCACACGTGCTGTGGAGCAGCTAAGCCCAAGCCCTGCGTCTACTGAGCCTGCCCGCCACAACTAGAGAATCCCTCTGCCACGATGAAAGATCTCACATGACACTAATGAAGATCCCATGTGCTGCAATGAAGACATGAAACAATCGAATAAATAAATAATAAAAAAAATACATATTTTTAAAAGGAGAAATACAACTTTTAAAGCATATATAAAACAGTTGGAATTTGGGGATTTTTACATGTACTTTAATATACATGATTAATAAAAATAAACTTTTGTGTTTTGAATACAATTTCATTTCTTACTAATATTTTCAGTAGAACAAAAGATGTCATGATTTTTATTATAATGCAAGGATAGGGGTGTGCTTTCCTGCTGCAGGATCTTCTCTCAATCAAAGATCAGGACTTTCTCATTTTCTGTGTTTTCTCGCTTTTCTCAAGTTCTCTTCTTATGCTGTTTCTCACTATTAACATCTAATAAATAATTCATTTCTAACTGCTTTTCTGTAATTGCATTCTCTCTTATTCATATAATGATAAGTAAATGGGAAATGATAAAATCAGAAAGATTGTAAGGCGAAAAAAGAGAGGCAAAATAATCATTTAAAAAAATGAGAAAAGAATGAGGATAAAAGGGAGTAGTGAGACCAGAAAGTTAAAATACAGCTCCCCAGATCATGCTAATGAACAAAATAGAGAGTAAGCAAAAAACTAATAGCATCTGGAATGGAACCATGCAGACTGCAAGCCTGGCAGGCAAGGCTCACACAGAGTCTGAACTGCCCTCAGATAATGTTAAATCACATAACTCTCTGGGTTTCTATTCCCAACAAAATGTAAGGTTCAACTGGATTTCAAAAGTCCCTTTTTCCCCTAATGTTTCATGTTTATGAGAATAATAGAATATAAATGAGAATGATCATAGGATGTGAATTATTGGTTTACATTTATTAATTATAATTTCAGAAAACTGAGGATCTACCCAAGAATGTATGAAAAGATAGAACATATCCATTGTAATGTGACTTACTAAGCTTGTTTTAAGACACACAGACAATCTATACTTTTTACCTGTTAAGATCAGAATTTTGTATCTAGTTATTTCCCATTACTGAATCCCAACAATCCCTTTTATGTTTACAGCTAAAGACACATAGTTATAAATAGGAACCACTTATAGTGATACGCATGAACAGTGTCAGACCCTCTGAACTTGAGGGTAAATTTAAAATTACTGGTTCAGTGATAATTATATTTCATTGCCTTTTCCTTCACGTGCTGCTGTGGTAAAGAATCCACCTGCAGATGCAGGAGACACAAGAGAACTTGGGTTCAATCTCTGGTTTGGGAAAATCCCCTGAAATAGGAAATGTATTCCTACTCCACTCCAGTATTCTTACTTGGAAAATTCCATTGACAGAGGAGCCTGGAGTTTCCCAGTACACGGGGTCACAAAGAGTCAGACACAAATGACAACTGAACATGCATGCAAGGGAAAGTGGCCTTTTCCTTTTCCTATTACTGAAAGACCAAACCCTCAACTCAGTCTGGGAATATCACCTGTATTCACAGTCAGATCCTCTTATATACCAATATAGAGTCTGGTGGTTTGGTTTTGTCTAGCTCTGGTTTCCTTGGAGATATGTCTCCCATTAAGGCCCCTACAGCTGGCTCGCCAAACGATTAGTTTTCTCCATTGTTTATCTAGCCCTTGTACTTCTCTTGAGCACTTATTGAAATCAGAGTTAAGTGAGCATTTGTGTAATTGTTTGCTTGATCCTCATCTTCTTCACTTGATCCTGTCTCTTGGAGAGCGAGGGCCAGGGACCTTGTTTCTCTTGTGCTGTATCCCAGCACCTAGCACGGGACCAAAGTCCATGAATGCCTTGCTGCATTTCCAGGGCCTGGAGAAGCATACTGATTCTATCAGCTCCATTGCATCTCAGATACCTTTCCAGGTAACGCTATGCTTGGTGATGTTTCCTTTCCACCTGGCCCTTTGCCACCACTCTAGAAAGCTCTTTTGTGATACCCCGAGGCCTTCAGCTACCAAATGGATGCCTTGTTCTTAGGAGCCTTCTGGGCTCTCAAGCAATTAATTTTTCATTCCTCACAAAAATAGGAAGATTACCTTTCAACTCCTTTTAAAATTACATTTTTCACCCTGATCATCTTTTTAGTAAAGAATAACACTTTCTACTCTTACTTGCAACATGGTTTTACCTAGGACTCAGGCCAGAATTCTTTGGTAAAGGAAGAGAGTATGTTTACTTGTATATGTGTTTATGCACACATGTGAGCATTCTCCAGGTAACGATAATGCTGGAAGAAAAGCCTAAGCTACAGACACAGGGCTCTTTGTTTAAAACTGCTTCTATATTTGGATTATGAAGTCTTTATTTGGAGCTAGGCATATATTTCTAACTCTTCTGCTGTCTTAACATTCTTCTATGGCACTTCCATAAATGGTTCCAGAAACCCCCAAACACCTCAATGTGTCATGGACACGTTTGACCTTCAGATTTCGATCATAGCTTCTGTCTGTCAAGGTCAGAGTTACCACTACCACAGTTCTATGTAGCCTCTCAGCTTCATGCTATGACTTCATCATGAGCACACATTTGTTGACTAACCTTTAAAAAGAAGATATGTTCAAAAGAGTGAGATGAAAACACATTTTAGAAACATTCCACACTGCATAAAAGAGAGAAATTTGATGAAAACTCAACTGTAAAATCTGCCTATTGTAACTAAAGGGTGGTAGCAAACTCCAGATTGTGATCCATGGGCAAGGTTCCATGTAAATTTGTTCAACACAAACTCATTCCACATCTCTGGTGCTGAGGCCCTTCATAGCAACTCTAAAGACAAAAGTTTATGTTAATTTTTTGAGACATTTAGTTAAAGTAAGCCCAGTTTCTTATTAAGCATTTTAAAAGTTAGCAAGATAACATTAACTATTAAGCTGGTATAATGTTATATGATAAGTGGATTGTCATTTTGGAACCTTGAAGAGCCCTCTGAGGAGGCAACGAAGACTGGAAAGGCAGAGGAATATTTAGGGGGCAGACACCACTGTTTGGTTGTTGCTGGACATGGGTTCTCGAAGTTGAGGGAGAGATCAGAACCAGCAAAGAGCATCCAAAATCTTAAGTTAGAGAAGAGACAGAGAAGAAATGAGTGACTGGCAAGGGAAAGCCACTTTCTGAGAAACAACAGAAACTTTAGAAATATTTTATTAAGTTCTGCTGTGGGAGATAAAGAGACATTCCTCACGTCCTTATGGAAACTTGAGGAAAACAGCTGCCTCTTTTGAATGCATATCAAATTGAATCTGGTTTTAGATCTGTTTTGAAGTGTAAAGCCACCTTTCAGATGGGAGTAGAGAGAAGAGACGATGCCTACTAGGGCCAGTCGTATCTGGCTTACATAAGTCTCCCAGAGTTTAGCTTATCTCCATTTCAGCCATGGTAGAAACTTTAAATATGATGACTGTGCACAGCTTGCCTGGCTAGATTTGCAGCAATAGGGACTAATTAGAGGTGCCATTGCAAAAATAACTTTAGTGTTTATTATAGTTAATAATTTTGGTTTCCTGAATCCTTTCAGCCTTTTCAAGGCACAGGTTTTCTAAAATCTATTCTTTCAGCAAACTCATAATAATTTCATGTATTCTGGCCCTAATCTTTAGAATGTCAAACTACTTCCCTTTCAAGAAAAAAGGGTAATACGTCTGTCCCAAGTTGAATTATGGAAGACTTATTTCTTGTTTTGTCTTCAGTTCAGTGGCTCAGTCTTGTCTGACTCTTTGCAACCCCATGGACTGCAGCACGCGAGCCTTCCCCATCCATCACCAACTCCCAGAGCCTACTCAAACTCATGTCCATTGAGTCGGTGACTGCCGGGGTCCAGCCCCAGCAGGATCCAGAGGGTACCCTTAGGATGAACGGCGTCGGCAAGAGATAGAAGACACGTGAGACTAGCCTTGATAGGGCCAAGTCTGCGAGGGAGAGAGAGAGAGAAATGACCAGACAGGGATGCAGAGAGTCTGGAAGAGTCTGGCAATGCTTTATTTTTTACCATAGCTTTTATACCCTAAGTTAGTACATTTCTAAGGGGAAGATAGTTTAACATTACGTCAGCTTGTCCTTCACAAAACCAGGGTGTTTTCTGCATAAATCTTTGTTTATGAGGGTTTTGTACATTATCCTCTGGCCTTGGGGCCTATTAACATTTTTGCAGGTCAGGTGAATGTAAACCTATTTTCTGTTTCTATGGTGACCTTAACTGAAAGGTAACAGTGTCATAGGAAAGTAGTACAGAGTAGAATTATATTCTTGTTAATACAAAAATTAATCTTTCTGCAAAGGTTGTCAGTTGTGTTTATCTAAGAAGTTTACCCCATACTGACTCTGCGACTTTGGTGAGGCAGCTTCTGCCTGGCATTCCTGGGTGACAATTAACAACCATCTCATTGTTACCACACTAGGGCTAAGTTCTTATTTCTCTAGATCTTGAACTATATTAACAATGGTTTTTATAACACAACCTTAGCACATTAAAGGCAAAAATACAGCAAGCATAAACACAGCAAGCAAATCACAACCCAATAACCACCTATAGAATAATTTTTCTTATGTTTTCTAATAGGACTCTTTTACCCCTTAAAAGGGCTCTATATCTATTAGGGCTTTTATATAATCAGGTTCTTTATGCTATTTTATGATTAGGATATTATAAGCAATCATACATATTAGTACGAAGCGCATAAATGCATTTGGCTAACAAACTACCAGCAAAGGAGTTTAAATTAAAACACTCCTTTCACCCTAAATAATCTCATAAAATACCACCACCTGGGAAACTTATTGATTAAATTTCTAAATTGATTCTTATTTGGGAAGAGATCAGGGAAGGCCTTCCTTCCTGTCAGAGAAATTAGGGAGTAGTCCATTGAGGCAGGCATCAGAAAGATAGATATCATCTTTAAGGTGAGAGCCGGGGGCAGCTTTTTGAAATCCCTGAAAACCTGATCTGCCTTGCCTGTCAGGCTTTCTCCTCGTGACCTTGTCATGGGTGGGATCTCGTGAGCTGGCCTTTTCGAAAACCCCTGAAAACCTGATTCGCCTTGCCCGTCAGGTTTTCTCCCCTATGGCCTTTTTAGGGGTAGGGTCTCGTGTGTTGGCTCCCGGCAGGTGACACCACCTAACCACCTCATCCTCTGTTGTCTGCTTCTCCTCCTGCCTTCAATCTTTCCCAGAATCAGGGTCTTTTCCAATGAGTCAGTTCTTCGCATCAGGTGACCAAAGTTTTGGAGTTTCAGCTTCAGCATCAGTCCTTCCAATGAATATTCAGGACTGATTTCCTTTAGGATGGACTGGTTGGATCTCCTTGCTGTCCAAGGGACTCTCAAGAGTCTTCTCCAAACCACAGTTCAAAAGCATTAATTCTTCAGTGCTCAGCTTTCTTTATGGTCCAACTCTCACATCCATACATAACTACTGGAAAAACCATAGCCTTGACTAGATAGATCTTTGTTGCAAAATAATGTCTCTATTTTTTATATGCCATCTAGGTTGGTCATAGCTTTTCTTCCAAGGAGTAAGTGTCTTTTAATTTCATGGCTGCAGTCATCATCTGCATGGATTTTGGAGCCCAAAATAATAAAGTCTGTCACTGTTTTCATTGTTTCCCCATCTATTCGCGATGAAGTGATGGGACCAGAGGCCATGATCTTAGTTTTCTGAATGTTGAGTTTTTAGCCAACTTTTTCACTCTCCCCTTTCATTTTCAACAAGAGGCTCTTTAGTTCTCTGTTTTCTGCCATAAGGGTGGTGTCATCTGCATATCTGAGGTTATTGATATTTCTCCCCCAATCTTGATTCCAGCTGTGCTTCATCCAGCCCAGTGTTTCTCATGATGTACTCTGCATATAAGTTAAATAAACAGGGTGACAATATACAGCCTTGACATACTCCTTTTCCTATGAAACCAGTAGGAATCAGTCTGTTGTTCCATGTCCAGTTCTAACTGTTGCTTCCTGGCCTGCATACAGATTTCTCTGGAGGCAAGTAAGGTGGTCTGGTATTGCCATCTCTTTAAGAATTTTCCAGTTTGTTGTGATCCACAAAGTCAAAGGCTTTGGCATAGTCAATAAAGCAGAAGTAGATGTTTTTCTGGAACTCTGTTGCTTTTTCGATGATCCAACGGATGTTGGCAATTTGATCTCTGGTTCCTCTGCCTTTTCTAAAACCAGCTTGAACATCTGGAAGTTCATGGTTCACGTACTGTTGAAGCCTGACTTGGAGAATTTTGAGCATTATTTTGCCAGCGTGTGAGATGAGTGCAATTGTGCAGTAGTTTGAGCATTCTTTGGCATTGCCTTTCTTTGGGATTGAAATGAAAACTGACCCTTTCCAGTCCTGTGGCTACTGCTGAATTTTCCAAATTTGCTGGATATTTCCTGCAGCACTTTCACAGCATCATCTTTTAGGATTTGAAGTAGCTCAACTGGAATTTCATCGCCTCCACTAGCTTTGTTTGTTTGTTGGAATGTGAAGCCACTTGACTTCACATTCCAGGATGTCTGACTCTAGTAGAGTGATCACACCATCGTGATTATATGGGTCATGAAGATCTCTTTTGTATAGTTTTTCTGTTTTGTCTTACTTAAGATAAACAATATTTTATTTCTATCCTTCTAGATAATCAGACATTTCATGGCTCTCCAAACATGAGGATAAGAAATTTTCTAGTCATTTTACATACTCTCCTCCCTCAAGTCATCTTTTTGGATGCATTTTATTTGCTTCAGTAATGGAAGTCAAATAGTTGAGCCTTAACTAACATGATTTCATAAAAAAGCATTATTTCATGGTTTGACATTTTTGCAGGGATTTACAAATATTTTCTTTGAAGCTCTGAACCAGTCATGTTCATCATTATTTCAGAACAATAAGTACAACACACCAACTGAAATTTTACATACATGCAAAAATGTCCATCGCATCTTAATTTCACTGTGTAAGTTTTTCAAGGAACACAGCATAATATGGAGTGCTGCTGAGGTAGTAAGATGGATGAGAGCTCAAGAACTGAGCCCCCACAGAACAATGTGGAGAATACTGTGACCTTCAGTAAGAGGTATTTTACTGAAGTAGTGAGGTGATACCTGATTGTAGGAAGTGCAGCAATCTGTAGGATGAAGAGACAGTAGGTAAAGACAAGAACATGAGGATTAAGTCCCCTGCATAGTAAGTCCCCTACATAGTAACCTTTAAGTTGAGAACTTTCAAAGATGTGAACGTGGAGGTTACTAATGAAGATCTGATGGAATTAGAAGCCCAGAGAAAGGACAAAGAGTCAAAAGAGGAGGAAGTAACAGAACTGAAGAGATTCACATCACAGGGAATCACACGGGAATGTTCTGTATTTGAGGAGGCACTATTAACTTTTGAGCCACAGGACCCAAATGTAGAATGATACACAAAGCATATAGCAGCCATTCGCAATGCAGTATAGTGCTGCCTTGTTACCTATGACAAGAAAAAGAGAGCTACTACTCAAACATCACTGAATCATTTTCTCAAGAGGGTAGATAGAATTGAATCCAGCAAGGAACCAGAACCTGTGCCATCAGCGTCAGGCATGAGTGAAATTGCAGCTTGCCCTCCATCTCCTATTGCTGCTGAACCTTCAGCTCTCCCATCTCCCACCCCTTCTCTCTCCTCTAGTCAGTAACACTTCGTGCCTGTTCATTGCCAGCCCCTGTATGCCTGCTGTTGTATTGCACTACTGTACTTTTCAAGTACTGTACTTTAAAATTAAAATGTTCTCTTTAATTTCTGTGTTTGTTTTTTATGTATTATTTATATGAAAAGTATGATAAACCCATTGCAGTACAGTACTATATAGCCAATTGTGTTAGTTGGGTACCTAGGCTAACTTTGTTGGACTTACAAAGAAATTGAAGTTATTAATGGAATATGTTCTCACATAGGAGACAGTATAAAGAGGATCTGAGAAGGAGGCTGGGTCTGTATGATCAAGGGAAGGTGTTTTTTAAGGTGATATTGAGAGATGCTGATTTTATGATGAGCAAGTCAGATGATGTTCACCTCAGTCACAGGTGGTTTCAGTCACCTCCATAATAATTAATCAGTGCTAATGCTTGACATCGAGATTATTTAAATATCAACTCCACTGATGCAAATCTAACAGAGAGGTAAATTTTAGTGACAGAGGAGACAGAGGGGTTAAATTCAGCATCAAAGTCCTTGAGTAGGTGAGAGGCTAGTGAAGTGATGGAAGGACTGGCCTTTTATGCCAGCATGTCCAAGTTCATCATTCTATCAGCAGGGAAGACACTGACAGGCACAGAAATAAGGACAGGGAAAGATATGTGATGGGAAAATGAGGAATTTCTCTTTGGTTGCTCTTGTTCTTTAATCAGAAACATAATCTAATCAAGGTCCTCATCTGACTGTGGTGAAGGGAGAAGGTGCTGGAGTCTGAGGAGGGAGGTGAAGTATGCAAAGGAAAGAGTACCCTCACGAAGTAGCCTGGTTTCTGTGACAGCAGGAAGAGGAAAACTTTGAAAGAAGTAGATTAGTATGTAGGAGATTTTGTAAAACACACTGTGAGTTCCAAAGGAGCAGTAGAGGTTTAGCGGAGTGTTGTTGTTTTTATTTTATACTGAAGTATAGTTCACCTATAATGGTGTGTTAGTTTCAAGCGATCTGTTATACATATATATACATCTATTTTTTTCAGATTCTCTTCCAGGGCAGTGGTTTTCAACACTGGCTGTATCTTAGAATCAACTGGAAATGGAAAATACACCAGTAACGAAAAAAATTAAAATGCCACAATGAGATGGAGAAATATACCATGTTTGTGGGTTGGAAGAATCAATATAGTGAAAATGGGTATACTACCCAAAGCTATCTATATATTCAATACACTCCCTATCAAGCTACCAATGGTATTTTTCACAGAACTAGAACAAATAGTTTCACAATTTATATGGAAACACACCACACAAAAACACCTCAAACAGCCAAAGCAATCCTGAGAAAAAAGAATGGAACTGGAAGAATCAACTTGCCTGACTTCAGACTACACCACAAAACCACAGTCATCAAGACAGTATAGTCCTGGCACAAAGACAAAAATATAGATCAATAGAACCAAATAGAAAGGCCAGAGATAAATCCATGCACCTATGGACACCTTATCTTTGACAAAGGAGGCAAAAATAGACAATAGAGAAAAGACAATCTCTTTAACAAGTGATGCTGGGAAAACTAGTCAACCACCTGTAAAAGAATGAAACTAGAACACTTTCTAACACCATACATAAAAATAAACTCAAAATGGATTAAAGAGCTAAATGTAAGGCCAGAAACTATAAAACTCTTAGAGGGAAACATAGGCAGAACACTCTCTGACATAAATCAAAGCAAGATCCTCTATGAGTAATGGAAATAAAAACAGAGTAATGGAAATAAAAACAAAAATAAAAAAATGGGAGGACCTAATTAAACTTAAAATCTTTTGCACAATGAAGGAAACTATAAGCAAGGTGAAAGGGCAGCCATCAGAATGGGAGAAAATAATAGCAAATGAAGCAACTGACAAAGAATCAATCTCCAAAATATACAAGCAGCTTATGCAACTTGATACCAGAATATTAAATGATCCAATCAAAAAATGGGCCAAAGAACTAAACAGACATTTCTCCAAAGAAGACATATAGATGGCTATCAAACAAATGAAAGATGTTCAACATCGTTCATTATCAGAGAAATGCAAATAAACCACAATAAGGTACCATCTCATGCCACTTAGAATGGCTGCCGTCAAAAAGTCTACAAACAGTAAATGCTGGAGAGGCTGGAGAAAAGGGAACCTTCTTACACTGTTGGTGGGAATGCAAACTAGTACAGCCACTATGGAGAACAGTGTGGAGATCCCTTAAAAAACTGGAAATAGAACTGCCGTATGGCCCAGCAATCCCACTGCTGGGCATAAACACTGAGGAAACCAGAATTGAAAGAGATACATATACTCCAGTGTTCATCGCAGCACTGTTTACAATAGCTAACTATTGGACATGGAAGCTAGGACATGGAAGCAACCTAGATGTCCTTTGGCAGATGAATGGATAAGAAAGCTGTGGTACATACACACAATGGAATATTACTCAGCTATAAAAAGAACACATTTGAATCAGTTCTAATGAGGTGGATGAAACTGGAGCCTATTATACAGAGTGAAGGAAGTCAGAAAGAGAAACACCAATACAGCACATTAATGTATATATATGGAATTTAGAAAGATAGTAATGATGACACTATACACAAGGCAGCAAAAGAGACACAGATGTAAAGAACATACCTCCGGGGTAGGAGAGAAATTGATGTAGGCAATGTAATGATGAGAAGCTTTTAATGAACTTTTCATCCAAGATCTAGGTAGTTAAAAGTTTTAAAGCAAAGTAGGCACATAATAGATATTCATGGCCCTTTCCTTTACAAGCTTCCTTTTTTTAAAAGAAAAAATATGTATAAGAAACTGAAAATTATGTAATCTCTGATAAATATATTTTCTTCCAAACTGGATTGTCTCATTGGTAGGTACTTGATAACGACACATCTTTTATCCTCTCATTTTTTATATTTTTGAATACTCCTAGAATGCCATTTATCCTATTAAGATAGAGAAAATAGATATGATTCATTTAAACTTTTTTCCATTTCCTCAAAGTAAATGAAATGTCTATATTTAAAAAAAAAAAATCTTGGCTTGCAAATCAAATGGTCTATAATAATACCTGTTTCAAAATTAAATCTCTCTGGGAAATTCCCTGATGGCCCAGTGGTTAGGACTCTGCTTTCACTGTTGAGGGCCTGGGTTTTTTCCTTGGTCAGGTAACTAAAAACCCACAAGCTGTGTGGCATAATTAGATCTGTCTAAAAGTTTCTCTTAGATTTAATAGATTCTCATCAACTTCAGTGAACTCATCAGAGCTATGAATGAGGACACAGCAGCAACTCAGGAGCCTCCCAAACAGATAACCAAGGGAAGAAAATTAAAAGGCTATAGATGTGGATACTTGAGATTATTTAGCATCTGTCCTGAATTTCTAGGAGTTAAATTATTTTTGTTTTTGTTTTGTTTTTGAGTTTTGAAAAAAGTTACCCTCTTTTATCCTTTCCTCCCCTTCCTTCTTTCACCCCCTCCCTCCTCTTCTCCATCTGCTTGCAGATGATCCAACCTAGCTGAAGCACAGGGTGACCTGCATTGTTGATAGTAATGCGATTTCTTTATCCACCCTCCCCTCCAATTCTTTGATTCCTTCCCCTAGACATAATATTTGGAAGATCAGGGATTTCATTTTGTATCCTGCATGAATCACAGTTCTGATGTATAACACTGTCTCAAAATGTTAAAAAAAATAGTTGAATGAATAAGGGAATAAATGCCCACTTCTGATCTTGTTCCAGAAGCAGCCTTCAAAATAGGGAGTTAACTCTCCACCCTGGCCAAACTCGTGTTTTACTTATCTCAGAAAGCCTGTAAGTTTTATGCTACCTTCATTTGAATTATTTAAAGCACTTTATAATAAAGAGTTGATGCTTGCAGTTCACATGGAGTTAATCCCATCCTTTTAGACTTACCTTAGCTCTTGAGACAAGAAGCCCTATTTCAGTAAATAGCTTTGTCTACTGTGCCAGCAGGCCTAAGGCTTAAAACAAATTAATGCTCCTCTGAAGAGGGAAGATACTATTTTTCACTGTTACTCAGGGATATGCATCACTGGCCTGAACATCCTCCTGACTAGAGATTGGTTGTGTAATAAATGATGACAATTCCTTACAGAAGTACCATGAAGCAACGGAAGGAGAGGGGTTTGTCTATGCAGGAGTCTTCAGTGTGACATTTCTTCACTGTGTCCCAAACTGGCCACCCCAGTTCCCCAAATACCTGCATTTAAAACCACTGAAAGTGAAAGTTTAAAAAGGATCTAAATCTTTTACAAAAATTTTATTAAACTACAGTTGATTTGCAATGCTGCACTAAAATCTACTGTAAAGCAAGGTGATTCAGTTATATATACACATGTGTATGTGCTAAGTCACTTCATTCATGTTTGACTCTTTGCAACCCCATGGACTATAGTCCACCAGGCTCCTCTGTCCTTGGGATTCTCTAGGCAAGAATACTAGAGTGGCTTGCCATGCCCGCCTCCAGGGGATCTTCCCAATTCAGGGATCAAACCCATGTTTCCTGCAGCTCCTGCATTGCAGGCAGATTCTTTACCACTGCATATATGCATTCTTTTTCAGTTCTCAGTGTTATTAAGTAAGCCCTTGTTGTTTACCCATGCCATATATAATAGTTCACATCTGCTAATCCCAAACTCCCAATCCTTCCCTTCCTTAACTCCCCACCCCTCGGTAACTGCAAGTCTGTGTTCTGTGTCTGTGAGTCCGTTTCTGTTTTGTAGATAAGTTCACTCATGTCATATTTAAGATTCCACATATAAGTGATGTCATATGATATTTGTCTTCATCTAATTTACTTGACTTACTATGATCATTTCTAGGTCCATCCATGTTGCCGCAAATGGCATTATTTCATTCTAAAAGAAAAGACAAATCTTTCTTCTCTCAAGACTGCTTGACTCTCTCTGGGTGCATGAGAGACAAGTCCCTTCCCCACCACAGGGTGGGTGGAATAAACCAGAAAGTGGCCTGACACTGACGTTCAGCATAAGCCCAAGTTCCTCTGTGCTCAGGAGATCAAGGAGCCAAGGAGAAGCAGACCATATTCCAAGCAGATAGCTGCCTGGGAATAAAATGCCACATGTCACCAGTTAAGCAAAAACCCATCTCTCATCTGTCTTGAAACCCGTTACTACAGCACAAAGTCAAGAAACACATAAGAGTTACTTTGTTTGTGAAACCAAGGGAATTTCATCATAGTAATAGGATTTATTTTCTCCGAGGCAAAAGTAGTACATTAAACAAAATATACCTTTTTTGGGCAACCAAGAGCACATATAAGGATCAAGAATATTATAATTATATGACTTTTGGCAAAGAATTTATTTTTGATGAGTTGGAGTAAAGTCATAATGCTGTACCAGTCAATTCCCAAAGTCACAAAATTAGTGAAAAGAAGCATTCCTTTATTTAAGTTTTACAGTTGAGAATTTTAAGAACAGAGACAGCTTTGACAGACGAGCTCAAGAAATTCAGGAGTACATTTTTTTTTTTCCTTCCAGATTGAGGTGGTGTAGTGCCTTCTTGGTTATCGAAATACTCATAGCTTTGGGACTTTGGAATAGCAAATATTCATGATGTGTGAAACAGCATGATACATAACTGTATGATTTTAATTACATAAAATGGATGCTTAGTTGTGAAAATGCACAAATGAGACCTAGAAGAGCACATCAAACAGTAGACTTTGATTATGAATGACTTTGTTTTCTGCTTTCTGTGTTTTTTGGTTTATGTATGCACGTTAACTTTTAAGAAATAAATGTTATTTAAAACACCTTTAAAAATTGATGCCTATTTAGCTTTTTGTCTAATTATAAAATATAGCCAACCTATATACAAGGAAAATCTGAACAAAATCATTACCATCTGTGTTTAATGTTTAGAGGATGCCTCTTACCTTTATATTTAATTCAGGTTTACAACCTCAAAGATTATTCACAATGAATTTTAGCTTTAATGTATTCTTTGGAATCGTGCACCTGTGATACCTCATAAATTTATGCACAATAATAACACTCAGCATTTACATGAAGCTTTTCATCTTCAAAGCTCATTATGCACATTAGGAAATTCATCATCTCAACACCCATATGAGGAAGGTAAGTATTGTTATCTCCATTTTACAGATAGAGAAACTGAAAGAGACAAGTCATCCGTAGGCATAATTAGAAAGGAGCTTTAACTGTGTGAGCAGGTAGGGATGAATATTAATATTCTGTTTTAAAATTTATAAAACTAAGAGAGCATTAAACTATTATCTTGAAAATTTTCTATACATGAGACCCTACCCTTGCCCCAGAAACACAAACAGAAACTCAAATTTTGGTGTAAAATTTAAAAATAAGTTAGAGATAATTTATCTGTCTACCAACTCAACTTCCTCATAGTTTCTAAACAGGTTCTAAACTTAAAAAAAAAAAATTACTCACTATATTTAGTGATAAGGTAGTGCTAGTGGTAAAGAAACCCACCTGCCAATGCAAGAGACATAAGAGGTGCAGATTTGATCCCTGGGTCAGGTAGATCCCCTGGAGGAGGGCATGCAAGCCACTCCATTTTTCTTGCCTGGAGAATCCCATGGATAGAGGAGCCTGGAAGGGCTACAGTCCATAGGATTGCAAAGAGTGGGACATGACTGAAGTGACTTAGCATGCGACATTCATACTTAGTGGTAAGAGGCCTGACTTGAGTCTTGCTTCTTGCACTTACCCAACCAAAATTGTTAAGAATTATCTTCTTCACATTTTTTTTTTTTGAAAACTTAGGATTCTCATGTTTTAAGAGGTTGTTTATTGAAACTCATTCAAAATGCAATGATTTGTGTTGAGTACTTCAACATTTGCAACACTATGCAGCTATTTATATATATCTGCTTCAGTTTGTTATTTGAAGCTTGTAAATGTAGCTGTTTTCCAGTCATGTCTGGTTATCAACACATGTTGTTCACATTCAAGATGATACTGAATCCATTGTTATGAAACCATATGAATTTCATAAGATGTCATGACCTGTTGAAATGGTTGTTTTGAGAAACATAGCCTTGGAGCCCTAATTAACATTTAATTACCAGGAAAAAAAAAAACCACCATGGTCTAAGCACAGTTTCCAGTAAAGAGATCAGTGTGTGGGAAACTTCTCAATCCTCTGTGGTGATCCAGATGAGAAGTAAATCTAAAAAAGAGGGGAGATATGCAACTGACTCAGTTTTCTGTACAGCAGAAGCTAACACAACATTGCAAAGCAGCTATGCATGCTCAGTGTTCGGTCACTCAGTCATGTCCGACTCTCTGCGATCCCATAGATTGCAGCCTGCCAGGCGCCTCTGTCCATGGAGCCTCCCAGGCAAGAATACTGGAGTGGATTTCTACTCCAAAAGCAACTATAAACTCCAAAAAAATTAATTAAAAAAATAAAAAACTAAACAAACAAAAACAAGATCATGTGCAGGTTTTATCAGAGAGTGTTCATCAAATGTAAAAATACCTTCAAAGGAGCAAAGGAAACAGGACTGGGCTGAGGGAGAAGCTGCTCTGCAATGCAGTTACAGTAGAGACTCAGGGGTGAGTTGAAGCTGGAATGGATCTTTTAGCATGTTCCAATTCTGGGCAAGGAGATTGGGTCTTGTTCCCAGATCAATCAGTCTTAGGATGCCCTTGTGGCACAAACTTAATCTGGGTAAGGCAGCTTCCTTCAGCTAAAGAGGGACTTCCAGAGAGGAAATCAATACTGGGCTATCAGCAGTTCATAGCATTTACTACATCAGTGCATTGTATATCAAGGTAAAGAAGCAACCTATGCTCTGTACCCTAGCCCAGAGGTAAAACTTGGGCTCTGGAAAGACTCTCATCATGCCCTGTGTCAATGCAAACTTTAAAGATGGCTGATAAGAGGAGCAAAGAAAAAACATGAAAAGATTGGGAGGTGGACACCCAGACTACATACAGCACACAGGGAAACATGCTGCTATACAAAATTATTACTAAATCTCCCTCCTCTTTGCACTGGGAAGATACAGTTAATTTACTGGCCTAAGGAATCATGATCAAGAATTTGACCCCAAAGACTGAAGCAGGAATAAGTTATTCCACAAAAAGTTACTTTGAAAAAAGATTCCCAGAAATTTAAAGCTGAGCCAAAAATGATGAACATGTAGTGTCAAACACAGAGAGAGCAAGACCAAAACTGAAGTCCTGGGGAAAGAACAGGCAGGAATAAAACTCAGGAGTTGAATAAAATTAAACATGAACTGGAACAAATTGGACAGAAAAGAATATAACCCCTACAAAGTGTCATGAATTGTTTCAGAGTATCTTCAGACTGACCTGCTTGGACATTGAGCATAGGTTGTAGTACAGGGCTAGGGCAGAAAGCTATGGGATAGATTTTTACCAAAAAGGAAGAAGAATTTTATGGGCAAAAGAAGGCCCTTACTTGCTGAGCACTCATCAACCTGTAAGCTTCACTAAGAAAATACATAATGCCAATGATATAAAAAAGAAGAGCAAGTTCAAACATGTTAATGAAAGAGCTATAAGGTAGGAGAAGTGAAGTGAAGTGAAGATTGAGAATCATCTTGCTGTTTTTATGAAACCGTTCTCCTCTATCATGGAGAAATCCATAGATAGGATCTGGGCACCTGGATAAAATTAGGATAAAAAGCCCTGTCCCTTAATTTCCTAAAGAAGGCAGAACATTCACATCTCATTGGTAAGCTTTCTGCCTTTTTCAAGCAGGACACTGACTGTGAGGTCAGCCGATTTCTGAATTTTCCTTTTCTTCAAAAATGTTAGACCTTTTAAATTGCTTTGATAGAGTGTATGCTCTGAAGCTTAGTACAGAGAAAGCAATTGCTCAAAGAAGACCTGAACAAAAGGATCTATTACAAGGAGTGTGTAAATGAACTTTCAGTGCTTTAAAGAGGTCATTCCATTGGACCTGTTATAGGCTCTTACAGGGCTCAGAGTGTTTACTAAAGTAGCAAAGTATTTCAAACACTAGTTCCCATTAAATGGATACTGGTTTTATTCAGTGCCTCTGACCTCTGAGCTTGACCATGACTCTTTATAAGTGGAAGCTTAAAGTGCCATCTGTAGCATAAAATACAAGGTATGTGGGTGTTACAAAAGCATTCTGTCTCTGTGCGGGATGGCTTTGGGGAGAGTTCACTGCCCACAGTATCTTTTATCTGTGAGTCACAGTTCCTGGCAAGGGCAATTTCGGAGTGACCTTCAATAGACATGAGTGGTGAAGTCAACATATGTTCTTTGTTGGGAGTTTAGTGGACAAGTAGCATGTGGCCAAAGTTCCCAGCACAGTCTGCTGCAATTAGCTGTCTGTTTCTAAGCTTCAGCAAGGAGACCCGGAACAGAAATGGAGAATATCAGAGCAGATAAAGTGGACCACATATATTAAAAATGAACATAATAGCATAGCTCAAATGGTAAAGAATCTGCCTGCAATGCAGGCGACCAGGGTTCGATCCCTAGGTCAAGAAGATCCTCTGGAGAAGGAAATGGCAACCCACTCCAGTATTCTTGCCTGGAGAATCCCCTGGACAAAGAAGGCTGTTGGGCTACAGTCCATGGGGGGGTCTCAAAGAGTTGGACAAAATGAGTGACTAACACACAAAGTAGAGATAATACTTCTCTTCAAAGATGTGGCAGGTTGGAGGAATACTGGATGCAAACTTAAAAGAAATATTCAGTAAAATCCATTTATGGGAATTCTAATTTCTTAGGAGTAACAAATCCTTATAAGGCAGTGAAAACATTAATTAAGGGTCATATCACGCAATAGCTGGAAGAGGCCTCCAAAATGGCCTTGTCCTCTTTTTCCTAATAAAGAAACTGAAGTGCAAAGAGGTAAGTTGATTTGCCCAAAGTATCTCAGCTTGTTAGAGGTTGGCTTGAAACTAGAAAGCAGTTTTTTCTAGACCCTTCCCATCAGGGTTCAGGTTACCCCAAACTTGACCCTTCACCGGGAGAACTTCCTATAATAAGAGAATCATGTCTCCAGGCTTGCTTTATCCTAATCACAGGCATTGATGAAATATGTGCATTTCATTGCATATGACTGAATTGAATTCAATGGGATTGAATTGAATCATTGAATCTTTATAGTAAGAGCATATAAAGATTATAATTTCTTACCAAAGTAAGAACAGATGCTCTTATTGACATAAAGTCCCCAAGTCAAGACCCCCACTGTATCTTCATGTGTCTTGTCACTATGACAGACTAAAAAGAGGTGAATCTGCCCAAAAGAATGCACTGAATTTCTGATACACAAAAATCTCGAGAAGTAATAAAATTACAATTATTTTGTCATTAAGTTCTAGAGCAATTTGTCATACAATTTGTAAGTGACATACTCTTCTGAAATTTAAAAAGCATATAATACTTCCAGATGTGATTATACACAATGTTAGCACTAAATGAAATGACTTAAATGAAAAGCCATTTAGGTCATCTGTGGCTGTACTATGTATGGCTGATTTCATGGACATTACCCTAAAATGACTAGTTTGTGAACACAGAAATGAGCAAAAGGTATAATACGGTTTTACTCTAACAGTATTTTTTTCTCTACTGTGAAAATTGAGTGGTGGGTAAATAAAGATCATGCCTGAATCTAGAGGGCTGAGGAAAAGAGACACTTCCCAGAGTCTGGGCGACTGGATCCTACAGTGCTATTAACAATTAGGGTGACTGAACTTAATCAAAGATCAATTTAGATATTTGATTCTTAATTTCTTTTTTTTTTAATTTTATTTATTTATTTATTTATTTTTATTATTATTATTTTTTTTTCCAGTGGGTTTTGTCATACATTGATATGAATCAGCCATGGATTTACATGTATTCCCAATCCCGATCCTTAATTTCTTTATTATAAAATGAGATGACTATATGATCTTTTAGGTCCCTTCCAGCATTTTCATTCCAATATGTTGTGTTACTTCTCTGTATTCAAAAGGCAAAGGAAATCCATGAAGAAACTACTTTGAGAAAAAGTAATTTTTGTGTGGGTGTGGTTCTCAAAATACAACCATAGTAGTAATAGGACCAATTCTATTGGGACCTCTGAGTTGCTCAAAGCATATAAAACTCCAACATAGTTTAGGCTTTAGAGATAAGAAAAAGTCCACATATTTAATAATTTGGCATACATAGACATCATTCTTTAAACTATGCATCTTGACACTTTCTGCTGCATTAGTTATCTGTGTGGCAATGAAAGGTGCATTTGTATTTCAGAAAGTCACTAAGAACTTTTCAGAGATGAGTTTAAATCCTTGTTGTAGAACATATGAACTTAGGAGCTTGTCTTGTTTAACTCAAAATACAGAAAACTCAAGTCACACTTGCTTAACCAGAGAGGAACTTCTTTGGCTTCCAGATTTGAACAGTTCAAAGTTGGGTTAACTATCTGCAAGACTTGTTTCAGAGGTTCAGATAAAATAGATAACTAGCAAGGACCTACTGTCCTACTGTATATCACAGTGAGCTCTATTCAATATTCTGTAAAAACATATATGGGAAAAGAATCTGAAAAAAGAATGATTATATCGTAAATGTATAACTGAATCACTCTGCTGTGCCCCTGAAACTAACACAACACTGTAAATCAACTACAATCCAATAAAATTATTAAAAATGTTATCATGACCCTGTGCTGTAACCTCTTTCTCTTTCTTTAGTTCATTCTCAGGTCTCCCATGGTGGCAAGGTGGCTGCAAGAAGCCTCTGGCTTACAACCCCCTTCCAGCTTCAAGACAGTAAGGAAAACAAAGTACCTTTACTGCAACTCTAGGGGAAAAGTCTCATTGCTTCTCACAGTCTTTGATTTCATCACATGCTCGTTCTTATATCAAGCAGTGTGGTCAAAGAATTGTACATTCCGATTAGAAAGACCCGAGTCCCACATTCACCCCAAGAACAGTTGTGAAGCCTTATGGGAACAGATGATTTAAATTCAGGACAAGGATGGGTATATACAGCAAAATCAGGGTGCTTGATTCATGCTTAGTCACTCAGTTGTGTCTGACATTTTGCAATCCTGTGGATTGTAGACTGCCAGGCTCCTCTGTCCATGGAATTCTCCAGGCAAGAAGACAAGAGTAGGTTGCCATTCCCTTCTCCAGGGAATCTTCTTGACCCAGGGATTGAATCTGGGGCTCCTACTTTGTAGGCAAATTCTTTACCATCTGACCAGGCAGAACATGGGAGGCTAGGTGATGGGTGGCAACAACAAAATCTGTCTACCAAACCATGACTTCAATGTGTTGGCAGGGTTTGACTGTTTTAAAAACTTTTTAATTTCAAATTTAATATGATTTTCTCTTCTGCCTTTACAGGCAAGTAGCAAAAGTTTTATGCAATATACAGTATAAACCAACCTGTACTGATAATTACAATAGGATTGTTTACTAACATTGGTTCAACTAAAAGCTTATGTGAAACTCAGGCTGATAAATATTGAACATTTATGGATAAAGTAAGGGTAGGTGGAAATCCTCCATATCAACATCCTTATAATGCTATACTGTAGAAAATACTAGAAGACTTCAAACAAACCTCTGGTTTTCACAGCAGGCCTCCCTGTCCATCACCAACTCCGGGAGTTTACTTAAACTCATGTCCATTGAGTCAGTGATGCCATCCAACCATCTCATCCTCTGTCGTCCCCCTTCTTCTCTCACCTTCAATCTTTCCCAGCATCAGGGTCTTTTCAAATGAGTTAGTTCTTCCCATCAGGTGGCAAAAGTATTGGAGTTTCAGTTTCAGCATCAGTCCTTCCAATGAATATTCAGGACTGATTTCCTTTATGATGGACTGGTTGGATCTCCTGGCAGTCCAAAGGACTCTCAAGAATCTCCTTCACAGTTCAAAAGCATCAATTCTTCGGTGTTCAGCTTTCTTTATAGTCCAACTCTCACATCCATACATGGCTACTGGAAAAACCATAGCTTTGACTAGACAGACCTATGTTGGCCAAGTAAAGTCTCTGCTTTTTAATATGCTGTCTAGGTTAGTCATAACTTTTCTTTCAAGGAGCAAGTGCCTTTTAATTTCATGGCTGCACTCACCACCTGCATTGATTTTGGAGCCCCTGAAAATAAAGTCTGTCACTGTTTCCACTGTTTCCCCATCTATTTGTTATGAAGTGATGGGACCAGATGCCATGATCTTAGTTTTCTGAATGCTAAGTTTTAAGCTGACTTTTTCACTCTCCTCTTTCAGTTTGAGGAGTTGTTTGAGTTATTAGATGCTTTCCTCTTTTCCAAAGATTGCCTGAGGGACATCACAAGGGAATTATGTGCTAGCTCTGAAAGAAAACATGGATGACAATGATTTTATGACTGCATTTATCCAGAGAGCCTTTCTTGTAGATTATGGGGCACTTGCAAAATTAATCATCTCAAAACACAAGTTTGTATAAAAAGTGGATTGGAGAATGTGACTCAACCTGGGGGATAAAGGTGGAGCTCTTTTCTTCTCTTGCACTGAAGGAAAGACAGAGAGATTTAGACAGCAAGTATAAGCAGACTTACTCACCCACAGTTAAGAAGGACAAGGGGGCCAGTTAGACTGGCTGCAGAAAGTAAAAGAAAACAATGGGAAGGTTGGAGAAGAGATGCCTCAGCCAGAGGAAAGGTTCCCAGCCTCCTTATTTATCCATGACATTATGGGAAAGAGGAAGTGTGAGGTCTGGTTTCTGCCCTTGACACCATGGCCCCATCCTCTGCTAACCTGGCAAAATGGATGTACCGATTCAGACAAGCCTGACTGGTGAACTCTGCTTCTGTGAGAAAGAACATATCCCAGTGTGGAGAAGTGGGCAGAGTATAGCTGCTCACACTCTTCTCCTCACAGAGAACAGGATAAACAAGAGGAAGAAAGAGAAAGTTTCCCTCAAAAGTTTGGCCCCCAAGAGGCCTTAAATGAGAGAATGGGTATTTGTCGAAAAGTAGGATGGATCCTGTTCTTGGTTAGTGTGGTCGGAAGAGTTACGACTCCAAAGCCGCACATGCCATAGTCCTAGAACCTGTGACTATGTTATATTACATGGCAAGAGGGAAACAAAGTTGCAGACGAAATTAAAGTTGCCAGTTCAGTTCAGTCACTCAGTCATGTCTGACTCTTTGCGAACCCCATCCATACATGACTCTCACATCCATACATGACCACTGGAAAAACCACCACTTTGACTAGATGGAACTTTGTTGGCAAAGTAATGTCTCTGCTTTTTAATACACTGTCTAGTTTGGTCATAGCTTTTCTTCCAAGGTGTGAGCGTCTTTTAAAGTTGCTAATTAGTTTTCTATAAAGCAGGGAGATTATCCTGGGTTATCCAGATGGGCATGTAATCACAGGAGCTCTTAAAGACAGAGGAAGGAGGCAGAACATGGAAGGGAAAAGAGAGATGCAACATTCAGAACTGAGAGCCCAAGCCTTGCATCTGGAAGAAGGGGGCTGTTAGGAGCTGAATTGCAACCCCCACTAAAACTCACTGATTGAACTCCTAACACCCAGTAGTTCAGAACATGACTACATTTGGAGACAGGACTTTTCAAGAGGTAATTTAGTTAAAATTCGGTTATTAGGGCGGGCTTTTATCCAATCTGATTGGTGGCCTTATAAGAACAGGAAATGAGAACACAGACACATGGAGGAAGACCATGTGAACTCAGAGCAGCAAGAAGGTCTTCCTCAAGCCAAGGACAGAGGCTTCTGAAGGGATCAGTCCTGCCAGTACCTGTTCTCAGACATCTGGCCCCTAAAACAGTCAGAAAAGAAAACTGTGTTGTTTGGGCCATCTGTCTACATGACTTTGTTATGGTAGCCCTGACAGACAAACACTGGGCAACAAGTTATAAGCAATAAGTGAACTCAACCTGCTCCTAAAGTCCCCTCCATGCCTTGCCCCAGACTTACTGCTAAGGGAAAGAAAAGAGGAAAAACAGCCAATATGCCAAACTGAATGTCATTTTCATATTGAAGTAAAAATAGACTAGTGAAAAATAGCACTGACTCTAGTCACAAGGAAGATGTTTGAGGTTGTGCTATGTGGCAAGAATATAAAATATTTCAACATATATAATTAAATACATAAGTAGATAGCAAAGCATTATGCCCAGGAATGAAGTTCTGGTGAATGACCTTGAATGCCTTCAAATGTTTTACATTGATCAGTCTGCCTATAAAAAGAAATACAATTTTCCTGGGATATAAAAATATTTAGTAATTTTAAATTTGAGAGGAAAATGTGAGAGAAGCCCTGTGAAGAAGCAAATGGACTCAGAAGAGGGAGCAGAACTGGGGTACAGGCAGGAAAGTGGTCTTTTTCAAGTATCTTTTTCTTTTATTGTAGTGAGAACATTTAACATGAGATCTACCCTCCTGTTACAGCTTTTTTTTATTTTGCTTAAATATTATTTTTATATCTTTTGGTTTATTATCCCCTTTTAAAAAATTATTTTAATTGGAGGCTAATTACTTTATAATATTGTAGTGGTTTTTGCCATACATTGACATGAATCAATACAGAGTGAAGAGAGTCAGAAAGAAAAACACCAATACGGTGGTACTAACACATACATATGGAATTTAGAAAGATGGTAACAATGACCCTAATACAGCTTTAAATGTCAATTTTGAACATGCACTTGGGAAACCTTGAGGTTGTAACAGCATTCTTGTTATTTCTGTGTGCAAATCTGAGGTTCCACCAGAACCAAGAAGTTCAATAACTGACTCTGTAAGTGAAAACTTAGAATCTCACTGTTTTTAGAGATGTATCTTCTCTTTGCCCATCAGTGGACCAATTAGCATGAGGGTCCAAATCAGGAAAGTGAATCTGGAAGGATTTTTGTAACCACTGAGGTGCCCCTTTTCCTTCCTGTAGGAATGACTTCACCCTTCTAAGCAGGTAGGAGATTCAGGCTCCCAGCTGTGTTTAAGAGTCAGCACTCCTCCAGATCTAACCTTCACATTTCATGTCAGAACACTTACATTAATACTTTTGACCACCTTATACTGTTCATTTTAATAATAAATCTGCTTTAAATGTAACCTTTCGATACCTAGACCTTTTGATTCAGAAACCTTTCCATACCCACCCAGCTTAGAAACTAATAACAAAAAAATTTAGCCAAGCCCCCCAAACGAAAAATGATGCACACCCTTCTTTTAAGGGCTCACTAAGAGAATGCAGTCAACTCCATTGTCCCTTTCATTTTTTCTTGGAGCTTCAACAGGGAATCCTACTCCATCGCAGGCATGAAGTAACACAAGAAAGTTTTCAGATATGATTTACAATCATCACAACCATCTTGAGTAGAATCTATTGTTATCATTCTAAGATTATAGCCTCAATAAAGTCAAAAGTTGTAGTTATTTCTCATTATTCAAACAAGTGAATGAGGTAAGACCTGGTATTTTCAGCAATGGAGCTAGTTGTGTTCAAATCCCCTCCCCACAGGGAAAGGGTTCTCTTAAGGTAATGAATGATTCAGAAGGTCACAGCCCAAGCTCCATAGAGCTTCAATACAGTAGTATTGAATATGGTATTCTGTTCTACTTCCATTCACTGATGGATAAGAGACAGCATAGTTTGGTCCAAGACACAGAAGCAGATAACATTTCTAATTCATGTTGTTCTGAAAAGAAAAACTTTCCCTCCTGTTCCCCATGAAAGTGAAAGTATTAGTTGCTCAGTTATGTCTGACTCTTTGCAACCCTGTGTACTATAGCATGGGACCTCATGGACTGTAGCCCATCAGGCTCCTCTGTCCATTGAATTCTCCAGACAAGAATTCTGGAGTGGGTATCCATTCCCTTCTCCAAGGGATCTTCCTGACCGAGGAATTGAACCTGGGTCTCTTGCATGGTGGGCAGATTCTTCACCTTTTGACCCACCAGGGAAGCCATACCCTTCAGCTTTTCCCGTTTACTTGTGAATGGATTTTGTCTTCTGGTCTCACTCCAGAGTTTGAGATGACTCATTAATTATCACAGTTTTCTTGGGATTTTCTTTTTTTTTCTTTTCATGGGTAGTGATAATTAAAATTGCCATGTAGGAAGTACGTATTAGAACCTGAGGTGTTTTAAGTGTTTTTAAAACATTCATGAATGGAGTAAATCCTCACAAGCACTCTGTTTGGATGGTATTTCAGTAGCCCCATTTTATGAGATGAGGAATCTTCAGGAACAGAGGTGTTACACAGCATGTTCAGGGTCAAACAGTTCATAGTAGAGGATTCAAACCCAAGCAATGTTATTTCAGAGTTTCCATTCATAACCTTGACCCTCTGCTGTGCTGCCAGATCCAGCCCACTGCTTTCTCCCGAAGACTCCCTTTTCCTTCACCCCCAGTCTTTCATGCTTTCTTTCCCTGAGGGGTATACCTCTTACCTTCTTCCCTCTGGAGGTGACTTTAAACAGTCATCAAAATATCTTGTCATCTTAAGCATAAGCTGACATGGATGAAGATGGACAGATCACAAGATCTGACATCTGTATCCTTCATCCTGAATCCAGGTCTCTTGCTTGGGCAGCATCCTTATGGCATCCTGGTCAGTTCATACCCCATCATCCCTCCACATACACACTCCAACATCTTGTAGTGTATCAAAAGAGTACCTGGTTTCTAGGATTTTCCTCCCCCTTCCTTTTCAGGTTTCATTCTCCCATGTAGAAGCAGGATGAAAGAATAAAGCATCTTTTATATTAGGTAACTGGTGGTCCTTGCACATTCTCCACTTGTCTGGTTCTCTCTGATGTGCCACTGTGGAGTTTGCATGGGTCATATGTATGGTCCAGCTTAAACTCAACACTTCCTATCACTAAAGATCGTCTCATAGAGGGACAGTATTATCTTCTTTTAGCCCTACAAGTAGAACAAGTCCCCAGCCTCCATCTGATGGGGCTGCACCTTGTTGGACCTCTTGGAAAATCCCTATGCCTTCATTTGTTCACTGTAAGTGTGAATATTTGATATTGGGTTTGCATAAAATAGAACACATCTATACTTTATTAGAAACTATAATATGCTGTTACTAAATTCAATTTTATTAACTCTTAAAGCCATAAAATCTTTTCTAGTCAATGAATGTTAAACATAGCAGAAAATCCATTATTATTCAGGGGGAAATAGAGTTTCATTTAGGCCTCCTACAGGGATGCCCATCATAGTGGATGCAATGAAACGTAAGCAATAGTGTACCCAGTATTCATCACCTGTGACGAAAGTTGAGATCTCATTACTTGCAAGACCTACATTTAATTAGCCCTTCATTTTGAGGGTGAGCGAAACAGAGTATAAGATGTTCTACCTCCAAGTATAGACAACCTTTATTGCACATGGGTAAACACGAATGATCGGGCTTCCTGGTGGCTCTATGGTTTAGAATCCACCTGCAATTCAGGAGCCACAGGAGACATGGGTTCAATTCCTGGGTCAGGAAGATCCCCTGAAGGAAGGCATGGCAACCCACTCCAGTATTCTTGCCTGGAGAATCCCCTGGACAGAGAAGCCTGGAGGGCTACAGTCCATAGGGTTGCAATGAGTCAGACATGACTGAAGCAACTCAGCGTGCATACAGGGGCAAACATGCCTGAATAGGTATACAGAGTCTCTAAAGTGCCTTTTACATAAAGCAGAGATTCAACAGGTTGGCTTTTAAAGAAAATTTGTCCTACTGAGCTCATTATACCATTCGGATTTGGTAAGACTGATTTCGTGTAAGATGAGTGATGACCACCTCCTTCCACCATTTTTTCTCCCACTTTCTAATTGAGAGGCTGCAAATTTCTTGCCTTTCTGTGACCCTAGAACACAAATAAAACCTTGAGTCAAGGTAACCAGAAATGTACAACATTTTATCAAAAGAAAAGAAAAAAAAAACAAAAAACCCTGTCCTTCTTGGAAATGCCTAGACATAGACAGTCTGCAAGAATACATAATGCTACTGCAGGAAACCAAATATAATTCCTAAATGAAGTCAGACACACATGGATAAGACTCAAAAGAAGAATCAATTTACCCAATAAGAAGAAACAGAAATTTCCTGAATGTGTATCCTATTATGGGCTAAAATATAGGTGCTGTGGAAATTCCACATGAATGAACTTAGAAATTGTTTCATTTTGTATTCTGCTCAATTTTGTATTCTGTAAAATCACCAAAAGTTCCAAGGAAAAGCAAGACGGAGCTAGAATCATGGTATGCCAGAATTTAAAGCTTGCTTGTTTGTGTTCTGGCCCCTTTTCCTCCTCTTACAGAGGGGAAGACAGATGCAGAGTTGCCAGGGTCATCTGGTCAATTTATATTGGATGAGTCAGAGCTATCTGTTACCCTTCCTCCATTTCACTTCACTTCTCTGACTATGTTTAGGTAAGGCTCAATTTTGCAAGTTTCCAGAGGTCTTTCTTACTCCTATCTTACCTTTTGAAAAATAGCAGGAAAGCAGGCCATGATCCACAGCTTTTATTAGATGTTTTTCCAAACACTGTGGGGTTTAGTGATGGCAGTTGGAAGCCTGGCAGTGTAGAAAATCTACACTGTGTTCTGTGTGTTTTCCAAATTCTTTGTAAACTCAGCTACCATTTAAAAGAGGTTTTCCTGACTATGCATCTTTCTCTATTAATTCCCAAGTCTCTGACTTCAAAAATATTTTTTCTAAACATCCCTTAAAGAACACCACGCTATTTACTATATTCCTATTGTAACTTCTGAACTCCATGCTTCTTCAGACATATCCTGCCTTAGGTGTGACCTTGATGTATAACCACCTTGTTCAATCAATAATATGTTTTTAACAGCTTTCTGTGTATTCGTCTCTGTGCTAAGCACTGAAGGGAGATCCAAAGAACAAGGAAGGCATTCACAGAGCTTTCCATTTATTTTAGATAGAGAAAATAAAAACTTCCAAATGAATTAGAGAACCATTAAGAACTAAACTATGGGGATAAATACAGTAGAATATTAGAAATTTAAAAAGACTAAAGTTTACTCCTTCAAGAAAATTCACAGTGGAAGTAAGACTTGGATTGTGACCTGAAAAAAATGAGCTGAATTTGGGGAGTAAGAAAAAAAGAGGGGCATTGCAGAGGGTGAGAGAGGCATGACCAAAGACATAGATGTGGGACTAATTATTGAATCTAAAGAGAGTCTGTTGTGCATACTGGTGAACAGGGAAGTAAGTGCAGATGAGAGGTGGGAAGAGCTTGGTCATGAAGTTGCTTATGCACTGTGTTGTGCTGGGCTAAATCGCTTCAGTCATGTCCACCTCCCTGAGATCCTATGGACTGTCGCCCGTCAGGCTCCTCTGTCCAGGGGTTTCTCCAGGCAAGAATACTGGAATGGGTTGCCATGTCCCCATCCAGATGATCTTCCCAACCCAGGGATCGAAACCGTGCCTCTTACATCTCTTGCATTGGTAGGCAGGTTGTTTACCACTCACACCACCAGGGAAACCCTGCCTATGGACTAGGCGGTGGCATTTGGATTGGGTACAACAATGACATAATAAAGAACTACAAGAAGGGTGTTCAAAGTGCAGCCCATAAACTGCATGTTTGTGCTATATGCCTTAAGGTGGCATATTTCTGGTATTTCTGTAACCACTTCAGTCTGAGATATGGAACAGCTTCATCAGCCTAAACTACTCCCGAGTGCCACTCTTGTATGGTCACATTTCCTCCATTATACACGTGCTAAAATTCATAGAACTGTGAGTTCAAAAGTCCACTTTACTGAATGTCAATTTAAAACACAAGCAAAATAAATTCAAGACCATCCTCACCCACAAAAACAAATGGCACCTCTCTGGGCTCCATACTGTGTGTGCGAAAAGCAGAGCCTTTTGCATCGAGACTAGACACGTGCACTTAAAAAAAAAAAAAACAGTTCATTGAACATCCCTGGTGGTCCAGTGGCTAAGACTCTGCACTCTCATGCAGAAAGCCTGGGTTCGATCCCTAGTCAGGGAACTAAATTCCACATGCCACAGCTAAGAGTTCACATGTGCATGCTTAGTTGCTCAGTCATGGCTGACTTTGAGACCCCATCGACTATAGCCATCAGTCTCCTCTGTCCATGGAAGTTTTCCAGGCAAGAATATAGGAATAGGTTGCCATGCCCTCCTCCAGGGAATCTTCCCAACCCAGGGATCGAGCCCAGGTCTTCCGCATTGCAGGCAGATTCTTTACCATCTGAGCCACCAGGGAAGCCTGGAGTGCTCATGCTGCAACTAAAGATCCTACATGCAGCAGATAAAACTCAGTGCAGCCAAATTAGTTAATTAATTAAAAAATAAAACAATTTGTGCAGTGATAGAGGGTGATAAACACCCTCCAAATCCCCTGTCCTGCCTTTTCAAAATATAACTACATCACTACTTTCACTTTGGTGGTTTGTTTGTCTTTTGTTCAATTGTTCAACTTCCAGCAACATACTTCTATTACCATTTCTTGTTGCATCATCAATAAATGGTATTTTTTTGGCCTATACATTTTTATGATGGGAAATTTGTGCTTTCATGCTCCACTCCAGCTCTGTCCAATCTCTTATTTTTTTTGGAAACTAAATCCATTTTTACATTATCAAGTGAGAAGATATTAGCATTCCTTTCTATAGCGACACTTGTTTGTATGTAATTTATTCTAAAAGTTAGAAATTAACAAGCCACATGTACATCATTATGTGACTTATTATTTCTTTAGGAAGCAGGGGGAATGCTAGGCTTATATGACTTCTGGACGCTAGGCTGGATAATACAGCTTATTTATGCTTTACTCCTTTTTGTCACATCCCCAAATTTCCCAAAACTTATTTAGCCTTTAATGTGAGCCATGCATTGTTCTTGGTGATAGGGCCTCAGGATAAATAATAAAGACAATCTCTGCCCTGAGGCAGTTCACATTAAGATGAGGAGATGAAAAATGCACAAAATCAAATGATATTGACTTTTAATGTCAGGTAATGATAAATGCAATAAAGGAAAAGGATGAAGTTAGAGAGGGTAGCAGAGAGTAATGGAAAGGTTTTTCCAGAGTGATCAGTTCTCTCTGAAGAGACCTTTGAGCAGAGGGCTAAACGAAGTGTGGATTGACGATCTGAGTAAGTGCTTGTCATGTTTAATGAACCACCAAAAGGATATTACTGTTAAAAAAAGGTGAGAAAGGGAATGATGATAAGAAATAAAATTGGAATGGGTATCAGCCAGTGGCCAGAGCATTTAGGTGCTTATGGGCCATGGAATGGAATTTTGCTCCAATGGGAAGTCATTTTGAGCAAATGAGTAACATGTTCAGCTTTATGTGTTAAAAAGATAGCTCTGGGAAACCATCAACAAAACAAAGAGATACAACCTATGGACTGGGAGAAAATATTTGCAAGTGCTACTACAGACAGGGATGAATTTCTAAAATATGCAAACAGTCCATACAACTTAATGTCAGAAAAAGAACAACCCAATCAAAAAAAAAAAAAAATGAGGAAGACCTAAATAGACATTTTCCCAAAGAATACCCGCAGAAGGCCAACAGGCACACGATAAGAAGGTCAATGTAGCTAATTATCAGAGAAAGACAAATCAAAGCTATAAGGAGGTGTGAAAGTGAAAGTGAAGTTGCTCAGTCGTGTCCAGCTCTTTGCGACCCCATGAACTGTAGCTTACCAGGCTCCTCTGTCCACGGGGTTCTCCAGGCAAGAATACTGGAGTGTGTTGCCATTTCCTTCTCCAAGGAGGTATATATAGGAGGCATACTGCTACTGCTAAGTCACTCCAGTCATGTCTGACTCTGTGTGACCCCATCCCTGGGATTCTCCAGGCAAGAAGACTGGAGTGGGTTGCCATTTCCTTCTCCAATGCATAAAAGTGAAAAGTGAGGCATAGGCCATCATTAAAAAATCTACAAATAATGAATCCTGGAGAGGATGTCGAGAAAAAGGAACTCTCCTAGACTATTGGCTGGGATGTATAAGTTGATGTAGCAACTATAGAGGACAGTATGAACATTACTTAAACTAAAAATACAGCTACCAGATGATCCAGCAATCCCACTCCTGCATATATATCTGGAGAAAACTATAATTTGAAAAGATATCTGCACATCAATGTTCACAGAAGCACTATTTACAGTGGCCACGACAGAAGAAACCTGTGTCTATTAACAGGCGAATGGATAAAGAAGATGTGGTACATGTAATATTGTTGTGATGAGTTAGTGGCTAAGTCATGTCTGACTCTTATGACCCCATAGACTGTAGTCTGCCATGGAATCTCCAAGGCAAGAATACTGGAGTGAGTTGCCATTTCCTTCTTCAGAGGATCTTCCAGATCCAGGGATCGAGCCCATATCTCCTGCATTACAGGTGGATTCTTTACCACTGAACCACCAGGGGAGCATGATGGAATATTACTTAGCCATAAAAAGAATGAAATAATGCCATTTGCAGCAATTTGGATGGACCTAAAGATTATCATACTAAGTAAGCCAGAGAGAGAAAGACATATATGATATCATTTATATGTGGCAACTAAAAAAAAAAAATAAAATAAAAAGATATAAATAAACTTATTTGTAAAACAGAAAAAAATTCAGACAGAAAACAAATTTAAGGTTACCAACAGGGAAATGGGGGAACAAATTAGGAGTTTGGGATTAACAGATACAAACTACAGATATAAAATAGGCAACAAGGACCTACTGTATAGCATAGTACAGAGAACTCTACTCAATATTTTGTAACAGCCTATAATGGAAAAGAATATGAAAAAGAATATATATACATATTCAGATATATATCTTTATTGCAATTAACACAACATTGTACGTTTACTTCAATTTTGAAAGTGTTAGTCACTCAGTCATGTTCAACTCTTTGCAACCCCATGGACGGTAACCTGCCAGGCTCCTCTGTGCATGGAATTTTCCAGGCAAGAATACTGGAGTGGGTTGCTATTCCCTTCTCCAGTGGAATTTCCTGACCTAGGGATTGAACCTGGGTCTCCTGCATTGCAGGCAGATTCTTTCACCATCTGAGCCACCAGGGAAGCCCGCTTTTAAAAATGGTTAAATAAAAGACAGCTCTGGATGCTATACTTAGAACATATGGGGTACTAGAAGCATATGGGGAGCATCTATGAGGAGTATGTACTGGATCAGACGTGAGATGGTAATGGTGTGGAGGAGATGGAGCAGAGGAGGTAATAAGGCATGAGTAGATATGGAATCTGGGCTTCCCAGGTGGCACAGTGGTAAATAATCCGCCTGCTCATGCAGGAGCCATAAGAGACACAGGTTCAATCCCTGGGTCAGGAAGATCCACTGGAGGAAGACATGGCAACCCACTCCAGTACTCTTACCTGAAGAATCCCATGGGCTGAGGCACCTGGTGGGCTATGGTTCATAGGGTCGCAAAGAGTCGGACACAACTGAAGCGCCTCAGACAGCAGAGCGCAGGTTTGGAATCTAATCCCTTCTTTCCCAAAGGCGACCTTTTGGAGGCCCCTTTCCTCCAGGTGAGGGTGGGCGGCTCTGTCTGTTGCTCTGCCAACCTCAGCCAGGCCGAGCTGCAGTCCAGTGGCTGCTTTTGTTTTATGAGTAGGCTCCACTCTCCTAAATCTTTTGTTTCTTGGTTCACTGTTCCATTTCCCTGGACTTCCTGAGAACGTGCATGAGAAAATTTGTCAGATTTCTCTTCAGTCTGAGGTTGATGTGTCACCACATTTAATTGATAATTTGACCTTGGTACAAAATTCATGAAAATAATTTCCCTCAAAGCTTTGAGTGTATTTCTCCATCGACCTTCACTACTTGATGTTGCTTGCCCTTTGTATTACCTTCTCTACTTTATAAAGGTTATTTATCATCTCAAAGTGTTTAGCATCATTTCCTATTTCTGAAATTACTCAGATGTTTCACAGTGAGGCAGCCAGTAGTAGGTCTTCTGTCATTCATGTGCTGGGAAATTGAAACAAAGTGAAAAAGTGAAAAGTGTTAGTCGCTCAGTCATACACGACTCTTTACTACCCCATGGACTGTAGGCCCCCAGGGTCCTCTGTCCATGGATTTCTCCAGGCAAGAATACTGGAGTGGTTGCCTTTCCCTTCTCCAGGGAATCTTCCCAACCCAGGGATAAAACCTGGGTCTTCCTTCTACACCGCAGGCATATAGTTTATCATCTGAGCTAGCAGGGCTGAGCAATTAGTGGACCCTTTAATCAGAAGACTTATATCCTCTCTTAATTCCAGGAATCTTACATTATTTCTTTACTACTTTCTATCTTGTGTTTCCTATATCCTCTTTTTTGGAATGTCATGTAGTTTGGTTATGGGAAATTATATCAATCTTCTAAAATTTAATATTTCCTCTTCTTTTTTTCCCCCCTCTTTGGCCATTGTCTCATCCTGGCAAACACTGGGATCACAGGTTTCTTTATCTTGCTTCATCAACCAATATCCCAGCATTAGTTTTCTATTGTAGTTATGACAAATTACCCTGAATATAGTAGTTTAAAGCAACACAAACTTGTTATTTTATAGTTCTGGAGGCCAGAAGTCCAATACGTGTCTCACAGGACTAAAATCAAGCTTCCTTCCCTTCTGGAAGCTCGAGAGGAGAATCTACTTCCTTGTTTTTTTTCCAGCTTCTAGAGGCTGCTTACATTTTGGCCCATGACCCCTGTCCTACCGCTTCCAAGCGAGCAACATTGCATTTCTTGCTCTCCACCCCTCCTCCACCCCACTTCTCTCTCTGTCTAAAGGTTCTTTGCTTTTAAGGACTCAATCGAACTGGGCCTACCTGAATAATCCAGAATATTTTCTCTGTCTCAAGATCTATAATCTTAATTATATTGGCAAAGTACCTGATGCCATGGAAAGTATCCCAGGTCGTGGGGGTTTAAAGTGTGGACATCACTGCAGGCCATTATTCTGCCTGTTGTAAAATGTTTGCTAGAAATGGACCCTGTGTCTGCTACTATGCTGCAGCTGCTTAATCTCTCAGCTGTGACTGACTCTCTGCAGCTCTATGGTCTGGAGCCCACCAGGCTCCTCTGTCCATGGAATTCTTCAGGCAAGAATACTGGAGTGGGTTGCCATTCTCTTCTCCAGGGGACCTTCCCCACCCAGGGATTGAACTCCCTTCTCTTATAGCTCCTGCATTAGCAGTGGGTTCTTTACCACTAGTGCCACCTAAGAAGTCCAATTTGACTCCATTATGTAATAAGACTCTATTATGTATGTATTATGTACAAATGCAATTCAGGGAACGGTGACTGGGACACAGTTTTACATTAGGAAGGAATTAGCTGCTGTGCCTACAGCCATGCAATAGGTCTTCTGCTGTCCTTTCCCTGATCTTCCAGGACACCCAAGGGATGGCATCAGTTTCCAGGGCTGTCCATCAGAAAGTTCAGCATGGACCTCCACAACTTTTCCCAAATTACTCTGTATTTGCCAGCACAGAACCACAATTGGGCTATAGTTTAGTGCTTTTCCATAAACGAGTTGCAAGCAAGTAATCCTTGTCACTTAACATGAGTCACAATATCCCTGGGATAAAAACAAATCAATTCCTTAAGAGAATTACAACTATTCTTTAAACTAGGATCAGGTAGAATTTTATCCTGAGGCTGTGCATAGAGAACACTTTGTGATCTCATCAACAGCATTCTCACAATTCAACAAATTTCTTAGGGATCTTTCCTAGAAGACTATTAATAAAAAACTGATGTTATCAGACCTAAACATAATTTAGTAGCAACAATTCCTTGTATACATGGTCAGAGGGGAGGTATGGTTGTAATTCAATGCTAATTAGGTGTCCAGCTCTTTGCTGAATTTGAAGAGGGTTGAATTCCCAGTACCTAAGCCACTTCCTTGAATGCGGCAGGTACCAACAAATCTTTGTTGATGGTGACAATTATGTTATCATGTTTAATGCATGTTCCAAAGAGAATATGTATTATAAAATACATAGGAGTAGTCCTCTGCTTACATAGGGATCAGCCTAGGATCTTGTTACATGTGCTTAGTCATTCAGCTGTGTCTGACTTGAAACCAATTGGACTGTAACCCGCCAGGCTCCTCTATCCATGGGACTTCAGGCAAGAATAGTGGAGTGGGTTGCCATTTTCGCCTCCAGGGGATCTTCCCAGCCCAGGAGTTGAACCCATGTTTCCTGTGTCTCCTGCATTGCAGGCAGATTCTTTACCCCTTGAGCTATTGGGAAAGCCATCTGTTATATGGACCAATTCAAATATGCTGCCCTCAACCCTCTGCTCACAGTAATGGAACAAAATGATACCTTTTCTGAGGCATGGTCCTTAAGATTGCTTCTCAAGGTCAGTCAGTCCGTATTTCATAATCTCAATCCCCAAAACACAAAGTTGATTTTTCAAATATTTCTTTAACATGTCTACAGAATTACCCACAAGACACGGTTCTGCCCATTGCCAACAGATATAATTTTCCTGTGGGATAGGAAGTTACACATAAAGAAATTGAGATTCAGAATGGCTGAGCACATTGATCCAGTTCATTCAACTAGCAAGGGGCAGCTGGCAATTGAACTCTGATCTGTCTGCCTTCACGATTCATAATTTTAACTACTGCCATGTGCTAAGAGAGCTTCTGTAGGGCCTGAACAATATGCCAAAGAAAAAGCACGAAAGAGCACTCCAGACAGAAGGAGCTATAACAGCTTCACAGTCAATTATTCTGGAAATTCAGATATTTTAAATCTGCTCTGATGCTCCCAGGTCTGAGACCTTATCTCTGCTGTCTTGTGAGCTGGCCTTTCTCAGGGCCAGGCTTTGTTTCTGTGCTTCAAGGACAGCATGTCTGATGTAACTTTTGACTTTGTTTCTTTTATTTTGTGTGCCCTCAAGTGGTCTTTAGGATGACAGCCAGGTCCTCAGTCCTCTTCTCAAGGGATTATAGGTGTCAAACTACTTTCATCTTTCTTTGTCTGTGTGTTTTTTAGGTGATAAAGGATCAGGAGGGCTCCCTATCCTCTTCTCTCCGCTGAAGTTTCTGGTATCTTCAGTGCATCGTGAGTTGGAAAATCGCACTCCTGCAGTGGTGGTGAGATCATTGAATTTTGGTGCTGCAGGGACAAAAGTTAGTTCTGGAGGCCTATTGGTTTGAAGATTCTTTGTTAGGATTTGGACCTGAGGTCTGCACTAGTCAAGATAGGGAGAATGAAAAGAGAGAAACAGAGTCCCCTGAAATGTTCTGAACTGAAATATGCACCTGCCTGCTTAGTCACTCAGTCATGTCCGACTCTTTGTGACCCCATGGGCTGTTGCCGGCCAGGCTCCTCTGCCTATGGGCTTCTCCAGGCAAGAGTATTGGAGCGGGTTGCCATTTCCTTCTCCAGATCTGAAATAATTACATCCCAAATCCTTTAAGCCTGAGATGGCTGGCTTCCCTTGCATCCATCCCTCTGGTTTGCTATTCTCTAGATGTTCTTTTTGATGTCATGCCCTCCTGCAAATATCGTTAGCAGTCACTATTTGAGGGTTAGATATATAGTGCTCATATTAATGTAAGAGGGTATTAAGTACCTTTAAAAAAAAAAAAAAACTCTAAGCAGGCTGACAAGCCCATTATTCCCCTCATAACTGTTTCTTACATGATTTCCTCCTGTATACATCTTACCAAGATGCATTTGTCAGTGAAGTCAATATATTCTTTTTTTGTGGGAAATCTGGCTTTAAAAGAATGTAATCTTCTGGCAAGCATAAGACTGACACTAGCCAGAAAGAAAAAGTCTAATTTTAAAGTCTAATTTTCTGATTCATTGAATACAGCAGACATAGAAAGGAGCCCAAATTCACAATGTTTTAAGATTTTAAAGAATATGAAAGGTAAAAGAACATTTTTAATCTTCTTTGTATCGGTATATAATAGCCCTGGGAGAGTGACAGGATCATAAAAAGAAAGGAAATGGCAAAAAAAAAAAAAAGTCTGCAGTTAAACTGATAAGCTTGTAAAACCTATGGGATAACAATTCCTTTTCAAATGTAAATTTTTGCTTGTTTTTTGGCTACAGTTAACTTTTATAAGGGCTTCCCTGGTGGCTCAGATGGTAAAGATGTAAAGAATCTGCCTGCAATGCAGAGACCTGGATTCAATCCCTGGTTGGGAAGATCCCCTGGAGGAGGGCATGGCAACCCACTCCAGGATTCTTGCCTGGAGAATACTCATGGACAGAGAAGCCTGGCGGGCTACAGTCCTTGGGGTCACAAAGTGTCGGACACGACTGAGCAGCTAAGTACACACACACAACTTTTATAAAGAGAGTGATAAATGACATGTAATAGAAGTTTTTCATTAAGTTTTCATTAGTTTTTCATTAAGGAGAAAATGTTTTGTGTGACCAGAGGGAGAAATAAATTTAATATAGAATAATAATGCTTTAATATCTACATACAATATAATGTGTAATAGAGAGACATTAATATATAAAAAGGTTTTCTGACATTTCTGTTACTTTATAAGCTTAAATTTTCAAAGTTAGGAATCAAGAATCCGATTGTTAAAATTCCTTGAAATTACTCAGGAGGTGCTGAGGAGCTGCGGCCAGCGCAGCAGGCAGGGATCAAAAGAGGTCAATGCACAGTTTGGGGAAAAGAAAAGAGAGACAGAATGAAAGTTTTAAAGATGGGACCGGAGGACTCAAGACCTCTTGGGTCAAGAGCCCTGTTCCTCAGAGCCACATCACTTTTATTTAGTGTCTTGGCAAGCAGAAATATCTGTTGTTCTACGATGAAGTCAACCTCCTATGTCCCTGGTCATGTCTCCCACTGTATTGATTACTTTAAACTATCTTTGTTATTTTCTTTTACAAGAGCTATCACATAGCTGGAAGTCACAGACCTGCATATGCTTTGGGAAAACATCTTAGCATGTGCACAAGCACCCTTCTGAACTTGCACTGACCTGGGATTCCCAGGTTCACACTATATTTTTCCTTAGCTTAGCAGGGCATGACAACCCCAACTGATCAACCCGATGTACTTTTCTTTGGGTTATGCTGTGTTGCTACATTTTGTTTTTATTCTTTTCCCATGGTGATCTCCTCATGGCTTAACCAGAGCAACAGGCGGCTGACTGTTAACCCCTGCACTGAGGCAACCAGGGTATTTGAAATGCACAATGTCAAACATTCAGTTTAAAAATTACCAATAATACCAAGAGACAGGAAAAAGAGAAAAACAAGATAATAAATAGAAATGAATTCAGACAATTTAAATATTGCAGTTGCTAGACACAGACTTTGAGATAACTGTGGTTAGCATGTTCATAAAAACACAATAATGCGAAATAATTTACCAGGGAGCTGAAATATATGACGATGAGAGAATAAATGGACTTTAAAGTTTGAGTTCTAAGCATTATTATAAAGTGAAAAAATACTAATTTGTATTCAATGTTAATAAGTTAAGGATGAATGTTGTAGCCTCAAGGATAACCATTAAGAGGAAAACCAAAGACCACAGAACTAAAAATATAACATAGGAATAAATAGGATAAAAAAATACTTGAGGACCACTGGTTCCAGATGCAATTTTAAGTAGCCGGTGTCAGACTCATCTTTCCCCATAAACTACCATCATGCGTGCGTGTGCTCTGCTAAGTCACATACCCATCATAAGAAAGGATCTGGAGCTTTTTCTGCATTGCCATTTGTCAATCAATGCCTATTTCTAGGATTCTTTGAGGGAATTCATTTATTTCTTACAGTACATACAATGTTTCAATACAGATAATCAATTTTATGCCCTACATAATAAAACAAATAAGTTGATCTATTTTAAAGAAATGAGAAGAAAAGAAAACTAAACAGAACACCCTATTTCAATTTCTCTGGCTTAAGAAGAAGGGCAATGTGTCACAAAATCTCAAATCAGAAAGTACAGAAGTACACATATGACAAGTACAGATATAAGTACAACAGAGATTACCAGAAGGCAGAAGACAAATCCTTGCTTCCAAGGAACTCAAATTTATTTCCATTTAACTTGATGAAGAGTGATTTGTCTGTAAACAAATATGCAATGGATTCAAGTTTTAAACAAATAGGCAATGGCTTCAGGTTTTGCATTTTTGATCAAAATTAAAGCAACCTGAGATTTGCAGATTATTCAAGAGGAAGATAGAGACATTTATTAGTGCCAAAACTTCCTAAACAATTCTAAGATTTCATTTATTTTTAGGTCAACTATCTAAAAATGAAGAGCACCATGAGTCCCTCCCAGCACCCACCCATGGCAATTTTTTCCAACTTTCTGCTTAGCAGAATGGTTTTCCTAAACAGTAATATAACTTTCAATTACTTTACTACAAATATAATTTAGCTGAATGCATTGATTTTTTTGCAATTTTTGTTTGTCTCCAAGATATCTATTTGTGTCCTCAAGAAACAGAATTCATATAATTGCATCATATTTGACTGTTTTTGAAAAAAAATCGTTGGCATTTATCAAACATTATAACCAAATATCTTAATTATCCCCAAACTGCAATTATCATTGAGGTATTTCACTTTCCAAAGAAAAATGCAGCAAATGGACTCCAGGCTCTTTATGATTTTCAAACATAACAAGAAATTTATGAAATCAAAACAAAATTTATTCCAAGGACAAAGGCTACCAAAATTGTGGTCATGATATTAAACAAAAGTAAACCTGCAATGAACTCAGCTATTGTCATTTTATAAGGGGATTTTTATGTGTGAGAAAACAAGAGGGTGATGTAGCCATGCTGAAGGATGAACACTGAGCAATTCATTAATTTCTCACTGGACCTAAATGAGCTTCCTTGGTGGCTCAGATGATAAAGAATCCATCTGCCAAGCAGGAGATCCAGGTTCGATCCCTGGGTTGGGAAGATCCGTGGAGAAGGAAATGGCAACCCACTCCAGTGTTCTTGCCTGGAAAATCCCATGAACAGAAGAGCCTGGTAGGTTAAAGTTCATGGGGGCCACAAAGAGTCAAACATGACTGAGCGACTAATACAGTGACCTAAATGATGTAAACGTACATCAACTTAGAGGACAGAAAATGTGTGCCCAGCTTCCAGTGAACCCCGCCATCTGGGAAAAGTCATCTAAACATTTCGTGCTGTCCTTTATTACTAAGCTCAATCCCATCTTCTCTAGGGCAGAGACAAAAAATGTTTTTTTAGTTCAACATTGTACAGTTTTTATTAAAAGAGAATTACAGGCTGAACATTCACTATTTCATATAGCTGGTTTACCTTTTGTGTCTTTGAGAACTTTTCAGTGGGATAGAGAAAAAAGGAGAATTGTTCTAAATCACTTGCTATGTAAAATGATTTTTTTTGTCGTTCAGTCGCTAACTTGTGTCTGACCTGGACAAATTAAGGACCGGGGTATCCCTCTCTCTCTCTTTTTTCTTTATTGAGGTAAGTTGCTTTACAAAGCTGTGTTGATGTTGTGAATCAGCTATATGTTTACATATATCCCTTCCTTCTTGGACCTGCCTCCCACCTCAACCCCAGCACACCCGTCTAGGTCATCACAAAGCACCAAGCTAATCTCCCTGTGCTTTATAGCAGCTTCCCACTAGCTATCTATTTTACACTTGGTATTGTTTATATGTCAATTTTTCTCTCCCAATTCACCCAGCCCACACTTCCACCTCCTCCATGTCCACAGTTCCATTCTCTATGTCTGTCTCTTTTCCTTCTAAGCAAATAGGTTCATCTGCACCATTTTTCTAGATTCCACATATATGTGTTAAATACACCAAATCTATGAAGGACTTAACATTGCCATGTGCCATAATACTTCTTGTCTCAGAGTAGAGTGACTCCTCAAATATTTCTTTGATTGCAAAGGGAGAGCGTGAGAGTTGGTAAACAACATTAAAATGTGTTGGGGGAAAAGCATATACTTTGTCTATAACGGGTTACTAAGTTGGTGACTGTATTGAAGAGCAGTCACAGGAAGCAGGCACAGGGTTATGTACCCAGGATACCTGGGAATACAGGTACCCCTACAGAGGCCACCTAGAAACCTGGATCTGAGTTCTGAGGGACTGATATCCTGAGCAACTCTTCACTGAGCTTATCACATTAGTCCTTCAAAATGGAAATGTACAAATGACTTATAGTGGTGCTTCTGTTCCATCAAAGCATTCAGTTATACTGACTCCTTTGAATTGATTCTGGATCTTGTTTTTCTTTTGTTTTCCTGTCTTCAAGTTTGGGGGACTGTCCACCACAGATTTTACCAGTTCCATATTCTCGTGCATCCTGTCTCATGACATTTGGTATTAGGAAACAGAATTCCGGAGTATTTCTTCCTTGGGAAGTCAGACCCAAAATTGCAAAGTGGATGAAAGGCATCTCCAATGCCCTTGGGTCCTATTTCAGTCTTTCCACCTTCCTTTTGATAATGTCTCTAACAGAGGGAGACCTCACACTGTTCTGTCTTCTGTCTTCACAGCAGAACCTTACAAGACTGCTACAATTATTAACCCCATTTTATTTTTACTGATTACGAAACAAGTAAGAAATAGCAGCAAGGGCACACTTCTTGAATACAAAGTTCAAACCCTACTGAGGCCTGACCTAGTGCTCTGACCTAGTAACTCCTGCTGAAGTGACTTATCTTTTCTGGAACCTCTCCTCTTGCCACTCCCCTGCACTGCTACCCCTGCCCCTGTCCTCCTCTCTCAGATGCCAGCGATGCCCTATATGGCCCTTATCCACCTTGATCTCTGAGCTAAAATCCAGATTTACCTAACTTGGACTGCCCTAAACCCTTGGCAGAGTTCCAAGCTAATTTGAAAAAAAATTTCAACTAAACGAACTCATCGGGGATAACAAATCCCTTGTTGAATTTTTCTTGGAGGGAGTCTGGAACTTTCTAACACAAAGCATGATTTTAGATTTACAGTATAAAGATCTTGGTCTCCAAATTTGCTGTGTAAATTTAACACTGTTTTATGATGAATTAACTCTGTGCAAAGAAAAGGCATTCCTTTTCAATTCCTCTCCCTCCTTTATCTCAATTCCCTTCACATAATTCATAAGCTACTGAAATGTTGAAGATCCTCTAATTAATTCAGATAGTTCTGCAATAATTCCCAGGCTCTATAACTTTTCCTAACACTATTTCATCTTTGTAGCATTAACTTTTTCACTGAAAGCTTGAAACTTTTGGATCAGTGCTTTACACACTGTGAGGACTACCATGCCAACCAAACCCACCTGGGCCAGTACAGCCTCGCTTATAGACCTTTTTGTGTTTCACCATGACACTAACAGCTCCCGAATAAACCTCCTGAAACCCTGAGCTAGATGACTGATAATTTAAAGTATTTTCTTACATTCTTATATGATATGGCCACGTTATCTTACTAACACATTTTGACATTACACAATCATTGCTGCTGATTTTTGAAGTAGCTATTTTGCTATAAAAGAACTGGAAATATTTACATATTATTCAAGAAATATTATATATTTATTATATAAATATATAATAATATTTATATTATTAAGTATAATAATTATTTTCAAAATTTTTATTTAAAAATTTATTGTTTTTAAAATACATCTTTATTATTATATTATATAATTATTAATATATAATAATATTTACATATCATTCAAGAAAATATGACTTTATAAGGTGAAAGCATCCATGCATTACAAATTATGATAATTATTTATAATTTATCATGGGGCTAATGGGACTCAGCCAGTAAAATATCCACCTGCCAATGCAGGAGACACAGGAGAACTGGTTTTGATCCCTGAGTTGGGAAGATCCACTGGAGGAGGAAGCAGCAAACCACTCTAGTATCCTTGCCTGAAAAATCCCATGAACAGAAGAGTCTGGAGAGATACAGTCCATGGAATCACAAAGAGTTGGTCGTGACTAAGCATTAGCAAAGTAATTAGTCTAACTATGAAGAAAAAGAGAATACTACTATTTCCCCAAACAGTCATAACAGTTTCACTTTTGTTTCTGTGCTGTTGTTTACATTTTATTTTTTTGTAGGGGAAAGGATAAATGATATGGCATATAAAAAAGTCAAGCTCTGTCAAGATAAAAGTGTACAATATTATCATACATATATGTAATCTTAGTCTAAAAAAATTTTAAAATATAAAATTTACTAATGTTAGAAAACAGAGATTTACAATGCTTTTGTTAGAGAAATCTGTGTATTATTAATATTCTTAAGTGTCATACAAATAGGTGGGCTAAATACAGAAGGAGCATGCTGCATCTTTCCATATGAAAAATTCTCTACAATTCCATAAGATGTGAATTAATAGTAGCAAATATGATTTATTCCCAAGCAATAACAAAATAAAAAAGCATTTCTCAGAACTATCAAAACACTGTGTATATGTTGCATGCTTCTATATATCTTTGTGAAGATTTATAAGCTCATTATAAGGGAAATAATGTTATTGTTTATGTTCTAGAGATTTTTGCCAAAAAGAAGACTATGGGGTTTTTCTACAATTTATTTTTAAGCATACTAGGCTGTCATTCTCAGTGAAGTGCATGTATGTGTGTGTGTGTATAATATATGTATTATATATTATATAATCTTTCCAAAACTAATGTGTTTATGCTTTTCCTGCACACTTTCTGGGCTAAATTATTAGTTCCCTAAAATTTGACATATTTAAACTTGGAGCAATTGCAGTCTTTAAATTAGTAGAATAAATGCTCATGTATCATACTTTGCATGCATGTGTACATGCTCAGTTGTATCTGACTCTTTGTGACCCCCTGGACTGTACCCACCAGACTCCTCTGTTCATGGAATTTTCTAGGCAAGAATACTGGGGTAGGTGGTCATTTCCTACTCCAGGGGATTTTCACCACTCAGGGATCAAACTTGCATCTCTTGCCTCTCCTGCATTACAGGCAATTTCTTTACCACTGAACCACTGGGGAAGCCCATACCATACTTTAATTTCCCTTAGATATGATGGTTCCACTTGAACTTTTATATCATTTCAGCAATTCCTTTACCCTGCCCAATGCAGGAGAATCTTCTGATTGGTTTCTGAATTCGATGTTTCTATGACAAGAAAACATCATTTGGACATTTTCTAAACAAATGTTGGTTTGCTGTTTTTGTTCTTGTTTGTGCTAATTGTGACACTGGCTTTATTTTTTTTAATTGTCAATATATGAATAAATTCCACTTTGGACATACAGCAATTAGTCTATTCCATCTTGCAGAATTGTTGTCACCTCTTCAGAAAAGTAAGATCATGGCATTTGGTCCCATTACTTCATGGCAAATAGATGGGGAAACAATGGAAACAGTGACAGACTTTATTTTCTTGGGTTCCAAAAATCACTGCAGATGGTGACAGCAACCATGAAATTAAAAGACACTTGCTCCTTAGAAGAAAAGCTATGACCAACCTGGACAGCATATTAAAAAGCAGAGACATTACTTTGCCAACAAAGGTCCATCTAGTTAAAGTTATGGTTTTTCCAGTGGTCATGTCTGGATGTGAGAGTTGGACTGTGAAGAAAGCTGGGCACTGAAGAATTGATGCTTTTGAACTGTGGTGTTGGAGAAGACTCTTGAGAGTCCCTTGGACTGCAAGGAGATCCAACCAGTCCATCCTAAAGGAGATAAGCCCTGAGTGTTCATTGGAAGGACTGATGCTGATGCTGAAACTCCAATACTTTGGCCACCTCTTGCGAAGAGTTGACTCATTGAAAAAGACCCTGATGCTGGGGGGTTGGGGGTAGGAGGAGAAGGGGATGACAGAGGATGAGATGGCTGGATGGCATCACCAACTCGATGGACATGAGTTTGAGTAAACTCCGGGAGTTTGTGATGGGCAGGGAGGCCTGGCATGCTGAAATTCATGGGGTCACAAAGAGTCAGACACTGAGCATCTGAACTGAACTGAACTGAACTGAACTAGGACTTGTCAAGTAACTAAAAATATACTATAACTATATACACTGATAAGAGCTACCAAAAATTACAATCAAAACAAAAAAATTTTCATGAAAACACTGTCCTAAAGGAAGACTACCACCCACGGTGAAAAGAAGCCACAGAGGAAAAGCTTTAGCAGATCATTCTGCTCTGTCTGAAGTTCTTATGCAGGAACCTCCCAAGTAATATATCAAATTCATAGAAGGGTTCAAAATTCCATCATAGATACTCAAATTTGTCTTCTAAATTCTGAAAAGAAACATAGGGAACCATCATTTTGGAAACATAGGAACACGTCATTTGTGTGGCTAAGATCTGACAAAGCCAGGATGGTATTGGGAAAGCATCTGATAAAACTTGAAATGAACGCTTGTCAAAATTCTCCACCAGGTGATCCAATTCATCCCAGTAAGGGCAAAATGACCACAATATTAAACACTGATGGATAAAATATTTAAGGATAACAATATAGCCTCATTCACAGCTAACAAAATTCTGGGGGAAAGTGCAAAAGCAAGGCATAGACTGGAATAATGCTGAGAGAACATTTGAGCATTTTCTGATTTTTTTAAAATAACTTCTTTCTGGGTGATAAATATGCACAAATAACAGTATTCCTGGAAGGTTGAAATACTCCCTGTTAAAGCAACAGCAGCATAGCCTGTAGCTAATAGACTGGATACCCTATTCCCAATGTAGAACATTCTAACTATTCTATCCAGTAAGAAGGGACAATTTTACCAGCAGTTATTTATAAATTCTGCTCAAAAATATTCAATGTCTGCATTACTGTGAAACCTCTGGACTAGCAGAAGGCATTTTACTGGAATTGGTAAGTTATACCAATTAAGTTCTAACAGTGGGAGATATTCAGAAAACCCCACAAGTATATTGCTAAACCAAGATCCTCAGAATAAACAATGGCAAGAGACAGTAAAGAGCTCATAATCAGCATCATCAAAACCAGATTCTCCTAAATACTTGAAACCACTGATCATTACACTCAACTTTGCACACTTTTGTTTCTTATCCTTTGATTTGTATTTTCTACTTACAAGTTTATATACTTCTGATTTATCTTACCTTTTCCCCCTTATAATAATGTAAACTTGCTTACTTTTAAAATATTCTATGCAGATGACACCACCCTTATGGCAGAAAGTGAAGAGGAACTAAAAACCCTCTTTATGAAAGTGAAAGAGAAGAGAGAAAAAGCTGGCTTAAAACTCAACATTCATAAAACTAGGATCATGGCATCCAGTCCCATCGCTTCAGGCTTCCCTCACAGCTCAGTTGGTTAAAAAAATCCACCTGCAATGCAGGAGACCCTGATTTGATTCCCTGGAGAAGGGATAGGCTACCCACTCCAGTATTCTTGGGTTTCCCTTGTGGCTCAGCTGGTTAAGAATTTGCCTGCAATGTGGGAGAGCTGGGTTTGACCCCTGGGTTGGGAAGATTCCCTAGAGAAGGGAAAGGCTACCCACTCCAGTATTCTGGCCTGGAGAATTCCATGGACTGCATAGTCCAAGGGGTCACAAAGAGTCAGACATGACTGAACAATTTTCACTCACTCACACACACTCCCATCACTTCATGGCAAATAGATGAACTTGAACAAACAATGGAAACAGTGACAGACTTTATTTTGGGGGGCTCCAAAATCACTGCAGATGGTGACTGCAGCCATGAAAGTAAAAGATGCTTGCTCCTTGGAAGAAAAGCTATGACCAACCTAGACAGCATATTAAAAAGCAGAGACATTACTTTCCTGACAAAGGTCCCTATAGTCAAAGCTGTGGTTTTTCCAGTAGTCATGTATGGATGTGAGAGTTGGACCATAAAGAAAGCTGAGTGCCAAAGAATTGATGCTTTTGAACTGTGGTGTTGGAGAAGAATCTCAAGAGTCCCTTGACCTGCAAGGAGATCAAAGCAGTCAATCCTAAAGGAAATCAGTCCTAAATATTCTTTGGAAGGACTGATGTTGAAGCTGAAGCTCCAAAACAATACTTTGGCCACCTGATTTTCCTAACAACAAATTTCTTGCAGATAATGCAACTCTAGGGCATCAGAAGAAGAGAATAGGACATTTTGGGGATGCCAAAATGAATGTCTCAACAAAACCTTAAAAAACAGTTTATCTACATCTTCACAAAAGTTACTCACTTCTCACAGGAAGCACCTGTGTTCTTTATTCTATGTGAAAATCTAGGCTCTTTCAGTGTTCACAGAGAACCAAAGTTTTCATTCTGCAAGGCTCTTAGGCTGCTCTAAGTGGATGACCCCCTAATATCTTCTGCTCATCTTCAGATTTATAAATTATGAAGTCCTTTGTAGAGAAATAATGACCAGTGGAACAGACCACAGAGTAGTTAGGCAACTCAAAATGGGTCCATAATTTGAATATTCTAATAAGTAATATAGCACAAAAATAAGTTTAAATTCCTTATATAAACAATTGGACAACATAGGAGTTTCTTTTAGCTACTAAGGGAAAAATCTGATCTGTGCCATGATTAGCTTATTTTGTCATATCTGAATTATTAATAACACAACTCATAAAATGAATCTGTATCTAAATGAAAAAGAAAGTCAGGCTGGTTACTTAAGTAGACTCAGAGAGTCATTGGGATCTTCTTTCCTGAGCAAGCTAGAAAGACATTGGATTAATTCTACAATGCCTTTCCATCCCATAGCTTTTTGTTTGCTTGTTTGTTTTTCTCAGAGTTGTCTATTAATGATTTCTATTGTCCATAACCTTAAATGTTTGTATGCGGTCTCTATCCTGATAGATGATCCAAAAGACAGCTCAAAGACAAAAGCGGAATATAATCATGCTGATCAATAATCCAACCAAGAACCATACATGTACTAACAAAATTCACCTTAAAGGAGATCTGAAAATCAACCTCATCTTGAAGGAAATCAGCTACAATGAGGAAGAGCTGAGTGATTCCCAATGGGCTTTATTCCAGTTGGTGGTGAAAGAAACAAAATGGAGAACTATGAATAAAAAATGTCCTGCACTGTAGGAAAAAATTCGAAATAAAATTGGTTGTTTGTTTCCATGGTAATAAGAGCAATCAGAACTCATTCATAACTTTCTCCATAAATAAGTGACAGCCTTTTAGTCATCATAAACATTTACCCATGGAGCCAGTTTTAAATGTGCTTAATCAACTAATGACAACTTACTTCGGTAAACATGGTTATGCAAGCCAACCAAACATAAAAGCCCTTCCTTTCTGATAGGCAGCCCTTCAGGAAGAGACTCTTTCCACTGAACACAATTCTGAGAGCTACCCAATCACCACCAGTCTTATCTACCTACAGTAATGTTAAGTCATCCATGTCTCTGAACTTCCATGACATTAATTATTGAACTTCATGCTTCCCAAGGGCTTCCCTGGTGGCTCAGATGGTAACGAATCCATTTGCAATACAGGAGACCTGGACTCCATCCCTGAGTTGGGAAGATCGCCTGGACAAGGCAATGGCTACCCACTCCAGTATTCTTGCCTGGAAAATCCCTTGGACAGAGGCGCCTGGTGGGCTACAGTCCATGGGGTCACAAAGAGTCAGACACGACTGAGCAACTAAACACGCATGCTTCCCAGACACACTATATAAGATTGCATTCTGCTCTGCTTACCCCAAATCCCCCACCTGAAGAAAGCAGTAAGCTCAGCTGTGTATATATGTGCACCTATTTCAAGTGTTGAATGATTTCTTTATCCTTTACAGTGTAGTGGTTATATGGGTTTATGTATATTTGCCCAAACTCTATACAAACATTTATTACTTTTATTTGTTGTTGTTTACTCTCTAAGTCGTGTCCAATTCTTTTGTGACCCCAGGGACTGTAGCCTGCCAGGCTCCCCTGTCCGTGGGGTTTTTCAGGCAAAAATACTGGAGTGGGTTGCCATTTTCTTCTCCAGGGGATCTTCCCAACCCAAGGATCAAACCCGTGTCTCCTGCATTGCAGGTGGACTCTTTACCACTGAACCACTGGTGAAGTCCCTGAACCTGAATACACTGAATTAAAAACACAAGTGAGAATAAAAGAGAACAGAACACCTCTGGTAAGTGATAGAAGAAACTGAATGCAGAACACTGGCATTGCTAGTAAATATGGATCTGACTCACAGTTCAATGTAAGAACTCCCTACATAGTATACAATCATATCGTCACTTTTGTATCAATAATTCTAGCAAAAGTTGGTTTAGCCAAGCAACAACAAGCTGTATAAGATAGAAGCAAGGTCCCTGAAGAACGGTGTGGGTAGCTCAGTCCCATAGAAAACTGCGGATGCTGTCTTGTCCCAGGCGGCTGCAAAACTAAGTCTGTGCAGAAGTTGCATGCCTCAGGAGCCTACCTTTACTTTTGCTCCCTGTTCATTGATCTTTTCCCTCTCTCTTGTTCCCAACTCTCTCCTATGGGAATGTTGCATCAGTTTGCATGTGGGGATAATGCTTGCAAGGAAGTGCTTGAGAAGCAGAGAAGCAGTTGGATTGTCCAAGCCCCTAATGACAGGATTTGTTTTCTCATCAAGGTGGTGGAGTGCTGATCCTGAAGCAGCAAAGGGAGCAATTAACACTGTGAACCCACCTCCAGCCATTCTGGGGATGGGGAGATTTAGAAAAATTAGTGAGCATTTAAGAGATCCAGGTTTCCTTAGAGAAAGTAGATGAAGGTCCCATTCAGAGAAATGTTTAAGGATTAAGGGTGGCCAAGGACGTAATAAAAATACGCAGGAGAGAGGGAAGGGCAATTGCCTAAGAGCAGAGGAAGCACATGGCCACAGCAAAGAAAGGATTAGTGTAGACTTTTATCTGGGACTTTTATCATGGGCACTAAAACCAAAGTAAGAATAAATACAAATTATTGTTTTTATCTCGCTACTAAATAGTGGGAAAAGTGGGTCAAGAGATTTGGGATATACTGTTAGGATCTCAAGATGCCTTTTGGAATGTTGTAAAAGCAGTCCCTATGGACTTAGAAAGATCATGACTCCAAGTTCAGAGTTTCAATTTTCTTTACACATGGTGAATTAAAAATTTTTCTTTGCACTCTACTTGTAGAGAGTGATTTTCTCCTTCATTTGACTGGTTTTGAGAAGATGGAAATGGTTGTTAGATGCAATTTAACAGAAGATCTTAATTTTTCCCCTTGATCTCCTAAAAAGATAAGAATATAGTTGTGGGATTTTTTTTTCCCCCTTCATCCAAACAGAAAGAGACGTAGTGCATTGGGGTGGTGCAACTTACTAATTCTTGCTTAGTAAGACAAAAGCCATTACCTGCAAATCTTCTTTATAAGGAAAATGTTACCTGGAAGTTGAGAATTGGGACCCTAAGGGAGTTAGGCAGAGTACCCAACCATTCCAACTTTCATTTTCTGTCTATAAAATAAGGGCATTGGGTTAATGATCTCTAAAAATCCTTTCAACTCTAAAATCTTCTAATTCAGTGATTCCATCTCCGTGACAATTTGCTCCACTAAAATGGAGGCAACTACCCAACACAGTAAGAGAGAAATCTCAAACCTGGTCTTAACTTTTTCCAATAAAAGCTGCTAGCTGGTTATTACAAATGACTTTAATTCATAGAAATTTAGAATTAGAGTAGAACCATCACTAGTCTAGTGCCTTCTTAGTCCAAGACTAAGTTAATAGCTTGCCTAAGGGAAAACAGTGATTAGTGTTGCCACTCAGCTGTTCCTTCATAGGCTATTGTATTTAAAACTTGCTTCTGATGTAAATATTTGTTGAATTAAATGAAACCACTTTCTGAAAAGCGTGTGCACTTGTGATATAGCTTTATATTTCATAGGAATTTAAACAGAAAACAAGATTTTAATTTGGAGATTCAAAGACATTTCATCATAGTGACGGTATATTTTGCATGCATAATTGCATTCAAGCACCTATAGTGGTTTCTGCAAGTTTATTTCCTATCATACCTCCTATAGAAGATCATTCTTGGGTGAAAAAAGGACTGCTAAAGTTCACTGTCTTTCTCTGTTTCAAACAGGATTTTGGTAGGAGATCTTACTGGCGAAGCGCTTCAGGCCATAACACAATAATGCTTATAGATTTTCTTTTTTAACCTGAAAGTAGTGATTAAAGGACTATTCTGATTTTGTAACTCTCTAAAACATTTAGATTTTTAGGCAACTGTGAAATGCTTTTTAATGTATCTACTGAAATATAAATTGTGCAAAGCAAAGAAACAATCTCCTCAAAGCATGATCACATCCAGGAAGAACCATCTGGAGCTTTTCCTTTAAGATTTCCTGTGTTTGTTCTCAGTAGAATTTAAATTGTGTTAGTCTTACAGATTGTTCTATCTACGACACTGTTTGGTGTAGTAAGTTCAGAGTTTCAATTTTGTTTGTGACCAAAAAAAGGGCATTTGACTGATGGCCTTTGATAATCAGGGTAGAAAAAACTGGCCTCAATGAAGAACAAAACGCAAATCACTCCTGTATGAAAACACTCTCAAAGCGAACCTCTAATGAGGTGGACAGTAGGTATAAATCAATTAAAAGCTATGTGAAGTTTAGCTTTGAGGAGTAAGAATAAGTAATTCCAACTGCCAGTGGTTGTATGGATTTCACAGGGCACAATAACAGCACATCTAAGGAGACATCACTTGTTCTGCGGTATCTAAAATGTACGCAAGCATAGTTACAAACTTGCACTGCAATTTTCCTAACAGATAGGCAAGTAACTATCTTTGGGAAAAGTCACATTTTTTCTTCAGTCCAACGAAATATGCTATACAGATTCTATCAGTTTGAGAATCCCAAGTCATTATTTTAACAAACAATTTCAATCTCCCTGTTTGTGTGTATGTGTGGGTTTTGTAATCATAAAATCTACGTATTACCTCAAGAGAATTTTTCAAATAAGTTAAATAAAATAATAATTAATTTGTAATTAACTGTGAAGACACAATAAATATTTACCCCAAATCATATTTTAAATAGAACTTTAAAACAGTTCCCTGAAATAAGCACTATTGAGTTAATGAAATTGAATCTATCTATAAACATCTCAAGGGCATAAAACAACATTTCATATCCTTATTTTAGCTTTCATCATGTGTAAACTATGGTATATGAATGGATTATGTTAAGAAAAGAATACTGTTCTCATGCATTCCTTGGAAAATCTGAACAAAATGAGTGAGAACTCACTACCGTCTCCTCATCGAAACTGAGGTCCAGCACGTTGCCTCCCTTGAAAAAAAAAAAAAAAAAAGAATACTGTTTATGTAACACCATTTTTCAAAGGGAAAGAAAGAGGTAAGCCTGAACTCTATCATTTTCACAAAAAAAAATTGTTTTCAAGACTCTCCTTTTGGAGTCAGCAGAGAGGTAAATAAGTAGGAATTATTTGTGGCTAATATTTAAATTCCTGTTTGAAAATTCTACTTTGCCTCAATATTAGTACTCAATACTAGAAACATGACTCTAAAATTCACTTTGCACAGTTTTACATTAATTTAATGAAACTTAATGATGACTGGTTCCAAATAGGAAAAGGAGTACGTCAAGGCTGTATATTGTCACCCTGCTTGTTTAACTTATATGCAGAGTACATCATGAGAAATGCTGGGCTGGAAGAAACACAATCTGGAATCAAGATTGCCAGGAGAAATATCAATAACCTCAGATATGCAGATGACACCACCCTTACGGCAAAAATTGAAGAGGAACTAAAAAGCCTCTTCATGAAAGTGAAAGAGGAGAATAAATAAGTTGGCTTAAAGCTCAACATTCAGAGAACTAAGATCATTGCATCCGGTCCCATCACTTAATGGGAAATAGATGGGGAGACAGTGGAAACAGTGTCAGACTTTATTTTTTTTGGGCTCCAAAATCACTGCAGATGGTGATTGCAACCATGAAATTAAAAGACACTTATTCTTTGGAAGGAAAGTTATGACCAACCTAGACAGCATATTAAAAAACAGAGACAGTACTTTGCCAACATAGGTCCGTCTAGTCAAGGCTATGGTTTTTCCAGTGGTCATGTGTGGATGTGAGAGTTGGACTGTGAAGAAAGCTGAGAGCCGAAGAATTGATGCTTTTGAACTGTGGTGTTGGAGAAGACTCTTGAGAGTCCCTTGGACTGCAAGGAGATCCAACCAGTCCATCCTGAAGGAGATCAGTCCTGGGTGTTCATTGGAAGGACTGATGCTGAAGCTGAAACTCCAGTACTTTGGCCACCTCATGCGAAGAGTTGACTCATTGGAAAAGACCCTGATGTTGGGAGGCATTGGGGGCAGGAGGAGAAGGGGCTGACAGAGGATGAGATGGCTGGATGGCATCACCAACTTGATGGACATGAGTTTGAGTAAACTCTAGGAGCTGGTGATGGACTGGGAGGCCTGGCGTGCTGCTGTTCGTGGGGTTGCAGAGTCAGACACGACTGAGCAACTGAACTGAACTGAACTGAATGATGTCTTAGAGAGGGGGGGAAAGCAATGATATCCTCTGTTGTATTCTGTCTTGCCTTTAAAGTTATCAGTATCCTATCAAGCTAGTCAAAGCTAAATTGAACATTTACTAGGCATTTTCTCTTACTAACAAAAGCAGTTGCTTAGTGTTTTCATTTAAATGTGAAACAAATCAATAATGCAATATAGAAAAATTGGAGAACACTTTCACAAAGACCACAGACTTTAAATAATGAAAATATAGTCTTGAGAGTCTTATGCAACAGTATCCATGATGCCAGGGCATGTGTCTATTGTCAAATTCTTGGAGATCATTGCTTCATCATAACAAATAATACTTAAGAAATGTTAAACAAGTCTAAGTTTTCCCACGCTTCTCAAAGACTTCAATATTCTAATGCAAAACTTTAAATCCCAAGAATATAACATCCTATGTAGCATTTTCCAAATATACTTGAATATGGAACTTTTGTTTAACAGAGCCCTTCCTGGAACAGCGTTTCTCAGAGCATCTTTAGAAAAGGATGCCATTAAAAAAAAAAAAAACGAAAGAAAAAAAAAGGCTCTTACACAGTTAAGAAGAGCAAAGCCTGTGGAATTAAGAACTAATAGTTTTGTAAAAGGGATTTTTTTTTTCTCAAACTGTGGATGGTGTCAAATGCATGAATGCAATTAACATTCAATTTGTAGTATAAATCTTAAAGATAACATATAAGGTATAAGATTTAATTTCAGTCAATTTATCCCTGATGAATCAAAAGACAAATTAAGCTGCTGACTTTGTTATTATTGTGCCAAAATAATAATAATAATATTGTGCCAAAAAGCCAAGCATCTTGAGACATTTTACTATGATTTACTGGACAAAAACCTAAGTTATATTGAAATACCAATCTCCTAGAGATAAGGCCAATTTCTAAATGCACCAGCAGTTGATGTAAAATCATGCTAAAACCCAAATTATGAGGAAGTTAAACACATACAATTTGATTATAAATCTGTAAAGAACAAAGGTTGAGTTTATATACTCTATTCATATAGATACAAGTATCACTAAGGGACAACTTCTGACTCTGCTGTCATGAAGAAACTAGCAAATCCTTCCCCCCACCAAATAAAGAACAAAACTACAAAATAAAATAAAAATTTCAGGGATCTAAAAATTGATCAAGGCAAGCAACAATAGGAAGTTTAAAAGAAAGCTAACATAACTCCAACTAAGAATAATAGAAGTCTGTAGACTTCTTGGCTGGAGCTGCTCCCACCATCCAGAACAGACCATATTCTAGGCCATAAAACAAATTTATGTAAACATAAAAGGATTGAAACCATGCAAAGTATGTTCTCTAACCAAATGGAATTAATTTAAGAATCAAAATAGTCATAAACAAAAAGGGAATTGGCAAATATAACTGGAACTTAAGCAGTATACTTCTATATAATAATGAATCAAAGAGGAAATTAAGATGCAAGTAAGAAAGTATTTTGAACTGAATGAAAACAAAAATTCAACATATCAAAATCTATTATTGCTTGCATGGCAATTTAGAGCTTTAAACATTTGTATTAGGAAGAAAGAAAACTCCAGAATCAATTATTGAATATTCCACTGTAAAAAAACTAGGAAAAGCAAAGCAAATGGAACTTGAAATAGAAAAAGATAAATGAAAGGTTAGAAGATAAAATCAAAAGTTGGTTAGATAAGATAAAACAAAATGTGATATTAGGGAATTACAAGTTCAAACAATGAAATACCACTGCATACCTATTACAATGGCTAGAATCCAAACCACTGACAATACCAAATGCTAACAAGGATGTGAAGCAGTAGGAATTCTCATTCATTACTGGTGAGAATGTAAAATGTAACTTTGCATGCAAATTTGGAAGTCACTTCGGTATTTTCTTACAAAGCTCAGTCTAGTCTTACCACATATATGATGTAGCAATCACACTCCTAGGTATTTATCCAACTGAGTTGAAAAATGATGTGTACACAAAAGCCTGCAAACACATGTTTATTGCAGCCTTATTTATAGTTGACAAAAACTGGAAGCAACCAAGAAACTCTTCAATAGGTGGTTGGATAAACAAAACCTTGTATGGTCATACAATAAATTATTATTTAGTAATATAAAAAGTGGGCTATCAAACAACAAAAAGACATGGAAGAGTTTTAAATACTTATTGTTAAAAGAACAAAGGTAGTATGAAAATGCTACCTATCAAGTGATTCCAATAATATGATATTCTGGAAAGGGAAAAGCTGTAGTGCTATTCAGATTAATTCACTGATGGCATATGCATAACATGATACATTTGTCAAAAACCATAGAACTATATGACACAGAGTGAACTCTATGTAAACTATGCACTTCTGTTAATACTAGTACATCAATATTAGTTCATTAACTAGTACAGACACTGTGGAGAACAGTATGGATTTTCCTCAAAAAACTAAAAATAGAACTACCATATGACCCAGCAGTTCTACTCCTGGGCATATACCCAAATAAAAGAAAACACTGATTTGAAAAGTATATGTCCTCCAATGTTCACAGCAATATTACTTGCAATCACCAAGATGTGGAAACAATCTTAATATCTCTCAACAGATGAATGGATAAAGAAGTAATTGTGTGTGTATATGTGCGTGTGTATCTATCTATCTACCTACCTATCTATGGCTTCGCAAGTGGCACTAGTGGTAAAAAATGGCACTAGTGGTAAAAAATAACCTGCCTGCCAATGCAAGAGACATAAGAGATGTGGGTTTGATCTCTGGGTCAAGAAGACCCCTGGAGGAAGGAAGGCATGTTAACCCAGTCCAGTATTCTTGCCTAGAGAATCCCCATGGACAGAGGAGCCTGGAAGGTTACAATCCATAGGGTAGCAAAGAGTCCAGTGAGACTGAAGTGACTGAGCATTCATGCATGTATATATATACACACAGAGCTATTAAGACAGAAAGAAATTTTGCCATTTGCAACATCACAGAGGGACCTGGAGGCTATTATGATTAGTGAAATAAGTCTGACAGAGAAAGGCAAATACTGTGTTTTCATTTATATGTGGAGTCTAAAAAATAAATAAATGGAAATAATAAAACAAACAGACACTCAGAGGACAAGCTAGTGGTTACCAAGAGGACAGGGCTTTGGGGGAGGAGTAATGTAGGGATAGGGGATTAGAGCTACAAACTACTAGGTGTAAAATAAATAAGATAAAAAGATATAATGTGGACCACAAGGATTATAGTAATATTTTATAATAACTTTAAATGGAGTATAATCTATAAAATATTAAGTTACTATGCTGTATATTTAAAACTAATGTAATATTATGAATCAACTATACTTCAACAACACACAAATAGTGTACCATATGACTGCAAGATATTAATAATGGGGGAAATTTGGAGTGGCAGAGAGATACAGGAACTCTGTAATATCTGATTAATTTTTCCCTAAATCTAAAAATGCTCTAAAATGAATATCTATTAGTTAAAAATTAAATATAAAAAAATCTACTGGCTTTTCCTTCTATCCCCAGCAAAAGGAAGAAAAAAGGATTATAAATCATGATCAAGTGCATTTCATCCGAGTAATGAGTAATCAAGCTTAGTTGAAAGGATTTGAATACAGACAGGAATAAAACTCCCAAGATTTACAGGGCTCTTTCTCTTCATCTCCCTGTTTCCAATGGTCTGACCTGCCAATTCTAGCAACCTTAGCAACCCCAAATTGCTGTCTAACTTTCTATTGCCCAGATTCAATTTCTTTTATCCATTTAGACCAATGTTCTCTTCTTGGGCTTCACAGCCCACAAAATGGTTTTAAAACTGTGTGCAGGAAGAAAGCCAGTTCTATTTGTGCATTTTCCCTTTCTCCATTTTCTGAGCCATGTATTGGGTGTATCCAATCTCTTTAATTAGCTGTTGCTTCTATTCTGAATGTTTTTATAGTTGTTTGTACCAATTTTGGTTGTAGCCACTCCATCATGACCCAACGCACATATCTCTATAAATGCATTTTATGGGATCACTCTTTCTAACAAGTTGATAAGAGATTGGATTGGCTATACTGAATAGAAAGAGATAAAGTTATGTTGTAATTGTCCAAGCTAGAGGTAATAACAGATCTAGTATAATGGTGATAGTGCAGAAGAAGAAAAATAAACACTTGTGGAATATACAGTAAATAATATTGATATCATTTGAAATTTGATTATACATGACAATAAAATGAGAGGATTTAAAGTATAGCACAGTGTTCTGCTTTGTGACACATGATGGATAAGGATGTCTTTCATAATAGAAAACAGAGCAGATTTACAATGGTAATAACACTGAGAGTTTCTTTACTTTTCACTCTAAGTATTCAATTTCAGTGAAGATTTTTTCATCCTGCATTCTGTGTGTCCCATGAGGGTGTTTTATAAATATGTCCAATTTTTCTTTTTTCTCATTTAGATGGAACAGGTCTGAACTAGGGCAATAAAAGTAGGATTAGTATAGTAGGGAAAATACAGGAGAGATTAAAGGGGCAGAGTCAACTAAAATTAGTAACTAACCATATGTAAAGGATTAGGGCAAAATCTTCCCCAATGACTCAGCTGTAAAGAAAAAATTGTAGACAATACAGGAGAACCAGGAGACATGGGTTCAATCCCTGGGTCGAGAGATTCCTTGGAGGTGGAAATGGTAACCCACTCCAGTATTTTTGCAGGAAAATCCCATGGACAGAGGAGCTTGGTGGGCTACAGTCCATGGGGTTGCAAGAGTCGGACACAACTGACTGACCAAGCAAATACATAAAAGATCAGGACAAAAGAAGAGAGTAAAACAGCTCTTCAATTGATAGCATAAGCATGTGATTCAGAATTTTTACAATTTGCAGTTTCCTTTTTTTTCCCTTGCTGCTATGAAAACAGTAGGCTTTTTGGCATACATACATCTTTGCTGGAGGAAGTAAAAATTTATATGAGCCAAATTCTTCTTTGATTTTGTCTTTTTAAAAAATGTTAATTAAATTCTTTAAAATCACTAAATGTCTTATATATAGCAGCAATTAGATATCTTCTTATTGTTTCTGTGTCACTGAAAGAAAGATATTATTTCAGTTGAAATTTCAGAATCTACAGAAAACATGCCCTACATGACTATAACATTGAGCTTTTGAATATAATTGCTATGGAGTAAAATTTTCAAATTACAAAATGCAGTTTTTCATAGGATACCTCTGATATATTCCCTTCGCCAATAAAATTAATAGTCCCATATTTAAACCAATCAATATAGAATTTCTTAGAATATTATTCTTGAAACATGTATTTTCAATATAACCTGCTTATCTCAAATGGCTACTATTTTTACTTAAAACAAAGGCTTCCCTGTACTTCTTGGTCCCACTCTGAACTCATTCATAATCCATTTCTTCAAGCCCAGTAATACACACACACACACACACAAGTCATACACAGATGTATATGCACCTCACTGTGGGACCAGGGCCAAGCAGCAGTATTTGGATCATAAGCTAGACTACACAGTTCTTTACTTCACGGCCCTTTGTTTCAACAGCCATTTTCCCTTGCTAAAAAGGCTGTTTCTTTTCTCATGGTTGGCCCAACTCTAAGTCCCATGGCCAGTGATGAATCCCTAAAGTGCTGGATTGACAGAGAGGAAGGAACATGTTGAGGGGATTTTCTGCAGAGGTGCCTGAAATTAGACTGTTCATTGCTTGCTGAATTAGTGACATCCATTTCATCCTCTTCCTCTGCACTTAATGCTTTAATTTTACATCAAGTTACTATATTTGGTGAATAAAGTCAAATTTTAAATGGAAGTTTTTTTTTTTTTTTTTTTTTTTTTAGTGTGATCTTATCAGCCTTGCTTCCTCAAGTATTTACCTTCTTACCCCTTGGAACTTTTGATATTGTTTTTGATGTCTGACTTTGTCAAACAGGTGTTTTCTATTAATAGTTAAGATTTTAACAATATTTATGCATGCATGTGGACTCAGGCATGTTCGACTCTTCACAACCCCATGGTGTGTGTGTGTTTGTGTGTGTGTGTGTGCTCAGTTGTGTCTGACTGTTTGAAACCCCATGGACTGTAGCATGCCGTGCTCCTCTGTCTATGGAATTTTCTGAGCCAAGAATACTGGAGTGGGTTGCCATTTCCTTCTCCAAGGATCTTTCTGACCCAGGGATCGAATTCATGCCTCCTACATCTCCTGCGAACCTTATAGTCACTTATAAGATTTATTCTGGTTTAATCATATGAGAGTTCCTACACAGAAACCAGCATTCAAACTAATCAACTCACATGTTTCCTCCAATAATGAGAAATATGTCTGAAAATATTTGGACTGAAAATTTCCTAAGTCAGTATGAGAAACTGAAAAACCAAGCCAATTATTCTGGTTGATAAAATAGAATTTGTACATTTGAGGTATCAAGAAAAGAACAACATGAAAGATCTAAAATCATTGAATCATATATGTTCACCTTTTTATGCTTTAGATAGCATGAATTCAGTGTTTTAAGGGAGAATATGCAGGAACCTGAGATGTATTGAAGAATCATATCTATTGATTCTAATTGGTGATTACCTACAGAGAAGTCACATAAATGGGATGGCAGGAAATAGGGGTTGTGGGGGTGGATAGGAAAACAGCTGAAGGGACATTAAAAAAAGTACATTAATTTGGAAGGTGTGTCTTTACTTCTTTTGCAAACAATTAGCATATTTTATGTTAAAGATATTTCAGACATTTTGTATGCATTATTTCAGTGTACAAAACCTTCCAAACAAATGATTCTCGTTTTATAAAGAAAATGCGTAAGGAAATTTATTTGCTTAAGTTTACACAGCAAGTAAATGTAATACTCTGTTTTAAAGCTTATAGCTATGAAAGTGAAAGTGAAAGTCAGTCAGTCGTATCCAACTCTTTGGGACCCCATGGACTGTCCATGGAATTTTCTAGGCCAGAATACTGGAGTGGGTAGCCTTTCCCTTCTCCAGAGGATCTTCCCAACCCAGAGATCGAACCCAGGTCTCCCGCATTGCAGGCAGATTCTTTACCAGCTGAGCCACAAGAGAAGCCCAAGAATACTGGAGTGGGTAGCCTATCCCTTCTCCAGGGAATCTTTGCAAGCAAATTCTTTACCAACTGAGCTATGAGGGATGCCCTAAGTGTCTTCATTTTCTCTGTGGTATAATAGTCCATACTACAAATATACTTTATCTGTAGTCTAGATGATGAAATTTGGGTTGTTTCCAGTTTTTGTTGTTATGAATTGTCCTTCATTGAGCATTCCTAAACATATCTCTTCACAAGATTTTTCCTGTGTCCTGTCTTTTCTCTAAGGACCTACTGAAAAAAAAAAAAAAAGAGAGAGAAAATAAAATTAAAAAAATAACTGCATGCATTAGGAAAAACACTTCTGCTAAAATTATACTGAAAAAATAGTTTGAAATTATTGTAAAAAATTTAACTTTCACATACCCAATTACTTAGTGATTCCACTTCTGCAGGGATTTGTTCTGTCCCAGGTGGTGCAGTGGTAAAGAGTCTGCCTGCAAATTAAAGAGACTTGGGTTCAATTCCTGGGTGAGGAAGATCTCCCGGACGAGGAAATGGCACCCCCCTCCAGTGTTCTTGCCTGGAAAATTCCATGGACAGAGGAGCCTGGTGGGCTATAGTACATGGAGTCACAAAGAGTCGGACACGACTGGGCACAGAACAGGCCATTTATTAAACTCACTCCCATGCTCTAGTTTAACCTTAGGAAATACTTTCTAAAACTTATTTTTTAACTTTGATTCACTTTTCTTTGATTCTTTGGATATCACACAAACTCAATATATCCTTCCATAGACTCTTCACAGAGTTATACCAGTGACAAAAAAAAGGAAGTTTCCTACTGCTCTGACTTGTGGCTCATTCCTGCTTATCTAACAGTCAGTCATTCCCAAGAAAGCAACTTCTTACAGAAAAAAATTTAGTTGGGAAATAGAGAGACAGATGTAGAAAATAAGCCTATGGATACGAAAGGGGAGAGGGGGTGATATGAATTGGGACATTGGGATTAAAATACATACACTGTTATGTATAAAACAGAAAACTAATGAAAACCCATTGTGTAGTACAGAAAACTCTACTCAGTGCTCTGTGGAGACCTAAATGGGAAGGAAATCCAAGACAGAATATATACATACACACATACATACATATATATATATATATGTGGCCGATTCACTTTATTGTACAGAAGAATCTGACACAGCTGTGTAAAGCAAATATACTCCAACTTTAAAAAAAAAATTTAAAAATAAATAAACATAGAACAAGTTTAGTTAGTGAGAAAAGAGTATTTTGTCCTACCCACAAGATGTTCAGTGAAATGATACATTTTAATGCACCTAGTATTAGAATAAATACTGCCTCTTTGCAAAAATAAAAGAAAAAGCTTCTACCTTCCTATCAGGTCTGGCCAGGTAACATTACTTAACTCAAGAGAAAAGCTAAGGCCACAAGTATTTGATCTCATATTGTAACACTGAAACATCAGTGGAGATGATGAAATCTCTCTTTTCTCATCTGTCTTTGAACATAATTGTAATGAAAGTTGCTTTATTTCTGAAAAGACTCGAAGGTTTCCATGCCAAGCCATCAAGGATCATACTAACTGACATCTCATTTAAATCTACAATTATATGAAATAAAAAATAGTCAATTTTCCAGAAGTTAGAAGGAGGCTAATCCAGAACTTTTCCTCTGTATAAAAGGAGGTAATGATCACAACTGCATACTTTACCTTCTTTCTATTTTACTATTTCTAAGTTTTATCATCTTACTGTCTTATTATCTCTGAAACACAATCCAAGTGGTATCAGATGATCCTTTGAGATTCTGAGAAGAAAAAAGTAGAACTTCTATTCCTACTTAACTTTTTCTCATCCCCTTCCTAATTCTGTTTGTGAGTGTTTTTACAATATATACAAGAAATAACTAAATATATATGTGTAGATACATATCTATTGGGAAGTGGGGGTGAAGTTTCTTTTTGATGTGAGTACACATTTAAGCCTTCCTCAGTGATCAGTGCAAAGAAATAGAGGAAAACAATAGAATGGAAAAGACTAGAGACCTCTTCAAGAAAATTAGAGACACCAAGAGAATATTTCCTGCAAAGATGGGCTCCATAAAGGACAGAAATGGTATGGAGCTAACAGAAGAAGAAGAAGATACTAAGAAGAGGTGGCAAGAATACACAGAAGAACTATGCAAAAAAGATCTTCATGACCCAGATAATCACAATGGTGTGATCACTCACCTAGAGCCAGACATCCCAGAATGTGAAGTCAAGTGGGCCTAAGGAAGCATCACTATGAACAAAGCTAGTGGATGTGATGGAATTGCAGTTGAGCTCTTTCAAATCCTAAAAGATGATGCTCTGAAGGTGCTGCACTTGATATGCCAGCAAATTTGGAAAACTCAGTAGTGGCCATGGAACTGGAAAAGGTCAGTTTCCATTCCAATCCCAAAGAAAGGCAATCCCAAAGAATGCTCAAACTACTGCACAATTGAACTCATCACACATGCTAGTAAAGTAATGCTCAAAGTTCTCCAAGCCAGGCTTTAACAATACGTGAACCATGAACTCCCAGATGTTCAAGCTGGTTTTAGAAAAGGTAGAGGAACCAGAGATCAAATTGTCAACATCCACTGGATCATTGAAAAAGCAAGAGAGTTTCAGAAAAACATCTATTTCTGCTTTATTGACTATGCCAAAGCCTCTGACTGTGTGGATCACAATAAACTGTTGAAAATTCTTCAAGAGATAGGAATACCAGACCACCTGAACTGCCTCTTGAGGAATCTGTATGTAGGTCAGAAAGCAACAGTTAGAACTGGACATGGAACAGCAGACTGGTTCCAAATAGGAAAAGAAGTAGGTCAAGACTGCATATTGTCACCCTGCTTATTTAACTTACATGCAGAGTATATCATGAGAAATACTGGGCTAGATGAAACACAAGCTGGGATCAAGATTGCTGGGAGAAATATCAATAACTTCAGATATGCAGATGACACCACCCTTATGGCAGAAATTGAAGAACTAAAGAGCCTCTGATGAAAGTGAGAGGAGAGTGAAAAAGTTGGCTTAAAGCTCAACATTCAGAAAACAAAGATCATGGCATCTGGTCCCATCACTTCATGGCAAATAGATGGAGAAACAGTGGAAATAGTGTCAGACTTTACTTTTTTGGGCTCCAAAATCACTGAAGATGGTGACTGCAGCCTTGAAATAAAGACACTCCTTGGAAGAAAAATTATGACCAACCTAGACAGCACATTAAAAAAGCAAAGATGTATATGTACCACAGCTTCCTTATCCATTCATCTGCTGATGGGCATCTAGGTTGCTTCCATGTCCTGGCTATTATAAACAGTGCTGCGATGAACATTGGGGTGCACGTGTCTCTTTCAGATCTGGTTTCCTCAGTGTGTATGCCCAGAAGTGGGATTGCTGGGTCATATGGCAGTTCTATTTCCAGTATTTTAAGAAATCTCCACACTGTTTTCCATAGCGGCTGTACTAGTTTGCATTCCCACCAACAGTGTAAGAGGGTTCCCTTTTCTCCACACCCTCTCCAGCATTTATTGCTTGTAGACTTTTGGATAGCAGCCATCCTGACTGGCGTGTAATGGTACCTCATTGTGGTTTTGATTTGCATTTCTCTAATAATGAGTGATGTTGAGCATCTTTTCATGTGTTTGTTAGCCATCTGTATGTCTTCTTTGGAGAAATGTCTGTTTAGTTCTTTAGCCCATTTTTTGATTGGGTCATTTATTTTTCTGGAATTGAGCTTCAGGAGTTGCTTGTATATTTTTGAGATTAATCCTTTGTCTGTTGCTTCATTTGCTATTATTTTCTCCCAATCTGAGGGCTGTCTTTTCACCTTACTTATAGTTTCCTTTGTAATGCAAAAGCTTTTAACACCATGGAATATTACTCAGCCATTAAAAAGAATTCATTTGAACCAGTCCTAATGAGATGGATGAAGCTGAAGCCCATTATACAGAGTGAAGTAAGCCAGAAAGATAAAGAACATTACAGCATACTGACACATGTATATGGAATTTAGAAAGGTGATAACGATAACCCTATATGCAGAACAGAAAAAGAGACACAGAAATACAGAACAGACTTTTGAACTTTGTGGGAGAATGTGAGGGTGGGATATTTCAAAAGAACAGCATGTATACTATCTATGGTGAAACAGATCACCAGCCTAGGTGGGATGCACGAGACAAGTGATCCGGCCTGGTGCACTGGGAAGACCCAGAGGAATCGGGTGGAGAGGGAGGTGGGAGGGGGGATCGGGATTGGGAATACATGTAAATCCATGGCTGATTCATATCAATGTATGACAAAACCCACTGGAAAAAAAAAATAAAAATAAAATTAAAAAAAAAAAAAAAAAAGCAAAGATGTTACTTGGCCAACAAAGATCTGTCTAGTCTATGGTTAGACTAGAAAAAACCTTCAAGGCTATGGTTTTTCCAGTAGTCATGTATGGATGTGAGAATTGGACTATACAGAAAGCTGAGCACCGAAGAATTGCTTTTGAACTATGTTGTTGGAGAAGACTCTTGAGAGTCCTTTGGACTGCAAGGAGATCCAAACAGTCCTTCCTAAAATAAATCAGTCCTGAATATTCATTGGAAGGACTAATGTTGAAGCTGAAACTCCAATACTTTGGCCACCTGTTGCGAAGAGTTTACTCATTGGAAAGGACCCAGAGGCTGGGAAAGATTGAAGGCAGGAGGAGAACGGGACAACAGAGGATGAGATGGACATCTCCGACTCAATGGACGTGAGTTTGAGTAAACTCTGAGCGTTGGTGATGGACAGGGAGCCCTGGTGTGCTGCAGTCCATAGGGTCACAAAGAGTGTAACACGACTGAGTGACTGAACTGAACTGAACTGACACATTTAAGAAAGTTTAAGGAGGACTAGCCTAGGTTATTGGAGCAGGCAATGGCAACCCACTCTAGTACCCCTGCCTGGAAAATCCCATGGATGGAGGAGCCTGGTGGGCTGCAGTCCATGGGGTCGCTAAGAGACGGACACGACTGAGCGACTTCAGTTTCACTTTTCACTTTCATCCATTGGAGAAGGAAATGGCAACCCACTCCAATGTTCTTGCCTGGAGAATCCCAGGGATGGGGGAGCCTGGTGGGCCCTCATCTATGGGGTCACACAGAGTCGGACACGACTGAAGCGACTTAGCAGCAGCAGCAGCAGCCTAGGTTATTAAATTGTCTGTTTAACCTGCCTATAAATCACACCCCCAGTTCAACCCCTTTCACAGCTTTACTGAAGACTTTTTGAATGCCTAATCATTTTGACTCTCTGTAGAGTTACTTCTGATGAATTGCTAAAGCTTGATATTCAAGACCCTTTGTATTAATATTTCATCCCTCCTTAAAACCCAGTCTTAGTTCCAGCTGTAATTCTTGGAGTCTTCCCCCAGGGATACAGTGCTCTTGTTGTATTGTTCTCATTATTGTTTGTACATACTCTGATGCTCTTCTGGCCATTCAGCAATGTTCATTCTGCCTTGAACGTTCTCTGCTAAAAATTTCCTAATAGCTATACTCTGCTTAGTTATCAATGGGCAGCACTGAAATTTTTTCCTGTGAATTGAATGTTTACAGCACATTCAACTCTCTGTAAGCAACTACCCCTGGTCAATATATTTGTGTTTATATCTATCTCGTTCTAAACTCTAAGTTGAGAGAAGGAAGGGCCCATTTTCAATTATCTTACTACTTTGTAAGCACATTACTCATTGACAGTTCACCTAGTTGGTGTTTGGAAAGTATTCTTGGAATTATTTCAAATTCAATCAATAGGTAATGATAATAACTTAGTAATAAATACTAAGAAACATGTCTTGCTGGTTATTTGCTTCTAAAATAAAATAGTTCCCCTATATGCATTTGATGTGCATTTATATTGCTATTTACAGCTCTTCAAATGTGTCTAGCATTACAAATAAGATAACATTTGAAAAAGATTTCACGGATGTTCAGGGACATTTTCCTGTAAAATGATCTTTATGATGACCTTAAGAGGTATTTTGAGAACTCTCTAGTTATGTTCTTTTATGTTTCAATTATTTTATTTTAACTCAAATGGAAAGCCCTCAGAGAAGTAAATGGCTCATATTTTGTGAATTATGAGGCCCAAAAGACACCTCTTGGCAATTCACACAGAAATATATCATCATCATTATATTGCCTCTAAAGAGGTTGTTACGTTTAAATAAATAGGAACATAGAGATCCGTGTTATTGATGACTATTTTTATGAAGTTCTCCTCTGGCCAGTCCTGCTTTTTATAGAGCTTCACACAGTGTGAGAATTCCCTCACCTAAATTCCATACTAAAGTGGAGTAAGGTTATGACTCCCGTAGGTTTTATTGACAATATATTTATTACCTAAGGTGAGAGGTCTCTAGATTGTTCAAATATAAAATAAAATGCTGGTTAGACATATTTAGTGCAATTGTCTATATTACTTCCTTTTAGTAATTACTTAAAATTGACCCTAAATAACATAGGGGTTAGGAGGGCAGACCCACCCACCATAATGTTGAAATCCATGTATAACTATAGTTGGCCCTCTGTATCCATGATGTCACATCCAAGGATTCAAGTAACCACCGATTATGTAGCACTGTGGTACATATTTACTGAAAATAATCAGAATATACGTGGACTTGCCAGTTCAAACCCACATTGTTCAAGGGTCAACTGTATTTGTCTTTCCTATCTCCCCATAGGTTTACATTTTTATAGGTGATATAAACATTACTATTTAAATTATTTTCATATAAAGATTCACTTTTTAGATGCAACTGTTTGCAATATATAGTACTGTCTAATTTTTAGGTGAATGCCATTGTATCTTACATTATAGTCATATAATTTAATATAGAATAGATATAACATATTTCTTTTATTAATATTAGTAATGATGATGATGTCATGGTGGTAATGATAACAGGGTTGAGAGTGATGGCAATGATAATGTCAGTTCATATTAAATTTTCACATTAAGTGCCATACAATGAATTAAGTCCTTTCATAAATTAGCTCATTTAATCATCTTAACCATTCTATGAAGTAACTTATATTATCCTGTATTCTAAAATTAAGAAACTAAGTTTTAGAGGTGTTAACAGATTTGCCCAAAATAGCATATAGCAGACAGAGCTTTGATTCTAATTGAGGCCATCTCACTCGAGCTAAGTAGGCTATTTTATTTTATTTTATTTTTTTCATTTATTTTTATTAGTTGGAGGCTAATTACTTTACAATATTGTAGTGGTTTATGTCATTCATTGACATGAATTAACCATGGATTTACATGTGTTCCCCATCCTGATCCCCCCTCCCACATCCCTCTCCATCCCATCCCTCTGGGTCTTCCCAGGGCACCAGCCCTGAGCACTTGTCTCATGCATCCAACCTGGGCTGGTGATCTGTTTCACCCTTGATAGTATACTTGTTTCAGTGCTATTCTCTCAGAACATCCCACCCTCACCTTCTCCCACAGAGTCCAAAAGTCTGTTCTGTATATCTGTGTCTCTTTTTCTGTTTTGCATATAGGGTTATCGTTACCATCTTTCTAAATTCCATATATATGTGTTAGTATACTGTATTGGTCTTTATCTTTCTGGCTCACTTCACTCTGTATAATGGGCTCCAGTTTCATCCATCTCATTAGAACTGATTCAAATGAATTCTTTTTAATGGCTGAGTAATATTCCATGGTATATATGTACCACAGCTTCCTTATCCATTCGTCTGCTGATGGGCATCTAGGTTGCTTCCACGTCCTGGCTATTATAAATAGAGCTGCGATGAACATTAGGGTACACGTGTCTCTTTCAATTCTGGTTTCCTCGGTGTGTATGCCCAGAAGTGGGATTGCTGGGTCACATGGCAGTTCTATTTCCAGTTTTTTAAGGAATCTCCACACTGTTCTCCGTAGTGGCTGTACTAGTTTGCATTCCCACCAACAGTGTAAGAGGGTTCCCTTTTCTCCACACCCTCTCCAGCATTTATTGCTTGTAGACTTTTGGATAGCAGCCATCCTGACTGGCGTGTAATGGTACCTCGTTGTGGTTTTGATTTGCATTTCTCTGATAATGAGTGATGTTGAGCATCTTTTTATGTGTTTGTTAGCTAGCTGTCTGTATGTCTTCTTTGGAGAAATGTCTGTTTAGTTCTTTAGCCCATTTTTTGATTGGGTCATTTATTTTTCTGGAATTGAGCTTCATAAGTTGCTCGTATACTTTTGAGATTAATCCTTTGTCTGTTGCTTCTTTTATACTTTATTTAAAAGACAGCCCTCAGAATGGGAAAAAAATAAAGTATCTGTTTTTGAAAATTGAAAGACTTAATGATGAATGTTTCTTTCATAACTTCACAAAGCCTCAGTTCTTCATCTGTATAATGGCCATAATATCTAACTCATTTAAGTTATAAGAAACAGTTTTATAGTTGCTATTATGGGCTGAATAATCTCCCCTTGAAGTTCATATTTTCAAGCCCTCACCCCCAAAATCTCAGAATGTGACTGCGTTTGGAGACAAGGTCTTTACAGAGGTAATCAAATTTAAATGAGGCTGTTAGGGTGGCCCTAATTCAATCTGAATGGTGTCCTAATAAGAAGAGGAAATACAAGGAGAGATACCAGGGGTATTTATGCCATGTGAAGAGGCAGCCAGCAGGTAGCTGTCTGCAAGCTCAGGAAAGAGACCTACAACAAACCTCTGCAAAATAGCACTTCTAGCACTTTGATCTTGGACTTCTAGCCTCCAGAACTGTGAGAAAATAAAGTTCTTAAAGTTGCTTAAGCCACCCAGTTTATGGTATCTTATGTGGCAATGCTAGCAAATGAATACACGTATACATACTAAAATGCATGTACATTTATCTGTGTGTGTGCCTAGCAAAAGTTAGTGGTTATCATTGATCTCGCATATGTAATCCACCATCTAGAAAAGTGCTGAGAAAAGGTGCTCAGATGTTTACTAGTGAATTTATTAATTTTTCATATATATTAATTCTCTCCTCCATATATAAGTTCCTCCAGAGAAGCAATACTTTTTTGATTAGAGAAATTGAACAGAAAATGAACACTGATTGATGAAAGAATTCTTGTTCCTCCAGTGTAAATCTAACTTGAAAATTATTTTAAGGTAGGAGTATTGAGATAAAATTTAGGAGAGTAAAATTTTCCCTTTTGAAATACAGAGTCAATACATTTTAATAAACTAACCACCAGCTAACTACCAACATGATCTAAATATAGAAAATTTCCATCATCCCCAAAACTTCCCCTGTGTTTCCTTGGATTCAAACCTTTCCCCTCCTTACAGCGCCTGGAAGTCATAGATGTAATTTCCTACTTCTTGCTTAATTTCCCATAGCTTTTCCTCTTCCATAACAGTACATGCATGGAATCAAACAGTAAGTAGCCATTTGGACTTGACCTCTTTTACTTAGCATATAGTTTTTAAGAATTAGTCATCTTGCCATGTATATCTAAATACATGCATGCTCAGTCATGTCTGACTCTTTGTGACCCCATGGACTGTAGCCTGTCAGGCTCCTCTGTTCATGGGATTTTCCAGGCAAGAATAATGGAGTGAGTTGCCATTTTCTACACCAATGTGTATCTGAAGTGTGGTCCTTTTCACTGCTAAACAGTGTTCTGTATATAGATATATCACAATTTATTTAGCCATTCACTAGTTGATGGGAATTTGAGTTGTTTCCAGAATTTGACAGCTGAGAGAGTCATGTACAGGTCCTGGTGTGGGAAATGTGTTATTATTCTTGGAGAGATATCAAGGAGCAGAATTTCTGAGCCATAAGATAAGTGTATGTTTAGCTTTATTAGAAAATGCCAAACAATTTTTCAGAGGGGTTGTAACATTTTACAGTCCCACCAGCAGTGCATTTATAGTTAGTTTATGACAGTTCCAGTTACTTCACATTTTTACCAAACTCGATACTATCAATTTTTGGATGATTTTGGCCATAAACATTATCATAATTTGGTCCACTGCACATTCCTCTAAGGTTGAATTCCAGTGATACTGAACATATGTTCATGTGTTTATTGATGGTTTATATGATATCTATTGGGCTTCCCAATGACACTAATGGTAAAGAACACACCTGGCATTAAGAGACCTGGGTTTAATCCCCGGGTCAGGAAAGTCCCTTGGAGGAGGCAATAGCAATCCGCTCCCATATTCTTGCATGACTGGAGAATTTCATGGACAGAGGAGCCCGGCAGTCTATTGTCACAGAGTCGCAGGGTTGGACGTGACTGAGCGCACACACACATACTCCTGAGGGTAGCTCTTCCCTGCCCCGCTCTTAGTCTTTCTTGGGTAGAAATCATCCAGTAGATGTGTATGAGAAAGAAAAGGAAAGTGAATGCACACTCCTTTGAGTTTGGATTTTTGAGGGGTTCTAAATTTCATTCTAGCCCAAACCCAACCTTTAATAATATATTAAATTTTAAGTGTTTTCTTCTTACCTCCCTGTCCCTCACCATCTCCTGGAGTTTGCCCAAGTTCATGTCCATTGAATCAGTGATACCATCCAGCCAAGAGTCTTCTCCAGCACCACAGTTAGTTCAAAGGCATCAATCAATTCTTTGGCACTTTGCCTTCTTCATGGTCCAGCTCTGACATCTGTATATGACTACTGGAAAGACCATAGCTTTGATCAAATGAAGAGTCTAGGGGCTTATGTACTTATACAAGATGATGGCTCACAGTCAGGAGTTGGTGATGAGGAACAAAGGTGTTAAGATCTTGATTTCTTTCTCTTGCATTGCTTTAAGGATAGTCATAGGCTGGCATCAGTAACCCAGTAATTGAGTCTCGCAGTTAAGTGGCTCTGTGGCCTTCTTCCTGATATGTCACTACAAGGGGAAAGGTGTAACACCATATACAGGATGTATTTAGTATAGATTCAAAGGAAAATAGGTGAATTGTAGCTCCTGGAGAGTTATTGTCCAGTCCCTCAGGCACGTTTGACTCTTTGTAACCCCATGGACTGCAGCACGCTAGGCTTCCCTGTCCTTCACCAGCTCCCAGAGCTTGTTCAAATTCATCTCCATTGAGTCGGTGATGCCATCCAGCTATCTCATCCTCTGTCATCCCTTTCTCCTCTTGCCTTCAATCTTTCCAGGCATCAAGGTCTTTTAGAATGAGTTGGCTCTTTGCATCAGGTGGCCAAAGTATTGGAGCTTCAGCATCAGTCCTTCCAATGAATATTCGAGACTGATTTCCTTTAGGAGGGACTGGTTGGATCTCCTTGCAGTCCAAGGGACCCTCAAGAGCCTTCTCCAACACCACAGTTCAAAAGCTCCAATACTTCCATGCTCAGCTTTCTTTATGGTCCGACTCTCACATCCATACATGACTACTTGAAAATCATAGCTTTAACTATACAGACATTTGTCGACAAAGCAATGTCTCTGCTTTTTAATATGCTGTCTAGGTCTGTCATAGCTTTTCTTCCAAGGAGCAGGCGTCTTTTAATTTCATGGCTGCAGTCACCGTCTTCAGTGATTTAGGGGTCCAAGGAAATAAAGTCTGTCACTGATTCCAGTTTTCCCCCATCTATTTGCCATGAGGTGACGGGACTGGATGCCATGATCTTTGTTTTTTGAATGCTGAGTTTTAAGCCAGCTTTTTCACTCTCCTCTTCCACCTTCATCAAAAGGCTTTTTAGTTCCTCTTTGTTTTCTACCATGAGGGTCGTGTCATCTGCATATATGAGGTTATTGATATTTCTCTGGGCAATCTTGATTTCAACTTGTATTCTGGCAATCTTGATTTCAGCTCCACCCTGACATTTCGCATGATGTACACTGCATATAAGTTAAATAAGCAAGGTGACAATATATAGCCTTGACATACTCCTTTCCCAGTTTTGAACCAGTCTACTGTTCCATGTCCAGTTCTAACTATTCTTGCTAGTGGACAGAAAAGCTAACTTAGTTACAGACATGCAGAGTTAGCAGCAGTTAAAGGGAAAAAAGGCTCCAGCAATACGTGAACCGTGAACTTCCAGATGTTCAAGCTGGTTTTAGAAAAGGCAGAGGAACCAGAGATCAGATTGCCAACATCCACTGGATCATCAAAACAGCAAGAGATTTCCAGAAAAACATCTATTTCTGCTTTATTGACTATGCCAAAGCCTCTGACTGTGTGGATCACAATAAACTGTGGAAAATTCTGAAAGAGATGGGCATACCAGACCACCTGACCCACCTCTTGAGAAACCTATATGTAGGTCAGGAAGCAACAGTCAGAACTGGACATGGAACAGCAGAGTGGTTCCAAATAGGAAAAGGAGTACGTCAAGGCTGTATATTGTCACTCTGCTTATTTAACTTATGTGCAGAGTACATCATGAGAAACGCTGGGCTGGAAGAAGCACAAGCTAGAATCAAGATTGCCGGGAGTAATATCAATAACCTCAGATATGCAGATGACACCACCCTTATGGCAGAAAGTGAAGAGGAACTGAAAAACCTCTTAATGAAAGTGAAAGAGGAGAGTGAAAAAGTTGGCTTAAAACTCAACATTCAGAAAACTAAGATCATGGCATCTGGTCCCATCACTTCATGGGAAATAGATGGGGAAACAGTGGAAACAGTGTCAGACTTTATTTTTTGGGGGGCTCCAAAATCACTGCAGGTGGTGACTACAGGCATGAGATTAAAAGACACTTACTCCTTGGAAGGAAAGTTATGACCAACCTAGTTAGCATATTTAAAAGCAGAGACATTACTTTGCCAACAAAGGTCCGTCCAGTCAAGGCTGTGGTTTTTCCAGTGGTCATTTATGGATGTGAAAGCTGGACTGTGAAGAAAGCTGAGCGCTGAAAAATTGATGCTTTTGAACTGTGGTGTTGGAGAAGACTCTTGAGAGTCCCTTGGACTGCAAGGGGATCCAACCAGTCCATCCTGAAGGAGATCAGTCCTGGGTGTTCATTGGAAGGACTGATGCTGAAGCTGAAACTCCAGTACTTTGGCCATCTCATGTGAAGAGTTGACTCACTGGAAAAGACCCTGATGCGGGGAGGGATTTGGGGCAGGAGGAGAAGGGGACGACAGAGGTTGAGATGGCTGGATGGCATCACTGACTCAATGGACATGAGTTTGAGTAAACTCCAGGAGTTGATGATGGACAGGGAGGCCTGGCGTGCTGCAATTCATGGGTCGCAACTGAACTGACCTGAACTGAAAGGAAAAAAACTAGGAATGTTCAAGGCTGCTCACTGTTCTATTTTCTTGTTCTCAAGAAAGGGAAAAAAAAAAAAACAACTCAGTCCTCTTTTTTTTCCTTTTCATTGCAACAATTACCCTTTTCTTCTTTTTAAGGTGAGAGTTACTTTCTCTTGCAGACTTTTTATATCCTAAATGGAAGCACAGCTCCCTACTGAACTTTTTTTGAGGAGTTTCCAAATATGAGTTTTGCTATATTGAGATAGTTGAATGCAAATGAAGAAAACAAATGGTACTTTTTATGCATAAGTCCAATTAATGTATTTTACATAGGTTATTTCCTTTCACTTGAAATGTGTATTTCTATATGTTGTATCACTAACGATTTACATGAAAAGAAGTTTTAAAAGTTAAGAACACACAAATAAGTTTTAAAACTAATTTTATTTCATCAAGAATATTTTATTTCATAGTTATACTTCTGATACAAACTCATATTAGAAATTGAATTTGCATTGTGAAACAATATTAGAGAATCAAGATTTAAGGTTTTTTAAGGTAAAAATAATTTACCTAACACCCAGAGTGTTCTCAATGCTCTGTGAAATTTGCTAGATAGCCAGAAGGAAAATATAGCTTCATACTTTCCAAGTGACTTAGAAAATAGAATAATAAATTTCATTATTATACAATGAGATGTATTTACCTAGAGCATGCTTTTAAAAAAGAATACTGGTAAAGTAATAGAATTTGACAGGCTGAATGTCAGATCTATTAGCCTACTATACCCATTCACTAAAAAGAGAAACAAAAGAGTATTTTTTAATTTATTTTTTGAAGGATAATTGCTTTACAGAATTTTGTTGTTTTCTGTCAAACCTCAACGTGAATCAACCATAGGTATACACATACCCCCTCTCTTTTGAACCTCCCTCCCCATCCCACCCCACTAGGTTGATACAGAGCCCCTGTTTGAATTTCCTGAGCCAGACAGCAAATTCCCGTTGGCTATCTATTTTATACATGGTAATGTAAGTTTCCATGTTACCCTTTACATACATCTCACCCTCTCCTCCCCTCTCCCCATGTCTATAAATCTATTGTCTATATTTGTTTCTCCATTGTTGCCCTGTAAATAAATTCTTCTGTATCATTTTTCTAGATTCCATATATATGCATTAGAATGTGATATTTACCTTTCTGTTTCTGACTTACTTCAGTCTGTATAATAGGTTCTAGGTTCATCCACCTCATTAGAACTGACTCAAAGGCATTCCTTTTTATGGCTGAGCAATATGCCATTATATTGCTTCTTTATCCATTGAGATGGCTGGATGGCATCACTGACTCAATGGACATGAGTTTGAGTAAACTCCAGGAGTTGATGATGGACAGGGAGGCCTGGCGTGCTGCAATTCATGGGTCGCAACTGAACTGACCTGAACTGAAAGGAAAAAAACTAGGAATGTTCAAGCCTGCTCACTGTTCTATTTTCTTGTTCTCAAGAAAGGGAAAAAAAAAAAACAACTCAGTTTTTTTACCACAGCTTCTTTATCCATTCATCTGTCGATGGACATCTAGGTTGCTTCCATGTTCTCGCTATTGTAAATAGTGCTGCAATGAACAATGGGATACATGTGTCTCTTTCAATTTTGATTTCCTTAGGGTATAAGCCCAGGAGTGGGATTTCTGGGTCATATGGTGGTCCCATTCCCAGTTTTTAAAGGAATTTCCATACCATCCTCCACAGTGGCTGTATCAATCCACATTCCCACCGACAAACAGTGCAAGAGCATTCCCTTTTCTCCACATCCTCTCCAGCATTTATTGTTTGTAGATTTTTTGATGATGGCCATTCTGACCAGTGTGAGGTAATATCTCATTGTAGTTTTGATTTATATTTCTCTAATAATGTGCGATGTTGAGCATCTTTTCATGCATTTGTTAGCCATCTGTATGTCTTTGGAGAAATGTCTGTTTAGGCCTTTTCCCAGTTTCTGGTTGGGTTTTTTTTTTTTTTTTTCTGGTATTGAGTTCTATGAGCTGCTTGTATATATTGGAAATTAATCCTTTGTCAGTTGTTTCATTTGCTTTTATTTTCTCCAATTCTGAAGGTTTTCTTTTCACCTCGCTTAGTTTCCTTTGCTGTGTAAAATCTTTTAAGTTTAATCAGGTCCCACTTGCTTACTTTTGTTTTTATTTCCCTTACTCTAGGAGGTGGGTCATAGAGGATCTTGCTTTGATTTATGCCATCAAGTGTTCTGCCTATGTTTTCCTCTAAGAGTTCTATAGTTTCTGAGCATTTAATCCATTTACATTTAAAGTAATATATGATATATATGTTCCTATTGCCATTTTCTTAATTGTTTGGGGTTGATTTTGTAGACCTTTTTCTTCTCTTGTATTTCTTGACTATATAAGTCCCTTTAACGTTTGTTGTAAAGTTGGTTTGGTGGTACTGAATTCTCTTCACTTTTGCTTCTATGAAAAGCTTTTTATCTTTCCATCAATTTTGAATGAGATCCTTGCTGGGTACAGTAATCTTAGTTGTAGATTTTTCCCTTTCAGAACTTTATATATATCCTGCCATTCCCTTCTGGCCTGCAGAATTTCTGCTGAAAGATCAGTCATTAAGTGCATGGGGTTTCCCTTTATGTTACTTGTTGCTTCTCCCTTGCTGCTTTTAATATTCTATTCATTCTTTGTATTTAGTCTTTGTTAGTTTGATTAGTATGTGTCTTGGCATGTTTCTCCTTGGATTTATCCTGTGTGGGACTGTTTATGCCTCTTGGACTTGATTGGCTATTTCCTTTTCCATGTTGGGGAAATTTTCAACTATAATCTCTTCAAAAATTTTCTCATACCCTTTCTTTCCCTCTTCTTCTGGGACCCCTATAATTCAAAGGTTGGTATGTTTGATATTGTGCCAGAGGTCTCTGAGACTATCCCCAGTTCTTTTCATTCTTTTTACTTTATTTTGCTCTTCAGAAGTTGTTTCCACCATTTCATCTTCCAGCTCACTGATTCATTCTTGTGCTTCAGATTTTCTGCTATTTAATTCTTCAAGAGTATTTTGAATTTCAGTACTTGTGTAACTTGTCTCTGCATGCTTATTCTTCAGTTCTTCTAGGTCTTTGTTATTTGATTCTTGCATTTTCTCCATTTTGTTTTCAAGGTTTTTGATCATCTTTACTCTCATTATTCTGAATTCATTTTCAGGTAGTTTGCCTATTTCCTCTTCATTTATTTGTATTTCTGTGTTTCTAATTTGTTCCTTCATTTGGGTAGTATTCTTCTGCCTTTTCATTATTTATTTATTTATTAATATTGTGTTTGAGGTCTCCTTTCCCCAGGCTTCAAGGTTTAATTTTTTCTTCTGTTTGTTTTCTGCCTTCCTAAAGTTGGTCGAACTGAACTGAAAGTTGGTCCAGTGGTTTGTGTAAGTTTCCTATAGAGTGAGGTTTCTGTTGGGTTTTTTTTGTTTGTTTTTCCTCTGGTAGGCAAGGCTGAGTGATGTCGTAATCCTGTCTGCTGATGATTGATTTGTGTTTTTGTTTTGTTTGTTGTTTTGATAGGGATTCTGCACAGTATGCTACTGGTGTTTGGGTGATGCCAGGTCTTGTATTCAAGTGGCTTCCTTTGTGTCAGTTCTCATTATTTGATGCTCCATAGGGTTAGTTCAGTTCCCTGGTGGCTCAGACGGTAAAACATCTGCCTACAATGCGGGAGACCCAGGTTAGTTCTCCGTAGTCTAGGGTCTTGCAGGGCTTGATCTCTGGTCAGGAATGAAGATTCCAAAAGTGGTTTGTTATGGTATTAAGTGAGGTTAAAACAAATACCCAAAACAAGAAACCAAAGATGAACTCCAGACAAATGGCAGTTACAAAATCAGGCAAATAGTAATTAAAATAGTGAAATATACACATATACATATACATCATGAGCAAAGCCAAAACAGTCCACCAAAAATAAAGTATGGTAGATTGACCCAGCGAACAAAGGAAATAAAAAATTATATTTACCAGTTAAGAACAAAACTAACTAAAGCACAAACTGGGAAACAAAACTAAAGCAAGGTGTCAAGTGGTGAATAAAGTAATGAAAACAAAACTAACAAAACGTTGAGAGGAAAGGAAAGAAAGAATAGATATGCAAAGTTAAACAGAGGTAGATGAAGAAGATTTACATACATTGAAGATTAACAGCAAGGGGAAAAGAGCAGTAGGAAAGGCAAACAAAGGAATAAATGTAGAAAGCTGTAATAGTTTTTTTATAAAAAATTAAAATTATAAAAAAGAGGAAAAAAATGGAAGAAGAAAGAAAAAGGGAGGGAGGGGAAAGAAAAGAAAACTCCACAAAACTGCAAAAGCCCAATGTAGAGGCAGAGTTTTATAACAACAATAAAAAGTATGACTGGGTATACATGTATATGTATACACCCATAAGCAAAATTGAAAGTCCAACAAAAATAAAGCATAAGAGATTTACCTGGCAAACAAAGAAAGCCAAAAATTATATCTACCAGAACAAAACTAACTAAAACACAAACTGGAAAACAAAACTAAAGCAAGGTGCCAATTGGGAAATAAAGCAATGAATACAAAACTAACAAATATGTTGAGAGGAAAGGAAAGAAAGAAAAGAAAGAAATAACAGCTATGCAAAGTTAAACAGAGGTAGACAAAGAAGATTTATACACACTAAAGATTAACTGCAAAGGGAAAAGAACAGTAGGAAAAGCAAACAAAGGAAAAAATGTAGAAAAATAATAATAGGTTTAAAAAATTGAAAATTAAATTAAAAAAAAAAAAAAAAAGGAACACTCCATAGAACTGCAAACCCAGTGTAGAAGCAGAGGTTTATAACAACAATAAAAAATGTTACTGAGAAAAAAAAAAAAAAGCTCAAAAGCTTGTTTAGATTTCATAGTGTCAATAAAATCAACAACTACAACAGAAGGGTGGGTGGGGGCGGGGAATGCGGGAAAAAAAGAAGAAAAAAATCCAAAAGAATCTACAGAACAAGTAAAAACATAAGAATAACAAATGTTTCTCTTGAGTCACTGCCGTCACAGCCCACCTCACCTCCTAGGATGCCTTTAACACTGTTCTGATCTCCGGACCTGCTGTGGGGGCAGCTCAGGGTCTAATCTGGTCCTACTCCCGTGTGTTCTTGCCTCCAATGTCCACAGCTATCAGAACTAGTGCATTTTCTTTTGGGGGAGCTCTCAATGCCCTTTTATACATTCCATAGACACAGAGTCTGCCTAGATGATTGTATGGATTTGATCTGCAGCTTGTACAGCTGGTGGGAGGGTTTTGGGTCATCTTCCTCAGCCACACTGCCCCTGAGTTTCAATTGTGGCTTTATTTCCACCTCTGCATGTAGGTCGTCCACTGGGGTTTGCTCCTGAGGCTGCCCTGGAGGACTTGGGTTTGCCCCCGTGAGGGCCAGGTGTGGAGGTGGTGCAGCTGCTTGGGTCACAGGGGTTCTGGCAGCACCAGGTACTCAGGGGAGTTGGTGGCTAGGGCAGAAGGAAATACAGTGCTCTAGAAGGGAATGGCAACCAGTGTTGGCCCCTGCACTCCAGTATTCTTGCCTGGAGAACCCCCCTCCCTGCCAGAGAAGCCTGGCAGGCCACAGTCTACAGGGTCGCAGAGTCCAGACACGACTGAAGTGACCCTGCAGCATAGAAGTAAGATTTTTTTTTTTTTTTTTTTTCTGCCTGTGGCAGCTCTGCCCCCGTGAGAGGTGTGCATGAAGGCACACATCTACTGGGCTTGCAGGGACCCAGGTGGCCCCAGGTGTGTGGGGACACGGACTGCCTCCACCACAGGAGTTACGTCCCTAACAGAGTCTGTTTTCAAGCCTCTTGTAGCTGGCGATCATAAGGCCTCTTTGGCCAGTCTTCTTTAAGAGCTCTGCCCATTCGGGCACTTAGAGGGCTCCCTTGTCTTGGGCCCTTCTCTGTTGTTTTGCTTGTCAGGCACATGAGGACCCCCCTGGCTGGGGTCCTACTCTGTAGTTCAGTGCATCAGGCATTTGATGGGCCACCCTCTCTACTGTTCAGCCGCCAATGCTGGTGTGTGAGAAGAGAGAGGCTGTGGTGATGGCTCCACCCCCCCAAGCATGACTGAACAGTATCACTTTGCTTCCATGGCTGCCTGGCTTCCTTCCATAGGCATTTCCTACCACAGTCTCCTCCCTCACATCCCATGGACCCGTCTCTCCGTAGTCCACAGTAGCTCTTGCCCTGGCATTACTCCACAATCTCTAAACTCCAGCTCCCAGCTGCTTCACCTTCCAGGGGATCCATGTCCCTCCCTGGGCTATGTATGGCTGTGGCAAGGACTGTCTCATTCTCATTCCATTTAGGTTGTCACAGATCAGCTGTTTCACCCTCAGCCTTAAACGTTTCTCCTCTAATTCATACAATTGACCTGATGTGGGGTTCAGATCCCTGTTTCAGTTCCCCCACCTGCCAAGGGCAGGTCCAGTCCTTTTAACATTCCTCTTTTTCCCCATAGTTCCTTTGTCCTACAAAGTTTTGTGTGGTTCTATATATTCTTTGCCACTGGTCAGCTACTCCTATCCAAGGTCAGCTGGTGTTCTGCATGCACTTTCATGTCTGAAGTGTATTCCTGGTGTATTCATGGAGAGATGTACTGCACGTCCACCTGCTCCTCTGCCATCTTGTTCTCTGCAAGAGAGAAACAATAGACTATTAAACAGCAAATGTAGCAATGTCTCAATCAAGAGCAAGCCGAACGGAAAGAGGAAATGCTGCATACTTACTTATAACAAGAGGCTGCTAGTGGCTTGAGAAACTCTGAAGCCTGTGTAGGGAATATTTTCTAATCAGACTTCCCAAGGAGAATGTTCTCGGGGTAAAAGCAAAATCAGGAAAGTACTATATCTTTTGAAATCTCCTTACAAGGACTGAACATTTACTCCCCCAACCAATCCTTGATGGCTCATCAGGGTGTGAAACAATTGCAATATTTTGTTACATTACCAAGAAAAGACAATGAACTGAATGCACCAACAAAGTAGAGATGAACAGAAAATGTTAGATTGTTCAGAAGGCTCTTGTTTCCTGGGATTTTTATTAAAAGCTTCCAAATACTGACAAATCCACTTTCTAATATAAATTTCAGTAAAAGGCATATAACCACTAAACAGCAAATGTGCTGGTGTTATGTTGGTAAACGGTCTGAACTCAATCTTTCTTCAAATATGGACAGGAGAATAGAAAATTAATATTCTTCCAACTTCTTTGCCATTTTACGAATTTCATAAAATAGAAAGCATCTTCTCCTGGACACATTTTAGGAAAACCCAGCCTTTTCTCTTTAGTCCACACTGAAAGCATGGGAAAAGCCTAGAAAAAGTGAAAACAGTTCCTTCTCTCTTGTCTCATAGATACCACCACAACCCACTCACAAAAACATAATGACAGAGGTAATGCAAAAGGTAACTAGCCTCTCTCCTATGATTAACAATTATTACATTGCTTATTGCTCTGCCATTGTGTGTCCTTGGATGAAATCTTATCTGTTCAGTTACATCTTGTAAAAGAATGCAAAAAAAAATCAGATAAGGGATTAGAACCATATAGTCCCATTGACACATGATGACCCTTTTTGCATAAATACAATACAACCTCAACCTGGATTGATTGCAAGCCTTAAGGGCTTGAGGCAAGATGACCTTGAAAAGAATGGATTTTATTTAGCTGTCTCAGTAGTCACACTTCCACTTCTCAGCGGCACACACACTGCAGGTTTGTGTGCCTCAGAACTTTCCTCATTAGGTTCTACATGAGATTTAATGTTAAATGATGATATCCCTGAGAACGATAAATATAATATTACTCAACCCAACCTGAAACATTTTTTTAAAAACTCTTATAGTACTGTAAGCTTTTACCACATGGCCACTGAATATAGGCTATTTGGAGGTAATAATGCTGTAAAAACAATATTGCATATGAATCTGGAATGTTAGGTCTATGAAGCAAGGTAAACAGAAGATGGCAAGAGTGAACATCGACATGTTAGGAATCAGTGAACTAAAATGGACTGGAATGGGTGAATTTAATTCAGATGATCATTATATCTGCTACTGTAGGCAAGAATCCCTTAGAAGAAATTGAGTAGCCCTCATAGTCAACAAAAGCATCCAAAATGCAGTACTTGGGTGCAATCTCAAAAATGACAGAATGACCTCTGTTCATTTCTAAGGCAAACCATTCAACATCACAGTAATCCATGTTTATACCCCAACCATTAATGCCAAAGAAGCTGAAGTTGAACAGTTCTTTGAAGACCTATAAGACTTTCTAGAACTAACAACACACAAAAAAAGATGTCCTTTTCATCATAGAGGACTGGAATGCAAAAGTAGAAGGTCAAAAGATACCTGGAGTAACAGGTAAGTTTGGCTTTGGAGTACAAAAATGAAGCAGGGCAAAGGCTAACAGAGTTTTGCCAAGAGAATGAATTGGTCATAGCAAACACCTTCTTCCAACAACACAAGAAATGACTCTATACATGGACATCATCAAATGGTCAATACCAAAATTAGATTGATTGTATTCTTTACAGCCAAAAATGGAGAAGCTCTATACAGTCAGCAAAAACAAGACCTAGAGATGACTGTGGCTCAGATCATTAGATCCTTATTGCAAAATTCAGGCTCAAATTGAAGAAAGTAGGGAAAACCACTAGGCAATTCAAGTATGACCTAAATCAAATCTCTGATGACTATACAGTTGAGGTGATGAATAGATCCAAGGAGTTAGATCTGATAGATAGAATGCCTGAAGAACTATGGACAGAGGTTTGCAACATTTTACAAGGAGGCAGTAACCAAAATTATCCCCAAGAAAAAGAAAAGGAAGAAGGTAAAGTGGTTGTCTGAGAAGGCCTTACAAATAGCTCAGAAAAGAAGTGAAAGGCAAAGGAGAAAGATAAAGATATACCCAACTGTTGAGGTAGTCTTGAGTGCGGATTGGAAAAGAATTTCCAGACACAGCATGTTTCGGAAAAGAGTGAATTTATTAAGAACAAAAAGCAGAGATAAAGTGGGCACTGTGAGCACAGTAGGCTTACCTCCTTACAAGCCAGGGAGAGTTGACAATTTTCATGGGTTTATAGCCAATTTTTGTAGCCTCAAAACAAAGAAAATTCCTGCTAGAAGGTTGATGTTAGGTGATTGGTTGGGGTTCTATAGGGTATTTACTGTAGTGGGCATCCTTGCCTAATTGGGAATCAGGGAGCTTGTTAGGTTGTCAGGGGGGTTTTATCAACAGTTACAGAAGGACTCAGTAAGCTTCAGAGATGTCCTTGATTTTGAGCTCTGCTTCTGTGGCCTTCATGCAATGCCTTCCACCTGTGGCCTTTGGGACAGAACTCAACACAAACTGAATGCAGAGTTTCAGAGAATCACAAGGAAAGATAAGAAAGCCTTCTTAAGTGACCAGTTCAAAGAAATATAGAAAAACAGTAGAATGGGAAAGACTAGAGATCTCTTCAAGAAAACTAGAAATATCAAAGGAACATTTCATGCAAAGATGGGCACAATAAAGGACAGAAATGACAAGGATATAACAGAAGCAGAAGAGATTAAAAAGAGGTGGCAAGAATACATAGAACTGTGCAAAAATGTTTTTAATGACCTAGATAATCAAGATGGTGTGATCACTCACCTATCCTTGAGTGTGAAGTTAAGTGGGCCTTAGGAAACATTACTACAAACAAAGCTAGTGGAGGTGATAGAATTCCAGCTGAGCTATTTCAAATCCTAAAAGATGATGCTGTGAAAGTGCTGCACTCAATATGCCAGCAAATTTGGAAAACTCAGCAAACCAGTCCATCCTAAAGGATATCAGTCTTGAATATACATTTAAAAGACTGATGCTGAAGCTGAAACTCCAATACTTTGGCCACCTGATGCAAAGAGCTGATTCACTGGAAAAGATCCTGATGCTAGGAAAGATTGAGGGCACAAGGAGAATGGGATGACAGAGGATGAGATCGTCGGATGGCATCACTGACTCAGTGGACATGGGTTTGAGCAAACTCAGGGAGATAGTGAAGGACAGGGAAGCCTTACATGCTGTAGTTTAAGGAGTCACAGAGAATTGTACAAGACTTGGTGACTGAACAACAGGAACAAATTACTCAAGAGACAGAATGATTGATTCTTTGCTAAATGTCAGGCTAATTTTAAATAATCTTGTGCAACATACATTTTCTTTTTCTGAATTTAGGGAGGAGCTGAGAAAAAATGGAGCAAAACTGGTGTAGTAAATCCACAATTTTTATACCTTCTTAACTACACATACATAGTAGCAACATATAAAACATAAAAAGAGAAAAGCAAAAAAATGAACCTTTAGAAAAAGATAAACTTTTGTAAAATGAAAAAGGAGCATAAATACAAAGCAGTGAGGAGAATGAAGACAGAGGCTTGCTAGATCTTGGGTTTGGGAAAACGTAGATATAGGCTGAAATTTAGTTACAGATGGCTAATAGAGACCAAAAGAGTCCTTCTTCTGCTGGAGTCTAATATAGACTCATTTCTTAAAGAAAGAAGCTAGGAACAATTGTTGCTGATGGTTCTCTGTGACCAGGTCTTGTAGGAGCATATGAGCTGTGGAGGTGGAAGGATATAAACAAACCTCATAATTGCTTCCCAGGTTGCTCAGTGGTAAAGAACCCATCTGCCACTATACATGAGACACAGTTTCTATCCCTGGGTCGGGAAGATCCCCTGGAGAAGGAAATGGCAACTCAAGCCAGTATTCCTGCCTGGGAAATCCCATGAACAGAGGAGTCTGGAGACCTACAGTCCATGGGGTTACAAAGAGTCAGACATGATTGAGTGACTGAGCACTCAAACATAACCTCATAAATAAGAAATCAACCCAGACTGACTCTGTAAATAGCTGGACCCACAATACCCACAAACTAGTAAAAGCAAAATGATAAACCTGTTCTAGATGCTGATTCTGTGGAACACAGTTCAGACCAACCATTGAAATCTCAAAGGAGTAAGAAGGGAGAAAGTGTTTGGAAGAGAAAGATGGAAAGAGAGAGAGCGAGCAAGAGAGAGAATCCTTTCTTATCAAAATGAGCTACAAATAAAAATTTAGAACTGTTTGAAGAAAGTTGTGCACATCAACAAAAGGGCAAAAAAAAAAAAACACTGAAACATAAAATCACTGCATATGAAATCAATTTGATAAACATCTTAAAGTAAATATCTTTAAGGTGCTAAAGTTATAATTAGCATATACAATTAATTAAAAAATTTAAAAGAAAATATTAAAATCAGAGAGATTTGTATAAAATAAGCATAGTGCATAATAAAAAAATTCACTAGAAATCTGCTATAAAAATAGAGTCATTGTAATAAAAGCTCTAGTAGATTGTCAGAATAATGGCCCTCAATGAATCATCACCCCCTCATTCCACACCCTTTTGAGACATGGTACCTTTGCTCCTTCTGTTAAGAATTAGCCTGTTAACAGTCTCTCACCTCTTTAAGATACCTTGGATCTATTTGCACTGACTAAGAAAATATGGCAAAAGTGATCCTGTGTGACTTCCTAAGCTTGGTGTTAAGAGGTCTTGAACTTATGCTTTCTCTCTTATTAAATGAATTTTTTTATCATGTGAAGAAGCCAGTTCCAGGCTCAGAAGGATGAGAGGCCATGTAGAAAAGAAACAGAAAACTACAGCCAACATCAACTACCAGACACGAAACTGAGACCAACCAGAAATATCTATCCCAGTGAAGTTCCCGATGACCAAAACCACATGTAAGTGATTCCACACGAGATAAGTGATGCCCAACTAAATTAAACTAACAAATAGTTGTTATTTTAAGCCATGCAGTTTTTGAAGTGACCTGTTATGCAGAAATTAAGAACTGACACAAAAATCAGAATCAGGTGCTGCCATAACAAAAACCTAAAAGTTTAGGATTGGCCCTGGGACTAAGTGGTGGATGAACACTTTAAGACAGTGAAAAAATCCTCAATATTAATTCAAAAAACAATGAAAAACTGTTCTTTGTGTAAAGAAGGGGTCAGTGGTTCAAAGCTACTGGCAAAAGTTAAGCCTTCAATAGCTAGAAAGATAAAAAGTGTACTCAATGAATTAATCAATCTGCCCAAGGAAATATCCAAGCAGGACATGGAAATTCACAACTGGTGTTTTGTGTCTGTCCACAATAAATACAGAATGAGAGAGATGAGCTAAAGAAAGAACCATTCAGCTGTCAAGCATAATTGAGAGGAAACATAAAGAATTATAAAATAAAACCACTTCAGATTTCTAAACTTTGCAGCTGTGGTCTCAGAGTAAAGATCAAATCAGATGTGTGGCTACAGGACCTTTAATTAAGAACACAAAGAGATTTATGGGAGTTCCCAGTAAACCCTCATAGCATACAAAAAGATTTCTAACAATCTTGAGGATATTATTTCACATCAACCTCAGATAGGGCCCAAAGTAAGTAGTGATTTATTATAAAAGAATCATGGATGTGACTGTTGGAGCGTGGAGGAAATCTCAATTAGATTCACAATCAGTCCAAAATCTTTTTGAGAGAGTTCTAACAGGTTCAATTACAGGGAACAGAGCAGTTCAAAATAAAAATAAGTCTCTGGGAGCCCAAATTTCTACTGTCGGGAAACAGGATGAGAATATCTTTCACAGAAAAATTAGGCTTTTGCTGTGGTCCATTTCCTTACCCTGGAAAGGGAGGCTCTGACAAATGCACACAGCTGGATTTCAGGATTGCTGTGGTCTGGGGACTGCTCTCCTCCTCATTCCACTTCTCTCCTTCTCAATTAGGTGCAGCTAATCACTGCAGATGGTGATTCCAGCCATGAAATTAAAAGATGCTTATTCCTTGGAAGGAAAGTTATGACCAACCTAGACAGCATATTAAAAAGCAGAGACATTACTTTGCCAACAAAGGTCCATCTGGTCAAGGCTATGGTTTTTCCAGTGGTCATGTATGGATATGAGAGTTGGACTGTGAAGAAAGCTGAGCGCTGAAAAATTAATGCTTTTGAACTATGGTGTTGGAGAAGACTCTTGAGAGTCCCTTGGACTGCAAAGAGATCCAACCAGTCCATGGTAAAGGACATCAGTCCTGGGTGTTCATTGGTAGGACTGATGCTGAAGCTGAAACTCCAATACTTTGGCCACCTCATGCAAAGAGTAGACTCATTGGAACAGACCCTGATGCTGGGAAAGATTGAGGGCAAGAGGAGAAGGGGACAACAGAGGATGAGATGGTTGGATGGCATCACCGACTCGATGAACATGGTTTGAGTAAACTCCGGGAGTTGGTGATGGACAGGGAGGCCTGGTGTGCTGCGATTCATGGGGTTGCAAAGAGTCAGACATGACTGAGTGACTGAACTGAACTGAGCTGAACTGATTGTAGTCAATCTGTCCCTGTCTTACTGTGACATATATTGGGTTTTATGATGTGTGTGGTCTGTCTTTACCTCTCAAGTCTCCAGATCAAGAGTGGCTGTCCATGAAGGGCTGCAAATGAGGAGTAGCCTGGCATGCTGCAGTTCATGGGGTCACAAACAGATGACATGACTTAGTGACTGAATAATGGCACTTTCAATATATGTTGCATATGGGAAAAATATGAGCCATTTGGTCTAGGTGGTGGGTACTATAATAGATTCCTTCCATAATGCCCCTCCCCAAAACTACACTTCTCTCTGTCCACATTCTTTTGAAATGTAACTTGGAAGTTTCTCCCACTAACAGGTAGAATCTAATTTTCCACCACTTCAATTCTGGGCTGGCCTTGTTCTAGCTCTAACTGATAAATGTTGGATAAAACTATGTCATGTAAATTTGAAGTCTAGGCTTTAAGAAGCTTTGCAATTTCTGCTTTCAACCTCTTGGAGTGTTTCCTTCATCATGTGAACAGGTCAAACACAACCTACTGGGGAATGAGAGGCTCCATGAGCACGAGGAACAAAGCATCCTGGCCAAACACGAGCATCAATTGCCAGACAGGTAAGTGAGGCCATGTGAACCATACCTCCCAGCTGAGCTGACTCTGCCTGCCTGAGCAAGTCAAGGCCAGATCAGAAGAAGAATCACCCAGTGGAGCCAGGCAAACCTGAACAATCATGAAGAAATAAATGATTGCTTTAATCTAAAGTTTGTATGGAGGAGAAATGGACTGACTATTATAAGCTACAGACAATCCCCAAGAGAAGGAAATGCAAAACGGTTGTCTAAGGAGGCCTTAAAAACAGCTGAAAAAAGAAGAGGAACTAAAGGCAAAGGAGAAAAGGAAAGATATAACAATTTGAATGCAGAGTTCCAAAGAATAGCAAGAAGAGTTAAGAAAGCCTTCCTCAGTGATCAGTGCAAAGAAATAGAGGGAAACAACTGGATGGGAAAGATGAGAGATCTCTTCAAGAAAATTAGTGATACCAAAAGAACATTTCATGCAAAGATGGGCACAATAAAGGACAGAAATGGTATGGACCTAACAGAAGCAGAAGGTATTAAAAAGAGGCGTCAAGAATACAGAGAAGAACTATACAAAAAAGATCTTCATGACCCAGATAACCACAATGGGGTGATCACTCATCTAAAGCCAAACATCCTGGAATGCAAAGTGAAGTGGGTCTTAGGAAGCACCCCATGAACAAAGCTAGTGGAGGTGATGGAATTCCAGTTGAGCTATTTCAAATCCTAAAAGATGATGGTATTAAAGTGCTACACTCAATATGTGAGCAAATTTGGAAAACTCAGCAGTGGCCACAGGACTAGAAAAGGTCAGTTTTCATTCCAATCCCTAAGAAAGGCAATGCCAAAAATGTTCAAACTGCCACAAAATTACACTCATCTCACACATTAGTAAACTAATGCTCAAAATTCTCCAAGCCAGGCTTCAACAGTAATAGGAACCAAGAACTTCCAGATGTTGATGCTCAAGCTGGATTTAGAAAAGGCAGAGGAACCAGAGATCAAATTGCCAACATCCTCTGGATCATTGAAAAAGTAAGAGAGTTCCAGAAAATCATCTAGTTCTGCTTTATTAACTATGCCAAAGCCTCTGACTGTGTGGATCACAACAAACTGTGGAAAATTCTACAAGAGATGAGAATACCAGACCACCTTATCTGCTTCCTGATAAACCTGTATGCAGGTCAAGAAGCAACAGTTAGAACTGGACATGGAGCAACAGACTGGTTCCAAATTGGGAAAGGAGTATGTCAAGGATACATATTGTCACCTTGCTTATTTAACTTATATGCAGAGTACATCATGCAAAATGCTGGGCTGGATGAAGCACTAGCTAGAAGCAAAATTGCCAGGAGAAATATCAATAACCTCAGATGTGCAGATGACACTACCCTTTTGGCAGAAAGCAAAGAAGAACTAAAGAACCTCTTGATGAAAGTGAAAGAGGAGAGTGAAAAAGCTGGCTTAAAGCTCAATATTCAAAAAACTAAGAACATGGCATCTGATCCCATCACTTCATGGCAAATAGAAGGGGAAACAATGGAAGCAGTGACAGACTTTATTTTCTTGGGCTCCAAAAGCACTGCAGATGGTGACTACAGCCATAAAATCAAAAGACCCTTGCTCCTTGGAAGAAAAACTATAACAAATCTAGACAGAATATTAAAAAGCAGAGACATTACTTTGCCAACAAAGGTCCATCTAGTCAAAGTTATGATTTTTCCAGTAGTCATGTGTGGATGTGAGAATTGGAACATAAAGAAAGCTGGGCACTGAAGAGTTGATGCTTTCGAACTGTGGTGTTGGAGAAGAATCTTGAGAGTCCCTTGGACTGCAAGGAGATTAAGCCAGTCAATCCTAAAGGAAATCAGTCCTGAATATTGAAACTCCAATATTTTGGCCACCTGATGTGAAGAAGTGACTCATTGGAAAAGACCCTGATGCTTGGAAAGAACCCACTCCAGTGTTCTTGCCTGGAGAATCCCAGGGACGGGAGACCCTGGTGGGCTGCCATCTATGGGATCGCACAGAGTCAGACACGACTGAAGTGACTTAGCAGCAGCAGCAGCAGCTGGGAAAGATTGAAAGCAGGAGGAGAAGGGGATGACAGAGGATGAGGTGGTTGGATGGCATCACCAACTTGATGGACATGAGTTTGAGCAAGCTCCGGGAGTTGGTGATGGACAGGGAAGCCTGGTGTGCTGCAGTCCATGGGATGGCAAAAAAGTCCCACATGACTGAGAACTGAACTGAACTGAACTGATAGATAACTGATACCAATAAGTCTTAGATTAAATTCTAACCAATAGCCAAAGAGAATAGTGAATTGGGACATTCACTCAAGACGAAGTATAGTGTAATTAATAATGTTTTTAATATTAAAAATGTTGTTATTCATTGTTCAGTTGTTAAGTCTTGTCCAATTCTTTGTGACCCTGTGAACTGCAGCATGCCAGGCTTCTCTGTCCTTCACTATCTCCCAGAGCTTGCTCAAATTCATGTCCATTGAGTCAGTGATGCCATCCAACCATCTCATCCTCTGTCAGTCCCTTCTCCTTCTGCCTTCCATCTTTCCCAGCATCAGGGTCTTTTCCAATGGGTCGACTCTTCATATCAGGTGGCCAAAGTATTAGAGCTTCAGCATTAGTCCTTTCAACTTGAAAGCATCAATTCTTTGGTGCTCAGCCTTCTTTATTGTCCAACTCTCACATCCATACATGACTACTGGGAAAACCATAGCTTTGACTGGATGGATCTTTGTCACGAAAGTGATATCGCTGCTTTTTTAACATGATAAGCTTGTCATAGCATTTCTTCCAAGGAGCAAGCTTCTTTTAATTTCACGGCTGCAGCCTAGCTTGAAGTGTTCTTGTGGCAAAATTGAAAATGTATAAGACATGAAAAACAGTTTTGAGAGAGGCTTAATTACGACTAATAGGAGTTCTGGAAGAAGAGAATGAAGGGAATGGCAGACTATAAATGCCCAGAGATAATTTTTGAGAACTAAGAGGTTGCAGTCTAAGTAGTACTAGGGAGATAAATAAATAGATCCAAATCAGTGCACAATATAGTGAAACTATAGTACAGAAGTAGAAAGGAAATATATTTGAAGTGTGTGAAAGACACGTTATCCACAAAAAAACAGCAAACCAATAGAGACTTCTCCCTTTCATGAGAAGTGCTAAACAATAAGGAAGTAATATCTTCAAAGTGTAGCAGGAAAATAATTCAGTCTATGATTATATATCCAACTAAAGTATCTTGCAAGAGTTTAAGGAAAATCAAAAAGAAAACCTCAGACACACAAATATTAAGAGAAAAGACATAGATGTAAGAACATCAATGTGCACAGAAATAGATAAAACACATCACTAAATTTGATTAGCTAATAACTAACAAAATAACTATGCCATTGCCATTAAAATCAGTTTCACTATGATTTTATTTATCTTTAAAATGTAAAATTTAGTGCCTAGAACATATTAGGGTTCACTAAGTATTTATTAGGGCTTCCCAGTTAGTGCTAGTGGTAGAACCTCACCCACCCCCCGCCAATGCAGGAGACACAAGAGATATTGGATCCCTGGGTCAGGAAGATCCCCTGGAGGAGGTCATGGCAACCCATTCTTGCCTGGAGAATCCCATGAACAGAGGAATCCAAGAGGCTACAGTCCTTGGGTTTACAAACAGTCCATCATGACTGAAGTGACTTAGTACTCAGGCTTGCAAGTATTTATAAAATAATTTAGGACCTGTGTTTATGAAGAGGATTAAACTATTGAAAAATCTCAATCTGGCAGGAAAAAGGTTAGCTATGTAGTTAAATAGTTTAAAATTCTACTGAAAATAGAAATATAACTTCTAGAGTCCCATAGAGGATGCAAAAGATGATGCTAAACAGAAACATAAAATTCAGATGGTAGAATTAAATAAAATGTATCTACAACACTATTAATATAAACATTTTATACATAACTGATTTGTGATCATTATAAATCAGAAGAAATGACAACAAATTTTGGTTACTCACAAGCGACACAACTAAAGCAAGCATATAGAAAAGTTGAAAAGAAAAGGCATAAAAAATGTAACATCAGTAAGTAACTGAAATGGACATTACTTTGACAGCATTTAAGATAAGAATCATTAGTATTGATAAAGCAGTGTGCTACTATAGCAGCCATGCCTTTCTCAACTTCTGCATGCTTTGCTGCTAATGGCTCACACCTGCCCTCTCTCATGGACACTGAAGAGGGTGGTCTACATGCTACCCCACAAAAGCCCACAGCTAGTGCTCCAAAGTTACTGGACTATAAAACTCAGCTCTTTTGCCTCAAGTCAGGATATATCAAGTACAATTTGTGCTCCAGTGTTCGCCAAAGGATCAAGCAGTCCGAGATATCACCAAAACTGTATCCTTTCTGGACTCCTTCCCCTTCCTTCTGTTTCTCCTATAACTTCACTTGTTTTTTCTGCGAGTTCTTTCTTAGTAAATCACTCACACTTGAACCTCTGCCTAATTACCTGTATCTGTAACAACCTATCCTAAGACAAGTATATAACATTAGTTTCAGAAATAATTGGGAGTTTCACTTATGTCTATGATGTGGAAAGTGGGGAAGAACCATGCTCCCACCCAGAAAAAAAGGAAATACTGGATAAACTACAAAGCTGTAACTTCTTTGAACTTGTCAGAGAACTGAGGTCTTGGGGCAACCAATTAGCTTGGAACCCAAGGAAAGAGGATTCCTGCATACACGAGTATTGAAACACACATGGGAGAGTGTGGTGTCCTTAAAGAGGTTAGACCAATGTATCTGTTTTTTTAAAGAAATCTCTAAGGTCCAACTATGGACTAGCAAAGGGCATAAAACCCCTGGGAGCCACAGACACCAGGCACTCATGTTACTCACAGGTTCTCCATGGACCCTGCTGGAGCTCAAAAAAAAGAAGTGGAACGTGTTTGGATAGAAGAGGAATCCTCTCATGACTGTGCCTACTTGGATAAGGAGAATATCCACCGCTAGAGAAAAGGCATAAATCCCCACCTAAAGCTTTCTTCTTCATGGAACAAAAACCCTAAACTGTTGGGAAGTTGCAACACAAACTGCCACTTGAGGGCACACCTGAAGATGAACCAATATCCCTGGCATAGCAATAGTAAACTGTCCTGGAGTCAGACCATAATAGACCTCCTACCACTGTGAGAGGGGGCTGGGAACTCTCTCCCTTCCAAGGTCCACTTACAAGTCCATGGCAGTTTGCTTTCCCTGGGTAGTGAGGCAGGTTCACTAAGAAAATTCCAACCATGAGACCAAGCTGGGTTGAGTTTGAAGTTGGACCAAAATAAAATAAAATTCCCCTGCCCCTTAAAATTAAGATCTCAAACACCAGTTAGTAAGTACCAGCAGGCTAGGTGGCGCTAGTGATAAAGACCCTGACTTCCAAAGCTCGAGACGTGAGATACAGGCTGAATCCCTAGATAGGGAATATCCCCTGGAGGAAGAAATGGCAACCCACTCCAGTATTCTTGCCTGGAGAACCCCATGGACAGAGGAGTCTGGCGGGCTACAGTCTATAGGGTTGCACAGAGCTGGTCACCACTGAGGCAATTTAGCATATATGCATGCACCAGGCTACCACTGGAAAGAACAGGACAAGGAAGACTCCCTTTCATGTGCAAGAGCAACAGAGAAAGCTAAAGCTGCGGGTGGATAGGAATATTAGGAAAAGCACAAGCCAGTTTTGAGCCTAAGGTAGTACTAGAAAAATCTGAAGCTGGTGGTATGCTGATGGCAATTGTCACAACAAAAAACCCCTGAACCAGCTGAACCATAGCGGGCTGGTCAAATCTCCATATTAACAGCCTAGTGGAGGAGACACACACACATTTCTATGCAAAACTGTTATAACTCAGTCTGTACTATGATGTGCTCATGATGTCCAGAATTCAGTAAAAAATAATTATAAGGCACTCAAAAAATAATGAAAGAAGGGCCCACTGAAATACAAAAATTAAATGAGTTTGACTCAGAAAAGACCCCAGTGTCAAAACTAGGCGATAAATTTCAAGCAGCTATAATTAATAGTTTAAAAGTTCTGAGCATAATTTCCTCACCTTCAAGATGAAGATTTAAAAAGTGTCTATTTCATATGGATTTGGGGTGGATTAAATGAGATAATGGTATTCAATGGATACTTAACAAAATCCCTAACATGGAATAAGGATTTAGTGGATGATAACAGCTGTGGTCACTATTATTGGGACACAATGAAAGGTTCACTGGTTTTATTCCAAGGGTTCCTGAGCATATGTTTAAACTTAATGTGTTCACTCCAAGCTAATCACCACCACCTCCTTGCTTCTTCTGCCTCAGCTATGGGTTTTCATCAGGAAGGGGAGATGAAATAGTGGCTGAGCTTCTTTTTCCATTGTATTAGTAACTCGGGCATTGGTAACTTTCCCCGTTCTCTATTCATAAATACTGGAAGACTTTTCCTCATTAAAAGAAAAAAAAAAAAAGTCAGCAACCCCATTGTAGTCTATATATTCCTTGGTATCAATGAACTCATAATTGAATTTCTCACTTCTTATTTTTTTGTGTGTCTATCAAAAGACCAATTAGGCTGCTGCTGCTGCTGCGAAGTCGCTTCAGTCGTGTCCGACTCTGTGCGACCCCAGAGACGGCAGACTACCAGGCTCCCCCGTCCCTGGGATTCTCCCGGCAAGAACACTGGAGTGGGTTGCCATTTCCTTCTCCACCAGTTAGGCTAGAAGGCACATATACTGGAGAAGGCAATGGCACCCCACTCCAGCACTCTTGCCTGGAAAATCCCATAGAGGGAGGAGCCTGGTGGGCTGCAGTCCATGGGGTCGCTAAGAGTTGGGCACGACTGAGCGACTTCACTTTCAGTTTTCACTTTCATGCATTGGAGAAGGACATGGCAACCCACTCCAGTGTTCTTGCCTGGAGAATCCCAGGGAGGGGGAAGCCTGGTGGGCTGCCGTCTACGGGGTTGCAGAGAGTCGGACACAACTGAAGCGACTTAGCAGCACATATACCAATTTAAAATATTTGCAATGTACTTTTGAATTATTTCTCTTAACATTAAAATCTCTATTGCTTTTACAAGTAAAATTCACTTAAAACTCTATATTTACACACTAATCAGAAACAACATATTTCAATGGTTACTGTTGTCCCTAAAAATTTGGGGTGATCATTCAAAAGACAGAACCTGGATCAAAGAATAAACTTTCCTCCACCAGTCTTTTCAGATTTTATAGTTCCCTTTTTTTTTTTTTTTTTTTTTAATATTTATTTATTTGGCAGTGCCAGATCTTAGCTGTGGTATGTGGGATCTTCAGTCTTTGCTGAGGCTCCTGAGTTCTTTAGTTGCAGCATGTGAGATCTGGTTCCCTGACCAAGGGTCAAACCCAGGCCTCCTACACTGGGAGCCCTGAGGGTTAGCCACTGGAACACCAGGGAAGTCCCTATAGCTCCTTTTAATTTTTTGTTGCTTGGGTTATTCCTCCTGATAGGTTCCATGTCTTAAAATGCAGTCTTCGATTAATAAAATATATAAGATTCAGGCAACAGAACATGTTCATCTGTTCTAACCTTGAGTGCATGCATGCTCAGTCACTCAGAATGGGTCACCATGCCCTCTTCCAAGGGATCTTCCAGACCCAGGGATCAAACCCGTGTCTCTTACGTCTCCTACATTGGATAGTGAATCATCTAGGGAAGTCTCATTCTAACCTTAGGTTCTCCTTAATTGTTGTAACCAGCCTCTATTTATGGTGTGAATATCATTGGCCATTTACTTGTCACCATCAGAGATACTAAGTATATCTAACATATGACATCTTCATGATTTCTGTAGTTCTTTCAAAAGTGATTATCAATATTAAAGTTAGTGACAGGCACAACATAAAAGCAAATCTGTGAGGTAACTTTCCGTTCCTCGTGTCCCACGTGTGATGTCTGCTATCAGAATCTTGACAGCCAATTGTACTACCACTGAGGATTGATGGATGTGTACTAATGTTTCCCAGCTACTTTTGCTCTGGTTTCCTTGTTAAATTAGGATTACTTTTTGAAGGAAATATATTTAAAGAAGGCTAACGGCAGCATGTTAATATCATGTAATTCCTTCTTTTCACTTTAGAGAGAGGATAACTGGCTTCCCCACAGTGGCAAAGCTAGGATTGTAAACCCAGGTCATGTGATTTGAGTCCGTACTGGTGACCCCTCTGCTATGCTGCCTGTCAATATTCTCTAGGTAGTCAAATTCTGCCACTAATGGGATGACCTTGGAAAGCAACTTAACATCTCTAAGACATACTTCCTCACATGGGAGAAGGGGGATAATAATAATGCCTATCTCATAGTGTCATTGTGAGAATTAAATGAGTTAATTTTTTTTGTTTTTTTTTTATTGGAGTATAGCTGTTTTATAACGTTGTGTTAGTTTCTGCTGTACAACAAAGTGAATAAGCTATAAGCATACATATCCCTTCCCTCACACCTCCCTCCCATCCCCACCACCCCACCAACCTAGTCACCTCGGAGCACCGAGTTGAGCTCCCTGTGCTTTATAGCAGGTTCCCACTAGCTGTCTATTTTACATATGATAGTGTGTATACGTCAATCCTAATCTCCCAATTCATCCCACCCTGCCCCTCCATGTCCACATATTTGAAAACACTTGCAACAGTGACTGCCATGTTGTAAGCACTGTTCAGGTGTTGGCTAAAAGAAGTTTTGTTACTTTAAGTACTACCCTAGAGCTATTTTATTAATATCACTTATCATTTTTATAGGAAGATTAAAAATGGCAGTGCAAATTGCAATTAAATAAAATGATAATTGTTAGGCTGTAGCTGGGATACATGAGAACAGGTACACAAGATTCTCCTTGCATTTGTGCAGCCTGACATTACCTGACATTTGCCTGACATTACCAAGTGCTGCTTAGTCCCTCAGCTGTGTCCGACTCTGGACTATTGCCCTCCAGGCTCCTCTGTCTGTGGGATTTTTCAGGCAAGGATACCGGAGTGGGTTGTCATTCTCCTTCTCCATAGGATGTTCACCACCCAGGGATCGAACCTGCATATCCTGTGTCTCCTGCATTGCAGGTGAATTCTTTACCTGCTGAGTCATCAGGGAAGCCCATTACTGAGTGAAAACATAGCTATACAAATCCCATGTGAAAGAAAACATACTCATAATTCAGTGACATTAACTATGATAGCTAGCATTTACTGGATACTTCCGAGACGCATGTTAATGTATTCATTTAAATTCCCAGAATAACTCTACGGAATAGATGCTACTATTATCCTTATTTTTCAGATTAGGAAACTGAGAAACAGGAAAGTAGCTTATGTTTTGTGAACACACAGCTGACAACCGGTAGAGCTGAGATGGTATAATTGGTCATGTCCTGAGCACTTCCCAAGTTAGCCTGTCCTCCACTCTTCCCTTTCCCCCAAGTGCTAGAATCCTGAGTAATATAAAGAAAGAATATATAAGAAAATGATGTATGTAGTTTCTAAAATGCAGCTTCCTCACTGTTTGTTGGTAACAAACTATAAAAGGACAGTTCTATTGAAAGTGATCATGTTCTGAAAGTAACTAAACCTTAGTTCCTGTTCCTGTCTTCACTTTAGTGAAAAGAGTGAGGTTGCTAGTGACCCTGATGTCTTCCCTGGGTATAAGAAAGCTGAGGATGAACACAGCAACGATAAAAATGTGGATCCTTAATCTGCAAAATGTAAGACATTTTATAAAAGTATTCATCAGACTTATTGAAACAGTCTGGGATTTTCACTGATCACTGTTTCACCATGCATTTTAACATCTAACTTTTTCTTTTTTATTTTGCCACTCAATCACTTCTAAACCCTTCTGCCTCCAAAGGTAAAGAGCTTCATGTTCTGAAAGAAAGGAGGAAATTCCTGAGAGAGCTCGTAGATCTGAAACCTAGAATATAATTTTCTAAATCAGTGACTTACTTACACAAGATTGCAAGCCATAGTGACTCTGAGCATGTTTGTAGAACTGAGTTGAATGGACTTGTCCAACAATCCAGGCTACATCTATACAGAGAGGGTTTGTGGTCCACATGTTCTTTAAAATTGGGCAGACATGATCATGGGGACATAGCTCCTTTCCACTTTCAGGAGTCAGATATAAAGGATATGGAGAGAATTTTGGCTTTTCCCCTGATACATATGCTATTACACTGGTAATGATGACAACAAAAACAACAGGGCCTTGGCAAGAACTTCAGGGAGAAATGGTGAGATGGAAAGATGCCAGGAGAGGCAGACTTTGATACACTACTGGTGAGCAGACCTTAGGAAGCCTTCTCCATGGTGAAAACAGAAGCATGCTTGAGTTGGAGACTCACCTGCTTACCCCAGGTAATCAAAGAGGATGAGGTGATGAGGTAAGAAGGCAGAGGATGCTAGTAGAAAAACCCTTAAGCTACCAGGACACTGCCCTTCAGCCTTTGCATGGAAAAATTTTGAGAAGCAGAGGCTTTGACATTGTCTTTCTCAGTACACTGACTCAACAAGTTTCTTTCCAGCTCATAACACGCTAGGCATTGCTAATACATTGGCCAACTAGAAAGATAGTTTCCTGCCCCCTTGAAGCTGATAGAGAAGAAAAGAATAACTGCACAATTAATTATAATTGTGATGAGTGTACAAAGAAGTATAGATCATTTTAGGAGCCCATAATGGGAAACCAATCTTCGCTTAGGCAAGCAAAACAGAAAAAGGCATTTAAGCTGATGCCTCAAGGATGGGTAGACGTCAGCTATGCCCTGTGAAGACAATGGGGAAAAGCTGATAGAAAGAACATCAGGAAGAGGAGAAAGAGACATAGCCTTGATGGCTCCCTCATAAGCCTGAATTCATGCTTTAACACTTCATCTCACTTCACCAACCCAGGACCAGGTAAGGACTAAGAAAGGCATAATGATGATATTAGCTACTGCTTCATATGCTTTTAATGCTCCTCCAAAACACTGAACGCTTTGATACCTTATTTAATCCAAGCAGCATCCCTGTAAGGAAGGGGCTATCTTCTTTCCATTTTACACATGAGGAAGCAAAAGTGTGTACTGCATATAAATGATAAAGTCAGCAATTCAAACACAGGTGTCCCTGATGCACACCCTAAAAGAAATTCTTTCCACAATCCCTTTCCACATATGTTAGAGGGAAACAGAAACAAGAAGTAATACTCAGTAAAAGCAGAAGAAATCATCGTGGAGAAAACGAATGAGGAGAAGAATTCTCCTGTCTGCCTATTTGTAACATGTGTGTGTGTGTGTGTGTGTGTGTGTGTGTGTGTGTACACAAGCACGCATGCTCAGTCATGTCTGACTCTTTGCAACTCCATGGACTATAGACCACCAGACTTCTCCATCCATGAAATTTTCCAAGCAAGTCTACTGGAGTCGATTGCCATTTCCTCCTCCAGGAGATCTTCCAGACCCAGGAATCGAACCCTCATCTCCTGCATCTCCTGCATTGGCAGGCAGATTCTTTATCACTTGAGACACTTGGGAAGCCCCTCAAAAAACAATGCCAAAGTGTCTATCTGCCTATTGTGATCAATACCAGGAAGCGCCAGTGGGCAGACCATTATAGATGATCAAGTTTTGTTCAGAGTCTTTGTCTTCTATTCTCTGGAAAGGTGTCTGTGAACTCAGAGCCCAAAATACTTCATTTCCAGCAGAAAGGACATTTTTCCAAGATGAAATTGAAGGTGATCCTTCTCAAAAATACTGATCATTTCACACAGGAAAGATATTTTTTTTGAGCCAGGTTTTATCATTGCCTGATAGCCATACTGTGGGAGACAATTCTCTTAAGGACCAAAGTTATTTTTATATTTGCAAAAAAAAAAAATGAAAAAGAAATGTTGTAGGGGAAAAAAGTTTCACAAAGATCAAAGTAATTCAAGTACAACGCAAGAATATACCACTAAATTTCAGTGAAAAGAAAGCTTTAAAATTCACTCAAAAATGACATCACACCATAAGAAGACTTAACTTCTGTCATATAACCCAAGGAGATAGGATTGATCATTCTCAGAATGCACTATTCAGAGAGAAGAAGCCACAGATCCACTCATTTGTTAAGAGTTGTCAACTCTGGGTTTTAAAACTCATTTCAATCACGCAAGAGTAAGGCACTTTCTAGTGAAAGTGCCTCACTGAAAGGCGTCTTTTAGTGAGTCAAAAGAAAGAGAAAAATCAATACACTTTTTTCCAACCAAAATGTATGTCTTTTATTCTGAGAGAAGGCAAAAATTAAAAAAAAAATTTTAACAGCAAGAGTGACATTAAACTGTAACATTCCTTTTTTTCATATTTTTTAGTGATCATTTTTTCTTATATATGTGGCATATAAAATGTTTATTTCCCTTTTTCTAAAATTTCATAATAACTTTCCTGGGACTGAGTTTCAGACTCTTTGGAAACTACTGATATATTAACTGATTTTTAAAAATTCTCTTAAAAATATGAATTTCACTTAATTGGCACATATGGCCTTTCCTTTAAATATTGACTCTTCAGCAGGTAGTGTCTATAAATAAAACCAGATTTCAAAAATCCTCCATAATAGGGGAATGAAAATTTGGTAGATTTTACTTACCTGCTAGAACTAAAAAAAAAAAAAAAAAAAAAAATCAATACAGAGTTGAAGAAATGTGCTTGTGTTTGGAGAGTGTGATAAATAAGACATAAAATACATGTGTGTAGTCAGGGCTAAGAAATGATGCAAAGAAGAGGAGAAACAAGGTCAGACAACTCTGTCTCCAGTTCAGAAACTGGGTAAAGAACAACAGTTGTAACTAGAATGGGGGACTTTAATAAGGGTTGAAAAAGAGAAGAATATGGGATTCCCAGATTGGGCTTCCCTCATAGCTCGGTCCGTAAAGAGTCTGAGTGCAATGCAGGAGACCTGGGTTCGACCCCTGGGTCGGGAAGACCTCCTGGAGAAAGAAATGGCAACCCACTCCAGTATTCTTGTCTGGAGAATCCTATGGACAGAAGAGCCTGGCGGGCTACAGTCTATGGACTCGCAAGAGTTGAACACGACCGGGCGACTAAGCGCAGAAGCACAGGTGGCGCTAGTGATAAAGACCCCGCCTGCCAGTGCGGGAGATGTAAGAGAGGCGGGTTCCACCCCTGGGTCGAGGAGATCCCCTGGAGGAGGACACAGCAACTCACTCCAGTATTCTTGCCTGGAGAATTCCACGGACAGAGGAGACTGGTGGGCTACAGTCCGTGGGGTTGCAAAGAGTCGGACACGACTGAAGCGACTTAGCAGCAGCAGAGAAGAATATAAAAGCTAGAGTATTAATAACTGATCCTCTGACTTGTCAAAGACAGAAACAGAAGGAAAAGAGAACTATGTTTACAGAACCAGTCAGATCAACATAAAGTACCTAGCACTTTACTCTTCTCAAAGGCTTTCATGTTTTATCCAATGGGTAGCATTATCCCAAATTTATAGACAAACAAGAGACACTAGATGACCTCAGTGTGATCTTATAAGCAAATAAGTGGCATAACCAACACTACAACCTGGGGCCAGTGCTCCATCCATCCAGGTTCCTGGACGGGGCTTTCAGTTGTACAACCCACATTTATGGAACACTGTTTAGAATATTGGCTAAGCTTTAGGTGGAGAGAGCTCCTAGGTGAGAAGTGTTCCTTCAGGCAATTTGTATCATAAAGAGGACTTCCAGAGATGTCAGTTAACCTTTAGCCCAAGCTGTTTAGAGGGGTCAATGAGCCAGTCATTGATTATGTAATATCCAAAATGGGGGAAGAATATAATTTCTGAATTATATTCAGAAATATAATTCTGAAATTATATATTTCAGGATATAAAATTTTCTGAAAATAAATTGGAAATGTAATTTTACTCTAACAAGAGCAATCCAACAAAAGCAGTTACATGAATATTTAAGAAAGCCAGCTTTGACCAAAAATGCATATGAGGCTGATTAATCTATAAAGCATCTTTCTTTTCTGTAATATAATAGCACAAACTATATTTTCTTGGACAAGAAAACTTCAACAAAGTCATATTTAGTGTCAGCAAACCTGTCTGTGTGATTATTTTCTGATAATTTCACAATCTCTCACCTTCCAATTAACCATAAGATACCATCTCAGGCTCCAACACCTCTCAGGCTCATTTACACCCATCACAAAATCTCGCTAAGCATGAGTGTGCCTTTTATCTGCCATATTTCCATTTAACAGATTTATGTATATTTCAACTCCATTAATTCCACATACATCATAAATCATGGCTGAAAATGTTTTTATCATTTTTTTTTGTCTTCATATTTCTCCCATACACTACCACTTTTGTTACTCTAAAACTTAACTGGTAGATTGGGAATGAACGAAATTTGTATGAAAACCTATAAAGTTTTGTATCAATCTTTATGAAAACAAAGACTCTGAAACTGGTGTTTTAGTGGTTAGTAGTACGTCTTGTAACTTTCAGCTAAAAGAACCAAAATAAAAATTTAGAAAATGAAACAGAGCTTATGAAACTTTCCCCCAAAATGAGGTTATTTTCAAGTAATAGAGGCAAAATATTCGGGGCTTTATGTAAATAAAACTTAAAGAATTAACATTAAATTTCTCATTAAATGAAAGAAAAACTTAAGGCAGGTTTATTAACTTCTCTTTCTCTCATGTTTCCATTCTCATTCAGATTCCTAGTTATATACATGTATAATTTTAAATGCAAGTGTACTTCACTGAACACCATGCCCCTCTGTGCTCCTACTCCATTTTTTGTCCATATTCACTAGTTCTTCTTTCTCAACTTTCCTGTACTGAGCTCCTTTTATAAAAAAAAAAGAAAAGAAAAGAAAAAAAATAGCCCTAAGTCGTGTCTTACTCTTGAGATTCCATGTACTGTAGCCTGCCAGGCTCCTCTGTCCATGGGATTCTCCAGGCAAGAATACTGATGTGGGTTGCCATTTCCTTCTCCAGAACCCCTGTTATAATCAGGCTTTTATCCCCAGCTTTCCATAGGAACAAGTGACCCCCATATTGTTCAAATCAATAGCTACCTCTCTATTCTTTTCTTTTTCAAGTATTTTTAAAAATCAAGACTACATTTTTAGATAGCGTTAGGTTCACAGCAAAACTGAGGAAAATATGCAGACATTTCCCATATACACCCCGTCCCTATAACTGTGCAACTTTCCCTGTTATCACCAGAATTGTATGTTCATTGTGATTGATGAATTACATTGAAATATCATAATCACATTATGATTTACTCTTGCTAATGTATGCTCTATAGCTTTGGACAAATTTATAATGACATATATTCACCATCAGAGTATCACACAGAGTCTTTTCACAGCCTTAAAAATCCTCTGTTCTTGCCTATTCATCCCTCTCCTCCCTAACCCTGGGCAACCACTGGTCCTTTTACTATCTCTACAGCTTTGTTATTTCCAGACGATCACATAGTTGGAATCATACAGTATGTAGATTTTTCAGACTGACTTCTTTCACTTAGTAATACCTATTTAAGTTTCCTCCATGTCATTTCATGACTTTAATAGTTCATTTCATTCTGTTGCAGGGAGGAAGCCAATTCTGACTCCATGTTGGAAATTTTCTTTGACTTGCTATTTGTTGTTACTGTTATAATTTGTTGTTCTTAAGTCATTCAGTTGTGTCCAACTCTCTGTGACCCCATGGACTGCGGCACACCAAGCCTCCCTGTCCTTCACCATCTCCTTGTTGCTCAAACTCATGTCCATTGAGTCGGTGATGCCATCCAACCATCTCATCCTCTGTTGTCCCATTTCCCTCCTGCATTTAATGTTTCCCAGCATCAGGGTCTTTTCCAATGAGTCAGCTCATCGCATCAGGTGATCGAAATACTGGAGCTTCAGCTTCAGTATCCGTCCTTCCAATGAATATTCAGGGTTGATTTCACTTAGGATTGACTGATCTCCTTGCAGTCCAAGGGACTCTCAAGAGTTTTCTTCAAACAGCGCAGTTCAAAAGCATCAATTCTTTGGCTCTCAGCCTTGCTGTTTTTGGTTAAGGCCAGCCTTGTTATTAAAATTTTATTTAGTGGCTTTCCTTGAGGACCCTGCCCCTCTGCCTGACTGTAAACTAAAGTGCCTTTGTTCAGCTCATAGAGAGATTGTCCCTGCCCAGCTATGAACAGAAGAGAGCAATACACCCCTTCCAAAGGCTGCCCATTCCCTTGAAGATGTTTTACAAGACTGAAGACCCTTTCACTTGACTTCCCCACTGCTTCTCCCTCTCTATTCTGCCTTTTGACTTTAGTTCCTCATTGCTTCTTTCTCTCTGATCTATAAAAGAACCTGGCATCCAGACCCCAATAAGATGGTTATTTTGAGGCACTAGCCTGCCATCTTCTCGGTCAGCTCCTTTCCAAATAAAGTTGTTTTCCTTGCTTCAATACCTCGTCTCTCAGATTCATTGGCCTGTGTTGTGGAGAGCAGAGCAGAGTGAGCTTGGACTTGGGTCCAAGTCAAGCAATATTCCTGAAGAATATTCCATTTCCTGAATGAACCAGAGTTTATTTACCCACCTATTAAAGGGCATCTTGGTAGCTTCCAAGTTTTGGCATTTACGTATAAAGTCACTATAAACATCATCAGCTAAAACATATAGTCTAAAACATATAGTCACAACCTAAAAGTAGAGTGTTTTTTTATTTGGTGGGAATATTTAGGACTCTAAGCCTGGGAGACAGCATCTCAGTAGCTCTGAGAAAACTGTTGCAAGGTGGGGAAGTCAGTCTATATACAAGCTTGTAACAAAGGGAGCAGGCAGTCTGAACATCAAAGATCAGGATTCAAGTTAAGGAATTTAGCATTCTATGTAAGGGAAGATGCAAGTTCTGGGCTCACAGAATTCATTCCTTTCATATGCACCTCAGTTGCCCGCCAGGATCCTCTGTCCATAGGGATTCTCCAGGCAAGAATACTGGACTGGGTTGCCATTTCTTTCTCGAGGGGATCTTCCTGACTCTGGGATCGAACCGATGTCTCTTATGTTTCCTGTGTTAGCAGGTAGGTTCTTTATCACTAGCACCACCTGGGGAACTCTTGCACCTCAGTTATCTGGGGCCAATCCTGTTTCCTTGCTCACTTTGATTCTTGCATTTCCCCAGCTCCTCAGCAATCACCATGGGGGGTGGTAGCATCTGCTGGATCATAGTTTTAGGAGCCCTCATTCACATTTGGAAGCCAGAAATCGCTGATGGCTGTGACATTTCTTGTTTATTGCTATGGCAGGAGATAATTTTATTTCACAGCATCTATGTTCAAGCAAGATTTTATGTGGACATGAATTTTAACTCCTTTGTGTGGATACCAAGAAGTATGATTTCCTGATCAAATGGTAACAATATATTCAGTTTTGTAAGAAACTGCCAAACTGTCTTCCAAAGTGGCTGCACCATTTTGCATTCCCACCACCTGTTGATCTCCATTCCTCTCACCACTTCCTATTGTCAGTGTTCCAGATTTTGGCCATCCTCATAGGTGTGTAGTGACATCTCACTGTTGTTTTACTTTGCATCTCCCTCACAACACATGATATGGAGGAGCATCTTTTCATGTGTGTATTTACCGTATGTATGTCTTCTTTGGTAAAGTGTCTGTTAACATCTTGACCCATTTCTCAATCAGGATGTTTGTTTTCTCTTCTCATCAGTGAGTTTTAAGAGTTCTTTGTATATCCTGAATAACAATCTTTTATCAATTGTGCTTATGTAAACATTTTCTCCCAGACTCTAGTTTACCTTCTCATTCTCTTGACAGTGTCCTGCCAAGAAAAAAGAAATCCAGCTTATTGAATCTTTCTTCCATGGATCCCACATTTGGTGTTCTATCTAAAACTCCATCACCATTTCCAAGTCAGCTGGGTCCACCCTCTTCTTAGTCCATTTCTTAACCACGGGCAACACAGCTGGTCAGTTCTCATGTCCTCTTTATTGAAATGCTCCCTTTCCTTTGCTCCCGAGACATCACACTCATCTGTTCCACTCACTACTCCTTATCCATCACTTTGTTCACTGTGTCTCCTTTGTTTGAGCTACAAATGTTGGACTGTATCTATGTTCATTTCAAACTTTCCTCTTGTCTAGTCCCGTGGCTTTCAATTTCATGTTCATTCTGTTGCCCTACATGTGTGTCTTGACTCCAACCTCTGTTGAGCTCCACAGACAACTAACACCATTGCATACTTGATATCTCCACATGCATGTCCAGTAATTGTGTAAAACATGGTCCCATTAGAATTACTGAATCCCCTAGATCCTTCCTATCCAGTCAACTGGATCTCAATGAATGGAAAAATCTTTCATCTCTTGGCTTAAACCAAGAATCAAAAAGTCTTTGAATTTTCTCTTTCCCTCATTTCCCACTCAGTCTCTTAAAACTCTTATAATTCTAACTCTAAAATCTATCCTAAACCCATCTATATGTTTTCATCTCCAATGCCAGTACCCCAGTTTTGCCCCCATGTCTTTATTAACCTACTCTAATAACTTTCCAACCTTTCCCCATCTTCCTCTCTATAACCATCACCCACACAATAGCCTAAATAATCTTATAAAGAGTAAACCAGATGATCCATTTTCCCTGCTTAAATCTCCAATGGTTTCCTTTTATACAGAAAATAAAACCCAAGACCCCTACTATGGTTCAAAAGACCCTTTATCATCTAAGTTCCTGACTCCTTCACTGTCTCCCTCCTTGCCACTCTAACCCTCACACTACCATGGTATAGTCATCTCCATCATCTTTTATTTTCTTGGACATAGTGAATCTCATTTCTGATTCAGATTCTATATTCTTCCTTCTACCAAGAATGTTCTGAACTAGATTTTCTCACAACTGCTTCCTTATTATTAAGCTCCTAATTCAAATGTGACCTCCTCAGAGAGGTCTTCCCTGATCACCCAACCCATCCTAGGACTACAATCATTAGTTTTTGTATAACTTATTTTATTTCCTTCATAGCTTTTACAACAATACAAAACATCCTAACTAGTGCTATTGTCTGTCTATTCCTCTAGTAAAATGTGAGCTCTAGGAGGGCAGACACTTCATCTCACTTGTCTTCCTATTGCTGTTTCCCCAGCGTTGGAAACAGTGCTTGGCACAGGATGGGAACTCAATATATTTTTTTAGATGAAGGGTCATACAAAGTACTATGACTCTTGTTTTTTTAGTAAATGGGAATCAATTGAATTGCACAGAGTCATAGATCAATCAGCTGAAGGATCTTTATATTAATTTTCTTATAGAACTGATTTTTAATAGAACTTACAGTCATACCAGGAGATTATATTTATTTCATTTTGCAAATGTGTATATTCTTTGTGAAGCCATATTTCTGAAGTGTTAATTTAACGTCGCACTACTATGCTTTTTAAAAAATGTGGCTGTCTTCTACTAAAATGGCACACATCCCAGTGCAATATCCAGTAACTAAAACCAACAGCTAAATTATTTATTTGGAAGATTGTCCATGAGTCCAGGCTAAATTAGAATAAAGTATATTTTTATGTCTAAAGCACCACCTTGATTTTATTATTCCCTGCTTCTCAACCCACAGTAGCATCCATTGCCTGCCTGCCTTTGTCAATGGCACAGGCTATCTTTTATTCCTATTTATCAGTTTGCTGTCAATTTATATTCTGTCACCCCAAACAGACATTAGGCTTTTGATATGCTGCACTGGAGAAGTAAGTTCTATCAAAATCAGTTATTTAGAGACTTCCCTGGTGGTCTGGTGGTTAAGATTTACCCTTCCAAAGCAGGGAGTACAGGTTTGACCCCTGGTAATGGCAACCACCCCAGTATTCTTGCCTGGAGAATCCCATGGACGGACTGGTGGGCTACAGTCCACGGGGTCGCAAAGAGTCGGACAGACTAAGCGACTTCACTTTCACTTTCACTTTAGGGAACTAAGACCCCCACATGGCTTGTGGCCAAAAAACCAAAAACAACAGAAGCAATATTGTAACAAATTCAATAAGGACTTTTAAAATGGTACACATCAAAAAAAAAAAAAAATCTTGAAAAAAAAACACAAAACAAAACAATTACTTAATAGATATTGTAAAATATTATGATGCCAATCATTGTAAATCTCTATCTCTAAACTGAACTCTATCCTATCTTTAGTCCCAAACACAATGTGAAAATTAAACTAAAATTGCCAAACAATTAATTTTGGCATTGCAATATTTTCAACTGTTTTTACATGTCTTTTTTATACGTTACACTTTTTTTACACATAATGAAAAAAATTCTTTCTGTTCTCTACACATCTTGGAGCAATGATATATAGAGTTGATCTCAAAAACTACTCAATGAGTACTGTTGTTGTTGTTTAGTTGCGAAGTTGTGTCTGACTCTTTTGCAGCTCACCAGGCTTGTAGCTCACCAGGCTCCTCTGTCCAAGGGATTTTCTAGGCAAGAGTACTGGAGTGGGTTCCCAAACCAAGGACCTAACCTCTGTCTCCTGCCTTGCAGGCGATTCTTTACCACTAAACCATCTGGGAAGCTCAATGAATATTCAGTTCAGTTCTGTTCAGTTCAGTTCAGTCGCTCAGTCATGGCTGACTCTTTGTGACCCCATGCACTGCAGCACACCAGGCCTCCCTATCCATCAACAACTCTCAGAGTTTACTCAAATTCATGTCCATTGAGTCAATGATGCCATCCAACTATATCATTCTCTGTCGTCCCCTTCTCCTCCCACCTTCAATCTTTCCCAGCATCAGGGTCTTTTCAAATGAGTCAGATCTTTGCATCAGGTGGCCAAAGCATCTGGAAATTCCAGTATCTACCTTTGTGTGTGCTTAGTCACTCAGTCGTGTCTGACTCTTTGCGACCCCATGGACTATAGCCCACCAGGCTCCTCTGTCCATGGACTTCTCCAGGCGAGAATACTAGAGAAGGTTGCCATGCCCTCCACCAGAAGATCTTTCCAACCCAGGGATTGTACCCAGATTTCCTGCATTGCAGGCAGATTCTTTACCACCTGAGCCACCACGGAAGCCCACCTACCCTTGAGACTTCCAATAATATAATCAATGGTGAAACAAATGCTTAGTAGGAACTGTAAACATTTAAAAATAAGGGGGTCATTCTAGGGAATTAGTTGTATCACAGGGAGAAAAATAGATAGTACCTGCCTTCACTTGAAAATGCCAAGTGGGTAACATCTGGCCTTACCCCCAGCAGCAGCAGTCCCTGGATGCCACACCACTGTGTGGTTTGCAGGCGTTGGGGTCCCCAAGGCAGACATGACTCACACAAACAGTGTGTGAGCACCACTTTCCTCACCTGGAGGAGGGACAGAGCAAGGTCAACTTCAGTAGTGAGCACCAGTCCCCCGGGCCCCATCCCACACGCGCACACCCTTCTTGTGCCGTAGCAAAGAGTCTTCTTCCCTCCCCGCAGAACAAAAATAGCAGTGGGTTGGCCAGATGCCATATCATGCACCACACTTAAGCAGAATAAAAAAAGTATGCATCAGGTCCAGAACAGGTCAAAGATTCCTGAACAGAAAGAAATGCCCAGCACAGGCTGAGAGAGTTCTTTATCTCTTTGCAATAAAATGTTCCAGGCCCAGGGCCGATCTTAGGCATCTGTGTAGGGATTGAAAGACTGCACTCATGAAATTGTCTTTCCCCATATAAAATGTAATGACTGTCTCAGTACTACTTTATAATAACTGAGGACCAGACAACTAGCTGAAGTTTCTCTCTCAAACCCTACCCCCATGCCTCTTTTCCCATTGCTGGGCCCTTTCACCGTTTAGGAAGCAGAAATACCTTTCTGTACAGCTGTTCCTTGGGAGAAAGTTTAATATAGCTATGGGAGAAAAAAAAATTGGTTTCATGGTTTAAAATATGCTCTTTAGAGTTACATCAAAGAAAATAGTCTTGAATGACAAACTATATTCAGCCTGTATGAACCAGATGGTTAAGATAGAAAAGTTATTTTGTTTGTTGGTTTTGCATTCCTGAAACTTGGTTTTCAACAAGTAGAGACAAATTCTAAAGTCAGTAAAATGCAAGGTTTCCCTAGAATAAAATATAAGTTTCAGTTAAATTAGCTGCTATAACAAACTCCAGGTTCACATGGCTTAAGGCCAGGGACACCTTCTGACCTGGTGGCCCATGCTCTGGTGTCGTATCTTTTTACTTTTTCAACTGCTCATGGGGTTCTCGTGGCAAGAATACTGGAGTGGTTTGCCGTTGCCTCCTCCTCCTCCTTCAGCTGATGCTGAAGCTCCAATACTGATGTGAAGAGCCGACTCATTGGAAAAGCCCCTGATTCTGGGAAGGCTTGAAGGCAAAAGGAGAAGGGGGCAGGTAGAGGATGTGAAAAATAGCATTACTCAAAGGAAATGAATTTGAGCAAACATTGGGAGACAGTGGAGGACAGAGGAGCCTGAAGTGCTGCCGTTCATGGGACCACAGAGAGTTGGACGTGACTTAGCAACTGAACAGCAGCAGCAACAAAGGCCAGGGAAGTTTACTTTTATGAATGAGTAAAAGTACAGAGAGTGTGTTCCCGGTTGGTAACTGGAGGTTGCGCTATGCTCATCCTAGTGAATCATGGATACCGGGCTGATAGAGGATGTGTCTTTTTAAACCTGTGTCTTTTTATATGGACTGCCCTTGTGGCTCAGCTGGTAAAGATTCCATCTGCAATGTTGGGAGACCTGGGTTCGATCCCTGGGTTGGGAAGATCCCCTGGAGAAGGGAAAGGTTACCCACTCCAGTATTCTGGCCTGGAGAATTCCATGGACTACAGTCCATGGGGTTGCAAAGAGTTGGACATGACTGAGCTGCTATCACTTCACTTTCACATTTTATATCACCATGGGTTTTGATATCTGGCCAAGAGTAAGGGGAAGAAAATGTTGAGCCTCTTCAGGTGTTTCTTAACTGCTGGTCGGGAAAAAAAGGAAAAAAATAAAAAGTGAATGTCCTCCATTTACTTATATGGCAGAATGGCCCCAGCCGGATGAAGCAGAAGCTGGTATCAATTCTTTTCTCTGGAAGAGAAAGAAGGTGGGAAATCCACAAACTGATTCGATTCTTAGCAATGAAACTGCAGTAGAGAAGGCCAAAAGAAGCTAATACATGGGTTGGGGGTTTGGAGAGCAGAAGGGGTTTGTGCCCAAATTCCTGTATGGAACTCAGAGTAGGTGACATCATCTCATGAAGCCTTCTGTGATAACATGGTTATCACAAGTGTTAAGGGGGCACAAGTGGGGTAGGAGTGGTGGCAAATTAGTTCCAATCAGAGGCAAAGGTTGAAATAACCCCATCCTCGATCTACCAGAAGCCCTTATGATGCAGAAAAGCCCCTGACGATAGCTTGTCCCACTCCATACTGATGGCAAGGCAGACCCTAGTGGCTGCCCCATTGTGAAAACCAGGACACAGAATAATCAGCATGAACTGTGACTGAAGAACAGGGTGAGGCTTAGACATGAACACCGGGTTTGCAGGGATGTCTGCTGACAACCAAGGTTGTGCTTGTGTTGGTAGGTTTAGATTTTCCTCTTCTGAGAAAATAGCTCATTTAAATAGAGGTGCGTGCATGCTTCAGTTGCGTCTGACTCTGCAATCCTATGGACTGTAGCCCACCAGGCTTCTCTGTCTGTGGGGTTCTCCAGGCAAGAATACTGGAGTGGGTTGCCATGACCTCTTCCAGGGGATCTTCCGGACCCAGGGATTGAACCCAGTCTTTTATGTTTCCTGCTTTGGCAGGCAGGTTCTTTATCACTAGCACTACCTGGGAAGCCCTTAAATAGAGGTACAGAGAAAAGTGAAAAAAAAAAAAGTCATTTGTATGTGCAGTAGCGTTTTGGTGACTTGAAATACCTGCTGCATCTGGATTCTGAATAATGCTGCATTAGCAACTGTCTCAGAAACTCTCGGTTTTAAATATTTTTTTTTCCATCAAAACTTGACAGTTGGAAAAGGATATGGTTTTAGGTTCACCTTTCCATTTCAGAATTCTATTTAGTAAGACTCTTTAGTCATTAAATCAATATTAGTTTCTGCAGCATAATCAAGTTGAGCCTCACATATATGAAATAACTGTTTTCTGTCCTCTTCCGTGACACCTTAAAACATTTGCTATTTTTCTCCCAGTTGGCAGGCAAGTATTTCCACTCACAAGTTGTTACTTTTAGCTGATTATGAAGAAGGATTCCTCTTATGGCTGATGGCCATTTGGGCCTGTCACTCAACTGCCACATAAGGGGCTCTCCAAGATGTCTGTCTTTAAGTACCCAAAACTTTTTTTTTCTTAAATTTGGCTTTGTTGGGTCTTAGTTGCAGCATCTGGGATCTTAATTGCTGAGTGCTGGGTCTTCGCTGCAGCCTGGGGGATCTTTAGTTGTACCATCTAGTTTCCTGACCAGGGACAGAAACCAAGTCTCCTGCAATATGAGCATGGAGTCTTAACCACCAGACCATCAGGGAGGTCCCAAGTGCCCACACCTTTCTCAGATGTTTTTGAGAGACTTACCACTCCCTTTTCACCTTCAAATGGACCACCTTTGAATCTGTCCATGAAGTTGACTTTTTCTCTCTAAGTGCCTCCAAACAGTTGTCTCTGATGTATTATTACTATAGCACTTCTAAAGTGTATACTTTAAACAATTTTTAAGTCAGACCATCACATATAGGCACAACAAAGTTGGTGAAAATACATCTGGCTATTTTTCCATGATGGCCAAATAGACAAGAGTTTAACTATTTCTGGATAGATTCACTCAAGCTAATAACCATGTAGCCCATATCATTTGTGAATATTGATAGCTTTGGATATTTTCTCTGCCATTGCACTCTTCATTACCCCTTCAACATCAAACCTTTCTATTCCAAGTGTTATGTTTCATTCCAAAATAGATTTCTCTTTTATATACATTTTTATTATGTGTATAAGAAACATCATTTAATTGACTTTGTCATTTCCCTGGGAATTAATTATAGATCGTTACTAAAGATTCTTCAGAGCAAGAGTCATTTCTATTATTTTAAATCTTCCAAACAGTGTTAAATTGATATCATCTTGCAGACTAATCAGGCCACACAAAAGAATAAAATTGAATGTGGCATTAGCCAGTATGTTACTACTAGCTCCTTTTGAAGGACAAGGATGATCTATAAAATAGAAATACATGACTCATCAATACAATTATGACATTTTGAGGCTCTGTGCAAAGCAGTCTTGCTATCATAATCTGAATTAGTCTTTATTAAATATCTAATTAAGCACATTTTTTGATAAGAGAAAACAAAAACATGTGCTCTCAAATGTTATAATTTTTCACTTTAATATAAATCTAGTGTGAAGAAAAGAGTGATGCAGTATTGTGTTTTACTCCCTCTGCAGGGAGTAGGACTTGAAATTTTCATAGCTTCCTACCCCCCAAGAAGATGCTCTTGATCACAGTTTAGTTTTTACATGAAGACTGGACAATAACTTCATAGTACTCGCCTAGGTAATCAGCTGCCTTGTAAAATGAGACGTCTTTTCTTCTAGAGTTTATATTGTGTTCTAAATTTCATAGTAAATGCCACTAAGACATTGTTTCTTACAAAAAAATTTTTTTAATGAGCTAGTTCCTCAGTTTATCATCATGTTTGCTTCCTGACAAATTTCTGCCAGTTGCTACTTCAAAGGAATAGCACTTTTTTAAGGACAGATAGCTTGATACCAACTCAACTGCAAGATACTAACTCGAAAAGACTTAACAAGACAGTGAAAACAGCCTTCTTTTTATTGAGATGTACATAGCTAGAGAATAATACTTACAATCCAGATAGAATTAGAAACCATTTGGTAGAAAATGTCAGAATTAATTCCAAACTCCTTAGGTAAAAGAATTTACTGGGTTTATAAAGTATAGGAAGAGAATCAGTAAAAGCTCAATGGCACCAGAACTGAGAAATCAAGGCAAACTGGACCCCATTTCCAATTCTCATCTCTGCTTCTTCCTATATGTTGTCTTCATTCTTTCTGATCAGCTTCACCACAAGAGAATGATTGCCTTGGCACCAAATTGAAAATTTCAAGCTAAGGGCTTTCATTGACATTCCATGGATCAAATACTCATCTGTTGCTGATCAGTGATGATTGGATTAGCAGTAGTCTGTTAATGGAGCACCTGTCATAAGCAAATAGTTAGAGTTGGAATAGGGGTAAGTGAATCTTATTTGGCACAGCAAGTAATAGATGATCACTGTTAGAACTTACACAAACTTGAAATCAGTAATAAAAGACTATATTTATACTCACACTAATAATAAACTATATCTTCATTTTTGGCTTAGTATTCAAAAAATTAATTGAGTGGCACATGTTTGTAATTATCTAATACAGAGAACAAGGTATGAAAGATCACTTCAAAACTATCTGATGTGATGACCTCATTGCTTAAGTTTTCTGTCTTTGTGTTGTAAAGCCACTGATCATAACTGTTTTAAATATATGTTTAAGTATTAGAACAGAAGATCACTTACAATTTTGTCTATCAAAAAAAAATGTTGAACTTAGTAAAGAATTCATATCCTTTGTTAAAAAGATAATGTAAAGCAGAAGTGGGCTCTCATTTTGATAGCTATTTAGGAGTTCAGTAAAACAAAGATCTAATCTAAGTAAAAATTAGCAGAAAATAATACTCATATTACAATTCACTGAGGTTTAAGTTATTTCAAAATGATTTTTCTGTTAAGGCCAGGACACACATCCACAAATAATTATAAACAGAGTATCTTGAAATATCAATATGGATCATGAATGTAAGAAAAAGTACTTATCATTCAACCCTATATTTTTCTCCTTAGCCTCACCAGAAAGAGGTATATTTTCTCATGAAAATGTTCATCAATGTTTTCCAGGTTTTCTTCTCATCGAACAAATGGCACCTTACTCACTACTGCAGACTATGCAGATTTGCAGATGTTTACTTTTAGAAAGTAAAACACACTTTAGTGACCAACTTTTTAAAATAAAATATAGTTTGATTAACCTTCCTTTGGAGGATTCATTCATCTAGAAATATTGCTGCGTTCTTGACAGGTTCTGCCCTGTCCCAGTGAGAGATAGAGGGTTGAATATGAAATAGTCAATCAAGATAAAGAGTGTTGGGCTTCTCTGGTGGCTCAATGGTAAAGAATCTGCCTAAAATGCAGATACAGGGGTTTGATCCCTGGTCCAGGAAGATCCCACATGCCATGGAGCAACTCAGCCTACATGCCACAACACTGAAGCCCATGCTCTAGAGCCTGTGCCCTGCGATAAGAGAAGCCACCGCAATGAGAAGCCCTCACACCACAAGTGGAGAGTAGCCCCTGCTCACTACAACTAGAGAAACTCATGCACAGCAATGAAGATCCAGTGCAATCAAAAAAAAAAAGATAAACAGCGTTAAGAAAAAGAGACTCCTTTAGCCTCATTTTGTCTCAAAACCTCCCCATTAGCAGTGAGCCCTCCACGTGATTCAGCTGGTTGGGGCCACAGGGGAGTAGCCAACAGAAGACCCTCAGTGGCTGCTCTAGTCTGATGCTTTAAGACCTTGAATGACCCAGGGAAATATTTAACAAAAAGTGTGGACAATGAGGCTTATTGTTCTGTCTGCCTCCATCAAATAAACAATCGTCAAATCTCTCCTTTGATTTGTGTGAAACTCGCATGTAGTCACAGGACAGGCAGACCATTACAATGGGAGTCTAGAATCTGGGGTGCCCTCCTCCCAATTTTGCCAGATTTAGAGTGTGTCTCTAGAAAGGCTCATCAGCCAATACTCATTTTTGAGAACTTTTGCTGTGAAGGGCAAGTACAGATATGGAGTAGAGCCTTGTGGGAATATTGAATTTAGATCTATATTTTTTCCTTTTGCTTTTGTTTTGCTTTCTTTCTAAGATGGGAGATATGACAGCATGTTTGCAGGATTCATGGAAATAATCCATGAGAGAGGAAGAGAGTAATAATGCTGGTGAGGAAATGGAAAACAGCAGGAGCAAATCTCTGAAAAGGTGAAAAAGATTCTGAAGTACAAGTGAGGGGTGGGATTTATAGGAAAAGGGGTCACTCCCCCCTGAACAGGGAGGGTAGCAATAGGGAAGAGGTGGGTACAACTCTCACCCTCTCAACATGGTAATGGGGAGAGATGGGAGTGCCCATTCCACAGCTTTTATTGTCTTGTTCAGTGAGGTGTAAGACACCTAGACTTTCTGCAAGACTATGACCAGAATAAGGGAGGCTTTAGAAGTGAGAAGAAGGCATGCAGTAAACAATTAGGACAGTGTTTCTCAAATTATTTGATAAAAGATCATTTATTTATCTTTAAAAATCTCCTATATTCTTTTTTTTTCAAATTTTCCTACTCTTAGTTTTTGTTGGAATATAATTGCTTTACAGTCTTGTATTAGCATTCACTGTACAATGAGGTGAATCAGCTATATGCATACATATATCCCCTCCCAGGTCATCGCACCCAGCATCACAGAGTACCAAGCTGAGCTTCCTATGCTTTGCAGCAGGTTCCCGTTAGAATAAACCCTGAGAAAACCATAAATCAAAGGACACGTGTACATCATTGTTAATTGCAGCACTAGTTACAATATCCAGGACATGGAAACAACCTAAAAATGTCTAATGACAGACGAATGGATAAAGAAGATGTGGGACATGGATACAATGGAATATTCTGGGCTCTGCTGTTCTCACTCATGTCCAGCTCTTTGTGACCCTATGGAGTGTAACCTGCCAGGTTTCTCTCTGTCCACGGAATTTTCCAGGCAAGAATACTGGAGCTGGTTGCCATTTTCCACATCAGGTGATGTTCCCAACCCAGGGACCAAACCCAAGTCTCCTGTGTCTCCTGCATTGGCAGGTGGATTCTTTAGCACTCTGCCACATAGGAAGCCCAGTGGAATATTACTCAATCGCTAAAAGGAATGAAATAGCCTCTGGAGAAACGTGGATGGACCTAGGGTCTGTCATACCGTGTGAACTAAGAGAGAAAAAACAAATGTTGTATATTAACACATATATGTATGTGTAATCTAGAAAAAAAAAAAAAATGGTACAGATGAACCTATTTCCAGGGCAGGAATAGAGACACAGCCCAGAGGTAGAGAAAGGACATGGGGAAGTAGAGAGGGTGGGAGAAGGGGAGGAAGGGACAATTTGGGAAATTAGGATTAATATATATATATATACTACCATGTGTAAAATAAGTCATTTATTTTACTTTCCAATCTATCATGTGCATATACTTTTATAAAATATAATAAAAATAAAATACTGAATTAAGTTTTTAAAAAGTTAGACAAAATATGAACCAAATTATTTTAACTTCAGATTCAAGAGAATTAGACTTACTCCTTAAAATTACTTTAAAAGTTTGCAAACCCTTCTTATCAGTTTCTAAACTTCAGTTGTCATTAACATGAATAAATTGTTCACAAATAAGTTCATGTTTGTACCCTGAAGGGTCTCTGAGAGAGAGACTCAGAGCTCACTAGGAATATATTAGGATCTCTCAGTAATGTTACACAAATATTTGTCTTGTTATTATGAACTAAAAATAAAGCCAGGTATTCCGATTATGTGATTTTTCTCTGCAGAATTTAACTGCTTGGGATGTGGACAGGAACAAGTTGAGTGATTGGATTCAGCAGGAATTGAACTGTTTCAGGTGGAGGACCTCAGAGATCATAGGTGATAAGCACAATTGTAAGGGCAAAATACCATTGAATATAAATTGAGTAAAGTTAGAAGAGGGATGATGAATAGTAACAAAATTATAGGATTAGTGGACCAGCAGTTTCAATGACATTGAGGAATCATATCAGTGGGACTGGATGGTGACAGATGTTGGGAAGAGAGTGAAATGTTTGAAATTATGCTTTCAGAGCTTCTAGGGAAGCAATGGCTAAGATGCGATGATTTTAGTAGCTAGCAGAAATGAGAGAAACATCATTGCAGAGACTTTAATGCCAAGGTGGACAAGGGGTCTTCCTCATGGAGGTGAAGTCGTCATGAATGACAATGGGAGTAAGATAGAGAAAATGACTTTGAGTCAAGAACTATAAAATGAAGAAAAATTCACAGAGAAATGGAAGAGATGACAGTAAATATTATCATGAATATAAAAAAAAATAGCAAAGATTTGGCAAGATAGAATAGAAATTATCTGGAATCGGCAACATGAAGAAAAAAGGAAACCAACTCCATTTTCTAATCAGAAGTACTTGGAGTGTCAAAACAAAACTAAACTAAACTAAAAAACAAGCCTTCTTTCTACAGAGAAAGCAGAGTCCTTAAAACCATATTAATCAAACAAGAGTCCAGAGGGTGTAATGAAAAGGTTTCTATGTGTTTAATTCCAGTCATGGCCAGCTAGTTCCACAATTATGATCCCTTCCATCCCCCCACCAATGGAATCAGAAATAAAGCAAAACATACTGCTGAAATGTATGTTTAAAAAAGGTAAAGTCATGGTTTATGACACTATTCTTCAATAATGACACATTTTGGTAAAATGCTTGGATGCTAAAAGACTAGAGATATTTTATAGTCTAATTTCAATAACAAAGTGACTGAAAAAGATTAATCACATGAATTACGGTGGATAGTTGACATAGGAATTATATATGCACTCAAATAAATAGAGTTTCAGCTAAATAAAGTATGGTGCTTATGCTGACAAAATGATAAAAAGAATCTTAACCAGGTAATTAGTTTTTTCTGTTTACTATTTTACAAATGTTTTGCATTAAAAATAAAACATGATAAATATGATGCTCTTTGTTTTATTATTTTGGACATTATTTCCCCATCAAACTATAGAAATAAAGTATCAGTTCAGTTCAGTTCAGTTGCTCAGTCATTTCCGACTCTTTGCGACCCCATGAATCACAGCACGCCAGGCCTCCCTGTCCATCACCAACTCCCGGAGTTTACTCAAACTCATGTCCATCGAGTCGTGATGCCATCCAACCATCTCATCCTCTGTCGTCCCCTCCTCCTCCTCCTGCCCCCAATCCCTCCCAGCATCAGGGTCTTTTCCAGTGAGTCAGCTCTTTGCATGAGGTGGCCAAAATACTGGAGTTTCATCTTCAGCATCAGTCCTTCCAGTGAACACTCAGGTCTGATCTCCTTTAGGATGGACTGGTTGGATCTCCTTGCAGTCCAAGGGACTCTCAAGAGTCTTCTCCAACATCACAGTTCAAAAGCATCCATTTTTCAGCTTTCTTCACCATCCAAATCTCGCATTCATACATGACTACTGGAAAAACCATAGCCTTGACTAGACAGACCTTTGTTGGCAAAGTAATGTCTCTGCTTTTAAATATGCTGTCTAGGTTGGTCATAACTTTCCTTCCAAGGAGTAAGCATCTTTTAATTTCATGGCTGCAATCACCATCTGCAGTGATTTTGGAGCCCCCAAAAATAAAGTCTGACACTGTTTCCATTGTTTCCCCATCTATTTGCCATGAAGTGATGGGACCAGATGCCATGATCTTAGTTTTCTCAATGTTGAGCTTTAAGCCAACTTTTTTACTCTCCTCCTTCACTTTCTTCAAGAGGCTTTTTAGTTCCTCTTCACTTTCTGCCATAAGGGTGGTGGCGTCTGCATATCTGAGGTTATTGATATTTCTCCCGGCAATCTTGATTCCAGCTTGTGCTTCTTCCAGCCCGGAAATAAAGTATATATATTCATAAAAGTGTTACCAAAGTTTTATAAATGTGCCTATAAAATTTAGCAGTGATCAATCCTAAATCCAATATGGAAAGTTAAAACAATTTTCCAATTATAAGTTGAAGGAGAGTAGCTCCCTAATCTGTAAAGTGGGATAATAAAGGATCAAGTTTACAAGATTAGAAAGAGGTTTAAGTGAATAGTCATTGTTACCTATTGAATGTTTGTGATCCCCCCTCAAATTCACTCATTGAAATCTTAATCCCTAATGTGGTCGTATTTGAAGGTAGGCTCTTTGGTAGGTAATTAGGTTTCAGTTCAGTTCAGTTCAGTTGCTCAGTTGTGTCCAACTCTTTGCGACCCCATGAACTGCAGCACGCCAGGCCTCCCTGTCCATCACCAACTCCTGGAGTTTACTCAAACTCATGTCCATTGAGTCAGTGATGCCATCCAACCATCTCATCCTCCGTCGTCCCCTTCTCTTCCCGCCTTCAATCTTTCCCAGCATCAGGGTCTTTTCAAATGAGTCAGCTCTTCGCATCAGGCAGCCAAAGTATTGGAGTTTCAGCTTCAGCATCAGTCCTTCTAATGAATATTCAGGACTGATTTCCTTTAGGATTGACTGGATCTCCTTGCAGTCCAAGGGATCTCCAACACCACAGTTCAAAAGCATCAATTCTTCAGCGCTCAGGTTTCTTTATAGTCCAACTCTCACATCCATGCCTGACTACTGGAAAAACCACAGCCTTGACTAGACGGACTTTTGTTGGCAAAGTAATTAGGTTTAGATGAGATCATAAGGTTGGAGTTCCCACGATAAGAATAGAGTCCTTATAGGAAGAGGAAAGGAGCTTCCCCAGTGGAAAGAATCAGGTAAAGAATCCACCTGCAATATGATCCCCAAATTGGGAAGATCCCCTGGAGGAGGGCATGGCAATCCATTCCAGTATTCTTGCCTGGAGAATCCTATGGACTGAGGAACCTGATGGACTGCAATCCAGAGTCACAAAGAGTTGGACACACCTGAACTGACTGAGCACGCATGCATGTGGCCAGATATCTTAGTATCTTAGTATTTCTGGCTGTGTATCTTTTTCATGTAAGGAAACAGTAAAAGACAGCTATCTAGCCAGGAAGAGGTCCCACACCAGTAAACAAATCTTAGCACCTTAATCGTGGGCTTCCCAGCTTCCAAAACTGCAAGAAATAAATGTGTATCATTTAAGCCACTCAGTCTATGATATTTTGTTATGGCAGCACAAGCCAGTTAAGATAGTCATGTAAAGAATGCAATGATATAACTAACATATATCTATCTATAAAATGTTACCATTGTAGAAAAATTCAAAACTTGAGAAAATACCATAAACCCAATTATTTGCACTATATAATAATAATAATAAGGGGATTATTTTACACTAGGTATTTTTAGAATAACCATAAAATGATAATAAAAACAAAAATACTAATAACACTTGCAATTACATACCACTTAGCAAATGTCAGGCACCATTCCGATCACTTAACTCATAAAAGCAGTTATCTCCGAACACCTCTATAAAATGGTATTATGATTATTATCCTTGTTTTATGGAAGAGGAAATCAAGGAATAGAATTTCTAAGAATTTTACATGTAGCAGGCATTTAAAACTTTGCTAACAATACTGAGAGATGAATAGTATTATTGCCATTATTTTACAGATGAGAGAAGTAAAAAAGGGTTAAGAAAATTACCCCGTATTTTTCAGCTGAAAAATGGTGAAGCTGGGAAGTGAACTCAGACTGTCTGGGTCAGACCTCTGTGTCTAATTACTATGCTGCATTATCAAGGGGCTAATAGTCTGTTATGTCTGTTACCAAAAAAATTAGAGGAAATTAACACTCCTGTGGAAATGGGCAATGAACCTGAACAGATAATTCTTAAGGGCACATATCTCTTCTCTTCTTTGAAATGCTTATTAAATCTACAGTTGATTGCCTGAATAGTTATTTGTACAAAAGTGTAAGTCATTAGGTACAGCAATATTAGTAAAAATAGTAACCCCCAAAGTGGGCTAAAATATTAATGTGAATGTTACAATGTCAGATTACTTATCAAACTGAATGGAAATTTTAATTTATTAAGAACACAAAACATTTATGTTTATTTTTATTCTTTTAAAGTCATTGTTTGTTGTATGATCAAATTCATTTCAATCACTTTAAAATGACTGTGACGATCACTAAGCAGGTGACTGGTTGAAACTGATTGAAATGGAGAAATTTAAATCTATATTTTCCATCATTTTATCCTGGCCATCGATTTCCATTATGCTTGTCCTATAAGTGATCAGTCTAAAAGATCATCGAATAGTTGACATAAAGTAAAAGATAACATTTAAAAGTTATCTTTTTAATATCATTCCTATGAATTTTTATTTTGTAATTACTAAAGTGGACACACTTCTATTACTGTCATTAAACACAGCAAATTACAAGCTTATATTTCTTCTTTCATTACCTTCAAAGATATCTTTTATTGACTGGGGACTATCAAATATAGTAATTATATATGCATCAGTGTAAAAACATTTTTAAATATAATGAAATTTTACCTACACAATACTTTGGAAAATTAGGGAGTATAGGGAAAACATTTTAATCCCTGTTCAGATACTATCAGCTAATTTCTAGTCAATTATAGAGTAGAAAAATGAGATAATTATTATATGAATTACATAAAATAAATATCTCTGAGAAGAACAAATCTCAAAGTTTATTTTTAGGTAATAATTTGCTGATTTGAATTGGAAGTACCTTAGTTTACTGTTTAACAGTAGAAAGAAATGATCAAGAATTTAGTATGTAAGATATCATTTGTCTATCATTGTAGACTCCCATATTTATTGAAAATTTTTATTTTTTAAATGTATTTCTGGCATTAATTGACAACATCTGGCTTCCCTGATAGCTCATTTGGCAAAGCATTTGCCTGCAATGCAGGAGACCCCAGTTCAATTCCTGCCTCGAGAAGATCTGCTGAAGAAGGGATAGGCTACCCACTCCAATGTTGGGCTTCCCTTGTGGCTCAGCTGGTAAAGAATCTACCTGCAATATGGGAGACCTGGGTTCAATCCCTGGGTTGGGATGATTCCCTGGAGAAGAGAAAGGCTACCCACTCCAGTATTCTGGCCTGGAGAATTCCACGAACTGTCTATAGGGTTGCAAATAGTCAGACACCACTGAGCGACTTTCACTTTCATTTTCACTATTGCGAGGTAGAAATACACAAGCCAACTGAAAGTAGTTTATTCAGGCATAAAATATATGAGTAAGTGAAATCTTCAAGAAATGTTCCATCTATTTAAATTAAGAGGTTTTCTTAATCTTCAACTATGCCTAAAATTCAGGTTAGTTTTTTACACAAATCTACACGTTTCACTTTCAAAAGCGTTCCCTCTTCTTTTTGCTAACAATGAAAAAGAAACGACAAATATTGAAAAAAAAAATGGAAATACATTAACTGGACAATCAGCTTCTGAAAAGTTGACTCTAACTGACATTTTTGGGCTCTAGTGGAGGTTCACAGCTGGAGGTGGTGCAGTGGTAAAGAATCCACCAGCAATGCAAGAGACACCTGTTTCATCCCTGGTGGGGAAGATCCCCTGAAGAAGGAAATGGCAACCCAGGCCAATATTCTTGCCTGGGAAATCCCATGAAGAGGAGCCTGTAGCCCGCCAAGCTCCTCTGTCCATGGGATTCTCCAGGCAAGAATACTGGAGTAAGAGGCCACGCCTACCTCCAGGGGATCTTCCCCACCCAGGGATCAAACCCAGGTGTCCCACATTGCAGGGGGATTCTTTACCATCTGAGCCACCAGGGAAGCCTATTTCAGTGTATTATTCACTAACCTACTCTATACAGACATGTATTAAGACATAATTTCCAAAATAAAACATAATTAAATTTGTACTAAGACATTCAGATAGTTACCCCTATCAAAAATTCTATTGACAGAATCATTTCAATAATATATTTAACATCTGTTTCACAGTTCATAGCTAGTTCTTAATACCAGCAATTGACTAATAAATCAGTAAAACATAGTCACTCTCCTTTCACAATTGAGACAAAAAAAGTACTATTTTACAAAGTTGGTACTTTTATAGTTAACTATCAATGAAAAAGCTCATTTTCCTATAAAATACCTATACAATTCTATGAGTTACATTAAACCTCAAGGAAATGACTATCTTCCTTCTTTTCTATCAACTGATCCCATTTTTTTTTAAAATAGAGACTTATCATTTAAAGTACCCCAGTGAGCATTTTTCCAATTCATTTCTCCTTGGAGAAAAGCTAACATTTTATAGCTAAAAATTTATGTGCCTTTAGTCTTACTTTAAAATACATTTATTTTCTTCTTGGCAAGGAAATTTTTATAGCTGCCTTATTTTAAAAGTATTTATTATAAAAAAAGTTTTATCTCATTCAAGAGTTATATGCTTTATTTATTTTAAAAAACTGAGTAATTCTAAAATGTATCTTTAACTCTCTCAACTCTATTTCTTTGAACCCAATTTCTAGCACCTGATAATATGTGCTGCTGTAAATTTACTTAGTACCTTGTGCTTATTTGCTTCAACTGCTTTCTTCAGCCTTTAAGCTCATAATATACACCAATCTTTCTTTCAAAGCTGCCTACATGCTACTAAATATATTATGAATTGCACAAATCATCTGACCCTATTGACTATGGAGTGCCACAAAGATGGATATTTGGAAATTATTTATATTATCAATTAAACTACATAGCCTGATGTTTGTGAAACACAACTAGCAAAAATGACACTGTTGGAAGTGTGGTTGGTCATCTATTTGAGGTCTCTATGTTTTGGACTTGGGTATCTGGGCTTCCCTGGTGGCTCAGATGGTAAAAAAAATCCTGCAGTGCAGGAGAACCAGGGTCTGGAAGATCCCCTACAGAAGGAAATGGCTACCCACTCCAATATTCTTGCCTTGAGAATTTCATGGACAGAGGAGCCTGGCGGGCTACAGTCCGTGGGGTCAGAAAGAGTTGAATAAAACAGAGAGACTAACACTTTCACTTCACTTTCATCGATGCTTAAGTGTGACAACTATAAAAGCACTTGATAGCCTATTCTCCAAATACATTGAACTTATAAGTGTAGAATCAAGTATAGGTAGAAAAAACATTTTCCAATAACTCTGTTTACCTGTTCAAGAGGAGAACACAGAATAGTCAGCAAGAATTGGCAGGGGAGGGGGAGGGTGGATCACAAAATTAGAATAACAAAGCCTATGTTCTAGGGCCTTCTTTGACTTTAAAGAGTGGGTTAGTCTTGGCAAGTCACATGTTTCTCTGAGGTTTTCTTTTTTCCACGTCTAGGTAACAAGGTATCAGTGAAAACATAAAGACTCTGAGGTCCCTGTAAATTTAAATTATATATTACACAGTGTTAAATGGATTAGACTAAGGAGGCTCTAATTCCACCAACTCGACTGACATGAGTTTGAACAAGCTCCAGCAATTGGTTATGTATAGGGAAGCCTGGCGTGCTGCAGTCCACGGGGTGGCAAAAAGTCAGACACGACTGAGTGACTGAACTGAACTGAACTCCATGGTGGACTAGATAAGCAAAACAAAATCTAAGCCTGGAAATGCTCAAGTTTACAAAATCAGAACTTGAAGGATAATCAACAACAAAAAGCCAAGTAGACTTTAAGCTATGGCCAATCTAATCATTTCCTCTTTTTGTTTGAGAACTTTCTCTACAGAAGTCTCTCTTCCACTCCTGTCACCAAGCCACTTGCAGTTTGGTACTGTCAGAGTCAAATAAATTTTTGCTCAAATACACTCTTAAATGTTGCAGTATGCCTCAGATTACAGTGACTGAGATGGTAAAGAATCCACCTGCAATGCAGGAGCCACAGGAGGTACAGGTCTGATCCCTGAGTTGGGAAGATCCCCTGGAGAAGGAAATGGCAACCCACTTTAGTATTCTTGCCTGAAGAATTCCACAGACAGAGGGGCCTGGTGGTCTACAGTCCATGGGGTCTCAAAGAGTTGGACACATCTAAGAAACTAAGACACAAACACAGGTTATCTTTTAACATTTCAATGTCTCCACAAATTAAAGTGGAAATTTTCAGTTGTTTTCCAAGCTAGAAACATAAAGAACTAAAAAAAATCTTAGAACAATACAAGTTTATGCATTCCTGAATAAGAAGACTAATGAACCAGCCTTCCAAAAGAGTGTCATCTGAGGGCAGAATTTCTCTCCAAAGACCCAGCAGATGAAGAAAATTAGATGTCTGAATTTTTGTTTACATGGTAAAATAAATGAGCTGTTAAGAGGCTTAGAGTTTTAGCCAGACAATAATATACACAACTGGTATAAAAGCTTGTTTACTCAGTGGTTTAGGAGCACTTCTATTCTTCAAAGGACCAAACAAAAACAGTTGGCTCACACCCAGATTTTCCATGGTGCCCAGGTTAAGGTTTCAGTTTGAGAAAAATTGTTACCTTAATAAAGAGAATTAATTCATTTCTCTTCTAGAGTAATAATAAAAACTAATTCATTTCTATTTATAAATATGTATCTTTTTAAACAAAAAAGTCTTGATTATTTGTGATATACTGTCATCAATTTATATTCAAATTAAATTAACTGAGCATATTTTCTTAACTAATCAAGTTGCTAACAACTGTTAAGTGTGTTCTGCTTGCTATATATCTCTCCTAAAGAAAAACTTCAGGTAGAATAAATGAAGTTCTGGGAATAGTATCAAATATCACTTTGCCTCTTGGTCTGTAACACACAAATAGATATCAATGGATATGTGTGTATATTTTGTTAACGGGTGTATCTTCAAGTGGAAAGATCATAGGCTTTCTTTTCAGTCATCTTTGGATTTGAATATAAGAATAATATTTCATTTTTTAACCATTTTTTATTTAAGTATGGTTAATTTACAATACTGTGTTAGTTGAGTATTCTTACCTGGAAAATCCCAGGGACGGCGTAGCCTGGTGGGCTGACGTCTATGGGGTCTCACAGAGTTGGACACGACTGACGTGACTTAGCAGCAGCAGCAACCCCAAAATTATTCGATCACACACACACACACACACACACACACACATATGTTAGTTTTAGGATTCTCTTCCATTATAGGTTACCATAAGATATTAGATATAGTTCTTGTGCCATACAGTAGGTCTTGTTGTTCATCTATTTTATATATAGTAGTGTGTATATGTTAACCTTAAATTTCTAATTTATCTCTCCCCAATCCATGCTATCCTCTTTCGTAATCATAAGCTTGTTTCCTAGGCCTCTAAGTCTATTTCTATTTTGTATCATTTTTTAGATTCCACTTTTAAGTTATACCATATGATATTTGTCCTTGTCTAACTTACTTCACTTAGTATGATAATCTCTAGGTCCATCCATTTTGCTGCAAATGACATCATTTCATATTTTATGGTTGAGTAATATTCCATCATATATATGTACCCCTTCTTCTTTATCCATTTATCCATCAATGAACACTTATCAATGAACCTGGAAGTTTGCTTCCAGGTCTTGGCTATTGTAAATAGTGCTGCTATGAACACTGGGGTAAAAATAACTTTTCTTGGCTTGGTACTTAAGTAAGTTATCAGGCTCTTAAAAATTTGATTTTTTAATCTGTAAAGAAAGGAAATACAGTACATCTTAGGTCAAAATTCCAAGATTAAAGTTCATCCTAACCTTCCTTTCTTCTGTGTATCTTCTATTTCTCTCTCAACACCTCTTCCTCCTTACCACACTCCCACACTCCCCTTTCCTATTGCATATCATTTCTATCTTTCATGTGCCAGATCCTGAAAAGACCTTTCACCACAAAATAACGCTCTGTTTCACTAGTAAGCATCCAGCTTAACTAAACTTCATAGCCTCCCTGGAAGTTAGGAGCAGCCATTTGACCAAGTTCTGGTCAATGGAAGATGGGCAGAAGTGAAAAAATACTCCTTCTAGGTCTGTCCATGGAAGACTTGCTGTCATTCTGCATTCTCTTTCCCCACTCACTAGTACAAGACCCAGAGGACCTGGAGGAAGATGAATTCAAAGCTATAAGGTGAAAGAAGCCTGAATCCTAAACATCTGCGATTACTGGCCTTGAATTCTTATGTAACCAAGGATAAAGTTCCTTTGTATAAAGCCTCTGAGAATCAAAGATTATGTTTACATAAGCTCACGTAACTTCATCTCTAGCAGAAACTGGTACCTTGAAGTGAGATGCTGTGGTTGCTATTAAGTCAGGTGGCTAGTGGCAAGAAAACTGCAATGGAAGCAGGAAACCCACTGTGGTAGGACATTTGGCCAAAATACCACCTGCGATGATATATTGGGGAAACCATGAGCTTGTAGCACTAGGGAAAGAAACTGGAAAACAAGATGACAGCTTTTAATAGTGATTTTTACTGGCTATGCTTCGCAGTACAGAAGGAAGAGATAGCCTTAGGCAAACAGTATTTTGCAAGTTAAAAAAAATGAAAGGACAGAGGGAGTCAAGAAATCTAAAATCTTGCAGAGTTGAAAAAAACAACTTCTTTTACACCTCAATATAAAATAACACCAAGAAAGATTTTGAGCACCAAAATCACAGTAAAACTCAGCCTTGCAGCAAAATACGCACTAATACTTCCCTACCCAAGCACATTGTGTCAGAGAGCCCTGAGGTACCACTATTAACTGAAGAGAAAGAAGATTAAAAAAGAGAAGAATAATCAGTCTTAAGAATTATTCTTAGGAAAGAATTTTGGATGTAGTTACTGGCAAACAGAATAGAGAACATTTCTATTGTAGTTGCTCAGTCGCTAAGTCGTGTCTGACTCTGTAATCCTATGGACTCTGCAGCACACCAGGCTCTTTCGTCCTCCACTATCTCCAGGAGTTTGATTAAATTCAAGTCCATTGAGTTGGTGATGCTATCAAACCATCTCATCCTCTGCCACCCTATTCTCCTTTTGCCTTCAGTCTTTCTCAGAATTTTCCAATGAGTCAGCTCTTTGCATCAGGTGGCCAAGTGTGGGAGCTTCAGCTTCAGGATCAGTCCTTCCAATGAATATTCAGGGCTATTTTCCTTTAGGATGGACTGATTTGATCTCATTGCTGTCCAAGGGACTCTCAAGAGTCTTTCTAACACCACAGTTCAAAAGCATCAATTCTTCAGTGCTCAGCCTTTTTTACGGCCCAACTCTCCCATTCATACATGACTACTGGAAAAATCATAGCTTTGACAAATGGAGTTTTGTTGACAAAGTGATGTCTCTGCATTTTAAAACACTGTCCAGGTTTGTCAAAGCTTTTTTTCTAAGGAGCAAGCATTTTTTAAATTTTGTGGCTGTAGTCATATCCACAGTGATTTTGAAGCCAAAGCAGAGAAAATCTTTAAAATCAATTATATAATCAGACTACATAGGAATTTTTTAAGAAATTTCATTGCCTAAGAAAACTTAAGCCTGGGGGAAATAAACAAATGAAAATAAACATGGCTATTTTGACATTAAAGCAACAAAATGTTAAGAACAAGAAATGGGCTATTAAAGTTTTAAAACCGTGAAATATGCTTCAGATTTGGCCAAGGAAAAGAATAAACCAATATTGATCCTCCCAAAACCCTAGATGAGGGAAGGAGTTCCCCCAGCAAGCAGAAGTGAAGTGAAGCAAAAGTCCCTTGGTCTTGTCTGGCTCTTTGTGACCATATGGACTATACAGTCCATGAAATTCTCCAGGCAAGAATGCTGGAGTGGGTTGCCATGCCCGCCTCCAGAGGATCTTTCCAACCCAGGGATCGAACCCAGGTCTCCCGCATTGCAGGCTGATTCTTTACCAGCTGAGTCACAAGGGAAGCCCAAGAATACTGGAGTGGGTAGTTTATCCCTTCTCCAGCGGATCTTCACAACACAGGAATAGAACCAGGGTCTCCCACATTGCAGGTGGATTCTTTACCAACTGAGCTATCAGGGAAGCCCAGCAAGCAGAATCGGGGTCTAATCAGGGCTGCTCAGAATGGACTATACAGACAAAGAGGCAAGTAAAGCCAAAGGATCATGGAAGGCTGAGACTTGAACTCTTGAGGTTACCTGCTGAATATCTTCAATAAACAGTTACATTAGCAAGAAATAAAAAATGATTCTCACAGCGCATATCAGCAACCCCTGGAGGGCTTGTTAAGAAGAAGATTGCAGTATCCCATTTCCTTTGTTCTGATTCGGGAGTTCTGGGTGGGGGCCCAAAATGTGCATGCCTAACAAGTCCCTGATGGGTCAGCAAGTAAAGACTCTGCCTGCAACGCCGGAGACCCGGGTTCCATCCCTGGGTTGGGAAGATCCCCTGGAGAAGGAAATGTCAACCCACTCCAGTATTCTTGCCTGGAAAATCCCATGGACAGAGTTGCCTGTCGGTCTACAGTCTATGAGGTTGCAAAGAGTCAGACACAACTGAGCGACTTTCACATAACAGGTTCCCAAGTGCTGCTGATGGTGGCGGTCTGGAGACATTTTGAAAACCACTGATGTAGATGCAGCTTTTTGAGATCTCACACTTCTCAGTCATAGTAGCTAGTCTCAATTTAACCAGTACACAACATATATTTTGTACTCCTTCAAATCCCCTTTCTCCTCTAATTTATATTTCCTTCCTATTTTTGCCTCTATTACCCATTTCCTGTTACTCTTCTATGCATTCTCTCTCTAGTTTTTTGTTTCCACTCCTGACTTATCCTCTTTTCTTAGAAAGGTTCTAAACAAGCTGAATTAAAATATTGATATATGTTTTAAACTAAAATTGCCAGAAATCTGGAAGAGTCTTTATTTTAAATACCCTTCTTGAAGGACAGTGGTGGCTAGCTACTTTAGCAGCTATCAACAGTTTTAAAGTGGTGCAGCTAATGTTCAGAGATTATCCTTTAAGGAATCATCTAACGCTTGCTACTCAAATACCAAAAATCCAGTTTTCTCGGAGGAAGCTAGGATGAGCTCACAAATGTAAAATGAATCTTAAATAAAGTTTCCCAGGATATTATAGAGGCCCTTGTAATCATCTCTCTTGAAAATGATAGGAGCCCTTGTACTATTCTGTCTTGAAAATAATAGGACTATCAGTTCAGTTCAGTTGCTCAGTCGTGTCCGACTCTTTGCAACCACATGAATCGCAGCACACCAGGCCTCCCTGTCCATCACCAACTCCTGGAGTTTACTCAAACTCATGCCCATCGAGTCAGTAATGCCATCCAGCCATCTCAGCCTCTGTCAGCCCCTTCTCCTCCTGCCCCCAATCCCTCCTAGCATCAGGGTCTTTTCCAATGAGTCAACTCTTCGCATGAGGTGGCCAAAGTACTGGAGTTTCAGCTTCAGCATCAGTTCTTCCAATGAACACCCAGGACTGATCTCCTTTACGATGGACTGGTTGGATCTCCCTGCAGTCCAAGGGACTCTCAAGAGCCTTCTCCGATACCACAGTTCAACAGCATCAATTTTTCAGCGCTCAGCTTTCTTCACAGTCCAACTCTCACATCCATACATGACCACTGGAAAAACCATAGCCTTGACCAGATGGACCTTTGTTGGCAAAGTAATGTCTCTGCCCCTTAATATGCTATCTAGGTCTATAAAACACATTTTTTAAGCGGTACATTGGAACCCGTATCACTTTCAAAATACTTCCTCTCTGAGGGTCCAAGTAAATGTGTTTAGCAATCTCTAATTAGTGTACACGTAAAGGTTTATCTTGTATTCTCCCCAAATCTCTTCTGCTTCAATAAAGACACTACCTTTTTATTCTATTTTCTGTGAATATGAAGATCAGGAGGTTATCATTTTCTCTAGATAGCTTTCAAATATATAAAAACAATACTTCTAAAGTATATTTTTAAATTATCTCACTCTCAAAATATTAAATCTCACAAAGTTCTACACTGTAATAATTTTCAGAGCTTTGAAACAAAGCCATTAAAGGCCAAAATTATTCATCCCACAATGAGCATTTAACTGAAATTTTAAGGACTAACATTGTTAGGCTCTGAAATGTGTTGTCATTGTTGGAGATATTTTGATGAGTTTTTCACATTTTCATTATAATTTCAAACTTCTTGTTGTATATTTCTTTAACCCACATATGTAAATAAAAGCTCATTCGAGACCTTGTATGTGAATCATCTATTATATTGTATGTTAGTTGACTAGAATAATCTATATCTTACTCAACCAAAGCTTAGTAAGTCAGGTCTATATTTCTCCAAATCTTTGTCCAACAGCTCAGATCCCACTTAACTGTCCTCAAACCTAATATGTTGTACTTACACCTCAGAACCCCTTCATGACATCCAAGCTACTCAGTCATTTCATCTCAAAGAAGTCTTTCTATATTCCTTTCTATGCTATAGGTCCTTTTTTGGAAAGTCAGCCCAATTTCTTTCTACTAGATTAATGGGAGTTTAATTTCAAGAGCAAATTCTTGTCTTCTCTAAACAACCCTATCAATTATTTCTGAGCCAGCCCTGGGTTAAAACATGGGGTTTTCCCCATATTTTCTAAAAAGGTAATAGTAACAAATGTGCTAGTTAAATAAGATTTATGGAAACCCACTAAAGTGAGTTCTCAAATATCAGGTATTTTACCATGTTTTCCTTGGTATCACTGATGCCTGGCATAGTATAAATGCTTCGTTAAATATTAAAACCTTCTTTTTCTTAATTTGGCACAAATATATTGAATCTATACCATAACTTGCTTCCTATAAATCTCATTTCAACAAAATAATGACTGTATATTTGTTACATTAGATACTCTTCCAGCCACTTGCATAAAAGGAAAACATAACTATAGCCTCTGTATTCAAGGAGTGTGCACTGGCAATAACAATACAGTGCCATTAGGATTAAGAGCAAAAAAAATAAAGGTTTTTATGAGAGTATTTGAGAGTGATAACCTTAGTTTTTAGGCTGGGGTTGTGGAAGACAAGGAAGCATTTACAATCAAAGTGAAAGGGATATTGCTTCTAGGAACAAAATAGCATGTACAAAAACAAGAGGCAAATAAAGGTACAAGGTGTGGGTAACAGCAAGTAGTTTAATATGCCAGCCTTCAGCACATGAAGCCAATAATAATGAGAGGTAAACACAGAGAACAAGGCCACTTCACATCAAAAACTCCAACAGCCATGAAAGAGAGTTCAGGCTTTCCATCTTGAGGGTATTTGGAAGGTTTGTAAAACTGAAAATGGGAATGACATTATCAGATTTCAATCCCGGACATCTAAGTCTTTTCTAAGGGTATAGAGTAAGCACATCCCATTAGAATGTGGAGAAAGGAGACAGCATATTGTATTGACTGATTCAGAGGTGGGTTATGTGCATGTTGACTGAATCCTCGCCTTAGCTGTGTTTTATTTTACCCATATGTGGCTTTATCAACAAATTTTGCTATATGCTTTCCAAAGTAAGATGAAGAGTGGAGGGACTCTCGGTGAGAGTGGACAGGAAAGAGAGAAGATGAGAGCCAGCAGAACAAGTAAGAAAGCTGCTGGGATGGTTATAAACTGGTGGCTGTGGGAAGGAGAAGTCAGACTCTAAGAGACTTTTTGATTATTTGGATATTAGAATGAGGAAAAGAAATGAATCATGGCTTCTAATATTTTAAAACTTAGACTCAGTAAATGGTTGCTTTTAGAGTATATTTAATCTTTACCGGGGCTTTCGCAGTGACTCAGTGGGTAAAGAACCCACCTACAATGCAGAAGAAGCAGGAGACTTGGGTTCGATCCCTGGGTCAGGAAGATCCCCTGGAGGAGGGCATGGCAATCCACTCCAGCATTCTTGCTTGGGGAATCCTATGGACAGAGGAGCCTGGAGGGCTGCAGTTCATGGGGTTGCAAAATGTCAGACACAACAGAAGCGGCTGAGCATGCAGGCACAATCTTTACCAATTTAAGTGTAAGATCCTGGAGGTCAGGTACTATCTCTTTCCTGCTGACTATATCTGGTACAGAACTCTCCTAGATCAAGTTCTATTGCATGACTGACCATCTCCAGTTCAAGAGCAAGATTGTATTTAAAATTCTCTGTGTGTTGCCTTCTTCCCTCAGAATTTGCACAGGTCAGCGAGGACTATCCTTCGGAAGCAAAACTTTAAAAAATGAACATGAACAGAAAATTGGTTGAGAGAAAGAAAATAGAATCCAGCATGTGAGAAATGAGCAGCATAACTTTCTGTCTATGATTGGGATCAGAGAAATGCAGATTGAGGTTTTGGTTACTTTATTAATGTCTATTATCATTTATTTTGAAGTCCTGTCAAATCACTGCCCGTATGAAAACTTTGGTTTCCACTGAATTATCTTATATATGAAAACGCCATATTAGATATAATAGCAAAAAATTAGCAAAAAACTCTTCAGTGTAGGCAATATGTACTCAAAAATTACCAGCATCCATGAGAAATATGAAGAACTTATTCAATGTAACATTATTATAGGATAGTTTTAAGTGTACATTGGGGAGGTGGTGTTCATAACAAAACGACAAGTGCCACAGAAAAGGTGGCACAGAAGAAGTCGTCTTAACTGACTGCATTTAACCAACCCACAAGATGAAGCTGTATTCTCCAACCTTTTTATAAACCAAACTCAGGAAAGCCTAGGACACCACCAATGCTTGTGGCAATATGTAAATGCCTCATATACCTCCATTCTTCTGTTTCTATAAATGGAGATGTTTGCTAGAGTCAATTACATTATTTCCTAAACCTGTTGATGTTAATCTTATTAATGATTTCATATCACTAAAATCTTTGATTGGTTTGCATTAGTGATTAATAAAATACAGTTACTAACATTTTGAAGAGATTTAACTAATAAACATTTTGTGCAGCAACTTTGAAAAATATTTCAAGATTTATAAAAATAAATGAATATAATCTCTGTGGCAGAGATCACTGTGTGCGTGTGTTTGTGTGTGTGTTCAGTCATGTCTGGCTCTTTGTGACCTCATGAACTGCAGCAGACCAGGCTCCTCTGTCTGTGGAATTTTCCAGGCAGAAATAGTGGAGTGGACTGTCATTTCCTTCTCCGAAGGGATCTTCCTCACCCAGGGATCCAACCCACACCTTCTGCATCTGTCTCCTGTATTGGCAGGAGGATTCTTTACCTGCTGAGCCACTTGGGAAGCCTGGCAGAGACCAAATTTTAATCCCTGCTCTTTGCACAGAAAGAGAGCCAAAGCTGGAAAAGTGGCATCAAAGCTAGAGATCACATTTCCCAGCCTTCTGGCAACTTGCGTGGCTATCTGACTCCAATCTCTGTAAGGAAATGTGAGCAAAAATTCTATATACGACTTCTGGGTCCAAATTAAAAGTCTAGTTGCTGGCCCTGGACCGCCACTCTCTTTCCTCTGGGCTAGAAGGTGGATTTTGGACATGGCATGGTGCTGATCACAAAGGTGAAGGCAGTGCCTGAACAAGAACAAGACGGAGGAAGATTCCATGAGGCAGAGGTGACCTGCTGGTTGGACTGTTTTCTGAAAAATAAAATTCTATTGTACTCGAGCCATTGTATTGGGGGATTTTCTTTGTTATAGCAACGTAGCCTCTATCTTAGCTAAGACAAATTCTTATCCAGCAATTCCTTTGATAGGAATATGTTCTGAAGGAATAAGTGTACATTGAAAACAGAACACTGTTGTGAAATTTTACTTTTCTGAGCCCAAAAAAGAGAATATAATATTTTAGTAAATTAAAAACAAAATTTGCAGTTCTGAAGAGGGCCTATTCTAGTAAACGCAAGAAAAACTGAGACCATTGCTGTTTTGAATTCTTAAGAGGATTTCAAAGAACAAGACTTTATCACATGCCTGATAAGTTATCTTAAGTTGTAAGTTAAGACATAAGTTATCTCTTTTTAGCTACACATACCCTGTTAAATTTCCCAGTTTTAACCAATAATGGACACTGACAAACCAGCGTGAGGAAATCTACCTGGAATTGTGCAATATGAGAAAGAAAAAGAAAGAATGAGAACCCTTAGTTTTAAGAAGTTATGTAGAACTTGATTGTTGTTTAGTCACTAAGTCATATCTGACTCTTTTGCAACCCTACTGACTAGCCCACCAGGCTATTCGGTCCATGGGATTTCCCAGGCAAGAATGCTAGAGAGGTTTGCCATTTCCTTCTCCAGGGGACCTTCCCAACCCAGGGATCTAATCTTTGTCCCCTGCATTTGCAGGCAATTTCTTTACCACCAAGTCACCAGGGAAGCCCCATGCATAACTTGATAGATTTATCTAAATATATCAGAACTACCTAGTATGATGTGGCTTCCCTCATAGCTCAGTCAGTAAAGAATCTGCCTGCAATGCAGGAGACCAGGGTTCAGTTCTGGGTCTGCAAGATCCTCTGGAGAAGGAAATGGCAACTCACGCCAGTATTTTTGCCTGGAGAATCCCATGAACAGAGGAGCCTGGTGGGCTACAGTCCATGGGATTGCAAGAGTTGGACACGACTGAGCCACTAAACCGCCACCACCACCTAGTGTGATATGAATTAGATGTATCCTGAATAAATCAGTGAAAGAAAGCCAGTGACTGGAAGCGAAAACAAAGCAAAAAAAAACCCCCACAAATTTCAGCTCTACAAAAAGATTATTTCTTCTAATGTGGTGGGATTTACTAGAATGAAGAGCTAACTATCATTAGTGATATCCAGAAGGAGGCTGATTTATCATTTGATAGAAAGTATTCAGATAGAAGGATGGTATCCAACATCCCTTGTGGTCCTGAAAATCTGTAATTTTTTGTTGATATGATGGGCAGTTTTTCCTCACCAACACCAGTTGTCTGATTTGAAAATCTTGAATGGAAAATTTTCTTTGTGGAATTGTTTTGGCTTCTTTAATTTTTCCTGGTGTCTCAGATGGTAAAGAATCTGCCTGCAGTGCAGGAGCCCCAGGTTCAGTCCCTAGGTAGGGAAGATCCCCTGGAGAAGGGAATGGCTACCCACTCGAAAATTCTTGTCTGGAGAATTCCGTAGGCAGAGGAGCCTGGTAAGCTTCAGTCCATGCAGCTGCAAAGAGTCAGACACAACTAAATGACTAACACTTTCATTTTCCATTCTGACTTCTTTATATAGCCAAGAACACAAGCTCCAGAAAAGGCTGCTGGGTTTCCCACTACCAAAATGAAGTTGATGATAATGTCTAGAACCTAGGATTTTAATGTGTGTTAAATAGAAAAATGCAACTGCTTTGCACAGTTTTACATAAACGAAAATTAACACCCTAATTAACTAAATCTTTCTCTGTGTGATTGGTTTTTACATTCTAATAGTCTATTAAGACCATCACCAAGAAAAAGAAATGCAAAAAGGCAAAATGGTTGTCTGAGGAGGCCTCACAAGTAGCTGAGAAAGGAAGAGAAGATAAAGGCAAATGAGAAAAGGAAAGATATACCCATTTGAATGCAGAGTTCTAAAGAATTGCAAGGAGAGATAAGAAAGACTTCCTAAGTGATCAATGCAAAGAAATAGAGGAAAACAATAGAATGGGAGAGACTAGAGATCTCTTCAAGAAAATTAGAGGTGCCAAGGGAACATTTCATGCAAAGATGGGCTCAGTAAAGGACAGAAATGGTATGGATCTAATAGAAGCAGAAGATACTAAGAAAAGGTGGCAAGAATACACAGAAGAACAATACAAAAAATATCTTCATGACCCAGAGTAACCACAATGGTGTGATCACTCACCTAGAGCCAGACATCCTGGAGTCCGAAGTCAAGTGGGCCTTAGGAAGCATCACTATGAACAAAGCTAGGGGAGTTGATGGAATTCCAGTTGAGCTATTTCAAATCCTAAAAGATGATGCTGTGAAAGTGTTACACTGAATATGCCAGCAAATGTTGAGAACTCAGCAGTGGCCACAGGACTGGAAAAGGTCAGTTTTCATTACAATCCCAAGGAAAGGGAATGCCAAACTACCGCACAGTTGCACTAATCTTACAGGCTAGCAAACTAATGCTCAAAATTCACGAAGCGAAGCATCAAAAGTATGTGAACCAAGAACTTCCAGATGTTCAAGCTGGATTTAGAAAAGGCAGAGTAACCAGAAAGCAAATAGCCAACATCCATGGATCACAGAAAAAGCAAGAGAGTTCCATAAAAACATCTACTTCTGCTTTATTGACTATGCCAAAGCCTTTGACTCTGTGGATCACAATAAACTGTGGAAAATTCTTTAAGAGATGGGGATACCAGACCACCTGACCTGCCTTCTGAGAAATCTATATGCAGGTCAAGAACCAACAGTTAGAACCAGACATGGAACAATGGACTGGTTCCAAATTGGGAAAAGAGTAAGCCATGGCTGTATGTTGTCACCCTGGTTATTTAACTTATATGCAGAGTACATCATGAGACCCACTGGGCTGGATGAAGCACAAGCTGGAATCAAGATTGCCAGGAGAAATATCAATAATCTCAGATATGCAGATGACACCACCCTTATGGCAGAAAGCAAAGAAGAACTAAAGAGCCTCTTGATGAAAGCGAAAGAAGAGAGTGAAAAAGTTGGCTTAAAACTCAACATTCAGAAAACTAAGATCATGGCATCTGGTCCTGTCACTTCATGGGAAATTGATGGGGAAACAACAGAAACAGTGAAGACTTTACTTTTGGGGGCTCCAAAATCATTGCAGATGGTGATTGCAGCCATGAAATTAAAAGATGCTTACTCCTTGGAAGGTAAGTTATGACCAACCTACAGAGCATATTCAAAAGCAGAGACATTACTTTGCCAACAAAGATCCATCTAGTCAAAGCTATGGTTTTTCCAGTGGTCATGTATGGACGTGAGAGTTGGGCTATAAAGAAAGCTGAGCACCGAAAAACTGATGCTTTTGAACTGTGGTGTTGGAGAAGACTCTTGAGAGTCCCTTGGACTGCAAGGAGATCAAGCCAGTCAATCCTAAAGAAAATCAGTCATGAGTATTCATTGGAAGGACTGATGCTAAAGCTCAAGCTCCAATAATTTGGCTACCTGATGTGAAGAACTGACTTGCTGGAAAAGACCCTGATGCTGGGAAAGATTGAAGGCAGGAGGAGAAGGGGATGACAGAGGATGAGGTGGTTGAATGGCATCTCTGACTTGATGGACATGAGTTTGAGCAAGCCCCAGGATTTAGTGATGGACAGGGAAGACACGGCTGAACAACTGAACTGAGCTGAGTCTATTTGCAAAACAGCTACCCATTTTTTAAGATGTTACTTTTTAGAGCAATGTTTGCTTTACAGTAAAATTGAAAAGAAAATACTGAGATTTCCCATAAAGGCCCTATCCCTACACATGCATAGCCTCTCCCATCTTCAACATCCTCCACCTAGGGTTGTCCACTTATTACAACTGATAAACCTCTTTGACTCATTAGTATCACTCAAAGACCATAGCATTCACTCTGAGTGTGGTACATTCTATGTGTTTGAACAAATGTAATTACATATACCCATCATTATAAAATCATATAGAGTATTTCCACTGCCCTAAAAATCCTTTCTGCTCCACTTATTCATTTCTGTCTCCCTCCAAACCCTGGCAGTCATAGGCCTTCTTACTGTCTTCATACTTTCTCTTTTTCCAGAAGGTCATTTAGTTGGAATCATAGTATGTAACCTTTCCGATTGGACTTATTTTACTTAGCAACTTGAATTTAACATAGGCTCCTCTATGGCTTTTCATGGCTTGTTAGCACATCAATTTTAGTGCTGAATAATAATCCATTGTCTAGATGTTCCACGGTTTGTTTATCCATTCACCTGCTGAAGGTCATCTTGATTGCTTTCAAATTTTGGCAATTATGAATAAATCAGCTATAAACAACCACTTTTTCTGATTGTAAGAGCCATGTTATTTCCTCTTCACTCTTACTCCTATTCCCCATTATGGTCATAGAGCAAAGCATAGGACTACAGTTACCTTCTTCATGGTCATTCATCTACTCCACGTTTTCTTGTCCCTTAGCTCCAAGACAGCAAAAGATCTGCTTAGATTCTCAGCTTCCATAGGAAAAAAAAAAAAAAAAAGCCACTCTTTTCTTTTTAAATTGACAAAGTGAGGTGAAAGCAGCCACAAATGCCAGGTTTTTCTCACTTTATTTCTTTCATTTCAGTGATCTTCACCATTTAGGTCTTCACTGTATTATTGTATCCCCAGTGCTTTCAGGCAGAATTTTTTAAATGTAAAATATGTCCAGATTTTCTCTTTGTCCCCACTAGGAGAATGGGCTTGAATAATCTGGTCTCCTCTGCTAGACATTGAAACTGAGGAATGCATAATTTCTATTGCAAAATTCAAGTCAGTATTCCCATATCTTAGTATTGAAGTCCTTTGGAAATATTGATTCACAGTTATAACAACAGCAAAGTTTTACACTTTTGAAGCTGATAATAGTTCACATGTATTTAGTGACTTAATACTTCCGTAGGTACTTTGATATTTAACATCACTTTGATTTTCACAGCAGCACATCTACAGCAGGCCAGATATTAAATTAATCACTTGTAGATGGAGAATTGCAGACAAAGAGATATTAAATGACTTTCTCAAGGTCACACAGCTTAATATATTTAGAAGTACTATGATAGAATAAGAAAGAAAGTGAAATTACCCAGTCGTGTCTGACTCTTTGCAACCCCATGGACTGTAGCCCACCAGGCTCCTCCATCGATGGAGTTTTCTAGGCAAGAGTACTGGAGGGGTTGCCATTTCCTTCTCCAGGGGATCTTCCCAACCCGGGGATCGAACCCTGTTCTCCCTCATTGCGGGCAGATGCTTTACCGTCTGAGCCTCCAGGGAGCCCACTATGACAGAATACTCAGTCTTAACTCCCAATGGAATTTCCCCTCTGCTGCTGCCAGTTTATCCATGAACAACAGAAAAGACCAACTGAAAACAAACAAACAAACAAAACACAGTGAGGAGAACAAGATGGTGGAGGAGTAGGTGGACGTGGAGCACATCTCTCTCCATGGATACATTAGGAATACAGCTTCAGACACAGAAGTGCATGCAGAACACCAGCTGAGAGCGGACAGGAAAAATACCTGACCAGCAGAAAAAATTATATATAGACCCACACAAAACTAGGTAGGATGAAGGAACTAGGGGGAAAATCAGGAGTGTTAGGAGGACTGGACCTGCCCTCGTTGGGTGGGGGAACTAAAGCAAGGGTTCAATCCCCACATCGGGGCAACTGTCTGATTCAGAGGAGAAACATTTAAGGCTGAGAGTGAAACAGCTGATCTGTAGCAGCCTAAGTGGAATGAGAATCAGGTAGTCCTTGCTGCAGCCATACACACCCCAGACAGGAACGCTGGTTGGTCCCCTGGAAAGCGCAGCAGCTGGGAGCTGAAGTTTAGGGCTTGTGGAGCAATCTCAGGGCGAGCGATGCTGTGGACTGCAGAGAGACAGATGGAGGGATGTGAGGGAGGAGATTGCGGTGGGAAATGCCTATGGAGGAAAGCCAGGCAGCCATGAAAGCAAGGCGATACTGCTGAGTCACATCTAGGCGATGGAGCCATCACCACAGCCTCTCTCTCCCCACACACCAGCTTCACCAGCTGAACAATAGAGAGGCTGGCCCATCAAACGCCTGAGGCACTGACTACAGAGTAGGGCCCCACCCAAGGAGATCCTTTAAGTGCCAAACAACAGAGAAGGACCCCAGGCAAAGAAGACTTCTAAGTGCCTGAACGGGCAGAGCTACAGAGAAAGACTGGCCAAAGAGGCCTTCTGATCGCCAGCTACAAGAGGCTTGAAAAAAGACCCTGATCGGGCCATTATTCCTGCAGCAGAGGCAGTCTGTGCCCCTGCACAATTGGCACTGCCAGGGTCCCCGCAAGCCAAGCAGCTGCACCACCTTCACGCTCAACTCCCACTGGGGCAGAGCTGCCACAGGCAAAAAAAAGCCTTAAACCTGTGCCTGCAGGGTTGCTTTGGTTGTGTCCAACTCTTTGCAACCCTGTAGACTGTGGCCTGCCAGGCTTCTCTGTCAGGGAGGGGGATTCTCCAGGCAAGACTACTAGAATGTATGGGCCAGCACTGGTTGCCTTACCCTTCTAGAGTGCTGTATTTCCTGCTGCCTAGCCACCAACTCCCCTGAATGCCTAGTGCTGCCAGAACCCCTGCAACCCAAGCAGCTGCACCACCTCCACACCTGGCCCTCACAGGGGCAAACCCAAGTCCTCCAGGGCAGCCTCAGGAGAGGTTCTATTTAATTCTACCTCTATTTAACTTTGCATATCTATTCTTTCTTTTTTTCTTTCCTTTCTTCTCAACATATTTGTTAGTTTTGTTTTCATTGCTTTATTCCCCACTTGGCACCTTGCTTTAGTTTTGCTTTCCAGTTTGTGTTTAGTTAGTTTTGCTCTTAACTGGTAAATAAATTTTTTTATTTCTTTTGTTTGCCAGGTTAATCAATTGTACTTTATTTTTGTTGGACTGTTTTGACTTTGCTCCTGGGTGTATATGTATATGTGTATATGCAAAACAAAAAATAATGAAAAGGCAGAGAAATACTACCCAAATGAAGGAACAAACTAGAAACACAGAAGTCCAAATAAATAAAGAGGAAATAGGCAAACTACCTGAAAAAGAATTCAGAATAATGATAGTAAAGATGATCAAAATCTTGAAAATGAAATGCAAGAATCAATTAACAAAGACCTAGAAGAATTAAAGAATAAACATGCAGAGACAAACAACACAATTAATGAAATTCAAAATACTCTAGAAGGAATCAATAGCAGAATATCTGAGATAGAAGAATGAATCAGTGAGGTGGAAGATAAAATGATGGAAATAGCTTCTGAAAAGCAGAGTAAAGTAAAAAGAATGAAAAGAACTAAGGATAGTCTCAGAGACCTCTGGGACAACATCAAATGCACCAACATTTGAACTATAGGGGTCCCAGAAGAAAAAGAGAAAGAGAAAGGCTATGAGAAAATTTTCGAAGAGATTATAGTTGAAAATTTCCCCAACATGGAAAAGGAAATAGTCAATCAAGTCCAAGAGGCACAAACAGTCCCATACAGGATAAATCCAAGGAGAAACACACCATGACACATACTAATCAAACCAACAAAGGCTAAACACAAAGAAAGAATATTAGAAGCAGCAAGGGAAGAAGCAACAAGTAACATACAAGGGAAACTCCATACATTTAACAGCTGATCTTTCAGCAGAAAATTTGCAGGCCAGAAGGGAATGGCAAGATATATTTAAAGTACTGAAAGGGAAAAACCTACAACCAAGATTACTGTACCTGGCAAGGATCTCATTCAAAATTGATGGAGAAATAAAAACCTTCTCAGACAAGCAAAGTTAAGAGAATTCAGCACCATCAAACAAGCTTTACAACAAATGTTAAATGGACTTACATAGTCAAGAAATAAAAGAGAAGAAAAAAAGATCTACAAAATCAACCCCAAATAATTAAGAAAATGGCAATAGGAACACATATATCAATAATTACTTTAAATGGAAATGGATTAAATGCTCCAACCAAAAGACACAGGCTGGCTGAATGGATACAAAACAAAACCAATATATAAGCTGTCTACAAGAAACCCACTTCAGACCTAAAGACACATATAGACTGAAAATGAGAGGATGGAAAAATATATTCCACACAAATGGGAAGCAAAATAAAGCTGGAGTAGCAATCCTCATATCAGACAAAATAGATCTTAAAATAAAGAAGATTACAAGAAATAAGAAAGGATACTATATAATGATCAAGCAATCAATCCAAGAGGAATACATAACAATTGTAAATATCTATGCACCCAATATAGGAGAACCTCAATACATAAGACAAACACTAACAGACATAACAAGATAAATTGACAGTAGCACAATAATAGGAGACTTTAACACCCCACTCACACCAATGGACAGATCATCAAAACAGGAAATCAATAAGGAAACCCAAGGCTTAAATGATACATTAGAGGAGACGGATCTCATTGATATCTTCAGGACAGTCCATCCAAGTGCAGAAGAATAAACCTTCTTCTCAAGTGCACATAGAACATTCTCCAGGATAAACCATATCTTGGGTCACAAACCAAACCTCAATAAATTTAAGAAAATTGAAATCGTATCAGGCATCTTCTCTGACCACAACGCTATGAGGCTAGATATCAATTACAAGAAAAAAAACTGTAAAAAACAGTTTTTGGAGGTTAAGCAGCACATTTCTAAGTAACCAACACATTACTGATGAAAACAAAGGAGAAAACAAAGGAGAAATCAAAAAATTTCTAGAAGCAAATGACAGTGAAAACATTTCAAAACCTATTGGTTGCAGCAAAAGCAGTCCTAAGAGTGAAGTTTATAACAATATAGTCCTACCTCAAGAAACAAGAAAAACATTGAATAGACAACCAACCTAACTTTACACCTAAAACAACTGGACAACGAAGAACAAAAAAACCCCAAAATTAATAGAAGGAAATAAGTCTAAAGATCTGAGCAGAAATAAGTGAAAAAGAAATGAAAGAAACAAGAGTAAAGATTAATAAAACTAAAAACTGATTCTTTGGGAAGATAAACAAAATTGACAAACCTTTAGCCAGACTCATCAAGAAAATAAGAGAGAAGAATCAATCAACAAAATTAAAAATGGAAAGGAGAGGTTACAACAGACAGTGCAGCAATACAAAGGATTGAAAGAGACTACTATGGCAATAAAATGGATAACCAGGAAGAAATGAACAGATTCTTAGAGAACTTCAATCTTCCAAGACTGAACCAGAGAGAAATAGAAAATATGAACAACCCAATTACAAGCACTGAAATTGAAGCTGTGATAAAAAAATCTCCCAAAAAACAAAAGCCCAGGTCCAGATGGCTTCACAGGAGAATTCTATCAAACATTTAGAGAAGACCTAATGCCTATCCTTCTAAAACTCTTTCCAAAAGTTGCAGAGGAAGGAACACTTCGTACTCCTTCTACGAGGCTACCATCACCCTCGTAATACCAAAACCAAACAAACACAACACAAAAAAAGAAAACTACAGGCCAACATCACTGTTGAACATAAATGCAAAAATCCTCAACAAAATTTTAGTGAACAGAATTCAGCAGCACATCAAAATTTCATACACCATGATCAAGTTGGGTTTATTCCAGGAATGCAAGGATTCTTCAATATACACAAATCAAACAATGTGATATACCATATTAACAAATTGAAAGGTAAAAACCATATGATAATCTCAATAGATGCAGAAAAAGCCTTTGATAAAATTCAGCATCCTTTTTATGATTAAAACTCTTCAAAAAATGGGCATAGAAGGAATCTACCTCAACATAAGACTATATATGATAAGCCTACACAAACATTATTGTCAATGGTGAAAAACTGAAAATATTCCACCTAAGATCAGCAATAAGGCAAGGGTGTTCACTTTTACCTCTATTATTCAACATAGTTCTGAAAGTCCTCTCTACAGCGATAAGAGAAGAAAAAGAAGTAAAAGGGATCCAGATTGGAAAAGAAGTAGAACTCTCACTATTTGCAGGTGACATGACACTGTATATAGAAAACCCTAAAGGTAGTATCAGAAATTTAGTGGAGCTAATCAGTGAATTTAGGAAAGTTGCAGGATACAAAATCAATACACAGAAATCACCTGCATTTATCTACACTAACAGTGAAAAATTAGAAAGAGAAATTAGGGAATCAATCCCATTCACCATTACAACAATAAAGAAAGAAATATCTAGGAATAAACTTACCTAAGGAGACAAAAGAACTATACACAGAAAGTTATAAGACACTGACGAAAGGAATAAAAGATGACATAAACAGATGGAGAGATATTACATGTTCCTGGGTAGGAAGAATATTGTGAAAATGGCTATACTCCCAAATGCAATCTACAGATTCAATGTGATCCCTATCAAATTACCAATGGCATTTTTCCTTGCTGGGGTCCAGCCTCGTCAGGATCCAGGGGGTACCCTCAGGATGAACGGCGTCGGCAAGAGAAGACACGTGAGACCAGCCTCGATAGGGCCAAGTCTGCGAGGGAGAGAGAGAGAGAAAGAGAGAGAGAGAGAGTGACCAGACGGGGGGGTGCAGCCGAGTCTGGCAGGGTCTGGCAATGCTTTATTTTTTACCCTAAGTTAGTACATCTAACTAGGGTAGCTTTTATTCCCTTATCTAAGCGGAAGATAGTTTAACATTACATCAGCTTGTTCTTCACGAAACCAGGGTGTTTTCTGCATACTTCTTTGTTTATGAGGGTCTTGTACATTATCTTCTGGCCTTGGGGCCCATTAACATTTTATGCAGGTCAGGTGAATGTAAACCTATTTTCCGTTTCTGTGGTGACCTTAACTGAAGGGTAGCAGTCTCATAGGGCAACAGTACAGAGTAGAAGTATAACCTTGTTAACATAAAAATTAATCCTTCTGCAGAAGTTGTCAGTTGTGTTTATCTAAGAAGTTTACCCCACACTGACTCTGCGACTTTGGTGAGGCAGCCTCTGCCTGTCACCTCTCCTGACTGACAATTAACAACCATCTCATTGTTACCACACTAGGGCTAAACTCTTATTTTTCTAGACCTTTAACTATATTAACAATGGTTTCCATAACACAACCTTAGCACATTAAGAGCAAAAACACAGCAAGCAAACATTAACCCAATAACCACCTTTAGAATAATTTTTCTTACGTTTTCTAATATGACTCCTTCACCCCTCAAAAAGGCTCTATGTCTACTAGAGCTTTTATATAATCAGGTTCTTTATGTTATTTTATGATTAGGGTATTATAAGCAATCATGCATATTAGTACCAAGGGCATAAACGCATTTGCCAAACAAACTAAAATACCAGCAAATGAGTTTAAATTAAAACACTCCTTTCACCCTAAATAATCTCATAAAATACCACCACCCAGGAAACTTATTGATTAAAGTTCTAAATTGATTCTTATTTGGGAAGAGATCGGGGAAGGCCTTCTGCCTGTGTCACAGAAATTAGGGAGTAGTCTATTGAAGCAAGCATCAGAAAGACAGATATCTTCTTTAAGGTGAGCGCTGGGGGCAGCTTTTCGGAATCCCTGAAAACCTGATCCGCCTTGCCTGTCAGGTTTTCTCCCTCATGACCTTGTCATGGGTGTGCCAGCTCCCGGCACAGAACTAGAACAAAAAAATTCACAATGCATATGGAAACACAGAAGACCTGGAATAGTCAAACATTCTTGAGAAAGAAGAATGGAGCTGGAGGAATCAACCTTCCTGACTTCAGATTATACTACAAAGCTACAGTTGTCATATAGACCAATGGAACAAGATAGAAAGCCCAGAAATAAACCCATGCACCTATGGGTACCTTATTTCTGACAAAGGAGGCAAGAATATACAATGGGGCAAAGACAGCCTCTTCAATAAATGGTACTGGGAAAACTGAACAGCTACATTTAAAAGAATGAAATTAGAACACTTCCTAACACCATACACAAATATAAACTCAAAATGGATTAGAGACCTAAATGTAAGACCAGAAACTGTAAAATGCTTAGAGGAAAGCATATGCAGAACACTTGATGACATAAATCAAAGCAAGATCTTCTATGACCCACCTCCTAGAGTAACAGAAATAAAAACTAAAGTAAACAAGTGGGACCTGAATAAATTTAAAAGCTTTTGCACAGCAAAGGAAACTATAAGCAAGGTGAAAAGAAACCCCTCAGAAAGGGAGAAAATAATAGCAAATGAAACAACTGACAAAGGATTAATTTTCATAATATACAAGCAGCTCATACAACTCAATACCGGAAAAATAAATAACCCAATCAAAATTGGGAAAAAGCCCTAAACAGACATTTGTCCAAAGAAGACATACAGATGGCTAACAAACACTTGAAAAGATGCTCAACATCGCTCATTACTAAAGAAATGCAAATCAAAACTGCAATGAGATAACACCTCACACCAGTCAGAATAGCCATCATCAAAAAGTATGCAAGCAATAAATGCTGGAGAAGGTGTGGAGAAAAGCGAATGCTCTTGCACTGTTGGTGGGAATGTAAATTGATACAGCCACTATGGAAGATGGTATGGTGATTCCTTAAAAAAAAACTAGGAATAAACCCACCTTATGACCCAGCAATCCCACACCTAGGCATATACCCTGAGGAAACCAGGGATGAAAAAATACATGTATCCCATTGTTCATTGCAGCACTATTTACAATAGCTAGAATGTGGAAGCAACCTAGGTGTCCATTGACAGATGAATGGGTAAAGAAGTGACGGTATACATATACAATGGAATATTACTCAGTCATGAAAAGGAACTCATCTGAGTCCATTCTGATGAGGTGGATGAGCCTAGAACCTATTATATACAGAGTGAAGTGAGTCAGAAAGTGAAAGATGAATATCATATTCTAATGCACATATACAGAATCTAGAAAAATGGTATTGAAGAATTTACTTACAGGGCAGCAATGAAGATACAGACATAGAGAATAGTTTTATGGACATGGGGAGAGGGGAGTAAAGGGTGAGATGCATGAAAAGAGTAACATGGAAACTTTCACTACCACATGTAAAATAGAGAGCCAACGGGAATTTGCTGTCTGGCTCAGGAAACTCACACAGGGGCTCTGTATCAACCTAGAGGGGTGGGATGGGGAGGGAGGTGGGAGGGAGGTTCAAAAGGGAGGGGATATGTGTATACCTGTGGCTGATTCTATGGAGGTTTGACAGAAAACAGCAAAATTCTGTAAAGCAATTATCCTTCAATAAAAAAATAAATTTTAAAAAAAGCAAGAATCAAAAGGAAAAAAGTGGTAAGCACCTTCCATATGGATATTTTTGAAACATCTATCCTCTTTGCTACAATTATAAAAGCAACTATATCTACCTACAAATATTTTAGGATATTTTATTCAGTAAATGTACCCTTATACTTCACTTAATGAATTGTTAACAGCAGAGTTACTACTTGCAAAGGAATAATCCAAATGCTTCTTTCAGATTAAGTTGTAAAAATGAATGCCTATTAAATTACTTTAACACAACCTATTTTTGGAAATCTAGTCTCTTAATATAGATAGAATTCAAGGTAGAACTCTATAGTGTACAGTTCATAGTAGATATTTTATAAAGTACATGTGAGGAGGTGTGAAATTAAAATTCACTTCAATTTTGCAATCTGTAAAAATACCATTAACATTCACGTGTCTTTTCTGATAGAAGTAGCTAGAAATATGATTGCTGTTGTTCACTTGCTATGTCATGTCCAGTTCTTTGTGACCCGATGAAATGCAGCACGCCAGGTTTCCCCGTCCTTCACTGCCTCCTGGAGTTTGCTCAGATTCATGTCCATTGAGTCAGTAATATTATTTAACCATCTCATTCCCTGCTGCCTTCTCCTTTTGCCTTCAATCTTTCCTAGCATCAGGGTCTTTTCCAATGAGTTATCATTTTTGCATCAGGTTGCCAAAGTATTGGCACTTCAGCTTCAAAATAACATGCTAATAATAGTTAATACTTATTGAACAAGGTTCTAAGCACTTCTCTGAATATTTCAATCACATAAGCATATATTATAATCTTCCCATATGCACTAGGGAAGGTAGTGTTAGCATTCCCATTTGGCAGATGAGAAAACACAGGCACATCCTGTTTTGTATTTTTTTAATTTCTTAATTGGAGGATGATTGCTTTACAGTGTTGTATTGGCTTCTGCTGTACATCAACATGAATCATCTTTAAGTATTCATATGTCCCCTCCTTCATGAGCCTCCCTCTCACCTCTCATATCCTGGTTTTAATTTGCTCAAGTGACACAGCTAACCAATGATACAGCGAGGCTATAAAACCCAGCAGTCTGACTTTAGAGACTAAATTTTTAACCATTATATTAAGAGCCTACATATAGCTATTTAAAGAAATAACAAAATGCTATAGATATTGTTCCATAGCCTTGTCCTGTCATGTAACAGTATATTTTGATCACATTTCCATAGCGTTAAAGAACCCTTGTCATTAGATTGTCTTTAATAGTTCTTCAAAAGAACCTCAGTACTTCTTGCCCCAAGGTTTTGCACATGATATTCTCTGCTAGGAAAGCTGTTTTATACCCAGTTACAGAATATACATTGTCTGGCAAAGAGATGATGAAGAATCATCTTGATCCAAAACTCAAAATTATTTACTTCTTTGACTGAGCCAGTCAAGCTATTTATTAGTAACATGAAGGTAAATTGTACTCAAATGGCCTCTAGTGTGAAGATTTAGCAATATTGTTTTATTCGTCTAATCTTGACAAAACTATGTAAATAAACACCTGCTCTAGAAAAATGGAAATCTCCCCATTTTCATCCATTCTTTCCACAATAGATAGAATAAATTTCTGTTTTTAGTCTTTTCAGATCTTCAGCATCATAAACTAAAAGATATTTGGTATAAATGTTCTGATCTAAACCAAAGAGGAAAATTGTATAAAGCTAAATGTTAAATAGTTGCAGCCTTCTTAAAATATAGTGTTGCCTAAGAAACAAACTGTATTTTATGTGATTACTATAATATCTCATGTATCCTTGTGAGAACTCTGTGTCTTTTTAAATAAAACATGATTTCAATATTAAAATTAATATAGCAATATTAGAAATATATTAATGATATTTCAATGTTGCATTAAGAAATAAAATGCATTAATTTGGAACATAATGTACCGCTAATATGTCTTGAAAAAATAAAATAGATGTAGAAAAATTGCAAGAAGTGCCTTTTTCATTACTAAGCCAAATTTAATGAACTCACTTCACATATATTGCTAGATGAATTGCTGATATCATGAGTGCTTTAGAACTACAAGGGACGGGACTGTTCCAGGATATGGTATAATCGTATATCCAGAGTCTAATTTAAACTTTGGTGTTTTAATGTAGCAACTGTCTTTTACTAATAATTTCTACCTGAATAGTCTGTGTGTGTTGTTGCTCAGTCATGTCTGACTCACTGCAATTCCATGGACTGAAGCCTACCAGGCTCCTATGTGCATAGGAATTCTCCAGACAGTAATCTTGGAGTGGGTTACCATGCCCTCCTATAAGTAGTCTAGGATTTTTACCAATTTCAGTGTGGGTATTCTCCTCCTAGTCACCTGGTGTGTAGGAATCACTTAGCTGTTTTCTGAATTTCCATCAGAGGAAATTACTTTATGTGTGACTATATACACAGCACAGCCAGGGGAGAAAGGAAAGTCAGGAGCTTCCTACATCATCATCTTGAACCAGAGTCAAGATGTGTGCTATCATTTGAAAAACCTGAAAAAATAAGTAGTCTAGGTTTTTTAAATATGATATGAAACAAGTTCTAACACCCCATTTATTACAGCTGCTATCTGAGAGTGGGGCCACCAAATCACCTACTTCCAATAGCCGTAGGTCTTGGATTCAATAGTCCCACAGGACTACGGCAGACAAAGCAGCAGTTCCTAAGAAGCAATCTTAGAAACTATCTTTCCAGAAATTACTACAGCTATCTTTCCAGGGTTTATTGCAGAGGAAGAAGACAAAAATGCCTGTCTCCTTGCCTTTACATGGAAGGGGTCAGACTGCATACTTTACAAGCTTCTACCTGAGTATCCAACTTCCAGTGATCACACATCTAGATGTTGATGCCGATGATCCTTGAGCCTGAAAGAGCTGGCAGGCTCTTCCCACCTTATCCTTCTGACTCTCTCTAATGATAAACCAAGTCACAAATATCTCCCTGTAAGGAGCTGATACACACATCTGGCATGCCAACTTTTGCAGCTGTGTCATGAGAGATGGTCTGGCTCTGATCACCAGTGACAATCGCATTCATATGTCCCCACAGGACTGCAGTGGGAAAAAAACCAATTGTTAACAGGCTGATGATCCAGCACTTGCAATGGCTCTCCCTCCAGACTAAGCACTGAAGGATCAGCAAAAAAAAAAAAAAATCATTTTTTTCCAGTCTTTCCCTGGAAGGATTTGACAGCATATTTTAAAAGCTTCTGCTGGATGGTGCAGCTTCTAATTAGCACGCATCTAAATGTTGACTGCATTCTTCCCTAGAGGTCAGAAGGACTGGTAGGCACTTCCCCTGCTTTCGGCCTCCAATTTGCCCAACAGTAAGACCAGGGGACCAGTTTCTCCCTGGAAGGAGCTTGTCCACACCTCTACTGCCCCAAAATCTATAGCTGTGAAATGACAGACAGACCCCCAAGTCAATCAGCTCAGACAGTTTGTGGCTTTCATTCATTAGGCCTCCAGGAAAAAGCAAGAATGTGCACAGGAGCACCCCCACACATTGTGGCTCAAAGGAAGGGGAGCAGGTGAAAATGCCTGAATTCCATTCTCCCTAGAAGTTCTACAACATACTATCCCAGTTGCTTCATGAAGGTCTGGGTTCTAGACAGCCTGCATTTAGGTGTTGACTACAGTCCTCCCCTAGAAATACTGATAGATCCTGGCACACCTTCAAGCACATGAAGCCACTAGCAACAAAGGATTGGATTATCACAGAGATTTGAGATGCAACCAGGAGCTCAAGAGGGCTAAATGAAAAAGTTTGTCTCCTACATAACTCTCTATAAGGCTGAATACTTATCTCTGTTTTATTAAGATGGGTTTGTGGAGATTTATCTAGTTCTTTTCTTGGTACATATTCCTGTTTCTCCATTTTCCTTGACTTTCTTTGTTGGTTTCTGCACAGTAGATAAAATAACCACCTCTCCTGGTTTTTACAAAAAGGGCACTAATTGGTAATATGACAACATACGGAAGTATAAAACTCATTAGTAAACCTAGGAGACAGTTATATTCAGAATGTTCTAATATTGTAATGGTGGTGGATAAACCATTCATAACTATATTATAAGGATTAAAAACAAAAGTATTAAATAACTATCAGTTCAGTTCAGTCACTCACCCCTGTCTGAATCTTTGCAACCCCATGGACTGAGCATGTCAGGCCTCCCTGTCCATCACCAACTCCCAGAGCTTACTCAGACTCATGTCCATTGAGTTGGTGATGCCATCCAACCATCTCATCCTCTGTCGTCCCCTTCTCCTCCTGCCCTCAATCTTTCCCAGCATCAGGGTCTTTTCAAATGAGTCAGTTCTTTGCATCAAGTGGCCAAAGTATTGGAGTTTCAGCTTCAGCATCAGTCCTTCCAATGAATGTTCAGGACTGATTTCCTTTAGGATGGACTGGTTGGATCTCCTTGCAGTCCAAGGGACTCTCAAGAGTCTTCTCCAACACCACAGTTCAAAAGCATCAATTCTTCAGTGCTCAACTTTCTTTATAGTCCAAATCTCACATCCATACATGACTACTGGAAAAACCATAGCCTTGACTAAATGGACCTTTGTTGACAACGTAATGTCTCTACTTTTTAATATGCTGTCTAGGTTGGTCATAACTTTCCTTCCAAGGAGTAAGCACCTTTTAATTCCATGGCTGCAATCACCATCTGCAGTGATTTTGGAGCCCCAAAAAATAAAGTCAGTCACTGTTTCCACTGTTTCCCCATCTATTTCCCATGAAGTGATGGGACCAGATGGGACCAGATGCCATGATCTTAATTTTCTGAATGTTGAGCTTTAAGCCAACTTTTTCACTCTCCTCTTTCACTTTCATCAAGAGGCTCTTTAGGTCTTCTTCACTTTCTGCCATAAAGGTGGTGTCATCTGCATATCTGAGGTTATTGATATTTCTCCCGGCAATCTTGATTCCAGCTAGTGCTTCCTCTAGCCCAACGTTTCTCATGATGTATTCTGCATATAAATTAAATAAGCAGGGTGACAATATACAGCCTTAACATACTCCTTTTCCTATTTGGAATCAGTCTGTTGTTCCATGTCCAGTTCTAACTGTTGCTTCCTGACCTGCACACAGGTTTCCCAAGAGGGAGGTCAGGTGGTCTGGTATTCCCATCTCTTTCAGAATTTTCCACAGTTTATTGTGATCCACACAGTCAAAGGCTTTGGCATAGTCAATAAAGCAGAAATAAATGTTTTTCTGGAAATCTCTTGCTTTTTTGATGACCCAGAGGATGTTGGCAATTTGATCTCTGGTTCCTCTGCCTTTTCTAAAACAAGCTTGAACATCTGGAAGTTCATGGTTCACATATTGCTGAAGACTGGCTTGGAGAATTTTGAGCATTACTTTACTAGTGTGTGAGATGAGTGCAATTGTGCAGTAGTTTGAGCATTCTTTGGGATTGCCTTTCTTTGGGATTGGAATGAAAACTAACCTTTTCCAGTCCTTTGGCCACTGCTGAGTTTTCCAAATTTGCTGACATATTGAATGCAGCACTTTCACAGCATCATCTTTTAGGATTTGAAATAGCTCAACTGGAATTCCATCACATCCACTAGCTTTGTTCAAAGTGTTGTTTCCTAAGGCCCACTTGACTTCACATTCCAGGATGTCTGGCTCTAGGTGAGTGATCACACCATCGTGATTATCTGGGTCATGAAGATCTTTTTTGTATAGTTCTCCTGTGTATTCTTGTTATCTCTTCTTAATATCTTCTGCTTCTGTTAGGTCCATACCATTTCTGTCCTTTATTGAGCCCATCTTTGCATGAAATGTTCCCTTGGTATCTCTAATTTTCTTGAGGCGATCTCTAGTCTTTCCCATTCTATTGTTTTCCTCTATTTCTTTGCACTGATTGCTGAGCAAGGCTTTCTTATCTCTCCTGGCTATTCTTTGGAACTCTGCATTCAAATGGGAATGTCTTTCCTTTTCCCCCTTGCTTTTTGCTTCTCTTCTTTTCACAGCTATTTGTAAGGCCTCCTCAGACAGCCATTTTGCTTTTTTGCATTTCTTTTTCCTGGGGATGGTCTTGATTCCTGTCTCCTGTACAATGTCACAAACCTCCATCCATGGTTCATCAGACACTCTGTCTATCAGATCTACTCCCTTAAATCTATTTCTCACTTCCACTGTATAGTCATTAGAGGTTTGATTTAGGTCATACCTGAATGGTCTAGTGGTATTTCCCACCTTCTTCAATTTAAGTATGAATTTGGCAATAAGGAGTTCATGATCTGAGCCACAGTCAGCTCCCAGTCTTGTTTTTGCTGACTGTATAGAGCTTCTCCATATTTGGCTGCAAAGAATATAATCAGTCTGATTTCGGTGTTGACCATCTGGTGATGTCCATGTGTAGAGTCTTCTCTTGTATTGTTGGAAGAGGGTATTTGCTATGATCAGTGCCTTCTCTTGGCAAAACTCTATTAGCCTTTGCCCTGCTTCATTCTGTATTCCAAGGCCAAATTTGCCTGTTATTCCAGGTGTTTCTTGACTTCCTACTTTTGCATTCCAGTCCCCTGTAATGAAAAGGACATCTGTTTTGGGTATTAGTTCTAAAAGGTCTTGTAGGTCTTCATAGAACTGTTCAACTTCAACTTCTTCAGCGTTACTCATAAGGGTATAGACTTGGATTACCTTGATATTTTTAAGAGAAGACAAACAAATTGACAAATATTTAACTAGACAAATGAGGAAGAAAAGAAGATTTAAATAAAATAAGAAATGAAAGAGGAGACATTACAACTTATAACTAAGAAATACTAAGGATCCTGAGAAACTACTAAGAACAATTCACATCAACAAATCAAATAACTTTAAAGAAATAGATGCATTCCCAAAAACACATGTTACCAAGACTAAAGCATGAAGAAATAGAAAATCTAAACTGATAATTTAGTAGTAAGAAGATTGAATTAGCAGTGAAAGTCCAGGACCAGATGACTTCACTGATGAATTCTACCAAACATTTAAAGAATCAAAATTAATCCTTTTCAAACTCTTCCAAAAGACCGAAGAGGATAGAATGTTTCAAATTTAACTTAAGAGGTCAGCATTACTCTAATACCAAAACCGGAAAAGGACATTGTAAGAAAGGAAAATTACAAGCCATTATTTCTGATGATGGAGAAGGCAATGGCAACCCACTCTAGTACTCTTGCCTGGAAAATCCCATGGACAGAGGAGCCTGGTAGGCTGCAGTCCATGGGGTTGTGGAGAGTCAGACACAACTGAGAGACTTCAATTTCACTTTTCACTTTCATGCATTGGAGAAGGACATGGCAACGCACTCCAGTGTTCTTGCCTGGAGAATCCCAGGGACACAGGAGCCTAGTGGGCTGCCGTCTATGGGGTCAGACAGAGTCGAATACGACTGAAGCAACTTAGCAGCAGCAGCAGCATTTCTGATGAACACAGATGCAAAAATGCTCAAAAATATGAGCAACCCCAATTCAACAATGCATTAAAAGAATCATACACCACTGTCAATTGGGATTTATCCCAGGGATGCAAGGAAGTTTCAGTATATGCAAATCCACAAGTGTGACACACCACATAAACAAAATGAAGGGTAAAAAAAAAAAAAAAAATCACATGATCACCTCAATAGACTCAGGAAAAAAATCTGACAAAATCCAACATCCATACATGATTAAAACTCAATAACATAGGCCATATCTGATGTAATAACATAATAAAGGTTATATATTACAAGACCACAGCTAACATCATACTTATTAGTAAAAAGCTAAAAGTTTTTCCTCCAAGACCTGAAATAAGACCAAGTTGGTCACTCTCTCTGCTTCTATTTACTATAATACTGGAAGTTCCAGCCAGAGCAATTTGGCAAGAAAAATAAATGCAATTTATCCAAATTGAAAAAGAAGAAATAAAATAATCTGTAGCAGATGCAAGATACCATGTATACAAAAAGCCTAGAGATGCAACCAAAAACTATTAGAACTAATAAAAGAATTCAGTAAAGTTGCAGGATACAAAATCAAAATGCAAAAATCATTTGTATTTCTATACACTAACAATAAACCACCAGAAAGTGAAATCAAGAAAACAATCCCATTTGCAATAGCATCTTAAAGAATAAAACACTTAGGAATCAAATCAAACAAGTAGGTTAAAAAATCTATACACTGAAAATTATAAGACATTCATGAAAGAAACTGAAAAAGACACATTCCATGTCCACAGATTGGGACAGTTAACATTGTTAGAATGTTCATACTACCCAAAGCAATTTGGAGATTCAATGCAATCCCTATCAGAATTCCTCTGGCATTTTTCAGAGAAATAGAAAAAGCAATCTACAATTTGTATGGAATCACAAGAGAACTTGCATAGCCAAAACGACCATCAGAGACAAGAATAATGTTGGAGGTACTCCAATTCCTCCTCCTTTTTTATAGCTTTCTCCATTTCAAGTAAAGGCAGCCTCTTGTTTCCAGTTACTCTTCAGGTCACAGGTCTTGGAGTCACACTTGCTCTTCTTTTGCTTCTGATCTCCAATCTTTCAATAATCACCATAAGTTCTATCTTCAAAATATTTCTAGAACCCACATTCTCACTGCTTCATTGTTGCTTCTATGTTTGATCTTTCCTGAATACTCATTAAAAAGACTGATGCTAAAGCTGAAGCTATAATACTTTGGCTACCTGACGTAAAGAGTTGACTCATTAGAAAAGACCCTGATGCTGGGAAAGACTGAAGGCAGGAGGAGAAGGGGACAACAGAGGATGAGATGGTTGGATGGCATCACCGACTCAATGGACATGAGTTGGAACAAGCTCCGGGAGATGGTGAAGGACAGGGAAGCCTGGCGTGCTGCGGTCCATGGGGTTGCAAAGAGTCGGACATGCTGAGTGACTGAACAACAACTGTGGTAAGCAAAACACTTCAATAGTTTATCATCTACACTGAGAAAACATCAGTCATGATAAGAATCTATACACTCTGCCTACTTTTACTCACACTCTCTTAAAACTCCCAACTCCTCATCTCTGTGACTTCACATCCTACCTTTCCCTCTTTCTCAATCTGATCCTAACCTGCTGACAATCATAAGCAGTATTTGACCCCCACAGAGTCCCCATTCTTACACTCTCCTCAGCCTAAATATCTCCTTCTAAACGTCTGCATGTCATGCTTCAGGCCTTTACTCTTTGTGTCTCTTTTTCTGTCAGGACTCTTCTGACCACATAAAATTGCTGTCCTCCCACTTCCTATTCCCCTCTATCTTTGCACTCTGTTCTTTAGCATTTTTTACTATCTAATATGCAACATAAGCTTATTTATTCAGTTTACAAGGATTTCTGGTCATTTTAACCCCCCAAATATTGCTGATGCAGAGATTTTGCACACCGTACATACACAGTAAATATTTGTTGAATAAAATGCCATATTATAAGTACTTAAGAAGAGTAAGGAGATTTTTATTTTTTAAAGTATGGAATCATACCTTGAAAACTTTAGAAAAGATTTGAAAGGATGAGTTGCATTTGAACTGAGATTAGATGCCAAGTTAGATTTGGCTATGTGGACATGGAGGTGATACTCTGCAGATGGAGATGATTGTGCATGCAGAATAAAAGACCTGGGGAAATAAAAGATGCAACAAGAGTGCTGTCACTAACTTGGCTAGAACATACAAGTCATGAAAAGAAGACCAAGGAGGTAATTTGAGGCATGCACGATAAGCCTGTGGCCTATTTGGGTTCTGAAGTGAACAACGTAGCTCTCCCCTTCCCTGGACAAACAGGCAGATCTTTGCCAGGTCCCATTTACATATGAAATTTATACTAGGAAGTTAAATGCAGAGGGTATAATAACTTTCTCTTCCAAAATTCTGCCAGTGACAGTTTTTCTGCTTATCTTGCTGGCTGAGGGAAAATTAAATCAATAAACCTCATTTCTTACTGAGGTGGACCAAGTAATTTTTCATGCATATTTAGGGAATATAAATTTCAGGTCCAGAATTTTCAAACTATACACTATTTTAAATAAGCCAGCAAAGAATGATAATTATATAAAAGTAAAATATTTTTCTTAAAGGGATTTTACATATAAATATTTCACTAAAATTGTTCTTCTATACTTAGGACCTGAATCTGAGCTCGGGAAAAGCAGTCAACTAATATAACACAATTTAAGCAGAAATATTCAAGCAGGAAATTCTCATTGGCAACAATCTTGCCTCTATTTCTGCTGGCTCTATAAGCAAAGTTTTAACCTTAACTCTTTAGGACCTCTGAAGGCATTCCCTCTAACAAAGTTATTTTTCCTTTGCACTCATCTTTCTTAGCTGTTACAAACAGAGACCCTAGCTTCCATCACTTCCTGAATTTGATCTCTCTCACTATATTTTAAAACTCAGAGATAAACACAGATCATAACGAATCATGAAACATAGCTACTGTCAAAAGCAAACACTGGTACGATGACCAAATAAAATGAGAATATCAAATGGCAGGTGCTTCAAAATAGCACTTCAGAACTATATATGTGATTAGCCGAGTCTATTTACTTGTTTACCTAGTATGTGTTGATCTATCATATACTGTAGATCATCCTTTTAGCATCAACTTCTTTTAGCATTAATGGCATGAAAGTGAAAGTTAACATGTTATTCACTCAGTTGTGTCCAACTCTTTGCGATCCCACGGACTGTAGCCCACCAGGCTCCTCTATCCATGGGATTCTCCAGACAAGAATACTGGAGCGAGTAGCCATTCCCTTCTCTAGTGGATCTTTCCAACCCAGGAATCAAACCCAGGTCTCCTGCATTGCAGGCAGATTCTTAACCATCTGAGCCACCAGGGAAGCCCAAGTTAATGGTATAAATAATAATTACTATTATAAAAATGAATTATTTATTAAGCACCTACTACATACCAGGCACTTGATATAAATTATCTGATGTAATCCCCATAATATCCCTCTGAGATAGGATATATTATAACCCTTAATTGACAGGTGAAGGAAAAGAGGCAAAGTGAATGTTAAGTTACTTACTCAAAATCAGAAAGCAGTTGAAGTGGCAGAACCAGAGTTCAAACAAAAAAGACATCTGATCAAAGCAATCTAATTGCAGATTATGTATTTTAACTATTCCACAATTCTGCCTAGTTTCTCTAACATATAGTTTCTTGGGTTATTGAAAAGCAAAAGTGGGAGCTAGCATTAATTAAGCATAAATGGCAACCCACTCCAGTACTCATGGGAAAATCCCATGGAAGGAGAAGCCTGGTAGGCTACAGTCCATGGGGTCGCAAAGAGTCAGACACGACTGAGAGACTTCACTTCAAATATGTCAGATAGTGTGCATTATTCCCTCTAACCTTTTAAACAGTCATACGAATTCACTATTTCTCAGAGAAGGGAAGGAAAGCTTAGAGAGGTCACTTTGCTTGTCCAAGGTCCTTCCCACTTCAGAGATTAGAGTACTATTTTCCTTTAAAAAATTGGAATACTGTCATTCAATCATTAATATTTGGAAAGCATAATTCTACAAAATCAAAAAATTCATTTTATTTACTTAGTGAAACCATGACCAAATTAAGAAAGAGAAAAATAACAACACATTCAATTATCTCTCTCATTTTACAGGTCCAGCTCAAATGCCAGTTCCCTCATGAAGTATTCCTCAATTCCCTGATTCCCAAACCTAACTTTTATTTCAATTCGATTAGAGAGAAACAAGTCTAACAGATTGGGGAATAGATGTGCGAATTGTTAAACCACCGTTGCTTGCACTGGGAGTCAGACCTATTACACCTGCTATTTGTAAAACCTCTAGCCCTTAAATTCCAGTTCTCATGACACATATTCTGCTTAGTAGCAGCATTATAATTATAGTTGCATTATCCTCTTTCCAGATGAAAAATTAAGAGCAAAGGCTGTTTTATTCTCATTTACTTTTTTATCTTTTAGAGTATTTGGCATAGTGTCTGGCATATTACACATGCTTGATAATGGTTATAATCTTGGTTCTAATGAGAAGTTCATTAACTTGATTAATATTTATTTAATTTAATAATCTTTAAATGCTTACAATAAGTTTAGATAGCTGAGAATAATTTCTAGATAGTTTCAGTGAGTTTCTCATGATCTCATGAAAGAAAAGGAAAAAAGCTTCAGAGATGAAGTAACAGAATTGCAAAATATTATGTATGTCATAGCCTGATGAAGGCATGAATTAAGCCCTTGTTCTGGAATTATCTACACAAAAACCATGGATGAGAACCAGCATAGCCTGTTCCAGGGACAGTTGTGTGGATGACGAGTACATGAGAAGGGGGGAAAATAGAAGGTGATAACACTTTAGTGCTAGGATAAGGCGTGTGGAATTGATTCTAATTACAATAAGAAGCAAGTGGAAGGTTTATACTTTAAAAAGTATTTCAGCCTTGAAAAAGAAGAAAATTCTTCACTTTGTGAATATTGATGAGCTTGTGCTAAGTGAAATATGCTAAGTGAAATAATCCAAACAGAGAGATAAATAGTGATCTTGAAACTGAGCAGGACCCTATAGTCTTTGCCTCTCATGTCTCTCAAGTAAGAAAATGCAGAAACAAAGGAAACCAGTCAAAAGGGACCAAAAAATGATAACTTAGTCATTAAGCATAGTTAAGGACCTTAAGTTCCTTCTCAAAGGCTATAGATAATATTTGGAGCCATACCCCATGAGTCGTCTTGTAGATACTGAAAACCCTACCGGGTGGAAGAAGTTAACGACTCGATGACCAAACGGTAGCTGTGACATAAACACACAATTCCAAGAATTGGCCTCAAGGAAATGGAAAAAACAGCCTTGGAACTGAAGACTAACTGCACTTAAAACAATCAAGATGCTGATCAGACCACCACATGACCGTTTCAAGATGACCGTCAGAGCTGATTGTGCTGTTTCTGCAGGTAACCCCCTCCCTCCATCTATAAAAGCTCTTGCCCGAGTCAGGGGATGGAATCAGCCTTTGAATAAGAGCCCATCCTGCTCCCCCTCCCCTGCCTCAGTTGCTGACATCCAAATTGAAGCCAACTTTCCCTTCCATCAACCTTGCCTCTTTATTGGCTTTAGAGCCATGAGCAGACAGACCCCACTTTTGGCAACAATCTCACTTATATGTGGAATCTAAAGTAGTTACATTTATAGACACAGGGGCCGGGGGCTGCTTGGGGCAGGGAGAGAGGGAAATAGAATCATCAAAGGGCAAAAAGCTTTAGTTATTCAAGAGGAATCAATCCTGGAGGTCTAATGTACAGCATGGTGACTATAGTTAACAAGAGTGTATTGTATACTTGGGATTTGATAAGGGGGTAGATCTTAACTATTCTGGAAGGAAGAAAGGAAAGAAAAAGAAAGAAGAAAAAAGGAAGGATGAAATAGCAACTGTGTGAGGTGAGGGATGCATGAATTAGCTTGACTGTGGTGGTCATTTCACAGTATGTACAATATATCAGATCATCAAGTTGTAAATCTTAAATACATATTGTACAATTTTGTTGTCATTCAGTCACACTTTCATGTCTGACCCTTTGTGACCCCATGAACTGCAGCATGCCTGGCCTCCCTGTCCTCTATTTTAACTCCAGGGATGGTGAGATTCAGACTTGCCAGTGTATTTGCTGTGGGTGTGAGTGAAAAACATGAGATTTAAAGGCAGGTTTATCTTACTCTAGAGTTTACAACATTTCCACATCTCCATATTCTCTCCCTTGGTAGCTTTATTAACTTTTATAAAAAGGCAGGGTGAAACTTATAAGCTTAGCATTTCTTCCAGCTACTTCATTGCTTTATGATTGACCATTTTTATCACTCTAAACACTAACTGCAGGTTTAGAGAAAGTGATTATTCACTTAAAAAATATCAAGAGAATGCATGGATGCATGGAAATTAACAGGTGTATAAGAAAGAATAAATGATCTCTTTCAGATTTGACCTTGACAATGTAAGTATACATACAGAGTGAATGAGATTAGTTTAAACAAGACAGAATGTATGCAACCTGTCTCTTTTTTCTGTGCAAATAACTTGCAGCATTCCAGACTTCTCCCTCATTGCAAGTTAATATAACCACAAAATTATTTTGAGTATCATTTCAAGGAACATTTGTTTGGCATCATTCTTTTCAAGAAATTATAATAAAGATAATGGCTAGAATAAATATTTCAAATATTTTATCTTTGAGAAAGAGTGCATACTTTAAACATTTATTGATGAGGCAATATGAACTTTATTCCAGCAAGTTGTGAATGGTAGAATTCCAGAAACTAGACTCATACTGGTAGAGACATACGAAGTCCATTAATAATGTGAATTTATTAAACTGGAATTATGATATTAAAGAGGAACTAGCACCTGGACCCCACTTCCAGAGATTATGATTCAACTGGACTGAGATGAAGCCCATGCATCAGTATTTTAAATTGATTTCCTCAGATAATTGTAATGTACAATCAGGGTTGAAAACAGGGTCTCAAGAGGAAACAAAGTGTTGTTTCTTATTTTTCTGTAATATCTTAGAACAGAAACTCATTCCCATTTTTCAAGTTAAAAGAGTTCTCTTACTCTGGCAAAAGTCAGGAAGGAAGGGCCATACATGGAAAAATACAAAGGTTTTATCTGTGTGCATGTGTGTGTTTGTGTGTGTGTGTGTGTGTGTGTGTGTGTATGAGAGACAGAGACAGAGAGAGATTGCAACTCTGGTTTCTGTTAGGTAGGAAGTTAGGCATGAGCAACCATGTGTTCCCTAGCCAAAAAATGCTTCAACCTCATCTCTAAACCCCACCCTAGATGTGTCCGAGTGTGGCCCATGAGAGCTCACAGATATGCTACAAAAAAAAAAAAAAAACCCACAGAGACTTTTCCAACTTCCACAGTCCCTAGGTTCACAGTGACTACAAATTAACCACAGTGACTTCAACTCCAGCAAATGCACCCTTGATGCACAGCTGTGTCCTCAAGTGATCTTAGGTAGCCAGGAGCCTTAAGGATTCATAAATATTCTATATATACATACATCTTATCACTACAAAGTAAATTATGGGAAAGAAATATGCAATACATCCTGTTGTTATGTAACTTGCAACTGTCATTCAAAACTGTCAATCCCCACCCATCTAGATGAATATGTAAAAGTCCTGTCTTGAAATCCCCCTACCTCGTCTTTCTGGTACCAGTGTCTTTCTTGGCCTGGCCCACCTCTCCCTTGAGGTGTTCCTTCTGTTCTTTGTTTAATAATCTTGTTTTTGCAACATGTAAGACCTTAGATTCTTATTTATGTCCTTACCAAGAACTGAGGCCCATGAGGAAAGGTCCTCTTTGACTCTCCCTATTTGGTAACAGTTTCTATATTCTTAGAAATAGTATAGTTCAACTGAGTTGGGTGACCTGAAATTTAACTTGAAATAATATCTAATTAAATGAATCCACCCTTTCTAAGCTAGATAAATACCACCTAGTACGGTAATATTTCTGCAAGACTATACTGTCCTTGAAGAAATAGGCCTGGGCTATAGAGGAGAAAATGTTATGCTTAGAATACACTATTTTTCAGTCCAGTTTGTTTGCAACAGAGGCAGAGAGTTATGGCAAAAGCCATTCTCTAAAGGAATAAATTGAAAAGTACTACAGAATTCAAGTGGTGACTACATAGTGAACTAACTATTAAATTTTCAGATGTGTTTTTGCTTTGAAGATATACTGACATCAAGGTCCCTCGAAAGAATATAATCATCCTTTTGAAATCATTTTTAATATATCCTATGTTATACAGATGTGTCATCTTTCCAAGACATTTTATTTCTTTCTGAAGTTTCCACTGAAAATTGACCTGAGCCAGAATCCATGTCAAATTGTAAAAATGATTATATCTGACAGCCTTGGGCATGTTAGAATTTGAAAAAAAATGTGAATATTAGATAATTCTACTTTATTAAAAGCATAATATGCATTTTAGGATCTCTAGATGTTCACTCCAACAGTTCTAATTATGCTTCATTATCAACTGAATGGGCTACATGATAGAAACTGATATACTAATGAACAGATTTGTCACTCAGAACTTAATATTTCAAGATTATGAAGATATTTTGAAAAAAGAATATTCCTTTCTTCTACCGGAAAGTAAAATTGTAATGGTATCATGAGTGCAAGTTAAAAGTACTAGCTTCAATAATACAGTAACAAAATCCTGAACCTCTGAACCTATCCTTGCACTGTGCTAATTGTATAGCCTTGATGTTTAGTTGCCTCTGTCTACACACCCCACCAAGACAATCAGGCGAAGAAACAACAAGGGAATAACAAAACAGAAATCCCACTTCTACTCATAAGATGTTGAACTACATGTAGATTGCAGCTCATGCTTAGATCTACCAAATGTTTTTTCATACTCAGACTGCTCATATATTGAGAGAATTGATACCGGAAAGACTTTACCAAAAGTCCAGGTTCTTATTCAACTTATCCAAAAGAATTTGGGCAAGAAACACAAAACACCATGGAAAATTACACACACACACACACACACACACACATTGAGGCTGAGGGGCAAAGACAATAAACAAGCAGTTTATTCATGGCAGAAACACCTTCCTAGGTAGCTCAGTGGTAAAGAATCTGCCTGCCAATACAGGAGACACTGGAGACGTGGGTTTGATCCCTGGGTTGGGAACAGCTCTTGAAGGAGGAAATGGCAACCCACTCCAGTATTCTTGCCTGGAAAATGCCATGGACAGAGAAGCCTGGTGGGCTACAGTCCATGGGGTCACAAAGAGTCAGACATGACTAAGCACACAATATACGTATCACATCTTCTTTATCCATTCATCTGTCATTGGACATTAAACACTATAATCCAAACACTTTACCATTTTTCCCTTTCCTGATTGAAGAACTTCTGGCTTATTGTTCTGTCTTCATATGGGAAATGTTTTGTCTGGATCTTCTCCAATTGTATTATATGTGTATATCTACTTTAGGGTGCAATGAACAGAGTTTTACAAAAGTGCACAGTGGTTTTGTTCAAAGAAACCCCAAATTCTTTTTGAAAAGTTAAAGTGTAAAAATAAAGATGGTACAGTTTCTGTAATATGTTTTATTAGTCTTGGCTCTAGGGTAAATTACTATCTGGGGTGGCTTTACTGAAATGTTGACATAAATTAATTAAATGTTAAGGTTAAAATTTGCCATAGGTAGAGTCAATTCCACCCTTATATAAGACTGACCCTCCCTGATGCTTCAAGATATGTCAAGATTTTTTTTATAGTTGATGCCTACCACAAGAATACTGGGAAATTATGTTAGAAAATAAGAACCAGTCATGCTGCACCATAGATCCTTGCTATGGCCTTTTGACTTAACCCTACCAGCAGTGGGGAGACACTGAAAATTTCTATGCAAAGGAATACCTCGCTGAGAATTGAGCTTCCAAAAGATGAACATTTAATCTGCCACCATAACTGCAGGAAGAAGTGAGAGGCTAAAGAATAATGATAATGGTGATAGCAATTAAGAAAATAAGTGTAAATATATATTTTTTGATGTAGGGGAAGAGAGAACATTTATATTAACTTTGAGATTTTAAGCCTGGATGACTGGAGGTTTAATAAAGCCATTGAAAGCAATAGGAAACATAAGAGGAGAAAGAAAAACAGGTTCCAAAGGGCACAGAATGTAATTCGATTTGTAAGACATTGGTGAGAGAGTTAATTCTTAGGTAAGCTGATAAGGAGTCCAGGGTCCCTGAGGAGGAGAAAGGGGTCTGGGGATCTTGAGGAGGAAAAGAGGACAATTTTTTTTTCTACATTCCTCATTCTTAGTCACATAAAACATTTTTTCTTTGACCCCAGAGTTGATTATTACACAACAAAACAACTCATCTTAAACTCTGTACTAAGAATAAACTAAACTCTATACATATGTAACCTGCTCAAAGACATATTTTTTCCTTTTAAGAACCTTCTAACTAATCCTATTATCTCAAAATGTGTATTGTGGGAGAGGGTCTGGTAAGATCTCTCTACTGTTAGTTCTAATCCTGTTATCTTAAAATGTATTTTGTGGGAGTGGGTCAGCTAAAACCTTTAAAACCTTGAGAAATTCTTTTGATTTACTGTAACCAATTGAAAAAGTATATGTCTCCCTTGCTAAGACTAGAGAGGGGGGCACTCTCCATTCCCCTTCTGATGTCTGTATCAGAAGCTTTTTCTGTCCTTTTTCACTGTCATGAAACTTCTGCCACACAAAAGCTCTAAGTAATCAAGCCTGGTCCCTGATTTGGAAGCTAAATCTTCTTGGAGATCATGAATCCAACACCATTCATCCTAAGCTATCATTGGGCCTGAGAGGCTGCTAGATAGTCAATATATACCTGATAACTGACTGTTGAAAATAAATATCCACTAATAAAGTTGGTATGAGGATTAAGTGGTATGTTGCATTAAGTGAAGTCTTTGGCAGGAAGTAATGCAACAGTCCCTTGGACTGCAAGGAGATCCAACCAGTCCATCCTAAAGGAAATCAGTCCTGATTATTCATTGGAAGGACTGATGTTGAAGCTGAAACTCCAATAGTTTGACCACCTGATGCCAAGAACTGACTCATAGGAAAAGACCCTGATGCTGGGAAAGATTGAAGGCTGGAGAAGGGGACGACAGAGGATGAGATGGTTGGATGGCATCACTGACTTAATGGACATGAGTCTGAGTAAACTCTGGGAGTTGGTGATGGACAGGGAGGCCTGGCGTGCTGCAGTCCATCAGGTCGCAAAGAGTTGGACACGACTGAGCAACTGAACTGAACTCAGTGTAATAGGAGGGAAAGGGGCAGGGGCCGACTTTTGAAAGAATGACATAGCCCAAGGACACAACATAAACCAGTTAGGATCAGATGGGACCAAGCTGGCAGACAAGACTAGACCTTGATCTTGAATCAGCAAGTGAAACGACACCCCAGGAGGTGCCATGACAATTCCAAGGCACTGTGTAAAGACCAAAGAGCGGGCGGTGGCCCAAATCCTGGAAATCTCTGCCCCATCTCAAAGATAGTTGGAATAATCCTCCCACTCATTAGCATGTGAAATTACCCTGCCTATAAAAACTTCAGGGCTGCACTCACCCTCAGCGATGGCCCACACTCCATCTGTGGAGTGTGTTTCTCTCTGTATCTGAATAAACCCGCTTCTTACCTATCACCTTGTCTCTCACTGAATTCTTTCTGCAATGAGACATCAAGAACCTTAGCTTCATTAGGTCCTAAAACCAGGTATCATGGGTTTTGGCTGGGTTCCAGTCCCAGCCATGTGGGTTCGAGTCCTAAGCAGGGTTTTGGCTGGATTCAAGTCCCAGCCATGTGGGTTCGAGTCCCAGACTAGGTTTCGTCTGTGTTTGAGTCCCACCACATGGGTTCAAGTCCCAATCTGTGGTAAATGGCTTCAGTAATAACAGATAAATGGTATCTGCTATTAAAATAGAGTTTCTAAAACTAATTATCAGGATTTAACCAAGAAAAAGCATTTTGTTCCATAAATTTTCATCAAGGTGAAGTTTTACATTTCATAGAGATAAAATAGCTATCATTAATATCTTAATCATTTGTATTTTTCCCTCAGGACCAGAATCTCAGCATTTTATGAAACTAATATGATTTACTATACATTTTTTGAATTATTTATTTAAAACAGAGTTAAGATATTTCCAAAAATTCATGAGGGAAATAAAGCTTTATTTGGAAAAATAGTTTGACATTTTAAAGTAACAGAACCATTACTTAGGAATGGTTCTGAAATAGTAAAAGAGAGCTTCTTAGTATAAAGAGTTTCCAAAAACAAAAATATTAATACTTGCTTTTTAGAGAACTTCCAGGTTTAAGATAGCAATGAAAATTTTCACTGCTCCCCTCTCCTAAGGAAAATTACATCAAAACAATAAGAATAAGAAACATATAGACAAGACGTTTTAACAAAACTAGAAGATTAATAAACAAAATAAGATAAAGACAAGCTTCATCTTTGCCAACTCCAGGAGACATATGTAATACTCCAACAGAATATGTAGGATTTAAGAAAAAGGTGCCTCGGGCCTGGTGCACTGGGAAGACTCAGAGGGATTGGGTAGAGAGGGAAGTGGGAGGGGGGATCGGGATGGGGAATACATGTAAATCCATGGCTGATTCATGACAATGTATGACTAAACCCACTACAATATTGTAAAGTAATTAGTCTCCAACTAATAAAAATGAATGGAAAAAAAAAAAGAAAAAGAAAAGGATGCCAAATACAGTGAGGAAAATGAAGCAATATAAAACCATCCAGATGCTGTACTCTGGGAAATGCAAATTTCAAACAGCAGATTTTCAAAGTTAGAGCACTATAAATACAAAATCAATAGGAAGAAGGATATAAAGACTGAAGCAGACATTAATAAACTAGAAGAAAGGAAACTAGCAAAACTAATACATAAGCTTGTATATTGATAAAAGAGACAAAATACTGTGCATTAATTCATGGAAATAAGGAGGAAAATAAGTACATAATGGAAGAAATGGTAACAGGTAAATAATTACAGACATAAAGAAAATTAGAATAATTTGAGATTGTTGTTGTTGTTCAGTCCCTAAGTAGTGTCCGACTCTTGTGACCCCACAGACTTGCAGCATGCCCGGCTCCCTTGTCCTTCACTATCTCCCAGAGTTTGCTCAGGTTCATGTTCACTGAATTGATGATGCCATCCAACCATCTTATCCTCTGCCACCTCTTTCTCCTTTTGCCTTAGATCCTTCCCAGCATCAGGATCTTTTCCAATGAGTGGGCTGTTTGCATTAATGACTCATTTGAGATTACATTGCTCAAATCTACACAGATGAGATTTAGAACATACAAGATAATAATGATTTCTAAGAAAAATATAAAATAATAAAGTTCTTCCAAGGTGTAAGAAACTCCAAATTATTTAATTGACAATGGAGAAGAAAGAACTCTGTCAGGGAGCTACAATTCAAAAGGCTTTACATATAGACTAGAATATTTTGCAGCACAATTCAGAAAAAAAAAAAAAAAAAAAAGAGGACTTGATGCCTCAGATTATCTCTGAATTGCTCTATTGGAAAGAAATGCTTTATCCACAAAAGATATTATGTTTGATATGGAGAAATCATTCCTATTCATTAAGGAGTCAGTCAATGATACCCATTGTCACCGAAATATATGGACATTGCTCTGGAAGAACAAATAAAATTAGATAAAGGAGGAAATAAGAGTTATAAAATTTGGAAAGAAGAAAGTAAAAATCACCCTTGTCTGAAGTTGATATTAAATATGATTCAAGAGAATCAACTGAAAACTACTACAAACCATTCTGTAAGGTTACAAAAGTAATATATACAATATAACCTTCTCATAGTCACCAACAGCCAGATAAAAGTGTACTATAGAAGAAAACAACCCAAAACAATAATAACAAAATAGCCCCAAAAAAAGGAAGTTCCTAGAAATAAACAAGCATCATCACTTTGAAGAAAACCTTAAACTCTACCAAAGGACCCAGAGAAGTCTGGCATAAACAGGAAGATATATCTTGTTTCTCTATAGGAATCTTCAACATCCTATAAATATCAATTATCTATAAATTATTCTATATACTTATGTGAATTTACTTAATACTCTGTAACTCAATATGTTGAATAATATTACAATGGAATACTTTTTAGAAGTGAAGAAGCTAATCTGAAATTTAGTTTGGAAAAATAGCATGGGAAGAATCATACAAATTCAATTTTAAGAAAATTAACAAGGAATTAGTCCTCTGAGATGAAAAAAGTATTTTATAAAGTTACAGCAAAAAAATAAAATGAAATATACTTCTGATATATAAAGAGGTAGACAAATAAGGGAACAAATAAGATATGCTGGTGAACTGAGTCTTTGATCTGATATCCCCAAATTCCCATGTTTGCATTTTTCCTAGGAAAAAGGCATAGAACTACATTTCCAAGTTCCTGTATTCTCAGTCTTCTGGCTATGTTCATCCAACGAAAGGCACCGACAGAGCTTAACAGGGAGGAAGGGGGAAATCTGGGATGTGCCTCAGGGGACTTTTTTTCCCCATGACTCCTGATTCTGCAGGACAGCCACTACCTCCATTATCTTCAACCCCACCGGGCAACCCCGGACGACTGTCTCTCAGTGGAAGCACTGATTTCCCAGCTCTGATGATTAGCTTCTTGCTTTAATCACTATAGTAGTAGGAGTTGCATCGGCCTTCTGCTGCTGCTAATCTCTGGACTGCCTCACTATCCCTTATTTGGTACCCTTGTAATGAATCCTCGGTGTTAAGTTCTCTGTAATAACCTACCTAGAGTGATTTCTGTGTCCATGCCTAGACCGCAGCTGTTCCTGCTGGCAAAGTATATCAGTAGAGAATGGGCACCGTTCAACAAACTGTGTCAAGAAAATTGAAGAGATATTTGGGAAAAAAATAATAAATCTCACTTCTCACACCTAAACAAAATCTGGATGAGTCAGCAGTTTATATTTGAAAACATTCTGTGAACATACTACATAAATCATGAGAGAATCACAGAAATAATAAGAGGATAAAGCCTTACTGTGACATAAAACTCATATGTGGAAGAAAAGGCAAATAAAAGAAATTACATGCAAGTAAAAAGCAATCACAAAACAAAAGCAGTGTAAACTAAATCAAGCTATAAAATACATATTGACAACTTATATTACAGATGATGGGGTAATTTCTTTCATATATAAAATCCTGCTGCAAATTTCCAAAAATAATGAATAGTATAAGAAAAAGTGAACAAAGGCACAAATGGACATTTCACAGGACAAATTATAAATAGATCTGAAATATATCAAGTACATTTTAAAAGATATTAAATCCCACTCAAGCTTCCCTGGTGGCTCAGTTGGTAAAGAATCCACCTGCAATGCAGGAGACTCAGGTTCAATCCCTGGGTCAGGAAGATCCCCTGGAGAAGGAAATGGCAACCCACTCCAATATTCTTGCCTGGGGAAATCCCACGGACAGAGAAGTCTGGCAGGCTACAGTCCACAGGGTCACAAGAGTCGGACACCATTTGGTGACTAAACTACCAAAATGAGAGAATAGCAAATTAAACTATGATAAACATATCTGATGACAGATTTATAATGCTTTGTAGGAAAAGTGTACTTGATACTTTGCTAGAACAATGAACAAATCTCTTTAGAAAGCAATTTACCAATAATTACCAAATTTAAAAAGGCGCACTAGAGTCTTAGCAATTCTACCACAATAACTTTACTCTTCTGCTATAGTTGCTATCTGCAAATGGAAATATTTATTTACTAGAGTGTTTACTGTGGTATTGTTAACAGTAGTAAAAGACTGAAAATATCTAATAGGACACTGGTTAAGTAAATTATAGTATAGACACACAATGAAATATTATGGAATTGTTAAAAAGAGCAGCAACTTTCCAAGATGTATTATAAATCTAACAAGCACAATACATATGTGTTATGCTGCCTTTGTAGTAAGAAAGTATGCAGAGATAGACACTCATGATACATGCAAAAAATGCCTTTGAAGAAATAGTAAAAAAAAACTATCAGTGGAGGGAAAAAAGTGACTAACACATAGGAAGAGAAACATTTAATTGTAAAACTTCAGAAACTCTCAATTCTTTTGACAATGTGCTTGTATAACTTCAGTTCAGTTTAGTTCAGTTCAGTCACTCAGTCGTGTCCAACTCTTTGAAACCCCATGAACCACAGCACGCCAGGCCTTCCTGTCCATCACCAACTCCCGGAGTTTACCCAAACCCATGTCCATCGAGTCGGTGATGCCATCCAACCGTCTCATCCTCTGTCGTCCCCTTCTCCTCCTGCCCTCAATCTTTCCCAGCATCAGGGTCTTTTCCAGTGAGTCAGCTCTTCTCATCAGGTGGTCAAAGTGTTGAAGCTTCAGCATCAGTCCTTCCAATGACACCCAGGACTGATCTCCTTTAGGATGGACTGGTTGGATCTCCTTGCAGTCCAAGGGTATAACTTTAGGAATTTTTAAAGATTTGTGCCTCAAGTTGAATATATTTTTTTTTTTTACTAAATCCTCAGTTAAGAAAATGTATAAAGGTAAAAAGACTAGAAATAATTCAGGTTTCTCCAGTGGAGATATTTTTTTGACCCCAATATGATTTTTGAAATGTTTACTTCTGGTCAACAAAGAAACAGTATTTTCTTTTATGTATTCATCTGAACACACATGAAATTTCTCTATTCATGTAATTTTATCTCAGTAATCTGTACAAAACTCTAGGAGGTCTATCAAGGGGTGTCTGGCTGAGTGCCACAAAGCTTTTCACCTAACTCCCCAGACACTAAACAGATCAGCATGCCCACAGCCCCAGCACAGCAACTGGCCTAGGTCCCCAGTAAGTGGTAAGTTAAAATGATAATCATGCTACGCTTGATTGGCCACCCACTATGACCTAAGTGTGCCAGGAACTTTATAGTCTCTAATCCTTTCAATTACTCTGAAACTCCTTGCATTTTTACTGATGAAAGAACGGGCAGTCAGGGAAATCCAGGTGTGTCCAATACCATTAGGACAAGGTTGAAGCAGGATGAAAACCAGATCTGGCTATTGGACACCAGTACTCTTCCAACCACCTTGCTCTAGGTCTCCATTTATTAGCTCTCAAAACACATCATTTTATTCCCAGAATCTCCAGCTCATCCTCAGTAATAATGTCTTCCCCGGACATGACTTTCCTGTGTAAACCTAAGTCCTTATAGATGTTTCAGAGAATAGGTATTTTCATCCAGGTCAATAAAGGCTAACAAACAAAACACCAAACGTAAGGAGTGGGTTCCTTGGTTATGCCTCTCTTCTCACCTATCTCTATTAACACCACACACACACACACACACACACACACACACACACACACACCAATTCACCCATCGCAAGCTCCATTCTATGCTACAAAGCCAGACTACAGGACTGACTTTACATTGGACTGTAAAAGAACTTTCACACTTTCATATTGTCTGTGCTTATATCCTAAATGATTCAAATCCCTTCCTTCTGCTCAAGTAGCTATGGCCCTTCTTGTTAAAACTCATTCTCATAGCTTACATTTGTGATCAAGGAAAAATATTCATAGGGACATGTAGTTGAGTTTTTCTATTTGAGTGCCATAGAATTTCAACAGAAATCATGGTGGGATAAGTGGTTTGGTTAAGGTTGGACTAAACATTTACTGTAGGATTTCTCAGAATCTTTAAGCTGCTGATGTGCGTTGCAAAGAGGAGCCGAGAGCAAGCAGTAGTTTCCAAGTTTAATGATCATGTATTCCAAGGAAATCCATTCTAAGAATTTAAGTGCACTAAACTTCCGTTCTTCAAAGTAAGGTACTAAGAACACATGGTCTGACTTAAGAATACACTTCAGAAGTTATTTTTCTTTAGGGTTAAGCTTAGGATTTATCCACCTAAAAGTTTTTACAGATATGTATAAACATCTTAAAACAAATGAGAAATATGAGACATTCACCTAAAATATCCAGTAGAAAAACACTTAATGGATAAAGGGGAAATTAGATCTTACCCACGACCTTGAAATTAGTGGAGTAAACATCCCCACTTATAAAATCAAAACACTTTTTCTCCCTTTATCAAGTGGTTCAAGTTTTCCTCAATCCATCCCTGTCTTTACTCTGTGTAATTATTTTATTATTCTCATTCATAATTGAGAAAAAAAGTTAAATCAAGCCCTAAGGTCTTAAGAAGAAAGAAAAAAGTTGAAATTCTACTAAGACACATTCAACTTAGTTTCAAAGGTAAGTTATTCCAATTACAAGTTAAGGAAAAATCAGAGGCATAAATTTTACAAAAATATTCTAATATATTTCTGAACATGGAAACATGACTGGTAAAGTGCAGGCAATTCTTACACAAATTCATTAAGACCAGAGGAAGAATCTTTTTGATGTGAGACCAGTACTTCTCAAATTAATATTCATGGGCTTCAGTTCAGTTCAGTCGCTCAGTCGTGTCCGACTCTTTGTGACCCCATGAACCGCAGCATGCCAGGCCTCCCTGTCCATCACCAACTCCCAGAGTGTACTGAAACCCATGTCCATCGAGTCAGTGATGCCATCCAGCCATCTCATCCTCTGTCGTTCCTTTCTCCTCCTGCCCCCAATCCCTCCCAGCATCAGGGTCTTTTCCAATGAGTCAACTCTTCACATGAGGTGGCCCAAGTATTGGAGTTTCAGCTTCAGCATCAGTCCTTCCAGTGAACACCCAGGACTGATCTCCTTTAGGATGGACTGGTTGGATCTCCTTGCAGTCCAAGGGGCTCTCAAGAGTCTTCTCCAACACCACAGTTCAAAAGCATCAATTTTTCAGCGCTCAGCTTTCTTCACAGTCCAACTCTCACATCCATACATGACCACTGGAAAAACCATAGCCTTGTCATGGGCTTCAGTATAGGGGAAATCTGGGGAAATGCTGATTCAGTAGGTCTGAGGTTGAGCCTGAGGATTTCGCATTTCTTGTCTTCTCCCAGGTGACACTATGTGCTCGTTTGCAGACATACTTTGAATTGCAAGGTTTGAAAGTGCATTTTAATTGTAACTCTTGCTCAGAAGGGCTCTCATCTCATGAAAGCTTATTGATACAGACGTACTGTCTATTAATTTAATTAGGTGTTGCTAATCAAACAAACAAAAATGCACACCCAGAATTGACACAGACTTTTTTGCTTTAAAAAGGAAATCCAGCATTTTAGAAAAATAGCTCAAGCCAAGAAAGCAGCAGTTTTGCTCTACACACTGAACTCATTTGGGTGCTTTTAACTGACATGCAGTGGGAGACTGGATATCCCTAAAGGGCTCCTGTTAATTAAGAACTAAAGACTGTTGAGTGACATCCCCTCCTCTCTTAGCCCCCTGTTTGGGCCACCAGCCAAGAACTGAAAAGTTATAGGAAAGATGCCAGACAGTGAGAAACGACTTGAGCAGTGCCAGATTTGATGATGTGAATATACTTTTTGCTGGGTATCAAAAGATGCTTTCTATTATCATAGCAAACATATTCAGTTCTACCCTCTCCGCTGGACTTTCTTTTCCTCTGTCTCTCTTCTAAATTACCACCAGTGGAGGTTGACTGCAGCCATTTTTCAAGTAGATTGCACAATGTTTCCATGTTGCTAACTTGCTCCCTTGTCTCCTGTTTGAATCTATTTTTTATTCTCTTGATGAATACACTTGATTTTAGAAGTGTGTTGCCCTAAAGCGATGTTATACATGTCTTGCAAGATGCTTGCTCAAGACTGCTGATTTCTGAAATTGCTGGATGATATCCAACAGCATTCACTTCTAACGCTATTGTGATTTCAGTGACTTATACAATGTCATGTTGTCAAAAGCCTTTTACTCATATGTGCAGAATGTGTACCCAAGTGACACTGATTAAGCACCCGGACCGTTGAGTTTCCCTAAATGAAGGCAGTCACTTCCTCCCTTGCTGCTAAGGAAATGGCAGCCTCCATCTCACGTGTCTCTTTCATTTTTGCTTTTCCGTCATTTTCGTTTTACATGGTGCAGCTAACTATAGCTCAATCCTGTTACCGCAAACTCTGACAAAGATCTCCTTTCCTTCTTGCTGCGATAGGGCTACAAGTTCCCCTGCAGGGATGGCATTGCAGTAAGAGTGCCATCCCCTGGCTCCACTTACTTTTGGTTATTCAGATATTTTTGTTGCAATGGGATTTGTTCTAACAAGATTTCACCTGAGGGACCCCCACACCGGGGGTCCCAGTGTCCTTGTGAGCCATGGTGAATAGCATCAGTTGCATAGCACTCTATCTCTAATCCTCTTGGTTCCACTAAGTGAATTTGTGGCAAAGCTAACTTTTAATCTTCAAAAGGAAGCTATTTACTTCCCAGAACTGTTTTACTAGATTTACAGAAATGCACCAATTTACTTCCGCCTTTAGAGCATGAACAATTTGACAACATCAACTCAAATTTTTTTGCACTCTGTTACTCCCAAGACTAATAGAGTTAAAAAAAAAAAAAAAAAAAGATAAACAACCCTCAGAATTCTGAAAGTCACTGAAGCAGGGATTTGTAACTTCCAAAGTGGAGAGAATCCTAGATAAGAAGAGGCACAATAAAGAAGACACTTTCATCTTTCTTAACATTTTAAAAAATTATTGTTTCTCCATGTAAGTAATTTTCAAGCAATTTTTTTCATTTCTTATTTCATGATAGACCCTTTCACTACCAGAAACAGTATAAAGTTTTTCTTACAATCAAGAAAAGAAATGTAACATTTCATTCTCTCAAGACTTGGTAAATAATGAGAACAAATACAAAGAATGAATATTTGAAGCAATAGATTGGTTCCTAGATTGCATATCCTCTACTTTGATTTACCCCTCATTTTTAACATTAGAAAACTTCTCTGGGACACCAAGTAGTAGCATTAAGAGGGTGTGCTCAGTTCAATCCTGTCCAATTCTTTGTAACCCTATGGACTATAGCCCACCAGGCTCCTCTGTCCATGGGATTCTCGAGGCAAGAATACTGAAGTGGGTTGCTGTGCCCTCCTCTAGGAGATCTTCCTGATCCAGGGATCAAACCCATGTCTCTTATGTCTCCTGCATTGGCAGGTGGGTTCTTTACCACTAGCACCACCTAGGAAGCCAGCCCATTAAGAATAATGATGTTCATAAGAATTTATTGAGTGCTTACTACATGCTAGACATTTTACATGATTTATCTAACTTAATACTTAAATCTCTATAAGTACCAATATTATTGTTGTTTTACCAATGAGAAAACAAAAGCATAAAGAGATTAAGTAACTTGTCAAAGGTCATTGGCACATTTAGCCTTTGAATTCAGTTTACCTGAGCCTTTACCCATAACATATTCCTTCCATCTGAATGCTGTCTACAATAGAGAGACACAGTAGAAAGATGGCTAGTTTGCATGAGCTACTCAGTGGCCTTCAACAGCAATTACGTCCCTGGGTTTGACTTCTCGGATACTGAATTACTGATTCCTGACTAACTCAGGTGTATTCTTTCATTGCCAGCAGCCAGAGCCAGGGCTGAGATGTACCAGATCCAAACCTCAACCCTCTGTCTGCATCACAGAGGTCTGCTCTCAAGGTCATAACAGGACTCAGAAAGGCTCAGAACACCTGATCGAATGTTGCTCATAATTTTACTACAGTCATCAATTAGAAAAAAAAGAACATGTTTTGACTAGTTAATTTATCAAAAGTGTATAAGTCTACAGCACTTACTCCCAATGTTTGTTTGCTGGAAAGTCACACTTCATTTTGCTGAGCGACCTCCTTGCTCTGGCCTTCAGTTCTTCCTCCCACCCTCCCTCTCTAGACTTCTAGTGAGACAGACATACACTGGAATATCTTTCCAGCATGGGTATCTGTGGAATCCTGAAAAGGTTGCCTTATTCCACACAGAGCAGGTTTCATTCACACCCAGGAAGATGGGATGGTAGGTCCCTCCAAACAGGGTGGCATGTGCCTCAGAGGGTGTAGGGATGAGGAAGGCAAATTTCCCTCCCTTTGTTGCACAGCTCAGACTGTCTCCATTAGGATGGAATAAGCAGTTGTTCACCCTCAAGCTTAAACTTAGAAATATTTCTTTTCCCAACAATTTCTGAGTGACTGCCAGAAGGTGACACTAGTGGGTTTCTCTTATTGTATTTTTCTTCATTTTTGAGGATGAAACAATCCATCCTTCTGTCTGCTCCTCTGACTACTTCATCATGAATGGAATGCAAAAGTAGGAAGTCAAGAGATAACTGGAGTAACAGGGAAGATTGGCCTTGGAGTACAGAATGAAGCAGTGCAAAGGCTGACAGAGTCATTTCAGGGAACACATTGGTCATAGTAAACATTCTTTTCCAACAACACAACAATCAACTCTTCACATGGACATCAACAGATGGTCAAAACCAAAATCAGATTGATTATATTCTTTGCAGCCGAAGATGGAGAAACTCTATACAGTCAGCAAAAACAAGACTGGAGGCTGACTGTGGCTCAGATCATGAACTCCTTATTGCCAAATTCAGACTTAAATGGAAGAAAGTAGGGAAAACCACTAGGCCAGTCAGGTGGGACCTAAATCAAATCCCTTATGATTATACAGTGGAAGTGACAAATAGATTCAAGGGATTAGATTTGATAGACAGAGTGCCTGAAGAACTATGGATGGAAACTCTTGACATTGTACATGAGGCAGTGATCAAGGCCATGCCCATGGAAAAGAAATGCAACAAAGGGAAAATAGTTGTCTGAGGAGGCTTTACAAATGGCTGTGAAAAGAAGAGAAGCTAAAGGCAAAGGAGAAAAGGAAAGATCCACCCATTTGAATGCAGAGTTTCAAAGAATAGCTAGGAGAGATAAGAAAGCCTTCCTCAGTGATCAGTGCAAAGAAATAGAGGAAAACAATAGAATGGGGAAGACTAGAGATCTCTTCAAGAAAATTAGAGATATCAAGGTTTCATGCAAAGATGGGCTCAATAAAGGACAGAAATGGTATGGACCTAACAGAAGCAGAAGATATTAAAAAGTGGCAGCAAGGATACACAGAAGAACTGTACAAAAAAGATCTTCACGACCCAGATAATCATGATGGTATGATCACTCACCTAGGGCCAGACATCCTGGAATGTGAAGTCAAAAGGGCCTTAGGAAGCATCAGTGTGAACAAAGCTAGTGGAGGTGATGGAATACCAGTTGAGTTATTTCAAATCTTAAAAGATGATGCTGTGAAAGTGCTGCACTCAATATGCCAGCAAATTTGGAAAACTCGCAGTGCCCACAGGATTGGAAAAGGTCAGTTTTCATTCCAATCCCTAAGAAAGGCAATCCCAAAGAATGCTCAAACTACTGCACAATTGCACTCAGCTCACATGCTAGCAAAGTAATGCTCAAAATTCTCCAAGCCAGGCTTCAACAGTACATGAACCTTGAATTTCCAGATGTTCAAGCTGGTTTTAGAAAAGGCAGAGGAATCAGAGGTCAAATTGCTAACATCCATTGGATCATCAAAAAAGCAAGAGAGTTCCAGAAAAATATCTACTTCTGCTTTATTAACTATGCCAAAGCCTTTGACTGTGTGGACCACAACAAGCTCTGGAAAATTCTTCAAGAGATGGGAATACCAGACCACCCGACCTGCCTCTTGAGAAGTCTGTATGCAGGTCAAGAAGTAACAGTTAGAAATAGACATGGAACAACAGACTGGTTCCAAATAGGAAAAGGAGTATGTCAAGGCTGTATATTGTCACCCTGCTTATTTAACTTATATGCAGAGTACATCATGAGAAATGCTGGGCTGGAAGAAGCACAAGCTGGAATCAAGATTGCCAGGAGAAATATCAATAACCTCAGATATGCAGATGACACCACCCTTATGGCAGAAAGTGAAGAGGAACTAAAAAGCCTCTTGATAAAAGTGAGAGAGGAGAATGAAAAAGTTGGCTTAAAGCTTAACATTCAGAAAATTAAGATCATGGCATCCGGTCCCAGCACTTCATGGGAAATAGATGGGGAAACAGTGTCAGACTTTACTTTTTTGGGCTCCAAAATCACTGCAGATGGTGATTGCAGCCATGAAATTAAAAGATGCTTACTCCTTGGAAGGAAAGTTATGACTAACCTAGACAGCATATTAAAAAGCAGAGACATTACTTTGCCAACAAAGGTCCATCTAGTCAAGGCTATGGTTTTTCCAGTAGTCATGTATGGATGTGAGAGTTGGACTGTGAAGAAAGCCAAGCGCCGAAAAATTGATGCTTTTGAACTGTGGTGTTGGAGAAGACTCTTGAGAGTCCCTTGGACTGCAAGGAGATCCAACCAGTCCATCCTAAAGGAGATCAGTCCTCGGTGTTCACTGGAAGGACTGATGCTGAAGCTAAAACTCCAATACTTGGGCCACCTCATGCGAAGAGTTGACTCATTGGAAAAGACCCTGATGCTGGGAGGGACTGGGGGCAGGAGGAGAAGGGGACAACAGAGGATGAGATGGCTCAATGGCATCACCGACTCAGGGGACATGAGTTTGAGTAAACTCAGGGAGTTGGTGATGGACAGGGAGGCCTGGCATGCTGCGGTTCATGGGGTCACAAAGAGTCGGACACGACTGAGCAACTGGACTGAACTGAACTGATCGGTTTACACCTGGCTAGTTGTATCTCTGCAATTGTCTTCCAGCATCCAATGTTCATCTCTTGATGGATCTTTAGTAGTTTTCATCTCAATTAAAAATGTCATCCCTGGACTTCTCTGGTGGTCCAGTGGTTAGGACTCTGTACTTCTACTGCAGGAGGCACAGACTGGATCCCTGATTGGGAAACTGAGATTTCCCCACACCACGTGGTGCAACCAAAAAAAATAAAAGCCATCAGTGATTGGATATTCTTGTATCCTATGGGTGCATGGCTGCAGATTGAATAGTTTTGAGATTTGTTTAAAAAGGGACTATTGTGCAAACTTCTCCATGAATTAGCTCCATACAACAACGTTTAGTAGACAACTTCGATTTGATTTATACTGCACTCTTGAAGCATACAGGAAAGGCACACAATAATGAGAATATTTATTGATTCTTAAACTATTAGAATTGGAATGGACTTTGGAGTCATTTAATTGAATGCCTCACTGAGTGCAAGAATCTGCTTTAACATATCAACCTGATAAAGCCTCCTCCCTTAATGGAAATATCCAGTGATAAGGACTCTGATATTATTTTTAAAAAGCTAATTCCATATTAGAAAGCTATGTTAGAATTTTCATCCTCATGTTGGGTTGAAAAGTATATTACTTAATACTTTTGTTCTCTGGAGAAGAAAAGAAAAAAGACAAGAAAAAGCCTTTATCCCTGATTCTTCTAATGGAATGCACTGAGCTTGAAAATGTTAAATATGAAAACCCCATGAAGCATCAGGTGGATGCTTTTCAATCCCAGTGGCTACATCTGATGGGGTTTTGTAATGAAAGACAAGTATTAAACATAAGGGGAAAGTTTTGAGTAAAGAAGGAAGCGATCTAGATTTTTTAAGGTTTTTAACATATACATGATACTATGTATAAAATAGGTAGCTAGTGAGAAACTACTAACTGCTAACTACTGTATAGCACAGGGAACTCAGGGCTCTGTGGTAATCCAAAGGGAAAGCAAATCCAAAAAAGGGGAGAGGGGATGTATGCATTGTTTAGCTGATTCAGTTTGCTGTACGGTAGACACTAACACAATACTGTAAAGCTACTATACTCTAATAAAAATTAATTTAAAATAAAAATAAGAAAATAGCATACAAGTTCTTTTGAGATCTATAACCCTCTAATATAGTCAATGCAAACATCTGTTGCACATGATGGTTTTTTTCAGTCTCTGTTCCTGTTTTTAATACTTGCTTTCACTATTATATCCCATAATGCAGCTAGTTTACTTCCCATTTTCACAAGCAACAGTCTTATATTGTGGAAGAAGGCTCAAAGAGACACAGATGAAGGAAATCAAATGAGAGGGGCATGACTCTGATTCTGGATGGCTGAAAAATTTTTAAAGATTTAGATGATTTAAACCTCATTATGGGTTTAAATATATGTTCCTTTAGTCCTTCCTCTTTTTCCTAGAGAAAAAAAGAAAAAAAAAAATCCCTGATTCTTCTCATTGGCACATATTTGAGATTGAAACATTAAAATGTAATTTTATCTACTTAGCATAATGCCTGTGGCTCAGCACTTTGTGGTCAACTGGAGGCAGACTCATATTTCACTTAACTCTTTGCCAAGTCATTTATCTTACTTTAGTTAAGAGATTGGTATATGTTATATGAAGTCCAAGGTTGTGCTTTGAAATTCATCAACATCTATAATTCAGCCTGTAGACTCTCCCTTGGACTTTGCATACGATATTCAATTTATGCAGGTTCAAGTTCCTTTACTGCTATTATTTTTTCTTTTGTATGTCCCCATAAACAACCACAACAAATGGGCATTTAGAGGTCATTTGGAAGAACGTTCTTGTCTAATCATCACTGCACTAACCCAGAAATTCCCCATCATCCATCCACCAGTCTAAGCGCACACACACTCACCAAACACAGACTCCATTTGTTTAAAATTCATTGTAATTCTTGCCAGAGATTTACAGAAGTTTTACAAACATGAAAACACAGAATGTCAGTACTGGAAGAAACTCTAGGAAGCATTTAGAATAATTAGTTCATTTTATAATTAAAGCCAAGGGAGATCAGGTGATTTACTTAATGTAATTTTTCTTAAATTCACTTATTGTTTTCAAGAATCTGGCCAACATTGACCCACTTCTCATCTCTTATATTCCCCACAAATTTTTAACGCTTACTGATGTTAGCGCAAAGATTGAATCTCAAGATTCTTTTAAAGTTCCAGGATTTAAACATACTCGATTCATTAAAAAAATCTCTCAATTTTCTTGAATCTTCTATTTGCTCTTAATGTGTGTCCTATTTAAGCCATGTTGAAAATCACCCCTTACTAGCAGAGGTGATAAAATATAAGTGTTGCTGCCATTCCATAATAGTCACTGCCTGCGTTATGAAGAAAATGCATTGCCCCCTTGTTATTATTCCTACCCTATGTTATCCTGTTAAAGCAAGCTGAGCTGTTTCATGCACATATGCAATGACTGCCCTAACACCATTCTTACATGTTCAGGTTACTCTTTTCTGGTCATACTAGGGCAGCACTTCCCAGAGTAGACTGTTGGTCCGTAAAAATGATCTGAGAATAAGATTTATAATGTCAAATAAATATGAAGATTACTGCATACTATATACTTCCCTTAGAAAATTACACTGCATATTAGCAGATGAGGGGATTCATTAAGTCTTATCCTAAAAACTCCAGGTATGAAAATATATAATCTTACAAATTTCAAGAAAATCCCTATAGAAAATAGGAGATGTTTTAGCAGATATTCCGCCCATATTTTGTTTATATTTCCTTTATACCTATACTTAATATAGAATTCAGTTTATAAGCTTATTTATTGCCTCTAATACCTAGACTTTCTAAGTTTTGGAAAATTGGTTTACTAAATTTTGATTTTTATTCCTTGTCCTTATTTAGCTATGTTCGTTCTTTAAAATATCTAACAGTATAACCACATACCTATATCTTCGCTCAATTTCATGAAATAGACTTCATGATATCTTGAAGATCATGACTGACTGCATACTGTCTTTCACTAGTCAATATTAATTTTTAAAATGTTTAAATGCCATGGAACCTCCTCTGCATATTGAATTTGACCAAAACAATTTAATTCAATTTTTAAACAGAAATAAACATGCTGACACGACTGAGTGACTGAACTGAACTGAACTGAAACATGCTTATTACTATATCTTTAAAAAGCACTCCAACTAGTAAATTAACAAAAAAAAATTTATATGGCAAAAGAACAGGTGTGGTCCCAAACCAAATCAATACTTATTTTTACTGCTATTATGGCAAAACATTCATTGTACACTAGGAAGTGAAGACTACAAAAACATGTACAACCTGTGTTCCATTTTCTCTAAATCTTTTTTGTCTATTTGAAAATATGCTGACAAAACATATATTAACAACTCAATAAAGATATATAGAAGTGATGTTACAGTCTACATTGTGATTTAAATGAATTGAATAATGAAATTAATTTATACAGAAATATTACAAACTTTCTTTTAAATATCTAATAAAATTCCTTTCAAATACCTGATGAAAATGATAGAACGATGACAAATGTTTAAATTTTAATATATATGATAAAGTCAGTGGAATGCTATCCATCTCTTAATAGTACCCACATCTTGAGAAATGTTAATTTTGCAATATTTGTCAAGATGTTTATTTCATTTTAATTGCAATTTCCAGTCAGTCTCAGGAATCTCTTTAGAAGATAGTTTCTCCCCAGTTGTGTCTCTCTGAATGGTTTATTTAAAATATTGGCACTATGTCAGAGAGTGTTTTGCCTATGTTCTCCTTTAGGAGTTTTATAGTTTCTGATCTTACATTTAGATCTTTAATCCATTTTGAGTTTATTTTTGTGTATGGTGTTAGAGAGTGTTCTAGTTTCATTCTTTTACAAGTGGTTGACCAGTTTTCCCAGCACCACTTGTTAAAGAGGTTGTCTTTTTTCCATTGTATATTCTTGCCTCCTTTGTCGAATATAAGGTGTCCACAGGTACGTGGATTTATCTCTGGGCTTTCTGTTTTGTTCCACTGATCTATATTTCTGTCTTTGTGCCAGTACCATACTGTCTTGATGACTGTGGCTTTGTAGTAGAGCCTGAAGTCAGGCAGGTTGATTCCTCCAGTTCCATTCTTCTTTCTCAAGATTGCTTTGGCTATTCAAGGTTTTTTGTATTTCCATACAAATTGTGAAATTATTTGTTCTAGTTCTATGAAGAATACCATTGGTAGCTTGATAGGGATTGCATTGAATCTATAGATTGCTTTGGGTAGTATACTCATTTTCAGAGGTAACGATAACCCTATATGCAAAACAGAAAAAGAGACATTTAGACTCTGTGGGAGAAGGCAAGTGTGGGATGTTCTGAGAGAACAGCATTGAAACAAGTATACTATCAAGGGTGAAACAGATCACCAGCCCAGGTTGGATGCATGAGACAAGTGCTCAGGGCTGGTGCACTGGGAAGACCCAGAGGGATGGGATGGGGAGGGAGGTGGGAGGGGGGATCGGGATGGAGAACACATGTAAATCTATGACTGATTCATGTCAACGTATGGCAAAAACCACTACAATATTGTAAAGTAATTAGCCTCCAACTAATAAAAATAAATGGAAAAAATAAAAATAAAAAAATAAATTATTGGCACTAACTAAATGGAAGCTCTATTTAAAAAAATACAGAAGAGATTTTAAGAATATAAGTTAGAAAGTAAGTCAGAAGCTCAAAACTATAAAATAGAAAGCACAGCACTATGATAATGATAACCTTAAAGTTGCACAAATAATGGTTTGGGATTTTTACTAATGAATTCATTTTTTTTTTTTTTTTTTTTTTGGTTCAACTGCTATGTGGGCAATATTTTTTGGAGTCAGAAGTATCCAAAGGTGAACTACTACAGCTGTTGTTTAGCCACTAAGTGTCCAACTCTTTGGATGCTATGGATTGCAGCCCACCAGGCTACTGTGTCCATGGGATTTCCCAGATAAGAATACTTGAGTGGATTGCCATTTCCTTCATCCAGGGGATCTTCCCAACTCAGGGATTGAACCTGTGTCTCCTGCAATGCAGGCAGATTCTTTAACCCTCAGCCACCAGGGAAGCCCAGAACTACTACAGACAAATCACTTAATCTCTTATGGTAGGTGTTAGTCACTAAGTCGGGTCCGACTCTTGCAACCCCATAGACGGTAGCCTGCCAGTCTCCTCTGTCCATGGGATTCTCCAAGCAAGAATACTGGAGGGGGTTGCCATTTCCTTCTCCAGGGGATCTTCCTGATCCTGGAGTCAAACCTGGGTCTCCTGCATTGCAGGCAGATTCTTTACCGACTGTGCTATGAGGAAAGCTGTTAATCTCTTATATGTAGCTTTTTAAACATGTAAAATGAGTATAATAAAAGTTCTTGCTGTTGTTTCAGTCACTCAGTCATGTCTGACTCTTTGCAACCCCATGGACTGCAGCCTGCCAAGTTTCCCTACTCTTCACCATTTCCTGTAGTTTGCTTAAACTCATGTCCAATGAGTTGATGATGCCATCCAGCCACCTCATTCTCTGTCGTCTCCTTCTCCTCCTGCCTTCAGTCTTTCCCAGCATCGGACTTCCCAGAGTCGGACACAACTGAACGACTGAAGTGAACTGAACTGGAGTGTAAGTTTACCTATTTTAACAAACTGAACCAAAAACAAATAATAATTCAAACACAGTCCGAAATATGTGCTCCTAATCAGTAGATGACTCTGTGATAAATCTTGAACCAGGGACTATTTTTTAAAACAATGCATCTAAAATAACAGAGTACAACTTTACAGATAGGTTTTTCCATTGGCGTATGTTAACAAGATACAATGTCATATGTAAAGTCAAAATCATATTAGTATGTGAAACCAATGGTTCCTAAATTTAGCAACACATTGGACTCACCTCAAGAGCTAGCTAGAAAATGTCTCCTGACAGCAGTGAGGATAATAACATCACTAAATCTTAAAGGACAGTTGGCAATGTGTAATCATCACAAATAATGCAGACTCGATTCTTGATCTCTTAATAAGAAGCAAGATGGGAGTGACAACCAAGGTGCTAGACCCACTGGGAGCTCTGGATATGACAGTACAGACATGACAGTTTACAGAATACAGTGTTTCCAGAGTAAAACGGGTGAGCCACTAACCAGGGAATTATTAATCGATACAATGAACAGAAATCAAGAACTTGTTGTTGTTTTAGTCACTAAGTCCTGTCCAACTCTTTTGTGACCCCATGGACTGTAGCCGGCCAGGCTCTTCTGTCCATGGAATTTCCCAGGTAAGCATACTGGCGCGGGTTGCCGCTTCCTATACAAGAATGGAAATCAAGAAAAAGCAATCCGAAATCTGAGAGGAACTGCTCCAATACGGTGTCACAATCCCTGCTCAGTTTCTGGACTAAGGCCAATTTTAAGACCTGAGAGCCACTGACTGGGAAGGTCCAAGTCCTTGGGAGAAAGGACTCCACGGCACCACAGAAGACTTACACGATGATGGTTCTCCCGGTCCTTCCACAAAGGGCAGCATGGTCATTCCCTTGGGGGATGTACACTGTACAATAGAGAATATCCAGATACTTCAAAGACTATTGGAGATATGGTCCAAGTCGACCTAAGGACCTGAAATGGCCTCATCATCCTCCATTAGCATAATGGGGGAAAAGGTTTCTATGGGAATCACGTGAAGTCCTAGTACCGATCCAGGTCTTAGTGGGTCCAGCAGGTCATCACCTACTTGGTGGTTATTTTCCTGGGCTCCAGATAAATAGTTGGCATGAAAATACTTAACAGTTGGCAAAATCCCCACATTGGGTTTTTGCTCTGAGTGGTGCTGTGCCTAGTCGCTCAGTTGTGTCCTACTCTTTGAGACCTGACCCGCCCAGGCACTTCTGTCCATGGGGGTTCTCCAGGCAAGAATACTGGAGTGGGTTGCCATACCCTCCTCCAGGACTCTGAAAGGTAAGAGTTTTAAAGCAGAGAAGTCAAGTGGAAACTTCACTTCTCGGCCAAGATACTAAATTAAAAATAATGTTGTATCTCTGGAGAAATAGTATAAATGAATGTCACCTTAGACACCTATGGGACACAGGGATGGTGCTCCCCAAAGAAACCCCACTTAATTCACCCATCTTAGAAGTATCGATAGTGGAGAATTTTGTGGCATAGAATTTATGGCAAGTCCCAATAGGAAAATTACAAGTGAGGTCTTCAGGATTCTGGAGCACAACCATACAGCTTCAGCAGAAAATATGCATCACCAAATAAATCATCACTGCTACACTATTGGGTCCTGGTGGATAGAGACCAGCCAGAACATATGTAGCCAGAGCTATAATAGCTGGATTTTTTACAGGCCCAACTAGTCATATGTTTGGACAGGCTAGTAGTAATCCATCATCAAATGGAAATGGTTTCTAGAGAATTGGGTATAATGGGCTCAGAGAGACAAGTAAACTGCATAGGCCCCTACTGCTGTTTTTCAGTTGCCAAGTCATGTCCAACTCTTTGTGACCCCATGAACTGCAGCATGCCACGCCTCTTTGCCCCTCACCATCTCTTGACATAGACTTCTGTATCACGTGCTAAATCACTAGCTTCTCTCCCTCAGTTCATGATTGCCAGAAGTGGAGAAAAAACAAGGTTGGTTCATAAAATTCTTCTGCTCTAATGTTGCTGTAAGCCAAAAATTTAGTCCTGCTGCAGTATAGCCTGCTCAGGGGTGTAAATCAGAGCAGTAGGGGCAGTTGTCCCAAATGTCAGTGCTTTGGGAAATGCATCTGGTCATCAATTTCATGTATAGAGAAGTGTCCTGAAATAAGAATATATACAGATTTATGGACAACAGGGAATAGCCTGTCTTGTTGATCAGAGGTGTGGAAGGGAAAAAACTGAAAGAATGGAAACAAGAGACTGAGATAACATCTGGGAATAAAGAAGATCAGAAGATCTTTGTGCCACATGCAATTTCCTGCAGAAAACATCCTCAGAAAAAGCAATAAATATCCAAGTAGACATGATGATTCAACCATCTGACGTTAACCATCCATCGCCTTCCCTAGCGCTCACATTGTGGGAACACAAATGGAGTAATAATCATGAGAGAAGGGATGGAGATGTGTCTTTGAATCCAAAAGACACCAGGGATTATCTAGCTGCTGCCACTACTAGATGCCCAACCTGCCATCTTGAGAGACCAAGACAGAGTTTCCAAATGAAACCATCCCTCTAGTAGGCCAGTAGCCCCTTTGAGTCAAGTTGATGACACTGAGTTATTTCTGCTTTGGAAGTGGCAGTGATTCATTAGCACATGTTCTCTTCAGTCTATAGTGACTGAACCAGCTCCACTGGCTCAGGGCTCAGGGTTTGGTTTTTCTGACATTGTATCCTATCAATCACTGCACTGGACCAAGTAACCCACTTTACAGAACAGAAGGTGAACAAGCATGCATACGAACATAGGAGCTACTGGTCCTGTAACACAACACACCACCTAATAGTGCAATAGAAGGACCTTTTCAAGGCACAGCATAGGGACCAACTTGGAGAAGATACCTTGCAAAGATAGAGAAATACTGCAAAAGTTGATGCTTTTGAGTCATGGTGCTGGACAAGACTCTTGAGAGTCCCTTGAAGGAGATTAAACCAGTCAATCCTAAAGGAAATAGCCTTGAATATTCACTGGAAGGACTGATGTTGAAGCTGAAGCTCCAATACTTTGGCTACCTGATGTGAAGAGATGACTCACTGGAACAAATTCTGTTGCTGGGAAAGATTGAGGGCAAAAGGAGAAGGGGGCAGCAAAGGATGAGATGGTTAGATAGCATGGCCCTCTCAATGGGCATGAGATTGAGCAAACTCCAGGAGATAGTGAAGGACAGAGGAGTACATCGTGTTGCAATCCATGGGGCTGTGAAGAGTTGGACATGACTTAGCAATTGAACAAGAACAAAAAGTATGCGCCCTAAATCAACAATGGTTTGGGTTTTCCTTGTTGCTGTTGTTGTTGTTTAACTATTAAGTAGAATACGGAGATCCAGGATTCCAGGGGTGGAAGTTGGTGAAGCCCTGGGTAGCTTCACTTTCCGTGGTCTACTTGGAGAATTTGGATTCCCATCCCTACAACACTATGCTTTGCAGATGTGAAGGTCCTGAGATTCACCAAAGAAAACATTTCTACTACAGACACTGCGAGAGAGCAACATATAAGAAACAGAGACATCCTGGCAGAGAGAAATGACCCCAGTGGCAAGGAAGGTATACAGCTGTTATTGTACAATGGTAACTGGGAGGAGCATGTTTGGCCTGGGATGATTCACTGGAGATCTCTGGGTACCTCTTTCCCAGTTTTGACCATATATTGACAAATATATAGAAATCCATTGTGAAATGACTTTTGGTTAACAATGCACTTATGTCAGTATAGACTTTGCTCATCTCTTAAATATTTTTATAAACCAAACTCTGCCCCTTCCTTGGCCACAGGCTACTGTTGATTCCATTTAGGGATGTCAGTCATGTTACTGTTGCTCCCATGTTTGTGCTTATGATAGATAAAGTGGAAAATTGGGAGCTCTGAGCTTTATTAGAGAAAGTCGTCTTTGGACCATGCAGTTCTGGTAGGACAGGGTAGGAGTGAAGCATAGATTCTACTTCCATCAAATGGTTCCTCATCGTTTACATCCAGAGCAACAAGGTGCCTCCATGTGTAGCAAAGTGAGGGAATAAACTCCAAGAGGAGATAACTTGCTGGCAAGAGAACCCTAAAAGGAAATAATACATTTACTTCTATGAAATATTCTTGTTTTTCCAATATTTAATATGCTTTAAAGAAAGTTACTTCTTGCTCAGAGATGAATAGGAAGGGTTTCTATGAAAACTCACCTCTCTCTACCCAACAATTACAATCTGCTAACCTCTGGAGCTTATCTCACTGTGCCCTTTGATCCTGGTTATGTTATGACATAAAAAACCACAGACCCTCAGATCACCCGCATCTTTTCCTCTCTACGCAAAAGAGGCTGCACCATCTCTCTCTTTCTCTTCTTTGTCTTCAAATCCTGAAACTTTCACTGTGCCTATTGAAATTCATAGTCTATTAGCAGAAAAATCTGTTTTCTTGGTGTCTCTAACTGAATCTTGGCTTTTCCCTGAGGAACTTACTTCCTCTCACATGAAGACTATTTCTTTCTCATGACCTTTTAATCTTGGACTTAAAACTACTTACATTTACCCACTTGCTTTCATGGGTGATGGTACCCTAACATTGCTGCTCTCTGTCTGAATTGTAATTGCCTACTTGTATGTCTCTCCCAGTAAAATGTAAACTCCTTGATGTAAGAGATAGTGCCATATTCAGGGATGTATTCCTACAATTGCCAGTAGTATCTGGACCACCAAAAACCTCATTATCTGTTGGAAGAAGCAATGAATGGATAAATAAATATAACAATAAAGATATTTCAAATCAGTAGAGTTTTGAAATGTATACTGATGATATTTTTATATTTTTACCCTTAAATCTAGGGTCCCACTTCAAAACCATGTCCTAAGGAAAAACTAAGAAAATGTATTCATATATGATCAAGATTTATATAAAGGACATTGGCTAAATTTACAATAAAGAGCCACTAGTTTTGTAAATTACTGTACATTTATACAATGGAACACTATGAAATCATTAGTGTTTGTGAATAACAGTAAGAACTGTTCATTATGAACTCAATTAAAAAAGTGAATTACTGCTACAGGCTATTTTCCAATTTTTAAAAAAATCAAGACATTAACAAAAGTTAGCTCCATGTGGTGGAATTATAAATGATTTTTTCCTCATTAAAGTACATTTTACAAAGTTTCTACAATGGATAAATCTCTCTACTACTGTGAAATTCAATTTCCTTACCAGCTAACCAAGAAAACTTTCTACCGCAGTATTTTTTTTTCACTACACAGTGATACATAGCTCTACATTTTCAACATAGAGGTGATTAATAGTTCTGCTCATAGTATATACCTTGCTGAGTAGCAGTAAGAGGATGAGGCTAGAGTTAGGGAAATATCCCCAAACAGGAAATATTCTCATACTGCACTATCCTATTCTGTTTCACATAACCTGAAATCACATTAAGGTTACATTTCCTAAGTGAAAAATGAATGAAAGCTTTGGAAACCAGTCAGCTGGACTGTAAGACCCACTTACAGATGTCTGATGATTTCAAAAGCAGAGAAGATAGATGTTCTGCCCAGGAACCAGTCATTTAACAGGGCAGAAGAGAACCCTGATTCCCTACCCAACAGTTTACTATGGAAGTTTTCATTCAATTGAGATTTGGGCCCTTCACAGGGAAAAGGGAAGTAAGACGAATGATTGCCCTCACTCAACATGGGAAAATAATATTCTCCTCTTCACTGTTTAGACTCAGGGTATGACTTTATAGCAGTTATTTCTCATCACACAAGTAAAATGCCATTTTGAAATATGCCATTACAACAGAAATCTCTGTGTCACAAAAATATTCTTCTGGTCTGAAATCCCTACATTTTAAACCATTTCAATAAGAAACCTGAATTACCATGTTGATAATATGAACTCCTTTAGAGAAGGCTAAGATAAAGTCTGATCATTTTCCATGACTGTGGGTTCATTCGCAGTGTGCTGTATGTGTATTATCTTTGGAAATATTGGCTACACATTTTTGAGTTATCCACATTAATATGCAGCCATGAGCAACAGTGGACTTCCCTGGTGGATCAGTGGTAAAGAACCTGCATGCAAATGCAGGAGACTCGGTCGGGTTTGATCCCTGGGTCGGGAAGATCCCCTGGAGGAAGAAATGGTAGTCCACTCTGGTAGTCTTGCCTGGGAAATCCCCTGGACAGGAGGAACCTGGTGGGCTACAGTCCATGGGGTTGCAAAAGAATCAGACACAGCTTAGCGACTAAATAACAAGTGAGCAGGAGCGCCATCTATGAATGTGAAATGCAACAATATGAATCATTTTCTTCAACATAAATGTAATCACTTCTTGTTCACACTCCAGTTCAATAAGACTTTGTGTGAAATAATGAAACAGTTAGACATCACTCCCATTTGGAGACTGGGAACACATTGGCAGTTAGATTCCACTCTGTCTTTGGAAACCCATTTGCAGGGTGGTTTGGTTCTTGTCCTTGCTTGTTTTCTGACTCCACAACCTCTTAATCTTGCTCACTGTCATTTAAAGAACATTTTTAGTTGATCCCCTAAGGGACAGCAATTCATCTTTCTGGTCTTCATACCCATCCCTGTTTCTCAGGTTTTATTATGGTGTAGCTATTGTTTTGGAAACCATAATAAGTAAGTGCCTTTTATCACTGAAGAAAGCACATATTAGGAGCCTGCATCTGGTCCCACTCTGGGCTGTGTGAGAGCTGCTTCCTCTGTGAGAGATTTCATGCAGCACCTCCAAGCTTTGGTCTTCTCCTTCCACATTGGTAAAGCAGCCTTTGTGTCAGTTCAGTCTGATGGACTTATTTTTCACACTGTGGCTATGTTTGCTGCCCTATGTCACTTCAGGTGTGTCTGACTCTCTGCGACCCAATGGGCTGTAGTCCATCAGGCTCTTCTGTCCGGGGGATCCTCCAGGCAGGAACACTGGACTGGGTTGTTGTGCCCTCCTCCAGGGCGTCTTCCCCACCCAGGGATCGAATCAGAGTCTCTTGTGTCTCTTGCATTGGCAGGCAGGTTCTTCACAATTAGCGCCACCTGGAGAGTCCCTAGTTTCCTTTAAAATACCCAAAGCAATACTTGACCTCTGCTCTTACATCTCTGATTCACTCCTAATCATTGTCAAGCACATTTTCACTGATGTAGAAGAGCAGACAAACCCCACAAATGTGAGAAATTGACGTAAAATATAGCTCTATCACCTTGAAGTTTATTCTGCACACTTTCTTTTCCTAATTGATATTTTACATTTTGTGATCATTCAATATTAAATATTTCACAGTTTATATCATAATTTCTTTTTGTTCATTATTTATTGAGAAATGTGTTTATGCTGTTATTTTGTCTTGTCTTCTTTTTGTTCTATAACTGAGATGCTTTGTGATCACTGATTGATTGAAGCTCATCTCTTAAAATGCATCGAAACTTACTTCATGTAGTGTTAACGGTCAGTTTTCATAAGCAATTCATTCACACTTGAGAAAAATGTTTTTCTCTAATTTTTGGATGTATTAATGTTACTCATGCAAACATCCTTAACAAAATCTGAGCAAATTAAATTCAATAATGCATTAAAAAGATCACAAGGTATGATCAAGTGGGATTTAATCCAAAGATGCGGGATAGTCCAACATCTGCCAAAATGTGATACACCATATGAACGAAACTCATATGACCATCTCAACAGATGCAGAAAAAGCACTTGACAAAATTCTATTTGTGATTAAGATAAAAAAACAACAACTCCCAACAAAATGTATATAGAGGGACATTAACTCAATAATAAATACCATATATAATGAACCCAGGGCTTCCCAGTTGGCACTAGTGGTAAAGTGCCTGCCTGCCAATGCTGGAGACCTAAGAGACAATGGTTTGATCCCTGGGTTGTGAGGATACCCTGGAGGGGGAATGGCCACCCATTCCAGTATTCTTGCCTGGAAAATGAACCCACAGTTAACATCATATTCAAGATGAGGAAAAAGACAAGTGTGTTCACTGTTGCCGCTTTTATCCAACATAGTACTGGAAGCACTAGCCAGAGCAATTAGGCAAGAACAAGAAGAGAAAGGCATCCAAATTGGAAAGAAAAAAATAAAACTGTCACTACTTTAAAATGACATTATTAATACATATAGAAAACCCCCAAAATTCCATCAAAAACTGTTAGATCTAATAGATTAATTCATTAAATGTGTAGGATACAAAATGAGTGTATAAAAATCAGTTATGTTTCTACACACTGATTAAGAGCTATCAGAAAGATAAATTAAGAAAACAATCCCATTTACAACTTTGCATCAAAAAGAACAAAATACCTATGAACAAATTTACTCAAGCAGATGAAAGACCTGTACACTGAAAATAGTAAGACATTGATGAAAGAAATTGAACAAGACATAAATGAAGATATTCCACACTCATTGATTGGAAGAATTACTATTGTTCAAAAATCCGAGCTACTCAAACTAATCTACACATTCAGTATAATCCCGATCAAAATTTCACTGGCATTTTTCACAGAAGTAGAATTCTAAAATTTGCACAGAACCAAAAGAGACTGCAAATAGCCAAAACAATTTTGGTAAAGATTTAATAAAGCTGGGGGTATCATTATCCTTGATTTCAAACTGCTACAAAGGTACAGTATTCAAAGCATGATGGTATTGGCATAAAAACAGACACAAAGACCAATGCAACAGAATACAGAACCTAGAAATAAACCCATCCATATGTGGTCAAATCATTTATGACAAAGTGATCAAGAATGTACAGAGAGAAAACAAAAATCTCTTCAACAAAATGTGTTGGAAAAATTGGACAGTCACATGTGAAAGAATGAAACTGGACCAGTACCTTAAAACATTCACAAACATTAATTCAAAGTGGACTATAAACTTGAAACCATAAAATTCATAGAAGAAAACATAGGTGGTAAACACCTTGGCATTGGCCTTGACAATGGTTTTGTTGGATCTGACTCTGAAAGCAAAGGTAATATAAGTGAATATTTAAAAATAGCACTTCATCAAACTAGAAAGCTTTTGCACAGCAAAGGGATTAACAAAATGAAAAGTCAACCTACTGAAAATGTTTGCAAATCATATGTCTGATAAGAATTTAATATCCAAAATAAATTCTTTAAAATTCACACAACTGAATTGGAAACAAAATAATCCAACTGAAAGATGGGAAGATATCTGAACAGACATCTTCCCAAAAAAAGACATATATATGGTCAACAGATACATGAAAAGATGCTCAACATTACTAATCTTCAGAGAAATGCAAACAAAACTGTGTGAAATATCACCTCACACGTTAGAATGGCTAGTATCAAAAAGACAAGAAATAGCAAATGTTGGCAAGGTTGGAGAAAAGAGAACTTTTGTGCACTGTTGGTGAGAATGTAAATTGGTGCAACCATTATGGTATAGAGTGTCTTCAAAAAATTAAGAATGGAACTTCCATATGATCCAACAATAACACTCTGGGCATTTACTCAAGAGAAAATGAGACAGAAATTGAAAACATATATGCACCCCAATGTTTATTGCAGTACTACATCAATAGCCAAGATGTGGAAATAACGTAAGTGTCTATCAACAGATGAATAGATAAATAAGAAGTGGCATACACATATGTACACAATGGACTATAATTCAGCCATTAAAAAAGAAGAGCATCTTGCCATTTGTGACAAATATAGATGGACCGTGAGGGCACCATGCTAAGTGAAATACGTCAGTGAAAGATAAATACTGTATGTGTTCAGTCATATCTGACTCTTTGCAGCCCCAGCCTGCCAGGCTCCTGTGTCTATGGAACTTTCCAGGCAAGAATACTGGAGCGGGTTGCCATGAACTACTCGGGGAATCTTTGGGACCTAGAGATTGAACCTGTGTCTCTTGCATTTCTTGCATCAGCAGGAGAATTCTTTACCACTAGCGCCACCTGGGAATTCCCAAATACTGTATGATCTCACTTATATGTGGAATCTAAAAAAAGAAAGAAAGAAAGAAAACCAAGCTTATAGATACGGAGAACAGATGGTTGCTGCCAGAGGTTAGGGTTAGGAGGTCAGTGAAATGGGTAAAGAGGGTCAAAGGGTAAAAACTTACAGTTATAAAATTGATAAGTCATAGGAGGTAATGCACAGTAGGTATTATATATTTGAAGTTGCTTAGAGAGCTTCCCTGGTGGTTCAGATGGTAAAGAATCCTCCTGCAATGTCGGAGACCTGAGTTCGATCCCTGGGTCGGGAAGATCCCCTGGAGAAGGCATGGCAATCCACTCCAGTACTCTTGCCTGGAGAGTTCCATGGACAGAGGAGCCTGGAGGGCTGCAGTCCATGGGGTCACAAAGAGTCAGACATGACTGAGCATCTAAGTACAGTACAGAGAGTATCTGAAAAGCTCTCATCAGAAGAAAAGCTGTAGCCATGCATAGTAACAGATGTTAATTAGACTTACCATGGTGATTATTTCTCAATATATACAAATATTGAGAATACAAATATACAAACTAAATCATTATGTTTTACCACTGAAACTAATACAGTGTTTCAGTTTAAATATATCTCAATTTTAAAAGAAAAATTTAAGGGAATTCCCTGGCAATCCAGTGGTTAAGAATTGGTGCTTTCATTTCTGTGGGCCCAGGGTTCAATCTCTTATCTGGGAACTAAGATCCCACAGCCACATGGAGCAGACCCCAATTTTTTTTAATAATAAAAAATTTAAATAAAATAAAGATGTTTACAAGTAAAAAGACTTACTGGTTTCCTGGTACTCTCCAAGGACTTCCCAGTTGGCTCAGTGCTAAAGAATCTGCCTGCCAAGCAGGAGACATGGGTTTGATCCCTGGGTGAGGAAGATCCCCTGGTGAAGGAAATGGCAACCCATTCCAGTATTCTTGCCTGAAAAATTCCATGGACAGAGGAGCCTGGTGGGCTACAGTCCTACAGTCCATGGGATAGCAAAAGAGTTGGACACGACTGAGCAACTAAACAATAACCACAATGCTCTCAAAATTTAGATCAAAGTCTACTTTGCTGAGGAAAAGTACCTTTATCTTCTTTTCTTCATCACTTGAAAAACTGTGCTGTAGATAATAAAGCTAGCTTAACTAAATATTTTTAATGAATTAATTTGTCATATTCCTATTTTATTTTAATATAGGTGATTTGTGGTGCTGAGCATAATTGAGTCAACTGGGGAATCGGTAAGAAGATGCATATTCTTGTTCAATTTAAAAGAAAAAGCAAAATCTATTGAAACTTTCTAAGCTTTAAGAATTATCAGTTACACTTTTACATGAAATGACACTTATTCAAGAAAAATTTAATTGTGCATTTGCTTTGGGTCAACCATTACATTAGACAAAAAGCAGTTGTTATCATAGTTCTTCGTTCTCACAGATGTGGGGATTTCAACCACGTTGAGTGCTATCTCCCTCCAGCTACTATATTATTTCTCTGCTTCCTTTGAAAGCAACACTTCTCAAAGCAGTTGTTCATAGGGTTGCTAAAATATCTATTCCCACCCCCTGTTGTACCTACTCCAAAGAAGCATTTACCTGTTACTTCAATAATATTGGGACCACCAATAACCTCCCCACAGCTAGATGCACTGGTCGTCCCCAAATGATCGTACCTCATTTATTAGCATTTCACACTGATCCTTCCCATCTTCTTAAAACACTCATTTACTCGACTCTGATCACCACCCTCTTTAGGTTTCCTGCCTGGCTGGTGCTTCCTTATCTTTTTTTTTTTTTTAATCCCCCAGCAAGTAATTTTTTTTCTTTTCTCTCTCTCTCTTTTTTCCCTCGACCTTTAACTGTTGAAATTACCCAGAGTTGAGTCATCAAGCTCCATGTCTTTTCACCCTCCAGATGGTTTTAAATACCATCTGTGTGTGTGCATGCTAAGTCGCTTCAGTCGTGTCTGACTCTTTGTGACCCTATGGATTGTAGCCTTCAAGACTTCCCTATTCATGGAATTTTCCAGGCAAGAATACTGGAACAGGTTGCCGTGCCCTCCTCCAGGGGCTCTTCCTGACCCAGGGATCAAACCCGCGTCTCTTATGTCTCCTGCATTGGCAGGCGGTTTCTATACCACCACCACCACCTGGGAAGCCCCTAAATACCATCTACATGTTGATAATTTCATTGACATCTCCATCCTGGACATTTTCCTTGAGTTCCAGAATTTTATATATACACTTGCCATCTCAAATTCCTCACTTGGGGGTCCACTAGACATTTCAGCGTGTCCAAAGTCTGTGTTCCTGCTGGACGTAGCCCTGCCCCCTCTGCTCTTCTATGGTCTTCCCAACCCCAGGAAAGCGAAACTGCATCTCTCCAGATACACAGGCCAGACCCCAGATTATCGTGGGCTGCTTGCTTCTCTCACACCCTGTATTCACTCTTTGTCCAAATCCTGCTGACTTAAGACTCCCTGGTGTGTCCAGAATTTGACTGCTTATCACTACCTTTCTTGTTCCTACCTGATCCCAACTACCATCTTCTCTGATTTGATTCTTTTAGTCCCTTTCTAACCAATCTCCCTGTCTACCCTTTACCTACTTCGGTCAACATAGCAGAGGGAATCCTTCCTGCGGCTTTAGCATCTTAGAGTAAAGCCAAAGTCTTTAAATATCAAGCCTCACCTCGTCAGTCCACGCGCTCTTATAACCATGCTGCTCATAAGCATAGGAAGTAGCATGTGCTTGCCATACCTTCTTCTTGTCTGCGCTCCACTCCCATCCCACTAGAATCAACTTCCAAGAACTGAAATCATTCCTGTCTCCCTAAGACCTTCCAGCTCCCAGCCCTGAACCACACACCAGGCACAGCCTGTGCATTCTGGCGCCACCTCGTGGCCATTCTGAGACTGTACCTGCAGGATCTGGCCAGAACCCACAGCCAGCCCCTTCCCCCTCCACCCCGTCCATCGCAAGGGTAAAGGCAAAAACTAAACTGACATCGCTTGTCCAAAAAAAATCTCCCTTTGACTTTAACGCTCTCTATCCTTCCGCTTGTTCATGCTGCTTCAGCCACCCTGGGCTCACTGATGTTCCTAGAACCCATTAAGAACATTATTGGCCTCTAATCAATACTCTGCAATGGCCTATATGGGAAAAGGAATCTAAAAAAGAGTGGATCCATGTGTATGTGGACTTCCTAGGTGGCTCAGAGGTGAAGAATCTGTCTGCAATGAAGGAAATGTGGTTTCAGAAATACGGGTTCTCCGCCTGGGTCAGGAAGATCCCTGGATGAGGAAATGGTAACCAACTCCAGGATTCTTATTGGGAAAATCCCAGGGACAGAGGAGCCTGGTGGGCTACAGTACATGGGGTCACAAAGACTCTGGCATGACTGAGCGACTGAGCATGGCCCGACACATGTGTGTGTATAACCCATTCACTTTGCTGGAGACCTGAAACTAACACAACGTTGTAAATCAACAATTTTTTTTAAAAGAACATTATTGCCTTAAGGCATTTATACTTGTTGCTTCCTCTGACTGGCCCTCTTTCCCATTATCCTCATAGCCAACCCCTCATTTACCCCTAGATTCTCCTTAAAAAAATCGAATGAGTAAGGACTGCCCTGGTCCTCGACTTCAGGAGTCCTTCTATTATTACCGTGGCTCTCATCTCTCTAATCCTATTTCCTGTTTTATCATGCTGCTTATAACCATAGGATAATATGCCAAGGAGGAAGAGGGCGTGGGAGGAGCTGGGAGATTGGGGTGGACGTATATACACTATTGATGCTATATATAAGACAGACCACTCATGAGAACCTACTGTATAGCTCAGGGAACTCTATTCAATGCTCTGTGGTGACCTACATTGGGACGAAATCCAAGAGAGGGGACATCTGTATATGCATAGCTGGTTCACCTTGCTCTACAGTAGAACTAACACAACATTGTAAAGCAACCATACTCTAATAAAAAATAATTTAAAAAATAATAAGCAAATGTAATAATAATAAGTAAATAATAATGTAAACAATAATAAGCAATGCTTTGGCCACCTGATGCGAAGAACTGACTCATTGGAAAAGACCCTGATACTAGGAGGGATTGGGGGGCAGGAGGAGAAGGGGACGACAGAGGATGAGATGGCTGGATGGCATCACCGACTAGATGGACATGAGTTTGAGTAAACTCCGGGAGTTGGTGATGGACAGGGAGGCCTGGTGTGCTGCAGTCCATGGGGTCGCAAAGAGTCAGACACGACTGAGCAACTAAACTAAACTGAACTGAACTTAAGCAAATGTGGATTATTTTTGTAGAAAGAAAAGATGCTATGAAAGAATGGAACAGAGGCTGAGGGAACACAATTTCTTGAGCAATCTGAAATCCAAATGTCAAGAACACAATTAGGAGTTTTTCAGGAAAAGGGAAGAAGAGGGAGGGAAGAATTTAACCATAAAGAGAACATTGCCAAGACACTAAATTTATTTGTTTGCTCAACAAATATTCATTAAACAACTGCAACGTACCAGGATGTGATCTGGGCATTTGGGATGTGAGGAGTAAAGGAGAAAGGCCATATACAAATAAATATTTGGCAATTGGTCATTTAATAAAAGGTCCATAAGAACAATTTGGGATAGAGAATACAGAATGATGGGAATGGGAAGGGAAGTCCAGATATGGTGGGTTATACTTCTGAGGAGGTGCAATTTAGGTAGAGACTAAAGTTCTGTCCTTGACGAAGTTCAAGATTAGTTATTATCTGGAAAAAGGGGGGGAAATGCTCTTATTTATGATATTTTTACTTGTTGCTACTTTATTGCTTGATCAGTCACTGAAAGACTTGCATTAAAAACCTCTTTCCCTTGGTGGATTTATAAGATCCCCATAGGAGATCTGCCAATTTTTGATTCCTATATTTTGAGGCTGGGTTGGGTACATCTACATTTATGAATGGCTAATATTCTTGCCAAATTGAATCTTTTTCTCCTTAAAAATAATTTTTAAAGTAAAGCATACTTTGCCTGATACGAATCTAAATACATTTATTTTCGGTAACATTTCCCAGGTACATTTGTTCTACAGTTGTACATTCTGTCTTTCTCTGTTCTTATGTTTTACATGCTTTATATTTATCTCTATGAAATAGCATACAACTGGATTTCAAAGTATCCAATCTGAGATTTTTAATAGATGGAGATATTTAATCCACTTGCAATTATTACAATTATTATATATTTGAAATTGTCTTTTTCATATTTTTTCTATTTATGCTCCATTTACTATGTTAGTTAGTTAATTTTGGATTATTTAATTCTTTTGCCACAGCCCTATTTACTGCTATAATGAAAATGCTATGTGCTACTTTTTTTCTTTCATTGATTTCTTAACTTTTGATACATAGATATTTCACAAAAAGTCCAAAGTTAATAATGAAAATCTCAGCTTTCTTCTTGCTTGGCAACACAAAAGTTTCAATTTCAAATTTACCTTCTTATTCAACCAATTTTGTTCTTTAGCTTTTTATCTCTGAAAATGTAGAACATTCTGTACAAAGAGTTTCATACAAAAATATTTATTTAAATATAACCACATTTATAAATTTTTTGTTCACCACTACTAGTACTCAATAATATCTTTAGTTCTCTAAAATAAATTTCCAAGTAAGTTTTGTTAGCCTGCCTCTCTTTGGTTGTATTTTAAATTTCTCCTTTGTTTAAATATTTTATTCACAGTCTTTTCATGTTTTAAATCTGATAATTTCTAATTATTTAAACATTGTTTTTCCAGTCCTGCTGTTTGTTATTTCTGACTCTTGCTTATGGTGAATTATTTTCACATCTGTTTCATGACTTGAAACATAAAACTCAGATTTTCATGGCTTTAATGTATGAGAACCAGGAAAGGCCAGAGATGAGTGCAAATTTCTCCCAAAGAGGTAGATTTCACCAGACTTATCAGGGTTTTAGCAAAGTAGGAGCACTCTGAATAATTTCTCACAGTGAGATTTTGCGTGTCACACAAGGAGACAAAGTTTTGTCTTGGCGACATGAGTGCAAACCTGTGGTTATGCTTTTCTCCACTTGGACCAAGTCCAACAAGGACAAGTTCTGTTATTATGTCCCTTTGTTATTTGCTGGATATTTTTCTCAGTTTCACTAAGTCATAGACTTTGGCTATAAGCAACATAAAGTAAGGGTTGCCATCCCCTCACTTGCTTGGGTCCAATATGTTTTTATGTTTTCTTCAAAGACTTTAAAACCCAAAGATCTAAGGCCCTGCTATCACCAAATATCCTCAAGGTTACCCTGCATTAGCTTGTGATTTTGAAACTATTTTGTAGCTGTCCTGTCTTATTCAAGCCCCAGGTGACTCAGGGGTAACGAATCTGCCTGCAGTGCAGCAGATGTGAGTTTGATCCCTGGGTTGGGAAGATCCCCTGGAGAAGGAAATGGCAATCTACTCCAGTATTCTTGCCTGAGAAATCTCATGGACAGAGAAGCCTGGCGGGCTACAGTTCATGGGATCATAAAAGTCAGACATGACTTAGAGACTCAGTTCAGTTCAGTTCAGTCGCTCAGTCCTCTCCGACTCTTTGCAACACCATGAATCGCAGCATGCAAGGCCTCCCTGTCCATCATCACCTCCTGGAGTTTACTCAAACCCATGTCCATCGAGTCGGTGATGCCATCCAGCCATCGCATCCTCTGTCGTCCTCGTCTCCTCCTGCCCCCAATCCCTCCCAGCATCAGGGTCTTTTCCAATAAGTCAGCTCTTCGCATGAGCTGGCCAAAGTAGTAGAGTTTCAGCTTCAGCATCAGTCCTTCCAATGAACACCCAGGACTGATCTCCTTTAGGATGGACTGGTTGGATCTCCTTTTAGTCCAAGGGACTTGAGAGTCTTCTCCAACACCACAGTTCAAAAGCATCAATTCTTCGGTGCTCAGCTTTCTTCACAGTCCAACTCTAACATCGTACATGACCACTGGAGAAACCATAGCCTTCAATAACAAAACAACAACAATCTTATTCACTCTCTGAGGCTTTCTTTTTTTCCTTTCAGAAACAGATTTGTATTTTAAATGTTGCATGCTGTTGCTTTTTTCCTTTTAGCATGTTGGGTGTTTTGTAACAGGAATATTTTCAGGTTGAATTGCTGAAAGCACAAATCTGCAGCCCTGTGTAAATATAACACAAAAATAGAGATTAAAGATAAATAGAGTGACATCACAGAAATCTGTTCCTTCTCAGTGTAAAATGGAGGAAAGATTAGGCTCCTGTGCTTGACTCATGTACCCTGCTCTTCCCTTTCATTTCTTGGCGTGAGAATAAACAGCAGAATAATTGTATCATTCAATTATTTTGTAACATAATTTATATATTGCATGTATGTCAAGCAACAGAACCAGGTCACAAATATTGTGAATGTCAACATATTTGATATTAAAAATAAGTAAAACAAGCTAAGGAAAATTAACAATAGTTTTACTTCTGTTTTGAATTCAGAAAGTCTAGTCTCCAAAAGAAAATCAGCAGAATGACTCCACAGGGATTCCCTCCTCAGTGCAAAATTCATAAACGTTAAAACAACTTTGCTCTCTGTTATTTTCAATTAAGATATTTCAATACTTTGCCAAGATAAAAGATGACAAGGGTGTTTCTCTTGTTTACAGGGATGAAGAAAACAACTCCATTATCAATTTTCTCCTCAAGAGGAAGTGTTTCCATCAAGCAAGGTATGTTACCTTCAATCATAGTGACAGGACGAACACTATTGACGGCTAGCGGTTGACAGAACAAGTCTCAGAGATATGACAGGGATTTGCTACTCTAAATGACTTTCAATGCACACTTCAGTGTGAGATCATTTCTCTTCCTTAGCAGGTGTGGATTCTGATTTCACTCCCTGTTAAAACTAAGCAGAAATCATCCAAAATACCTTGACACTCTTCTGGTTGCATTCATGACAACAACAACAAAAATTAGAAGAGTTTTTTTCTTGTTTACATAGTCACATATATGTGTGTGTATATATATATATACACACACACACACACACACACACACATATATAATATAAATTATGGGCTTCCCTGGTGGCACAGATGATAAAAGAATTCACCTTCAATGCAGGAGATCCCAGTTCCATCCCCGGGTCAGGAAGATCCCCTGGAGAAGGGAATGGCAACCCACTAGTGTTCTTGCCTGGAGAATTCCAAGGACAGAGGAGTCTGGCAGACTACAGTCCATGGGACTGCAAGGAGTCAGATATGACTGAGTGACTAACACTTTCACATACTTCATACACACACACACACACACACACACACATATACACACACACATGCATAATAAAATAGAGTGTTTTCTGAGTTTTTATTTCTTTGTTTGCATAGTAAAATGTATATACCTATATAATCAAATACAGTGTTTTCTGTTTTTGCCAGTGTAAGGTAAAGAGAAGTGAAATCTGAACCATCTTAACGTCTGTTGTAGAGATCAACGTGAAATAACATGGAGAAATAGAAATGTTGAATTGAATATGCTTTAACCTCATGTTCCTCAATCATAAATTTATTTTTAAAATTTAAAATGCCTCACCACTAGAACTGTGGTGAGTTAATTAGACAAAGCTCCTGGAGTGTAGGTTCCTGTCAATTATCTTTCTTTGAAAGGTGCGTATGGAGGGGAAAATATAAACACACATAGACACTCGCACATATACGTGTGTGTATTTACGTGTGTAGATCTATGTATACTTATATTTATGTGTATATGTTTGTGGATGTGTGTATGTCCTCTTAGGAGACGGTTCACAAAGAAGTGTTCTGTGAGTCATGATAGAGTTAGTGAACAAAAAATTGGAATTATTAAGAACAAATTATCCTTTGAGGAAGGGATGCTCAGCCTGTTGCGAGGGACAAGATGGTCACTATGGTTGGAGAGAAATGACTTCAGTCCTGACGAAAAATTGAAAATATATTGGTGACAGTCGGCATGGGGAGGAAGCTGGACTCCAAAAGGAGGATTTGGGGTGAGGCAGGAAAGAAGAGACAGAGGCAGTGTTTAGTGTGTGTGTGTGCTCAGTCACTCAGTCACGTCCAGCTCTTTGTGATCTCATGGACGTGGTGCACCAGGCTCCTCTGACCGTAGAATTTTCCAGGCAAGAATACTACCTGCAGCATAATGAAGCCTACACAAACCATACTGAGACGGCATTTTGTGACTGAGGAGTACTGGAAGGTATTTCAGCTTCTGTGACCATTGAAGTCTACCCAATCCAGGTATACAACGACCAAAGTCTGAAGAGAGTTTGAACTGGAGCCTTTATAAAACAACAAAAGCATGTATTAAATAGTCTATTCAATAAGTACTATACACTGTTCATTACTGATATGATGATCTAAGCATAATTCTATAGAATGAACTGCAAAACCTATCAGTGAGGCTTTGAACTAAGCATCCCATCTCTCCTCTCCAAGAACATATGAAGATACCTTCTTGTGTCTCAAGTTCAGATGCATGCAGGGGCCATACAGGTCACATAAGCATATAAATGGGACAAGTACAAGACAGTTGAAAATGACATAATCAACTAGCGAGTATTAGCATCACACAAAAACATTCACTTTTAAGTTTTATGAAACCTGTGCTGGTCAAACTGCACATCTCTGAGTCGCAGACCATCAATTGATAGCCTGGTTTATCCAAACAGAGCTATATTATCCTGTTCAACTGATCTTCTTACATCCCACCCTTTTCTTCCTATAGGCTATTTTCCTGTGACAGGGTCACCCCTTTTATCTAAGGCATGTAAGTAATCTGAAAGTACTTTGCTTCTGTTTGCAGCTACCAGAGGTTTATTATTCGGTAGACTCTTTCTCCAATATCTGCAGTTTTTTATTGTGTGCTCAGTCACTCAGCCGTGTTCTCCTCTTTGCAACCCCACGGACTGTAGCTCACCAGGCTCTTCTGTCCATGAAATCCTCCAGGCAAGAATACTGGAGCAGGTTGCCATTTCCTACTCCAGGAGATTTTCCTGATCCAGGTGGGTTTTTTGTTAACCGTGAACAATTTCTATTTCTTTATGCAGGTTTTTGTTTTTTTTCTGGAAACACTTTATTATCTGTCTCTATGTTTCCTTATGACTTCAGAACGAGCAGCTCCAGAGCAACTCTATTTAAAAGAGAAACAAGGACTTTCCAAGTGGTCTAGTGGTTAAGAACCTGCCTGCCGATGCAGGGGACATGGATTTGATCCCTTCTCCAGGAGGCCTCCGCATGCCACAGGACAATAATGCCCGTGAGCTGCAACTACTAAAGTCCTAGAGCCAGTGCTCTGCAATGAGAGAAGACACTGCAATGAGAAGCCCAAGGGCCACAACAAGAAAGTAGCCCCGCTCACTATCACTAGAGAGAAGCACACAAGCAAAGATGAAATACAGTCATAGATAAATAAACAACTTTCTTAATTTGATCTCAACTCCATCCCAGACCAGCACCTTCACCCATACCCCTTGCACAAAACTGTTCATCATGCAATGTTTTTCTTTGTTTTAGTGCTATCATCCATTCTTGTTGACCATAGTGGTTAGATAGCTTCCAAGAGAAGGAACTAGATCTGCCATATTTTTATAAAAATGTGGTCCTCTTAAGCAAGCAGAGCAATCTCCAACCAAATCAAGCAACAGGGCATCCAAGCTCCCCTTGCTAATATTGAGATTCCTACATGAAAGCTAAATATTTTCCCAGACAGATGAGAAAGAGATAACTTTACTTGACCACAGAAGACCTAGACATGAAAGCATGGCAGGGTTTGTAAAGAGACTGGAAAATATTGCTGTGGGGTATTGTAGGATTTTTAAAATGAACTTTTTGGCTCAGAGTAGCTGGTGTTTATGGATTTTGTTTTTATTTTACTAAAACTTCTTATCTTTCAGAAATTTCAGGTCACAGGGATACCAGTAGATGACATTTCTGTCAGCCTCTGAATGGGGCACAGAACAACATGTAACACCTCCACAAAGGAATCAGGGCTGTCTCTCTGTGCCATGAACATTTCTATACTTGATCTTAGCCAAAAGGCTGAGAAGAGATGTGCCATGAACATTTCTAACACCAGTCAGTCCACAGGGTATGTCTAGGGAGTTATTTCACTCAGCTAAAATAGTTCCTTTTTCTAATACAATAAGCAAAACAACTCAAGTAATTCTCTCATAAACTGACACCAGTTTACATGTGGCCCACTCCAGTGTTATTGCCTGGAGAATTCCATGGACAGAATAGCCTTGTGGGCTCAGAACCCATGGGATCGCAAAGAGTCAGACACAACTAAGTGTCTAACACATTGGGCTTCCCTAGTGGCTCAGACGGTAAAAGAATCTGCCTGCAATGCACAAAACTCGGGTTCGATTCCTGGGTCAGGAAGATCCCTTGGAGTAATGAATGGCAACCCACTCCAGTATTCTTGCCTGGAGAATTCCATAGACAAAAGAGCCTGGCAGGCTATAGTCCATGGGGTCAGAAAGAGTCAGACACGACTGAGCAACTAACAGGATTAGTGTACAGATGGAAGAAATAGTAACCCTGGAGACCAAAAGAACTTAAACATGTCTTGTCTAGATGCCATTTAGAGTTTCCCTTGGTGAGCTTACATACAGAGAGCAAGTAAGAATCAAGACTAACATTTCAAGTACAATCTGACTAATTCATCTTTTTTAGCGTGTCCATATTTTTAGTTATTTAAAGATAAACAAAGTTGAAACTGCCTCAGATTGACAAAAACTTTTTTTTCAAAAGTTTTATGTTTTCCCCCAAACAGATTCAATTTAAATGTACATTTTTTTTTTCATTTTGGCAAAATCACAATAGGCTTATACACACAGAGATTAAACAGAAAATGGAAAATCTACATTTAGATGGAACTAGCTCCCAAAGTCACAGACACTTACAACATAGCTTTGCCTAGTTTTCATTGGAACTAAAGCTATTTCAACTTCACAGCTTCCAACACTAGTGCAAATTGCTCCAGGGATTCTTATCCTGAGGCCTGCCATCCTAAAACCACTTACCATTAGTTATTCAGAGTTTCTTTTTGAGAGATGCCTGTTTTTTTAGATAGTCTTTGCTTTAGACAGACACTAAACAGCAATATAGTTGTTCATTCTTTCATTTCTACTTTCTCTTATTAATTATTTTCTATTGGAGAAACATTGCTTCTCAACAATACTGTTTTGCAATGTTGTGTTAGTTTCCATTGTACAGCAAAGTGAATTATGTGTGCTATATGTTTACACATATCCCCCCCTTTTTGGATTCATTCATATTTTTTACAAACATTTTGTGTGACCTCATTAAATGCTAGGCACAGTGCTGGAAATACAACTATGAAAAGGAATAAAAAACAGCCTCATATAATTAAGAACATTTGCTTCCTCATTTCTATTTCATGTCATATACTGAAAAAGAAGCAGTTTTTTCTTTCCCTCCTTCCTTTTCTTTCCTTGTTTTTTTCCATCATCTTTCTCTCTTTTTCTTATTCATTTTTTTTCACTCAACAAACTTTAGTCATCAGGCTGTACCCCTTAAAGTTATACATGTCAATTACATCTCAATAAAACTGGAAGAAGACAAAAGCAAAAGCAGCAACAATGATGAGCAGTCCACAGTGTATCAGACATTGTCCTAGGCACTGGGTCACCTTCAGGGTAAAAACAAATCCCAGTTTTCATGGAACTTTCGGGTCGAGGGAGACTGTAAGTATACAAGCGTTGGCTCACATAAGCATATACTAGACCATCCCTATAAAAACAGTAAGCAGAGAACTCTGTCAGAGGAGAATGAGGGCTCTAATTTGAGTATGGTGAAGGTCTGTCCGGTGAGATATTTAGGCTAAGATTTGAAGAGACAGAACCAGTCTTAGAGAGGAATTAGGAATGAGTAGTCAAGCTTTCCAGGCAGAAGAAAAGGCAGCAGACAAAGCACTGATGGAGGAAAAAATCTGGCATGTTTAAGAATCTGAAAGCAGAGAAATATTGAGCATAGTGGCCCCACTTGGATTCTCAGAGGCAAACGTCAGGTGATAGGGAGATGTGTAGGCTCCAACTAGAAAGTTAGATTTTATTCTAATAAATATAAAGCTATTTAAGGTGTTCAAGCATGAAACCAATCATTTTCATTAATAATAACATCAAAAATAATAATAACATCAGCTCACATTTTTATAGCACTTGCCACATATTGGCAAGACATGGAAAGGCAACTTACTGCTGATCCATTTCTTTGAATAATGTATGATCAGAATACTAAACTAAAAAGTAATGGTATGAGAAAGGAGAAAAACTAGTTTCCACTTTTTTTTTTTTTTTTAAACATTTACCAACACATTGCTTTAACCCTTTCCAGATAGACAAAGCTCACTGCTGGTCAATGGTGTGACTGTGAGGATAATACTTTTAAGTGTGATAATCTTGTGACCACAGGGACAGTACAAATATGGGAATATAGAGTCAGGCCTTACACTTCTCAAAATCCCCCTACACACACACACACACACACACACACACACACTCAGGAAGGATCGAAGCACATTGAAGGAGGCTGCTGACTGACTGATCAGAGTTGTCTTTTTTTTGTTTTGTTTTCCATTTATTTTTATTCGTTGGAGGCTAATTACTTTACAATATTGTAGTGGTTTTTGCCATACATTGACATGAATCAGCCATGGATTTACATGTGTTCCCCATCCCGATCCCCCCTCCCGCCTCCCTCCCCATCCCATCCCTCTGGGTCTTCCCAGGGCATCAGCCCTGAGCACCCGTCTCATGCATCCAACCTGGGCTGGTGATCTGTTTCACCCTTGATAGTATACTTGTTTCAATGCTGTTCTCTCTGAACATCCCACCCTCGCCTTCTCCCACAGAGTCCAAAAGTCTGTTCCGTACATCTGTGTCTCTTTTTCTGTTTTGCATATAGGGTTATCGTTACCATCTTTCCAAATTCCATATATATGCGTTAGTATACTGTATTGGTCTTTATCTTCTGGCTTACTTCACTCTGTATAATGGGCTCCAGTTTCATCCATCTCATTAGAACTGATTCAAATGAATTCTTTTTAATGGCTGAGTAATATTCCATGGTGTATATGTACCACAGCTTCCTTATCCATTCGTCTGCTGACGGGCATCTAGGTTGCTTCCATGTCCTGGCTATTATAAACAGTGCTGCGATGAACAATGGGGTACATGTGTATCTTTCAGATCTGGTTTCCTTGGTGTGTATGCCCAGGAGTGGGATTGCTGGGTCATATGGCCAGAGTTGTCTCTTTGCATCAACAGGAAGACAAGTGGCTGCTAAACTCACCTCTTCCAAAATTATTGCACAGGATGTTTGATCCACTTTGTCTTTGGAGGAACCTAGTGTGGAGATAGCCTGTATTTGTTATTGTTGTTTAGTCACTAAATCTTGTCTGACTCTTTTGAGACCATGGACAGACTCCTCTGTCCATGGGATTTCCCAGGCAAGAAGACTGAAGTGTGTTGCCATTTCTTTCCCCAGGGGATATTCCCAACCCAGGGACTGAACTCAAGTCTCCTGCATTGGCAGGTGATTCTTTACCATTGAGCCACTGGGGAAGCCCATGACAGCCTGTATACTGTACTGTTTATTTTGTCAGATATCAAGAGAAATCAACATTAGAAGAAAGCCAAAAAAATCTGGCTTTTCAAGTTTAAAGGAAGAGACTGAATGTTATATAGGTGAGTACAAGTGATAACTGAATACACCTTAGAAATTCCAGTCAGACTTTCACCTCAGCTATCAATAAGTTCATTGTTTTTATTTTGCAGCAGTGATCCCTATGGAATCACTCTTCTCTGCCTCCAAATACTTCAAAATCTAACCCATTCAGGTAATAGTTTAAATGTAGGAAGAACTCTTCTGAACAAGATGCTTAATGGAAATGAAAACAGTAGTTTTTTTTTCTTTTTTATGTTCTGCCTTTCTTGTTATCAAAATAATCTGAAATCAATATAACAACTTCAGACCTGCAGCACATGGTATCATGTTCCAGTTAAACTTTCTGGGAACATTGTAGAAAGGTCATATCGTTGAGAGCAGGAATCTTTCACTGAAGCAGTTATCTGGGACTACATTTTCCCTGGCCAACAAAAGCTCAGGTAGCTTAATGAGAAAGGATCTCTCTTCACATCCGGTGGTGGCCATATGTGTCCTACTGACTGGTAACTTATCCTGAGGAAATAAACCACAAAGTACAAATGGAAACAAAAGGCTAACAGGTTAGCGATGTTTTTTATACATAGACATATATAACTTTCAGCTTAACGAAGTCAAGTATCCACTCTACTTCTCTGATTACATCTAGAAAAGTAAATATTAAATTTAGACTGTATTCTGGCATGTTCATTCACTCAGTCATGTCCAACTCTTTGTGATCCCATGGTTGGTAGCCCGCTAGGCTCCTCTGTCCAGGAGATTCTCCAGGCAAGAATACTAGAGTAGGTTGCCATTGCCTCCTCCAGGAGATCTTCCCAAACCAGGGATCGAACTCACATCTGCTGTGGCTCCTACACTGGCAGATGGATTCTTTACCATTGAGCCAGCTGGGAAGCTCTGTATTCTTGGCTATATTCTAAAATGGACTGTCAGTAGATTGGACTTGTAATATTGGATGCATAAACTAAGATTAAAAATATTCACACATGAGACTAAGAGCTGACAGAGTCACTCAGAGGTATCAAAGATTTGGCTATATTACAATTAAAAACTAAACTTAACCTTCACAGTTAGCAACTGTGTCAGTTGGGGAAAAAGTATTAAAATGAAAGTCAGACATTTCGATTCTTACCAGGCTCTACTTTGCAGTGTAGTATTGTGCACATTACATAAGCCCTTTGGATCACATTTTTTAAATACAGGGAGTAAAAATCAAAGTCTTCAGATGCATTGTGTTTAGAAATATAATGTTATGTATTAGTTTATTTTAAATCAGCTTAATTTCTACTCTACTGGATAAGTGAAAATTTGGCCTCAATGCATTTGCTATATTCCCCTCTTAATGCTCTCAAGGTTGCCTCTAAACTTTGAAAGTCTCACATAGGTCAAGTCCTGAAGAGCGTGTGTATGTTTGTGTGAGTGTGGTGTGGTGTGATTTGGGAGAAGGCATGATATGGAAGTGTATCTTAGTCCATTTGAACTGCTGTAACAAAATGCCATGGAATGGATGGCTTGTAAACAACATAAATTTATATTTCACAGCTCTGGAGGCAGGAAAGTCCAAGATCATCTTTCCAGCAGATTTGGAGTCTGGTGAAAACTTGTCTCCTGGTTCATAGACAGCAGTATGCTGACAAGGCAGAGTTGGTGTGGGAGCTCTCTGGGCATTTTTTTTTTTTTAATATATAAGGGCACTGATCCCACTCATGAGTGTTTTCGGCCTTCATGAGTTAATCACCTCCCAAAGGCTCCTCCTCCAAACACTATCACATTGAGGGTTAAAGTCCAACACATGTATCTGGGAGGGACACAGACACTGTCAATCACAGGATTCATCAGAATCTTGATGAAAGCTGGCCAAAAAAATTGCCTTGAAATTGTTGTAGATGTGCGTCCCCGTGAGCTAGTCCTCCTTGCTGGCTATAACACCTCGTTTATTCATATCCATGTGACTGTCTCTAGTCCAGAGGCTCTTGGCCATTTCTGTGCTCTTCAAGGTTAGATGAAATCACTGCTCTGTCTCGGGCCACAGTGGACCAGTGAGCCCTAGGAACTCCCTCCTACAAGCCTTTTTCCCACTGAGGTCTCATCGCTTACAGGACCTTTACCCAGGTACTCATTGCTATCAGCAACCTCAGATCCACTGTCATTTGACCCCCTCTTGGAGCTTGATCCAGGGGCAGGGCATAGAAAACTCCCTCAAATCCACCAAAACGTGTGCCTCCTGATGTCTCTCCCTTCCCCAAAGGGTAAAATGTTGCCTGGGCTAGATATGAAGCTCTGCTCTTACCTATGATATTTCCCCCCTAATTCTTATTTTCTGAGCTAGTTCCATTCCTCCTGGGCTAGTGAAACAGACCCCTTGAAAGACTCTCGCTTCCCTTTCCTTTCTGCTACTGTGTGCCATTCCTGACGCAATGAGCACACAATGGCCAAGCATAAAGAAAATATGAGCCATCTCTAAGGACGCTTATATTCTGAATTCAGTGTGAGCAGTTTCTTTCTACTAGATCTGGAGGCATTGAGGGTAGAATTTCTGATAAAGAGCAAAAGCCATTAAAATCACCCAATGGCACTATTTTTTAAAAATGCACATAATAAACTCTACTATCCCATATAATTAGCAAATGAGGTATGCTATTTAAGTTTGTGTGTTCAGCCACTCAGCCGTGTCTGACTCTTTGTGACCCCATGGACTATAGCCCACAAGGCTCCTGTGTCCTTGGAGTTTTTCAGGCAAGAATACTGGAGTGGGTTGCCATTTCCTCCTCCAGGGGATCTTCCTGAACCAGGGATCAAAACTTCGTCTCTTGTGTATCCTGCATTGGCAGGACGATTCTTTGCCACTTGTGCAATTTAAGTACAGAGTTTTATTAATCTAGAGTTCACATAACCTGCATACTATATGGCTCTCTAATTTTCATAAAGTAGATATAATACAGACACAATAAATATTGATTATGCTAAATTCTCATTTTGTTAGTCATTCAGAGTAAATGCAGAATTATTTATGGTTTTAATAACCATAACTAACAAACATATGGAGGTATTAGTTAAAGTTAAGTTCAGGCAGAATAACAGAAAGTTTACTCTATAAATAAATAGAGTAACTCCAAGAACCACAAAATATGTAGTGTGAGATGTGAGCAATTTGGTTGAGACAGAACTCTATAATTGAATGAATCCATTGTGCCCTTGCTTGGCATTTTAACTCAAATAAAGCAAGTTAGCCAACTTAAAATCCTTTTTTCAAGGAAATGTGGATACAAATCTGTAACAAATGACTGAAAATGTAACCAATCTGAATAGAAACAGACTTATTCACTGTAAGGAAATAAATGTTACACCCAGAAGCAAAAGTGGAAGCGGAAGCTTAAGCCTATAAACTCTTTTGCATTGTTGTTTAGTTGCTAAGTTGTGTCTGACTCTTTTGTGACCCCATGGACTGTAGTCCGCCAGTCACTTCTGTCCTTGGGATTTTCCAGGCAAGAATACTGCAGTGGGTGGTTGCCATTTCCTTCTCCTGGGGATCTTCCCAACCCAGGGATCAAATCTGCATCTCTTGCATTGGCAGGTGGATTCTTTACCACTGTGCCACCAGGAAAGCCCATAAACACTCTAATTTACTATTTGATTATTCCGTGATGAACCAAGTGTTCTCTTGGCTGTACTCAACCAATCGAAACTTTTATGAAACTACTACAGGTATAAACACTGGTAGGCAGCACAGATATAGACTCTTAGGACAAAATCGCTTCCTTACAGAATTTAAAGCTAATTCAAGAAATAATAAATAGTGGCTTATAAAATAGTGTTTAGTCATATTTTCATTTAACAAATAGTTCTTGACTAATTTATTTCAGGCACAGGGCTGAGTGCTTGACTTGAATAACTTCCTCTCCTACAACATAGAACCACTATCCTACTGAAAGAGGTAATTTAGAAGGTAATTATAATACATATGCTTAGATAAGGCTCAAAGTTCTATGAGAGATCCAGGAGAGGTACTATGGGCTCCATAAAGAAAGCACTTCTAGCTGAGACCCGGAGAAAGCATATATAGAAGATATCCAAATTAAAAGAGTGTAGAGCATGGGAGTTAAAAAAAGAGAGAGAGAGAGAGACACTTAATCATTATAAGAAATTTATTTAACCTGATTAGAGATTTATAATGTCTGAAAGAACATTTTTATGAGGGAGAATAGCAGTGTAAGGAGGAAGAATAGATTATAACCAAATTGAAATCTGTAGTAGTTAGAACAATGCCCCCCCCCCCAAATATCTATCACTTCACTCCCAGAACACAGAAATGTGTTAAATTGCAAGCAAAAAGGCTTTGTTAATATAACCAATTTATTGACCTTAAAGTAAAAAGATTCTCTGGGGTTATCTGGGTGAGCCTGACCCATCACATGAATCCTTAAAGGCTGAGAATTATGACTGGATGAAGAAAGAGGGGGAAGTCAGAAAAATTCAGTTCATGAGAAGACCTCAATCCCCTATGGTTGGTTTTGAAGGGGTCAAAAAGCAAGGCCTACGGCTACAGAAGTTAAGGGCAGCATCGACTGACAGTGAGCAAGGAGCAGGCACCTCAGTCCTGCAACCCCAAGGAACCGACGGAGGCCAACAACCTGAATGAGCTTGGAAACTGAGCCTGGAAGACAGCCCAAGGTGACTGGTGTCTTGATTTCAATCTCATGAAATCCAGAGCAAAGAAACTAATTGAGCTAACCTGGAATTTGTAACTACAGAACTATGAAATAAATTTGTATTATTTTCAAAACACTGATATAAAGTTAGAGAGGCAGTAGAGGCTAAACTTTTTAGGTCCACTTATGTCCACCAGGCTATTATAGAAGTGTGCTGCAAACCATACGTAACAGTGGGTTTTACATGAAAAGTAAATTTTACAGCAATGGGAAAAGTGGTCGCTAGAAAGTAAGATTCTCTGTTGTTGTTGTTTAGTCACTATGTCATGTCCCACTCTTTGCAACACCATGGGCTGAGCCTACCAGGCTCCTCTGTCCATGGGATTTCCCAAGCAGGAATGTTGAAGTGAGTTGCCATTTCCTTCTCCAGGAGATCTTCCTGACCCAGGGATCAAGCCCATGTCTCTTACATTGGTAGGTGAATTGTTTTCCACTGAGCCACCAGAGAAGCCTCCATTTTAACAATTCTTAAGATTCTCTACTACATTGTAATCTCTGTGAAGGTAGGAATTATTGATTGACAATGCTAGGACTCCATTCCTTAGAACAGTTCCAGTATTTAACAGGCACTCTAAAAATATTTGTTTTTTAATAAATCATACTATGCAATGTTAGAAAGGATCAGTAATTCTTGGTCAAATTTTGCAAAACTGCAATTATGGACATACTTGGGGGAAAGTGGTCAAAGTCTTCAACTTCACTCACTATTCTATACCTACTTTTTTTTTTTTTTTTTCACTTTCACTGAAGGAATATTCAGGTAAGAAAATAAAAATCAGTTCTCAAAGTAGCACTAGGTGACAGTAAATGCTGAGAATGGACCTATTATCCTGTAGAAGGTGAGAAGGATAAGAAAGATATGGTGAGGACTTGACTTGACAGGAGACCCATCTAGAATCAGGAGTAATTATCTTCTGAAGCTCTCCTGGTGACTGTTTTTCCTCTATATTCCTTCCTCATCATAGCTACATGTTCTGGATTTCTCACTCATTAATGAGGTAGAAATGAAGCTACATTTCCAAATTAATCATTAGAGTAAACCATTCCACATAGGTATCATAAAATGCCTTTGGGGAAAGAAAACTAAAATCAAAACTCAATGGAAAAAACCATTCTGAATTACTATTGTGGGTCTTAGCATTAAGACAAATTAAGTTTTTGGAAAATTACGTTTGTCTTCTGTATTTTTCATGTTTTTAATTCTAGTCGTTATTTGAACTGTAATTTTCCCAAAAGAAAAGATGAAGCTAATCATCATGCATCTGTGCAAACATAGTTCAATATTTTGCACATAATTACTATTCAATAAACAACGCTGTCTCTCCCATTTATTTGGAAAAGCAAAAAACTGAAAACTAGGAAAAGATCTCTCAAAAACTAACAACTGTCTCATAGTAATCTTCATTTAAAAGCTTCATTGCCTATACTCAAAGACAGATAACAAAGGCAGTTCATTCTTTTGATCTTTAGACAATTACTGAGTGCTTAAACAAACTGGAAAATTCTTAAAGAGATGAAAATATCAGACCACTTTTCCTGTCTCCTGAGACACCTGTATGCAGGTCAAGAAAAAATAGTTAGAACACGAAACAACAGTTAGGATATGGAACAAAGGATTGGTTCCAAAATCGAGAAAGGAGTACGTTAAGGCTGTATGTTGTCACCTTGCTTATTTAAATTTTATGCCTGGGAAATGCTAGGCCAGGTGAGTCACAAGCTGGAGTCAAGATTTCCATGAGAAATATCAACAATCTAGATATGCAGATGATACCACTCTAATGGCAGAAAGTGAACAGGAACTAAATACCCTCTTGATAAGGCTGAAAGAGGAAAGTGAAAAAGCTGACTTGAAATTCAGATTCAAAAAACTGAGATCATGGCATCTGGCCCCATCATTTCATGGCAAATAGATGGGGGGAAAGTGGAAACAGTGTCAGATTTTATTTTCTTGGCCTCTGAAATCACTGCAGATGGTGACAGCAGCCATGAAATGAAAAGATGTTTGCTCCTTGGAAAAAAAGTTGTGACAAACCTAGACAGAATATTAAAAAGCAGAGATATCACTTTGCTGACAAAGGTCCATATGATCAAAGCTATGTGTTTTTTTTTTCCAGTCATCATGTACGGATGTGGGGGTTGGACCATAAAGAAGCTGTTCACTGAAGAACTGATGCTTTCAAATTGTGGTACTGGAGAAGATTCTTGAGAGTCCCTTGAATTGCAGGGAGATCAAACCAGTTAATCCTAAAGGAAATTAGCCCTGAATATTCACTGATGCTGAAGCTGAAGCTCCAGAACTTTGGCCTCCTGATGTAAAGTGAAAGTTTAAATACAGACACACTAAAAGTCCATGGAATTCTCCAGTATTCTCCAGAGTACTGGAGTGGGTAGCTGTTCCCTTCTCCAGGGGATCTTCCCAACCCAGGGATTGAACTCAAGTCTCCCACATTGCAGGTAAAATCTTCACCAGCTGAGCCACCAGGGATGATGCATTGGAAAAGACCCTGAGGCTGGGAAAGACTGAAGTCAAAAGGAGAAGTGGGGGTGCAGAGGATGAGATGGTTAGATAGCATCGCCAACTCAGTGGACATAAATCTGAGCAAACTCCAGGAGACAGTAGAAGACAGAGGAGCCTGCTTGCTGCAGCCTATGAGGTCGCAAGGAGTGAGACTTTATATAGCAACTGAACAACAACAAAATCATGTGATGAGTATCACATCACATGCAGGGACTCAGTGATGTCCTTGGTTACAGAGAGTTCACAGTCTACTTGGGGAAACAGTCATGGATCAAATAATCACACTAATACATATACAACAAACAACGCATATTCATAATGTAATGAACATGTTTCCCACATTAAAAAAAAAAAGCTGAAAAACAGTGCAAGACAGACATGATGGCATTCTAATGAAGTGTGGCATTTTGTTGGACACGCAAACAATTCAGTAATGCCAGCACAGAGGTCTGAGTCTCATGAGATGCTGGAAATGGGGTTGGGGAGGGAGGTAGCCAGATCGCATCCTGCTGAGCTATCTGGACTTTATTCTGTAGATGATAAACACATCCACTCTCTTGGGCTTTCCCTTTAATAAAGTAATTCTTCAAATTTTCCATAAGACTTACAAAATTATACACAGGAATTTCTATGTTTTAAAAATATTTATAAACAAATAATAGTATGACTCATAACAATCATGTGTCCCATGTCCAGAAAAAATATTTCACTTATATTTTGTCCTTACTCATTTAGAAATGAATATTTTTTACTTGTAGGTAATATTTCAGCCTTTCTCTCTCTGTCTGTCATGCAAACACACAATCAATTGGAAATTGCCCTCTTTGTTACAGAACCCAAGTTGTACAAATTGCATAAAACATTAGGAGGGAAGTTTCCCTTCCTTCCCACTTTAATCCCCAAACACTTTTAAACTATACAGAAAAAATTTTACCACCACAAGAAAGACAAAGTAAATATAGTTACAGAATACAAAATGAATGTCTGCCTTCTGTAGAGAAAATCAAAATGTTGCATTTTAACTAAGAAAATGTTCTTTAATATCAACATAACACCAGGGAATAGAAATAAAGGATATTTAAATTAGCATTTCTTATAACAGTGGTAATCAATCTTACTCTTTCCTCAAATGAACAGTTTTGATTAAAATGTAAACATAACCCAGAGGTTTAATGAAGAAATTATAGCCCCTGAACTCATAAAAATTCTATTATATTGGCTGCTACTTGCATTTTTTTCAAAAATGTGGGGAAAATAGTTGGCCATTTTGTTTCATTTGCTCTTAATCTAACCTGCTTCACTGTCTGCATAAGCAACACGTTAGAAAGTTCAGTTCAGTTCAGTCACTCAGTCAAGTTCGACTCTTTGCAACCCCATGGACTGCAGCACACCAGGCTTCCCTGTCGATCACCAACCGCCAAACCTACCTCAAATCCATGTTCATTGAGTTGGTGATGCCATCCAACCATCTCATCCTCTGTCGTCCCCTTCTTCTCCTGCCCTCAATCTTGCCCAGCATCAGGGTCTTTTCCAATGAGTCAGTTCTTCACATCAGGTGGCCAAAATACTGCAGTTTTAGCATCAGTCGTTCCCATGAACACCCAGGACTGATCTCCTTCAGGATGGACTGGTTGGATCTCCTTGCAGTCCAAGGGACTCTCAAGAGTCTTCTCCAACACCACAGTTCAAAAGCATCAATTCTTCAGCACTCAGTTTTTTTTATAGTCCAACTCTCACATCCACACATGGCTACTGGAAAAAGCATAGCTTTGACTAGATGGACCTTTGTTGGTAAAGTAATGTCTCTGCTTTTTAATATGCTGTCTAGGTTGATCATAGCTTTTCTTCCAAGGAGCAAGCATCTTTTAATTTCATGGGTGTAATCATCATCTGCAGCGATTTTGGAGCCCAAACAAATGAAGTCTGTCACTGTTTCCACTGCTTCCCCATCTATTTGCCATGAAGTGATGGGACCAGATGCCATGATCTTAGTTTTCTGAATGTTGAGTTTTAAGCCAACTTTTTCACTCTCTTCTTTCACTTTCATCAAGAGGCTCCTCAGTTCCTCTTCACTTTCTGCCATAAGGGTGGTGTCATCTGCATATTTAAGGTTATTGATATTTCTCCCAGCAACCTTGATTCCGGCTTGTGCTTCATCCAGCCTAGCATTTTTCATGATGTACTCTGCACATAAGTTAAATAAGCAGGGTTACAATATACAGCCTTGACGTACTCCTTTCCTGATTTGGAACCAGTCTGTTGTTCCATGTCCAGTTCTAACTGTTGCTTCCTGACCTGCATACAGGTTTCTCAGGAGGCAGGTCAGGTGGTCTGGTATTCCCATCTCCTTCGGTGTAATCTAAATATTGGAGTAAATGCTCAAGTATGTAATAGAATTGTGAGAGATATTTTGGGCAGAGGGCAGGGAGAGAAGATGTTTTCATTGCTCTAAAATGGAATAGTTATCTGTATTGGACAAATCATGTTTCCTCTAATATTCTGAAGCTATTATCTATCAAGGAAATGGATAAAGCATAAGTTACTGGTTAAGCCCAGAGCCATAGTTTAGCATATTCCTTGTTTAGCTAGGAGGACATAAAAGTTCATCTCAACTATATTCTAAAATGTATTCTTGGTGTAACAAAGCTTAACCTATTTGACACTGACCTGTGGTCATAGGCAAAGTAACCAATATCAGGAGCTGTAAAGATGGAAGATACAATTACCCAGAGGCTATATATTTGCAATGCTGATAAAGTAAGAAAAAGATGATGTACTACTGAACTTGTAGCTGTCAGAGGAGGTCATCTAAAAGACATGAGCTGGATCTGGCCTATCAAAGGTTCCTCGATCCCTCTCACCCAGTCCTTGGAATGTATGTTTTGCCCACTGTTCCCACAGTGGAAGCCATTTTTAAGGACACAGCCTTGAAAGAGCACTGTTTTGTTGAGATCATCTATGTGGAATATATGATGAGTATATGTGGAATATATGATGGAATATATGATTGAGCCCAGTTACAGCCTTTATCTTAAACTTTAAGATTCTGGAGGTGGGTTCAGAGATCTACCCCTCTTGCAGCTGCCCAAAACAGGACTTGTAAGTTCCCTTGCTTATCAAACTGGTGGTGGTGGTTTAGTCGCTAAGCCATGTTCGACTCTTGCGATCCCATAGACTGTAGCCTGTCAGGCTCCTCTGTCCATAGGATTCTCCAGGCCCAGGAACCGAACCCGGTCTCCTGCATTGCAGACAGATGATTTACCAACTGAGCTATGCGGGACACCCTCCTTGTTAAACTGCCACCTGCCAATCTGGTCTGTCTCTTCTTCAGTTTCTTCTTACCTTCCGTGTATGCGAGCCAATTTGCAATCAACAGTAGCTCCAGGGAAGCAATGTATGCTATTTGCTATTGGCTATGTTGAACAGTAAATTTTAAGAAAGTGATTACCACAGGGAGAATCAGTCAACTTGCAATCAGAAATTCGGGCCTTGTATGATTGAAAAAACTGACAGACTCAAACATTAAGAGAATGGATTAAAATTGGCTTAGAGACAAAGGCCAGTATGTATATATTTTCTACTGGATAAAATGAAAGAGGAAAAAGATTATATTACAGGTGCAGATGACAGATATGTTCTGGAGAACCTCAAGACAGCTTCTAATATTTGAAGAGAAACACCTGGAAGAAGAAAACAAAACAATAAAGCAGAATCCAGACTTATGGAATTGACTGGAAACAAATAAATCAGATGCTTACTGAATTTTCCTGCAAGCCACCTGCAATGCAGGAGACCTGGTCCAATTCCTGGGTCAGGAAGATCCCCTGGAGAAGGGATAGGCTACCCACTCCAGCATTCTTGGGTTTCTCCTGTGGCTCAGATGGTAAAGAATCTTCCTGCAATGCAGAGGCCTGCATTTGATCCCTGGGTTGGGAAGATTCCCTGGAGAAGGGAAAGGCTACCCACTCCAGCATTCTTGCCTTTATAATTCCATGGACAAAGGAGCCTGGCGGGCTACAGTCCATGGGGTTGCAGAGTCAGACATGACTAAGCAACTTTCAATTACCAAATTTTCAATGGAATGCTTACCATAACTTTGACTAATAAATATCTTGGATTATTCCAGACTAAATAAGCAAACAAGAAAGCACTGTGGATCCTCAAAATTATGGGAAGGAATGAGTTAAGAAAGCTTTTAATTGGACATAGTTTTCAATTCCTGTTTCAGCTAAGCCAAGAACAATAGAACAAAAGAAACAGATGGCAGAGCCAAACAGTGGGGAGGATTATAGATATAAGAAGTCTTCCAGAGCAGAATAAGAAACTTAATCAAAGAACCTCTGTCACCTCAGGGTGGGAGTTCTTAAAATGTCAGTCAGATGGGACTCGGGAATTGCTTACAGACCAGGGGCTGCTGTGTGCCATCAGGCTTCTTTTTCCCCAGTGGGACTGTTTATTGCCTTTATCCTGTTCCCACTCCATTTTTGTAAACTGAGGTGAGCAGCGAGTAGGTAACATGTCTTTTTAGTTCATACAGCTCCAGCTCAAGATGACTCATAATGCAACACTATGTCTCTTGGAGATTACAGGTTTGAATTTGATTCAGTGACTTGTTGGAATCTTGGGCTGTCTCAAAGAGGAGTTGTCTGTTTTCTATCTGGGAGAAGAAGGGAAAGTTATTGGACAGTGCCAGAGACAGCTAGGGCTGTCCTATGGGGTTTTCAAGTAGGAGTCTGGTGTATTCTATGTAGGTCTTCTCCCTAATTAAGGAAAAACCTAAAACAAAAATTAGAGTTTGGTTCCTTAATTTAAAAAAAGACCTACATAGAATACACCAGACTCTTACTTGAAAACCTCATAGGAGCACGCGTGACCTTGAGATAGACTGAGATTTTTTCAGAGCTACAATGTGGCACCGACTGTGCCCAGTATCTAGTTGAAGTTAGCTGATGAGTTATCAGCTACCCATCTCTCTGCCCAGCAGTGGCAGAGACTCCCTGGAAGGAGAGAACATAATTTGAAACTTCTACAGATTTGTATCCACATTGTCTAGCATTAAATACAGAATTACTTAGCAAGACAAAAGAACCAGAGAGAAAATAAACAATGGAAGTACGCTCACTGGTGATCCAGATATTAGCATATCTCTGAAGACCTTTCAAATAATTGTTATTGATATGTTCAAGAAAATAAAGGGAAAATTGACAAAGTAAGTTAAAATACAGACAATTTAACTAACAAATTGAAATCTATAAAAAAGGATCAACTGAAAATTGAAGAAAAATAATGCAAATCTAAAATCAAAATCTCACTAGAGTTTAACAGAAAGATTAGACATACCCAGAAGAAAATAAGATTAGTGAATTCAGACAGATCTATATAAAATATTCATGTAAATCTCTCTGTTTCCTTTGTACTAGTGCCATGTATTTCTAATGAGTCCAAGCAGGTAACACTTCTGTGCCTTCTGAATCCCTCTTCTCTTCTATTAAAGCCCCAGAATCATGTGTCCAAATGTTGCATCTACAAGAGGTAAAGTCTCCATCAACCTGGGTCACTGAGTGACTTTGTCAATCAGAAATCCCCACAATTCCCACAGACCTATGTGAGACATGAAGCATACAAAAGAATCTTTTTTGGTGTTGTCTTTGAAATTTTGTTTTGCCTTGTTTTGTAGTTCTAATATAGCAGTTATTAAGTCTTAATTTAGTGAATATACCTATGTTTCTATAGAAAACTAGCAATGAAATCAGATGATTCTGCTCAATTGTTTTTCTCAATAAATCATACTGCCTATTAAGTCTAGACATATAAGCTAAACTAACCAAGTTCAATGACCAGCCATCTGGAAGTCAAGATTGGCTTTATTGTTTGTTTTATCTTTTTAATTTGCATGCTAAAACACATTTTGTTGACTGGGTTTAATATAAGCTTCTGTTAGTGAAGGATTTTAGAAATTCTCTCCTCCTGGCCCCGTAGCAATGTAGCAAACGCCTAGTTTGATCTGTGCTTCTGATCAATGGCAACATTATTAAAATTGGCTACTACCCAAGTAAAGTGGTATCTCCATAAAAGCCACTCTCTTGATATATATTTATGAGTAAAAAATTAGAAATTTATTCAGAGCTAATTGGCACATGAGGATTACTTTTTGTCATCGATTGTATGCAACATTAAAAAATCTGCCTTTTTATAAAATATTCGTAGGCATTCTATTTAAAAGACAGGTATTCTATTTTAAAGTCAAAGTTTCTACTTCATAACATGCCAAAGGATGTGAAAGATAATTACTTCTTCAACAAGCATGCCTCAGAGATTTTTCTTGGATTCATTGCATTTAAAAGGTCATCCATCTGAAATCAGGTGTTAGATTTAAAATCGAAGGCAGGATAGCACAGTGAATTGATGTTCACTGAACATAGTGTTTGGAGTCTAATTGCCTTTGTTCACATTCTGCCTCTTATTATCAATCTCTTAAACTTATTTAGGTCCCATTTTCCTCCATTTCTTAGTATGGAACTCATAGAATTTTAAGGATTAAATAAGACAATAAATGATGCATAGAAAATGCTCAATAGTTGGCTGGAAGGGGTAGAGCTGTATCATAATGCAGTTGTGTGTTTAAAAAGAGTCTGTATCTCAATACCACATAGTTAAGTAAGGTAATTAAATAAAACAGAAGGCTTCAGTTGCAGTAAATGATAGGAGATAGATACACACAAGTGGTAGCTGAAAATAGAAGAGATGATTGTATATTAGAAAGTAAGTTATACTGATGATACAGATGTGATCATCAGTCTGTATCATCAAAACAGCTGTTTGTCCTCCCTGAAGGTAAAAGTACTTTAAAGTCCTCTTACTGCCAATGGACAATGGCTAAAATTCACAGACAGAATGAACAAAGAGAAACAAAGTAGAAATTATTTCAAAGTAATCTATTATAGTGAATAAAACATATGTTATCAGTGTTTATTTTTTATTTAAGTAAAATTCTATTGAATGTCTGCTATGTAACAAGAACTTTTGTAGTTCCCTGAGATTAAAATTGGAAAACAAATTGCTTGCCTACCTCAGAAGTCAAAACCATCTGTTGCTTTAATAATAGCAAAGAGGAACTAAAGAGCCTCTTGAGGAGGGTGAAAGAGGAGAGTTAAAAAGCTCACTTAAAACTCAGCATTCGAAAAACAAAGATCATGGCATCTGCTCCCATTATTTCATGGCAAATAGGTGGGGAAAAAGTGGAAACAGTGGCAAATTTTATTTTTTTGGGAGCCAAAATCACTACAGACGATGACTGCAGCCACGAAATTAAAAGACGTTTGCTCCTTGAAAGAAAAGCTATGACAAACCTAGAAAGCATGTTAAAAAGAAGAGACATTGCTATGCCAACAAAGATCTGTATAGTCAAAGCTGTGGTTTTTCCAGTAGTCATGTATGGATGTGAGAGTTGGACCATAAAGAAAACTGAGTGCTGAAGAATTGATGCTTTCTAACTGTAATGCTGGTGAAGACTCTTGAGAGTCCCTTGGACAGCAAGGAGATCCAACCAGTCAATTCTAAAGGAAATCAGTCCTGAATATTCATTGGAAAGACTGATGCTGAAGCTGAAACTGCAGTATTTTGGCCACCTGATGTGAAGAACTAACTCATTGGAAAAGACCCTGATGCTGGGAAAGATTGAGGGCAGGAGGAGAAGGGGGTGACCGAGGATGAGATGGTTGGATGGCATCACTGACTCAATGGGCATGAGTTTGAGCAAAGTCCAGGAGATAGTGATGGACAGGGAAGCCTGGCATGTTGCAGTCCATGGGGTTGCAAGGAGTCAGATATGAATAACATGAATCATCAACAATGATTACATAGGCTAGCCATGATTCAGTTTGGGTGGGATTCCACAAGGCATGATTGCAAGAATATGAATAATGTCATGAGCAAATTTGTAGACTAAACATCTCAGTTTGCCCCGTGGTTTACAACAGTTCACATTTCTCCCATATACAAAATGATCATTTCCTCCCAAACCCCTCAAAGATCTCAATACCTTATAACATCAGTAAAAGACCCAAATTTACCATCTAAATCAAATCAAGTGCAAATAAAACTCCTTGAATCCGGTTCTGAGTTCTCAATATGAAGACCTGTGAACTAAATAGACAAGGTATCTATAACCCACACTCCCAGCAAACAATTTTTGGGAGAGGCAAAGGATAACCACTATAGGCTTTCTCATTGAAAAATTCAAAAGATAGGAGGCATGTAGGTTTCACTGGTCCACAGCAATTCTGAAATCCCACAAGGCATATGTTGTCTGTCCTTCATTAGTCAGGTTCTTTGCTCCAGAGACTCTGGTTCCTTAGTTCTGCCTTCCCAATCATTCTTCCTTGTCAGGAAATGTAGCTTGTGTTCACAGCTGAGTAATTTTTATGTTTGCTTCATGTATGTAAAATGACTGAAGATTCAAATTCCTCTTTGTATTCTTACAGTCTCTGCCCTTTACAGATCAAGCTAACAGTGTTCCTGTCTATATAACTCATAAAATTTCTTTGCTTTCTTATGAATCTTACTGGGGTTCATTTCATTTGACAAACCTACACCAATAAGCATATTCAAGATAGCATACTTTCTACCTTCAGGTTATGCGGAAGCTGTGAGAACAAAACCCAGCTGTTTGACTGAATAGTTCTTTGAGTTACTACCTTATATCTTTCTGAGGTTTTAACAGAGGATTTTATAATCACATTTATGGCTTTATTTTTAAATCATAATTTTCTGGATTAAAAAATAAGCCATTGTTATCTCTCGTAGTTCCTTGTGGGTCTAATATTTACAGGTGCCCTGGGTGATTCTGCTTAAGCATTTCTCTTAAAGTTGTGGTCAAAATGGGAGCCAAATGCAATCATCTGAAGGCATGACTGGGGCTGGAAAAATCTACTCTCAAAGTGAATCACTTAAATGGCTGGCAAGTTATTTCTGTTTGCTGGCAGGAAGCCTTGGTTCATCCCCATGGGACTCTTCCCACAAGATTATTTGAATGTCCCCGTGATATGACAGATGGATTTCCCCAGAGTAAATGATCCAAGAGAGGGAAAGTTAGAAATCAAAATGCTTTTATGACCTAACTTGGGAATCATACAAAACCACTTCAACAGTATTCTGTCTGTTGCAAAGGCCACCCATGATTCAAAATGGGTAAGTACTACACCAAGACAAAAATACCAGGAGAAGTGATGCATAATTGACCATTTCAGAAGCTAACTTGCCTTTTAGTGAGAGGAAATAGATGCTAAACACTAAATATCATAAGCAAACTAAACAACATGATCAAAGATGTTAAGTGTTATGAATAAGAAGAAAGAAAAAGAAGATCAGGGTTAGGGGATAGGGAAAGAAGTTTACAGTAATGAATAGAGGTGTCAGAGTAGACCTCATTGGAAAAAATTATAGCTTTGTAAAGACATGAAGAAAATAATATTATAATATTGATATTCTAATAATCTACTGTCATATTCTGTTTCAAAGAGTATCATATTTTCAATCACAGACTCAATTTAATATATTAAAAAACACATTTCTTATTATGTCTAAGGCTACATACAAAGCTCATGAAAGCCTCTTTCCAAAGATTTGGTGTTCACAGGCCTTATATAAGAGGTTTAGAAGTTAACACTAAAAGGATTTACAGTAATTCTTAGTGATCTGTTATTTTTTTGTGAATTCTTAACCATTATTTAGTGCATACAAAATAATGGATGTAAGATACATGAAACTTAATGAAGTATAATAATAAAGTGAACATACATGAGTTCAGTTCCATTCAGTCATTTAGTCGTGTCCGATTCTTTGCAACCCCATGGGCTGCAGCACACCATGTCTCCCTGTCCATCACCAACTCCCAGAGTTTGCTCAAACTCATGTCCGTTGAGTCAGTGATGCTATCCAACCATCTTATTCTCTGTCATCCCCTTCTCCTCCCACCTTCAATCTTTCCCAGCATCAAGGACTTTTCCAATGAGTCAGTTCTTCGTATCAGGTGGCCAAAGTATTGGAGTTTCAGCTTCAACATCAGCCCTTCGAATGAATATTCAAGAATGATTTCCTTTAGGATGGACTCGTTGGATCTCCTTGCAGTCCAAGGGACTCTCAAGAGTCTTCTCCAACACCACAGTTCAAAAGCATCAGTTCTTTGGTGCTCAGCTTTCTTTATAGCCCAACTCTCACATCCATACATGACTACTGGAAAAACCATAGCTTTGACTAGATGGACCTTTGTCAGCAAAGTAATGTTTCTGCTTGTTAATATGCTGTCTAGGTTTGTCATAGCTTTTCTTCCAAGGAGCAAGTGTCTTTTAATTTCATGGCTGCAGTCACCATCTGCAGTGATTTTGGAGCCCAAAAAATAATAAAATCTGCCACTGTTTCCCCATCCATTTGCCATGGGACCGGATGCCATCATCTTAGTGTTCTGAATGTTGAGTTTTAAGTCAGCTTTTTCACTCTCCTCTTTCACTTTCATCAAGAGGCTCTTTAGTTCTTCTTCGCTTTCTACCTTAAGGGTGGTGTCATCTGTGTATCTGAGGTTATTGATGTTTCTCCCAACAATCTTGATTCCAGCTTCTACATCATCCAGCCCGGCATTTCACATGATGTAGTCCACATAAAAGTTAAGTAAGCATGGTGATAATATATAGCCTTGATGTATTCCTTTCCCATTTAGGAACCAGTCTTTTGTTCCATGTCCAGTTCTAACTGTTGCATCTTGACCTGCATATAGATTTTTTAGGAGGCAGGTAAGGTGGTCAGGTAAGTTCACAGTTCACAGACATACATGAACCACCAACCAAATTCAAGATCAGACTATTACCTCTCCTTTTGAAAATGCTTTTTATTCTTCCCTAATCTTGCCTATCTTCCATTTTACTACCCTGAAATGTAAATCCTATCATGAATTTTGAGCTTATCATTCTGGTTGTTAAAACACTTCTAACATATATATGAATATTGCTAAGGCACTATTAGCACTCAATTTGTTTCTTTTTGCATATACATAGCCCTCTGAAATTCTTTTTTTTTCTCCCAAAAGCACTTTGTTTCTAAGATTCAGTTGTGTTCTTGTGTAAACTGTTCTCCACCTAATTTAAATTACGTACAATATTATATCATGTGTATACAGCACTATTGATACTTTCTCTGGTCAATAAATGCTTTCCAGTCCTTAATGTAATTAAAATAATGATGCTAGAAAATTCTTGGGCAGGTTTTTCCAGGGTGAGAATGAAGAAGGTTAAGATACCACACAACAACAATACAAATAGATAGCTAGGAATAAATTTAACAAAATACTGTATAAGACTTTTTTTAAAGCATTGAGACAAAAGAGACAAATAGAGATATATACCATGTTCATCAACTGACATAAAATTTCAGTTTTCTTTAAATTAATGTATAGATTAAATGTAATTTCAATAAAAATCTTAAAAGTTTCAAAGAAACTTCACCAGCTGATTATGAAGTTAATATGAATGTACAAAATCTTAATAACAGCTAAGATAATCCTAACAAAGAAACAAATACATTTTGGGAATTTGTCTTAACCAGACATAGTAAAGTTCAAAACCATCTGATCTTCATCGTGTATCATGATTACTTTTCTCCTTAAGCACATGTATTCTTCTGGGGAAAAAATTCAATATCAAATGCATGTGGACATCTTAGCCTCATTATGTATCAAAATTGAAACAAATAGCTATTAAAAATACTATTAGCATGCAATTTAAGTTTCTCTCAATGGGACTAAGATACAGAGTAAAGTTATTAAATTAATGATCTGCATGAAATTTAATGATTATTAACAGAGATATTTGTTTAATTTAGAGCAGTAATTGACTGGTGCTATTATGTTATCCCCATAGACTTTTCAGAGTCTGTTCTGTGAGGTGAGTTTCAAACTGTGTGGCCTGAGAGACCTAAGTGCCTTTGATCACATTTTTAAAGAACATGGGAATAAGAACAGTTTGAACTTTCTGCGAAATGATGCCAGGCCCAACAGGAGGTCTATCACTTCACCTGACTCTATGCTTTGATCTCTTTCCACCATAATTAGATCAGTGTTTGTAATGAAATATTTCAATTTCTCCACTCATATAAATTCAATATGGTTGCTTAATGAAATCAGTGAGATACACCAATTAGTAATAAGCAAAATTTTCAATCAGAATACAGATTTTGAGTATATAAATGTACATGAATATAAGGTGTTCAACTGGCTTACAGGAGGAATGCAAAAACCAAGTTTCTACTTAATGCATTATCCATTTGACTGTGTATTAATACAATTTCTGATATTAATATTTGTCTTTTTCCCTCAAAAATGTTACTTTTGTTATCTAATTACTTACTCTAGGAAGTCTTATCTAACCTCATAAAGAACTCACCACACCTATTTTGTACAATTCTAGTATCCAGCATACACACCTATCATAGCTTTCATATTCCCTTATTCCACCAAACTGCTCGCGTAACTGTTTTTCTTTACAGACTGTAATCTCTTGAAAGCACAGATACCATCCTTTTCATCTGTATGTGCCACCTAAGGAAAACCAGTGGACCTTCCTCATAAGGAACATCAAATCTTTGAACTGTTGTTTCCATGACCGTATCAACCCAAACATGCTTCCTTTGATAATCATTTCTTTCACAGTGTCAGCTGAAAAAAAAAAGAACATCCTAAAAGTTGAGCATTATGTTTTATTTGGTGATTTTCTAAGGACTTCAAGCCGGGGAGGTAGCCTCTCAGATAGTTTTGAGGAACTGCTCCAAAGAGGTAAGGATAGAGCCACAACACATAGGAACTTTTGCGACAAAGACCAGGTGCTCAGAACAAAAGTTTACTGTTAATAAACAAACAAACAGGCAAAAAGCTAGATAGCTGAAGGAATTTAGCACTTGTCTATGAATGGGAAGACATGAGTCTGGGGTCCCTGATATCATTCCTTAGATGTGCACCTCAGCAATCCAGGGCCAGTATCCTGGGCTTTCTCATCCTGGGGGCGCCACTGTGGGGATGGCTGCGGTGACTGATGGCTTGGTGGCAGGCATCCTATTTCTATCCTGAGTTCCCTCAGGGCTCACAGTAGGGACAGCTGTGATGTGCCAGCTTAATGGCTGCAACATCTTTGGTTTAGTGACATGGCAGGCAACATTTTTACCATTGACAACAACTTCCCCTACTTTTACTTAAAGACTTTTTGAGTGTTTTCAGAAAATCATTACATGATCTTTTCTTCACACCAGTTTATGATGTTCACTAATCTAAGCTATACTTACTGCTTCTTATCTGTCAAGCATGGGGGCTTCCCAGGGGATAAAGAATCCATCTGCCAATGAGGGACCTACAAGAGACACAGGTTCTATCCCTGGGTTGGAAAGATCCCTTGGAGCAGGAAATGGCAAGCCATTGCAGTATTCTTGCCTGGAAAACTCCATGGACAGAGGAGTCTGCTGGGCCACTGTCCTTGGAGTCACAAAGAGTCAGACATAACTGAGTATGCAAACACACACATGCATGGTGCTAGGTACTAGGTCTCTTATAAACATGAGACACAGACTATCCTTAAATAATTCAATGACAAGTCAGAAAAAATTAAAAAAACTAATAAGTACTTATTAATTAAAGCAATGCAATAAGTGATATTACATGGATAGGAACAGAGAAATCTGGAAACATACATTTAGTGACTAATTCTGCTACTTGAGAAAAGATTGAAAGAAAAGGGCATGTTTGCACTTAACAAATAGGCAAGAAGAAATTTTTTTTTAAAAGAATGTGTACAAAGACATAATTTAAAAAGAACCAAGCAGATATACTGAATAAGGAGCAACTCTCTGAATTTGGAGCCCACGGTATCTGAGACGGAGAAGAAGGAGGTTGGAAAGTTAGCTAGAGGTACAGAACAGACTTTAGAGACAATGTTAAGATGTGTGTGCTTTATTTTGCCAACAAGAATATAGAAGAAATATTTAAACAAGGCAAAGACATCATCAGACTTCTCTTTAGGAATGATGGTTCAGAATAAAGATGCATTTGAAAATGTAAAAAGTCTGTGGCAGAATGACAAATTAGGAGGTTTTAAAATCTTTTAGAAAAAAAATAAATAAAAAATAAAATCTTTTAGAGAAATATGAGATGACCTTTCAAATGCATAGAAATTTGGGGATACAAAGATTAATTTGGCTGATGTTAGTAAAATAGACTCAACCAAGCACAAGGGAATGAAAAGTACCATGAGGGAGTTCCAGGTGATCCCCATTTCTCCTATGAGACACTGAAAATGAAAAGGATCTCTCTATTTAAATAATATTTGGGATCCCAACAAAATTCAGGCAGAAATGTCTAGTAAATAAGTATATCTGAAATTTGAGAATAAAGTTGGGACTGGCTGATTAGAAGTTGTCCATTTATAAGTGCTAAAACAATGACAGTAGATGGCATCACCCAAGGTTTATTCGGAAGCAAAAATGAAAGAGAGAAAAAGACTAGACCTTGAGTCATCTACCAACATATAAGCAATGGCCAGAGGAAAAAGAGCCTGTGAAGAATTCCAGAAAGAATTATCAAAATGATAACTATAAACCCAACAGACAACACTGAAATACAAAGGATCATAAGAGACTACTACCAGCAGCACTATGCCAATAAAATGAACAACTTGGAAGAAATGGACAAATTCTTAGAAAAGTATAACTTTCCAAAACTGAACCAGGAAGAAATAGAAGATCTTAACAGACCCATCACAAGCAAGGAAATCGAAACTGTAATCAAAAATCTTCCAGCAAACAAAAGCCCAGGACCAGATGGCTTCACAGCTGAATTCTACCAAAAATTTAGAGAAGAGCTAACACCTATCTTACTCAAACTCTTCCAGAAAATTGCAGAGGAAGGTAAGCTTCCAAACTCATTCTATGAGGCCACCATCACCCTAATTCCAAAACCAGACAAAGATGTCACAAAAAAAGAAAACTATAGGCCAATATCACTGATGAACATAGATGCAAAAATCCTTAACAAAATTCTAGCAAACAGAATCCAACAACATATTAAAAAAATCATACACCATGACCAAGTGGGCTTTATCCCAGGAATGCAAGGATTCTTTAATATCCACAAATCAATCAATGTAATACACCACATTAACAAATTGAAAGATAAAAACCATATGATTCTCTCAATAGATGCAGAGAAAGCCTTTGACAAAATTCAACACTCATTTATGATTAAAACTCTCCAAAAAGCAGGAATAGAAGGAACATACCTCAACATAATAAAAGCTATATATGACAAACCCACAGCAAGCATCACCCTCAATGGTGAAAAATTGAAAGCATTTCCCCTGAAATCAGGAACAAGACAAGGGTGCCCACTCTCACCACTACTATTCAACATAGTGTTGGAAGTTCTGGCCACAGCAATCAGAGCAGAAAAAGAAGTAAAAGGAATCCAGATAGGAAAAGAAGAAGTGAAACTCTCACTGTTTGCAGATGACATGATCCTCTACATAGAAAACCCTAAAGACTCTACCAGAAAATTACTAGAGCTAATCAATGAATATAGTAAAGTTGCAGGATATAAGATTAACACACAGAAATCCCTTGCATTCCTATATACTAACAATGAAAAAACAGAAAGAGAAATTAAAGAAACAATACCATTCACCATTGCAACAAAAAGAATAAAATACTTAGGAGTATATCTACCTAAAGAAACAAAAGACCTATACATAGAAAACTATAAAACACTGATGAAAGAAATCAAAGAGGACACAAACAGATGGAGAAACATACCGTGTTCATGGATTGGAAGAATCAATATTGTCAAAATGGTTATTCTACCCAAAGCAGTCTATAGATTCAATGCAATCCCTATCAAGCTACCAACGGTATTTTTCACAGAACTAGACCAAAGAATTTCACAATTTGTATGGAAATACAAAAAACCTCGAATAGCCAAAGTAATCTTGAGAAAGAAGAATGGAACTGGAGGAATCAACCTGCCTGACTTCAGACTCTACTACAAAGCCACAGTCATCAAGACAGTATGGTACTGGCACAAACACAGAAATATAGATCAATGGAACAGAATAGAAAGCCCAGAGATAAATCCACGGACCTATGGACACCTTATTTTGACAAAGGAGGCAAGGATATACAATGGAAAAAAGACAACCTCTTTAACAAGTGGTGCTGGGATAACTGGTCAACCACTTGTAAAAGAATGAAACTAGAACACTTTCTAACACCATACACAAAAATAAACTCAAAATGGATTAAAGATCTAAATGTAAGACCAGAAACTATAAAACTCCTAGAGGAGAACATAGGCAAAACACTCTCCGACATAAATCACAGCAAGATCCTCTATGACCCACCTCCCAGAATATTGGAAATAAAAGCAAAACTAAACAAATGGGACCTAATGAAACTTAAAAGCTTTTGCACTACAAAGGAAACTATAAGTAAGGTGAAAAGACAGCCTTCAGATTGGGAGAAAATAATAGCAAATGAAGAAACAGACAAAGGATTAATCTCAAAAATACACAAGCAACTCCTGAAGCTCAATTCCAGAAAAATAAATGACCCAATCAAAAAATGGGCCAAAGAACTAAACAGACATTTCTCCAAAGAAGACATACAGATGGCTAACAAACACATGAAAAGATGCTCAACATCACTCATTATTAGAGAAATGCAAATCAAAACCACAATGAGGTACCATTACACGCCAGTCAGGATGGCTGCTATCCAAAAGTTTACAAGCAATAAATGCTGGAGAGGGTGTGGAGAAAAGGGAACCCTCTTACACTGTTGGTGGGAATGCAAACTAGTACAGCCACTATGGAAAACAGTGTGGAGATTTCTTAAAAAACTGGAAATAGAACTGCCATATGACCCAGCAATCCCACTTCTGGGCATACACACTGAGGAAACCAGATCTGAAAGAGACACGTGCACCCCAATGTTCATCGCAGCACTGTTTATAATAGCCAGGACATGGAAGCAACCTAGATGCCCATCAGCAGATGAATGGATAAGGAAGCTGTGGTACATATACACCATGGAATATTACTCAGCCATTAAAAAGAATTCATTTGAATCAGTTCTAATGAGATGGATGAAACTGGAGCCCCTTATACAGAGTGAAGTAAGCCAGAAAGATAAAGAACATTACAGCATACTAACACATATATATGGAATTTAGAAAGATGGTAACCATAACCCTATATGTAAAACAGAAAAAGAGACACAGAAATACAGAACAGACTTTTGAACTCTGTGGGAGAATGTGAGGGTAGGATATTTCAAAAGAACAGCATGTATACTATCTATGGTGAAACAGATCACCAACCCAGGTGGGATGCATGAGACAAGTGCTCGGACCTGGTGCACTGGGAAGACCCAGAGGAATCGGGTGGAGAGGGAGGTGGGAGGGGGGATCGGGATGGGGAATACGTGTAAATCTATGGCTGATTCATATCAATGTATGACAAAAATAATAATAATAATAATAAATTAAAAAAAAAATAAACCATGACCCATGCATTGCATGCATGCATGCATGGTAAATTGCTTCAGTTGTGTCCGACTCTTTGTGACCCTTAGAGTGATAGTCTGCCAGGATCCTCTGTCCATGGGATTCTCCAGGCATGAATACTGGAGTATGTTGCCATGCCCTCCTCCAAGGGATCTTCCCAACCTCAGGTTTAAACCCATGTCTCTTATATCTCCTGCATTGGCAGACAGGTTCTTTACCAATAGGGCCATCTGGGAAGCCAGAGGAGGTCACTGCTGTTCATCAAATAAGAAGAAACTGCCATGGAGATTAGAAAAGCCATTCAGAGTAAGGCAGAAGTCAGAAACTAGATTACCAAGGTTTGAGCTGCAAGCATGGAAGACACAAACTATTCTTTAATGAAAATGATGCTGAAAGAAAAAGAGAGATATAAAATCAGTACTTTTAGCAGAAAGTTAACAAAAACTTCTTTCACTGCTACTTGAAAAGAAGAAGCTAAAAGAACAGGCAAAATTTGATGTAAAGAAAATAGAAAAGATAATAGAATAAGATTCCAGTATAAGTGATGGAAACTGAGATATTGGTATATTAGTTTCCTACTGAAGCCATAGCTTGGTAGCTTACAGCAACAAAAACGTATTATCTTGACAGTTTGAAAGTCAAAAGTCTGAAATGGGATTAATGGGACTGAAAATAAACATGTCAGTAGGGCTTGTTCCTTTGTGGAGGCTATAGGGGAGAAGCCGTATCCTTGCTTCTTCAAGCAAGCTACCTACATTCTTTTGTTTGTGGCTTCGTTTGAGGCTCCATCTCCAAAACCAGAGTATTTTCAAATCTTTCTCTCCATTGCTCACATCTTCATGTCTCCTCTGACTCTCTGACTTCCCACTTATGAGGACGCTAGTGAATAAATTGAGCCAACCCAGACAATCCAGGGTAATCTTATTATCTCAAGATCCTTAACTTAATCCTTAAAGTCTCTTTTGCCATTGCTTTTGTTTGTCTCTAAGTCATGTCCAATTCTTTGCAACCTCATGGACTGCAGCTCACCAGGCTTCTCTGTCCTCTACAGTCTCCCAGAGTTTGCTCAAATTCATGGCCATTGAGTCAGTGGTGCTATCTAACCATCTCATCCTCTGCCACCCTCTTCTCTTTTTGCCTTCTATCTTCCCAGCTTCAGGGTCTTTTCCAATGAATCAGTTCTTCAAATCAGGTGGCCAAAATATTGGATCTTCAACTTCAGAATCAGTCCTCCCAATGAATATTCGGGATTGATTTCCTTTAGGATTGACTAGTTTCCCCTCCGTCAAGTCCAAGGGATTCTCAAGAGTCTTCTCCTGCACCATAATTCAGAAGCATCAATTCTTTGGTGCTCAGCCTTCTTTATGGTCCTACTCTCACACCCATACATGACTACTGGAAAAACCATAGCTTTGACGATACAGACCTTTGTTGGTACAGTGATATCTCTGCTTTTTAAATACATTGTCTAGGTTTGTCATAGTTTTCTTTCCAAGGAGCAAATGTGTTTTAATTTCATGGCTCCAGTCATCATCAGCAGTGATTTTGGAGCCCAAGAAAATAAAATGTGTCACTACTTCCACTTTTTCCCTTTCTATTTGTTATGAAGTGATGGGACTGGATGCCATGATCTTTGCCAAGATTTAAGTTATTTGAATATTGAGTTTTAAGCCAGCTTTTTCACTCTCCTTTCACTTTCATCAAGAGACTCAGTTTTCTTCATTTTCTGCCATTAGAGTGGTATCATCTGCATATCTAAGCTCACTGATATTTCTCCTGGCAATCTTGATTCCAGCTTGTGATTCATCCAGCCCAGCACTTCCCATGACGTACTCTGCATATAAGTTAAAGAAACTGGGTGGCAATATACAGCCTTGTCTTCCTCCTTTACCAATTTTGAACCAGTCAGTTATTCCATGTAAGATTCTAATTGTTGCTTCTTGACTCACATACAGGTTTCTCAGGAGACAGGTCAGGTGGTCTGGGATCCCCATCTCTTGAAGAATTTTCCACAGTTTGCTGTGAATCACACAGTCAAACTCTTTAGTGTAGTCAATGAAGCAGAAACAGATGTTTTTCTGGAATTCCCTTGGTTTTTCTATGATCCAACAGATATTAGCAATTTGATCTCTGGTTCCTCTGCCTTTTCTAAATCCAGCTTGTACATCAGGAAGTTCTCAGTTCACATAATGTTGAAGCTAGCTTGAAGGAATTCAAGCATAACCTTACTAGCATGCGAAATGAGTGCAACTGTATGGTAGTTTGAACATTCTTTGACATTGACTTTCTTTGAGATTGGAATGAAAACTGATCTTTTTCAGTCTTGTGGCTGCTGCTGAATTTTCCAAATTTGATGATATAGTGAATGCAGCTCTTTCACAGCATCATCTTTTAGGATTTTAAATAGCTCAGTTGGAAGTCCATCACCTCTACTAGCTTGTTTGTAGTAATGTATTCTAATGCCCACTTGACTTCACACTCTAGGATGTTTGGCTCTAGGTGAGTGACCACACCATTGTGGTTATCTAGGTCTTTAAGACCTTTTTTGTTTAGTTCTCCTGTATATTCTTGCCACTCTTCTAAATCTCTTCTGTTTCTGCTAGGTTCTTACCATTTCTCTCCTTTATTGTGCCCATCCTTGCTTGAAATGTTCCCTTGATATCTCCAATTTTCTTAATGAGATCTCTAGTCTATCCCACTCTATTGTTTCCTATTTCTTTGTATTGTTCATTTAAGAAGGCCATCTTATCTCTCCTTGCTATTCTCTGAAATTCTGCATTCAGCTGGGTGTATCTTTCCTGTTCTCCCTTGTCTTTTGCTCCTCTTCTATCCTCAGGTATTTATAAGATCTCCTCAAACAACTACTTTGCCTCCTTGAATTTCTTTTTCTTTGGAATGATTTTAGTCACTGCCTTCCTGTACAATGTTAAAAACCTCTGTCCATATTCTTCAGGCTACCAGATCTGATCCCTTTAATATATTTGTCACTTCCACTGTATAATCATAAGGGATTTGACTTAGGTCATACCTGAATGGCCTAGTGGTTTTCCTTCATTTCTTCAATTTGAACCTGAATTTTGCAATAAGGAGTTCATGATCTGAGTGTCAGTCAGCTCCAGGTCTTATTTTTGCTGACTGTATACAGCTTCTCCAACTTCAGTTGTAAAGAATACAATCAATTTCATTTCAGTGTTGACCATTTGGTGATATCCATGTGTAGAGTCAATGTTGTGTTGTTGGAAAAGGTTGTTTGCTATGACCAGTGTGTTCCCTGACAGAAGTCTGTCAGCCTTTGCCCTGCTTCATTTTGCACTCCAAGGCCAAACTGGCTTGTTACTCCAGGTATCTCTTGACTTCCTACTTTTGCATTACAATCCCCTTGATGAAAAGGATACCTTTTTTTGGTGTTAGTTCTAGAAGGTCTTGTAGGTCTTCATAGAACCGCTCGACTTCAGCTTCTTTGGCATCACTGTTTAGTGCATAGACTTGGATTACTGTGATGTTGAATAGTTTGCCCTTGAAATGAACCAAGATCATTCTGTCGTTTTTGAGACTGCACCCAAGTACTGCATTTCAGACTCTTCATTAACTATGAGGGCTACTCCATTTCTTTTAAACAATTCTTACCCACAGTAGTAGATATAACAGTCATGTGGATTAAATTTGCCCATTCCTGTCCATTTAAGTTTACTGATTCCTAAGATGTCAATGTTCACTCTTGCCATCTCTTGCTTGACCATGTCCAATTTACCTTGATTCATGGACCTAACATTCCAGATTCTTATGTAATATTATTCTTTACAGCATCAGACTTACTTTCACCACCAGACTCTTCCACAACTGAGTGCCATTTCTGCTTTGGCCCAGCTGCTTCATTCTTTCTGGAGGTTTTGGTAATCACCCTCTACCCTTCCCAAGTAGTATATTGGACACCTTCCCACCTGGGAGGTTCATTCTCTGGTGTCATATCTTTTTTCCTTTTATACTGTTTATGGGGTTCTCATGGCAAAAAACTTGAGTGGTTTGCCTTTCCTTCTTCCAGTGGACCACATTCTGTCAAAACTCTTCATTATGACCCATCTGTCTTGGGTGGCCCTGCAAGGCATGGTTCATAGCTTCATTGAGTTATGGAAGCCCCATCACCATGACAAGGCTGTGATCCATGAAGGGAATCTTTTGCCATATGAGGTAATATATTCACAAGTGCCAGATATTAAGATATCAACATTTGTAGAGGACCATTATTCTATCTACCACATTGCCTAAAGGTAGAATGATTAAACTGGGGAGGGGCAATCAACCCCTCTTATTTCAAGAGCAGAAAAGGAGGCCAAAATGGATGATGCCATATATAAGTACAGGGGCAAAATCAGGAACTAGTCCTGTCTGATGTTTATATTTTCTTCTTGGCAGCTTTGAAAAGGTGAAGTATGCCATTGATAAGAAGAATAAATTTTGGAAAAGCTACTGAGTATGTTTCTCCACCCCCCCATCAAAAAAAAAAATGACTAGAAACAGATGGAGACCATGAACAAGCATGGGGGCTAGGGGGGCTGCTTCCAATGGAGTTGGTTTAGTTGTTGCGTCCGACTCTTGGACCGTGTGGACTGTAGCCTGCCAGGCTCATCCATCTGTGGGATTTCCCAGGCAAGAATACTGGATTGGGTTGCCATTTCCTTCTGCAGGGGATCTTCCCAATGGAGTTAGAAAGCACGAAGTCTTTGGGAAGGTTATCGGCTTAGCATGGAAATTTGTTGAGCAGTACTTAAGAGCTTGGGAATGAAACTAAAGAAAATAAACAATTGGATCCATCAGCTAATAGATATCTGAGGGTGATTGTAGTTGGGGAAATAAGGAGGAATATGAGTAAGGATCCTGCTGAGTAAGGATCCTGGTGAATATACATATAATTGAAATCACTGATCCTAGCATTCGGCTTGCTCAGGTTCACTCTTCCCCAATTGTGAAATATTATGAAAATTTATATAATGTGTAAGATATGTGGGGAAAGGGGAGGGAGAGAGAGAAAGGGAGAGAGAATGAATAAGAATCATTGCCAGGCCTTAGAAATGCAAAATCCTTATCTAAGGCACTGACAAATCAGTACCTTTATGTTTTCAAATTATAAAATCATGCAGTAACCAAAGTAGCTGTGGAGGTTGAAACTTACAAAAGTTGAATTAGGATAATTAATAAATCCATCCTCATTTTTCTAGTATGTCATATTGATTCAATTTTTTGATGGATTGATTAACTTTATTGAAAGTTGCTTTTTTTTTTTTTTTTAACAAAGTTTAAAGCTAATCAGGAAATAGAGTTTTCCCACTGGCAAAGGTAAAAAAACATAATTTACTACATAATTATTTAATAATTACTTTGTCTCCAGATGTCTTTTATGTGAAGTTTCACTCTCTCCTATGTAATCTGTTCCATTTAGTTTAACTCTATATATTATTTTCACATTTTATCAGTTATAATTAATTAAAATATTGTGCAAATTTCTTTAGCAGGTCAAGGCCTGTCAGTGAACATTCTAGAACAATCTTTTCATTACTGAATATTTTACTTCTAAATTTCCTTAACTAGAAATATGCTGGCAAGCCCTTCATTAAATATGAAATGCTCTTATAATGATTTTTTAAATAAAATATTACATTATTTTTTGTTTCTTTAAATAATCTGGATTTCTTTGTTCCTTTTCTTGGCCTCATTTGCACAGGCAACCAAGGGATCTAGAGAAATTTGAATATTTTAAACTATAATACTTAGTAAATCAGAATGTGTATCAAAACCACATAAAGAACTTTGCAAATACGCAAATGGCAACAAGATTAGTAAATATTTTGAAGAAAAGGGACGCCGTACTCAGTGCCCTGGGTTAAGATCGCTGTGAGAGCAATGAGGAAAGATCCTAACCTGGAGCCCCAGAAAGGATCACATTCCCGTGACCAGTGTGCAGAGTAACGCAGTCTTGAGCCAAGGTGATGATCATAAGCGTGACAAGATTATTAGAGATGAAAGAGAAAAATGCAACATCAGTGTTTAAAAAGAGCCGCCCTGACTAAATCAGAGTTGTTCTGGAGACAGCATGAAATTTCAGCAGAAAAAGTGATTTGAAAACCTAATTCTCTACTTGTTCAAAGTCTTCATATGATTTGTTATGTAAAAGCCCATTTCTCTCTCTTCAGGCTCTGTGCATCTCATGGAAGATTTCATGAGAGGAGAGTTCATGCCTGCCACCACAAGCTAATACTTCTGCAGTCAGTACTTAGAGCTTGCTTTTGCAGGCAGTTATGGAAATGGATTTTTATTAGTTTCTTTCTTAAAAAAAACATGATCTGCATAATATCCCTTTAAGAGGAAAGGAGTCTGAGAAAAACGTTTGTCTTATTTAAAGATTTACACAAATAACACCCAATATTATGCTCTAAGCCATAGACTTATTTTTAGAATAAAATGAGATTCCAGTACTCAAAAATCCTGATAAATGAGAAAAATCATGTTTCTTATTTTTTTCTGCCATTCTATCCAAATGAATTAGTGATAAAATAAAGTTTAAAAAAATTTAAATGAAGTATATTAAAACTATTCAATATATACATTGAATGTGACATGCAATATTTTTACTGTTAAAGAATAAAGAAACAGAATTATACAAAAATGGGTTGTATCTGAAGTTCATTTTAGTTCTTCATGGTTTCCATGCAACCAAATTCTATCTTTTCCCTTGCTGTTAGAGCTGACATTTGAAAGTAACCTGTTAAGTAACCATGACTTTAGTAGTAGGAAACTGAATGAGGGACAGTTAAAAAAAAAAACAAAAACTGCCTTTGAATCATTAGTCAACAAATAATTAATTACACTGGCAGCAACTGGACCCACAAAGTATAACTGCCAGGACAATAGCTGAAATAAGCATGTCCTTATCACATTGGAATGCTTATTCTTATTCTCAGAGGAAAGAAGTCATATCTATTATATGTTTGAATGAAAATATCTGAACGAGTCATTGAAATATTAATGTATAAAATAGCAATGTTTTTACTCATCTGCGCACACATTAATCATCGAAAAATTCCTAGAAATTATCATAATCAAGTAGTATGCTTCATTTTAAGTTAATTTATATGAAAAGTTAAACATAATTTCATAAAGTAATTTTCACATCTTAAGTGAATTTATTTTACTGAGGGACTACCATTGGTTTCCTTTGACTAGTCTCTTTATTAGCACATTTAAAACATAACAGAAATTTACTAATACTTTCAAATCTCTTTCCAAAATGGGTTTATCTGTATCCTATTTCTTATTTACAACCATATTAAAATGTGAAAATGGAAAATTTATTTTACTGAAACATTCTTGCTGACTTATCCCAGTCTATGATTATTGAGATTATGCTACACTGCCAAGATATCCCTTATTTCAGCATATTTCAAAATGGATACTGTAAATAATATGATTATCCTGTTGAATTATTAAATCTAGATATACTTTTAAGATTATCCTATCATTATAAAGTTCATGTAAACCTACATAATATTTATATTATATTTAAAAATCAGTGATTCAGTGATAAACATCTTCATTTCTCCTGATTTCCATTTTGCTAATTTTACTACCTAATTTAGCAATAGCATTAATATTAAAAATTTAACATAGTTACTTCTATAAAATGCATCAGCATAAAATAAGCCTAATTTACAATTTCAGATTCATCCTAGACTGATTATGTGTAAGCCTGAGGTTTTTTTAAACTTTATCTTAAATTCTGATTGGCTTCATTGTACTTACCAAGGGAACAGTTAAATTTCTTATATTTCTACTTTCTTCATTCTCTTTCGATACAACTGTTTTTCTCCCCTGAGATAGCCCTAGAAATGATGTAGAGATGAGATAATAATAGAGTTTTCCTTCTATTCCCACAGGCAGTTATATTCTAACTCCAGAGGAATAGTTTTCACAGTAATTCTGAGTTTTTCCAAACTTCTCAACTCTAAAAATAATGACCAATAAAAAACCCAGTGACTATGGTAGCCAATTTAATTTACCTAATCTTGAATAATCAACTTGATAAATGGTGTTTTCATTATATCTAATGGTATAATTATGGTACCTTTTTTTTTCCATTTACAAGTCAATGTGTTCAATGAGCACTTGCATTTTTCTTTCCAAGATGCTTAGCTACTCTACAGGGGGAAAAAAAGTTCTCATTAAAAGGGTAAGAAATCTCTTTGAAATTTTTATTGCTTTTGCCATTACCCCGCTTAGTTATAGCCCCAAGTATGAAATTATCTACTCGTCTATACCTTAGACAAAATTCAACCTAACTAGTGTGTTGAAAGTAATTCACAATTCTGTTGGATTAAACCACTGAGACTTTTTGAATACAAATAATAGTTAACTCTTTTGATCAAAGGAGCACAAAACACACTTTCCATTATACACATATAATGGAAAGAATGTAGTTTTAGGAATAGCTAGGTGACTTTGATGTACTTGATTTTTGTGAACATTAGTTTGTTCATCTTTAAATGGGGGTAAAAAGCCTATCTCGTAGGACTAGAGAAAAATACACAGTGTCTCAAATGTACAGAACAGACTTTTAGACTCTGTGGGAGAAGGCGAGGGTGGGATGTTTCAAGAGAACAGCACCGAAACATGTATGTTATCAAGGGTGAAACAGATCACCAGCCCAGGTTGGATGCATGAGACAAGTGCTCGGGCCTGGTGCACTGGGAGGACCCAGAGGGATCGGGTGGAGAGGGAGGTGGGAGGGGGGATCGGGATGGGGAATACATGTAAATCCATGGCTGATTCATGTCAATGTATGGCAAAAACCACTACAATATTGTAAAGTAATTAGCCTCCAACTAATAAAAATAAATGGAAAAAAAAAGTCAGTTATTCTTATGAAAAAAAAATACACAGTGTCTGACACATAATCATGTTTGATAAATAAAAGAGGAGGTGGGAAAGGAGGTGATTATTATAACCCAAGAGTTACTATTTAAAGTCAAATGATGCCATTTCCTCCCCTCAACTTTCCCTAATTCACTTCCCTTTCATTAAAATTACCTCATATAGAGAAGTATAGCCCTTCTCTATATAGCATTGTTTCTCAAAACTAGAAGAATTTCTCTAGATTTATAGCTCCAGACTTAGCCTGATAGGTGGTAAAGAATTTGGCAGAATTTAAAGGTCCAAATGTTTCATCTAGAAATGCAGACCACACTGAAGGAGTCAAAACTAGTGTCACCTCTTCTCCACAGCTGATTTAGGCTTAGTACCGAATGACTGAAAATGACTCACAATCTGAGCAAAGATCAGTTTCCTAGGAAAGGTCATGATGGCTATGTGTATACAATATTTTGTTTGCTGCAATTCAGGTGGATATCACTACAGATATTGGCCTCAATAGACTCAAATATTAATAGATACAGGTTCAGGTTCATACTTCTTCTACATACCTCTAGATTCTTGTGGAAAATAGTATGCCCTAAGTCAGTTTCATCAGGAAACAGTCTACAAGATACAGATTTGTGTATAGAAAGTTTCCTGAGCAGGACAAGCACCTGTGAGAAGAATGCAGGAAACACAATCGGGGAAAGGAAGAGATTAAATCATGATGAACTTGCAATAAAGGCCTCAACTGAATTCACAAGGAGATTTGAACTAGACTGGCCTTTAGAGTTGCCCAGAATTGAGGTAGAGCCTGGCCTTTATATCCTGCAACACTATTCACTGGGTGTGGATTGCCCTCTGGGGAGAAGCTGCTCTCTGTTGCTGAGGGCAATTGCTGAGGAGGCCCTCAGCAGTGAGCTGTTAATGCAATCTGGCAGTTTGGAAAATGAGCACTTCATCCTAAAAGGAGGTATGGGTACCTCCTTAACAAAATCTACTACCAACTGCTAAATAACCATCATTTATTTTCAGTGCTTTTGAATGAAATATATTATAGAATATAAAATCTTTGGGTGGGGGGAAGCATATGTATCAAGATGACAGTCTTTGTCATAGTGACATTTCAGTCATTTTACTAGATGAAAATATAATAATCTGGTAGATTATTTTCCTTTACCCGCATCATAAACTGTTCAGGGTTTCAGGGGTCAACCTACAAATACAACAAATGATGATCACAAGTCTTGATATTCTTCAGCATTGATGGAGCGGGCAGCCATTCCCTTCTCCAGGGGATCTTACTCACCAAGGGATCAAAACCATGTGTCCTGTGTTGCAGAGTCTTTACTGTCTGAGCCACCAGGAAAACCCAGAGGAATATCAGACCACATAATACCAGTAAGAAGGCTGAAGATAGTGGATCTTAGTGAGTGAAGCACTTGGGAAATAAATCAGGTCAGAAATGCCTCAAATATTGCAAGCACTTTACATTTCAGAAACTAATAAACCTAAAGACCATACTATAAACTGAGTCATATCTTGGTCCTTACGTTAGTAGCTGCCATCATTGTTTATTGACAGTGTTTCTACACCAAAGTTTCCCAGTGGACTCATCCTGCATAGTAGCACTGTTAACTGCTCAATGAAAAGAAGTTCTAGGTCAAATGTGATTGCAAAATGCATCATTCCAAAATTCCCACTGAGGTTTGCTGTGCTTGTTTAGGATGTTAAAAATCTCAAAAGGTCAATCTGATTAAGAAAGCAATCCCCATTAACACTTCCAAAAAGAATAAAATACCTATTAATAAATTTAACCAAGTGTGTGAAAACCCTATACACTGTAAGACATTATTGAAAGAAATTGAAGAAGAAGCAAATAAATGGAAAAATACTTTGTGCTCATGGATGGAAAAATTAACATTGTAAAAATGGTCATATTCCCTAAAGCAATTTGCAGATTCAATGCAATCCTTACCAAAATCCCAATAATATTTGTCATAGAAATAGAACAAAAGAATCCTAAAATTTGGATGGAGCCACAAAAGACCTTGAAAGCCAAACAGCCTTGAGAAAGAAAAACAAATCTAAAGGTATCATGCACCTTGATTTCAAACCATACTTGACTTCCACTGTTTCCCCGTCTATTTCCCACGAAGTGATGGGACCAGATGCCATGATCTTAGTTTTCTGAATGTTGAGCTTTAAAGCCAACTTTTTCACTCTCCTCTTTCACTTTCATCAAGAGGCTTTTTAGTTCTTCTTCACTTTCTGCCTTAAGGGTGGTGTCATCTACATATATGAGGTTATTGATATTTCTCCTGGCAATCTTGATTCCAGCTTGTGCTTCTTCCAGCCCAGCATTTCTCATGATGTACTCTGCATATAAGTTAAATAAGCAGGGTGACAATATACAGCCTTGACATACTCCTTTTCCTATTTGGAACCAGTCTGTTGGTCCATGTCCAGTTCTAACTGTTGCTTGCTGATCTGCATATAGGTTTCTCAAGAGGCGGGTCAGGTGGTCTGATATCCCCGTCTCTTTCAGAATTTCCCAGTTTATTGTGATCTATACAGTCAAAGGCTTTGGCATAGTCAATAAAGCAGAAATAGATGTTTTTCTGGAACTCTCTTGCTTTTTCGATGATCCTGTGGATGTTGGCAATTTGATCTCTGGTTCGTCTGCCTTTTCTAAAACCACCTTGAAGATTGGGAGAAAATAATAGCAAATGAAGAAACAGACAAAGGATTAATCTCAAAAATATACAAGCAACTCCTGCAGCTCAATTCCAGAAAAATAAATGACCCAATCAAAAAATGGGCCAAAGAACTAAACAGACATTTCTCCAAAGAAGACATACAGATGGCTAACAAACACATGAAAAGATGCTCAACATCACTCATTATCAGAGAAATGCAAATCAAAACCACAATGAGGTACCATTACACGCCAGTCAGGATGGCTGCTATCCAAAAGTCTACAAGCAGTAAATGCTGGAGAGGGTGTGGAGAAAAGGGAACCCTCTTACACTGTTGGTGGGAATGCAAACTAGTACAGCCGCTATGGAAAACAGTGTGGAGATTTCTTAAAAAACTGGAAATAGAACTGCCATATGACCCAGCAATCCCACTTCTGGGCATACACACTGAGGAAACCAGATCTGAAAGAGACACGTGCACCCCAATGTTCATCGCAGCACTGTTTATAATAGCCAGGACATGGAAGCAACCTAGATGCCCATCAGCAGATGAATGGATAAGGAAGCTGTGGTACATATACACCATGGAATATTACTCAGCCATTAAAAAGAATTCATTTGAACCAGTCCTAATGAGATGGATGAAGCTGGAGCCCATTATACAGAGTGAAGTAAGCCAGAAAGATAAAGAACATTACAGCATACTGACACATGTATATGGAATTTAGAAAGGTGATAACGATAACCCTATATGCAGAACAGAAAAAGAGACACAGAAACACAGAACAGACTTTTGAACTTTGTGGGAGAATGTGAGGGTGGGATATTTGAAAAGAACAGCATGTATACTATCTATGGTGAAACAGATCACCAGCCCAGGTGGGATGCACGAGACAAGTGCTCGGGCCTGGTGCACTGGGAAGACCCAGAGGAATCGGGTGGAGAGGGAGGTGGGAGGGGGGATCGGGATTGGGAATACATGTAAATCCATGGCTGATTCATATCAATGTATGACAAAACCCACTGGGAAAAAAAAATAATAATAAAAAAAAAATAAAAAATAAATAAAACCACCTTGAATATCTGGAAGTTCACAGTTCACGTATTGCTGAAGCCTGGCTTGGAGAATTTTTAGCATTACTTTACTAGCGTGTGAAATGAGTGCAATTGTGCAGTAGTTTGAGCATTCTTTGGGATTGCCTTTCTTTGGGATTGGAATGAAAACTGACTTTTTCCATTCCTGTGCCCACTGCTGAGTTTTCCAAATTTGCTGGCATATTGAGTGCAGCACTTTCACAGCACCATCTTTCAGGATTTGAAATAGCTCAGCTGGAATTCCATCACCTCCACGAGCCTTGTTCATAGTGATGCTTTCTAAGGCCCACCTGACTTCAGATTCCAGTATAGTATTGCACAAAAACAGACACACCAATCAATGGAAATTATTAAAGAGTCCTTTTAATCTCAATTCAACTGCAGATCCTGAAATGGTTCTGTAACTAGGCTCCACTCACTCTCAGCCAAGGACTAAGGACCCTCTTGCAAATAAGGAATCCACCAGGAGATATGCCTTCCTGTGTCCCCGCAAGTAGGCCTGGTGAACTTGTTCTGATTATGGATTTTGAGGCAGTCCCATAACCTAGCTCCAACGCCTTCTAGTCATTACCCAAGAGTGGTCCTGTCCACTTTGGACCCAGAAGGATAAATTCCCACTCACACCCCTGGAGGCATTCCACTGGTCTTATTCCAAATATGGACCCTGAAACAACTCCGTGAACCATCCTGACTCAGCTATGGTTCAAAGGCAGTCCTGCCCACTGAGGAACCCAGCAGAAGGCATGCCCATCCATGCTTCCATTGGGAGAAATGCAGACCTCAGTCATAGCTACAGAACCTGAAGCAGCTTTCTGGGTTTCTTCCAGCCACTCTCAGCTATGTTCCAGTACTGATTCCTTATACCTGGGCACCTGTTCACAGACCTTTTAAAAGCCCTCCAGGGATACAAAGGGCACCACACCCATCTAAGCATCAGTTAATAGTCTACCACATGTAGACCCTGAAGGGAACTCTTGTTCCAGTACCAACCCTACTGATGCAGATGCTAGAGGTAGTCCTGTCTACACAGGGAGCAGACAGGATTCATCCCATCTAAGGAATGGGCCCATGAACTGTGAACTCCACTGTAGACAGCACTGTCACCTGACCCAGCTCCAACCTTGCTCAACTGTGATCCCTAAGGTAATACCTGTTAATAGAAAACCTTTACTGCCAAATTGGTGTGTAAAAAGTTGGAAGAGGTGTTTGCTTCTTCAAATGCACAGACGTCAACAAAACACTACACAGATCATGAAGAATCTGGTAAATATATCACCATCAAGAAAAACTAAAAAAGCTCTACTAATTTATCCCAAAGAAATGGAGATCTATGATATGATATGCCTGATAAAGAATTCAAAACAATCATCTTAAAGACACTACACAGGATACAAGAGAACACAGATAGACAACTAAATGAGATCAGGAACTAACTCATGAATAGAATAAGATGTTCAATAAAGAAACAGGAACCCACACAAAAGAAGAAATCCCGGAGCTGAAGATTATAACAGAACTAAGATAAATAACTAAAATAATAAAAAATAAATCAGAAGAAAGCTTCAACAGCAGACTTGATCATGCAGAATGATCAAAGTGAACTTGAAAACAGGGTATGTTACATTAGTCAGATGAAAAAAGGGGGGGGAAATGATAAAGAAGAAACCATATGGGACATGTAGAACATAAACAAATAAATAAATATATGCATTATGAGAGTTCCAGAAAGTGGAGAGAGAGAGAGAGAAGAGGTGAAGAAAGCTTATTTAAAGACACAAAAGCTGAAAACTTCCCAAATCTTAGATGAGATATGGACATCTCGGTATATGAAGCTCAAGGGACCCAAAGAAATATCTACCAAGAGATTACCCAGAGATAGCTTATATTCAAATTTGTAGAAGTCAAAGGAGAATTTTGAAAACTACAAGAGAAAAGAGATTAATCATATACACAGAAACTCAATAGGCTATCAGTGTACTCAGGAGAAAACTTAAAAGCCAGGAGGGAATGAACAATGCCTTCAAAGTGCTCAAATAAGAAAATACAACAAAGAATACTATACCTGGCAGAGCTGCCCTTCAAAAATTAGGGACAAAATAGACATCCAAGACAAACAGGAGCTGAAAGTGTTCACACCACTAGATTAGACTTGGAAGAAATGCTAAAGCAAATTCCTAAAGTTGAGACAAAATCAAGTAACAGCATGAAAACATACAAAATTATAAAACTCACTGGTAAATTTAAATATATAGTCAAATTCAAAATATTTTAATACCAAACTGTGATATGTAAATCATATTTAGCTTTAGTATAAAAGTTAAAAGATGAAAGTATTAGAAATAACTGTAGCCCAAATATATATAAATATTATATATATATATATGTGTGTGTGTGTGTGTGTGTATATATATATATCTACCTATATGTTTGTTGTTGGTCAATCTCTAAGTCATGTCTGACTCTTTGCAACCACATGGACTATAGCACACCAGGCTCTTCTGTCCTTCAGGATCACCCGAAGTTTGCTCAAATTCATGTCCACTGAGTCAGTGATGCTATCTAACCATTTCATACTCTACTGTTCTCTTCTTTGGCTTTCAGTTTTTCCCAGGATCAGGGACTTTTCCAATGAGTCAGTTCTTTGCATCAGGTGGCCAAAGTATTGGAGTTTCAACTTAAGCATCAGTTCTTCCAATGAATATTCCAGACTGATTTCCTTTAGGATTGATTGGTTTGATCTTCTTGCAGTCCAAGAGACTCCCAAGAGTCTTCTCCAGCACCACACTTTGAAAGCATCAGTTCTTTGGGGCTCAGCTTTCTTTATGGTCCAACTCTACCATCCATATGTGACTACTGATAAAGTATCTTTGACTATACAGACCTTTGTCAGCAAAGTGATGTCTCTGCTTTTTAATATGCTGTCTTTTCTTCCAAAGCTCAAGCATCTTTTAATTTCATGGCTGTGGTCACCATTTGCAGTGATTTTGGAGCCCAAGAAAACAAAACCTGTCACTGTTTCCACTTTTTCCCCATCTATTTTCCATGAAGTGATGGGACCAGATGCCATGATCTTAGTTCTTTGAATGTTGAGTTTTAAGCCAGATTTCTCACTCTCCTCTTTTACCTTCATCAAGAGGCTCATTAGTTCCTCTTTGTTTTTTTCCATTAGAGTGGTATCATCTGCATATCTGAAGTGGTTGATATTTCTCCTGGCAATCTTGATTTCAGCCTGTGATTCATCCAGCCTGGCATTTCACATGATATATTCTATATATAAGTTAAATAAGAAGGGTGACATTATACAGCCTTGCTGCACTCTTTTCCCAATTGTGAAAAAGTCAGTTTTTTCATGTTTGGTTCCAATTGTTTTTTGATCTGCATACAGGTTTCCCAAGAGACAGATAAGGTGCTCTGGCATTCCCATCTCTTTAAGAATTTTCCACAGATTTTGTGATCCACACAGTCAAAGGTTTGAGAATAGTCAAAGAGCGGAAGTAAATGTTTTTCTGGAATTCCTTTGTTTTCCCCACGATCCAACAAATGTTGGAAATTTGACTCTGATTCCTCTGCTTCTTCAAAACCCAGTTTGTACATCTGGAAGTTCCCACTTCATGTACTGCTGAAGCCTGGCTTGAAGGATTTTAAGCATAACCTTGCTAACATGTGAAATTAGTGCAATTTTACAGTAGTTTGAATATTCTTTGGCATTGACCTTCTTTGGATTTGGAATGAAAATTGACCTTTTCCGATTTTATGGACAAGTTTTCCAAATTTGCTGGCATATTGAGGGCAGCACTTTCACAGTATCATCTTTTAGGACTTGAAATAGCTCAGCTGGAAGTCCACCCTTTCTATTAGCTTCATTCATAGTAATGCTTCCTAAGGCCCCCTTGAAAGCTCACAATCCAAGATGTCCAGCTCTAGGTAAGTGACTATACCATCGTGGTTATCTGGGTCATTAAGACCTTTTTTGTACAGTTATTCTGTGTATTCTTGCAATCTCTTCTTAATCTCTTCTGCTTCTGTTAGGTCCCTACCATTTCTGTCCTTTATTGAGCCCATCTTTGCATGAAATATTCCCTTGATATCTCCAATTTTCTTGAACAGATCTCTGATCTTTTCCATTATATTTTTCCCTCTATTTCTTTGTACTGTTCATTTAAAAATGCCTTTTTATCCCTCCTTGCTATTCTCTGGAATTCTGCGTTCATTTGGTTATATCTTTCCCTTTCTCCCTTGTCGTTTGCATCTCTTCTGTCCTCAGTTATTTATAATGCCTCCTCAGGCAACCACCTTGCCTTATTGCATTTCTTTTTCTTTGGGTTGCCTTTGGTCACTGCCTCCTGTACAATGTTATGAACTTGTCCATAGTTCTTCAGGTACTCTATCTTCCAGATCTAATGCCTTGAATCCACTCATCATTTGCACTGTATAGTCATAAGGGATTTGATTTAAATCATACCTTAATGGCCTAGTGGTTTTCCATACTTTCTCCAATTTAAGCCAGAATTTTGCAATAAAGAGCTTATGATCTAAGCCACAGTCAGCTCCTGGTCTTATTTTCACTGACTGTATAGAGTTCCTCCATCTCTGGCCTCAAAGAATATAATCAACCTGATTTTGGTATTGATCATCTGGTGATGTCCACGTGTAGAGTCAATTCTTGTATCTTTGGAAAAATGTGTTTGGTAAGATCATCATGTTCTCTTGACAAGCTCTGTTAACTTTTTCCTTGCTTCATTTTGTACTCCAAGGAGACACTTGCCTGTTACTGTGAGTATCTCTTGACTTCTGATTTTTGATTTCCAATCCCCCATGATGAAAAGGACATCTCTTTTGGTATTATTTCAGAAGGAGTTTTAGGTCTTCAAAGAACTGGTCAACTTCAGCTTCTCTGCAGTCAGTGATTGAGGCATAATCTTTGATTACTGTGCTGTTGAATAGTCTGTCTTGGAAATGGACCAAGATCATTCTGTTGTTTTTGATATTACACCTAAGTACTGCATTTTAGACTCTTTTGTTGACTATGAGGGCTACTCCATTTCTTTGAAGGGATTCTTGCCCACAGTAGTAGATATAATGGTCACCTGAATTGAATTTGCCTGTTCCCATCCACTTTAGTTCACTGATTCCTAAGATATCGATGTTCACTCTTGCTATCTCTTGTTTGATCACATCCAATTTACTTTGATTCATGGACCTAACATTCCAGGTTCCTATATAATGTTGTTCTTTACAGCACTGAACTTTGCTTTCACCACTAGACACATCCACAGCTGAGCATTGGTCCCATTTTGGCCCAGCCACTTCATTCTTACTGGAGCTGTTAGTAATTGTCCTCTGCTTTTCCTCAGACCATACTGGATACCTTCCAACCTGGGGAGCTCATTTTTCAGTGTCATATCTTTTTGTCTTTTCATACTATCCATGGAGTGAGTTACCATTTCCTTGTCCCGCAAACCATGTTTTCTTAGGACTCTTTACTATGACCCATCCATCTTGGGTGGCCCTTCACGGCATGGCTCATAGCTTCACTGAGTTACACAAGCCCCTTTGCCACAACAAGGCCATGATCCCTGAAAGGGTACTATATAATGATAAAGGAACTAATTCTTCAAGATGATGAGACAAATGTAAATATACATGCACACAACATTGAAACACTAAATATATATAGCATATAGGGAAAAAATAGATAGAAATGCAATAATAGTGGATCTATTATCCAGACAGAAAATTAATAAGGAAACAGCAGACTTGAATTACACTATAAACCAAATGAACTCAATAGACATATACAAAACAATCCACCCAAAAGCAATAAAATAAGCATTTCTCTCAGGTTCTATCCAGGATAAGTTATGTATTGAGCCATGAAACAGGTAGATACATTTTAAAATATTGAAATCATATCAGGTATATTTTCTAACCCCAGTGGTATGAAGCTAGAAATCAATTGCAAGAAGAAAACTGGAAAATTCATAAACATGTGAAGATTAAACAATATGTTCCTGAACAACCAAAGGGTCAAAAAAGAAATCAAAAGAGAATAAAAAAATATTTTGAGACAAATGAAAATGGAAATACAACATACCACAACTTATGAGATGCAGGAAAAGAAGTTCTAAGAGGGAAGTTCATAGCAATAAACACCTATGTTAAGAAAAAGTGATTTCCAATCCCTGCTTAGAGGGATTTGGTGTTTTTGTTTTCTGGAGCTCACAACTCTTGCTCACTCTTGTGTCTGTGATATTGCAAGTTCTCTGTAGCTGCCTCAAGCCACTCTGCTCTCTGTTGTCTTCAGCAGCCAGATTCCATCCAGCACTCCAAGTCAGGCAGGACAGAAACCAATCCCTTAGACAGACCACTGAGAACCTTGAAAGTTTAATGTCTGCACCATTCTTCAAGCCCTTTCTAAGGGGGAGACTGCCAAGCTATATCATCCACTAGAGCAACAGCAAAATATTCAGCCAGCTTTCACTCTCAGCAGCTCTTGAGCATCTAGATTATGCCAAGTTCCACCAGGATTCAAACACAGGGGAGACATAAACCAGTCCCTTTGGGGTAGCCCTCTCAAAAAACTCCCTGGGTTGGGAAGATCCCCTTGGAGAGGGAAAGGCTACCCACTTCAGTATTCTGGCCTGGAGAATTCCATGGACTATAAAGTCCATGGGGTCGCAAAGAGTCGGACACATCTGAGCAACTTTCACTTTCCTCAAAAAACTAGAATGCTAAATATATGATCCAACACTTTCCCTCCCCAGGGAGAACCTGCGAGTTCAGGGTTTCTTCTATTTGCTCCATGCTGCACTGTGGGAGCTGACTATGGCAAGAGAGTGTGTGTTTGTCCAAACCTGTTCTCTGTGACCCAAAACTTTTTGCCCTTTCCTGTCAGCATTTAGATTCAGGCAAGATAAAAACTAGTCCCTCAGGCAACCCCTTAAAATGTTTGCAAGCTTGATGTATATTTCAATCTTCCCCTTCCCTATACAGCAAGATGCAAGAAGCTGAGACTTTTCTTGTGACCACACTGCATTGAGCTGGGGAGAGGTACTACTGTAAGCGATTGCCACACATTTTCCTATTGCCTTTGATCTGGCTGGTTTTGCACTCAAACGGGGTGCAGCTGCTGGAGTCTATCTACTGGTATCTGGATTTCTCACGAAAGGAATTGTTCTGTGTATTGTTGGATCCATGTCTTCCTGGGGAAGAGGAGAGTCTGGAGCCTTCTTGTGGACATCACTACCCTAGTAAATTCTGTTAGTATCTCAACTTTTAGGTGTGTTAACTGAATATGAGAAGTAAGGGGACTTTCTGCCGGTCATCTGGGTTAACTGGTGGAGCAGAAACTAAATCTAGGGCTCTGATTCCCAAGCCTTGACTCTCAAACCGCTATGAGTCAACATCACCATTCACAGAGATGTGTAAGAGACAAAGACATGATTATAAAATTTGTTTGTTTGTTTGTTTTTTGAAAAAAAAATGGTTCAAATCATATCAAGGATGGAAAGGAAGGCAACATCTGAGATTTCTCTAGCCCTCCTTCATGGCTTAGTATCCCCTTACTTAGACTTGCCCCTTACCAAAATTATGACAACTATAGGTCTATATTTTAACCACTTTCCTTGTAAGCACAGCTGCAAGAAAAGTAATGTCTTAATATTATTTGCATATTTGAGGTCAAAGATTATTTTAAGATATCACTCACGTAGTTTTGATGTGAACAATTTTTAAGTCTTTATTGAATTTTTCACAATAATATTTCTGTTTTATGCTTTGTTTTTGACCACAAAGCATGTGGGATTGTAGCTCCCCACCCAGAATTGAACCCCCACCCCTACATTGGAAGGCAAAATCTTAACTACTGGACCACCAGAGAGGTCCCACTCACATATTCTTAAGAAGGATTTCTTGCTTTGGAGACTTTTTTCTCTTGTTCAAGTAGTCTTTCAACTTGTACATATAGTATTTCTAATAAAAATAAAGATAAAGCTTATAAAAAGTAGAACAATAAAGAAGTATGTAAATGCATGGAATGATAGGAGATGGAACTTCCTTTTTTCTGCATTTGGTTTTCCAGTTATTAAGTGAGAGACAGGGAGTAGAAGAGGAGTTGGAGATTTGAGGACAGAGGAGACAGTATGAATTAACTGTCAAGAAAAGTGAAAAGTGAGCTGATTAGGGGAAAGTGATAGGATTGATGGGTAGCACTAAAGACCTCTTTACATTTCATCATGAATTGAGGAGTTCATCTGTATGGAAAAAGTGATTTTCCCTGTCGTGTTGAGCTGTTTGTGTGAAGAAACAGAATACCAGTTGGAGATATTCTGAGATTGCAGCAATGCAACTCTAAGTCAAAGAACTCCAAAGATTGCTGGCCCTCACAAGAAACTAGGAGAAAGGTATGGAACCAGTTGTCTCTCAGAGGCCTCAGAATGAACCAACTCTGCTGAAATCTTGGTCCCGGACTTCTGGCTTTCAGAAAATTAATTTCTGTTTTTTAAGCTAGCCAGCTTGTGATACTTTGCTACGGTAGCATTAGAAAACTAATGAAGATGATAAGCACAGACACTAGAGAATTCCTCATATGTTTGGATTGGATCATTCTCCAAACAAATGCATTTTTACTGGAATAAAACCTTGTCCATCAGGACTTCCTTGGTGGTCAGTGGTTGAGCCAGTGCATGGGACATGGGGTCACTGCCTGGTCTGGGAGGATCTCATATGCCACGGAGCAACTAACCCTGCATACCACACTACTGAAATCCATGTACCTAGAGCCCATGCTCTGCAACAAAAGAAGCCACCCATGTACCAAAACAAAGAGTATCCCCCACTCATCACAACTAGAGACAGCCCACATGCAGCAGTGAAGACCCAGCCCAGCCAAAAATTAAAAATTAGCTCATTAAAAACTTTCCCTATCAAATGCTTATCTTATATTCACCCTAGCGTATGCCCCAGTCATCTTGAACAGTTATTTACAAATTTAAGTTTTCATTGTGTGCTTTCTCTTTTGGACCTTTTTATAACAATGTATTATAAGGCATCATTCACATCCCTGAAGTATCTCACTGCAAACAATTAAATTCTTCTTATCCCAACTATTTGCTTCCTGTCTTTAAATCTGTTCTCTGGACTTGCCCAAGCATTTCTTTATGTGATTTATCAAAAAACCAAAGTGATTCAGTTAATAAAAATTATTAGCATGAATTTATACAAGAGCATTAAACATCTGTGTGGCACTACCAAGCAATTTATCTGTTACTAAATTAAAGTTACTGAGGCTAATAATCTAATAAGGATGAAAAATTTGTATTAACACCACATAATTCAAAGTGATAGTCTAAAATTCAGACTGAAAATTCTGATTAACAATTTGTGATTTTTCCAGACTCATTGGCTTATAAAATTCAGATATCAGCTTCATTTCATTAAAAATTCATGCTATAAATTTTTGGAGGCAGGATATGTAAATTCAGGCTGATATATCCCCCCATTCTTCTAGCAAATATATATAACACAAAATGAACACACATGAAAGTCTCAGCAGATAACAATTTTCATATTGTAAATAAATGCATTAGAGGCATCTCGTCTAAAACTTGACTTTGATGACTGTGTTCCATATTTAATATTATTAAAATAAAGGAAAACTAAGCACACACACACTAATTATATTCAATACAATGAAAAGAACCCAGCCTCTGATATGCTCTGAAGAGAAAGTGAAACTTGCTCAGAAATGTCCAGCTCTTTGCAACCCCATGGACTATTCTCCAGGCCAGAATACTGGAGTGGCTAGCCTTTCCCTTACTCCAGGGGATCTTCCCAACCCAGGGATCAAACCCAGGTCTCCCGCATTGCGGGAGAATTCTTTACCAGCTGAGCCACAAAGGAAGCCCAAGAATACTGGAGTGGGTAGCCTATCCCTTCTCCAGCGGATCTTCCCATCCAAGGAATCCAACTGGGGTCTCCTGCATTGCAGGTGATTCTTTACCAACTGAGCTATCAGAAAAGCCCCTGATATGCTCTAAAGGCTATATCTCAGTAAGTACTATTTTTAGTTTAGAAACACTAAGATCTCTTTTTTTCTTGTAGGATTTTATTTTGAGAGGCTAATACTATTCTGTAATAGTTTTTTTTGTTGTTTTGTTTTTAATTTTTTTACTTAGTCAATGAACTCTAAGTTAATCATCTGGATTTTTTTTCAAAGGAAGAGAAAAGTATCCTTAATTTAAATTGAGATTAAGCAGATAATGACAATAATAACAAAATCTTTCTACATGAAGTGAATATTTGACAACTTAATATGTTAATTAGTATTCATAAGAAGACATCCTTATCCAGCTTCTATAAAAAGGACTTTATGATCACGGGGTGGGGGGTGGAGAGGACAAAGGATTAATTTTGAAGATTCATTATTTCAATGAAGAGCAGCCCTTCAGCAATTCAAACTAATAACCAGTTAAAATTACTCCTTTAGCTGTATTCAGCAAATGGATATAACTGTATCCAACACTTCCTTTTATTAAGTTCTTCCTGATAAATTTGTCTCAAACCTTGCTCTCCATACATGATTAGCAAAACAAACACTATTCTGAAAATCTTTCAATTCTTTCTATATTATGATCCTGAAAATGGTAAAGAAGAAGGTTAGGAATACCTTTCAATAAAGGCATGAATTTTTGGCAAGAAGGCATCGCCTCTCCAAGTCCAGAGGGCAGTTTAAGATCACACATATTCTTGTGCTTCAGTGGAGAGTGAAAGTCCAAAAGATTCTACATGACCTTTTGAGATTTTCTTTCACTTTTAATAATCTTCCAATTATTTTTACCTATATTCTCATATGGGGCTTGCCTGATGGCTCAGATAGTAATAATTCGCCTGCAATGCAGGAGACCTGGGTTCAGTCCCTGGGTCAGGAAGATTCCCCTGAAGAAGGAAATGTCTAGGCACTCCAGTATTTTTGCCTGGAAAGTTGCATTGACAGAGGAGCCTGGCAGGCTAGAGTTCATGGAGTCACAAAGATTCAGACATGACTGAGCAAGTAACACTTACGGTCTCATATAAGGGACGGATAATGTTTTACCATTTAATAGCTCATTGAATGTACAGTTTGAGCATTTAAACTAACCTATGTAAGAAGCAGGGCTTCCCTGGTGTCTTATCAGTAAAGAAGCTGCCTGCAATGCAGGAGTCACAGGAGATGCAGGTTCTGTCCCTGGGTTGGTAAGATCCCTTGGAGGAGGCAACCTACTCCAGTATTCTTGCCTGGAGAATCCCATAGAAAGAGGAGTCTGGTAGGCTACAGTCCACAGAGTCACAGAGAGTTGTACTCAACTGAAGCAACTTACCACCTACACATGCATGTAAGAAGCATCCTCTTAAAAGTTTAACCTTATTGCTAACTACAAGCACTATATTTTACAGCAGATTTCAGGACCTTACCATCTTGTATCCTATAACTTTACACCCTACCCCTCTCCCTCCATCCTCTGTTAACCACCACTCTATTGTCTATTTCTACAGGTCTGACCATTTTAGATGACTCCTATAAGCATAATCATTCAGTATTTTCCCTTCTGTGACTGATTTAACTCATTTAGCAAATGTCTTCCAGGTCAATCCATATTATTATAAATGACATGATTTCCTTCTCTTTTAAGGTTAAATAAATTCCATTTTTCTTATCCATGCATTTGTCAATGGACATTTGGATTATTTCCATATCTTGGCTATTGTGAATAATGCTATAATAAACACAGACACCTCTTCAAGATCTTGACTTCATTTTTTTTTTTAGTATATACCCAGAAGTGGCATTGCTGGATCACATGATAATTTTATTTCTAATTTTTTTAGAACCTCCACACTGTTCTTCCAGTGGCTGCACCATTTCACATTCTCATCAATACTGCACAAAAATTCTAACTTCTCTATAACCTCATCAATATTTCTTTCATTTTGCTTTCTTGATAATAGTTATCCTAACAGGTATGAGATGATACCTCACCTGGTCTTGATTTGCATTTCCCTGATATTTAGTGAAAAAGTTGGCTTAAAGCTCAACATTCAGAAAACTAAGATCATGGCATCTGGTCCCATCACTTCATGGCAAATAGATGGGGAAACAGTGGAAACAGTGACAGAGGTTATTTTGGGGGGCTCCAAAATCACTGCAGATGATGACTGCAGCCATGAAATTAAAAGACGCTTGCTCCTTGGAAGAAAAGTTATGACCAACCTAGACAGCATACTAAAAAGCAGAGATATTACTTTGCCGACAAAGGTCCATCTAGTCAAGGCTACAGTTTTTCCAGTAGTCATGTATGGATGTGAGAGTTGGACTATAAAGAAAGCTGAGTGCCAAGGAACTGACGCTTTTGAACTGTGGTATTGGAGAAGACTCTTGAGAGTCCCTTGGATTGCAAGGAGATTCAACCAGTCCATTCTAAAGGAAATCAGTCCTAAATATTCATTGAAAGGACTGATGCTGAAGCTGAAACTGCAATACTTTGGCCACCTGATGCAAAGAGCTGACTCATTTGAAAAGAACCTGATGCTGGGAAAGATTGAGGGTGGAAGGAGAAAGGGATGAGAGGATGAGATGGTTGGATGGCATCACCGACTCGATGGATGTGAATGTGAGTAAACTCCAGGAGTTGGTGATGGACAGGGAGGCCTGGCGTGCTGCAGTCCATGGGGTCACAGAGAGTAGGACACGACTGAGCGACTGAACTGAACTGAACTGAACTCACGTTCAGTGATGTTCTCTAATATCTGTAGGTTTTGTATTCTTCTTTGGAAAAATATCTATATAAGTCCTTTTCTTTTTTATTTTAGATCAGGTTATTTGTTTTTTGTTTTGTTTTTTTTTTTTTTTTTTTTGCTTTTGAGTTGCACAAGGTCCTTATGTATTTTGAAAATTAATTCCTAGCCAGTTATATGATTTGCAAATTTACTTCCCCCATCCATAGATTGTCTTTTCATGTTATTATTTCTTTTACTGTATGGAACCTTTACATCTGAAGTAGTCTTTTTCATCTAGTTTTGCACTGGTGTCATATCCAAGAAATCATTGTGAAGACCAGTGTTAAGAAGTTTTCCCTGTTTTCTTCAAGGTTTTATGATTTCCAGTTTTAAGTCTTTAATACATTTTGAGTTAATATTTCCTTGACCATTAACCCTTGATCAGATCTTTCAGCTGGACACAAAATAAAATATTTCCTTTTGTTATGGCAACTAAATTGACATTTGCCAAAACACCACAGAGAACATAGAAATCTATTTTTTTTTTCTTTATTCTCTACTTGCTGAACTAACTAGTAAATAGGCAGAATTAGTGATTAAGTTACATGTTTAATAAATAGCAAAATAAGGTTCTTGTCCTCAGGGTAGATTTGGGTCACTTTCATGATAGAGGCCTGGTAAATTTTCAAGGTGTCAAACGACCATATCCAGCTTCCAGGGTGATAAAAATACAGCATTTTCAACTTTTGTTTGTCCGCAAGTTGGTTTATAAACACAATATGTGTAGAAGACAAATATTACACAATTCTCTGTGACACTTTAACCAACCTTTAACACAAGTACCAATTAGTTGAAATTTGTATTTTCCTGTGTTTACTCCCATTAACTGAGAAATTATACTTGCACATTCCACTAGTCCTTGTACAAACAAATTATGTTAAATGTTGGTTACAGAAGCATTGTATGGAAATAGAAATTCTAAATTTCATAAATTCTATTTGTAACACATCTTGAGAAGAGTTTAGTGAGCTTACCATGCTCTATTGAACCATATCATTATTGAAATTCAGTAGAATGAAGGTTTAGAACTTGAGTTAGAAAGTTTATATATTTTAAGCCAATAAGATATTTATGTAAAGATTTTCCTCATTCCAGCTGCTAGATTATTTTTATATTCTAGGTACAACTTTGCATTTATGCTCCAGATAAAACCATGCTTTCAAAGCTAATCTCAAAAATTCAGTTATAGTTTTCATTGTAACAAAACTCAAAAAACGGTTCTATTGTCTGAGAGAGGAGTAGTTATTTGTTGGTTGGGTAGAGGTTTGAGAGAGCTGTATGTAAAATCTCCAGCACTTATATTTATTTATGGGAGGAGTTAAAAATAAAACTGGCCACCAAAAATCTGTACCCACTGAATATATCATATCTCATACTTTAAGAGTATTCTGTTAGTACTGATGTTCATGAAGGAAACAGAAGTGCAGGCAAAGAAGCTAAAAGAAAGCATGATGACTGGATACAAACTCTGACCCTTGTTTTTTTACTCATAGGAGACAAGTTTTAATTCTAGCTGATCTAAACAATGTGAGGTTGAAAAATATTCAATTTAGAATCCTAAAAAATATTTCAAAAAGAAATAAAGCAGAAAGGAAGAAAACTGAAGTTTGGGGGAGTAATTATGAAAGCCAAGGCATACACCAAGGACAGTGGATGCATTCAGAAAGAGTTCCTCACATCCTTCCCTGTGTACAAGTCCTATGACCTTGAATAGGAGCCAAGACCAAGTGGGATTAGAAATATGACATGGAGTGTCGAAGGCAGGATAGGTTAATAGATTTAGATAAATAACCATGTTCATTGACCCACAGTGAACATCAAAATGAGAGGGAGTTCTACAAGTGCATGTGTACATGTGCTAAGTTGCTTCAGCTGTGTCTGACTCTTTGAGACTCTATGGATTGTAGCCCACCAGGCTCCTCAGTCCATGGGATTCTCCAGACAAGAATACTGGAGTGGGTTGCCATGCCCTAGGTCTCCAGAGGATCTTCCCAACCCAGGGATCGAACCCATGTCTCATGTCTCCTGCATTGGCAGGCAGGCTCTTTACCACTAATGCCATCTAAGTAGAATCCTTTTATTCTTAGTTCTCACAACTGTATTCTCTAAGGATAACTAAAAAATATAACAAAGGTGATAAACTAAATTTTAGCTTAAATAAACATACAGTAGAAGACTGGAAAATGAGACCCGCTAAGAAAGCTTTACAAGAAAAAAGTCTGTAGGCTTTTAAAGAAGACTTGAAATTACCAGGGAAATGATTCATTTAAGACAAATATCGCTCAAACACTCCCGCCTTTTAAGTAAAAATGAAGCCCTGAGTGACACACTGCCAGAGTCATTTAAAAAGATGCCTCGAGTATAACATTACTTCTGGCCAAAGACCATGAAAATTGCCATCTGTTTTGCATTTGTTTTCATCTCTGGGACCAAATTCTGGACTATTGACTCCAATTTCAGTTAGAGTTTTGGTTTTCTTTTTTTTTTTTAATTTTTTTATTATTATTATTATTATATTTTTTTGGTTTTCTATGTCTTCAACACTCCCTTGTTGACTCTATGTATCTTAGCTTTCCTGTACAATTTTAGTTCTTTTTTCTTCATTTTTCACTTCACTGGTTGCCTTGGCTGAGAACTTTCCAATTTAACTCTCAGGCCTAAGAAACCCCAACTTCAGTGTATGCGGATCCCAGCTTCTGACAAAGAGAAGGAACAGAGATTCTTAAAATGATACATTTGAAAGAAGGCAACACAAGAGATGTGCATTTGGGAAGAAGAGAATTCAGCAAGGGTTCTATCTTCACCTACTCAGCTACCAATAGAGTGACCATATATATCTTATTACCCAAGCGGGGACACTTTTGAGAAGAAAAAAAAGAGAAGCACTAACTAAACAGGACTCCAGACAGGACATATATGGAGAGACTTCTAGAACAAACTGGGAACCTATGGTCACCTTATTTCTAAATGAATCCTAAGATCACACCAATTACTCCAGAAACAAAAACCAAGTTGGTGGGAAGGAATTGCAGAGAATAACCTACTGCCGTTGCCAAGGATTTACATAGAGTTCAGTATGATCTCGGACTTTAAAACTTCCTTGGTAGAAATAGGGGGTAGGTGCAATGAATTGGGAGATTGGGACTGACATATATACACTATTGGTACTATGTATAAAACAGAAAACTAATGAGAACCTACTGTATAGCTCAGGGAACTCTATTCAGTGCTTTTTGGTGACCAAAACGGGAAAGAAATCTAAAAAAGAGGGGATATATGTATACATATAACTGATTAAATTTTCTGTGCAGTAGAAACTTATACAACATTGAAGTAACTATACTTCAATAAAAACTTTAAAAAATGAAATTACAAAAAAAAAATGTTTCATGGTGATTTGGTCTTCAAATACTTGCAAAGGGGAGGCACACAATTGCCAAAAGTTTAGGGCTTAAGTTAAGAGAAATGTAATAAATTCCAAGAATGGAATTCAAGTCACTTGAGACACAGAGATCTTTGAGACATGAATTAATCTCTAAATTCAACTGCAGATTACGCATAATAAAAATGCATTTTATAACAACATAAGCGTATCTCACGTGAATCTACATGTTTCATACAATAAAGCATAAAAGAAAAGTTGCTTTTAGAAGTTATGAGAGGCATTATTGAAAATGGAAGACCCTTGTGATATTTCAAAATTTCTCCTTCACTAGTTTTAAATCACTGATGGGCTGTGTCTACTGGCAGCACTGACAAATCATGATGTTTCCTGTAGGCCAGATGTTGAAGTAATACAGAAAAATGGATATGTCAGTGTTAATTCCTAAAGCTACAATAATGAGAGAAACTCGTTTCTCATGATTTGAGCTTCCTGCCATTGCTGCTAATATCAGTAGACTGTTTTTCAGTTTTCTTATGACATTCAGCTAAATCTACATGTAAATCTATTGCTGATTCATGTCAATGTATGACAAAACCCACTGAAAAAATAAATAAATTAAAAAAAATAAAAAAATAAAAAAAATAAAAACTAGATTACAACACTCTGACAAGAAAGGCTTTTCACAGTTTGTCAAATAGTTTTATTTTTAAGTTTTTCCCCTAAAGCGCCTATTTAGTGAAACTCAATTTTCATCAAGATAAGCCACATGATATCATTGCATTTAGTAAATATCCATGGCAAGTGGAACTTCTTCTTATTCCTTGAATAAGAGGAATGTAATTTTGTCTCCATGAATGTAAGTTTGATGTGGTGCCTAAAGCAGGGAAATTTTCCTCTGTCCTGACACTCAGGCTCATTTTTGCTTCCTACATTAAGAGTTCATTTTGGGCACCATTTATGTCCCTGACTTTCCTTCCCCGTGTAACAACTAGAGAAGAACACAACATCACCTTAGTAAAACTAAGGCTTCTCTTGTGGCTTGGCTGGTAAAGAATCTGCCTGCAATGTAGGAGACTTCGGTTCAATCCTTGGGTTGAGAAGATCCCCTGAAGAAGGAAAGGCTTCCCACTCCAGTATTCTGGCCTGGAGAATTCTATGGACTGTATCATCCATGGGGTTGCAAAGAGTTGGACATGACTAAGTGACTTTCACTTCACTTAGTAAAACTATAGAACGTGCAGTCAGAGTGTCTATATTAAGTACACACTAGTTGTTCAGCAGTCCTGTGTGTAGGAACCTACACAGTAGGTTCCTACAGTCCTGTGTTTTCAGCCTCTCTGACATTCTCCTAGTGGCTTAAGTTTGAAGAGTTAGACCCATCATTACCATTCTCTCTCCTTTAGCTTTTATACCTATTGAATCTCCAAGTCTCTTCGAAATAATATTCAAATGTGTTTTCTATCATTTTTTCTCCTCTCTTAATGAAATCCTCCTTGTTCTAAAACACACATCATAAATGTCTTGTAAGTGTAGACATCCTGTTTTCATTCTCTATAAGGAATATAGTACCTTTAGACAGGCACCTGCTCAAATGTGGACTCTATTTGGGTTTCTGACCAAAGAGCATTCTCTACTGTTATAAACAATGGAAGAGTGTTTCTTTGCCTCAGCTAGATTTGAGAAAAGAAGAGAGTGGAAAGGAGAAGGGAGTAAAGAAGGATTATCCTTACATATGCCCTAATAATTTTGACCCTATTTTCAGAGGCCACAAGAAGTAGTCTTCAGTCCAAAGTAGTCTTTGCTCATTTATCACCTAAAACAGATGGCTAGGAGAACAGAGTAACTCTGGAAATAATTCATCAAAGTGCTATTTATGGGGTCTGAAATGTGTGTCTTGATTTTCTTCCTCTATGCTTTTCAAGGGATTATATTTTGTCAATTGAACAACAGTTTTTATAAAAGGCATTAAACAGCTATTCTAATGAGGCACTTTTTTTGCAAAACAATGGAAATCTTTTACAGATGTGTGATACTTCTCCAAAATACCGTTAACTCTCTCATCTTACATTCATCAATCAATAAACACTTGTTGGCCATCTGCTTTGGGTGAAACACTATGTTTGACACTATGTAGACAGTGATATTGGAGAAAGAAATGGCAACCCACTCCATATTCTTGCCTGGGAGATCCCATGGACAGAGGAGCCTGGAGGGCCTCCTTCCTTGAGGTTGCAAAGGGTCAGACACTACTTAGAAATTAATCACTCATACAGGTAGGGATATATGACACAGACACGGATCTTAAGTCTAGGGACGGAAAGAGTTAATAATCATCTAAGTGTGTGAGTACAAACTAAGAAGAATGCTAAATGTAAAATTAGTAAGGGAGAACAGAACAAATGGTACTTTGAGGATGTACCATTTAAAGTCAGGCTGAACTCATGAGAAGTCTTATGAGGATTTGACAGGAGAGCATACCCAGCAAAAGGAACAGTGCGTGCTTCTAAAATGGGAAAGGAAAAAAATAAAATAATATAAAATGGGAAAGGATGTGTGTGATGTACTGCAATGAGGCCAATTAAGATTGTGTACAGTGATCAGGGTAGACAAGCGAGATTAAGTGGAAGAAACACTCAGGATGTTTAGGTCACCCTAAATGCTGGATTTTGTTCTCAGTACAATGAGAAGCCAAGGAAGAATTTTAAACAGGGGTAATATGATCTGATTTCATCTTCAAAGGGCTTCCCCAGTGGCTAAGACAGTGATGAATCTGCCTGCAATGCAAGAGACCTGGTCCAGATCCCCTGGAGAAGGGAATGACAACCCACTCCAGTATTCTTGCCTGGAGAATCCCATAGACAGAGGAGCCTGGCAGGTTATGGTCCATGGGGTCGCAAAGAGTAGGACATGACTGAGACCCTAACACTCAGCTTCAAAAGATCACTTAAGCTGTTATTTGGAAAACTGACTGGAGATAGAGAAAAGTAGGAAACCAACTGGGAGGCTCTTTGACTGTTCCTTATGAGAATAGATGCCTGCCTAGTTTTGTGTCGTGGCAGAGACAGAGAAAAATGGCTAGTACTGAGGTAGAATCAAGGAATACCTCTGGCTCCTCACTTGAATAACACAATGGATGATCTTCTGATTCCCCGGATATATAATATTAGAATAGGTGCTTGGGGGAGGAGGTAGAAAGGTGAGATTTTAATCATAAGTACTTGTGAAGTAGCTTTGACAGCAATGGCTTTGAAGTGGCTTTGAAGGCATCCAATGCTAAGGTGACCTCAATAATAAAGGTCTGTATGGGAGTTCCAAATTTAGGATACATGAGCCCATGAATATCACTTAAAAGAACTGGGGATAGACAAGATTTACCAGGGAGAGTATATACAGAATAAATAGCAGCTCAGAAAAATGGAGGACCCAAGGAATTAAGCAACAAAGCACTTTAACACTTAAGTATCAGATGAGAAAAGATAAACTGGCAAAGGGATAAAAAAGGAATTTTTAAAGAAAGAAAAAGAAAACCAATAGAAAAAGGATGTGTTTCAAGGAGAATGAAGTGGTGAACTCTATCAGATGCTGCTAGACAGTCAAGAAAGATGAGGACACTTTGACTTAACTCATATGTGAAACATAAAAATGAAAAAACAAAAACAAATCAAATGAACACACAAAACAAAAGCTAATTTTTTGTTTAGCTGAAAAACAAAAAATTGACAGACACAAATAACAGATTGGTGGTTACCAAAGTGATGATAACAGAAGCCAGAAGGAGGCAAGTTGGGAAGTGAATTCAGGTTGGCAACTTAGAAATAGATGAATAGACAATACTTCCAAGAAGCTTGACTATACAGACATTTCTCCAAAGAAGACATACAGATGGCTAACAAACACATGAAAAGATGCTCAACATCACTCATTATTAGAGAAATGCAAATCAAAACCACAATGAGGTACCATTACACACCAGTCAGGATGGCTGCTATCCAAAAGTCTACAAGCAATAAATGCTGGAGAGGGTGTGGAGAAAAGGGAACCCTCTTACACTGTTGGTGGGAATACAAACTAGTACAGCCACTATGGAAAACAGTGTGGAGATTTCTTAAAAAACTGGAAATAGAACTGCCATATGACCCAGCAATCCCACTTCTGGGCATACACACCAAGGAAAGCAGATCTGAAAGAGACACGTGTACCCCAATGTTCATCGCAGCACTGTTTATAATAGCCAGGACATGGAAGCAACCTAGATGCCCATCAGCAGATGAATGGATAAGGAAGCTGTGGTACATATACACCATGGAATATTACTCAGCCATTAAAAAGAATTCATTTGAATCAGTTCTAATGAGATGGATGAAACTGGAGCCCATTATACAGAGTGAAGTAAGCCAGAAAGATAAAGAACATTACAGCATACTAACACATATATATGGAATTTAGAAAGATGATAACGATAACCCTATATGCAAAACAGAAAAAGAGACACGGAAGTACAGAACAGACTTTTGAACTCTGTGAGAGAAGGTGAGGGTGGGATGTTTTGAAAGAACAGCATGTATATTATCTATGGTGAAACAGATCACCAGCCCAGGTGGGATGCATGAGACAAGTGCTCGGGCCTGGTGCACTGGGAAGACCCAGAGGAATTGGATGGAGAGGGAGGTGGGAGGGGGGATCGGGATGGGGAATACGTGTAACTCTATGGCTGATTCATATCAATGTATGACAAAACCCACTGAAATGTTGTGAAGTAATTAGCCTCCAACTATTAAAAAAAAAAACTTACTGGAGAAATGGAGAAAAGAGCTGAAGGGTGATGAAAAAGCTGAGATCCTTCTATAAGATGCTGGTGTTGATCATACATGTGTGGTGAAAATAATTCAGTCAAGAAAATATGATAAGTCAAAAGTGAGAGGAAATAGATGAAAGAGAAGAGTATTTTTGAAGGCAGGACTGGATCAGACCAATCCAGGGCAGTCCTTGATAAATGCAAGGACTAGTTCTGGGCAGGAGGAAGGACTTCCCTGCAATTAGGGGAGGAGAAAGGAGTGGGAGGCATATTATTGACAGAATGCCTTTGGAGGTCCCACTAGGTGGGCTCACCTTTCTTGAGGACAATGAAATAGTCACCTCCTGAGATTGGGGAAAGTGAGAAGGAGTATAAGGAGCAAAGAAAGGTTGTAAAATCACCATGAAAACCAGTGAAGACTGGTCTTTCAACAAAAAAGGAAACTAAGAATTCAATAAAATATCCCTGTGCCTCATGCTGTTTTGAAAAGTAAATAGGTTTAAATAGTACCCATGGAAAATTCAGAATGAGGTGAATGATTTTTGTTCAAAATCAATTAAGGGATACAGAGAGTATTTGTATAAGCCTACAGTGCAAGCACCAGGATATCCATCATCCTTAGTCCCTTGGTCAGAGTCAGTGTTTACCGTAAAGGACCACAGTGAGAATGGAACTGTGCTGCTGCCTTGTCTCCCCCATTTGCAAGGAAAATTTAATAGGCAATTCTCTTTCAACATGCCTTTAAATTGCACTCATAGAATGTCATTCTTATCTGATTTTTAAGAAGAATTTTACATATTATTAAAACTATAAAAGAATTCATAGCTGTTACAACATTTCCATAGATAAAGAAGTTCAAGTAGTAAAAAAATAAATATTTTTACCTTACTCCAATGCCATTTTCCTGAGAAGTCAATATTATCAGTTAGGTATGAAACCATTCACATTATCTTTTATGTTTATCCAAGCATACACAAGTTACATTAGTTTGTTTTTATTTTCGAGCTTACAGTAATGCAATCATACTAATTATTGGTTCTACAATTTTTGTCAATAACCATGTGATCTTTCCAAGTCAATATTTACAAACATAAAATTATTTACAATGATTGTGTAGTATCCTATAGCATATGCCTTCCACATGTTACTTTAGCATTGTTTTTTTAGTGGCAAATTAGATTATGTAATAAAACAATCTGCAAAAAATTTGATCAAACCTACATCATTACATACTGGTCCTCCTCTAACATTTGCTGGCATGGGGAAAGAGTACGAGTAGAGGGTCATATATCCTATGTCTATTTGAAGTTATTAATTAAGCTAATATAAAAGCTGCTTGCTCCTTTGAAGAAAAGCATTGACAGACAGCATAATAAAAAGTAAAGACATCCCTTTGCCAACAAAGGTCCTTATGTTTCCAGTAGTCATGTACAGATGTGATTGGACCATAAAAAAGGCTGAGTGCCAAAGAATTAATGTTTTCAAACTGTGATGTTGGAGAAGACTCTTGAGAGTCTCTCGGACAGCAAGGAGATCAAACCAGTGAATCCTAAAGGAAATAAACCCTGAATATTCATTAGAATGACTGATGTGGAAGCTGAAGCTCCAATACTGTGGCCACCTGATGCAAAGATCTGACTCTTTGGAAAAAAATCCTGATGCTGGGAAAGATTGAATGTGGGAGGAGAAGGGGACGGCAGAGGATGAGATGGTTGGATGGCATCATCGACTCAACGAACATGAGTTTGAGCAAACTCCGGAAGATAGTGAAGGACAGGGAAGCCTGGTGTGCTGCAGCCCATGTGGTCACAAAGAGTCAGACACGACTGAGTGCCTGAACAAGAAAAATTAAGCTAAGAAATTGTTGTATAAGATAAATTCTATCTTCCTACTTTGACAAATGTACTCTCACAATGATCTGGAAGTCCAGCCTGAAATTTTCAACTCTTAGATGGTAATGTGCCATCTGGCCACTTGCCCACCACCTGCCCCACTTCTCAGGCCACTCTGGAGACAGCCCTATAACACAAGACCTACTGTCCTTCCCTGTGGACACTCCTGTCCTAACATCTCGCCCCACCTGCACTCTTCTTACAGACTCTCCTCCTGCGAATGGTCTCCAGTTGATCACACCTTGTGCTTAGAAATGCCGAGAGAAAACAGCCTGGGGGAAAAGCCCAATCCCAACCTAGGAGCTGACGGGTCATTCGGCAGGGAATTCTGAGCTGTGAGGATATGGAATATGATCCAGGCTGGGGGCAAAGGATCAAAGACTTCCAGACACCATGACTTATGGACCCCAGCAATTCTGAGCCCTCTGAAGAACACAGTCAGAAAAGGGGGCCCCTGTAACCCACACCGAAGGACAGTACTGATTACATAGTCATGCACTGATTTCTGTAAGATGGATCCCTAGAAGTAGAATTGATAGATAAAAGAATATGATCACGTTTTATTTGGGAAAAAACTCTACATGATGCACCAAATATTGTTAACTATTTGTATTCAACTGAAAATGCCTTTCAACCTCATAAAAGATGATTTTTTCATAATATTTTACTGAAAAATGGTTGAAAAACATCATTTCATTATTTGCATTCATATTTCCCTGAGAAGTGGTGAGATTTATATTTACATTTATAATAGTCTTTTTTATAAATTGCCTGTTAGTATTCTTTGTCTTTCTTGAGAGAAGTGTTTTTATGGTTTAGCCAACAATACTTACTCTTTCACCTTATATTTGATTAATCCCAGCATTTATCTTTGCTGATTCTCCAAAACGTTTTTAGTTGTATTACTTCTAGTATTTTCTAGTTTTCTAAGATGATCACTGACTTGTTTTTAAACTTTGCTTGTTAACTAAAGCTTTTAAAGTCATACATTTAGTTTAAGTCCCAGCTTTAACTGTGTCACACTGGTACTCATCAAATTATTCATATTTTTATAAACTTAAGTATAACATAAAATTCAATGTTCAGCTAATTTTTCATTCAGAAATTTAATTTTAAATGGGTTAATCTTTCCTAACCTGTTCACTTTTAATTGAATTATTGTGATGAATTATTGTGACCAGAGACTATGACTCGCAAAGTCCTACTTTTGGGAATTTATCATGATGGTTTTTTGTGACAGAGTACTTGGTAATTTTAGCAAACATTCTACTGGCAGAAGATCCAATGTAGATTATGGATAAGAAATGTATGTTTTTGTGCACAAGATATTAAATGTGTATACAGCATAAAAGTGTAGAAAGATTGTTGTTTCAACAAAATTCTACTTAGGATGTAAATATAAAAATTGGGTTTGTGACAGAAGAATCAGCTTAAGAGCATAACGACAGGAACAAATAAGCAGAGATCAAAGCAGCATCTGATTTTAGCATGTAAATCCGGAAGCCTATAATCAATATTCACAAACAAGCAGCATTCAGGCATTAGAGAGACTGAGCTTAGGGATCTAGAATTCTCCCAGTGAGAAAATTAGATTTCAGAGACAGGCAACACAGTTGCCAAAATGCTAGGAGTATGAGCGAGGATAGCTCCAAACAGAAAGACAGACTTGATTCTGAGTTAATAGCTGGAAACTTCTGATTTCTTCCCAATTTATACCATGATTGCTCCCAGAAAGGATGGCAGAAGTAACACAATCTTATTCACATTTCCTTGTTTGAAACCATTTTTATCTTTGAAAAGTATTGCTATATTTACTTCTACTCTGATACTTCCAGTGTGCTATTTTCCACATTTGTGCAGCATAAGACTTGATAATGAATCTCTTTAACAGAAAATCTGCTAATCTTGAATTGTGGTTTTAAACTGAGAGATGAAAATAAAGACTTGGAAAGCTGTTCAGTCACCTATATGCAGAGAACACTTTTAAGTGAAAGCACCCTAAAAATAGACTATAACAACAGGAATTTCCAAAGTGCATGGTTTTAGTTCCACACAGACCTAGATTTCAACATCATTCTGCCAGTTTGGATGATTTTCTCTTCCCAGAAATCTCCTCTGCATATTTGGCCAGTGAAAGGGACCATCTGCTATGGCATGGATGGTAAAAACACACTCCCCTCCCCCACTAAAATACACTCCTATTGAATGGTTTTCTTAGTTCAATATATCACCTCTACTTAAAGCAGCAGAGCTTATAAATAGCTATCAGTAGTTCAGAGGTCTTCAATTTGCTCAACATAATGCTAAAGAAGCCAGAATGGGACTTTTCAACATTGGCACTAAGGGCATGGATTGGGGGATTGACCATGCCTTGTTTGATGTTTAACAGCATCCCTGGTCTCTAATCTCTGATTAGCACGTCAACAGCACTGGTGACAACCAAAAATGCCTTCAGTCATCATAAATTGTACTCTGGGTGGTGTAAAATTACCCATGTTTGAGAAACACTATCCTAGAGAAACAATAGAAATGACTCTCCAGTTCTCCATTGATGGAAACGAATTAAGCTTCTGTGCTATTAGGAAGTAAACATCTTTGAAATATATGCACAATTAATCTCACTCAGAAAAGAGATTCTCCTGTATTTTTCCATATATTTTTCACAAAGAAAATTCAAACACACCTTGAATTTGAGAAAGTACAATAAAGAGCAAAATAAGGTATTTTTTTTCCTAAAATCATCATAGACCACCCAGACAAAATAGTAACTTAAATTTAACCCAAACTTTAATTTCATATGTTTGTTGAAATTCATTCTAATTTCAGAGCTTGAGAGACATATTTTTATTCTTCTTTGAACAACTTGAGATATTCCTTGGTGCCATGTTACCATTGTTGGGAATTGCTATCCTCCTCATCTCACAGTTCCTATAGACGGACAGGATGAAGGAGCCAATAGTGGCTTCAACAAAAGACACCTGTCTATTGTCTATAGTGAATTAAAAGATGCTTGCTCCTTGGAAGGAAAGCTATGACAAACATAGACAACATACTAAAAAGTCAAGACATCTCTTTGTCAACAAGTGTCTGTATAGTCAAAGCTGTGGTTTATACAGTAGTCACATGGATATGAGAGCTGAACCATAAAGAAGACTGAGTGCTGAAGAATTGATGCTTTTGAAATGTGGTGTTGGAGAAGACTCTTGAGAGTCCCTTGGACAGCAAAAAGATCAAACCAGTCAACCCTAAAGGAAATCAACCCTGAATTTTCATTGGGAGGACCTATGCGAAAGCTGAAACTCCAATACTTTGGCCACCTGATGTAAAGAGTTGACTCACTGGAAAAGATACTGATGCTGGGAAAGATTGAAGGCAAAAGGAGATGGGGATGACAGAGCATGAGATGGTTAGATAGCATCACTCACTCAATAGACATGAATGAGCAAACTCCAGGAGATCATGGATGCTACAGACCACGGGGTCACAAACAGTCAGACACAACTTAGTGACTGGACAACAAAACAACTATAATGAATATATACTTTGAGGAAATTTAGGAAGAAAATACAGCCAATCCAATCCATTTATGATTCCAGCTAACCTTTCTGTGTGTTCTGTGTGCTCAGTCGTGTCCAACTCTTTGCCACCTTGGACTATAGCCCGCCTGGTACTTTACATTGCAGTTAATTTGGAGAGCAAATACCAATGGCAACAAACCAGTTGCAGTTCACTGATACTGAAAATTCAGCTAGGGCTGATGAAATGTCAATCTTAAACAAGCAAATTGAGCTATAATTTGGCATTTTAGTAAGCAGTAAATAAATTAATAAAATTATTTAGTGCTCAGTCACTCAGTCATGTCCAGCTCTGCAAACTCATGGGCTCTACTTCTCTGGCCATAGGAATATCCCGGCAAGAATACTGGGGTGGATTGCCATTTCCTCCTCCAGGGGATCGTCCCAATCCAGGGGTGGAATCCCATCTCCTGTAGCTCCTGCATTAGCAGGTGGACCCTTTACCACTGAGCCTTTACCTAACAAGCAAAAGAAAAGTTTACACATTGAAATTGCATCAGATAGTCTAAGAAGGGAAGCCTCTTATTAAAGAAAAGATTAAATTAATGACATTAAGGGATAGAACTGAAAGGCTAAAAGAAACATAACAAACAATTGATGATAGCAGGGTAATGATATCCAACACTGCATGCTTGTGATATTCTATACAAAACCATTAATATTTCTCCTCCTCAGAGATGATTCAATCTAACAATCTTTCAAACAAGAAAAACTCTTCACTGAAGAACTGAAGGTATTTAGAGGTACTTTTTTATAACACATCCTATTCTTTAGACAAAATTTGTTCTCTCCTCTCTACAGGGTGTTATTACTTTTAATTCAGAAGCTTCAGTAAATGATCACAGCTAGTCCATCATCTCTCATAATGTCAATGTCAAGTCTTATGTGAGAATGGATTAATATTAATAACAAGCTGAAGAGAGGATATGTCAGAACTCTTGCTAACTTAAGAATTATTATACTTTCTGAATTTGTCATAATGTGACAACTAATGGATAGCTTTGACAGGTGTTTTTAATGCCAGCTATGGATGGTAATAATAAGTTAACTGTACCTGCCTTATTTTAGCACTTCATGAAAGTATACACAATACTTTTAATATAAATTTTAATCAAAATGAAATTTTCTTAAATATTTCTTGATAGTGCATTGCTCTTGATCTCAATTTCTTGAGATAATGTAAAGATCTCAGGTGTATGATAAAATGACATTGAGGGATTCCTGATACATCTCAGGAGATAAGCTAAAGGGAGAAAATATCAAGAATATATCAAGACAAAAAAGTGTATCAGAATTAAATGTAAGTGAAACAGGAGAATAAAAAGACTGATATGGAAGCAATATGAAATTCAACTGGGCTTTTCTACCAATGGATAAGGGTGTATCTGTGACTTTTATTAGGTTTAGTGGTAGTTCAGAATATAATATCTTTATAACTGCCTCAATTATTGGTATTTCTCAAATATAATACATATCCTATGATTAGGACCATAGATTGATACCATGCAAATTGAGAGATTAGGAAGAGACAAATGGAAGAAGAAAGTAACACAGAAAAAAAAAAAAAGCCTAGTAAAATAGTATGGCATAATTCTCTGTTAAAAGCATGTTTTATTCTACTCAATAAAAAAATAGAATTTGAGCTGATAAGAGACTGATTATTCTTCTGTACTCCTCCAAATAGAAAGGAAAATGGAATTTCTGAATAAGACTAAGTCACCAAGCCTTTACAACTCATAAAAAGTTACTTAAATAAAATATCGGTGATGTCATTTCCAATAAAGGCAGACTAAGTCATTGAAATCAATCTGATCAATACAAACTACCACAACAAAAAGTAGTTAATCTGTTTTTGTATTTTACATCACATCAATAATATTAAACAGCTGTAAAGTTAGGTAAATAATTTGAATTAATTGAAGAGCTTTATAAATCTTCTAAAATTTTAATCTGAAGACCTCAAAACTTTGGTAAACTACTAGAATTAACTGGAGCACATAGTAGGTTTACTGGATACAAAATAAATAATAAAATCAATTACATTTCTGTATAAAAATAACAAATGAAAAATATTAAAAAGAGACATTTTAAACTGCATCAAAAATTTTAAGTATATACAAGTAAACTTAACAATATATATGTAACACCACTCCAGGGAAAAAGATGACAAACTCTACAGAAAAATAGAAAACAAAACCTAAATATATAGATACATTCATTACTTGAAAGATTTAATTTTACCAATGTCAGTTCTATCCAAAGTAATGCAGAGAGTCAAAGAAATCTCAATCAAAATGTCAGCCTCTCTTCTTGAGGACTGGAGAGTGGACTGAAGAATTTATATAAAAATGTAAAGGCCTAAGACCCAAAACACTCCTGATGTAAAACTAGATAGGGGGTCTTAAGAAAATATCATGATGTACTTTTAAAACAAAACAGTTAAGCAGAAATAGGAAAATGAACAAACAAAACCAAATAGAGAGCCCCAAACAGGTCCATCCATATATGAACCCAGTGTGGGACGATGGTGGTGCAGCGGGGGTGGGTAAGAGATAATCTCTGCAAGAAGGGGGAAGGCAGCCTGGGTGTCTGCGAGGCAGTATCTATTGTCTCTCACCTACACTCTCTGTGAACGAAACCCTCTTGTCAATTTTCTTTCTTTGAGATTCTCCCAGTGAGAAGCACTGATGAAAACTAGAAACTTTTTTCCTTCTTCTGCATCTCCTATAACAATGACATAAATAAAATGCCCAGAAACAAGGTGATCTGTAGCTGCCGCGGGACTCAGCAGCATCAGAAGGAGGGTAAGTGTGTAGTGTCTTGTTCTGTTCCAACTTCAGCTGTTGGCAGCATAACCTTCTATTGTCTCACTGATACTAGACTGGAGGCTTCAGCAGTAAGGATATTAGGCAGCTTCCTGATCTTTGAGTAGCAACTCCTCCTCACTTTTGCTTCACTAGAGACTTCCTCCTTCTTCCTTCGGCTTCTTCAGTCCTTCCACTATTTTTGTAATTGATTCTCGAAGCAATGCTTTACTGAAGTACCTGGAATGATTTCTATTTTCCAGAATGGACACTGACACAATATTCTACAACCAAAATAAAAAAATCAATTTTAGGTGAATTAATTTCCAAAATGTTGAAAGGCCAACCTATAAAGCTTTTAGGATGTAATATAGAATAATATTTTACAACCTCAGAGAGGGAAGGATTTTTCAAAAAAGACAGAAAGAGTCTTAACCACAAAGGAAACTACTGCTAAATTCTACCTCAGTTAATGCAGAACTTCCATTTATCAAGATACCAAAAAGGAGATAAAAGGAAGAGTAAGAAAAGAGATTTCCAACACACAACTGAAAAAAAAAAAAAAAAAGCTGGCAGAAGAAATGAAGAACTTCTATGCTCCTGTACATCAATATGAAAGGGCAGAATCTCAATAGAAAAATGGGCAAATTATTTGGATGGTGTTTTATATTCACAAAAAGAAAATCCAAAGGGATACATGAATATATGGAAAGACACTCATTCACAGTTTCTAATCTCTGAGATTTTCTCCTCCTCCTCCTTCTCCCTTCATCCTTTCTCTCACTCTCATCTGGTTCCCCCTTCTCCTTCCTCTCCTTCTCAGACCTCAAGTAACTCTCTTTTTCCTTTTGCTCTTCTAAACCTTCTAACTTTTCTGCAATCTCCTATTTGAATTACTGAGAGAGGTTCTGTTCTCAAAACTGGCTCACAAGTTGAATTGCTTTGAAATGAGTTCTAATTATGTTGGGGACCAAAATTAAACATGTAAGCTTGTTAAATTATACATTTTTTAAAAATGATATTTCTGAGAAGGAGTTTAAGGTTGTGGAGTAGGAGGACACGGAGCTCAATTTCCTCCATGAAGACATCAAAAACACAGCTACATATGGAGCAATTCTCAATGAAAACAAAATGGAGACTGGAAGAAAGATTCTCCTACAACCAAGCCTGTAAAGAAAGATCTACATGGGGTTGAGTAGAAAGGAAGAAGTGATCATGTTGGGACCCATGCACCCAGGAGGGGACACAGAAGAGGAGGGTGAAATCATGAACTCAGGGATCCTCTTTGGGGAAGAAGGAGTTCAAACCACACATTGAGCACCCTAACCCTGGGTCCAGTGCTGAGAATACGAGTCCCCTTAACTGGTTTGAAATCCATGGGATTTACAGAAGGCCTGTAAGGAGCCAAGACTACACTCCTGAAGAGAGTGCACATGTGTGCTTACTCCCAGGAATAATGTGGGCGTCCCTGGTGGCTCAGATAGTAAAGAATCTGCCCGCAATGCAGGAACCCTGGATTCGATCCCTGGGCCAGGAAGAACAGCTGGATAGGGGAATGGCTACCCAATCCAGTATTCTTGCCTGGAAAATACCACGGGCTGGCAGGCTAGAGTCCATGGGGTCATAAGGAGTCAGATGCAACTGTGAGGTGGAGGAAACAGGTTGAAATTGCCTGGGGCTCTAGCCAATGCCCCATGATTGCCCTACTGGAGACTTTGACCCCCACCAAGCCACAGCTCTGGCCTCTTTGGCTGCAATTCATTTTCTCACTAGGGCAAAGGTTACCATGACCAAGGAGAGTGCACCCTTAAGGGAATGGAGCCAGCTCACATGCAGCATTGCATCTGAACCATACAGGGGCCTGTCATTGCTGGCATTTGTGGAGATGATAGATCAGGAGCTATCTGGAACTCTAGTTTTGAGTTTTGAAAAACTTAGGACACCATGAAGTCTATCTGGATTTAATTATAGCCCTTGTTCTAATATCAGATACCCTAAATATCAAATCTTGTATTGGACAAAGTATAATTTTTCTTTGCTAACCTTACATCCCTTTAAGGCTAAAGGCTTTAGCAAATGGATGCTGTCTTTATTGGAGGAGGCTTGAGGAGAGAAAATAAGCAAATCATCCAAATATTGTAACAAAGTAGAACCTCTAAAGGAATTTGTTAATCACTCGGATCAATATTTAGGGTTTGTGAGAAATAAGGACCCTCAGTAAAACCCTGATGCATTAGTGCTCAGGAGAATTGTTTTTCTTCCTAAGTGAAGGCAAAAAAGCATTAGCTAGCTTTAACAGCTGGAAATTAAAGAATGTACCATTTAAACCAATTACAGTAAAGAATTTACTTCTGGTGGGAATGTATATTAATAACACATGAGGGTTAGGAACAACAGGGTGTTGAGAGATAATAATGCTGTTTGTTGTTCAGATATCCTGGATTTTCACCCTCATCTCTTAGATTTTCTCACTGGTAAAGGGAAATATTACAGAAGCTATGCTGTGTGTGTGTGCTCAGTCATGTCCAATTCTGACTTTTTGCAACCCCATGGACTGGAGCCCCTTCATTCTTTCTGGAGCTATTTCTCCACTCTTCTCCAGTAGCATATAGGGCACCTACCAACCTGGGGAGTTCAGCTTTCAGTGTTGTTTCTTTTTGCCTTTTCATACGGTTCATGGGTTCTCACGGCAAGAATACTGACGTGGTTTGCCATTTCCTTCTCCAGTGAACTTCCCTGGTAGCTCAGATGATTTAAAAAAAAAAAAAAAGTCTGCCTACAATGTAGGAGACCCAGGTTCAATCCCTGGGTCAAAAGGTTCCCTGAAGAAGAAAATGGCAACCCACTCCAATATTCTTGTCTGAAGAATCCCATGGAGAGAGGAACCTGGTGGACTACAGTCCATGGGGTTGCAAAGAGTTGGACCAAACTGAGCAAACTTCACTCACTCACTCACTCTCCAGTGGATCACATTTCATTGGAACTCTCCACCATGAGCCATCCATCTTGGGTGGCCCTACATGACAAGGCTCACAGTTTCACTGAGTTTGACAAGGCTGTGATCCATGTAATCAGTTTGGTTCGTTCTATGTGATTGTGGTTTTCATTCTGTCTGTCTTCTGATGGATAAGGATGAGAGGCTTGTGGAAACTTCCTGATGGGAGGGACTGGCTATGGGTGAATATGGGTCTTGCTCTGATGGGTGGGGTCATGTTCAGTAAATCTTTAATTCAATTTCCTGTTGATGAGTGGGGCTGTGTTCCCTCCCTGTAGTTTGCCTGGGGCCAAAGTCCTCCTTAAAAGGACTTATGCTAGCATGCCATGACACCCAGGACTCTTGTATTCAGCGCCCCTAACCCCACAGCCAGCCCCTGTCAACTCACACCTCCACCAGAGACTCCTGGACACTCACAGGCAAATCTAGCTCATTCTATTGTGGAGTCACTGCTCCTTTCTCCTGGGCCCTGGGGCACACAAGGTTTTGTTTGTACCCTCTAAGAGTCTGTTTTTCCAGTCCTATGGAAGTTCTGTAATCAAATGCCACTGGCCTTCAAAATCAAATTCCCTGGGAGTTCTTAGTCCCTTTGCTGGATCCCCAGGTTGGGAAATCTGTTGTGGGTCCTAGAATCTTTGCAACAGTGTGAGAACTTCTTTGGTATAATTGTTCTCCAGTTTGTGGATCATCTGCTCAGCAGCTCTATGGTGGGGTTAATGGCAAACTCCTCGAAGAGGACTTCTGCCACACACTGCACCTCCCAGAGTGCTGCAGCCAGAGCCCCTGTACCTGCTGCAAGCCATTGTTGATCTGTGCCTCCTCAGGAGACACTCAGACACTTGAAGGTCCATAATCAAGGTAAATTGGAACTGGTGAAACAGGAGATGGCAAGAGTGAACATTGACATAGGAATCAGTGAACTAAAATGGACTGGAATGGGCAAATTTAATTCAGATGGCCATTATATCTGTTACTGTGGGAAAGAATCCCTTAGAAGAAATTGAGTAGCCCTCAGAGTCAACAAGAGTCCAAAATGCAATACTTGGGTACAATCTCAAAAACGACAGAATGATCTCTGTTCATTTCCAAGGCAAACCAATCAATATCACAGTAATCTAACTCTATGCCCCATCCACTAATGCCAAAGAAGCTCAAGCTGAATGGTTTTGTGAAGACCTACAAGGCCTTCTAGAACTAATGCCAAAAAAGGTGTTCTTTTCATCATAGGGGACTGCAGTGCAAAAGTAGGTAGTCAAGAAATACCTGGAGTAACAGGCAATTTTGGCCTTGGAGTACAGAATGAAGCAGGAAAAAGACTAGCAGAGTTTAGCCAAGAGAGTGCAAGGGTCATGGCAAATACCGTCTTCCAACAACACAAGAGAAGACTCTACACGTGGACATCACCAGTTGGTCAATACCAAAATCAGATTGATTATATTCTTTGCAGTCAAGGATGGAGAAGCTCTATACAGTCAGCAAAAAAAAAAAAAAAGACTGGGAGTTGACTGTGGCTCAGATATGAACTCCTAATAGAAATATTCAGACTTAAATTGAAGAAACTAGGGAAAACCACTAGATCATTCAGGTATGGCCTAAATCAAATGCCTTAGAATTATGCAGTGGAAGTGACAGATAGATTCAAGAGATTAGATCCGATAGACAGAGTGTCTGAAGAACTATGGATGGAGGTTCAATACATTGTACAGGAGGCAGTGATCAAAACCATCCTGAAGAAAAAGAAGTGCAAAAAGGCAAAATGGTTGTCTGAGGAGGCGTTACAAATAGCTGTGAAAAGAAGAGAAGTGAAAGGCAAAGGACAAAAAGGAAGATATATCCATCTGAATGTAGAGTTCCAAAGATGGACAAGGAGAGAAAAGAAAGCCTTCCTCAGTGATCAGTGCAAAGAAATAGAGGAAAACAATAATGGGAAAGACTAGAGATCTCTTTAAGAATATCAGAGATACCAAGGGAATATTTCTTGCAAAGATGGGCACAATAAAAGACAGAAACTGTATGGACCTAACAGAAGCAGAAGCGACTAAGAGGAGTGGCAAAAATACACAGAAGAACTACACAAAAAGATCTTCATGGCCCAGATAATCACAATGGTGTGATCACTCACCTGAAGCCAGACATCCTGGAGTGCAAAGTCAAGTGAGCCTAAAGAAGCATCACTACGAACAAAGCTAGTGGAGGTAATGGAATTTCAGCTGAGTTATTTCAAATTCTAAAAGATGATGCTGTGAAAGTGCTGCACTTAATATGCCAGCAAATCTGGAAAACTCAGCAGTGGCCACAGGATTGGAAAAGATTAATTTTCACCTCAATCCCAAAGAAAGGCAATGCCAAAGAATGTTCAAAACACCTCACAATTGCACTCATCCTGAACGATAGCAAACTAATGCTCAAAAACCTCCAAGATAGGCTTCAATAGTACATGAACCAAGAACTTCCAAATGTTCAAGCTGATTTACAAAAGGTAGAGGAACCAGAGATCAAATTGCCAACATCTGCTGGATCATAGTAAAAGCAACAGAATTCCAGAAAAAAACATCTATTACTGCTTCATTGACTATGCCAAAGCCTTTGACTGTGTGGATCACAATAAACTGTGGAAAATTCTTAAAGTGATGGGAATACCAGACCATCTTACCTGCCTCCTGAGAAACCTGTATGCAGGTCATGAAGCAACAGTTAGAACTGGACATGGAACAATGAACTGGTCCCAAATTGGGAAAGGTATTTGTCAAGGCTGTATATTATCACCCTGCTTATTTAATTTATATGCAGAGTACATCATGCAAAATGTCAAGCTGGATGAATCACAAGCTGGAATCAGGATTGCCGGGAAAAATATCAATGACCTCAGATATGCAGATGACACCACCCTTATGGCAGAAAGAGAAGAACTAAAGAGCCTCTTGATATAAATGAAAGAAGAGAGTGAAAAAGTTGGCTTAAAACTCAACATTCAAAAACGAAGATCGTGGCATCTGGTCCCATCATTTCACAGCAAATAAATGGGGAAACAATGGACACAGTGACAGATTGTTTTCTTGGGCTCCAAAATCACTGCAGATGGTGACTGCAGCCATGAAATTAAAAGACGCTTACTCCTTGAAAGAAAAGCTATGACAAACCCAGACAGCATATTAAAAACTAGAGACATTACTTTGCCAACAAAGTGTCTAGTCAAAGGCATGGTTTTTCCAGTAGTCATGTATGGATGATGGAGTTGGATCATAAAGAAAGCTGAGTGCTGAAGAATTAATGCTTCTGAACTGTGCTGTTGAAGAAGACTCTTGAGAGTCCCTTGGACAGCAAGGAGATCAAACCAGTCAATTCTGAAAGAAATCAGTTCTGGATGTTTGTTGGAATGACTGATGCTGAAGCTGAAGCTCCAATAATTTGACCACCTGATGCAAAGAACTGACTCATTGGAAAAGACCCTGATGCTGGGAAAGATTGAAGGCAGGAGAAGGGGACGCGGAGGATAAAATGGTTGGACGGCATCACTGACCCGATGGACAATAGTTTAAGCAAGCTCCAGGAGATAGTGATGGACAGGGAAAGCCTGGCATGCTGCAGTCCATGGGGTCTCAAAGAGTTGGACGCGACTGAGCAACTGAACTGAACTGAACTGAACTGGGCCCCACCAGGACTTCTGTCCTTCGAATTTTGCAAGAATACTAGAGTGGGTTGACATTTCCTTCTTCAGGGTATTTTTCTGACCCAGGGATCGAACCCACGTCTCCTGCATCTCCTGCACTGGAGGCATATTCTTTATCACTGCGCCACCTGTGTGCATTACAGAAGCTAGTACACGGATAATAAGTCAATAAAACTTGCAATTTTCTATTATGGGCTTTGTTCCTTAAATGGTTTCTTTACTTATGGATATTGATTAATTCCGGGAAGAGGCTTTGAGGGATCTATTTGAATTGTAATAAGAGATGTGCTGCAAATTTTGCCAAAATCAGTTGAATATTTTGCCCCTAAGGAAAGTGGTAGCCATAACAATAGGGACATATGATCAATGTTCTCAGAATTTGTTCTAGCACCATCATCAAAGACAAAACAAATAAAATATATCTAAGAGTCATTTAATTCTCCTGGTGGTTACTTCACTGATTAGTGTCAAATTCTAGAAATAATTTTTTTTTTTTTTGAGAGAGAAAGTAAATCTGGCATGATACTCCTCTTAGAATTCTCAGTTTAATAAATTGATAGGAGTAGAGAAAGAAGAAAAGGGTGTATATCTCTCAAAGGGCCTAAACAAAAAGGAATATGTTCAGAGAGGATCCTCTTAAATTTCATTAAGGATCCCACTATTTAAACTATTTGAGTACTCTGAGGCAGGAGCTGCTTTATAGCAGTGGGGCTGACCACCAAGAGTGTAGCTGCTCTGTCAATTAGGACTGGATGAGATTCACCTACAATCTGGAGAAATGTGCTCCAAGCCAATTAAGCAGGAGGATTGGAAAGAACCCCTGTAGCTCTTCAGAACCCCATTATTAAGAATTAGAAGGATATGTGAAAGGCTAGTTAGAGGATTGAAAGCAGTAAAGTGCTTAAATTTGTAACAATCTCTTTTCCAATGTTCTGGATTTTTATAATTATAGCAGAAACTAAGAGAGCTTTGGTTTCATATATAGCCTTCATTTGTTGAAGTTGAAGATTAAGAATTTAGGTGGTCTTCCTTTGCAGCAACTCATCAAGAGTGTGAGAGAGATGCTTTGCCAGGGAAATCAGGAATGGACCTAGTTTCCCACCTCATCCTGGTTCTTTCTGTCCCTGTTCAGTCCATTAATGGGCCTCCCTGGTGGCCTAGCAGTAAAGAATACACCTGCAACACAGGAGAAGCAGGTTCAATCCCTGGGTTGGGAAGAGCCCCTGGAGGAGGAAAGGCTATCCACTCCAGGATTCTTGGTGAATCCTATGGACAGAGGAGCCTGGTGGGCTATAGTCCATAGGGCCGCAGAGAGTTGGACACAACTGAAGTGACTTAGCATGCACGCATGCAGTCTATTAATAAACATAGAGTTAAAGCTACTTGAGTGAAATCAACATCTGAAGATAGATCAGGATTTTCTTTAAAATCTATCTGAAGTCAAATGTAATAATCATGAACAGATTCATTAGATTTTTGTGTGCAATCCTGAATATTGTTCCAGTCAATGGGCTCTGGAAAAGTCCTAGGAATTGCTCAGGGAAGTCACCTAGCAATTTCTTAAGCCTGATTGTGTAATAAGTTAGCAGACTGGTCTCCCCGTTATAACTTTAGAAACCTTTTTAGAATTTTCCTAATTAGCAATTTTTATCCAATATTGGACCTGGCCCTCACCAACAGCACATGAAGTAACTGATATAAGTGAGAGAATCCAAGGTGAAAAGTTTGAAGGACTATATTAAATTCCTCAGCAAATTTGTGAAGATCTTCAGCTACTTTGGGAAAATCTTTGATTATGGTTTGAAGTTCAGCTTTAGTCTAGTGAATATAAGAAATCAAGGGTTTAGCTTCTGGATCTTCAGACAGTTTAGTTTTAAAGGGACAGTTTCTGAAACTCTGGGAGGAGTGTCAGAGAAAAGGAGTTTGGCAAGAGAATTAGTATGGGGGGATTGACTGTATAGAGGAGGCACAGGCGACATAGAAGTGAAGGAAGAAGATGGTGTGGGAGGTGACGTTTGATCATGAGGAGCTGAGGGAGAGAGACAAGATGGCGCCAGAGGTGGATCCTGAGATAATGAAGCCAAGGAGGAGGACCTGAGGCTTTGGGGCCATTCTATCTTTCTTTAATCATCTGTGTGCCTCAGTTAATCTTAAAGCCTTATTTTGTAGAGAGGCAATTTCAGAATTTTTATAACATTGGGAACCAAGTGAAATTAGCATTCCTTTCAATTCTGGAAATTTTTGAGCTACTGTTGTCCAATCTAGTTTTAAGAAACTAAAATTTTGGAATTTCAGAATTCCCCATAATGGCCACTGATATTCTAAATTGCCTTTAGTCAGATCAATCCATTTCATTAGAAACATGCACAAAGAAAGACTGGTTTTTAAATATAAAATCAGCTGGAGTCCTTGCAGGAGGTGCACTCTCCAAAAACTTAGATAACTGGGATCCTATCTCTAAGGGGTTTTCCTGTAGAGTAAAGAACAATTTCAAACAGCTTAAACAACTTTCAGCACAAACTGTTCAGTTCAAACAACTTGCAAGCTAATCCCAGTCAGCCCTATGGAGACACCTTGGTCCCAGAAAAGGCCAGTCTCCAGAGCTCCGCTTGGAAATAAATAAACTGAAGGCTGAAAATCTGGCACATTTTCAAAGAAATAGCCTCTGTTCCCAAAGGAATGAGCTGAAAGTCTGATCCTCAAATCAGACTGAAATGCCAAAGGAGTCTTCACTCACAAAACAAGGCCTTAACAGGAAAGACAAAACTTTAAAATAGATCCTGAATAAAACCCGGAGAACCTCAAACACAAAGAGGGCATGGATTCAGATCCAGAAAAAAAGATGCACCTTCAACCTCAGGGCCAGCGAAAGAAAAGTCAGTGACTTTGGTCTCAAGGTGGCTACTGCATCTGTTTCCTCACCCGTTCCAGAACCAGCTCTGGCATCTTCTCTGGCCCCCTTGTAGGCCACCAAGATGTTCACCTAAAACAAAAAGGCTGCCATATATTTCTCCAGCAAATATGAGTTTATTCGGAATGCACAGAGAATTACAAATCAGGGTCTGCCCCTCTGGCGAGTCACATGCAAGTCCGCTGCCCAGCAAGGGAAGGAGAAGGCTTCTATAGATGGGGAAACACAGGTTGGGGGGGCTGCAGGAAGCCAAGAGCCCATGGTTTTTCATTGGCTGCATCCTAGAGTCTTTCTTCTTCCCATTGGGCTCTATCATTTCAGAGAGTGAGAGCTCTCCCTTCTGGTCTCTAAACTATTTAATTGGGGTTTTCTGTTTATTAATTTTTACAGATATTATACCTAAAGCACATACAACAAAATAAATAAATAAATAAATAAAAGAACAAGTAGGACTACATCAAACTAAAAGACTCTGCAAAGCAAAAGAACCCACAAAGTAAAAAGATAACCTATGGAATGGGAAAAAATATTTGCAAACCACATATCTGACAGGAATAATATCCAAAAGATATGAGCAAAATTCATACAACTCAATAGCTAATAAGCACATAATCCCATTAAAAATGGGCAAACTTCCTGAATAGACATTTTCCCAAAGAAGACAAACAAATCGCCAGCAGTCACATGAGAAGATACTCAACATCACTTAGTCAGTTTGTTGTTGTTGTTCAATTGCTCTGTCATATCCAACTTTTTGCAACACAATGGACTGCAGCATGCCAGGCTTCCCAGTCCTTCACTATCTCCCAGAGTTTGCTTAAACTCATGTTCATTGAGTCAGTGATGCCATCCAACCATCTCATCCTCTGTCAACCCCTTCTCCTCCTGCCCTCAATCTTTCCCAACACCAGGGTCTTTTCCAATGAGTCAGATCTTTGCATCAGATGCCAAAGTATTAGAGCTTTAGCATCAGTCCTTCCAATGAATATTCTGCATTGATTTCCTTTAGGATTGACTGGTTTGATCTCCTTGCTGTCCAAGGGACTCTCAAGAGTCTTCTCCAGCACCATAATTTGAAGGCATCAATTCTTTGGTGCTCAGCCTTTTTTATTGTCCAGTTCTCATGTCCATACATGACTACTTGAAAAACCACAGGTTTGACTATCTGGACCTTTGTCAGAAAAGTAATGTCTCTGCTTTTTAATATGCTGTCTAGGTTTGTCATTGCTTTTCTTCCAAGAAGCAAGAATCTTTTAATTTCATGGCTACAGTCACCAGCCACAGTGATTTTGGAGCCCAGGAAAATAAAGTCTGTCACTGTGTCACTAGTCATTAGAGAAATTTAAATCTACATCACAATAAAATATCACTTCAAATCTGTTAAAAACGTCATCATCAAAATAACAAATGATAGTGAGGATATTGGAGAAAAGGGAAGCCTTGTGTAGTGTTCGTAAGACACTAAACTGATACAGCTGCTACTGAAAGCAGTAGAGCGGATCTTCAGAAATTATAAATAGAGCTACCATGTGATCCAGCAATCCCACTGGGAATACATGCAAAGGAAACAAAAACACTAACTTGAAAAGATGTCTCTAACCCCTCCCATGCACTCACCGCATCATCATGATAGTGAAGACATGAAAGCAATCTAAGTGTCCATCGATGAATGAATGGGTAGAGAAGCTGTGGTATGTAGTCACAATGGAACATATTCAGCCATAAAAATGAGGAACTCCTGACGTTAGAAACAACACAGATAGACCTTTAGGGGGTTCTGTTAACTGAAATAAGTCAGACAGGGAGAGACAAATACTGTATGACCTCATTTACGTATGATTTTTTTTTAAGAAGTTCATAGAAAAAGAGAATTAATTTTTGGTTACCAGAGCTAAGGGGTGGGGAGAGGGGGAATTGGTCAAAGGTGACCTAAAGGTACAAAGTTCCAGTTATAAGAGAAATAAGAACTAGGGATATAATGTACAACACGGTAACTACAGCTAATACTGTATGACATATATGAAAGTTGAGAGAGTAAATACTGCAAATTCTCGTAACAAGAAAAATTTTTTTCTTGTCATTGAGTCTATGAGATTATGGATGCTAACTAAATATATATTTCACAATATATATGTAATTCAAACCATTATGCTGCACACTTTAAACTTATACAGTGACATGTGTCAATTATATCCCAGTTAAACTGGAAAAAAGAACTCAGGTGTTTTCCTATCTCTTTATTATACATGATCACAATTCTTTTCTATGGTTGTTTGTCTTTATGGTCTTAGAATGACTGCCAAAAGCAAGAGAGAAATGATCCTTGCTCAAATCAAGTGAGCAGAGAGTACTAGAGAAGTCAATGGACTGATTCCAGGAACCCAAGCAATCCTCTCCTCTCATGTCCCTCTGTATCCTTTCTTTCCTTTCGTCCTTTTCTTCCTTCCTGAATCTATTCTGTCTTTCCTTCTTTCCTCCCCTTCTCTCTCCCTCCCATTCTCCCTTCTTTCTATCCTTCCTTTTCCCCTTGTCTCTTTTTCTCTCTCTTTATGTGTCCCTCATTTTTCTTTCATTAACAATTATTTATTGGGTATCTGCCATAGGCCTGTCACTGTTCTAAGTTTTAGGGATACATTAGTGCATTAGACAGTAAACAAACAAATAAATAAATAACCTCGTGTCTTCATATAGCTTACATTCTAGTGGAGCCAAGCTGCTTCCACAACTAAACAAACCACTGGTCAGAAGAATGAGATCACAATGGTTAGAGACTGCCCCCTGCAGTGGAACTGTTACCAGGGTGTCTACTGTTGATACATTCTGCCCAATATATCTCATATATTCTTGAGATCAGTCATAGGCATCAAATCGTCAAGCATCTCACAGTCTATGGCAAGGAGGAATCCTGCCCTGTTTCTAAATATCTTTTGTTTTACTTCTCAGACAAAAGAAAGCCACAGAGCTTAAATTTTATTAACAACATATTGTTCTCATTTTAAAAATCCCAGACTTTGCATCCATCCTGGTTTATTATGTAAAAATAATTTAATGTTTGAATCATAGACTACATGATATACGATAATGGTAATCCTTAAATGCCCATTTCATTAAAATTTTATATGTACCCAAGATCTAAAAGTCCCTATTGCTACAGCAAATCATTTCACAACTGTATCTAATAACAATGTCTGGTGGTGATCTTCAATTAAATTGAGTCATTTGTAATCAGAGCAAATGGATCTGAGCCAAGGTTGCCGATTTCACTTAGAGTGTGGCTTCACAAATCCTACCAATTCTCACCTCAATTCTCATCAAATCCTAACTCCACTGGAGGAGAATTGAGATGAAACCCTGCTTTTGTTTATTTTATTGTGTAGCTTTAAATTTGGGGAAATTATGTGTAATTTGGGGTTCACGTTACTAACTTGATGAGCTATTGAAACTATGGATCCGAGCAGAGGTAACTGAAGCAAAGCTGGGGCGGTATGGACATTTACACCTACACGGATGGAATGTTCAAGAATCCGCATTGTGAATGGATGTGCTTTCTGCTTTTGACAAAGTGTCTGGTAAAGCCTCATATAATAACACTAGGGGCACCTGGATTTAATATGACTATGGAATTGCATCACAGAAGGATGTATTCCTGCACCAGAATTACTGTCCTTATAAGCAAACATCGTAAATTCCTACTATAAAAAAACATAAAATAAAATAAAGTTATGCATTTCTATCCTAAGAGTCCAAATTATGGTTAGGGGTGAGAGTCACAGTTACTGCAGAAAGTTGGAAATATTTTTTCACTGACCAGGACATTTCAGTTTCAGCAACTAATAAATAATGAATGAATCAATAAGGCATGTATTATTAAAAAGATAGTTTACATTAGGACCTTGTTGTTTATCCATTCTTAATGTAATAGCTTGGATCTAGCATCCTCAAACTCCCAGTCCATCCCTCTCCCTCCCAACTCCAGTTGGCAACCACAAGCCGTTTCTCTATGTCTGAGTCTGTTTCAGCTTTGAATTATATTCAGCATCCTGTGATAAACCATAATGTAAAAGAATATTTTAAAAAGAATGTATATATGTGTAGAGCTGAGTCACTTTGCTATACAGCAAAGGGCAAGGAACCTGCCTGCAATGCAGGAGATCCAGGTTAGGAAGATCCCCTGGAAAGAGAATGACAGCCCACTCCACTATTCTTGCCTGGAGAATCCCAAGGACAGAGGAGACTGGTGGGCTACAATCCATGGGGTTGCAAAGAGTCAGACACGACTGAGCAACTAACACACATACACAGAAATTGGCACAATATTATTAAACAACTCTAACTTCAATAAAGAAAAAGATAGTTTATGCTTATTTTTCAATCATAAACAAAGCCATAACAGAAAGGCTTATTCATGGGGAAAACAATTAAATGATCTTCAAATTAGTTAAATTTTTAAGCATAATTTCATAGACATAAGTGAAGAGAAAGTTTTCAAAGAAGCAGGTGCTGTGCTTAGTCGCTCAGTCATGTCGACTCTCTGAGACCCCATGGACTGCAGCCCACCAGGCTCCTCTATCCATGGGGATTCTCTAGGCATGAGCACTGGAGTGGGCTGCCATGACCCCCTCCAAGAAGAAGCATATTAGAAGCTATTTCATCTCAATAGAATCCCTATTCACTGGATGTCATGGAATTCCACTGTCTTCTGAATACAGACCTGCACCTCCACACAGATGCCAGAAGCCAGGACCCTGTTGATGGCCCCACAGGTGTGCGGCCATGTGCCCACATGAGTCTCACCACTCATGCACCTTTGTGTAGACTTCACACTACCTCCCAGGACAGACACCTTGACTCTCAGTCCTTGTGGTCATGATCCACAAGAATCATCTTCCTGTCATCTCATCATCTCTCTTTTTCCCTGTAATGTTCCTATCCTCCCATTTTCTCCTGCAACCCATATCTTACCACTTGTAACCGTCTGCCTTTTCTTATTCATCACCCCTTGCCTAGTTTCCTCTGTAATTCCTCTATCATCCTTACCAACAGCCTCCAGCCTCAGTGTCTGGATGGTATCTCTTCACCTCTTTTGATAAATTCCTCTTTTTTATTTCAAAAAAAGTTTTTATTTCTCTTTATTTCCTTAAAATCACTGAACATAGGACTTGATGGTTCATAACTCCAAGCCCTCTCAAGTGATGGTTACTTTCTTCGACCCACCCCTCCATTTAGCAGAACTATCATACCACTACAGACCATTAATTCATCATCTGCTTCGTCTCCTAAGCTTCTGCTCATTTTACACAGTGCTTGCACTCAGTCATGTCCGAATCTTTGCAGCCCCATCAGCTGTAGCCCGTCAGGCTCCTCTGCCCATGGGATTCTCCCCGCAAGAATACGGGAGTGGGTTGCCATTTCCTTCCCGAGAGGATCTTCCCGAGCCAAGGATCGAGCCCAAGTCTCCTGCATTGCAGGCAGATTATTTATCAGTGGAGCCACCAGAGAAGCCCCATTTTATACACATATTGTCCCACAGAACGCCACACCTTCTCAGCTGAAGTACCCAGCTCGTGGGCTCCTTTGAAAAGTTCTCTGCTCTCATCAGAGTAAGTTCATCAACCACAGCAGTAACTCCTCAGACTCCTTTCCTGTCACCAGTCCCAGATACCACTGCTCCTTACTTAACCCAGCGATTACTTATACTCTTCCTATATTTAAAAATACTTTGACTGAGTTAGGAAGCTTCAAATGTGCATTCACTTTCTGTTGCTGCTGTAACACGTAACCACAAACTTGGTGCTCAAACCTAGTGTTAACGATGGAAATTTATTCTCTTGCAGCTCTGGAGGCCAGAAGTCTGAAAGGCCTCATCAGTCTAAAATCAAGGTATTGGTACTTGACCATTGAGAGGCTACAGGAAAGAATCTATTCCTAGCCTCTTACAGCTTCTAGTGGTGGCCACATACCTTCAATTGCAGATTTTGTCACCACATTGCCTTCTCTTCTGTCATCAAGTCTGTTTCTGCCTTCTTCTTTTAACTACACTGGTGATTATGTGTATGTTCCACCCAGACAATCAAATATAAACTCCTTTTCTGAAGACGCTTAACTTAATTACATATACAAAGTCAATCTTCTCATATAAAGTAATATTCACAGGTTCCAAGGATTAAAATGTGCATATCTCTGGGGGCAATTATTCAGCCTACCACAGGCCACCTGATATGAAGAGCCAACTCATTGGAAAAGACCCTGATGCTGGGAAAGATTGAGGGCAGGAAGAGAAGGGGGTGACCGAGGATGAGATGGTTGAATGGTATCATCAACTCAATGGACATGAGTTTGAGCAAAGTCCAGGAGATAGTGAAGGACAGGGAAGCCTGGCGTGCTGCAGTCCATGGGGTCCCAAACGGTTGGACATGACTTAGTGACTAAACAATGACAACCACAGTCTAAGTGCCCCAAGCGAACCATGGTCATTCAGAGGAAGATCATCAAACACCTCCAGAGCCAAGAGCAGTAACAGCAAAGTCAGGTGGGCAGCTTCTACATGATGCCCGCATGGTGGGGCATCACTCGGCACCGAAAGGAGGGACCAGGGTCAATGTCAAGGCATTAGCCTTGTCTGAGCATCCATGTCATGGTTACTCTATGCAGTCTGGTGTGTCCGAGTCATGCAGGATTAACAAGTTTATCTTCATCAACTTTTCTTTGTCCTGGTGACTGAGAATTACATGACCTTTACTCTCCATTCTCAATTTCTGACACTCTCTTCCTGCATTTCTTCTCTCTACCTGAATTAAAACCTTTCACATATTCCTGTGCTAGATACCCAAACTCCCAGCCTTTCTTTGGATCTTTCCCCACCTTTTCCCTTACATGCTAATCTTCCTTCTCTGAATTTAGCTTTTGGAACTATAATCCCACAGTTTAGCTTTTTTTAACCAGTTTTAATTTCTCCCTTTTTAAATCATATTTCTCTATTGGATTGTCTCCTTTTCTTTATGGAACCAAGTAGAATGTTGTATACATAAGGGGGATATAACAAATACTGCATCATTCATTGATTGATTCAAATTGTTTATGAAGTTAATTGGAGAAACATGGAAACTTGCAGAATTCCAGATTTATTTGATTTTTGTGGTGAAATTGGCCGAGTGTCCAGGATAATAAGGTAAGATCCTATGTATGTGGGCTATTAGTTGCTCAGTCATGTCTAGTTCTTTGAGACCCCATGGGCTGTAACCCACTAGGATGCCCTCTGGCCATGAAATTCTCCAGGCAAGAATACTGGAGTGGGTAGCCATTCCCTTCTCCAGGGGATCTTCCTGACCCAAGGCCTGAACCCTAGTCTCTTGCATGGCAGACAGATTCTTTACCATCTGAGCCACCAGGGCAGTGTGCTATAAATAATAACAGTAATAATGAGAGCAATAACTGCTCTAAAAGGAGTTTCCATTTTAATAAAAGAGGCCAATAAAGAGGCATTTTCATATGCTTCTGTTAATACACATCTTTTCACATAGTAGCTATAACCACCACAAAGGTTTTATACTAATTTAGGACTCAAACTACTTGTTAATGAAAGTAAACATATTACAGAAGGTGAGAAAACAGTTCCACCAGCAGCCTAATCCATATGGTTTAGGAAGATAGCCTCCGTCCAGAAAGACCTGACAGTTAAATGCTTGAAGCTGTCTTTGGAGAAATCGTTTCTTTCTGGACCACAAGAGGTTCAGTTATATCTTGAGCCATGACATTTCATTGCTCTCATCCTAATATGCATAAAACGAGACTTTAGTTCTTCTGGGCATGGGCTTCGTTTGTTCGGAATAATTATTTCTGCATGAAACAGCACCATGTACGTCTATAGGAACAATACTGCATAACTGCAAAAAATGATTGCTGAATAAATATTATTCAACTTTTTAAAAACTCAGTGGAGAATTTGTCTCAATTACAACTGAACAGTAGTGAATTCCAAATATGAATTTTGCATTACAATCAAAGCAACTTTCCATTATTTAAGTAGGTAGAATCCATTCTATAGAGAGACTTTGTTCCTTTATTATAGTACATATAAAAAGAATCCTGGCCATCCCTTCTATGACCCTAACATACAAATAATCACTTATTCTTAATTTTACCACTTTATCTTAGAGACATTTCAATAATAATCTTTCCTAAACATAATAAAACTACTTTGTGATTCTTTCTAAAAGAAACTACTTAAGCTTGCATCATTTTTTCTATTTGATATGGTTCCCTCAAATTCAATTTTGGTATAACTACTTAAATTTCCTTTTTCTCATTATCTAATAGATTTTGAGGAAGGAAATTGAGAATTTTAGCTCTTACCAAAGTTTCTGTTTGATTCTAAAATAAGGCAATTCTGAAATATTTGAACTATGACTGATAAAATACATAGATAGCAATACCAATGTGTATAAATACCAAGAATTGAGAAGATTGTATAAATGAACCAGGGGAAAAAAAACACTTTGAGATGAAATATTCACAAAATTGGGGCACATGGGATAGAAACATGATTTGGATACTTATCTTTGTCTCCTCGCCAGTGCACATCTCACAAACTGAGACGAGGAAAACTCTCAAGCCTGAGAACATAAAAATAAAGTTCTAAAATTTATATCCACAGTCTTTTAAGATATGAAGAGGGGGATTTATACATAATGTATTGCAAGTCAGAATAGAAAATATTACCACAGACATTTAAGAAAGAAGAATTTTAGTGCTAGTCAGAGGAAATGAGCACTTGAAATCAAAAACTAATGATTCAGTATCTAAATTTATTAATATGTGCATTAATGCAGCTTGCTAGGATTTTTCAAGTTATTTAAAACAATTTTAAGTGTTTTTACTTAAGTTAATCATTTTAGTAAATTAGGAAATAATTCAGTAATTTAGCTAATAGTATATATATTTTTATGTTAACCCTCAAATAACAAACAGTTGGAATACATCCAGTTGTACTCAGTTTTAGTATAATTGTTGAGCCATATAGCAATAAAAAGAGGAATCAAAGAACTTTAAAAATGCCACTAAGCCACGTTGCCTAACTGCTTTTCTTATAAACTACCAGTGCCACAAATGACAGTTGAACATATATTAGAATATTTCCAGATATGAAAGCATATTAATGTTAAGAATTCAAGCCTCCTTTTAATATGAGTTTTAAAATCAAACTAATGGAGCCTATTGACCTCCAGATAAAGTTTGTTGAGTGAACATATATGTTATTTTTACTTCCTCCTAAAACTTGATTACATTTCAGTGAAGAGTCTTTTAAGATATAAACCCATTACAATAAACAGAATAAGAGAAGAAAACAGAGCAACTATTTTAAAAGCTGGAAGGCAGATGGGAAAATGGTAACTAACTTGGCACATTGAAAAAGCCAAATCTGAAACCCTTGGTATGAAAAGTTTAAGAAGCAATCTCATTTAAACAGAGATCCCTAAACACATGAATAACTTGGAGGAAAAAAATATATTTTGGAAAGGAGTTAAATGAGCACTAAAAGCAAAAGAATTGGTTGAAAACTTGCTTTAAAATCATTAAGACTCAGATCTCTTCTATTACAATGCCTTGACATTACGTTTTCTCTTATGCTGACAGAAAACTATAGTTACATTTTGTGACAGCTTTACTGTGAATTCATATATCACACTACTCACTCATTTAAAGTATATAATTCGATAGTTTATCATTTATTCATAAAATTGTGTCACTGTCATCACAGTTTTAGAAGATTTTCATTACCCCAAAAGACACACCATACCCATTAACTACACCCAACCCCACATTCCTTCCAGCTCTAAGAAATCATTAATCAAATTAACTAAATGTATAAAATGTTAATTAATTAAGCTTTCAGTCCCTATGTTTTCACCTAATACTCTGTGTGTGCGTATGTGTGTGGGGGGGGCTGCCATGTCTGACTCTGTGACCCCATGGACTGTCCGCCAAGGCTCCTCTGTCCATGGTATTTTCCAGGCAAGACTACTAGAGCAGGTTGACATCTCCTCCAGGGGATTTAACTTATCCAGAGATCAAACCCACATCTCTTGTGTTTCCTGCGTTGGCTGGCAGGTTCTTTACCAGCTGAGCGACCAGGGAAGCCCAACATTTAATATAAATTGACTCACCCAATATATGCCCTTTTGTGAAGATTCTTTCACTAGGCATAGCATTTTTAACTTATGTCTGGTGCAGTATGTAGCAGTGTTTGTTTTGTAGAATAGTACTCCATTGTTCATATACACATTTTGTTGACCCATTTTTCCACTGATGGACATTTATTTCCGCTTTGGAGCAATTTTGAACACAAAAATATGCTGTGAGTATTTGTATACTTGTTTTTGTGCAAGTACATGTTTTCTTTCTTTTCTTTTATTCTTATTTTATTAATATTTATATATTTTATTTCTTTTAGTTTATTTCTTTTGTGCAAATATATGTTTTATATATTTTATAAAGAGGAGAGTGAAAAAGCTGGTTTAAAACTCAACATTCAAAAAACAAAGATCATGGCATCCAGTCCCATCACTTTATGGCAAATAGATGACAAAACAAAGGAGGCAGCGAGAGACTTTATTTTTTGGGGCTCCAACATCCCTGCAGATGGTGACTGCAGCCATGAAATTAAAAGACGCTTTCTTCTTGGAAGAAAAGCTATGACAAACCTAGACAGCATATTAAAACACAGAGTCATTAATTTGCTGACAAAGGTCCATCTAGGCAAAGCTATGGTTTTCCCAGTAGTCATGTATAGATGTGAGAGTTGGACCATTAAGAAAGCTAGAGCTGCAGAACTGATGCTTTTGAAGCGTGGTGTTGGAAAAGACTCTTGAAAGTGCCTTGGACTGCAAGATCAAACCAGTCAATCCTAAATAGGAAATCAATTCTGAATATTCATTAGAAGTACTGATGCTGAAGCTGAAGCTACAATACTTTGGCCACCTGATGCAAAGAGGTGACTCATTGGAAAAGACCCTGATGCTGGGAAAGATTGAAGGCAGCAGGAGAAGGGGACGACAGAGGATGAGATGGTTGGATGGCATCACCGACTCAATGGACATGAGTTTGAGCAAGCTCCGGGTGTTGGTGATGGACAAGGAAGCCTGGTGTGCTGCAGTCCAAGGGGGTTGCAAAGAGTTGGATGTGACTGACGACTGAACTGAACTCAACTGAGGCTTTATTTCCCTTTGGTGTGAAATGCCTATGACATGGTAATTCTATTGTCATCATTTTTAAAAACTAAGAGATTATTTTCCAAAGTGGCTGCACCATTTTACATCCCACCAGCAACGAATGATATTCCCAACTATTAATCCCATGATATTATCACATCCTATGAAGTCCTATCACACTATGAAGTCCCATCTCACTATGGTTTTTATTTGCACTTTAGAGGTATATATTTTTGGAGATAGTATCAAAAATACTGCCCTCTGAGATTCCACACATACACAGAAATTAAGTTAAAAGCAGTATACTGAACATGGAAAGCTTTATTCTCTCATTCTGCCCCCCAAACTCTAGCAGCTATATAGAGTTAAATGAAAAAAAATCTATAGGCACTCTGAATATCTCAGGAGGAAGTACCTGCAATACAGACAGCAAATAACCCTCAGACAAAATCCCATTAAAAAATTCAAAATTGATAAACCCCACCTATACAACTCAGAGTTTCCAATCAACTTTTCACTGCTTTAATTTTAAATATAAGCTCTGAACCAAGGATTACCAGACATTTTTCAAGCCTGTAAAATCAAAGTCAAAAACCAACAAAAACAGGAAGGAAGCAATTTGGGCTAAAAGAAAAACAAGAGCTATGTAAGAATGAGAAGACTTTGAAAATATTATAAATCTTAACATCACTATTCTGAGAGGATAAGTTATTGCATCCATGAACCCACATCCTATTTACAGAGTGCTATATTAAGAAACTGTAGTGGGTAGCCATTCCCTTTCTCCAGGGGAATTTTTCCAGCCCAGGGATCAAACTGGGTCTCCTGCCTTATAGGCAGATTCTTTACCATCTGAACCACAAGGGAAGCCCATATAAAGAGAAACATTCAGAAAACAAAAAGCAATAGCTTTCAGAGTTTACAAAAAGAGGATTAGACATGAAAACCTCAATGGATAGTTTAGAATAAGGAAATCTTCTAGAAAGTATGCCCCAAAAAAAGAAAATGGAAAAAAGAATAAAGTAAAAAAAAAAAAAAAAAATGCCAGAAAATTTTCAGTAGATTCAATATCTAAATAATAAATGCTTCAGAAATAAAAAGCTGAGAAAATAGAGGGAAGAAGCCAATAAAATCATTCAAGTCATTTTCAAGGTACAAAAGGACCTGAATTAGCAGTTTAAGAGTTCACAAAATACCATAGTGAAATTATAGAAGACTAGAAGCAAAGAGAAGATCTTTCAAACATCCAGAAAATATGCAAAGACAGGCTTCTAAAGGCAGCGAAAGGAGTGTAATAAAATTTTAGAGCCACAGGAGACTAAGACTTCCCTCTTGAATGCAGTCACCTACTTCCATCCGCCTCTCAGCCTCACCTCAATCCTAGAAGACTGTAGTACCTGGCTTAATATCTTACCCATTGACACTGTGCTTCTAATGATTTTTATGATTTCAGTGTCCATGAATGCTACAATATTTCACTGACACTTCCCAAATCTTGGTCTCTTAATTCCTTGACCACTTCACCTCCAATAATCCTGCCCTTCCTCTATCTCCCCCAAAACTTCATTTCTTGTCATTACTAGACCACTCTCACCATCCATAATCTTAGTTTCTAGGATCTCATTCACTGACTACCACCTTCTATCTTTCCCCCTCATTCCTGCTCTCTCTCCAACAATCCTATGATCCACCATTACTTCCAATCTGTTAACCCGACCCCTGTTTCACTGCTATCACTTTCTTCATGCTCATTCTTCCTCACCTGGTTGGGATTCCAAGACTATTCACTGTAATTAGTCTCCCACATACACTCTCAATCCTCTTGCCACCTTCTTCCTGAAACATACTTTCTCGGTGGAATTTTTACCCCAGTTAAATCAAATGTCTAACCAGTCCACAGTCTACGCTGACATATAAGCAGCTGAATAAAGAGAAGAGGCATAAAACTTTGCTGACTGCTCTCAATTTAAATTCATAACCACTGTCCCCAAGTGGGGCTTTAGAGTTGCCTGCTAGTCCAATTTCATTTCCTTTTACTTTAATTACCTGTTTTCCTACATATTATTTGAATATACGGAAACGAATCTTACGAGGGAAGATTTGCTGTTTTGCTTACCAATGTATCCATGGAAATTAAAATGGTATCTGGTACACAATAGATATATTTACAATTTGTTGAATTAATTGTACATCTTCTTTCTTCTCAAGCTCCAACAATTCTACCCTCCTAATAGTCAGATGATGATTTTGCCTATTTTACAAAGAAAATAAATGTAATCAGAAAGAGCCAAGTAAGTGTAATAAATTATTTTTACAAATTGTTTTTTTAAAGGTGCATTGACAATTTAATGGGAAAAGGAAAGTCTTCTAAACAAATGATGCTGGAAAAATTGGACATGCTTATGCAAAAAAAAAAACAACCAACTATGTCTCACACCATAAAATAATCAACACAAAATGAATCATAGATCTAGTGAAAAGATGAAACAAAAAACTTCTAGAAGAAAATATAGAACAGTATTTTGACAAATATTTTAGGTACATCATCAAAAGCAAAATCCATGAATAAAAATCAATAAGTTGGACTTCATCAAAATTAATAACTTTGGTTTTGTGAAGATTCTGTTAACAGAATGAAGAGACAAGTCTCAGACTGGGAAAAAATATTTTCAAATCACATTCCTGACAAAGAATTTGTATCCAGAATATGTGAAAAGACTTTTAAAACTCAACAATATTTTCTTTCATGAAACAACCCTTTTTTAAAATTGAGCAAAGAAACTAGACACTTTGTCAAAAAAAAAACGATATACAAACAACAAATAAACATATTAAAAGATGTTTACCATCATTAGACACTAAACAAATACAATTTAAAACACAGTGAGAAATCACTGAATACTTATTTGGGGATGACAAAAAATGTTGACAATACCAAATGCTTATGAAAACATGGAGCAACTGAAGTGCTCATACCTTGTTGGTTTTACTTTGGAAAACAATTTGGCAGTTTCTTATTGAGTTAAACGTACATCTACCGTAAAGGCCAACAACGTTATGCTTAGGAATTTATCAAAAAAGAAAAAGAAAACTTGTGTTCACACTAAAATCTGTATGAGTTGTTCATAACAGCTTTATTTGGAATTGACAAGAAGTAGAACAACCTAGAGGAGAAGGCAATGGAACCCCACTCCAGTACTCTTGCCTGGAGAATCCCATGGATGGAGGAGCCTGGTGGGCTGCAGTCCATGGGGTCACAGGGAGTCGGACACGACTGAGAGACTTCACTTTCACTTTTTGCTTTCATGCATTGGAGAAGGAAATGGCAACCCACTCCAGTGTTCTTGCCTGGAGAATTCCAGAGACGGGGAGCCTGGTGGGCTGCCCTCTATGGGGTCACACAGAGTCAGACACAACTGAGGCAACTTAGCAGCAGCAGCAGCAGAACAACCTAGATGTCCTCCAGCCAGTGAAAGGATAAGCAAAATGTGGTACATTCATACAATGAACTACTACTCAGCAATAAAAGGAGCAAAATATTGATTCATGCTATAGTGTGGGTGAATCTCCTATGCATTTTTCATAGTGTAAGGAGTTAGACCTAAAATGCTACAAACTATATGCTTCCACTTTTATGACTTCTAGGAAAAGGCAATACTATAGGAATGGAAAACAGATCAGTGATTGCCAGGGACTGGAAATAGGAGAGGAGGTGACTGAAAGGGGGCAATACAAGAGAATTTTTGGAGTGTATCAGAATGGTAATGATAGACACAAGACTTTATGTCTTTGTTAAAGCCTTGGAATTGTACATAACAAGGAGTCAATTTTAGTGAGTGCAAAGTTAAAGGTAAATGAAAATGAGAAAAATATTACCTCACGCTCCCACCACTAAACTCAATTACTTATCCACATTAGGATACAAATACTCTCCCTTCTCTGACATTAAAATGAATGAGCCTTTTCTTTCCTGTTTCACTAGTTGAGCTGGAACAACTCATCTCAACAGCTCTTGCTCTTGGATTGAGATTTACGCCACTGTTCCCTGATTCTCAGGTCTTCAGACATACTGAATTACACTACTGGCTTTCCTGGATCTCCAGCTTACAGACAGCAGGTGGTGGGATTTCTCAGTCTCCATAACCACATTTCAAAACGACTGCATTTTAGAAAACAAGGGTCAGAATTATGATATCAGCAAATCACTCCTATCCCTCTCACAATAACTATTTGGCATCCAGCTATGGACAAAAGTCTTTGTGGGAGCTGTAGAATCCAGCCCCAAATACCTAGAAACCCAGGGGGAGCCTCATTCATGAGTCCATCAGGTAATAGGTGTACAGACCACGGTCCTGGCTGTGGAGCCTGCAGTGGCCCAGGGACCAGCTTCAGCTCCTCGCAGTTGTAGTCCGGGAGCTCCTGGAGAATGCTGTCTCAGACTATCACACATAGATTGAAAGGGGCTTTGTGAAAGTCCAAGAACCAGGGAAGAAGTTCTAGCTCACCACTGGAGACTAGATACAGGAGAGGAGGCAGGAAGAAGAGCTTGATTTTACCAGCATCACCCTGCTCCCAAGACAGCACAGCGTAGTGCCAAGACAGACATTTTGGCCCGTGATATCTCCTGCAGGGGACAGTGAGATGTGTGGGTGAGTGCCTGTGCAGGACACTGCCCTTTCCTCTGACTCCATCCAGGGTGCTGCGCCTCGAGCTGTGTGATAAGTGGGCAGGAGGAGGCTGGGAGGGTGACAGATAGGATTCACAGAGGGCATTAAAGGGATACGGGTCATCCTACTAACCAAGTCATGCATGCATGCTAAGTCACTTCAGTCCTGTCCAACTCTTTGCAACCCTATGGACTCTAGCCTGCCAGGCTCCTCTATCCATGGAATACTCCAGGCAAGAATACTGGAGTGGGTTGCCATTTACTTCTCCAGGGGATCTTCCTGACCCAGGTGTCCAACCCACACTATTCTTATGTTTCCTGCATTGGCAGGCAAGTTCTTTACCACCAGCACCACCTAGGAAGCCCTGGACGCCACCAAAAAGCCTTCCCACAAGCCTCTGGGGCACCTCACCCTCAAATCCCCCCAACTGGCCATGGGTACCCCAATATCCCATGCTCTTCACCCACCCATCCCTCTTCCTTGCTCTCTGTGCAGCTTCCCAGTGGCAGCAAGAGGGAGCTTTGGCAAAAGGCTAGTGAGCAAGCAAAGAAAGCCAGCCTAAAACTGCAGGCTAGGAAGAGACAGCAAGCTTGAACTACAGTCCCACCCTGGGAAAAGCAAAATGGAGGCTGTCAGCACACATCCTGGCGCACTGTAGGACTGAGGAGGAATACCTGCTTAAGAATTCTGCCATGAGTTTCATTAGGTCCCATTTGTTTAGTTTTGCTTTTATTTCCAATATTCTGGGAGGTGGGTCATAGAGGATCTTGCTGTGATTTATGTCGGAGAATGTTTTGCCTATGTTCTCCTCTAGGAGTTTTATAGTTTCTGGTCTTACATTTAGATCTTTAATCCATTTTGAGTTTATTTTTGTGTATGGTGTTAGAAAGTGTTCTAGTTTCATTCTTTTACAAGTGGTTGACCAGTTATCCCAGCACCACTTGTTAAAGAGGTTGTCTTTTTTCCATTGTATATCCTTGCCTCCTTTGTCAAAATAAGGTGTCCATAGGTCCGTGGATTTATCTCTGGGCTTTCTATTCTGTTCCATTGATCTATATTTCTGTGTTTGTGCCAGTACCATACTGTCTTGATGACTGTGGCTTTGTAGTAGAGTCTGAAGTCAGGCAGGTTGATTCCTCCAGTTCCATTCTTCTTTCTCAAGATTACTTTGGCTATTCGAAGTTTTTTGTATTTCCATACAAATTGTGAAATTCTTTGGTCTAGTTCTGTGAAAAATACCGTTGGTAGCTTGATAGGGATTGCATTGAATCTATAGACTGCTTTGGGTAGAATAGCCATTTTGACAATATTAATTCTTCCAATCCATGAACACGGTATGTTTCTCCATCTGTTTGTGTCCTCTTTGATTTCTTTCATCAGTGTTTTATAGTTTTCTATGTATAGGTCCTTTGTTTCTTTAGGTAGATATACTCCTAAGTATTTTATTCTTTTTGTTGCAATGGTGAATGGTATTGTTTCCTTAATTTCTCTGTCTGTTTTTTCATTGTTAGTATATAGGAATGACTTAAAAGCTTTTGCACTACAAAGGAAACTATAAGTAAGGTGAAAAGACAGCCCTCAGATTGGGAGAAAATAATAGCAAATGAAGAAACAGACAAAGGATTAATCTCAAAAATATACAAGCAACTCCTGAAGCTCAATTCCAGAAAAATAAATGACCCAATCAAAAAATGGGCCAAAGAACTAAACAGACATTTCTCCAAAGAAGACATACAGATGGCTAACAAACACATGAAAAGATGCTCAACATCACTCATTATTAGAGAAATGCAAATCAAAACCACAATGAGGTACCATTACACGCCAGTCAGGATGGCTGCTATCCAAAAGTCTACAAGCAATAAATGCTGGAGAGGGTGTGGAGAAAAGGGAACCCTCTTACACTGTTGGTGGGAATGCAAACTAGTACAGCCGCTATGGAAAACAGTGTGGAGATTTCTTAAAAAACTGGAAATAGAACTGCCATATGACCCAGCAATCCCACTTCTGGGCATACACACTGAGGAAACCAGATCTGAAAGGGACACGTGCACCCCAATGTTCATCGCAGCACTGTTTATAATAGCCAGGACATGGAAGCAACCTAGATGCCCATCAGCGGATGAATGGATAAGGAAGCTGTGGTACATATACACCACGGAATATTACTCAGCCATTAAAAAGAATTCATTTGAACCAGTCCTAATGAGATGGATGAAGCTGGAGCCCATTATACAGAGTGAAGTAAGCCAGAAAGATAAAGAACATTACAGCATACTGACACATGTATATGGAATTTAGAAAGGTGATAACGATAACCCTATATGCAGAACAGAAAAAGAGACACAGAAATACAGAACAGACTTTTGAACTTTGTGGGAGAATGTGAGGGTGGGATATTTCAAAAGAACAGCATGTATACTATCTATGGTGAAACAGATCACCAGCCCAGGTGGGATGCACGAGACAAGTGCTCCGGCCTGGTGCACTGGGAAGACCCAGAGGAATCGGGTGGAGAGGGAGGTGGGAGGGGGGATCGGGATTGGGAATACATGTAAATCCATGGCTGATTCATATCAATGTATGACAAAACCCACTGGAAAAAAAAATAATAATAATAAAAATTAAAAAAAATAAAAAAAGAACTCTGCCATGAGAGTGCTATTCTCTGTGCTCATCTTATCCAACCTGTGAGCAGCATTTGAGAGTTTATCACAGCCTCCTTCACACTTTCTTCAACTGACCTCCAGGACAATTGCTCTGTTCTCGTAACTTCCCTGGTTACTTTCCCAGTTTACTGGCTTGTCCATTTATTCATTCATTCACCAACTATTTATATGAAAGTGAAAGTCACTCAGTTGTGTCCAACTCTTTGCAACTGCATGGACTATATAGTCCATGGAATCCTCCAGGCCAGAACACTGGAGTGGGGGGCCATTCCATTCTCCAGAGGATCTTCCCAACCCAGGATCAAACTCAGGTCTCCCGCATTGCAGGCAGATTCTTTACCAGCTGAGCCACCAGGGAAGCCCCAGAATACTGGAGTGGGTAGCCTACCCCTTCTCCAGCGGATCTTCCCAACCCAGAAACTGAACCAGGGTCTCCTGCATTGCAGGTGGATTATTTGCCAGTTGAGCTACCAATGTACCTTCTCTGAATACCAGATACTATTCTAGGTGCTGGAAATATAGCAGTAAGTAAAAGAAGCAAAAATTTCTGATTTAGGGGAGCCACATGCTCCTGATGGGGCTTCTTTGATGACTCAGCAGTAAAGAATTCACCTGCAAGTCAGGAAACTCGGGTTTGATCCCTGAGTCAGCAAGATGCCCAGGAGAAAAAAATGGCAACCCACGCTATTACTCCTGCCTGGGAAAACCCAAGGACAGAGGGGCCTGGTGCCTCCAGTCTATGGGGTAACAAAGAATCGAAAAAGACTGAGCAACTAAACTGCAATCACTATCATGCTTGTGACATAAAATTAGTTTACAGATAGAGAGGGAAAGAATTCCCTCACTTATTTTCTTCCCTTAGTCTTTTCTCAAGTTGATTACAGTTTCAGAGAAGGCGTTTCTGATATGAGTGTATGTCATTATAAAAGTCTCCCACTCTCCCCCACCCCATGTCTCAATTATTTTTTCTCTCAAGGGTTTATCACCATCTAATGAACCATTTGTTGTTGCTCAGTTGCTAAGTTCACGTCCAAGTGTTTGCAACCCCATGAATTATACCATGCCAGGCTTCCCTGTCTTTCACTATCTCCCACAGTTCGCTCATCTATTGTCCACTGAGTTGGCTGATGAACTATATATTTTACTTATTTTTTACATTTTGCACATCTCTCTGGAATATAAATACCTCAAGGCCAGGGCTTTTATCTTTTTCGTTCATTGCTTCAACCCCAGAATTCAGGACCAAAGTAGAAAATCAAAAACTACCCATTGAATCCATAATCCTGAGGAGAAACAATATTACATTTCACAGATGAGATGTTATACAATTGATCAGAATCACACAGGATGTACTGGCAAAACCCAGAAGCTGAATAAGGAAACCTTCCTCTTTTTTTTACTTTGCCTTTAACCAGCTCTGCAAAAAAATTGTCATTGCAAAAGAAGAGAGGGAAAATCACATGAACCACTGCCCTTCAGTTGCTTTTAATAATATAAAAAGAGCAGAAGATCTTGAAAGAGCTGGAAATCTTTTCAAATATTAACAGTCTTTGGCCCATTTAGTGTTTATGTTGAGCATCTAAAAGGAAGTGCATACAAAGGCAGAGCCACCCATGCCGACTCATCTATTTTTTCTCCTTCCCTTTCTTCACCTGCCTTGTAGCTTGACTCACTCCAGTGGAAGACTACAAATATTCACTGAGCTATTTGGTGTGGGTAATGAACAACCAACCCATGTGACACAGTCAGAGGTTGAAAAGTGAAAGGAAATGACTTAGAAGGAACAGGAGTCCAAGAAGCGACCAGCAGACTGTAAGAATGCACAGAAATAGGAGTAATATTGAGAAGCAAGCCAAAGGTCATGCCAGGAAGTTGCCCTGGAAATCAGTGCTGGTATGGTCCCATTGAGCTGCTGTACTGAGGAACAGACCACTGGCTAAAACTGTAAAAATATCAAGGCTCTACCAGTGGGCCTACTTACATATCTATTTGATTCTATACCATTTTGAATTTTTGTTAAAAGTTGAGGTCTCAGAGTTATCCAAAAGTACTTTTATTTCTACAATATTTGCTAAAGAAGCTATGCACCTGATATAGGAAGGCATTTCTGCACTCATCTGTTTTAAATAGTCAATCCCTTAACTGCCAACCCAAGCCAAATGAAAAACTAACATAAAGCTTGAAGACTACTGGGATGGTTGTCAACTACTTTACAATTTTTTATCTTTAAAGCTTTTTATTTGGAAATAATTTTGAACTTACAAGAGGTTGCAAAAATAAAAATATTATGGTGAACACTCTTTACCCAGACACTGATGCTTGGAAAGATTGAAGGCAGGAGGAGATGGGGGTGACAGAGGATGAGACGGTTGGATGGCATCACCAACTCAATGAACATGAGTTTGAGCAAGCTCTGGGAGCTGGTTATGGACAGGGAAGCCTGGTGTGCTGCAGTCCATGGGGTTGCAAAGATTTGGATGCAACTGAACCAAACTGAACCTTTCCTTAACATTTTGCCCCATTTTTTTTTTTTTTTGGTTTTTGGAATATAATTGCTTTTCAGTGTTGTGTTAGCTTCTGCTGTACAAAGGCATGAATCAGCTATACGTATCACATATCCGCTCCCTCTTGAGCCTCCCTGCCCACCACATCCCACCCCACTAGGTCATCACGGAGTACCAAGCTGAGCTCCCTGGGCTATACAGCAGCTGCCCACTAGCTATCTAACACATTCTAATTTCAAAAATTGTCATGTTGTGCTTCTTCACTTCACTAGAGCTCTGAGAGTGCTGACAGGACTGCAAACTTCCTTGTCCCAACTGGATAAATTTCCTTGGACAGTGAAGGGATGGAGAGACAGAGGAAGGTGTTAGATATTTCTCAGTCCTACGAGGGCAGAGCACTCTGAATCATTCCCACTAAAAAATATCCAGACACCTGAAGAAAATATGTAGTGAAATTCCAGAATAAGCCATCAAGTTAAGGAAAGAGTGGGAAAACTCCACATAGCCACATTGCTGGCTGAAGAATAACCCCCATGACTGGTCTAAGATTCTGTCAACACAGCTTCCAGGGAGCTCTGGGGAAGTGGCCCTGGTTCCCATTCTAGAGCCTCACGTTCAGGAGTTTATCTGAATGGGGCTTGCTCAGCCAGGAAAGGACGAGTGATGAATAAGACATGTATTCATGCCCGAGGGTTCTGGTCTCTGCCTTTTTCAGCAATCACCTTACGTGTTGTCTAATCCTGAGATTCATGAGATAAATACACCTAGCTCAGAAGAGCGGTCCTCTCAGCACACATCGAATGACTTAGGTACAGTCTATAGACATGCCCCAGCCCCACACTTACAGTATGTAGAACGCTGACTTAGGGAAGGGAGTTGACTGGCATGCCTCCCAAGACTCTGACAGGCTCTCACTGACTCAGACGTTGCCCTTCACAACTGTCTGCCCTGCTGACATCTGGAAGCTAATACCTCCATAAATGTCCTGAGGACAACTGCCGACTGTACCAACTTCCTTCTGTATTATTTGGAAAAGGAATCTTATTCAATTGACCCAACAAGTATATTTGTCTTTCTACTGGTACAAATCTACTGGGACAATTGACAGTTGTCAATACAGAGTTTGTGCATGGAATTCAGCATTTTTCAGTGGGGCTTCAGCTGACAGGAGAGCAAAAGCCCTGTTTTAATATCTTCTACACACGCACACAGTAAATCATACACAGAGATTTATCCATTCATACATATACACGTATACATAAAATAGCATAATATATGTATAAAACATCTACATATATATACATATATGTATATTAAGTGAAGTGAATTGAACTTGCTCAGTCGTGTCCGACTCTTTGCGACCCCATGGACTGTAGCCTACCAGGATCCTCAGCCCATGGGATTTTCCAGGCAAGAGTACTGGAGTGGGTTGCCATTTCCTTCTCCAGGGGATCTTCCCGGCCCAGGGATCGAACCCAGGTCTCCCGCGTTGTAGGCAGACTCTCTACCATCTGAGCTACCAGGGAAGCATATGTATATTACACATATGCATATATACATTATAATACAGTCAAGGAGGTTTCCTAATTGTTTTTAGAGTGAGACTGGTGTTACAGAAGGAAAGAATTATAGGCTTAAGTAGTTTATTAAACAAGTATTTTTAAAAAAAAATAAACATATATGATTTGAAGAAATTTGGCTTCATCTTTATAGTAAAAATATTTTCCCAAATTTAGTTACAGATTTTCACATTTTCAAACTCCCCCAGAAAGGCAACAAAGTACAAATTAATACAGCAGATGCGGGTGATGCCCCAACAATGTCTAGAAAGTTGACGTGACATTGAGTCTGAAACTGAAAGCTTTGACTCCCAAAACCACTCATTTTAGAACTGTATTGTCCATTCCCACAAAGACTGTGATTCTCCCCCATCTAACAACACACTTACTCAGAATGAGATAAAAAAAAAAAAAAAAAAAAAAACCAGTGCTCCTGAATTAGATGAATCCTAGAGAGTTCAGCATCTTTGCCAAAGGAATCATCCTCTTCAGTTGGGGTGGTCTTACAGAAGAATACAAACTGGAATCTTTTAACAGCAAATTAGAATCTCAGAAGTCAAATTATTCTCAAACATCCCTATTAAATAATCAAAAAAGAAACTAGCCATTTTGCAAATATATAGCAAGTAATATTTTTCAGCCAATGAACATAGCAGATTATTTACTAAAAGAATTATAGTTTATAAATGTCATTATGATATTGTAGTATTTTAAAAGTCAGCTGATTACATCAGAAGGATGGAAAAATCCTCGCCAGAAAGAAGCATGTTTTCTAAATAAAACAAGACCATTAGTTTTGACACTAACTAATGTAGCATTAGCCCAACAATAAAGAAACATTTCACTAAAAAAAAAAAAAACTATATATATACATATATATGCTCAGACGCTCAGTTGTGTCTGACCATTTACAACATGAATTGTAGCCCTCCAGGCTCCTCTGTCCATGGGATTTTTCAGGCAAGAATACTGGAGTGAGTTGACATTTCTTCCTCCAGGGGATCTTCCCCATTCAGGGACTGAACCCACATCTCTTACATCTCCTGTATTGACAGGTGTATTCTTTACCACAAGCGCCACCTGGAAAGCCCAGTGTGTGTGTGTGTGTGTGTGTGTGTGTGTGTGAATTGTTTACTATTTGAATTTTATTAGTAAAACTAGTACTATAAGTAGCCTCTTCTTGGTTTGACAAGCAGTAGAGAAGAATCCCCTGACTTTCCTTCCACACAAATGTAAAAATGTACAAATAAACATTTATCTGTGCTTTTTCTTTTAAACCTTTCTAAGGCCTTTCCTGCTTCACTCCAGGTACTTTCGTGTAAAGCCTATAAATCAGGCCTTATTATTTCCACTTCTTTGATGAGAATAATGAAACTTGCAACATGTAGATAGACAACTTGCTGAAGGTCTCACATCTAGTGAGTTGCAGAACTGAGACCAAACCCAGGTCTTCTGGATACAAATCCTAAGTTGGTTCCACCTTGCAAGGTTATTCAGTTACATACATGTGTGTGTTTTATTTTGTAAAATGGCATGGGAAGAGAAAATGTTCCCTGGGAAGTCCAAATATCGAGGTAAATTGAGGTCAATGTGTCTTTACTTTTTCCTTCTGTGTCCTTAACTCCCCTTTCTTGGCTACACATTGATTTGGCACTGCAGAATATTAGCACTGCCCAGGAAAATTCAAGGAAGTTGAAGGTGAGCAATGAGGATTCTTCTATATCATTAAATACTTTCACACTCACTGCATTTGACTGGCAGATACAGAGAGGCTTCTCTGTGACATCCATCACCCTGCCTAGGACTGTTCCAAGTTTGGTCTCAGTGACAAATACTTGAAGTTAATCATGCATTTGTCTCCACATTTACCTTGAAGACATTGATCAAGCTGTGCTGACAGAGTTGTGATGAAATATCAGGCTCTGGGAAATGCTGAGCTGGCTTTGAATCTCCCATGATTTGAGCACAAGGCAACAGCTCTGGGGGGACAGCTGTCAGTTTTCTTTGGTTCTAACTTCTCTCTCTTCAATCTGAGGCCACCTATGTTTTGGTCAAAGCTGCAAATTCTATAATTGTCCCAGATCTTTATCATGAAGTTCATGACTGGCAATGGGAAAAAACAGGCTTTCATGCTAAAAATAGTATCATTTAAGTAACTGAAGGTCAAAGAATCATAATATAGCTTGGGGGATAGAATCTCATTTATTCTCTGTTGCCTAAACAATGAAACAGAACTTTTTTAAACTTCTTTATATAATATCTTTAAGAAAAAAAAATGAGAAAGAGAAAAATAATGAGAAGATATTTGTCTTACATGGTATTAAACTTATTCTAAAACTTAAAAATAGATATACATACTCAAATATACATTTTCTATTTTGTTTCTGTTTTGAAACAAATTATACTTGCTTATGTTATTCAATATTGTTTAGAGGTAATTACATTTAAATTTATTACCCTATATCACTCTTTACATGGTATACAGTTCAATTAATCACCTTTTAAAATAAATTTCATTTAAAAACAAATTTAAAAGTAGCAAGCATGCAAAATTATTATGCTACTATTCTAGATACAAAAACTAAAGTAAAGAATTTTGTCTCTTGTATGGTGATATAATCTCTGTTCAGATCAAGCTTCTGGTTTATGCTGGTAACAAATATATACTCTGGACAAATACAAAAAATTACTCAAGTGTTCTAAAGAATGCACAAGGCAGATATACAGTGAAAGGTAGACAAAATTGGAGAAGCAACCAGACTGTTCTTCTTCCCCTTTTTTATGGCTTTGCCCTAAGGTGGAAGGGATGGTACAGGCAATTAAACTAGGGGAATAAAGTAGTGACATTCACTCTAGGTGCTCACTCTAGACACCTCAGTTCATTTCAGGAGAAATAGGATGGGAGTGCAAATACACAAGCATATTTCAGTTGATAACTCCTGCACACACATCACCTGCCTTTCTATGTGTTGACTCTAAGCTTGAAATATTCCTGGAATTGTTCCCTCTTTCTGCAGTAGCTTTCCCAATAGTTTTGAGCTATGGTTTTCCCTTCTCTCATTTCTCCAAGAGCCCAAAGGCATCTGCATTTTTTATTTTCAGGAACTTCTACCAAAATTTTATCTGCTGATGGTTTCCTTATTTTAACTTCAGTTATGCTACAAGTTAATTTTTTTTAATAAATTTTCTGCAAGTTCAAGGATTTTAGGTAAGAAAGAACGCAAACATAGTACTTCAGTGTGTCCGTATTATTAGGTACAATTTAATGAGTGATTTTTAAGGTTTATAAGATGTAGTGAAATGTGCATTTATATTCATTATTGTTAGGCATGAAAACAAATGAACATAAATTTTTTACAAATTGTTATAAAAATGAGGCATATGAACATGCAATTTATGACACATATAAAGAAAGAAAGTGGGGTCGCTCAGTCGTGTCCAACTCTTTGCGAACCCATGGACTGTAGGCCACCAGGCTCCTCTGTCCATGGGATTTTCTAGGCAATAGTACTGGAGTGGGCTGCCATTTCCTTCTCCAGAGGATCTTCCTGACCCAGGGGTCGAACCTGGGTCTCCCGCATTGTAGACAGATGCTTTACCGTCTGAGCCACCATACATTTTAAACATTCATACTCTTTTGGTATAAACGTTAAAACATATTTTAAACATTCCTAACATATTTTAAATATTCCTTTATAAGAATCTATGCAAAAAATTACACCCTTTTGTAAGGCTGTTTACTCAAGCATTATTTATGAAGGCAAAAAAAAAAACAGTACATTTAAGATATCTAACAATAGGTAAATAATGCATAGCACATCTACGTGTTAAAGTACAGTAGGGTATAGAAATAAAAATTTAAATTCAATATTTAATATTATGTGCAAAAGTTCATAATATAACTGACAAAATCTGAAATATTATACACAGTACTGTCATTTTTTTATACATTTAGTTATGTGTACACATTCCTGATGGAGAAGGAAATGGCAACCCACACCAATATTCTTGCCCGGGAAATCCCATGGACAGAGGAGCCTGGCAGGGCGTGGGATCACAGAGAGTCAAACCCAACTGAAGCAACTTAGCATACATGTACACATTCTTAAAGGACTTGAAGGAAATATATTAAAATGTAACTGGTACCTAGTTGTTGAATTACTAAATGACAACCCACTCCAGTATTCTTGCCTGGAGAATCCCATGGAGGGAGGAGCCTGGTAGGCTACAGTCCACCGGGTTGCAAAGAGTCCGACAAGACTGAGCTACTTCACTTTTTTTTTTTTTTTTTTATACCATTTTTTTTTTAATTTATTAGTTGGAGGCTAATTACTTCACAACATTTCAGTGGGTTTTGTCATACATTGATATGAATCAGCCATAGATTTACACGTATTCCCCATCCCGATCCCCCCTCCCACCTCCCTCTCCACCCGATTCCTCTGGGTCTTCCCAGTGCACCAGGCCCGAGCACTTGTCTCATGCATCCCACCTGGGCTGGTGATCTGTTTCACTATAGATAGTATACATGCTGTTCTTTTGAAATATCCCACCCTCACATTCTCCCACAGAGTTCATAAGTCTGTTCTGTATTTCTGTGTCTCTTTTTCTGTTTTGCATATAGGGTTATCGTTACCATCTTTCTAAATTCCATATATATGTGTTAGTATGCTGTAATGTTCTTTATCTTTCTGGCTTACTTCACTCTGTATAATGGGCTCCAGTTTCATCCATCTCATTAGAACTGATTCAAATGAATTCTTTTTAACGGCTGAGTAATATTCCATGGTGTATATGTACCACAGCTTCCTTATCCATTCATCTGCTGATGGGCATCTAGGTTGCTTCCATGTCCTGGCTATTATTATAAACAGTGCTGCGATGAACATTGGGGTGCACGTGTCTCTTTCAGATCTGGTTTCCTCAGTGTGTATGCCCAGAAGTGGGATTGTTGGGTCATATTAACAAGTGGTGCTGGGAAAACTGGTCAACCACTTGTAAAAGAATGAAACTAGAACACTTTCTAACACCATACACAAAAATAAACTCAAAATGGATTAAAGATCTAAATGTAAGACCAGAAACTATAAAACTCCTAGAGGAGAACATAGGCAAAACACTCTCTGACATAAATCACAGCAAGATCCTCTATGACCCACCTCCCAGAATATTGGAAATAAAAGCAAAAATAAACAAATGGGACCTAATGAAACTTAAAAGCTTTTGCACTACAAAGGAAACTATAAGTAAGGTGAAAAGACAGCCCTCAGATTGGGAGAAAATAATAGCAAATGAAGAAACAGACAAAGAATTAATCTCAAAAATATACAAGCAACTCCTGAAGCTCAATTCCAGAAAAATAAATGACCCAATCAAAAAATGGGCCAAAGAACTAAACAGACATTTCTCCAAAGAAGACATACAGATGGCTAACAAACACATGAAAAGATGCTCAACATCACTCATTATTAGAGAAATGCAAATCAAAACCACAATGAGGTACCATTACACGCCAGTCAGGATGGCTGCTATCCAAAAGTCTACAAGCAATAAATGCTGGAGAGGGTGTGGAGAAAAGGGAACCCTCTTACACTGTTGGTGGGAATGCAAACTAGTACAGCCGCTATGGAAAACAGTGTGGAGATTTCTTAAAAAACTGGAAATAGAACTGCCATATGACCCAGCTACTTCACTTTTTTTTTAATCACTAGCTACTATTGTTTCTTCCATGAAACCGAAAATATTTTGTTTTTATTTTCCAACTTTCCAAAACAAGCACCTATTATTATAATCAGAAAATACATAGGTATAAAAATGTCTTTAAAAAGGTAAGTTCATTTTTAAATATTTTTAATAATTGGCAAAAATAAATAAATCCATTCTCCAAGCTTCCAGTTAATCTGGGTCTAGGTTCTATTTATTGTTCTACTTATAATGAAAGCTATTTAGTCTCCTATGGTCAAAAGTTTTTTTCAAAGTAATTTCTGGTTATTTCTGCTTTGTCTTAAGATACCTATTATCATCTCTGTATGAAGACTCCTTCAAAATATTCCTAATGCTCTCAAGAAGAATTAATTCAAAGCAAATCCATAAACATAAACTAACAATAACTGAGACCTCTACAAAAAATAATTTTACACTTTGCCTTTCAACTTCCTCCTTTACTAATGAATTTTTGAAAACTTAAAGCTGAAGGTCTTAGAATTGTGGTCTTCTGTGGCTTCTCTTGTCTATCATGAATGATTAAGTGACTTATTAAGACAATTTTTTAAAAAAGACAATTATCTTTGGACCTCTAACTAATCATTTTCACTGCAACACAATATCCTGTTAGACATCCCCAAATCTTGTGGAGCTTTCGTTATTCAAAGTTTCAGCTAAAAACTATGTTAATGGGAATCAAGAAACCATGGTAATTAATTATCAAGGATCAGCTTATTTAAATCACCATCTCTTTCCTTCTTTCTCCCATCTTATATCTCTCTCATGTCAGAATCTGGATATTGACAAAAAGTTGTATAAGAAGAATTCAAATTTCTCTGTTTTAATTTAAGATAATTAAGTTAAACTTGGTAGTTTCTGGATAGAAAAATTCCTTCCTCGCCCATGTCCTGCATCTGGCTAACTTTCTTTCCAACTGGCGTCAGCTTAAATGTCACTCCCAGGAGAAGTTCTCAAGTCCACAGTCTGTTATCACAATCACACTTACACAGTCAATTGTTTGATTGTGTGCATAATGACTGTCTTCCTCACTAAACCATTGGTTTGACAATACCAGGAACCCTGGTATTGAAATGTGCATTTATATTCATTATTGTTAGGCATGAAAACAAATGAACATAAATTTTTTACACTTTAGTCAAATTTAAGGATTTTTTTAATGAGTTTTATTCAATATTTAGCTTCTGGCACCAAGGATTTTTTTTTAATTTCTTTAATTCTATACTCAAGGAAGAGTAAAACAGTTGGAAGAGGGACAGTTTAGTGTTTGAAGGCATAACTGCTTGTGCTGGCTGCCTTTTCTGAGTTGTCGTGTGACCGTGGCTAGTCAATTAAACTCTGAGTTACAGTTTCATGATCTACTGAAAATAATAATACTTTTCACATATCTTTTACACAGTGCTTAAAGGGATCAAGAAAAAAATTAAAGTGAAATTATAAACTCTAAAATACAAACCAAAAGTAAGATGCCATGCTAACAGTTTTTACATATGGAGTTTTTTCATTTTTATTGATTGCCTCTCAACATATATGCAAAAAAATATATACTTGTAGGTGAAAATGAAAACTTTTATAGTACTCTGGTATAGCCCATATCATTATAACATCATTGAATATACCATTGATCTATCACATAGATAAAAGAATTGGTTATAGAAAAGCATAATAAACAGAGTTTAGACCAAATTTTGAGCAATGTTTCTTAAGCAAAAATGAGAAGTCCCACTGTGTCTTTATGCTTTATATAAAGAATTTTTGTTGCAATGGTGAATGGGATTGATTCCTTAATTTATCCTTCTGATTTTTCATTCATTTATTTTCATTCATTCATTTATATTGTTAGTATATAGAAATGTAAGTGATTTCTGTGTATTGATTTTATATCCTGCAACTTTGCTAAATTCACTGATTATCTCTAGCAATTTGCTGATACTATCTTTAGGGTTTTCTATGTACAGTATCATATTGTCTGCAAACAGTGAGAGCTTTACTTCTTCTTTTCCAGTCTTGATTCCTTTTATTTCTTTTTCTTCTCTGATTGCTGTAGCTAGGACTTCCAGAACTATGTTGAATACTAGTGGTGAAAATGGACACCTTTGTCTTGTTCCTGGTCTTAGGGGGAATGCTGTCAGTTTCTCACCATTGAGAATAATGTTTGCTGTAGGCTTATCATATATGGCCTTTACTATACTGAGGTAGGTTCCTTCTATGCCCATTTTTTGAAGAGTTTTAATCATAAATGGGTGCTGAATTTTGTCAAAGGCCTTTTCTGCGTCTATTTAGATTGTCATATAGTTTTTATCTTTCAATTTGTTTATGACCCACCTCCTAGAATAACAGAAATAAAAACAAAAGTAGACAAGTGGGACCTGATTAAACTTAAAAGCTTTTGCACACTAAAGGAAATTATAAGTAAGGTGCAAAGACAACCCTCAGAATGGGAGAAAATAAAAGCAAATGAAACAACTGAGAAAGGATTAATTTCCAAAATATACAAGCAGCTCATACAACTCAATACCAGGAAAACAAACAACCCAATCAAAAATTGGGAAAAAGACCTAAACAGATATTTCCCCAAAGACATCCAGGTAGCTAACAAACACATGAAAAGATGCTCAACATCGCTCATTATCAGAGAAATGCAAATCAAAACTACAGTGAGATATCACCTCACACGGATCAGAATGGCCATCATCAAAAAGTCTACAAACAATAAATGCTGGAGAGGGTGTGGAGGAAAGGGAACACTATTGCACTGTTGGTGGGAATGTAGATTGTTAACAGCCACTATGGAAGAAAATATGGAGATTCCTTAAAAAACTAGGAATAAAGTCACCATATGACCCTGCAATCCCACTCCTAGGCATATACCCCAAGGAAACCAGGGTTGAAAAAGACACATGTCTCCCACTGTTCATTGCAGCACTATTTACAGTAGCTAGAATATGGAAGCAACCTAGATGCCCATCAACAGATGAATAGATAAAGAAGTTGTGGTACATATACACAATGGAATATTACTCAACCATAAAAAGGAACACATTTGAGCCAATTCTGATGAGGTGGATGAAGCTAGAACCTATTATGCAAAGTGAAGTAAGTCAGAAAGAGAAAGATAAATATTGTATTCTAATGCACATATACAGAATCTAGAAAAATGGTTCTGAAGAATTTGTTTACAGGGCAACAGTGGAGAAACAGACATAGAGTTGCGGACATTGGAGAGGGGAGGAGAGGGTGAGATGTATTGAAAGAGTAACATGGAAACTTACATTACTATGTGTAAAATAGATAGCCAACGGGAATTTGCTGTGTGGCTCAGAAAACTCAAACAGAGGCTCTGTACCATCCTAGAGCGGTGGAATGGGGAGGGAGATGGGAGGGAGGTTCAAAGGGGAGATGATTCATGTTGAGGTTTGACAGAAAACAACAAAATTCTGTAAAGCAATTATCCTTCAATAAAAAAATTAATTAAAAACAAGAATTTTCAAAGAAAATGGTGAAATTGTTATTGTTATTCAGTGACTAATTTGTTTCTGACTCTTTGGGACCCTACAGACTTCAGTATGCCAGATTCCTCTATCCTTCACTACCTTCTGCAGTTTGCTCAAATTCATGTCCATTGAGCCAGTGATGCCATCCAACCATCTCATCCTCTGCTGTCCTCTTCTCCTTTTGCCTTCAATCTTTGCCAGCATCAGGGTCTTTTCCAATGAGTTGGCTCTTTACATCAAGTGACCAAAGTATTGGAGCTTCAGCATCAACAGTGAAATTGAGCCTCACTAAAAAGCATTCTTTCTCTATCCTTCTCCTCCTAGACATCTCAGAATTGAATTTATGGTGGTAAAATCATTAAGAAGTGAGTCTCGTCATCAGACATGCAAGCTAAAAACCAAAATGCCACTCTTAGCTAAACGTGGCGTGATGTGAAAGTCACTCAGTCGTGTCAGACTCTTTGTGACCCCATGGACTATGCAGTCCATGGAATTCTCCAGGCCAGAATACTGGAGTGGGTATCCTTTCCCTTCTCCAGGGGATCTTCCCAACCCAGGGATCGAACCCAGGTCTCCCACCTTGTGCAGCTAACACTCTACTAAATGATTAAAAACTTAAAACTTTATTTTACCAAGAGCAGGAACAAGAAAGGATTCTTAGTCTTACCACTTTTATTTAACATAGTACTGGAAGTCCTAGCCAGAGTAATCAGACTAGGAAAAAAAAAACAAAAAACTCCCAAATTGGAAAGGAAGAAGTAAAATTGTTTGTTTGCAGATGGCTTTATCTTATACTTAGAAAACCCTAAACTTCATCAAAAAGCTATTATAAATAATAAACCAATTCAGTAAAATTGCAGGTCACAAAATCAACATATAAAAATAAGCTGCAACAAACTATCTGAAAAAGAAATAAAGAAACATTCCCATTTACCATAGCATCAAACAGAGTAAAATACTTAAGAATAAATTTAACCAAGAAGGAGAAAGATTTATACACTAAAAAGTACAAAAACACTGTTGAAAGAAATGGAAGAAGACACAAATAAGTGGAAAGATACCTTGTATTCATGGATCAGATAAGTTAATATTATTAAAATCACCTTACAATCAAAAGTCATGATATCCCTCTCAAACTCCAATGACACTGCTTATAAAATTAGGAAAAATAAAATCTTAAAATTTGAATGGGACCACAAAAGACCCTGCATAGCCAAAGCAATCTTACAAAGAAAAAAGTTGGTGCCATCAGACTTTCTCTTTTCCAACTATACTACAAAGCTATAGTAATCAAAACATTATAGTAAAAACCAGTATGACATAAAAACAGACACACAGACTAATCAAATAGAATTAAGAACTCAGAAATAAAAACCCACAAATACAGTCAACTAATATTTGACAAGGGAACCAACAGCACTCAATGGGGAGAAAACAGTCTCTTCAAAAACTTGATGTCCATACACAAAAAGTGAAATTATACATAAAATGAAATTTCTCTTAAACCACTCACAAAAATTAACTCAAAATTGAATAAAGATTTAAAAATAAGACCTGAAGTCATAAAACTCATAGAAGAAAACAGGACAACCCCCTTGACAGTTTTGGCAGTTAGATATGACACCAAAAGCATGAACAACAAAAGAAAAAATATAATAAGGGATTATATCCAATATAGCTTCTGCAAGGCGAAATAAACCATCAACAAAAAGAAAAGGCAACCTATGAAAAGAAAGAAAATATTTTCAAATCATATCTAATAAATATCAATATATACAAGGGAATTATACAACTTAATAGAAGAAAAACAAATAATTTAAAAATGGGCAAAGTGCCAGAATAGACATTTTTTGTTTCAAAAACAACTATACAAATGGCCAACATACACATGAAAAAATGCTCACTGATCATCAGAGAATGCAAATCAAAACCACAATGAGTCACCTGTTAGGATGACTTTTATCAAAAAAATAAGAGATAACAAGTCCTAGTGAGAATGCAGAGAAAAAGGAACCCTTGCATACTGTTGCTTGAAATGTAAATATGTACAGCCTCTATGGAAAACAGTATAGTGGTTCCTTGAAAATTAAAAAAAGAACTACCATATGATCTAGCAATTCCACTTCTGGCTACATATCCAAAGGAAATGAAATCAGGATCTGAAGAGATAACTGCACTCCCATCTTCATTGCCATTTGTAACAACATAGATGAATCTTGAGGGCATTATGCTAAGTAAAATAAGTCAAACGGAGAAGAACAAATACTGTATGATCTCACTTATATGTGTAATTAAAAATAATCTTATAGCAATACAGAGTAGATTGGTGGCTCCTAGGGGCAAGCGGAGGAGTAGGGAACATGAGTGAAGGTGATTAAATAGTACAAGCTTCTAGTTATAAGATGAGTAGTCTTGAGGAGCCATTGGTGACCATGATTAATGGTACTACATTGAATACTTGGAAGTTGCTAGAAAAAAAAATCTTAAAAGTTCTCGCCACATACACACAAAAAGTAGAAACTATTTAAGGTAATAAATGTGTTAACTAACTTTATCATGGTAATCATTTTGTAATATATACATGTCAAATCATCAATTTTACACACTAAACTTATGCAACTATAAGTTTATAGTCTATGTCAATTATATCAACAAAGTTGGGGAAAACTATTAAATGTGAGCATTAAGTCACCTATCTTTCAAGGAGCAGACTTAATTAACCTAAAAGAGAATAATGTATAAAATTAGAACTCTAATTTACAAATAGAAATAGGGTTGTCCTATCTCAAACACATCAGCAAAACAAGTTCTCTCTCCCAAAGGCAGATCTTCAAGGAAAATCAGACTTTAATGGGAAGGGTCCTTAGTGAAAATAGAATCACAACAGAAGTGAGTTATATAATTTAAGTAATTCATGCCTGAAGCATGAATCTCCACAAGAAGTCCATTAGCCAGTATATTCTCTCTGTGTCTAGAATTGACACTATCTATGTTTGCTTCTCTGGGTCACTTTTTCTTGACTTTAGGCTGAATAATGTCTCCATTGATTATTATTTTTCCTTTAGATGTGTTTGTGTGTTCAGTCAAGTCTTACACTGACCCTGCCAGTAAATTGGTTTTCTCTTCATTTGACTATATTTCTCTGCTCTGATACACTATCTATTGATTTTATAATTTATTTCTCAAAGAACAATCTCATTACCTCTATTTACAAGCTCTCAGGCATACTTCACAGCTGCCCCCAAGTACCAATCTCAATACAAACAAGAGAAAAACATTATTTGGATATAAGCTGAGTCGTCTATTGCTCAAGAGACATTGAATTATTAAGCCACATCTCAAATATAGAAAAAAACAATAAAAGTGGCATCTGGTCAAAATTATATTAAAACAAGACAAGGGAAGATCTAAAAAGATTTTCCATGGCCTGTTTTGACAAATGATTTAACCAATTCTTAGGGAACATAAAATAGTTTTTCATTTAATGCATTAATGTGGGTAATGAAGTAGCAAAAGATATGAAAAATTAATTTCTTACACCTAATTAATTCATGTTAAGAAATTTATTTCCATTTATAATTCATCAGTATTACTCTTTTCATTGATATCTGACTATATATTTATAAAGCATCACTGTTGATAAGCAATTAATTTTGATAACAATAGAAAAAATATTGAAAACATGCTTGGATTACCAATCATCTCATGAATGAGACTTTTGATAGAGTCGCATTGTGTATAAAAAAGAATTTGAGCAATGGTACAACTCAAAAATCTACAAATCTAATGGCTGTGAGAAGATGTCAAAAAGAAGTTCTAGGAGCATGTAATTAAAGAAACAAGTTTTAATTTTGTCATGAATTTGCATAGATTATACTGTCTTAGTGGAGGTTAAAACAACAGGCATTAGAATGTCACATTAATGTATTTTGGGTTATTGCCATGGAAAGTAACTTTAATGTCTACATTATAAATTTTTATTTTAGAAAAAAGTGCTCATTTTTTAATCGACATTGTCAAAAGAGAGTAGGATCTTTTCTTCAGTAAAATATAAAAAAAGAGAAAAACCACAATGATACAGAAAAGATAAATGGATGTCATTCTGCTTCTGTCCTGGGTTATATAGAACTCCAATAACTTTTCAATAATTTTTATCACATATATTGTTGTAATAGGAGCACATGTCCAAGATGATCACCACTAGCATGCTTGCCTTGAAGCTGTTCTATTTCAAGCTCATTCTGCTTTTCATTAATGCCCAGACTCATTCCTCGAAAGATTTATGTTTGACATTCGTGCCATTTTGGATGTTTCAGAAGAAAGTACACAAACATCCAAAATTTTGTATCTTAAAGGAAAACTATCTTGCAGCAACTTTGTAATATAGTTTTTAATCTCAGTAAAGCCAAAACTTTAATATACTTAAATCTATAAGCTTTATTTGGTGGATAGGGGGCATTTGTATTTATCAAATATAAATTGCTAGTCCCTAAATGTTCTGTCCTTGAAATCAAGCATGTTACTGAACCAGTAACCCTACCACCCCTCAACAACTGATAATAGACTACAACTTCATTTTGTTAGTTATCCAAGTTGTCAGTATCATGGATTAAAAAAGTCACATAGGATGATGTCAACATCTTGGTGAAAGGAGACTCTCTTTTTTCTCTCTCCTCTTCCAATGTGCAGCTAGTAAAACACCCATAACTCAGCAAAGTTTCCTCTGTCCAACACACCAGGTTGCCAGAGAGATCCATACATCTGCCTGTGTGAGAAGTATGAAAGTGCCTGTATCAGAACATAGAGAAGAAGTGGAACAAGGAGAAGAGAGGTGGTCCCCACAGTGCCAGGCCTCCCGCAGTGGTGCTTTGAACCCACAGCTCCAGAGAACCCAGCAGCAGCAGAGGAGGTGGCACATCTGACTCTAGCCCCAGTTACAGAGCTGCCTACGGCCACAGGGAACGGGGCAGCACTGTGGGAAGGGCCCATAACCTCACTTCTGTGGGGATGCCCATGATTCTGCCCCCTCCACCACCCTCAGTGACAGCCCGAGCAAACCTGACAACCCAATAGGCAGAGGTGACCAGGTGCCCCTACACTCCCCTATGCCCCGCCACAGTAGCAGAGCCTGCCACTTAGGTCACCCCAGACACATCGGGGGTACCGGATATCCTAGTGCCCTGGCCACGATGTCGGGGAGAGCAGCAACACTGTCAGTACCATGGCACAAGAGATTCCAGAAGCACAAGCAGTAAAGAAGAGGACACTGGCAACACCTCTAGGAGAGAGGAGGGTAGAAAGTGCCAACATCAAATACGGCCAAAGGCATACAGGTGAGAGAGACCAGAACCTTGAGTTAGAGTATCACCTACTGAAAAACAAAAGAACAGCATGGCCTCTAACTACCAACCCACTGAATTGCTAAAATCATGGTTATTAAAAAAAAAAAAAATTACCTAAATAAGAAAGGTGCTCACTATCAAATGCAACAGCAGAGGAACAACTGATAAGCACCATGAAAAACCAAGCTAACATTGTATCACCAAAGGAAAACAAATCCTCCAGAAACCAAACTTAAAGCTACAGAAGATTGCAGTCTAAATGGTAAAGAAATCAAAATAGCTACCATGAAGAAACTTAAGCTATAAGAAAACTCAGAAAGGCAATTCAATGAGTTCAGAAATAAAAATTAATGAAGAGAAGAAATATTTTACTGAAGAGGTTGAAATTCTAAAAAAGAACCAAATGTAAATTTGGGAGCTGAAGAACTCAATAAATGAGATGAAGAATGCAGTAGAAAGAAGCAGAAAGAGAGCAGACCGTATGGAAGAGAGAATTAGTGAGTTTGAAAACAAAAATCTAGAAATAATTCAGGTGTAAGATGAGATTGTAGCCATGAAATTAAAAGACGCTTACTCCTTGGAAGGAAAGTTATGACCTACCTTGATAGCATATTTAAAAGTAGAGACATTACTTTGCCAACAAAGGTCCATCTAGTCAAGGCTATGGTTTTTCCAGTGGTCATATATGGATGTGAGAGTTGGCCTATAAAGAAAGCTGACCACCAAAGAATTGATGCTTTTGAACTGTGGTGTTGGAGAAGACTCTTGAGAGTCCCTTGGACTGCAAGGAGATCCAACCAGTCCATCCTAAAGGAGATCAGTCCTGGGTGTCCATTGGAAGGACTGATGCTGAAGCTGAAATTCCAATACTTTGGCCACCTCATGAGAAGAGTTGACTCATTGAAAAAGACCCTGATTCTGGGAGGGATTGGGGGCAGGAGGAGAAGGGGACGACAGAGGATGAGATGGCTGGATGGCATCACCGACTCGATGGACATTGGTTTGGGTGTACTCCAGGAGTTGGTGATGGAGAGGGAGGCCTGGCGTGCTGCAATTCATGGGGCCGCAAAGCGTCGGACACGACTGAGCAACTGAACTGAACTGAAGATGAGAACTGAGATTTTAAAAAGTGAAAGAAATTTTTGAGAGTTAACTGAGTCCACTAGAAAAAACAACATAAAGATAAAGGGATCCCAGAAAGAGAAGAGAGGGAGAAGGAAATAGAGAATTTATCTAAGGAAATAATAGCTGAGAACGTCCTAAACCTAGGAAAGGAACCAAATATTGAAGTCCATGAGGCTGAGAGAACACCCAGTTATTTCAGTGCAAAAAGACCTTCTTTAAGACACATATTAAAATTGTCAAAGTCAGTGATAAGAAAGAATTTTAAAGGAAGGCAGGCAAAAATATACAGTAACCTACAAGGTAGCAGCATTTAGCAGCCAAGGTAGTCATAAGCACATTTCTCAACAGAAACTCTACAGGCCAGGACAGAGTGGAATGACATATTCAAAATATTGAAAGATAAAAACTTTCATCCATGAATATTTTATCCAGCATAGCTATCCTACAAATATGAAGAAGGAATAAAGGCTTTCCCAGACAAACAAAAGCTAAAGGAGTGCATCACCACTAGACATGCCTCACAAGAAATGGTGAAAGGAACTTTTCTACTGAATTGAAAAGGCAAAAGTACACAAAACTTTAAGTAAGGTCATAAACTGACAGAACTAGAAAACTGCTACTCTATATCAGAATAGGTTGTTAATTATAGCATAAAGATTAAAGAGAAAGAAGGCAGGAAAAATAACTATAGCTACTTTGATTTGGTAATGAACCCACAACCTGAAAAGGGATCATTTGTGACAACAAAAACATAAAGCAGGAGAAGAAAAGGACACAACATATATAGTAGGCAAATGAAAAATGAGATTCTATAAGCAGAAAAAAGACTATTTTATCTGAGACATTTTATACAAAACTCCTGGTAACCACAAACCATAAATCTGGAGCAAGGACACATAAAATTTTAAAAAATGGGAAACTGAGAGAGCATTATAGGAAACCACTCAACTAAAATAGCACACAGGAACTCAAGGGGAAAATAAGGAAAGTATAGAGCAATCAGAAAATAAGGGGTGAAATGACAAAACCAAGTCTCTACTGATCAACAGTTATTCTAAATGTAAATGGATTGAATTCACCACTCAAAAGACACAGAGCGGATAGAAAGATGAAAAACAAGATCCAAATATATGCTGCCTCCAAGAGACTCATCTCATTTCTAAAGACAATACCCAGGAATAAATTTAACCAAGGAAGTGAAAGACCTGTATGCTTAAAACCATGAAACATTGTTGAAAGAAACTGAAGACAAAAAGAAATAGAAAGATATTCAGTGCTCATGGATCAGAAAAATTAATGTTAAAATGTACATGTTACCTAAAGCAATCTACAGATTCAAAGCAAACCCTATGAAAATCCCAATGGCATTTTTCAAAGAAACAGAACAAAAAAATTCCAAACTTTTATGGAACTGTAAAAGCCCCAAATAGTCAAAGTAATTCTGAAATTCTGAGAGAAAAGAACAAAGTTGGGGGTATCCCATGCCCTGGTTTCAAATTATACTACCAAGGTACAATAATCAAAACACCATAGTATTGACAGAAAAACAGACACATAGATCAGTGGAAAATAATTGTGAACCTATAAATAAATCCATACATATGAAGACAACTGATTTATGACAAAAGAGCAAAGAACATGAAGTGGAGAAAGGAGAGTCTTTTCAATAAATAGTGTTTGTGAAACTGAACAGCTACATGCAAAAGAATGAATCTAGACCACTGCTTATCACTATACACAAAAATTAACTCAAGCTGGTAATTAACAACTTTGAATGTAAGATCTGAAACCATAAAACTCCTAAAAGGAAAAATAGGCATTACATTTTTGTCATGGGTCTTAACAATATTTTTTGGATGTGACTACTCAGGAAGGCAAATTAAAGCAAAAATAAACGAGTAGGACTACATCAAGCTAAAAAGCTTCTGCACAAGAAAGTAAACCATCAACAAAATTAAAAGACAACCTACCAAATAGGAGGAAATATTTGCAAATCAAATATCTAATAAAAAGTTAGTATCCAAAATATATAAATAATTCATACAATTTGACAGCAAAAAAAAAAAAGAAAGAAAGAAATACAATCTATGGGGAAATACAGATGCTTACCTACTCAAGTGGGGCTATCAGACAAAATATGAGGTGGGTGATTAGACTGATGATGATGATTATATAAACAACATTGGTTGAACACTCTATGACCTAAACACTCCTCTAAGGGTTTTATATCACTTGGTCATGTCTGACTCTTTGCAATCCCATGGATTGTAGCCCACCAAGCCTACGTCCATGGGATTCTCTGGGCAAAAATACTGGAGTGGGTTGTTATTTCCTACTCCAGGGGATCTTCTGGACCCAGGGATCGAACCTGGATCTCCAGCACTGCAGGCAGATTCTTTACTGTCTGAGTCACCAGGGAAGCCAGTCTATATGTGTTACATACTAATGAAGTAGATGTTAATAATCTCATCTTCACAGATAAAGGAACTTAAGAAAGATATTGATTTTCAAGAGGCCACACAGTAAGTTTGGCCCTTGAACCTGCTTTTTTTTTTTTTTTTTTTTACTACTAAACAGAATACTCCTTTAATAAAAGCACTATGGCATCTGGGCAAAGTAGTGATGTCATTGATAGGAATGAAGTTAGGGAATCCTCATGGAAGAATTGATAATCAAATTGGGTTTGGAATAATATGCCATGAGGTTTCATGGAGAAACTCTAGGAGAAATACAATGAAAGGAAACACAAAAGTACATGCTCAACTGAAGAAGAATATGGGGTGTGTTAAAGACAATTTGTAGAATATAATTGTTGGAAAGTTCAAAAGGAAAGTCTAGAACAAAGAGAAAAAAAATAAGCCTGTAAAAAAAAGCCATAGAAAATTAACTTAAGATCCTGACTACAATGTTAAGTAATATTTACTTTATTTGGTAAGTAATGGGGAACAATTTAAGATTCATATTTTGAAGAAATATACCTCTGGTGTGTATGTAGGGGGTCAGAAATAATGGATTTCAAAGGGAAAACTGGAAAGAAGAGGATAATTTAGGAAGATAATGTAATGATACAAAGTAGTCATCTTAAAAACAGACGAAAAGAAGTGCACATGGGAGATATTTCTAGGGGGACTCCAGGAATCTCAAAGAGAGATTTAACAGGGAAGGAAAGAGAAGTCAAGAGTCATTCTGAGCCTTCATGTCCTACATGACCAAGAGAATCATCAACTGAAGGTAGGTAGGAGGAGCTGGCTTGGGAGATGGGAACATGAAAGTCAAGAGAAAAATGGATTTGGTTTTGGCTGTAGTGAGTTTGAATTATTAGCATGATATCCATAAAGAGATGTGTAGTGGCACCTGGAGCCAAGTCAATAGAATGCAGCATTATAAAAATCAAGGGAAGACTTTAAAAGTTTACAATCAACAAGATTTAGTGCTATAGAGAGAGTCCATATGAAGATGATGGAAAACAAGCAAATCATGAGGAAATTTTCTTATAATGTCCTAACTGAAACAATGGAATGTGTCATTTCAGTAGGGTAGTAAGGAATGAAGTCAAGCTAGAAAGTCAATGAGATGTGAGAAAACAATGAGTCAGCCTCACTTGATCGTTCCTTCTCCCTGAAATATTCTCAAACAATATCAATGTATTGGTCCATTCCAAGGTTTGATTGTCTTCTTAACCCAAGGTCCAGTCACTATTATTGTTTAAAGTCATCCTTGAGACTGACCCATTCACCTGATCCCCGTAGCATATCACCAAATTTTGCCCTTGGTTATCTAAAATCTTGGGAAGAATTTTTTTCTACTCCATCTTCTAGAATGTTTGAAATAAATGGAGAAAATTATTTTATCAGGCAAACTAAACCTCCATGTTTTTAACAAAACTGCATTTAAAATATTGTTTAAAATCTGTATGATTTGAGAGAATAACTGAATCATGTATATTACCATATGTGAAATAGATCGCCAGTCCAGGTTCAATGCGTGAGACAGGGTGCTCAGGGCTGGTGCACTGGGATGACCCTGAGGGATGGGATGACCCTGAGGGATGGGATGGGGAGGGAGGGGGGAGGGGGGTTCAGGATGGGGACACATGTACACCCATGGCTGATTCATGTCAATGTATGGCAAAAACCATCACAATATTGTAAAATAATTAGCCTCCAATTAAAATGAATAAATTAATTAAAGAAAAAAATCTGTATACTTATCCATAGCAGAAAAAAGATCAACACATGGACAAACTAATTACCAGCTTCCTAACTTCAAATATATTTCTATGTTCTGGTTTCCTCATTCTAAGCTGGGCCTAGTAATACTTTTCTCATAGGTTATTGTGAATATTAGACTTAGTATATACAAATTGCTTTGCTTAGTTCATAACACATAATAGGGACTCAAAAAACTGGAGTTGTAGTGAATAATATGAATATTAGGCAAATTATTTAACAGTGTATGTTCCAGAGATTTTTGTTGTCCTAATGTACTCCTCCTTTGCTCTCATATGAAGGTTTATTGACAATATCCATTCATTTAAGTACGTATCAAGCACAGGCACATGGTAGGTATGCAGTATGAACAGGACAGACTAATCTCATGAATTCTACATACTAGAGGTGCTGGTGGATATTAAGCAACTAAATAAATAGTTATAACAAAATAATTTTAAGTAGTAGTAAATGTTATGAAGAAAATAATCAGATTGATAGAGTTAGAATAATGGTTGCTGGGAGGAGAATGGATGATTATTAATAGATAACCAGCCATAAATATAAAAGTGTTCAATTCAGTTCCTCTACCCTTCAATTCACTTCCTCCACAATCCTTGTTGAATTCATCTATCTTTGTCACCAAGTTTCCCTTATAATCTCTTCTTATATATTTACTTTCTCCTTCCAATAGTTTCTTTCACTGAGTCTATGACTACAATGTTACAGAAATTCCTGTGCATTTATTTTCATAAATCTTCAAAGTTGAAATTCATTATCTCTTTTCTCTCATAATATACTAATTATGTTTTAAATATTTAGCAGTCTAAACCAACTCTAAAGTTGACCACTTGTAAACCAGTGCTAGCAATGGAAATATGACACTATCTGCACAAGTAACAAATACAATGAACAAATCAGGAAAATTTTTGAGGAAAAACTTCCGGGACATACCAACTCTGACAAATTTGAAAGGCAGAGAAAATTAGATGACCTAAACTATCTGCACTTGAAGGTAAATGTTTGAGACAGCATAATGCATAGTCAATGGGAAAGTCAACATTCAAGTGGGTCCATCGCTTTACATATAGGTAGTATAAGTAAACAACACCCAGCCTCATACAACACCTCACATTGTACATAAACAAGCCATTTACAAAGCCAACCTATGAAAGGAAAAAAAAAAACATTAAATTTCTTCTAAAAATATAGTCACACACAAAAAATTATAAATTTTCAACACTCAAAACTATTAACTCAGTTTTAGCTTTGTGGCCATACTCATGGATACCTTTTAGATATTTCTTATCTATTCCTCTACTGGCTTATGCCTTCTTGTACACTGTACACTTAACACTCAGAAAAGTAAATACAAAAACTGCAAGCTGAGCCAGGTGGAAAGATAAGAAAAATTGAGTATAATTGAATATGTCTTCTGAAGAGGACCACATTCATCCCTATTATTAATCTCTTTAATAGCCTGTTCCTTGAATGAGAAAAAGAAGCAAGATTTGTCAGAGCACTCCAAATAACTGTTTAGCTGTTGACTCTGGGAGATTTACTCACATGAACCTCTTAAGTTGTGTTTCTTTAAGAAATGGCACTCACAATTTTGCAAGTGTAAATTTCCTTGCAGTTTTAGGTGAAGGAAAACTTTAGCTGAGCATCAGACATGGTGTGCAGGCACCACGGAAGCTTAGACATACTCCAGGTGTTAAACTTGAAGAAAAAAAGAGAGAGAATAAAGGGAAAGGAAAACAAGGATGTCAGGAGAGATGTGGAAGAAAGAGAACAAAAAGACTTCAGAATTCTTCCAGCCCGATGATGCCAAGGAATCAAACATAGCTCTGCCTGTTCTGAGGAGCTGTGGCTAGTGCAGTCAAGGTCTGATACAAGTATCATATCCCTTAAATGTCTAACTTTTTAAGTGCATGCAAAAAATAAATCACTAACAGTTACTAATAATTCTCATATAATCAATTAAAACAATAGAGACAGTTAATATGTATAGTATTAGCATAGGGAGAAGTTATTCAGGCTATATACCCGTTGCTTTCAGCTTCCTATACTACCAACCTATTTCTTCAAAGTACTGGTACAAAAATACAGTGAAATGGAATAAATGATTTCTTCTAAGTGATGTTTCCAAGTGGAAAGCTTATTGACAAAAACATAGTAACTGGTACAATGTGCTAAAGAACTGATTTATTTTCTTCTTCATTCAATATGAACTACAGAACAATGCATACATATAAAAACAGGCTAACCACAGATCTGAGTACAATATTTGACAAAGTAATTGCTAATTTCCTTCTAAAACTATTTCTATGGTATGCAATAAAGTTGTTCATTGCAACAAATTTTCCTCAACTACATCTCAGTATATATGTAGTAAATAATTTGTACTCCTGGTTCTAAAGAGATGATGCAGAAATTTTAATGAAAGCATGACGTGTTCTGATAGCTTTGAGGATGTTTGTAATTTAAGTCTTCAAACTTTCCCAGGAAGCTTTAATTCCACTTCTACTTGCCCAGGGGAAAACATATTATTCTGATTTTCATTCTGGCTCCTGAGGTTCTCAGCTGGCTTTCCTCATATTCTTCATTCAGTTCAGAGTTTCCCTGTGATTCTCTCCCTAGTCACTCTACTCTTGGGATCATCTCTTCGCCATTCTGTCAATAACCACAGAACTCATTACAGAGAGAGGATGCCCACAGTTACTTTGGACAAAAGGAATGGGCATTAAGAGTTTTGAACATCTACAAATTTCACATACTAGGATTTAAATCATGGTACCAGTTTTCAAGTTAAAAATAGGAAAATGAGGAAGGAAAAAAGAAAAGGAAATAAGTAAGTCATGCAGTCAGGAAGGGAGAAAGGATACCTTTCAAGAACTGGAATTCCTTTTTCTGGGTTCCAAGTTGTCATTAATCTTCATGCTTTCTCTCATTTCGTTAAAGCTTATTCTGCCGTAACTAACATATATGTATATTAAATCGTTACACTGTACATCTTAAATCACATTGTTCAACCTAGATATGGATAATTTTGATCTGTCAATCATACCTTTATAAAGTTGGAGAAAAAAGAGATCAATGACGAATCCATGATGAATCAAAGAATCAATGACAATTGTTTTCATTCTTGAAATACATTTATTCTATATAGATATTTGAATAATAGTTGGGTTTACAATCGTAAGTGGAAACTATGCTCCTTCTGAATTTTAAGCTCTCTCTCCATAATATTCTTACTCCAGTGTTGCTTTCAACAATTCTAATGTTATTTTGATTACTTTGTTTCTAGCGTCTTTGGAGGTAAACGTACTTCTTTTTGTGTTTTTGGTTTAATTCTCTCTTTGGAAAGTTTTGGGAGTCTCTGCTTTTTCTAGATGCTCTGAAAGCTCATAAAAATGTGCTTTCATGTGAATCCTTTTTTGCTGGACTCCTGCTGGGTCCTTTTAACTTGGGGACCCTTGTACTCCAGTTCTGGAAATACTTTTTTGTGTTCTATTTCTTGAGTAATTTTCCACTGTCTGCTTTCTTTGCTCTCATTTTATGCAGTATCTATGAGCTGAATGCTATAACTCCTAGAGTGATTATTTCGTTTTCTTACCTCTTTTGTTCTAGTTTCCATTTCTTTATCTTTTGATTCCTTTTTCCCAGGGATTCTCTCAACACCTATTTGATTTTTCTAAATGATTTTGTTTTCATTTCCAATAACATGTTCTGATTTTGCTTATTTACTATAAGCATTATACTCTTGCTTTTATTTTGGTTTGTAGTGGATGCACTATTTCTTATTTTTCTGAGGATTTCAATTACAACCATTACTTTTGTTTAAGTGTTTCCTATTTCTCCTTGCATTGTCTTTGCTTCTTTCAGTTTTCTTTTAAAAATTTTGTCATTCTCGTATGTTGCTGTGACTTAAGTACAGATGTTTAGAGCTTCAGAGGTTCAGTTTCCACTGAACATTAATGGAAAGTCTCTTACCTGGGGGAGAGACACCTAGTATCCAGAACGGAGGGAGATCTGAAGGTCTAACTACACCTGGTTCAGATCTTCCTCCACTCCAAGAACGCACTCCTAACTTAATGAGCCATGGAACATCTTAGGAGTGAGTTTTGCAGACTGCGCTGGTTTCAGGGAGGTAGGTCTGCCGTAACAAGCAACTTCACCGTGCTAGAAACAGAAATCACAGCCCTCTGCTTTGGGTCCTGGTGAATTTCAGTTCTAGTTCCTTTCTATCCCCCACTGCCTTTCCATCTTGGATCCATGAGAAAATCCTGTACTCTTCTGGTTAAGCCCTCTTTTCTACACAAACAAAATAAATCACTCTATACGAAGTTATGATTCTTATTTTACTGATGTCAGGACACACCTCACAACTGCCATATAAGTGTTAGAGCTGCCATATAAATGTTGAATGAAATACTGGAATTACGTTGCAAATTAGGTGCCCTTCTACACTTAAAAAGAGAGAAATTCTGAAATGAACCTTTAATGGTAACTTACATGTTCTATGTCGTCAGACTCATAGTCAAAATCTCTAGGATAAACTAAGTATCCTAAATCAAACTATGTTTTGATTTAATAAATGGGAATGATAATTTGACCTTTTGAAACTGCTTGATAAATTCATGGAGTTTAAAAATGTGAAAGAACCAAATATGTTTGCTTTTTGTGTGTTTCTTCATCCCATCCTTCATTTTCAGAATTTATTTTGATATAATTGAGAGTGGTTCTTCTCAAAGGACTAAAAGAAAATCAAAGAGTACAACTTTCTCTTGGAGAATTTCTGGTCCTGGTGAAAGTCCCTTTGAGTTTTGACCTTGGAGTAAAGAAGATTTCTAAAGCTGAATTTCTGAGTGTGGACAATTATGTCATGGTGTGAATGTGTCTGTGGATGTGTTTAAAACTGCCAAATATAAATCCTGCAGTTAAGAGCCTGCATGAAAATTAAACTACCAAGTTAAAATATAGCTTGAAGAAATAATTATCAATCCAATATGCATTTATGCTTAGAAATGTTTAGTCTATTGTAAATGAGCCACCAGGGTGTTAGATTACCACATACCTAGAATTAGAGAATGATTTATATGAACTCCTGTGCTAAAAGGAATAAGCACATTAGCAGGAAGGAGTATGAAATAGAATTATAGGACTATCTAATAACTGACTGTAGGTAACATACTTTCAGGGAACCACATAATAATGACAACAATAATAATAATTAATATATGTATAATACTCTATTGTGTTAAAATACCTCTTAAATATAGTTTAACATTACCTTATTGGAACTTCCCAACAATTCTGTGAAATATATATTCACTATTATTTCCTAAAGAAGGTCCTGAAATTCAGGTTGTTGAATACTTGCTTAAGTAACATAGCTAAGAAATGGCTGAATTCAATCTGAATTCAATCTAAATCTAAAAATTCTTAGATCAAAATCTGTCACCTAAAGTGAAAGAGAATACTGCCACCTAAAGAAAAAAAATGTAGCTGGGAGGATGCAAATCACTTTAACATTGCATTTGTTTCCCAGAATGAAGTCACAATCTGGAACATAGCTCAATAGCTAAGCAATCAACACACCAGAAAGCTGAACCCTGTGCCTGGCCCCCTGTGATGTGCAGATGAAGCCCTGTTTCCCACGTCCAAAGACTCTGGTGCCTTTCAGGAGTTCTCCCAGGGTCAGTAGCAGGGTGAAGCATGTGGTCAGCTTCACGCAGTTAGTCACTGACCACCAGCAAGCAGGAAAGCTCCAATAAGCTATAGCCACAGTTCAGCCAAACCAGGGGAGTCCCTCTGTCACTGTGTAAGGAGGCCCATGGGCCATTATAAGGCCAACAGCAAGAGCAATAGGAAAGTTAAAAGAACACTTTGAAAATAGGACACACAAACCAGTGAATTACCCTTGTCTTACTTGCCATGACTTTTCCCTGTTTCAAAAAGAAATAAATAGACATATGCTCTGTCTTGTCCTCCTCCCCTAACCCTTCAAGAGTCTTCCTTTCATAACTTTTTCTTTAATAAGAATAGCAATTCCTACCTCATAAAATTGTTCAGGATAGTTTAAAATAGAATGCATCTAATAAATTGCTGAGAACTATGGCTAGCAAGTAAAAGGTTCAATAACTATTGGTATTTTTATCATTTTTATGAAGAACCAAAACCACACAGCCCAATATCTACATTAACTTGATTCTACTCTTCCAAAGCACTCTTGCCCAAGAGGATGAAAGTACAAATAACTATTTTTAATTTCAGAAACTTCCTCCAAATCCACATATCAGAACTTTCAACAAGCCCTACTTACCTCCCTTCTCGGGATAGTAGGCACTCACTGCCTTGTCAAATGACTACTTATACTTCCACTCTTGCCCAGAAATCCTTCTTCCCTGTGACCACTGAATCTAAACTATGATGTCAGAAACTTTGTTAAATCTCAACCAGTTCACTGCATGGAAAGACCTATCTTGAACCACCTCCAAAAATCTCATGAATATCCTGGCTCTCACCTGCCCCCTCAGGATTATTCATAAGATTTGAAGACACTGATGTTTCTTACCAGATTAAGAACAAACACAGTTTGCTTCTAAGTTAATGCTCATTTTGGTGAGTCAGCCTTTAACATTATTTTTTATCATGCATATCTTTCATCTCTATAATCATGTGTTTTCCCAAATGTGGCCCATAGGGCTCTGAGACACTACAGTGAACTCACAGGGTCCAGTGGGACATGTGAGATTTTGAGGAAAATATATCAATCCCTGATATCTGTCAGACACTGTGTGGACCATTTTAACATTAGATTGTTGTGTTCCTTTGGAGACGTCATATCTGTGAAACTGGGTTTTCAGTTGTTGCTATGAGAAAAATCAAGTACTACATGATAGTGTGAAAAGAAAAATGCAGAAGAGGATGCCATCAAAATTTGAGAAATGTTCAAGGGCTTCCCAGGTGGCTCAGTGGTAAAAGAATCTGCCTGCCAATGCAAAAGATGCAGAAAACATGAGTTCAATCCCTAGGTTAGGAAGATACCCTGGAGGAGGAAATGGCAACTCACTCCAGTAATCTTGTCTGAAAAATTCCATGGACAGAGAAGCCTGGCGGGCTATAGTCTATGGGGTTGCATGACTGTAACAACTGAGCACAGACATGCAGTGTTCAATAAGCACACATGAGCCATCGGCAAGTTCAGTTCAGTTGCTCAGTCATGTTTGACTCTATGAACCCATGGACTGCAGCATGCCAGGCCTCCCTGTCCATCACCAACTCCCAGAGCTTATGCAAACTCATGTCCATTGAGTTGGTGATGCCACCCAAACATCTCATCCTCTGCCATCCCCTTCTCCTCCTGCCTTCAATCTTTCCTGGCATCACAGTCTTGTCCAATGAGTCGGCTCTTCGCATGAGGTGGCCATAGTATTGGAGTTTCAGCTTCAGCATCAGTCCTTCCAATGAAAACCCAGGACTGATCTCCTTTACGATGGACTGGTTGGATCTCCTTGCAGTCCAAGAGACTCTCAAGAGTCTTCTCCAACACCACAGTTCAAAAGCATCAATTCTTCTACACTCAGCTTTCTTTGTAGTCCAACTCTCCCATCCATACATGACTACTGGAAAAGCCATAGCTTTGACTACAGGGACTTTTGTTGGTAAAGTAATGTCTCTGCTTTTTAATATTCTGTCAAGGTTTGTCATAGCTTTTCTTTGAAGAAGCAAGCATCTTTTAATTTCATGACTTCAGTCACCATCTGCTGTGATTTTGGAGCCCCCCAAAATAAAGCCTCTCACTGTTTCCATTGTTCCCCCATCTATTTGCCATGAAGTGATGGGACAGGATGCCATGATTTTGGTTTTTTGAATGTTGAGTTTTTTGGGGTTTTTTTGGACATAAGATTTTTTTTCCTTTTAAAAAAAATTTTTTTTTAATTGGAGGCTAATTAGTTTGCAATATTATGGTGGTTTTTGTCATACATTCACATGAATCAGCCATGGGTGTACATGTGTTCCGCATCCTGACCCTGCCTCCCATCTCCCTCCCCATCCCATCCCTCAGGGTCCTCCCAGTGAACCAGCCCTGAGCACCCTGTCTCATTTTAAGTCAACTTTTTCACTCTCCTTTTTCACTTTCATCAAGAGGCTCTTTAGTTCCTCCTTGCTTCCTGTCATAAGGGTGGTGTCATCTGCATATCTGAGGTTATTGATATTTCTCCTGGCAATCTTGATTCCAACTTGTGCTTTATCCAGCCCAGCGTTTCTCATGATGTACTCTGCATATAAGTTAAATAAGCAGGGAGACAACATACAGCCTTGACGTACTCCTTTCCCAATTTGGAGCCAGTCCATTGTTCCATATCCAGTTCTAACTGTTGCTTCTTGCCCTGCATATAGGTTTCACAGGAGGCAGGTCAGGTGGTCTGGTATTCCCATCTCTTTAAGGATTTTCCACACTTTGTTGTGATCCACACAAAGTCTTTAGCATAGTCAATGAAGCAGTAGATCTTTTTCTGGAATTCTCTTGCTTTTTCTATGATCCAAAGGATGTTAGCAATTTGATCTCTGGTTGCTCTGCCTTTTCTTAATCCAGCTTGAACATCTGAAAGTTCTCAGTTCATGTACTTTTGAAACCTAGCTTGGAGAATTTTAAGTATTACTTTGCTAGCATGTACTTTGATAGAGATGACTGCAATTGTGTGGTAGTTTGAGCATTCTTTGGCATTGCTTTTCTTTGGGATTAGAATGAATACTGACCCTTTCTAGTCCTGTGGCCAATGCTGAGTTTTCCAAATTTGCTGGCATATTGTGTGCAGCACTTTAACAGCATCATCTTTTAGGATTTGAAACAGCTCAACTGGAATTCCATCACCCCTACTAGCTTTGTTCAAAGTGATGCTTCCTGAGGTCCACTGACTTTACACTCCAGGATGTCTGGCTCTAGGTGAGTGATCACACCATCTTGATTCTCTGGGTCATGAAGATCTTTTTGTATTGTTCTTCTATGTATTCTTGCCACCTCTTCTTAATATCTTCTGCTTCTGTTAGGTCCATACCATTTTTGTCATTTATTGTACCCATCTTTGCACAAAATGTTCCCTTGGTATATCTAATTTTTTTGAAGAGACCTCTAGTCTTTCCCATTCTATTGTTTTCCTCAATTTCTTTGCATTGATCACTTAGGAAGGCTTTCTTATGTCTCCTTGCTATTCTCTGGAATTCTGCATTCAGATGGATGTATCTTTCCTTTTCTCCTTTGCCTTTCCCTTCTCTTTTCTCAGCTATTGATAAGGCCTCTTCAGACAACCTTTTTGCCTTTTTGCTAATATGCTACTTACAATAGTAAGTAGTTCTATTTCTGTAATGAAATAAAAATTCTTTTTCTTTTAAACTGTGTGTATTATTTATTCACATGGCTATTAAGTTGTTAGGACTCAAACATGTATTAAGTTGTTTATACCTAATTACTTAGTAAATGGAACTGTGTTTTTTTCCCTTTTTGCTAAGAGTATCATTAAAACAAGCTAACCAATGCACTAAGGGCTCTGGGAACAAAGGAAGTTTAAGAACATCTACTCTAACCTCATCTCTGTGCAACTGTGATTGAATAGAATTAAAGGAAGACTTCCTAACTCCAGGGTAAACTGCCTTTGTGGCTCTCTCCAACCTTCAAACTTACCAGTCTTTCTATGGGTTTCTCCTTTCCTTGAATGTACTCATATGAATTCCCAGAACTCCCCCTATGCCCCAAGGAAACTTTCTGTTTTTATAATTAGGAAGATTAAACTTGTTCACTGTAAAGATGGACTTGCCTCTACCAATTTAATTCATTTATTCAACAAAATATTTACTGAATAGCAGATAGGAGCTAGGCATTATTCTATACTGAAGATACACTGGTTAGCAAATTTATTGCACTAATAGTTCTAAACCCCTGGCAGCTCATTTGTAACTGAATAAAGATTTTCAAGCATAAATGCACACCAGAATAATCATAATTTCTATATTAGATATCTGCCCAAATCAATAGCAGAATTTTCAGCTGAGAAATATAGATATATCACCTATTACTGTCATATTAAATTTAGGCCAATATGGATGTTAGTTATGAAACTTTCTAATATATTTTTCCAGCTTTAAGACAAACATGTATGTGAGGGACCAGTCCTATTTTCACTTTTCTGCTTCACTTCATGCATATTCCAAGCATTTTCATCAACATGTGTATTTCTTTCATAGAATCTAAAATCAGCTCTGGATCATTCAGCTCTTCTATCAGGACCAAGAGATGGTCTCTTCTCTCACTACAGCTAATACTTTCTTGTAGTTCAAATTTATTTTTCTAAGGGCCTCCTGGATACAAGTTCAAATTATATTTAATATTAGAATGTTCTGAATTATCTTCTGAATATGCACTCAATTTTGTTTTTCCCATACAAAAAAGATCAGGATATATATATATATATATATATAAGTTTACAGAGAACTATATTTTAGGGCTTCCCTGGTGGCTCAGACAATAAAGAATCTGCCTGCAATGCAAGAGACCCAGATTTGATCACTGGGTCGAGAAGATCCCCTGGATAAGGGAATGGTCACCCACTCCAACATTCATGCCTGGAGAATCCCATGGACAGAGGAGACTGGCAGGCCACAGTCCATGATGTCACAGTCAAACACAACTTAGCAATTAAACAACAACAAAGATGCAACAAGTGAAATTTCTTCCAGGAGGCTCTTAATTGCTCTACATATTCTACTTACCTTATAACAAATTCAGACAAATGGAGTGGTGCCTCCAAACCGATGCTTCATTTCCAGAACAAACAAGCAAATAAATGACAAACTCAGAGCTCCTGCATGAGGAGCTCCTACTTTGGCTTGACAATGAATGTCTGTCATTTTCAAACCCCAATAAACAAAGCAAGACCTCCCTGGAACCATGGAACAAATTCAAATGCACTAAAATTCTATTATCATTATCATTCAAAATGAAAAAGAGAATAAAGGAATACACATTTCCCTGTGAAAGTCTGAACATACCCTGCTATCCTTTCACTCCTCTTTGACTATTACCATCAGGCAAGGTTAAAGGGTGCCCACAAAACCTTTGGCTCTTAAAGCCATGCAAACCAAGAACAAGCTCAGTAATTTTTACAGTCTACCTTTCTTCTTCACACCAAACTGGTACAATAAGAGAATGACACAGTGACAGGAAAGGGCATCATCAAACCAGCAATTCATGAAATTAAAAGACGCTTGCTCCTTGGAAGAAAAGCTATGACCAACCAAGACAGCATTTTAAAAAGCAGAGACATTACTTTGTCAACAAAGGTCAGTCTAGTCAAAGCCATGGTTTTTCCAGTGGTCATGTATGGATGTGAGAGTTGGACTATAAAGAAAGGTGAGCACCGAAGAAATGATGGTTTTGAACTGTGGTGTTGGAGAAGACTCTTGAGAGTCCCTTGGATAGCCAGGAGATCCAACCAGTCAATCCTAAAGGAAATCAGTCCTGAATATTCATTGGAAGGACTGATGCTGAAGCTGAAACTCCAATACTTTGGCCACCTGATGCAAAGAACTGACTCACTGGAAAAGACCCTGATGCTGGGAAAGATTGAAGGCAAGAGGAGAGGAGGACGACAGAGAATGAGATGGTTGGATGGTTGGATGAGATGAGATGGTTGAATGTCCACCAACTCGATGGACATGAGTTTGAGTAAGCTCTGGGAGCTGATGATGGACAGGGAAGACTGGCGTGCTGCAGTCCATGGGGTCGCAAAGAGTTGGACATGACTGAGCGAATGAACTGAACTGAAACCAGCAATCCCTTGTGACAATAAATGCTTCTCTCTTTCCTTGGGGGAAGTGAGGAACAGAGAGCTTCAGTAAATGGAGCAGTTTTAAGTCCTAAGGTCTGGTGTTTCCTAAGTGACGGCGGGAAAAACTCTCTCTGAAATTCTGCTTAGGGACTTCCCTTGTGGTCCAGTGGTTAAGACTTCATCTTCCAATGCAGGAGGAGCAGCTTTGATCCCTGATCAGGGAACTAAGGTCTCACATGCCTCATGGTCAATAAAACATAAAACAGAAGCAATATTGTAACAAATTCAATAAAGACTTTAAAAATGGCACACATTAAAAAAAAAGTCTTTAAAAAAAAAAAGAAATTATGCCCGAATGAAGCCCCAAAACTATTAGGGACAAATAGAAAGAACGATAGCGTTAAGTCATGTCTGACTCTGTGACCCTATGAACTATATCCTGCCAAGCTCCTCTGTCCATGGGATTCTCCAAGCAAGAATACTGGAATGGGTTGCCATTTCCTTCTCCAGGGGATCTTTCTGATCCAGGAATTGAACCCACGTATCCAGCATTGCAGGTAGATTCTTTACCAACTGATCTATGTGGGGACAAATACACAAAACCAAATACCAAGTTTGCCTTGCCTAGCAACATAGTCTACAACACACACACACAGACACACACACACACACACGCAAGAAGTGGTTCAGATGAGAAAAATTGCTCTTCTCAATTGCTTCCAACATGTTTAAGTCCTCAAGGCTTACTTTAAAATTCATTAATGTCAAAGAAAATTCACAATAATGTGCACACAGAGTTAGCTCTGAGCAGGTTTAAAGTCAGCTGTTTTTATACCTAGAATTGATGCTTCAAAGAATTTATTCGAGGAATTGATGCTTTTGAACTGTGGTGTTGGAGAAGACTCTTGGGAGGCCCTTGGACTGCAAGGAAATAAAATCAGTCAATCCTAAAAGAAATCAGTCCTGAATATTCACTGGAAGGACTGATGTTGAAACTGAAACTCCAATACTTTGGCCATCTGATGCGAAGAACTGACTCCTTAGAAAAGACCCTGACACTGGAAAATACTGAAGGCAGGAGAAGGAGATAGAGGATGAGATGTCTGGCATCACTGACTCCATGGACTTGAGTTTGAGCATCCCTGAGAGTTGGTGATGGACAGGGAGACCTGGCGTACTGCAGTCCATGGGGTTGCAAAGAGTCAGACACGAATGAGCAACTGAACTGAACTGTTTTTATTCCCAGGGTCTTAAGTCTCCCCTTTCCAAGTGTTCCTAGCATGGCCCTCCCCACGTGGACTCAGGGACTCTTGTCCCCTCCTCTGCCCACTGTCCATGCACTCCCATCCAAACCCTCTCGTCTATACCTTCATAGAAACTCTAGTCACCATAGGACTTGTACCAGGGATTTGGTGGTTAAATTTTATCTCCAAAAATGTTGTAATGGTTATAATCCCCACTGAGGAGATGGTGGACATAAATGAAACAAGAGAGAGTTACTGAAATTATCTTTTCTGCTAATGACTTATAAAAAATGCAGAGTTAACAAGGACCTAATGTACAGCACACAGATCTCTGCTCAATGTTATGGCAGTTTGGATGGGAGGGGGGTTGTGGGAGAATGAACACATGTATGTGTGCCTGAGTCCCTTCACCAGGTCACCTGAAGTTATCAAAACATTGTTAATGGGCTATGCATGCTCAGTCACTTCAGTCGTTTCCAACTCCTTGCGACCCCATGGACTGGAGCCCACCAGGCTCCTCTGTTCATGGGATTCCCAGGCAAGAATACTGGAGTGGGTTGCCATGCCTTCCTCCAGGGAATCTTCCTGACCCAGGGATCAAACCTACATCTCCTGTAGCTCCTACATTGAAGGCAGATTCTTTACCTCTGAGCCACCAGGGAAGCCTCTAATCGGCTATACCCCAATACAAAGTAAGAAGTTTAAAAGAATGCAGGGTTAAAAAGTCTTCGCTCTGCTTTTACCCTCAGGGACTTTCTAATGGAGAAACTACTTCTGATAAATTTTCTTACCTTCAATATTTCTGTATCTTAGCTTTGTAAAAACTTACACATATTTGAAGTTTTCTTTTTAAAAAGAATCCTGGCCCCAGCAGGGGCTAGGCTCACTTCAACCTTACTCGGAACTGCCTTTTGGCGAGTTACACTTACCGGAAGGGGATGCTGGTTACACTGTTCCTGAATTGGAATGTGCAGCTGAGGCTGTGACTGTTAGGTAAGAGTTCTGATTAATTCCATCTGTTTATAAACCTGCCACAGCACCAGGCATTCATTATGTATAAGATTAACAAATAAAGCAATTCAATTTGAAAAATAGATGTTTAGCCTCTGCTGTGTACCCAAGACCTCATATGTAAACAACTAAGAACAGCTTTTGGTAAAAGGTATGATTTCTCAATAGGCATTACTATTACATACACATTTTTGCCTCGATTCAGATCATACTGATGATTCAGATTCAGTTTTATGACCTCTCAGCCTCAGTACTGTGTTCCCATGGGAGACAAACAACACCAACTTTAGATGCTAAGTTAGGGGAGTCAACAACCTCAGATAGGCAGATAATACAATTTTAATGGCAGAAAGTGAAAAGGAACTAAAGAGCTTCTTGATGAAGGTGAAAGAGGAGAGTGAAAAGATTGGCTTAAAACTCAATATTTAAAAAACAAGAGTGTGGCATTCAGTCCTGTCACTTCATGGCAAATAGGTGGAGAAAAAGTGGAAAGAGTGTCAGATTTCATTTTCTTGGGCTTCAAAATCAATGCAGATGGTGACTGTCACTGTGAAATTAAAAGACATTTACTCCTTGGAAGAAAACGTATGAGAAACTTAACATACTAAAGAGCAGAGACATTACTCGGCCAACAAAGGTCATATAGTCAAAGATATAGTTTTCCCAATAGTCATGTATGAATGTGAGATTTGGACCATAAAGAAGGCTGAGTGACAACAAATTGATGCTTTTGAACTGTGATACTGGAGACGACTCTTGAGAGTTACTTGGACTGCAAGGAGATCAAACCAGTCAACCCTAAAAGAAATCAACCCTGAAAATTCATTGGAAGGACTGATGCTGAAACTGAAGCTTCAATACTTTGGTCACCTGATGCAGAGAGCCAACTCATTGGAAAAGACCCTGGGGATGGGTAAGATTGAAGGCAAGCAGAAAGGGGGATGACAGACGATGAGATGGTTGGATGGCATCACCGATTCAGTGACATGAACTTGGGCAAACTCTGGGAGATGGTGAAGGACAGGGAAGCCTGGCATGCTGCAGTCAATGGGATCACAAAGAGTCAGACACGACTTAGTGACTGTACAATGACAAAAGGGATTCACCAAGAAACCATGGATTTCAATGCTGTGACACTCTCCAGAGTCTCATAGTCGGGAGTCAGTCCTGCAGCACCGAACCTTTTAAGATTTTCTATGCTTGTGTCCTGCTGGAGAAAAGCCCAGATATTTGTGTGAAGGACTTTGCTCGATGCATAGCCTATTGAATGAGGAAAAATATTCAACTTGGTTGTTCTCCAGAGCTTAGGAGACAGTGTCATTTCCTTGAAATGCAAGACATTGACATGTCCCAGAATGAATGAGTTGATGATTTGATCCTCTTCTGAGCAGTGGGAACAGTAATGGGAAATCAGAGCTTTCAATGGCATGGTACTTTCATCTGGCACTTCCTTCTTCCACACTGCCACAGTGAAGGAAGGCTTTCAAACTTCTAGGTATGTATCCAAAATAATTGAGAACAGGGACTTAAACAGATGCTTGTGTGCCAGTATTTGTAGTAGCATTCTTCACAGTAACCAAAAGGCAAAAACAGCCCAAATGTCCATCAACGGATGAGTGGATAAACAAACTGGACTGTTATTCAGCCACAGAAAGGACTAAAGTTTCAAAACATGCTACAACATGAATGGATCTTGAAAGTATTATGTGAAATAAGCTGACATTAAGAGGATAAAAGTTGTATGATTCCACTTACATGGGGTGTTTAGAACAAGCAAATGTATAGAGGACAGAAAGAAGAAAAGAGGTCGCTGGGCATTGTGGGGAGGAAGAGCACAGCAAGTTTCAGTTTGGGATGACAAAAGAGGTCTGGAAATGGATGGGGTGATGGTTATGCAACATTGTGAATATATTCAGGGCAAGTGTGCTGCATACTTAAACAGGATTATGATGGCAAGCTCCATGTTACGTATATTAACCACAGTAAAAAAAATAATCTTAAAAAGCAGTGCCTCATTAGTTTTAGTGATATCCTTCACAGTTGTTCTACTGAACCAAAGTGAAGTTGAGGCAGCTGAGTGATGTGAAAGATTGGCTGCTAGCCGAGGATGGCTGATGTGCTTTGCTTTTTGTCTGATGTTTATTTTGTTACATAAGTGGTACTCCACACTCATCATTGTCCAAGGCTTAGTTTAGGCCAAAATCATCTCCCACCTGTTCTATACTGCAAAAACCTCCAATAGGTTCCTCTATTCATTCGTTACTCATTTTATTTCGTATTTTAAAAAACAGAAGTCAGATCTTACATCTTAACTCTAATCTCTGCTTTAGTCACCCTACAACTTAAATAATAAATCCCACAGGGCAAGGTGTGATTCTCCCCACACACCTAGTCTGTCCCCTGGCCATCTGCAGCAGCCTCCTCCTTGGCCCTGCTGTGGTCTTGCCGGGCTGGGCTTCTTGCCGCCCAGGCCGTGTTCTCCATGGGAAAGATCTTCACAGCAACCTCCTGAAACCGCTGTCTCTACAGGAAAGATACACGTGACACTCGCCCTGAGAGCTTCACTCCTCTCGCTGTGCAGAAGTTATGAGCATCAGCATGATGGGGGCAGCACTCAGTATTCTCACCATTTCCTTTCTAGTCCAACTCCTCAGCTGCTCCATACCGCCTTCCTTCAGCAGGTTATCATCGTCAGTAGGTCTCAGTCATATGTTCCTCTCTCCCAGGAATAAGTCTGCTGCTGCCTGCCAACGCAGGCAGATGCAAGAGACATGGGTTTGATCGCTGGGTCAGGAAGATCCCCCGAGGAGGAAAGGGCAACCCAGGCTAGTATTCTTGCCTGGGAAATCCCATGGACAGAGGAGCCTGGCAGGCTATAGTCCATGGGGTCGCAAAGAGCCGGACACAACTAAGGACAGCGCATACACACACACACACTCCTTAGCTGACTTGTATATTTTTGTTGCAGTTCACTGGGTGTTGAGTTTTGCCTTCACTTTCTGAGAGCAACTCTACCCAGTCTTACAAGTCAGCTCACTGTCACACATCTCAGTCTGGGCAACATCCTAGCCATGCAATCTTTAATCAATTTCCCTACACATGTTCTTCCAGGCTATTTGCTCCTTGGAACACTGCCAGGTGATTTATTTCCCTATACTCAGGGCCTCTGGGAAATACAGAAACTCTGAACTCAATGTGCTAGTAAGAAATTTATTATCAGAAAAAACTACAAATATATGTAGAGACAGAGGGAGCTTATTGATTACTACAGACATTGAGCATTACTAGATTCTTTAAAACCTAAACTTTACTTCAACCCAAAACAATGTATGTACTCATTCAACAAATATTTTACTAAGATTCTACTAGACGTTGTTCTAAATTGGAGGTAATAAAAATAAATATGACATTGTTCCTACCCTCAAGGGAGAAGAAAAAGTAAAGATAAAAGGAAAGACACACAATTCAGTGTTTTAAGTGTAACAATAGAGTTATTCACAAAATAGTGGGAGAGGTGAGGACTGATTTAAAAAAAAAAAAAATCCTAGAGCTGGAAATCCATGAGCGCATTCCCAGAGACCTTCATTCATAAACTGAATCTTCAAGAATGAATAATGGAATAAAGAATCCCCATTGAGGCCTAGGATTAATCATAAAGAACTCTAAGAATTTGGGTAGAAGCATTTTACTTTTCCCTAGTCTCTGCCCAGGGATCTTATAGAATAGGCATAAATGGAAGACTTCATGTTTCCTCCATTTTTAACTAACTGAGTTTTGGGAGTCGAAGATTTATTTAATCTCAGCTACTATGACCAACTTGGGCTTCCCTGAGAGCTCAGTTGGTAAAGAATCTGCCTGCAATGCAAGAGACCTCAGGTTGATTGCTAGGTTGGGAAGACCCACTGGAGAAGGGAAAGGCTACCCACTCCAGTATTCTGGCCTGGAGAATTCCATGGACTATATAGTCTATAGGGTCACAAAGAGTCAGACATGACTGAGTGACTTTCACCACAACCACCATGACCAACATGGAGGGTGAAAAAGCAGGAATATGCATTTCTATATTTATATTGCTATAAAATATAAGTAATTATCACTCAAATGCCTGGCATGTGAGTACCATAAAATTTTGCCATAGTCTATTTGAATAGAAAGGAACAAACAATATCTTGGAAAAGACAGGAATAAAATCCTTTCCTACCCATTTTTGCTAAATGAATTTTCATGATAGTGTGGGGAAGGGTAGCCTTTGGGGTAAAACTGAGGATGCATTCTGATGAAACTTATGTGAGTCTTTCTCTGTCTACATGAGGCTTAAATCCAGACTTTGCTGACATGTGGGCCATTTCATGTAGAATAGCATGTGGCAGTTATAATCTTCTCACAAAATCTGCCTAAAAGTGTCATTTGACTTCTTTTGTATTCTTTCAAATTAGTCATCCCAGTGGCTCAGTGGTAAATCATCTGCCTGCAAGGCAGGAGACACAGGAGAGGCAGGTTTGAAATATCCCCTGGAGGAGGAAATGGCAACCCACTGCAGTATCCTTGCCTGGAGAATTCCATGGACAGAGGAGCCTGGCGGGCTAGAATCCATGGGGTAGCAAAGAGTCAGACACTACTGAGCATGCACGCAGAGCAGAGCCCCTCAGGGTCACATACAAAAATGTTTAGAGATAGGTCCTAGTAGCCACGACAAACAGGAATCAGCTAGTCATGGAGGTGAAAGTGTGAGAGCATTTCAGACAGAGCAAAGACAGAGGTGTGGAACCGTGTGGCCAGCCACACACCACACAGCAGTGTCAGCTAGAGAGGTGATGGGACTGGAAATAGGTGGGGGCTGATGGAGGGCCTTGTATCCTGTTGGGGTCCTTTAAAGGACCGGAATCTGGAGGTGCGGAGTCGACAATAAGAAAGTGAAAGAGAGAAAGAGGCCGATGTCCCTTGGTTTACGCAGAGGACCAATAAAGTCCTTGACACAGGACTTGCATCGCTCACGAAGGCACCAGGCGCCCTCTCGAGGGGGTCTTAGAAGCCCGGGCAGAAAAGTGAGCACGACGGGTCTCCACGCTCCAGAGAGTCAGCCAGAAAAGGAGAGAGAGAGAGAGAGAGACAAAAAAGACCCGGGGACCCAAGCTCTGATGGAGCAAAGGTGCTTTAATGATTTTTCTTTGAGTATATATAGGCTGCAGTACAAGAAACTTCTTTCGGGAATGATAGAGATCAGAAAACCAAATGTATAGCAAACGTTACCAAGGAAACATGGGCTAAAGTTAGTCACAAGGTCAGAAGACAATCCCTATCTCAAGAAAGGGGAAGGAGACTAAGCTGTTTTGTCCTAAGGAGAATGTTTACTAAAGGAGACTCATGCTTGCCTCACACAATGACCTCAGTCCCTGGGAGCAGCGTGCTGTTCCACTTGAAGAGGGACAAAGGACTCATGAGAGACAGCACGTAGGAATCCTCCCGTTAAACATTCCCTGACAGTATCCCACAGTAAGAAAACTGATGCTGTAGACAAATCACATTGAAGGCTTTAAGAAGCATAGTGAACATCAATCCGTGTTAACAGAGTTGTAGTCTGCTAGCTGTTTAGAAAATGGAGTTGAAAGGAATGAAGATTGAATGCCCAAAGCCCACCTAGGAAGCCTGCAAGAGTTCAAGCAAATGAGATCAGGCATAACAGAGACAGACAAATGGGGACAGAATTTTGAAGTACTTACAGATTGACTGGATGTGGTTAGTGAGGGAGAAAGAACTCTCAAGAATTGATCCTCACTTTTTGGTTAGAAGAACTAAATGGACAGTGTTATCATCAGTTGGAATAAAAACTAGAAAAGAAACTACTTTACAGGAAGAAATAGAGTTATTTAGGCTGTGCTGAGTTTGAAGAGCAAATAAGACACACTGCTGCAGGTGCAGGATGAAGACTGTGGATATAAGAAAGGTGTGTCAGTAGCAAGAGTATGGGTCTCACTTAAAACCAGGAGGTCTGGTGAGATCAGCCTAGGAGAGTAATAGATGCAGGGGGAATACTGACTGATAACAAGAAGCAGAGCCTTGGAGAACAGACACAGAAAGGACTGAGAACCCAGAGGAGAAAGAGATTCCTCTAAAGTATCACAGAATTCAAGTTTTGAAAGTGAGACTTTGAAGAGAATAGAGATCGGCAGAATCCAGTTCGACAGAGGAGTCCAACAGTGTGTGTGTGGAAAACACCCATGTGGCAAGCACTGACTCTTCTGAAGAACAACTTCTGACTCTTTAAAGAACAATTCCTGTAGAATGGAGGAGGCAGATGCCAGTGTGCATTGGGAATAGAGTACAAGGACAGTGAAGGGACAAAGAGAACTTTTCTCCTACTAGAACGTGAGGACGTGAGTGGGACTTCACTACTTCTGAGTTCAGCACTCAGTACTCTAAGAGCCCCAGAGCAGACGCTGAGCATAAAGACACTCGGTTGTGATGCAGGCTGTAGCTGTGCTGTGGTCTCTTGGTTTCCACTTTTACTCCTCACACCTCCAATAAGCTGGACTGTAAGTTCTGTACATCCCACCTTCTGGGAGGCAGCACATAACATATTTTATCAGGCTACAGAGAGGGAAAAAAAAGACATCTCCACAGCCAAAACCTCTCGGATTTTGCTGGAGAAATTAAAACTCAGTCTCTTTCATAATCACTCATAGTCGCATCATTTTGTTTTCCTTCGTTCTTGTATTTTTTATCATTCAGAGAGAGAGAGAGACAGCCTGCCTCTGTGTCTCCTTGGTCCTCTGCAGTCCTCCTGACACCCCTTCCCCAGCTCCACTGGAAAGAAGATCCAGGATTGCAGGGTTAGTGAATATGTTGCTCACCAACTGAGAATTGCTCAGTACCGAAGAAATGAATGAATAATGCATCTCTAACACCAGCCTTGTTATACATATTTGCACATCTTTTTCCTTCCCTAGACTGTAGAATCCTGGAAAGCAGGAGCTGTCTTATGTTTTGTAGCATTTTTTGCCCCCTACTGTGAACTAGGTAGTCAAGAATTTTTATCAGTGTTGAATGAATTCACACAATAGTATGGAAAGCAACAGAGAGTATTATTCACTGTGAGACAAAAATGTATGGAATAAAGATAGCTTCTGCCCTTGAAGAATTGGCAGAATTAAACTAACACACGTGAAAAAGTTTGGAGAAAATGTTAACACTGATTCTGCCCATAAAACTATTCATGGAGGTTAGAGAGCTGTGTATCCTAGAATTGGCAGGAAAAGTTTAGTAATAGAGATTGACATTTTATTTGTCCCTTTGAGAAGGGGTCATTTTCAAATAAGTGAAGGGAGTATACATTAAATACCTGGTAGGCAGTACCAAACTGCAGGAGGAGCCAGAATTAGGACAGCATAGCATGGTGGAGAGGGCAGGGTAGCTTGAGATGAATGGGGCAGGAGAAGACTGGCAATGGGATAGAGATGAAAGCTCTTTTCTTTCCTGGAAGCTCAGTTCAGTTCAGTTCAGTTCAGTCACTCAGTCATGTCTGATTCTTTGCAACCCCATGAACTGCAACATGCCAGGCCTCCCTGTCCATCACCAACTCCCAGAGCTTGCACAAACTCATGTCCATCAAGTCGGTGATGCCATCCAACAATCTAGTCCTCTGTCAGCCCCTTCTCCTCTTGCCCTCAATCTTTCCCAGCATCAGGGTCTTTGCCAATGAATCAGTTCTTCACATCAGGTGGCCGAAGTATTGGAGTTTCAGCTTCAGCATCAGTCCTTCCAATGAACACTCAGGACTGATCACCTTTAGGATGGACTGGTTGGATCTCCTTGCAGTTCAAGGGACTCTCAAGAGTCTCCTCCAACACCACAGTTCAAAAGCATCAATTCTTCAGCTCCCGGCTTTCTTTATAGTCCAACTGTCACATCCATACATGACCACCAGAAAAATCATAGCCTTGACTAGACGGACCTTTGTTGGCAAAGTGATGTCTCTACTTTTTAACATGCTGTCTATGTTGATCAAAGCTTTTCTTTCAAGGAGCAGACATCTTTTAATTTCATGGCTGCAATCACCATCTGCAGTGATTTTGGAGCCCCCAAAATAAAGGGAGGACAAGATGACATACTCTCTGTGACTATATTTCAAGCCTGTATTCCCTTCTGTTAAACATACGTAGTAAAAAAACTTTGTACCAACCATTCACCAGTTTGAAATCCCAGTTCTTTCTCAGGGCCATCACAGAGCACTGCAGCTGGCTTGGCTGGGGTCACATGACTCTCCCGTTCAAACTGCTGATGTTGGCAGTGAATCTGAAAGGCAGTCTGGAAGAAATATGCAGGAACAGACATTTTTCAGAAACATTTATTTTCCCCTGGCTCATTAATGTTGATACAATTGGTAAAATATACCTGGAAAAGAGAGAGAAGCTAGAAGAGAAGCAATGAAATGAAGCTGAGTAAATGGTTGAAAGCATTTAAAGTGAAAACTCTTACAGAACTGATCATTTCCTATGGACAATAAAATAATATTTCTGCAATAACTCTAACAGGATTAACTGCACATGAATAAAGAAATCACTAAAAGTCAATGCTCTTCCTCAAGTGTTCTTAAGTAAGAAAAGAAGTCCATCCTTTAATAATGTAAAAAAAAATCTTAATTATGCTATGTGGCTATGCGTATCTGTTGTATTTTGAAGACTCATCTATGAATTCCATTTTGGCAGTCAGTGACAGTTTTAATAGATCATTAGACACAAGAAACTATTTTTCACAGGGTTTTAGTTTGCCATTCTCACCGTAGCCAGCAAAGAAATCACTGTCATTCATTTAACAGTGTTCATTCATAGTGCTTGGCATATGTATGTGCTCTATAAATATCTGTTGAGTTCAATTCTTAGGAGATTTATTTGCTTTGCAGCTCAAAATGTAATATAAAATAATTTCTAAAGAAACATCTTCTTTTCAGATTCTCAAGTGCTGCAGTTTAGGATGTGCTTTGTTTGCTATGTTTACAATTATAACAATGAGATATAATCTCCCCTCTACTAGATTATAAAATCCATAAGAATAGAAATCTAGACTGTGCTGTTTTTCTACCTGGCATATAATATATTCTCAACAAGTACTTGTTAAGTGAATAAACAAAAATTTACTTTTGTGACACCGGTGTTTGTATAAGTTAAAGAGAGATTGTAACTTTAACATAAGCACAGAGTCACCTCCAAAACCCTAATTGTTGTCATAATTTATTTGAGAGCCCTCTTCTGACTATCCTGCTTAGAACTACCCAATTACCAGAAATGAACAGAATTGGAATCTATCTAATTCTAGGTGGACTGCACACAATTCAAAATTTTCAGGAATTGAATGTAAGTTAATTTTTTTTATTTATTGACCACTAAAACTTAACTTGGTTTGTAAGTGTTTTTAAGAAATTCCAAATTAAAAACAAAATTAGCAGCAAGATAAGCATCAGTTCTGATTTGATAATATTCTTATTTGGGCCAGACTTAAATAAGGAAATTATTCTGCTTTATTTTAGCATAAAAACTTGATTCAAGAATGCTTGAATATATCAAGTGAAACTAAAATTCAAACAGAATTAAAATAGAGTGTTTTTCTAACACTCTCCGACATAAATCACAGCAAGATCCTCTATGACCCACCTCCCAGAATATTGGAAATAAAAGCAAAACTAAACAAATGGGACCTATTGAAACTTAAAAGCTTTTGCACTACAAAGGAAACTATAAGTAAGGGGAAAAGACAGCCCTCAGATTGGGAGAAAATAATAGCAAATGAAGAAACAGACAAAGGATTAATCTCAAAAATATACAAGCAACTCCTGAAGCTCAATTCCAGAAAAATAAATGACCCAATCAAAAAATGGGCCAAAGAACTAAACAGACATTTCTCCAAAGAAGACATACAGATGGCTAACAAACACATGAAAAGATGCTCAACATCACTCATTATTAGAGAAATGCAAATCAAAACCACAATGAGGTACCATTACACACCAGTCAGGATGGCTGCTATCCAAAAGTCTACAAGCAATAAATGCTGGAGAGGGTGTGGAGAAAAGGGAACCCTCTTACACTGTTGGTGGGAATGCAAACTAGTACAGCCGCTATGGAAAACAGTGTGGAGATTTCTTAAAAAACTGGAAATAGAACTGCCATATGACCCAGCAATCCCACTTCTGGGCATACACACTGAGGAAACCAGATCTGAAAGAGACACGTGCACCCCAATGTTCATCGCAGCACTGTTTATAATAGCCAGGACATGGAAGCAACCTAGATGCCCATCAGCAGATGAATGGATAAGGAAGCTGTGGTACATATACACCATGGAATATTACTCAGCCATTAAAAAGAATTCATTTGAATCAGTCCTAATGAGATGGATGAAGCTGGAGCCCTTTATACAGAGTGAAGTAAGCCAGAAAGATAAAGAACATTACAGCATACTAACACATATATATGGAATTTAGAAAGATGGTAACGATAACCCTATATGCAAAACAGAAAAAGAGGCACAGAAATACAGAACAGACTTTTGAACTCTGTGGGAGAATGTGAGGGTGGGATATTTCAAAAGAACAGCATGTATACTATCTATGGTGAAACAGATCACCAGCCCAGGTGGGATGCATGAGACAAGTGCTCGGACCTGGTGCACTGGGAAGACCCAGAGGAATCGGGTGGAGAGGGAGGTGGGAGGGGGGATCGGGATGGGGAATACGTGTAAATCTATGGCTGATTCATATCAATGTATGACAAAAATAATAATAATAATAATAATAATAAAATAAATAAATAAAATAAAATAGAGTGTTTTTCTAGAAGTGTTTCATCACATTTCTCTCAAAAACTTTTCTTGTAGTTTATTTCTAACTTCATAACATTATGATCAGAAAGGGTACTTAATGTGATTTCAATTTTCTTAAATTTACCAAGGCTTGCTTTGTATCCTAGCATGTGCTTTATCCTGGAGAATGTTCCATGTGCACTTGAAAAGAATGTGTATTCTGCTGCTTTTAGATGGAATGTTTTATAAATATCATTTAAGTCCATCTGATCTAATGTTTCTTTTAAAGCCTGTGTTTCCTTATTGATTTTATTTTTGGATGATTTGTCCATTGATATAAGTGGGGATGTTAAAGTCCCTCACTATTATTGTGCTTCTATCTATTTCTACTTTTCTCTGTTAACATTTGCCTTATATATTGCAGTGTTCCTGTGTTGGGTGCATACAAATATTTACTTGTTGACTATCCATTAATTGTAGCAGCTTGGAAACTTTTTAAAGTTCAGAACAATTCCTTCAGAGAAAGGGATTTGCAGAGAAACAGTACGTAAAACAGATTGCGTTGCTTGGATTGAAAGTTGTGGGAAGTCACGGTGATTTAGGGAGTCCTGCTGTCCACAGAGAGTTGGAGGCCAGAAAGAGCTGGGTTCTAAGCACACAACTCCACTAACTAGACCTTCCAAGCTTCAAAATAACACCTATAAAATGGAAAATACTACCTATCTTGTTGAATTGTTATGAGAACTAAATGAGATAACTGATGCACTCAGTGCAGTAAGTTGCAATAAAAGGTCATTGAACAGTATTAGGGCAGAAAACGTTGGTACTCTGCCACTTCCCCTAGGATCTTCATTCACCATTTTAGTCCATGTCACCCACTACCTCCCCTTCATCAGCATTTACTCTTACTTTGGGGAGAACCAGGTCAGGACAGGTGACATGCCTAAAATATACATCACCAACTCATTGCATTCCCATGGCCCTCACTTTGTGACCTACGGATTGGTGCAGGAGTGTTTCATTACCTTGCCCCCTTCAGGATCAGGCCAAGGCCACCTTTGGAGCTTGCCCAAGAAGAGTTCTCCCCTTATTTGACATCTCACCCTCTCTTGTTTTGTTGCCCTGCTCCCTAACAGGTCTCACAGGTCTGCCTCTGTAACAAAGCATTTACACAGAAACTTCTCAGGGCCTGCCCCTGAGCGTTCCATCTAATAGGGGTCAACAAATGCTTATGAGAATGATATACAAGGTATTGGATCATAATCCCAATTTCATTTTCAAACACCCAGCCCCATTATTACATCCTCAACATGGTTTCTCTAATTCTGCCCCTAGAGGAGCCACGGGGCTGCCAAGGCACCCTGAATGTACATGCCTCCCTCATTTATGTTTAGAACACCTTTCGCTATGGGAAACACCACTCATCCTTCAGGACCTAATTCAAATATCCAGTCCTCTGTGATACACCCTGAAATCCCAGCAGAAATACCTGCTCTGTATAAATTTTTCATCTCTATCTCATAAAATATGCCATACTGTATTATGAGAACAGTGACCTGATCCTAAGTACCTTTGCATTTCACCCAGTTCCTCTCCAGCCATTCTCCACCATCACCCTAATCATGTACATGTCCAAAACCCTTTCCCCAAACCCTTAGAACCAGATGAGCTTTGGAACTCAAAACCTCCCAAGCTTTGTATATTATTACTGACCATGTTCCACACCTTACAGAACATTTTTGGTAGGTTCTGGGGTAACACACCCAAGCTGAATATAGTGCCATTTCATCCATGAGAGAAATGCATATTCACACAAAATGAGGTAAATAAAAAATTGATATAGCCTCACATCCATTCGGGTCAGGTTTTGCCATTAAACGAATTTAGCCTTTTTATAGTTTTTTGATTGCAAATTTATAAATAAAATGTTGTAAACTTTTAACAGAAGTTCAATATGTGTTTATTGAACTGGACGCCAGAAAACATCCTCTCACTGTGGTTTAACTTTTTTTTGCTTAAAACAATTAAGAGTAGCTTTTTCATAGTCCCTAGATACAACTGCTTTTTGCCAGAAGCCAAGATGAACTACCCAAATTGCCATATTTCCTTTCCCAGTTCCTGGAGAAATAGATTGTGTTATGTTGCTCCTGATCTGAATGTCAGACCATATAAAGTCAGGTCTTCTATTATATATAGATATATAAAAATTGCAGAGCCTGGAATGCTATTAATTTGACTACCAAATCTGAGGCTAGCAAATCACTTAAACACAGCTTTCCTTGGTTTGCACTTGGCTATTAATAATCTCACAGACGTGAAAACCAAATCCCCCCAAAAGGTGTAATAGTATTTGAAGACTGAAAGCATCTTAGAGGGTACCTTTTAACCTTTTCACTTTATGGATGGTGAAACCAAGGCTCAGAGAGGTTTAACTGACTTTCTTGGGTTCACACAGTAGGTTAGTAGCAAAACTGAAGATAGAATCAAGATCTCTGGGACGAGATTTTTTTTTTTTTTCCATGCTATCTTGCCTTAATAAGAGTTCTTCTAACCCTGATCTTTTAAGCCTGATATTCTAAAGGCACAGCTATCCCATTCTGTTCTCTGAGTAATGGTGTAGCATGCATGGTGCCCTTCCTGATTCTGCATACCAAGACTATTTGAAAATGGTTATAACATCAGCTTCCACTTTGCCGAGTCTACCCAATATGTCAAGGTGTGCACTCAGAGCCTAAAAAAAGGAAGATAAAAACTGAAGATAATATTAGTAAAGGTAATTATGGTTCTAAGAAACATACATTAAAAGCTTAAAAAAATATTTTTAAAAATATTCTTAGATTTTTTTAAAAACTATATTTATAGTAAATTAAAATGTGTTAGGCTTATTCATCAAATTCTCAATATAAAATGATTCCAGAGTTCAAGACCTTAATAACCACTCTATTGAAATACTGTCACTCATTTAAATGCTACACACGTTTTAATTTGTTGGCTCTGTAGTATCACTTAAATAGGGATTTTGAATTAAATTCTAATCATGGAATTTAAACATGAAAATATCAGTTCAAGGAAATAGCTATTTGTAATGTGTACAACATGACACCTGAACATGATCTTAAATATTATTGCCTTATGTAAAGAGGTACAAGTAATTCCCCCAAGCATCAGGTAGCATTAAACTTCAGAAAGAGGTAGAAATTTTTAGCTACGTTTCATCTATAGAAAAAACTTAAGTTGAATGAAGGAAAAAAAAAAAAAAAAGAACTCTGCATCTCTGTTTTCTTTCACATCACATATCCAGAGAAGATTTCCTCCTCCACTGGCTACCCTCTTCCTTTCTACTTCAAGAAAAGTGAAGAGAAAAATATAGACTACTAAAGTGTACTTGTGGGTCCACACCTGCCCAGAGAATGTGAATACAGAGATGTGAAAATACAGAAATGAAAACTAAAACATCAGTTTCCCTCTGACTTAGGCCATTTGAACTACAAAAGATAATCTAAAATATTCTCCCATTAGTTCTTTCCTTTAGATGAAAGCACTGGTTCTCTTCAGTGAAACGTGTGAACCCCTCCAACATGTCAAAGTTACTTTTAATTGGAAGTAAAATCAACAATTAGCCATCCTGAGGCACCCGGTTAAAATATCCTGTCACCAAACCACTGATGACATTTTTAATACCTCTCAGAACTAATGAAGCAGAGCTACAAATGGATAGCATATATACATTTGAAAGAAAATCCTACAAGAATCCAAGAAGTGAGACCCTGCTCCACTGAGCCTCCTGTGAGCAAGAAGGAATCATCACAGTGATTCTTCCATGGACCATGCCAAGTCTCGTTTGGGTTGCTTAAGACAGTGGTTTAGCTACATGTTTCATTTCACTAATGACAAAATTTCCCAACCAATATAATTAGAACAGCCCAGTCACTGAGCACGCTTAATTAATGAAAAATTCAAAGCTAATTCCACCACCACCTAGGTTTAATTTTCTATTCCCCTGTTTCTATTCATTTGAAAGTGTAGTATCTCTTTGAAATGTTTGCCCCAAAAGTAAGATATTTTATTTAAGTTTTTATCTTCAAAATGGCCACTGGCATGGGAGAGGGGATCGGGATGGGGAATACATGTAAATCCATGGCTGATTCATGTCAATGTATGACAAAAGCCACTACAATACTGTAAAGTAATTAGCCTCCAACTAATAAAAATAAATGGGAAAAAAAAAAACTTATGAGATGTAACCAGAAGAAACAAAAAAATGGCCACTGGCACACAACCCATGGCTGCAAACTACCGTCTACCCACTCACTCACGTGTGTACATATACACTTCTAGCATTTCTGTAATCACTATATGAAGTGATTTATTCTATTGATTATAAGAATAAGTAGTGCAAAGTGAGATGCACCTTGAAGTGTCAGGTGGGCAAAAGATAATGTGAAGCGAGTATCTGAATAAAATCAAATGCAAGGATTTTTGTTTTGTATTGTTTTTACACTCCCTTATCTTTACTACCTAGGATAGTACCCAGTACATACTAGGCACTACGTAAAAACTATTTTTATTTATTTATTTGTTTAGCTGCATCGGGTCTCCCTTGTGACACAGGATCTTAGCTGGATCATGTGGGTTCTTTTGTTGCAGTGCACAGATTCTCTAGTTGTGGCTCATGGGCTCAGTAATTCATGGGCTCAGTACATGTAGTGTATGGGCTTAGTTGCTCCACAGCACGTGGGATGTTAGTTCCCTGACTAGGGATCAAACCTGTGTCCCCCACATTGCAAGGTGGAATTGTAACCACTGGACTACTAGAGAAGTCCTGGTAATAAAATTTATTGAATGGGGAAAAAAAATTTGAGTGAATAACTGTCTTATGTTTTGGTTCACACATTTGCCACATGGTCCCAAGAATTGCCTTTGAAACTCTATTAGCTTCTCTTCAGGTCACACCCAGGGAAGGAAGCATCAACCCCACAGGCTGGTCCAAGGGAGCACCCATCTCCAAATCACCTCTAGCATCATCTCAACATGAAACATCTGCTGACCCAAAATAAGCATGGCCCTCAGTATATTTTGCAGATTTTCATAAAAGTATCTCCCATTTCAATCAGGATACTACTGTCAACTGAAAAAAAATACACTCAACCTAAAAGTTGAGAGTTAGGTTTATTAGGTGGGAATCATAAAGACCAAACCCAGGAGAGCTGTCTCCAAAGTGGGGGGTAGGAGCCAGCCTATATACAAGTTTGCAGCAAGGGGAAGGTAATATGAATATTAAAAGATTACTGTTATTAAGGAAAACCAGATTCATTCTCTCTTTCTCTGTCTCTCTCACATGAAGAGATTTAGCACTTTTCTGTGTATGGCATTTTCTATGCAAGCATTTGGGCTTACTGAAATCATTACTTTCATATGATTCTCAGCTATCTGGGGCCAAATCCTGCTTTCTGATTGCTGACATCCTAATTCCTCATTTACTGTAAGGAGTGGTGAATGTGGCAGGTGACTGCCTCTTGTTCTTCTCACATAAAGTGTTCTTTAGCACTTACCAGGGAGGAAGCAGCTGACTGCTTGCCAAATAGCTGATATTGTTTTACCTGGGCTCAGGAACCTGCATTTGGAAGGCTGAAATCCCAGATGAGGCTGTGATATGCTTGTTTACTGGTAGAGCGGGAAACATTTCATTTCACAGAAATTTCCATTTCACACTACTTAGAAGTCACTATTTTATACCCATGTGAACAATTGAGATTTGATGTGTGGCACCCTGGGTTCATTTAGGAGATAGAAACAACAAACTGGGTTAAACAGAGGAAGATTAACACAAAGTAAAAGCCATGATAAAAGGTAAAATATAGTAAAACTTTACATGATGCAACATGGTTGAGAGAGAATACTCAAAGAAGAACAAACTTGGGCATGGGGTCCCCTTACCAAGGCTGGGGATCGGACCCCAGGGGAAAAGGTATATTTCAGTCCAAAGTGTCAGGGGAGTGTGTAATTTCCTCAGTCCTGTCTCGCCACAGCAAAGATTTGAAATGGTGGACCAGTGTTACAGCTCAGTTTCAGCTCAGTTTTATTGACAAGTGAAAGACAGTATACCCTCGAAGTGTGAGGGCAGGCTGACCCCAAAGGGAAAGAGCCTCAATCTGTCTTGGCTTTATCTTTTTATACATTCTGTCTCCTCCCTCCTGAGCCTGTCCTATGCAAATTGGGCTAGCCAAGAAGACGTGTTTGTTTCACCTGAATTTCTCATTCTTGTCCACGGATTTTCTTTTGTTCCATTTTCACAGGATTTTCCCTTTCTTTGTCCTTTAGCCACCGCCATTTGGCACTCCTTGTTCCTATTCCAACTACCTAACATTCCCCCCTCAAGAGATGGGAGGCCCAGATCTTTAGGAATGGGGGCGTCGAGGTATCTCTGGCTATCTCCTGCTGTGCTGGGCCTGGGAGGGGCATTGGGCCTCCCCTTCTTGCTAGTCTCAAGCCTCAGAGTCCTTATAGCAGTGCCCATCTAAGGGTGAGTGATGTTTTCCATGGCTGGGTGTGGTTTTATACACCCTCATTGAACTGGCACTGCATATTGTAGCTTGTTGACCTGGGCAGAGACAAATCGGGTTAGACAATTGATAATACATGGAGCAATCATAAGCAACATCAATATGGTGATAACAGTGATTAGTAGGGGCATTAGCCAGCTCCAAATTCCCCTTCACCAAGAGAAGGATCCACCAAAGAGAGATTGTAGCAACCCCAAGAACTCTCCAGCTCGTTCTTTGAGATCCCGTAGGATCTAAATGTTTTTCTTCAGGACCGTGAGACTTTCTTTAACTTGGCTGGAGGTATTTACCCAGAAACAACACATTTCATTCAAGATGGTTCAAATCCCTCCTTGTTCAGGGATCAGGAGCTCTATCTCCTATCTATTCTGGAGTACAACCCCTGCCAAGCTGTGTTGGCTCTTTATCGCTATCCTGAGACTCTTATCCCCAGAAACTTATTTTGGGAGGTGTTCATTAGAATGACACTCATTCATAGTCCTGAATAGTTATCTGAGATCTCCCAGGGCTCACAGGTATATTGAGCGTCCTCTTCTGTTTTCTTCCACAGCTTGACGTGTGAGTAGTGAATCCAGGAGTTATGTCCTGGTACCTTGACTGCTGTGGGGGTAGAAAGTATTACAGGGTAGGGGCCCTTCCATGTGGGCTGAAGTTGACCCTTTGGGGACCCATCTTTCCAGACTTCAATTAGAACTTGAGTCCCTGGAGCATATAGTGGTAGCTCTTTAGAATCTTTTGGGTCCTGGTTGACACCCCTCAAGCATATATCCTATTGGAATTGCCCAATGGCCATGGTATAAGACCAGAGGTTCTGAGCCTCTGGATCTAAGAAAAGGTCATTGACATAAACAAAATGTCTCCCATATAGCATCTCATAATGACTAAGACCAACCCATTCCTTAGGGCCAATATGGGTGCAGAGGAGAGCTGTTGGAAAAGCCTCCTTCCATCTGAGAGAGGTCTCCTGGGTTATCTTTTTATCACTGATTTTAAGAATTGGTTGGCTCTTTCTAGTTTTCCTGAAGACTGAGCCCTCCAGGCACAATGAAGATAATAAGGAATGCCCAATGCTTTAGAGACCCTTGGGTGACCTTAGAAGTAAATGATGTCCCATTGTCACTTTGTAATGACCTAATGATTTCATAGAGCAGTTTTTTTTTTTTTTTTAGCACCTCCTCAGCTTTTTCAGTCTGGGTGGGAAAGACTTCAATCCATCCTGTGAATTTAACTATCATGACTAGTAGGTATTAATATCCTTGAGAAACTGGCATCTGGGTGAAGTCCACCTGCCAGTCTTCTCCTGGATAGGTCCCACACACTGGATAGGCTGGGCCAGCTGCTGTCTTCGAGCTCCTTGGGGTTTGTTTAATCAGCAAGTGGGACAAGAGGAGAACCCTTGCTTTATAGTCGATTGGAGGCCTGTTCCTCTGAAGGACCTTTCTAGTAATCTTTGGAGAGCCTTCTCCCCTAAATGAGTGGTGCATGTAAGGAGTTAGCCAACTTCCATTGGAGGGTCCCAGGCAGAAAAAGGAGTCCCTCCTCCTGGAACCACCCCATATGATCTTCTTAAAAGCCCTCACTCTTAGCTTCAAGAGTCTCATCTTCAGTATATGAAGGAGTTTCTGGCAAATTAGCCTGTGGAACTAAGGTGGCAACCCCTATTAGGTCATTGTTCTGTAATGCTGCTCTCTTAGCTGCCTGGTCAGCTGATTGTTTCCCTTGTGCCACTTCTGTGCTCCCTTTTCGGTGTCTTTTACAGTGGGAGACTGAAACCTCAGCAGGCATATGACTGCCTCCAAAAGCCCAAGGATTTGATCACCATACTTGATTGGGGAACCTAGGGTGGTCAAGTGGCCTCTTTCTTTCCAAATAGAAGCATGTTCTTTATCTTTCTGGCTTACTTCACTCTGTATAAGGGGCTCCAGCTTCATCCATCTCATTAGGACTGGTTCAAATGAATTCTTTTTAATGGCTGAGTAATATTCCATGGTGTATACGTACCACAGCTTCCTTATCCATTCATCTGCTGATGGGCATCTAGGTTGCTTCCATGTCCTGGCTATTATAAACAGTGCTGCGATGAACATTGGGGTGCACGTGTCTCTTTCAGATCTGGTTTCCTCAGTGTGTATGCCCAGAAGTGGGATTGCTGGGTCATATGGCAGTTCTATTTCCAGTTTTTTAAGAAATCTCCACACTGTTTTCCATAGCGGCTGTACTGACACATGTATATGGAATTTAGAAAGGTGATAACGATAACCCTATATGCAGAACAGAAAAAGAGACACAGAAATACAGAACAGACTTTTGAACTTTGTGGGAGAATGTGAGGGTGGGATATTTCAAAAGAACAGCATGTATACTATCTATGGTGAAACAGATCACCAGCCCAGGTGGGATGCACGAGACAAGTGCTCCGGCCTGGTGCACTGGGAAGACCCAGAGGAATCGGGTGGAGAGGGAGGTGGGAGGGGGGATCGGGATTGGGAATACATGTAAATCCATGGCTGATTCATATCAATGTATGACAAAATCCACTGGGAAAAAAAATAATAATAATAAAAAAAAAAAAAAAAAGAAGCATGTGCAGGTAGCACCAGAATGGCATATTTGGAGTCAGTGTAAATGGCTACTCTTTTTCCTTTTCTCAGCTCTAAAGCTCAAGTCAGGGCTATGAGCTCAGCCAACTGGGCTGAAGTACCTGGTGGCAAAGATTTAGCCTCTATGGTCTTGAACTTGGAGACTATGGCATATCTGGCTCTTCTTTTTCCATCCAAGACAAAGCTGCTTCCATCAGTGTACCAGATTTCCTCAGGATTGGTCAGAGGATCTTCTGACAGTCCCTCAGGGTTTTGTCCAGTGGTCCAAAGTTTCTAGGCAAGAGAAATGGGGAGAGATCCCTTTGGGGAAGGCAGGAGGCTAACTGGATTAAAAACCTCCCAAAGGGATAAAGTCAGGCCTGGATTTTCCATCAGCACTACTTGATATCTGAGGATCCTTTGATGAGATATCCATAAATGGCCTCTATGATTCAGGAGTTTTTTCACTTGGTGGCTGGTAAAAATAGTTTGCCCCCAAGAGAGAGTTTTAAAGTACCTTCTATCAGGACTTCAATAGCTGCAAGATTTCAAAGGCAGGGAAAGATCTCTTCCCAATACGGGAGTAAGACACTCAGGCACCACAAGAAACTGGTGGGAATATATTTGCCCATCCCAGCAACAAAGAAGGGCTCTGGTGAATCTCTTTGTAATTGTTTATCCTATAGCACCCAAAATGCTACAGGTTTGGGAGGAGAAAGCTCCGGAGTAGGAGGTCAGGACAGAGTAGGTAGCCCCTGTGTCAACAAATTCTCCCTGTGTCAAGAAATTCTCAGACCTACCTGCCACATCCAGTGCCACGTGATGGTTATCTGTGACAGGTGGACTGGCTGGAGGGGCGGCTTCAGTCCTATTGAACCATCGTGAGGAAAAGTTTGGCACTTGACCTTGAGGCTCTTGGGTCCCCAGGGCAGAGTGCCACCCAATGTCCCAGTTGATGGCATTTATAGCAAACCATTTTGCCATGGTTTGGACTCTCTTTGAACCAACGTCCTGTCTGTGTACAGATTAGGCATTTGCCTGGTGCCTTGTCCTTCAAGAACTCAGGGTTTGCCATAGGGCTTCCTTGAAGGGAGGACAGAATCTGGGCATGCCTTCTTTCCTTCTCTCCCTTCCCTGGACCTTGGCCTCCCTCTCCTGTTCTGTTATAAAAGGTATTGGTGGCTGTCTGGACCATCTCATTTAAGGGGCAGCAGGGTCCTGCTGCTGTAGCTGTTGTAACTTTATCCTGATGTCTGATGCACATTGGGACAGGAATTTGTCCTTTAAAGTCACCTGACCCTCATAAGAGTCTGAGTCCAGGTTGGTAAACTTTTGGAGGGCCTCTTTCAGCCTTTCAAAAAGGCAATGGGGTTCTTGTTGGGCTCCTGAGTTGTTGCTGAGACCAGGCACAGTTGCACAAGTAATAGGCTTCCTTCTATTTCCATGGGTGGACTTCCTTAGGGATGAGTCTTTCTGAAGCTTATCTTACCCAGTACTGTTGCAACCTGAGAGCTGGGAATCCCTGGGTCAGGATGCAGATCCCCAGGCAGGCTGAGGCATGACAACCTCCTCGAGATCAAATCCCAGGCAGGTTGAGGCATGTCAGCCTTCCAAGAATTGGGTCCCTGGGCAGGTAAAAGCACGTCGACCTCCTGGGACCCCTGGACTGTCAGATCCCTGAGCAGGTTGAGGTGTGACAACCTCCTGAGGACAAGATCCCTAGGCAGGTCAAGGCAGGTCGACCTCCTGGGACCCCCAGGCTGGAGTTCGGCATCCCCAAGGTCTCCAGCATGACTAGTGCTGGGTAGGATTAAGGGGTTGTAATCTTAACTCATTGCCAGTTTGTCCACCGTAGATAGGAATAGATACCATGAGGTAAAGCATCCCAAGCCTGTACCCTGAGACTGAGAATCTGGTGAAATAGCCATAGGCCTTATCCTCTTATTGCTCTGAGGGAATGTAAGTCACAGATTTCCTTCCTTTATCCTCCATAAGAGCAGTTTAGGTGTTTTCAATGGTAAATATTTTATTGTCATAGACCCTCTTTAGGTAATAACAGAAGTAATGACAAAGGAGTGGGTTATCTGGTCCTGTTAGGGGCATGAGTATTTTAATAATAAGCTGGGTGGAGTGATGTTGCCTATGAAGGGGGCAGGGTCCTGATTGTAGGAGTTAATAACTGGCTTAAAGACAAAATGATAGGAGGCAATAGACCAGATGTTCCATAAAAGTAGAGTGGAGATTTGATCTTGGGGTATGTTTGTAGCTTTAGGGGAAGGGTGGTAAGGGTTTGGGTGCAAACGGCCTGCAGGGCTAACTCCCAAAGTGGCAAACATTGTCCCTGGAAGCCCAGTTGCCCTTGATGGATACCACCTACAGATGGACTTCTAGCAGGCACTGTGTGCCTGTCACCTGCCCTAGCAGGTTCACTGAGAGGTGCTGTTGACACACATGTTGTGGGAAACATGGAAGATGAAGGCCTGAATCTCTAGAAGGATTGGGTATTATGCAGTATTTCCCCCCCAAGGGCCAACTACTTTCTGGTTGTCCCTCCAGAAGACTGTAGAGGCAACACTGTGGGCCCGGATGGGGCTCAGGAAGAGAGCATGAAACAGAATGGAAGGGGGCAGGGTGCAACTTTTGAAAGAATGATATAGCCCAAGGGCATAGCATAAACTGATTAAAATCAAATGGGTCCAAGATGGCAGACAAACCAAATTCAACTAAACTTTAATCCTCAATCTGCAAGCTAAATGATACACCCAGAAGGGCCATGACATTTCCAAGGCACTATCAAAAGACCAAGGAGTAGGTGATTCCCCAATTGTTGGAATGATCCTCCCATTCATTAGCATATGAAATCACCCAGCTCACAAAAACTAACCACACATTTCATGGTCGCCACATTCACCCTCTGTGATGGCACACACTCTGTGGACTGTGCTTCTCTCTGAATCTGAACAAAGCTACCTCTTACCGATTGCTATGTCTCTCACTGAATTCTTTCTGCAATGAGAAATCAATAACCTGAACTCATTAGGCCCTGAAACCAGGCACTGTGGGTTTGGGGTGGGCTCAAGTACCAGTCAGACACGACTGAGTGACTAAACATAGCACAGAATCCCTGCCACGTGGGTTTGAGTCCCAATCTTAGGTAAACAGTTTCAAGCACAACTTTTGGGAATGGAAAGATGGTGACCCGCCCAATACTTTGTAAACAGTGGCATAGATGCAGAGAGGAGCTGAAGGACAGGAGGAAAAGGCAGTAGTAAAAACGTGCCAAGGAACCCCTTTCATAACTTTCTAGAAAAACTGCTAAATTCCTGACCTGGGCCCACAGTTTTCATTGGCCTGATCCTTAGCACAAAGGAGATTAAGGACAGATGAATCCTCATCTGCTTGGGCAACAGCTACTAGGGCATAGTAGATAGTGGAGCCTTCCAGACACACTGGGCAGTAGTCCCTGCCAGAGTCCCTCAATTGTACCCACTGCCACTGTTTGCCTGTTTGCAAGGGGTTCAAGGAAACAAGAAATGAGAGATTGTAAAGGAATTAAGATTTTGTTAGCCATGTGTCCTTCGAGACATGGGGGCGAGGACCTCCTATCTTAACGGGAAGTCTTCTGGAATCTGAGACTGAGCTGCGTGCACTTCCTGCTGAGTATGTTTTTGCTGTCCCAGTTTCCAGCATGCTGGGCTTCTCATCACTTCCACTGTGCTCAGTTCCCTTCACGTTTGGCTTCCACCACGTGAGCTCTCGCCAAGTTGGACTTCTGCTGTGCTTGGTCTCTGCCTCACTGGGGCCAAGCTGAGGTTGTTTCAACCAGGTTAAATCCAAATCACGGCACCAGACATGTTGGGGAAGTGTGTCATTTCCTCCGTCTGTCTCATTGCAGCAAAGATTTGAAATGGCGGACCAGTATTACAAATCAGTTTTATTCAGCAAGCAAAGAATAGTAGACCCTTGAGGCATGAGGGCGTGCCGAACCCAAAGGGAGAGAGGCTCAATCTGGCTTGGCTTCCTCTTATTATACATTTTGTCTCCTCCCTCCTGAGCCTGCCCTATGCAAACCGGGCTAGCCAAGAAGGGGATGTGTTTGTTTCACCTGAAGTTCTCACTCTGGTCCACGCATTTTCTTTTGTTCCATTTTTGTGGGCTTTTCCATTTCTCTGCCTTTTAGCCACCACCATTTTGGATTCCTTTTTCCTATTCTAACTATCTAACATCCCCCCCTCAAGAGATGGGAGGCCCAGTTCTTTGGGAATAGGGGTGTTGAGGTATCTCTGGCTACTTTCTGCTGAGCTGGGACTGCTGTAAGGTGGCTGAGGATTCTGGGCCCATGGCTGGGGCAGAACTCCACTAAATGTTTGTCCTCTGACACCACTGAGTCCACTCACCCCCTCCATATGTCACAGTAAGAAACAGCAGGAGAGCCCCTCCTTTGCAGTGTCCTTCCAGAGCCCTTTCCATAATGCTCACTGTGAAGAAGAGATGCCTTATAACATGGCAAATATGGAAGGGTACATTTGGAGCTGAAAGGCAATAAATGAATAATGGTACAGATCACTATCTCAAAAAACACCACTCTATGCTTATTTCCATGCATGGGCCAGTTGATGTGTACAAACATAGCTCCCACTTTTTGAACACAATGCAAATCCATAGAACTGTCTCTCAGAGTAGACATCTCCCTAGAGGTTTCCTGAAGTGAACTCTCAAACTTGAGGCAGTGTGAAACTTACAGCCAAATCAGGTTTGGGAACAGATTTCACCTGAAATATATCCAGACAGATCCCTAGAACAATCACTTGTCCTAAATAGCAACAAGACCTTTCCAAGTATAATGATTACAGTTGTCAGAGAGAATCAATCCACCTCCATTCACATGAATGTAACTCTATGCCCACCATGAAACTGTCAAGAAAACATTGTTTTTTGCTCTACTGTCTAAAATTACACAGTATTTCAATAACTTGCTTTTGTTTCTCACCAATTAAAGTCTCACACATGTCATACCAAATTATTAGTACTTGCTACATCCACTACAGTGAAAAGACCACCAATCTTTGTTGTGACCCTATGTCAAAGATCCTTTGGTTCTCAGGCATGTGGGAAGTATACATACCTCCAATGACAAAAAGCATTACAATCCTTTAAGTATTAGCAAACTCTTCAGTGAGTTTCCATAGATTTGAAATCATAACAAAAAGAATCCAAACATTTTCATTTCTAGAAATTGTGCTCATCTCCAGATCTTAAGAAACAGATCTTCTTCAGGTAGTCTATTTAACCTTTCATATACAGTCTTTGTCTTTTCCTGAAGATGGCAATTCTTGACTATTGCTTTAAATTTTGCTTTAAGATTGCTTTAAAACTTTAAACAAAGAAGAGGAAAATGAAAGAAGTTAATGTTTATTTTTTAAGATAATCCAACTCTAGGGTTTGTACATCTATCTGTCTTTCCCAAATAAAAAAGGTAAATAAGAAAGAAACCTTTCTTTTGCTTTGTGATTGTAGAGACTGTGGGAGAATCTAGGAGGTGATAGTCATAAAACCTATTAAGGGGACCTCCCTGGCAGTCCAGTGGTTGAGACTTCGCCTTCTAATGCAGGGGGTGCAGGCTCGATCCCTGGTCAGGAAGCTAAGACCCCACATGCCTTGTAGCCAAAAAACCAAAACATAAAACGGAAGCAATATTTTAACAAATTCAATAAAGACTTTAAAAAGGATCCACAGCAAAAACAAAAACACCTGTTAAATATTGTTATCTGACATGACCTGAGAAAAGAACTCTGATAAAACAGAAATGTTAGAGTATTGGTGAAGTGTTTCTCCCCCAAAAGTGACTAGCATCTTTAAAGAAAATAATTAATTAATAAAAAGTAGGCTCCCATCTTGAATTTTCTGAACTAATCCTGATTATAGCAATCTTCACTAAGTATCCCCTTAGTGCATTTTTAAATGTATTTGTTTTAAAATAATTTTCACCTAGATTAGCCATGCATGGTTTGTGGAGGAAGGTTTGAATTCCTCTTGAAAAGAGATTTGATAAATTGCTTTTTACTGCCCAGGGAAGGTATGAAAAAACTTGGTGAAAGTTAATAAATAAACACAGTGAAAGTTAAATTATAGTCTCAGTTTGTAAATTTTTGAAAGGCACTCTAGTGGTAAAAAGTGAAGAGGAACTAATGACTCTGTTGATAAAGATGAAAGAGGAGAGTGAGGAGAGTGAAAAGGCTGGCTTAACACTCAACATTCAAAAAACTAAGATTGTGGCATCCAGTCCCATCACTTCATGGCAAATAGAGGGATAAAAAATGGAAACAGTGACAGACTTTATTCTTGGGCTCCAAAATCACTGGGGATGGTGACTGCAGCCTTGAAATTAAAAGATGCTTACTCCTTGAAAGAAAAGGTATGACAAACCTAGACAATATATTAAAAAGTAGAGACATCCCTGAGAGAGTCATTTCCTAGGTAGGTTGATAAGAAGTCTAGGGGTCCCCAAGGAGAGAGATGTCTGGAATACTCAAGGAGGAAGAAAGGACAAACTTTTTACTTTTTTTCCTCTACATTCCTTATATAACAATGATGTATCCTGCCTGAGGACAATCATTGGATTAAACCTTCTGGCTAATCCTGATATCTTAAAATGTAAATTATGGGAGTTGCTGCTGCTGCTACTGCTAAGTCACTTCAGTCATGTCTGACTCTGTACGACCCCATAGACGGCAGCCCACCAGGCTCCCCCGTCCCTGGGATTCTCTAGGCAAGAATACTGGAGTGGGTTGCCATTTCCTTCTCCAATGCATGAAAGTGAAAAGTGAAAGTGAAGCAGCTCAGTCGTGTCCAACTCTTCGCGACCGCATGGACTGCAGCCCACCAGGTTCCTCCATCCACGGGATTTTCCAGACAAGAGAACTGGAGTGGGGTGCCATTGCCTGGAGTAGGTCTGGTCTTTACAAGGATTATATAACAATAATTTATCCTGACTGAGCACAGTCTCTGGATTAAACCTTCTGGCTAATCCTGTTATCTTAAAATGTAAATTATGGGAGTAGGTCTGGTGAGGTCTTTACAACCTCCAGACATTCTTTGGATTCATTAGAGAGTATGTAACTCCATTGCTAACACTAGCAAGCAGGTACTCTTTCTACCCCCTTCTGATGCCTATGTCAGAAGCTTTCTCTATCTCCTCTATACTTTAATAAAACTTTACTACACAAAAGTTCTGAGTGATCAAGCCTCATCTCTGGCCCCGGATTGAATTCTTCTCCTCCAGAGGCCAAGAACCCCGGCGTCTTTGGGTGATTCAGCAACAACCTTTCATCCCTTTGCCAACAAAGGTCCATATAGTCAAAGTTATAGTTCTGCCAGTAGTCATGTACAGATATAAGAGTTGGACCATAAAGAAGGCTGAGTGCCAAAGAATTGATGCTTTTGAACTGTGGTGTTGGAGAAGACTCTTGAGAGTCCCTTGGACAACGTGGAGATCAAGCCAGTCAATCCTAAAGGAGATCAGTCTTGAATATTCATTGGAAGGACTGATGCTGAAACTGAAGCTCCAATACTTTGACTAACTGATGTGAACTGCTGACTCACTGGAAGACTCAGATGGTGGGAAAGACTGAGGGCAGAAGGAGAAGGGGGCAACAGAGGATGAGATAGTTGGATGGCATCACTGACTCAATGAACATGAGTTTGAGCAAACTCCAGGAGATAGTGAAGGACAGGGAAGCCTGACATGCTGCAGTCCATGGGATCTCAAAGAGTCGGACATGACTGAGTGACTGAACAACAACAACAGATTTATTAAGCAGTTGCTAGAACTTCCTTTTCCTTATAGCCCCAAGAACCCTTCCTGTATAAATACCTGCAACTAGCAACAATTAATGAAGCACTAGATGCAAGAACATATGTTTTGTTTAGTTATGCTGTACTTTCAGTTCAACTCTCCAATGGTGTAGCTGGAAAAGAGAATGTTGTGTAGAGGCTTAATTTACAGGTATATATGTTCATTTCTCCTATTGAAACTTCAGTCTCTTTTTAATAAACTGACAAAAAGCAACTGCACTTATTTGACTTTTAATTGTCTATCACGTGATTTATGACTAGAAACAGTGAATGTACATTACTTAAAAATCACATCTTCTTCTGACTTACTCTAAGAAGACTCAAATAAGACAGCTCTTCACAAATACCTGTTCTATGGGCAGTGCTCATAGAAAAAAATAAATTCCATTCCAGTTGTGGTGATACTAAACTGTCAGAATTAATACTTACCTGAAATGCACAGTCTTCATTGTTCTAGACCAAAATGGCACAAGGTTAACTGAAAAGTCTCCAAGTTTTCAGATTCTTCACATTTATCAATGATAATGGTAATGACAGTACACTTTTAATGAGCATTTATTATGGAATAAATAAAAATAACTATGTAGATATCCCTTTATCAGTCTTCAAGGTACATTTTGTTGAATAACATTATTTTTAAGTCAGTGTGGCTTAACAAGTTGATTTTATTTATTATACTGGATATGTGCTTCCATGTGGATAACCCAGTTTTATATTATCTTAAGTTTTTAACAGAAATTTTACTTTAATTGAAAAAACGAGGATGAATTTTAGAAAGGTGATATCTTTGTATGTATGATATCTTGTTATGGGCTTTACAGGCAGCTCAGTGGTAAAGAATTCCCCAGCCAATGAGGGAGACGTGGGAGATGCGGTTCGATCCCTGGGTGGGGAAGATCCTGTGGAGGAGGAAATTGCAACCCATTCCAGTGTTCTTGCCTGAAAAATTCCATGGACAGAGGATACTGGTAGGCTACAGTCCATGGGGTCGCAGAGTTGAATATGACTGAGCATGCACACACATCTTGATATATTTCACATATTCATATAAAATGATAACACAGTGCCCTTTGCCTTTTATTTATATATGTATATATCCTGTATTCTCATCATGATACTGAGAACAAGAACTCTGTACTTGCCTTACATGATGGCTAACATGAAGAATTCGAGACTTTCATATAAAGAATTGTTGATTCTTTTTATCCCATTAATAAAGATTCAGAAGACAAAAATTGGACCAAAAATGGTAAAAAAAAAAAAAAAAAAAAACATAAAGAATGACTAGAAATGTTTCAGTTGAAACACTTACCTCCTACAGTTAAAGTGCCCACAGCCCTGCTATCACTCCAAATTTCCTTAATATGAAAAAGTGTTCCGTAAATGCATACACCAGAGTCATGGTGCGAACAAGAAGCAGAATTCCAGGTAGTCCTTTGTTTTCCAATGAATGAAGGCTGCTTCGTCTCTGAAAGTCGGGGCTGCACTGAGCTCCGCTGGACGCAACCCCAAGCACTCCTGTCAGAGCTAATACATGTCGCTCGGCGGCACAGCTCTGGGATCCTCCTCAGATGACCTGCACAATTTCCTTCTCCACTCCCAAACCCTGAAGGTCTGTAAGACGCTCAGTGCAAACGAAGGGAGACATTCCTTGGGGGAGATGGTACTCCATCCCCACAATGTATCTGTCCAGCGATGCTACAGCTAAACATCAGCAGGACCGGGGTCCTTCACGGTCACCGAGCGCCCAGGAGCGCGGAGGCTCTGAGGTGCCTTTCCACCCTGACTGGGGAGCATACCAGAGCTTCTCTTTCTTGGGTTACTTTTAAGCACCTAAATGTGGCTCAGTAAGGACCAGACCTGAAGCCGGGTGCCAGATTACAGTGCCTTTCCCAAAGGCCTTCCTGTGCGTGTGGAAGTGAAGGGTGAGGTTGGCCTGTCAGGTTTGTGTCGACTCCACTGCCGCTGGAGGCATCGGCCTGTCTCGCGCAGCCCCGCGACCTTCCTCTGGCTGCCAGACTCTTTTCCTGTCACAGAAGTTTGACGCACACGACCACATATAAAGGCTGAGTCGCAGAGAGGTACAGAAATGTCCATTTACATTTCAAAGGTGTTTTTATCTGTTTCAGGGAGACATATCATCTATTCATTAAACACCCACCTACCACCAGCTCTGAAGCAGAATGGACCTTGATCCACCTCTCAAGGATTTCTGGAGAGTTTTAAACCCCTCCCCTAATCTCAGGCTGGTTCACATCTAACTGCGAACCTTTTTAGCTGAGTATTCAGAAGCAATCACCACTTCATTTGATCATTTAAACAGAGGAATGTATTTTTCCTCTTGATGCCTTTAATCTTTTCCTTATTAACAAAAAAGGCCTTAGGTCAGAAGGTAGGCAGCGATATGAAAGGAATTACTAATCTCTTTGGAAGAAAGCTCTGTACAAACATAAGGCGTTATTGCATCTGACCCTTCTAAAACTGAGCTTCCTGCCCTTTACAAAACTTTCACCTGTATTAGGGCTTTATAAACCGTTGAAAACACCCATATTTGTGTCTTCCTAAGTACTTCCTACATGTCTCTTTAGTATTATAAGACTTTATAGTGGAGTGGAAACAGATTGAAAGTGAAAGTGAAAGTTGCTCACTGTGTCCGACCCATGGATGTATAGTCCATGGAATTCTCCAGGCCAGAATACTGGAGTGGGGAGCCTTTCCCTTCTCCAGGGAATCTTCCCAACCCAGGGATTGAACCCAATGGAAACATTACCTGGGTTGATATGCCAGCTCTGGTAATTTCTAAATGTCTTAACCATTCTGTGCCTCAGTCTGCTTATCTGTAAAATGGTCATATAATAGTGCTTTTTCTAATAACACTGTTTGCAGAATGAGTTCAATATATGTAAAGTATTAGAACAATGACTAGTGCAGGTTTGGGTTCTATAATGTCAGCTATAATTTCATGAAATAATCTGTCTAAAATGATACACCTTAAAAATTTTAAATGAGGTTAAACTCTGAATTTTCACTCTTGTTACTGACCAGGTACACTTGCCAAAAGTGAAGCAAGCCAAATACTGAGATGCCGAGGACTGTAGCAAAGAAAAAGTTTGTTCAGACCTCAGCCAAGTGAGGAGATGGCAGACCAAGTCTCAGCATCCCTAAAAGCTTAGGTATTAAAATGTTTATGAAATAAAAAAGCAGGTGGTCTGAGGTCTGAAGAAAGATGCTTGAAAGCAAGAAAAAGGTGAAGTAATGAGCATTCTGTACAGGTACAGCCGAGTTACATGCATCTTCGTGTTCAGAAAATGGCAGTGTTAACATGAGCTGAGGCTGGAGTTTTTGGCCCTCTGAAGTCCAAAGGTCAGCCACTGGACACTTGGAAAGGCCCAGCTGAATGGTCAGTGGTCTGACCAGTTTGACCAGTCTGACCGGTCTGTCTCCATGTTTCAAAAAAACAAATTAATCAATAGTTTCTATAGCATCTATACATCAGAAGTGTTATCTCTGCGGGATGGTTAAAGGAGTCTTGTGATATATTTTCTAAGCTACATGAAGCCAGGAGGGTATGAAATTTGCAAGCACAATTAAGGCAAGCTTGATTGGTGAGGGCAGGTTCCAGGATATTATTTATTAAGCAAGTTATAGTTTAAGGAACCTAACTGATGACTGCCCCCGGCTTCTCTCTTTGAAGTCATCCACCATCAGATGTGTCTACCTCAGCAATAAGCTCTGAGTCTGTCACCTTGAAGAAACACTTTAATGCTTTCTTAAGTTTTGGTGTTTTAGCCTGTAGAATAGAAATAATCATGATGTTTATCTCATAGGATTATTGTCCAGCAAATGAGGCAAACCTGTGTGGTGAGATTCTGAGGCCGAGAGAATAATGCCTGATAAGTGAAGTCAGGTAATGTGGAACAGACGCAATGGCCCTTGGCAAGGCCACAATATGAATGATCAGGTACACAGGGTCCAGCCTGGGATCTCCAAAAGGCAGACACAGGAATAGCTGGGAAATCAAAGTCAACATAGCTCAGAGAGGAACCAAATACAGGAGTAAAAATAATTAACATATTGGAGCTGGGAAAGGAAAATCAGAATAGTGTTGGTATTGTTAAGAGAGCTCTCTACAACAGAGCTGGGAGGGAAGCCACTGCAGAAGTCGAACTTATGTGTGACAGCCTGGATGGAATCAGAACTTGTAACCACTTACTGTCTTAACACAGGCATCCAGAATATTTGCACAGTGTTCCAGAAACTCAAGATACTTATCAGTCCCTTACCCTAGATAACTGCAGACAACCTGTCTCTTCTGTGGAAAAACAGCCTCTCTGTGGGAAAAACATTCCTTTTTCCACATCAATGTATAAGTGCTAAGTCGCTTCAATCATGTCTCATTCTTTGCAACCCTATGGACTGTAGCTCACGAGGCTCCTCTGTCCATGGGATTTTCCCAGGCAAGAATACTGGAGTGGTTTGCCATGCCCTCCTGCAGCGGATCTTCCTGACCCAGGGATCGAACCTGCATCTCTGAAGTCTCTTGCACTGGTAGGTGGGTTCTTTACCACTAATGCCACTTGCAAGACAACTTTAACAACCTTGCATTGCCTTTATAAGCTCAGTTCTCTTCTCTGGAATTCTTTTTCTGGCTTGACCTGAATCTGTGTCTCCTAAACTGCAATTCCTTAGACCATAAACAAAGCTCTTTGATCCTTGCAGTCTCAATACTGATCATTGTTCAGCAGAGCAAGTAGGGAGAATTTTCCCAGTTTTTTTTCTTTTTTATCCCCAAACCAAGCTCCCTCCAACGTATGCTTTCCCCTCATCTTTCCAATTATGTGAAATGTGTGACAGAAGGAATAGTTGAATGCTGGCTGAATAAGATCCAGGCTCTCTAGGGAAGGGAGAAAGAGTGAGACATTGGGGCTTCCCACAGGGGAGAGGCTGAAGGTGAGGTTTGGTCAGAGAGCAAGATGTCAAGATGAACTGACACTCTCCTGTTTGCATTAATGACAACAACAAAAATTATAAGAGTTTTTATTTCTTTGTTTATGTAGTTATATATATATATATATATATATATATATATATATATATATATATATATATATATATATATATATATATATACACATATATATATATATATATATATATGTATGTATATATATTGGAAGGACTGATGCTGAAACTGAAACTCCAGTTCTTTGGCCAGCTGATGAGAAGAACTGACTCATTGGAAAAGACCCTGATACTGGGAAAGATTGAAGGCAGGAGGAGAAGGGGATGACAGAAGATGAGATGGTTGGATGGCATCATCAACTTGATGAACACAAGTTTGAGCAAGCTCTGGGAGTTGATGATGGACAGGGAAACCTGGCGTGCTGCAGTCCATTGGGTCGCAGAGTTGGACACGACTGAGCAACAGAACTGAACTGAACTGAGCACAAAATTAGTTAAGTTTCTACAGAACAACAATGGGGCTGGCTGCGGACATGCATTTATTCGGGATTCAAAAGTCAAGTTCAAAGCAGGGGGCTGCTCTGCCCTGGTCAGGAGAGCTTCTGGCAGAAATTTTCTGTTCCAGTGAATCTCTACCTCTCTTACCTGGGGCCCTTGCTAGAATAAAGATTCCTAGGGGGAACCCGAGAGTATATATTTCAATGAGCTCTCAGGTGATGCTGCTGTTGCTGCTCAGAGGTTCACATTTTGTGGAAAGAGGTCTAGTCCTCAGAGAGAAAGGGTTTTGATGGTGGGTGACCTGGATCTGAGAGATTCTCATTTATTATTTTGCTGTATCTCTTTAGAGACCTCTAAACGTTGAAAGGGTTTGCCTAGGGTTGGTCTTTAGGGAGTGGGTAAATTATTCTCATTCTTTCAAGAAGCTGTGTGCTGGAAAATAAAATGTTTGGCTTCCCTGAAGATTTTTCTGAGTAGGCTGCCCACTTAAGGACCTGAGAGCACTTTAGGGCATTCTTCCAGGCATATTCAATCCCTGTGCCATCTTTCACAGATCAGAGATGTCAGATCAGCCCCCGTGGTCTGATCAACCACCCTGTTGGAGCCAAAATACCCAGTTGTCACATAATGGGTGTGACTGGCTGATCTCTTAGGACTCATTCTGCTCTAAAGTGACCTGATTCCAGGTTCTGGTTTCTGGGGGCTCTTATGTTTTAGTTACTGTTTGTTTTCATCAGGTTTAATGCACACTGTGCTGTGCTTAGTCGCTCTGCCGTGCCCAACTCTTTGCAACCCCATGGACTGTAGCCCAGCAGGCTCCTCTGTCCATGGGGATTCTCCAGGCAAGAAGACTGGAGTGGGTTGGCATGCCCTCCTCTTAATGCACGCTACTCGGAAGCAAAGGGGAGACGTCAATACCACCTGCTCATCCAGCGGTGGAGGATGGTGCCCCTTCTGAGATGTCAATGATGGTAAGTAATTTAAACAAAGTGTGTGGTTAACCCAGGGGGGAAAAACCTCCTGAAAAATCTGTTTTAAAAATTTCTTCACAGGTAGGCATATGAATTCACCCATTTTCTATGGCATAGATATAAGTAACTTTTCCTTTTTACCATGAATACTGGTGTAGGATCCTTTTGAATAAAAAAAGATATGTCTAGACCGCTCGTGCTCACCTCCTCCATGTGTTCACTCTCCTCTTTTTCCAGTAGCATCTCTTAACATCCCTCTAACAGACTATGTAATTTGGGAGTTTTTACATTTATATTTTGTTGCCCATCACCATACTGCCAGCCCGCAGGGGTGGGGATCTTTTTTTCTTGTTAACTGGAAAACAAGATAGTGTTTGGTATATAGGAAAAAAAAAAAACACCCTAAACCATATAAAATCTGCTAAATCCAAACCCCCTGATTCTAGTCTCATGGGAAGAAAGAAAGAAAGATGAATAAGAAGAGGAAAATTAAGCATTTGTGAAAACAGATTAAATTTCTGCATTCTGCATGATACCTGCTGGATGATTAGAATTCTTCAGAGCTTTAGAATAAGCTTTACTAAGAAACAGTCACATTAACTGATGTCAATTGCTTCACTGGAAAGATATTTAGAATTCAAGCAGAAGAAATGGCAATATTTGCAGCAAACAGTTTATTATAACTGATTTCTTGATAGAGGAGCAAAGGCAGATGAGGGCAGACCTTTTGTGTGCGTGTATTAACTACACTGTGTGCGTGTTAAGTCACTTCAGTCATGTCTGACTCTTTGAGACCCTACAGACTGTAGTCCACCAGCCTCCTCTGTCCAAAGGATTCTCCAGGCAAAATACTGGAATGGGTTTCCATGCCCTCCTCCAGGGGATCTTCTCAACTCAGGGGCTGAACCTGCATCTCTTGAGTCTCCTGCATGGCAGGCGGGTTCTTTATTACTAATGACATCTGGGGAGCCCGTATTAACTACGGATGTCTGCTTTATTGTCTGTCAGCCTTTCTCCATCTCTGAAGACAAGAGGATTTCAACAGCCTACAAATACTGACAAAGCAAAGTCCGGTATCATGAGAGTCCACACAGAGACAATGGGGCAGGGGAAAACGGAAGTGAGCTCTGAGCCACAGAAGAAGCTCCAAGAGGAACTCTGGAATGCCACCTGCACCAGGAGGAACTGAGCAGGACCGTCACGTCTCTGCTGGCTTCTCCAGTCCATGAAACCTAAGTGTCAGTCTCCTCATCTCAGGATTGTTTCAGCTCCCACTACAAAGCCCTTCATTCAATCATCTTCCATGTACTAGTGCCTTGGAACAATCCTCCTTCATGCAGAATTCATCAGTTTAGTTAGCTGAAGGAGCATTCTTTTTACCACTACATTCATCTTCCAGTAATCCATTTAATAATAATTATTACAATAACATCTTGAATTTATATAGCACCTTTAGCACTACTGTCTCATCAGTCAGTTGCTATTTCTTTGATGGTTTTCCTCTTGATGCTTACTTATAAAATGGAGAGATGAAGAGGACAGAACCCTTGAATTATAAATATTACTTTATAGGATCATTTAGTTGAATACAGCAATGCCCAGAATACATTACTGCAGACTGTGTTGTGATTTATCACTTATGTGCTAAACTGTTCATGAAATTCAGGCTCAATAAGAGCCAGAGGCCTTTGAGAAGGGATCATCTGTTATAAACACAGTCCACCAAGAGAATACAGGGCACATGCTCCATGTAGCAGCCTGGCATGGAAGAAATAGTATTAACTTCAGAGTCAGAAAGACCAAAAGTGAAACTGAAATTCTGGCTCTATCCTTACTAGCTTTATAACCTTGAGCAAGTTTCTTAACTTCTTTAAAAGTTAGTTTTCACTACAGAAAGTTGCAGTGCAGATTAAATTAGATAATATAAACAATCAGTGGGCAAGCAATAAAAGGTAATTGGAATTTTTACTCTTCCCTAAATCTCAAAGATATTAGCTTAACCAGCTTCTATGGCATATTATTATTAAGAGCAATAGTAATTATTACTAATAAACATCTATTGAGCATTAAGTATGTGGTAAGTCATTATTTTCACAAAAATATATATTGAGACAAGATACATTATTACCCCATCTTAGAATTATGTGCAGTGTGTGCTCAGTCACTCAGTAGTGTGTCTGACTCTTTGCGGCCCCAAGGACTATAGCCCACCAGGTTCCACTGTTCATGAGATTTCCCAGGGAAGAATAGTGGAGTGGATTGCCATTTCCTACTCCAGGGGATCTTCCCAATCCAGGGACTGAACAAGAGTCTCTTTCACCTCCTGCACTGGAAGGGGGATTCTTTACCACCAGCACCACCTGGGAAACTCCATCTTAGAGACAGGAGTAGTGTTAATAGCGTTAATCACTCAGTTGTGCCCGACTCTGTGTGACCCCATGGACTGTAGCCCACCTGGCTCTTCTGTCCACGGGATTCTCCAGGCAAGAATACCGGAGTGGGTTGCCATTCCCTTCTCCAGGGGATCTTCCCGACCCAGGGATCAAACCCAGGTCTTGTGCACTGAGGTGGATTCTTCACCACGTGAGCCACCATAAGTCTAGGTATCCTAGAACTAAGAAGACAATAAATTACAGTCTTTCAGAGTCCTGTCTTGAAGCCACCAGAGGTTCCCCATTACACTTGGAATCAAATCCTAAAACTCAGATTTGCCAAGTCCAACAAGAGCTGGTCCTTTCCTCCCTCTGTGACTCACCTCGCACCATCATCCGTACCCACACCCCAGGTTTCCCAAACTCAACAAGCTTATTCCCTCTGGGTAGAGTCCCTGCACTGAGGTCCCCTTACCCCTGTCCCAACTCCCATTTTTGCAGGGCTAGCTCATTGTCAGGAGATCTCAAAGCAAATGCCATTTCCAGAGAGGCTTTGGTCAGCCAATCAATAGTAGCCACTGGGTCATTCTCTGTGGCATTACCTGATGTTATTTTTCTGCACAGTTCTTATTATTCTCTGATTATCACACTGGTTTAGATATGTATTCATTTGTTGTCTACACACACACACATATGTGCACACATCAGCCCTGGGACCCTCAGGAACGTTGACAGGTGTGTTTATGTCTATGTCTCCTGTTCTTGGAACACTTCCTGGAACCTGGTGGATGCTCATAAATACTGTTCACTGAAAGTGATAGTGAAAGTTGCAAGTTGCTCAGTTGTGTCTGACTCTTTGTGACCCCATGGACTATAAAGTCCATGAAATTCTTCAGGCAGGAATACTGGAGTAGGTCCTTCTCCAGGGGATCTTCCTGACCCAGGAATTGAACCATGGCCTCCTGCATTGCAGGAAGATTATTTTACCAGCTGAGCTACCAGAGAAATCTGGCACCTATTGGATGCTCATAAATACTGCTGACTGAATGAAGAAATAAATGAACAAGTGACCTTATCACTTTGATATGTAGAGGCTTTCCTTGTGTCTAGGCAAAATTTAAATTTAGTCATTTCCTCTGGTTTACTTGTCTATAGACACAGAGAACAAACAATGCAACTCATGCATCAAACATCCTTTATTTGCTAAAACATAGTTAACTAGCTCACCTCTTAGGCTTTCAAATGCAAAGTACCACCTCAGCATAAACATAGCCACCGCTTTCTCCTCTCCTGTGACTCAATTAGTTGTAATAAATTGATTTCTCCTACATCTTCTCTAGTCTTGGTTTACACAAAGGTACTTTTTAATCTTCAGCTGACGAGATGGTTGGATGGCATCACCAACTCAGTGGGCGTGAACTTGGGCAAACCCTGGGAGACAGTGTCGGGTAGGGAGGCCTGGCGTGCAGCCATCCACAGGGCGGCAGAGTCGAACATTACTTAGCAATTGAACAGCAATAACAAACCCACCACGGACATCGCCACTTGGCCACTCTGCCCCCTAGAGGCCTGCACAGGGATGACAGCCAGCACTCCGAGACCAGGACACCGCCCCCGGCTCTTTGTACTGTTCCTGAACTGCCCAGCTCTAGGTGAACAGAGTTCATGACCATCTGGAAACATCGCTGTAATGTTTCCTCTTGAGATAATATCTATTCTGTTGATTAGAATGAGAATTAAATGAGGTAATGAATGTAAGGTGCCTGTGGACACTAAAAATTGTACCTCATTTTGTATGTGCTTGACAAGAGAATAATGTCAAGAAAAAGAAAAATATCAGAAATTTCTTAAAGTTCCAAAAAGCAGAGTTCTCTGGTAGACATAAATTTTCCCGGCCTAGAGTGCTGTAATAAATAATTAACCTTGGAGCTATTTGCTTCTAAGGCAGAAATCCTGTTGGATAACAATAAATTATTGCTATAACATAAGGAACAAAACAGATTATGTTTTGTATTTTTTATAGGTATATGTTTTAGATTTTTTTTTTTCAAAACAATCCAGATGACTTGTAAAGAGACTCTCTTAAATCCCCACATACCAGGAGCCCTTCAGAACATACTAGTGACTACAGATAAACTGCATAAGCCTTAACGGCAAATAGGGTAGTAAAGAGGGCAAGATGGGTTATGAATGGGCAGCAAGATTCTCTTCAACAGAGCAGCAGAGCTGCCCAAAGTTACAGAGATTGTGTTTTTCAGAATCAATTAAAATTATCACAGGCTGTAGGGCTTTTCCCAGCATATAAAATTAACAACATCCAAGAGGCAGACAAGTAGAAAATAATTCAGAAATAAATCTTACTTTATTTCCATGTGCTCTCAGATAGAAGTTAATATAGGTCAACACAGAGATTAGACAATTGATAAAAACCAGAGATAAAAGGACATTCAAGTGATACCTCCAAAAAATTATCCAAATACTTGTTCTTAATTCAATTAAATTAATGCTTATTTAGTTAATTAGTTCAGTTGCTCGGTCATGTCCGATTCTTTGCAACCACATAAATTGCAGCATGCCAGGCCTCCTTGTCCATCACCAACTCCCAGAGTTTACTCAAACTCATGTCCTTGAGTCGCTGATGCCATCCAGCCATCTCAACCTCTGTCGTCCCCTTCTCCCCCTGCCCTCAATCCCTCCCAGCATCAGGGTCTTATCCAATGAGTCAACTCTTTGCATGAGGTAGCCAAAGTACTAGAGTTTCAGCTTCAGCATCAGTCCTACCAATGAACACCCAGGACTGATCTCCTTTACAATGGACTGGTTGGATCTCCTGGCAGTCCAAGGGACTCTCAAGAGTCTTCTCCAACACCACAGTTCAAAAGCATCAATTCTTCGGTGCTCAGCTTTCTTCACAGTCCAACTCTCACATCCATACATGACCACTGGAAAAACCATAGCCTTGACTAGACAGACCTTTGTTGGCAGAGTAATGTCTCTGCTTTTTAACATGCTATCTAGGTTGGTCATAACTTTCCTTCCAAGGAATAAGCGTCTTTTAATTTCATGGCTGCAATCACCATCTGCAGCGATTTTGGAGCCCCAAAAAATAAAGTCTGGCACTGTTTCCACTGTTTCCCCATCTATTTGCCATGAAGTGATGGGACCAGATGCCATGATCTTAGTTTTCTGAATGTTGAGCTTTAAGCCAACTTTTTCACTGTCCTCCTTCACTTTAATCAAGAGGCTTTTTAGTTCCTCTTCACTTTTTGCCATAAGGGTGGTGTCATCTGCATATCTGAGGTTATTGATATTTCTCCCAGCAATCTTGATTCCATCCAGCTTGTGCTTATTCCAGCCCAGCATTTCTCATGATGTACTCTGCATATAAGTTAAATAAGCAGGGTGACAATATACAGCCTTGACATACTCTTTGTTTTTGGAACCAGTCTGTTGTTCCATGTCCAGTTCTAACTGTTGCTTCCTGACCTGAATACAGATTTCTCAAGAGGCAGGTCAGGTGGTCTGGTATTCCCATCTCTTTCAGAATTTTCCAGAGTTTATTGTGATCCACATAAAGGCTTTGGCATAGTCAATAAAGCAGAAATAGATGTTTTTCTAGAACTCTTGCTTTTTCAATGATCCAGCAGATGTTGGTAATTTGATCTCTGGTTCCTCATTTAGCCGCTTCTATATAAAACACTGGGCTTCCCTGGTGGCTCAGTGGTAAAGAACTCTTTATGACCCCATGGACTGTAGCCCACCAGGCTCCCCTGTCCATGGAACTTTCCAGACAAGAATACTTTAGTGGGTTGCCATTTCCTACTCCAGCGCATATTCTTGACCTAGAGATGAGCTTCCTGCATTGGCAGGCAGATTCTTTACCACTGCATCACCTGGAAAGATGCTGTATAAGATACTGGACTTCCCAAGTGGTGCTAGTTGTAAAGAACCCACCTGCCAATGCAGGAGACATGAGAGACCAGAGTTTGATCCCTGGGTTGGAAAAATCATCTGGAGGATGACATGGCAACCCACTCCAGTATTCTGACCTGGAGAGTCCCCAGGGACAGAGGAGCCTTGTGGGCTACAGTCGATAGGGTCTCAAAGAATCAGACATGAATGAAGCAACTTAGCACACACACACATATAAAATATTATGCCTACTTCTCCATTGTGTATATTATGATTCTCAAGACATCTCTCAGTTTAAACTTTCTCATAAAATTTTCTAAGCTTTCAGTTGTACCTTGATAGTTTTCACTCATTGATTTTGGATCTGAACTTAATATTAGATAAATAATGAAACTTGAAAGAAAAAAATCAATGAACCTAGTTAAAAATAATTCTCTCTTATCCTTTTCCCTTTATAAAATTGTAATTTGCTCCTGTTGGTTCCAAAACTTGATGAAGTCTCACCAAAAACCTGCTCTTACCACAATTATGATATATTCATGCACAATACTTTTAAAGTTCATTCCAGTTTATATAAAAATGTAAAAGAATCAAAATGAGGATTTACTATTCACATTGGAGATCACTTTACAAAAGGATTCATCACAGGGTTTCTTAAAATATAGCACTTCTTTATGTAGTTACTCTATTCATTTAATAAAATTGAATTTTCACAATTTTCAGGCATGTATCTATTGCCCAAAGTGCAATAAATGGTAATCTGTGAAAATCACTACACTTCATGACAGATTGAATAAAGTGAGCCACACATATTTCTGTTAAACACAGAAACACAAACTTAGTGTGAAGCAGTTTTGTTTGCTTTTCAAGGAAATCCAAGGGTTCATTGCTGCATTTAAGCATCACAAGATGCTCTGAATAGCCTAAGAAGGGTGGTCAAAGGAATGCTGATCCCCTAAGGAGACATATGGCGGGAAGAGAGAGAATGAAATGAGGGAGAGCAAGGAAAGAATCCCAAATAATGTCAGGATTCAGTGCTCCATGAATGCCCCCATGTTTCCGCACAGGCTGGGTTAGAATATTCTAGCAAAGACTGTTAGCAATCTGGATTAAAGGAGAATTGAACAGCAACCCTACAGAGACCTACAGATAGATATAAGTCCTAACTACCTGTGAAGCCCTTCATCTCCCTCCTGGGCTTTGAAATGAAATCTTCCCCTCCTCTCTCCAGAGAGAGCTGGTTGTATTCCAGAGCAAAGGTCTCTCTCCATCTGCTGTGGGGAGGATAAGCAGATATGCAGCCACTCTACACGAGCTCTGAGGTTCATCATTTTGGGGCTCTTCCCCTGTGATGCACAGGCAGGGTAATTAGGCCTCCTTCCTTGTGCCCTTCCATGGGGGGACATCAGGCCTGGGGGATTGGCACTAACAGGCTCTGTGAGAAGTCATTTGTCTATTTTCTGGTCCATAATATGGTGTTCCCTGTCAGGACAAATAAATAAATATAGATATAAGAATCAACAGATAAAAAAGAGCATCTTTGGATAAACAAAAAGAATTAAATTGATGGCAGATGGAAAACCCTCTAACGTAGACAAGAATTTCTCAATCTTGGCGTTACTGGCATTTTGTATCAGTCAACTCTTTCTTGTGGGGGCTGCTCTGTGCACTGTGAAATGCTTAGTAGCACCCCCAGCCTCTACCCACTAGACGTGAGTAGCTCCTTTTCAGTCGAGACAATGAGAAATATCTCAAGACGCTGCCAAATATTTCCTGCAGTGCAAAATTGCCCCTGGTTGAGAACCACTGAAATAGACAGATGGAATGTCACCAACTATGACCTCAAATTTATAGCAGGTTTCAAATATAACCTATTAAGTGACCTTAGAGCAACTGCCCTCCTTTCGTTTTAGCAATGCTATCTCAATATTAATTTGGGTCATTAAGTTAAAGCCACCTTATCCCAAAACAATACTTTAAGGGATTATCCTATTTAGAATGATAGCTCTCCTACAACAAATTGTGGAGTAAAGTATGTGATTTACTAGATAGAGCAGTCCCATTAATTGCACAGTATTAGTCCAATTAGGAAACAAAACACTAATATGTGAAGCTGTTCACCACATACAAAATTTCAAAGTTAGAAGGAATCTAACTGTTCACAGTCTCTGACCACACTTTGAATGTTTTAATATTCTTCACAATATTCTTCACTGGGTGGTGGTCCATCCAGTTCTTGGACATTTTTATTGATGTTCACTCCTCTTAAAGAAGTCCATTGATTTCCAGATAATTTGGAATTTTAGAATTTTCTTCCTTAAATTGAGGAAACAGTATCTTCTCTGAGCTCCCAACCACTGATCCATTGGATTATTCAAACAAATTTAAATCCTTTCCCAAATGAAAAAATATAACATATTTGTATTCAGTATCATATTTCTCGATTATCTACCTTTTTCTTACTAAACACCTATAAATACCATCTTTTGCAGGGCAGGATTTTAAGTCCTTCCATCACCCTGGCCATTCTCTGGCATATTTACAGTTTGTTCCTCCAGCTTTTATAATCTGGTTTTCAAAATTGAATGGCATGCTCCAAGTATGGTCTGAACATTACACTGTGAGAACAGAACCAAAGGGAATATCATGTCCCCCTTCTAGACACTACACTTCTTTTAATGTAGTATTACATTAATGTAATGTAATTTCTTTTAATGTAGTATTTATGGCTGTATTTAGCAATGAAGCAAAGAAAGAAGGGACAAAAGGATTTCTTGATGCTATAATTCTGGTGAATAATAAAAGGAAATAGATTTCTGTTACGCTCTGTCTTCTCTAACAAGGAAAATTATCTCCTGAAAGAAAACTTTAAAAGAGAAAATGACTTCATCTCTTCTGTTGAACAAACCATATTGTTAACTTATATTGAATTTTTTCAATTTCAACTAGAAAAATTTCCCTTTCAATGTGATGCTGAAAAAGACTCTCCTCTACTTATTTGTGAAGCTTGTATTTGGATCCAAGTTTAGAATCTTACACTTAATTTCAATTTCATACCAGTAAATCTCTGTAATAATATTTTCTAGATTTATAAGATTAACATTGAATTCAAAGTTTAGAATTACAAACTCGACATTTTCGTGTTTTTAGAAAAATGCTCCTCTCCTGTAGCACTTCCTACATTGTTTACATCTTCATACAAATTCAGTCTCATTTACAGACATTTTCTATAAATATTTGTACTAATATGAGTGAACCACTTCAAGAGGGGGGTGATCTTGCCATCAATCGATTTGTTCAAACATAGACTAAATATCAGTTTTTGATAATTCTTTTTCAGAAAATAATTCATTTTGATAGAAAAGACAGAAGCAAAGTATCTAGTCTCTTCATTATTAATCAAAATTTTAGCATCAAGTAGTCCATCTATTCTTTCTCTGTTTCTTCGGCTGTCAATATAAGAAACTTGAGTCTCTTTTGATATTCTTCCCAGTTTTTCTGAGCTTCAGTTTTTGAACTCCAGTCAAGGTCACGTTTGACCCAAGATGTTTTAGGAGATGTAAGCATGGCTAAACTCTGAGCTTGAAACATTGTTCAAAATAAGAAAGGTGTCTAAGAAATTAAACAGATGCAAATGTCCAGGATTGCACAGATACACTGAATAACTGGCTTTGTCCTCACTTACTATAAAATATAAAGTTTTGTACTACTTTACTCGAAATCCTTTAGAAGTCCTCCAGCAAAGAATCACAATTAAGAGTTTTATTAACAGAAAAAAAATGTTAAATCCTGAAAGCTTTGAAACTCTTAATAATATTATGGCTTCCTCTGCAACTTCACACACACACACACACACACAAATATCAGACAACATCTATCACAAAATGCACAGTGACTCTGATGTGCAGTCACCATCTACTTTCTATTCGTATCTGTCCTATACTTTTAAAAGGCAACTTAAGGCCCGCAGATACTGTTAAAGTTTTATTGAACAACCCTGTCATTTGTATAACGTCTTTCTTAAAGTTAATTATTTAGTGTCCTGTCTGGCCTTCCCAATACCCTCTAATCTATTGGAGACAGCAATGCTGTCGGATTTTCCAAAGGTACTCCCATCAAGCTAAAAGGAATAGGTAAAATTTGTTGAACTGAGCCCTCCACCAAAAGCTGTACCTAGAATATATGTTTGAAAGATAAAGTTATTTTATGCACCAATGTTTTTACTTTGTGGTAATAATCTGTCGACTTTAGCAGACAGTATTTTTTCTGATTCACTGCTGTTCCATTTGCTGTCCCTGATAGCCCTTTAATTAGGCTGCTTGTTTGTCAAATGCCAGTTTGCTGTGCTTGTTCTCCTCCACGGATTCAAAAATAATCAGGGCAGGTGTTGTATAAGTTGTATAGGATGACATGCTGTCATGATCAATTGCTAATTAATTTCAGATTATTTCTGCTTCTGTGATGTGGATGCACTCTCTCAAATGAAAAACAATAAACCATCATTATTCATTTTGTGTTTGTTAAAGCGCTTCATAATTAATAGCCAAGATGGGATTAATTTTTAAGCAAGTGTTTTCATCCAAGTGTTAGCAAAGACTCTGTTGGCTAGAAACTGTTGCTGATTTTATTTTTTACTCTGAGAAGTCAGTGACTGTTACTAGGCAACACACGAATATATGGGGGGAGAAATCCATCTTGGATAGAACTCTCATATACTATTATAGGTGGAACATTTTAAAGAGGAGTCAATAAATGTAAGGGTCCTTCATATTTTTAGCAACATAAATAGTACCCAACAACTACTGAGTTCTTCCTATGTACCAGGTACTTAACATGCCTGATACCATTTAACCTCTACACCAACTAAATGGTGTTGTTACCACCATGATATAGATGAGGAATCTCATCCCAGATACAAGATGAGTTCCAAAAAACCACACAGCACTGGCTAAGCAACAGGCTTTATTGGGGAAAGGGAAAAATGTCAAAAGCCAGAGTAAGCACCTAGAAAGTGTGGTTCCTATCTGCTCACTACCTCATAGTGATGCAGACTGGGCAGGATCCTAGGCTGAACTCTCACTGGGACCCCACATTCTTTACCTTTAACAGGGTAGGTCAGATACAGCAGTTGTGTCAGAGAGAAATAATCAGACTGTGTTTTGGGTGCAATCTGGTTTGGGTTGCCAGCAGTTTACAAAAGTTGTTTGGAAAGCCAGTTCCCAGATCCTCGGAACCATGAAGCCCATGAGATGTCCCAGCCTCTTGTACCAAAGAAACAAACTGTCCCCACTGACGGAAGGAAGACCTGGGTCTCAGCAAGCTCTTTGCCCCATGACTGGCATGAACAGCCCTTAGTTACGCTTGGATTATTTTGTTCATTAAACCACAAAAGTAAAGTATTAGAGAGATTAAAGTACTTATTCAGGATCAGAAAACTGTTAATGATGTTATAAGAATGCCAAGAGAAACAGCTGACCTAGAATTTTGAAACTGCAAAACTACTTTTTTGGAATAAGATGGTCAAAAACCAAGTGTTTGCTATCCACAGATCTACATAAAAGTCCTACCAAGTTGTACTCCAAGTAGAAGGAAAAGGACAGCAAAAAGAATTATGAGATGTAAGAGGAAATGATGAGCAAAATAAGTGGCTAATATGTAGGTAATTCTCGATAAATGCTGTCTGAATTAAGAAATAAAAAGAAAATAATATCTAATTTGTGGGATTAATAAAATAACAAATAATGGACAGTAGTTACACATACTTCAGGAGAAAGTGAATGGAGTTTATATATCCTATGGTTCATGTTTCTTTGGGAGGAGAATTTCAATATAATATTTAGACTCATAATATTTCAAGAATAACTAGCAAGACAAACATGTACTCTTACGAGACAGATGAAGGAAAACGAAATATGAAAGCAAAGATAGGCTATCAAAAGGTTAAAAAGGTAAGAAAAGAAAAAAAAAAGAAACAAAGACTATAATGGAATATCACAAAGTAATATGATAGAGACAAATGTCAACAATCAAAATAAATTTTTAAAAAACCTTGCCAAGTAAAATACAGAGAATTTCAAACAGTTTTTTCATTCAGTTATATGCAGGGTATAAGAGGCACACTGTCTCAGTCAGCTCGGGGTGCTATAACAGAATACCATAGACCGGGTAGTTTAAACAACAGACATTTACACAGTTCTGGGGGCTAAATCTAAGATAAAGGCACTGGCAGAAGCAGTTCCTGGTGAAGGTTCTCTTCCCAGCTTGCAGATTACCACCTTCTCATTATCCTCACATGGCAGAGACAGAGAGAGGTCTAGTCTCCGTTCTTATGAGAACAGAGAACACTAATCCCATGACAGGGGTTCCACCTTCATGACCTTGGGTGTGTGTGCTGGGTCGCTTCAGTCACGCCTCATTCTTTGCCACTCTATGGACTATAGCCCACTAGGCTCCTCTGTCCATGGGATTTTCCAGGCAAGAATATTCAAGTGACTTGCCATGTCCTCCTCCAGGGTATCTTCCCAACCCAGGGATGGAACCTGCGTCTCTTATGATTCCTTCATTAGCAGGCAGGTTCTTTACCACTATCACTACCTGGGAAGCCCATAAGAATACGGAAAAGCTGAATATAAAAGGATTGAAGATTTTATATACATATATATTTTATATATTTATATATATATTTTATATATTTATATACATATATATATATCAGGTTGATACTAGGCACAATAGAGCTGTGATCTCTATTTAAGTATGAGCTAATATAGCTCATATTTCTGTGAAAGCATCATTAGAAATTGATAGGGATGCTACATTATGGATAGAGATCCAGTTCAATAGGGAGTTATTACAGCTCTAAGTCTCCACTGGCCCAATAAACTATATAAAGCAAAAAGGGACAGACATGTAGAGAGAAAAGGGCAAATTTACCATTATAGTGAGTCGTCGTACCACTTCTCTGACAATTTTTAACACAGGCCCACTTCCTCATTCGCAGATGGTCTGTGGCTCTGGGGCTTCTAGGGGCAGAGTTGCGTGGTTGAGACAGAGCAGACATGATTCACGAAGTCTAAAATATTTACTATTTTGTGTTTTACAGAAAAGGTTAAAGGTTCCTCTTTGCCCTAGAGGAAGATCCTAAGACAGATATTTTAATAAGTAGTAGCAAAAGTACAGAAAAGGTACAGCAAAGTACAGAAAACATTGACAGTGGAGTCAGGAAAGATGACAGGGAAGAGAAGACAGTCACCCAAGTGTGAGTCAGCCACCTACGACTACAGGCAGCTGATGCTTCGTTCTGTGGGATAACTCTGGGAACTGGCCTAGAACACATACCTCAGGGAAAGAGCCAGGTTTAGGACATCTACCAAGACAGGCAAGAGGGAACAACAGTGGTCCCAGCTTCAGCCCTAACAGATCCAGTGCCTGTACTGAGAAGGGAAGATAAGTCTAAAGAGCAAAGAAAAAGAGCAGCCCCTCGTCCTCACCCTGATCCTACCCCCTCAAGGTGCACATTTCTGAGCCAAGTGCAGGTCTGACCTGAGGAAATGGGGAGAATTTTTTAAATTGGACAAAAAATCAGAATTTAAGATTTGAGTAGACTTTTTCACAACAAAATATGAGACAGTTCTAATACCTAAGTGAGATGGGAAAATCCATGAGATTTGTCTGAGGAGTCTTCTGAGACAGGGCAGGAAGAGCCTACAGAGTTCAGGATTTTGAAGGGATTAAATGAATACTATTTCATAATTGCACCTCACCAAGTCCAGCTCATTTAATTAAACATTAATAAAAGATAGTTTCCAAGATGCTAGGCTCTATGAAGATCAGAAAACAGCAAGCTGTGAGGGAGAGGTCGGGGTAGGAAGGGACACTTATTAGAGAAGGTTTCTCTTAGTAGGAGGCCTGGGGCACACCACGCACTGTGCCAGGGACTGAAAACACAGGCATGAAAGACCAAGATTCCACAGAAAGAGAGCCACGGGAAAGACTGTCAACGAGACCCACTGTCATAGCAAACAGTGTCACAAAAACAAAAGTACAAAGCTGGTATCTAACCAAGCCTGAAACACACGAGCCAACCGCAAGGAAATCAGTGGTTGTTGAAGGATTTTAAGGAGCACAGTGACATATTCGATCTCTGCTTCCTAAATTTTACTGTGACAGTAAAACTGCTGGCTCAATGGGCATGAATCTGAGCAAACTCTGGGAGATAGTGAAGGACAGGGAAGCCTGGTGTGCTGCAGCCCATGGGGTCACAAAGAGTCCGACATGACTTAGCGACTGAACAACAACAAAATAGAAGGTGCACCAGAGGAGCAAGGGCTGGGGGGGAAAAGGCAGTAAAAACAAGAATATAAAGAAAGGGCATTAAGGAATGGAAACATGGTCAGCCCAGTCTGGTCATCGTCTGGAGGTAAATATGTGATTTCTCAGTTAAATGATGAGTTCCATGATTGTCCCAGAAAGAGGAGCATAGGAAACAAACAAACACATTTGGAAAGAAGTTACCCATCCCATAAAAGACCCACTGAAATATCTCAAATGGGTTCACAGGAACCTTCCCCTTCACCTATTCTTCAAGGCTCATGCCATACACTATTCTTGGGAAATAAATTTTCCCTTCTTGCAATTATTGTCTGTGTTATTCATCTATTGTTGCTCCAAAATTTGTGATTTTATTTAGTCCCTTTAATATGACCTTAGAAGTCTGGGATGCATTGAATCAGTTTCACTTTACACAAAGCTAAAGTAGGCATGAGACCATAATAAGGTACTCAGCAAAAATTGAATAATTGAATGAATGAATTGATGCATGACTACTTGTCTCTCAAACCAGGTTTACCCAGCAGTTCCCCTGCTGAGAAAGCTGTTTAATTCAAAGGGAGAAGGTAATCCAATCAACTGTTGGGCTTCCCTCATAGCTCAGTTGGTAAAGAATTTGCCTGCAATGCAGGAGACCCAGGTTCAATCCCTGGGTCGGGAAGATCCCCTGAAGAAGGAAATGGCAACCCACTCCAGTATTCTTGTCTGGAGAATCCCATGGGCAGAGGAGCCTGGCGGGCTACAGTCCATGGGGTCACAAGAGTCAGAAACGACTTAACAACTAAACCAACCAACGAACCACTGAAATGATTGAAAATGATTTCAACCAAGAATTGAAATGATAATCAGTCCTCCCTCAACGACCATAACTGGATGCAACATTGAAGTCATAACGTAAAAGAGAAACAGAACTTTAATAGTAAGTTAACATGTATTGAGTACTTTCCATGTGCCGGTACAATACTAAATACATTATATCCATTATCTCATTTCATTCATTCAACAAACATTAGTTGAGTGAATGGTCCAGGTAATGTTCTAAGCATTAGAGTCACAATAGTGAACAAAACATATGTTCTCTGCCCTCATGGATATGAGAGTTGTAGGTGAACAGGGTAACCAGTAATAAATAAGCAAATTCAGATTGTGCAACTGTAGTGAAGGACATAAGTTGGGAGACAGAAGTTGGAGGCAGGGGCACAGGGTAGGTTGAAAGGTCTCTTTGAGAAGATAACATTTAGGCTAAAATCTGGATGAAAAGGACATAATCCTATAAATGTCTGACCGAAACTGCCTCAGGCAAAGGAAAGAACAAGTGAAAATATCCTGAGGCAAGAAGTTGGTTTGTCTGAAAAGAGAAAGAAGATCAAAGAGACTCAAGCATGAGTTAGTCAGAAAAAGATGCTTTTAAGAGGTGGATTAGGAAAGGTATGGAAGGCCAGGCTGTGGAGGGCCTGGTAGACCATGGTACAGAAGCTGGTATTACGGACCTTGCAATGGGAAACCACTGAAATGTATTTAAGTAAGAGGGTAATATGACTGGAAGACCATTCTCTGGCTGCAAGTTGGAAAATAGATTTGGAGGATGGTTCAAGAATAGACATAGTTGGACCAGTTGGAAGGCTCTCTCCCTAATGATGTGGAAAGAGATTTTAAAAAAAAAAAGGCAGATACATGATTGAACTCATTCTTTGGAGGTAGAACATGCAAATCTTGCTGGGGTGTGGGTAATGAAAAGCAAACGGATAGCAAGCGTAAAAACCTAGGTTTTGGTTTGAGCAACTGAAACATGATGTTGCCACTTATGAATAGTAAATAGAAGGAAATAACTGGGGAGGTGGGGGAGGTAGAGAGGAGGAATCAAGACAACTGATTTGAGTAAGTAAAGCAAGATATATATCTAGAGACTTCCCTGGCCATCCAGTGGTTATGACTCCAGGCTTCCACTGAAGGGATCATGGGTTCTATCTCTGGTTGGGGAACTAAGATCCTGCATCCATGTAGTACAGCCAAAATAAATTGAAATGAAATAGCCATGAGGATATATTATTTTAAAAATAAGTTTAAAAAATACATCTAATTTTGAGCAAATAAAGTGACATATATACCTAGAGGTATATATCAAGTCAGCAGTTGAACTTATTATCCTGGAGTCAAAGCAAGAGGTAAATGTTTGCAGAATATTGGGAAACTGAAGTTATATAAAGAAAGAAAATGGTTTAGATTACCAAAGATTGACATACTAGGGAGAAGAGGGGGAAGAGGAGAGAAGGGAAAGGAAAGGGGAGATATGAAGAGGAAAGAGTAGGAAAAGAAAACAGAAGAAGGCCCACATTAGCTTCAGGGCACAGATAGAAATAGAGAGGTGGGGCTGGATAAATAGAAAGAAAATCAACAAAGTGGCTTATAGTCAAAGTTAAGGGAAGTGTTACAAGAGGGATATTATATTCCAAATGCTGTTTATCGGTTGAGTAATGTATGAATAAAGAAATAGCCACAATAAAGTTTCACAATAGCCCTGAGGTAATTAGTACTACTACGATGTCTACTATAATGTTGAGAAAACAAGTTTTAGAAAGATATCCCTTAAAAATTAAACTCTGGAAAAAGGATTCTAATTGAGGCTATCTGACATTAAAAAGAAGTTTATCATAAGGAGGTAGATACTGAAAAAGAGCACATAGAAGATCTAATTTGGGAGAGAGAATACTCTAAAGTGATAAGAAATGGGGTTCAAAATACTAGCTTACTATTAAGACTGGTGAAACATTGCTCATTTTATTTCAAATTAACTGATTCACCAGATAACTTCTGAGTGTTCACTCTGCACCATACACTATTCTAGACTCTGGACATACAGTGGATCCTCAAGGTGCTTATATCCTAGTGAGGAAAGCTAACAATAAGTAAGAATACAAATAATATTACAGATTCGTGCTCAGTCGTGTCTGACTCTTTGCAACCCAATGGATTGTATCCTGCCATTCCTCTGTCCGGGGAATTTTCCAGGCAAGAATACTGGAGTGGGTTGCTACTTCCTATACTCCAGGGGATCTTCCCAATCCAGGAACTGAACTCAGGTCTCCCTGCATTGGTAGGTGGATTCTTCACCACTGTGCCACAAGATTCAGGCAATAACTAATGTTAGGAAGAAAATAAATCAGAATAAGGAGGGTGTGATGGAGAAGCAAGGGCTGTTTTAACGAGATGGTCAAGATAAGCCTCACAAAGCAGGTAATACTGGGGCACAGACTTAGAGGAAAAAAAGTGAGTTGTCTATAGGTCAGAAAGCAGATCCACCAAAGTAAAGGGCCAGGAATTGACTGAAGCTTGGTCTATTTGACAGAAGAGCCAGAAGGTCAGAGTGACTGGAGAAGAAAAAATCAGGAGTGGTTGGGGGAAAAAATGTGGGCTAAAGGAAGGAAATGGCTGGTGTGTGGCCATGGCAGGGAGCTTTCATTTTACTCTAATTACAATCACTTAGAGAAATCTTGAGCAGGGTGGAGATTGGTTCTGATTTATGCTTTCCAAGTTCATTCTATCTGCTGTGTGGGAAATAGACTCTGGGAACAAAAATGGATGAAGGAAATTGCCAACTGAGCAATGTGATAGAACTTATCAGGTACAACCCAAAGCTTTAAATTCTCATAGGTCCTCATTATGCTGAGAGTCAAACTGTGCCAGATGTATGATAGTGAAAAGAAGCTGATTATGAAAAGAAGCTAAGGTCAGAGTGAGGTAAGCTTGTTACCAGGATCACAAGCATTTGAACCCATAATTAACTGCCATGACTTTATGAGCATTTATCCAGACCCAATCAGAGGGCTTTATTAGATCCAGTTTATGTTTCCATAAAGTATAATAGGGTGCTTTATTTTGTTCTTGGAGAGACTTTAATTGTAAAATATTTTGCAAGTTATAAGCATCATTTATATGGCTACTAAGATACAGCACTATTTACATGTATTAAAGAAAAACAAGAAATATTATGAACCATTTAAATATTTTTTATAACAAGTGCATTTCAGTATTAAAGGAAAAAATAAGTATTAAGACATATGGAATAGGCAAACATATATTATAGAATGGGCTTCCCATGTGGTTCAGCAGGTAAAGAATCTGCCTGCAATGCAGGAGCCACAGGTTTGATCCCTGCATTGGGAAGATCCCCTGGAGGAAGGTCTGGCAACTCACTCCGGTATTCTTGCCTGGAGAATCCCATGGACAGAGGAGTCTGGCGGACCACAGTCCATAAGGTTGCAAAGAATTAGACACGACTAAAGCAACTGAGCACTCAAGCACGTATGTTATAGAATAACCCAATAAAAATCACCTGTATTTCTAAAACTAGGATTTAACTAATTCCTTTTTATTAGTTTTCCAAGGAGGCATAACAGCCCTCAAGAATATTAGAAAAAAACAGCTAAATATAAACAAGCTTCCTTCAAGAAAATTAGAAAATTCTTATGTGCCTGTGTGCCTAGGACTAAGAGTATTAAAACCCCAAATAACTTAACTAAAATTAAATTTATCTTATTTTAAATTCTATTGTACACTTAGGGATGCTGAATTAAATTTTAGTAAAGAGGATTATTTCTAAATAGGACTATAATGGTATATTTTTATTGATACAGCAATGTTCTTTAAGTTTATACAATTGTTCCCTGCCTTAAGCAGATTGAACATAGTTTCAAACGGCTCAAATGAGTTTAAGGAAATACCATAGATTATTTTCAATGTCCTTTTCACAGAGGATGGGTTTAGAGATAGAGAAAAATTAAATCCTTGTAGACTGTACTCTCAGTGAATCAAAAAATAAAAGTTGAGAAGAGCCTGAGGAATCATCTACCTCTTCACCAGAGAGTATAGACTCCAGGTCTTCTAGTTTAAGAAAAATTGAATACACCTCAAAGATCATGGGACATATTCCATTAAGTGTTTTTCCCCGGACTTTGCAATTATTTAGCTTGGGACGTGGGATTTGAATTTAATCCTCCCCCCAAAATACACTTGATTTCCTAATATTTCAACCATGGCCTTGACAGAACTTCCTACTCAGTCATGGGGCAGAGGGTGAGCTCTAAATGAAGACAAGCGGAGGTCTGCTATTCTCAGTTGGAGTAGGTAGAATTCACAGTACTTTCAAGCAAACTAACCTTAATATTTTCTAATATAGCAAAGGCCTGACACTAAGCTATTTTTCCCATGGACGGAAGAGCCTGGTAGGCTACAGTCCATTGGGCTGCAGAGTCAGACACGACTGAGTGATTTCACTTCACTGGGTAACCTGATTTAACCAATAAAATATTTGTATTAACATGTGTGGGTGTGTGCACGCTCAGCTGTGTCTGACTGCTCGATACCCCATGGACTGTAGCCCACCAGGCTCCTCTGTCCATGAGATTCTCCAGGCAAGAATACTGGAGTGGGTAGCTATTCCTTCTTCAGGGGATCTTCCTAACCCAGAGATTGTATCAGCATCTCTTGCATCTCCTGCATTGGCAGGCAGGTTCTTTACCACTGTGCCACCTGGGAAGACCCTTATATCAAAACAATTCTTTGAAAAACTAAAAGAAAATTATATGCCTAATTTAAATATACCTTGAATAATCTTTTCTATACTATTAATTTAGAAAGTTGGCATTTTTTACATACACAGAACAAAGAAGCAACATATTAAAGCAATAGATACCTTTCTTAGGAGGTCCGTGGGTCCCTGTGAGGCAGTTAACATTCTGAGAGTTAACATCTGAAAAAAGGGGAACAGTGAAGCCTAATTCATTATATTTTTGTGAAATCTAAATGAATTAAGGTTAATTAATTCATATTCATACAGAAAGTGTAAATTTTGGTGTTTAGTAGAACATATACATGAGTTCTTCCACTATTCTGACCAATCATTGCAAAAGCATAAATCCACAAGAAGTAGAATCTGATTTAATGAAGCATTATCTTGTGTAAAATGTTATTGATGAAAATTGACCAAAAAAAGTGACAAGAAGAAAGTTTACATGAAAGTGACAAAAGTATGTCCTATCAACAGATTAAATAAATATGCTGAAGACACAGACTTTGGGAGGGCAGGAAATCAAGTTAGTGGAAGCAAAATCTAAAGTACAGTAAAAGAGGAAAACTGGAGGGAAGATGAATTCTATATAGTAGTAGACATGCTCCCACCATAACCTGGAGACTTGAGGAAAGAGAAAAGGAGGATAGACCAGATACAACAAAGGGATAACATTTTGAAATATAAAGAACTTTTGTAGATAAACATAAAAACCATGGAATTTATATAGAAAATGTGACAAAGACATGAAAGGAAAGCTTAAAGGGAAAAAAATATATGTAGGCATTAAATATATGAATAAATTGTTCTGCCTTTACAGGAATTGAGTAATTAGTGTTATTTGTTACCTACCAAAGAAGCAAATTTCTTAAAATGGTGCCCAAAAAATGACCATCACTAAAACCCATGCTCTCACCAACTGCTGATGTGAACATATGTATACCCCTTGATGACATCAGTTTGGAAATATCTTTGGAAAGCTGTCAGAAAGTTTGTATTCTCTAAGTAATTTCACTTCTAAGAAAATAATCAATGCAAAAATTGTATGTAAGGATGTTATTTTCAACACTGATTTACAACACTGAAATTATCCAAATATCACAGACAATAGAGTGAACAGAAAAATGGTGTGTAAGCTATGAGTATCTATATGGTGGACTATTAGAGAACCAATAAATATATGTCTTTGAATCTTTGAGAAACAAGCATTGCTTTCCTTATCCATGAAAACACAAAGTGTAATACTCAGACATAGCTCAGGAAATGTATAATCTTGAATAGATATCAATATGACACAGTCTTGTCATAACTTTGGTAAGAAAACACTATTTACTTAAGCCCAGATTATGAATACAGGAATAGAGATTTAAGAAAATATATATCTCAGTATCAAGAAAGAGCATTCCTGAGGTAAAGCTGTCATTTAAATATCCATACTAGATCAATGTATCAGGCTATGTTTTTAACTTAAATTGGGACTTTTTTTTTCATTCATAAAATATATTGAGGAGCAATGTAACCCTTGAACGTTGAAGTCTACAGAGAGCTGGGATGAGGCCTAGTCTCTTCTCTGACAGCTGATGTCTTGGGGTAAGTTATTCAACTCTCCCACATCTCAGTTCTCCACTGTAGAAGAAAGACCACCATACTTGACAAATAGTGTTAGGATGAGATTTGAATTAAAATCAGATTGCTTATAAAGTATGTCACCTAGGTCTCAAAAGATAGTAGTGATTGTCAGTGTAGTTTCATTCCATTCTTTATTTCCTAGGCCCCAAAAGAACTTTAATTAAAATGCCTTTGATATACCAATTCCATTCACAATTCCTAAAGCCCACCAACTGTCTGTGCTCAGCTCCATGGATATAAAGATAGAATCAAACTTTGCTTGCTATGTTAGCTCTATAATGTACTAGACTGTAGGGCAAAGGATGACCGTGATCCCTGCCCTTAAAGCCCCATACCCAGAAGAGTATACAATTATAATAAAATATAAAAGCACCATTAAAGCATAATGTGAAAACCACTTCAGAGGTATAAAGTAAAAAAGGAAAAATTACCTTGACAGTGAACAAAACCAGAGATTGAAAGCAAGGTTTGAATTAGAATATTAACTAGCATAGACTTTCGTATTCCTCCCTGTGACTGAAAATTGCATGCTCTCACTTTAAAAATAAATAAATAAAAATTAAGATGAGAAAATCGGTTTGTTTTAGAGGTGTAAAGAAAGTAGCAACAGCATTTTAAGTTGTGTCGTGTCCATGAATAAGGAAATATCTGACATTCAAGAATTGTAAGCATCCCTAAACAAAATTCCATTCAAATAACCAAATATATATAGAAAAACAGAAGTCAGTGAAAAGGAATAACAAGGACCCACCCAAGTTTGACAAGCATCTGAAATGCTGTTGTTGCAATAGGGTCTTATACACAATTTCATCTGTATCATTCAACAAGTTCTCCTGCAATTATCTAGACAGAAAAGCTGCTGGGGAGGGAAGTAGGGAGATATTTCAGTGCTCTATTCTGTTCCTGCAATTACTTTGCAATAGACAGGGCCCTGGTTTCAAGCGGGGGTGGTGGAAGGAGAGATAAGAGTTAGCATTAAAGGTATAAGTGAAGGATAACTTTTAACAACAAAGAAAACTTTCAAGCTACAGGCGATCTATTTATGTATCCTTTTAAACCAAATGTCCTTTGCAAGCTTAGAGAATTTGAGCTCCATCTTGGTGAGGAGAGTCACCCACAAGTTCTGATTGGAGGGCGAGGCCCAGCAGCAAGGTGGGCAGAAAGGGGAGTGGTGAGAGGGGAGCTGATCTCTGGGGTAAAGCAGGACTTCAGATGGTAGCCACCGTGAAAGCAACTAACTGGGTACTGGCTGTGGGTACAAAAATGGAACTCAGCCCATGGAGAGAAGCAGTTGTTCAGGGCTGGCAAATTTCTCAGGCTCAAACATGAGGGATATTATGTAGAATAAGGAATCTTAGGCCAAGTTCACTACTGGAAGTTGCCTATTTAACTCACAACATTATGTGATGAGGGTACTTGCTGACCACTCTTCCAGTTAAGGGTCCACCTGTGGAGCTTCTCTGCTCCAAGCTCATGAGTTTTCTACCCTTCTCTGTGTTTATGGGTACCCTTCCATCCTAAAGGACATCAGCCCTGGGTGTTCATTGGAAGGACTGATGCTGAAGCTGAAACTCCAATACTTCAGCCACCTCAAGCAAAGAGTTGACTCATTGGAAAAGACCCTGATGCTGGGAGGGATTGGGGGCAGGAGGAGAAGGGGACAACAGAGGATGAGATGGCTGGATGGCATCACCAACTCGATGGGCATGCGTTTGAGTAAACTCCAGGAGTTGGTGATGGACAGGGAGGCCTGGCGTGCTGCGATTCATGGGGTTGCAAAGAGTCGGACACGACTGAGCGACTGAACTGAACTGAACTGAACTGGGGCATTATAGGGGACTGGGTGATGAATGGGGCATGGAAGAGATAAATGTGCTGGTGCTCCCTGGAACTGCAGAAAATGTAGATGTGGGTCACAGCATGTGGTGTATGAGAGGCAAAAAGGAAGCTAAAGCTGGGAAGGTAGATGGGGGGGCGTGGTTAAAAGGCCTAGTGAGTCACCTCCAAGTAGAGACTTTAATTGTTCTGTAGGCAATGGTGAGCTACTGCAAGTCTTTCAGGGGAGTAATACGTTTCATCTGTACATGTATGCATGCATGTTCAGTTGTTCAGTCACGTATATTTCATACATGAATTTTTAAAAGCATAATTATGGAGGATATTTTGAAAAAAAAAAAAAAAAAACAATCATTTGAGACAGGGAGGCCAGTTAGGAGACTGTGCTCTGTATAAAATGGTTCCACTAGATTCTTTCACATCCTGACTTTGCCCAATGCATCTTGGCTAAAGAAAAAAATTAAAATGTTGAACCAAGATAGGGCAGCAGTAATGAGAGGGAGAAAGAAAAGGAGAGAAAAGTTTGGGAACGAGAACCTTAAATGCAAGCAAGAGGACTGAGAAAGTGACAATGACTGATGCTTTTAATCTAGGCAAATATGAAGCTAGTTGTGCCATCCATACAGGATGAGGGAAGGATGTTGGAAAAACAATGGCAATGAATTTGGTTTGAGGCATGCTGAGTGAAGAGTAACAAATAACCATTTATTCAAAACAAAAAACAAAGCTTACATTCAAGGCCGTTTCGTTTTTAATTCCCATCAAGTAGATGACTAAAGGAAATCTCTAGTTTTGAGATCCAAAAACTAGATGGTAATTTCTCACAATACAAAAGGATTCTTTACTCTGTAATAAATTCTTTATTCTGTTAATAAAATGGTTCCACTAGATTCTTTCACATCATGACTTTGCTCAATGCATCAAAACCATGATTAATTTTTAAATCTTAAGGTCTAGAGATAAATAAAAAAGAATTATTTTGTGATGGGATCATGTGAATACAAACTAAAATTCTGTAAAGTAAGGATATCAAGAAAGGAACAGAAGGGAAGGAGAAAGCAAAAGTGAACAGAAAGGCAGAGAAAGCCACAAATGAAAAGAAGAACATGAATCTAAGGACAAAACCAGCCAGCACAGGATGAGCATGAGGATGAAACCTCTACACTTTGTAGAAGTACAGAGAATCAAACATAAGAATAAAAGAAACACCCTGATGGTGAAAGACCAAGATCATCTCTTTCTCAAAGTCCAATACTTAAGTTTGCCTACTGTGCAATAATGTAGTATATACTGTGAAAGTGAAAAGTGTTAGTCACTCGGTCATGTCCAATTCTTTGTGACCCATGGACTGTAGCCCGCCAGGTTCCTATGTCCATGCAATTCTCCAGGCAAGAATACTGGCATGGGTAGTCATTCCCTTCTCCAGGGGATCTTTCTGACCCAGTGACCGAACCCAGGCCTCCTGTATCGTAGGCAGATGCTTAACCCATCGAGTTTCCCTGAGTCACCAGGGAAAACCAAGGAGAGCATCTCTTTCTCAAAGTCCAATAGTCACTTTGCCTAGTGTGCAATAATGTAGTATGGTATGTACTGTGCTAAGTCACTTCAGTCCTGTCCGACTCTTTGTGATCCTATGGATTGCAGCCCACCAGGCTCCTCCATCCATGGGATTCTCCAGGCAAGAATACTGGAGTGAGTTGCCATGCCCTCCTCCAGGGGAACACAAAGCATTAAATAAGTGTCAGTTTTTATTATGAACAAAAAGAGAACTCATAATGGGTTCCAAATAGTTTAATATTTCTCCATTAAGTATCAAATCATCACCTTTTCCATTTATCTTTTATTAAATGAAAGTTCAGCCTGGGAAGGGTAAACTATTCCAGTCACTAACACTATAGTGTGGGGTCCTTAAACCAATCCCCTCTTCCAAGCAGCAGAAGGAATTCAGGGTAGCATGGTTTGAAAATAGTATACGGAATACTAAAGAAAGACTATGAGAGAAATGAAGAAAAATGTCATTTTAGAATTTGGCAGGGCATCCCCCAACATCAAATGTCAGAAAAAAGAAATCTTAATAAAATCACTGTGTGTAAGAGACACAATTTTTCAAAGATGATGTTAAAATTAGGAGGAACAAAGTGAAAGGATTATAAATTTAGCAAGAAGCAACAAAGACACAGAAGATGTGAGTTTGAAATGAAAATCTGATGTGGCTTTAACGGTTCTCACTGGTGAGCAAAAATATTGAGTTCAGGTGAAAGTTCCTAGATAAAGCCTAGGTCTAGACACCATGGGGCAAAGAAGAAAAGGACTCAAGACTAGAAAGAAGGTAGAGTTTAATGAAGAGGCCAACCTTTAGTAAAACAGGGATTCCTGTTGGATTTCCCATCTAGTACTTGTTTACATCTCTTATACAGCAAACTTGTCGCAATATTGTCATGAGATTCTATAAATTATCTTTGATAATGCTACCACATTAATAATTCTTCTTCAAATCCCACCCACAGTGAAAATGGGTATTACAATTCCTTTTTAAAAAAAGAAACTTTTAAAGAGAAGGTAATTTTAAACATGAAGAAAATAAAAGTTAAATAAATAAAATGTTATCATAAATTTCTTACACAAGACATGCCCATTTCTCATCTCAGAGCTGATTGATTTGTGAATTTGTGGAACAAAGAAATCAAGAAAATGACGTCAAGTATCGTGTCTTTCCTATTGTCACAGTGTCACATTTTTCTTTACAGATAAATATACCTCAAATGTAATTTTAAATTCTATTTTCTCATATATACACTCTGTGGTACACTGATTGCACTGCCTGCTGGCCCGGTTTCTTCTCTCTCGTGGTGGGTGAAGTGTCAACTATAAGCATGGTCATGTGACTTGCTTTGGTCAGTGGACTATGAGCAGACATAATACCAGTCACAGGTCTGGAGAACCCTTGAGCATTTCCCCTTGCTTGCCCTAGCAAGCATCTCCTTTCTTGCACCTGTGTTCTCACAGTTATTAGAACATATCCGGTCTATCCCTTTAGAGAATGAGACATGGGAGGAAGAGCTGAATCTTCCTGCATCCTATCTGAAGCATTCTCGATATTAGCCCCCAGTCAATCCGTGGCTTCCTGCAGATACATGAGTGAGTCCAGCCAAGATCAGCCCAACCTGCCAGTCAGTCTACAGACCTGTGTGTAATAAGCAGTGCTTGTTGCTTCACACAGCTAGCTTTGGTATGGTTTGTTACTTAGGATCAACATTCCAGTAGCTCATTGATTCACACACACACATTTATTTGGCTACCTCAACAGAACTATAATTTCACACTTCTTAGTTTCCACCATGGCAATCTATACTCTGAATATAGTTACCGGGTTTTATAAATGTTGATTAATAGATGAATTCTAAAGAACTGTGTTAATCAAATGTTTAATCTATTCAAATGTTTTAGCAGTGATTTTTTGTTTCAGGAATCTTTTTCACATTTGAATATTATTGAGGACCCTAAAAAGCTACTGCTTATGTGTATTATATCTATAGATATCTATTGTAGAAGAAATTAAAACTGAGAAATGCTTCAAGTGCAAACATCACAAGCACACATTGCGTTAGTCATTTGGAGAGCTGATGTTATCACAAGTCATGTGGCTTCTGGGAAGCTCTACTATCTGTTGTTGAGAGAATGAAAGGGAAAAAGGTAGATGAACTAATATTTACAAAAGGCTTAAAATGAGCACCTGACAAATAGTGATATTTGATGTCAAATAAATAAGACTATTTCATAGCGATCCTGTTTGTTTTCTGAATATCACTACTGTATACTCTTTAAAATCATCACATAAGAGATGATCTACAATAATATGTCTGCCAAGGAAGATATTTAATTAAGTAGGAAGTACCACAATATTCACATTTCTGCATAATGAAATATTCTTTCCAACATCAATTTAATTAGGATGTTACTTTTCCACTGAAAAGCAAATCAGTTAAAAATCCCTATGTGAGGCAAAACACAAAGGCAGCTAAGTGAAAAACACACAGACACTGCTCAAAGCCACAGCCTGACACAAATAAAGAAATAAGCTTTTGGTTATAAGAAGTGATTAGCAGCCTGCATTTTGCAGATTACGTGGAGGGATACAGAGTTGCCATTCAATATCCATCATTCCAGTCCCCCTTAATTATAAAACCCTGGTTTAACTCAAAGGCAATGTTCTCTTTTTTAATTGCCTGCTGCTTGAGAAGCAGATGTGAGGGTCCTAGTCCCCAAAGCCATCTCAGACCGCGCAGTAACCTGAAGCATGAAAGCCAGAAGCTGAGGAAGAAGAGCACTGACAAGGAGCTTGTATTTCTGATGAAAATGAGGATGCATCAGGTAACGGTGAACTGCCTGCCTCCAGACTTCTTTTTACATGAGGACTCTTCTATCTTGTTTAAGCTATTATTTGGGGGTATTTTCTTAGTCACTGAGGTGCAGCCAACTTAAACTATATAATATATGTGATAATTGTATGTGTGCTCAGTCACATCCAACTCTTTGTGACCCCTGGGACTGTAGCCCACCAGACTCCTCTGTCCATGGGATTTCCCAGGCAAGAATATAGGAGTGAGTTGCCATTTCCTCCTTTAGGGGATCTTCCCCACAGGGGTCAAACCCATGTCTCCTGCATCGACAGGAGGATTCTTTACCACTGAGTCACCAAGGAAGCCTCATAATTGATAATAAATGTTTTTAAATTGAACTCTAAAAAATCATGGGGGTAAAGACATAATTCTAAAAGAAAAAGAAAACCAAAACATCTGACTAAAAGTCTTCAATAATTTCAATTTAAATGAATTGGAAATTAATAGCAAAACTTAACCATATATCATTTGGAGTGAAGTGTTTATAACTATGTTTTATTGTACCATAGATTATATATATGTCTGTTCATAACTTATTTTCAATTAGCCTAAATTAATATTTTACCATCTCCACAAAGGTTGAGTGTTTATGGAGAAAACTTTTTGCAATGTTTACAGTAAGATTTGAGTCAAATAAAATAACCTGTTAACCTACTCTCAATACTGAGTATTGCTAGGTGTGTGCATATGTGTATGTGTATGTGTGTGTGTGAGTGCATGTACCCCTCTATGTGTATGTATGTGTGTTTGTTATATTTAACAGGTTTTATTCAAAGTTTTAAAACTTTCAAAAGCATAGACACATTGAATTAATACTTGGAGCAAAGTAATACTCAATAAGAATGAAACTAAACATCCATCAACAGAGGGATAGATAAAGATGTGGTACATATATGCAATGGAATATTACTCACCCATAAAAAAGGAACAAAATTGAGTCATTTGTAGTGATTTGGATGGACCTAGAGTCTGTAATACATAGTGAAGTAAGTCAGAAAGAGAAAAACAAATATTGTATATTATCACATATATGTGGAATCTAGAAAATGATATAATCTTATTTGCAAAACAGAAATAGAAACACAGATGTAAAGAACAAAAGTATGGCTACCAAGGGGATAAGGGGAGGTTGGGATGAATTAGGAGATTGGATTGACATAAATACACTATTGATGCTGTGTATAAAATAGATAGGGCTTCCAGGGTGGTGCTAGTGGTAAAGAACTCACCTGCCAATGCAGGAGACATAAGAGATGTGGGTTGATCCCTGGGTCAGGAAGATCCCTTGGAGGAGGGCACGGAAACCCACCCCAGTATTCCTGCTGGAGAATTCCATGTACAGAGGAGCCTGGTGGGCTATGGTCCACAGGGTTGCAAAGAGTCAGACACAACTGAAGTGACTTAGCACAGATGGATAAAACAGATAACTAATGAGAATACACTGCATAACTCAGTGAACTCTACTCAGTGCTCTGTGGTGACCTAAATGAGAAGAAAATGCAAAAAAAAGAGGGGATGTGTGTATACACACAGCTGATTGACTTTTCCATACAGCAGAAACCAACGCAACACTGTAAAGCAACTGGACTCCAACAAAATTTAAATCAAGAAAAGTCAAAGCGCTAAACTCAACTCTGAGAATGTTACTTTAGCAAGGATGTTTTCTGTCCTGGTATGTTAGATCTTCAGTAACTCTAAATTATATTGATAAAAATGCCTCAAACACCCTTCCTACCATTAATCATAAATTCTCTCTCTGATCAACTCCTCAAAATTATAAGATTATACAACAGGGATGTAGGGGAACTAGACACTATTAGGATTGTGTGACTTTAAAAAAGTATCATTGTATTAAGCATTTCCCCAATCCTAAACATTCATGCAGGTTTCAGTTTTGTTCACCAATTTTATCCTAGATTACACAGCTATGATACTTAATTTTATGTCAATTGAACTGGACTGAAGGATGCCCAGATAGCTGGCAAAACATTATTTCTGGATGCGTCTGTGAGAGTGTTTCCAGAAGAGATTAGTATTTGTAAAGAAGGTTCTCTACCAATGTGGCATGCATCCATCCAGTCTGTTGAGGGCCTGGATAGACCAAAAAGGCAAAAAAAAGGATGAATTTGCTCTTTCCTTTGGCTGGGGCATCCATCTTCCCCTGGCCCTAGACTTTAGCTCCCCTGGTTCTTAGGCCTTTGGATTCAGATCAAATTATTTCACCAGCTTTCTTAGCTCTTCAGCCTGCAGATGGCAGACTATGAGACTTCTTGGCCTCCATGATCTTGTGAGCCAATTTCTATGATAAAGCTTCCCATATATATTAGACATAGATAAAGACCTCCAACTGCTTCTATTTCTCTGAAGAACCTTGACTGATACAACAGAGATAAACATATGTTTGTTTATGCTACTGTTCCACTTTGTTATTTCTAAAGTCACGTCATCAAAGATGTCAAAGTTTTTCATAGTGGAAAAAATGGCTGAAATAAAAAATATACATCCCAAATATTTTTATTTGTATTTTCCCAATGAATTATCTGCAAAATATATGGAGGTAGAGAAGAGTATCTGAGGAAAAAAATACATAGTGAGAAAAAAAAAAACTTTGAACCTAATGGTTATAGAGACATGAAGTTATTATATATTTCTTTCTTCAATCTAATCTTAAATTTCCTCATCCTTAATTTTTTATCTGAAAGATGCAAGCAATAACACAGGCCACTCTGTCCTGTCCTAGATGAACAATACTAGGTGAAAGTACACAGGGAACATTTGAGCTCTGTTTGTAGATATTTGCATTGAACAAAAATCTTAATTGACTTTCTGAAAACAGCCTGTACAGAAAGTGGCATAAAGAGAAACATTATATTAGTATTACTTTAAGTAAATTAACTCCAGAAAGAAGTCCTCCAAAATTGTTAAGCCATAGAACTTCAAAACATCTAGGATTTAACATAATCCATGATTGTTATCTGAAATGTTGGTTCATGAAGAGCTGTGCTTTAAGAGGACAAGTGCAGAAAAAGATGCTCCTATTATAATTTATGTTGTTACATCTAGTCAAGGCTATTATTTTTCCAGTAGTCATGTATGGATGGGAGAGTTGGACTATAAAGAAAGCTGAGCACCAAAGAATTGATGCTTTTGAACTGTGGTGTTGGAGAAGACTCTTGAGAGACCCTTGGACTGCAAGGAGATCCAACCAGTGCATCCTAAAGGAGATCAGTCCTGGGGTGTTCTTTGGAAGGACTGATGTTGAAGCTGAAACTCCAATACTTTGGCCACCTCATGTGAAGAGCTGACTCATTGGAAAAGACCCTGATGCTGGGAAAGATTGAGGGCAGGAAGAGAAGGGGATGACAGAGGATGAGATGGTTGGATGGCATCACTGACTCAATGTTTAGGTAAACTCCGGGAGTGGGTGATGGACAGGGAGGCCTGGCGTGCTGCAGTTCATGGGGTCGCAAAGAATCGGACACAACTGAGCGACTGAACTGATCTGAGAAAACAGCAAGGCCATGTATACAAAGAAAGGCATAAAATGTTCTCCAGAAAATTGTATGATTTCAAGAGTTTGGAGGTCAAGAGGATAGGGGTTGGCTCTACATCATGATGTTAATATTTCTAGTTATTGATGAAATCCTTGCCATTTTTTATACAATCTCCCTAAACATCTATGCTTACCTACATATTAACATATACAAGGGACAGTGAAAAAACTTGTTATAAAATTTGTCAAAATAACAAGGGGCTAGAGCTAATATCACAATGATGATTAATAATGACATAACCGTATGAAGTTACTATTATTTACCCACTTTAAAAGTGAGTAAACTAAGGCTTACAGGCATTAGGTAACAGGGCCTTCAACATGCTTCAATTAATTTGAACGTAGGTTTCTGGGAATCTAAATATTTTTCTGTCTATTATGCCACACACTAAGCATACTGTCTTTGCCCTCAAGGAACAAGAGTAAACCCTAGGGGAAAGAAAATACCATACACAAACACAATGTGACAGGTGGCATGAGTACAAATCTAATACGATATAGGCATAGATGGGGAAGGGCCGAATAACACACTCCTGAGGTGGAGGAGGTAACTCTAGAAAGACACAGTGAAAGAGCGTCTGAATAGACTCTTAAAGGACAAATTGTGAGAGACAGAAATGAAAGATATTCCAGGTGGGACAGTATGAATGAACAGAAGTAAAAAATTATAAGTGACTTGTACATAGCACTCTCCTTATGCCAATCACTCTCCTAAGTGCTTTACATCTATCAGCTCATTCATTTAGTTTTCAGCATAAATCTAGGAGATACCTACTATAGTTATCCTCACTATAAACAAGAAACTGAGGCACAGAGAGGTTAAGTAACTTGCCTAAAGTCACATAGCTAGCAATAAGTAGAAGCAAGATATGAATCTTGGTTATCTGGCTTAAAAGCCTACACTCTTTACCCTTCTCAGTAATGAAGATATTTCCTAAGAATTGAAAGATAGCCATGGATTGGTAAAGCGCCGAAGAAAATAAAGGGTGGAAACACTAAATAGGTAGATGGAGGCTTTGAATGTCATTCTAAGGCTCTTCATTCTCACCCTGTAAGCAGTACACCTCTGAAAGAGCAGGATCACATTCAGGATAGGGTTTGGAAAAATTTCTCAGTTGGTTCTGTGAAGAAAAATAGGCTGAAAACAAAGTAACAGAGGCAGAAGTCTCAGAAATATTACTGGAAAGGTTCTTTGACAGTTCAGTGAAAAATGGAGGGCTTAAGCCAGTCTCAGTTGGAAGAAAAAGTTTGTATAAAACAAGAAGAATCATCATCAGGACTTTTCATTGAAGTTGCACCTCCGTTTGGGATCTGGAAAAGCACTTATAGAAGTGCTTTATGTAATCTTGTCAGTATTTTCTACAGGATCTTACTTTCATAGCTATAGATTCAGCTCTGGATCTATGGTCATTTCTGAAATCCTTCAATGGCTTTCCAAAATGCTCTTTTATGGGTGCTTTTTTTCCACCACTAAAATCAGAAAAGGACCTAATTCTAATAACAGAGGAAGCGCATGGATATAATAAGATGACTTAACAACTGATTGTTCAAAAGCCTGAATGAAATAATATGCAGAACGTGCTCAGGATAGGGTCTGGCACCTAATGGGCTTTGCAGATGGCTCAGTAGCAAAGAATCCACCTGCCTGCCAATGCAGGAGATGCAGGTTCAGTCTTTGGGTTGGGAGGATCTCCTGGAGGAGAGAATGGCAACCCACTCCAGTTTTCTTATCTGGAGGATCCCATGGACAGAGGAGCCTGGAGAGCTACAATCCATAGGGTCACAAAGAGCTGGACATGACTGAAGGACTGAGCATGCAAGCACGCTGGCAAGTAATAGGCACTTAAAATTTCCTACCTGTCATATTATCACTATTATTATTAGAGCTTCACTGGGTCCTATTTCTTCAGCCCTAACTCTTCAATAAGGAGAGTGACACTTCACAGGAGAGTGTCACTCAAGGGACTTAAAGTCACGGTGACACACTGCAGTTCTTCCTCCTCTTGAAGTGCTTCCAGGTTGGTCTTGCTGTTTCTCCCAGAAAGTCACTCACCTATGTGATCAGAATATGTGATGTGCTCAGTATGTGCAAGACCCTCTCCCAAATGAAGGAGCGAGGGTGTGTCCCTTCCACTCATATACCAGGTAAACCAATAGAAGAAACGGGGAAAGAAACAGAAGCGGAATCTGAAAAAAAAATTATTTAAAAAGAGACTAATGATTATAACCTATACACTGCATATATATATATATATACATATATGTAGCTGTACTAATCTATATAAGAAAATAATGCAAACTGAGGCAGGTTCTTTGTGGAAGAAAATCTGTGAAGTCATAGAAAATCTAGATACTGGTTTCTGCCTCTGGTTCCTGGTACAGATCTCCTAAAACCCCTTGCAGTTTCCAAAGTGATAAGAGCATTAGGAGCATTTTTTGGTCAAACATTTGGTCTTGGACCTCAGTCTCTGACACAGTTTCTAAATCCCTTAGAATTTCATGGGAGATCTGAGTGTCTTTGTTCTAATGAGGCCACTCTTAGTGGGCTCCTGGATGGCTTCACGATGGGGCTGGTCACAAGAGCAAGCCATGATTAGGAGCCAGCTCATGGTGGCTCAGATGGTAAAGAATCTGCCTGTAATTCGGGAGATCTGGATTTAGTCTCTGGGTTGGGAAGACCCCCTGGAGAGTGGAATGGCAACCCACTCCAGTATTCTTGCCTGGAGAATTCCAAGGACAGAGGAGCCTGGTGGGGCTACAATCCATGGGGTAGCAAAAAGTCGGACATGACTGAGTGTCTAACACTTTCATTTTTCAGGTAAGGAGAAGGACTGGAGAGTCACAATTTCCTGATAATAAGCAATCATGTCCCTACATGATGAAGCCTCCATAAAAATCTGTAAAGCGTTTGGAGAGCTTCTGGGTTGGTGAACACACCCACAGGCCCGGAGAGTGGTGCACCCCCACTCCACAGGGACAGAAGCTCCTGTGCCTGGCAACCTTCCAGACCTTGCCTTACGTACCTCTTCATCTGGCTGTTTATCTCTATCTTTTCCTATATCCTTTACAATAAGCCAGTAAACTTAGGTGTTTTCCTGAGTTCCATGAGCCATCCTAGCAAACTATGGAGCCCAGGAGGGGGGATCCTGATTTATAGCTTATTGGTCAGAAGCACAGGTGACAACCTGAACTTGTCATTGGCAGCTGAATCACTGAAGTGAGGGACAGTCTTGCAGGACTGAGTCCCCAACCTGTCAGTCTCTGCTAACTCTGGTTAGTGCTAGAATTGAAATGAATTGTCAGACACCCACATGGTGTCGGAAAATAACTTGGTGTGACACATCTGGTCACAGAAATGTTCTGTGTGAGTAGTAGAGGAGAAACATGGGAATATTTTCCCTTTTAAATGAGAGCTTGTCTGAAAAAGGAAATATGGCTATATATGTATTGGTCTAGGATTTGTCACCAAAAAATGGAGATATTCTTACTAAGCCCTTTTGAAAATCAGATACAATGAATTACCTTCAGAGTCTATGCCTAGACCCTTAGTGGGGTTTGCAGAAAAATGTAGTAAGTACAATATTGTAAAAGGGATTTAAAAACACATCATTTCAATAAAGATGTTATAGTTTACCCAATATTATATAGACAAAAACAACAAATAATAATAACTTGTATAAAACAATGTTTTTCCAGAATGCTTTACACAATGAAAAAAATATTCAAGAATTATATTCTACCTAAGAATCTAGTCATGTTTGGTTATCAAGGAGAGTAACCTACCCAAATTTAATAGTATTGGAAAATGTCTAGGCTCAAATACCAAATTGATTAATAATTAAGGAAAAAATCTAAATTGGAAGGAAAAAACTGGAGTGGTATAATTTTTAAGAAGGCCAGTATAATTGCTTCTTGCATTATGCATTAAGTCTCTTACAGCCAGCTTATATTTGGATTACGTTTCTCCAATTATAATTTTCTCCATAACTGACCAAGGTGTTTATCTGAGTCTCTCTTTCTTAAATTTTGTTATGATTCATTAGTGACTGCATAATATCTAATTAAGATAATTGTTTAAAGTCTTAATATAATCTAACTCATAAGAATGAGTTTAACACTACAGGCAATAAATAATGTCACAGGCACTAAGATAAGACAACAAAGAAGATCAAGTTTAACATTGTGCTGCGCTATATGCTTAATCTCTCTGTCGCGTCCGACTCTTTGCAACCCCATGGACTATAGCTCACGAGGCTCCTCTGTCCATGGGGTTTCTCCAGCCAAGAGTACTGGAGTGAGTTGTCATGCCCTCCTCCAGGGGATCTTCTCAACCCAGGGATCGAACCCAGGTCTCCTGAACTATAGGCAGACTCTTTACCATCTGAGCCACCGGGGACACTTGAGCTATTCAATTATATATCCAAATATTTTAGATAATTCTCCTTAGCTTTGCAGGGCCATGGGCAGGGCCCTGAAGGCAAACTTGTCCCAATTAGACCATAAAATTTACATTCTCTACATAAATTCTAATGATAAATATAAATATCTTGAAGGTTGAATCATTTGTCACAGAGCTTCTGTTTCACAGTTCAAACCTTTTCTCTAAAATTTAGAAGTATTTAATAGATTTTAAAATATCTAATAAAGTTGCATAGGTATTAACATAAACAAATGCAAAAGCTCTAGTGCCAAGCAAAATTTATAACCACCAAACTTTAATACCAAAAAAGCCAATAAATCAACTAGCTCTTACTAAGATCTTACCCTGGCTACAATGCTAGGTGGAAAGATATCTTAATAGATAATAACTACATTCATTCACAATTTAATAGTGATGGTTGATGATATAATTTTTAAATTTTATTTATTTTAATTGGAGGCTAATTACAATATTGTAGTGGTTTTTGCCATACATTGACATGATGATATAATTTTGAATTTAGTATTAACATTTACCTAAAAATGTAAAGTATCTGGAGTCATATGGTTTAAGAAATTAGCAGAGAAGGAGGAAACAATGTAAGTTCAGGAGGAAAATTGGCAAAATGTAGAATTCAGAAAAACCTCAGATATGCAGATGATATCACTCTATTGACAGAAAGTAAAGAGGAACTAAAGAACGTCTTGATGAGAGTGAAAGAGGAGAGGCTTAAATCTCAACATTCAAAAAACTAAGATCACAGCATCTGGTCCCATCACTTCATAGCAAATAGTGGAAGCAGTGATGGATTTTATTTTCTTGGGCTCCAAAATCACTGCAGATGGTGACTGCAGCCATGAAATTAAAAGACACTTGCTCCTTAGAAGGAAAGCTAAGACAAACACAGACAACATATTAAAAGGCAAAATATTGCTTTGCTGACAAAAGCTATGGTTCTTCCAATAGTCATATATGGATGTGAGAGTTGAACCACAAAGAAGGCTGAGCACCGAAGAATTGATGCCTTCAAACTGTGCTGCTGTAGAAGACTCTTGAGTCTCTTGGACTGCAAGGAGATTTAACTAGTCAACCCTAAAGGAAATCAACCCTGAACATTCATTGGAAGGATTAATGCTGAAGTTGAAGCTCCAATACTTTGGCCCACCTGATGTGAAGAGCCAACTCATTGGAAAAGACCCCGATGCTGGGAAAGATAGAAGGCAGGTGAAGAGGGCCACAGAGCATGAGATGGTTAGATAGCATTGCTGACTCAATGGACATGAATCTGAGCAAACTCTGGAAGATAGTGAAGAACAGGAAGACTTGCATGCTGCAGTCCACAGGGTCTCACAGAGTCAAACACAATTGAGCGACTGAACAAAACAAGAATTCAGACAGCATCTCCAGGAAGATAGATCTTTTTATTTCTGTAGCAGAGTGCCTGTCAAGAAGCATTTGTTTAATAAATGTTTGTGGAACTAAATTCAGTTGCTCATCATACGAAAAGACATTTCACTGAAGCAAAGTACACCATGCACAACTGGAAGAAGGAGGGAAGAAGAATCATGTGCAAAGAATTCTAACTCAGAGACAGGCAGCAGTTTGGAGAGGCAAGGTTGAAGATGTCAACTTTTGAACATTTCTTCCTCCTTTAATGTGCTCAGCTGCCCACACCTAAGTTTTCTGATGCTTCTTTCTGAGTGTTTAGTCTACTGAGTCAGTCCTGTGCCAGTCCCAACTAAGACAAGAAGTACATCACCAATCCTAGTCCTTCTACCTAATGGAACTTAAAGTTAAGTCATCCTCATAGAAAGTTAAAGTGTCAGTGACACTTGTGTCCAGCTCTTTGCGATCCCATAGATCGTAGCCTGCCAGACTCCTCTGTCCATGGGGATTCTCCAGGCTAGAATACTGGAGTGGATTGCCATTCCCTTAAACAGACCCAAAACCCATTGACTTTTCATTAGCAACTAGAATATACTACTGCTGCTCTATCAGATTCTAGACCTGCCCTCTAGAAGGAACCCAGCATCTGGTCTGTCCTTCACTTCCTTTGGGAGCATCTCTTGCCTCTTCTTACTTCTGATCAGCTACACCTCCACTCTGTCTTCTGTAGACTAGACCCTGATACGTTCACAAACTACTAGTGTGAACCAGCGAGTTTTCCTGTCTCACCCCATGTTCTCTAGTCTAGACATCCTTTGTGCATGACTGGCCACTCTACCTGCAGAGCAAGCCCTTAGTGAAGGCTCTGTCTCCCACCTTCCGCTGTGCCTGCTGCATGAATCTGGATTCACGTCTCAACTCTCTTCAATCCCAGACTTCTGTGATGTGTGACTCCAAGCAAATGTTTTTGTTTTGTCCCTAGGCAGTGAGGCTTGGCAGGAATGCTAAGTTGGAATTAGATTTCAGAGTCTTGAATGCCACATGAAAGGAACTGGGAAACATCTGATAATCAAAGGAGAGTCTTGGCAAAATTTGGAGTGGAGACATGGCACAGAGAACTAGGATTTTAGCACGATGAATCTGGTAATTAATTATAGGTTAAAAAAAAAATACCACCTGCAATTGGTATTGCACAGCTTAGTTGGGCAAGATGAATTCACTTTTCTTCCTGTGACATATGCCATTGTGATGATGGCCATCTTTTTCTGGACTTAATTAAAAGTTCTAAAATATCTAAAAGTAGCTTGACAAATTGATAAATTGTTATGGAGAAATTCCAATTAAAATACTATTGTTTTAGATACTAAAGAATCCTTGCATTCCTGGGATAAAGCCCACTTGGTCATGGTGTATGATTTTTTTGATATGTTGTTGGATTCTGTTTGCTAGAATTTTGTTAAGGATTTTTGCATCTATGTTCATCAGTGATATTGGCCTGTAGTTTTCTTTTTTTGTGGCATCTTTGCCTGGTTTTGGAATTAGGGTGATGGTGGCCTCATAGAATGAGTTTGGAAGCTTACCTTCATCTGCAATTTTCTGGAAGAGTTTGAGTAAGATAGGTGTTAGCTCTTCTCTAAATTTTTGGTAGAATTCAGCTGTGAAGCCATCTGGTCCTGGGCTTTTGTTTGCTGGAAGATTTCTGATTACAGTTTCGATTTCCTTGCTTGTGATGGGTCTGTTAAGATCTTCTATTTCTTCCTGGTTCAGTTTTGGAAAGTTATACTTTTCTAAGAACTTGTCCATTTCTTCCAAGTTGTCCATTTTATTGGCATAGAGCTGCTGGTAGTAGTCTCTTATGATCCTTTGTATTTCAGTGTTGTCTGTTGTGATCTCTCCATTTTCATTTCTAATTTTGTTAATTTGGTTCTTCTCTCTTTGTTTCTTAATGAGTCTTGCTAATGGTTTGTCAATTTTGTTTATTTTTTCAAAAAACCAGCTTTTAGCTTTGTTGATTTTTGCGATGGTCTCTTTAGTTTCTTTTACATTTATTTCTGCCCTAATTTTTAAGATTTCTTTCCTTCTACTAATCCTGGGGTTCTTCATTTCTTCCTTCTCTAATTGCTTTATGTGTAGAGTTAGGTTATTTATTTGACTTTTTTCTTGTTTCTTGAGGTAAGCCTGTGGTGCTGGGAAAACTGGTCAACCACTTGGAAAAGAATGAAACTAGAACACTTTCTAACACCATACACAAAAATAAACTCAAAATGGATTAAAGATCTAAATGTAATAACAGAAACTATAAAACTCCTAGAGGAGAACATAGGCAAAACACTCTCCGACATGAATCACAGCAAGATCCTCTATGACCCAACCTCCCAGAATATTGGAAATAAAAGCAAAAATAAACAAATGGGACCTAATGAAACTTAAAAGCTTTTGCACAACAAAGGAAACTATAAATAAGGTGAAAAGATAGCCCTCAGATTGGGAGAAAATAATAGCAAACGAAGCAACAGACAAAGGATTAATCTAAAAAATATACAAGCAACTCCTGAAGCTCAATTCCAGAAAAATAAATGACCCAATCAAAAAATGGGCCAAAGAACTAAACAGACATTTCTCCAAAGAAGACATACAGATGGCTAACAAACACATGAAAAGATGCTCCACATCACTCATTATCAGAGAAATGCAAATCAAAACCACAATGAGGTACCATTACACTCCAGTCAGGATGGCTGCTATCCAAAAGTCTACAAGCAATAAATGCTGGAGAGGGTGTGGAGAAAAGGGAACCCTCTTACACTGTTGGTGGGAATGCAAACTAGTACAGCCACTATGGAGAACAGTGTGGAGATTCCTTAAAAAACTGGAAATAGAGCTGCCATATGACCCAGCAATACCACTTCTGGGCATACACACTGAGGAAACCAGATCTGAAAGAGACACGTGCACCCCAGTGTTCATCGCAGCACTGTTTATAATAGCCAGGACATGGAAGCAACCTAGATGCCCATCAGCAGATGAATGGATAAGGAAGCTGTGGTACATATACACCATGGAATATTACTCAGCCGTTAAAAAGAATTCATTTGAATCAGTTCTAATGAGATGGATGAAACTGGAGCCCATTATACAGAGTGAAGTAAGCCAGAAAGATAAAGAACATTACAGCATACTAACACATATATATGGAATTTAGAAAGATGGTAATGATAACCCTATATGCAAAACAGAAAAAGAGACATAGATGTACAGAACAGACTTTTGGACTCTGTGGGAGAAGGCGAGGGTAGGATGTTTTGAAAGAACAGCATCGAAACATGTATATTATCTATGGTGAAACAGATCACCAGCCCAGGTTGGATGCATGAGACAAGTGCTCGGGCCTGGTGCACTGGGAAGACCCAGAGGAATCGGGTGGAAAGGGAGGTGGGAGGGGGGATTGGGATGGGGATACAGGTAACTCCATGGCTGATTCATGTCAATGTATGACAAAACCCACTGCAATATTGTAAAGTAATTAGCCTCCAACTAATAAAAATAATTTTAAAAAAAATACTATTGTTTTGGTTAAAATAAAGAAAAAGCTATATATGGAGAAAATAATCACTAATGAAAATGTGATTGCTTTCAAAGTATTTGAGAATAAAACTCATCTGGAATATTTTCTGAAACAGAATATTTTTTGAAGGATAGGCCAGTTAGGCATCATCATAAGGAAGCTTAACATGTTAAGTAAATAATTCTGTAGCAAGCCTTTAAGAATAGAGGCATTGTATTCTACCTTCACTGTCATAAGGTACTGTACACTTAAAAGTTGGTTGAGAGGATTTCATACATACTCACATACATGAGTTGGATTTCATGTATGTGCTTTTTAATCACAGTAATATATAAATCAAATTGTCTCATACTTTGGGATGAAGTGTGTTAATGTTTTCTTCTGTGAATAAGAAAAACATAACCTGTATCAGAGAATATTTTTCCTAATCAAATTATGTAACACTGTTTTCTTCTGAAATGGCTTTACTTTGATTTTCAAACTAAGAAATATTTTCAGAATATACAACAGTATTTTTTAACATTATGATAAAAAATCCAAAACATTAAATTATCTATTTTCTTTTAAATAAATCATATGCCATATATTTTTAGATTACTTTAACTGAATATCCTGTTAAAATAAGAAAATTTTAAACACAGTCACAGAAACTTTCAATACTTCAAAAAGCAATGAGCCAGAGGCAGAAAAACCTAATATGTCTGACTCCTAAACAGCAGACTTTGCCAACTGGTTTGTTATTTCAATTCTCCAATTAAAATTGATCCATGTTAGCTATGTTGTTAATTATTAGTAGAAGTGAAAAATGCCTTCATCTTTTCCCTAGATTTATTTAGTCTAGGATTTGAGTACATAAATCCTTTTTTCAGTCTCACGCAAGTAAGTTACAACAGACTCCACATAATTACATACCTGAGAAAATTCAGTATAATTTTTGTGAAGATTAGAGCTGGGAATTCATGCTAAATAAAAAGGATTTTTCTCAAAACCCCATGTCCTTATTATTTTGGAGTGTTAAGTAAGTTTAAAGGCAGGACTATTTGACTGATCCTCTTTTCCTAAATGGAAGACCATGGGACCACCTGTGTCAGTTTGCTATACACCTAAAACTAATACAACATTGTAAATCAACTATACTTCAACAAAATGTTGTTTGTTTTGGGGGAAAAAAAAAACTACTTCCGTGGGAGATGAGATCTGATCTTTGAGTTTATCATTCCCTATCTTGACAAATAGAAGATTACATTGCTTTTTTTAATCTCACTGAAATTTTTATTGATATGCTCTTCTTTGGCTTTGTATGGAATGCCTAGAATATGGTAGATTCTAAATAGTTACTGATTAATTAACAAAACAGAACTAACATTTTTGTGTGACTTCAGGTATTCATTTTGTCAAATAAAGACGTAGCTTGGATTTTGTAGTGAGATAGATTAGGATTCTATTCCAGGCTCAACAATTTACTAATCATGTGTCCTTGGGCTAATTACTTTCATTCCCTTTCCTGTCAAATGAAGATAATATATTGAGGTTACTGAAGATTGCATTAGATAAAATAAGCATTGAACATGGTGCCCAGTAGATGTGTGAATGAATGAATCCCCCTCAAAACCCTAAGAGGGTAGAGTGTAGGGAGGCCAGAAAACTAAGGTTCAAAAAGTTGAACAAGTTGCACAGAAAATAAGTAGCAGAGTTGGGACCCACACCCAGCTGTGAGTGTCTGCAATCTGAAGGAAGTTTCCGCTGTTGATGCAAGAAATGTTAGTGGCATTTTCCATTCCAGTATTTCCTTAAAGGATGTATGCTGGTGAAGTCCAGTTCATTTGTCAGATTCTGCCTCTCCGGAAATCTCTTTAGGTTGGTGTTAGTATCATTTATTAACATTTCACACCTGCCCAACATGTTTATAATTGGATGGTCTGATAAATGATCCTGTATGAGCCAGCATACTAACATCTTTGAACTTCCTCTGACATTTTTTATGCAGAATTCCTTTTAAGTGCCTCACATACTGTTTGATGTGCCCTCTTTTAAAGCAGATATGCATTGATCTCGATATCTTCATTGTCTAAGCTACCACCTGACTGTAAATTAGCACTTCTAGAATCTATTTTTTCATTATTTTATTCATGTCACTCTTAAAACAGATACCACATTTGTATCTAATTGTTCGTTTGTTTCTTTTTATTACCCACCTTTTTAGCTTGATTGTGAGCTCTCATAGATGGGAAAAACTTTCTCATCTTTTTATATGTAGCAGCTAGCATGGTGCCTGGCACATAGTTGATGCTCATTAAGTACCTAAACCAACACTACTATCACAGGTTATAATAGTTATGCTTTTATTATTCTTTATTAAGAACGCCAGAGAATGATAATTATCTACACTTTTATGATCCTGTCAGTTTTATAATCTCTCACCTAGAGATTTTGTTTTCCCCATCTCATTATAGAAATATTCAGAATTCTCAAGCAGCTATTGCAGAAATTGTTTGGAGTTTAAGCCACATTTCCTTTACCAGGTAAAGGAACATACACAAATTCCCTATATTTCTGTAAAGTGTCAATGTTCATAAAACATAACGCTTAATCAAGAATGCCTCTTTTGGAACTCTTAGTCTTGATGTGATGAGGTAAGGGTGGGTTGGGGCAAGCAGGGTATAAGTAGTCAAGAAGAGAGGCACTGATTTCTAGTTATATGATAGGTAATTTCTGGAGATGTAACATACAGCATGGTGACTCTAATTAACAATATTGCATTGCATATTTGAAAGTTGCTGAGATTCGATCTTCAAAGTTCTCATCACAAGAAAAAAATTGTAACTATGTGAAGTGAAGGATGTTAAGCTGAACATATTGTGGTAACTATTTCACAATATATACATACATTAATATCACCATGTTGCATGCCTTATAGTATGTCAATTATATCTCAATTAAAAATGGTAAAAGAAGAATGAATATGAAGAAGAGAGAGACAAAGGACTCCCAGCAGTTTTGGGGAACTATGGTGATGGGCTGTGGATGGAACACTTGACAGCTTGTCTTTTCTGATGTTCCTTGGGCAATTCTGACCTCACAGTAAAGCCTATATCTTTTGATCCTTCCCCTAACTACACAAAGAATAATTTCCTTAATTGAAAGAAGGTGTGTTACTTTACATAGTTTTTAAAGGATAAAAGAAGAAATTTTAAGAGTAAATAAAAACATTTTAGCAAAAAAGAAAAAAAGGGTAGAGACTAGAAATAAGTAATTTATATAAGGAACCTTCTATAATAAAATTTAGCATTATTATACTTAACAAATATTACCCAAGAAAATTGTTCCTCTGAGTCCTGTAAAGGAAAATAAACTAAATTAGCTATAAACTATAAAGGCTAAGAATATATAAAGCTAAGTATTCTAATTAAATAAAACAGAATAAAGTTATTCCTATTGTGTTGTTTAATCACTAAGTCATGTCCAACTCTTTTGTGACGCCATGGACTGTAGCCTGCCAGGCTCCTCTGTCCATAAGATTTCTCAAGCAAGAATCCTGGAGTGGGTTGCCATTTCCTTCTTCAGGGGCTCTTCCTGACCCAGTGATTGAACCCATGTCTCTTATGCCTCCTGCACTGGCAGGCGGATTCTTTACTAATGAGCCACCTGGGATAAGCCCTGAGATTTCCTTTATGAATGTCAAAAATATCCAGCTGTTGTAGGACTTGAAATACCTAAATGTCTCCCCCAAACCCCTCAAACTATACAGATTAAAAACTACTTTGAGTCTTCTGGATTGCAGCCTCCAAAAAAAGTAGGGAACCCTCTGTCTTGATTGCCAGCATGCCCAGCATTGTTCTCATGTGACTGCGCTGAACCAGAACCAACATTCCATTCCCCACCATATGTATTTCAATCCTTCAGGAGAAACTCAGTTTAGTTAGATTACTTTGATAAAGCATGATATTAATGAAAACAATGGGTATGAGGTGAGGTTTTGTTGCTTGTTTTGGACAATCTCTTGAGTGTGAGTGCTTTATACACCAGGTTCTGAGCCCTTTTACAGGATGGTCTGCCCCATACTCCCCAGCCTAGGGGAGTGCTCAGTCTAATTTTCTCTGTCCCCTTCATCCTTTCAGTCTCCCCCATCCTTGCCTCTGGAAGATAAAAGGTCATCATGTATAAGGATGCATCAAAACTATGCTGAGAGAGAGATCAGTATCAGTAAAAGAACAGTTGGTTCTGGTTACAGATGTCCCACTGTGATGAAATGTAAAGATCTGGGGTAATTTAGAAATAAACAACCTTTAGCTACAGGGGAACAGATTTTAGGTAGAGAGAGGCAAAGAAAGGGGAAATAAAGATGAGAGAGAGAGATAGGAGGGCTTCCAGTACCCACAGGAAGTGACACTGGCTCTAAGAAATGACCCTGAGGGGACATGTACAAATTGTTTGTACTGTTCTGGACTCTGCATATATTTATAAGTAGCTGCGTTCAAGATCATGTCTCTCTGGGGGATGAATTGAGGCAATAACTTTTTCCAGCTATTGCCAATATATACATAGTCTGAACGATTTCACCCATGTAATTCTACGGGTCAGGGTGTTACTTGCACGGAACAGCTAATAAAAGGGAACAAGTCAAGATTTGCACTTACTTTCTGTATGAATTCCAAGTCTGCAATATTTTCTCTCTATATCTTGCTGAACATTTTATTTAGGAGGTGGAGAAAGGCAGAAGCAGAGAAAAGAAAGGCCAAAAGGAAGAGGTAAAACAAGTAAGAACTAATTTGAGCTTTTCCCAAAAGAGCAGATCTTGGTAGAGTTCAAAGTTACAGTTGTTTGAGAAGAGAGAAGAGAAATTGATCAGTGGAAAATCGAAGAGCAGAGTGAAAACCCTGTTGTCTAAGAGGTGGGAGATAGCACAAAATTAAAAATACCTTAGTGGCAACTTTTCTTCTGAATTTCCCATAAAGTTGGAGTGTCCCTTAGTGTCCTTTCCAATTCTATTGGCTAAATCCATAGAGTTTATCCCATATAAACTACCTTAATTCTGCACAGCCCACTCCAGTTCCTCTCAGATCCCTTTCTTGACTCTGCCTAAGAGAAGGTTTTCAGACAGATCGTTAACTTCCTCCGCCCAACAGTACTGGTGATTTTATACAGATGTGATTGATTGAGATTATACTCTTCAGGGTAGTAAAGAATTCAGCAATTAAGCTGGTTTATGCTAATATAAATACAGTTCCATGCAAGACATTGCTTCCAAAAGCAATTATTACTATAAACTTTCAGACTGTCTGCTCCAAAAACCAAGCTTCATCAGTCCTCTTTCAATTGCGCTTATTCAGCTCAGTTCAGTTCAATTCAGTTGCTGAGTCGTGTCCAACTCTGCGATCCCATGAATCACAGCACACCAGGCCTCCCTGTCTATCACCAACTCCCGGAGCTTACCCAAACTCATGTCCATTGAATCGGTGATGCCATCCAGCCATCTCATCCTCTGTTGTCCTCTTCTCCTCCTGCCCCCAATCCCTCCCAGCATCAGGGTCTTTTCCAATGAGTCAACACTTCGCATGAGGTGGTCAAAGTACTGGAGTTTCAGCTTCAGCATCAGTCCTTCCAGTGAACACCCAGGACTGATCTCCTTTAGGATGGACTGGTTGGATCTCCTTTTAGTCCAAGGGACTCTCAAGAGTCTTCTCCAACACCACAGTTCAAAAGCATTAATTCTTCGGTGTTCAGCTTTCTTCACAGTCCAACTCTCACATCCATACATGACCACTGGAAAAACCATAGCCTTGACTAGACAGACCTTTGTTGGCAAAGTAATGTCTCTGCTTTTTAATATGCTATCTAGGTTGGTCATAACTTTCCTTCCAAGGAGTAAGCGTCTTTTAATTTCATGGCTGCGGTCACCATCTGCAGTGATTTTGGAGCCCAAAAAAGTAAAGTCTGACACTGTTTCCACTGTTTCCCCATCTATTTGCCATGCAGTAATTGATCAGATGCCATGATCTTAGTTTTCTGAATGTTGAGCTTTAAGCCAACTTTTTCACTCTCTTCTTTCTCTTTCATCAAGAAGGTTTTAGTTCCTCTTCACGTTCTGCCATAAGGGTGGTGTCATCTGCATATCTGAGGTTATTGATATTTCTCCTGGCAATCTTGATTCCAGCTTATGCTTCTTCCAGCCCAGTATTTCTCATGATGTACTCTACATGTAAGTTAAATAAGCAGGGTGACAATATACAGCCTTGACATACTCCTTTTCCTATTTGGAACCAGTCTGTTGTTCCATGTCCAGTTCTAACTCTTGCTTCCTGACCTGCATAGATGTTTCTCAAGAGGCAGGTCAGGTGGTCTGGTATTCCCATCTCTTTCAGAATTTTCCACAGTTTATTGTGATCCACACAGTCAAAGGCTTTGGCACAGTCAATAAAGCAGAAATAGATGTTTTTCTGGAACTCTCTTGCTTTTTCGATGATCCAGCAGATGTTGGCAATTTGATCTCTGGTTCCTCTGCCTTTTCTAAAACCAGCTTGAACATCTGGAAGTTCACAGTTCACATATTGCTAAAGCCTGGCTTGGAGAATTTTGAGCATTACTTTGCTAGCATGTGAGATGAGTGCAATTGTGCGATAGTTTGAGCATTCTTTGGCATTACCCTTCTTTGGGACTGGAATGAAAACTAACCTTTTCCAGTCCTGTGGCCACTGCTGAGTTTTCCAAACTTGCTGGCATATTGAGTGCAGCACATTCACAGCATCATCCTTTAGGATTTGAAATAGCTCAACTGGAATTCCATCACCTCTACTAACTTTGTTCATAGTGATGCTTTCTAAGGCCCACTTGACTTCACATTCCAGGATGTCTGGCTCTAGGTGAGTGATCACATCATTGTGATTATCTGGATCGTGAAGATCTTTTTTGTACAGTTCTTCTGTGTAGTCTTGCCACCTCTTCTTAATATCTTCTGCTTCTGTTAGGTCCATAACATTTCTGTCCTTTATCGAACCCATCTGTGCATGAAGTGTTCCCTTGGTATCCCTAATTTTCTTGAAGGGATCTCTAGTCTTTCCCATTCTGTTGTTTTCCTCTATTTCTTTGCATTGATCGCTGAGGAAGGATTTCTTATCTCTCCTTGCTATTCTTTGGAATTCTGCATTTAAATGGGAATATCTTTCCTTTTCTCCTTTGCTTTTCACTTCTCTTCTTTTCACAGCTATTTGTAAGGCCTCCTCAGACAACCAAATTGCCTTTTTGCATTTCTTTTCCATGGGGATGGTCTTGATCCCTGTCTCCTGTACAATGTCACAAACCTCTGTCCATAATTCATCAGGCACTCTGTCTATCAGATCTAGTCCCTTAAATCTATATCTCACTTCCACTGTATAATCATAAGGGATTTGATTTAGGTCATACCTGAATGGTCTAGTGGTTTTTCCTACTTTCTTCAGTTTAAGTCTGAATTTGGCAATAAGGAGTTCATGATCTGAGCCACAGTCAGCTCCCGGTCTTGTTTTTGCTGACTGTATAGAGCTTCTCCATCTTTGGCTGCAAAGAACATAATCTGATTTCGGTGTTGACCATCTGGTGATGTCCATGTGTAGAGTCTTCTCTTGTGTTGTTGGAAGAGGGTGTTTGCTATGACCAGTGCATTCTCTTGGAAAAACTCTATTAGCCTTTGCCCTGTTTCATTCCGTACTCCAAGGCCAAATATGCCTGTTACTCCAGGTGTTTCTTGACTTCCTACTTTTGCATTCCAGTCCCCTATAATGAAAAGGACATCTTTTTTGGGTGTTAGTTCTAAAGGGTCTTGTAGGTCTTCATAGAACCGTTCAACTTCAGCTTCTTCAGCATTACTGGTTGGGGCATAGGCTTGGATTACCATGATATTGAATGGTTTGCCTTGGAAACAAACAGAGATCATTCTGTCGTTTTTGAGATTGCATCCAAGTATTGCATTTCGGACTCTTTTGTTGACCATGATGGCTACTCCATTTCTTCTAAGGGATTCCTGCCCACAGTAGTAGATATAATGGTCATCTGAGTTAAATTCACCCATTCCAGTCCATTTTAGTTTGCTGATTCCTAGAATGTCGACGTTCACTCTTGCCATCTCCTGTTTGACCACTTCCAATTTGCCATGATTCATGGACCTAACATTCCAGGTTCCTATACACTATTGCTCTTTAGAGCATCGGACCTTGCTTCTATCACCAGTCATATCCACAACTGGGTATTGTTTTTGCTTTGGCTCCATCCCTTCATTCTTTCTGGAGATATTTCTCCCCTGATCTCCAGTAGCATATTGGGCACCTACCGACCTGCGAGTTCTTCTTTCGGTATCCTATTATTTTGCCTTCTCATACTGTTCATGGGCTTCTCAAGGCAAGAACACTGAAGTGGTTTGCCATTCCCTTCTCCAGTGGACCACATTCTGTCAGACCTCCCCACCGTGACCGGTCCATCTTGAGTGGCCCCACACGGCATGGCTTAGTTTCATTGAGTTAGACAAGACTGTGGTCCTGTGATCAGATTGTCTAGTTTTCTGTGATTATGGTTTCAGTGTGTCTGCCCTCTGATGCCCTCTTGCAACACCTACTGTCTTACTTGGGTTTCTCTTACCTTGGACGTGGGGTATCTCTTCATGGCTGCTCCAGCAAAGCACAGCGGCCGCTCCTTACCTTGGGCAATGTCGCCCCTCCTGACCTTGAACGTGGAGTAGCTCCTCTCGGCCCTCCCCCGCGCAGCCGGCTCCTTGGACGTGGCTCCTCTCGGCCACCACCCCTGACCTGGGACGTGCGGTAGCTCCTCTCTGCCGCTCCTGCGCCATCGCAGTCTGGCACTCTCGATCACCACCCTTAACCTTGGGCGTGGGGTAGCTCCTGTCGGCTGAGTTTCTGCACAGTCAATCGCAGCCGGCAGAAGCGTTGTTTATTACTATTGTGTTTATTACTATCTTCCAACGTAAGCGTCTTTACAGAGTCTTGCCCCGTCAATAAACAATAAAGAAAAGCCTGATGATCACTGATGAACATGACAAGGATATGTGTACCTAATCCAAAAAGAAGCAAAAAGCTACTTTCTCTGAAAGAGGATCTTGGAGGTTTTTGTGCCCTTCTAGAGAAAAAGAAAAACTTTTTAATTTAGAAGAGAAGGGATTCAGTATTAGTTAACATTCTTTCAGACACCCCATCTTTCCCTGGGACAAAGTCTAGACTATCTGGTATAAGTTAGTCATTATATTATTTTTATTCAATAAATAAAAAATATTTATTAAATATCTGCAGAATGACATCCTATTGAGAGACTGGGCAAACAAAATAACTAAGCTAAACAAATGTAGTAATAAGTAGTAGCCAACAGCTTAAAATCACTATTAAAATAAAGCTATAGTCAACTCTATAATACATAATGGTTCATGCACAGCAAGTTATAAAAGTGAAAGTGAAAGTTGCTCAGTCCATGGAATTCTCTAGGCCAGAATACTGGAGTGGGTAGCCTTTCCCTCCTCCAGGGGATCTTCCCAACCCAGGGATCAAACCCAGGTCTCCCACACTGCAGGCAGATTCTTTACCAACTGAGCCATAAGAGAAGCCCAAGAATACTGGAGTGGGTAGCCTATCCCTTCTCGAGCAGATCTTCCTGACCCAGGAATCAAACCAGGATCTTCTGCATTGCAGGCAGATTCTTTACCAAAAGCAAGCTAAGGGATGGGCTAATTTTCTCATGGATTGTAGTCAATTAATCAGCCATTGATTGCATATTGTCACCAATTACCAATGCCTTATTACTAATTGACCAGTCCCTGCCAGTTAGATTGAAAAATAGATACATAAATAGATAGATAGATACATAGATAGACAGTTACAGTGACACCATTTTGCTTTGTATTGCTCTAATGAACCCACTTAACATGAGCAAAACTGCTTTGAATGAATCCATATGTTTAAGATGAGTACATTCGTAGAAAAAAAGAAAGAAAAATATGTGTATCAGGCTTGCATTCTTCAAAGGTAAAGATACTAAAGTAAAAACAAAACATGATTTTTGATCACCTGAAGGAATGAATTCAATCTTTTCCATCATTTCTCCTCATAATTACTGGAGTCTACTTGGGTACATTTTGCACAGCATCTAATATATCTTTGTTCTTGCTTAAATATAAAACTAACAATAATGACTTTTGTAATAAGAATCATAACCTTGAATAATTAAGGAAATCATCAGAGTTTTGGTTAGATAACATCATCATAAACCAAACAGATATTTCTTCCTTTAAATCACCAAGTGCCAATGGGTCTTACAAAATAAAGTATTATCCTTTTGCTTCTAGTGGACAATATTAAATACTTCCATAGGAATGGTCTAAATAAAATCTAGCCTTGGGACCCATTAGTTCACTGTTGGGAGCTGAAATTGTGTGAGTGTATGAGATCCCAGGGACGTTGTTCAGAACAAGAAAAGGCAAGTGTGAGGCAAATTGAATCCAAATGATATTTGAGTACATGGCACAATTTTCAGCTGATCTAATAGCTCAGGTGACATAAGCACAATTGTTTCTACTGCCTTCATTCCTTTGAGATGGGTAACTCACTAAAATTTAAATTCTGCAAAACATCTTCCACCATAAAATGAATTGTGGTCATTTTGACCTCTTACAGCAGGATTTAAAGCAATGAGTTAAAAAAGAGAAATATCTATAAAGGAAGTTTCTACAATGCACCTCAGGCACACTAGATTAAAGCAATATACACCCATTCTCCACTCTTTTTTTCTCTTTACATACAAACTCAGTGATTCTGCCATAAATTCTCTCCTTTTCCTGAGCCAGATGCTTTGTACTTTTCATCCACTATTTATCAGTCCTCAAACAACTAACTCCAATGACTAAAAGAGACACATGGGTGGGGGAGGGGGGGGAGGCTACTCCAGGAAAGAAAGGTTTAACTTGTGTTACTTTCACAAAGAAATGCTAAGTCTTCCTTACACATAAGGCAAGGGTCTCTTCTATTTGTTGTCTTTGGGGAGAAACAGAGAGTGACTCTAACATTTCCGGAGTTTTTCCCTCTCCTCTCCTCTCTTTTTTTGTAAGGAGACCCATCTGCTCACTTTCAGGTTTGCACACTGAGAAAGGAAAAAGCACAGTCCTAAACCCCCAGGCAAGCAAAGTTCTACTCTTGTCGTTTCCTGTGTCACGTAATTTTCCTTTACCTTACGGTTCCATGACTAAGATCTGCCTTCATGAAGTCTGTCCTGTGTAACTGTGACAATGTATAAAATACGGGAGTGACTAGGAAAGAGGGCAGTCACCGCTATCCAGGGGACAAACAGAGAATGTAGGACTGGCCTGACTGGTCTCCACCAGCCCTCTCCAGCTCTGCATTGCTGATATTTAGAGCACAACATAACACTGTACCAAGCACTGGGCACAGAGCTTCTGATTCTAACCAGAATAAGAAAAGTCTTCAAGGAAGAAGTCTCTTAGCCCAGCTACCTTGACTAATTCACAAACCGCTGATGATCCTTTTGGATTTATTCTCTAGGATCCAATAAGAGATGGTTCACAAGGTAACAAGTTTTGGAGCATGCTAAAGGCTCCAGAAACAAACCAGGTAACAAGTCTGGTCCCATGAAGAGCCAGTTTGAAGATCTCAGCCATTACAGTAGACAACAAATGATGGACTTTCCCCTCAGAAATTATTGAAGGTGCTGTGTGTTAAAACTTCAGGAACCGCAAGATTACATTCCACAACATCACAACACTCTGCCTTCCACCAGTATTAGCATCACGGTGTTTATTATTACTCACCTCAAGGGTAAAAATAATCATTTCTTATATGTTTCTACTTTATCCAAATAGGCTGATTCCTCCTTATTGAAAGTGATTCAAGAGAAGCTGTTAAAACCCTCCATATATACTGTAATGGGCTTCCCAGGTGATGCTAGTGGTAAAGAACCTGCCTGCCAGTGCAGAAGACACAAGAGACACGGGTTTGATACTGGGCTGGGAAGATTCCCCTGGAGGACGGCACAGCAACCTACCCCAGTATTCTTGCCTGGAGGATATCATGGACAGAGGAGACTGGTGGGCTACAGTCTGTAGAGTCGCAGAGTCAGACACAACTGAGCAACTTAGCACACACACGTGTACTATAATAGATATCTTCCAAGACATCGTATGGTTCCCAAATCTAAGTGTAAATAGCTTTTACAATGAATAATTTCCCCTTTGAAGATAGTAAATTATAACTGAACAATGTAAGTAACTCAAATCCTTAACGATTCTAAAAAATGAAAATTACTCTGATATATAAAACTTCTAAAATAAATTCTGCCACCAAATAATTTCTACTCCACTTTATATCATATCATTTCGGTAATAACATTAACCACGAACTCATGTATATCTTCAGTATCTAAAAAATCAACAGGGCTCTAATGATGAATGTGTGGCTTGTGCTTGTCACCAAATAATTCATTTAGGGACTGTGAGTTAGCTGCATAGTTTAAAGAGGGCTCACTCTCAAGTAGACATACTCTGTAAGATGCATTACAAAAGACAATGGGTTTTTGGTTTAACTGTCATTTCCTATGAATTTTCATAACAATGAGTTAACATATTAACAGTTACTATGTCATTGGGTCCCATCCCTTCATGGCAAATAGATGGGGAAAAAATGGAAATGGTGACAGATTTTATTTTCTTGGACTCCAAAATCATTGCGGAAGGTGACTGAAGCCATAAAATTAAAAAACACTTGCTCCTTGGAAGAACAGCTATGACAAACCTAGACAGTGTATTAAAAAGCAGAGACATCACTTTGCTGACAAAGATCCATATAGTCAAAGCTATGGTTTTTCCAGTAGTCATGTATGGACGTGACAGTTGGACCATAAGGAAGGCTGAACACCAAAAAATTAATGCTTTTGAATCATAGTACTGGAGAAGACTCTTGAGAGTACCTTAGACAGCAAGGAGATCAAACCAGTCAATCCTAAAGGAAATCAACCCTGAATATTCACTGGAAGGACTGATGCTGAAGCTGAAACTCCAATACTTTGGTCACCTGATGCAAAGAGCTGACTCATTAGAAAAGATCCTGATGCTGGGAAAGAATGAGGGCAAGAGGAGAAGGGGTGACACAGAACGGCATCATTGACTCAACAGACGTGAGTCTGAACAAACTCCAGGAGATGGTGAAAGACAGGGAAGCCTGGCATGCTGCAGTCCATGGGACCGCAAAGAGTCAGACACGACTGAGAGACTGAACAACTCTGTGGCACACACCTCAGTGAATTTCAAATGTTCATTCGTAAGTATAAGAACATTTGTGAGCGCTTGATAAAAATGAAGATTTCTAGGCCCACCCCCTGGGAATCTGACCAGGTAGAAATGCCAGGAAGCAACCAAAAGCCTCAAGATCATTTTATGCAGCACAGTTACAGAAACCTTGACAATTATGATTTAAAAGTGGCATGAAGGGGTTTTGTAAGCAGAAGGGTGCTTCCAATCTGAGGCAGAGGCCAAATAAAAGATTGATAGCAACTGTATTAAGAGAGTTAATTGTTTAAATCTTGGCTCCTTTGACCTGCATGCTTGGGAAGAGATTCAGTTTTCTGAAGCAGCCCTGGGGAAATCACAGGCTTCTCTGTTGAACTTGGCCTGAATCCCCTTTAGTCCAAGGAGATGAGCTGAGCTGGGAGACAGGAAGCCCAAAAGCATAGATAGTTTTCACTATGTGGGTCACTGACCACAGCTGCTGCAGCACTTTAAGAGACAGGAAAAGCAAGAGGGGAAGCAATTCCATAGGCAGCATGCTTGGTCAGCTCACCTTGCTTTATTGACTTAGGGCCGCCAGGTTAAAAAGGGCGGCCGGCCTGGCAGCTTTTGCAGAAGCAGGGCAACAGAAATCCGGCCACAGCCCAGGGTGAGTGATGCCCATGGTCAGTGTGGAGCAAGCAAAAACCACTGCCTGTAGTTGAGTCAAAACTAATCAAAACTAAACATCAGGTCACAAATGGGAACCAACTTTGTGGTCTGTGCGTGAGGACAGACTTATTTGTTCCCAGAATTTTTCTTGCTCAGTCCCTGGGGGAACAGGGAGGAGGTGGACAATCTATTTAAATCCTATTATTTACGGCATTCTCTGCCTCATTAATAACACTATGCAGTGAGCTCTCCACTGTCATCACTAATGCTATTCAGGCTCATAGACATGTTTGTTAAGGGCATTTAAAAAATAAAACTAGTAACTGCAGACTTAAAAAAATATTCACAACTTAAAAAGTTGAAAGGTATGATTTTATTCAGTGGGATATTTTAGGACTTAAGACATAGAGGCAGCATCTCAAGTAACCCTGAGGGAACTGCTACAAGGAGGAGTCAGGTTATAAAGAACTTTCGCAGCAAAGGGCAAGTAGTCTGACATCAAAAGACTATCGTTAATTAAAGAAAAGCAGATATCCCAAGCTAAGGAATTTAGTGCTTTTCTATGTATGGGGAGATACAAGAGTCTGGGCTCAGGGAAATCATTCCTTTGATATGCACCTCAGCTATCTGGGGCCAGTATCCTGTGTTTCCACATCCTGAGTTTCCTCTGGGCTCACAATAGGGAGTGGCTGCGTCTGATGGTTTCTAGATGGCAGGTATTCTTTCCTTCCTAAGTTCCCTCAGGGCTCACCAGCTCACCATTAGCCATTCTCGGTACTGTAATTGCCGATGACTGTGACATTCTTTGTTTACTAATATGGCAGGAAATATTCCATTTCTTATAACCACTGTTGTGAAGCTACCAGTGTGAAGAATAAATAAATAAAACCAAGTGGAAAACACCAAAAGAGTTTGCAAACCATTTACCTAGAAGCAATCTTGTTTGTCTGGTTGCATGCTTCTTGAGCTAAACCTGTTTCATTAAAATCACTCTTTCTTGAACTTCTTCAGTAAAATGCATGTCAGTGACCAGCCTCTCGCCCAGGGATCTGTCATGGCCCAGCCCTTTCTTCAACCAGACTCACAGCAAACCCAGACCAATGTCCACCTAACTGAGGTGGGAGCTCTGCCACACCTCCGGTATGACCAGTAAAGTGCTGACTTCCGATGCAAGTTGGAAAGCAGTCTGATGGTTTGACAGATGGAGGAGAGCTCTTCTCACTTCTGAGAGGTGACTAAGCTCCCCAGCGTGCTACCAGCTGTGGCCGGGCTGCAGGCCTTACCCCATAGACTTTAATTTAACAGAGAGTTAGTCAAGAAAACCAGCAAGTTGTCAACTGGGCTTCATAGGTTTTGAAGCACTGAGATTGTTCTATTCCCTGGAAAGTGCAGTGTTCTACATGCATCCCTTCAGTCCAGCCCTCCCACAGGAGACAGCACAAACAGGGAATGGGGGACAGATATTTAGAGATGTCTCCCTTTAAGATGAACTTCAGTGGAGTCCCACGTAATTAGCAAGCAGCTGCAGAGGATGTACCATGTTTCAGATGCCAGAGTGGCACTGGCTTTACAGTGATGTGGGGGTCAGATATGCATGGTCCCTGTCTTTGTGCAACAAACACACGATGAATAAATAAATACATGGTCATGGATGCTGATAAACTCTCTGCTCATAGAAAAGGGTATAATGCTGTAAGTCATAAGACCAAACTAACTCCACCTGGGAGAAGGGTAGCTCTCCACGGAAGGTATAGTTACGTTAAAATTGGTTGAGTAATAAACCATAGGGAGCGAGGTAAGGATCATTCCAGGCCAAGTGACTGGAAGTAGGAAAGCCCTGGGAGGGAACAAACTTGATACGTATTGAAACAGACCAGCAGGGCTGGAACATAATGAGCAGGCAGGAGAGAGGCAGGGGCTCTTTGGGAGGATGGAAAAGGGCCAGACTGCCCAGGGCTTGTAGGACTTCGGGTTTCATTTGAGCCACAATGGGAGGCACTGCAGGATTTTAGGAAGAGGAATAACATAAACTGAACTGCATTTTTAAAAGGCCACAGGCTGACTGTGCAGAGGAAGCAAGAAAAGAAGCAAGGAGACAAATACTGAAGTCAGGTAACTATAGCAAATGATGTGGTGAGACAAAAACGAACAGAGAGAGAGAGGTAGATATTTATAAATCAATGTAATTAAAATCAAAAGCTCCCAAGCCAGAAATCCTCTCCACAAAGGCAGTAGAGAAAGAAAACTTCCATTACTGAATGAGCATCAAACCAGAATGCTATGTGCAGTACAGGCCATCTGCACACATTATACGGCTGAGCAGATACGCCCTATTCCATACAAGTTCTCAAGAGAAAGAGTGACTAGTCTCAAGTAAGAAGACTTGACAACTCCATTTGTCACATACAGCTAATCCTAGACTCACCCAGTAACTGAGGTGGCCATTTGTGTTTGCTAGTTGGCGTTATCCCACGCGCCCCACCCCAAAAAAAGAATAAACTTCTCATATCTTTAAGGAGATAGCTTTGCAAGTTGCAGTGAGGTTGGGGGCTTCCCAGGTGGCACAGAGGTAAAGAATCCACCTGCCAAGAGACAAAGTTTAGATCCCTGGGTTGGGAAGATCCCTTGGAGAAGGAAATGGCTACCTACTCCAGTATTCTTGCCTGGAGAATAACATGGACAAAAGAGCCTGGTGGGCGACAGTCCATGGGGTCACAAAGAGTCAGACATGACTGAGTATGCACACACACACACACACACACACACTGCCAAGTCAGATGCCTACCCTCACACAGAGACTGGGAGATAGGGGAGCTATGTCCCTAGATGTTTATATTTGAAAGAGATGGCTCCCAAGTCTCAGAGAAAAGCGTGACTTGTCATAAAGCTATGAAGAGAATATTTAGCTTTTAAAAGATTTATATGTATTTCAAAGAGAGAAATTACAAGTTTTCTAAAGTAAATGCTCTAGGAAAAGAGAGAAAGGAGTCCAGTCTCTTCCTTTATTCTCAACAGAGAGAATTAAACCTTGTATTTTATAATTTGTATTTTCCCTTAACAATAGTAGATAGATAAATTGATAGAATTAAGATTAGTGTAATTGGATTGACGTGAGGATTTGAGAAAAAAGAGAAGGCGCTAAGACGATGATCAGGAGTTTATTTCAACTTACTGAAAACAAAATGTTTCTCTGTTCTAAAAGTCATGGAAGGCTCATCTGCAGCCTGAAGAAGCTGTCCCATTTGAATGTGGTGAAAATTATGTTAAGTGTACACAGGATCTCCAGGGAGCTGATTTCACTAAGTTGTCCCCCAATAACCTCAACAGCAAAACACAACTATGCCTGGCTCAGCAACAACACAGGCAGTCGGCCCCCATAAGGAGCAGGCCCCCTGCATTTGCAGAGATTTGGGCACATTTAGAGGCCTATCCCTGAAGCAGGCAAATGACTTGTTCTGGTTACAAAATAATTTTCTCTCAGTAACAGACATACTCCTGCATCCTAGGCTCCTGCTAGGCTCTGTGATAAGAGCTGTAGAGGACTGGAGGAGAAAGAACAGCCCTGCTCCCCTCTTGCTTTGCTTCTCAATCCTTTCAAATTGCTTCAGCAATGACCCTTCACCCTGTTCAGTCGCTCAGTCATGTCCAACTCTTTGCAGCCCCATGGACTGCAGCACACCAGGCTTCCCTGTCCATCACCAACTCCCAGAACTTGCTCAAACTCATGTCCATTGAGTCGGTGATGCCATCCAGCCATCTCATCCTCTTCCGTCCCCTTCTCCTCCTGCATTCAATCTCTCCCAGCATCAGGGTCTTTTCAGATGAGTGAGTTCTTCACATCAGGTGGCCAAAGTATTGGCGCTTCAGCATCAGTCCTTACAATGAATATTGGAAGTCCTTCACCTTGTTATGTACTGTTAGTTCCCACCTCCAGCGTTTTTTCCCATCTTCCCAAACAGCCTCACTGTGCCCTGCAAGGCACCAGAAGCAGCCCTTCCTCAGAGGTCTCAGTCCCAGGACATGGGGGCCCACTTGTGAGCATCTGAATTCTGACCACCCAACTCCTCCCCTTTGTTTCCCCAGCCCCAGGGGTGGAGCTGCTGGCTTCAGTTATTATCTCTGTTCCCTGTCTTTGCTTTTCCAGCTATCCAACACTTAGCAAATTTCCTACCTTAGTTTGCCCCTGTCAAAATCCCTGCTATGAGTTTTGTTTCCCTGACTGACACAGGACACAAGTGGGGAATCCTGTCAGTCATAGAAGTGATGGAGTGTCCTTCACTCTGCCTTTAAAAGTTTGGCGGTGATGATCTCATCTTGGAAAAACAAGAGAACAGAACAGTGAATTGATTTTAAAATAAGAGGGATTTTCTAAATACTAAAATGTGCGTTTGTTTCTACTGTTGCCTTATTTTGTATTTCCTTAGATTAATTTAAAAGCCATAATCCAAGGAAAATCAAGTTTGCTTCTGAGTCATCTGACCTGGGGAAGGTGAACTAGTGAGAGAGATTCCCAGGTCCCAGAGGCACATCTCCAGGAAAGTGGAACTTGGAGCCAAGGATGTTGTATTCAGAGGAAGCTCTGAATACCAAATCTATCCCTTGACTCACCATAGAAAAATCTACCGAGGCAGAAACTCAGAAACAGACTTACCAGGCTTCAGCAGGAGTTGCCGCCATCCACTCCATCTCTAGCCACAAAGAATCCCCTGTGTGGCACAGGGGTAACCAGAGACAGGAGTTGTAGAAAAAGCCATAATACTCTTTCATGCCCAAAGGGGGGACTCTCTCCAGGAATCCATGCTCATCTGATTGAATCATTTGGGTGAGTGGGAGCAGTTTAAGACAACACGCTCCTCTTTTTTAATAACCCTATTTTTTATTGAGTGTAGTTGATTTACAGTATGTTAGTTTCAGGTGTACGGCAAAGTGGTTCAGTTATATTTTTGTCGTTGTTGTTATTTTGTTGCCAAGTCACGTCTGACTCTTTTGTGATCCCATGGACTGTAGCTCACCAGGCTTCTCTGTCCATTGGCCCAATTCAGCTATATATATATAATATTTGGGCTTCCCAGGTGGTGCTAATGGTAAAGAACCTGCCCGCCAATGAAGGAGACGTAAAAGATGTGGGTTCAGTAGCTGGGTCAGGAAGAACCCTTGGAGGAGGGCAGGGCAAGCCACTCCAGCATTCTTGCCTGGGGAATTCCAAGGACAGATGAGCCTGGTGGGCTACAGTACACGGGATTGCAAAAAGTCAGACACAACTGGAGCAACCTGGCATGCTGGCATATGTAATATTCAGTTATACATTCTTTCTCAGATTCTTTTCCCATATAGGTTATTGCAAAATACTAGATGTATTTCCCTGTGCCATACAGTATAGAAAAAAAAAATTATGATTACCAAAGGAGAAAGGTAGGGGGAGGGATAAGTTAGAAATTTGGGAGAAACATAAATATATTCCTCTTTGAGAGAAAGTCTTACCTTTCCTTGAGTTCAGCCTCAGCTCTAATGACAGTAAATATAATAGTAACAGTACTAGTTAACATTTAGTGGCTGCATATGATGCTCTAAACAGTTCAGAGATTAGCTCATTTAAGCCTTACAATGCAATGAGGCAGCAACTCATTTCACAGATGAGAAAAGTGAGGCATTGAGAGGTGACCTAGTTAGTGTGCAGCGAGGATGTAAGGTCTGGTCTACTGCTGGTAGACCTTGTCTGGGGCTCTTTAGTTTTCCTGCCTCCAGCAGACAGCTTTCCTTCTGCCTGGGAATTTCTCTAGGTGCTGCTCCCCATGTGCCCCATGGGGTTTCTCTGTCTCCCCTAGAAGAATGAAGTCTTTGTGGATAGAAATTGCATCTTGTTCACCACAGTCTCTCCTAAGCCTAGGACAATATCTGGCTCATAATAGACACTCAGTAAATACTTGATGAATGAATAAACTTTTAAATATTGTTACTCCTTAGTTACTTATCTCAGCATTTAAGCACTTTATTAGTCCTCCATGTTATATAACTATGGCTAATACAGACTTCAGAAGAATTACTTAGGACTCTGTGAAACTCAATTTCTCTCTCCCAGAAGGGAAAATGCAGTACAGGAGGCTAAACAAGACTTAAAAATCACACGTAAGATATTATCTTCCATGTTGCATTTAGAGAATTTTCATGTCTCTAGCTTTCTTCCAGTTAGTTTCTCAGTAGAGATAGTGTGACCATATAATATTATGACTGTTCAAAAGGTAGACAATGGGAGAGACAGAGGAGCCACCTTCTTAACTCCTCAGAGTTGGTTATGGGCCAAACAGAGCAATGTTGACTTTTTAAAAAAATGAATAATGTGAGGGCTGTGAGTTAAGTTTTATTGGGGGCAAAATGAGGACTATAGTCTGGGAGACAGCACCTCAGGTAGCTCTAAGAAACTGCTCCAAAAAGGCAGGGCAGGGAGGACAGCATGTACATGGTTTTGATGAAGGGGCAGTATGCAGTCAATCACATTATTTTCTTTTTGCAGAAGGTTTCTGCTAGTCATGAGGAGCAGCTATCACCATGAAAGACTTTAGTGCTTTTCTAGATATCAGAGATATAAGAATTGGGTTCGTAAAATTGGCTCCTGAAAAAATCTATCTGAAGACCTATCCTGCCAGTTTTTCCCACAGCATGAAGTGCTTCCTTTCTTCTCTCCACCCTGATCTTTTAGGGAGTGCTGAAAACCAGCAGCTGCAGTAGCACATGATTTAAGCCTTGTGGTGGTAGATGGCAACTGCCCATGGCAAGTGCCAACTTGTAGTCGCCTGGAGGAAGGCGTGTGGCACAGCGGCTACACCCAGAGCAGGGGTAGCTGACTGCTTAGGCTGAAATCCTGACTCAGTTCCTCCTACCATGCGCATGACCTCAGTTACTAAACTCCCCAGTCTTGGTTTCTCCAGCTCTACAATAATAGTACGCATCTCATAATCTGTTGATTACATGAGTTAACATATGTAAAGCAATTAGAACACAGTGTTTGGCACATAACTAGTGCTTATTTGTTTTACCTAGAAGAGGTAATAGAATAGCTCATTAGTATCTAATCAAGTATCATCGTGGTACTTTGTGGCTAGAGTAGATAGAAATATGTTTTGGAATTTAACCAATTTTTGAGTAATTTAGTAGTTGTGTGATCTCAGACTGGCTTCTTTAGCTCTCTGAGCCTCTGTTTCTTCACCTATGAAATGTATTTTGACAATTAAGCAAAAGCGAGAGTTCTAGAAATAAATATATAAACCAACAAGCCTTGCTTTTAGGAAATGCTGAGTAAGCAGCAGTTATTTTTAGCAAAGATGAATTTATCTGCAATCTTAGAAGAAGTGTGGGCTCTGGAAAATAAGATCAGGTCACTGGACAGAGTGAACTGCCAGGATGATACTCAGAGCATAAGATATGGATTGGGCAGGACAGTCAGCACACAATGGGACGAAAGTCATGAAAAAGGAAGTGCGTGAATGGCAGGGCAGAAACCCTGAAACCAATGTCCCCACCCTCCAGAACACTAGCAGTAAACCAGGGCTAAGGAGGAGGATATTGCAAGGCAGACAGACAGGGAGACAGGAGGGGAAAAGGGACACATGGTCACAGCTGCAGGGGAGAGGAGAAAGGGGAGAAGGAAGGAGAGCTTGATGGCGGCTAATGTGGTGGTGAATTTAGGGAGGACAAGCCCTGGGGAGCAACCTGAGTTTTGCAGCAAGTAGGTCTCAGTGACCTTAGGGTGATCAGCTTCCTTAGGGTGATCAGCTGACCTTAGTCAGCGTCGAGTCAGGACCGGCTACATCATTTTCAGGGCTCAGTGCAAAATGAATATGCGAGCTGGCGAGGGTCAGGGAAGTCCACCTCCCCTTTCCAAGCCACAACAACAGTGGACCAGCTCCTCCGAGAAACTGCAGTCTCAATGGGGGATGCCCTAGGGATCTCCATTGAGGGTCACTAAGAGGCACCCCCGCAGATTCCCCCACCCAACTCCACATGGTGTCGCCAGCACCAGTGGGGAATCAGCTGCTGCTGCCTTACCACCATACCCCCAAGACACCAGGTTCCCCCCGAACAGAGCCCTCCCAGTGCTCTTGCCCACGTGACCACTAGGAGTGGAGGGCAACAGCAAACACATACCCCCCTCTCTCACCAAGCCGTGGTGGCCGCCTGGGGCTGGGAGTGACAGTAATTCCCAGGCAGGGACCTAGAGCCCCTGTTTCCAACCCTTCCTCAGGAGGCGGAACTTCAGGAGGTGACCCAACCTGAGTCGAAGTTCCAAGGCTCCCGAAAGCATCATCCAAGATCTGAAGCATCACCTACTATCTCATTAGACTTCCGCCAAAGCAAGCCTTCAAACACAAAGTTCCAAAGAACTTGAAGACAGCCACTGTGGTCACCAAAGCCCCAGTGCGAGGAGCCCTGTGTGACCTGCCCGGGGTGCAGTGGAGAGGCAGCTGCAAAGCAAAGCAGTCCTCAAGCCAGCCCCCTGGTTGAAGCCAGTTTGCTGGGAAGGAGAAGCCAGGTAGAGCAGTAGATAGAAGGAGGGTCGAAGAATTATTTTTGAATTTGTTTTGTTGCTATTGTTGTTTTAATCCAAGAAAGATAAGAGTAAACTTAAAGGCTTTTATGCAAAAAAAAAAAAAAAAAAAAAAAAAAGCTTACAGAAGAAAAAGAAGGTGAAGGGAGATGGACAAGTGATGACAATGGGGAGGTTCCCAGCTGTGTCCCCTAGGGAAGGGACCCAGAGCCCAGGGAGGGGTCGCTTTAGTTACAGGCTCAGGGACACCTGGTGTAAGTGGCAGTGCAGAAAAGGTCTTGAGAGCCAAGGGGAAGGGAGACAGAGCCTGAATCCACTTCTGGTGAAGACGCTCAACGGTGTCACACTGAAGTACTGGTAGTCCAAAAGTGGTACTTGACAAAAACATCACTGGAGAAAGTGGCCCTTGACATGACTAGCCAACATCATGGCTGGAACCGCAGTCCCATGGGCATTCAGTCTAATTTAATGTGTCAATTAAGAAATATTATGACCACGGCAGTGGATTTTATTTCTGTTGCCATTGCTTTTCTCAATGTTCTATTCATAAAGCAGTTTCAATCTTTTTCCAATAATTTTCCCTGCAACTAACTCCACTGCCTGTCAACTTCTGAAATACAGTTTTTATTTTAATGGAGCAGACACTTTTTCTGCACCCTGATCTTAAATTGAACATTGTTCATTGCTTTGTTTAGAGGCAGGAAATTATAGTGGAGACTGGGTGCACAAGGAAATCAAATGTCAGCTCCTAAATGACCACAGTTTCATTTAAAGGTTACCTCTTGTCTCAGTGGAATAACTGGGCCTTCTTATACAATAGGCCAATCCCCAAACTCCTTTTGTCTGCTCTAACAAATAGCAAACTCTGACAGTGAAGAGTTCTCTTCTGCTGCTCCACGTGCAATCCCAGGAGATACTCATTGATGCTGCTACTCAGGTACCCTGGAAAGAAAGGATACCTGGATGCTCACCATCCTCTTCTTCCTGAAAGTTACTCTCCCTCTCCTTCTACCTTTCCTTTTTTCTCTCCTGTTCTCTCCCTTTGTCTTCCTTGTTTCTTATTTTCTGTCTCTCCCACTCTTTCTCTACCAGAGAACCCAAAATGTATCAGTGTTTTGAGCTGTTCCTTGGTTTGTCATCTGAGATGGCTTAAATTAAAAAAAAGAAAATCTTAAATGACTAGAAATAAAAGTAATTATTTGTATAAGCAAGTAATTACTTAGTAGTAATAATACAAAGATTTGTAAAAGCTACTTTCTTTACCTCAAACTGTGAAAATGTAACAGATTTTTGCCTTTGGCAATGTTTTTCCTTTTTTAAGTTTAGATCCTCCTTCCTTTGAAATGCCTGTTGCATATGTATGTCAGAGTTTGAGACAATTATTTTGAGTCATCTTGCAACCAATAACCCCCAAAATCTATGAGAAAGTTGAGTTGTTTTTCATTCCCAGTCCTAAGGTCGGTATCTACAACCTAAACAAACAAAATTCATTCAGAGTCCCTCTCTTCTTCCTCTAATTTAGTTAACTTTTCAGAGATAAGAAAAAGAACATGTTGCCACTCAGACTTTCATTTCTGAAAAATTCTCAGGTACACATATATATGCAATATTCTGCACACATATTCAGGGTATTCTTTTTCAGTAATGGTTTGATTTGTCTAAGTAGGGAAGACAAAAGTATGGATAAACACAAAAATCGATATTTTTTTCAAGACCTAAGAGTGATACTCACTGAACTGTATATTTACCTATACTTCTGCCTGCCCCACTTAAACAGAAAACCTGAAAAAATAATTACCTGAAAATGTTTGCACAATGTTGCATATATTCATGTATGCACATAAACAATATCACGTGTACATATGTATACATAATACAATATTTTATGAGTATTAAGGTATGTATACAGACATGTATATTATATATATATGCATATATATATGTACATATGGTCTATATATAACAGAATAGAGTTGTGGTTGGTTCTCCACAATAATACTAAAAAAAACGAGTGTATTTAAAGGGAAAATTTAATTAAGTACTACTATTATATTGGAATCTCCTATAAGTTTATGTTGTGTTAACAGTGTGGGAAGTATGTATGAACTTAAATTGTCTTGCAGTTTATGCCAAAAATCACACTGCTGTTTTTGAAAAGCCCACATAAAGCCTGATTTCTCCACACATATTTCACGTAAGAAAGCAGAGAAGAATTTGCCAATTTGCATATTTCCTATGCACGCGCTTAATTTCTTCCCAAGGGCCCAATTCACTAGTCATTTGGTCTCAGCGTCAGGGAATGGACATGGAGAAGCAGAGCTGGAGCAAAACAAGGGCTGCACCTGAGCCGGGAAAATCCTCCTCAACAGATAGCACAGAACTCAAAGACAGAAAAATCCTCAATCAGCCTAGGGAAGTGAGAGTAAAATAAAGGGGCAATGTGGTCAAAAATAGCGTCATTCTTGATAAGTAAATCTTAAGACATTCCCCACGCATTCTTTCTCTTATTTTCCCAGATCTGCTCTATCAAAGCCTAAATAAACTTAACATTATACTTTGGTTTCCTCTTAGACCACTGTTTTTGAAGCTAGGTGAATTTAAATTAACATCAGTTATCCATCCGAGACTGACTCTTATTCAAAGGAAGGGAAAGCAATCAGCAAAAGATTGAAACTGTGTTTGTGTTCTAGCTGAAGTTTCACATCCAAGTAATTGCTCTGTTTCTAATAGCTACAGAAAAGCCCATTATCTTGATTATAGCTGTTAGTAAGTGAAAATATATTTACATTTCACAAATGTTAGGAGTTTCACAAGTCTTAAATTTCAGAGAGTAATATCAAATTATCCATTTATTATTAATAATTAGCACTTTAAAAGTTATTTGTATTTCCTTGCTACTAACAAATATTTTCCTTTAGTCACTACATATATAAGAAAAATTTTAATGTATCTAAATATCTAAATGCATAGTTGTCTCTATATTTTATTTAGAATTTATGACTACAACATATAATCACAAAAATATTCATAGATCCACTGTTTGTCATTGGAGGTTATAGCTTAATATAGAGAGACAACTACATCAAAGAAATAAAAAATACACCAGAAAACAAAAAGTGCTGTGAAGGGGACTTCCCCTGTGGTCCAGTGGCTAAGACTCTGCGCTCCCAACGTAGGAGGCCCAGGTCCCACCCTGGTCAGGGAACTAGATCCCACATGCTGCAACTATGAACTGGTGCTGCTGTTGCTGCTAAGTCGCGTCATTCGTGTCTGACTCTGTGCGACCCCATAGACGGCAGCCCACCAGGCTCCTCCGTCCCTGGGATTCTCCAAGCAAGAACACTGGAGTGGGTTGCCATTTCTTTCTCCAATGCATGAAAGTGAAAAGTGAAAGTGAAGTCGCTCAGTCGTGTCCCACTCCTAGCGACCGCATGAACCGCAGCCTACCAGGCTCCTCAGTTCATGGGATTTCCCAGGCAAGAGTACCGGAGTGGGTCGCCAGTGCCTTCTCCTGAACTAGTGCAGCCAAAAAAAAAAGTGCTATGAAGAAAATTCACATGAAGTGATGTGAGAATGATTGGGTGGCTCTTTTAGCTGTGTGGAAAACAGAACACCATCAGATGTCACTGAGGAATGTTGAGGAAGTGACTAATCAAATGCCAAGACAGATGTCAGAGGCAACTGTAGACGCCCTGTAAAGAACCACGCAAACCAAGACAGCAGGGCCTCCATCATGATTTTATAGATTGGAAAGAATATGGAAGGGAGTAAAGAAGACTGGCAGAGTTAGAGCACCCCACATTAGATTTTTTTTTCACTCTGGAATATATGATTAGTCAGTCAACAGCTCACAAAACTTTATTACTCTTGTCATGGAGGACTCGAGCCTAAGATTCTTTGAGGAAAGAGTTTGTTGTTGCTGCTGTTTATTCGATAAGAACTGTCTGACTCTTTCGTGACCCCATGGACAGTAACCCACCAGGCTCCACTGTTCATGGGATTTCCCAGGCAAGAATATAGGAATGGGCTGCCATTTCCTTCTCCAGCGGATGTTTCTGCCCCAGGGACTGAACTCTGGTCTCCTGCTTTGGCAGGCAGATTCTGTATCACTCAGCCACTAGGGAAGCCCTTACTAAAAGTAGGATAGTATATAACAACTGCAGCTTTACTCTATTTAAAAAGTTGAAAATCCACTATTGCTTTGTAGTCACTTACTATATGTATGCATTCAAGGTATTTGCTGTACACCACAATAAAATCAGCTAATTCTATATTTATGAACCTGCATATTTCTCTGGGTCTTGATTTTTCTTTTCTTTTTTTTCTTAGCAGAAGGTTAGAGAAAACCTCTGAAGACATTTAATATGATATTTGAAAAATCATGCAAATGAAAGCAAAGATCATTAAAGATAATTTAAGAAAAAAGAACAACCAGTTAAAAAAAACTACTTTGATAAATAAGAACAGTTATCAATTAAATGATACCTCCTTTATCTTTGACTGTTGAATGCAACTTTTTAATTGTGTATTTAGAGTTGAAGGGGCATTCTTGGTATGGTTGAAAGCAAGGCATTCTTTTTCTTCTTTTCCATAGTACTTCATACAACATATTCATAAGGAAAATTTTACCTGCTTAACTCTGGGTTTTATAGTAAAACAGATGGTCATACTGCATAATGATCTCCCTCTTTGCTTCTGATTGAGCTAACTTTTCTCAAGTGCCCATGCACAATGAAATGAAATGAAATGAAATATATACATACATATATATATGTATGTATGTATATAATAAGGTTTAAAAATTAGAAGTAGAACTTAAAAAGGATTGCATAATATATGGACATTTTGATTATGTCAATTTCAAGTCAGTTTTATCTTCACAGTCTTCATTTCTACCATCTATTTGTCCTGTCTGGAAAAGAACTACCACCAAAAGTACCCTATCAAAATCTCTTACATCTTTTTAAAAAGATGTAATTTTCCTCAAATTGGGAAACAAAGTAATCTCCATTGAAAATTAACACAAATTAGGGTTTTTTTTTTTTTTAGCAAAACAATAAATACATTCTAATCTGGTCTGAGTGCTCACAGACCACGTTAAAACCAAGAGACTGTTCTGGCTAGGCAAAGATGGATCTGCAAAAGCTGAATTCTAATTATCCAGGTGATTTGGCTGTTTGCCTTGGTCATGCATGCTAAGTCTCTTCAGTCATGCCCAACTCTTTGTATCCCTATGGACCATAGCCTGCCAGGCTCCTCTGTCCATGGAATTTTCCAGGCAAGAATACTGGAATATGTTGCCATGCCCTCCTCCAGGAGATATTCTTGACCCAGGGATTGAAACATCTCTTATGTCTACCTGCATTGGCAGGTGGGTTCCTCACCACTAACACCACCTGGAAAGCCCCATTTGCCTTAGACTGGTTCAAAATGGGGAAAGGAGTATGTCAAGGCTGTATATTGTCATCCTGCTTATTTAAATTAAATGTAGAGTACATCATGCGAAATGCCAGGTTGGATGAAGCACAAGCTGGAATACAGATTGCCAGGAGAAATATCAACAAGCTCAGATATGCAGATCTGTGAAACGTGAAAAGGCTCAGTCATGTTCAACTCTTTGTGACCCCATGGACTATAATCCATGGAGTTTTCTAGGCCAGAATACTGGAGTGCTTATCCTTTCCCTTCTCCAGCGGATCTTCCCGACCTAGGAATCGAACTGGGGTCTCCTGCACATGCAGATGATACCACCCTTATGGCAGAAAGCAAAGGGGGACTAAAGAACCTCTTGACAAAGGTGAAAAAAGAGTAAAAATGCTGGCTTAAAACTCAACATTCAAAAACTAAGATCATAGCATCTGGTCCCATCACTTCATGGCAAATAGATATGGAAACAATGGTAACAGTGACATACTTCATTTTCTTGGGCTCCAACATCACTGTGGACAGTGACTGCAGCCATAAAATTAAAAAATGCTAGCTCCTTGGAAGAAAAGTTATGACGAACCTGAACAGCTTATTAAAAAGCAGAGATGTTATTTTGCTGACAAAGTGCCATATAGTCAAAGCTATCGTTTTTCCAGTAGTCATGTACAGCTGTGCGAGTTGTACCATAAAGAAGGCTGAGTGCCAAAGAACTGATGTTTCCAAACTGTGGTGTTGGAGAAGACTCTTGAGAGTCCCTTGGACAGAAAGGAGATCAAACCAGACATTCCTAAAGGAAATCAACTCTGAATATTCATTGGAAGGACTGTTGCTGAAGCTGAAGCTCCAATACTTTGGCAACCTGATATGAAGAGCCAACTCACTGGAAAAGACCCTGATGCTGAGAAAGATCAAAGGCAGGAGGAGAAGGGGATGACAGAGAATGAGATGTTTGGATGGCACCATCGGCTCAATGGACATGAGTCTGAGCAAGCTCCGGGAAATGGTGAAGAACAGGGAAGCCTGTGTGCTGCAGTCCATGAGGTCCAAATAGTCGGACAGGAATGAGCAACTGAACAAGAGTCATAATGTGGAACATTTTGTCTATGAAGCCCTTAGTTTAAAGGACACTTATTTACATATTTGAAAATCATGGCCAGCTCATAGAAAATCTGCCAAACTTTGTTAAACCAAAAATGTTTGCATATTGACTCAATATTTGGAAGTCATTCTTCATCTAAGATTCTGGTTATTATTTGTAGAGTAATCAATTTGGAATCAGGCTTCCCAGGTGACTCAGTGATAAAGAATTCACCTGCCAAGCAAAACTTCTAGAGTTTTGTTGTGTAAAGCAGTTAAGCTACTCAGAAAGAGTGTGATGCTCTAGAGACTTGACTTTAAGTGTTTTGAGGTGGGTGCAGCACAGGATTAATCTTTTTCCCACTGCTTAGGCAATGTTTTTCTGAATATTCCACCATCCGCCCCATGAATTATGGGTGTTTCCACTCTGGCAGATGGGAACACAGACTCTTCCCAGGCTTCTGTGAGCTGTGCACTGCTCCTTTTGGGTGGCTCTATCCACAGCCTTTGAGAGTCTCCTCACGTGCAGAAGACTTGCTGGACGCACCAGTGGACCGGGGGAGCACTCTATCCACAATGCTCTCTACTCGCTAGGGTGTTGATGTGAGAATCTAATTACGCTGGACATCCCTTGACTTCCAGCTTTGTGTCCTCAACTCAGAAAGATGGCTGGGCTCCACCTGGTTTCTCCCACTCTGCACAGTAGCCTGGAACACTATGAAGGCAGGAGGCTGGAGAGATTGTAGGGAGTACTGTTTCCCTTCTTTCAGGGACCACTGCCCTTCCTTGCCTGAAAACCAGTGTTTTGGAAATTGTTTTATATTTATATAATATTTCATAATATTTACATATCATATTTATATAAACATATAAATTTTATAAATTATATGTAATGTATATTACAGTTGATATTTATAATATAATGTCTATATTTTGTATAAATATATACATTTATAATATTAATATAAATATGTAATATGAATAAATTTATAGATTCTAATTTTAAATATACTTATACAAACATAAATTTATACAAATAGCTTATATAAATTTATAGTATTCATATTATACATAAATATATAATTATACAAATGCATACTTTTTATATTTTGTTAATATTAATACTTGTATTTATATATAATATTTATAATATTTTAAATGTATATATTTATTTTACCTAGCTTTTTAGTTCTTTTCAGTACTTTTATTTCTTTAAAATGATTCTTGTTAAATAAATAAATAAAAATAAAATGATTCTTGTTTCTTCATCTTGGCTAGCTAAGTACAGAAGTTGTGATTTTTTTTAATATTCTACTTCAGTAAGGTGGAAGGGGACAATATCAGGCTTTCACTTGGTCTTAGTTAACATAATGGCTTTGGCTTTGACCCCCGGGCGGACTGCCAATATGTCAACCCCAGTTGTGCATCCAGATGTGGGAGATTAACCACAGAGTGAGGCCACAGACCCAGCGGAGCCCCTGCAAACTGGATGTTGCCAAGGACTCTATGGACCTAGCCCTCCATTTGTCATCTGTCCACTGGAAGAGCCAAGATGACATTTCAGGTTTCCTGACTTCAAAAGCCCTAGAGATCTCTGAGTATTATCCTTTCCTCACTGCCTAGTCAACCAAGTGAAAACCTGTGAACCTCTTGGGAAGAACTGGGAGAATCATTATAGCACATACTTGCCAAGGTATTGTAGGATTCTACGTCCTGTCAACTGGACCACATCCACAGTTAATAGGTCCTGGGTCTAAATATTGCTTCTTGTCTGGAAACATGGTAAGATCATGTAATATTATTGAGTTGATCATTCTCAGCTTCCTGAGAGTACATTTCAGTTCAGTCACTCAGTTGTGTCTGACTCTTTGCCACCCCATGGACGGCAGCATACCAGGCTTCCCTGTCAATCACTAACTCCCAGAGCTTGCTCAAACTTATGTCCATCAGGTCGGTGATGCCATCCAACCATCTCATCCTCTGTAGTCCCTTTCTCCTCCTGCCTTCAATCTTACCCAGCAACAAGGTCTTTACAAATGAGTCAGTTCTGCACATCAGGTGGCCAAAGTATTGGAGTTTCAGTTTCAGCTTCAGTCCTTCCTATGAATATTCAGGACTGATTTCCTTAAGGATTGACAGGTTTGATCTCCTAGTAGTCCAAGGGCTCTCAAGAGTCTTCCTCAACACCACAGTTCAAAAGTATCAGTTCTTCAGTGCTCAGCTTTCTTTATAGTACAACTCTCACATCCATACATGACTACTGGAAAAACAATAGCTTTGACTAGATGGATCTTTGTTGGCAAAGTAATGTCTCTGCTTTTTAACATGCTATGTAGGGTGGTCATAGCTTTTCTTCCAAAGAGCAAGAGTCTTTTAATTTCATGGCTGCAGTTACCATCTATAGGATTTTGGAGTCCAAGAAAATAAAGTCTCTCACTGTTTCCATTGTCTCTCCATCTGTTTGCCATGCAGTGATGGGACCATGATGCCATAATCTTAGTTTTTTGAATGTTGATTTTTAAGCCAGGCTTTTCACTCTCCTCTTTCACTTTCATCAAGAGGCTCTTTAGTTCCTTTTCACTTTCTGCCATAAGGAGTAGCCCTCATAGCCAACAAAAGAGTCTGAAATGCTGTACTTGGGTTCAATCTCAAAAATGACAGAATGATCTCTGCTCATTTCCAAGGCAAACCATTCAATATCACAGTAATGCTAGTCTATGCCCCGAACAGTAATGTTGAAGAAACTGAAGTTAAACAGTTCTATGAAGACCTACAAGACCTTCTAGAACTAACACCCAAAAAAGATATCCTTTTCATCTTAGGGGACTGGAATGCAAAAGTAGAAAGACAACAGATACCTAGAGTAATAGGCAAATTTAGCCTTGGAGTACAAAATGAAGCAGGGCAACAGCTAACAGAGTTTTGCCAAGAGAACGCACTGGTCATAGCAAACACCCTCTTCCAAAAACACAAGAGAAGACTCTATACATGGACATCACCAGATGGTCAACAACAAAATCTGATTGATTATATTCTTTGCAGCCAAAGATAGAGAAGCTCTACACAGTCAGCAAAAACAAGACCAGGAGCTGACTGTGGCTCAGATCATGAACTCCTTAATGCCAAATTCAGAATTAAATTGAAGAAAGTAGGGGAAACCACTAGACCATTCAGGTATGATCTAAATCAAATCCCTTATGATTATGCAGTGGAAGTGACAAATAGATTCAAGGGATGAAATCTAACAGACAGAGTGCCTGAAGAACTGTGGATGGAGGTTCCTACATTGTACAGGAGGCAGTGATCAAGATCATCCCCAAGAAAAAGAAATGCAAAAAGGCAAAATGGTTGTCTGAGGAGGCCTTACAAATTGGTGAGAAAAGAAGAGAAGCTAAAGACAAAAGAGAAAAGGAAAGATATACCCATTTAAATGCAGAATTCCAAAGAATAGCTAGGTGAGATAAGGAAGCCTTCCTCAGTGATCAGTGCAAAGAAACAGAGGAAAACAACAGAATGGGAAAGACTAGAGATCTCGTCAAGAAACTTAGAGATACCAAGGGAACATTTCATGCTAAGATGGACACAATAAAGGACAGAAATGGTATGGACCTAACAAAAGCAGAAGATATTAAAAAGAGATGGCAACAATACACAGAAGAACTATGCAAAAAAGATCTTAATGACCCAGATAACCATGATGGTGTGATCACTCACCTAGAGCCAGACATCCTGGAATGCAAAGTCAAGTGGGCCTTAGGAAGCATCACTCTGAACAAAGCTAGTGGAGGTGATGGAATTCCAGTTGAGTTATTTCAAATCCTAAAAGATAATGCTGTGAATGTGCTGCACTCAATAAGCCAGCAAATTTGGAAAACTCAGCAGTGGCCACAGGACTGGAAAAGATCAGTTTTCATTCCAATCCCAAAGAAGGGCAATGCCAAAGAATGCTCAAACTACTGCACAGTTGCACTCATCTCACATGCGAGCAAAGTAATGCTCAAAATTCTCCAAGCCAGGCTTCAACAGTACAGAACCATGAACTTCCAGATGTTCAAGCTGGATTTAAAAAGCAGAGGAACCAGAGTTCAGAATGAAAAACATCTGTTGGATCATCACAAAAGCAAGTGAGTTTCAGAAAAACATCTACTTCTGCTTTATTGATCTACCATGGAAGCCTGAACTAAAATACTAATTTAAGTATCAGGTGCTGCTTACAGATTGAGGTAAGTATAGTAGAGGGGCCAGGAAGCTGTTAATGTTGATATTCCTGTTTTACAATAGGGATTGGGATTTCATTCCTTACACTCAGTGAGAGAAGAAAGTCGTTTCAAAGCTGCATCAGTCACATTGAGGAAAAGCTAGTGTTCATTCAGACTGAGAAGATGAATCAAGAAAAAAGAATGATAAATGTTGCTCTATTAGGATTCTCTTTAAGATCCATTTCTTCTTCATAAGTGATTCATTGTTTTATCTCCTGATTCTTAGGTCATCTCCAAAGCATTTGAAGAACTTTTACTCAGTGATGAAAGGAAATAATGCCTGAAATTTCTTCTCTTAAATCATTGTTGACACTTGAAATTGTACTGAAGCCATTCTCTGTAGCCTCCATGCTTTAAGAAGGAGCAACTGCAGAGATACAGTGAGCTCCTAATGACATCACAAGAGGCAATTTAACTTTCATGTGCCTCTGTTCCCCATTCCCTTTCTGCATATTGATAAAAAAAAACAGATTCTACTTAACGACTGTTTTGATACTCAACAGAGAAGGCATCTTAGAGACTATCTAACTTTTCTATTTTGCAGATAACTTTTTAGGGCTTTCCAGGTGGTGCTAGTGGCAAAGAACCCATCTGCCAGTGCAGAAGACTTAAGAGACATGGGTTCAGGAAGGCTCCCTGGAGGAGGGCTTGGCAACCCACCACAGTATTCTTGCCTGGAGAATCTCATAGACAGAGGAGTCTGATGGGCTACATACAGCCCATGGGGTCGCACAAGAGTTGGACACAACTTAGTGACTAGACAACAACAACAGCAAATGTAAGTTCATGAAAAATGGACTTTTACAGTTAAGTAATGTAAGTTCACTTCATACAAGGAATTGCCCAAAACCACAGACTCAGTCAGTGACACAGTGAGTATGATGCTAATCATAGAGTCACACTCAATTCAAGATACTGTCTTGGGACTTCCCTGGTTGTCCAGTGATTAATAATCCACCTTGCAATGGAGGGGACATAGGTTCAATCCCTGGTGGGGGAATGAACATCCCAAATGGCTTGGAGCAACTATGCCTGTGCTCTGGGACTACTGAGCCCACCGGTCACAACTAAAGGGTCCTTGCAACACAACAGAAGATCCTGCATGATGCAATAAGATCTCATTTGTTGCAACTAAGACCAGACACAACTAAATAAATAAATAAATACTTTTTTTTTAAAGACACTTGTTTATCTCTATAGTTAAGTTTCTGTAGTTTAAGCAATTTACTGCATATTAATAGCTGCAAATCAATACTGAAAACAGAGGCATATTTCAATACAGCAGTGAGGCAAGTAAATTCTTTCAGTCAAGGTAATGACTTTTGCTTTCACTGAAGAATGATGGGACTTGCAGATTAGAAAGTAGAAGAGTTGTTCAAAAATATGTTTATCAAATTAATCCAGTGTGTATATAACACAATAGCTTTGGTGATGGTATATTTTTAGCCTGATTGGCAATTATCTAGAGTGGCTTTGTTGTACCTCTATTTCCAAAGGCCTCATTTAAAAAAATATATATGTTTATGAGACAACTCATTTTTTTCTACTGAAAAAATATTTAGTGAAAACTACTGATTCCATGGATTTGACTGAATGCCTATGTCCTGATTACCAACTCATCAAATGTCAACGTTTTTAGTCACAAACTTCTTCAGGTTTCAAAAAGATTTGACAGCTCACTGAAATTTTTATCACACTTTATAATAAATGTTATGACAATCCACTGGATGCATTACAGAATAACCACTGACTATATGATAGGCACAAACTTGAGTAAGAGCTATAGATTTGTGAAAGATTTGGTATGACTCATTTAAAGAGGTGCTATTAATAACATTCTTGCCATGAGGAAGCTGGATTTCAGAGATTATCATATGACTTCCCAGGGGCCTTGCTAGTTCATCTGCCACGTAGAAGCAGCTCCTACAGCACATTTTAAACCTTTCTTCTCTTCATATGTCATTGCTTCTAGTTTCATAAATCGTGAAGCTCATTACAAACATTCCTTCCTAGATTTCAAGGTAAAGACAAGTATAGGAATCTGGAAGGATTAATTTTTTTTTTTTTTTTCCAAAATGGTAAATTCCTATTTTGTTTTGATTTTTAATAATTCCAAAAAGAATGCATAAACCTCTCTTATTTGAGGTCCCACTCTTATAGAATTTACCTATCTTCAGCCTATTTGCAAGGAGAACTTTAAGGACAAGTTATGCCTCAGTGTGTATGTCGCTTAGTCGCTCAGTCTTGTCTGACTCTGCAGCCCTATGGACTGTAGACTGCTAGGCTCCTCTGCCCACAGAATTTTCCAGACAAGAATACTGGAGTGACATGCCATTTCCTGCTCCAGGGAATCTTCCCAACCCAAGGATCAAACCTATGTCTCTTGTGTCTCCTGCATTGGCAGGCAGATTCTTTATCACTAGCACCACCTGGGTAGTCCCTAAGTTATGTCTCAGAGTTGTCCCCAGATAAGCAAGGTATCCAGAGTAAAATGGGAGCTCTAATAATCACATAGAATTCAGGATAATGAGTCACAGCCTTCACCCAGACGTATATCCTTCAGAATCCCAGATGGGCTGTCTGCCCATGCTGTTTCAGATATATGAGCCCTGTCAATTAGAAGCCCTGGAAACTGGCGTGATTTCAAGTCATCCATCAGGCATTCAGGTGGACTTCTGCACAAATGATCCATTTTTGCTTAGAAGTGAGTAGTTCTGGAACAACCCTAAAACCAGTGGCACCCTCCTATCTAAAGAGGGAGTTCAAGTCCCCCTCTTCCTCCATTACTTAGTGTCCAGGTTGTTCTCAGTGCGAGAGGAAAGGTTTTGCAGATGCTAAATTTCTTGTGTTCAGCCTGCATTTGAGAGGTTCTTTTCATGACCCTTCCTTCAGGATTGCTTCAGTTCAATTCAATTCAGTCACTCAGTCATGTTCAACTCTTCGAGACCCAATGGACCACAGCAGACCAAGCCTCACTGTCCCTCACCAACTCCCAGAGTTTACTCAAACTCATCTCGATTGAGTCGGTGATGCCATTTAGGATTGCTTAGTGCTCTTATTTTCTAGGTTCTCTTCTATGCATCTGGGGCAGTAAGATGAGTTAGAACTTCTATAACTTGTCAGGACCAAGAGTCTACTTTTAAAGGCTAAAGAGGGATCCAGATGAGAAAAGAGGCCAGGAGGTGAATGCTTTAGCCAATTACCCTAAACTTCATGGCACAATATTCAGGAATGATATTAAGAAAAGACACTGAGGGTGAATTACTCTTCCAAGAAATTGTCAGGGAAGCCAGAGCAGGAGATGAGACAGGTAAATTAAAATGTAGAGGTTTAAGTTCTCAAATGAGTTAAGTTACTGATAGAGAGGCATTAGTAAGAAAGAGGCTTGGAAGATGGAGAATCAGAAGGGAGCAATTCATAAATTTCTAGAGCAGTCTGTGAAGGAATAAACTGAAGACAGAGATAAAATCAACCTTGGAACTTCCCTGGCGATCCAGTGGTTAGGACTTCATAAACCCACTGCAGCAGGCATAGGTTCAATACCTGATCAGAGAACTAGGATCGTGCATGCTACATAGAGTGGCAAAAAAAAAAAAAATTAAACTAAAATTGATGCAAAAAAGTCTATGCTGAATGAAATAATCAAACTTTAAAAAAAAAGAAATTAAACTTAAGATGGAAGAAACTTCCTCTGACACTGGGATATAACAAAATATGTAAAGAAATAGAAAAGTTGTGAGGCAGAGATAAGGGAAGTATATACAAATTTCTCAGTAAGATAAGAATTGAGTTTATCTGCTGAACTTAAGATAGACCAGAAGATATAGAAGATGTACAAATTATGGAAAAGTTTAGGTGCATTTACCCTAAGGGAGGTCATGGGGCAGTCAAGGGGCTGAATAAACATTTTACTAGACAATAGCAAGAACCTAGATAAGAAGAAAGAGCTTGAATTTTTAAAGTATTTATTCAACAGAATTTTCTGACAAGTATTGACTCGTCGAGAAGGGGAAACTGAGGAAATGACTGGTTGCCTAGATCCAGAGAGTGACCAGAGTAAATGGGGGATAAAGGTCAGGGTGGGTAGAGAACTCATAGGCACCACCTAGCGCACAGCTGCACTGGATGGCTACTGACTCAATGCTGATGGAGACAGAATGGGAAAGGGATAATAAAGAAAGGGAGGGATCAAGTTGCTGAATGACGTACTAAAGGTTATGAGCAAGAGAAACAAGGGGCTAGGAGAAGCGGTAGTCAGGGAAGTTTGTATTACATGAGTACAGTTTGCTGACTAGCAGTGTCAGTTCAGTTCAGTCACTCAGTCATGTCCGACTCTTTTCGACCCCATGGACTGCAGCACACCAGGCTTTCCTGTTCATCAGCAACCTCACCCTGAGCTCAGCTCACCTTCCTCCATCAAGACCCTCTGGATGCTCATCCAGCCATCTCAGTCCTGTCGATTGCCATCTAGCTCTCCTTCCCTGTTCCCCTTCTCCTCCTGCCCTCAATCTTTCCCAGCATCAGATCTTTTCTAATAAGTCAGTTCTTCGCATCAGGTGGCCAAAGCATTGGAGCTTTAGCACCAGTATAGACTAGCAGTGTAGACATGTTCTGAAGCCAGGGGCTAAATTCTAGTTCCACCTCACTAATTGTGGGACTGGGGGAAATGGGATTGTTTTTAGTTAATATGTATAAGGTACTTAACATCTTCCCAGATGGTGCAGTGGTAAAGAATTTGCCTGCCAAAGCAGAAGAGGAAAAGAGACAAAGGTTTGATCCCTGGGTTGGGAAGTTCCCTTGGAGTAGGAAATGGCAACCTACTCCAGAACTCTTGCCTGGAAAATCCCATGGACAGAGGAGCCTGGCGGTCTACAGTCTATGAGGTTGCAAAGAGTCAGACACAACTGAGTGCGGAAACATACACATAAGGTATTTAGATCAGAGTCTGACATAGTATACACTCAATAAACGTTAGCTATGTAACGACATTCTAGAGTTTCCCATTGTAGAGGCAGCATAACCCCAAATGGTGAGACATAACTCAAAATATCAATAACCTCAGATATGCAGATGACACCACCCTTATGGCAGAAAGTGAAGAAGAACTAAAGAGCCTCTTGATGAAAGTGAAAGAGGAGAGTGAAAAAGTTGGCTTAAAGCTCAACATTCAGAAAACTAAGATCACGGCATCCGGTCCCATCACTTGTTCTAGGGAAACAGTGGAAACAGTGTCAGACTTTATTTTTCTGGGCTCCAAAATCACTGCAGATGGTGCTTGCAGCCATGAAATTAAAAGATAGTTACTTCTTGGAAGGAAAGTTACAACCAACTTAGACAGCATATTAAAAAGCAGAGACATTACTCTGTCAACAAAGGTCCATCTAGTCAAGGATATGGTTTTTCCAGTGGTCATGTATGGATGTGAGAGTTGAACTATAAAGAAATCTGAGCACCGATGAATTGATGCTTTTGAACTGTGGTGTTGGAGAAGACTCTTGAGAGTCCCTTGGACTGCCAGGAGATCCAACTAGTCCATCGTAAAGGAGATCACTCCTGGGTGTTCATTGGAAGGACTGATGTTGAAGCTGAAACTCCAATACTTTGGCCACCTGATGCAAAAACCTGACTCATCTGAAAAGACCCTGATGCTGGGAAAGATTGAGGGCAGGAGGAGAAGGGGACGACAGAGGATGAGATGGTTGGATGGCATCATCAACTCAATGGACATGGGTTTGGGTAGACTCCGGGAGTTGGTGATGGACAGGGAGACCTGGTGTACTGTGGTTCATGGGGTCGCAGAGTCAGACATGACTGAGTGACTGAACTGAACTGAACTCAAAATGATGAAGTATAACTTCAAAGAATGCGTGGTTTTGCTGATGAACAGGCATCACTGAGAATAGACGATTTTGTGTCACCAGGGAGCTGAAGTTTAGTGAAGATAAAATTCGATGGATTCAAGGAAATAATTTATATTCCATCTCCTGAAAAATCTAATGTCAGTGACTAGTGATGACAGAAAGAGAATTCATTAAATTACTTCTTTCCCAGATTATTTTTGCATTTGGGCTTCCCAGGTGGCTCAGTGATAAAGTATCTGCCAGCAGTGCTGGAGACACAGAAGATGTGAGTTCAATCCCTGGGTTGGGAAGATACACTGGAAAAGGAAATGAATGGCAACCCACTCCAGTATTCTTGCTTGAAGAATTCCATGAACAGAGGAGCCTGGTGAGCTATAGTTTATGGGGTCTCAAAGAGTCAGACACGACTATAAATGCACCCATACCACTTCAAAACTGCAGCATTAAACATGTCCACCTGACAACAGATGTGTGCATTTAGTTCAAAATGGTAAAGTGCACATTTCAGCAGTGTCCTGCATCAGTGCTGAGTGCCCTTTTCTGTGCACTGCCCTGCCAGGGTTCATAAAAATCTCTGAGCAAGTCCACTTGCAGGCCCATGAAGCTCTCTCATTTAAACTGAAACTGAGTTTGATGTGCTTCTTAATAAAACGTTATGGGAATTCAATTCTAATTATGGGTTAAGACACACCTTGGACATATCTCACAAAATTAGAATGGAATTGATACACTAATTGGACTCGGCAAGTCAGTGTAGCAACATGTATACCTAGTGGCATACTAAATATCACCTTAAGGGCAGGATGACAAGAGAGTCTCTTCTGATTGGAATGACCTAAGGTTCCAATATGATTATATCCAGTTGATTAATTATGCCATGTCCCTTTTCTTTCATTTATTCAACAAGTGGTTCTGCATATCTATCCTGTGTAAAGTGAAAGTGAAAGCCACTCAGTCGTGTCTGACTCTTTGCCACCCCATGGACTATACAGTCTGTGGAATTCTCCAGGCCAGAATACTGGACTGGGTAGCCTTTCCCATTTCCAGGGGATCTTCCCAACCCAGGGATTGAATCCAGGTCTCCCACATTACAGGTGGATTCTTTACCAGCTGAGCCACAAGGGAAGTCCAAGAATACTGGAGTGGGCAGTCTATCTCTTCTCCAGTGGATCTTCCTGAATCAGGAATCGAACTGGGGTCTCCTGTATTGCAGACAGATTCTTTACCAACTGAGCTATCAGGGAAGCCCAGATACACACTTATCATTTGTAAGGCATATGGTAATTGCTACCAAGAATCACTGATATAAAATGGGTTAAATCTTCCTACCTTGGAACATACATCTGTGGTGGAGACAGGCAAATATATACATTAATACTAGAATAGAGGGCAGAATGTATAAGTGGAAGTATTGAAGAATCAGCTGATTCCAGCAAGGAGAGCTCTTAGAGGTGACATAAACACACACATTCATGAAGTAGATACTCGAGGTTAATGACAAATATGAGGACAAAAGATGTGGGGGGTGTGATTTGGGGAACACTTGAGACAGGCAGCATGTGTCTTTACAAATTCTTAGCTCATTCAACAAAACTTTTTGTCAACCAGCATTGTGTTAAATTTTAACATGTTTCTTGAAAAGCAGCACCAAAGCAAAAATAAATAAATAAAAGCAGTACCATCTCTGGCCCCACCTTTATTAGAAACAAGTTTATAGGCAGGAACTGGCACCTTTCTTCATAAATTGATTTGACTTTTTGATATCATATTTATTTTAATCAAGCATCAGAATGATCCCTCATTTTAATCATCAGCCTTAGCATTTTTAGAAATTTTACTGATTATATCCAATATAGAATGTAAACACTTTTTATTGTATATATCAAATTTGATTGAGCATCAAAGATTTGTTTGTATGTTTTTTGTGGCTAAGTTTGATTCTAGCTGCCAAGTTTTACTTCTCAACTTTTAAAAAGTTAATGTGTACTTTGTTGCTTTAATTATAGGAAAATAAATTGTTTTAATTTTGAAAAGAACTGATTTTTTGTTCCTTGTTAATAAATAGTTTGGGGACAATTCTATTTCTATATTCCTTAGGCCATGCCCTCATTTTTCTTGTCATAGGTTTGTTCAGTCTATCCCAGTGTGCGTGAGTGCATGCTATGTCGCTTTGGTTGTGTCTCAGCAACTCTACAGACTTCAACCCTGCAAACTCCTCTGCCCATGAGATTCTCCAGACTAGAATACTGAAGTGGGTTGCCATGCCCTCCTCCAGGAGATATTCCCAACCCAGGGATCAAACCTGTGTCTCTTATGTCTCCTGCATTTGCAGGTGGGTTTTTTACCACTAGCACCACTTGGGAAGCCTGTATCCCAGTGTAGGGAGTTCTGAGTGCTTACAGAAGTTGTATACCTTTCTTGCAGAACAAAAGCAACACTAATTCAAAGCAACACTCGTTCTACTGTGCATAACATTCTCCTTCCCTTTTCAGAGACTCTACATTTCCATGACCCCTTTCAGATACGTTCAGTCCAGTTCAGTCGCTCAGTCGTGTCCGACTCTCTGCGACCCCATGAACTGCAGCACGCCAGGCCTCCCTGTCCATCACTAACTCCCGGAGTCCATCCAAACCCATGTCCATTGAGTCAGTGACGCCATCCAACCATCTTATCCTCTGTCATCCCCTTCTCCTCCTGCCCTCAATCTTTCCCAACATCAGGGTCTTTTCTAATGAGTCAGCTCTTTGCAACAGGTGGCCAAAGTATTGGAGTTTCAGCTTCAACATCAGTCCTTCCAATGAACACCCAGGAGTGATCTCCTTTACGATGGACTAGTTGGATCTCCTGGCAGTCCAAGGGACTCTCAAGAGTCTTCTCCAACACCACAGTTCAAAAGCATCAATTCTTTAGCACTCAGCTTTCTTTATAGTTCAACTCTCACATCCATACATGACCACTGGAAAAACCATATCCTTGACTAGAGAGACCTTTGTTGACAGAGTAATGTCTCTGCATTTTTAATATGCTGTCTAGGTTGGTCATAACTTTCCTTCCAAGGAGTAAGCATCTTTTAATTTCATGGCTGCAATCACCATCTGCAGTGATTTTGGAGCCCAGAAAAATAAAGTCAGCCACTGTTTCCACTATTTCCCAATTATTTGCCATGAAGTGATGGGACCGGATGCCATGATCTTAGTTTTCTGAATGTTGAGCTTTAAGCCAACTTTTTCACTGTCCTCTTTCACTTTCAAGAGGCTCTTTAGTTCTTCTTCACTTTCTGTCATAAGGGTGGTGTCATCTGCATATCTGAGGTTATTGATATTTCTCCCAGCAATCTTGATTCCAGCTTGTGCTTCCTCCAGCCCAGCGTTTCTCATGATGTATTCTGCATATAAGTTTAATAGGCGGGTGACAATATACAGCCTTGAAGTACTCCTTTTCATATTTGGAACCAATCTGTTGTTCCATGTCCAGTTCTAACTGTTGCTTCCTGACCTGCATACAGGTTTCTCAAGAGGCAGGTCAGGAGGTCTGGTATTCCCAACTCTTTCAGAATTTTTCACACTTTATTGTGATCCACACAGTCAAAGCTTTGGCATAGTCAATAAAGGAGAAATAGATGTTTTTTTGGAACTCTCTTGCTTTTCCGATGATCCAGTGGATATTGGCAATTTGATCTCTGGTTCCTCTGCCTTTTCTAAAACCACCTTGAACATCTGGAAGTTCAAGGTTCACATATTGCTGAAGCCTGGTTTGGAGAATTTTAAGCATTACTTTACTAGTGTGTAAGATGAGTGCAACTATGCGGTAGTTTGAGGGTTCTCTGGCATTGCCTTTCTTTGGGGTTGGAATGAAAACTGACCTTTTCCAGTTCCAGATATGGGACAAGTACAGATTCACTCTTCACTGATTATAAAATACCACAGTCTTCCATGTCAAAAATTCTATCATTCCCAGAAGAAACCCTTATCTAGAATTCTTTGTATTGCAAAATCTAATCTGATTTCATTACCCAGCAAAGTTACTGCAGATTTCAACCTGATGTCACCCTTTGGTGTTACCTGTAAAATCTGCCCTTTAACAGCATAGTCACTTCTTACTAATAGATTCTGACAGACAACTGGCACCCTGACTCTCACTCCTGTACCTGCTTCTGGCTCTGCTTAGCTGTATCAAAAATTATTGAGCTTTCTTCTTTGGGCTTAAAAACAAAAATAAAAAATCAAGTATACACTCCTACTTAATCCAATGACCAAAAAAATGCTCCCAAAAGAAAAAGAGAGTAGAGAGAAATTTCCAAATTCACTGGAATTGGAATTACAGAGTGTCCTGAGCATTAATGAAGCTCTCGGAGTAAATCATTAGGAACTTTGGTTATGTTATAATCGCTTTTTCTAATAAAATATGCAAGAGGCAAATAGATTGCTTACTATATTTATTTGTATGTTTATAAACAATCATGTCAGGGAAATGGTTAGTATATGGCTCTTCCACCTGAAAGCTAGCATGAACATCACACTTTATATACATGTAAAATTCCTCTATATATTTATAAATTTAATATTTACTTATATCCTTATAAGTAAATAATTTATAATTTCCTTTTCACCACTTCCATTTAATCAACTGCCCTCCAAGTATGCCAGCACAGAGAAAAATCAAATCCCAGAGATGAATACAATCAGTCTAAAATGATATAAGCTTTCTTTTTTCCTTCTCACGCAATCTCTAGCTTACTCTCCTGCTATGTTTTACACACTGGATACCATGGGAATAAAATCAACCATTAGAAATAAGACCATGCAGTCAGCAAGTACGGAACATTGAACAAAACACTTAAGATTATGATTGCTAGGACTGGGTCAAAAATATTCTTCCCTTGCGGCTTCACCATCTCCTTACATTTCTATAGTATCATTTAAAGTTCATGTGCCCAGATTTTCATCTAAACTCAACAGCTCAAACATGAATGGCAAAATAAAACCACCACAGTCTTTTGAATCACAAGCAGATCTGTTTCTCTTAATGCCAAAGATCATAGCATAGAAATAGCTTCTCCTCACAGGGTTAGCATATATCTGAAAATAGAACATTGCACCCAGAGGTTTACAGAAGTTATCTACCACTTCTCAGTTTCTGCTCTCAATGAACCTTCTCCATCACATGCACTGTCCCCCATCATCCTGTCTGCACCCCTTATATTGGCCAGTGCCATCACCAACCTCCTGAAGACAGGCTCCAACCGCACCAAAGGAGTTCCTGGGTCCTTTCTCTGTCAATCTCTGTCTGCTGAAGACCATGCTCCAACATCACCCTCATCTGAACTACAGTTCAGTTTTGCAGTTAGTCTTTTTCTTTTCCCCACATGGCACGTAGAATCATAGTTCCCTAACCAGGGACTGAACTCATGCCACTTGCATTGGAAGTGTACAGTCTTTACCACTGGACCACCAGGGAAATCCCTGCAGTTAGTCCTTATGTTTCTAAACTCTTCCTTTCTGATTCATCCTGGGCTTTGCTGCCATCACGTCCTTAAAACAATGATTTGTAGATTCCCTGTTCAAAATTCTTATACAGTTTTCCTTTAAATACAAATGAAATACAACCTCCTCTTCAAAGCTTCAAATCTTGAATTCAAAGCCTTCTACAATATGGACTCAGGCTTAACAACGATTTGCCACTAGACAGACACTGCACACACACATACACAAATCACACTCCTCTTCAGCCTTTCATTTTGCACTTCAATAACTCTGTGTGGCTTTTATTAAGCTATTATTTCAGCTAGATGGTTCTTCTTCCTCCTAATCTTTCTCTCCATTTCTCAATATCCAGTTCAAATGCTACTTTTCCTCACATCTATTATTTCAAATAAATATTTTCTCTGCATTTTATTGTCCTTTACTTGCACTTTTATTTTGATAATGAGCACAGTTTTTCCTATAATATATATGGGTGCATCCATATTATTTTATACAGATTTTTTTTGTTTGTTTCTTAAAAGTTAGGGACTATGCCATAGTAATCTTTATCATGGAAAGTTTGGAAAGTTAGTATTTATTAATTTCTATTTCAGTATAGTTATCAGGCACCGATATTTCCCAAATAAGGAAGATGAGAGAAGAACATTATTTCAATTTGTTGATATTTTGACTAATTGACATAAAATGCAGATTGGAGTACAATGAGGAGAAGAGGTAAGATGAATGCAACTGTAGAAATACCTAGAAAAAAAAGCATTTTAAAAGAAGAGATGAGCCCAATTACTTGGTTCTTCATGGGAAAAAATATTCTTTTCACTAACATATGAGTCCAGCTATTCTTTCTTTCCATATAAGATGGAAAAAAGTGTCTGATTCAGTTTGCATCAGTCTTCTAACCACTTCTGCAACTTCAACAACGTTGCCAGTGAAGAGCATGTCACAATTAAGGACAGAATGGGTCTAAAATCTGAAGTTGAGAAGGAATATTCAACAAATGCATGAATTCTTCTTACACTTCTGCTAGTTTCTTCAGTTTTTTAAAATCATGTGTCTTTAGTTATTAACGGTTATTGATAGATTTGACTTCATCCAGTATGTTTACATATAGCTCATTCTTCAATTCACAGTCAAAAAGCCAAGTTCAGTAAATCTATTTGTGTTTAACCTCCTTCAAATCAAAGCATAAAGTATATTTGATGGAACTAAAAATACAATTTTCTAGAATCAGAAAGCTAGAAACAGATAATAATTTACTAGTTTTACTAACTTAAATAATTTACTAATTTTAGAGAATTTGGTCTTTATTCAAAGCATATGTTTCTTGACTGTGATTAATAAGAACAATTTTATTCATTTCAAAATGAAAATCATACAGTGTCAAGAAGAGCAGGGAAAACTTTAAGCATCATTACCACACAATGAATCATCATAGCACACTCAACCTTAAAACAGCTTCAGAATTTTAAGAACCTAGGTTCCTTGCTTGAGAACAGGGAGCAAATTCAACTTTATCTGTGACTGTAACTCAGAATCTATTTGTGCTGTCATGTCAAATGTAGGCCTCATATTCTGGAGTTCATTTTCTAGATTTTTTTTTTGGTGGTGGGGCAGGGAGCCTGCAATTTGACTCAAAATTGCATGGGTCAATCTCTTATGGAATGGCAGTTGACTATACAGGCCTTTCCCCAAAGCAGAGAAAACCAGCCAGACACCGTGCCATTGGGAGATATTTTGTCATTTAACAACCTACAATATAAGTAAACAAGAAAGTAAATTTTTCATGTCTTTTTTTTCCTTTTAAATATTTCACTGAGAGCTACAAACCATTATATTATAAATACATCCTTTGGCACATAACCAATATATATTTTTTTCTGTCTCTAACTCCAGTAACTCCTGTCTTTGTTGAGAGGAAAGCATGTTACCTATGCCTTCTGGGGTCTACAATTTATCTCTGACATTTTGTGGTGCAGAGATTTGTCTAGTGATCTTTCCTCCAACTGAGTGAAATAAAGGGCATATATGATGTGAATTTTAGCACTTGTTGTTACAAAGGGAATAGAAATGAACATAAAGCCTGTAATTTTTTAAATAAGAAACTGAAGTGATCACAAAGTAGGTAGGAAGCTAGATTTATCAACCCATCAATCTTAAAAGCAATGCAAAAGTAATGATAATCTCAGACATTTGTAACTCTTGTTCTGTCAAATTTTAGCTTTGGAAGGAAATGATTGGAAAGGGCACAAGATTCTATAAAATGAAGCACCACCTCCCTAAAAGGCTTTCCTTGTGGTTCAGATGGTAAACAGCCTGCCTACAATTCAGGAGACCTGGGTTCAATCGCTGGGTAGGAAGATCCCCTGGAGAAGGAAATGGCAACTCACTTCAGTATTCTTGCCTGGAGAATCCCATGGATGGAGGAGCCTGGTGGGCTACAGTCCATGGGGTTGCAAAGAGTCGGACACGACTGAGAGACTTCAGTTTCACATTCACCTCCCTAAAACGGTTGTTGAGAGGGCTCAGTGAGATTACATTTCTAAAGCACATCTCCTGACACAAGGAAAACATGGGATACATGACAGCTGAAAGAAGCAGTAGCAACAGTTGCCAGTGATCAGGATCTGTGCCATTTCCCTCACCTGCTATTAGCCTTGACCGTATCATGTAACATGCCTGATCCTCAGAGACAGAAAAAAATTATAATCCCTACTATACAGACCTCCCTCACATTGTTATGAACTCAAAAGGGAAAATCAATGTCACACCCAGTAGAGAATCATTTCTAAAGCTCTGGTGGATAATCATTCAGATCATGTCTGAGTATCGGAATGGTAAGTCAGTCACTACTTATAGTTCCAGCCAGCTCAAGGCAGGCAGGGACACATACCCACAGACATCAAAACACTTGTAATTTCCTTGTCCCTTTTCCTGCTGATATTTCCCTTTTGTCAGTAACCCAGGACCTATCTGAGTGGATGACCAATGGTGGCCAGAGTCAGAAAAAGGGCACGCGGGATGCATTTCAAAGTCTCCATTCTTCTCCGAGTCCATTCACAAACAATCAAGAGTTGATTACAATGTATGCAGTCAACATTCAATTCAAGACAAATTACAGGACAGTAAAAGGGAAGAGAAGTCTGTCAACTATTATTGTCTTCCAAGTCTTGTCTTGACTTTAGACAGACTATCCGGGGTAGTTTGGTTGATTCAGGGAATAACTGGTCTTCCATAAGAATTTCTTATTTATTTAGTTATTACATTCTAGCTGTCCCTACTGAAAGTAATTTATTAATACTTTCTCTTCCAGGTATGTGTGCTCTTGTTAAAGTTGAATATATAATGCTAGCATAAACATTAGATAGATTATAAAGCCATAAGGAGATGGAAAGAAAAAAAGAGATAATTGCAAATGCTTTTAGAGTCTGCTAATATTGATGGATCTCTAAAAGTTAGTTAAAACATCAGGAAGCTAAGAAATTAGACCAACTCTTCATTTTCTTTGAAGTCTAAGTGGCATATTGATCTGTGAATGGGTTTTAATTTTAAAAGGCACCACACACTGATTAGGACTGTGACAGTGGAATAATTCCTCTATTACCCATTATAGAGCTGCTTATGTCTGAAAGTCAGGGCTGCTCTTCACCTTAAACATAAACAATTATTCTCTATAAGCAAGAAGCACATACCGTATACTGCTATTGTGTTATTAAACAGCCACTAAAATGTTGCAGTATTTGACAGCTATATGGCATAATTACATGCTAGGTAAGAATATTCATTTTACTAAGTGTATAAAAAAATTGGGGGCTTCCCAGGTGGCACTAGTGTCAAAGAACTCACCTGCTAGTGCAGGAAACAGAAGAGACATGGGTTCAGTTCCTGGGTCGGGAAGATCCCCTGGAGGAGGGCATGACAGCCCACTCCAGTATTCTTGCCTGGAGAATCCCATGGAAAGAGGAGCCTGGAGGGCTACAGTCCATAGGGTCACAAAGGTTTGGACACGACTGAAGTGACTGAGCTCACACATGCAAACACATGATGAATTCTGTGTGTGTAGGAGGCCTGAGAGTTCCTAACCATGGCCTGAGGAACAGTTCAGCAGACTAGCATGTTAACCAAGAAAGGTGGCCGCAGAACCTCAGTTACTGTTAGAATGTTTTCCTACCCGGCCCCCATCAGAGGGCTGTGTTATACCCAACCCTGCTAACACTTGGGCCTATTTGCCTTCACTGGAAAAGTTCAATGAGAAGCAAAAGTCAGCAGCAGGACTAGGAATACATGGAAATATATGACCGAGCTTTTTATTCTCTCTGGGCTCCTCTTAAATTAATAAGGTAATACCTCACCTTCAGGGTCAAAAATTAATAGAGAAACTTTTATCTCTAGGAGAAGTATGAAAAAGTTGCCTTTAGATTTTAGATTCATACTCCTCATGTTTATTTGTTGTTGATTAGCTGTATATCAGGGTTGGCTGTGTATGTGTTGGGAGAAATGGAATATTGAAATTAGTAGAATTAAGGCATGAAGTGATGTAACTTAAAGTTATGAAATTAGTAGAATTAAGGCATGAAGGGATGTAACTTTTAAAGAAAGTTAGTTAAATTGGTCATTTATGTGCAAGATGAAAGTTCCATGTTAATAAAACACTACCTTGTATTCCATTCATAAGCACTTCTTTTCCTCCCAAAGTGTACAACACACACACACACACACACACACTCATCCATGTGCATGTTGGAAGAAGAGTGAAGATAATTTGGGGGGTTTGGAACAAAACAGATAACTCATAAAAATTAAAATCTATACCATTCTATGGAATTTATATTTTATAGGGTGGGAAATAGCATATATTTCATAACAAAGGGATCAGTGACTGAAAACTAAATTCAAAGGCAGGTGACACAGTGAAAGAACTAGGATTAGAAAAATTAGAATTTGAATCTGTTAAGTGTAACCAAGTTTCTTCATACTAGATTATGTCCTCTTTGGAAAGTATTATTTCAGGTTAATGGACAGTATTTACAAATTGTAACTCCTTTTATTTAAATAAAATGATGCCCTCTAGTGGCTGCCTTTATAACAGCCTTAAATTAATTTTACAAAGTCATCTTGACTCCAAACTATGAACACCAAAAAGTCTCACTATTTCGATACGGTGGGACAGGAATTATTGAGCAACAAGAATCCCATACACCACTGCATTTCAAGAAATAGTGTTATGTGGAGGGAAGAACATTTGTATGGAGGCCCAAGTCCTTGCCCTGATCTACAGTTGTCACTGAGCTGTACTGTGTACATCCTGCCATGAAATTCAAGAAGTAACTATTTGGATTGACAATAAGTAAAATCCATTAGACTTTTATTCAAAAATCCATTGTCTACACTTTTTCACCAACCAACCTTTAATCTTCAATGCTCTTGCCAGTCCTTTCTCTAACTGATAATAAATCAATACTCTGTTTAGTCTACTTGGTCTTCTTTCTGGAGCATTTGATCATGTTAACAATTCTTCCTTTATGCAACTTCTCCCCCAATAAACTCTGCCGTGTTTTCTCTCGCCACTTTCCCTTCACACCAAAACCAAACAGCCTGACATTTCCTCTGTGTACCTGAAGCACATCCATCTCTGAATATCCAAAGTCTACCTGTCACCTAGAACCTATTTTAACATCTCTTCATGAGGTTTTCACTGTCCCTCCTAGGCAGTACTTTCTCCCTTCATTGGAATTTCCATAGCACTCTACACATGCCTCCTTTAGAATATTTACTATTTCCTGCAAACATACACTTATCCCCAAAAGAGTTTTGTACATGACCACCACCAGCAGCACTGGTTGTTTCTGAGTACCCTGAGATAAAAATCCAGCCACTGGCCACGTCACCTCTCCTTGCTGGTCCGAACATACAGTGTTCCTCCTTTATATTACTGCTTCTATTCTACCTTCCACTTATCCTCTCCTGAGTCCACTCTGGGACCCTCGAAGTACCTGCTGCCCAATACTTGTTCACCTCCAACTAAGAGAGGATTCTTCAAGCCCCTTTCGTATTACACTCAAATGCAGAGCCACCAAATCGGTTCTGAGACCCCAATATCTTACCTAAAGAGCACTCCATGCAGCGTCCTCACATGGCTTATCTATGGGCCTGCGTACACGGTGGGCTGAGCCAGAAACTAGTCTATGACACGCTGACATCTCTCCCCCCGCTGGATACCCGAGGCTTCATCACTAGGTGGTCTTCCACGTAAAATGAGATCACCTCCAAAAAGCTCCACAGCCACTATTAGACAGACTTCAGCACACTCACCAGTGTGTCTATAGGGCTGTCAGTAATTACAATGCAGGCTAAAAAACTGGATTGTGCTCTCCCATCCCCACTCCACCTGTGCTAATTTCCAGCTGAACCATTGTCTGTTATTTCTCCAATCGCCGGTAGCACAGTGCTTCTCATGTAGTAGGAATGAAATAAGGAAAGAAATAAATTAATTCTTTAATTCTAAAGAATTAATGATAGAATGCAACACCAAATTCCTTTTTTATCTACTTCTCCTTTCCATGTTTAAAAGGCTGTTCACAAATAAATAGGTTTTCTGTATGTAAATGACACGTAGAGAATACAAATAAGCCATTATGCTAATAATCTTCCCCAAATTTTATCACAGAATGTATTACTACTACTGTTACATGAGAAATAGTCTCTATATAGCTGATTTCTGTTAAAATCTGAATACATTTAAAGGAAAATGGAAAGCCAGGGGCTTTGCTTTCCAAAGACTTGCTCTGTTTTAATTAAATAGGTGAGAAATTTAAGTCTTGGTAAGTAAATGCATATAAGATATTCACATTGAGGTAAATTTTTGTTCCCTATGCTTTGAAGTCTATGTTTTTAGTCTCTGTAAGAATAAGGTAGAAAACAGTATATTTCCAAAGAGATTTGCTTTGGGGTGAGATATTTCTTGGTTCCACAGAGGGGTAATGTTCTTCTGGAAGATGTTTCCATATTAAATAATCATTCAAAAGTGTTAAAACAAAGTACTTACAAAGTCCAAGTTTGGGGAACAAATACAAGTCACAGTGAGGAAAACAAGAAATAAGTGTTTATGAGCTAAGATGATTGGATTCTTTTCTTTATTAAACAAAATTGATAGGGGAAAATTCTGTTGCCTTCTTTGCAAGAGACCAATTTAAGAGTTTGTTTGTCTCAGAGTTTTTCTTCATCACAAACTGAAAACACGATAAGGACAATCAAAATAGACTTCATTATAATTAGTGAAAATATACCATGCATTTCATTATTCCCATAAAGTGTATTTGAACACTCAATAACTAATTACTATAGCCAGTATTCTTTATGGTTGAGAATCATCATTATATTAACATTCTCATCCTACATCTAAAAATTTGCAGTAAATCAAGCTACTTTTGTAAGTATGGTAGAATCTGCTAGATCTTTTCCAATATCCACTTTCATTTTTTTCCTTAATTGTACCCTAACTTTACTTCAAGATATTGCTACTTGACATCAAAACTGTTCTTCCCACTTTGGAACTAGGTGTCCATATTTTGTTCTGTTTCTGTATGCTAAATTTATCACAGTATAAAATTATACTTTTCCAAACCTTCAGACATTTTCTCCTTGACTATTTGATTAAAATGTAATATTACACTACATCCTGGCTTCTTTCAGTTTCCAATCCAAGCTTCCAAAACATCTCTGGTGTGGGACATTGAAGACAGAAAATTTTTTGGTATTTCATATTTTGGCTTGTTCTTTAATGTTATCTGGTTCTTTACTTTTCTGTTTCACTTTCTTTCTTCATGGCAATTTTGAAGTTCACTATTTTCATGGCTAGGAAAGTCTCAGTAAATGCTGGAGAGGATGTGGAGAAAAGGGAACCCTCTTACACTCTTGGTGGGAATGCAAACTAGTACAGCCACTATGGACAACAGTGTGGGATTCCTTAAAAAACTGGAAATAGAACTGCCATACAACCCAGCAATCCCACTGCTGGGCATACACATCAAGGAAACCAGAACTGATAGAGACACGTGTACCCCAATGTTCACCACAGCACTGTTTACAATAGCCAGGACATGGAAGCAACCAAAAGTTGTGGTACATATACACAACGGGATATAACTCAGCTATTAAAAAGTATGCATTTGAGTCAGTTCTAATAAGGTGGATGAAACTCGAGCCTATCAAACAGAGTGAAGTAAGTCAGAAAGAAAAACACCAATACAGTATAATAGCATATATATACATGGAATTTAGAAAGATGGTAACAATTACTCTATACATGAGACAGCAAAAGAGACACAGATATAAAGAACACACTTTTGGACCCTGTGGGAGAAGGCAAGGGTGGGATGATTTGAGAGAATAGCATTGAAACGTATATCACCATATGTGAAATAGATGACCAGTCCAAGTTCAATGCATGAAACAGGGCACTCAAAGCCAGTGAACTGGGACAACCCAGTGGGATGGGGAGGGAGGTGGGAGGGCGGTTCAGGATGGGGGACACATGTACACCCGTGGCTGATTCATGTCAATGTATGGCAAGTTCAGTTCAGTTCAGTTCAGTCGCTAAGTCGTTTCTGACTCTTTGCAACCCCATGAACCGCAGCATGCCAGGTCTCCCTGTCCATCACAAACTCCTGGAGTTTACCCAAACCCATGTTCATTGAGTCAGTGATGCCATCCAGCCATCTCATCCTCTGTCGTCCCCTTCTCCTCCTGCCTTCAATCTCTCCCAGCATCAGGGTCTTTTCCAATGAGTCAGCTCTTCACATCAGGTAGCCAAAGTATTGGAGTTTCAGCTTCAACATCAGTCCTTCCAATGAACACCCAGGACTGATCTCCTTTACGATGGACTGGTTGGATCTCCTTGCAGTCCAAGGGACTCTCAAGAGTCTTCTCCAACACCACAGTTCAAAAGCATCAATTCTTCAGCACTCAGCTTTCTTCATGGTCTGACTCTCACATCCATACATGACCACTGGAAAAACCACAGCCTTGACTAGATGGATCTTTGTTGGCAAAGTAATGTCTCTGCTTTTTAATATGCTGTATACATTGGTCATAACTTTCCTTCCAAGGAGTAAGCGTCTTTTAATTTCATGGCTGCAATCACCATCTGCAGTGATTTTGGAGCCCCCAAAAATAGTCTGCCCCTGTTTCCACTGTTTCCCCATCTATTTGCCATGAAGTGATGGGACCAGATCCAAAATGTATGGCAAAAACCACCACAATATCATAAAGTAATTAGCCTCCAATTAAAATTAATTAATTAATTTTTAAAAATGGGAACCCAAGAAATGGGCCCCCTATGAATTCTTCTGTGGGAGTGAAACAGAAAGAATTGGGGTTTCTTCCAGATTTACTGAGATTGACATACTGTGTAACTTTAAGATGCACAATATAATAAGTTGGTATATGTATATATACTGAGAAATGATTACCACAGTAAGGTTACTTAGCACATCCATTGCTCATAGTTACCTTTCTTATGTCAACAGAAATTTTAATACCTATTCTAACAACTTTCAAGTACACACTACACTATTATTAACTATATCACCATGTGTTACATTAGATGCCCCAGGACTTACTTATCTTACAACTGGAAATTTGCACCCTTTGCCCACACATTTTCCCCATGCTCCTGCCCCTGGCAATTGCCAATCTACTCTGTTTCTACTAGTTTAGCTTTTCAGATTCCACAAATAAGTGACATCATACAGTATTTGTCATTCTCTGTCTGACTTATTGCACTTAGCATAATTTTCCTCAAGTTTCATCCATGTTGGCACAAATGGCTTTTGTATGGCTAAATAATATTTTATCAACCTATTTCTCTTACATTTTCTTTCTCCAAGTATCCATCAATGGACACTTAGGATGTTTCCCTGTCTTGACTACTAGAAATAATGCTGCAATAAACGTGGAGGTGAGACAGTTCTTTGAGATAGTGATTTCATTTCCTTCAGATATACACCCAGATGTAGGATTGCTGGATGATACGGTAGTTTTATTGTTTATTTTTTGTAGGAAATTCATAGTGTTTTCCATAGTGGCCGCACCAATTTTACAACAGCAACAGGGTACAAAGTTTCCATTTTCTTCACATCCTTATTACCTTTTGTCTTTTTTATAGTAACCATTCTAACAGGTATGAAATGATATCTCATTGTGTTTTGACTCATATTTCCCTGATAACTAATGATGTTGAGTACTTTTTCACGTACCTATGGGCCATTTGTATACCTTCTTTGGAAAAATGTCTAGTCAGGTCCTTTTTCATCTCAATTCCAAAGAAAGGCAATACCAAAGAATGTGCCGTTGGAAGAAGGCGTTTGCTATGACTAGTGTGTCAGCCTCTTCAATAAAAAGCACTGGGAAAACTGGTTAGATAAATGAAAGATAATTTTTTCTTCCTTACATCATATGCAAAAATAAAATGTACTAAAGACTTAGATGTACAACCTGAAACCACAAAATTCCTAAAAGAAAATATAGGCACTATGTTCTTTGACATCTGTCTTAAAAGAAATGTTTTTTTTAACTATTTCCTCAGGCTAGGGCACTAAAAGCACAAACTAAACAAATAGCACTACCTCAAACTAAAAAGCTTTTACACAGTGAAGGAAATTATCAATAAAACAAAAAGGTGGCCTACTGAACGGGAGAATATATTTGAAAACAACATATCTGATAGAGGTTTATACCCAAAATATATAAAGAACTCATGCAACTCAACATCAAAAGAACAAACAATCCAGTTAAAAAATGGTCAGATAAACTGAATAGAAATTTTTCCACAGAAGACATACAGATGGAAAACAGATGCATAGAAATATGCTTAACATCATCAAAATGCAAATCAAAATCACAGTGAGCTACCACTTCACATCTGTCAAAATGTCTATCACCAAAACGACAATAAATAACAAGAGTTGGTGAGAATGGAGAGAAAAGTGAAACTTCATGCACTGTTATTGAAACTTTAAGTTGGTGTAGCTACTATGGAAAACAGTATAGAGTTTCCACTACAATATTGTAAAGTAATTAGCCTCAAAATAATAAAAACAAATAAAAAGAGAGAGAGAGAGGAAAATAGCACAGAGTTTCTGAAAAAATTAAAAGTACAACTACCATATGATCCAATAATTTTGCCTCAGGGCATTTATCCAAAGAAATAATCACTGATTTGAAATATATATGCAATTTTCACTGCAGCATTATTTACAACAGTTAAGATATGGGGCTTCTGTGGTGGCTCAGACGGTAAAGAATCTGCCTGCAATGTAGGAGACATGGGTTCAATCCCTAGGTGGGGAAGATCCCCTGGAAAAGGGAATGGCTACTCACTCCAGCATTTTTGCCTGGAGAATTCCACTGACAGAGGAGCCTGGTGGGCTACAGTCCATGGGGTCACAAAAAGTCAGACACAACTGAGCAACTAATACTTTCACTTTTTTCAAGATATGGAAGTAACCTAAGGAGCAGAGGAGGCGATAACTAGAACCATGGTTTTGTTGCAGGAAGGGGGACCCCTTCCAGGGCCCGAAACTGAGCTCTTCTCTAACACTCGGAAATGAATTGTCTGAGGAGACACATGTGCTGACAAAGCAAGAAATTTTATTGGGAAAGGGCACCCGGGTGGAAAGCAGGAGGGTAAGGGAACCCAGGAGAACTGCTCTGTCACATGGCTCGCAGTCTCAGGTTTTATGGTGATGGGATTAGGTTCCGGGTTGTCCTTAGTCAATCATTCTGACTCAGAGTCCTTCCTGGTGGTGCACGCCTTGTTCAGCCAAGATGGATGCCAGCGAGAAGGATTCTGGGAGGTGGTTGGACAGGTGGTGTCTCCTTTTGACCTTTCCCGAACTCTTCTGGTTGGTGGAGGCTTATTAGTTCCCTGTTCCTTACCAGGACCTCCTGTTGTAAAACAACTCATGCACATGGTTACTATGTTGCCTGGCCAGGGTGGGCAGTTTCAATCAGCGTGCTTCCCCTAACAGTTTGAAAAATGTATAGAAGTTTTCCAGGCAGAAAGTGTACAGAATATCATCTCAGACAGAGAGATCAACTTCTCTATATAACAAAATTTTGTTTTTAGAAAATGCAAGGTATTTGTCTTTGAGGAGGTCAAGGAGATATTCGGTTGAAGAAGTAGGCAAATTCATATCCCTAACCTTGAGTCATGTTTGAAAAACTTACAAGAAATAGCATTATTGGTCATATTTGAGATTATATACCATCTGTGTTAGCACCATATAAAATGATGAAGCAAAACAGCACTGATTCCATTTCCTCCAAGATGTAAAGTGTGCAAAATAAATTAAATGTAATGACATTCAAAGAGAATTGGGGAAGTTTTAAGTGATAATTTACATCATCATCCTTCAGTGGCCAATTTTCAAATTCTCTTTTGTATTAAGAATGGAGAAGTGAGTTGAAAATATGGGTGCTTACCAGGAAAAGAGAGAATTTTTGACTTTAGAAAAAAAGAAAAAGAACAGAATTCATAGAATAGAGGTAGTCCCAATCTGCCTGATAAGCTACAAATTTTCACAGTGTTAGCCTGAATACATTTGGAAGCTCAACCAACAAAATGCCTGGCACAGAGACTGGCATGGTATACAGCTAGGGAAAGACAAAAAATAGCATTAAAAAGTTGCTTTGGAAACCAAAGATAGGCTAAAGTCCAGCTGACTCTTGATAAACAGTTGGTTATTAGTGTACTAAGCACTTTATATTTCATGATGATGACAGGGACTCTGGTAAAGGCTGCTATGGGAAAGATCTAGAAACATTAAAAATATACTTTCTGTTCATAATTTTCTAATTCTGCCATAACTTTAAAATTGCTTTTTCTCTCCTATTAGAATGAGCTTTCTCTTGATAACCTTCCTATGTATCTCTAACCTCTAAAGCACTGGTCCCCAACTTTTCTGGGATGGGTTTCATAAAAGACAATTTTTCCATAGACCCAGACACAGGGAGGGGGATGGTTTCAGGATTCAAGAACATTACATTTATTATGCCACCACTGATCTGACGGGAGGCAGAGCTCAGGTGGTAATGCAAGCAATGGAGATATAATACAACTGTAAATACAGATGAAGCTTTGCTCATCCTCTGCTGTGTGGCCTTGTTCCTAACAGACCACAGACAAGTATCTGTGTCCTGGGGTTGGGGACCCCTGCTCTAAAGTATCCACTCCTCGACTTTTCCAAGTTCATTTCCTTTTCTCAATCAATGACTCTGTAACAGTAACTGCACGGAGATGGCAGAGTATCTCAGCTACGAGATCTCTCAACCTTCCTATTTTTTAACCTTAAGACATCTTTACACCTCTATAAACTTTTTCTTCTTTCTCTTCTGTCTTAAGAGATGAAACGTTCTTGTCCATTTCCAATGCTGGCCTTTTCAGTGTGTTACTTTTGATCCCATTTATCTCCTAGAATTCGCCTCGTATCGTCTTTTTTCATCGCCTTCCCTCTTGTCTTCCCAATTAGCTTCTTTCTTCATCTACAAATATGATAAAGGTTCTCTTATCCCATATCAGGTGTTCCTCAACTCTACCTGTCTCCTTTTTTGCATGCCTGTGAATACCCATAGGAGTAACTCACCTACTTAAAAGTTCTGAGAAGTATCACTGCTAAATCCAAAATCCTTGCCTTTTCCCAATCCTGCTTTTATCAAAAGCACTGGATGAGGACTTCCCTGGTAGCCCAGGGGTTAAGAATCTGTCTTCCAACGCCAGGGACGTGACTTCGATCCCTTGTCAGGTGAACTAAGATCCCACAAACCATGGGGCAAACTTGCACGTCCCAACTAAAGAGCCCATGCTGCAACTACTGAGCCCATACACTGTGACCAGAGAAGGCTCAATGAAGAGCCATTTAAATTGAAGACCCATGAAGACCCATCGCAGCCAAATAATAATCTTTTTTAAAGCACCTGACAATACTAAACTGAAGCTCCTTAGTAAGACTCTCACCTCCTCTCACTCTAGTGACACCCAACCTTTCTCCTATTCCTTCTTACTCCTTTCCTAACAAGTACATCACATGTTCCTTAAAGTGTTCATCTTTCCTCATTTCTCTTCTCTATATCGTGCTTTTATTCTCTCACACTGGACTACCACAGAAACACCCAAATTGGACTTTGCTGGACTTCGTTCTCACATCTCTTCAATTCATCCTTTAAACCAGTCCTAGGATTATTTTACCAAAATAAAGGTCAGGTCATCAGAGCAATAATAATATTTAACTTCTATATAGAATCTTGTAGTTTTCAAAGAACTTTTATAATCACTGGATGGATAATACGTACAATCAATATGACTATACTTACTTACAGAATTGTATATTAGAACCCTGACAAGGTAAAAGACTTGCTTAAGATCACATGATTTATAAAGAGCTGGGATGACATTTGAACCTGTGACCTTTGACTTTCCAGTATCACCCAGTTGCCTCCATGCCACGTCCCTCCTACCAATCCCCTTAATCTAGAGTCTAGGGTTTGTTATGTAAGTTGCCTACCTTTCGGCCTCCTCTTCCACTGTACACATCCCATATATGTACTTCACAGAAGATAAGCACTGCAAAAAGTTTATTAATTTTTTTATTATTATCTGTCTCAAGCTTCCCTGTTGGCTCAGATGGTAAAGAATCTGCCTGCAATGCAGGAGACCTGGGTTCAATCCCTGAGTCAGGAAGATCCCCTGGAAAAGGGAATGGCAACCTACTCCAGTATTCTTGCCTGGAGAATTTCATGGACAGAGGCACCTGGAGGGCTATAGTTCATAGGGTCACAAAGAGTCAGACACGATTGAGGAACTAACATACCCACACACACATACGATTTGCTGTGGGCTTCATAACTTTCTATCCTTGCCCATGCCTTTCCTCTCTTTCCTTCTTCACTTTCTGAATCCACGTGTGAAACGTATTGCTTCTGTAACAGTACTGCTGTGATGTGTGCTCATTCTGCTTGTGACTATGTCTTCCCCAATAAACTCTTCTTTTTTTGCAGCAGCAGACTATACTTTCTAAATTCTCTTCTCCCTCTTCCTAACCTAAAACACTGCTATTTGCACACTTCCTGTGTATAAAAATATGTTTGTTGATATAAATGTTATCACAACATTATAGCATAGCATGTCCTCATGTCTTTAAATAATTTATAAACACCATTTTTAATGCTCTCAGAGCATTCCACCATAGATATATCATATATTTATTTAATCATTTTCTAATTTGGTATCTTACTTTCCACTATTACTAATTCAAATAATGTTGTGATGAGTATCTTTGTACATAAATCTTAATTTATGCTTCAGATTAAAGAATTACAAAATCATAAATTGATTCCTTGATTCTTGTCTACAACTTCACTTGAAATTATTGGCCCTAATCTACTAGAGTATTTAATGAGAAATCTTAATAGTAAAAGCATTGGAGAACATAAAACGTTCGTCTAGGCCATTTAGTTTGCTACCAGTTGAGAGATGGTTGAAGAATTTTATAAAACAGATACCATGAAGGTGCCAGGAGGAAAGCATGAGCAACTTGGGTTGAAAGTCCTGTTTACATTAGATGTACATGTGTTCTGTACTTTGTCATCATGAAATTCAATGTGTCTAGATGGTTTGTGGAGAAAGACTAAACAGATTTTCTATAATAGTTTGCTTTTAGATACAAAGATTCTTTGTCATCACTTATGGAATATACCAACTCATAGTCCTTGAGGCTACAAATACTTCAAATCTGGTTTTACATATTTGTTGTAAGAAACTGAATTTACTCACTATATGTTTGTTATAGTGAATTGTATTTATTAGAATATATATGCTGTAGGAAATTGAATTTACTTCCCTAAATTGTAACACACACAATAGCACAGTTATGACTGAGTAACTCACTGTCTATGCCATCACTAATTTTTTTATTAATTTATTTTAATTGGAGGCTAATTACTTTACAGTGTTGTCGTGGTTTTTGCCATACATTCACATGAATCAGCCATGGATGTACATGTGTCCCACATCCTGAACCCCCCTCCCATCTCCCTCCCCATCCCATCCCTCTGGGTTGTCCCAGTGCACCGGCTTTGAGTGCCCTGTTTCATGCATCAAGCTTGGACTGGTCATCTATTTCACATATGGTAATACACACATTTCAATGCTATTCTCTCAAATCATCCCACCCTTGCCTTCTCCCAGAGTCTAAAAGTCTGTTCTTTACATCTGTGTTTCCTTTGCTGTCTCACATATATGGTCATCATTACTATCTTTCTAAATTCCATATATATGTGTTAATATACTGTATTGGTATTTTTCTTTCTGACTCAATTCACTCTGTGTAATAGACTCCAGTTTCATCCACCTCATTAGAACTGATTCAAATGCGTACTTTTTAATAGCTGAGTAATATCCCATCATGTATATGTACCACAATGTTCTTATCCATTTGTCTGCCAATGGACATCTAGGTTGCTTCCATATCCTAGCTATTGTAAACAGTGCTGCGATGAACATTGGGGTACATGTATCTCTTTCAGTTCTGTTTCCTCAGTGTGTATGCCCAGAAGTGGGATTGCTGGGTCATATGGCAGTTCTATTTCCAGATTTTTACGGAGTCTCCACACTGTTCTCCATAGTGGCTGTACTAGTTTGCATTCCCACCAACAGTGTAATAGGGTTCCCTTTTCTCCACACCCTCTCCAGCATTTATTGTTTGTAGACTTCTATATAGCAGCCATTCTGACTGGCATGAGATGATACCTCATTATGGTTTTGATTTGCATTTCTCTGATAATGAGTGATGTTGGGCATCTTTTCATGTGTTTATTAGCCATCTGTATGTCTTCTTTGGAGAAATGTCTTTATTTCTTTGGCCCATTTTTAATTTTAAATTTTCTGGTATTGAGCTGTATGAGTTGCTTGTATATTTTGGAGATTAATTCTTTGTTAGTTGCTTCAGTTGGTATTATTTTCTCCCATTCTGAAGGCTGATTTTCACCTTGCTTATAGTTTCCTTCATTGTGCAAAAGCTTTTATGTTTAATTAGGTCCCATTTGTTTGTTTTTGCTTTTATTTCCATTACTCTGGGAGGTAGGTCATAGAGGATCTTGCTGTGATTTATGCCTATGTTTTCCTCTAGGAATTGTATAGTTTCTGGCCTTATATCTTTAACCCATCTTGAGTTTATTTTTGTGTATCATGTTAGAAAGTGTTCTAGTTTCATTCTCCTATAGGTGGTTGACCAGTTTTCCCAGCACCACTTGTTAAAGAGGTTGCCTTTTCTCCATTGCAAATTTTTGCCTCCTTTGTCAAAGATAAGGTGTCAGTAGGCGAATGGACTTATCTTTAGGCTTTCTATTTTGTTTCATTGATCTATATTTCTGCCTTGATGCCAGTACCATCTTGTCTTGATGACTGTAGTTTTGTAGTATAGTCTGAAGTCAGGCAGGTTGATTCCTCCCATTCTTTTTCAATATTGCTTTGGCTATTTGAGGTTTTTTGTGTTTCCATACAAATTTTGCAATTATTGGTTCTAGTTCTGTGAAAAATAACATTGGTAGCTTGACAGGGATTGCATTGAATCTATAGATTGCTTGGATGGTGTACTCATTTTCACTATATTGATTCTTCTGATCCATGAACATGGTATATTTCTCCATCTATTTGTGTCCTCTTTGATTTCTTTCATCAGTATTTTATAGTTTTCTATACATGGGTTTTTTGTTTCTTTATGTAAATTTATTCCTAAGTATTTTATTCTTTTTGTTGCAATGGTGAATGGGATTGTTTCCTTAGTTTCTCTTTTTGTTTTCTCATTGTTAGTGTATGCAAGAGATTTCTGTGAATTAAATTTACATCCTGCAACTTTACTATACTCATTGACTAGCTCCAGTAATTTTCTGGTGGAGTCTTTAGGGTTTTTTATGTAGAGGATCATGTCATCTGCAAACAGTGAGAGTTTTACTTCTTTTCCAATCTGGATTCCTTTTATTTCTTTTTCTTCTTTGATTGCTGTGGCTAAAACTTACAAAAGGAAATGAAAGGAAATGCTTTCAATTTTTCACCATTGAGGATAATGTTTGCTGTGGGTTTATCATAAATGGCTCTTATCATGTTGAGATATGTTCCTTCTATGCCTGCTTTTGGGGAGTTTTTATCATAAATGGGTGTTGAATTTTGTCAAAGGCTTTCCCTGCATCTACTGATGGCTTTTATCTTTCAATTTGTTAATGTAGTATATCACATTGATTGATTTGTGAATATTGAAGAATCCCTGCATCCCTGGTCCCACTTGGTCACGATGTATGATCTTTTTAATATGTTATTGGAGTCTGTTTGTTAGAATTTTCTTGAGGATTTTTGCATCTATGTTCATCAGTGATATTGGCCTGTAGTTTTCTTTTTTTGTGGCATCTTTGTCTGGTTTTGGTATTAGAAACCATCACTAATTTTATTCTGAAACTTTACCAAATGGCCTGAATTCACTGAGAATTACAACCTTTGGCCTTTGATTTCTTTTACATTTCTAATGAGAAAAATTAATTAGTAATTCCAAGAACTTTTTTTTCATCAAGATTCACTCTTAAAAATTAGAATTAATAAAAAATCCTATGAAATTTCAGAGCTTTTTAATACTTTTTTGCTAAATAAATTGTATAAAAGTTTATTTATTAAACAAATTCATACTGAACATAGATTTTGCCAGGTACTGTTCTGGTTACTACGGATAAGGTCACTATGAACAAAATATTTGTCCCAAACCATTCTCTCAATGATAGTCAATGAGGGTGACCCTGGCACTGTCCCTTTGCCATCACTAAGAACCACTGTTTTAAACATTTATGATTTTATTTACCAAATAAAGCATATTATTATATTTATTTGCTTATCTATTATTAATAATAAGGTTAAAATTCTCCTTGTATCTATTTCCTTTTTCATTCACTCATTTTTCTAATGGAATTTTTAACTTAGTCATAGAAGGAGATTATATATTAATGACTTCTATTCCCTGTCTATATTATTTATGATAAATATAGATTTCATGTCAAATATATAGATTATATGTTACACTGAGGAGAACTTTTATTTCCATCTATTTTTTTTTCTTTCTGTTTTCTATCATTTTATACTTAGAACTGCTTTTCTCATCCCCAAATCAGACACATATACATTCATATTTTCTTTGATTTCTCTTGATTTTATCTCATATTAAATCTTTAATTCTTTAGAAAGTAACTCTGGTTTATAGTATAAGATAGAGCCATATTTATTTGTTATTAAATTTCTTACTAGAGGACTACAAATCAACTTATTAATTTTTTATACCCCACAACAATTATACTACTTTCTGCCTTAGCATCTCTAAAAATCTTAATATAGACACAATATATAGATATTTGTGTTATCTAAGGCAAGAAGACCAAGACTTTTAGCTCCATGATGTATTGCATATTAATTTTTAATTTCATTGTTGGTTCTTTCCCCCCTCACAAAGCAGTTTCAAAGATGACTGCCAATTTCATGTTAGTGAGTATTAAGGAATGACTAAAACTCTTTTATTTCTCACTTTATTTTGCTGCTGTATTTTAGCCCTAAGTATGCCTTAGTTAAAAGGATTAAAATAATCACTTTAGACCAGAGAGAGAGTTGCCATGGCTAGATTTTTTTTCCCCTATTACCTCACCTTTCAAGGCCTAGCAATTACTTGTATCTAGCCAGGGTGGACAAAGATAACTATATCCAGTCTCCAAAATGCAAAAGTTGTAACTTCTTTAATTTTAAATAAGAAAATTTAATTTCTTTTTAGGGCTTCCAATGCATCAGATAGCAGTAGTCTCAATCAATTCTTTGCCCAGCTACCCCCTTTATCAAAGTATGCTTTTAGGTTATATTTGTGTGTAATTGAAGCAGATAAAATGGGCTTAGGAGTGGGGAGGGGGTGGAATCTTGTCCTTATTAGTCCATGCTATCATTTTGGTATCAGGCATTTTCCAGTCTAGTAATAATACAGTTCAGTGTGTCTCTCGTTCCCATCCTAAAGGCCCTTAAGTACAGAGACTCTCCTCATATGACTTTGCCATGAGTTATTCTGCTCCCTCCATGACTGGCTAGGGTAGGCCACTTGCCCATTCTTCTCCCAGCCCAACAGTTCATCCTGCTTTCTGCTGTCCTGGAGTCATTCTAGGGTAATAGAATTCTGTGAACCTACCCAAGGTCACCTGCCTGAACAACACAGCACACCCTTAGAGGTGCTATTCACATGAAAGACAATGTGAACAGCCCCTTCAGCAGCTGTGAGATGTAGTATCTCTGAACACACTATCGTGCCACACTTACTCTGGAGTGCTTTCAGATCCACAGGTCTTGACTGCTCTCAATATTCCAAACCTTTATGTAGTCTCAATCATGCCTCAACACACACATATACACACACACAAATAGAACATAGCTAAGGGTGAGGTACCAGAAATCTCATTCTTTGCAAAAAGATTCTACCAACCTCTGTTCACTCAGTCCTTCCTCTCATTTCTCTAGGATTGCCAAATTTGCAGGGCCTTTGTGTAGACTTGGGTGTGAAAACCTAAGTCTGATTCAGCAGGAATTCTAACTTCTGAGTTCTTGTAGATAGGATTTTTAACCTCCAAAAGTCCTTTATTTGCTCTTATTGATGTAAAAGTTCTAATTAATTATCTTACTGATGCTTGAGCCTAAAGAGGATCAATAATGGTCATTCATTTCTCTTCATCCTCACTTCCATTCCTTTGTATCTTAAACCCTGTCCAGTCATAAAGAGCAGAATTTTTAAAAATTAATAATATGGCAAACAAAGCATGACAAAGGCCAAGAAGAAGAATGGGTGAAACCCAAAAGATGGTACAGAGAAGAGGGATTTAAGAACCAAAGAGGCAGTGGAATAGGTGCTAAGGAAAAGAGTCCTTACAGAAAGGAGAGGCTGTCCCAAAGAGATCCAAAGATGCTTGACCCTTAGAAATAAAAAGAAAGACCCTTGGGGGAATAGCTACTGAGGGGAAGAAGAGACAAGATCAATACAGTAGAGAAGCATGCCCCATTAACGGAGACTGTGTGGATTAAAACAGGCAACTTCAGGCTCACATCAAAAACACATATTCAATGCTCTGGGCTTCAAAATATTCACCTACATAATGGAACATGCAAGGCTTAAAGAGATCAAATGCTTTTAGAGACGATAATAAAAAGACGCCAAGGAATAGGCCTACACTTTGGTTGATATCATTAAAAGAATATACAGATAATAATAATTATTATTCATTAGTGTATATTTGGTAAAATGGAAGAAGAAAACTTTAATTTTCATTTTTTGCTAAATCTTGTGTCAAAAGTATGCTTATATTTCTTCTGGTAAGAAAAAAAGATTTCCTATTTTATGCTTCTATCCCAGTTTTACAGTTTTGTTTTGTTTTCAGAATTCACATTTTCTAGGAGTCCTATCTGAACTCCATTCACATCTAACCATATGGCTCTGACAACTGAATTTTCTTTCCCTTATCATGAACTTCTCCCTATGGATCAAATTCAAAATTAGTCTCAAATAAAGACATCTATGTCTTCAACTGTTTTTAAAGTACACATCTTTTTTAATCTACATAAACCTAATAATATAATATCTTATAAAACTATATAATTTCCCCTTACTTTATTAAAAAAAATCAGTCTTTTGCCTTAATCTAGCTCTGGATTTGTTTTTATTTACATCTAAATATCTTCATTGCTTAAACCAGAGAGCCAATATCCACTATTAATGTGAACTTAAGTCAGACATATTCAATATGCCAAACTATTCTTGACCTCTAGATCCTAGAGCAGATGGATTCATCTTTGGGTCAGATGGTAAAGAATCTGCTTGCAATGGTTTGATCCCTGGGTTGGGAAGATTCCCTGGAGAAGGGAATGGCAACCCACTCCAGTATTTTTGCCTGGAGAATGCAATGGACAAGGGGAGGCTGGTGGGCTACAGGCCATGAGGTCCCAAAGAACTGGACACAACTGAGCAACTAAAACTTTCATTTTTTTTTTTTTTCACTTACCAGAGTGGAGATGGAATTTGCATTCTTTTGTACTGAATATTGCAATGAATATTGCAGTGCACTGAAATGCACTGAATATTGCATTCTTTTGGAATGTAGTCTCCCCTGCTCCTCAATTCCTCCTCACCATTCACTCCCCATTCTCTCCTAGACTCTACTCTGTACCACAGAGGATGGAAGCCTAGGAAATGCATTTCCCCAACTCCTCTCCTCTCCCTAATATTCTAAATGCAAATACTGTTTTGCCAAAAGGAGGCATTTACTTAAGATTTGGAAAGAGGAATGGAATCACTCTAGGTTTATTTTCCTTCTCCAACATGAGGCAGACACATGGATTTTTCTGATATAGGCATTCACAGCAGCCTTCGGTTCCCTACCATTCAGTTGCCTTGACTGATCCAGAGCTAAAGGACACTAATAGTTGTTCCACACCTTCAGTTTAAACATCTAGAAACTACTAATTAAAAAATCTGAAAGGATAAAATTAGAATAGGAAAACAATTTCCAATTAACTGACTCAAGTCAAAGAGATCAACAGTTCTAAAAATAAAAAAAGAATGAATTGCCCTAAACAGACCAAAACATAAAATACAGGATTATTTTCTTCATCTTATGGTTTCCAAAAAGGCAGAAATGCACAAAAAGTGCAGGAAATAGTCTCAGTTATCTTCAGGGTGATCTGTTCCCTGGAGCACTGAGGTGAGAAGGGATAAGGAGAAAAAGTCAGAAAATCGCTCATCCTTCAAATCTTACCTTGAGTTAGGTTTCCTAGAAGCAGAGCTCCAAACAGCAATACTTGTATGAGAGATTCTTTTTTTAAAAAATTAATTATTTACTTATTTTTGGTTGCACTGGTTTATTATTACCTTATCTTTGTTGCTTGCACAGGCTTTCTGCAGTTGTAACACGCGGGGCCACTCTTCGTTGCCGCGTATGGGTTTCTCACTGTGCGGCTTCTCTAACTGCGGAGCACAGGCTCTCCACACTCAGGCTCAGCAGTTGCGGTGGTCAGCCCTAGGGCCTGCGGGCTACAGTCGTTGTGGCACGCGGACTCTAGGGCACGGGTTCAGAAGCTGTGGTACACGGGGCTTGGTTGCCTCGCAGCATGTGGAATCTTCCTGGACCAGAGACCAAACCCACAACCCTTGCATTAGCCAGCAGGTTCCTATCCACTGTGCCACCCAAGTCTGAGAGACTCTTCCTGAGGAGGGAAATAAGCACTGGACAGTGGTCTTAACTGAAGTCTAGCCTCAAGCTGATCCCCTGAAGAGCATGGACGGCTCCACAGAGTTTCCCACTGGAAGAAAGGGGACTGGGCTCTAGGCTGGAAAACACACACAGTAGCTCAAAGATGAGTCCACCTCTCTGGTAATGAGATCTAAGTCAGGCACATAACCCGCGGCAAACCCCATGGCAGTGCTGTCTTTTACTCACATGCAATGTACACCTATACTCACACTCAGCCAGACCCCAATCCATGTCTTATCATAGTAGAAATTCCACACCTAGAATACTAACATCAGAGAAAAATGAGAACCATCTAATCACTGATTCTGTTCAACTTTTTAGAAATAAGATCATTTTAAGAAGTCACTAATATGCTTTAAGATGTCTTTTGATATTGCCAAGGAATAAGCACCACCAGAGTTTTATTTTACACAGTTTGCACGCAGTCAATCCAAGACCAGGTTAAAGATCACAGTCCATCTTTAAAAAGAAAGGCAAATAAATATTAAATAGTATCTTCACAATAAAAATATATAATATTTCTACAAGGCATACTAGTTTGGAGTGGGGAGGGAAGTTGAGAAAATAACATAATCATCTTCTCTGCTTCATCTCTCTAAAAGGTGTTAAAACAAGGTGGAGCAAGAAAACAGGAGGGTTGCTGCCTTTAATTGGTACAGATGATCCCTGTTGCAAAAGACTTAACTGGTGCTACCTAACTCAAATCAAATTTGTGAGCATGTTGCTGTGTTATACTGGAAGATATCAACCTGAAAATTGAGTTCCTGATGTGACTGATGCCAATTTAATAATTGAGTATGAAATTTCTCCTTTCAAGCAGTTGACATGAGTCTTCATTACACTCCTGTAAAGCTTTTAGTTTTCACCAATAGTTGTGTTATTAATGAAGAAAAGCTGAAATTTCTCATTCAATCTTTTTTATATACAATATTTTTAAATAGGAGATTTATTCCAAAACAACATACTTTTTGTCCCTCATGTACTGATACCCTAAGCATGTCTTAAGCATTCCTATTGGGTGGCCCCACAGGAAGAAAGAGGTATTGGGGCACAGAGGGTCCAGACGCCCTTGAGGGCCGTGTCCACCCAGCACAGCAGAGGGGGTAAGACCAGAAGACCTCTCTCCATCATTGGAATAGAGATGAGGTAGCATAGGAAGGAGAAGAGAAGAAGAAAACCCATGCAGGTAGGCACTGCAGGAAAGCTTTGTGGGCACAACTGAGAATGAGAGTTAAGAGGAAAAGGTTCAGCACAGCTACTGAGGTGTAGGAAAGCTGGCTGGAGAAAAAAAGATTTGAATATATGAAGCTATAAGGAACAAATTAAATCCTCTTTAAAATTCTTAGACGAACAGAAGTGAAGTTTGGAATTACATTTAATTCTTCCTCTGCTGAACTGTCTCTTTTGAGACACAAGATTTTTTTCATGCATGCAATTAACTCGTCACTTACTCAACAAATGTATATTGAGCATTTATCAAGTTCCGGGTCTGTTCTTGGCACTGAAGGTACAATGATGAATAAAAGAAACAAAACTCTCCTTGCCTGTGAAGCTAACATCTTAGTGGATGGAGACAAACACACAAATCACTGAAATCATTTAGTATGTCGGATGGTGATTACACTATAATACTCTAGAGAAGTACTATACTTTATAGTGGAGCTTCACCAGTGGGTCAGTGGTAAAGAATCCACCTGCAATGCAGGAGACACGCAGGAGCCACAGGTTTGATTCCTGGGTTGGAAAGATAGAAGGAAATGGCAACTTACTCCAGTATTCTTGCCTGGAAAATCCCATGGACAGAGGAGCCTGGTGTGACAGTCCTTGGGGTCACAGAGTTGGACATGACTTAGCCAACATGCTTTATGGTCACATCTGACTCTTTATGACCCCATGGACTGTAGCCTGCCAGGCTCCTCTGTCCATGGGAATTCTCCAGGAAAGAATACTGGAGTGGGTTCCCATGCCCTCCTCCAGGGGATCTTGCCAACCCAGGGGTCGAACTCAGGTCTCCTGCATTGTAGGTGTATTCTTTACCATCTAAGCCACCAGGGAAACCTAAGAATACTGGAATGGGTAGCCTATCCATTCTCCAGAGGATCTTCCTGACCCAGGAATCAAACCAGGGTCTCCTCCATTATAGGTGGATTCTTTACCAGCTAAGCTACCAGGAAAGTATTACAGAGGAAAATAAAGCAGGAAATGTTGGGGAGGTTGAAAAGTTAAATATGATGTTAAGGAAAACCTAATGTAGGCCTTCTTAAGGAAGATACTTTTGAACAAAGACCTGAAGTGAGTTGAGTAACCCAGTAAATATTTCAAGAGGAAGCAACAACCACTAAGGCCCTGGATGAGGGTGTGTTAGAGGCAAAATTTTCTTCCTCCATTTGGTTAAGAAAAACTTGCACTCTAGATAAAGGTATTGGCAGATATAAGATAGATCATTAATCTTCAAATTGTGGGTTACTACTCATTAATAGACAAAATGATTGATTTAATTGATTAATACCACCACATTTAAAAATACAGTAGAAAAAATGAGATGATAACAGAGAACACAATGGTATTGTTTTGAATTTAAAATGTTATTCAGTAGTGTGTGTATTTGTGTTTGTACGTGAGAGAGAGCAGGTCTGAGTGTAGTGAGTTGTGGTATAAAAAATACTGGGTTGACCAAAAAGTTCATTCAGGTTTTTCCATTACATCTTATGGAAAAACCCAAACAAACTTTTGGTCAACCCAATATTTCTTAGTATGGATCTGACAAAAAATGTTTCAGAAATATGGAAGTTGCCTGTTCTTCCCTTCTAGGAGTTAAAATTCTTAGTTTTATTTCTACCTTCAGAGTAGTGATTCTCAATTGAAGTGAACTCTTCCACAAATAGGAAAAGGAAGACATTTCAGAATCATCTAGGATGTACTACCTCCCACCCAGAAATTCTTATATTTCCTCATTCTGACAAAGAATCACTTTCAAGATCGATCCATCACAAATACTGAAAGTGTTTGTCACATCTTCCCCCTAAGCAGAGGCTTAACATTCTAGACTGTCCTGGTGACTGGCTGGGCTAAACCTAGCCTCCCCATCACAGACATCATTGCCAGTGAGAGTCTGAGCCCACAGACTCAAGGCTGTGATCAGCACTGTCCCAGAGAGTGATGAGCGTCACTTCAGACAAGCTGAGATGGAAGGGCTACCCCTGCCTGACCTCTCTGAGGGCACACCAGTGTAGGCACGGTCTTTCATGTATCACAGTCTACATCTGAAGAATAGAGACGGTCTCAATTCACGTCTAGGTCTCTATCTTGGGGAAAGGAGAAGTACTGAAAATACTCACATGCATATGAAAGACTGCATTTGTTTTACTTCAAGCTGAGTTTATCTTGTGATTTCAATTGCAAGCCCATTTGTTGTTTCTGGAACAATTAACAGCAACTTTTACACATTAAATTGCCCCTTACTCCTTTGCTACGAAACAAAGTGTTCATCCTAATGGGCTGAGTACATGTACTCTTTATGAATCTTTACCCACTACCAGCTTCACAAAGTTTCTATTAACCATTCTACTTTATTTTCTGTTGGTGTATCATTATCATCTTTTGTGCTAAGTTGCTTCAGTTGTGTCCAACTCTTCGCAACCCTATGGACTGTAGCCTTCCAGGCTCCATCATTCATGGGATTCTCCAGGCAAGAATACTGGATTGGGTTGCCATGCTCTCCTCCAGGGGATCTTCCAGACCCAGGGATTGAACCCACATCTCTTGAGTCTCCTGCATTGGCAGGAGAGTTCTTTACCACTAGTGATACCTGGGAATGGTTACAAATATTCAATGAGTTTTCAGTTCTAAAGTGATACTGTTTAGTATTCCTAAAAGTGAAACTTGGGTGGTATATCTTGTACATACATAAATCACAAGCTCTGGATCAAGATTTTGTTTATATTCTGTAGACTTCTTGCAATGTTGTATGTTATCGCCATCTACAGGACCAAAATTTATCTAGTTCCTCATGCTTTTCCAAAAATGTTTTTAAAAATATGAAGTAATAGCTCACATGATATTGTTGTACTATGTAAAGAACAGGTTTCCCTGGTGGCTCAGTGGTAAAGAATCCACCTACAATACAGGAGTCACAGAAGACGTGGGTTTGATCCCTGGTTTGGCAAGAACCCCTAGAGGAGGGCACGGCAACCCACTCCAGTATTATTGCCTGGAGAATCCCATGGACAGAGGAGCCCAGCGTGCTATAGTCCACAGGGTTGCAAAGAATCGGACATGACTGAAGTGACTGAGCACACACACATGTAAAGACCAGTCATAGATCTAATCTCTTAGGAGGACTGTTCCATTCCACAGGTACAATTCCATATGCATTAGCAACTCTGCATCATAACTGACCACACTAGCACCTGAAGAAAAATAACTTAAATATGTGTTCTGCTAAGGTGTCAATAACAGTATCACAGACTACAACTAGCCCTGTGACTAACTATCAGCTAATGTATGCTCACATAGTGGGACTGGGCAGTCTTATTAATTTTAAAGGTTTAATTATGTTCTATTGTGGGTAGCATTAATGGTGTAAGAGCCAAAAATAGGTTCATATATAATTTTATACTCTAAATCTGGAAAATAAATATAAGAAACATTACAGATTGAAGGTTCAAATCCTGAAAAACAAACGTCAGACACATAGGTAGATCTTTACCCTATCAGCTAAATAAATTTTGGCTATGAGAAAAAATTAGGAATAAAAGCCTACATAGTAAAATCAATAACACTAAATGTTTGAAGTACTCACTAAATCTTACAGTCATGTCGGTGAAGCACTTATGTATTGTTTTATCCATTCAGTGACTAAAGCAAGCAATAAATGGTTTGGTACTAATTAAATAGAGATTTATGTATGATGATCCATATTTGTACTTAGATTAAAAAATATTTGTGAATACAATTCTCTAATATTGTACGTTCAAGTGTTCACTATTAGAGGCTGTATTTCTAAACAATCAAATGGAATAAAGGAAAAGCTGTATGGTTTCTTGAATTAAAAAACTTTAAAATATGAAATTGCAGCATACATTTCCCAACAAATGTAACATATTTTATAGGAAAAGTGTATATTTTATCTTCCTGAAATAATTTGCTTAAATTGATCATGGAAGGATTTCCAGAGTAACTTGAAAAATAAAATGTAAAAGGACATGGAACAATGGGACATACCTGGTGTACGAAAAATGAAATTATAATTCATTTCCATGTACCATGCCTTTGAAATTGTGATGTCTGCTTGATATTGTCTCTTCTACAGACAAAAGTATACAAATTTTCTATTCTTAAATACTGTCTCCACTTTTGAAAACAAAATTCATCTGGCCTCCTTTGAGAACCATCCTCTCCTCCCAAACCCTCAATGCTTTCATCTAACAAAATTCATATATCTTAATCAGATCCTATAGTGCTATAAACATCTGGCCTCAGATTATGATACATACTTCAAATTACAAAGAAATAGAGGAAGTTATATACGTATAATCAAAATCCATTGACTCATAAGCAGATTTCCTCCCCCCCACAGACATTAGCCTAACTCAGAGGAATTCCTTATCCTCTCGTCAACCAAGTTCCGATGAAACCATCTTCTCATAAAGGCAAATGCATATTGGTGGGGGTGGGGGACAGGTGTTGTTTGGGGAGGTCTTTCCCTTCATCCCACCTGACACTAAGTTCTTCTGGGAAGACAGTCTATCATATTTGCTTTCATTTAAGAAATTTTATTGTATTCTTGAAAACATGAAATTTAACGTATTCCTGCCTCTAAGGAGGTAAGGATACCTGAGGGATTATCTAGATGAAATTAAACTGTGTTCACAAAGATGATATCAATTGATATCAATTCTCAAAGTCCTAGAACACAATAAAATAAAAGAATAAAATACTTCTAAACAAACACAATCATCCACTGGTGATTTGGCAAGAAATTCAGTATCTCATTATTCTTGAGAGTCACTGTTAGAAGTATTCTTTTTTCTCTGCATACTAGAGTAGATATATTAAGTACCTATCAAACTAAGTTGATGTGGACTTTATAAAATATTCTGGAAGTTAGATTTTTAAATAAATCTCTGAGACCAGCTAAATTATTTAATAGTTGATTCTAACTTATTTAAAAGAAAAAAGTACAATTTGGATCTATTCTAGGTCTTGAATTCAAGATAAATGAGAATATGCTAAAATGAAAAGCTTAAAATCAAGCATCACCCTTGAAAAGATGTAAGACGCACCTTGTTCCGTATTTATGATGGTTGGATGTGGTAGGCTGGGTTCAATCCTCACACCTTCACTTACTAAGTAAGTATACGGCCTTCGGCAAGGCTTTACTCTTCTCACTGTCATAGTTGTCTGTAAGTTGTGGACAATAGTAACACTCACCTAAGGTCGTTGTGAGGATCAAAACAATTGATGTGATCCTTGATTTCTCATTTTTTATCTCCATTATGTCCAATTCATCATGAGGTCCTGTTTGTCTTCCTCTAAATATACCTTGAGCCCCTCCATTTCTCTCTGTCTTCTCTGTGCCCCCATCTGTAAGTTAACAGATAAAAGAGTGAATATAAATAACTTGAGGGTATCGTTTTTGCTATTGAAAGAAATTTACCAACTCAATGAATAAATACTATAATAGTGGGTAGCATTCAAATGGATTTTATCATGCAATTATATTCTTTGAGATCTTAGGAAGAAAAATTTTAATCAATGGAGACATTTGAGTTTCATTTGTAAAAACTGCAGAAATAATAGAATAGCAGATAATAGAATCTTCATTCCTTTCTCAGGGCTCTCTACTGAACTCCACAGGTAAATTTCACACAGATAGGCACACTATTCCCCTTAACACAGAAACACACACACATGTTAATATGCAGCTGAACAGATGGTAGGTGTTCAAATATTTGTTGAATTGAATTGATTTTGATAGAAATAAAACAGAGACAATACTACAAAGAAAGAAGATTGAAGATTTGTTATCCAAAGCCTCATAAATGATTGCATAATAGCTTGGATCATTAATCAGTGACTCTAAACAGCTAATCCATAGAAATAACTATCTAAAAAAAAATCCACAAGTTATTTTCTTGCAGGAGATGTCTCATGTGCTTTTAATATAATGTGAAGCAGTGGAAATGTTCTTGGATGGGAGGGAAAGTTGAAAATGGCAGTGGTGTTGAAAATATATCTAGACTTGATTAGAGCAAAGAAGAGAGATTATTGTCATAACACAGAAAGAAGAAAAATAATAAAGAGAGAGACTGTGTTGGACAGAAGTAGAATCAAGTGACTAGATTGGATGTGTTGGGGTAAAATGCAATTTCAACTACGGAAAACAAGAAAAGCTCAGGGAAAAGCAGATATTGCAGAAGGTAAATGAGAGGGAAAGAAGTTTGGGGAGTTTGCATCTACAGTCAAGTACTCAAAACATCTTACTTATTCCTTTGTAATACAATATAAAAGAACATGCTTCAATTTTAAAACTAAATCTTTGATTTTAAGGAGTTAGCGAACTATGCTCAAAAAGTTACATTTAGAAAAAAGGATTTAAGATATATATATATATACTCTCATGGTTATTACAGCATTATTCACAATAGCCAATACATGCAAACAACCTAAATGTCCATCAATGAACGAATGGATAAGGAAGATGTGAGATGGATGGATGGATAGACAGATAGATAGATAGATAGACAGATAGATAGATAGAAAAGACAGATAGATAGATGTGCATTTGTGCTCAGTCATGTCCAGCTCTTTGCGACTCCATGGACTGCAGCCCGCCAGGTTCCTCTGTCCATGGAATTCTCCAGGCAAGAATACTGGAGTGGGTTGCCTTTTCCTTCTCCAGGGGATCTTCCCAACCCAGGAATTGAAACAAGGTCTCCTGCATTGTAGGAGGACTCTTTATCAACTGAGGAGTATTATTCATCTATGAGAAAGAAGGATATCCTGCCATTTGCAACAATATAGACGCACCTAGAGTACATTATGATAATGAGCTAAATAAGACAGAGAAAAACAAGTACTGATATGAATCACTTACCTGTAGAATCTAAAAAAGCCAAACCTGTAAAAACTGAATAAAATTGTAGTTACCAGGGAGTTGGAGAGTAAGTTATATGTTGTTTAAGGGTACAAACTTAAAAGTAGTAAATAAGCCATAGAAATCTAATGCACAGTATAATGAATTTAGACAACAATATTGTACTATAATCATCAAACTTACTAACAGACTAGAACTTAATTATTCCAACCACTAAAATGAAAGGATAATTATGTAATATGACACAGGTGTGAAATATCATTGCAATAACAATCATAATACATAAATTTATCACTGGTTGCATACCTTAAACAATGTCATACATCAAATTTATTTAATAAAAAATTCACATGAATACCCAATAAGTTATGAAAATAAATAATTTTTAACATTTATATTTGAAAGAAAAAGAGATCTAGATAGATGGCAATTCAGATATCTTAAAGGTAAAGTAAAATGTGCATTTTAGACACAAAAACTTTCAGCAGTACCTAAACATCTCTGTGGTTTCTCATAAATTTTATAGAATAAAATATCCTATATATAGACAGCATGTATAGAACTGAATAATTTCTAAAAATTCCCACAGTTTTCACAGATAATATCTGTGAAATATTATCTCTATTATTCCAAATATCTCTATTAATTTAAAACTTTCTTCTCAGGATGCCTAGGTATATCACTGCATAATAAATTTCATTTGTTATACTTTCTCAAGTGACAACAGATGTTACATCTATTTTGTAGAATGGAAAATTGAGCAGATTTTGTGGGACTTGTCCAATTTAAAGCAGAAACTCAAAACAAGTTACGATCTCAGACCTGAAGACCCAGTTCACCAGGTCTTTTTGCTCCCTCTCTGACTGCAAATAATTAAAATTAATACAATATCGAGCCACCCACTAGAATTTCACCTACTTCTTGTACACACTATTATAAAATAAGCTCAAAAAAGTGAAAATTAAAAAATAAAATTCAAATTTTACCATTAACTTCAAATAATGTTGTTCACTGAAAAATGTAACCCATGGGTATTTCTAGATTAAAATACATAAAAATAGACACACACACTTGGGGGAAATAAGACTCTAAGACTGACTCTCCTCTTTCCTCTTAGAAGCCATACACTTGGGCTTCTGGCAAAAGTATCAAAAACTTTAGTATTACTGATTTTATCCCCCATAGAACTGCAAGTGTGTGCTCAGCCTCTCTGGTACTTCACATATTGCAAAAGGATTACATGAGAAGCTTGTTAAACATGCAAGCACCTCAAGTGGTTCTGATCCAGGCAGCACTGGGATTCAACTCTGGAAACACTTGATCTTAGAGTTAACAATCCAGCCATAAAACAAAAAAAACACACAACCCAAGAAAATACATAGCCATCAGGGCAAGGTGGGTGTTTGCTATGGTGAATGGTGTGATCAGTGGAGATAGATGGCAAACATGGTCAGGGCTTGCTCCATGCAGCTGGAGTTCTCCAAATTACAAATGCAACTCTCACTGAGATTTAAAGGGACCAAGCATAATTGAAAGGATGAAATGTCTTCTTCCTTCCCATAAAAAAAGCCTAGGGAAAGTATCCCTCTGGCTAAAAATGAACTAAGTCTTACAAGTGATCCAGCCAAGGCTTCTACTGGGTCATACTGGAAAAAACTACTTCTAGCCTCAAAATTTATGAGCATTTAGGAAAATACTTCTCCTGTAGTCTTCCTTTAGAATTTGGACCAGAAGTTGTTCCTCCTTACGATTCCCCAGTAAGTAGCTCCACACAGCTCTCAAATTCAAATTCAAATTATATTGCAATTATGCTGTAATTATATGTGAAAATACATGAACAGAAGTATTTCAGAGACTACTGAGAGAGAATGACCATGGCTGAACACAAAGTGTTATGGGTGAGAAACAGCTTCTACATCTTAGGGGCAATGAGTTGAAAGGGAGAAGGGGTAAAAATAAATAAACAGCCTCCATTTCTTGTATTTCGGATAGGAACAACTTAGTCATGACTTTGGTGTCTTCAATTGGCAAACAAATATAGGGCAAACCAAAATACATATATTCAGATAGTAAAGAACCTACCTGCAATGCAGGAGACCTGGGTTTGATCACTGGGTCAGGAAGATCCCCTAAAGAAGGAAATGGCTACCTACTCTACTATTCTTGCCTGGGAAATCCCATGGATAGAGGAAGCCCATGGGCTACAATCCATGGAGTCACAAAGAGTTGGACACAACTGTGCAATTAACACTTTCACTTTCAAGATACATGTATTGAACTCAAAGAGGCAGTTTTGCAAACTGTGAATCCTTTCATGTGCTAGGACAGTCTATTCCTGGGAGAAGACATCACTAAAATGAAGCCTGATATGAGTGTGTGTGAAATTTTCAGAAAATATCATCCTCTCCACTATTGAATCACTTCAAATTAGATAATATCCTGTGGAACATTTGAAAAGTCTGCTTTTTTAGCCTAGAATCTTACAGATGACATTGGCTGTGGAAAGAAAGAGGGAGAAGTGAAAAGAGTCTCCTGTGACCCTGATTGAGAATGATGGAGGTTATTCATGGCTTACAGATTCATTTCAGTTCAGGTCGCTCAGTCATGTCTGACTCTTTGCAACCCCATGGACTGCAGCATGCCAGACTTTCCTGCCAATCACCACTCCCAGAGCTTGCTTAAACTCATGTCCATTGAGTCGGTGATGCCCCCCTTTTTATCCTCTGTTGTCCCCTTCTCCTCCTGTCTTCAATCTTTCCCAACATCAGGGTCTTTTCAGTTCTTTGCATCAGGTGGCAAAAGTATTAGAGTTCAGTTTCAGCATCAGTCCATCCAATGAATATTCAGGACTGACTTCCTTTAGGATTGACTGGGTGGATCTCCTTGCAGTCCAAGGGACTCTCAAGAATCTTCTCCAACACCACAGTTCAAAAGCATCAATTCTTCAGCACTTAGCCTTCTTTATAGTCCAACTCTCACACCCATACATGACTACTGGAAAAACAATAGCTTTGACTAGATGGACCTTTGTTGGCAAAGTAATGTTTCTGCTTTTTAATATGCTGTCTAGGTTGGTCATAGCTTTTCTTCCAAGGAGCAAACATCTTTTAATTGCAAGGCTGCAGTCACCATCCTAAAGGAGATCAGTCCTGGGTGTTCATTGGAAGGACTGATGCTGAAGCTGAAACTCCAGTACTTTGGCCACCTCACGTGAAAAGTTGACTCACTGGAAAAGACCCTGATGCTGGGAGGGATTGGGGGCAGGAGGAGAAGGGGACGGCAGAGGATGAGATGGCTGGATGGCATCACTGACTCGATGGGCATAAGTTTGAGTAAACTCCGGGAGTTGGTGATGGACAGGGAGGCCTGGCGTGCTGTGGTTCATGGGGTCGCAAAGAGTGGGACACGACTGAGTGACTGAACTGAACTGAACTGAGTCACCATCTGCAGTGATTTTGGAGTCCAAGAAAATAAAGTCTCTCACTGTTTCCATTGTTTCCCCATCTATTTGCTATGAAGTGATGGCAGATTCAGTCAAAAGTAAATAAGTACCTCAGAGTGTGAAGCTCTCTGATTCAAAGTTGGCTCTAAATCTTCAAGCAAGATACTTGATGGTGTCGCCAAAACAATTCATAAGAAATTTATCATCAGTTTAAAAATTCCTTTCAAAAAGGTTTTTTTACAAATACTCCCTATTAAGCATTTTTACTATAGTCATTTAACTATATTTAGTTAATTAACTATATTTCTCTCACTATGTTAGGAGAATAAATAATTATGCAATGTAAGAGTTTACCTCCATATACACTGGCAACCTTTGCCTGCCATCCCTCTTCTTACAAAGTGCAAGGAGGTAGGTCTTTTAGTGACTGTACATCAATATCCATCTCAGTTTGCAACGTGTCCAGTTTTCATTGCAAGGATTAGTATTAACTGTTGCACTTAAAAAAGTAAATTTGCATATTTACTTTAGAATATTTTTTTTAACTAGAGCATGCAGGACACACCACACTGCATGGTGAAAAATTAAATACAGTATATTATGAGAGGTTCTGCCAAAATGTCAGTCTTTTATTTTCTCGATGGCCTCTTAATGTTTAGCAATTTCTTTAAAAGATATGGTCTTTGACTTTATCTTTCTTACTTCCTGGTGTAAAAGAGGTACTAAAGTAAGAGATAAGTTCAACAGAGGATTTTTTTTTTTCCATTTTGAGTGTCAAATTTCTACCAGTCTCAATGAATTTCATTTCCATTCAGAAGTTAATGAGGCTAAATTAAATACCACTAAGTCAAGTCATTTCGATTTCTGGTGACATAAAAAAAATAGAGTTGGAAGGAAGGAGTCTTAAAGAACACCAACAATTGGTTCCAATGTGGGGATTTCTCTTCAGCTTTTCTAGTGAATGATCACCATGGCTCTATTTGAACAGGAGCAGTCATGGGGAACTTACTCTGTACAGTGGACATGATGATGTGCCACCAGGCACCCTTCAATGAAGTGCTAACAGTCAACAGCCTTCTCCATGGATTGCCTCAACTGCACAGAGATGCCATGCCCAGCACCATGCCTGTTTCAGGATGTCTAGAGTCCATTAAGGAGAAGGCAATGGCACCCCACCCCAGTACTCTTGCCTGGAAAATCCCATGAACTGAGGAGCCTGGTAGGCTGCAGTCCATGGGGTCGCTGGGAGTCGGACACGACTGAGCGACTTCACTTTCACTTTTCACTTTTATGCATTGGAGAAGGAAATGGCAACCCACTCCAGTGTTCTTGCCTGGAGAATCCCAGGGATGGGGGAGCCTGGTGGGCTGACGTCTATGAGGTCGCACAGAGTCGGACACGACTGAAGTGACTTAGCAGCCGCAGCAGAGTCCATTAAGGGATGGAGGGGTAAGAAAGGCTAGCTACTGTGGCCTACCTGAAGACATTTCTGAAGGACCACTGGGCTTCCATCCAAACTCAACTTCCACTGTGAAATCCTACTTAATTTCCCTGCTTTCCAAAGGGCACTTTTCAAAAAAATTCCCTGCACATTATACACTGTCTCAGAGGCTGCTTCCAGGGAACTCAACCTGCAAAACTGCCTTTCTGTGCAGTCCCATTCATTGTTTGCTTTTTCTCCTCTTGGGCCCATAAAAATACACCTTCTGCATTTTCAATGAGTAATCCTTCTTCTGTTCTCAGAAACAGCACAAATAGGAATTGTATATTCTGCTGTTGTTTGAAATTTTCATTAACTTTGTTGGGATTTCTTAAAACATGCAGGAAATAATCAATTCTATGACAATGTAACTAGATCAATATCTATGTCAAAATATAAATTGCAATCCTTCCTCTTTAAGTATTAAAATAGAAATTCACTACAATGGAATATTATTCAGTCATAAAAAAGAATGAAAGCTTGTAATTTGCAACATGACTGGACCTTAAAGGTGTTACACTGAGTGAAATAAATCACACAAAGAGAGACAAACACCATGTGATCTTCCCTATACGTGGAATCTAAAAGGAAAAAACAAGTCCAAAGATACAGAGAACAGAGTGCTGGTTGCCAGGGGTAAAGGGGGAGAGTAGGCAGGCAAAATGGGTGAAGCAGGTCAAAAGGTACAAACTCCCAGTTATAAAATGAATAAATCATGGGGATGTAATTCACAGCATATATACTTGCATATATGAAAGTTGCTAAGAGAATAAAACTTAAGAGTTTTCATCAGAAGAAAAAAATGTTTTGCATCTATGTACGGTGATAGATGTCAACTAGATATTGAGGTGATCATTGTATAGTATATACAAATACTGTATCATTAGGCTGTCTACCTGAAACACATGAAATGTTATATGTCAATTATATACATAAGTTAATCAGTTAAATAGAAATTCACTAGAAGTTGTTGAAAAATTAATCAGGATTTTCTCAAGTATTTCCAATATATTTATACTATTGAAAGACCTATTTCATCATTTGTATCCTCCTTTTCCAAGATGGATGCCACAATATTCATTTTAATAGAGTCAATATTGGGGGGCTTTGCTATTGATTGGTATTTCAACCCAGGACATAGGAAGAGTAGTATCTCACACTGTCTAATTCCTAACTCAACCTCACCCTGTCTCTGTCTGGAGGTTTCTGATGGAGATTAATGCAACAGCAGCCACCAAATGAGGGGGAAAGTTTAACACTGTCTAAGCCAATGTCCGATAACTCTTAATATACAGCTCTAATAAAAAAAACTGGGTGGAGCTTGTATCACTTACCTAGAGCCAGACACCTGGAATGAAAAGTCAAGTGGGCCTTAGGAAGCATCACTACTAACAAAGCTAGTGGAGGTGATGGAATTCCAGTTGAGCTATTTCAAATCCTAAAAGATGATGCTGTGAAAGTGCTACACTCAACATGCCAGCAAATTTGGAAAACTCAGCAGTGTCCACAGGACTGGAAAAGGTCAGTTTTCACTCCAATCCCAGATAAAGGCAATGTCAAAGAATGTTCAAACTATCACACAATTGCACTCATCTCATACGCTAGCAAAATAATGCTCAAAATTCTCCAAGGGAGGGTTCCAACAGTATGTGAACTGAGAACTTTCAGTTGTTCAAGATGTTCAAGCTGGATTTAGAAAAGGCAGAGGAACCAGAGGTCAAATTGCCAACATTCGATGGATCACTGAAAACCAAGAGAGTTCCAAAAAAACATCTATTTCTGCATTATTGACTACACCAAAGCCTTTGACTATATGGATCACAACAAACTGTGGAAAATTCTTAAAGAGAGGGGAATACCAGACCACCTGACCTGCCTCCTTGAAGTCTGTATGCAGGTCAAAAGACAACAGTTAGAACTGGACATGAAACAACAGGCTGGTTCCCTAAATTTGGATGGATGACTTGTCACTTGACTCGCTGCTCATAATTGAGCATGTTGGTTTTGCATCTAGTTCCTGTTCTCGATAACAGAAGGTAATAGACGCAAGTGTTGCATTCACACTTGAGGGAAGGTGTGTGTGTGTGTGTGTGTGTGTGTGTGTGTGTGTGTGTGTGTGTGCGCGCGCGCGTGTGCTCAGTTGCTCAGTCATGGCCAACTCTGTGACTCCATCGACTATAGCCCGCCAGGCTCCTCTATCTGTGGAATTCTTCAGGCAAGAATACTGAAGTGAGTTGCCATTTCCCCCTTAGGTAAGGAAGAAATCTGAAAACATTTTCTACTTGTGGTTGTCTTCAAATATGAAAATATATACTAAAAAAAAAAAAAAAATTCTGTTTGATTATTTTAATTTCTCCTCTCTAAAATATGTCTTCAAACTTCTCTTCTAAATGCATGTATTTTCTTTTTGTATTAAATAACTTTCCCTAAATTTACAGATATAGGTTTAAAATCTAAAGACATACTTACTAGCCATGTGATCCTTGGCAAGTATCTAAAGTCTGGGTCAGTTTTCTAATCTTAAAAACAAAAATAATAATAACTTCTATCCCAAAAGTGTATTTTGAGAATATATTTTCATATGTAAACGGACCCAGTGGTTAAGAGCACTGAAGTCAGATGTCTATGCATTTGAAACCCACACAGAGTTGGACACGACTGAAGTGACTTAGCAGCAGTAGCAAACTTACTTAACCTTGCAAGATATCATCTTTCCCATACATGGACTGGAGAGATAATAATATTTTCTTTATAACTATGTTGTTGGGAATGATTTTAAATACTTCATAAAAATCATTTCGTATGAAGATGGTTTAAATATTATAAGCTACTACGACTTCTTTAAGTACTTGGAATCAGCAGACACTCAATAATTGTTGGTGTTATCCCTCTCCTCTCTATTTCCAACCCTATGTCTTTTACTTTTAACATAATCTTTGTGTATGGAACATACATATGTCTTTTTATTGCCTTGTTTTGCCACAAATGATGGGTAAGAGATACATGCCTTTGGTTTTTGGCAAAGAACTTTAACTAAAAAGTCCTTTGGGACTTCCCTAGAGGTCCAGTGGTTAAAAGTCCATGCTTCTAATGCAGAGGGCATGGGTTCCACCCCTGGATGGGCAACTAAGATCCCACATGCCATGTGGTGCAACAAAAAAAAATTTTTTAAAGAAAAAGATCTTTGATGCTAGAGTCCATCTTTTGAGGGTCCTTTTGAAAATATTCTGAAAGCTTAATCCAATTCAGGGCACATATTGGTGCTAAATCTGGGACACAAGGCAGTAGCATAGATAAACATATTCCACATTTTTTGCCTTAGGCAACTTTTCACATAAATGGCACATAAAATATTTTATTTAGCATAACCTTGAACTATCTCTTTCTATGCAAAGGGTAAGCATGCTAGAATAGACATCATTTTTAAGGCATATAAGTATATTACAAGGCTTCCCAGGTGGCACAGTGGTGAAGAATTCACCTACAATACAGGAGACGTAGGAGACACAAGTTCGATCCCTGGGTCAGAAAGATCCCTTGGAGGAAGAAATGGCAACCTACCCCAGTATTATTGTCTGGGAAATCCCATGGAGAGAGGAGCCTGGAGGGCTACAGTCCATGGGGCCGCAAAGAGTCAGACACGACTGAGCAACTAAACAACAACAATAACCCTATTATATGTACTTTAATGACTCTCAGATATCAGGGATGGGAGAGGGGAGGGAAGGAAGTCTGTGCCATCCAACGTTATCTTTCATAGCTCATCAGAGCTTTTACTGAGTCATTTTCTTTAACTCAGATTCACTAAAGTTGCTTTCTTGTTTCTTAATGAATTACTCATATACAAAATTACATGACTAGTCATGTATTTTTAAAAAGAATGCTTTCTTATCAAGGCCAAGTTAGCAACAAGGTAATTATTAAGTGTTAGCACTTCTATCCAATGCTGGTGTGACACAAGCACTAAATTTGCTGTTAGTCATAAATGTTGTCATTATTCTTCATGGCAGACCAGTAGGCACTATAAAAATAAATCAAATAACATTTATTTAGTTCCACTTCAATTCAGTAATGCTTTGACTTCACAAGTTCTCTTTAAAACTAAGAAAGATAAAAAAATAAATAAATAAATAAAACTAAGAAAGATGATTCTGAATTACAATAAAAATATTCATTTCCCCATCATGCCAAAATGCTTAAAATTTTCTTGTGGTTAATGACAGAACATTAATTTTAAAGCATCAAATAGCCCATAAGCTCCATTATGCTCATACTAATTAAACTTTCTAACCTAGGGTAAATTCAGATCAATTTGTTCAGAAGCAAAAGTGTCCCCTGTTATTCAGCATAACATAATGGAAACAAGACAACCAGAGTTGCATCTATACATGAATAGATTCTTAAATAACTTTAACTTCTATGTGCCTTAGTTTCCCACTTCATTTAAGCAACCATATTCTCCCTCCTGACAAACTTGCAAGCTTGTACATGAACCATTCCCATCAGTTGTGCAATTAAAATTCTTCAACTAACAGAGCTACCAAAGATAAATCTCATACCATGTATTGGTCACTTGGGAGTCAATAAAATTCACTTTTATCTTGTGCTTGGTGAAAATGCTTTAAATGAAACAAAAATAAAAATCGAAGCCTGCAAAACGAAATAAAGTACAATATTATATGTGGAAATTTCAACTTTCAACTTAGAGAAATAATTCAGGATGGATGGCAGAATTTGATTTAAAAAAATCTAACCACATAACAAATGCATCAAGCAACCTTGCTGAAAGAGGTGGGGGAAACGGTGCTGCCCGAACTAACTTTGGAAATCAATGGAATCTGTAAAACTAAAGGTAAAAGGAACCACACATAAGCACTGTACTGTAGTTGATAAAGCTGCTTCTGTGATCTCCAGATTAACAATTCTGATACTGCTATACCTGTACACTGGAACTAGACAATTAGCTAAATGGGAAGCCAGATTTCTCACTATTGGAGTAGGAACTCACAGATAAGCAGGGGAGAGGGTTGTAATGATTCATGTGATAATGTATTAAAGTTGGAGACATCATATTTTACTGATTACATACAGGTGTGTGTGTGTGTGTGCGTGTGTGTCTGCACGTGCACGCACGCGCACACACACCATCTGTGTGCAGGCGCATATGTAGGTTAATATTGAGAGAGCTGAGAAGCAATGACATCCCAGTAGCAATAAGAACACCTGAGGCCCAGATCTTGGTGTCTTAATACCATTTTAGAGTAAAAAGAACTGGGGCTCCTTGCAGAAATGGCTGATTCTTGGACTGGACCGGGACATATACAAAGTAAGCTCTTCTAGTGACAGAAAGTAACTACTTCAAGACATACTGGAAAGAAAAAAAGTAAAGCACAATGATGGGGTATGTCAAACAGATACAGGAGCCGACTGAAAGAGCTCCCAATGTCCAAAGCAGGAACAATTTGAACGAAAATAAGTAAAGTAGCATTGAATTATAACCCAGAATATGAAATAAATGCCATGAGTCCATACTAATATAAATGCTTAAATGAATTAATAAACTAGACAAATACCCTTACAGAAGAATTCTAAATACAGATTATATAGATATTTTACCCTAAAGGTAGGAGAGCATAACTCCTGCTCCTTAAGTGTAGGCTGCCCTTAGTGAACTTTCTTACAAAGAGTATAGTAGGGAAAGGAGGAGAAAAGAGTAACTTGAAAGTGGAGAAACCTGAAAAACACTATTTCAACCAAGGGATCAAAGTCTACATCAACAATTATAAATCATGTTGACAGTATGCACCCTTCATATGATGTAATGAAATGACACCAACTCTGTGATCTTCCTCCCCCAAACCCAAAATCCCAGGCTAGTTATGAGGAAAACTTCAGAAAAATTCCAACAAAGGGGCATCCCACAATATACCTGGTCAGGACTCCTAAACACTATCAAAGTCATCAAAAACAAAGAAAGTCTGAGATGTCACAGCCAAGAGGAGCCTAAGAAGCATGACAAATGTAGTCTGGTAACATGGATGGGATCCTAAGACAGAAAACAAAAAAGTCATTTAATAAGAAAAATGGAGAGATGAATAAACTATTGACTCTTGTTAATAATAATGTATCACACTGAGTCATTAAATACAGCAAACATAACACACTAATATAAGAATGTTACTAACTGGGAAATGTAATATAGTGTGGGACATATGGGTACTCTATACTATCTGCTCAATTTTTTCTGTAAATCTGAAACTGTTTTAAAAACTAAAGTTTACAAATAAAAAATTTTAAAGACCGTTTTTCATGAAGAGCCTCTAGAAATTTCAGAACCTCAGAAAGAAAGAGAAAAATTTAACAAGTTTTCAAAACAGAAAACGTGGATGATTTTCAAAGTGATGAGACTCAGGACAGCATAAGACTACTTGTGAACAAAACTGGATGCTAGAAAAAATTTGAGACAATGCTTTCAGAGTTTTGAGAAAAAATAATTTTGAGACAAGATAAATAATTGTGAGCCTAGCCAAACTATCACTCAAACATATGGGCCTACAACCTGCCCAGTGGTGTCATCAAGTTAAAGACCCCCAAAACAGGCCCTGTGCACACAAAAAAACAATCTTTTATGGAAAGGTGACTTTTCAAAATGAAAGAGTCTCTCTGTACTGAGATCCAAAAATATTTTTCAGGTGCTGTTACAGTCCTGGCCTGATCATACAGGCAGGGACAAGTAAACTTCCCTGCCAACTTGGGGGAGGAACTGATGATGGAAATGTGATGTCTCCTCAAGAAAGACAAAGATCTTCTTGCTCTCCCCTCTCTTCTTCTGATTATAAAAATGTAAGCCACTGAATACTCAGGGCAGCTCAATGCTTGCCTGTCCACTTGTGAACCCTGCAAGCATCCTATTCTAATAAATCCTTCTTATCTCTCACTTTGCCTCTCGCTGAATTCCTTTCTGAGTTGAGACATAAAGGAATGTGCTGCTGGAGCTCTTTGGAGCCCTGGAAATGACACTTAACAGTTTCACTGTGGCTTCAAAACCCTTCCTGGTTCCTTAGTAAATAATATCTATGTACTCTACAGTTTGAGCTCCTTATGGTAAAGTCCTTAGAATAAATCTGTAGACAGAACACGAAAGATTTAACTATAATTAAGGATAAAATGTAGATGCTATAAATACAGATAATTGAAAGTCAAGATACATGTATAGATATACATATATATGTATATATACATGGAGGTCAGAGGTTACGGAGATGAAAAAGTCAGAAGTGGTGAGAAGCACAGATGTGCTGGTTCTTTCATGGTGGACACTGCAGAGTCAACAGATACCACCTGAGGTTAACTGGTAAAAGAGAATTCTAAGTATATTGTGTAATGGTTTAAAGGCAAACAATAAAATAGCTAAAAATAAGTATGTGACAGACTGAGGCAGTGACAGTTTAGACAGGTTGTTGGAGGCATAAGGAGAAGGTAATGAGCTATACTCCTCATTTTTCAAAGTATGTGAATGATAGATATTCACTTAAGTTTATAAATTAAGAAATGTAGGTAACTGCACATTAGTAAAAAATATTTAAAACAAGATAATGTGTTTATTATTTTGAAGGATTTTTTTTAATTCAAAATCATAAAAGTTTTTTTATTTGAAAATGTTAAATGCTTATGCCCAAGTTCTGAAGGATAAATGATACCTAAGTTGCTACTTTAATTACATTTGGAAATCAACAGGCTCATGAAGCAAATTAGTATCTTCCCTGGTGGCTCAGACGGTAAAGAATCTGCCTGCAATGTAGGAGACCATGGTTGATCCCTGGGTCTGGAAGATCCCCTAGAGAAGGAAATGGCTACCCACTCCAGTATTCTTGCCTGGAGAATCCCATGGAGAGAGGAGCCTGGTGGGCTACAGTCCATGGGGTTGCAAAGAGTCACCCACAACTGAGCAATTAACAGTTAAGCTGAGCTCAAAGTATGTACTGAGCTTTAAGCTTTCACTGTTTAACAAAAAAAGCAAGCACAAAAATCAGCCAACTAAATACTCAACTCATAGGAAAAGAAAAACCTATGAATTTTAAATATAAGGAAAACAAGAGGGGAGAAATATAGTCTTAAATAGGAAAAAAAAAAATCCATGAGTAAAAAAAAGGGAAAAAATAGATTTAGCAAATTAAATTTTATTTGAAACAAAAAGCAGACGCACTTTTGGCACATCAGCTTACTTTAGTTTTCCTTTAAAAAGGAATGCACAGTAATACATAAACAAAGCAATAAATGGAACATAGCTAAAACTGTATTGTTTTTAATTACAACAATAAACTCTGAGAGATTGAGGTGGGAGACAGATGGGCCCCAGGCTAGGCATTCACAACAGCCTTCCTGTTTGCATTTCCTGAGACAGGGGCTAAGTGGGCTCCAGGTTAGACACTTACAACCATCCTCCTGTTTGCTCTCCAAAGTGGAAGCAAAAACTGAAACTGGGTAAACAGCCAGGCCTTACCTCTTGTGGACAGTGTAAGATAACAGTCATGGCAGGAACAGACAGGGGCTAAACCTTGTTTGAGTAAAGGATCAGGAGGTTATATAGTTCCCATCTTTGAGGCAAGGGAGACATTTCACATGCCCAGAGAGCATCCTTGGGGGTCAAAAAGGAAGAGGCACTGTCCCATAATATGTGATGCTAAGGCAGTCCCATAGGCCTCTGGGCTGGAATCCATCTAGAGAAAAAGTCACGCCCACACATGTCGGGGAGGGCCCGAGGGCAGGTCAGGACCTAAAACAAACCACATAATTGGCCGAAGGTAAACACAGACCCTGAAGAACTGTCCTATGTAGATGACTTACCCGCTTCTTTACTGCGCTCCCCCTCACTGGGGAGGACACGCACACCCTTTCTCTTCAGGTTTCTCTCCAGGCAGCATCTCTGCCTTGCTTCTATCTTAACTAGACAGACTTTCTGTATGCTCTCCCACTTTCTGACTCCTGTCATTTCAGGACTAGGGAAGACTGCAGGGATGATGTTCTGATTCCTCTTCATCTTACACATGAGGAATAATGTGTCCTAGACAAGGAAAGTCACACCTCTAGACTTCAGATTAACAGTGCAGTTATTACTCCATCACACAGCATCATCTCTTGTTTATTCCAACACAAGACACAAAGTAAGGCTTCATCGTTTCCCACTATTTTTCAATTTCCTTATGATATTTTAATTTTTCATACTTCTTGAGCAAACCTACATTTCCGTGGGGTGGGAGGAACAAGGAAAGGGGAAAAGGAAGCATCCTCCAAACACTACCTGGCTCAGCTTCTAAGGCTGCTGCTGAACCCTAAGCACTCAGGCATTTACACAGAAATACTCTGGCAAAGTACTGTCCTCTTGGGACATTAGCACATCAGTCCTGATTCTTATTCAAATGTATAAATCTCAAAGCCCTCTGTAACAGAATGTAAATACCATTTTTGTTTTCCAATATAAGATCAAGCCACAATTTAAGGTTCTCTGTAATACTCCTAACATCCTAGTCCCCAGGCCTCTGAGAGCACTTCAGGATGCAAACCTGCCTCAGGCAGTGTTTCGCAGTTCAAATAGGATGGAAGTAGGAAGTCATTTGAAGATTCTGAATGGGTTCTTGATGAAAATATTGGTTAGGAAAATGCGTGTGCCCTCATGCCTGTCCATCACATCTGGTAGGAAAGGACCATCACTTTATTTGCATTCCATGAAAGATTAAAAAGTAATCTGCAGTTTGAAACAAACCAATGTGAAACAGCAGTTGACTAAAATCTTCCCCCATGAAAGAGTGCCTAAGTGTGTACTCACTTCTGTCTGACTCTTTGTGACCCCATGGACTGTAGCCCACCAGGCTCCTCTGTCCATGGGATTTTCCAGGCAAGAATACTGGAGTGGGTTGCCATTTCCTCCTCCAGGGGATCTTTTCAACCCAGGGATCAAACCCGCATCTCCTACTTTGGCAGGCAGATTCTTTACCACTGAGCCACCTGCGAAGCCCTCATAAAAGAGTAATACTGACTACATTAAAGACCCTTTTTTTCCTTTAAAAACTTCATTCACTGAGTTTCACTATTTTTAAATTTTTTGATTAATTCTAGTTTAATCCTTATCTTTGCACCCAACAATTCTGCAGAAGCTGGAGTTGGAGAGGGACGATGCCATAGAGATGGGGGTTGAGAGACGTGAATGGGAAGAGGTTCAGAAAAGACTGGCTGGGCAGAAGGCTCGCCATCAACCCTGGGGGAGCCGGAGGAGAGTAAGAAAGAGGGAGGACAGAAGGAAGGTGACAAGACATGGGACAAACAGAACAGAAAAGATAACACGGGGTGAAAAAAAAAAAAAAGATAACACGGGGTGAGAAGAACAAGAACTTCTCCCATTTCAGAGGAAGGTGAGCAGAGGATGCTTGAAGAGTTCAGACAGATGAGCAAGCAGCGAAGTCCACATCCTCAGTGGTGTTTCCTGTGTGAATGCAGGTCCTGTGTGACTTGAGGTCAGCTAAGGACTCCTGTCTGTGAATCTGCATTATCCTTCAGGCTCAGGAGAGGCCACTACAGATTCGGGTTTTGCTGATCTAAAGAGCTCCATTTTCCTTAGGAAACTTCTGGCTTAATATTTGATATATTTCACTTCAAATTTCAAATTAAATGTATATGAGGATAATTCTGGACTTCCCTGATGGCTCAGAGGGTAAAGCGTCCGCCTGAAATGAGGGAGACCCGGGTTCGATCCCTGGGTCGGGAAGATCCCCTGGTGAAGGAAATGGCAACCCACTCCAGTGTTCTCACCTGGAGAATCCCATGGAAGGAGGAACCTGGAAGTCTGCTGAAAAGTGCCCGGAACTCTTTCTCCGATTGTGGGGAAATAGCACGCAGCCAAGGTGGCGTCAGTCAGGCTCTCTCTCCGAACCCTCTCAGTCCCACACCCTGTCCCCACACCCTGTTAACAATGACCCTGCGTGATTATGCACCAGCCGAGCTCACTTAGAGCACTGCGCATGCGCATCATGTTGTACCCGCTCGGCCACGAGCACAAGGCCGCTTTTGTTCTGCAGACAGACATAAGCCGCACCTGAGAAACCCCTTTGCTGCCACTGGAGAATAAACGTGTCTGGTCTGCAGTTCCTACAGCTCCTCCAGTTTTCTTCCAGCTTCCCGGCTGGTGCCTTGCCTACCCCGAGTTCAGCCAACAGTGTGAACAGAGAGACAGACGTACTCATGTGTTGTAGAATAGGCCAACAGTGGCTGCATTCTATGACACTAAATAATCTGCAGATCAGAAACCTGAGTTGAGGAGATAGATTCCTTAGGAACAGGGTTTAACCCTGCAGTAATGAACAGAGTATAACCTGCTGAGTTGCAATGCAGGTTACGCTCTTGTTTGCAATGCTGGACAGACACTTCCACTGGATCCAAGACTTCTTTTCTACTAATTAATCTAGGGAGAACAGTTACAAGATTTGTATACAAATCTACATGCGCCCGCCCCCGCCCCAAACCCTTTTATAGACATTATTAATCAATCACAGTGCTCTCTCCTGCCTGAGGCAGGACTCAATCTCATTATAGCATTCAATTGATAAGAGCTGGTAGGAGAGGCAAAGAAAATGGCTTCCCACCTGTGAGTTATCCCTGATGCCTTACTCAAAAGTTAGTAATTAGTAATTGTGCTCAGTCCAAATACTTAGAACTGCAAAAAAAAAAAAAAAAAAAATCTTAGAACTGACTACAAAAATGTCTTAGAAATTGCTATGAGAAATAAAATGACTAAATACTACCAAAAAAAAAAAAGAAAAGAAAAGAAAACTGCTATAAGGATTCTCTGAGTGAGAAATTCTACCTTAAATTCAGGCTTTCTGTAATAAATATACAATTGTACAGTGTTTTATAAGCTTTAAAGACATTTGAAATACAAATTTGTTTTTTCTCTTCTTAGTTTAGTACTAAATGCTCTCTTTAACCTGCTGTATGTGAGCCAGCCACATCCATGGTTTTTCTTTGTATTTCTCAGTATTCATGGGGCTAAGAATAAAATGTATTGACTGAAAAAAATGCATGCAACCTAAAAGTTGAGAGTTACATTTATTCAGTGAAAACTGTTAGGACTTCAAGCCCAGAAGGCAGCATCTCAAGCAGCCCTGAGAAACTGCTCCAGAGAGGCCAGGGGAGAAGTCAGGTTATATAGAAGTCTGCAGCAAAGGGCAGGGAGTCTGAACATCAAAATATTATTGTTCATTAAGGAAAACTAGATATCTCGAGGAATTTAGTGCTTTTCGGTGTATGGGAAGATGCAAGCATCTAGGCTCTCTGAAATCATTCCTTTCCTATGCATCTCAGCTGTCTGGGGCCAGCATCCTGTCTGCTCACATCCCCCTTGTTTACCAATATGGCAGGAAATACTCCATTTCACAGACTGAAATCACAATTATTCTAAGATCAGGAGCCAAACTTGGATCTTAGAAACATAAACAAACATCAAATTATTATGCTTAAAGAACACTTCTACTTTTGAACACTTTCTACTATACAGAGAATGAGACACATTTTTCCTAGGTATAATATGATTGAATGCAAGTGATCATAAGTACAGGCAATTAAAACAGATCTTTGTTATCACAGATTGACATCAAAGACATCCTTGTACTCCAATTTTTTAAAAAAATCATTCTGAGTAAAGAGTTTCAGATCTTTTCAAAATTTCAGCCTCCATCCCCACCCTCAGAGTTAGTTAATATAGAGAACATTTACCAACTGATCCTGCTGGCCTCCTCATAATGTGATTTAATTGCTAATGTAGGTTTGTTATTCATATCCACAACTATGATATCTTTTATTATTATGGCTTAGGTTACATATGATTAAAATAAATAAATAAATGAAAGCCCTGACTCAGCATAAGCAAAAACCTATTGTAGAAAATCCCACAGATTCAATCAAATCAGTTTTCTTTAATTTTAAGATGTACTATATTCTGGATACATATTTTCTTATATTTTATCTAAGATTTCACATAGGATGTTTTATTGTGAATTACTGCTAACAAAAAAAGCTAACATGAAATCCAGCTCACAGAAATGCTGCTGCTACTGCTAAGTCACTTCAGTCGTGTTTGACTCTGTGCGACCCCATAGACGGCAGCCCACCAGGCTCCCCCGTCCCTGGGATTCTCCAGGCAAGAACACTGGAGTAGGTTACCATTTCCTTCTCCAATGCATGAAAGTAAAAAGTGAAAGTGAAATTGCTCAGTCATGTCCGACTCTTAGCGACCCCATGGACTGCAGCTTACCAGGCTCCTCCGTCCATGGGATTTTCCAGGCAAGAATACTGGAGTGGGGTGCCATTGCCTTCTCCGACAGAAATGCTAGTGAGGTTAAACAAATTCGTCTCATTTCACTCCATGTGCCTGTCTTATTTTCCTGTGTGGTCCACTTTAGCGCTTCTATTTAGATTTGAGAGATTAATAACAAAGTTGGAAATGTAGTTTCTGGGAAATGTTTTCATGTCATTGTGTCTTTTATTCCTAACCTGTTCTGGGGAGAAGGAAGACTACAGCCAGGAGTGACCATGCTGTTGTCCAATCATTAGTAAAAACGATTCAGAGATGTTTCCTTTTAAATATTTCACTGAGGAGGGGGAAGTGTAGCCAGAGAAGGAAGCTGATCCTTGGCAAATTTATCTCACCTAGCACATCAAAACACCCACCGAACTCTAACTTCACAGATTTGACTGCTTTCCAAAATTCTGTTAGCTTTTGAGATGGAACTAAAGAGGAAAAAAGGTGTTTTTATTCCTGAAAGTAAATACTTGCTCAGTAAACATCATAAAAATTTAATTGCACTATTTTCCTCATCAATCTGAGAAAGATTTATTCACTGATTTTGAGAATTAATTCCCTTGTAAGATAAATAAAACATTATTTCGCAAGACTCATTTATTTGGTTTTTCAAACCACCCTTCTGTGCTGGCAAATCTGAAGAAAACTGAGTTGATAAAAGCACACTCATTAGTTATAAGTTTTTGTGTCCACAAGGTTTAGAGACTTCTGACTTCAACTCTTACTACCAACATGAGTCCTTTAAGATTTCTAAACTTCTAATATTTCTAAAATGAATAATTCTAATATTCTAAAATTCTAAAACTATAAATGGAAATTTTACTCTATAGTCTTAGAATAGTACTAAACAAGTACACAGTTGTCCTTTGTCAATGGTAATCCATGGTAACAGAGGGAAGAAGGTGAGTATAGCACTAACGGAATCATGTAAAAAAAAAAAATTAGATCCCATGGGACTTCTTTGGTGGTTCAGTGGTTAAGGATATACTTTTTAATGCAGGGGTGTGGGTTCAATCCCTGGTCGAGGAACTAAGATCCCATCTACCCCAGGGCAAGTAGAGAGCCCCTGTGCCGCATACTGAGCTGGTGCGTTCTAAGCCCCCTGCTCCACAACTGGAGAAAGCCTGTGTGCTGCAACGAAGACCCAGCGCAGCCAAAACTTAAAAATAAAAACAAAAAATAAACTAGCATATGATTCCTATTTAAAACACAGATCCCAATTTCAATTTCATCCAACTCAAAATCCTTCTAACAGTCTGTCCAAAAGCTACACGCCAGGGAATACAAAAGCTATTCACAAGCAAGCCTAGCTGCTCAGAGGAGAGATTAGGAAACAGAGTTTAGGATGGTAAAAGTGAAATGCAGTAAAAATCAGTGGTTTGTTAGTTTGCCTCTTTTGCACAAATTTCCATGCAGATAATTGAAAGATCCTTAGGTTCAAATGTATATAATGCATTCATTCATTCTTTAGAGATTCAAAATTCAAGCCACAGCCAGAAGAGATGGGTAACATCTAATCACGTGTCAATGAAGGGGTCAGGTTCCTGAGACTGCAGTTGAAACTGGAAGGTCTTGTGCTTGAGGCCCTTTGCTCTGCGTGCCTGCAGACCTGAGTCCTGAGTGTCAGAATCCTCTAGAACCCACTGCCTGAGGATGATCATCTAACCTGACCACGTTACATGGGTGGGCAAGTGGCGGGGACCACAACCCTACCTAGTGCGCAGTAGAATTCTGATGACTTGCTGGTGTAAACAGTCATGGATAAAAGCTTTTACTCTTCAAACTCTGATTCTTTTTTCAATTGAGGGAAAAACAAACAAACAGCATTTGAATAAAACATTTAAGCATATACAACTTAATTTGAGCAGAGCAGTCCCTGGGCTCAAAGACCCAGCCAAGTGATAAGGAAGGCAGAAACTAACCCTCTACTGTGGCCCCCAGAACCCCTCTTAGAAGCAGATGACCCAAAATGGGTATTACTACACCCAGACTTAGTGACTTAATTCGACTGACAGGAAAATAATGATTCTTGGTGCCCAGTGAGCTTCCAGAGGCTTACTGCCCAGGACCTAGAGGCAACCGTCAGCCCAGTTGCTTTACCATGAGCGAGCTTCTGAGGTTAAAGTGACCATCGCAACCCCTGCTGCAGCTGAGATTTCCCCTGACCCTCTCCCCCTCACTGCCCTCTCAGCAGTATGTTCTTTCCTTCCTGTTCTTGCTTTTTGGCTCTAGTTTCAAGCTACACAGATGATGGAAAAGGGATCCTTCTTGTCTCTGTCTAATCCTCTTTAGCTGACACAGCAGCAATTAATGTGGTGGGAGAAGAGACAGAAAGTGAATATTATACCAAGAGGCAGTTCTTAGAACACTGCTTTGGAGTCAGACTCTGAGGGTTGACCCTCAAGTCTGCTAATTTTACCGTGGACAAATTACTCAGCCTCTCTATATCTCATTTTCTTCATCTGTAAAATGGACCTAAATAAGTAGAAAAGAAATGAGACTGTTGAGGGTAATCATGTATTAAGAATGATATAATCATTACATAACCATTAAGTATTAGCTGATACAGTATTATCATTACAGAAACGTCAAGTGTTGAGCTTAAAGACAACAGATTCTCAAGTGGTAAAATCTAAAAGAAGCTTGAAATACTTATCAAGGAGGCCTCTAAGTAGAAAAGTCTTACCTATAAGAAAAGAAAAACATACATTTATTAAACACATATTCTCCAGACATTGTTAGTTCCTCATATGTTATCTCATTTTATTCTCAAATCAGTCTTGCATTGTGCCGGGGTCCAGCCTCAGCAGGATCCAGGGGGTACCCTCAGGATGAACGGCGTTGGCGAGAGAGAGAGAAGACACGTGAGACTAGCCTTGATAGGGCCAAGTCTGTGTTTTACTTTTTCACAACAGGTTTTATACCCTTTCACAGAACGTTTTAAAGGTACAAGATGCTTACTCATGATTACACAGGATTAGTATTACATCATTTTGTTTTTTAGGAAAAGCAGGATGTTTTTTGCTTTCTAATTCTATAGTAATTCTTGGCACATGATCTTCTGGCCTTGGGGCTATTAACATTTTATGCAGGTCAGGTGAATGTAAACCTATTTTCCGTTTTTATGGTGACCTTAACTGAAAGGTAGCAATCTCATAGGGAAATAGTACAGAGTAGAATTATATACTTGTTAATACAAAAATTAATCCTTCTGCAAAAGTTGTCAGTTGCGTTTATCTAAGAAGTTTACCCCATACTGACTCTGCGACTTTGGTGAGGCAGCTTCTGCCTAGCACTCCTGGCTGACAATTAACAACCATCTCTTTGTTACCACACTAGGGCTAAGCTAGATCTTTAGCTATATTAACAATGGTTTCTATAACACAACCTTAGCACATTAAAAGCAAAAACACAGCAAGCAAAACACAGCAAGCAAATCTCAACCCAATAACCACCTATAGAATAATTTCTCTTATGTCTTCTAATAGGACTCCTTTACCCCTTAAAAAGGCTCTATGTCTATTAGGGCTTTTATGTAATCAGGTTCTTTATGCTATTTTATGATTAGGATATTATAAGCAATCATGCATATTAGTACCAAGGGCATAAATGCATTTGGCTAACAAACTACCAGCAAAGGAGTGTAAATTAAAACACTCCTTTCACCCTGGATAATCTCATAAAATACCACCACCTGGGAAACTTATTGATTAAAGTTCCAAATTGATTCTTATTTGGGAAGAGATCGGGGAAGGCCTTCTGCCTGTGTCACAGAAATTAGGGAGTAGTCTATTGAGGCAGGCATCAGAAAGACAGATAACATCTTTAAGGTGAGCGCCGGGGGCAGCTTTTTGAAATCCCTGAAAACCTGATCTGCCTTGCCTGTCAGGCTTTCTCCTCCTGACCTTGTCATGGGTGGGATCTCGTGAGCTGGCCTTTTCAAAACCCCTGAAAACCTGATCCGCCTTGCCCGTCAGGTTTCCTCCCTCATGGCCTTGTTATGGGTAGGGTCTCGTGTGTTGGCTTCTGGCAGCATTGGTTGCAAGTATTGTGACTCCACACAAAGGAAAACAAATTTAAGAGACTTATGACATTTTCACAACACTACCCAGCTTATTTGAAGCAAAGGTGAGTTTCTAAAATAAGTCGATCCACCCTCCAAACTCATGTGTTTTCATCAAACCAAGATGCCTTCAAAATACATTCAGTGATCACTTTCCACTGCTAATTGTGTCAGTTCTAATGAATCAGTCTGCCCACTATAAAAACAAATAAGCTTATGAAACATTTTAACAGCTGCAGCAATTTCAACAAAGAGAATACACAACACTTAACATAGCTAACCACCAGAGAGTAAAGAGTAAAATCTAAAAGTATTATTAGACACATCAGCCATCATTCTGACATTTACTACTTAGAAGAATACCCTGTGCAGGATAGTGTAAAAGGAACATTAAAGAAGCTAACCTTTGTAAAACTTTTTTTTTCAAAAGGAGGAAACTTTATAGGTGTCAATAGATTCAGTGATGTGCCTTTAGGCATATGAAAACCAGGCTTGCCAGCTGCTGCTCAGACGTTAGTATTTCACTATTATACAGTAACTTTTGCCTTATGAGGATTTCTAAGAGCTTTATAACTTTATAAACAATCTAATGGGCTTCCTTGGTGGCTCAGATGGTAAAGAATCTGCCTGCAATGTGGGAGACCTGGGTTTGATCCCTAGCCTGGCAAGATCTCCTGGAGGAGGGCATGGTAACCCACTCCAGTATTCTTGACTGGAGAATCTCATGGACAGAGGAGCCTGGTGGGCTCCAGTCAATGGGGTCGCGAAGAATCGGACACGACTGTGCGACTAAGCACAGCCAGCACACAGTAAACAATCTGACAACTCTAAAGTCGTTCCTTTCCTAAATGAACATAAACGCTGCTCAGATTCACCAGGGGAAAGTCACAGTGACTGTCCCATTGCTTCTTTAGCACTGGCTGTGCTGGACACGGGGCTCCAACTGCGCTTTTTAATATAACTGTTATAACTCTTATCACTTTGTAGCATAATTATTAACTTATATCCCTGTCTCATCAAATAGTCTGTGGGCAACCTGACAGCAAAGACCTTGTCTTATTCACCTTGGTACAGTTTCTGTTCAGTATTTGATGAGCTGATGATCCAGCAGATGTTGGCAATTTGATCTCTGGTTCCTCTGCCTTTTCTAAACCAGCTTGAACATCTGAAAGTTCATGGTTCACGTATTGCTGAAGCCTGGCTTGGAGACTTTTGAGCATTACTAGCATGTGAGATGAGTGCAATTGTGCGGTAGTTTGAGCATAGTTCTTCCATTTGGTGGTGGTTTTAGCTTGTGTAAGACAATTTAGGAAATGTACATCAGATACTGTTATCTAGGAACTTCAAAGAGGAACTAAAGATTCTGTGATTGCCATGTGGCTGAGAGAGCTGATTCTTAGGTAGGTTGATAAGGAGTCTGGGCCCTTGAGGAGGAGAAAGGGGCCCGGGGTTCTTAAAGAGGAGAAAAGGACAAAGGTTTTTTTCTACATTGCTTTGTCTTAGTCAGTATAACAATGTATCTTGCTCAGGGACATGTTTCTCCTTAACAAGAACCTTCTGACTAATCTTGTTATTTTAGGACTATATTGTGGGAGTGGGTCTGGTAAAATCTTTCTATGGCTAGTTCTAATCTTGTTAATCTAAGATGCATGTTGTGAGAGTGGGTCTGGGCAAAGTATATAAGGCCTTGGTAAGACTAGTGAGTGAGGGCACTCTCAGTCCCCCTTCTGATGTCTGTGTCAGCTTTCTCTCTCCCTTTTTCTCTTTAATAACACTCTGCTACACAAAAGCTCTTGAGTGATCAAGCCTGGTCCCTGGTTCCAAAGCTAAATCTTCTATGGAGATCACAAATGCAACATTGTTCTCCGTAAGCTATCAATTGTTACCAGTTCTCCTGGTCCAACTGCTACTTTCGTCACTACATGTTCACATCCCTTTCAATCATTAATTCTTGAGTCAGGCTTTTGTGACTCAGGGAAGGTCTTATTTATTAAAACAAGAGGCAGGCGGAGGACATGGGGGAGGGGTTTGCGGTGGGAACAGCCCATAGTGTCCTGCTGGGATACACACCCCCAAGTACCTGTGAGCTCCACCAGGCTCAGCCACTTGCTGTTTATTACACATGATCTCCCACCACTCTGTGCATGTGCTCTGCCCTCTGACTGGAATGTTCTTCCTCGCGTTTACCCTTGGAGAGCCCCAACTCAGCTTTTTTATTTAACTCAATAAATCTCTTCACTATGAGATCTTCTCTGACAACTGAGAAAAATTTAGCAAAGAATCTGGTCTGTTTCTCCAATACCTTCCTCATACCTCAGAGTTCTTGTCCTAATCTAGCACTTGTCTATGTTGACCTCCTTTCTAGCACAGCACTGTGAATCCTTCTAGAATAGGATCTGTATCCAATGATTTTTGCACCACCCGGACTCAGTACAGACTGCAGAAAATTATGTGCCCAAGAAATAACTTCGGAGGTGAATGAACCTCGAGAACCTCTAATCTCTACAAGGCAGTTACAGCCTCTTCTTTCAAAGATAAACTTTGATTAATTGCTATAACTATAGCCACAGGCATGTGGATACCTTCCACCAGCTGTAGGCAGCCCATACTGCAGTGAGCTACCTTTTTCCCTCAGTAATTATGGATGCTTTTTTTTTTTTTTAAATCCCTCTGGCCCTTTCAACTACTGATTGTGTTATCCAGCTGTGCAATCAGCCCGAATGAAAAACTGTCAGCAGTTACTTTTTTAATGTAAATGATTTCTTTATCCACAGGTCTGGGCTATATGTTTTTCAAGGGGTAGTGCAGGATAAGGAATGAAGAGAATTTTCTAGTGAAGCATATTTTAGAGTTTCATAGATACTCATTTCTGATTTTCCACACAAATATGCATGCATCCTGGAAGGAATTACCACAAATTTTGTTGTTGTTGTTTAGTCTCTAAGTCATGTCCAACTCTTTTGCAACCCCTTAGACTATAGCCCACCAGGCTTCTCTGTCCCTAGGATTTCCCAGGCAAGAATACTGGAGTGGGTTACTATTTCCTTCTCCAGGGGATCTTCCCGACCCAGAGAGCAAACCTGTGTCTCCTGAAAGCAAATTCTTTACCACTGAGCCACCAGGAAGCCCTAATTATCAAAACAGTTCTGACCAAATTATGCTTGAACACAAGGAGCATTTCCCAAATTTGAGTCTAATACACACTGCTAATCTGATTCTGCCATGACATTTCACACTTAAAGCCAGCTAACTTCTTTGAGTCTCAGTTTATTCCATTAAGAAAATGACTCCCTAGTGGTGATGAGAAAAATGGACAGCTACATGTGAGAAAGTGAAATTAGAACACATCTTAATACCATGTACATAAAAATAAACTCAAATGGATTAAAAACCTAAAAGTAAGGCCAGATAGTATAAAACTTTTATTAAAGGGAAACATAGGGAGAACACTCACTAACAGAAATCACAGCAAGATCTTTTTTCATTCACCTCCTAGAGTATTGAAAATAAAAATAAACAAATGGGACCTAATTAAAAGCTTTTGCACATCAAAGGAAACTAACAAAACACAACCCTAAGAACAGGAGAAAATATTTGCAAGTGAAATAACCAACAAGGGATTAATCTCCAAAATATACAAATAGCTCGTGCAGCTCAATATCAAAAAAGTAAGCAAGGCAATAAAAAAAAAAAAAAATGGGTGGGGGATCCAAATAGACATTTCTCCAAAGAAGACATACAGATGGCTAAAAAGCACACAGACATCACTAATTATTAAAGAAAATGCAAATCAAAACTACAATGAAGTATCACCCTACACTGGTCAGAATGACCATCATTAAAAAGTCTATATACAATAAATGCTAGAGGGGGTGTGGAGGAAAGGGAAACCCTCCTACACTGTTTGTAGGAATGTACCATAGTGGTACAGCCACTATGGAGAACAGTACAGAGGTTCCTTAAAAAACTGAAAATCCAGTTTTTGATCCAGCAATCCCACTCCTGGGCATATATCTGGAGAAAACCATGATTCAAAAAAGTACATGCACACCAACATTCATTGCATTACTATTTACAGTAGACAGGACATGGAAGCAAACTAAATGTCCATCAACAGAGAAATGAATAAAGACGTGGTACACATATACAATAGAATATTACTCAGCCATAAAAATAACAAAATAATGCCACTTGCAGCAACATGGGTAGACCTAGAGATTGTCATACTAAGAGAAGTAAATCAGACCAAGAAAGACAAATATCATATGATATCGCTTATTAGTGGAACCTAAAAAAAGGGTAAAAATGAATCTATCTATAAAACCAAAAGAGAGTTATAGATGTAGAAAATATGGTTACCAGGGGGTAAGGAGGGATAGGAGACAGATAAATTGGAAGATTGGGATTGACACATACACATTATTATACATAAAATAGATAACTATTAAGGACCTACTGTATAGCACAGAGAAGTCTACTCAATACTCTGTAATGGCCTATATGGCAAAAGAATCTAAAAAAGAGTGGATATATGTATTTCTATAACTGATTCACCTTGATATACACCTGAAACATTGTAAATCAATTATACCCCAATAAAAATTTAAACATCATAAATCAATTATATCCAATTAAAAAAAATTTTTTTTAAGAAAATGGCTCTCTACAACTAGAAAATCAACCCAGGACTGTGGAAGAAGAGAGCAGAGAATCAGGACTTGGACTCTTCACTGCCAGGGTCTCCTGCCTAACCTCAAGATACATCCATAAACCTAAATTAGAAAAATAGTTATCAAGTGCTTGTAAGATAGGAAAATCTGGCTCTAAAGTTTCTGGTCTGGAAGAGAATACATGCAAGACATTTCTTACTTGGTTAAGGAAAGCCTCTCATCAATAAGCCTGAAGATGGGATTTGTTATACACAGGGAAGAGAAACTTTCTCTTACAGAGAACATGCAAGTTCAATGCCAGCTAACTATTTGCCTGATAAGAATGAGCACAGAGAAAATGATCACAGTGTATCAGAAGTAATGCTAGGAAACAACTGACCCTAGATTCCATTAAGGCTCTTAAGTAAGCCTCTCCCTGGCACTCAGTGCTCACAACATGCTTTTAATGAATGAATGAATCAGTGTATAAGCTGTTTCTGTGTGGGCAAAAGCCAGTTCTGAGTAACCCACAGCCTTGGGTGTTAATAGCCTATAAGGAGATTAACATTTACTTTCCTATTTAAACTCTCACACACATTCCTGAAAGTAATATATTATTTGCTCTAGTTTATAGAAGAGGAAACCAAGATTTAGAAATGTGTTCAAGATCATACATTACATAATAGGTGGAAAAATTGGGATTAAACTCAGTTCTGACTATCTTCAAAGAACATGCTCTTCTTATACTCTACCATGATGCTTCTATGAGTTCCCAGTAGCTAAGCATGATTTAATGCTGAACCTTGGAACATTATTTCCTCTCTGACTCAAGATTCCAAGCAGACAGCCATTTGATTACACTACAGGACACGAGAACTTGAGCACCCAGAGAGGGCGGGGGGCTGCCATCGAAGAGGTCTTCCAGGTTGGTAAATGAAGCCAGTCCTTTAAAATGAGTATGACTAGCTTTGTGCTGTAACATAATTGGACATGGTTTGTAAGTAAGTGACTTTAGTGACTGGAAATTATTAACACTTTCGCATGCATGCTTAGTCTCTTCAGTCGTGTCTGATTCTCTACGACCCCATGGACCATGGCCTGCCAGGCTCCTCTGTCCATGGGATTCTCCAGGCAAGAATACTGGAGTGGGTTGCCATTTCCCTCTGCAAGTCTTTCACATAGTCTCACCAAATATTTCAGGGGTTAGTTTTCAGAAGGAAAGAGGAAAATGAAACAGGCATAAAGCTGCTCTGACCCTCTTCTAAAGACCTGCCTGAATTGAGGCATCAAAGCTCATGAATGGGCCATCTATGAGAGTCACCTCCTGCCAGGCTAACAGCTAGAAGGAGACCCCCCAGGCTATTCAGTTTCTTTCGCCTGCCTGTCCCCAGAGTCCCTACATGAAGAATATTGAGTGTGTAGTTCCAAATGATCACCCCCATATTGGCTGAAATCACAACGTGCAGAAATTACCTTTGTTTAATAAGCAAGTGTCCCTGGTAGGTAAGAGATTATCAGACATTTACAACTTTGAACCAGTTTGTTCAGGCAGCTCCCTCCTAATTCCTTGTTGGGATGAATGTACTATAAATGTGGTAGTTCTAATAAATGGAGAAGAATGGATAAAAATTTTGGAAATAAGGGTGAAACAAAGAAGAGTCGAGGGGGAAGCAGCCAGAGGGCAATGAGAAATTCAGAAAACCGAGGTTCTTTTTCTAACTTTGACAATGGCATCAGCCTTGCAAGAGTGCTAAGACAGGAATATATTGGGTATAAGAAGCAAGTACAACGGCACTGCCTAGGGCAGAAGATACACATATTGGGCTACAGCCAAGCTTCCCAATCAATGTGCTGCCAGCACTGAAGCCCTCAGGTCTCATCCTCAAGGCAGGCTGCTGAGGGTATGGGTTGTTGCTGGGACAGCTGGAGCCCAATGTGAAGAATGTTGAAATACGCTGAGTTAGAGCACAGACTTTACAATCAGGAAAATGCAGCTTTACTAGTTTCTCTGCTGTGTGATCGCAGGTAGGCAAGTTAGCATCTTTGAATGTTGCAATTCCATGCAGGAAACAAGAATACTTGTCTAGGGCCATAAGTATTGTGCAGTTAAACATGCAAAAGTCTTAGCAGAGTTGCAGACTCATATAGATACTTATGGTGGGATAATTGGCTAATTGAAAGCATTACAAACATTTACAACTATAATAAGTTGTAAGAAAATGTAAGACTATTCTAGCCTTTCATGCATTTGCTGCCTTTTTACCATGTAAAGTTCTAAGTCAGATCTGGAAACTGCACTAAGAGATAACCTAGAGTGCTGTGAACAGAAAACAAAGATTTCTTGGCTAACAATCTCCAGAGAAAAATGATTTCCACGCCATGTAGATGTGAAGGGCAGTGTACGTATCAGCTGTGCTCCTAGAGCTGCTATTCCTGGCAGGGACACAATGTCACTGTCTCTTTCCTGGATGTCACTGAACACCCTGAATGTCTACCAAAGCTGGGTGCCCATAAACGCTCCTGTTGATGGCTACCTTAAATATCCTTGCCAGCAGTACTTGTGGGGACCCAAGTTCCATCCACCAGGAGTTAACTGAAGAGGTATAAAAGGTAAAAATGTAGTTTAAATTGTATTCTAGTAAGTACAACACTCTCATTAAAGCTTGAAAACTATGTTTGTCATCTAAATAAAATATGTATGTGTACTAATCATTGCTTCTATTGCAGAGATTCAATTCTTTCCCTTTTTCTGATCTTAATATAAAAAAAAAGGAATTCTGAACAGTTTCCTTTAACAGATTCTAAAAATAGTTCTTTCCGCTCTGGTCAGCATTAGCTGCCTAAGAAAGTTGGGAGATAGCTTTCACCATTCCTTCCATGTCTTTTATCCTCCAACCCTATTCATACTGTTTGTGGGGTTAGAAGTGCAATTTTACCCAATTATGGAGGTGCTGGAAAGAGAACGGAAAAGTTGAACTAGTTCTCTTTTAAGAGAGCCATCATAAAATCTTAATTTGAAAATTGCCTAAGAAAAGCCTTCTCAGCCAATGTAAGCAGAAGAAAATTCTATACAAAATAGTACCAAATAGTAACTATACAAAATAGTACCAAAACTTCACAAGTGCTGTTCCTTACTTCATATATATCATTTCAGCCCTCAGGAAGATTCCACTGTTGTCCACTGTTATTAAAATGATTTTCTTCCTAGAAGCTGATAGCAACTATTCCAAATCTTGGAAAAACAGTTTTCCAGTGCCAGATTTGTATACAGAAAATCTCAGAATAAACCAAAGTATTTCCCAGCAACATTTCCTGGAGTGCTTGCTCCTCCATAAGGTTTTAGAAGAGACCTTCTAGAAAGCCTAAATTCTGTCTTAAAAAGTATTCTTACTGGTACAAGGAGCAGCTTTTGCTTCCATAGAAAGTACATTTGAAAAAAAAATTAACACCTTATTTATAAATTCCTAATGGGTTAGTCAAAAATCTTTTAATGACTGCAAGGATATAATTTTAGTTAGTTACACAGTTTGCAGATAAAAACAGAAGTGATATTCTCAGTTTTAAATCTGGAAAGAGTAGAGGAGGTAACTTTTAAATAGCTTAGCTATACAGTGGGCAGAAACAAAAGATGTGCAAAGGAGTGAAATTTCTGTTTTTGCAAGTGATACAAAAAAGGAGTGTATTTCAGACCAGACCAATATATTTCTTCACAAAGTAAGCTGATAAAAATGTTGGGAAGCTTCAAAGCATGAGGCCACATGAATCAGAAAGTGTTTAATGGTGTACAAATTTTCAATTTCTTTAATGTAATTCCCTAAAACCCAGCTAGAAATATGACTTGAATACTCTCATGTAAATCTAAAGCATTGCAAAAACTTAACCCAGAGTTTCTCCTTTAGCTGAGCACTGGGAGACAGATGCAAAGCCCTGAGCCACATGAAAAACACTCATCCAAAAAGACTAAATCGAAAAGGTATTAGCATGATGGATGTGTCTAGTAGCCATTGAATAAAGAGAACCTCTTGGGAATGAAAAATAATTCATCTGGTTATAAAGGTTCATCAAAATACAATATATTATAAATTCTCTCCCCCTGAAGCAGTGACAGCGGTCTAATTCTGTTCCTTCCATAAGAAGGCTATTAAACTGTTGGAGACATAGCACAATCTATAAAACATGAAAGAGCCTTCAAAATGTGAAGAAATGAAGGAATGAATGCTAAGGACTGGGGTTTCTCCAATCTTCGCCTCCTAAATACCATAACTGAACCACCTGAGAAATTAACCAGACTGCCTTTAAGATGAACTTGACATTTTAACATATTTAAAGGTGTTGGGCGGGGAGGGGTCCCAGAAAGCAGGAGACATAACGGATTTTAATGTGACTGACAGTGGGAAAGACTAACTTCACCCATTTTGTCTCTAAAATCATCCTAACATAGAAGCCAAAACACTCATTCATAGTGTCATTTCTTTGATTTGAGGTTTGGTCTCTGTAAGCCACCTAATGAAATATAAATGCATTCCCTGAAAGGGAATACAGGACACCACCCACTGGCAGACTAACTTGTAAATCCATGTCTCAAATTAACAAAGACATGAGTTGACTAACGAAAAGTAGGAACAAGAGTATTTCAGGGGTTAGGACCATAGCCTTAAAAACATGAACTGAGAACAGTTGAGAACAAGAGGACAGATATGACATGTGGAAAGCCAGACCTTGAGATGAGGGTTGAAGAGGAGCGGACAAATGAGAAGAAAGTCTCGGACAATTTTTGCCCTTTTCGCCTCCTTTTTCCCTGGGGATAGTCCGAGCTGGTGAGCGTCAGTGTTCTCTCCCTAACTTTTGCTCCAGCCCCACTCACTGTCTTCTCTCTTCACTTTCCTGTCACTATCCCCCCTACACCAAACATGCTGTTTTATATTGAACGTAATAATCTATTTCCTACACTGGGTTCTTGCTTTGTGCCAGGAATTGCTCTGTTTTTCATGTTGTGTCTTATTTAATGCTCATACGACCCCTCAGAGATGATCGTTTTCAAGAATTAGGTAATAGTACGATTATATTACCTGACAGGTAAAGAAATTAAAGCTATCCCATATCTCACAGGTTTCTTAGGCAGAATGAACAAGATTTTGCACTAAGAAAGGTGCTCAGTCAATACCAGGCCCCTCTGTTTTCATCACCCTCACTCTTGTGTTTGTCCTTTGGTGACTGGGAAATACATGTCCAGCTGCTTATCGAGTCAGGCTAACTCTTAGATAGCACAGACTTCTTGTCTCAAACTGGTTCCATTACCTTCCATCACACTCTTAAATTAAAAATCATTTCAGACCCTCAGCCTCACCTCTTGTGACAGTGTGTGCCTCTGCTAAAAACTGCTTACTCTGAAGAGGCAAAATCTGACATCTTCTGTTATAAAATATCACTGACTCATTTTGTGTTCCAGGGTGCTCTTTGGAATACAAATTATATTACAGATAGTCTATCACAAGAATGACCAACCACCATGGAGCCCCTGTTGTCCAGTGTTTAGCATAGGTCTGGCATATATGGAGGCATGCAATGAAAATTTTTGAATAAATAAAGGAGTTAAGTGATAGTCTCTCAGTCGTCTCTGACTCTTTGTGACCCCATGGACCGTAGCCCGCCAGGCTCCTCTGTTCATGGAATTCTCCAGGGAAGAATACTGGAGTGAGTTGCCATTTCCTTCTCCAAAAGGAGCTAAAGGACTTTATTATGTTTTTAAATCAAAGAAAATATTTTAACATTCTTTGTGCCTATAATTCTGTTAACTATCAAACATTAGGTAGAGTTCAGAGGCAACTCTGGCTAGTTTACATGTCCACCATCAGTCATATTCAATTTCTGATGAAGAATTTTTAGTGCAGAGGGAAATCTCAGGGAAGACATTTTCATTAAATGAGTTCTAATGATGTCTTATTTGAAGTTGACTATTAGGTGGAAGATAATTTAGCTAAATCAGTGTCTTGAAGGATTGCTCTCAGGGACATGGGCCTTCTAGTTCATTCAGGCCATTCCTTCATTGGGCAGAATAAAGACCTCAGTCACCTCAGTCCTAAAGTGATTTGATTGTGCAGAGGCTTCTCTCACTTAACATTCGTAGGAGACTGGAAATAAATCTAGGATTTGCTGACTAATTCTGGCAGATATCAACTTTTAACATGCATGAGATATTCCCACTGTTATCTGCCTGAAGGGTATCAAAGGGAGAGAGGGAAACGTACTTTCTCAGAGCAAGCTTAGGCCAAGTCCTCACACAATCAATAGTATTACATTTTCCTTGGGTTCAAGACACAAGGAATTGTGACGGATAAGTAATAGAAAAGGAAAAAAAATCCGTCACTGTTTCACCATCACATCTCAGCAAACATCAATGTGGAACAGCTCAGATGCAATCAGCAATTTCTTCTAATAGGATTCAATGGCTTCAGTGACACCTTCTGATTGGACAGGCTCGGTCTGAGAGTGACAGGGCATTCCAGCGCTCTAAGTATAGCCAGTATAAGCACCTATGACCATGACAGGACTTGAACAGTTCACTATTATTCACCTTTTACAAACGGAAACTAGAACCATTGCTTATGTCCATTAACTGTCATATTAATTACCAACAACAAATCCAAGTCATTTGTTTTCTCTCTAAACTAACTTAACCTAATAGGTAGCCCACTCTGTAGTTAGAGAGAAAAGTGGAAGGCAAGGTAAGAAGATAACCTCTTTAAAATTAGCATTCTTGTTGTTGTTTAGTCGCTAAGTTGTGACTCTTTTGTGACCTCATGGACTGTGGCCCACCAGGCACCTCTGTCCATGGGATTCTGCAGTCAAGAATACTGGAGTGGGTTGCCATTTCCTTCTCCAGGGGGTCTTCCTGACCCAGGAGTCAAATTGTGCATTGGCAGGCGGATTCTTTATCACTGAGCCACCAGGTAAGCACTAACATGAGCATTACCTAACAGAATATAAAAAATAGTTACTAATAAAGAAGTGGAGAAAAGGTATACCTCAGGATCTCCAAAAATTCAATACTGATAAGTTATCAAAACAATCTCAGTGATAGCACACTCTGCAAGCAGAAGAGCCCCTCAGCTTTACAAAGAAAAGTAATTCATTCCCTTACTCTGTGTGGGGCTTCCTGAGTGGCGCTGGTGGTGAAGAAACCCCCTGCCAATGCAGGAGACATAAGGCACACAGGTTCGGTCCCTGGGTCAGGAAGATCCTCTGAAGGAGGGCATGGCAACCACTCCAGTATTCTTGCCTGGAGAATCCGATCGACAGAGGAGCCCTGCGGGCTATAGTCCATAGGATCGCAAAGAGTCAACTGAAGCAACTTAGCACGCATTCTGTGTGACTACCATGAAAATAAGCATAAAAGACCGGAAGAAACAGAGAGAAAACAACAACAACAAAAAAAAAAAAAAAAAACAGAAGTGGGAATAAGACATAGCTACAGAGAATGAAAAACTAGGAGAGGAAGACAGACAGGGAGACAGGAAGAAAGAAGTATGCACTGAGCAGAAGACAATGTGGTGTAACATAAATCTTGGTTTATACCCTTTCTCCCCCAATCCTATGGCCTGTAAATGTTTAAAACTCATGCTGGAATTTGTGCAAACTGTGGGAGTTGGGGAGAGGGAAAGGCTTCACTGATCCCAACTGTGCATGTCTCCAGTAGAAATCTGAAACCACCCTCAACATTTTATCCTTTTTAGGTAATGATCTTTTTGCTCAAACATCCTATGTTTCTTCCTTTATCTTTGAAGTTCTATGGGAAGTAAGAGTAAGTATATGGAAGACTGATCACCTGCAGAATGGCCTCCCAAAAAAGTGCTGCCCTCCTTCAAACTCCTTGGAATTCAGCCATGAGCAGTGCTATGAAAATAAGTCCCCGTCAACTTCAACACTAGTGGCACAGTGCCCTGATCACACTAGAGTGAAAGCTGTGGTAACTACCTCATTGCGTCACACATACAACTGCAGGGCTTAACCCCAAACCCCATATTACATCAGGGATACAACACTGGGGGCTCCCCTCACCATGAATGCTAATCTGGAAGATTAGGGTGGGAGCCAAGATTTTGCTACAATGAAAGACTATTGATCTTGATCAACACAGAAGACAACCAGTGCTTCCATAACCATACAACTTACAGGTTCTCCAGTTCAAGTGTTAGAATCCCAATCCTGGAATCTGACATTTAGGCCTGCCACATCTCTGCGCACAACTGACTCAGAACACAATCATTTTTCTTGCCTCCCTGAGTTTCCCACCAATAAACATCACCATCAAGCCTAAAAGGCATGCTTCAGGGTTATGTGACATGGTTTTCATAACAGCCAGTGATTTTATAAAGTATATTTTATTATGGAAAGGTTACCCTGATTTTAACATAACAGACTACTAACGATGTAAAACTATTTGAATTGGTGGCTCAGTGGTAAAGAATCTACCTTACAATTCAGGAGATGCAGTTTCCATACCTGGGTCTGGAAGACACCCTGGAGAAGGAAACGGCAACCCACTCTGGTAATCTTGCCTGGGAAGTCCCGTGAACAGAGGAGCCTGGTGGGCTACTGTCCATGGGGTCTCAAAAGAGTCTGACATGACCTAGCGACTAAACAACAACACCACTGCTACTCCATTCCCTGCCTCCAAAAAATGTTTTTTAATCACTAGCAATTAACAGTATTAGAATCAACCCAAACTTTAGTTTGAAGCAGAGAGCCTCTTCACTCCTGCGTCCCTCTGTCTAGGGGTAAGCAGCCAGCCCACATCTTTTTGAATGAGTGCCCTGTGCAGTCTGATTCGAGAGTGCTTCTCATGGTGCCACAGAGAAAGGTCTAGAGGAAGGTCATAAGAGATTGTCACTCATTTGATCTCCAGGTGCCAGGTGGCCATGGTCTTTTCCAGACATCAGATTGCTATTTTTACTGCAGTCAGCCACAGGTGACAAAAATGAAAGAACAAGAGAAAAGAACTGACACAACCTAGTAACCCTACAGGAAAAAAGAAAGAATGCATGCTGGTGATACTGGACAATCAGCACATATGATCTTTCTGTAGAACAATCAGAATGCCAACATCACTGTTTGGGATTAACAGAGACACTGAGCAACAAAATGGGTTTTCCACCCGGAAGTAGGAATATGAGTTCTGCTTGAGGAAGAAAACACCAATTGCCACAATATTCAAACCCATTACTCTTATAGCTTCTTGTCTTTTAGTTAGAGAGGAACCTCTCTGGTTGTGATAATGCATCAACACATCAGTAGTCTCTTTGGAGATGAACGATTTAAGAAAAATAATAAAAGATTAGATAAAACAACACTGAGGACCTTTTTAGTCTCTGAAAACTACAACCTCATGAGAAAGTGGATACCTCGCTAATTTCAAAATGCAACTGAAAATTCATTTCTGCATTATTTTGAAAATTTTGATAGTTCTTTGAAATTGCATTTTTAAACTACTTCTTGCTTTGTTCTCAAAAGATTTTTTTTCCCTCCTATTTCTCTCTGAAAGTTTTCCCTCAAACGAAAATTTTATCTGAAGTTCTAAAAACATGCTGCTCTGTCCTCCTTTTTTATTTTGAATTACTTCTCCCTCCTGGCTTGTTTTTTGTTTTGTCTTTTTTTCTCTTCTGATTTGAAAGCAGGGTTGGAAATTCTATGAGATGTGAAAGCTTTGAAAAGTGAAAACCTGTGTAGCCTTATCTCTATCAGTTAATAAAAATGAAGCCTTTTTTCCTAGGTGCTTTTGCTTATGGAGGCTCACTTACACTGAACTAGTTTCTTTTTTTCACTGAACAAACACAAAAAAAATCTGTCAGCAGGCATTTCTCAGTGTGAGAGGCCTCAAAAAGGCAACAGCAAATCTACCTTCTTTGTTGGAGATATTTCTGCTATGATGATGATTCCCAGCCTATTTCAAGAAGAACTAGGTGCCCCAGGGGACCGCATATAAGCTGCTGTATCTTGCATGCCTAAATAATCAGCTTGAATTTGACCCATGTTGGTACCAAACCTATATTCCAGCTTAAGACCTCTTATGCTTCTCTCCCAGGAGACACTACCAAGAGTCTGTGTGCCTAGAAACTAGAGTACAGGCCCTAGGATCCTAGCTCTAACCCATATCAGCTGTGCATCCTTGGACAGATTTCTTAATGTCCCTTTGCCTTCACGTCCCCATTTGTATGTGGAAATGATTCTGGTGAAAGCACCTAATAACTCACCTTAGGAGAGTCCTTGGCACAAAGGAAGCGTTCAAAAGCATCAGTGATTGCTCTGAAATCACATATTCAGAGGGCAATGAATTAAGCTGTCTTGCCACAGTCCCTACAACTTCATTTTTATGAATCTCCTTCTGATATTAATTATAGCATAGAATCACTCCTCTATAATTTTTTGGTAGAAAAATCAGTTGTGGAGTAAAAGCAGGTTCCAGGGACACTCTGGAAGGCTCTTGTTTCCCTTCATCTGATGATGGCTCTTTTCAGAGAAGTGAGAAACCAGCTCTGTGAAGCTATGGATTTGTGAGCTCTTGATCCAAAGGGTCAGTTTCAGAAATTTCCCAGAGTCAGAAGCCCAGAGCCTGAGCTATTAAAGTGAGCAATTACCTCAGGGTACTTCAGAAATGAAGGATCCATTCTCTTGACTAAGCCTCATGCTCCCTTCCAGTATACTGACACTGGCATGACTAAGTTCTCTCACCCACAACCTCAATCCCTGATTCAACTGAAAAATACAACCTACAAAGATGTTTCCCATTAATCCCACATGTGGCAGTAGACAGTATATTTGCTTAAAGATTCATAACTCTGTTTTAGGATCCTTCTCTATCTTGAGAGAATCCAGGCACACTGCTCACCCTACCTCAGTCTCAGCTTTTACGTACAAAAAAATTGGAGTAAGAAAAGCTGCCCTGCAGCATTTATCATGGGAATTCAAAGGAAAAATACTTTAACTTTCCAATACAGTCCTTAACAAAGAATAAATTGTAAATTCACAGATATTACTTTTATTATTGCAATTATCAGTACACACAGTACACATGATTTCTTTATCCATAAGGAACTCTTGAGTGAATCTGATTTTAGTGAAGCTGGGGATCAGGAGAAGGAAAGTAAGAGGAGAGGTGACGTAGTAAAAGCTAAGAAAGAAATTAAGATGAGAAGACAGATCTGATGAATGTGTCTTTTATGTATCTTTACATCAGAGACCATAGACCTTTTGAGAATCTGATAAAACCTAAGGATCCTATCCCCAGAAAAATAAATTCAGACATGACATTTTATGGCTCAAAGAACTCCAGGATATGAACTACGAAAGTCTAAACCAGCATTTTCCAAACTGTACATTATAACTCACCGTGGGTAAAAGCAATCTAATCAGTTTGACTACCTTATTTTAAAGAAATACATATCCTGTCTATGTTTATTTGTTATTCAGTCACTCAGTCATGTCCAACTCTTTGTGACCCCATGGACTATAGCACACCAGGCGTCCCTGTCCTTCACAATCTCCTGGAGTTTGCTCAGATTCATGTCCATGGAATCAATGATGCCACCTAACCATCTCATCCTCTGTTGCCCTCTTCTCCTCCTGCCCTCAATCTTTTTCCAGGATCAAGGTCTTTTCCAGTGAGTCACCTCTGCATCAAGTAGCCAAAGTATAGGATCTTCAGTTTCAGCCTCTGTCCTTTCAATGAATATTCAGGGTTTATTTCCTTTAGGATAATTTGATTTCCTTTAGGACTACGTTGATCTCCTTGCAGTTCAAAGGACTTTCAAGAGTCTTCTCCAGCAACAGGGTCTTTTCCAATATAGAAAGTAATGTAATGACAATATTGGGAAGTATTACATATAATAGCATTATTTCATAAAATCTTTGTTTCAAGTATGTACGTGTGTGTGTGTGTGTAATTCTTAGATACACCAGATCACAGGGTTAAATGCATTTCTTCCATATTTATGTTCAAAAACATTTACAATACACTGTTTAGCTAGAGTAATCAATACAACTACTTAACTCCAATACAAATTTCTCTAACAAGAACACATCCATTAATTTGAACTCTCCTGTGATGAACTACTTAAGAAATACCCAAATCTTCTCATCCCTTAAGTATAATAAGAATACAAACTCAAAGATAACCATGACTTTTACTAAATAGTAGACATGTTAAAATAAGAAATCTAGCAATGTTTCTGTGACTAATATAGAGCTACAATTTGAGGACATCAGAACAACAGAAACTATTTTTAAAATTCAAAAGAAAATCCAAGTAGTGTGCTGAACACAAGGCAATTTCCATGTTTCAAGAATGTTCTGAAATTTAACTTATACCCTTCTGTTTCATGTGAGGGGCAAGCAAGGTAGCACTTAAGTAATCTCGATCATCACTTAGAAGTAATCTAGATTATATCTCTGAGAAGACCTTAAGGGAGAAGAGACACCATGAAATGTGAAAACATTTCACATATGTTTCACATATGTGAAATGTGAAGCCACTGCAGCAAGGGAAGCCTCTTATCTAGATGAAAATAAAGAACAAACAGGCAGAGAGAACACTGCTCTTCAAGTAAAATACCAAGAATCAAAAGGTAAGACTGGATGCTAGGAGGCATGTTACATAAATACATGACACAAGAGAAGCCACTGTATAAAGAACAGGCCACCAATAATCATAGCTGCTTTCATATTTACATGATAACATAAGAATGCATCCATGACAAAAGTCTTCCGCCCTTTCTCTTATTCCCCAGACTTTAAGAGAATCTCACCTATGTTCATACCCATCTCCATCAGTCATTTAAAGCTTAGCACATTGTCATCCTCACTACAAAGCCTCACTCTTAAGATGTATACTGTGTACCCTTATAGCAAAAAGATTATAGAGCAGGGATTGGGGAAAAGAAAATCTTTAGTCTCAGTGTTCATCCTAATACTGTTACTAAAACAATTAAAAAATATATTCTTTCAGAATCCCCTAACATTTCCATATTTGTGTTTTAGGGACAATGTGCATAGAAATGGGAGACAATGGGATGAGAAATGCTCTGACCTGTTTTGAATTGCGTTGTCGAACCCAGGATGTATAAGGAAAAAGTTAAGAGGAGACGACAGGGCATCTTGCAGTATGGGAGTCTGAGGTGAAGGGATCCCAAGGTGGCAGCAACTTCTCAAGGGACCTGTGGTGACACTTTTCCCAATAAGCAGGCAACAAGTTTACTGATGCTTCTGATTATCTTCATCAATGTCTTCTCAACATGACAAGGAAAAATAAACCCACACGGCTTTATAAAAACTTTAGACAGTGTAAATTATTAACATCATCTTAACTCTTTAATATGATTAGTCTTCTTTATTACTCCACTTGCATCAGCATTTTATAGCTGATACAAACCTAAAAAAACTAATACTGCAGATGGTGGAGAAGAGGCCATGAGCACAAAATCTGGGGCAGAGTATGGTCATAATCACTCTACAAGTGGCAGCTCTTCTAAATCTAAGGGACGCTGAGAGATTGAGTACTAGCAAGGGCCAACACACCAGTAAATAAACACATTCTGAATTAGCAAACAGTACACAGTGCTACCAACTTACAAAATGCAAAGAAGTGACATCCAGTCCCTGCCAAGAAGAACCCAAAAGAACATTTATTTTTTTTTTCAAAAAGAAATGACAAACTCAAATCTGGCAAAATAGAAACACCTCCAAATACAAACTGGCTCAAGTAATCACAATTTTTAAATGGATACTGAGGTTCTTTATAACATCAATATATTAAAATAAGAAAATAATTTCAGAATAAAAATAATTATGTCCAACAATAACATAACTAAAAATTATGGTTTTACATCCCACCACAAGGTTCATGAACATAAAATAACTAGTAACAGAAAAAATATTGCTAGGAGAAGGGAAGGACATGGGGGAACGGCCATCACTCAGGCAGAATGCAAAGAGAAAACATAAGATAAATATGGAGCTGACGTTTAGAACAATCCTCTGGAAAGACAGCCTCCTGGCAAACAGAAGGTAATACAGAAGGAAGTTGAAACCCACAGAGCACTGACAATAATGACAGGAACAATGCTCAACCTCTAACTAGACTGACAAAACCCCACTGAAGTCCTAGCAGAAGGACAAGAGTGCCCATGTACAAGCATTAAAATCTACTTGTTCTAGAGTTTGGAGGTCAAGATGGCAGAATAGAAGGACTAGGGCTTCACCTCTCCTCAATAAGTACATCAGGAATACACATACAAGTGGAACAGTGTGCTCAGAGTACCTCCTGAACACTAGTAGAGGATTTCAGAAACCTAAAAGGACAAGAAAAGATCCCCGTGTAGGCAGTTTTGTTTTTATTGTTTGCTTTGGTTGGGCGGGGTGAGGGAGGGGCGGGGGGGAGGGGGGGGAGTTCTGTCTGTTTGGTTGTTTTCCTGTTTTTTATTTTCTTTGTGGGCTCTTGGTTCCCTGGGTGAGTGTCAAACCTGAGCTCCCATGGTGGGAGCACTGAGTCCTGGCCACTGGACTGCCAGAGAATTGCCAGCCCCAGGGAATATTAATTAGCATGAGCTCTCCTAGAAGTCTCCATCTCAGCCTAAAGACCCAGCTTCACTGAACGGCCTGGAAGCTCCAGTGCTGGAAGACCTCAAGCCAAACAACTATCAAGATAGGAACACACCCCCACCCATCAGCAGACAAACTGCCTAAAGTTGCACTCAGCTCAAAGACAACCCAAACACACTCCTTGACATCCCTTTGTCCACAAGAAGGACAAGGCCCAGCTCCACAAACCAGAGTGCAGGTATCAGTCCCTCCCACCAGGAAGCCTACACAAGCGCCCAGACAAACCTCACCCACCAGGGGACAGACACCAAAAACAAGAGGAACTACAACCCTGCAGCCTGCAGAAAGGAGGCCATAAACACAGTAAGTTAGAAAAAGTAAGTTCACAAAGAAGTATATTGCAGGCAAAGGAGCAAGGTAAAAATCTACAAGCCAACTCAATGAAGAGGAGATAGGCAATCTACCTAAAAAAAATTTCAGAGTAATGACAGTAAAGATGACCCAGGACCTCAAGAAAAGAAGAAAGGCACAGATTGAGAAGATACAGAAGTATTTAATGAGAATATAGAAAAAGTAAAGAACAAACAGTGATGAATAGTATAATAACTGAAATGAAAAGCAGAGTAGAAGAAGGAATCCATAGCAGAAAAACTAAGGCAGAAGAACAGATAAGTGACTTGGAAGATAGAATGGTGAAAATCACTACTGTAGAACAGAATAAAGAAAAAAGAATGAAAAAAATGAGAATAGTCTCAGCGACCTCCAGTACATTAAATGTACCAACATGTGAGATACAGGTGTCCCAGAAGAAGAAGAGAAAGAGAAAGGGTCTGAGAAAATATCTCAAGAGCTTATAGTTGAAAACTTCCTAACATGGGAAGGGAAATAGTACCCACGCTCAGGAAATGCAGAGCCCCATACAGGATAAACCCAAACAGAAAAATATAAGACATGATTAATCAAATTAACAAAAATTAAATATAAAGAAAAAATATAAAAAGCAGTAAGAGAAAAGCAACAAATAACATACAAGGGAATCTGCATAAGGTTATCAGCTAATTTTCCAGCAGAAACACTGCAGGGGAGAAGGGAGTAGCATGATATATTTAGAGTGAGGAAAGGGAAAAACCTACAGCCAAGAATACTCTAGCCAGCATGGTTCTCATTCGGATTCAACGGAGAAATCAAAAGCTTTACAGACAAACAAAAGCTAAGAGATTTCAGCACTACCAAAACAGCTTTATAACAAATGCTAAACAAACTTTTCTAGGTGGAAAACACAAGAGAAATAAAAGACTTACAAAAACAAACCCAAATAATTAAGAAAATGGCAATAGAAACTTACATACTGATAACTGCCTTAATGTAAGAGGATTAAAAGCTTCAACCAAAAGATACTAGCTGAATGGATACAAAACCAAGACCTGTATATGTGCTGTCTTCCAAAGACCCAATTCAGACCTAGGGACAAATACACACAGAAAATGAAGGGATGGAAAAAGATATTCCACACAAATAGAAATCAAACAAAACTGGAGTACCACTACTCATATCAGACAAAATAGACTTTAAAATAAAGACAGTTATAAGAGACAAGGAAGGACACCACATAATGATCAAGGGATCAATCCAAGAAAAAGGTATAGCAATTTAAAATATATATGTACCCAAAATAAGAGCACCTCAATTTATAAGGCAACCATACAAGAGGATCTTAATGACCCTGATAATCACAGTGGTGTAATCACTCATCTATAACTAGACATCCTGGAGTGCAAAGTCAAGTGGGCCTTAGGAAGCATCACTACAATGTTAGTGGAGGTGACGGAATTCCAGCTGAGTTATTTCAAATCCTAAAAGATGATGTTGTGAAAGTGCTGCATTCAATATGCCAGCAAATTTGGAAAACTCAGCATTGGCCACAGGAATGGAAAAGGTCAGTTTTCATTCCAATCCCAAAGAAAGGCAATGCCAAAGAAAGTTCAAACTACTGCACAACTGCGCTCATCTCACATGCTAGCCAAGTAAAGCTCAAAATTCTCCAAGCCAGGCTTCAACAGTACATGAACCGAGAACTTTCAGATGTTCAAGCTGGATTTAGAAAAGGCAGAGGAACCAGAGATCAAATTGCCAACATCCATTGTATCATCAAAAAACAAGAGAATTCCAGAAAAGCATCTATTTCTGCTTTATTGACTATGCCAAAGCCTCTGACTGTGTGGATCACAACACACTGTGGAATATTCTTAAAGAGATGGGAATACCAGACCACCTTACCTGCCCCTCCTGAGAAATCTGTATGCAAGTCAAGAAGCAACAGTTAGAACTTGCCATGGAACAACAGACTGGTTCCAAATCGGGAAAGGAGTCTGTCAAAGTTGTATACTGTCCCAATTATAAAAAAAAAAAAAGACAACTGTAAAAACCACAAACACATGGAAGCTAAATAGTATGTTACTAAATAATCAATGGATCATTGAAGAACTCAAAGAGGAAATCAAAAAATGTCTAGAGACATATGACAATGAAAAGACAATGAGCTAAAACCTATGGGACGCAGCAAAAGCAGTTCTAAGAGGGAAGTTTATAGCAACACAATCTTAACTCAAGAAAAAAAAAAATCCTGAACATCCTACCCTTACACCTAAAGCAACTAGAGAAAGAAGAACAAACAAAACCCTAAGTTATTAGCGGAAACAAGTCATAAAAATTAGAGTGGTAATAAATGAAATAGAGATAATGAAAACAATAGCAAAGATAAATGAAACTAAAAACTAGTTCTTTGAGAAGATAAACAAAATTGGTAAACATTTAGCTAGACTTTTCAAGAAAAAAGGGAAGAGGATTTAAATCAATAAAATTAAAATGACAAAGAAGAAGTTACACTGGACACCACAGAAATGCAAAGGATCATAAGAGAGTACTACATGCAACTACACCAATAAAAAGGACAATCTAGAAAAAAATGGATAAATTCTAAGATACAAGCTTCCAAGACTGAACCAGGAAAAAACTGAAAATATGAACAAACCAATCACAAGTACTTAAATGTTATTAAAAATCTTCCAGCAAAGAAACAGTCTAGGACCAGAAGGCTTCACAGGCAAATTCTCTCAACATTTAGTGAAGAGGTACCACCTACCCTTCTGAAACTTTTCCAAAGAATTACAGAGGAAGGAACACTCCCAAGCTCATTCTACAAAACTACCAACCACCCTGATACCAAAACCAGACAAAGATAGCACACACAAAAAAGAAAATTACAGACCAATATCACTGATAAACATAGATGCAAAAATCCTCAACAAAAGACTAGCAAACCAAATGCAGCAATACATTAAAAGGATCATATACCATAATCAAATGAGCTTTATCTCAGGGATATACAAATTTTTCAATATCCACAAATCAATCAGTGTTATACATTGAAAAATAAAAACCATATGATCATCTCGATAGATGCAGAAAAACCATTTGACAAAATTCAACATCCATTTGTGAGTAAAAAAAAAAGCCCCTCCATAAAGTGGGTATTGAGGGAACCCACCTCAACATTAAAAAAGGCCATATATGACAAACCCACAGCAAACATCACTCTTGATGGTGAAAAACTGAAAACATTTCCCCTAAGACCAGGAACAAGACAAGGATGTCCGGTCTCACCATTATTCAAAAATAGCTTTGGAAGTCCTAGCCATAGCAATCAGAGAAGAAAAGGCAATACAAAGAAACCAAATTGCTAAAGAAGTAAAATTGTCACTGTTTGCAGATGACTTAATACTATACATAGAAAACCATGAAGATGCTACCAGGAAACTGCTATAGAGCTCACCAATGAATTTGGTAAAGTTGCAGAAGACAAAATTAAATCACAGAATCTCTTGCATTCTTATATACAAACAATGAAAGAAAAGAAAAAGAAATCAAGGGGGAAATTCCACTTAGCATTGCATAAAAAAGAAAAACTACCTAGGAATAAACCTACTTAAGAAGGCAAAAGACTATAAGATACTGATGAAAGAAATCAAAGATGACACAAACAGATAGAGAGATAGACCATGTTCTTGGACTGCAATAATCAATATTGTGAAAATGATTATACTACCCAAAGCAATCTACAGGTTCAATGTAATTCCTATCAAATTATCAATGGTATTTTTCACAGAATTAGAGCAAATCATTACACAATTTGTATACAATTCATTATACAATTTGAAAACACACAAGATTACAAATAGTCAAACCAATCTTGAGAAAGAAAAATGGAGCTGGATGAATCAGGCTCCCTGACTTCAGACTATACTCCAAAACTACAGCTATCAAAACAGTATGGTACCAGCACAAAAATAGAAATTCAGTCAAAGGATCAGGATAGAAATCCGAGAAATAAACCCACGCACTTATGGTCACCTAATCTATGACAAAGGAGGCAAAAATATACGATGCAGATAAGATGGTCTCCTCAATAAGTGGAGCTGGGAAAACTGGAGAGCTACATGTAAATGAATGAAATTAGAACACTTCTAACACCATATACAAAAATAAACTCAAAATGGATGAAAGATCTAAATGTAAGGCTGGATACTATAAAATTCTTAGAGGCAAACACAGGCAGAACACTCTCTGACATAAATCCAAGCAAGATCTCTTTTGATCCATCTCTGAAATTAATGAAAATAAAAACAAAAGTAAATAAATGGGACCCAATTAAACTTCAAACCTTTTGCACAGAAAAGGAAATCATAAACAAAATGAGAAGACATTCATCAGAGTGGGAGAAAATATTTGCAAATGAAGTAACAAGGGATTAATCTCCAAAATACACAAACATTCACACAGCTCAATTTCAAAGAAACAAACAACCCAATCAAAAAATGGGCAGAAGATGTCAATAGACATTTCTCCAGTCTATTGGAGAAGAATAAGACATAAAGATGACTAAAAATCACATGAAAAGATGCTCAACATCACTAATTATCAGGGAAATGCAAATCAAAACTACGAGGTATCACCTCACACCAGTCAGAATGGCCATCAAAAAGTCAACAATAAATGCTAGAGAGGATGTGAAGAAAAAGAAACACTCCTACACTTTTAGTGGGAATGTAAATTGGTATAGCCACATGTGATATAGCTACATGGAGAGCAGTATGGAGGTTCCTTAGAAAACTAAATATAGAGCTACCGTATAATCCAGCAATCCCATTCCTGGGTACATATCTGGAGAAAACCGTGATTCAAAAAAATGCATGCAGTCCAATATTCACTGAAGCACTATTCACAATAGCCAGGACATGGAAGAAACCTAAACATCCATCAACAGAGGAATGGGTAAAGAAGATGAGGTACATATACACAATGGAATATTACTTGGCCATAAAAAAGAACAAAATAATGTCATGTGTAGCAACATGGATGGACCTAGAAACTGTCATACTGAGTGGAGTAAGTCAGACAAAGACAAATATAATATGATATTGTTTATATGTGGAATATAAAAAGGATACAAATGAATTTATCTACAAAACAGAAATAGAGTTACAGATGTAGAAAATAAACTTATGGTTACCGGGAGGTAAGATTGTTATTGTTGTTTCTCAGTCTCTAAGGCATGTCTGACTCTTTGCAACCCTGTGAACTGCAGCATGCCCGGCTTCCCTGTCCTTCACCATCTAAAGGAGTTTGCTCAAACTCACATGCATTGAGTTGGTGATACCATTCAGCCATCTCATCCTCTGTTGCCCCCTCCTCTTGCTTGAAATCTCTCCCAGCATCAGGGTATTTTCCGATGAGCCAGCTCTTGCATCAATTGGTCAAAGCACTGGAGCTTCATCATCTGTCCTTCTGATGAATATTCACAGTTGATTTCCTTTAGGATTAACTGGTTTGATCTCCTTGCTATCCAAAGAAGTCTCAAGGGTCTTATTGAGCACCACAATTCAAAAGCATCAATTCTTTGGTGCTCAGCCTTCTTTATGGTCTAACTTGACATCCGTACATGACTACTGGAAAGAACATAACCTTGACTATAAGGACCTTTGTTGGCTAAGTGATACCTCTGCTTTTTAATATGCTGTCTAGGTTTGTCATAGCTTTTCTTCCAAGGAGCAAGAGTCTTTTAATTTCATGGCTGTAGTCACCATCTGCAGTGATTTTGGAGCCCAAGAAAATAAAATCTGTCACTATTTCCACTTTTTCCCCATCTATTTGCCTCTTTAGTTCTTCTTCGCTTCCTGACATTAAAGTGCTATTATCTGTATATATGAGGTTGTTGATATTTTTCCTAGCAATCTTTACTCTGGCTTGTGCTGCATCCAGCCCAGCATTGCACGTGATGCACTCTGCATATAAGTTAAATAAGCAAGATGATAATATAGAGCCTTGAGGTACTCCTTTCCCAATTTGGAATCAGTCCATTGTCCCAGGTCCAGTTCTAACTGCTGCTTCTTGACTGCATACAGGTTTCTCAGGAGGCAGGTAAGGTGGTCTGTTATTCCCATCTTTTCAAGAATTTTCCACAGTTTGTTGTGATCCACACAGTCAAAGGTTTTAGAGTAGTCAAAGCCTTCTGAAATAGAAGTAGATGCTTTTTGGAATTCCCTTGCTTTTTCTATGATGCGACAGATCTTGGCAATTTGATCTCTGGTTCCTTCTTTTCTAAATCCAGCTTGTACATCTGGAAGTTCTTTTTTTTTTTTTTTTTTTTTAAGTTTGCAAATTCTTTATATTTCCAGCTGTTGAGACAATATTTCTGAGAGCTGAGGTTACCTCTAGAGGCGAAACCAGAGCCAGCTATTAAGCAGCCAGAATGCTACAGTAATTGAATACATGACCATTTCTCTTTTAGCCCGTTCTTTGTTCTCCTCTTCCAGAAGTTGTAGACATCTATTTAGTTTGATTATCTGTCATCTTAACGAAGCTGCATCTACAACTATTATGTCTTCTGAAGTTCCTTCAATCATTGCATCTATATTTGAAATGCCATACCTGACATTGTCATGATGAGGATTAGAAGTGACGGCAGCAGACCCACCACGCAACACAGGTATGGAGTCAGTTTTGACCAGCTGTCCATTTTGGCGAACAGCATTTTCACTCATAGAGCGTTCTCTTTTTAGCCTGCCAACTGCACGGATTTCTTCATTTTGAGGGGTTGAAGCAGGTCTTTCTAAATCCAGAAAATCTAGCGGCCTTTCACTCAGTGTAAGCACACGAGGTGGTGTTTTTAGAGCCAGAGGCTTAAAGGGAGTTGACTGTATAAGGTCAAGATCTGCTGGTCTTGAAAATGGAATGTCTTCATTATTTCCTGCTACCACAATTCTCTCTGGAACTTGCATAATCACACTAGCGTTTGAAACTCCTTCTTGAAATCCTTGTTCCAGGTCAGCATTTGGTGGTGCTATCTTTAATTTTTCTGGGACCCTCATTCGCTGACTAATACCTTCGGTGTATTCCATTTCATACTGAATTCGACTAATTTCCTCCATCTCAGCAGCAGTGGGAGAAGGAAAGGCCGCCCCACTCACTAAATGTGTACCAATTACTGCTTGCTCTTTGGCATTATCTGCTTCTGTGCTTCATATTAAATCCATTAACTTGCCTCAGTACGCACATGCTGGATTTAGAGCCACTTTTGTCCCCCTGGGCCCGCTGGAGGGTCCCCGGCGAGGGCCGCCACCCGCCGGCTCCTGGGGTGCTTGGATGGGCCCATCTGGAAGTTCTTGGTTCATGTATTGCTGAAGCCTAGCTTAAAGGATTTTGAGCATAATCTTGCTAGCATGTGAAATGAGGAAACACAGGGGAGGGATAAATTGGAAGATTGGGAATGACATATACACCCTATAACTAGGGAGGTGGGTGGGGGTTCAGGATGGGGGGAACATGTATACCCGTGACTGATTCATGCTGATGTATGGCAAAAATCATCAAAATACTGTAAAGTAATTATCCTCCATTTAGAATAAATGAATGAATTTTTAAAAAGACAATGAATAAGGATCTACTGTTAGCACAGGGAACTCTACTCAGTACTCTGTAATGTTCTATATGGGAAGAGATCTAATACAGAGTGTGAAAGGAAGTGAAAGTGAAAGTCGCTCAGTTGTGTCCAACTCTTTGTGACCCCATGGACTATACACAGTCCATGGAATTCTCCAGGCCAGAACACTGCAGTGGGTAGTCTTTCCCTTCTCCAGGGGATCTTCCCAAGCCAGGAATCAAACCAAGGTCTCCCGTATTGAAGGCAGATTATTTACCAGCTGAGCCACAAGGAAAGCCCAAGAATACTGGAGTGGGTAGCCTATGCCTTCTCCAGCGGATCTTCCAGACTCAGGAATCAAACTGGGTCTCCTACATTGCAGGTGGATTCTTTATCAACTGAGCTTTCAGGGAAGCCCCCAAAAGAGTGTATGTATGTATATATACAACTGATTTCCTTTGCAGTACATCTGAAACTAACACACCATTGTAAATCAATGACACTTCAACAAAAAATTATTAAAATAAAATATTCTCTCATGACTAAGTTCTGAAGGATCTATGACAACAAATAAGCAGTTTTAAAAGGCAACTAGGATGAAATGGAGTAACACAGAAAGACATAAAAATGCATTGATTTTTTAATCAAGCAAGCCATTTGAAATATTCCACATTTTATTATTCCAAAAAGGAAAATTTTATTAACAGCTAGACAAAAAAATTAATATACTACTACTATACCAGAGTAATTGGAACAAATTGTACAAACTATAATACCAATACTAATACTGTATAGGGCTTCCCAGGTAACGCATGTCTCCAATGCAGGAGACATAAGAGTCGCAGCTTCAACCCCTGAGTCGGGAAGATCCCCTGGAGAAGGAAATGCCAACCCACTCCCATGGACAGAAGAGACTGATGGGCTACAGTCCATGGAGTCGCAAAGAGTTGGACACGACTGTCCAACTAAGTCACTAAAGTGACTTAGCACTAGCACAATACTGTATTAGTATGTAGATATATCCTCCACATGCTATAACCCCAACAGTTGCTACAAACCTATGAGATAATTATTGTTCTCATATAAATTTATGAACAACTACACTGACGCAAAGCACTTAAAAAATTCACTACGCATTTAGAAAAGCATATTAAAACATGATTACAGAACACAGTGTATTCAAAGAAATACAAATGAATATTTTTATAAGAAGGTATTATTGATGCTCTTGATCAAGACAAGACCATCTCTTATATTATTTAGAAATGTATCTTACAATAAATGATTAAACAACTAACAGTAGGAAAAACAAGTATAACATTCAGTTCAGTACAGTTCAGTCACTCAGTTGTGTCCAACTCATTGCAATGCTAAGGTCTGCAGCACACCAGGCTTCCCTGCCCATCACTACTCTGGGAGCTTGATCAAGCTCATGTCCATCGAATCGGTGATGCCATCCAATCATCTCACCCTCTGTTGTCCCCTTCTCCAGTGGCACTCAATCTTTCTCAGCATCAGATTCCTTTCTAATGAGTCAGTACTTCACATCAGGTGGCCAAAGTATTGAAACTTCTGCTTCAGTATCAGTCCTTCCAGTGAATATTCAGGACTGATTTTCTTTAGCATTGACCAATCTCCTTGCAGTCCAAGGGACTCTCAAGAGTCCTTTCCAACATCACAATTCAAAAGCATCAATTCTTCAGTGCTCAGCCTTCTTTGCAGTCCAACATCACATCCAAAATGACTACTGGAAAAACCATAGCTTTGACTAGACAGACCTTTGTCAGCAAAGTAAAGTCTCTGCTTTTTAATACATTGTCTATGTTTGTCATAGTGTTTCTTCCAAGGTGCAAGCGTCTTTTAATTTCATGGCTGCAGTCACCATCTGCAGTGATTTTGGAGCCCCAAAAAATTAAGTCTGCCACTGTTTCCACTGTTTCCCCATCTATTTGCCATGAAGTGATGGGACCAGATGGCATGATCTTAGTTTTTTGAATGTTGAATTTTAAGCCAGCGTTTTCACTCTCCTCTTTCACTTTCAAGAGGCTCTTTAGTTCCTCTTCACTGTCTGCCATAAGGGTGGTGTCATCTGCATATCTGAGATTATTGATAATTCTCCTGGCAATCTTGATTCCAGCTTGTGCTTCATCCAGCCTGGCATTTCTCATGATGTACTCTGCATATAAGTTAAATAAGCAGCGTGGCAATATACAGCCTTGAAGTACTCCTTTCCCAATTTGGAACCAGTCTGTTGTTCCATGTCTGGTTCTAACTGCTGCTTCTTGACTGCACACAGGTTTCTCAGGAGGCAGGTAAGGTGGTCTGTTATTCCCATCTCTTTAAGAATTTTCCACAGTTTGTTGTGATCCACATAGTCAAAGGCTTTAGCATAGTCAATGAAGCAGATGTTTTTCTGGAATTCTCTTGCTTTTTCGATGATCCAGCAGATGTTGGCAATTTGATTCCTCCTGCTTCCTCTGCCTTTACTAAATCCAGCTTGAAGTTCTCAGTTCATGTACTGTTGAAGCCTGGCTTGGAGAATTTTGAGCGTTACTTTGGTAATGTGTGAGATGAGTGCAACTGTGTGGTAGTTTGAACATTCTTAGGCATTGCCTTTCTTTGGGTTTGGAATGAAACTGGAATGAAAACTGACCTTTTCCATTCCTGTGGCCAAGGCTGAGTTTTCCAAATTTGCTGGCATATTGACTGTAGCAATTTCACAGCATCATCTTTTAAGATTTGAAATAACTCAGCTGGAATTCCATCACCTCCACTAGCTTGTTTGTAATAATGCTTCTAAGGCTCACTTGACTTCACACATCAGGATGTCTGGCTCTAGGTGAGTGATCACACCATCATGGTTGTCTGGGTCATGAAGATCTTTTTGGTACAGTTCTTCTACATATTCTTACCACCTCTTCTTAGTATTTTTTGCTTCTGTTAGGTTCATACCATTTCTGTCCTTTATTGTGCTCATCTTAGCATGAAATGTGCCCTTGGTATCTCTAACTTTCTTGAAGAGATCTCTAGTCTTTCCCATTCTACCATTTTCCTCTGTTTCTTTGGACTGATCATTTAGGAAGGCTTTCTCATCTCTTCTTGCTCTTCTTTGGAACTCTGCATTAAGATGGATATATCTTTCCTTTTCTCCTTTGCCTTTCTCTTCTCTTCTTTTCTCAGCTATTTGTAACACCTCCTCAGACAAGCAGTTTGCTTTTGGCATTTCTTTTTCTTGGGGATAGTTTTGATCACTGCCTCCTGTACAATGTTACAAACCTACATCCATAGTTCTTCAGGCACTCTGTCTATCAGATCTAATCCCTTGAATCTATTTGTCACTTCCACGGTATAATTGTAAGATATTTGATTTAGGTCATACCTGAATGGTCTAACTGTTTTCCCTATTTTCTTCAATTTAAGTCTGAATTTGGCAATAAGGAGTTCATGATCTGAGCCACAGTCAGCTCCCGGTCCTGTTTTTGCTTACTTATATAGAGTATTAGAGTATAGAGCTTCTCCATCTTCAACTGCAAAGAGTATAATCAATCTGACTTCAGTGTCAACCATCTGGTGATGTCCATGTGTAGAGTCTTCTCTTGTGTTGTTGGAAGAGGGTGTTTGCTATGACCAGTGCATTCTCTTGGTGAAACTCTGGGAGCCTTTGCCTTGCTTCATTTTGTACCCCAAGGTCAAACTTGCCTGTTACTTCAGATATGTCTTGACTTCCTACTTTTGCATTCCAGTCCCCAATGATGAAAAGGATATCTTTTTTTGGTGTTAGTTCTAGAAGGTCTTGTAGGTCATCAAAGAACCATTCAACTTCAGCTTCTTTGGCATTACTGACTGGGGCATAGACTTGGGGTACTGTGATACTGAATGGTTTGCCCTGGAAATGAACAGAGATCATTCTGTCATTTTTGAGACTGTACCCAAGTACTGCATTTTGGACTCCTTTGTTGACTATGAGAGCTTCTCCATCTCTTCTAAGGGATTCTTGCCCACAGTAGTAGATATAATGGTCATCTGAATTAAATTCTCCCATTCCAGTCCTTTTTAGTTCTCTGCTTCTTAAAATGTTGATGTTCACTCTTACCATCTCCTGTTTGACCACTTCCAATTTAACTTGATTCATGGACATAACACTCCAGGTTCCTATGCAATATTGTTCTTTACAGCATCAGACTTTACTTCCATCACCAGTCACATCTACAACTGGGCATTGTTTTTGCTTTGGTTCAACCTCTTCATTCTCTCCAGAGCTATTTCTCCACTCCTCTCCAGTAGCATACTGGCCACCTACTGACCTGAGGAGTTCATCTTTCAGTTTCATGTATTTTTGACTTTTCATACCATTCATGGAGTTCTCAAGCCAAGAATACTGAAGTGGTTTGCCATTCCCTTCTCCCTTATTTAATAAGAAGTACACATATAGGGAGTTTAAGCAATCTCTGGGTGTTGATGATAGACAGGGAAGCCTGGGGTGCTACAGTCCATGGGGTCAACAAAGAGTCAGACATGACTGAGCGACTGAAGTGAACTGAACAGATATAGAGAGACAAGTATTGGTCTGGCAGTTCAACAATATCACTAAGACCCAAACATGTTCCATCCATCTTATCAACCATTATCAGCATGTTAATATTTCTACATGATTCTAGGCATCAAGACCACATTCAAAGGCAGGAAGAAATTCACAGCCAGGTTACCCTCTCCTTTTTTAACTTTCTCTGACACACAGTGAATTCCCTTTGTGTATCTCTGGGTATAACTGGGTCAGATAACCCTCCTAATGAAAAGGGAGTCTGGGAAATTGAGTTTGTGGCAAAGAACATCACTGTCATGATTGGCTTAGACAATGACATGCTGCCCCACAACAAACTCAGGATTATATAAGAAGGGAAGAAACTGTTGTTACATACTGTCTGCCATCCATATCTAATTATACAGCCATTCCTACACTGAAGTAACAGAAAGCTGAATGTGATGTTTCCACAAAATTCCCTAACTGCTAACAACATAGTTTCCCAGACTTCTGTCCATCCATTTAATCAATCCTTTCAAGGTTATGTATAGCCTGGGATATGTATATTATTTCCTTCATTCTTCCTGATTCAATCATTTCAATTTTCCTGATATTGGTAATTCCCTCAGAAACATGCAGGTGAACAAGTAACTAAAATTCCCTTTCAGGTCTTAGCAAAGAAAGAAAGGTGGCTTTTACTAACATTCTGTTCCATGACTTTACATGAATGGAAGGCAATAAGATGGAAATCAGACCATACCTGTGTGGCGTGCAGATAGCAACAATGGTGCTATCAGAAGCTAAGATGATCCTAAGACTTTCCAGAACTAAAGATGAGTTGTTCCTGCTACCTCCAGAGCTAGAGAAAGTTCTTAGCAATCCTAGCAGCATTCAAGGGGATAGAAGCTAATCTGGGCAGTAGCCCCCAAAGCTCAACAGAACAGCAATTTGGGGGCAGCCTCCTTCAACTCTATAGGACTTCTCTAAGACTCAAAGGGTCCAAGGAAGCACCAGGACAACTTTAGGCTTCCATCCTTCCATGCTTCCTTGAAGAGTCACTGGTTTAAAAGAAACTTAAAAGCTTTTGCACAACAAAGGAAACTATAAGTAAGGTGAAAAGACAGCCCTCAGATTGGGAGAAAATAATAGCAAATGAAGAAACAGACAAAGGATTAATCTCAAAAATATACAAGCAACTCCTGCAGCTCAATTCCAGAAAAATAAATGACCCAATCAAAAAATGGGCCAAAGAACTAAACAGACATTTCTCCAAAGAAGACATACAGATGGCTAACAAACACATGAAAAGATGCTCAACATCACTCATTATTAGAGAAATGCAAATCAAAACCACAATGAGGTACCATTACATGCCAGTCAGGATGGCTGCTATCCGAAAGTCTACAAGCAATAAATGCTGGAGAGGGTGTGGAGAAAAGGGAACCCTCTTACACTGTTGGTGGGAATGCAAACTAATACAGCTGCTATGGAAAACAGTGTGGAGATTTCTTAAAAAACTGGAAATAGAACTGCCATATGACCCAGCAATCCCACTTCTGGGCATACACACTGAGGAAACCAGATCTGAAAGAGACACGTGCACCCCTATGTTCATCACAGCACTGTTTATAATAGCCAGGACATGGAAGCAACCTAGATGCCCATCAGCAGATGAATGGATAAGGAAGCTGTGGTACATATACACCATGGAATATTACTCAGCCGTTAAAAAGAATTCATTTGAATCAGTCCTAATGAGATGGATGAAACTGGAGCCCCTTATACAGAGTGAAGTAAGCCAGAAAGATAAAGAACATTACAGCATACTAACACATATATATGGAATTTAGAAAGATGGTAACGGTAACCCTATATGCAAAACAGAAAAAGAGACACAGAAATACAGAACAGACTTTTGAACTCTGTGGGAGAAGGTGAGGGTGGGATGTTTTGAAAGAACAGCATGTATATTATCTAAAGTGAAACAGATCACCAGCCCAGGTGGGATGCATGAGACAAGTGCTCGGGCCTGGTGCACTGGGAAGACCCAGAGGAATCGGGTGGAGAGTGAGGTGGGAGGGGGGATCGGGATGGGGAATACGTGTAAATCTATGGCTGATTCATGTCAATGTATGACAAAACCCACTGAAATGTTGTGAATTAGCCTCCAACTAATAAAAAAATAAATTAAAAAAAAAAAAAGAAACCAACCCATCTCCCATAGTCTGGAGGTACTCCTCCAAAAAGAAGTGATAGGATAGGAGAAATGAGAATGCTGAGCAACAGAGGCAAGAGGGGACTCAAAGCAGAAGTTTGTCAACACTGTGAAATATTACAGGGTGGTATGAAAAAGAGTGATGAGAAAGAAAAAGCTATTTAACATCAACTTTTTAGAGGGAAATTTCTATATAGTAGTAGACACTGACACCAGGACCTAGGACTAGAATGGGAAATGAAGAAAGGAGAGAGCTTGTGGAGGCTACTTTTTCTAACTCTTCTGGTCAAGACCAGAGAAAATAGAGTGGGTATCACAGGCGAGAATAAGAATATGAAATGCAGATTTTCCTGGGCTCCAATCACAGAGAGCTCAGCCAGGTGTTTGGTTCTCTTCTAAGTATTTTAAATATATAAATTACCATCAGACATTCATTCTTAGTAACCGTCATCTGGTAAAAATACTTTGTAGACAGTTGAACATGACAGAAATGATCTTCACTTAATTGCTTACAGGAAATAACATGAAATATCCCTTTTTAGTTTCTCAAAGGAAAAAAACACGTATGTGAAGCAAAAGTAAAGTAAACATATAGAGATTACCTAGAGGAAATTAATGGTTCAAAAGTCAGATGACTATATCAGGAATGATGCTGACTTAAGAGGTGAACAAGAAAACTGTATTAGTGTGGATTTTCTTTCCTCTGAGCTGAAGTGCTCTATCTCATGAGAACATTAAATGAATTATTACAGCATAAGGGCTTCTCCTGTCCTGAATATTCATTGGAAGGACAGATGCTGAAGCTGAAACTCCAATACTTTGGCCACCTGATGAGAAGAACTGACTCACTGGAAAAGACCCTGATGCTGGGAAAGATAGAAGGCGGGAGGAGAAGGGGACAACAGAGGATGAGATGGCTGGATGGCATCAGCGACTCGATGGACATGAATTTGAGTAAGCTCCAGGAGTTGGTGATGGATAGGGAAGCCTGGGGTGCTGCAATCCATGGGTCCCTAAAAGTCGGACACAATTGAGAGACTGAACTGGACTGAAGGGCTTCTCATTTATTGCAGTGCTTCTCCACCATTGTAGAGGTTTTTTTGTTTTGTTTTGTTTTTTCGAAATAAAGATCCATCTGCTGTCCATCAAATGATTCAGTGGTTCTTACCAATGTTTAAAGCCAAGTCTCTGAAGCTAACACAGGGGCCTATAGTATTTCACCTGCTGTAAGCTCATCTTCATCTCAGTCAGTAAGTTCAGAGAACCAGGGCTTGCCAGATACCTAAGACTTAAGTAGCATGTCCTAGTCAAATTCCTCTTTGTTACCCAGCTTTCTGGACTACCCTTTTTCCTTGGTTTTCAAAAGTATGGAGAAACTACAGACAATCATGCAGATAATGACACTGCATTTCTTTCTTAGAAAACATAGCCCAGTCACTAAATGTTACTGAAAAAGATACATTGTTTGCAACCCCTAGTATAGCAAATGCTCCATAAGCAATAGCTAAAATAAAACTGCATTGTCAAAGACAAATACGCAAAGGCTGTCTCTTCTTCTACGAGCATGTTTCTCTGGATACCCAAAAAGCTTACTGCTGTCTGTATCACTTTATTATGTCTTATTTGGTAACAAAACTCTGATACAGATCTTCAAAAAGGATATCCAGGAATAACTAGCAACAGCCACCAAAACTGCCATGCAGGACCTTAAGCTTTTAGCAAGACATTGTATAACCATCTTTTCTTAGCTTGGCAGATGGTGATTACATATTGACTGAAGGCAAGCAGCTGGTTGAAAGAGCAAGCTCTAGATTCAGGCTGCCTGAGTTTGTATCACATCTCTACCACTTACTAACTTTGTGGCTTTGGGCAAACTATTTAACACTTACTAGCCTCTGTTTTGGAGAAGGCAATGGCACCCCACCCCAGTACTCTTGCCTGGAAAATCCCATGGATGGAGGAGCCTGGTAGGCTGCAGTCCATGGGGTTGCTTAGAGTCGGACATGACTGAGCAACTTCACTTTCAAGCATTGGAGAAGGAAATGGCAACCCACTCCAGTGTTCTTGTCCAGAGAATCCCAGGGAAGGGGAGCCTGGTGGGCTGCTGTCTATGGGGTCGCACACAGTCAGACACGACTGAAGTGACTTAGCGGCAGCAGCAGCCTCAGTTTATTCATCTGAAATATGGATAATACCTTCCATAAAAGAATGTTATAAAAATTAGATAAGGTCTTAATGGAATACCTAGCAAAGTTTTTAAACTGTTGTTTACTTATTATTAATAGGAAAATACTTTTCTCCCATTATTTTAGTAATTTATTTTTGGCATCTTCCTTTAAGAACTTAGCCTTTACACTCAGTCCCAATTTAGACTTGCCCTTGAAGGAAATGTTAAAAGTCAAATTTGGCTTCCCTCAACAACAAAAAAACTAATAAAAGGAGAAATTATCAAAGATAGTCCTTTTCTGGTTGGGGCACAGTTTTTCTTTAAGTCAACAATAAAGTAAAACATTCGGTCCATGTATTTTGGATCACAATACCCTGGATTTAGTTACCTTTGGGTTACAATAGCAGCAGCAAGTTAGAAATTGGATGAAAAGAAACATTTAAACAAGAGAATATTTCCTCTTTTCTGAAAAAAGGCACTCAAAGCAGGTATACTGGGACAACCCTGAGGGATGGGATGGAGAGGGAGGAGGGAAGGGGGGTCAGGATGGAGAACACATGTACACCCATGGCTGATTCATGTCAATGTATGGCAAAAATCACTACAATATTGTAAAGTAATTAACCTCCAATTAAAATAAATACATTAATTTAATGTTTAAAAAATAAAATAATTTAAAAAAGAGAGAATATTTCCTCCTTTCTAAATGCCACTCGTGGAGATTTGACATTTAGGTTTCATATTAATTCTTCTGATTTGCAGAGCAGTTTGGCATTTTAAAAGCATCTAATTATGCAAGATTTTATTTTTTTTAACATCCACAACAATCCATGTAAAATAGAAAATAAACTATCATTTATCCTTTTATAGATAAGGAATTTGAGGCCTCTGGAGGGCAAGTTTTCATCCATGGTCATACCATCATTAATGGTTGGACATGGACTGGAACTGAAGCTTTCTGTTCTATTACTGGTGCCCTTTGAAATATTCTAAACTTCCTCCAAAACACAGTGATAAAACAATAATAATAATAGACTCACTAATCCTTTAAGTAAAAAATTTTTGAAATATTGAGGCAGTTAAACAATAGTGACCAAATCAATAGATGCTCTTAGGTAAAATCCTATGTCATTTACTGAAGGAGCCTTGAGTCAGTTTATTGAGGAAATATACATCCCAAAGAAGCCTATCACCTTTCTGTGTAGAGTTCAATGTATTAAAATCATGTCCAACTCCTTGTAACCCCGTTGACTGTAGACCACCAGGCTCCTCTGCCCATGGAATTCTCCAGGCAAGAATACTAGAGTGGCCATTCCCTTCTCCAGGGGATCCTCCTGACCCAGGATATCAAACCCTGGTTTCCTGCCTTGCAGGGAGATTCTTTACCATCTGAGCCACCAGGGAAGGCCATATTAAAGAGCACAACCTAATAAGTTAACTTTTATGAGTACTTACTATGAACCAGAAAAATACAAAAGCTAAAGCAGAGTGATTATATCAAATTCTGAAGTTCAAGGGCTAGTAGAGGTAATAGAACCCAGACTGGATCATCACCATCATCATTATTAAAAATGTATTTTAGAGATAAGAATAACTCCCCAAGGTCACAGAGTTCAGAAGTAAACAAGCCAGGGTTTCACAAGGTACTACTATATTTTCTTCTGTTTTCAAATCATAGCAATAGGTCTTATCTTTTGAATATTATCTACAAATGACAAGTACAATTTAGACTATGGTTTCTAAAGGAATTCTCTCTTTGATCTCTTTCAATAAGAACAATAAAAATATCCCACACTGCTAACTCTGAATGGAATTCTATCTTTTAACAGGTTGCTCTTCAAGATGAATTCATGCTAGTGACATATTTTATAATAACGTGTAAGGAATGAAGTCATTATTTCTTGGTTGATCCTGATGCCCTAACTGTTATCTTACACTTTAGAATGACAGGCTCTAAATTATATAGTCAATAAATCTCATAGGGGTCATTATAATTATAGACTCCAGACATCAATGCCTGATTTGGGGTACTTCTAGTGGTTAGCTGAATCTCTAGACAGCACCAAACAAGTGAAAACAGCATTTATCTATGAGAGGCCTTTTACTCTGAAGAGCAGTAATTCTCTTTGTTATTGTTTACCAACTCTATTAAAGTCATCAAACATGGCTTCACCACTAAGGATACAGAAGTGGTTTCTGTTGTCCCAATGGCAAAATAGAAAGCCTGTTGCAAAACATGGTGAGCACTCAATAGATATCAACTGAATTTTTTTAAGGAATACTTATGATATCCATGCTGCTTTGTACCAGAGATTATGCTGAACACAATCTACACATACACTATAAAGTGTAGGTTCCAAGTTAGATGCATGGGGTAGGGATGGGGTTTCAAAACATCACTTTGTCAGTTTCTTAATTTTGTGCTTGTCTCATTCCCAGATATACAGTAAACAGAAAACAAAAGAACCAGAGAAACAGAAGCAAAAAACTATCCGAAGTGGTCCTATTCATACTAGAAACAGGAAACCATAAAACGTAAGAGAATATTCTTAGTCTCATTTTAATCATAAGCAAATCTGAATGATCTGAGGAGTGACTTGACTACACATAAACACTGGATACTCATCTGAGACACCAGATTTCTCTTGACATTTCCAAGATAGGAGTGACACAGCTGTGGATGTGAAATCCATAGTTCTGAAAGTAAAAATCTAGGCAATAATCACAGTGTTTGAGAAAAAGAAGTCAGACTCTTTTTTTTTTTTCCACTAAGTGCATTTGATCACTTGTTTTGGCCTCATTGCTTTGCAACTTTTTTTTTTTTTTTTTTTTTAGTTTAAGAACAAAAGGAAGCTTCAAAAGGGCAGCATATCTCTTGGAGTCACGCTGGGACAAGAGGAGGACATAACTGAAGACTGGCAAGTCAGAAGAGGAGGCATTCCAGGGAGTGAGCTGCAAGCCTCAAACTGAGGGAATACAGGGCTTCTAAGTCTTCTAGAGACAACACAGCTTGAAGCCTGCTGTTCCTTGACCTGTAACAGCAGAGGCTGTTTGATCCTTGAAGTCTGAAGGCAAGTATGTACATGACTGTACTACACTCCAGAGACGCCCAGTACTAAAGAAAGGGAAACAAGCTGCCCATGCAACAAGGCTGGGAACACGGCAAGGGCTCTTGGGGGAAGAAAGATTTTTTTTTTTAAAGATTTTTTAAAAGTTGCATGAAAATGTCAACCAAAAGGGGACTTTGCTTCTTTGGCTCTGAGTGTGATCACCCTCAGCTAATTATGTTAAACATCAGAGATCTAATATCTTTCCCTCATAACCATTAGAGAGGGGTCTGAGAACATACTGGTAGGATGTTTACAAGGCTAAATCTTCAAAGTAGCTTCAAAGGGAATTGTAAGTAAGATGTGTGAACATCAGGAGAAATCAGTGCTGTATGTACAAAGGAAATGTTCAATAGTACCTAGGTATCTGTTCTTTTGTATATCTGTTCTAATAGGAGATTCATCAAAGCTTAATTGAAACTTACACAGTTACATGAGAGGGTATGTTACATAAAAGAGTGGACAACCAGGATTTAGGTAGGATGTTCCATTGTTCCTTGGTCAGTGACAGCTTGTTCTCAAGAAAAGGAATTTAAAATTCTGCTTATTCTTCTGCTTTTTCTTCTCCCTCCTAATTATTAAACTAAACTCCCAGACACTAAGGTAACTTTATTTTGACTAATTTGGCATTAAACAGAAGTAAAATACTTAAACATCTCAGAGGAAATTTTTACCCCATACACACTCTTGTTAACCAAGATCAATCACCAGTTGATAGACAACTTTTCCTTCACTCTCCAAATGGCAGGCCTATTCTTGGGCTTCCCTTGTGGCTCAGCTGGTAAAGAATCCATCTGCAATGAGGGAGACCTGGGTTCAGTCCCTGGGTTGAGAAGATCCCCTGGAGAAGGGAAAGGCTACCCACTCCAGTATTCTGACCTGGAGAATTCCATGGACTGTATAGTCCATGGAGTCGCAAAGAGTCAGACACAACTGAGCGACTTTCACTTCACTTCACTTCACTTCAGACTAGAGGGACTTTCTGTCAACGTTCTTCAGAATAAATTGTGCTGCTGACTGTATGCACTAAGCCTAACACTAGCTATGATCAGTACATGGATTTATACCCTGACTTTCTTCAGGTGTTAATTAATATTTGCAAAATGGAAATTTGCGATTAAGTTTTTGTCACAAATATACTGTAAGAACCAACATTTGTAAAAGATTTTGAGCTTCACTGAAAAATAAGTGAGGTTAATAACATCTCTTTATCACCATGTAAAATTTGGGAAAGTTCTATTCTAATGTAATTATATATTTTTATAAAATACGTAAAATTAAAGTTTTAATTACTAAGATCAAATAAAAATTCATATATCAAGGACTCTTTTTTTAAAAATGCTAAAAGTAAAGTCTATAATACTGTATCATTATATGTAAAATATTGCATCCCATCTCCCCTTGGAAAGCTAGTTTTTTAAGAAAAATAGAAGCTTATGAATATGAAATTTATGCCATAACAATGTAACTCCATAAATATGTTCATTGAAAAATTAGGTATCTTTAAAGAGCCGAACAGAATGATACAGGAAATATTGCAAGATAAATGAATACCAAAATAGAATTCAACTTAGCATATGTGTTTTAAATATTCACTTTTAAGTAATAGAAATCTTTAAACAATCTCAAAGGGTGAGAAATTTTACATTGTACCTTGAGCCAATATCTAGGACAATAATCAGAGACCCACTAAGTTATAGTTCTTGTCATCATTTCTAGTAACAAGCATAATTTTCTGTGTCAACTAAACTGGGCCTCTCAACATCCAGATGCTTGGTTCAAACGTCATTCCGGCTGTGTCTGTGAGGCATTCCGAGGTGAGCTGAACATTTGAATTGGTGGACTGAGTAACGCGGATGACCCTCCCTAATGTGGGTGGCCCTTGTCAGATGGCTGAACAGAAACAGAAAGATCCTCCCTCAAATCAGAGGGGATTTCTCCTATCTGCCAGATGTTTCAGACATTGGTCTTCTCTTTCCTTTGGTCTTAGACTAAAACATCAGTTCTTCTTGAGTTTCAAGGATGCTGGCTTCTAGACTGGACCTACACATTGGCCTTCCTGGGTCTCTAGCCTGCTGATCACAGATTTTGGGACTTCTCAGCCTCCATAATCACCTGAGCCAGTTCCTTACTGTGTGTTTTATAGGATATAGGTATAGATATAGATATATCCTATTGCTTCTGTTTCTCCAGAGAATCTTGACTAATACACAAAGTGTAGCAAACAATGTTGTAATAAAAGAAACTCACTAAACCTGCCCATGACCCAAACTTCCTTTTTCTAAATAGCTTTAAGGAAGCTAATATTTCTTAAAAACAGAATGGACTCCAATTCCTAATAACCAAATGAAACTATTTTTTTAAACACTGAAAACAAAATTTGTGTACAAGACCAAAAAAAAAACCTCAAAATTTTTCATTGGTGAATAGAGTCAAAATAAACATGAGAAATGTACAAATGAGTTAACAAGATCTGAAATTCAGTCAATGATATCTTATATTTAAAGAAAAAAGCTTTTTAGATATTTTATCAAAGAATACAGTATCATACTGTTAATTTAAAAAAAAAAAAAAAAGTGGACTAAAAAGCAGACCAAAAAGAAACAGAAAGTCATCAAAAGAAAAAAAAAATCTAAAAAGAAAGACAGAAATTCCCATTTGTCTATTTACCATGATCTAGAAAAACACTGAAAGGGGAGCAAAGTTTGACCAAAAGCAACTCAATGTCTTCTTAATATTCTTTCAATATTTGAGGTGTTTATAGGAAACTGGAGCATTTTCTTCTCATTAAATTCATATTCATATCTCAAAATCTCTTAAATCACCACTGATTCCAAATTTCCAATAGATTTTTTTCAATTCAAAACATTCTGGAAAGTATAGTCACTCAGCATCTGTTAATAGACATTGTTTTAGATCATTTTACCAAATATTTGTGCATGTGTGCTAAATTGCTTCAGTCATGTCCAACTCTTTGCAACCCTATGGACCATACCCCACCAGCCTCCTCTGTTCATGGGATTCTCCAGGAAAGAATACTGGAGTGGGTTGTCATTTCCTCTTCTAGGGGATCTTCTTGACCCAGGGATCAAACCCGTGTGTCTTACATCTTCTGCAGTGGCAGGCAGGTTCTTTACCACTAGCACCACCTGGGAAGCCATTTGAAGGTTCCTCACTATTGGGAAAAAGACAGACCATTCAATAGAGTCCTGTCATATTTGAGGGGAAACAAGTTCTGTTAACAAATCTTCAGTTGACTATACTTTGTGGAATATTTTTAATCTAACCCCTATATCTCACACAAAATACAAAATAAATTCCTGATAAACTAAAGAGCAAAATATAGGGGTGGAAAATACAGAAATTTTTTATGGTCTTCTGATGGACTAGGTAAAACTCCAAGCTAAGAAGTCATAAAGAGAAAGACTACTAGGTTAGATTATATAAAATGCCAAATATCTGTGAGGCAAAAACATTTATCTACTATAATAACAAGCTGTAGTTTACAGTCCACATTCCCAACCCAGTTAATTAACATTGACTCTTTGTAGGAGACATTATCATTAGCAACATTCTAGAAAAGGTCTCAGTACAAGTACAAGATTCAAGCAGTAACATCAATCCTCACCCCATCTTCTCAGGTAGTCATTTCTTGCCTTGCTACTTGTTACTACAGGGGCAGATTCAGGTTCTGTGGGCCTCACTGGACATATATATTTATTTATAAATTTATATATAAAATTTCATGAAAAGTAATGTCATATTAAAGATATAAAATTAGATACACAAGTTAATCTTTATTGAAAATGAGAAATCACAACTTCAAAATTTTAAAAATTTATATACAATATAAAAATTAATGAAAAAAGAAAAATAATAGTATTTAATTAATTAACTATACAATACTATGGGCTTCCCAGGTGCACTAGAGGTAAACAATCCATATGCCAATGCAAGAAATATAAGAGATGTGGGTTTGATCCCTGGGTGGGGAAGATTCCCTGGAGGAGGCCATGGCAGCCCACTCCAGTATTCTTGCCTGGAGAATCCCATGGGCAGAGGGTTTGGCAGGCTACAGTCCAGGGGGTCACAAAGAGTCAGAAATGACTGAAGCAACTTAGCACACATATCCATACAATACTATATGTTTTCTACATTTTTGCTTCCTAGTCTTTGATCATTTTTTAATAATTGTGTATTTGTTGTTGTTGTTCAGTCACTAAATTGTGTCTGACTCTGTGACCCCATGGACTACAGCAGGCTAGGTCTTCCCTGTTCTCCACTATTTCCCAGAGTTCACTCAAACTCATTTCTACTGAGTCAATGTTGCCATCCAACCATTGTATCCTCTGTTGACCTCCCCTCCCCCTCCCTCCGCTGCTTCCCTCTGTCTTTCCCAGCATCAGGGTATTTTTCCAATGAATCAGTTCTTCACATCAGGTGGCCAAAGTATTGGAGCTTCAACTTCAGCATCAGTCCTTCCAGTGAATATACAGGGTTGATTTCCTTTAGGGTTGATGGTTTGATCTCCTTGCAGTTCAGGGAACTCTCAAGGGTCTTCTCCAACAACACAGTTGGAAATCATCAGTTCTTCGGCATTCAGTCTTCTTTATCGTCCAACTGTCACATACATACAAGACTACTGGAAAAACCGTAGCTTTGAATATATGAACCTTTGTCAGCAAAGTGATGTCTCTGCTTTTTAATATGCTGTCTAGGTTTTTCAAAGCTTTTCTTCCAAGGAGCAAGTGTCTTTTAATTTCATGGCTGCAGTCATCATCCTCAGTGATTTTGGAGCCCAAGAAAATAAAATCTGTCACTGTTTCCACTTTTTCCCCATCTGTTTGCTGTGAAGTGATGGGACTGGATGCCATGATCTTAGCTTTTTTAATGTTTTAAGTCAGATTCTTAACTCTCTTCTTTCACCCTCACCAAGAGGCTCTTTAGTTCCTCTTCACTTTCTGCCATTAGAGTGGTATCATCTGCCTATCTGTGGTTGTTGATATTTCTCCCAGTAGCCTTGATTCCAGCTTGGGATTTGAATTGTGTACTACTATTTTCTAGAAAGGATAAAATGATAGTTCAGTCTTCCTCTTACAAAAGTTACTGGAAATTTATTTTGTTAGTAGATTTACAAATATTTTTTTCTAGCTTCACAACAATAAGCACCAGAGAACACATTCACATCCACTTTGGTCATGAATCTGGATGAAGTAGACCTTTCCCTGGAAACCATTCCTATATCAGATGGCCTAACAGTAGCTTAACTATGTATGGAAGTAACTGAGAATCGTCTACGGCCTACTAAATCCAGACTGAATGATGACCCATCTCAATTTCCCCTTAGCCAGACCCAAAAATATCCACAATAATCCCAAATCCACCTGACATGAGGAGAAATGGGATGGACGGTAAATTGTGATGGAAAAAAAGAGAACAGTTTAACTGATTGTGATTAAAGTGTCTTACATAGCAAATTTTATAAAAATATATAGCCATATAAAAGCATTACTAGATTCCCTCCCAGAGGCTTCAGAGGTAGCCTTGCCAGGGAGGGCTTGTGAAACTAAGGCTGTATTAGATTTAACAGTAAATCCATCTTGAGTTTCTTCCCATGATAGGCAAGTGAACATGGAGTTGGAAGGATGAGAGGCAAATGAATTTTGGAAGCTGTGATTTTAAGAAAATCACAAGTCAGCATACATCCTGGCCAGTTCTAGGTGGGTGGTGAGTGGAGAGTGGGGCGGTTGTTGGTGTGAAGTAGAGAAGGGAATACAAGCAAAGTGAAACACATAAGAAGGTATCACTCAGTCAGAGTAGGAGCCGTGTGAGCACTGAATGGACTATATCATGCTGCAGATTCACATGTACAGAATATGTACAGTGAAGAAGTCTACCAAGAGGGAGAAAAGAGAGAGGAGGAGCTTGGCCCTGATTAAATACAGACGGGATATCATTTAACTCTAACAACAATCCTGGAGAGTGGGTATTACTATGCCCATGTTCTGAAATAAACATCAGAATTTATCATGATAAAATTACATAACCTTCTCAAGGTCACAAACTAATAGTTACTAGCCACTGATCCCTCACTATCATTGTGCCCCACTGCCCACCCTCATTGGTAGTAAAGTATCTTTCATGCACCTCAGAAAATAAATGCCAGAACATAGGGACTTATCAGTACAAAGTCACAGCCATTCAAATGGGTCTATGAAACTGACTAAATTAGCAGCTGGAGAAAATAGATTGAGTGATTTAGTCTATGATCAATCTTGTATAAAGTCATTGAGGACAAATGAGAGAGGACGTGCCAGAAAAACTGGCAGTTCAATAACAAGGCTGTTCTGCAGCTTTCCATCAAACTTTCCACTTATTAATAAATGCTGCTGAAGTAATTATCTGTGCTAGATCACTGGAGACTGTGAGCCTGAAGCAAGAGGGCATTGAGTAAGAAGTGTCCATGTGCCTGACTGGGGGTTTGTCAGCAATTTCTCATAAAATTCAGGTTCCAAGCTAGAAAAATCCAAAGTGTAATTGGCAGGTGAAAATTAAGTCAATATTTAAGAAGTGGGCTACATAAATGAAAACTGGACAAGTAAACATGTAAATGTCATGTAGATTAAAAGAAATAAACAAGAGATCTATTAGGTGAGGTTGAAGAGTTAAAATGTCAGCATTTAGAAATCACAAAATTATTATATCATTCCTAATCAGAAAAGAGAGACAGGAATCAATAATGACTCATTTATATCTTAGATAACTTTTGCCTATTTTCTCCTTTTTGAAATAATACTTTCAGTGACATAATTTCTAGAAGTGAGATACACACATGTGTATATATATTAATATCTTTCCAGAGCTTTCTCTTTTGTACATTACCAATACATGGTGATGTTGTAAAAGAGCTAAAAGCCAATATTTTAAAGGCAAATGATGAAGGGGGGAAATTAATGTTAAAATAGAATTCTCAAAAATCAGATACAGAGGTAAATGGTAAATGAAATTGTATATTTCACTAATATAGGCATATAAAAGGAGACAGGTTTTGAAAGATTGAATTTCTTCATTCTGGAGAGAAAAAAAAGTGAAGGTTTTATTATACTTAGATGCTATGGAGTGGAGCTAAGTTTAGGACGAACATAAAACTACCTTTCGACTTTGAGAAGGTCATGTACACACTGCTATATTTAAAATGGATAATCAACAGAAACCTATGGCATAGCACATGGAACTCTGCTCAATGTTATGGGCCAGCCTGGATGGGAGGGGGGTTTTGGGGGAGAATAGATACATGTATGTGTATGTATCGGCTGAGTCCCCTCACTGTGCACCTGTATCACAACATTGTTAATCGGCCATAAAGGGAAAGTTTTAGTGGCTCAGTCAAGTCTGACTCTCTGCAACCCCATGGACTGTAGGCCACAAGTCTCCTCTGTCCATGGAATTCTCCAGGCAAGGATATCAGAGTGGGTTGCCATGCTCCTCCAGGGAATCTTACCCCAGTACAAAATATTCTTATCCTGTTAAAAAAATAATAATAATAAAAATAAAATTTTAAAAACCTACTATCCATTTGCTGTCTTAAGTACTGGACGTGTAGCAGATCTCAAGACTGGGCTGCTGAACCTCCTGTAAAGAATATCATATGTTTGAAACCCATAAAGTCCCAGAGAATGAAAGCAAACACCTGGGTTTTCATGGATACAACTAGTCCTTCAAATATTTTCTCAGATAAGAGTTACACTAACGAAAATAAGAATCTGCCTAGAAAATTACCCCATTTGGAAAAAGAGTTAACATACAAATTCCATCGCAGTTCAGGCTTTTGTTTTGTTTTGTTTTCTCCAGCAAATTAAAAGCTAGAGAATATTATATATTATGAGATTTTTTTTTCTTTTTTTAATAGACTTCAATTTTTAGAACAATTTGATGTTCACAGCCAAACAGAGAGAGAAAGGTACAAAGATTTCCCATATACTGTTTACTCCCACTTATGTATCGCCTCTCCCATTATCAGCTTCTTCACCAGAGTGGTACACTTGTTATAACTGATGAACCTACTCTGACACCTCACTATCAACAAAGGACATAGTTTACTTTCGAGTTCACTGAGTGCTATACATTCTGTGGATCTGGGCAAATGAGTGATGACACATATTTATTATACACATAATGTGTCTACCATTATAAAAAATATTTTGAGATTTTTAAAATGTCACATTCATGTTTTAACTAAAACTATGGGATGTATATTCTCCAAATCACCTTTTATTTTTCCCACATATCACAGTCTTTAAACGTGATAGTTACTAGTTTTGTCCTCTATAGTATTTAGATAAAGGTCAAGGTACTTTGGTTAGGTAATCTATTAAAGACAGAATTAACTATAACTATGATAATTAGAATGTAACAAAATATAACTACATATAAAATCATATTAGACATAATTGAATACTATTATTGTAATTTGGGCATGAAGAAATCACCATAAATCCCAGTTACCTCTCTACAGGGTAGCTATGGCAGTAACTGAGACACCTTATCGACAGCGACCATGTTCTCCACATTCACTTCAATGAGCCAAGAGGTGACTAACCAAAGAGCTAAGCAAGCATAGCGTACTTGCGGGATACCCGGGTTCAATCCCTGGGTTGGGAGGATCTCCTGGAGAAGGAAATGGCAACCCACTCCAGTATTCTTGCCTGGAAAATCCCACAGATGGAGGAGCCTGGTAGGCTACAGTCCATGGGGTCGCAAAGAGTCGGACACGACTGAGCAACTTCACTTGTCTCTAAGTTCCCAAGGATAGACTTTTCAATTGATTTGTAACTATTAAAAACTGGTGTATCATGAGAAACAATACTTCCTTATTAGGCGACTCCTTTATCCTACATAGAACTAAGTATTCCTGCCATACTCAGTCATCGACTTCAAATGCCCCTGGGAAGGTCAGCCTCAGTGCTTCACATAATATATTTATTCTAGGATTTTCACTCCCCTCAGCCTCTGTCTTCCCACCTGTATCACCTGCCAGAGCAACTTGGGCATTTCTGTTTTACTGAGAAGTGGTCATCTTTCCACACTTCTTTAGCCACCTCAATAGCAAGTCTTCCCCAATTTCTCGGTCTTTGCTAGGGTATAAAGTCTTGTGACCCAAGACAGTTACTCACAGATCAAAAAGTTCTAATAAGACTGTTAAAACTCCCATTGAGCCCCCCATTTCCTGGTCTCAAGTGTAGGCAATCTAACTATTGCAGCTACAATCTGATGCTTAGAGAAGACAGACAGGTAAGCAGGGCCTATTACAGAAGCAACAGGGTTCACTGGCAAAATTAACATTCCTAATTAAGAATTACCCTCAATATCATACTGAATATACCAGTGCATCCCAAAACTAGCTGTTCATCAAAACTACTTGGCAAGATTAATACCAATTCTCAGCTCTCCTCCAGAATACATTGAATTTAAACTCTTCAGAAGTATGGTTCATTAAGGCAAAAATAAGATACATTGAAATTAATTCTTTATGATTAACTGTCTTTGAGAGAAATTTCAGAAAAATAAAATGCATCTCAAAAATACTTTTAAGTTACAACAAAATTTTGAATAATGATTTGACTCTCTTTTACAGTTACATATTATACTAGTGTTTTCTTTATTTCAATGACTAAGAAAGAACTTGCTTTCCTGATAATACATACCTGAGTAGTCTCTTTCAGCTGCAAAACTAGAGTTTTAACATCTTGACCTCCATGTCAATAGACAATCAAGATCACAGTGTTAAAATAAAATGCTAGTAAAGTAATAGATTATATGATTAATTGAGTGTTCACTGACATAAAGACTTTAAAGATTTTTACTCAAGTAGGTTTAATTACTCATGATTATTTTGCCTTTTGAAAACATATTAAATATTTATAGATGTTTTAAAACAGGGCAAATGAGAAAAACAATCCACCTAAAATCAAAATCCAGCAGTACAAACATAAACATTCCAATTCTCTGTCACACAAGCACAAGGATGCACTACAAAGCCCAAAATAATCATTTATTGATATTTCAGGTTTAAACACACATTTATTTGAAACAGTCTCAGGAAAATATAACACAATTTTAATACATCCCTAGGCATAGAAACTGCTTGTATCTTCACTGAATCACCTCTCAATTCAACAGCAATCTAAATGGAGGTTCAATACAGACCCACGAAAGCAAAGCAAATAAGTAGAATTCCAACAATTCACAAGACACATAGTGAAAGAAGAAATGTGTGTATATTGGTGATGAGAGAGAACCACATGCCTCATACATGATAAGACCTTCCTAAATAGTCTGTGTGTGCTCAGTTGCTCAGTCGTGTCAGACTCTTTGCAACCGCATGGACTGTAGCCCACCAGACTCCTCTGTCCATGCAATTTTTTCAGGCAAGAATACTGGAGCGGGTGGCCATTTACTCCTCCAGGGGTCTTCCTGACACAAGGATCGAACTCTCATTTCATGTTTCCTGCATTGGCACGTGGAATCTCCACCACTAGCAGCACTTGGGAAGCCCATAACTAGTCTAGTTTTTGTAAATAATCTGAACGGTTTGTCAGATTTTTTATATTAAATTAGTATCATTCACTCACTATTCAACATGTGCCTATGTGACAGATGGGCAAATGGATGGATGAAATGGAGAGATGTGTGCTGTGCTTCGTCGCCCAGTCGTGTCTGACTCTTTGTGACCCTGTGGGCTGTAGCCTGCCAGGCTCCATTATCCACGGGGATTCTCCAGGCGGAAATACTGGAGTGGGTTGCCATGCCTTCCTCCAGGGATCTTCCCAAACCAAGGCTCGAACCCAGGTCTCCCACATTGCAGGCAGATTCTTCTGTCTGAGTCACCAGGGAAACCCAAGAATACTGGAGTGTGTAGCCTATCCCTTCTCCAGAGGAACTTCCCGACCCAGAAATTGAACTAGGGTCTCCTGCATTGCAGGTAGATTCTTTACCAGCTGAGCTATAATAAAATGAAAAAATTAAGTGCCATGTAATTTCAGAGAAACTATGTGACATCACAGTTAAAACATGAGCTTGAGGCCAAGCATACAGGAATTAAACCTCCTATCTATTTACTAGCTATGCAATCATATGAAGTTACTTAGATCATCTGAGCCTCAAGATTTTTTTATCTGTGAATTTGAAGTAGCAATATCTACTTTGTAGGCTGTCTAGGAGGATTAAATAAACTAATCTCTCTCTCACACACACAAGTACTATAATTTACATGTAATAAACGTTATTAATAGTCTCCCTATTTTCTCCTGAGTAGTATAATGCACCTAAGTCTAGCTATAGCAAGTATTTGGCATTTACCAACGACCCATAACATAAAAGAATTTTCCCAATAGATCTACAAAATGTAAATTAATTCTGCCTCCTCTATTAACTTCTCAAATTTTCAAAGAATGTGCTCGTATAGAAGAAGTAAGTACATGAAGTGTAGACAGGGATTCTGTAAGTCTAAACAGAGGTCTTGACTAACATTAAAGGACATACAGGCAGAACTGACATATATATATTTTGTTGTTGTTGTTGTTCAGTCATTCATTCGTGTTCGACTCTTTGCGACCCCAAGGAACAGCAGCAAGCCAGGTTTCCCGGTCCTTCACTATCTTCCGGAGTTTGCTCAAATTCCTGTCTGTTGAGTCGAAGATGCCATCCAACTATCATTCTATGTCGTCCCCTTCTCCTCCTGCCTTCAATCTTTTCGAGGATCAAGGTCTTTTCCAATGAATCGGTTCTTCACATCAGGTGGCCAAATTATTGGAGTTTCAACTTCAGCATCAGTCCTTCCAACAAATAGTCAGGACTGATTTCGTTTAGGATTGACACGTTGGATCTCCTTGCAGTCCAAGGGACTCTCAAGATTATTCTCCAACACCACAGTTTAAAAGCATCAATTCTTCAGCACTCAGCTTTCTTTATAGTCCAACTTTCACATCCAAAATGACTACTGGAAAAACTATAGCTTTGACTAGAGAGACCTTTGCTGGTAAAGTAATGTCTCTGCTTTTTAATATGCTAAGTTGAACATACTTTTTCTTCCAAGGAGCAAGTGTCTTTCAATTTCATGGCTGCAGTCACCATCTGCAGTGATTTTGGAGCTCCCCAAAATCAAGTCTGTCACTGTTTGACTGTTTCCCCATCTATTTCCCATGAAATAATAGGACCAGATGCCATGATCTTAGTTTTCTGAATGTTGAGCTTTAAGCCAACTTTTTCACTCTCCTCTTTCACTTTCATCAAGAGGCTTTTTAGTTCCTCTTCACTTTCTGCCATAATGGTGGTGTCATCTGCATATGTAAGGTTATTGATATTTCTCCCAGCAATCTTGACTCCAGTTTGTGCTTCCTCCAGCCCAGCGTTTCTCATGATGTACTCTGCATATAAGTTAAATAAGCAGGGTGACAATATACAGCCTTGACGTACTCCTTTTCCTGTTGGGAACCAGTCTGTTGTTCTATGTCCAGTTCTAACTGTTGCTTCCTGACCTGCATATAGGTTTCTCAAGAGGCAGGTCGGGTGGTCTGGTATTCCATCTCTTTCAGAATTTTCCACACTTTATTGTGATCCACACAGTCAAAGGCTTTGGCATAGTCAGTAAAGCAGAAATAGATGTTTTTCTGGAACTCTCTTGCTTTTTCGATGATCCAGCGGATATTGGCAATTTGAACTCTGGTTCCTCTGCCTTTTCTAAAACCAGCTGGAACATATGGAAGTTCACGGTTCACGTATTGCTGAAGCCTGGCTTGAAGAATTTTGAGCATTACTTTACTAGCGTGTGAGATGAGTGCAATTGTGCGATAGTTTGAGCATTCTTTGGGATTGCCTTTCTTAGGGATTGGAATGAAAACTGACCTTTCCAGGCCTGTGGCCACTGCTCAGTTTTCCAAATTTGCTGGCATATTGAGCGCAGCACTTTCACAGCATCAACTTTCAGGATTTGAATAACTCAACTGGAATTCCATCACCTCCGCTAACTTTGTTCATAGTGATGCTTTCTAAGGCCCACTTGACTTCATATTCCAGGATGTCTGGCTCTAGGTGAGTGATCACATCATTGTGATTATCTGGGTCATGAAGATCTTTTTTGTACAGTTTTTCTGTGTATTCTTGCCACCTCTTCTTAATATTTTCTGCTTCTGTTAGGTCCATACCATTTCTGTCCTTTATCAATCTCATCTTTGCATGAAATGTTCCCTTGGTATCTCTAATTTTCTTGAACAGATCTCTAGTCTTTCCCATTCTGTTGTTTTCCTCTATTTCTTTGCACTGATCACTGAGGAAGGCTTTCTTATCTCTCCTGGCTATTCTTTGGAACTCTGCATTCAAATGGGAATATCACTCCTTTTCTCCTCTGCTTTTCGCTTCTCTTCTTTTCACAGCTATTTGTAAGGCCTCCTCAGACAACCATTTTGCCTTTTTGCATTTTGCCCCTTCATAAAAGTGATTAAAAAAACTTTCAGTATCATTTTCAGAACTCCAGAACTTAACCAAAGCTGCAACAACCAACAGAGTGTTTATTCAAGAAATATACACCATTTATTAAAGAAACAGTTTTTTTGTTGTTGCACATTATTGGCTCATTTCTCCTAAGTGAATCAACCATATACATGTGAGTTCACTTCTGGGCTTTCTATTCTGTTCCATTAATCTGTGTGTCAGTGTTTATGCCAAAACCATGCATTTGATTACTATGAAAATCAGGAAGTATGTAACTTCCAGCTTTGCTCTTTCTCAAGATTGTTTTGGCTGTTCAGGGTCTTCTGTGGTTACATATAAATTTTAGAATTATTTGTTCTAGTTCCTGGAATAAGTCATTGGAATTCTGATAGAGATTAAAATGAATCTATAAATTGCTTCCCTGATGGCTCAGCAGTAAAGAATCCACCTGTCAGTGCAGGAGATGTGGGTTCAGTCCCTGGATGGAGATCTCCTGGAGAAGAAAATGGCAACCCACTCCAGTATTCTTGTCTGGAAAATTCCATGGACAGAGGAGCCTGAAGGGCTACAGTCCATGGGTTTGCAAAGAGTCAGACACAACTTGGCAACAGAGACTTTCACTATGTAAACTCCTACTCTATAGAGATGCAGCAGTCAAAATCTTCTTGCCTGGCACTTCAGTGTAAATTCATCACCAGGATAACAGTAGCTACCAATTCCATTTCTAGTGTAACAACCGATAAATATATCTTAAGTTTCTCTCAGAACCTATGTAGCATGTAATCAATTCTCCGTATCTTCACAAATTTTTAAACAAAATATTTTACTCATTCTAATTTTCAAAAAGGCATCATAACTGGAATACATAGACTTAAATTCAAATGTTGCAATGTCATATGACAATAGCGCTTCATTTTATTTAAAAATTTATTCTAAACTATAAAATTATAGATAAAAGTCGAGAAAGCAACTACCATAGCATAGTGGTACCAGATACCTGGGATTCAAATTCTGCATCCACCACTTACTGGATGTGTGGCCTCTGCATATTTCTTAATGTCTCTGTGCTTCATTTTATTTGGCGGAAAATATGAATAATAGTAACTACAAGGATGATATGGATTCACACATAAAGCCCTTAGTATCTGACACATGTGCATGCATGCTAAGTCGCTTCAGTCATGTCTGACTCCTTGTGACCCTATGGACTGTGGCCTGCCTGGGTCCTCTGTCCATGGCATTCTCCAGGCAAGAATACTGGAGTGGGTCGCCATGCCCTCCTCCAGGGAATCTTCCCTACCCAGGGATCAAACTCTTGTCTCCTAGAGCTCCTGCATTGCAGGTGGATTCCTTACCACTGAGCCACCAGAGGAAGCCCCATAGTAAGCACTATAAATTGCATTTGTTATTATTGTAATTACTACTATTGTCAAATAATAAAAGACACTGTCCATGAGCACTTAGGGGGAAAAAAGTGATGAGCATTAGAAGTCAAATGTATTCATAAGGAATTACTTTTCTTTTATCTCATACAACAACTAACTCAAAAGATGTACAAATTTTGCCCATCTTTCTTTTTTGAAGTTTCAGTTTTTACCAGTGTAAAATAAGCAAAAAGAAAGACTACTTCCATAATTAAAGAGTTTTTGTAAGGGATGTAGGACAATAAGGTATTAATTCAACAATTAAACAGCCTGAAGCGTTTAACTCTAAAGCAACTTGTTTCTTGCTGACTTATGACATATCATACAAGTTATTAAAGCAGTCAGACCAGCAACAAAATGCCTTCAGTATTTCACAGAGCATAGACCCACTAAGGACTCAAGGCTATGAGTGAAGGCTAAGAACAGGCCAGCAATATTGCACTGCAATAAATGGCAGTTGTCAACAAGAAGAAAAAAAAAAAAAATAGAAGGAAGCCGTAGCATCTAAAAAAGGCAATATTTTACTGCCTTGCTTGCTTTACATGTTAGATCTCATCTTTTAATGTTTCCTGTAGACTCTGGATTTATCCATATGCCAACTGTACATATCCAAAGCACTGTTGTCTTGATAAAAAAGTGTGTGTAGGTGCTTGTGTATGTGTGCATTTTAAACAAAACCTGTTTTCTTTGACTCCTTAATCCTTTTCTTTAGATCCTCAGTAACACTCTTTAGAACAACTCTGGCCTGCAGAAACATGCAAGCACTGTCATCTAATGGCAGCTACTCATTTTAAGGCAGTCAGACAACCCAGACAGCTGTGGCATTCAAATACCTTTCTGAAGTGAAATCAATATCACACATTCAGGCAGCATGGCTCAGGTTCTAAAACCATCCATCACCATTATGCTCTCTTAAAAAATAAATAATCACAAGAAAAACATTCCCTGAAATTGTTCCTGGAGCTTCTCTTCAGCATTGCTTACAGGATCCTAAACCTTTCCTGTCTTTCTCCTGTTGGCAGCGTTCATCTTGGCTGCTATCCTCTTTTACAGCTTCTTATCTGTAAAAATTATTTTAAATATTAAAAAACTCTATCTTTAAAAACATAAAAATGGATTTAATCTGACACACTAATGTCATCAGTTGCTTCTTGGTCTTTAATTAGATGATGAACTTCATATGAATTCTTTCTCATGAATTTGAAGGGGAAAAAAAAAAAAACCCAACCATTCAATTCAATTTTGTTTATCCCTTCTCATTTCTAGCCACCAACTATCAGCCTAGTAGAATGAGGGCAGAAGCCTGGGGTGACACTGGATTCTAGAACCCTCTAATCATATTCACACACAACCTTTTTATAAAAAAAGTAAAACAGCCCCAAAGGCATTCACATTTGGCATCTCCTCCACACAATCTTGTTTCTTAATTTCTTCTCCTAAAACCACTGAAGCCCAGTGAAAGATTTAATGTCTCTTCCCTTTCCACTTTCCCCATTTAAGAAGGATTATTTGGCTCTGGACTCACCAATTCAGCAAAAACAATTAATTAACTTAAAACAAGATCAGATTGTGTCCTATGATATTGTCTCCATCTGTCATAAAAGAAAATTGCAAACCAAACTTACCAGCTATCACTTTCGATTGAGCTGATAAAGAGTAGGCTTTGAAAGTCAATAAATATTCTTGTGAGCAGAGCTGGCTACATAACTTGTGAGGTCCAGTGTAAAATGAAAGCGCAAGTCCCTTATTCAAAAAACTGGGGACAAAACTGCTGTTGAAGTTACTTGAATATAAAGTGTTCTCCTTTCTTCCATGGTCTTTCTTTTGACTAGTTACAGTGTTTTTATTTGCTACTTACTGTCATTCTAAGCTAAAAAATTTTTTTAATCTAAAGTTATTATTACAAATTAATAAAATGAATTAAGATTAAATTATATTTTTAAATTATTAAGAGTTTTACTTCTCATATTTATATTATGCAATAATAGTTTTTAAATACAAGAGGATTTAACTGTGTGCATGCATACTCAGTCATGTCCAACTCTTTGCATCCCCACGGGCCATAGCCAGCCAGGCTCCTCTGTCCATAGGATTTCCCAGACAAGAATACTAACATGGGTTGCTATTTCCTCTTCCAGGGGATCTTTCTGACCCAAGGATAGAACCCGTATCTCCTGCCTCTCCTGCACTGGCAGACAGATTCTTTACCACTAAGCCACCTGGGAATCCCCTTAATTGATTGCAGATTCATCAAAATTGCATAATCCATGTTTCATAGCTCATACATGCATATGTATCTCATTCTTAGCAAAAACTAGAAACACTGCATAAAACTAACTTGACTGTTCCAATCATTTCTTGGTACCAGCATATTCTACCAACACTCTCTACCTTTGGCTCACTAGTTAGTTAAGTGAAAGTGAAAATCGCTCAGTCATGTCTGACTCTTTGTGACCCCATGGAACTATAGCCTGCCAGACTACTCTGTTCACGGAATTCTCCAGGCAATTCTACTGGACTGGGTAGCCATTCCCTTCTCCAGGAGATCTTCCCAACTCAGGGATCAAATCCAGGTCTCCCTCATTGCAGGCAGATTCTTTACCATCTGAACCACCAGGGAAGCCCATGAATACTGGAGTGGTAGCCTATCCATTCTCCAGAGGAATCTTCCTGACCCAGGAATTGAACCAGGGTCTCCTGCATTGCAAGCGGATTCTTTACCAGCTGAGCTACCAGGGAAGCCCACTAGGTAGCTAAGGAGGACAGAAAGAAAACTGAACTATCCCTTTCTATATTATCATTTCTTGCATAAGGACTTACCTAGCAGAAGGCAGGGAGTCAATTGAGGTTTCCATAGTCATTTTGTACTTCTTAGAATGCCATTGTTTTTTGTATTTCTGCAGTCTATTTTGTATTTCTTAGAATGCCATTGCCTTTTTTCCCCTCTTTGGACACACCGTATGGCTTGTGGCATCTAGGTTCTCCAACCAGGGATCAAACCCATGCCCCCTGCAGTGGAAGTGCAGAAACTTAACCACTGGATTGCTAGGCAAGTCCCAACCATTGCCTGCCTTCTGCATTCTAAATAAGTTCTAGTTCAAAAAAATGTGTTCTCAAAAAAAAAAAAAAAAAAATGTGTTCTCAGGGCTGCTGTCACCCCAACTTAGTCACAGACATAAAACGCATCCTGTGTTTGTGTTTTGCTAAATTCCCATGCATCATGAATTTGCTGGAATTCTGTGCTCGGAGGACACTGTGAGCACTTCATGGAAGTGGAGTGGCAAGAGAAGGTGGATGCACGTATTAAATTTACCTCCTCTGTTCACACACACGCTCCATTGCCCCACCAGGCTTCACTCACAAGTTCAAAGATAAAATTATTAATAATTTTAAGAAAGGGACAGTAAAGCATTAAATGAAACATGGGCCCTCCTAGGCACGGGGCCCAGTGTGACTGCACAGGACATAAAATTAGCCCTGCTTACAGACTTCTTAGGACAGAAAAGTTTCACTTTCCTTTAAAGAGAGGGAAGAACAGGAACTTTGTTTATTCAGTATTCACTTTATGTTGAGCACTAGGTTAAATCTTTCACATACATAACCTCATTTAATCACCAAACAGTACCTTGTGGTAGTACTTTTATCCTTATTTATAAAGGGAGAAATTGGGGGGAAACTGGAGGTTTTAGAAGCTTAGGTGACTTGCCCAGTACCTCTCAACTAAAAGGTGGTGGAATAGGGATTTAAACCCTGGTTTGATTGATTACCAAAGCCTGTTATATCCCACCACCTCCTTAAGAGCATTTATTTCCCATTTTTAATTATAAATTTTTTAAAATTGTTACTTATATATAGCCCTTCTCCAGGGGATCTTCCCGACCCAGGGATCGAACCCAAGTCTCTTGTGGTCTCCTGCGTTGCAGGCAGATTTTTTACCACTAGTGAGTGCCACCTGAGAAGCCCCACTTACATATATATTACATACAATAAACACATATATGCTAACATGACAATAAGAACAAGTATGAATTAAAGGCATGATTCACATGCTATTAAAAAAAATCTCATTTAGGCTTCGAGCTTTATATGACACAGTAAGCAAACACATACATTTACCTTCTTTTCCCAGTGAAGTTTCATTAACATGATAATAATACTTTCTTTAAAAGATATAAACTGTTGACTTCAAAGAGCAGAGAATGGAAGCTGTTGGTGAAAAAGCAATCACCAAATAAAGAAAAATAATTGATAAAGAGAAACATGCAGTGTAAATCAATTTATAAAGTTAAAAAACAGGCAAAGCTAAATAATCAGTGTTTAGGAATACATATATAGATAAAACTATTTTCAAAAGAAAAGGAATGATTAGCACAGCCCTCAGTGTAGGAACTACCTCTAGAGGGACAAGAATATGATTAAAGAAGAGAACACAGGGTCTTCTATGGTGCTGTTGTTTCCTTTCTTACTTGGAGTGACAGGAACAGGGTATTCATTTCGCTATACATTTAAAATACATAATAATACTCTTGAATGTATAATGTATTTCTCCCAAAATATTATCTTTATAAAAAGATACTGCATTTATAAAATAACTACAAGAAAGTATGTACAAGATAGTACTAAATAACAAGAAAACTTTTGGAGATTAAAATTTGATTGCCACATAAAAATTCAGGAGAAAAGTTAGACAATAAATCTAAAGAAATCTCCCAGATTCCAATACAAGGAGACTGAAACAAGGGAGAAAAGAGAGATTCAAAGGATTATTTCAAGACATTTTATACACAAGAATTCCAGGAGCAGAAAAAAAGGAATGAGGGAAAAATTATCACAGAAGTGCTCATTGATAATGTCCTCACAGATAAAGTCAATCTTTAGACCAAAAAGACCCATTCTGCACCCAAGACTTAGATACATCCTGGCAAAGAGTCATATGTCTGAGGATAAACAAAAAGCTACCCAGGAGAAAAGATAAGGGAACGAAAATCAAGGACATTAGCCATCTCATCAGAACCCAGGATGTAGAAAGGCAATAGAGTAAGGCTTTCAAAATTCCCATGAAAAATTACTTTTATTCCAGATTTCTGTTGCTATACAGCTACTACGTCCTGTCTGACTCTTTGTGACCCTACGGACTGCAGCACGCCAGGCTTTTCTCTATCTTGGAATTTGCCATCTCTTGGAATTTGCTCAAACTCACATCTATTGAGTCGGTGGTGCCATCCAACCATCTCATCCTTTGTTGCCCGCTTCTCCTGCCCTCGGTCAGGTTTCCAAGCCCACATAATATTCATTCATGAGGTCACAGTAAAAACATTTTCAAACATGCAAGGACTCGGAAGCTGACCTTAAATGCACTCTTTCTTAGAAATGAAAGAATTAATATCCAAAATATACAAGCAGCTCATGCAGCTCAATGTCAGAAAAATTACCCTATCAAAATGTTGGCAGAAGGCCTAAACAGACATTTTTCCAGAGAAGACATACAGATGGCTAATAAACATGAAAAGATGCTCAACATCATTCATTATTAGAGAAATGCAAATCAAAACCACAGTGAGGTATCATCTCACATCAGTCAGAATGGCCATCAAACAATAAATCTACAAACAATAAATACTGGAGAAGATATGGAAAAAAGGGAACCCTCTTAGACTGTTGATGGGAATGCAAACTGGTACAGCCACTACAGAGAACAGTGTGGAGATTCCTTAAAAAACTAGGAATAAAACTACCATACAGTCCAGCAATCCCACTACTGGGCATGTACCCCACGGTAATCAGAATTAGAAATGATACATGTACTCCAGTGTTCACTGTAGCACTATTTACAATAGCTAGGACACGGAAGCAACCTAGATGTCCATCGGCAGATGAATGGATAAGGAAGTTGTGGTACATGTACACAATGGAATATTATTCTGCTATAAAAAGGAACATATTTGAGTATGTTCTAACGAGGTGGATGAACCTAGAGCCTATTATACAGAGTGAAGTAAGTCAGAAATACAAACATTGTATATTAATGCATGTATATGGAATCTAGAAAGATGGCACTGATGATCCTACATGCAGGGCAGCAAAGGAGACGCAGACATAATGAACAGACTTTTGGACTCAGTGGGAGGAGGAGAGGGTGGGATGATTTGAGAGAATAGCACTGAAACATACACATCACCATTTATAAAACAGACAGCCAATAGCAGTCTGATGTGTGATGCAGGGCACCCAAAGCCAGTGCCCTGTGACAACCTGGAGGGATGGGGTGGAGAGGGAAGTGGCGGGGGGGGTTGTTCAGGATGGAGGGGACACATGTATGTCTATGGCTGATTCATACTGATGTATGGCTGAAACCATGACAACGTTGTAAAGTAATTATCCTCCAAATAAAACAAGTAAGTTTAAAAAAACATAAAAGTATCCAATCAAAATGAAAAAAGAAGGCTTCCCATGTAACTGGTGGGTTACAGTCCATGGGATCGCAAAGAATCTGACACAGTTGCGAGACTAACATTGACACTGGCTAGGGCCCCTCAAAATAGTGATTTGCAACTCAAGAGAGCAGTGAAGGGAAGTGATGGCCACACAGCTGTCCTAGAGAGCCCTCATGGAGATGGCAACTAGGAGACAGAGACTTGGGACAGAAAGACTCAGGGAAATTTTGAGAATATGTAGAATAAATAACATGGATGGGAGTTAGGAAAAACTTGTTGACAAAACAAAGGCACTTGGTGAAATGTAAAAAGGAAAATCTATTTGAACTTGACACAAAGAGCATTCTCCATTGTGGCAGAGTAGTAATAACTTGTACTCCAAGGCAAGGACATGTACTACTGGCTGTTACTTGACTCTACAGTGAACAAATATGCATGGGCACCTGTGTTGGCTCCAGCCCCCCGGGAAGCAGTGGTCAAGGCAGAGTTAGAACGGCAAGAGATGTCTTGGGTGAAGATGCCTGCGAAAGACAAAGGGGAGAGAGAGTAGGAGTAGGCACGAAAAGCTTTCAATGCCCAATGTAGGTCTGATGCCTGTGAAAAAGGGAGAAAGAGGCTTGGATAGGAAGAGCCCAGATTGGTACCACTTGAGACACTCTCAGCCAGCCCAACAGGAAGTCACAAAGCAAAAATTGCCCTTCGTATGAGTTTCATGTTGGGCATGACTGGCCACTACCTAGAACCGCCACTGTGCTCGATCACTGGCTAGAGTCACCCAGACAGTCAGGGAAAGTATGTCCTCTGCTCAAAGGCAGTACTGCTAACTGCCCTCCTTGCTCGAGAAATTCTTTTTAAAATAGACCTGAGTGGCCTGGTACACTTCTTCCAGTATATGCAACACACTCACCCAGACCTCAAAAGCTACAACCTCAAGGCTGTATCCAATTACTGCATCAGCTCAAAATCCAGGTTTTGCTGTTTCATTTTGTACTGTTTTTTTTTTTTTTCTTTTTTCGGCAATATGCCCATGTCCAGACGTAGTCTAGTCATTTACCAAATACAAACCTAAAAAGCAGTTGTCTTACTCAGCAGTAGTGGAGGTACAGGGTAATCACAATAAAAGCTACATGATCATCAAATATCTTTAGTAATATAAAACACACTTATGTGGAAAACTTCATGAAGTGCACTCACATAGCTTATCTTCTAATTTATGTTTAAATAACACGGCTGTGGTGCTGAGTACCTCTTGGCATCATCAGTGGTAACTGAGACTGGGCTTCCTAGTGTCCTAGACTTCTCACTCTTCCCCATGAGGGCAGTTATATTCTGCATTGAGCTTTAGCAGAGGAAACAAGTGCAGGTTCAGGGACCTATGATAATGGATAAGCTAGACAGAAAGCATCAAATATAAGTGATGATGTGTGTCCTTAAAATGATTTAATATGGGGTATATTTCATGAGATAAAATGTTGATATGTATACTTTTAAAAACTAACCTTAAATTTGAAAAAAACATGAGCCTATACTGTACAGATTTCCAGAACTCATAAGTGTCTCCATTAGCCCATCTAGAAGACCTCAGTTCTGCTGTCTCCTTGCCCATTTTCCTCACAGGCATCCGGATTGGCCCTCCAGAGGTTTCTGTTTTGTCCATTATCCTCCTTGAAAGTGATAGTGAAAGTGTTCGTTGCTCAGTCGTGTCCAACTCTTTGAGACCCCATGGACTGTAGCCTGCCAGGTTTTTCTGTCCATGGAATTATTTCAGGCAAGAATACTGGAGTGTGTTGCCATTTCCTTCTCCAGGGGATCTACCTCTAAATGAGGCTGTAAAGCTTTCCCACCAATGTATGTTTGTAGATTTGCAAACTGCTTTAGAGGTTAAGGGCTTCCCTTGTGGCTCAGCTGGTAAAGAATCCCCCTGCAATGCAAGAGACCTGGGTTCGATCCCCTGGAGAAGGGAAAGGCTACCCATTCCAGTATCCTGGCCTGGACTATACAGTCCATGGGGTCACAAAGAGTCGGACAGGACTGAGTGACTTTCACTTTCACTTTCTTTCTTAGAGGTTTAAAAAAAAATCACAGGCTTTTCTAAGCCTGATGTATGGATCATTTGTAATAGTATTCCCTGAAAAACTTAGTAGGATTCTAGTCTTATAGTTTTTCAGGGATGAACTCAGCCAAAGATTTCATCAAAAATTGCTTCAAGACTTGAGGACTGACGTTTATCTCACAGCATCTGTAACTCTGCCTCGAGCACTGGCAGCTACGGGAAGTCAGCTGAGACCTGGGACAAGGCAACCCTTAATCTCATCTTCACAGCCAGACTGGTTCCCACAGTCTAACAAGACTGCTTGAAAAGGTTTGCGGCCCTATTCTTATCACCTGCTAAAACTGACAGTTCTGTAATTGCCTGAATTTGTATTACAGAACCAGTTTACTTCTTCAGTCCTGTGAGGCCTCAAATTACCAGAACCCCAGTCATCTGAGATTGCCTCAGGCACAGAGTCCCTCATCAAAATTGCATTTCCTGCCATCTCTACTTGCAAACCAGCTAGTTCTAACCTCAGCTCTCCTTTTTGTTGCAGGGCCTTTTAAAAGAGGTCAGAAGCAGCCAACAGACATTTATTTTTTCCCCACCATTTCCCTGGAGTTTTTGGCTCACCTGGGCCATAATCTGCCCACCCAAGTGTCAGAGGTTTGTTTTGCCACTGTTTTGCCACATCATAAAAAATGTGACCCTGTTTATATTCTGCAGTGTCCATATGCTTAAAACTGTCAAATAAATGTGCCTATTTAAGTTTCTGTTGTATGTAGTATTCTACTTTCACATACCAAATTTTGTTAGGTATAGATTCAGCTGCATGAAGTAGAAAGCTGAATTAACATATCTTTAAAAAGACAGAAGATAATTTCTTTCTCCCACATAGCAGCAAGATAGAAGAGGGAGGGATAAACAACACAGCACCTTCCTTTAAGGACGTCTTTGGAAGTATCACCTATGATTTTCCCTCACAATTTCCAAGCTAGTACATAATCGCATGGCCATCGTTCAGTGACAGGAAAGCTAGGAAATGAATGGCTGTATGCCCTGCTTTGAGAAAAAAAAAAGGGGGGGGGGGGGTGGTTTTTCTGCTGTAGAGAGAGAGAACAGAAATATCAGGGACAACTAGTCTCCTCCACTACTCTTTCCCAAGTCTTTCCCCCTATTTAATGGAAGATGTCCAAACTAATTCTCCAAAGACAGAATTTTCCCCATAATTCACTTCATCAAGACTGACAATGAATCCTTACTGCACGTAAAAAATCAGCACCTCAGTGTCCTGACTTTCAAGGCTCCTTAATCACACTTCCTTCAAGATCAACCTCAAATCTCATCTCTTTCATAAAATCTCAGGTTGTTCCGACCTGAACTCTCCATTCTCTGCACTCTCAATGATACAGTTTAGCATTTGATTTTTCCCTACTTTTTAATGTCTGTTTTCTCTAAAAAGAATGATCTTACACTCATTACAAAAAAGTTCACTGATTTATCATCATTTTTTTTTGCCCCACTATATATATTAAGGTATTAATAGTCTTTTTGTTGTTCAGTCACTCAGTTGAGTCTGACTCTTTGTGACCCCATGGACTGCAGCACTCCAAGCTTCCCTGTCCATCACCAACTCCCGGAGCATGCTCAAACTCATGTCCAACGAGTCGTTGATGCCATCCAACCATCTCATCCTCTGTTGTCCCCTTCTCCTCCTGCCTTCAATCTTTCCCGGCATCAGGATCTTTTCCCATGAGTTGGCTCTTCACATCAGGTTGTCAAAGTATTGCAGTTTCAGCTTCAACATCAGTCCTTCCAATGAATATTCAGGACTGATTTCCTTTAGGATTTGATTGGTTTGATCTCCTTGCAGTCCAAGGGACTCTCAAGAGTTTTCTCCAAAACCACAGTTCAAAAGGATCAATTCTTCTGGCATTCAGCCTTCTTTATGGTCCAACTCTCACATCCATACATGACTACTGGAAAAACCATAGTTTGACTAATGGACCTTTGTGGGCAAAGTAATGTCGGTGTTTTTTAATACACTGCCTAGGTTTGTCGTAGCTTTTCTTCCAAGGAGCAAGAGTCTTTTAATTTCATGGATCAGAATCCTGTCATTGAACACACAGGAATTATAGGGGCAGTAACTTAAAAATATAATGAAGAATCTTTATTTTCTCTGATGCCATGGTTTGGTAAATGTACTGTTTGGGATTGGGTTCCTCATACAAGTAAATTTCTTAGAGTTCACAAAGGCATTACTTCTTTTTAAAAACATGTATTTCTTAATATAAAGTATTATAAAAATAAGCAATAAATATTAGAAAATATAAACAGGAAAGTAAAATTATCTCTAATTCCTTTAAGAATAGATTATACCTAATAATACTTTAGTATATATTCTTCAATGAAAGATATGATTTCAAACACATTTCAATGAGAATTACATGCACAGTGTTCAAATTGTTAGAAAACTATTAAGAGAATAGTCCAAAACAGCTTTAATGATCTTTCTTGTTAGTATCTAACAGGACTTCATGAAGCCTGCAAACATTCTTCCTGCTATACTACTCTTTCCAAGTCTTATATTTAAGATGATTTCATGTTTCCAAGGTTTACGACAGACAAATGCTTGGCTTTCAGAGGTATAATGACATATCACCTACACTCATAAAACAAAGCATATAGTATTTTATGTGTCTCATTTTTCTGCTGTACAGTTTGAAAGCATCAATATATAAATTTTCAAGAAAAAAGAGATACCTACACTGTAAACTTATATTTATATGCTTCAATTGTATTTTATGGCCTTCACAATACTTGGTAAGAAACAATGAGCTATATTCTATTGACTTTCAAATAAAGTATTCCCAAAATACATTTTCCCTTTAGAATATTAATCATTAAGTTATATCTTTTCCTTCTTATTTACATCACAGAGTTAGGGTGAAAATAAATGAGAAATAAATTTGAAAAAATTTTGAGCTCTTGGAAAGAACAGTATCATATAAAGGTGAAGTATTATGTTATTTATAAATTCAAGATTTATTTTGAAGTAGAAGTCACCCTACCATTATCCTGTATATAGACAGATATTTCTCAGAATCATTACTTTCCATATCAATAAAAATAAAAGCATTGATTGCTTCACTTTTCTCTATACAGTATTCTCAGATCCAAAGTGTTTCACAGAAATGATCTTTTCCCCATATTGAAAAATAGTGCATCCCACTGAAAATCCACTCTTTTCAAAGGGAGAAATTACAGGCATGAAGATTACTCATGAAAAACTCAGAAAGGAATCCACTTATAATGGGCAAAAGAATTGCAAAATGAACACTAGATGTAGCATAATATCAAGAATGACTATCCTGATAAATAGCTCCATTCTTTTATTTTTGACTTATCAATCTATTATTGCTAACTTAATATTTTCCACATTGGCATTTGGCAGTATTAGAAACCCAGAGAAAAAACTGATGTGAATAGTTATTAAATCCAGGGATAACCACATAGATGTTTGCTTAATCACTCACTTTTGTGTAGTTTTTTAAACTGTCATAATAAAAAACTGCTTTATCTCAAGAGTTCAGACACTTCCATTTTACCAACTAATAGCTCCTTGTTGGCCAAATTAGGAACAGCAAAGCAGTTCAGTTTATCACTTTTATGCCTTTTAAAAATGAATTGTCGAAGTAGTGTCTGATTTTAACTGAATAAGCCAACTAACAGATGTCCAGACAAGGAAAAGGCCTGCCTTCATTATCTCTTTTCTCTATTGAACTTCTGCTGATCTATTTTAAGAGTACATTATACATGCTCATTTGCCCAAGCAGTCTCTGATACTATTTGAAAATATCATTTATGTCCAGTTTCCGAAAGGATTTCCTGAGTATTTCTGCTTGTAGGTTCATAGATTTTTCTACAAGAATATATCATATTCATGGGTATCAAATTTCTTCTTGCGTTATAATAAGATATTTTCCTTTGATAGTCATATTGAAAAAAAAGACTGGCAAACTAGAGGTTTTACTGAGTTCAACTGGCCACTCAAGGAGTACCTTACCCCTCAGATTAAACTTGAAAATACTTTTAAGTGACAACTAATATTTGTGGAGCCCTGTTCCCCCCGTCTGGGGCTAAGCAATTTAGCTGCATCTTCTCGTTTAATTCTCATGACAATAATGACTGTGTGTACTATATCTGGAAAGAAAATCTACTTGTTCCCCAGAAAACTGGCATTTGAGACATGCCAGACATAAATTTCTGGCAAAATTTAGAAATTTACAGTGGAGTGGTGTCACTGGGTCTTATTTGAAGTGACTTTCTTGCACATTCAGAGCCTCTTCATTTCCATGTCCCTTTTGAGCCCTGTTTTTCTGGTCCCCATGACTACACTCTCATAACCAGGAACGTGGAATCTGGTGCGGAGGCCTCTGCCTCAGGATATGAAACTGCCTAGGCCTGCAGAATCTATCTCCCCACATTTGTTAAGGCTGCATAATCACCCTCCACAGATTTCTACTGTTTATCTTATTCACTGTGTTCCTCCAACAAATCCTCTGATTAACCCATTCCACTCTGGGCTGCAGCCGTCCACCTTCTGTATACATAGCAAGTGAACACAGACTTCTGTCTCACAGGCATTTCTTCACGGGGTTTCATTGTTGTGAGATTTTTGAATTCATTTTTACCTCTTGATGCTACAGTTTCTCCAAGGTTGACCTGAGGGAAGGAGCCAAACACCTTGGCTCATTTATTATCTTCTTAAAAACCAGAAACCTTACTTGTTTATTACTAATCTCACACTGATGGATGAACCTACAATTTGTGTTAATTTCTAAAGTAATGATCAGGACTTACATGACTAACAAACCCAGAGTCAACTGAGGCCATGTGATGGGAAAAATATCCCCTACAAGACTGTCAACAATACACATACAACACAATCCTCCCTTGGCCCAGAATGACTTGAAAACAACATAAAGAGGAACAGATCTGAAGTCACCTGTCTTTTCCACCTAGCTCGGACTAGTAGAAATATTCATATCAGTGTTTTAAGCCACTCATGAAACTTGATTGTAGTGTTAAGTCCTGACCTATAGACTTTAACAGAATAAGCATCACGTAATTTTTCTAAGCTTCAGTATCTAAAAGTCCTTTACACTAAAACGGGAAAATCCTTCTTCTTTGCATCAGCTAGGCCTGTTTCCTAAGCCTTCTGGGGTGTGCTATCATCTGATGAGGCTGCACTTGGCCCAAATACCCTGCTAAAACCAGAGTCCGTATAGTCCAAACTTAAGCTGTAATAGCCACACACCATTAGGCCCTAGACTCTTACTTTTGGTGCAGTCAGAGCTTAACAAGTCACCTCCCTTCACCTCACGCCACCACCCCACCCTCACTCTGCCCCCTTGCCACCTGTGGCCACAGCCTTGCAGACATCTGCACTGAATGTGACCCTTTTCTCTCACAGGCCCCTGGCAATCACTGATGGTTTCACTGTCTCCAGAGCTTGACTTTTTCCAGAATGTCACATAGTTGCAATCATAGAATACATGGCCTATTCAGATTGACATCTTTGACTTAGCAATATGCATTTACATTTGCTCCATGCCTTTTCATAGTTTTGTATCACTAAATAATATTCCACTGTATGGATATGCCACAGTTTGGTCATCCATAAATCTATCAGCGTCTATTTTGCTTGCTTTCAGGTTTAGGGAAAGCTGAAGAAAGCTGCTGTAAACATGTATGTGAAGGCTTGACAGTAAATACCTAGAAGCACAATTGCTGGATCACATGGTAAGCCTATATTGAGCTTTATAAAGAACTGCCAAACTGCCTTCCAAAGAGGCTGTATATTTTGCATTTCCACAAGCAATGAATGAGTTTTTCTGTTGCTCCGTCTCCTTGCCAGTATTTGATGGTTTCAGCATTTTGAAATTTATCCAGGAATCTATTTTTACAAGTGAACAAATGAACTCAACAAGACCATTGGATTCAAGGTCAGTATACAACAAGAACAACAAAAAATTGATGCTTTCAAACTGTGGTGCTGAGAAAGAATCTTGAGAGTCCCTTGGACTTCAGGGAGATCCAACCAGTCAATTCTAAAGGAAATCAATCCTGAATATTCACTGGAAGGACTGATGCCAAGGCTGAAACTCCAATACTTTGGCCACCTGATGCAAAGAACTGACTCCTGGAAAAGACCCTGATGCTGGGAAAGACTGAAGGCAGAAGGAGAGTGGGACAGAGGATGAGAAGGTTGGATGGCATCACTGATGGCATGAACTTGGGCACACTCCAGGAGATGGTGAGGGCCAGGGAGGCCTGGTGTGCTGTAATCCATGGAGTTTCAGACCGTCAGACATGACTTGGTGACTGAACTACAACATACAACAATAAATTGCCTTTATATATACTAGCAACAAATAACTAGAAAATATCTTTAAGTACTATTGACAATAGCTTAAAAATACTTAAGAACAAATTCAATAAAAAGATGTGTGGAATGTCTACATGGGAAACTAAAATCCATTTGCTTATAGGATTTAAGGAAAATCCAAACAAACAGAGATTTATGTCATGTTTATAGCATAGCAACATCAGTAAGGTATGAACACTTCCCTAAATTAATCTACATATCAAACTCATTCCCAATCAAAATCCTAAGAGGATTTTTTACAAAAAGTTAACAAACTTGTTCTGAAATTTGTATGTAAATTCAAAGAATCTGGAATGGCCAAAACAGTTTTTAAAAAGAACAAAGCTATGAGACTTACAGTCCCAGATTTCAAGGTTTACTATAGAGTTATAGTAGTCATTACAGTATGATCTTGGCCTAAGTGAAGACAAGTAAATCAGTGGAAGAGAATGGAGTTCAGCCATAAACCCATGTGGATACAGTCGATTAATTTCAACAAAGATCCTAAACTAATTCAATGAAGAAAGAAAGGTCATTTTAATAAATGCTATTGGAAATCACTGCAGATGGTGACTGCAGCTATGAAATTAAAAGACACTTACTCCTTGGAAGAAAAGTTATAACCAACCTAGGCAGCATATCAAAAAGCAGAGACATTACTTTGCCAACAAAGGTCTCTCTAGTTAAAGTTATGGTTTTTCCTGTAGTCATGTATGGATGTGAGAGTTGGACTATAAAGAAAGCTGAGAGCTGAGGAATTGATGCTTTTGAACTGTGGTGTTGGAGAAGACTCTTGAGAGTCCCTTGGACTGCAAGGAGATCCAACCAGCCCATCCTGGAGGAAATCAGTCCGGAATATTCATTGGGAGGACTGATGCTGAAGCTGAAACTCCAATACTTTGGCCACCTGATGTGAAGAACTGACTCATTTGAAAAGACCCTGATGCTGGGAAAGATTGAAGACAGGAGGAGAAGGGGATGACAGAGGATGAGATGATTGGATGGCATCACCAACTCAATGAACATGAGTTTGAGTAAACTCCAGGAGGTGGTGATAGACAGGGAGGCCTGGCATGTTGCAGTCCATGGGGTTGCAAAAAGTCGGACACAACTGGCAGACTGAACTGAACTGATTCTTTAATCTCCATTAAAATAAAAACTTTGACCACTAGCTTATGCCATGCTCAAAAAACATAGGATAATATCTTCATGATTTTGAAATAAATATTTCTTAGACCAGATTAAAAAAAATTATTGATCAATAAATTTTACCTTACTAAAATTAAAAAAAAAAAGTTATCTAAAACACCATTATGAAAATGGAAAGACAATGAGACTGGAGAGGAAAAAAAAAACATATATCTGACTAAGGACTGGTATTAAAAATACATAAAGGATTCTACATCACTCAGGGCTTGATGTAAGAAACAGAACTCCTAGGAGATATGTACATGTATGTGCATATGTGTGTGTGTGTGTGTGTGTGTGTGTGTGAAGAGAGAGAGAAAGATAAAAAGCTTTTATCATATGAATTTGACCTCATAAAATTATGGAAGACTACCTCTGTGAAGCAGTTGCCTCTGCACATGATTCTAGAACTGAGGTCAGTAAATAAAGCAGTTGAGAAGGAAAGTCAGATGTGAAATGAGAGAAGCAAGGACAAGTGAACCCTCAAGATTGGCTTAGAATACCAAGGGCAGATTGGAACTCTTGTCAGTCTCTCACCACCTTCAAACTTCCAACTTCAGTGATTGGAGAGATATAGCAGTTTGTTTGAGTTGCTGGAACAAAGGACTAAAAACTGGATGACTTAGAAACTGTCTTAGTTTTAGAGCCTAGAAAGTCAGAGATCAAGACAGAAAATATCACACACCTTTAGCTTCCCAGCTTCTGCTGGTGTGCTGGCCATCTTCAGTGTTTCTCAGCTTCTGCTGGGCAAGCATGTATGGGAAGTCACTTCAGCCGTGTCTGCACTCTATGTCACCCAATGGACTGTATGTAGCCTGCCAGGCTGTCCATGGGATTCTCCAGGCAAGAATACCGGAGTGGGTTGCCAGGCCCACCTCCAGGAGATCTTCCCAACCCAAGGATCAAACCCAAGTCTCCTGCAGCTCCTGCATCGCAGTCAGATTCTTTACACTGAGCCACAGGGGAAGCCCCCTTGGCTTCTTATAAACTAATCTCTGTAATCTCTTCCTTCCTGTTCATAAGGCATTTTCCCTGCCTATGCGTCTGTCTTTGTATCCAAGTTGCCTGTTTTTAGAAGGACACTACTTGTGTTGGTGTAAGGCCCACCCCAATGACCTCATTTTAACTTGATTACGCATGTAAACACCTTATCTCCAAGTAAGGCCATACTCTGGAGTCCTAATAGTTAGGACTACAATATGTTTTTTGTGTGTGTCTGAGGTCATGATTCAGCCAATAACAAGAAATAAATATGTACCTGGCCCTGGATTCAGTGCAGTCTGAAAAAAGAAGTGTGGCTAAACAAAAGAAACTACAACTCAGCTGCTACCTCATGCCAAGAGAGTGACCAGGAAATAAACAGCAATGTGTGTGAGCTACAACAGAGTTAACTGTCTTCCTCCAATTTTGCTTGAATAAAAGGCTGCTGCTTCATACCTGTGAAGCATGAAATTAAATCAGCCATGAAATTAAAAGACACTTGCTCCTTGGAAGAAAAGCTATGACCAACCTAGACAGCATATTAAAAAGCAGAGGCACTACTTTGCCAATAAAGGTTCATCTAGTCAAAGCTATGGTTTTTCCAGTATTCATGTATGGATGTGAGAGCTGGACTATAAAGAAAACTGAGTGCTGAAGAATTGATGCTTTTGAACTGTGGTGTTAGAGAAGACTCTTGAGAGTCCCTTGGATAGCAAGGAGATCAAATCAGTCAATCCTAAAGGCAATCAGTCCTGAATATTCATTGGAAGGACTGATGCTGAAGCTGAGGATCCAAAACTTTGGCCACCTGATGTAAAGAACTGACTCACTGGAAAAGGCCCTGATGCTGGGAAATATTGAAGGCAGGAGGAGAAGCGGATGACAGAGGATGAAATGGTTGGATGGCATCACTGACTCGATGGAAAAGAGTTTGAGCAAGTTCCAGGAGTTGGTGACGGACAAGGAAGCCTGGCATGCTGCAGTCCATGGGGTCACAAAGAGTTGGACATGACTAAGCAACTGAACTGAACTGATGGCTTTGCTCTAGGTTAGGTTTTGGTTTAAGTGAATGTTGTGGCTGATCTTCTATCTAGACCACTAAAACTTTCTCCATTATCAGCAATAAGGCTATTTCACTTTCCTATCATTCAATGGAGTAGTACTTTTAATTTCCCTTAACTTTTCCTTTGCATTCACAACTTGGCTAACTGTGTGACAGGAGGCCTAGATTTCAGCCTCTTCTGGCTTTCAAATGTCCTCATCACTAGGCTTAATCATTTCTAACTTTTGATTTAAAGTGCAGTTCCTCTCTTCACTTGAACACTGAGAGGCCATTGTAGCTTTATAAATTGGCCTAACTTTTGCATCATGTGTCTCAAGGAACAGAGAGGCCCAAGGAGAGGGAGAAATATGGGAGAATAGCTGATCAATGGAGCAGTCAATACACAAACATTTATCAATTAAGTTTTCTGTCTTAGGCATACCTATAAATCTCCAACAAGACAAACATTATTCTCTGTTACAAGTGTTATACTGTTAAAGGTCAAGCCTGGGAGGCAGAGCCTTGAGAATGGGCTATCATGTATATTTCATGCTACAGCCACCATTCTTTTACAAAAGTTGCAGAGTCAGCATGACTAAGCACAGGCAACAAAGCACAAGGGCTAGAGCTAAAGGAATAGACCCAATATGGAGTCACACTGGTTCTCTATTACCACAGCTTGGGCTACAGAGAAAACTGAAGGGCCAAGAAAGTCACAAAATCGATTTCTATGTGAATAGGGAATATATAGCCTGCACATGTCAGATTTTATAAAAAAGATGCAAAATCTTTTTTTTTTTAAGCATGAAATTTGATCACTGACAAAATCACAGTCTGAGAGATGACTGCAAATAGTAAGGAATACAAACATGACAAATCAAAAACCCAGTGCAAACATCACACAGCAACTATTATGAAGCACACAGAGGATATCAGAATAACTGAGATAACACAAGATGTGTGTCACCAAGCAGGACCCTATGGGGCCTTCCAGAGATGAACCCCTTCCCCACATCCTCTACTTTAGCTCCTCTCTGAAAAACTGAGATAACAGTATCTGATGCACATTTCCTGAGTTTTTTTTACAGATGCTAAAACACCCACCAAATGGAAGCCGTTAACAACCTGAAGAATATGAGCATATAGCCCCCAGGCCCACTGGAGCCTAAGGACTGATAATGTGACACTGCCCTATTACTTCACCATCAACTAATCAGAGAATTGTGCACGAGCTGACCACATACCGTGACTATCCCACCTCACCTGGCCTTAAAAAATGCTTTGCTGAAACTCACTGGAGAGTTCGCAAATTATTACAGACTCTTCAGCTAGTGCCTTACAATAAATACTGCACTTTCCTTCACCACAACCCAGTATCAGTAGATTGACTTTACTGCCTGAGAGCAGTTGGACCCAGGTTTGGTTCCATAACATGTAGACAGCAGATCAGAACAGAGACTGTTCACTGTGAGAAATGGAGTATTTTCCACCATTTCAGTAAACAAGGATGTCACAGTAATCAGCAATTCCAGCCCTCCAGGGCACTCAAGAAGAAGAAGACCTGCGTGATCCGGCAGCCATCAGGCTGCAGCCACTCCCTACGGGAAGTCTTGAGGAAGCCAGGATGTGACAACACAGGATACTGGCCCCAGATAGCTGAGATGCATATGAAGGGGCTGATTTCAGTGAGCCCAAACCATTGCATCTTCCAGTACATAGGAAAGTGCTAAATTCCTCAACTTGGGATATCTGTTTTCAATTAACAATAATCTCTTGATGTTCAGGCTCCATGCCCTTTGTTGTAAAATGTCTATATAACCTTGCTCCTCACCTTGCCCCCTTGGAGCACTTCTCTCAGGGTTACTTGAGATGATGCCTCCTGGGCTTAAGTATTAAAAATTTCTGCCAAATAAAACATAACACTCAACTTTTAGGTTGTGGCTATTTCTTAAGTCAACACTTGGGTCACTTCTATCTAGGATAAACTGAAAGATGATATCATGACTCAATAATATTTGTATTTTTTTATTAATAAGCATTAATTAAAAAATTAATACATGTTAAAATTAGCTCAAATTAATACTTTTCACTCATTCAGAAGACTAAATGTAAGACAACAAACTTTGGTTGTATTCATAAAGTTTTCAGTTTATAAATCCCAATAAATCTTTAGTATTATAACATCAGCATAAAGACAGACCTTACCAATGGAAGTCATCACAAGAATGCAAATTTCATTTGCATTTCAAATGCAAACTTCACCTCCAATATGAGAAATGGCTGCTAAGTTCGGCACAAGGTAGATTGGAATGCAGAAGCTTTCAAGAAAGTACTTTTATGTGTGCAAATTTCAGAGAGTTGAAAATTTTTAGTAGTTTAAAGTTAGTGACATACCCAGAGAAGAGCAATAGAGAGTGATGACTGAGAAATCACAAATTTATACAAAGGAGCCTCAAGACAAGGCAGGGGGAAGACATACACTGTAAATCATGCACATATTTGAAGTTACTTGGCTCTGTTGGCTGAAGTAAAATAAAAATTCATAGAAGGCATATACACTCAAACCTGTTTTATAAGGAAATTAAGTAGAACTTCCTGATCTAGAGAAAATTCAACTCATCGAAAGGTGTGTAAAAATTATATGAGACTCAGCATGAGATTTATATGAGTATATAACAGAAAAATAGAGGAAAGGGGCATGAAAAATAAATGACAGAAAATATTCATACTAATGCTGCCATTAAATAGATGAAAATGTAACCAAATATAAGGAATCGATACAAAACACTTAGTAAAACAAATGCATGTATAAATAGGGCTTCAAAACAGAATTATGAATGATCAAAGAAGACAGAGCAAAACCACAAAATTAGTCAAAGCTTCCAAAAACAGAAAAGAAATTAGAAGGAAAAAAAACAAGCAATTTCAAAAATTAAAAACACAGGGCTCTTGAGAAAAGTTTAGGTTCACGGAGAGGAGGACTGAAAGAAAACATTTAAAAATAAATCTTGAGTGAAAATAATTAAAGATCAGAGGGAAAATGATAGGCAAAGGAAAGGCAAAGGAAATTCAACATACATATAATTGATATTCCCAAGAGAATGGAAATAAAGGGAATGGAAAAATAGTAAAGTATCATTCAAAAACATTCTGCAGAAATAAGACTTGAATCTACAAACCAAAAACTACATCTTGTCTCTGGGAAAACTAACACAAAATGATCACCTCCAAAGTATATCTTTGTAAATGTATCAAGAGTCCATCAAGAGACAGAATCTATTCAATAACTTGATCACAGAAAGTTTAATATAAGGAATTATGAACTATAACAGGGGATTGAGGTAATAAGGAATTGACAAGAAATAAAGATAACTCTAAACAAGCCAGAAATAGCTGTTACAAAGAGCAGGCACCACCTTAGGGCTGAGATAAGAAGAGGCACCCTCCCTACCCTGTACCAGATCTAAAATCCAGACCTTGTTGGAAAGGACATGACATGAGGATGGTTCATGACTGTTGAAGTCACTGAGAAGTAACACTAGCAGAACCTGCTGAAAATCCACCCTCTGGGAAGACTATCCACAGCAAGATGCTATGCCCTGGAAGTCACTGAAAAACTTCTGAAGAGAGAGCCAGGAGAAGCCTTTCAATAGGGAGGTGTCTTGTTGGTGGCATTACTCTGAGAAGCCACCCAAACGGTATCAAGGGAAGTTGCTGGCCACTAGGTGCTGCTGATCAACACATATTACAAGAGCCAAGCAGCAAGGAAGAGGTACACTGTCAGAGCCAGGCACCAGAGAAGCCACACGCTACAGAGGCCGGGCAGTAGGCACTGGAGAAGCTGCTGGTGCTGAGGGACAGGCTGGAGACACTGCACGCTGGAGGCACTGCCCACACATGAAGAACCAGGCCAGGAGGAGCCACCACACTGCAGGAGCAAGGTGCTGGAGAACCAATTTGCCCCACAGAAGCAAGGCAGAAGAGGCGCACTTTTCTCCTCCTGTGCCCCTCCAGCACCCCCTACAGACAAAGTTCAACATCACACCATCTGCCTAAGAAATATTCACAGTTCTGCTCCCCACCCAAGGGCCTGGCAGCCTGCCAATAGAGACTTCTAGGCACTTTAGAATGGGCAGCACTGTTGCACATCCAATTTTTCTTTTCCGTATTTGGAATGAAATTATCAATACAAAAAAAAATTTCTTCATGTATTCTGGGGTGTTTTCTTTCTTCAAAGTTAGTAGGACACGAATAATGTCTAAGAGGATCGAATACGAAAGGATGTCTTTGTTTAAAAAGATAAGAAAGTTACCTTCCTAACTGTGAAACTGTCTTCTGAATAGCTAGATGGGAAATGAAAATAATGCTTTCATTGCTAACAGTGAAGGTGTTAGTCACTCAATCATGTCCCACTCTTTGCGACCCCATGGACTGTAGCCCACCAGGCTCTTCTGTACATGGGATTCACCAGGCAGGAATACTGGAGTGGGCAGCTATTCCCTTCTCCAGGGGATCTTCCCAATCCAGGGATCAAACCCAGGTCTCCTACATTGCAGGTTGATTCTTTACCATCATTGCTAAATTTCTCTGTATTACTGGCCTACAAGGTCATCTCTGTGAATTCCCCTTTCATGTACCTAATTTGCCCCTAAGACCACTCAGAGAGTTGAGTCACACTGAGGAACTCATAACCCAGGAAGAAAGCTCTCCTGGGCTTCTGCCTGGGGCTGGGGGCAGACCCAAACCACCAGCTGCCCTGTCTACCAGGTTACATTCACTCCTTTCTGTTTTCTTCTTAAGGAGTGTTGGCATGTGAAATATCAAGAGCCTTCACAGAAACAAAAATACAACACTAAACTTAAGACCAAAAATATCTTGCTAGAGTTGGTGATTTTATTAATTCTTAACCAAGGGCTTGAGAAGCCAGCAATGTCTGACAATGCTTCTTTCAACTAATAAGATTTTTAAGCATATAGCTGTGATATCAACCCAAGCTTGAATACTGTTTTACATAAATTAATTAGTAGAACTTAAATATTGATAAAAAGCCTTACCCAGATGATAGTCTTATATTTCTGGAGTCTGAGAGTTACAAGAAATTTCAGGAAATAATGTAGAAAGGCATTTTTTTAATGATTATAGGAAAAACAGCAGGAGAGTTATAAGATACAACACAGATTTAAATCTAACAACTAGTTTATTTTCCTAAAACTGAATCTGGATTTATTTTCTATCAAATGCTTTAAAGAGTATGCTCAGACTTCAGTTTTATCACAGGAGACTGTAATTGCTATACTGCTTAAAAATGAACTATTTGAGCAAACAAGCATTATATCAGAAAAAAAGGTTTTTCACTAAGCTTGCTAATTAGAGGTTTACAGTCCCTAGAACCTATTCAGTTCAGTCGCTCAGTCGTGTCAGGCTCTTTGCGACCCCATGAACCACAGCAGGCCAGGCCTCCCTGTCCATCACCAACTCCCGGAGTTTACTCAAACTCATGTCCACCGAGTCGGTGATGCCATCCAGCCATCTCATCCTCTGTCGTCCCCTTCTCCTCCTGCCCCCAGTCCCTCCCAGCATCAGGATCTTAACCAATGAGTCAACCCTTCGCATGAGGTGGCCAAAGTACTGGAGTTTCAGCTTCAGCATCAGTCCTTCCAATGAACACCCAGGACTGATCTCCTTTAGGATGAACTGGTTGAATCTCCTTGCAGTCCAAGGGACTCTCAAGAGTCTTCTCCAATACCACAATTCAAAACATCAATTCTTCAGCGCTCAGCTTTCTTCCCAGTCCAACTCTCACATCCATACATGACTACTGGAAAAACCACAGCCTTGACTAGATGGACCTTTGTTGGCAAAGTAATGTCTCTGCTTTTTAATATGCTATCTAGGTTGGTCATAACTTTCCTTTCAAAGAGTAAGCGTCTTTTAATTTCATGGTTGCAATCACCATCTGCAGTGATTTTGGAGCCCAAAAAAATAAAGCCTGACACTGTTTCCACTGTTTCCCCATCTATTTGCCATGAAGTGATGGGACCAGATGCCATGATCTTAATTTTCTGAATGTTGAGCTTTAAGCCAACTTTTTCACTCTCCTCTTTCACTTTCATCAAGAGGCTCTTTAGTTCTTCTTCACTTTCTGCCATAAGGGTGATGTTATCTGCATATCTGAGGTTGTTGATACTTCTCCCAGCAATCTTGATTCCAGCTTGTGCTTCTTCCAGCCCAGTGTTTCTCATGATGTACTCTGCATATAAGTTAAATAAGCAGGGTGACAATATACAGCCTTGATGTACTCCTTTTCCTGTTGGGAACTAGTCTGTTGTTCCATGTCCAGTTCTAACTGTTGCTTCCTGACCTGCATATAGGTTTCTCAAGAGGCAGGTCAGGTGGTCTGGTATGCTCATCTCTTTCAGAATTTTCCACAGTTATTGTGATCCACATAGTCAACGGCTTTGGCATAGTCAATAAATCAGAAGTATATGTTTTTCTGGAACTCTCTTGCTTTTTCGATGATCCAATGGATTTTGGCTATTTGATCTCTGGTTCCTCTGCCTTTTCTAAAACCAGCTTGAACATCTGGAAGTTCACGGTTCACGTATTGCCAAACCCTGGCTTGGAGAATTTTGAGCATTACTTTACTAGCGTGTGAGATGAGTGCAATTGTGCAGTAGTTTGAGCATTCTTTGGGATTGCCTTTCTTTGGGATTGGAATGAAAACTATTAGCCAGTATTAAAATAAAGATATATCTGTATGGCTAATGGAATCAAAATGAAAACAAAGAATATAATAAGGAATCTTGGTTTTTATGCTGAGACATTATGGGGATGTATAATACCATGCTTCCACTTCCTTGACCTCCATATCAGCTAGGGACTATCAGAGATCCCTAGTGTTGGACTAGTTCAGATTCTATCATCTTGTTTAGTACTACTTATACTTCTAATAGCTACTTGAACCATCGAGACATTGATATAACATGATTTAATTGATCTTTATAACACTCATTTAGATGTACCATTTGTCTTGTTGGTTGTTATTCAGTCACTAAGTCGTGTCCGACTCTGCGACTCCACAGACCGCAGCACACCGGGCTCCCCTGTCCTTCACTATCTCCCAGAGTTGGCTCAAACTCATTGAGTTTGAGTCAGTGATGCCATCCAACCTTCTCATCCTCTATCACCCCCTTCTCCTCCTGCCCTCAATCTTTCCCAGCATCAGGGTCTTTTCCAATGAGTCAGGTCTTCACATCAGATGGCCAAAGTACTGGAGCTTCAGGCTCAGTATCAGTCCTTCCAGTGAATATTCAAGGTTGATTTCCTTTAGGATTAATTGGTTTGATTTCCTTGCTGTCCAAGGGACCCTTAAAAGTCTTCTCTGGCACCACAGTTCGAAAACATCAATTATTTGGCATTCAGCCTTCTTTATGGTCTACTCTCACATCCATACATGACTACTGCAAAAACCACAGCTTTGACTATACAGACATTTGTCAGCAAAGTGATGTCTTTGCTTTTTAATACTGTCTAGGTTTCTCACACTTTTTCTTCCAAGGAATAAGGCCTGTCTTGCTGATGCTGTGCTGTGCTTGGTCGTTCAGTCATGTGTGACTCTTTGCAACTCCATGGACTGTAGCCTGTCAGGCTCCTCTGTCCATGGGGATTCTCCAGGAAAGAATACTAGAGTGGGTTGCCATGCCCTTCTCCAGGGGATCTTCCCAACCCAGGAATTAAACCCAAGTCTCCCTCATTGGAGGCAGATTCTTTACCATCTGAGCTATCAGGGAATTCTCCAGGTAAGAATACTGTAGTGGGTAGCCTATCCCTACTCCAAAGGATCTTTCTAACCCAGGAATCAAACCAGGGTCTCCTGCATTGCAGGTGGATTCTTTACCAGCTGAGCTACCAGGGAAGTCCTGTCTTATTGGTAGCTGTGCTATTGAATCTCAAAATCTGAAAAAATGAAGGGATCATCAAAAAAGCAAGAGAGTTTCAGAAAAACATCTATTTCTGCTTTATTGACTATGCCAAAGCCTTTGACTGTGTGGATCACAGTAAACTGGAAAATTCTGAAAGAGATGGGGATACCAGACCACCTGACTTGCCTCTTGAGAAACCTGTTTGCAGGTCAGGAAGCAACAGTTAGGATTGGACATGGAACAACAGACTGGTTTCAAATAGGAAAAGGAGTACGTCAAGGCCATATACTGTCACCCTGCTTACTTAACTTATATGCAGAGTACATCATGAGAAACACTGGGATGGAGGAAGCACAAGCCGGAATCAAGATTGCTGTGAGAAATATCAATAACCTCAGATATGCAGATGACACCACCCTTATGGCAGAAAGTGAAGAAGAACTAAAGAGCCTCTTGATGAAAGTGAAAGAGGAGAGTGAAAAAGTTGGCTTAAAGCTCAACATTCAGAAAATTAAGATCATGGCATCTGGTCCCATCACTTCATGGCAAATAGATGGGGAGACAGTGGAAACAGTATCAGAATTTATTTTGGGGGCTCCAAAATCACTGCAGATGGTGATTGCAATCATGAAATTAAAAGATGCTTACTCCTTGGAAGGAAAGTTATGACCAACCTAGATAGCATATTAAAAAGCAGAGACATTACTTTACCAACAAAGTTCCATCTAGTCAAGGCTGTGGTTTTTCCAGTAGTCATGTATGGATGTGAGAGTTGGACTATAAAGAAAGTCAAGCGCCCGAAGAACTGATGTTTTGAACTGTGGTATTGGAGAAGACTCTTGAGGGTCCCTTGGACTGCAAGGAGATCCAACCAGTCCATCGTAAAGGAGATCAGTCCTGGGTGTTCATTGGAAGGACTGATGTTGAAGCTGAAACTCCAGTACTTTGGCCACCTGATGCGAAGAGCTGACTCATTGGAAAAGACCCTGATGCTGGGAAAGATTGAAGGCAGGAGGAGAAGTGGATGACAGAGGATGAGATGGTTGGATGGCATCACCGACTCAACGGACATGAGTTTGGGTAAACTCCAGGAGTTGGTGATGGACAGGGAGACCTGGCGTGCTGCGGTTCATGGCATCGCAAAGAGTCGGACACGACTGAGCGACTGAACTGGAATTGGATTATGGATTGAATGTTTGTGTTCTCCCCCAAGTTCATATGTTGAAATCTAATCCCCAGTGTATTTTGGGGTGGGGGCCTTTGGTACATAATTAGGTCATTAGGGTGAAGCTCTCATGAGAAGGATTAGTGCCCTTAAAAGAAGAACCCAGAGAGGAAGCTCACACATTTTTTTCCTCCATGTGAGGATGCAACGAGAAGTCAGCAGTCTGCAAACCGGAAGAGAGTTCTTATCAGAACTCCTAGCCTCCAGAATCATGAGAAATAAATTTTTGTTGTTTATAAGTCGCCCAGTCTAGGGTACTTTATTATAGCAGAATGGACAAGCTACCCACTCCAGTATTCTTGGGCTTCCCTTGTGGCTCAGATGGTAAAGAATCCACCTGCAATGTGGAAGACCTGGGTTTGATCCCTGGGTTGGGAAGATCCCCTGGAGAAGGGAAATGCTACCCATTCCAGCATTCTGGCCTAGAGAATTCCATGGACTGTATAGTACATGGGTCACAAAGAGTCAGACAAGACTGAGCAACTTTCACTTCACTTCACTTCAAACAGACTAAGACTCACCCTATTAGGAAGTTTGAATGCCAGCCTTCAAAATTGTGCATGTGGAAATTTTAAGAGCTAAACCATTCAAAGTCCTCAATAACTGTGTCATTTCACCTCCAGAGCTTTATCACCTTTTCCAAGCCCATCTCTCCAACCAATCCAAGCTTCTGCCACTTCTGAGTACACCCTAAGTTTTCCCATAGTTGTGTCTTTTCTCCACAGAAATATCTGCTGCCCTTAGCTTTGTGTGTCCAAATTTCATCATATCTTCAGAGTCCCTAGAGAGCAGATTCCCCCTTCTCTGAAGAGTGAGGAGTCTGAGCCCCACACTGGGTTTCCCAGCCCAAAGGTCCTGCACCAAAAACAAGCTTCAAAACATCTGACTTTGAAAACCAGCACAGCTGACATTAAGGAGACCCATAAAACTGTAGGAAACTAAGACTCTGCTCTTAAAGGCTGCATACAAAATCTCACACACTCTGAGTCTCAGCACAGAAGGAGCAGGGTGCATGGGTCAGTCCTACTTGCTGATCTTGAAGAGCCTCCTGGAAGGGCAGGAGGCAGCTGGGACTCTTCTGGTGATTAAGAAGCTGGTGGCAGCCGTTTTTGTGATCTTGTTCTACCATGTTAATATCAGCTCTGGAAGGCACCATTCTGGAATCCTCCCTTTAGCTTACTAGTGCCAAGGACCTGCTCCACCAAGCCACACACCTACGTCGGTCACACCCCACCAGGCCTTGCAAACAGCTGCATGGGGAGCCTGCCTCACCCAATAGAGCACCCACACCACCACCAAGCTGCAAGGCCTCACAACTAGCTGACCTGAGGAGATGACCTGCCCTCTAGCAGCCCCACAGGAGTCACACACAGCAGGACTCACAGCCCAGGGGCCCCGCCCCTCCCACCACAACACTCCCACCAACCACACAAGGCAGGGCCCCACAGTCAGGCAGGCCAAGGGCCAGCCCCACCTACCAGCATGCACTCGGTGCTCGGCCCAAACACAACAGAAGGGCACTCGCAGCCCACAGAGAGGACCCCTGGAGCTTCTCTCTCTGACAGTCAGAGGGAAGCACACTGATGAGCCCCAGAGGACACCTCCTACATTGGGCCACTTCTGCGAGATCAGGAGAGAAAGGACCTACATAATACATGGAAATAAACAAGAGAATTCGGAATAATGAGGAGACAGAGGAATATATTTCAAATAAAAGGGCAAGACAAAAACCTCAGAAGAAGAGCCAAGTAAAATGAAGACAGGAAATCTACCAGATAAGGAGTTCAAGGTAATGATCATAAAGATGCTCACTGAACTCAGAAGAATGGATGAGCACAGTGAGAATTTCAATAAAGAGTTAGAAAATATCAAATAAAATCAATCAAAGCTGAAGAATACAATAACTGAGATGAAAAAATAAACTAGGGAGTATCAACAATAGATTAGATGATATAGAAGAATAGATTAGCAATCTAGATGACAGAGTACTGGAAATAACCCAAGGTGAACAGAATAAAGAAGAATCTCTTTAAATAATGATAGGTTAAGAAAGTTCTACGACAAAATCAAACATACTAATATCTGATTATAGGGATTCAAAAAGGAGAAGAGAGGGAGAAAAAAGTAAAGAAATATTTGAAGAAGTAGTAACTGAAAACTTCCCTAACCTAGGAAAAGAAATGAACATTCATAAGCAAGAAGCACAGTAAGTATGAACTCAAAGAAATCCACAACAAAACACATTATAATTAAAATGTTAAAATTTTAAAAGGGAGACTCTTAAATGCAGCAAAAGAAAAACAACTAGTTATGTATAAGCAAACTCTCATAATACTAACAGCTACCTTGTCAGCAGAAAATTAGCAGGCCAGTACAGAGCAGTATTATATATCAAAGAGTTGAAAGGAAAAAAGTTTCAACCAAGAATACTCTACCTGGCAAGGTTATAATCCAGAATTGAAGGGGACATAAAGAATTTTCCAGAGAAACAAAAGCTAAAAGAGTTCAGCACCACTAAACCCTCATGTACTGTTGGTGAAACTGTAAACTGGATCACCCACTATGGAAAACAGTATGGGAGGGAGGAGTTTTCAAAAAATTAACATAGAGCTACCATATGACCCAGCAATCCCATGCCTGCATATAGATCCAAAGAAAATGAAAACACTGATTTGAAAAAATATTTGCATCCCATGTTTATTGCAGCATTATTTAAAATGACCATAGTATGGCTAAAAATAATGCTGCTAATATCCCTAAAAATAATGCTGCTTTATCCAATTGTCTATCAGCTGTAGAATGGATAAATAAACTGGTATAGTCACACCTTTATTTGGAAAGTTTTATACCCAGGAGAATGAACAACTGCAACTACATGTAATAATATGGATGACTCTCAAAAACATCAGGTTGGATGAAAGAAACCAGACATGCAAGGCATGCATTATTATGATTCTACTGGGTAGGCCAAAATGTTTGTTGTTACATTTTGTGGAAAAAGCCAAATGAACTTTTTGGCCAACGCAGTATTCATTAAAAATTGAAAACAGACCAAACTAATCCTAAATGTTGGTTACTCCTAAGATATCATATCTGGAAAGGGGTAGGTGAACTATTCTAGGGGGAAAGGTGGTGACAATGTTCTGTCTCTTGATATGAGTGCTGGTTACATGGATGTACAACTTTGTGAAAATCCACTAAAAATTTTCTATGTATATGCTGTACATCAATAACAGTTTTGTGAAAATAATAATAATGCTGTTGTCAACATGTCATTGCTTAAATCTATTAACTAACCAATTTTTGATGAAAGACACTTAAAAAAATAAGGGATTCCAAATATTCTTAGAAATAAAAATATATGTAACTCTGATTCTAATTCTATATTTCTGGCAGGATTTTTTTCCTGAGCTATAAATACATATTCATAACTACCCAGTTGGAACCTAGATTCTTTCCAGGAATGAACAACTGAAAATGTCTAACACTAAATTCGTTGCATCCCCAAAACCTCCATTCCCCTCTCCTACCTTCTATATCTCAATAAATGGCATTCACAGTCAAAAACATCACCTCTTCTGACTTTCTACATTTTCCTTACTGCCCAAACCAATAAACACTATCTTCTACGAATCACCCTCTTTTCTTAAAAAAAAAAAAAAAATCAATATTTCTTTAATTTTGGCTGTGCTGGGTCTTCATTGCTGTGCAGGCATTCACTAGTTGCAGAGAGCAGGGGCTACTCTCTAGTTTTGGTGCACAGGCTTCTCATCCCTGTGGCTTACTGGGTTGTGGAGTACAGTCTCTAGGGCACCCAGGCTTCAGAATTTGTAGCACATGAGCTTAGTTGCTCTGCAGCATGTGAGATCTTCCCAGACCAAGGATTGAACTTGTGCCCCCTGCACTGCAAGGCAGATTCTTAACCACAGGACCACCAGGGAAACCCCCAATTTGCCTCTTTAATATCATCTTTTTATTCCCGTCCTCCATTCCCCACTTCTCTGACTTATTTCAGGACTGCATTATTTTCATTATGGACGACTGCAACTAAAGTTTCCCCCACCTCTCATCTCACCACCTTCCAATCCATCCAGCCCACTGCGTCAGAGCTCTTTCTGTGCATATAGCCACACTTCAATGTAACCAGAAACTGTTTCACACACTGATCACCCACATTCTACAACAATGGCTTTAATATGTTCTCCCTTGAAAAACAATTTGTTTTCAAATTTTTCAAGTTCTGATATTATGAAAATAATTAATAAACTCAATTTTCCAAGGCAACTGTGGTGAGAAATTTGTGATGATACAACACTCTACATGTCATAAAGGAAAAGGTAATTGATTTCATGCTCAAAATGGCCATGTTTGCAGCATCTGCCCAATCATTATGTACTCTTTGAGAACCTCTCTTTTCCTATGGAAAGTGATAAACCACTTAGCCATGTTCATACTATTTGACTTTGTGTTAATCATTTTCTCAAGAGACACTACTGCCATTGTTTGGAAACCCACTTAAGCTGAGCCAATCAGTTTCTCTCCTGGGAGTGTGAATTTGGTGTTGAAAGATGGATAATGACTGTCAGTCTCCAGCAGGCACTTGAACTAGGGCTATGGAAGAGAGAAACATTAGTGTACATACACAAAGAACAGCGGCAGAAGACTGTGGGCTGGAATAACCAAAGGCAACCTCTTTCTCCCACTTTCCAGGTTCTCGATCAAAGCCTATACAGGTTCGAAATACTTTCAGCTTTTGGATTTAAGACACAGTCTGATTTCTTAAAATATGTCCTTTACGTATATTGTTAACCTTAAAAATGTATCCCAGTATATACTAGATGCAGATAAATACTATTTGATTCCTACTTAACAATGTACCTGCTGCTGCTGCTGCTAAGTCGCTTCAGTCGTGTCCGACTCTGTGTGACCCCACAGACGGCAGCCCACCAGGCTCCCCCATCCCTGGGATTCTCAAGGCAAGAATACTGGAGTGGGTTGCCATTTCCTTCTCCATTGTGTGAAAGTCAAAAGTGAAAGTGAAGTCGCTCAGTTGTGTCCAACTCTAGCGACCGGATGGACTGTAGCCTACCAGGCTCCTCCATCCATGGGATTTTCTAGGCAAGAGTACTGGAGTGGGGTGCCATTACCTTCTCCATAACAATGTACCTAGAATAGTCAAATTCATAGAGCCAGAAAGCACAGTGGTAGATGCTAGGGGCAGGGGGTTAGGGTGGGAGTGGGGGGTTGGACAGCTGCTGTTTAACAGGGACAGAGTCTCAGTTGAGGAATGTGGAAAAATCAGGAGATGGATGATGGTGAGAGTTGCACAACATGAATGTACTTAGTGCCACTGAACTCTACAGTTAAATATGGTTAAAATAGTATTTTATATCATGTGACTTTTGCCATAATAAAAAAATTTTAAATATGTCCTTTACCTGTAGTGAATTTCCAATACTAATAAACAAAATGTTATAGAGTAAATCAATGTTAAATTCCTCTAATTATGCAACTCCCAAAATCCACTTATATACTATTTTTCATAAATATTTTGAGTTTTCTCACTTCTTTTAATGTATTAACCAAAGAATCGAACTTATATAGTCTGTAAAGATATACTGAATTGTCCAAAATGTCAAATCCTAAAATGAAAATATCAGCCACATTGCTTTAGAGCAGTACTTCCAACCTTTTCCAGGCCATACTTCATATAGAAAATGGAACTGGCTTTCCAAGGCTGGTTCTTGGGAATAGAACCAATGTCTTGCAGCCATATTCATCCCTGCTACACCAATATGTCCCAGCACACCACGCTGTGTGCATGTGCTAAGTCGCTCAGTCATGTCCCGGTCTTTGCAACCCCATGGACCAGAGACAGCCAGGGTCCTCTGTCAAAGGAATTTTCCAGGCAAGAATACTGGAGCAGGTTACCATTTCCTACTCCAGGGGATCTTCCCAACCCAAGGATCTCACTTATATATGGAATCTTAAAAAAAAAAAAAAAATGAACTCATAGAAACAGAGAACAGATCGGTAGTTGCCAGAACATTTGGGTGGTATGTGGGAGAAATGGATGAAAGTGATGAAAAGGCACTATCTTCCTGTTATAAGATAATTAAGTTCTAGGGAGGTAATATACAGCATGGTGACTAAAGTTGTACTGTATATTTGGAAGTTGCTGAATACATCTTAAAAGCTCACATTCCAAGAAAAAAATTGTAACTTTATGAAGTGATGAATGTTAATCAAATTTATTGTAGTGATCATTATGTGGTATACTTTATAATAATACATCATTATACATCAGTTGTATCTCAATAGAACTGGGAAAGAAAAAAATGTGGTTATATACACATACTATGGAATATTATTCAGCCTTAAAAAGGAAAGAAATCATACCTGCAACAATACAGATGAACCTAGAGGACATTCTGCTAAGTGAAATAAGCCAGTTATAGAATGACAAATACTATATGATCTCCCTTATATGTGGGATCTAAAATAGTCAAACTCCTAGAATTAGAAAGCAGAACGGTGGTTTCCAAAGACTGGGGATGGAGTGGGAAAATGGAGAGATGTGTCAAAGGCACAAAGTTTAAGTTATCTAAGATGAATAAGTTGTGGAGATCTAATGTGCAGCAATGTGACTATAGTTCACATTAAGGTATTGTGTGCCTGAAATTTACTAAGAGTATAGACCTTAAATTTTATCACCAAAAGAAAAGAAAAAACGTAACCACATGAAGTGAAAGGTATGTTAATTGGCTTGATTGTGGTAAACATTTAACAATGGTGTATATCAAAACATCAAGTTGTACACATTAAAAATATACAATTTTTGTCAATTATACCTCATTAATCTGAAGAGAAAAAAAACAATGCAGTAATTTGAGTTACTGTAGAGAACAGGACATTAAAACTTCTGCTCAAATAGAGCTCAACTTTATAAACATTAAACGTTTTTTCTGCAATCCTATAAAGTATGACGATAAATTAGGCCTTTCCATATAACTTACTTAGAGAAAAAGGGAAGAAGAAAAATTTTGAAAAAGGAGTTAGAGGAACTATACTTCAAGACAGAATGTAGGGCAAGTCAATAGTAAGTTGTGTAAGGAATTAGTTCTGCCTGAGAAAATATGGCTAGAGCACTGGAGGAGGTACAGGTATAGTGGAGACAAAATCTGGTCCAGACAGGACTGAAAGCCAGGGAAAGAAACTTCACTCAATATAAACAATCAGAAATTAGTGAACAAACAAGGGCATTAGGAGCCAAGCCAGAAGAAATCAAAGCATCTGAGGAGCAAAAGTGGAATTCAGTTAAGAGAGTCTCAAAAAAAAGAGTTAAAAAAAAAAAAAGATACAGAAACAAGAAGGCAGGTATGGGCGTGATTTACAGGACTCTGGCCGGAGTCAAATCTATCACTCAAGGCCAGAGTTACCCAGTAATTCAGTTACCAACTGCAAAGAACTGACAGGAAAAAAGTTGTTAAGAAAAAGAAGGGCAAAAGTGTACATAGCTGAGAATGTCTTTGCGTTGGAAGTGTCTTTTACTTGAATAGAACTTTAACTCTAGAGATTTAGAAGTCCATCTTTCTTCTTTTACTGGCCTTTCTTCAAGGCCCTAGCCTCAATATTATTTACAAACCAGACTATTTTCCATTACCCAAACACAGAATGTCCTTTCAAGTCTCCACATTTTTCCTTAGGCTGTTTTCTGTGCCTGAAAACACCTCCTTCTCCTTCAAGGCCAAGTACCCAAATATGATAGTTGAATTTAATCACAGTCTTCTGATTACACTGGTTTTTCCTTTAGTAAAAGTCAAATTAGTGTCACCACTGAGTTTAGTATAGCAAAGTTAAGAGAAGCTAAAGAGAAAACTGTCTGTCTGCAAAGGATCAATATCCTAAGAAAGGACTCCTGTGATCACAATAAAATGGCTCCCAAAGTTACTGCCAAGTTGGGTCCCCTCACGTATGCGTGCTCAGTAATGTTTGACTCTTTGCAGCCCTTTGGACTGTAGACCACCAGGCTCCTCTGTCCATGGAATTTTCTAGGCAAGAATACTGCAGTAGGTTGCCATTTCCTACTCCAGGTAATCTTCACAGGGATCAAACCCAAGTCTTTTATATCTCCTGCATTAGCAGGTGGATTTCTTACCACTAGTGCCACATGGGTCCCTCTCACAAGGAAAGTGAAACTTCCTTAGTAGAAGACTGAAGAAGCAGTATCCCCAATTCCTCATAGTTCCAAAAGTCTGAGGAATTTTCTGTACCTCAGGATCCACATCAAGAACCTGGCATTTAACACCCACTGGGCCATTTCCCCAAACCCACCAACTTATCATTCCCCTTTTCAGATGGAGCATCTGAGTACTACTACCCAGGCAAACTCTGTGCAAACACCACACTAATCATGTCACATATTTTCAAAGTTGATAGCACTGGCTGAGTTTGAGCTCGAGACTTCAAAACGGATTTTTAGATTTTTCCACAGTTATATGAAAAATTGCCTTTTTTAAGGCTAGAAAGATGAAAACATAATTAGTTTGCTGAAACTGTCCAATATCAGTGATTTCCTCCAGAATTTATGGAAATAGTTTAAGACTCTGAAGTAGAGGGCAATTTTGATAGATTCCTCCACTATGAAAAGCTGCCCAGAAAAGAACTATAAATGAACTATATAAATGAACTATATATATAAACTATAAATGTATTAACAAAAAAGTTAATACATACACTTGAAATATATTATTTATAATAAATACATTTATTTATAATAAATAATTATATATGCATATTTATATAAATATATAATTTTATGATATATAATGATTTTTATAATAATAATAAACATATTATTTTTTTCCCACAGTTAACTTTTTTTTCCATTTATTTTTATTAGTTGGAGGCTAATTACTTTACAATATTGTAGTGGTTTTTGCCATACATTGACATGAATCAGCCATGGATTTACATGTGCCCCCCATCCCAATCCCCCCTCCCACCTCCCTCTCCATCCCATCCCTCTGGGTCTTCCCAGTGCACCAGCCCTGAGCACTTGTCTCATGTATCCAACCTGAGCTGGTGATCTGTTTCACCCTTGATAGTATACTTGTTTCAATGCTATTCTGTCAGAACATCCCACCCTTGCCTTTTCCCACAGAGTCTAAAAGTCTGTTCTGTACATCTGTGTCTCTTTTTCTGTTTTGCATATAGGGTTATTGTTACCATCTTTTTAAAGTCCATATATATGTGTTAGTATACTGTAATGGTCTTTTATCTTTCTGGCTTACTTCACTCTGTATAATGGGCTCCAGTTTCATCCATCTCATTAGAACTGATTCAAATGAATTCTTTTTAATGGCTGAGTAATATTCCATGGTGTATATGTACCACAGCTTCCTTATCCATTCATCTGCTGATGGGCATCTAGGTTGCTTCCATGTCCTGGCTATTATAAACAGTGCTGCGATGAACACTGGGGTGCACGTGTCTCTTTCAGATCTGGTTTCCTCAGTGTGTATGCCCAGAAGTGGGATTGCTGGGTCATATGGCAGTTCTATTTCCAGTTTTTTAAGGAATCTCCACACTGTTCTCCACAGCGGCTGTACTAGTCTGCATTCCCACCAACAGTGTAAGAGGGTTCCCTTTTCTCCACACCCTCTCCAGCATTTATTGCTTGTAGACTTCTGGATAGCAGCCATCCTGACTGGCATGTAATGGTACCTCATTGTGGTTTTGATTTGCATTTCTCTAATAATGAGTGATGTTGAGCATCTTTTCACGTGTTTGTTAGCCATCTGTATGTCCTCTTTGGAGAAATGTCTGTTTAGTTCTTTGGCCCATTTTTTTTTTTTTTCCCCAGTGGGTTTTGTCATACATTGATATGAATCAGCCATGGATTTACATGTATTCCCAATCCCGATCCCCCCTCCCACCTCCCTCTCCACCCGATTCCTCTGGGTCTTCCCAGTGCACCAGGCCGGAGCACTTGTCTCGTGCATCCCACCTGGGCTGGTGATCTGTTTCACCATAGATAGTATACATGCTGTTCTTTTGAAATATCCCACCCTCACATGATGCTCAACATCACTCATTATTAGAGAAATGCAAATCAAAACCACAATGAGGTACCATTACACACCAGTCAGGATGGCTGCTATCCAAAAGTCTACAAGCAATAAATGCTGGAGAGGGTGTGGAGAAAAGGGAACCCTCTTACACTGTTGGTGGGAATGCAAACTAGTACAGCCGCTATGGAAAACAGTGTGGAGATTCCTTAAAAAACTGGAAATAGAACTGCCATATGACCCAGCAATCCCACTTCTGGGCATACACACTGAGGAAACCAGATCTGAAAGAGACACGTGCACCCCAATGTTCATCGCAGCACTGTTTATAATAGCCAGGACATGGAAGCAACCTAGATGCCCATCAGCAGATGAATGGATAAGGAAGCTGTGGTACATATACACCATGGAATATTACTCAGCCATTAAAAAGAATTCATTTGAACCAGTCCTAATGAGATGGATGAAGCTGGAGCCCCTTATACAGAGTGAAGTAAGCCAGAAAGATAAAGAACATTACAGCATACTGACACATGTATATGGAATTTAGAAAGGTGATAACGATAACCTTATATGCAGAACAGAAAAAGAGACACAGAAATACAGAACAGACCTTTGGCCCATTTTTTAACTGGGTCATTTATTTTTCTGGAATTGAGCTGCAGGAGTTGCTTGTATATTTTTGAGATTAATCCTTTGTCTGTTTCTTCATTTGCTATTATTTTCTCCCATTCTGAAGGCTGTCTTTTCACCTTGCTTATAGTTTCCTTTGTTGTGCAAAAGCTTTTAAGTTTAATTAGGTCCCATTTGTTTATTTTTGCTTTTATTTCCAATATTCTGGGAGGTGGGTCATAGAGGATCTTGCTGTGATTTATGTCAGAGAGTGTTTTGCCTATGTTCTCCTCTAGGAGTTTTGTAGTTTCTGGCCTTACATTTAGATCTTTAATCCATTTTGAGTTTATTTTTGTGTATGGTGTTAGAAAGTGTTCTAGTTTCATTCTTTTCCAAGTGGTTGACCAGTTTTCCCAGCACCACTTGTTAAAGAGGTTGTCTTTTTTCTATTGTATATCCTTGCCTCCTTTGTTGAAGACAAGGTGTCCATAGGTACGTGGATTTATCTCTGGGCTTTCTATTCTGTTCCATTGATATATATTTCTGTCTTTGTGCCAGTACCATACTGTTTTGATGACTGTGGCTTTGTAGTAGAGTCTGAAGTCAGGCAGGTTGATTCCTCCAGTTCCATTCTTCTTTCTCAAGATTGCTTTGGTTATTTGAGGTTTTTTGTATTTCCATACAAATTGTGAAATTATTTGTTCTAGTTCTGTGAAAAATAATAATAATAATAAATAATAATAATTGTTCTAGTTCTGTGAAAAATAGTAATAATAATTAATAATAATAATAAACATGTAATGAACAGAAGTAAACTGTATATTTTAAAATTAAGAATAAGTTTTATTCAGAAAGCAATAAACACAAAATTACACAATTAAAATTTAAAATAATAACAGCAAGCATACTTTATAATTTCATCTTAAATTATGGCTTAAAATAGCTACATATTGACATACTCTAATAACTACCAATTCACAGGTCTCAAAATCCAGTTTGATCACTGTTATTAACAAAATGACAAAACAGAACACTGATACAAATGCTTATGAGAATGTGGAGCAACCAGGACTCTTGTTCATTGCTGGTGGAAATGCAAAACTGTACAGTCATTTTGGAAGAGAGTTTGGTGATTTCTTTCAAAACTAAACATACTCTTAACATATGACCCAGCAATAGCACTCCTTGGCATTTACTCAAAGGAGCTGAAATCTTCAGTCTATACAAAAACCTGCACACAGACGTCTGTGGCAGCTTTATTCATAATTGCCAAAACCTGAAAGCAACAAAGATATACTTCAGCAGGTGAGTGGAAAAATAAACTGCAGTAGACACAGACAATGGAATGTTGTTGTTCTTGTTTAGTCTCTATGTCCAACTCTTTGAGATCCTGTGAACTAGATAGCCCACTAGGTTCCTCTGTCCATGGGATCTCCCAGGCAAGAATATTGGAGTGGGTTGCCATTTCCTAGTCCAGGGGATCGTCCCAACCCAGGGATCATACCTGCATCTCCTGTGTCTCCAGCATTGGCAGGAGGATTCATTACTACTGAGCCACCAGGGAAGCCCAATGGAATATTATTCATTGCTTTAAAAAAAAAAAAAGAGCCATCAAGTCATGAAAAGACATGGAGGAAATTTAAATACATTTTACTAGGGTGAGAAAGCCAATCTGCAAAGCCTACATACTATAGGACTCCAACTCTATGACATTCTGGGAAAGGCAAAACTATGGAGACATTAAAAATATCATTGACTACCAGGGGCTGGGAAAGGCTTCCCTGATGGCTCAATGGGTAAAGAATCTGCCTGCCAATACAGGAGACACAAGAGACGAGGGTTCAATCCCTGGGTTTGGAAGATCTCCCAGAGGAGGAAAATGGCAACTCACTCAAGTATTCTTACCTGAAAAATCCCATGGACAGAGGAGCAAGAAACCACAGGGTCACAAGAGAGTCTGATGCGACTAAGCACACATCAAGGGAAGGTGGGAGGGATGAATATGTGGAGCAAAGAGGATTGTTAGGGCAAGGAAGCTACTTTATATATTACTGAATGACGTTATATTCTTTTGTCAAAACTCATACAGGGAAAAACCCCATAAAACAGCAAGAGTGAATGAATCCTAAAGTAAACTATGAAATTTGGGTTATTCTGACAAATCAATCAAAGGTTTACCAATCTTATTAAATCTACTACCATGGTGCAGGATGTTGACAGAAGGGTTGGTTGTATGTGTGAGGTCAGAAGGTAATGGAAATTCTCTGTACTTTCTGCTCAGGTTGGCTGTGAACCTAAGATTGCACTAAGAAAAATAAAGTCTATTTTTAAAACTCCAGTCATCTAACAGGTTTGTAATATGCCTATAAATTCATATATGTTTAATTTCACATTTTATTGGGTTTAAGATACATGATGTGGTAAAACAAAGCTATGCACCTTATTTTTATCTCAAGAGATGAAGTCCCAAAATCCAAAATCCTCAGAGTTGATTATTTTGAAATGAATACCATACCCCATAGTATTCTAGAGAGTTAATATGGAATACTGAAAGGCAGTTTTCTTAATCTGAAAAGTAATAGCTGAACAAGATCCCAGTGGTAACTTGTTCATTGGATTGTGGACCTCAGTTCTCCACAGATGACAACCAATCTACATAAAGATTCTATATAGATAGATTTAATGTTTCCAATCCCAACTTGGCTGACAAACGTGAGTATGGCCCATGCTCAGATGATCCCCCGGTGCTTATGGACTATCCCCTGATGCTTATGGATGCCCTGGTGCTTCAGTATCATAGGGATACTGAAGTTATTTCAGAAAAGATAAGTGCAAATTTAATATGAGAAATTTTCCTTCCAATTTTTCTTTACTATTTATCAATATATAATCATTATGGGTCATCTTCACACATGGGCTTCTCAGATGCAGAGGCACACAGCAATTTATTTATCCTTTTGGGAAGCAGCAAAGGACATCAAGTTCATTGTCAGTCTCTCATATCCAACTATACCCTGGAAAACCTAGCTCATCTCAGATTAATTTTCTAAGATTTAAAATAACTGTATACTCTAAAAAAACAATTTAATCCAGTAACTTTTTTGGGAAAAACAAAAAGAAAACAATTAATCTCTGGAAATATATCCTCTTAGTAGGGTTTATAGTGGCCAATAAAATATTCATGTATTTCTTTTAATTTCTGACTGTGCTATGTTCTCATTGCTGGTTTTTCTAGCTGCGGTGAGCAGGGCTACTTTCTAGTTGGATTGCAAGAGCTTTTCATTTCTGTGGCTTCTCTTGTTGCATAGCACAGACTCTAGGGCATGCAGGCTTCAGTAGTTGTGGCACATGGGCTTAGTTACTCCTTGTATCTTCCTGGATCAGGCACTGAACCCGTGTCCCCTGCATTAGCAAGGAGATTCTTAACCACTGGACACGAGGGAAGTCCTAAAATACTTACATTTTTAAGATGCTGAAATGTCCTGAGAAATCTTGATTTACTCTAGGAAGTCAGAGCTCCACAAAATCAAGCAAAATTTTGTTTTTAGAGAGTTAGACAGAGAAAAGTGATAGTACATAATTCCTTTAAAAATGTATGTGAACTCAAAATTAGAAGCTTTATTCTTTCCATCAAAAAAGGGGGATAAAAAGTCAAGGAAAATAACAATTGTAAAAAATCTGGCAAAATAGCTATTATATAATCATGTTTATTATACTTCACCAGCCAATTCATTGCAATGTGTCACTCTGAGAGGGAACATTTATAATCTCCTACTGCCATCTTATGTAATGTCTTGTCACTGCACAAAAGGAGGAATATACATTAAGCAAAAACAAAAGCACTTTCTGGAAGCTGTTATGTTAACCCAAATTTTCCACATAAAAATAAAATATCTTTTTCCATTCCTCATCTATTTACAACAGGATTTTTTTTTTAAGTTCAGTCATTTAGTAAATTATTTATTATTCCTTTCCTATTAGTTTCTTAAACTTTCACTTCTGGTCATATTTATTATCTCACATACAGCTTTTGTGTTGTAAAATCCTATGTAGCATTATATATTATTCAAATGCATGAGAAGTGCAAAAGCTGAAAATTAAAAGGTATAAATAAAGCAGAAACAATGAACAGTTCCACTCTTTAAAGCAACAGAAGTCAACAGATTTTCTTTAACAAGTTTATCCTGAAACCAGCCAGGTCAAAAGCCACCAAGTTGATACAGAAGAATTTTCATTTACTGTGTAATTATAAATATATACCAAACTTCAACCTAAAAATAGCAAAGCAAGTAGCCAAAGTGGCACTCTTTTTCTATAAATTCTGACCATTCTAATCTAACAAATTTTAATACATCACTAGTCAGTTACTATTCAGAAGACCATATAACCTAATGAAATTTAGAAATCTGTCAGTAAGAGTCTCCCCACTCATATTTGACTAACGCCAATATTCCAACTATTACAGAAATATATCAATTAGAAATGTGTCTATCCACAAGTAACAACAAAAATACCAATTAATTATGGTTTAAGCAACTAAAAGTTTGTCTACACAAGCAGGGTATATTGCCTTTCATTCTATTTCTGAACAATGTCATCACTTCCTAAAGTTCTTTCTAGATTTCCATTTCACCATTTTTAGAACATTGACCTTCATTCTCACGCTTACAAAATCATTGCTGTAGCTCCAAACAATAAATTAGCATCAATATTCGAACAAAGTGAAAAAAGAGTGCTAAATACATCTATTCTCCATATTTTCATTATTAGTCTTTTGGCCAGAAGTATGTCACCTGGTCATTTCTAGATGCAAGGGAAGGTGGGGTAGAGTTTTTAGTTCAGCACAGTCACTGTGAACTAAGTTAGCAAGATACAAAGGAGGTATTTGCAGTGGAAAGAAGCAAACAATATCCACCACGAGGAATGAGGTTAACATTCGCCTACAATTAAGACTTTGAGTCCAGGTGGTGGGTTAAGCTGAAGGTGGAAACTTCTCTTTCTTTCTAAATACATAATAATACTAGGTTATAGGAAAAATACTTGAAGCAAGTAAGGGAAATCGTCAAATGCCACAGACAAACAGAACCAATAATAATGCTTTTGAGCACTTCACAGAGGTAACTGGGATGAATATTGCCAGGAGACAGACGTGAACATGCAAGACCCAATGCACAGGCAAGAGCCAGCACTGACCTAGGAAGGGCCTGGCCAGGAGAACATCTCCCACCAAGGTCAAGACCCACATAGATATGAGCAGCGAACCCAGGTCCAGGCCAAAGCAGAATCTTTTATAAGAAAGCAGAGCACCTGGCCTGTATTGAATGCAGATATTCAGCCTGAATTCTCACACAACTCACTCAGAGTAAAAATCCCAAGGAGAAAACTAGCGGAAATGGTCTAGATCAGGTAAACCTTGTACTGCACTATAATGGGCAACCGTAAAACCTCCTCAAAGGAATACTTCCATAACCCAGAGCACACAGATTATTGCTGCAAAAGATGAAGTGGCTGGAAAATAAAAGGAAACACACAAAGAAATGCCCTGAGTGGCACAACAAATGGGAGAAGTCATGCCCAGAGAGCCACTGACAATAGAGCAATCTCAAAAGGTCTTTTCCAAAACTGGTCTTTGTCAGACTCTTTCAACTTTAATAAAGAAGAACCAGAAACACAATCCATACTACCTCCTGGGAGTTAAGAAAGGAGAACAAGAAAAATATTAAAGAAACAGAAAACTTGACTTGCCCCTTTCTTCCCATGACCCTAAAATGAGCTTGCTTGTCCTTCAGAAAAAACAAATGAAAGACCTAAAGGACACAGAGTCATTTACAAGAACAAATCAATATAAAACCAACTGAATTTTAGAGAGCTAAGGGATATAGAGCAGAGGTCACACAATTGAAAATTGCAAAGATAAACTCCCTGGCCCTGCAGATCTCCAAAACTTACTCTCAAAGATGAATGTACTAGACCCCATGAGGACTTCAGCTAAGGAAAGCAAGGTGCATTTTCAGCTGAATTCTGAAAAATCTGTAGGACTGTGGAAGAGACACAAATTACCAGAATACTGCTGACTCATCTTTTTCTATTCACAGGCTTGTTTTCTGTCATAATTTATATTACAAATTTAAATGATTTTTAGAGAAACTGGAACGATCCAAAAGATGAACAAATTTCCCCAGCAGATGGGAAATATCAGTATTAGGAGCAAAGATTGAATGTATTTGCCTCATTTCACACAGAACATACATGAGTGTTTTGTTTAAACTCTTTGAAACTATTTAAGGTGTTTCAAGAGGAAATTAGGCCATTGTTCTCAGTGAGGAAAAAATTCAAAGTTGGAACAAAAATGATACTAACAAGAAGAATCTATCACTTTCAACAGAATAACCCCTGAAATCAAGCCAGGAACTAACTGCCATTTCTAGACATCTATTAAGAGTCAACCCTAATGGAATGATGGGTAATTTTCATTTTCTTCTTTGTATCCTGCTGGATTGTCAAAGTGGGCATTACCTTTTAAAATAAAATAATATCAAAAAATAAAAATTGAAATGCTAACTAACATAGTTCAGATCCTCAGTTGCCAGAAAAAGAGGGTAAAGATGTACAATCCCTCCAGATCTTTTATTCTATAAGGAAAAACTTCTTCCACAAATTAGGTTCTGTATCAATAATGTTTGTTAGACTGTTAATTATCCAATGCAAAATCTAGGGATATTAATATGTTCAATCAGTTCTTCAACATCCGAGTGATAATTATTAAGATCTTAACTGTTCGACCATTTGATTACTTAACTTTAGCAACAGTTATGGATGGTAGTAGAGAAGGTGGGAGTCACAGATTTTCCCTTCAAAATAAAAATATTCAAAAGAAAAAGTCTAATAGAGAAAAGACCACATTGTACTAGCTGTTTCAGTAAAAAAGAAAACTAATTGTCCCACATACTCACCTTCTGGGTTTTTAAGTAATTTCTTTCATATAAAGAAATAAGTATGACAATGAATATATAGGAATATATTCTGAACAATTTGCTTCATTATACAGTAAAACTATAAAAACTGAGCAACAAATTTACAAGAGAACATAAAAAAAATAACTCTTCCACAAACAGTAATAAATCACATAAAAACTGAACAAAGTTTAATTATAGTGATATAATTAAATAGTGATACTTCTTGCTAAGACAGTGACACATACAGGAACACATACACATAACATCAGTTTTAAGCCTGGTTTCCTAAGAAAAAAGTACCTATACAAATCACTGTTAAATCACCTTTAATTACTTAGTCAATTTAAATCAAATAGGCCTAAAGCCAAACAAGGCTTTCTTAGTTTCCTAGCTAGCAATATTATTTACTAAATAAACTGTCATCCCTCTAATTCTGTTTTGCAGGGTTAGCCTGAACTTTCTAAATTTAACTGAGTACTCATTTCAGAGGACTAAGCTGAGAAAACTCTATTTTGATGCCATCCTTTTTCTAAAGGACTTTTTCCTTATAGAATATTTGATGCTCACAGTGTTAAGGAATGCAGATATAGGAATTCAGATATGGAATGTTAATAAATACTGAGCAACAAAGAAAACAAATCTTAGGAAATCAGGGCCTCTCAACATGGCTACAAATTTGCATCTCCTCAGGAGTCTTTCTTTAAGTACCAGATCAATTAAAGCAGAATCTTTAAAACTTGAGTCCATGATTTAAAAAAAAAAAAAAAATCACCAGACGATTCTAACACAGATAAAGAATTTCAAAGCATAGCAATAGATGAAATCAAGCAAACAATATAGTCAGATTGAATGCATTCAAAACAGAGATCTGTATTCCAAACCAAGAGCCAATTTCAAAGGGAATTAGAACATAAGTGATATTTTTTGTAACTCCAGAATACAAAGGTGATAATTTATAATAGCCAAGGCACCAAGAAATTATCTGAGGTACTGATTGCTGAAACACTAAAAGAAAATAAAGCAGAAATCCTCCCTGGTGCTCTTACTCTTCGAGGCCTGTGGGTATAAACATCTAATAAAATCAAGCACTGGACATAGTAAGCTCTTGGTATTTCTATGCTAGTGAGAATCAGCAGTTTTAAGAAAAGTGCTTCCAGGACTAATACATCTGTTGTTATTTGGGTGTTGTTACCAACCTCAAAGTAAAAAGCCTTGAAATAAACTATACGAGCAATTTTTAAGGCATTCATCCAAATTTGGATCATTTTCATCTAAATCAGTTTGCAAATAAGATATTTTTCAGCTTAAAAAATTAGAAAGAGAACTTCAGTGACTTTGAACTTTCATAGAAAGGTTCTTCAACTTTATGACAACCCTCAGAATCATCAAACTCAGAATGGATCAACAGTACAAAATTAAATTTTAACTATTAAGGGTGGAGATATAAAAAATATATTTCAGATAAACAACAAGGTACCGAGAGTAACAAACACTTGCATACCCATTACCTAGCTTAAATAAAACATCAAAAATACAATTGAAGTCTTCAGCATTCTTCCTCTCCCATTACCTCTCCCATTTCTACCAACCCTCTCAAAATGAATGTTGCTCCTCATTTCCATAAAAGTTTTTCTAATTTAGCCATATATGTATAAATCTCCAAACAATATATACTATGGCTTCTTTTATGTTTAAATTTTATAAAAATAGTATCATAATATATGTATCTTTCTCAGATAAAGATAGCTTACTATATTATTTTAAGGTTTATCCATGTTCATACAAATAATTCATTTTAACTGCTGTGTGTTAAACAGCACCACAGTTTGTCCACTGTCACACTAATAACACGCTGAAATATATATTCTCACGTATGACTCCTGAATAGCAGAAATTTCTCCAGACAGTGCTTCTCAGACTTTAATGTGCATATAAATCATTTGAGCATCTGGTTAAAATGCAGGTTCTGATTCAGCAGGTCTGAGACTGGGTCTGATAGTTTATATTGTTAACAAGTTCCCTGGATATGCTATAGGATGCACTGTTCAGCATGACAGTCACTAGTTATATGTGGTTATTTAAATTTAATTAAAATCACATAAATAAAAGATGTAGATCCTCACTTGCACTTACCACATTTCAAGTACTCAGTAGTTATTGGACAGCACAGAGGACATTTCCATCATCTCATAAATCTGGACTATTAAATAGCACTTCTCTGGAGTCTTGTCTGATTACTCAAAGTGTTGTCTAAGGACCAGGAGGCAGCTCTTTAGAAACACAGAATCTCAGGCTCCATCTGATGAATCCCAACCTGCATTTTAGCAACATTCCTAATTTATTTGTTTCCCTCTTGAAGTTGCAGAAGCACTGTTTTAGGGTGTTTTAGACCTAGAAGTGGAATTGAGGATTGAAGGGCATGCATGTTTACAACTTCACCCAGCAGGCGCAACTACTGAGCCCACACGCCCCAACTACTGAAGCCTTCACACCTTAGAGCCCGTGCTCCACAACAAGAGATACCACCACAGTGAGAAACCCATGTACCGCAACTAGAGAGTAGCCCCTACTCACCACAACTAGAGAAACACCCACACAGCAACAAAGACCCAGCATAGCCAAAAACTTTTTTTTTAATTAGTTTTTTAAAAAACAATTCTTTACTTAGTCTAAATACTACTCATTTGTTTATTATATACACTGTATTTATCTTCTTCCAGTCTGTGGCTTCTCTTTCACTTTGCTTACGGTGTCAGGTGATATACCTAAGTTTTTAATGTGATCAGTATCATCAATCTCCATTCAGCTTACAGTGGCAGGACAATCTTCAGGTACCACAGGACAACTAGTTTGAAGTATTCTCTTTCAATGTAAATTATTTCTCCCTTCATCTTAACTCAACTAAGAGTAAGGATTCTAATGATCCTATCTTCCACCAATGAAATCTTACCTTTATACACAAGCTTGGGGCTTCTATAAGCAACCAAGTAGTCTGACAACTGAATAAAACTGACGGAATCACCTGATCCCTCTTCCATTCACAGCCATAAGTATTGGCTATACTTTGAAACAGAGATTCTAGATCTACTGGAGCTTTTCTATAAGGAGAATGAGAGGGACTTCATTTATTATAGCTAATTTGATCCACAAATGTTTGTTTTATATTGTTTTTTTTTCCCCTAAATAAGCCAAAATGGAAAAATGTGCTAAGGCAAAAGGAGTTGGGGCTTCCCTGGTGGCCCAGTGGTTGAGAATCCACTTTGCAATGCAGAGGACACCAGTTCAATTCTTGGTCCAGGAAGATTCCACATGCTTCAGAGCAACTAAGCCCCTATGCCACAGCTACTGAGCCCTCACTCTAGAGCCCTCAAGATGCAACTACTGAAGCCCATGCACCTAGAGCCCAAGCTCTGCAATAAGAGAAGCCACCGCAATGAGAAGCTCTTGCATCACAACTAGAGAGTAGCCCCTAATCTCTAAAAACTAGAGAAAGTCCAAGCAGAACAATGAAGACCCAGGACAGCCAAAAATAATTTTTTTAAATAAAGAAATAATTTTTAAAAAATGAGTTTGCTGTCCTCTATTCATTAAATAATACAATCCATTAGGGGAAAAAAATCAATAAGTAGTAAACAAGCAGAAGTAACACAATTCAGATATAATTTTTTTAATTCTGAAACATGTATATGGAAAAGTTACTATTATAAAGGGAAAAATATGTTCACTATAAAGGGATTCCTTCTATTATTTATAATGACCTACTGATTATATTTAGAAAAATATCAGATGTCTGGATCAACACTGGGACATCTTTCTATATTTCTAAATATCATTTGCTTATTCTACAAAATATATAAATATTTTATTTATATATAAATAAAATAAATAAAATTATTCCATAAAATTGAAAAGGGTGGCTTAAAACTCAATATTCAGAAAACTAAGATCATGGCATCCAGTTCCATCACTCTATGGCAAATAGATGGGGAAGAGAGACTTTATTTTTAGGGCTCCAAAATCACTGCAGATGGTGAATGCAGAAATGAAATTAAAAGAAGCTTGCTCCTTGGAAGAAAAGCTATGACCAACATAGACAGCATATTAAAAAGCAGAGACATTACTTTGGCAATAAAGGTCCGTCTAGTCAAAGCTATGGTTTTTCCAGTAGTCATGTATGGATGTGAGAGTTGAACTATAAAGAAAGCCAAAGAATTGATGCTTTTGAACTGTGGTGTTGGAGAAGACTCTTGAGAGTCCCTTGGACTGCAAGGAGATCAAACCAGTCAATCAATCCTAAAAGAAATCAGTCCTGAATATTTATTAGGAGGACTGATGCTGAAGCTGAAACTCCAATACTCTGGCTACATGATACAAAGAACTGACTCACTGGAAAAGACCCTGATGCTGGAAAGACTGAAGGCAGGAGGAGAAGGGGACAACAGAGGATGAGATGGTTGGATGGCACCACCAATGCAATGGACATGAGTTTGAGCAAGCTCCAGAAGGTGGTGATGGACAGGGAAGCCTGGCGTGCTGCAGTCCATGGGGTTGCAAAGAGTCAGACATGACTGAGTGACTGAACTGAACTGAACTAATTCTATAAAATCAGCTCCAATATCAACAATAGTATTCATTTATTTCATCCTTCCATTCATTTATTAAAAATATTTATTAATTATTTTAAGTCATAAGCTAGATTTATAAAGCTATGATGACAAATCAAAACAGAAAGTATGTTCTCCAGAGTCTTTTAAAAATATTCATCAAGCACTCACTGAATAGTAGGCATAGTGCTAAACTTTCTACATTCACTATCTTATTTCGTCTTCTCAAAAACTCAGCAATAACTCATTAAATGTTTATTGAGCACTCACTCTGTTCCAAAGACTATTCAAAGCACTGAGGAGTCAGTAGTGGAAAAGGTTCCTGTTCTCATGGAACTTTAGAAAAAAAAGATACACCACAAATACTTTTTCGAAAAGTATATAATACTATATACACATATAGTATAAATGGTCTAAAAAAACATTAGAGAGTAATGGGATAAAGAGTGCAATCTCAGACTTGGAGAGACTAACCTACCCTAGTCACATGGCCAGAGAGCAGCACTGTTTTAACTTCCATTCCATGCCAACTACTTCATCATCTCTTTATATTTTAGGGTTTACTTGCTTCTACATCTCATTTAGCACTGGAGAGGATAAGGCAAAGAGAAGAAGGTGCAAAAAGTCCTCCCCAGTGTGGCTCAGACACCAGATCCAGAGAAGCAACTTAGACTATATCACCATCTTAGCCTCCACTCCTCATATCTCCTCCCTACTATCCAAACAAATTTGCCTCACTCTGAGCCTCAAACCAGTTCTTCAAAACTCTGGGTGCTGGTAAGGCAGCAAGATAATAATGATGTCCAGATCATAACAGAAGTTATGAAGGACAGTGTAATACCACAAAACTATGCATAACTGCCAACAGGAGAAATTAATTAAGAAGAATGCTAAGTGTTAGTCACTCAGTTATGTCCAACTCTTTGCAACTGTGGCCCACCAGGCTTCTCTGTCCATGAAATTCTCCAGGCAAGAATACTGAAGTAGGTAGCCATTCCCTTCTCCAGGGGCTATTCCCAGCACTGGCATCGAACCTGGGTCTCCTGCACTGCAAGCAGATTCTATACTAACTGAGCCAGCAGGGAAGCCCATCTTTAGAGTCTAAACATGGAGACTCCATTAATTTTCTTTGAAGACTCAAATTTTCTTTGGGATACTGAAGAAAATAGCATATTTGAAATGGATATTTTATCTGACAGACATTTAATATTTTAGGTGATTTTTTTCAAAATAACTATCATTAACTAGGTAGTTCATAGTATACATCGTGGCTTCACATAATAGAAGAAATACAGTAGTTCTTTTACACACAAATATGTAAAATAAATATTATAAAATGGAGACTATAAAAAGTAAAGCTTGTAAGTATCAAAATGAAAGTCTTTTTGAACACAGTAGCCTTCACACCCAAATTCTTGTTTTGAAATTCCATTCCTCACTATAAAGAATTCAGTGAAGGAGAAACTGACCAAAAGTATAGAGTAGGAAATGTACAAGATGAGTCTGGACATTTTGTCATAACAGATAGAAAAGAAATGATCAAAGACTCTGAAAACAGGGACTACTAATCAAAAGAGCTTGGGAAACCAACCCAAAGAGAGGCATCTACCAGTCAAATATAGAACAATGTAAGCATTAATAAAGATACTTACTGTAGTAGACTAAGAGACATCATGCATTGTACTTTGTCACTCAATCATGTATGATTCTTTGTGACCCCATGAATTGTATAGCACTCCAGGCTTCTCTGTCCATGGGATTATCCAGGCAAGAATACTGGAGTGCGTAGCCATTCCCTTCTCCAGGGGATCTTGCCAACCCAGGGATCAAACCCAGGTCTCCTGCATTGCAGGCATATTCTTTACCATCTGAGCTACCAGGGAAGCCCTAAAAGACATTAATATATTTAAATCATGACTTCATCATGATTTTTAAAAATACTTGGTCACTACTAGAGAAATAAGTGTGGATGAAACTATATAATACCTAGCTTTTGCCTCAAAATAATATGACAAAGGAAGCTTGTGAAGGTAAAAACAAAATAACATTGGCATGAGTTGGTAACTGGGTGATGGTACATGGATATACACTATGCTACTCTATCTACTTTGATATATGTCTTAAATTTTCCAAAATAAAAAGTTAAAACAAAAGAATTCCATGTTTACCTTAAAAGTACTTCCAAAATTTCTGAAGAAAAATCTACAGTAAAAAATGCTTGAAAGCAGAAAAAAATAGCATGAATGACAAGAATTCTGGTTACGATGCTATAAGACATAAACCAGAGTTAAATATTTAAATAATCAGAGAGTCAAGGTTATTTAAAACACCAAGATAGGCAGATGCAGACTGAACTATTCAGAGACACTGAGCAGAATTCAAAATAATCAAAACTATATTTTAAAATATTGTTTCTGAAAATTCAGAATTTGTAAATCACTTTGTTACCTAATGGTTTAATGGCAGACTCCAACAAAACTAACACCCTAGTATAGTGAGTGCTAAATAAAATTACAAAGAAGATGAAGTTTGTCTTCATCTACCTACCACTTCTACTGCCTTCCATTCACCCTTTAAAGACATCCAGGATCTTCGTCCTCTCTTCTTTTAAAAATTAATTATTTTAATTGGAGGCTAATTACTTTACAATACTGTAGTGGTTTTTGCCACGCTGACGTGACTCAGCCATGGGTGTACATGTGCACCCCATCCTGAACCCTCTCCCGCCTCCCTCCCCATCCCATCGCTCAGGGTTGTCCCGTGCCCTGTTTCATGCATTATAAAAACCTTTGAGAGAAGAATGTAATGAGCACATTCACACCAAAATGTAAATGACTCAAATGATTTACCACTGACTCGAGTGCCTATCTCACTCTTACACTTAGGTAGATAAGGAAGCATATCTCTTACATTCATAAGAACCACAATAGTGATTATCACTAAAGACATAAGACAGTAGATTCACCTGAAAAAAGAAAATCAGGGAAAAAATTGGGAAAATTTTATTTTACTATAAATTCACCTTTCTCACAAAATGTATAATGCATATTTTAACGATTACATATTAAACAACACTGTGACAGAAGAGGCAGTTTTAGTAAGAATATATTACAACTCACTTTTTATATAGCAAACAATTTAAGAAAAAACTTGATGTAGTAACTTCGATTTTGAAGAGCCGACACTTCGTCAAGCCCCCAAGTAAAATCTAAATTAAAGCACTTAATATTTTCCTAAGCTAAGCTTTCAGTAAATCAGTCAGTGAAAGGTGAATACAATTTACTGATAAATGTCCTATATCTTCCTTCACTCTTTTATTGATACTTTATTGATAAAAAGGAATCAAATGTGATAACCTGGTTGTACTATGCATACTCTTACTATGCATTACAATCCAGTAATGCACTACTTGATAATTTACCCAAGGAGCTGAAAACTTAAATCTACACTAAAACCTGTGCAGAGATGTTTACAGTAACTTTTCCGTAATTGCCCAAACTTGAAAGCAACCAAGATGTCCTTCAGTTGGTGAATGGAAAGATAAAGTGTTGTATATTCAGACAGAGGACTATAACTCAGCACTAAAATAAAATGAGCTATCAAGCCAAAAAAAAAGAAAGAAATCTAAATGGGTATTACTAAGTGAAAGAAGCCAATCTGAATAGGTTTTATATGATCTCAACTTATATGATATTCTGGAAAAGGCAAATGTATGGAAACAGGAAAAAGGTCAGCAGTTGAGGGGAGGGAGGGAAGAACAGGCAGAACAAGAGGATTTTACCAGTTGCTTTATTTTTTAAATGAAATACATGTATACATATGAAATGAAATCAATGTAATATTTTGGAAAGTATTATTAACCACTGGTACTGGAGTTCCATTTAGGAAACTGTCTTCATTTAGGAAAATGCTCTGATAAACTTCCATGCGTGTGGAAGGTGAGGCCTTGAAGAGTGAGGTGTAGAATGAGACTGCAGTACCAGGAGATAACATTATCTCCAACTACTTTAATAAACTTTTCATTTTTTAATCCTGATGAAAATATCTGTATAATTACCAGCAAAGCCATGTAAAAATCACGTACATTGGAATGTTATAAAAGATGATCTGAGTCTTTCAGCATCAGTGTCCCACTCATAGTGGGCACTCAATAAAAGCTGAATTCGGATTTCCCTGGTGGCACAGGTGTAAGAACCCACCTGCTAATGCAGGGAACACGGTTCCATTCCTGGTCTGGGAAGATTCCACATGCCGCAGAGCAACAAAGCCTGAGCACCACAACTACTGAAGCCTGCATGCTCTAGGGCCCTTGAGCAACAACGAATGGGCGCCTGCGTACAACTACTGAAGCCCACACACCTATAGCCTATGCTCCACAACAAGAGAAGCCACAGCAATGAGAAGCCCATGCACCACAACTAGAGAGGAGCTCCTGCTCTCCGCAACCAGAGAAAGCCCACGTGCAATAATGAAGACCTGGCACAGCCAAAAATACTCAGGTCTCCTGCATTGTAGGCAGATTCTTTACCGTCTAACCCACCAGGGAAGTCCCAAAAATAATTAATAAATATAAATATGGCAGTGTGTTGCTGTTGTTGTTATTCAGTCGCTAAGTCATGTCTGACTCTTTGCAATCCCATGAACTGCAGCACACCAGGTTTCCCTGTCCTTCACCATCTCCCGGAGTTTGCTCAAACTCATGTCCATTGAGTTGCTATCTAACCATCTCATCTTCTGCTGCCCCCTTTTCCTCTTGACCTCGATCTTTCCCAGCATCAGGGTCCTTTTCAAAGAGTCAGCTCTTCGCATCAGGTGGTCAAAGTATTGGAGCTTCAGCTTCAGCATCAGTCCTTTCAAAGAATATTCAGGGTTGATTTCCTTTAGGATTGTTTGGTTTGATCTTGCTGTTCTAGGGACTCTCAAGAGTCTTCTCCAGCACCACAGTTCAAAAGCATCAATTCAATTCTCACATCCATACATGACTACTGAAAAACAATAGCTTCGACTATACAGACCTTTGTCAGCAAAGTGATATTTCTGCCTTTTAATATGCTGTCTAGGTTTGTCATAGTTTTTCTTTCAAGGAGCAAGCATCTTTTAATTTCATGGCTACAGTCACTGACTACAGTGATTTTGAAGCCCAAGAAAATAAAATCTGTCACTGTTTCTACTTTTTCCCCATTTATTTGCCATGAAGTGATGGGACCAGATGCCATGATCTTAGGTTTTTGAATGTTGAGCTTTAAGCCAGCTTTAGTAGTGTGTACATGTCAAAAATTTTTTTCTAATAAATATTTAATTCATGAATAAATTACTGAAAGAACACATAATTTCATTTTCCTTGTTTTTTGGTTTTTGTTAGTCTAGAAGTGAAATTTATATATGTATTGCTTTACATTTTTTGTGCAAGGCTTTTCTGAAGACACAAATATCACACTAGTTTACCAAGTGTTTGATGGAGTGGGAAGCCTGTCAATCTAAATTAGAGAGAATACCTGGACTAATGGAAATCTTATGGTATGAAACCTTTTGAAGAGTTAATGGACTTTTGTTTCAGGAAGGAGAATAAGCACTTGTCAACTTAGCTCAGATCAAGCATTTCAAGAGTAATGTTCATAGAATGTTTGGTGAGGAAAAAAGAAAGGAAATAATAGAACAGAATAGTTCTTACAAAAACTATCTCCCTACAATAAGAAATAAACACAAAAAATTAGACTCTAAAGTAAGTTAGAGGTGTGCATGATGCATGCAATGCAATTTTAGTCCTCAACACTGTCTCTTTGCTTTTCATTAATAAAATAAGACTGATTATTGAAAGTATTGACCTTTTTGATTTTTAAATATTGTGTTCAGAGAGAAGATCATGCTATAGAAGTACCAAAATAAGAAGGCATAGGATAAAAGGTAAATGAGGAATCTGAGATGTAAGTAGAGTAGGTGGCTTGGCCAATTTCACAGAGCTTATCAGAATCAGAGCTAGAAGAAAGAATGCAACAGAACCAAGAATTCCACTATTTTTTTCCTAGGATCCAAATAATCCAAATAATGTAGCACTAGCAGGTCAGCTTTTAGACTTAACCTCAGGAATCTCATGATTTTAGAGATAAGAATTTTAGTTTGGGACTTACCTGGCAGTCCAACAGTTAAGACTCCACTCTTCCACTGCAGGGGGCACAGGTTCAATCCCTGGTTGGGTAACTAAGATTCCACATACCTCACAGCATGGCCAAAATGTGAAAAAAAAAAAAAGATTTTACTTTGTTCAACAAAAAGTCTCCTGCATAATACTGCCTTAAATTTCTTCAATAGGAAACAGAGCCTTTAATTAACAAAGAAGAAAAGATTAAAAGGCTAGAGTGAACACATTAGTGTGTGTTCTCACATGCAAATGAAAAATGAAACCTCTTAATAGAGATAAATGACTAGAAATGTACTAGAAGCTGTGTACATGAAGAGTAAGAGTGAGTTCTCTGAAGGAGGAAAGGTTGTTAAAAGGTGACAATGAAGTGACTTCTCAGTTTTGCCCTGCACTAAAATCTGTATTCCTATAGAAATATATATGAATCAAAATATATTATGATCATTCCTATATATTTTTATAGGAGTCAAGATATACTATGATCTAATTTGAAAGGCCTACAACACCACTGCTGAAACATAGTCTTTGCTGAACACTAATGAATGAGACTTGAACTAATGAATGAACTTGTCTGACTCTTTCAGACCCCATGGACTGTAGCCCACCAGGTTCCTCCATCCATGGGGTTTTCCTGGCAAGAGTACTGGAGTGGGTTGCCATTTCCTTCTCCAGGGGATCTTCCCAACCCAGGGATCTAACCCGGGTCTCCCACATTGTAGGCAAACTCTTTACCATCTGAGCCACCAGAGAAGTCCTAAAAATCTGTATAAAATCCTGATTAGAAGCTTAAACTTGAGAGTGAGAATTTCACACAAATAATACCTAGATATATGACCAAGGCCAGCCATTTTCTGAGCCTCAGTCTTCTCATTGTTAAAGTGAGGACATCAATATCTATTTTAAATGATTGTATGGGGATGAAAAGAGTTGGTACATGGAAAGAATCTGGCACAATGTCTGGCATACAATAAACAATTAATACATGTTTGTCATTAACATCAATTCACATACCTCTTGAGCACATTGACTTGTTAGGAGTCTCATTCATTAGTGTTCAGCAATGACTATGTTTCAGCAGTGGTATTGTAGACCTTTCAAATTAGATCATAGTATATTTTGATTCCTATAAAAATATAGTCCCTCAAAGTAAACCTGGACTTCCCTGATGATCTCAGATGGTAAAGAATCCACCTGACAATGCAGAAGACACAAGAGACATGGGTTAAATCCCTGGATTGGGAAGATCCTCTAGAGAAGGAAATGGCAAGCCATTACAGTAGGTGTCGCAAAGAGTAGCTAAGCAACTAACACATAGAAAGTAAAGCTGCCCTATTCTTCTTAAAAATCTGTTTCAGTATCCCTGGAGAAGGAAATGGCAACCCACTCCAGTATTCTTTCCTGGAAAATCCCACGGACAGAGGAGCGTGGTGGGCTACTGTCCATGGGGTTGCAAAGAATCAGACATGACTGAGCAACTAAGCAGGCACGCCGGGTAGCCCTAACCAGGGTCAATCCAGCTGCAATTAGAGCAACACAGAGGCCTTCAGGGGAGACTTGACTTGAAAGATCCTTTCAATATTTCAACTCTCTTTTAAGATAAAAATCAAAATACCTTAAAGGCTTAAAGCATTTTGATGAATTTAGATTCTGGGCTTCTAAACTATCAGATTGGAAACTTAGGCCTCAAAGTTATTTCAAAGCATTATCAGTCTGTTAGCACACTAGTGCTTCCCTGGTGGCTCAGTGGTAAAGAATCCACTTGCAATGCAGGAAACTTGGGTGCGATCCCTGAGTTGAGAAGAGCCCCTGGAGAAGGAAATGGCAACCCGCTCCAGTATTCCTGCCTGGGAAATCCCATGGAGAGAGGAGCTAAGTGGGCTACAGTCCATGGGGTCACAAAAGAGTTGGGCACAACTTAGTGACTTGACACCAACAACAAGTACACTAGGCACTATAAGTAGACAACAAATAACAAAGCAGTCAACATCCATTCATCACTCAGCCTGTGCCAGAAACTTACATGTATTCACTCACTGAAGCTTCCCAACAGCCTGATGTGGTGGGTACTTTAACGGAGGCTTAGAAAAGTAATTTACCCAAGGTCACATGCCTAGCAGGTAATGCTATTGAGAGCAGTCTGATTAGAGAATAAATACTCTTAACACTACCATTTGGGCTCAGAAATGTACAAGCTATAACCGGGAAACTGAGTCACTACACAAGAGAAATTTTTACATGAGGTACTAAGGAAAAAGAGAAGACAGGACGTATTCTAAGAGGCAGAAGAACCAGGCACAATAAGTTTGATCAAGTAATAAAGTCTTAGTTTGCCAAATTTTCACACATTCTGCATAGGTGTCATTCAATCTGCCCCAGCCTAGCTATCTGCAATCATGTCTGTGGCCTTTGACAAAGAAGACTTTGGCGAAAGCTGAACAGTCATTTTATAAAATCTAGTAAAATTTAGTACTGCTAAGGATACCTCTAATGGAGAGTAACACTAAAAGCAAATGGATGAGGGCATTTTTCTTGGCTTCCCTTTCCCTTCCATTCCCCCAACCCCGACCTACATATAAAAGCAGTATATTAAGTATAGCCAGGCTTCTTGGGAACTAGAAACTGGAAAATCCAGAGCACAGATCCTGGGACTTCCCTGGCAGTCCAGTGGTTGAGACTCTGTGCTTTCACTGCAGGGAGTGCAGGTTCAATCCCTGGTTGGCGAACTAGGATCCCACATGTGGCACAAAGCAGCCGAAAAATAATAATAAAAAGAGCATAGATCCTTTGTGCTGTCTCTCAGGAACTGCCTAGCCGCTAATTTTTTTTTTCCTGCCATGGCTGAGTACACTGATTTTGATATCTATTATAAAATTGAGCTTGAGCCTCAATTCTAACCCCAATTCTAACCCTTACAATCTACAAGACCATAGACAAACAGTTTAACCTCTTGAAGCTTCCATTCTTTTATTTATAAAGTGGAATAATAATTAGTACCTACTTCAAATGTAATGATATGTTACCCTGTAGACAGAATAAGGATGTACTCATTGTACCAGCAAAGCAGGGTTGTCAAGATGAAATGATAAAACATTTTAATGGGTATGAAAAAGCATCAAAATAGTCACTAAAGAAGTAATTTTTACAACTAATTGTTATTATTTGAAATTATACTTGGTATGTGCTCGCACTAGGGAAGTGATGACAAAGCACCATGATCTTTTCAGTGTTTATTGCAACTGTAAGTCTCCCTATGGGCTGTGTTCATAAGCATGGATATGAGGGTCAAAAGAGACAGAATGTGCTTAAAGTGACGTGTGCCCAGAGTGAGCTCTCAGTAAATGCTGTTATCGTAACTTGCATACTAGCTTCCACTCATACCGCCTGCAGCCTCATAACTTTGACTTGTAAAGCCATCTCTAACCCTTCCTCTACAAAACCTTTCAACTCAAGTCCACCATAACTGAACACAACATTCTATAAAAAAGAGTGGATCGGACCCAAGCAATTGTAGGCTGAAATGGAGGTTGGTGGAGCCGAGTTGAATTATAGTTATAGACCTCCTAAGCCTCTTCCTTTTTCCCTTTCAACACAGGCTATAATTATAGTCTGAGAAGTCAGTTTTTGCTAGTTTCTGCTGTGGTTAGGAAGCAACCCTCAAATCTTGTTGTTTTCAAGAATGATGGTTTATCTCTGGCTAACATCACATCATAAACTGGCTGCAGAATGACTGTGGTTCTGTCCCACACATATTTCTAGGAGCCAAGCAGAAGGAACAGCCCCATCCATGATGAATAGTTCTTGTGAAAAAGGGAAAAGAACAGTGGCAGAGCAACTGATAGCAAGTAACGGTTCTCCTTAGATAATATATATCTACCACTCATGTTCACATTAGCCAAAGAAGAGCGCAGGGGCAAGCCAGGGCTAAGAAAGCTAATCCTCCTACAGGAAAAGCTGTGAATAGTTGAGGAAAATAATACAACCTAGCAATATAGACGATTGAGTTTTTTTAAATATTATCTATGAAAATCATGTGAAAACAGTAATATTTAAGTACAAAACTTACTAAGTAACATACATTTTGGGGAACTACCACTTTAAAATGTTACACCAAGTTCTCTCAAGCCACTGGACAATCTGAAGAAGTTTCTAGTCAGCATGATGGGATAGAATCTCATGTTTTTCACATATAAAGCAGTTAATATCAAAGTGTTTCAGAGATAAAAAAGCTATAAACATATGCATGATGCTAAATTTTAATAGACTGTACATTTCTTTCCATACTTAATGCATACATAGCTCCTTAAGAGAGCCATTTTTAATTTTTTTAATAAATGAAGAAATTTCATAAACTATTTCCTGCAGCATTAGCTTTAAGCACTTGAAGCTTATTAGGATTTTTGGCTTCATTAAAATGTGAATTTAGGAGATTACTATGGTTAAATTAGTTTTAAATACTATGGGGAGCATCAATACTTAGGTGTCATAAAAATTTAGTAATCACATGTCATATACTTCCAGAACAGTCCAAGGATACTGTAGATGGTATTACTACATAATGAAACTATTCTTTTCCAAATTGACCATAATACAGTAAGCCAAAAACGCACAATTTAGGTATCCACAATTAGCAGCTAAAGGCATGATTGCATATTTCATGCTATATGAATAAACACGCTGACTGTAAATTTAAACTTTCAAGGAAGAGTTCAATCACTGTCTTCTCCATAGAAATCAAAGGTGTTCATTCCTCTCCCTACTCTGTCTGTCTCTCACTTGTACAGTCGGCTGCTCCTTGGGGCAAGGGGCCATCATGGCTCTAGCTTCCAAGAGACCTACAGCAAATCCAGGGTAGGAGTCACACAAAGTAGTGACTGAAGTTTTACAGAGACAAATCAGTATTTTTATCCTACTTCAGTCAAGTATTTATTTGATAATGAAAGTAAAAGAAACTATCTCTCTGAGAAGTCATATTGCTTTATTTTCTACATATCTTTATTCTTAAGTTAAAGCCAATGATGTAAGATATGAAAAGATTATTTTATGCTAAAATTTTATGACAAGCATTAACTTTTTTGAGTATTATGTATCTTCCTTAAAGGCAAGGCAGTTTTATCTATCAGGCACTGTAACTACAGTGCTTAAGGCCTAAGTTTGTGTGAGTGTGTGTGTGCTCAGCTGCATCCAACTCTTTGTGACCCCATGCACTGTAGCTCACCAGGCTCCTTTGTCCATTGCATTCTCCAGGCAAGAAGGCTGGAATGGGCTGCCATTTCCTCCTCCAGGGGATCTTTCCAACCCAGGGATTGAACCCGCATCTCCTGAGTCTCCCGCATTGCAAACAAGATTATTTTACCACTGAACCACTGGGGAAGCCCCAGGCCTAAGTTTACTTAACAAAAAACTTTTTTTTAAACTTTCTTACCCCAAACTTTCTTTTCTCAGCCCTTTCAAACACACACACACACACACACACACACACACACACACACACACACACAGCCAATTTTGAAAACAAAAAATCCAATTATCTAAAGCAAAAGTGTAATAATTATAATCAGGGATTTTTTCTTAAGGTCAGAATCATCTAATACATACTGTGGCCTTAAAAATGTCATTAGTATACAACAAAAGAAAGTTTAATTTTAATAAATGTAAATTTCTTGGTAAATCTTCCAAGCATAAAATACTGCAAAATGCAATCTAAGTCACCTAATGAATCAACTACTAAATAGGTTGACAGCTACATTCAAGTTAAAAGCCAGAGAACATCTCCCCAAACCTATGGCTTTGCTTTTGGATAGCTCATCTAAACTCTCTCTCCTATCAGAAATAAAACAGCTGAACCCATCCTCTATTTCTAGTTTGTGACTGTGAAGCCATGACTTCTACATTAACAAGTCTAGTCTTCAGTTCTCTGTAGCATGGTGGGTAAGGGGTAGCATGGAAATGACAGTAGAGAAGTGGGATTGCTAGATCAAATAAAATTTTGATTAACATTTAATTATATATAATAATTAATTATTTATTTATTTATATTTATATATATAATTATATATATATTTATATATATATAATTAATATTTTTAGCAACTCCCCTAATAGTTGGATGCATCTACAGTCCCACCAACAGTGCATTCTAATTTTAATATACAGTATGTTTAGAAGATAAATGAGTTCTGAGGATGTACTATACAACATGACTATAGCTCTTAAAAACATATAGTTATGTTAAATGTGACCTCTTCCCATTATCATTTAACAATCTGTATTCAACTTTATCAATTTTTCCTTTATCGTCTGATTTGTATACATTACTTTCCCCCTGAATTCCCCCCTAATTTGCTTCATATCTAATCTCCTTTCTATAATAGAAGAGAAAAACAAGGTAACTTTTTTTTTCTTAAAATCCTATCTTTTCTAACCATCAAATGTTATGTCTGGTTTCTCTAGCACAGTGTGTTAAATTTGTTTTTGATGCTTTGAATATTAAAGACATTAGTTCCTTCTCATGAAATGACATCTTAATAAAACCATTTTCTTTCAAACTTGCAATATATTATTTCCTTCCTGGGAGTGACTGCCCATCATCTTTAAAGTAACTATATTATTCAAATATTGTTTACTTTGGTAAATTCAATGTCTTTAAATTAAACTCTGTTTTTTGTTTTATACACTGGAAAGTGATTCCTGTGCTTTCATTAAACAAGGATAGATGGGCATTTCAATATACAGTAGTGGATTTCTAAAGTCTATGTTTTATACAAAAAAAGTTAAATTTCCTTTGAAAACTGACACTAGGAGTAGTTAACTTTTCCTAAGAAAAATTAATACTTTATTACCAGCTTAGACTTTGAAGATCACTGTTTATCAGGCTCTTGTATGGTTTCCCTTAGCACACAAGCTCAAAATGTTAGTTTTCCCATAAAAGTTATAAATATTTTTATTAAAAATTTATGAATGTTGAAAATATAATTGTATGAACATTGACCATTATGTTGAAGAGCCTTCTAATACATACAAAGTACCACAGAAAGTTGAGCTGCAAAGAAGTTTCCTGACTTGTATCCCAGAGAAACGACACCCCATAAGTAAAATGTCCATCTCCTGAACCTGGTGATGTGAATGTTTGCCCTTCCATGTCTTTTCTCCCAGAACAGTAAGAATAATGCTATTCTCCATCTACAAAGAAAATGCAGCACATAACTTAGATAGTTTTTCCTAACTGGTGATAGGCCTTTTCATTTGCCCATTCCTGAGCTGTCTAATGTGGTAGCCATTATACAACTGTGGCTTTTGAACACTTGCAATCAGGCTAGTCTAAGTCAAAATATGCTGTCAGTGTTAAATACACACTGATTTCAAAAATCAGCATGAATAACAGATTCAAAGGATACTGATTACATGTGAAAATGTTAATGTTGGATATATTAGGTTAGATAATTATTAAAAATTAATTTCACTTGGGTTCTTTTTAAACTTTTTTTAATGTGACTACTAGAAAATTTAAGATTATGTTTGTGGCTTACACTGTATCTCTATTGAACAGTACTGGCCTGGTCTCTCTCCCCTGGATCCCAAATGGTACATAATTATAGGTATAAAGAATGTGAATAAAAGTTAGGGGTATCACATGTTACAATGACAGAAAATAAAATGAACAGGCCAACATAAGGACTAAATATATGATGTCAAAATCTATAACTGGCTGCTGACTAGACATACCATGGCGATTATTTCCCAATATATACAAATATCGAATCACGACACTGTATACCTGAAACTAATATAATGTTATATGCCACCTACAACTTAATTTAAAAATCTATAACTAAAAGAATTAATCATTTATACTTTTAAGGAATCTGAGAAGTACCAATCGGTAAGAAGAGCAGCAAGAAGTCAGTCCTGCCAACTCAGATCCTATTGGTCTGATCATTTGGGAGAATCCTGATACCTGCAGTGCCTGAGCACTCACATGCTTATATTAATACATGTAAAGGATGATGATGACAATAACTGTCATTTACTGAACACTTGATTTACGTCAGTCGCATAAATAAATATTTCTCGTATAATCTTTATACTAATCCTAAAGGTATATTAGAGGGTAAACTAACTGATGAAACAAATATCCTCCAAGTGTCAGCGACTTACCAAAATAAATGTTATTTCTTGCTTACATCTCATGGGGTGGCAAAGGAGTGGCAGCAGGCTCTGTTCCAAGCTTCTTCTATCTTAAAGTTCTTGTTTCTCTTTGGTCTCTAGGGTCCTTTCCAATCAGCGGATGAAGAAAATGTACGAAGAGCACACTTGGGGGATTGTTATAGGTCAAGCAGGAAGTGGTGCATTTTATTTCCAACCAGCATTCCATTGCAAGAATTCAGGCCTGGACACATCAGTCTGCAAGAGAGGCTGAAAGTATTTATTGTGCCCAAGAATAAAAGTAAAACATTAGCAGTCCCTGCAGCAGGTACATGTTATTATCTCTGTTTTACAGATGAGGAAACTCAGTCTCAGAAAGATTCAAATAAATTCCATAAAGTCACAGATCTAGGAAAAATTCAACCACAGGTCTGTAGGACTACAAAGCCCATGCTCTTTCTAGGTAGCACTGCAGAACTCACTGGGAACTGTCACCATCTCAGTATACTTACTTCAGTGGGAGGATTAAGCAAATGGTCAGGAGCTGACAGAGGACTGAACAGTCTATCCTCTCTTACCATTACAAGAGGGCAAGGTTGAGAAAATCTGTTTAGACAGTCAAGATTTCACTTTGCATCACTAAAGAATACATCTATATGACAAGAATCCTCAACAAACAAAAAACATAGAACCAATGAGGTGGATTATTTTATTAACAAAATACCATAGCCAAATACATAAATACCTGTGATATTTCACAATGATTATAGTCTGACAGGATGAGGATGAGAAGATCAAAGAATATTCATATTTTGAAGGTTAGAATAATCTCCTATTTATCCAGAATCCGAAACCACTCAGAACACCTGAATAATCAGATTTATTTTGCAGTGCTATTGAATAATGATTTTTGCTTGCATTTGTGAGCCTAAGCCACCCCCAAGATTTTGAAGTTTCTTCTGAATTATCAAAGAGAGATTTTATTATATTGCATGCATGCTAAGTCACTTCAGTCATGTCTGACTCTTCGATACTCTATGAACTGTAGTCTATCAGGCTCCTCTGTCCATGGGATTCTCCAGGCAAGAATATTGGAGTAGGTTGCCATGCCCTCCTCCAGGGGATTTTCCCAACCCAGGGATAGAACCCATGTCTCCTGTGTCTCCTGCATTGTAGGCGGATTCTTTACCACTGAGCCACCAGGGAAGCCCTTTATTATATTAATCTTATCATTATTATAAAATAATTCATTTGAGGTTGATAATTCATGTAGACTACTTGTAGTAAATCATCCACATTGTTCAAATATTCAGAAACGTTCCATTCCTTCCTATTTCTGAACGAACAAAAACTGACTGCATTTAGGGGAAAGACTGAACATGAAGTGATTAAGAGGAAAGGGGATTATTTTCTTCATAGGCAGATGACTAGTGAGCTGGCTATGAAGTGCAGATAAAATTGCAAGGTATATACAGATATCAGTACAACAATTTGGCTATAAATGAGATAGAAATCAAAACACATCAAAAGATTACAGACAAAAAGTGTTAGAACTACGTAAGAAACCATGAGGTTCAAAGATTTGAAACTTGAAGTTTATAGGAAAGATCATATTGGGATCTAAATTACTCATACAAATGATCAAATTTCTTTTAGTGGCCATTGAATTACACAACTGGTTTGGGTGGGAAAGTCTAGAAGCAAACAGATAGGAAAGTTATCTAAAAGGATGGCAACTGTGATAGTGAAAAAAAGAGCCAATGATGTTAGTCATTTGCTATTTTGTTTCTCTATTTCTGTATTCATCACATCTCAGGATCACTTCTATATCATGTTAGTCAGTACTCCTGACTGTACTAAATCTTACGGACATGTGTCTAAGATAATATAATTTGTTTTCTTTTTCAGTTCCTTTGTCATTCTCAGAAGGTTACTTATCTAACCTTCACCCTCCTTGGGACAATCTTTCACTGTTCTCATAACATACTATATTTTCTAAGGTTAAAGTGATTTTACCATGTTTCTACAAGTCTGGAGCAAAAAAAAAAAAAAAAGAAAAAAGATTACATGTCTTTTTTTTTTTTTTTAAGATTACATGTCTTAACTCTGTACTTATTCAAACATGACTTGAGTTAAAACTTTTTCTCTTTCTGGGTGAATGGCATTTTCAGATAAGCAATTTTCCCCTGTGCTTTGTTTAGTACCATGTAAGTTTTATCCCATCAGAGTTTTATTCTATTCCCTACTACCTTACTCAGAGGTTATCCTCAAAGCCAAAGCTGTCTCAGCTCGAAAAGTGATGCAGGACTATACAAGACCACTGGAAGTTGTGTGTTTAATACTATGTGTCAAGCAGCATGCAGCACACTTTCAGATATCCCCATCGTCATCCTGTGACTCCAGTCATCTGATCTGTCAACTGGAACCTTATCCTCTCTTTGAAAAAGGCTCTCACGAGAAATTCCAAAGCTGTACAAGTCTTCTCTGAATTCTCCTCTATTATTATCAGTCAAAAGTTTTAGTTTTAGGATAACATAAAACTCAGCCAACCTACTTATGCATTAAAAAAGGCAAGGGAGATCTTATGATAAGGACACAGGAATATTTTATAGAGCTCCAGGGTGTGAATGAAGCCAGGTCTAAGAAAAATTCTATAAACATAAATTGGAATTTCATTTGGATTCTTAATCTCATCTCTATTCCTCTCTGAATGCTTTCTTTATTTCCTCTCTCTCTTCTTTCCTTTTCTCTATCCACTGACACATTGACATTTTCTGCTTCTCTACTAGAAACTACATATGAAAAATGGCAAATCTGTCTCTATCAAGTACATATATGTCGTGGTTCACCATCTGAGTGGCTGAAGTTTTAAAATTTTATGTAAATATAGATTTCTATGAATAAAAAATAAAACGTCTAACCAGCCCAGCGTGAAACAAGTGCCTATTCTGGGTCTAATCAAATACAAAGTCAAGAGGTGTGCTATTCAAGATGTTTGCTAGAGGCTCAGCATTAACTCTAGAGAACTAGGTCACTGTGAGTTGAACTTGCCTATTTTGGGTCTTATCAAGTTGTACAAAGTACAAAGTCAAGAGATCTGTTATTCAGGATGGTTGCTAGAGGCTCAGCATTGACTCTAAAGGAGAACTAGGTCATTGTGAGCTGAACTAATATACATACTCTATCATCCTGATTCATTTTCCCAGGTCTGACTGAAAATCTTTATCAGCTTTGGTTTATCCTTCTCTTTTATTTACTATATAGTTCTTTTGCCATGAACTATTCCATTCTTCTTTCAAAATTACTCCTTTATCTATCCCAACATCATTCCTACTGACTTTATCATTTTCCAAAATGACAGTTCAAAAAAAGGATAATTATTGTCAATTTGGGGCTTCCCTGACAGCTCAGTTGGTAAAGAATCTGCCGGCAATGCAGGAGACCCTGGTTCAATTCTTGGGTAGGGAAGATCTCCTGGAGAAGGGATATGCTACCCACTCCAGTATTCTTAGGCTTCCCTTGTAGCTCAGCTGGTAAAGAATCTGCCTGCAATCCAGGAGACCTGGGTTCAATCCCTGGGTTGGGAAAATCCCCTAGAGAAGGGAAAGGCCACCCACTCCAGTATTTTGCCCTGAAAAATTCCATGGACTGTATTGTAAAATTTGCACTTTTTACTAAGATAAAAACTTTTTTTCCCCTCATTTTATAGACTACTGATATTTCTGCTCTACTGGCTTGTGTTATGGACCGAATTGTGTCCCCTCACCACCCAAATTTATAGGTTGAATTGCCAACCCCCAATATTATTGTATTTAGAGATACAGTCTTTAAAGAGGAGATTGAGGTTAAATGAGGTTAGAGCTCTAATCCAATATTTGCTCATATGCGTCAGACTCTTTGTGACCCCATAGACCGTAGCCCGTTAGGCTTCTCTGTCCATGGAATTCTCCAGGCAAGAATATTGGAGTGGGTTGCCATTCCCTTCTCCAGGGGATTTCAGAACTGGCGTTCTTATAAAAAGAGAAATATCAGGGATCCTTGTGCACATAACAAAGGTCACATGAGGTCACAGTGAGAAGGTTGTCTGCAAACCAAGGAGACACCAAGCCTTCATCTTGGGTTTCTTAGCCTCCAGAGAAAAGAAATTTCTAAGCCACCCGCTCCATGGGATTTTATTATGACAGTTATGAATGATCCAAGGTTTACCTCTGTGAAATTATTCATTTTTCTTTCATTTTTTTCTGGTAAGAGCTCACTAGACATTAAGACTATTAGCTTTTTATACAAATATTTTTTCCCAATTTACCCCTCACCTTTTTATTTTGTTTCACATACTGACATTATTTTAGTGTAATCAAATTTTTCAGACCTTTCCTTATGGTTGCTGCATTTGAAATCATGCCTAGAAAGTCCTTCTCATTCCTATATTTATATTTACCCATTCTCTCTTCTATTTTTTGTCTCATCTGAATTTTATTTTTAGTGCATGTTAAGATACAGATCAATACTTCTTTCACATAGCCAACGAATTATCCCTATACCACTTACTCATTTTCCCAGTTATCTGAAACTTACTTTTAGCATACCCTAAATATTTATATGCACTTAAAACTCCTATTGCTTTTTACCTATGATGTACATTCATTCAGCGGTTCACCTTGAAGGTTATATTTTTCCACATTTATCATTAAACGAAAAGAATTCTCCGCAAGATTCACGAAACATTATTTTTGGTGACAAATTATTAAAAAAAATATAGTGGAAAGGTTTTTAAAATTAAAATACTAACATATAATTGCTTCTATCTAACAATAAACATTGAAATAAATATACACAAAACTATCCATGAACCAATGAAGGAGCTGCGGGTACTGTCTGATTTAGTTGAATCATCTTACTCATCAAAAATAAAATAATAATGATAGAGAAGAAACTACCTGAGGATTGTCGGTTGGCTTTTTCAGGCTCCTTTCAAGAGAACAGTTGTCCTTTCTTTAAAAAAAAAAAAAAAGTTATCAAAAAAAAAAAAAATCTTTTTCCTCTCGGACAGGAGGGCTATTTTTATACATCATTACTTATTGTTGGAAGAAAATCTACTTAATGTGGGTCACTGGGTTAAAGATTGTGATATTTTTTTCAAGCAAAGGGTAAAGATAAGAACTAAGCAGTGTAAGGCTCTGCCATGTCCTTGTTGAATGTGCTTTGATACCACTTGAGTTTCTCTTGTCCTTATTCAAGGCCAGAACCATTCCAGGAATTTTAGAGAAAATTCGAGACATTTGAAAAGCATGCCAAAGCTTTAGCTATTTTCATTATCCATTATTTTCTGCTTTCCATATGGCAATTACTTTATGATCACACTGCAAATGTGGAATGTATTATCAACACGGCTTTAGAGGCGATGAAACTGAGATTCGAGGAATCATAAACTTCCAAGATCAAACTGGTAAGTTCAATCCAACACAAATCTCTGGCGCTCTGCGGTGCCGTGGGGTCCACTGCGCAAGTGGAATAGTAAAGTCAGACAAAAGTAAAGACAAAGTTGGGACAATCGCAGAGCCGCAGCAGATGAGGATAAAATGAGCCATCCCGGCCTCTGAGGAAACTTCCGAGGTACGCACGGCGCGTCGCCGGCCGAGGCAGACGGACGGCGTGGAAAGGGGAGCTCACTGAGAGGGTGGCCGCATAAAAACCTCCCTCAGGTTTTCCAAGACCACAAGGTAAGCAAGTTAAAAACCACAGCGCCGCGCTCAGTCAACAACTCGTAACGGAGACGAGGCAAAATCCCCCGCAAAGCGTAACTCGCGTCCTCCACAGCTGCTCCTCGACCGCCAAACCCATCCCGACATCCTTTGCGCCGCGTCGCGCCGCGCCAGCCTTGAGGCGCTTGGACCCCTTCGGCCGCCGTCGGCTCTGAGTTGCTACGGACAACCAAGCTGCCATCGCTATGTCTTTGCAGCAGACCCCTCAGTCGCGGGTGTTCGTGGAACTGCTTCCCTGGGCTGACCGGGGCCGGGAAAACTATCTGCTCTCCGGCGGAGAGACGCTGCCGGGCCTCCGCCGCCCTCTCTCAGCACCGGCCCAAACTCCCACCCGCGAGGTTCATGTCAGTGGCACCGCGGAGGTGTCTGCGAGCCCCGACCGGGCGCAGGTGGTCGTGCGGGTGAGCAGCACCAAGGGGGCGGCGGCCGAGGCCAAGAAGAGCGTTTGCCGCCGCCTGGACTACATCACGCAGAGCCTCCGGCTGCAGGGCGTGCAGGTGAGCGCTTCGCCGGCCAGGAGCTTCCAGCCCGACCGCGAAAAGCCGGCGGCGGAGAGTAGGGGCGGGGAGGGTTTTGAGTGTCTGACAGGACACCTTTGTGTCTTCGGCCGCGTGAGGGGCCGCGAGGATCTGGCCGAGTGTATCTCTGGCCCATCCTCCTCACTTCAGTTCAGTCGCTCAGTCGTGTCCGACTCTTTGCAACCCCATGAATCGCAGCACGCCAGGCCTCCCTGTCCATCACCAATTCCCGGAGTTTACTCAAACTCATGTCCGTCGAGTCTGTGATGCCATCTCATCCTCTGTCGTCCCCTTCTCCCCCCGCCTTCAGTCTTTCCCAGCCCATCCTTCTAGGGGGAAGTAATTATCAGCTGCAGTGACTTGTAAAACAAAAGAATTAAAATTGAGTGGGGTTTTATTTGGTATCACTTGTTGCAGTAATTCGTTTTTAACCTTGAAATGACGAACTGTTAAACTTGAAACAATAAGATGTAAATGCTTGCATAAGTAGTGTGCTAGACACTGAATCATTTTTTTGTTTTTATTTTGCACCCCTCCTCCCAGCCTGGGAAAGCTTTACATGAAGTGGTTCTTCGGTATTTTTCGCAAAAAGTAATGTGGGTTGGGGCGGGATAGGGGGAATATTGTACCCATTTTCGTTTTATAAAGACTCAAAATTTTCTCCGAATTGTTTAGTTTTAGCTTAAAAAAGAAAATTAAGCCAGTATATTGTACATGCCACATATGTGAAATACTTCTTCTTACCAGAGATGATCCTGAAACAAATCTCTAAATAAATCTTGCCCTAAGCCCACTTTAAAAAAAAAAGAAGAATGAGTCTTCTTTAATTCGTACAACACCCCTGTTAAGCAGGTTTTAATATCCCCACTTTCCAGATTTAAGGAAGTTAAATAATGCTCTGAACACCCAGGGTTATATTTGAACTCCTGTATTCTCAAAACCAAAATCTAGGTTTCTTTCAACTATCCTAGGCTCCAGATAATCAGAATGAAAGAGAATTAGAAAGCACAGACTTCATAGGCTGTCTCTGATCCCTCTTATTACAGAGTAGCCTGAAGGCCAGAGCTGTGATTTGTGTCCCCCCAACACTGAGTTCTTAAAAGTGCTCTTGTTAGAAATGACACACCCTGAAAAAGCAAGTCTTTATTTTAAGGAGAAGTTTTATTTGTACTTATAAACATAGATTGCATTTATAAACATAGATGTATTTTAAAAGTCATTTTGAAAAGATGCCTCTAAATGATTTTACAGTTTAGAAGGATCTGCTGCTAATTATAAATTATGTGAATAAAATGAATTTAATATATAGAAATATATTTTCTCCCCAAAACTGCTGCCAGTGCTGCAGACATATTTGAATAATATAACTAATTCTTAAGTTTTTGCTTAAAATGTATACGAAGCTCACATAGCTGCAACTTTTAATATGTAAAACAGGATCAGTCACTACATCCAACTTAAAGTAATTACATTAAAGACTTGGTGTTCAAGACATGCAAAGGTCAGTAAGCTCCAGATTATCTCTGCTGATGGAGGGAAGCAGTGGTAAATAATTTGTTCAGTAGAAAATGCAAATAAAATCATTTATATTACATTTTGGGTGAATTTAATGGGTCTTCACAAAATCTTTATTCATTTTAAACTTTAAAATCTGTGTTTATAAGCATCACTCCCCTGATTAAAAGGCCCCTCATATTCCAAACTCTTTCACTTAATAGATGGAGCTTAACTCTGTCATTTCCTGTCGTCTCCTCCCCTCATAGACTGACTTCCCTTTTTTTTTTCCTTTAAAAACCAGCCCAAGTTCACTTCTTGAGCACTTTTTTCCTACACTACTCCCTGCATACCATACTCCATTCACCACCCTTAATAAAATGTATCACTTTATATTATAATTACTGCTTTCCTTGTCTCTCCTCCATATTCTAAACCTCTCCAGAGTGGAGATCATTTTGTCTCTTGTTTGCTTTGTATTGGTGGGTTATGTTTCGTACTCCTCACATAATGTGTACTTAGAAAATGATTTTTAATAAACTTCAGCTATCATATAGATCATATATAATTTTATGGTTATATATAGTTTCACCTGTGACGGCATGACCTCATTTTGAGTGTTTTCATGGAAAAATGTTTTAAAGTTCCAAGCAATATTTACTCATTCAACCATAAAATACTTATTAAACATCCCTGATCACTGCATTTTTAATAAAACACTTATTAAACATTCCCTATTACTGTTCCTATTTTTCTGTTATCTTTTCTTTAAACTTTAAAAATTAAGAGAACTTTAACTTTAGAGATTTAGAGAACTTTAGAGATTTAACTTTAGAGAACTTTAAAAATCAAGATTATCAATAACTATCTCTCATATATTGCAAAAATTTTCCCAATTTCTTATTTGCCATGTAACCTGTTTACAGTATTAAACATTAAAAATTTTAAAAATTTATTTAAATTCTCTTAATAGTAAAATTTTTCATGATATTTTTGAGTCTTCTAGTAAATCACTTAAACTCTTCGAAGTTTTATTTTCTTCATAAGGAAAGCTTCTCATAAGGAGATTAAAGCTAAGTGATAAGAGTTTTTTAAATCCCCAAATTTGTAAGAACTAATGTAATCTGTTTTTATTGTTTTCTTGTTCTGCTTCATATGTTGGTTAAAGTACTATTGTTTTTATTGTTTTTCACTTCAAATAAACATTTCTCCCGCAAAAAAAAAAAAGTTTTCTGACTTTGGTGTAATGCTTATTGGGTCCTTCGCAAGCCTGAAGCTATATAACTATTAACTAATATTTCCTGGACTTTTTAGGGACCCTTTATAGTACATTAAATATTTACTACATTTGGAATTTATTTTGGTATAAGGAAAAGGGTTTTGTTTTCTCCTAAATGGGTAAGTTGCTGTACTTACCCATTTAGAAGAAAACATCTATTGAAACCATTTATTAAAGTCTATCTTTCCCTTACTGGATGTGCAAGACTCTAACTCAAGTGCCCTTAAAAATAAAAATTACTGCTTTATTCGATTTTATGGTTGATTCAATAATAAGAAAACAGATAGCTCAATTAAAAGCACAAAATACCTGACCATATACTTCACCAAAGAATATATACAGATGGCAAGTAAACACATGAAAAGATCCTCCACATCATTTGTCATTAAAGAAATGCAAATTAAAACCACAATTTGATACCATTATGCATGTATTAGATTGACTAAAATCCAATATCACTGATGATAGCAAATGCTGGCAAAGATGTGGAACAGCAGAAATTTTCATTCATTGCTGGTGAGACTGCAAAGTGGTTTGGCCACTTTGAAAGACAGTCTTACAGCTTCTTACAAAGTTAGACTTACTATAGGAACCATTAACCCACAAGAGAATCAAAGACTTACGTTCACATATAAATTTGCACAAGAATATTTATAGCAGGTTTATTCATAACTCACTAAAACTTTAAAACTTGGAACAGCCAAGATGTTTTCAACAGCAGAATGGATAACTGTTACATCCATGCATTGGAAAATTACTCAGCAATAAAGAGGTGCAAGCTATTCACAGAATAACATGAGCAAATCTTAAATATTATAAGCTAAAAAAACAGATTCAAAAGGTTTACATTCTATGATCCATTCATGTGACATTCTGGAAAAGGGAAAACTATAGGGACATAAATTGGTGGACAGGTTGTTTGATGGCAAAGTGGTTAACTATAAAGGAGGTGCACAGAGAAACTTTTCAAGGGGAAAAAATTATTCTGTGTGGTACTAGGGTGGTGAATACACTTGTCAAAACCCATAAAACTGTAAATCACAAAAAGGGGACACTAATTATGCAAATTTTAAAAAAAACCACAGATCAATTCCAGGACAGAACCCAGACTGTGACAAATGAACTTAAGTCTGTTACAAATGAATGACATAATTGCACTGAACATGGAGACAGAAGGTGAGCAGAGTATCCTAAGTAAGTTTGGAAAATTATATTTTACTAGGAACTAATGATAAAGATGAAAGATACATAAACTCTGTACTCTAGTTAGTAAATGTTACAAGGTTTACAGTTCTGAAACTGCTTTATATGTATAGTAGGCTTGAAAAATAGGTGGTTGGTGGATGAGGGGAATCAGGTTTCTGACTACTGGAGAGGAAATTATAGATAAGAAAGGAAGGTTAGAATGAACTCTGTGGTTCTTAATTAGAGTTAGAAACATCAGTATGAACTCATCTTTAGCTTAGTATATATCAGATGGATAGATACAGAAACAATTGTGGATATATGTGTATATGTCACAAAGAGTTGGACAAGACTGAGCGACTGAACTGAACTGATATGTACCATAGAATAAAAAAATGATAACATCAGAAAAACCTGAAACTGAGGTATATGGAACTCTATACTTGGCAACTTTTCTGTAGATTTTAAATTTTTCTAAAGTAGAAGTGATTAAAAGGTTACAGAACAGCATATAGAGTATAATTTGATTTATAAAAAATTCTATACATAGATCTATAAATTTTTATGTGCATGGATAGATGATTTAATTAAATGTTTACTGAAATATTAACATAAGGGGTTTGGAGACTATTCTTTCTCTAGTATTAGATATTCATTAATTAGTGTATATTATTTTTATAAAAACTATAATGTTAAGTGAAACAATAAAAGATACTTTCTTTTCTGCTATCTTTCCTAAAATTATTTCTCTAATAATTTTTCCGTCAGAAGTCTTATATATATTTATCAAGTGAAGTGGGGGAAAACTGAAAAAAGACATCTAAGAAAATAGAAGATATGTTTACATGTCATAAAAGAATACTAAATGACAAATGTTTTATGTATCAAGTTTCATGTTTTCAACTTTAAGCAATGTATACAGCATTGGTTTAGTTTATATTTATCAATACTGTAGTTTTCTACAATGAATAATTATTACCATAAGATGATAATATCACAAAAATGAAGTAATATTTTCATTGAAACTGACATCAGAGCTATAATTGGAACTTAAGTTCAGATTTTCAGGTTAAAACTTTTTAGAATTTTCTAGGTCTATAAATGGCTTGAAATTAGTGTATATCTTAAAATTCATGTGCATCTAAATCCTTTACCAAATAACATAATTAAGTGATTGAGCATCATCATCTTTATTTAGCATGTATTTTTTTTTTTTAGCATGTATTTTTAAAGATACAAACATTTATAAACTATAAGTTCTGCCTATCCCCAAGAGTGGGAGTAGGTCAAGAATTCATTTCACTAAATTTTAAAACCCTTTTGAAACATAAATAAGAAGTTCAACTTTTTTATCAGAATTATATACCCTGTACTTACCCAGAGAATAAAAAAGCATTAATGTTACTTTTCTAAGAACAGGCTGGCTTAGGTCCAATATTTCAGGAAATGTTTACATCATGATGGTATTGCATCTCTGTTTGCCGAGTGCCTTCTCTGTCAAGCATTTTATTCACAACTTTTCATTAAATCCTCAAGTCAGTTCCATGTGATCTCGGAGGTAATAGCAGTTAGTGGCAGCTTGAAGCAAGATCTTAGTTTCCTGCCTGGGAATCAAACCTGGGCTGGCTGGATGAAAACCAGGAATCCTAACCACTAGACCACTAGGGGCTAGAGGCAGAGCCCTGGCCCTTGACCTCTTTGAAAAAAGAATTTTACTAAGAGACCAAGGTTGTAAAACAGGCAGAGATTATTAGAAGCACCATACGTGTGAAAGAGCACAAGGAAAAGCAGTTTATTTAGGACAGAAGCAAATCAGAGCTACACACTCGGAGAAGAGTTAGGGCATCTTTGCTAAAGGTGTGGTCTGAATTGCTAAAATAGGGGCCTTCTTCCAGGTCTTTGTTTTCCTCTAACCAATTATCTTGCATGTTGCCCACATCTGATCTGACTCAGGGCCCTGTCCAATGTGCGCATGAATCTTTTGGCCAAGATGATTCCAGCACAAGGGTCTCTGAGGGGTTGGCAAAACATATTATGGGTTAGCACCCCCTTCCTTTTTGACCCCCTAGGAACTTTTCTGCACATGTAGTCAGGGAGGTCTCTTTTCCCTGAAGAATGAAAGATGTGGTCATCTTTTTACTCCAGCAGGGCTTAGTTCCTCTCTGCTCCTGCCGTTATCTTTTCCCCTGAAATTTTGGGGGAGGGAGAGACGAGGTCCAATTGCTCAGCCTGACAAACTCCAATGGCTCAGCCTGGGGCCCATCTACCTACTACCTCACATGCAGTGTAACACAATTTTATAAGTGTGGAAACTATGTCTCAAACAGTTGAGTAACTTGCCCAAAGTTGCAATACTGTATGTGTTAAGTAAATTAGTATTATTTGTGAGTTAAACATTTTATAAACTCTAACATCCCTACAACATTCAGAATGTTTTAGGTACAAATAATGCTTCATATATATATCATCCTAAGTTCATGCTTTTTGAACTAGCTAATGTAAAAATTACAAGTGGAATGACAATTATGATGAAATATCAGCAAATATTTGTAGGTTTCTGAATTTATGTTTTTTAAGGAAAGTTTTAAAGCCAGTTCTTTTCACATATTTTGTTATTCTGATTTTAATAAGTACAGGTTTATACTTTATGTTTTAGAGTAATTGCATTTAGTAGCCAAACATTTAGTAATCATATTCTTGTACTTTCTGTTTCAGTCAGAAAATGTAACTGTGACAAAAGATTTTAAAAGGCTAGAAAATGCTTATCACATGGAAGCAGAGGTATGTATTATCTTCAGAAATAATTGGAAACAGCATGACTTTGTGGGGACAATTTGCATTTAATTTTATTCTTGAAAGTCAAGTACAGGAGAAATACTTCTCATGGTGTTGATTAAAGATCATTTTTCTCAAAATCATTTTTGGTTTTACATATATGGGTGAGATTTAAGAGAAATTGTTTTGAAATGGAATAAAAATAGCAAGAGGGACGTAGCATTTAATTGCCACCTGAATAAAATTTTGGTAATGTTATCATGTAGTCAACAGGAGGAAACACTACAGAGGAAAAATTTCTTCTCCTCAGATAAATAGCAAATTAATAGTCATAGCATCAAGGATTGAAAGGCTTCAACATTCTTTTGTTTCACAAGACAATTTTATTTTGTGTTAAGATTTAAAAATAAAAACTACTCAACCTTTGCACAAATTGAAAAAATTGTTTATTTTTTTACACACAATTAATGAAAATATTTAGTTCCTACAACTGTTGAGCTTTTTACTTCCCTTCAAAGATTTTATGATCAGGACTTTATGAAGTCAGAGTATGTTATAAGTAGTTACAGCTAAGTTAGAAGACTGCTGTCTCTTTTTGTCTCCAAACTTCTTGGAGTATGTGCTTAGTCATACTGCTTCCTTGCCACAGGAAACAAACAAGAGTTGGATTAGAATGGAATCTTGTTAATCCAATCAGAGAAACTTTGCCTTTAGAGATGGAAAATACCTCAAGAAATCACCTAGTCCTACCTTCAGGCAGATAATATATTATTTTTCCTAGATTTAAGGGTGTGGCTTTAGACTAAGATAGTTTAGGCTCAGACTTTTTAAAGATCATATTACAAGAATTAGAATGGAACTTAGAATCCTGGCTTCTTATCTCTTGAGTTAGTAATTATCATACTATACTGTTGTCCTTATATTTACTTGAGTAAATTTGTAATTTTTTCACTTAAAATTTAACTATCTAAAGGAATTTTAAAAATACTTATAATGATTTTGGGCTTCCCTGTTGGCTCAGCAATAAAGAATCCACCTGCAATGCAGGAGACGTCGTAGGCACCTCAGGTTCAATTCCTGGCTCGGGAAGATCCCCTGGAGAAGGAAATGGCAACCCACTCCAGTATTCTTGCCTGGGAAATCCAATGGACAGAGTAGCCTGACAGACTACAGTCCACGGGGTTGCAAAGAGTCCGGACGTGACTTAGTGACTAAACAACAATGATGATGATGTTAGGGCTCCACCTAGGAAATGTTGAAGTAACACCTTGGCTTTGCAATTCCATTATCTGTCTCTCCACTTCTCATGTTGTTTTCTTGTTACAGTTTCTGTGTTGGAGAGATTTTAAAAGCCTGGGACACAATAAGCATTCAATAAAAGTCTATTAAATACGAAAAGTAGTATAATCAGTTTTCCCTCTCCTTTTCCTTGCACGTTTCCATGTTTCAGGTGTTTTCCATACATTATCTTCTCTAATCTTTTTTCAACTCTTCATTTTTGTTGTGAAATATTTTATACATGGTTTGTGGTTTTAGTTGCTAAGTCGTGTCCGTGTCCGACTCTTGCGACCCCATGGACTGTAGCCCGCCAGGCTCCTCTGTCCTTGGGATTCTCCAGGCAAGAATACTGGAGTGGGTTGCCATTTCCTTCTCCAATGTATAAATCGTATTTATATTTGATTTATGCATTTAAGTCATATTTCTCCTATCTTATATTTCCCCTATGTTCAGCAAAAATATTGTTCAAAATCAAAGGCCAATTATAGACTTTTTCAGAAAGGTGAAAGAATTCATTACCATAGACCTTCAATCCAAGGAATGTTAAATGGAAGGTGGGTAGGTGGAAGAGAATGGTACTAGAAAGGAATAGGAATCTACACGGAGGAATGAAGAACACTGAAAATGGTAACTACCTAGGTAGATATGATATTTTTCTTATATCTCTATAACTCTACACCTATATAAAAATAATTGTTTAAACAAAAATGATAATGATGAACTTTAGGGATTATAACATATGTAAAAGTAAAACATATAACAGCAATAGCATGAAGGGAGAAATATAATATCTAAAGTTTCTTCTGTGTGAAATGGTGTATCTCCTGAAGGTAGATTTCGATAAATCAAACATGTATATACTGTAAACTCCAAACTTGTTACTAAGGTAACAAGTTACAGTAAAGAAACCAATGAAGGATACTAAACAGAATAATAAAAAAAAATAGTCAATCTCCTCCAAAAAAGGCAGAAAATGGGGAGAGGGGAATGAAGAAAATATGAGACAAATAGAAAATCAGTAGCAAGATCAAAAGTTTAAATATAACCATATGAATAATCACATTAAATACAGATAATGTAAGGGGCTTCCCCAATGGCTCAGTAAAGAACCTGCCTGCCAATGCAGGAGACATAAGAGAGAAAGGTTTGATCCCAGGGTCAGGAAGATCCCCTGGAGGAGAGCATAGCAAGCCACTCCAGTATTCTTGCCTAGAATGTGGACAGAGGAGTCTGGCAGGCTACAGTCCATAGCATCACAGAGAGTCGGACACAAGTGTAAGTGACTTACACACACACACATGTATGCTCATGCATATTACTTATATATATACTTACATATGGTAATATGGTAATATACATATGGTATATGTATGGGCTTCTTAGGTGGTGCTAGTGATAAAGAACCCACCTGCCAATGCAGAAGACATAAGAGATGTGCGTTTGATCCCTAGATCAGGAAGATCCCCTGGAGGAAGGCACAGCAACCCACTCCATTATTTTTGCCTGGAGAATCCCACAGACAGAGGAGCCTGGCAGGCCTTGGTCCATGGGGTCATAAAGAGTCAGACACAACTGAAGCGACTTAGCACGCACACATGTGATGTAAAAGTGAGAGGAATGATTAATGATACAAGAGATGGGGTGGAATACTTAGGATTATTTTGTTATTATAAGGTTATTATATTATTATACAACCCATGAAGTGGTATAGTGTTATTTAAAGTGGACTTGGATTAGTTGTAAATATGTATTATGTACTTTAGGGAAACCACTGATAAAAGCTTGAAAAATACAACTGATATGCTAAGAAAGGAGAAGAAAAAAGGAACCATGAAATGCTCAGTTAAAATCACAAAATGCAGAAGACAGAAAAAAGAACAAGGGAAACAAATAGAAAACAGTAGAGAATATGGTGGATATTAATCCAGCTATATCAGTAATGCTTTGAACATCAGTGGTCTAAATGCAGCAATTAAAAGACAGATTGTCACAGTTGATCAAAAAACACCACCCAACTATATGTTATCTATGAGAAATCTGTTTTAAATATAAAGACATATATAAATTAAATCCATGGAGAAAAATTAATGATGCTAACACTAATAAAAAGAAAGCAAGAGTCACTATTGTAATTGTAGACAGAGCAGACTTCATAATAGGGAGTTATCTAGGATACAGAAGGGTATCATGTAATGATACAGGGCAGTTTTCCAAGAAACATAACAATCCATGGGGACTTGCCTGGTGGTCCAGTGGTTAAGACTCTGTGCTTCCAGGGCAGGGGGTGCAGGTTTGATTCCTGGTCAGGGAACTAAGATCCCACATGCCACATAGTGGCACAGCCAAAAAATAATAACAGTCCTTAATATGTATTCTCCTGAGTGTCAAACTACATCAGGCAAAAACTAATAGAACCTCTAGGAGAAATAGGTGAGTCCACTATCATAGTTGGAGTCTCCAACTTCCTTTATCAAAAAGGGGCAGATTCAGGGACTTCCCTGGTGGTTCAGTGGTTAAGAGTCTCCCTGGCCATGCAGGGGACATGGGTTTAGTCCCTGGTCAGGGAACTAAGACCCCACATGCCATGGAGCAACTAAGCCTGTGGGCCACAACTAGATAGACTATACACCACACAAGAAATGCCACATGATGCAATGAAGACCCTGCATGCAGCAACTAAGACCTGATGCAGCCAAATAAATTTTCTTTTTTAAAAAAAGGAAAGTCACTTTAAAAAGAAGGGGCAGATTCCGCAGGCATAAAATGTAGTTAAATTCAACAATACCATCAATTGACTGGATATAATGTACATCTACAGGCCTTCTCAGGTAGTTCAGTTGGTAAAGATCTACCTGCCAAGCAGGAGACATGGGTTCCATCGATCCCTGGGTCAAGAAGATCTCCTGGAGAAGGAAATGGCAACTCACTCCAGTAGTTGTGTAGAAAATCTCATGGACAGAGGAGCCATGGGTTCACAAAGAGTCAGACACAACTTAGTGACTAAAAAAGAACAACAAAATGGAAATCTATAAATTACTTCCCCCAAAACAGAATTCTTCTCAAGCTCTCATGGAACATTCACCAAGATAGCACACATTTGGAGTTTGGGTCTTTCAAGAACAAGCCACCCATTCTCAATACTTGGCTCTGCAGTAAACCTTTCTCTGCTCCCCTCCCCCCTAAAATACATTCTAGGCCAAACCTTATCCCTTAACAAATTTAAAAGTATAGATAATATGATGTCTGCTCTCTGATCACAATGGAATTAAACTAGAAATAAGTAACAGAAACATAATTGGAAAATCCCCAAATATGTGGAGATAAACAACACAATTCTAAATGACATGTGGATCAATGAAGAAATCCCAAGAGAAATTTTAAAATATTTAGAACTAAATGAAAATACAATCTATCAAAAACTATGAGATGCAGCAAAAGCAGGGCTTCGAGAGAAATTTTAGCATTGAATGCATATAGTAAAAAGAAGAAAAATCTGAAATAAAGAAGCTTCTGCCTTAAGAAACTAGAAAAGAGAGCAAATTAATCCAAAGTAAGTATTGAAACCAGACAGAACATCAGTCTTCCATGGATAACATTTATGATGAAAGGCAACTGTTCTATATTGTATAAGATGACTCTTTGCTACTCCAGCCTGTACTTCAGTATCTGTACGTTATTGTTTTACATAATTTATATAAAGTGCTTCAGTACCTGTACCTTATTGTTTTACATATTGAGCTTGTGTAAAGTTTCCTTAGGAAAAAGGTTTAGTTTGCTTCCATAGAATGTTTTAAGACTACAGTTTTCAAGTATTGCTGAATATATAAGAACTGCTTCCACACAGTTAAAGGCAGATGGCATAATGAAATAGATGAGCTTTTGCATATAGATCTGAAAATAACTATTGGATGAAGAAGCATACCTCACTGACAGCAGTGAAGCATGAAGTAATTACCGCTAATCAGGAAGCTGGCTAACGTCTAAAGAGATGTCTAAAGAGTCACGAAACATTTATCAGGCTAAGAATTTAGCCAAATAATAAAGTTGAAGGGGAAACCCCCCAATTCTGTTTCATAAAAAGTTCCTGACTGATTTTAAATGAAGTTTAAAATGTTCAAGTCAACATTAAACAAATTACAAAATTCATAAGCAAAAATAAATTCAGTAACAAAATTTGGTTTTAAGTACCAAGTAGGCCTTTCTTATCTGTTCCATACTATAAAATGACTTCACTGTAATCTGTCTTTACTTTTTTTTAACTCACATTTAGAAAAAAATTTGAAATCATGCATCAAACATGAAAATAACTTCAACTGTTATTTCGTTTACAGGTCTGCATTACATTTACTGAATTCGGAAAAATGCAAAATATCTGTAACTTTCTTGTTGAAAAGCTAGATAGCTCTGTTGTCATCAGCCAACCCCAGTTCTATCACATGCCAGGTTCTGTTGAGAACCTTCGGTAAGTTAAGCACATCTTTAAATGAATTATCAACTAATTAAACAAAACTGTTCCATCCTACAGTTTGTTCAATGTCTTACTAATAATCTCTGCATTTAATTCCTAAGACGACAAGCCTGCCTTGCTGCTGTAGAAAACGCATGGCGCAAAGCTCAAGAAGTCTGTAACCTTGTTGGCCAAACTCTAGGAAAACCTTTAATAATCAAGGAAGAAGAAACGAAAGAATGGGAAGGCCAAACAGATCATCCCCAGTCATCCAGACTTTCAAGTTCATTAACTGTACAACAAAAAATCAAAAGTGCAACAATGCATGCTGCTTCCAAAGTATTTATAACTTTTGAAGTAAAGGGGAGAGAGAAGAAAAAAAAACACATCTAAAATTCTGACCAAAATATATTGTGTTTGTATCTTTTTTGTCTATTTTTATACTTTTTATAATATTTGCTTTTGTCCTAAAAATAAATATTGTATATAATAAAGTGTTTCACCCCCAAGTCTGTCAATCCTTGAATATAGTTCCACAGAATACTTATGTTTACTTTCTGTTTTCAAAAACTTATTACGGGAAATATTCTGGAAATAAATGTGTTATATACACTTGTATACAGACAGTTCACATAAGTGCATGTGTAAATAAGTTTATATTTCTACTCTGGAAAGAAATGTTGACACAGTTATTAGCATGATTCTTAACATTCATTTTTAGAAAGAACAATGGGCTTCTCTGGTAGCTCAGTAAAGAATCCGCCTATAATGCAGGAGACCTAGGTTCGATTTCTGGGTTGGAAAGATCCCCTGGAGAAGGGTATGGCAACCACTCCAGTATTCTTGCCTGGAGAATCCCATGGACAGAGGAGCCTGGTGGGCTACAGTCCATGGGGTCACAAAGAGTCAGACACAACTGAGTAACTAGCACTTTCACATTCACACCTTCACAGCATTCATTCTTAGAAAGAACAATGAGCAATACATAACTTTAGATAAAAGGATAATGATGTATACTAAGAAAATGTTCTGATGCCAGAAATAAAAGGTAATATATGAACCAGACTCCACCAGGCCTCCTTTGATTATACCAGCATTCTCCAGTACAAATAGAATGCAATCCATGTATGTAATTTAAAATTTCTTAATAGGTATATTTTTTAAAAAGTAAAAAATAAACAGTTGAAACTAATTTTAATACTTGATTTAACCTAGCATATCCGAAATATCATTTCAGCATGTAACTATTTTCTAAATAATGGGTATTTTATATTCTTTTTTATTGTTTTCAAAATCCAGTGTGTATTTTATAGCACATCTCAATTCATATGCTGTATTTTCATCACAAATACTTGATCTGTATATAATTTTTTTTAAATATAGGCAGAAAAAAAAAATAGATTCACATACCCATGTTGTTCCAGATATGCTTAAAAGATCTAGTAACTGGATCAAGTTTCAGTTTTTAATTTAAAAAAAATTTTTTTAATTTTAACATTCAGATCCTTAGTTGCACTAGCCACATTTCAGGGACCTGAAAGCCATAAGTAGGTAATGGCTACCATGTTGGACAGCGCAGAGCCATACACTGAGATGATCCTCAAGGCTATCTCAGCAAGTACGTCACTGCTATTGCAATGTACACTGTCTAAAGTGTATCTACAGAAAACAAGTCTGTCGTGTTGCACAGGCTTATCATTCCCCACCACACAGTTAGGCCCTAGGGTGTTTTCTCCAATATTTATTGACACTCGTATGCCAATATTTCTTTCCTATAACATTTCAGTATGCAGTTTCCATCCCCACCCACTCTAAGTGGCACTAAAAACCACTTCTCCATCTCTTCTGTAGTATCCTTAGTGGGAGGCAATATGGAAGCTAAGAAGAAGAACTTCAGAATCTGACGCTGCTATTTTACAATCCTGATTTTACCACTTGGGTGTAAGCTTCTTTAGAATGGAGATCTTGTCTTTCTCATTCACAGCTGCATTCTCAGTCTCCGCACAGTGACAGGGCCAACACAGAGTAGGTTCTCAAATACCTGCTGAGCACATAAGCCGGTTACTAAAAACTCAGCAAGTCACTTTAATTAAGCTTCTCTTTCTTCACCAGTGAAATGAAGCTAATACCTATCCTGCGGTGTTACTATAAGGATTACAGTTGATAAATATAAGACAGTAAAGAATAATGCCTAGCACATATCAGTCATTTGGTAAATGGTAGCCACTCTATCAACTGCATTCTTTGATTAATGTCAACCCAAGTAAAAGCTGCCTTTTCCAAGTCTTCCATTAAGATGAATTTTTAAATAGTCATGTTAAAAATAAACATATCAGAAAATCAGTTTAAGGTATGTTGAATTTTTCTTTCCAAAAACAAGTTAAATAAATTATATGTAAGTATTTATTTATCCACTTGAGTAAAAATGTACAACTGAGTCTACATCAAGAAAAAATTTGTTCATAGTAAAATTTAATCACGGAGTGATTTTTCTTAACCATGGCTACATTACCTTTTTGGTTCCATATATGGTAAAGAAGGTTTTCTTTTTTTTTTCATCAGGAAAGATTTTTTTTCTCTTTTTTTTTTTTTTTTAGAAGGTTTTCAACTTAGCAAGAAATATCATTACCTAAAAACTAATTTTAAGTTAGCATGCATTTTTTAGGATTCACAGGCATTTTTACAGATAATGCTTCCAAAAAAAATCCTGTAAAATGGGCAGTCCTACAATTGTATACAGTATGTAAGAGCAGAGATCCTTCAATGATTGGACTGGTTTATGTATGACCTGTGCACTTTAAGAGTATCAAATTTAGTTGTCAGTTTAATTTCTGACACGTAGCAGATACTGGAATCTCACAATGAATTATTCAGGGGATCTATGCCACAAAGCCTACTAGAATAACCTATACTGAACTTAATGCTTTACTTCCTTTTAAAGAAAATCAAGAAAGCAAAAAATTATAATTGCTATTTTCTGAAAGATTTCTTTCTAATTAGAATATTTGAAACAGACCTGATGCTGAAGCTGAAACTCCAATACTTTGGTCACCTGATGCGAAGAACTGACTCATTTGAAAAGACCCTGATGCTGGGAAAGATTGAAGGCAGGAGGAGAAGGGGACGACAGAGGATGAGATGGTTGGATGGCAACATTGACTCGATGGACGGACTTGAGTTTGAGTAAGCTCCGGGAGCTGGCGATGGACAGGGAAGCCTGGCGTGCTGCAGTCCATAGGGTCACAAAGAGCTGGACATGACTGAGCGACTGAACTGAACTGAACTGAAACAGACCCACCCACTATGTTCCAAGCTCCTTTTTAGAAGGAAATCCTATTAAAATAAGGTTTCTGAATATTACTGATAAAATAGGACTCCATTCAGCTACAAACTAAAAATTACATTTTTTAAACTTTATTTTAATTGAAGGATAATTGCTTTACAGTATTGTGTTGGTTTCTGCCATAGGTGTACATATGTGCCCCCTCCGGACCCTCCCTCCCACATCCCTCCGCGCCCCACCCTTCAAAGTTGTTACAGAGCCCTGGTTGTAGTTCCTCAAGTCATAAAGCAAATTTCCAGTGTCTAAGATTACATTTTTTGGTGGTAGCAATTTACCTGACTTTTATCAGTATTCTTATTTGACAGTTAACTTGAGTTCAGTGTAAATAAACAAGATCTGCAAAAATATTTTTTAACCTAAGATTCTGTACCTCATATTCCATAAGTATTGTTAGGTCCTCTTTGGAAATGTAGGCTTAGGATACCCCAATTCTGTCAGACTTGATGAGAATTTGATAGTGAGGAATTCTCACTAGCCTAAAAAAAAGAATGAATTATTAGGTCAAAAATGGGAGTTAACACATTATCTACAGTACAGAATTATCTGGGAGACAAATGCTTCATTATTCATTCCAGAAAAAACTACATAAATTAGTTTAATCAAAATAACAAGCGTTTATTATTTTATTCATATTATATTTGCAGCCAAATAGTTTCTGATAGCTGTAATCTGTTGTGGCCTAAATCTCTTAATCATATTCGATTATGTTAAAAGACTAGAATTCACAGTGGCTAATGCAAGTCAAACATTTTTCTCAGGGTGAGATAATAGACACTTTTCAAGAGGGATTATTTGTAGTATTTTATTAAAAGAAGAATATTCTTTTAAAACCCATTAAGGAATTCCCTGGTAGCTCAGCTGGTAAAGAATCTGCCTGGAATGCAGGAAGACCCCGGTTCTATTCCGGGGTCAGGAAGAACCCCTGGAGAAGAAATAGACTACCCACTCCAGTATATTCCAGCTTCTCTCGTGGCTCAGACGGTAAAGAATCCACCTGCAGTGTGGGAGACCTGGGTTTGATCCCTAAATAGGAAGATCCCCTGGAGGAGGGCATGGCGACCCACTCCAGTATTCTGGCCTGGAGAATCCTCATGGACAGAGGAACCCGGTGGACTGTAGTCCATGGAGTTGCGAAGAGTCAGGCAGGACGGAGCACTGCACAGCACATAACCTTTAAGCAGGAGAGCATTATGTTGAGTCACTCTCTGGAGCTCTGGCTTCAACGTCCCAACCAACAAGTAGTCCCAGATAGCCATGTCACTTGTGGATGATCACCAGTCCCACCTCAACATGAACAAATGCTGGTTCTGGACTTCAGATGCAAGGTGGTTCTGTTATAACAGTTAAAAGGCAGAAAAGACTAACCAAAAATATATTTGCTACACAGAGTTTAAGATCTATCAGGGCTTCATAATGCTTGGTACAATTAATAAGACAAATTAGTGAACCAAAAGCTAAAATTACTTTCCACACTAAAAGATTAAAAGCCTAGGTGGCAGAAGAAAGTACAAATCTACCTGAAACAAGGTAGTGATCCCCAAATTAAAAATAAATCCTCCAAATATCATATTACGATCTGGTGGTGGGGCAGGGGTATGCATATGTGTGTGTCCCCATTTTTTAAAATATAGAGGTTCTTTGCTCCTTCCCTTCTACAAATGATTTTGAACCAAAGAGTCAAAAGCAAGTAAATAGTTCCAATACTTCCCAACATAAAAATTTACACTGATCACATTGAAAGTGAAAGTGAAGTCTCTCAGTCATGTCCAATTCTTTGCGACCCCATGGACTGTAGCCTACCAGGCCTCTCTGTCCATGGGATTTTCCAGGCAAGAGTACTGGAGGGGGTTGCCATTTCCTTCTCCAGGGGATCTTCCCAACCCAGGGATTGAACCCAGGTCTCCCACATTGCAGACAGTCACTTTACCATCTGAGCCACCAGGGAAGCCCACTTAATTACATCCTAGTTTTTCATCTGTCTCTACTCAAGACTATGAACTCCTCAGAAGTAGGGTTATGTCTTAAACATCTCTTTTCCTAGTACCTGGCTAACAAAAGGCTGAGAGGAGGGAAAGCTGCCGGTCAGTTATTCTGCTTTATCCCCAAAGGAGAAAGATAGTGTTTATAGCAGAGTACCTGAATGTTGGTGCATATGGAAGTGGGGATGGGAAATGCAGGGCACGGATTCCAGAATCAAATACAAATATGATCTTCTGTAATAGGCTTTGAAAGTTAAATTAACAGTAATGGGAACAAATTTGATTTAAACATGTTTATTAAAAGTTGTAAATTAACTGAATTTCTTACATGCAGTTCTACAGTGGCTGCAGTCAGAATTTCAAAAGCAACTTTCCCTGGCATTGTCTTATGGCCTGTTTTTTTGGGTGGTTTTTTTTTTCCTGTTGTTTTTTGTGGGCTTTTTTTTTTTTTTTTTGGCTTTAGTTCACTGTTTTTATTTACATAACCACCCCCCAGACAAGCAACACTAGCAGAACACAAAGCAGAGATGCCTGTTGGTGACCATCCTGTTCAATTTTCTTCTGCGGAGGGTCTTCTCTATGGCCAGTTAACACGTGGAGTTCATTTTGTGTTTGCATATTTTCTCTCTAATAGTCATGCTTTTATTTCTCCAAAGTTTAGCTCTCTCAGGAAAGAGGTCTGTGGCTATGTCACAACATACATTTGGTCATTAAACTGGTCTCCTAAATTGTTTCAGAAACTATATTCATCGTAAGCTTACTGGGTCAGCTCTAGGTGGGTACCTTGGCCCTACCCGCCTATCACCACTGAGAGTAATGATAGCAATACTTGGCCACACATTGCTCACACACAAGCCATGACAAACTCTCAGGGAAAGTTGCTTTGAAATTCTGACTGCACCCAATATAAAACTGCTTCTAAGAAATTCAATTAATTTACAACTCCTGGTAAACAGATTTAACTTAAATTGAATGTTTCCTTACCATTAATTTTACTTTCAAAACTTCTTCTAGAAGATTGTATTTGTACTTGATAGCAATAATGAATTTGTACCTCATACAAAAATGATTTTATGCTTTTTCCTTTTACTGAATCAGTCATATTTATTAGAATCCCACTTAACATTATTGTAATGATCTAGATACATCAAGTTTAGCCCCAAGTAAGAAAATAGCATCAAAAGAAAATTTTTCTTAGTTTATGCTAAACTAATTATAAAAGGTCTAAAGTATTACATTTTGTATTAGAGTAGGAGATGAGGTATAATTAACTTGAAGTTGAAAGTCAGTCAATAAAATACAAAATTATTTTAATGCAGCAAATATTTCCCTAGCTCAATACCTGCAAGGAAAGCATAGATTTTTTTCTTCATTGTATCTGTTCCTAAAATAATAAAAATGCAGTAATACAGATTGATGTGTTCTACAGAGAATCTAATTATGAATATATAGCTGAAACCTTTGAAATTTTTATTTGCAAACCACAGAGGTCAGCATATATTTGAGAAAGAACTATATTTGTTTCATTCTGTAGGAATGTTGAGAATTCATAGTATCCCCAAATATGACTACTGTTAAACGTTACATTCATTTAAAACATTCAACTGTTTAGTACTTTGTTAGAGTAAGAAATAGAAAATTGATGATCTCACTAACATTAAACCCTACACTTTAGAAATGTTTCATCTAAAGGATTAAACATTTCACTGTCCAATATAAACTAATGATTTTCCATATTATTTGGTGACAATCCTGGAAACATAACCCTGCAATAACCACAGGACTGAATAACTATGAGAATACCTACAGCTCTGAGATTTAAGAGAGAGTCTAATTCTTAGGCCTTCTACAACAGCCCTGATGGCAGGAAAAGGAGAAACTGTAGCAGCATCCATAGGCCACCCAACTACTGCTTCTTCACGTGTTCATTAAGGGAACATGAGAGTTCCCTTGTTCCTTTGTTATCCTTGGAAAACAACAGGCGTGATCGGGACTGTGACATCACTCCCAGAAGTATATGTGGAGGCAGTTGTTTCAATGCTTACTTTGCAGTTTGCAGTTGGCTACCTGCCAGAGCTTCAAAAGAAAAATGTAAAGTCTGAATATAAGGAATTTTTTCAAGTCATGATCAGGAAAGCATGTAGTTGTAATGCTACACTTGCAAGCAATATCATTTAAGAAGAAGGGGTAAAAGCTAAAATTTAAGAGCTTGGCATTAATAAAACATATAAGAAATCAAGTTCAGGCAATATTTGGGGCTTCCCAGGTGAAAGGGAAAGTGTAAGTTGCAGCCAGCTCTTTGTGACCCCATGAACTGTATCCCATCAGGCCCCTCTGTCTATGGAATTCTCCAGGCAAGAACACTGGGGTGGGTTGCTATTTCCTTCTCCAGGAGAGATCTCCTGGCGATCTCTCAATACACAGGGATTAAACCCAGGTCTCCTGTACTGCAGGCAGATCCTTTACCATCTGAGCCACTAAGGCGCAGTCTTGTAATCAAAATTTTGCTTAAGTTACTTCCTTTAAAAAAAAGAATTCTGAATACTCTCCTTCCTACCTTGTCTCACATACAAATTGATATTTCCCATGAATGCTCTCTCTTACTAGTCATATATGGTCAACACAAACAGCCCAAAATCTTGCACCTAAGTGCCCTTGACTAAGTCCACCATATTGCAAATAAGGCCAGGCATCTTTTAACTTCTGCCACTGAGAAGATGAATTATCATAGTTGGTGAGGTTTTCATGACTGATTTGGGAAAAAAGTAGATAATTGTTTTAAAAACTGTTTATTATCAAGTCTTAATAATAGTTATATCAGGGTATTTTTTTGCTACCTGCATCATAATTCTTTTTTCATACTCTGTCCAAAAATGTATCCTCCTTTTCAACCAAGCCTAAACTAATCTGAGACAAATGTTTAAATAAATGTCAAGTTACTTAATTATCTTTTACAGATTTTTAAAATTCTTTTTCATAAAAAAAAAGTCAGCATGAAAATGTCAAAATTAAACTATTTTTATTTTCAAGGTTTTAAATGAATGTTGGATAATCTTACATTTGTAGAATCCCTTAAGCCATCTGTTTACTAGATGTCTATTGTCAGTTATATCCCTATGCCAATAATTATTTTTAGAACACTCTTGATCCTCAAGAGGTCTTGATGCTTTTAAATTTATGGATGTACACTATTATCTGAAAAATCATATGATGGTTTAGTCACTAAGTCATGTTCAACTCATGTGACCCCATGGATTGTAACCTACCAGGCTCCTCTGTTCATTAGATTCTCCAGGGAAGGCTACTGGAGTGGGTTGCCATTTCTTTCTACAGGGGATCTTCCTGACCCAGGATTCAAACCCAGGTTCCCTGCATTGCAGGCAAATTATTTACCAACTGAGCCACTGGGTAAGCCATATAAACATTTGTATATAGAGATCTAGATACATAGACACATAAATTATCAAAATAAAAGGGGTGACTCCTTTGCCACTTTTCCACTACTACCAACACTATTGTTTAAAGAAAATGAATCTGCCTCTTCTTTTTAAACAGGAAGTAATTATCCCTATTCTTAGCTCCCTGGCCTTGAAAATATTTATGCAGGAATAACAGCAGATGTTAAACAATCTGCCTGCAATGCAGGAGACCCAGGTTCAATCCCTGGGTTGGGAAGATCCTCTGAAGAAGAGAATGGCTACCCACTCCAGAATTCTTGCCTGGAGAATCCCATGGACAGAGAAATCTGATACGTTACAGTCTATGGGGTCACAAAGAGTCGAACAAAACTGAGCAACTAATACTTTCACTTTACTTTCTCAACATGGAATTAATAAGTTTTAAGTAGATTTCTAGAAGCTGGAGAATCTTCTAGATGGTAAGAAAAGACCATTCCTATCTTCCTTTATTTTATACACAGTATCTTAGTTTAAAATATACTTTGGAAAGAGTATGTACAAACCAAGAATCAGATTAAGCAAAATTTGAAAGTAGATTTATAAGTGCCCTCATCTCGTCTTTAATAGCCAGTGCTTTATGTGAGCCCTCCATTTTTCACTCTATGGGATTACCATCTAAAAGACCATTCCAAGACTTTCCTGGTAGCAAAGTAGATAGGAATTGACCTGACATTGCAGGGGAAACAGGTTTAATCCCTGGTCCTGGAAGATGCCACATGCCACAGAGCAGCTAAGCCTGGGAGCCACAACTACTGCGTCTTCGAGCCGCAAGTGCTGAAGCCTGTGTGCCTAAAGCCCATGCTCCTAAACAAGAGAAGCCCCGCTCACCGCAACTAGAGAAGCCTATGCACAGCAGTGAAGAGCCTGTGCAACCAAAAACTAAAATGAACTAAAAACAAAACTATTTTGACAGTCAGAAAGCCTTAAAAAGAAAGAAAATGGTTTTAAAACAACAAATGGCATTACGTACATTAATATGCAGCAAATGATGCTGCTTGTTACCTATGTCTAGCTATCATCTCTGAGAGAAGAACTTGACTTTTATCCAACCATGTTGAGTTTATCGGTATAAAAGTAAGAGAAAATAGACCTCTTCCATGAAACAAGAGTATTAAAATATATAAACACACACACACACACACACACACACACACACACACACACAGACTCCAAATGATGACCAGTAAGTTTTCTGTTGTATGAGAAGGGTCAGAACTTCACATTATTTTATCTTAAGAATGTAATTTTTTAATCAGAAAAGTATAATCTAGCTACATACTATTTTTCTGCATTTTTATTACAGCTTTATTATTCATTACAGCCAATTTCTCTTTTCCACAAAGAATCTTTTTCTCATGTTTTAACATGTTTAAAAGGAATATACGTCAGGTAAAATTTAATGTTTAGGAAAAACTTTTATGAGTACACTATTTTTAAAAAGTGACATATACCTTATGAGGCAATCAATCACTGCTGGAATACTATGGAGCTTTTCACCCTGTAGGCTCAAAATGGACCTAATAGTAAAAAAGAATTCTGAAGTCTCATATACCAATATTCAGCATTGATATGTGATTTTATAATAATATTTTACTATAGTTCTCTGATGCCACAAGAGTTCACAAAACTGCTGTGAGGCTGTCACGGCTAACGCCATGACAGGCAGCCTAGATTAGGAGTAGGCCTGGTTTCCCGGGGTAACATAATTATCAGGCCTCCTGGAGCCAGCCAATCAACATATGCCTAGCAAGAAAAAGGGAACCTATCAGAAGAAAGCTGAAAGCCCCACATTGGGCCAACAAAAATTGCCTTGCAACTGTGTAACCAATCCGCTTGCGCCAGCTACCTGCTGCTTTTTTTGACCTAATAAATACCCGAGAGAACTGGGGCTCGGGGCCTTTTTGTCCTCACACCCTTGGTGAGGGCGGGAGGCCCTGGCTCGAGTCAGTAATAAATTCCCCTATTGCAAGTTGCATTGTTTCAAGGAGTCTTCTTTCCCGACCGGGGACTCGGACTACAGGCAAAACACTGCCAAAAAAAAAAAAGAAAGAAAAAAACACCTCAGGATAAAAATCCAGATTTAGCAAGACCAAAAAACTGATATATAGGGTCTGTCTGTAAGAGTAACTCAGTAATTTCCTTTCCTCAAAGGGTAAGAAGAGTATACACCAATAAAAAGGTGAAAGTAAACTACCCTGGAGTATATGGAATGTTGACTATTCTTTTTTTCCTGAATAACCTGGTTTCTTTTCCATATATATACGGAAATGGTACATGAATGAAAGTGAACAAAAAACAGACTAAGGTCATGTTTCTAGTACCCTCATAGTCTTGCTTCATTTTCCTTGAGATAAAACTGAAAAGTAAGTATTTTTTCAGAAATTACATTTTGTCATCTAAGGTTCCCCTGATGGCTCATCAGGTAAAGAATCTGCCTCCAATACAGGAGACGCAGGTGACGCAAGTTCAATCCCTGGGTGGAAAGATCCCCTGGAGGAGGAAATGGCAACCCACTCCAGTATTCTTGCCTGGAGAATTCCATGGACAGAGGAACCTGGTGGGCCACAGTCCATGAGGTTGCAAAGAGTTGGACATGACTAAAGCGACTGAGCATACACATTTGCTTCTTCAGTTTGATCCTAATTAGTTTCTGTCTTGGGCTTCCCCGGTAGCTCAGACAGTAAAGACTCTGCCTGTAATTCAGGAGATCTGGGTTCGATCCCTGGATCAGGAAGATCCCCTGGAAAAGGGAATGGCTACCCACTCTGGTACTCTTGCCTGGAGAATTCCATGGACAGAAGAGCCTGGGGGGCTACAGTCCATGGGATCAAAAAGAGTCAGACACAACTAAGCGACTAACACTTATACTTTCAAGTGACTTTATTTTTATCTAAAACTGTTTTGAGCCCCCATTTGCCCATCATTGCTCTAGCTAGTTCTTAAAAAGATTTTAAGAAGAGTGCTCGCTTATTCTTAAAGTTAATTGCAATTTTAAAGTATCTGAATCTATTAAATATGATTGAAAAATATTGTACTAATCTCAACAAGTAGATATAGTATTATAATTTATTAAGCCACCCTTCTTTGTCCCCCCAAGAAAAAGATAAGGGGATATTTGATTTCAGAACTTCCACTACAAAAGGAGATGAATGCTGATCTTATATTAGTTTTTTTCAAATATTTATAGAAGAAGGACGATCTCATTGTGCTGTTGTTTAGTCATTAAGTTGTGTCCTACTCTTTTGCAACCCTGTGGACTGTAGCCCACCAAGCTCCTCTGTTAATGGGATATCCCAGGCAAGAATACTAGAGTGGGTTGCCATTTCCTTCTCCAGGGTATCTTTCGGACCCAGGGATCAAACCTGTGTCTCCTGCATTGGCAGGTGGATTCTTTACCACTGAGCCACCAAGGAAGCCTATATCACTGTATTAGGGGATTTCTATTACTGGAGTTTACTTTTTACTATAAACGGTAAAATGCACACATGCTGTTTAAAAGCTTTTGTCAAAAGCTTCTAAATTGATTGGGCTAACCATCTTCTGCCCCCACAATCCCAAAATATTATTTTAAATAACGTGTAAAGTTCTCCTCTGAAGGATAGTAACTATTTTTTTTTTAGGGATGAAAGAAAATAAAAGAATTACAATACAGTACAACCCTTTGATTCCTTGAAGACTCTAAGCAGAACCACTGCCATACCTGAGTCAGTAGTTTCTAGTGGAGGTCGGCCTACAGTACACTATCTTCAGGAATCTGCAAAGTGAGAAGTCTTCCAAGCTGCCTCTCTATGCGGTATATCAGGCAATATGTTCATTCATATTCAATGTGCAAACTCCTTTAGCAAGATTTACATACGAAGCAAGGACTCCCAGGTGGCTCAGTGGGTAAAGAATCCACCTGCAATGCAGGAGACCCGGGTTTGATCCCTGGATCAGGAAGATTCCTTGGAGTAGAGCATGGTAACCCACTTCAGTATTCTTGCCTGGAGAATCTCATGGACAAAGAAGCCTGGCAGGCTACAGTAAATAGGGTCACAAAGAGTTGGACACAACTGAAGATACTTGGAGAAGGAAATGGCAACCGACTCATGTTCTTGCCTAGAGAATCCCACGGAGAGAGGAGCCTGGTGGGCTGTCGTCTCTGGGGTCGCACAGAGTCGGACATGACTGAAGCGACTTAGCAGCAGCAGCATCAGCAGAAGATACTTAGCACTCAGGCACGTATATGAAACAACAGATGTTTGCTAATTACTGTGACAGAACTCAATAACTTACTAGTTATTTTTTGGTATTGGATTGGATTGAAAGCTAACTAGAAGAATTACCGGAGAAGGAAATGGCAACCCACTCCAGCGTTCTTCCCTGGAGAATCCCAGGGACAGAGGAGCCTGGTGGGCTGCTGTCTGTGGGGTCGCACAGAGTCGGACACGACTGACGCGCCTTAGCAGCAGCAGAGAAGCATTACCAGGCCATTAAATTTCTTTCCAGCTACAACTACTGTTCTTAAAAGAAATGATAAATGCCATAATTTATTTCCTCTAATTTAAGAACCCAACTTTCCACAAAACTTAAGTTCAAGTTAACAAGTTTCTTACATTTTGTGAGCCCTGATAAAATCTCACGTGATGATAAAAATAGCTTAAAGAGAAATCTTAGAATGCAAGAAAAGCTTCCTTCAGTAGGAAGAGAAAAACCTTTCTTAAAATGTTAATTGAAATTCCTAAGGCCCATTTAATCCACAGTTTCTGTGTTTCTGTGGGGCTTCCTGGGTAGCTTGAATGGTAAAGAATCTACCTGCAGTGCTGGAGACTTGGGTTCCATCCCTGGGTTGAGAAGATCCCCTGGAGGAGGGCATGGCAACCCACTCCAGTGTTCTTGACTGGAGAATCTCATGGACAGAGGAGCTGGGCAGGCTGCAGTCCATGGGGTCTCAAAGAGTCCAACATGACTGAGTGACTTTCACTTCCTTTTCTGGGCTAAAATGATGACAGGTTCGAAGTTGGCACTGAGAATGTTTATTTTGTATGTGTGTCCAACACACATATTAATAAAATAAAATACTGAGACAGCCTAATTAAATTGCTGAATTGGGCTATTCTCAGTCTGGTATAAAGGGGATCTTTCTGGTATAAAGAAAGCTGAGCACTGAAGAATTGATGCTTTCGAACTGTGATGCTGGAGAAAACTCCTGAGAGTCCGCTGGACTGCAAGGAGATCCAACCAGTCCATCCTAAAGGAAATCAGTCCTGACTCATTGTAAAAGACCCTGATGCTGGGAAAGATTGAAGGCAGGAGGAGAAGGGGTTGACAGAGGATGAGATGGTTGGATGGCATCACTGACTCAATGGACATGAGTTTGAGTAAACTCTGGGAGTTGGTGATGGACGGGGAGGCCTGGCGTGCTGCAGTCCATGGGGTCTCAGAGTCAGACACAACTGAGTGACCAAACTGAACTGAACTGAACTGAACAGTCTGGTATAGCTCTTGTTGTTGGTCAGTGTGACGTAGGTGCCTACATAAGCACTGCAGTGTATGTGTCTGTGTATGCTCAGCTGTGTCTGGTGGAATTCTCCAGGCAAGGTTGCCACTTCCTCCTCCAAGGGATCTTCCTGACCCAGGGATCAAACCTGTGTCTCCTGCATTTCCTGCAATGGCAGGCAGATTCTTTACCATTAGCAACCACCAAGGAAGCCCCCAGCTGCAGTGTGTTCATCTACCAAAAGAGCTCTGGATTTAGACACGGAGTGGGACAGAATCCATGTGCACTAATTTTTTAAGCCATCATCTGCCGACTCTACATCAACAGTGGTCTAAGTGGTCTCTCCTCTTCCTTTCAACTTCTTTTGCAGCATCAGGTTTGTTTATTGATTTACATGCACTGTCGAGCTGAAGGACCATAGACGTCAACACTCAGCCCGCTTTCTACCTAAACCCAAATTCCTTCTGCAGTGTCTTTGATGAGTGGTCGGACAGTCTTTGGCATTAGAGCATTCGTAGAAAATTACAAAGGATGATAGAATGAAGGCCAGTTTGGGGTGAGAAAGAAAATATGAAATGAGAAGAGGGAAAAGTGTTCATTGAAGAGAAGGAAAATTACCGACTGCAAAAGAGAAAGCAGTCAGATAACACACTGGCCTGAAGAGCTGCACATCCCAGCAATGTAGACTTTAACCTAGCTTCTGTCAGCAAATCCACTGTGTGTATGTGTGTATGTTTATAAAGTATATCAAGGATGCCCTTGAATGAGACTTACCTCTTTTTTACCACTTTCTGATTTCAAACTAAAATGCTGGGCTTTAAAGGCATTAAAAAAAAAAGCAAAGGAATTCCACAACTCTAAATCTGAACATCACTAGTGAGTCTATTTCGCTATCTAGGAAAAGGTCCTTAAAAATTAATAATTTACTCCAGTAACAACAGAAGGTGGTCCAGGGGCTGAGATGAAGTCCAGATTGGGGGGAGGGGGTAGACTTATGATTACTTAATTAAGATACAGTAATCAATTATTTGGAGCTTATTTGGATCCTGATTCAAACGAACTATACAAAAATATAGCAGGAGACATTTGGAAATTTAAATACTGACCAGATGCTTGATGTTATTTCTAAGTGTTTGCTCTTTTTCTTAATAGGGTTGTTTAAAATGGCATCTTTCCATTACTGCATGCTGTTTCCAACTAGAACACAAGAAAAGGGAAGGAAAAGAATGGGAAGACTTGGGTGAGTCACAAAGGATGGACATGCACAGTCTGCAAAGCAGGCTGAAAAGCCAGGTGCCCAAACTTTGACAATTACCCGTAGATACTGAGGACGAGGCTGAGGAGTTTCTCCAAAGAAGGGGTTGCCAGTCAGGAGAGCCAGCTGCTAGTTAGGAGGCAGGGCAGGATCTGTAAGAAGGGATGAGGGCTTGCTGAGGGGAGCGGGGCGGGGCGGAGAGGCTGGGGAGTGTGTGGGGAGCACGCCGGGCGAGGCAGGTTTTGTCTGCTCAGGTCAGGTCACAAGAGGAGTGAGCGGAGAAGACCGCTTTCTCTCTGCATAAACACGTGACCGGTTATCAGGAATATACTGAAAGTCTGCCAGGTACCTACCACACGTCCCGGGAATTATGGAATATTCTAGAAGAAACACACAACCCCCAGAATTTAGCTCCGGAATCAGCATCAGAATATAATCGCCTGAGTCAGCTATTCACGGAGTGAGCGTGGTAATAACACTTGTCCGGAAAAAAAAAAAAAATATCTATCTCTGGTCAAGTCGACAGTTACCGTGTGAAGAATCATAAATATACAGACATAAACTGGAGTTGTGTAACAGCTCTCAGATCCCTAAAGAAAGTGAAAAATACAGCAAAGGAGGAAACGACATCAACCAAAGGAGAGAAAAGTGCAGACGACAAAGGACAGACCAAAACTAACCTTGACAAACACTTGCCCCCTCCCAGGCTCAAAACAGAGCCATAAAATAGACACAACTCCCCTGCCTTGCCGCAGAACACCTAAAGTGACGTCAGGCGAAGGCGAAGAAAGCCGCCCTCACCCGGATTCCCCACCAATCCCGTTACCCGCGAGCCGTCCAGGAGCGGAGGCCGCGTCCCGGGCTCTCCATCCACGCGCGGCGGCGCGGCCGCTCCCCCGGGGACGCCGGGGTCCGGGCGGGCGCACCCCGCGGGCCCCTCCCGGGGACGCCGGGGTCCGGGCGGGCGCACCCCGCGGGCCCCTCCCGGGGACGCCGGGGTCCGGGCGGGCGCACCCCGCGGGCCCCTCCCGGGGACGCCGGGGTCCGGGCGGGCGCACCCCGCGGGCCCCTCCCGGGGACGCCGGGGTCCGGGCGGGCGCACCCCGCGGGCCCCTCCCGGGGACGCCGGGGTCCGGGCGGGCGCACCCCGCGGGCCCCTCCCGGGGACGCCGGGGTCCCGGCCGGCGCACCCCGCGGGCCCCTCCCGGGTACGCCGGGGTCCGGGCCGGCGCACCCCGCGGGCCCCTCCCGGGTACGCCGGGGTCCGGGCCGGCGCACCCCGCGGGCCCCTCCCGGGTACGCCGGGGTCCGGGCGGGCGCACCCCGCGGGCCCCTCCCCGGGACGCCGGGGTCCCGGCCGGCGCACCCCGCGCGCTTCTCGCGGGCTGACATCCGCCCGGCGTCGAGCCGCGACCCCCATCCCTAGGCCCTGCTTTGCGGGTGCAGAGGTCAGGATGGCCTTCGTGTCCGCATCCTTCACCCTTCTAATGCCGACAAAGGCTGAAGATTTTAACCTCTTTTCCGACCTTTTCCCCAGGCCTTTTACTCCGTTCCTTCTGCAGCTGCCTGAGACCAGGCCGTGGTGCCCGGTTCTCCCGGCCTCAGAATCCGGCACCGCAAATCCACGCCGGGCTCCTGATGGCGGCCAGCCTAGGGGCCACCCCCTCGCGTGGTTTCAAGGCCCCTCAAATTCTGACCGCGGTGCTCTCCCTCATCTCATTCCCCCACGGACTCCTTTCTCTGCGCTGTTCCTCACTGCCACCGCCTGCCAGGGCTTGTCTGGCTAAGTTACTCATCTATGAGTTAAAAAGTCGCCTCTGACATCACACCCTCCCGCACGGCCATCCCAGAGTGGGGTGACCCTCAGAGCCCCTGCGTGCATCTCTGGGTTGTAGCAAACGTCACTAACTCCAGCCACGCCGTTATGGGTTTTGCCCGCCTCACTCCCAGCAGTTTATCACCTGGTACTTTGTACCGGGCACAGGGCTAAGCAAGTGTTGTGAATTACTTAATACTTACAAGCTCCCTGCCAAGTAGCTTCTGTTATCGCCATCTTACACATGCCACATAGACTAAGGGTTTAAGAAATGTGTCTGGTCTCGCATGGCCTGAATGCAGGGCACTCAGACATCCAAACTTTTTGAACTTGCACTCCCGGTGATTTCCGTGGGCAGCCTTAGTTGAGAACTTCTGTTTAGCCTGTGAGGTCTCTTAGGACAAGGGCCACCCGTGCTTTTGGAGCTGGCCCAGTGACCGAGACACAGCTAGTGTTTGTGGAGGTTTTATTTGATCCTGTTCATCAGTCTGGAAGGCATGCCATTCAGACATCACAGCTACCTTGTTTTCAGATGTGCAAAGGGATCCAGAAAGTTGAGTGACTTTATGGTTCAGAAATGGCAGTGCATGCTGAAAACCAGTAACAACTGACTCCCCTGGTCTCTTTTCGCCATCATAGCTTTTTTTCTGGGACAGCCTCCGAAAGGAAGATTTCCTTCTGGTTCTTCCTGGGAAAGTTTGGTGATAAGAGATTCATTTTCACCTCTGATCAGGCTGAGGGCATCTGTAATGCCAGAGTGCGTGCTTGCATGCTAAATTGCTTCCGTTACGTGGGACCCTTTGAGACCCCCATGGACCCCACCCGGCTCCTCTCTTCATGGGATTCTCCAGGCAAGAACACTGGAGTGGGTTGCCATGCCCTCCGCCAGGAGAGCTTCCCCACCCAGAAATGGAAACCACATCTTTCATGTCTCCTGCATTTTCAGGTGAATTCTTTACCACTAGCACGACATGGGAAGCCCTAATGCCAGATATAGAGTAGGAAAAGGCAGGGCAGATTCTGATATCTAAACAAAACAGGAGTAGCCATCCTCCTGAGCAACACTGCCCTTTGGATATGTATCCTTAAGAGGAATTGCTTCCGTTACTGGGGTTATCTCAAGAGCATCCCAGGTCATATGGCATGATATCCTAGGTGGTTCTGCTAAGCTACCTAGTTGAAAGGTTTTTTAAGCAAAAGAGTGACATCATCAGAATTGAATTTATTGAACACAGATACACACACTCATCACTGGCAACAGTGCAGAGGACGGATTGTCAAGGGACAAAAGCAAATGCAGGAAATGATGTCCATTAGCAGGTTGCTAATGACAGCAAAAGGCTGGAAGCATCCACTTGGTCTACTGATAAACAGAATGGTTCCGCTGTGATGTTCACACAAGAAATACTACATAGCAGTGAAAATGAAGGAATTATACCTTGTATAAAACATGAATAAATCTTAGAAATATTACAAAATTATCATTGTATGCAGAGGGAAATGTAGTAATGTAGGAAAAAGTTACTAGAGAGCACTTTCTTATTTGTTAGAGAAAAATGTAATATCCATATATACACTTTTATACAATATATGGAATTTATTTCACAAACCTTTGGATGTTTGTAACTCACAAAGCCACTACTAGCACATGTATATGCATGTTATATAAGCAACTGGTATACAATGGACTGTGAAAGCATGATTGATGGCTCAAATGTTATTATTGAAGAGATGACTGCATCTTTAAAATAGAATTTAGCAGTATGGAGCTTCCTCAAAAAATTAAAGACAGAACCACCATATAATCCAGAAATCCCACCTTGGGGTATATATACAAAGGAAATGAGATTATTGCCTCAAAGAGACATCTGCACCTCCGTGTTCACTGCAGTGCTCAGTTGCTCTGTCGTGTCCGACTCTTTGCGACCCCATGGACTATAGAGCCCACCAGGCTCCTCTGTCCAAGGGATTTCCCAGGCAAGAATAGTGGAGTGGGTTGCCACATCCTACTCCAGGGGCTTAAAATCGCAGTATTATTCACAATAGCCAAGGCATGGAAGGCACCTAACTGCCCATCAACAAATGAATGGATAAAGTTAATATGGTACGTATATGCAAGGGGGTATTATTCGGCCACCAGAAAGAAGGAAATCCTGCTATTTGTGACAACGTGGATGAACCTGGAGGACATTATGCTAAATGAAATAAACCAGACAAAACAAACACAAACACTGTATGATCTCACTCATTATGTGTGTGTGTTAGTTGCTCAGTTGTGTCTGACACTTTTGTGACCCCATGAGCTAAGCAATATTTCAACAATTTCTGTCAAATGAGTAAGAAAAGGCATTTCTTAGATTTTTGGAAGAAATATGGACATTAGGCCTGAATCATATAAAATGACTTTAATGCACTGAATATTGTGATACCATTTCTCAAATGACAGCTTATCTATAAAATGAACATTCATTTCAGTTAAGACTTTAAAAGAAGCTACCCTCTGGGTTACCATTCTCATAATTCTTGGTACTTGAAAGTTAAGAGAGATATAATTTTCCTTGAATTTTGAGAAGAATAATTTTGTCTTATATGTTATTAAAATTACCTAGGAGTTAGTTAACAAATGCATTCATTAACTGATCTCTAATTAAATAAAGTTTCTTTTCATTTAGAAGAATGGTTAACATGGCTTATATTACAAATGAAATTTTACTTGGGAACACTTTATATGGCTCAGGCTTTTTGGCATAGTAATACTATTGTAATTACAAATATAGATTTAAAATTTTGTCGCTGCATAGTTACAAGATGGGCAAACAATGGAAACAATGAGAGATTTTATTTTCTTGGGCTCCAAACAAAATCTCTGCAGATGGTGACTGCAGCCATGAAAGTAAAAAGACGCCTGCTCCTTGGAAGAAAAGCTATGACAAACCTAGATAGTATATTAAAAAGCAGAGACATTACTTTGTGTTTCCAATATAAAATATCTGACTTTTGCACACCAGGGCTATTGGTGGACTGGTATCCAAATTGTGAGAACAAAAATCATATTTCTCAGGCTGAAAAGTTCTATTCATTAAGTTGGAATCTGACATTTCTGTATTATGTTCAGTGGAGCCATTTTGCTTAAATTGCCTGTTTGAGTCTTCTGGTTGATGACCTTCTTTCATGTAAAAAATTAATTCAAGGCAACACTTCTACACAATTTCAAGCTTGCTGTAAAATATGACATATATAGGACTGCTTTCAAGATTTTCAATGAATCACCCATTACCTATGTGATCATGGAAGACTCCCTTGCCAGGTGATTATGCCAGTTGGTTTAATAAGCTGAATATATTTTATTGGTACCAATTAAGATTAACAATTAAGTTAAAGTTCTTATAGCTTAGGTATTATTGGCAGAATAATTGTTACTGTGCTTCATGTGTATGCTTCTGACCACATCTTATGGATCCTGGTATACCAGGTTGCATATCATGCATTAAATTATAAATAACTGAGATAGGCAGAGAAAATTATTCAAGGACTGTGAGTCAGCATTCCTAACAATGTAATCCATCAAGAAGTTTGAAGCAATGGCAATCACGTAAGCAGAAATGTTACACTGACCTCATGTCCAAAATAAAGCCCCAAACTCTTAAGCACATCAGAGCAGCCATGAGAATGAGGCTGGAAGAACTGCATCTACCGGGAGCCTAGACTAGGGGCCCCAGTAACTGTACTCGGAATTCCATCACTGCATTTGTGCTGTGGATTCACAGCTCCCTGGCCAGCTTTGACTCAAGGACTCCCCACTTGTCCTGCTGACCTTTCTTAGACTACCCGGCAATTGGGATGCTTTCACCCAACTTTACTTCACTTTCTCCTTCACTGGGGTCAGACTTACACTGCAGTCTGATGGATCTCTCAGCCTTTCCTGGCTCCTTCCCAATTTCTTTCATTGTTCAGTTGCTAAGTTGCATCTGACTCGTGTGACCTCATGGACTGCAGCACTCCAGGCCCCTCTGTCCTCCACTATCTCGCAGAGTTTGCTCAAATTCATGTCCAGTGAGTCAGTGATGGTATCTAACCATCTTATCCTCTGCTGCCCCCTTCTCCTTTTGCCTTTAATCATTCCCAGTATCAGGGTCTTTGGCAATGAGTTGACTCTTTCATAGCACTTCCTTTATTCAAATCATTGTATGTTTAATCCCATATTCTCACCTACTTCTTGGACAATCTGGATTAATACATATGTCTAGAAATATCTGTTAGGTATTCAATAAAAAGTGTTATAAGGAAGAACGTTTGTATTCTATTACAAGTTAATCACTAAAGGGATGTTGCCTGTATGCTACAGTTACACATAATGGCCCATCTCTGGGAACCCTGCTCCCAGATAAGCATTTGCTATTGTTGTCCAGTCACTCAGTCGTGTCTGACTCTTTGTGACGCCATGAACTGCAGCACACCAGGCTTCCCTGTCCTTCACTATCTCCCTGAGTTTGCTCAAACTCATGTCCACTGAGTCAGTGATGCCATCCAACCATCTCATCTTCTGTTGCCCTCTTCTCCTGCTCTCAATCTTTCCCATCATCAGGGTTTTTCCAGTGAGTCAGCTCTTTGTATCAGGTGGTCAAAGTATTGGACCTTCAGCTTCACTATCACTCCTTCCAATGAATATTCAGGGTTGATTTCCTTTAGGGTTGACAGGTTTGATCTTCTTGCTGTCCAAAGGACTCTCAATAGCATCAATTCTTCAAAAGCACCACAGTTTAAAAGCATCAATTTTTCGGCGCTCAGCTCTCTTTATGGTCCGATTCTCACATCCATACATGACTACTGGAAAAACTATAGCTTTGACTAGACTGACCTTTGTCAGCGAAGTTATATCTCAGCTTCTTAATATGCTGTCTATGTTTATCATAGTTGTCTTCCAAGAAGCAAGTGTCTTTTAATTTTGTGGCTACAGTCACTATCCTCAGTGATTTTGGAGACCAAGAAAATAAAATCTGACACTGTTTCTACATTTTCCCCATGAAGTGATGGGACCAGATGCCATGATCTTCCTTTTTTGAATCTTGAGTTTTAAGCCAACTTTTTCACTTTCCTCTTTCACCTTCATCAAGAGGCTCTTCAGCTCCTCTTCACTCTCTGCCATAAGGGTGGTGTCATGTGCATATCTGAGGTTGTCGATACTTCTCCCGGCAACCTTGATTCCACTATGTGAATCATCCAGCCTGGAATTTCGCATGATGTACTCTGCATAGCAGTTAAATAAACAGGGTGACACTATACAGCCTTGATGTACTCCCAATCTGGAACCAGTCTGTTGTTCCATGTTCTGTTCTGTTTCTTCCTGACCTGCATACAGGTTTCTCAGGAGACAGGTAAGATAGTGCGGTATTCCCATTTCTTCAAGAATTTTACACAATTGCTGTGATCCACACGGAGGCAGTGGCGACAAGGGAAGAGGCTTCGCCAATATCATGGTGGAGGCGGAGGTGGGAGCAGGGTAGTGACCAGCACCGCAGGTTCCTAGTGCCATGGGGCAGGCGGCCGAGAATCACTGCATGTCCACCGCAGGGTAGCAGGGCTTGCTGGGCCTGGACAATAATGCCGAGGAGCCAGAGGAGCGGAAAGGTGGGCCATGGGGGTGGCAGATCAGCCCCAGGGTGGCCAGCCACAGCAGTGAGGCCAGGGAGCCCTCTGCTCTGGGGGGTCCTCCAACCTTGGCTCCAGTCTTCCCCAGACCCCCTTCCTGAGGACTCCGGCCGGGCCTTTGCTCAGGGCCTGGGTGGCACTTTGACAGGTGAAGGTTCACAGGCTCAATGAGGACCTGCAGTGGGACAACCAGCACACCTGGGCATGTCTTCTGTCTATGTGGAGCAGCTGAAGGGTATGTCCCTGCTGGTTAGGGCCTGGCAAAATGTGGTCCACTGGAGAAGGAAATGGCAAACCACTTCAGAATTCTTGCCTTGAGAACCCCATGAACAAAATGAAAAGGCAAAAAGATGTGACACCCAGGTCAGTAGGTGTTCCAATACGTTACTGAGGAAGAGCAGAGAAACAGCTCCATAAAGAATGAAGAGGCTGGGCTAAAGCAGAAACCTCGCTCAGCTGTGGCTGTGTCTGGTGGTGAAAGTCTGATGCTGTACAGAAGAATACTGTGTAGGAACCTGGAATGTCAGGTCTATGAATCAAGGTAAATTGGATGGGGTCAGACAGAATATGACAAGAGTGAACATCAACATTTTAGGAATCAGTAAATTAAAATGGACCAGAATGGGCAAATTTAATTCAGATGACCATCATATCTACTATTGTGGGCAAGGATCCCTTAGAAGAAATGGAGTAGCCCTCACAGTCAACAAAAGAGTTTGAAATGCAGTGCTTGGGTACAACCTCAAAAACAACAGAATGATCTCAGTTTGTTTCCAAGGCAAACCATTCAACATCACAGTGATCCAAGTCTATGCCCCAACCACTAATGACAAAGAGGCTGAGGTTGAATGATTCTATGAAGACCTACAAGACCTTCTAGAACTAACACCAATCGTCATTAAGCTTTGCTTAGCTCACAGGAAACATGCTGACCAGGGCTATCTGTGAACAACTGCAGGAAAGAAGAAATAAATACATCATATCCAGAGGCTGACTGGAAACAGGAAATGTTTGAATTTATGCCCTCCCCTTCTAGTGTAAAAGAAGCGTGAATTTTAATTTACACAAGAAGATTCTTAGGGACATGAGTCCACCATCTTCTGAGTCTGCCAGCTTTCAGAATAAAGTTGCCATCCCTTGCCCCAACAATTCGTCTCTTGATATTGGCCTGTCCTGCAGCAAGCAGTACTGGCTTGGACTTGGTCACAAATGTTGGTGAAGCCAGCCAGAAGCCTTGGTGTTCAGGACCAGCTGGCCCCAGTTGGGGAATTTTTGAGTAAGGCCCCAGCAACTGTCAGGACCACTTGTCCTGTGGATCTTCCCTTCAAAATACCCCTGTTCCAGCACTTGGCAGTCTGGGAGCTAATGAGTTCCGCACAGTAGGGTAAGTTGCTCTCATGAGTAAGGCCAAAATTTTGTGTCCTCTCTGTTTGGGTTTTTTCTGTCCCAAATAAGCCAATTATTCTCCCCTAATTTCAGCAAGGTACACTGTTACAGAGAGGAAATAGTTGCTGGACGTTTACCCAATTTACATATCAGTTTGTTTGTTTCTTTGGATGCTAGCATTTGTGTGTGCCATTTTTGTTTTGTTTGTCTTGTATTTCTGTCTTTAAAAAAAAATGGGGAATGTTTCACAATCCCTGAACAAAGTCCTCTGAGGCCCATTTTTGGATAAGTGATCTGATTACAGCTATGAACTCATGAGTGATAGGGGTTTGGGCAGGGTTATCTTGGGAGCCCGTGAACCATATACTGTCAGCCTTGCTGTGTGAATTATGTTGTTTGTGGTCTCCTATGTCACTGGCACATATAAAACTCCCAAGAAAACACTTGGGTTATTTAGGGTTTTCAGTTTCTCCTTTGGGTATTTTGTTTCATTTTGTTCTGTGCCATTTCTTCATTTATAGCCAAGTCAGTCTGGTGATATTTAAAACTTCCACTGATGTCAAATGGAGGAAAGAAACATGAGAAAAACAAAAAGCTGTTCTTGTCTGTTTCTGTTCCCAAGGGAGAAAAGAAAGATTCCCCCTTGGCTCCTAAAATCACCAAAAACCCCATCCCAGAATTGAGCCTTGTTGGTTGATTCCAGGGCAAAAAGGCACCCTTTTAATGGTTAGAGATGATCAATGGCTACTTACGGTTTTATGGTGGCTTTTGAATGGCTCTGTAGCTATTCTGCAAAGAGGTGGGGAAGAATGATGAAATCCTTTACGTACAAGCATTTGTGCCATTACTTCAGGAAAAATAAGAAGACAGTGAGGATATGTTGCTTCAGACCTTAACTCCTTCAGAGATCTGGTTATCTCAGCTTCTCTGGCTGCTATGCCACTATATCCACCCCTTCCACCACTTCCCCTTCCTATCCAAGCCCTACTCCTGACACTGGGACTCAGAGCTCCACCTTCCTTCTAGGAAGCAAGTAGAAAAGCCTGTGTTAGTTTCTGGGGCAGAGGGACCTGATCTGGCATTGCCATCTAAGACCCAGCCCAACCGGGCACCCAAGTTGGGTCAGAGCCACTCCCAAGATGGACCAGTTTCTCTTAGACTGTTACCTCACAGGGGTCCTAAATGTAAACTGCCAGTGGGCTAGGTTTCTTAGGCTTTTTTAATTGGAAAAGTTTAAACCTCCTTATAGAGAGGAGGCTCTGCATCTGAAGCCCACTTCAGATACCCATAGCTGAACCAACTTGGGGCCCCAAGGAGGGAAGAAGTCCCTTATTAGAGTTCTACTTGTTAGTACAGCTTGGCAGGGCTTTGAAAAGGGGAACCAAAGCAAAAGTGTTTGAAAAAAATCCAAGAAACTCAGAAAATTAAAAAAAAAAAATGAAGACCCCTCTGAATTTACGGAAAGGATTTATCAGACATATGTAGGTGGCTCAGATGGTAAAGTGTCTGCCTGGAATGCTGGAGACCTGGGTTCGATCCCTGGGTTGGGAAAATCCCCTAGAGAAGGAAATGGCAACCCACTCTAGTACTCTTGCCCGGAAAATTCCATGGACAGAGGAGCCTCGTAGGCTATAGTCCATGGGGTCGCCAAGAGTCAGACACGACTGAGCAACTTCACTTTCACTTTCACAGACATATGAGTGCAGATCCCGAGGCCCCTGAACATACTAGAATGGTAAATTTGACCTTTTGCGGGCTGCTAAATGCCTCAGATTATCAGTAGAAAATTGCAACAATTAGATGGTGCATTTGGAATGAACATTTTATCAGTTGGTAGATGTTGCTTTTAAAGTGTTCAAAAGGGAAGAGCAACAGAATAAAGATACTAAACAAAAAGACACTTTTCTGGCAGCATCAATGACTTCTCAGAAGCAAGTAACCCAAAAGACAGGTAGGTTAGTCACCATCAGGGAGGGAACAATGCGCTTACTACAGGGTGGAAAGTCATCAGAAAAAAAGATTGCCCTAGGCTGAAACAAAAGAAGAAAGCCAAGAGCCTCTCACAGGGAAAAAGAGACTGATGAATGAACAAGCCCTGGGGCCCCCTTGGATTTGAGGTACCCCCATTCTAATGTCCCCATAGGAACCCTGGGGACAACTGACAGTCGGGAATGAACTGATTAACTTTCTGATAGACCTCACTCTGAAACATAGTTTCTCATACGTGCCAGAATGTCCAATCACTCTTTCTGGCCAAGACCTCCTTTGTATATTAAATGCTCAAGTGATTGAATGCTCAAGTAATAGAATACACAGGTTCTTCCCTATTACAATTCCCCACTGTCAGTGATCCATCCACAATCCTGTGGGAAGAGGGATGAAGACCCCACCCTGGCTGCTTCTGCTTCCTTGCCCTTCACTGTTGTCTTGTTGCTCCCACGGTTCACCGAACCCGGGGTAGATAAGGCACGACCGGGGAAGCCGGAAGAAGACTCGAAGAGCCGTGGGGACTGCAGATGTGTTTATTCTCTCCGGGCAGCAGCTGCTGGGAGTCCTCAAGTAGTATGGTTACACTGAGACAGAACAAAAGTAGCCCATGGCCAAGTGGGCACACAGGCGCAGTGCTATAGCCATTGCATAACCATGCAAGGTCAGCAATATTGTTTACTGAACACAAGGGAAGAGTGGGTGAGGGAGTGGGGAGAGCCTAACTGACATCCCGTTGTCTAGATATTTTCCCCACAACTATCTCCCGGATTTGCTCAAACTCATGTCCATTGAGTCAGTGATGCTGACATCCAACCATCTCATTCTGTTGCCCGCTTCTCCTCCTGCCCTTTTCAGCCTATGTCCCAGCCACTAATACTGAAGAAGCTGAAGTTGAACAGTTCTATGAAGATCTACAAGACCTTCTAGAACTAACACCAAAAAAGATGTCCTTTTCATCACAGGGGACTGGAATGCAAGTCGGAAGTCAAGAGATACCTGGAATAACAGGCAAGTTTGGCTTTGCAGTACAAAATGAAGCAGGGCAAAGGCGAACAGGGTTTTGCCAAGAGAACACACTGGTCATAGCAAGCACCTTCTTCCAACAACACAAGAGATGAATCTACACGTGGACATCACCAGACGGTCAACACCGAAATCAGATTGGTTATTTTCTTTGCAGCTGAAGATGGAGAAGCTCTATACAGTCAGAAAAAACAAGACCTGGAGCTGACTGTGGCTCAGAGCACGAGCTCCTTATTACAAAACTCAGGCTTAAATTGAAGAAAGTAGGGAAAACCACTAGACCATTCAGGTATGACCTAAATCAAACCCCTTAAAATTACACAGTGCAGGTGACAGACAGACTCAAGGGATTAGATCTGGTACCCGGGGGCCTGAACAACTGTGGATGGTGGTTTATAGCACTGTACAGGAGGTGGTGACCAAAACCATCCCCAAGAAAATAAATTCAAGAAGGCAAAGTGGCTGTCTGAGGAGGCCTTACAAATAGCTGAGAAAAGAACAGAAGCCAAAGGCAAAGAAGAAAGGGAAGATTTACCCATCTGAATGCAGAGTTTCAGAGAACAGCAAGGAGAGATAAGAAGCCTTTTTAAGTGAACAGTGCAAAGAAATAAGAGGAAAACAATAGAATGGGAAAAACTAGAATCTCTTAAAAAAAAAAATTGGAGATACCAAGGGAATGTTTCATGCAAAGATGGGCTCAATAAGGGACAGAAGTAGCAAGGACCTAATAGAAGTAGAAGAGATTGGAAAAAGATGGCAAGAATACACAGAACAGGCACAAAAAAGGTCTTAATGACTGGGATAACCACGAAGGTGCAGTCACTCACCTAGAGCCAGACATCCTGGAATGTGAAGTCAAGTGGGCCTTAGGAAGCATTCCTATGAACAAAGCTAGTGATGATGGAATTCCAGCCTTGTTATTTAAATCCTAAATGATGATGCTATTAAAATCCCAAAAGATGATGTTGTGGAAGTACTGCACTCACTATGCCAGCAAATTTGGAAAACTCAGCAGTGGCCACAGGACTGGAAAAGGTGTTTTCATTCCAATCCCAAAGAAAGGCAATGCCAAAGAATGCTCAAACTACCATACGATTTCACTCATTTATAAACTATTTCCCAAATTCACAGAAAATAGAGAAACTAAATTTCTATTACTTTTAAGTAAGACATTAAAAACAATCTTACAGAAGCAAGAAACACAAGTATTTTAAGAATTTCAATTGATATAATTAAGACAAATCTTGGGTTTCCCTGGTGGCTCAGTGGTAAAGAGTCTGCCTGCCAATGCAGGAGACACAGGTTCGACCCCTGATCCAGAAAGATCCCACATGTCGTGGAGCAGCTAAGCCCGTGTGCCACGATGACTAGTGAGCCTGCATGCTAAAGGGTGGGAGCCCGAACTACAGAAGCCTGGGCACCCGGGAGCCCGTGCTCCGCCACGAGAGAAGCACCGCAACGAGAAGCCTGCACACCGCACCTGGAGAGCAGCCCCTGTTCGCCATGAAAGAAAAGCACACACAGCAATGAAGACCCAGGACAGCCATGAATACATATATAAAAATTAAAAACAAGGCAAATGTTGGACCAATTAAACTTATATGGAGTATAATGCAAGGGTACTTTTTCTAAGTGAGAACTCAGTCTGCTGTCTCAAGAAGAGACAGGTTAATCTGAAGCCCCTAAATTTCTTATGCTGGTTTACTGACTAGGTAAGTTAGCATTACTCTTACATAATATCTGGAAGAGCTAAAAACGTAAAATACATGTTCAAGTAAATTGAATCATAATTCCAACAGATGTTTTTATAACATCAGTTATGTTCTGTGGTATGTCAACTTGAACATAATCTTCAAGATCTTCAGGTGACCTAAAACTTTGGACTAATGTTAAACTAAATCAATGGATAATCATTGGGTACTTACTTGCAATGATTTGTAATCATTGAGCACCTAATTGTAAGATTCAATACCGAAATATTGCCACGCATAATTTTAAGTTCATATATATCTGCTTGTATTTACATGCTACGGAGGGGCTATCTTTCGGTCATATATGTAACGGACATGTTTATTTTTCAAATTTTAAGATTTCAAAATTATCTGTATTCGTGAGCTTTGGACTCTTAAAAAAAAAGGCTTACATATGACAGTTTTCAAGTTACTTTCAATTTTCTCTGAAATCAAAGTTATTTTGGTTAAAATTTATAATTAATATTGGTAGCTGACCAAGAACAAATAGTGACAGAAAAATACAACTGAGTACCAGAATAATGGAATGAGTTTTCCTAGGACAAAGAGCTTTGTCCTGAAGCATCTATATGCTCCAAAATGTGAAAAAGTACATTTAAGAAGAGAGAACAAGAACCAGAAAATAAAGTGTGTTAAAAATTTGACAATTTCCCTAGCTTTGATGCACTTACTCACAAGAAGGGAAGAGCTTATAAAACCTCTACTGCTAAGTACTGTCAAAACCAAACTAGAATTTGGTTTTCTGTTACAATGATCATGTTCTTAAAGAGCTTGAAAAGAGACTGAGTTGCTCTTTAACTTCTACATAATCTGCTTGGCTTTTCCATATCTCATCAGAATAATTTGCTTTGCTTTGACTTTACAATGTCCTTTTTATTAAAATGAAGACCAAAATGAAATGTTTCCACTTGTCAAAGATCTAAGTTTTCTTAAAATAGTTCTGCCTTCTATATTGAAATATTTTATTTCATTTTTTATTAAATGGGAAACCAACCACTATGCTCAGGCACAAGCGATTAAATTTCCTCAAAATCTTGTTTTTGCTTTCCAAAGATTGGATCTTAAATAGAAATTTCAGGATGCATTTTACAGTCTTTGAGATTCCTCAGAGAGCCCTTCGGAAAATCATAAACTTTTGTACTTACTACTAGTATACAAATATTTGAACTCAATTCACAATTTATGGTGTGTTACAACAGTATCATTGAAACTAAGGGTTCAGAAGATCTCGTACTTACTACAATCATGTCATGGCCACAAGACATTTGCCTGAAAGTTACACATTAAATCACATATTTAGGGACCAAACAGAAAAGCCACGATTGAGCCCTGAGTACACAAGGCAACATACACGTGAGAAATAACCGTGAACTCTGACTTGAATTCGACCTTGCACACAGTCTAACCAGTGTTTGTTTTTTTTAACTTTACAGATGAGAAAAGTGAAATTCAAAAGGTAAAATGACACAACTCCAAACCCAGTTCTTCCCATGACAATTGTGTTACCAACAATACTCTATTATCAACATGCCTAATATATTAGGCAAAAAGGTACTGAATTGAAACCTTTCCATTATTTTTCCCACCAAACAAAACCCCAAAAGAGCAATCAATATATGGTAAATATGTTAAAAGCAAAGAGATTACAAATACAAGGTTTTCTATTGCAAAGAACAGAAATTTTGAGCTCTGGCTTTTCATCTTTTTGTTCTCAAACAATGAACAAGCTTAGCCTAGAACATACAGTTGGTACTATTACAAGAGAAACTAGTAAAAAGTGGTTGCTAAAAATAAACTTTTTCAGCATGCTTCAGGAAAAGGTACCTGGAAACATTTATCTGCTTTCCTCAACTTAAAATTTTGTTTTCTACAGTCATTTAAACAAAATTTCTTAAGGAGAAATGATCACTAAAAACACAAATTATCTCATGCTTAACTGGAGTTGTCATTTATTATAGTCTTGTACTTTTTGTACTAAAATTGGGATTCTCAGGATGTCAATAAAAATGTATACCGATCTGAACAAATGTCTAGAAAAACAGCCAAAGCTTTATGAATCTCACTTCATGTAACTGCTTAACAAATGAAACAGTTTCATCATTCTTTCATTTAATTTTCCCAGAAATTTCACTTCATATTTTTGAGAAAATACTTACTATTCCTTTGAAATATGTCTCACAGCAAAGTTTGAATACTGAAGATTTACACCTAGTATGGTAACTTATTCATAGTAGTAAATCAATATAGTTGTCACATTGAAAAGCAAATACATTCCTAACCTTTGGGTTTTTTTTTGGAAATTAAATTACATTAGGGGACCCACAACCCTTTAATTAGCTAATACATTTAAACATTTTGCTAAGCAGATAAGGCACTGGGAACACTAAATGTAACAGCATTTATGTAACACCTCTTGAAATTATGTACTGAGTGCTTTTTGTGTTACAAAATAAAAATAAAAAAAAAGAAAGGAGGCTCTACAAAATAGCTTAGAAAAACAAGTTTTCTATTTATTTAAAAATAAGTTTGTAGTTACTACATTGCAGGGACAGGAATTCTTACACATACATTCTAGTTTGTATAAAAGGATTCAAAGAATTATGCTTCAAAACTAACATAGAAAGTGTCCACCTAACAGTAAAGAAAGGTCCAATCAATATGTACAAAAAGAAAGGGCGCTGCTATTCTGGTGTGAGACTGCCGTTTATAACATGGTACTTCAGGTTTCCAGAGAGAAAAACCAAAAACCTCAATAAAGCTAAATAATTAATTTCTTTTTAAAACTCTGTTACTTATTACATACAACAGATCTGCTTGTGTTTAACGCTGTTTTCTGTACAAAATAAGCATTTTAATTTGAAAATGCGTCAGTTTCAACATTAACCCTCTAGGTCAGTTACTTTTCAAAAATTGAGCTACATTCTACACGTCTAAATATCATGTGACAGGATTTAACAGTTGTCTAAAAGATCTTTAAATAAGACCCCATCTTCTTGCAGTTTTAATATGGTCCAAAAATGTAACTTTGTATTTTGTCTCAATTTATAACCTTTCATTGTGATCTATCAACACAGCACAATCTTAAAAGTAACGAGCATGTGTACATCTGCATCATAGGTGTGCGTACTATTTATCATCTCAAACCTATTTTCTTAGCTCCTTAAACGTAGAAACTCAGAGCCACCCACTATTATGTATTTGGTTTGTGCCATATAAGGTTAATTTCCTGATGATTTTATCTGCATTAAAAAAGTATTTAAACATGGAGCTATCAAAACTAAAAATAATATATATATGTATTTATAGCTCATAATATTTTCTAATTGTTTTATTACAGTGTGTACAAGGCTAGTATCTGGAGCGTCAAAAGTGGTACTTACAGTCTTCTGACTCATTGTGACCTCTTCTTGGGTATTGTACATAGTACAAAATGACTTTCCATCTGGAGTGCCTAGCTCAGTATAATTGAGAACAATAACAGCTTCTCAATAAATCTAATATTTAGTTCAAATCACTTGGAAACTTGGGACATGAGAGGAACTCAAAGAGGGAAGTAAGAAAAAGGTATATTTTTCAATTTTAGTTAGAAAATAAATTGTCACCTAAATTTAACTAAACCACTTCTCAACCTGTTTCAAAACAAACTAAAAAAACTAAATATGGGATAATTCACAGAGCATAAAAGTACTTCCCCTTTTGTGACTTTTAAAATCATGTATTTCCTGCATATATGGAGGACACTTAAAGCCCTTTTAACACTCAAGTATCTTGGTCCTTTCAACCTACTTAAAAATAAATTTCAGGTGAACAAAAACATTCAGAATAATAATTTGTCTTCATTAGGTAGAAAACAGTCAAAATTGCTTCCAGTTGACATCTGAGAGGTATATATGCATGTATAAAATGGAATGCTAGAATTAAACACTATAAACTGGAGAAGCTAATTTATATTACAAATCATATATCAAAACATGTAAATAATGCTACTATCATTATAAGCAAAAAATGTTACTTGAATACTTTTGTTAAAATGTCTGATTAATCTACTGCATTGCAGATAAGGGAGAGTTTAAAATGTTAACATACATGCTACAAGGATCTTTTGTTGATCACTGTATATTACATAATTCATTTCCAAGTGATACTAGATTCAACCAAACTTCGTGTCTCAGATGTGACCTAAGCAAGCTCACAAATACTCTGCACATTTATCTAAATAAATTTAAAGAGGAAGATCATTTTGTTACAATACAAATAGCCTTCAAATTTGTGATGTTGTGCAATAATAAAAACAATGAAAACAAGGCCAAATCTTTAGCTCATGAATATATGCAGAAAATGGTTCAATGCCATAATAGTTGACTGAAAAGAATACAATTTTTTAAAAAGTGTATGTCTACTGCCCAGAGTTATCAGACTATAATCAGGCTGTTTAATCTGCTCATACACAACATTCTCTAATTTTATAACATTTCACTGGAACTCGAGAATGTTGGGGTCAAAGGAGAGAATATTAGGGTTAGGTACTTAAAAATGCAAAAACTGATTCACATTTTCTAAGAATGTAACCAAAAGCTGTATTCTGAAACTTTGAATAAACTTAGTATTCTTTTATTGCTCATCTAAGACAACTGCCAACATTTCCTTTGACCTATAAACAATATATACCTGGTGTTAACAGACTCAAAGAAGAGATTTTTCTAGCGGTCAAACAGAACAAGACTATGGTGATGACTTAAATTTCTCAATTCAACTTTTGCAGTGTATAGTAGCTAAATTATAAAAATATAAAATCTAGATATATCTGGTTATTACTAATACATTTTAAGTGTTTCAATTACAAAGAAGCTGATCCAAGTCATTTTTGCCTAGGAAACCAGTGTTTAATAATATGCAAATAAGGTGGTAAGTATATAGTGCCTTTAGAATGTATTTAGAATAATACATTTACTTCTTGCAGGTAAGATGGTAAATACTCGTTTTTTTGCTCAAGTGTTAGAACTAATACACCCTACGAGCAGTAAATTTCACTCTTGAGACTGTGTACGCTCTTCCTTTCTTTGTACACACTTTAAAACTATACACATATTTTTTACAAAAATGGATTTTATAGCCTTATTTTCTAATACAATGCAGATACCATCAGGAAATTGCATGTTTCAAATAGATTGCCTTCAAAAGCAACAAATTAATGACTTAAATTTCAAACATACACACTATTATATTCAATAATGGTGTAACCGAGAGACTCGTTTCACTATACAACCAAGCCATCCATTTCTGCATTATGAAGAGTTTAACTACTGAACTTTAATTATATAGTTAAATATATTTGTTAGAAAAAAATAAATATACAAAAAACCTGAAAATTTTGAAATTATTTTCAACTGCAAAATCACAGCAATCCAGTTAAGATCTGGAAAATGGTTTACTTAATTTCACAGGAGGATTTCTGTACAAATTTAGTTACAAACAATCTAAAAAGCCCAAATGCATGACTTTCCATTCTTTTTCAAGACATAATCAACTGACAGCTAACATTTATCCCTACCAGAAATATTACAGAAAGAATTATGTAATGTATTTTGCCAAGGTTCAATTAAAGACTTTATTCTTCTACACCAGGGCCATGCTGATACATATTTTCCCCATCCTCACTTTTTAAAAATGTAGTATCTGAAAATTTTGGTTACATTTTTGTACCATACCAGTCCTCAGAAAATACTACATTCTTTAAACTTTTAAAAAAATGGACAATAATCTTTAAACAATAGAAATGGTATTTATGTTGGTTTTTAAGGTATAAAATAACTAACTGTACCATAAACAAATAAATAACTGCTTTCCTTTTCCATAGCAGTACATATAGCAATACATTCTCCTAAGTCATATAGTTATCATTTACAATAGACAACTTAATTTTACTAATGATGCAAAAAATAATAGAATACAAGGCACAATCATTAAATGGAATTTTTCTTTAGGGTGTATATTGACATACCAGCGTGAAGGATACCGTAAAAAGTGCAGAAAAAACACAATGTGCAATGAGACCACTGTATAAAACATGATTGCATAAAAAGTGATTTGGCCTATTTTTAAACCTTTAATAATTGAAAATAACCAATCTTCCCCTTAAAATTAAACTATAAAGTATGACATTTTAAAATTATTTTTATTCTACCACTATCTAAAAAATCCTGATAAAAGAATTTATACCTGGGTAATAGCATATAAGTATGTGTTTGTATATATATTCAATTATACCCATTTGTCAATATATACACATACACACACAGACACATTTCTTTGTAAGTCATTTTAGCCTATTAGATATGTCTAAAGTTTAGAAATGACATTAATCCAGATTAACAAGTAAACATCAAATCCCATACCTTTTTCCTGTTATTTTCCTTGAATCCTTTAACCACTTAAACATTTTCTCTAAAACATCTCTGTCAAAGGACCCACCAGTGCATTATTTTCTACTATTAGTACCAAAAAAAGATACATCTCAGCGTAACTCTTTAATAACTTGCTCTTTAGAATAATATATAGCCTTTCCAATATTGAAAAAGTGTATGCTGTCCTGACAGTCAAAAACAGGCTTTCCACTGCACTGATTCTCAGTCTTTGGCACAATAAACAGAGATTGAGTGATTGACATAAGAATCAAGGTCTGAAAAATTAGACAGTCAAATGTTTTCCAATGTGGATATGTTTCCTTTTCATCAGTACATTTTTCTCTTAAGTTTGGCAGAAATGGAATACAGCAAAAGCCTCTTCTAGATTCTCTGTAGATGAACATTCTATAATTAAAATTAAACTTTTCAGGGTATCAAATGGTGGGAATTTTAAATTTATCTTTAGAGGAAACACAATTCTTAATTCACTGCTACTCTGGTTAACACCTGTCCTCCTAGGGGCAAGACTTCTGTATAAACAGAAATGTACCTGGCTTGGTCAAAAATAATTCATTTTAACATAAAATGCTCTGTCACTAAGGAATATTATATGCTCCTTAAGAGTGTAGCAGAATGTCTTTTCCAGAAAAAATTGGGAGTTCATTATAGAGCCTCAATTTCTTTTGCTTTGAACAGTAAATGAAATGAATGTTGAAATGCATAACCTATCTAAGGGCAATAAATAGCAAACATTTAAAATATATATGTATATATTTATATATATATATATTCATTTAAAGAAGTGAAGTGTCTTGTAAGTTTGTTTGTTTTTTTTGCAAATCAAATCATAACATTCCCATATCCGTCATAGCAGCAAGGAAGCAGAAGCCTTAGTTCTACATACTCCTTAACTGTACCTGCTTTATAGACTTTGAAGTAAAATATTTTGGTGCAAGTTACCACCCAATTAAATTAGCTTTTGCTTTTTCAGTCAACTTTCGGACTCGTCCTCTACTAGAGGTTCCAAAAGTCAAAGAAGTGTCTTCAAACAACAGCTGCCTTTGCTCCTCTTCAGAGTCATCCTCGTTATAGAAGGCTGTCCTTCGACCTTGATTTCTAGTTCTCATGTGAGGTTCAGAGCCTTTAAGTTCCTCAAATTCCTCTTCCTCATCCATGGGATCATCTGTCTTTTTCCGGTTACTTCTCCTTAGCATTTTAACACCTGTAGGAACTATGAGATCTGAGTCTAGCTTCTGTGTCTTCATCTTCCTTTTGGGTTTTCTGCCTCCGCGACTCTTTTTCTGTAACAAATCCTCCTTTACAATATTAGTTTCAGAAAGAAAACTGCAGGTTGAGGAAGGAACTACTTCATCTCTGATGGGATGCACGCTATTTTGCTCCGCATCTTCAGGCTTTGTGTACTGGAGTTTTTTGGGCTTCCGGCCCCTCTTCTTGTGCGTCACTTCACCGCTGCTGTTATTAACTTCCACCTTAGGTTTCCTCCCAGGCCCCCTCTTCACAAGCTTAGCCGGCTGCCCTCCATGGCCGTTGACTTGAATGCTTCCAGGTACAAGAGCATTGTTTCTACAGTCAGCTGAAAGGGAACAACAGTGCACTTAACATATGAATTGCTTCTTCTCTGACCCTCACACTAGTCAGTAAGTCCACTGCTATATTTACACATAATGATAGAATACTAGTTTGAGAAAAAGAACTGACGAAAAGCTAATAGCTTAATGATATTATTGAACTTCTATTTAAAACTCACAGAGGAGACACATCCTTAATGAAGTCACTGATGACTTGACAAGAGAGAAATGAAAATCAGCAAATAAATTACCTAAATTAACACTGCAAATTATGATAAAGCTAGAATTAGCCAAGTTTCTTACTCCTACTATCTTTACTACACATTCTAGTGCATGAGCATTGTTTTCATTATAGAAAGTAACCTGTTTACTCATATGGAACTTCACCATAACAAAGCATTTTAGGGTTTAGTTCATTAACAGGACTTTCCTATATTCCTACTATCAAGTAGCTCAATCATGGAAAATAATCTTAGCATGAAATCTATGACCTTTAAGTTTTGTAATCTGAATAAATAAGCGTTATCATCCCCTCTAACTTTCCTCTAATCATTTTTGCTACTACAGATGGAAGTGGTAAAAGGGACTATCAAAACTGGAATGATTCTAATGCTTATTTAACCCTAGACTGGATGTGATGACCATGACCTCTCTGATATCAGAGAAGAATTTATAGTCTAAGTATTTCTTTACATTCCTCAGAAGTAAAAAAGGATTTCCTCTTCTACTAACTCCTATGCTAAAGGTTTGAGAATACGTATACTGGAATAATTTATACCAGTTGTTCTCCATAGACACAACTATGGCTTTGATACATCTATCCTTTTTACAAGAGTAGAAATAAGTTACTCTTGCTCACAGAATTTTTAAAAGAGGGTTAAGAAAAACAACTAAATGGCAGTTTTCTTCATAAGCTGTTTTTGGAACAGTCCTACCTCCTTATATTACTGAATGGGAAATGATTGATTTATCATCATAAGCAATACTAGTTGCATGTATCAATCAAATCCACTGTGTGTGTCACTATCATCAGGATTAAAATCCCATTATAACAAACCCTGTAATAAAGGCTATTATGCTTTATTTAAAAAAAAAAAAAAATCCAAAGATCAAATTCTAGATTTGTAGGAACTGCAAATCATGAACTGCCTTTCTATGGTTAAAACAAAAAAAAATGCTTATTACCCTTTCAGATGAAGAAAAAGATGACAAACATGCACTACCACTTTTTTTCTTCCAAAATTCTACAGTTTGTGTCATTAAAAAGAAAGCTTCTTCATTTTTTGTCCGGGGCTTCAATCATAGAGTGCTTTGTAAATTTCAAGAAATAACTGTCTCAGAGGAGGAGTCTCTGAACTAAGAGCAGGGGAAGAAGGCAATGTCCTCAAACCCTGACCCCACAGTACTAATAACTTTTCTTCAGATTTGTGGTTTTGCATAACAGGGGGAGTGGTGAATGGGAGAAATGTGTGTGTGCATAAAGTAGTCAGGTATTTTCTAACTAATACCCTTAATTTGCCTGAGGACTCTAAGGTTCTGTGCTATCCTTCCATTTGTTTTACATAGGACCAATGTCAAATAAATATCCAGTTAATATGTCCTACAAAAGTTCTAGAGTGGCTTCAAGGACTCCAGGAGGTAAGCGGGTGGGATGGGGTGTAGTATGTAGGTGTGTGTGTATGTAAGTTGCTCATTCGTGTCTGACTCTTTGTGACTCTATGGACTGTAGCCCACCAGGCTCCTCTGTCCATAAGATTCTCCAGGCAAGAATACGGTAGTGGGTTGCCATTCCCTTCTTCAGGGGATCTTTCTGACCCAGGAATTGAACCCAGCTCTCCTGCCTTGCAGGTAGATTCTTTACCATCTGAGCTACCAGGAAAGCCCTTGAATTGGCCCAAATTTTCTGTGTATATGACTATGTGCATTTTTTGGGGAAAAAAACTACAAGGTCTTCAAACTTTACAAAACCTAAAAAGGTTAAGAATCAATGCAGTTCTTTTAAAAAGGAGTTCAAGAGCTAAAAACCTTTTGAAATCATTCATTTGGACCTGTACTATCCTATGATAGTATTACCACTAACCATGTGGCTACTGAGCACTTGAAATGTAACTGCAATTGAGGAACTGAATTTTTAATTAAATTTGAATATTGAGGTAGTATACATTTTGAAATACTGATCGCACACTGAAATGATATTCTGGATACAATGGAGTAAATAAAACACACTGCTAACAGGGTAATTCCACTTGTTTGCTGTTGCTGTATGTGGTTACAAGAACACATGTGGCTTGTATTCTATTTCAACTGTATAGAGCACTGTTCGTTTTCTAATAGTTAATTCAAGTGCCAATATGTATGTGGTAAGTCATCATTAATGCATTATGTAATAGCTTATCATATTTCTGTACTGTACTGGCATATGTAATACCCAAAACCTATCGAGTGAATTGGCTACTGAACCTTCCCTATCATAATGTTACACCCAATTCTCTTATACATTTGATTTCTCCAGAATTCAAGACTAACAGAAGCAAGGCCAATATAACATTCAAAACTCTGAATTCAGTTCAGAAAGGAAGCTAATGTAAAAATGTAAAACACTCACATATAAAGTCATTTGCTGATTTATTTAAACACTATCTACTATATACCAAGTACAGGTAATTATAATATGAGCAAACATGAGTTTAGATTCTTCTGGAGATAGACAATGTAAAAAAGAATAACTCTATCAATATTATAAGGGCCACAAAGGCAATGAATAGGAAACAACAGGTAGGGAAAAAAAATTTCAAAAAAGGAAGAAATGACAAGAATATTTAGAGACTTTCAAGTGGTTTAGGATGGCTGGAACAGAAAAGGGAGAAAGAAAAGTAAGGACAGCCAGAATGTTAGGCAGCATTGTTATACAAGACTCTTTACTGCTTGACATTAACAACATTAAATTCTGATTCCATGTGTGATTTGAAGGAAGGGAAAGATCTTCATTCTGTGTGTGTGTGTCTTGTGCACACGATGAGAAAGGTCACTGAAACATGGAAGATGGACTGAGGAAGAGCTGAGAACTGAGGCAGGGACAGCAGTTATGAGCGCAGGACAATCGGTGGATGTGAGAATGGGACAGAGGAAACAGACTTCAGAGATGTGAAGGAGGCAGGAAGAAACAAGCATATTTGGTTGCTAAAGAGAAGGCTAGGATGACTCACTGATTTTAAGCTTATTTAGGTGGGTGGATCCCAATATCATTAATCAAAATGGGGTCATTTCAGTACAAAAATTAAATTGTGAGAGGTTTCTTGGGGGAATACTGAAAAGGAAATGGTCTAGACATACTCTGGAAGTCATGACAAAAATTGCATATCCTTGAGCTGTCTGCTACCAAGAAGACATAATTGTTTTAACATGTTATAGGGTGTATTTTATCAGTCACTTTCTCTATTCTTCAAACATAAAGGCTTTACAATGAAAATCTGCAGACAAAAGAATCTGAAGAATTTAAGATTTAAGAATATGGATTATTTAAAGATCAATATGTTGAATTTTGTTATATAAAAAAACTCAAAAAAAATTTTTTTTAAATGCTATACTGGGTTAACTAAATTCAACTTATTTAAACTTCTTGGAGATACTTTTTTGGGTTCTGTAATAATGAAGTTAAAAACTACTAAATCTGTATCATTAAAAGCCTCTGATTTTAGAATATGATTTTATTTTTCATACAGCAAGTTTTTCGTGGCTTTTAAAATTTAATAATAATACCGTTTGCCTTTGGTACAAATCAAAAGATGTCTCAGTAAATTTATCAACTGATACAGAATATGTGACTTTTAAATGAGCAACCTAAAAAATGAATGTAAGTGTTATCTCCAATAGAATCATCATTTGTAAGTCTACGGTACCTTGCTCAATGACAGGTGATGACTTTGAGAGAGGGGGTGTCTTTGAGAGCACAGATGATTTCATTTTACGTTTGGCTGGCTTTTCCTTTTCCATATTTTCTTTTGTAGAATTATTCCTAGCGCCATGACTAAAATTGGACTGACCAGGACTTGAAAGAGTATTCAAGGTTTTGGAATGTTTCACAGAATTCTCTAGAACTAAAACACACATACAGGAGATTACAAGCTAAGAGTTAAATTATTTAACCTTCAAACAAGCAAGAAGGTTGAGATTACATCTAATGTGAATTGTGTGAATTAGCCAATAAGACAAAACCTGGAGGATGCTTAACCTTCGGTAAGAAATCTACTTTCAAAAAGGGAAAAGGCATACATAATAATTTCAGTGCTTTCAGAAGCTGTCTAGTCACCAAAAGATTATCAAGGCCAAGTGCTGGCAAATTGCTATCAAGTCTGTCTTCCAGGATTTAAATTTAGGCAATTTTTAAATTTAGGCCATTTTTCCCACCATTTTAAGCATCATCTTATACTGACACTCCTAAACCTCAGTATCTTTATCAATAAAACAAAATTTTTTAAAAAGTGCAAAAATGATAAAGAAAAGGAAAACTAATGATAAAGAAAAGTAAAAGTCCAGTGTCTGCTGGAATTTACTAAATCTAATATATCCCATTTGGCAGAGTAAGTACTTAGATTAAAAAATGCATTATATATATACACTTCAGTTTAGAAACTGTAGCTGATTCTTACTTGTTTTCCCCGGCACTGCAGATGTGTTAGCTTTTGAAATAAAAGTCTTTGCTGCTGAAGAAGTAGATGGTTGCTCAGTGGTAACTGGATCTACCACCACTCGATTGCTTCTGGTTCGAACTACAGAAATGGATTCCGTTTTACCATTTATCTGAGCAGTATTGTGCCTTGGTGGTATTGACCGTGTAGGTGCAGAGAATGGAGAGGTAGTAATATCTGACTTCAGCTGGGGTTTTAAGATCCTCTTTTTCCTTTCAGGGCTGTAAATAAAATAGTATCATTAGTCATTCTTATAATTCTATGGGGATGAATAAAATAGTTTTATAATACTGCTGGATTCAATATTTGTACTGTTATGAAAAATGTTAAAATATGAGATTTGTAGTGGATTTCATATGGTTGTGAGCCTTTGAAAAGTGAATACTTAGTGAAGGATTGCTGTAAATGCTATAGTTATATGACAGAAAGCATGGTGCCATCACTATCCTAAAAATGCTGTTTAACTGTACAGATTTAGCAGTTTGAATTTAAGCACTTACACTAGTATAGCTTTAGTTAAAAGATTAAAAATCCTCCACATCATAGGAACTTGCATGTCAAATATATCATTCTGCAATATAGGGAATAGTAAAGGAAGTATTAAAAAACACTAAGTTCTACTTAGATGACAAAGTTATATAGATCAGTTGCTCATAATTAAAAGAAATCAAATACCTTGATGCAGCACTACTGGAAACAGAGCTGCTTCTATTTCTTTTCCTTCTCCTTTTTGTTATTGTATTTCTTTTATGAAAACGAAGGGCAGATTTATAATCCGATAAAACTGAACTAATGTGTTCTTCAAAAAAAGCAGATAGGCGCAAACTCATGCTGTAAATCTGGAAAGAAAAAAAACTGTTCAAACGTTCTGCAAAGAAAATGGCTGTTCAGAAAATATTAACATATAAATTAAAATATTTTTCTAGCAAAAATCTTTTAGAATTTAAAATGCTACTTTTTCTCAATCTCTTTTGACAAACACTAAAACTGAAGCATTATTACAATTATTTTTTTATTTAGCATTATGACAAATTATTTTTGTACTTGGCTAAAAAAAGGTTAATGATATTTATAGTTTTACTCATTTTTTTTTTTAATTATAAGAGCATTAAATGGAAAAAATGCTCCTTTCCAGTAAAGCAGAACATAGCTGAAAAAGTTAAGCACAGGGACCCTCTAACATGTATCAGGATAGTACATACATGTATCTATTCAACTATACCATCTTCAAGACAAGTAACATTCCTAAACATTAAATGACATCAGCGTTTTTCACAGAAGGAATAAAATAGAAAGATGTGAATTCTTCTTTCCACTAGGTTAAGAACCTAATAGTTTGTCAATTCGGCTCTAAATTTTAATTAAATATAGCATCTAGTTACTTAAAATACTTTTCTACTAATTTCATTTAATTTAGACAGAAAAAAAAGCAATTAAATTATATACCCTTGATCTTTTGCTTGGTGTATATGCTTTGGAATTACTGAAAATAAGTCTGACATCTTTACATAACTCCATTGGTGACTCATAATTCCCAGCTTCTAAAGTCTCTCTAACGGTAGCAAAATCCATTGGAGTGTCAATGATGTCTCTGTAGTCCTAAGAGAAGGAAAACAGGTCATATTAATAGTAATGATGATGCATTATTTCTCATAAAAGAGTCATATACAATTTCTGTGATGACTGCAACTACTAGAACTATTAATAATCATTTCTTGTTTCCCTTTTCAAGGTTCCTTTTTTCCCAAATCATTTTTTATTTTTCATGTCCATTAGCTTTTATTGCAATCAACACATGATTTCTCTCATTCAAGAACTTATAAATTCTGCTTTCTTTTTTTTTTGCCTTCAGAAAGAGGTCTAGCATGGAGTTGTGTTGGGAAAAGGAGATTAAAACAATACTGAAAAACTCAGTTCTAAAACTATAAGTTTGATGTAAAAAACCCAAAACTTTATGCTACACATAAACGCGTAAGGCTGCTTATTCACTGAAGCATAATTGTATCTTTAAAACTGACATAAAAACAACGAAAATATAACATCACATTAATGTGAAGGGCTTAGTTCTAGTAACTTCAACTTCAGTAATACAATAGTACAATTGGGAACTTTGCACAAATCAAGAATTATGAATGAAAACATCTGTCACAAAGTCTTTAAACTTCATTTTATGGAGGAAAGGGCAATCACTCAATCTCCCCTACTCAACCGTGTATAAAATAAAGCAACAAATTAGAAGTAATAGAAATAGACAAATGAAATCAGAAAAAAGCAACAGACTAGTATAAAAGGATCTAAACATGCTACTTTTTAAGAGGAATAAATAATACTATACCTTTTCCATAGCCCCAGAATATGTAATTGTATTTTTTGGAATATAGTAACTTGACTCTACCCCATCTAGTTTAAATTATGATCAAGTATGTTTGATCATAAAGCAAACAGTAAAACTGCCTTTTACCAACAGGGACAGTTTTCTTTCTTTCTTTACAATCTGCAATGCCTTTTCTTTTCATTTCTTCTCTTACTGCGCTGGCTACAATTTGCAGTACTATGTTAAACAGCGGTGGTGAGAGTAACAGTGGATATTTCTGCGTCACTCACAACCTTAGGGGGAAAAGCATTCAGTTTTTCATGTTTAAGCATGAGGTTAGCTGTAGGTTTTTTAACAGATGTTCTTTATCAAGTTATGGAAGTTCCCTTTTATTCCTAGTTTTCTTTAGAGTTTGTTTTTATCATTACTGGTGTTGTTTTCTTACATTATGTAGGTCTAGTTGATATCCATTCATCATAGGGCCAACTATACTAATTATCTTACTTTCTGTATTCTTGATACTCTTTTGACACTTGGGAGGGCCATACAGGCCTAAGGAGAGACTGCCTCTTTCCAAGGACTAGGCAATTCTTAGAAATAGCAAAGGGTTGTGCTAGGAATATATCTTTCATATGCAAACTAACCATGTCCTTAAGCAACCACACACCAACCAGCATTTCCTCTGCCCTGAATCATCCCAGGTCAGGAATTAATATTAAGACAACTAGAGACCACCGTCCTACCCCGAAGTCCCCTGGAGTAATTCAAACCAGCCCATCTTAAGCTAATGACTAGGCCCAGCCTTGCCTCTCATGGAATGCTCTGGCCTAAGATTTTCCTTTCCTCCTATCTTCTGCAACCTGACTAAAACCTTGTGCTTGCCCTGGAGCCTTAGGTGGCATCTGGTTAAACCCTCTCTGGGACAAGCAATATAATAAATTTCTTCCTTCCAAGACTCATTCTCATTTCCTCCCATGGCCACAACAATTACAGCATACCATACCCCAATGTGTACATTCTTAAAAGAAATGCGTTCTGAATTTTGTCAAATGCCTTTTCTGCACTGATATGATGTCATTTTTTCCTTAGTAATTAATTACAATGATTGATCTTTAAATACTGAAACAGCCTTATATTCCTGGGGAAAAAACCCACTTAGGGTACAAAATCATTTTTATATACTGGTGAATTCTATTTGCTGATATTTTATTAGGAATTTTTGCATTTTCTTCTTTAGTACAGTTTTTGTCTGTTTTTGACACCAGGATAATAATTAGCTTCATAAAATAAGTATAGAAGCATTCCTTATCTTGAAGAAGAGAGTGTGTAGAATTTGTGTTAATTCTTTAAACATCTGGCAGAATTTTTCAGTGAGGATACCTGGGCTTAAAGATTATGAAACAAAACTTGGGCTTGCAAGAAACAAAGGGAGACCCACAGTTTCCAAACACAAAGACATGAAAACCAAAGCCCTGCAGCACTAGCTTACTTCTTCTGAAGGTTTTCAGATGGTAGGGTTTGAATTAGCCTAATTTATCACACTGTTGGAATTAAAGATTTATCTTCTATATTTAAGATTACTTGTTTCTTGATTTTTAAATGGCAAAAAAAAAGTCATTTTATGGTATCTATTGATGAAATTTCTCTATTTTCACCATTGCAAATTAGAATACATGCATAACAAAACAGATTATAAAGCTACAACAGATACCACAACCAGGTCAAGATCTCTTATAAAAATTTTAATTTTCATTTGAAACCATGAATGTCATCTGAACCATACAATCTTTAATAACTGAAACAAAGAATACAAAAATCACTCAAAATTAAATTTAGATTGCTAAGATTGCAATAAAAAATAAACTTATAACATGTTTACTCAAACTTTTTACCATGAATTCCATAAATCGGCATAACCTACATATACAATAACACCACCTTACATTTACATACAGTGTTTCAGTTTAAAATCTATTTTAATGTTTAATAATAAGTAGTAATATTCTCATTCCATTTCTATAACTGTAATTATGTAATAATTACATTATGTAATTATGTAATAATTACATAACTGTAATAATGTAACTGTAATTATGTAACTGTAATAATGATTTAGAGATTTATATTAACCTTAGAGATTATAATAATTATTAATAAGTATTATTCTTGTTTCCTTTATAATTTCCATAATAAATCCATAAAATTAGAATGGAAAAGGAAATGGTAAAAATATACCAGATATAAAAACTAAGTAACTTGCTCAAAACTGTAGAATTGGTAAGAGGCAGAGCTGGGACAATAACTCAATTCTTTGGAGTCTTAGTCCAGGGTTACTTCTTTTTTACCACACTGTTCAATTTAGATGCTCTACATAATCAGATGGATAATGGGAACATGTTTCAAATAAAAAATAAATAAACTATAATCATAAAAATAAATAGTAAACTGTCATGTTTAAGATACATATATATACACAAAAATCAAAGTGGCAAGTATTTTCAAAAATACTTACTGGATATTCAAGAAGATCTACTGGCTGGCGGAAAGGCTCAGAATCTTCACATTGAAATATGAGATTTAACAATTCTTGACACTGTTTCTTCCATGCTTGAATATCATAAGATTGTGCTCTGTTACGTAATCTTCTTCTAGGCTGATGGTCCTAAATTAAATATTCCAATATATCAATAAAATAACATATAATACAATTTTCATTTTTAATCGTGGATAACTAGGTATTAATAGAGTAATTCAGATAAAAGAAAGCATCACTCATCTAGTTCTGAAAACCATGCATTTCTGTGATGGAAGCTGATTTGGAAGTAATACTTAATCTATCTTTGAAACTACTAAAAGTAAAAAATTGCTCAATATATTTTAATTCATACAAAGTACTTTGTTAAAACAAAAATTCATTACCTTCCTTTTCCGGGTAGAAGTTCCTGGCACATCAGCATCTTCTTTCTCTTCTTCCTTTGAAGCAAGAATTATCAGATTAATAAAATATTCAAGGTTCCACTATATTCTACAGTCTTTTAATACCAATTATCTCCTTTACATTTTGGAAAACCCATAGTATATATAATACTCTAACACTTAGGTGAAGGTGAAGCCGCTCAGTTGTGTCCGACTCTTTGCGACCCCATGGACTCTAGCCCATCAGGCTCCTCTGTCCACTTAACTGACTCATTAAAAAAGTCTCCCTCCACCCACTGTTTAAAACAATTTTAACTGAAACAATTCTCATTTTTTTTTTTTTTAAATTAACTGATAGCATTAGGCAAAAAAAAGATTTCATAATAGCAGTTGTCTGAAAACTACCATGTGTATATTTCTTTTTCTATATAGGACACAACCAATGTAGTAATCATAAGAAATATTAAATACCTCAGAGTCAGACAAAACTTTCTTCTTCATTGAATTGTAGAGTGGAATTATGTTATAACAAGTCTGATCCCTAAATAACAAGGAAATGTTAGTATACAAGATTGGAGTCACTAGATTTTTGTCCTTTAAACCTGTTACTAAAACCAGATTTTAAGATAAAACTTTTGAGCTGAAGACTTTCTTCATCAGTTAACTCCAAAAACGGATGCATACATCTGCCACTGCCCCTCCCCTCCACGTGAAGTCTCCACCCTGGCCCATTTCATTACACCAAGCCCAATTTCCATCTCAGGTATTGCTCAGGTCACTGCTGTGCCTAGAACGCCTTCCCTCCTTCTTCAGTCTACAAGAGATAGCTAGTTTACCTCCTGTCTTCTATTCCTTCTTCCTTTTATTCTTAAGTGTAGGCATTCCCTAAAATTTTGTCCTTAGCTATCGTCTATACCTTTTGCCCAGATCATCTTATATATCTGCAGTTTTTCTGTGTTAATGAACTCCAAATTCCTATAACCTGGTTTGACTCTTCAGGTGATTCCTACCACCCATCTAAAATTCCCATGTCTAAACCCAATTGTCATTTCCCACTCTCCCTTTTCAACTTTTTTTCATTCACACAGTCATGAATGGTTTATCCTATCTCTTCCTTTGCCTCCTCCTTATATACCTAATCACTGGTCAAGTTCTGTGATTCCACCTTCAAAATCTCTCGACATCTGCCTGCTTCTCACTTCGATAAATTAAGTTTCCATCACTTCTTACTTGGTCAGCTATAGACGTCAATCTGCAGTCAAATTAGTATTTTTTAAGGCAATTTGCATCATGTTATTCTCATGTTAAAATAATTTCAATAGTCCTTCGCTTTCTGTCTCTTCCCCATCAGTTAACATTAGACACTGCAGTCAAATCAGTATTTTTAAGGCACAGCATGCCTCATGCTGTTCTCATGCACAAATATTTTCAATAGCCTCTTGCTCCCTATGCTCCTATTTTAAGTATAGTTTGTTAGATCAGCATTTGAGGTCCTCTGTGATACGGTCCAAACTTAAGCTTAGCACTTCTACCACTATTACTTCTGTTCATGTACTCTCTAGTTCACCTGATTTCAATTCACTCAGTTCCCTTAACAAATCCTTACTTCTCTCCCTCACGGCATTCCCCACCCCTGGAAGTGCTTTGCTTTCATCTGACTTCTGAATCGCTATCTACCTTGTCCATACATCTCAACATACTTCTCCCTGTGCCTGAAATCCCACTCTCATGGCCAGAAGTGACCCTATCCTTCATCCAAATGTTCACACAAACTCTTTTTACTTTATTTATCTACCCTATAAAGCTGTATTAAGAGGGTAATTATGCATTTCTTTCTATCTCCAAGTATCTATTACAGCACTTTGTATGTATCTATTACTTGAAATTTGGCCAAATAACTCAATTAAAAAGTCGTTACCAAAATTTCAAGACATACAAAACATCTTGAAATGTACTGCCAGCTGAAAGTGGTTTTTAACAATTATATACGATTAAAAAACTGTATATATCTAAAACCACTTTTAGATAATATACAACATAAAAGCACTATTATTTTAATCTATTTTCATGAGGCATTTCTAAACAACTACTTGAAAGAAATACAATTTCAAAGCCTATTCCAGATGTGATTAATTTGCTAAAATATCAATTTATCATGTGATTCTACTGATCCCTATTTCTTTGGAAAAAAGATGGTCATAACATACACAATAAAACACAAAATTAAAAATTTTAGTTAAGATATTATAAACTTTATAACCAAGTTATATAAACAGTTTTCTGAGGATAACTAAATCTTTATTATGTTGATTATCAATTTTACTGAAAATCAGCAAAGGCCTAGCAACAACAGCCCTGGAACTACTTGAAAGGCAAAGCATTTCCTTAGAGAATAAGGTAGAGGAAGGGCATTAAGCTTACCGTACTAATTTTCTTTGGCGGTTTTTCATATTGGAATTACCTACATTCCTTAGCAAAACAAACAAAAACAAACCCACCTAACACCAAGAAAAGGGACCCTACGATTAAGCTGAGTAATGAGAATGAAGCTGAAGATGTTTAAATAAAAAGCCTCAATAATCCCTTTATATAAAAATGGAAGCTGATAGGAGAGTACTGAAACTTAAGTTATAAAATATCCTATTCTATTAATGAGAAAAAATTATCAAATATAAATAACCTTAATATGAATTCAGAGCTGTATTTTATACAAAACGTATGATCCATTCCTCCAGCTTCAATTTAGAAGACTCAACTCATTCTATGAATACATAAAATCCGTAAGACAAGGAAATAAAAACCCTACTGTCGTAAGAAGTATAGCTATCACTCTTGGTATGGGATTAATTAATGAGGAAATAAACTTCACTTTGAAGAAAAAAGGCTTGAATGTTAAGTTCAGTTTCCTGCTGACCTATTTGAATACTTTTTCATCAATCTGACAGGGATAATACAATATTAAGGTGAAAGGTTCTCAAATAAAATGGCAGACACTCATTTACTGTGAAAATCAAACAAGTTAACCTCTAAAAGATTTAATTTTCTTAATTGTAAATTCCAGATAATGACCTCTCCCACCTGTTAGATTTTTATTTGACTTAGAAGAGCTTATTTAGCTAAACATTGCATGTTCAATAAAAGCTTGCTATTATTATCTAACATTGGATTTAGAGAGACATCCATGTTTTCTTATGTAAATCAGAACACAAATGTAATACAATCTCTATGATTTCATAATTATTATCAGCCAATGAACTTACATATGCTTCCTATTTTAAGACCTGTGGTTGTATCACAGCACATATTTGTGTAGTATGACAAGATGTATAATAAAAAATGACTGTATTCTGTTTTGACATTTTACATTTTAAAATACCACCATTAATTATTACAGTAATATAATTAAGTGTGAAAAAATAACTCACTTTATAAAATGTAGAAGAAGATCAGTCACAAATTTAGCAGATTTCACAATAGGGCTTCCAGGCTCATTAAATGTTCGTGTATTATGCTCTATATATCGAACTTCCCACATTAGGGAAGAAACTCGCCTTTAAACAAACAAAACGCAGAAGTCTTATTAGCCTCTTTAGAATAAACTTAGAAATACATAAACACATTTTAAAACCAAGACATTCTGACTTTCTAATTGCAGTCTTAACTCATAGTCTTAAATCAACTATAAAACTCACACCTTAAAAAACTGTTTCCAAAAAAAAAAAAAACAAAAACTGAACTTCATTTGTGTCATAGGGTAAAAAAAAGAGTAGCAATATTATGTATAGGCATAGAAAATGTCTGGATTAGACACATTAGACTATCAACAGGGCCTTCATTTAGGGAGAGAGACTATAAGGAGAGCATGAAGAGGAGAGAAACAGTGGAGTTTTAGTTTTTCCTTTATATATTCTTTTCACGTATGGTGTCAATTTTAAAAATAAACATATCTAACTTTTTCATAAAAAGGGAAACAACCAATTTCAATCTAATTCTATTGCTAGTAATCAAGTAACATTTAAAAGTGAAAAGCTAACAGCCTGCTTAAGGGACACAAAATACAAAAAGTTAGTTTTTATATTTATTAAGTATACTAAGAAATCTATTGAAATGAAAAAAAAAATTTTTTACACTAAATTAATGATATAGTTGATCCTTGAACAATGCAGCAGTTAGGGGCACTGACCCTCCTCAAAGTCTAAAATCTGGGTACAACGTTAGAATTGGCTTTCCCTATCCAAGGTTCTGCATCCATGCATTACGTAGTACTACAGGTATTACTGAGGAGGGCGTGGCAATGCACTCCCAATATTCTTGCCCAGAGAATCTCATGGACAGAAGAGCCTGGCAGTCTGTGTGGTCACAGACACAACCGAGTGACTAAGCACAGCACAGTACAGGTATTACTGGAAAAAAATCCATGTGTAAGTGGACCTGTGCAATTCAAACCCAGGCTGTTCATGAGTCAACTGTACTAAAATTTTGGAGTTTTATTTTACTTCAGTTTTAACTAAAGAAACATCCAAAGGTAACTTTTAGAATGTCAACCAGCTTAAAATGACATGGAAGAAAATACTCAAAAAACCCTAATGATGTGTAAACAGAAAACAATTATATGGAATTTAAAAAACTACATGTATGTAACTGTGCATATAAAAGCATATAGAAAAGCTTCTTTAAGTTTCCAATAGCATCTCCATGGCTCATTCTTTACTAAAAGAATCACAGGCCATTTTCAGGGTACCCCATAGAAACTATGTGTAAAGTAAGGCATGAGGATTTATTATCAGTAGGGCAAACTGATAGTGGTTTAAGACTGTGAACTAGAAGTGCCAAAGAGGGAAACTATAAACTGTAGGAAGTCTGAAGCCAATGAGCAGAGGAGAAGCAAAAGAGCCTGAAACAGTGAAACAGCACATGATGGCTTCATTATTATGAAATAAGACATAACTTAGGTCTATAACTACATTATCTGGTTAAAAATCAGGCCATTTCTAATTTAAGAAAGGACTCTGTTTCAAAAGATCTTTTCCTCAACTGATTACTAAGCTAGGCTAAAGCCAAAAAGCATAATTAAGTTGCAATGTAAAGAGTACACCTTAGCAATTCTTATGCTGAGCAGAATTCTATGAGAAAGTACATTTTTAACAATGGTTGGAGATGGCAGAAATTTATCCTTGTAGATGTAGTCCAACTATTAGAATATAGAAAAAAATTTACATAGAAAAATATGAATACAAAATATGATGAAAAATTTCCTTAAGTTAAACAGTAACTTAAATAAATAGCAGTATAAATAATTGCAGTAATATAAAACAGGTCACAAAAATTAAGTTTTAATGCAGTATTAGTTAAGTTAAAATGCTATTGGTCTGCTAAGCAAAAGTCATTAAGAAAGATGAAAAGCTAAAAGGATGATTTAATTTCTGTCAAAAAAAATGAACTTAATCTTACTTTTTGTTAAGACATGTTAGTCAATAAACCTACAAAATCTGCCCAAGATTAGAACTCAATGTTTATCAATACTGCTAAGTAGCAGATGCAAATTAAATGAAATTATGTCTTTTAAAAACGCTAGTTATATTTCAAAGTAAGCTACAACTATAATAAAGTAGCCCAAATTTTCCTAATTTCACTTTTAAGAAGTATTCATTAAGCTAAATTAATAAGAGAATAACTTTTAATATTGTTCTATGAAAAATCCATGAACAAATATCTCAATGTGCTCTAGGAGAAAATAAAAATACGTTGGACTACTTCATAAAACACAGTGTGAAGAGAGTGACCGTCAATTCATATTTATTTCTAAGTGTGGTCCATAGACCAGCAGCACCAGCACCACTGGGAACGTGTTAGAAAGGCAGTATCTCAGGTCTACCCTAAACCTACTACCAGATTCTGCATTTTTAACACGATCCCATTGTTAAATGGGATGTGCATTAAAATTTGAGAAACACTGCTACCGAGGATCAGTAAATGGGTGACAGAATCATTTAGCTTTCTTTTGGCAGTAGCTACAGCAAGCAAATGATTCTAACCTGTAAAACCTGTTTTCCAGTCTTTGTTTAATCGTACTTAAATCCGTTGGATATGCCACTACAGTGCAATACATAGGATACGCTTGCAGATCCACAGGAGCCACAAATGCTGAAGCAATATCTAAAATAAATAAACAATTAAGTTTATAAATTCATTTTTTTATTGCTTAAAGTACTTCACAATTCTGCTTGAATTAAGCCTTAAGTTCCAATCCACATAACTATTAGTCTACCACTATCTTTTGACAGAAAAAACATACAGTCTAGCTAACACAGATTCATTTTTTATTATATCTGCGTTTGTACTGCAAAGTTCTAGGAATGTTATTCAAAGATTCTTTGGCAAAGATGATAGACAATATATAAATCTGACCTATTAAAGAACATCCACATGTACTTCCATAATTAAAACCAGGTCATTCCTGAATCTATGTTATGTGTTTGGCAGTAATTGTTTTGACATAATTACTAAAATTACTTAAGACAGTATTTGAGACAGTAATTCATTAAGAGCTGCCATCTTATAAAAGACATCAGATGAAAATATCATCCAATATGTGCCTCCAATGTCTTCAGCTCTTATTCACAGTAATTTCTGCCTTAGACTCTTTGAAGCAGATTCCCTACTCAAAGAGTATGTCTTTTGTCTACCCAGAGTTCAGATAAATCTACGGTCACTGTTCTTTCTTCAAACAAAGCAAAGCAGTTCATATACCCTCATCTCTCCCTTTACAATATTCCACTGTGTATATGTACATCAAGTTAAGAGGAAAATGGCAGAGCTACCCACATAACTCAGCTTTCAACTCTCCTCTCCTCTAATTTACATCATGCCAGCCTGAGTATGTCAAGGGTTTTAAAATTAGGTTCTGGAGGATCTACAGTTTTAACTGGTAGCCCTGGCATTTTTGGAGCCCTCACTCTGAAATTCAGTTTGCTGTTGTTCAACTTCTAATTCGTGTGCTACTCTTTGTATTCAAAGGACTGCAGCACACCAGGCTTCCCTGTCCCGCACTACTGATACCATAAGTACATCTCATCCTGTCACCCCCTTCTCCTCTTGCCCACAGTCTTTCCCAGCATCAGGGTCTTTTCCAATGAGTCGGCTGATCCCCAAAGCCAAAGTATTGGAGCTTCAGCCTCAGTCCTTCCAATGAACATTCAGGGTTGACTGACTGACTGGCTTGATATCCTTGCAGTACAAGGGGCTCTCAAGAGTATTCTCCAGTACCATATTTGAAAGAGTCAATTCTTTGGTGCCCAGCCTTCTTTAAGGTACAATTCTCACATCCATAACATGACTACTGGAAAAACCATAGCTTTGACTACAGGGACCTTTGTCAGCAGTGATGTCTCTGCTTTTTAATATGCTGTCTAGGTTTGTCACAGCTTTTCTTCCAAGGAGCAAGAATCTTTTTAATTTCATTGCTGCAGTCACCATCTGCAGTGATTTTGGAGCCCAAGAAAATAAAGTCTGTCACTGTTTCCACTTTTTCTCCATCTCTTCTCCATGAAGTGATGGGACTGTAGGCCATGATCTCAGGTTTTTTGAATGCTGAGTTTTAAGCCACCTTTTTCACTCTCCTCCTTCACCCTCATCAAGAGGCTCTTTAGTTCCTCTTTGCTTTCTGCCACTACAGTGGAATCATCTGTATATCTGAGGTTGTTGATATTTCTTCGAGGAATCTTGATTCCAGCTTGTGATTCATCCAGCCCAGCATTTTGCATAATGTCCTCTGCATAGAAGTTAAATAAGCAGGGTGACAATATACAGCCTTGAGATACTCTCTTCCCAATTTGGAACCAGTCTATTGTTCCATGTCTGGTTCGAACTGTTGCTTTTTGACCTGCATACAGATTTCACAGGAGGCAGGTAAGGTGGTCTAGTATTCTCATCTCTTAAGAAATTTTCCACAGTTTGCTGTGATCCACACAGTCAAAGGCTTTAGGGTAGTCAATGAAGCAGATGTTTTTGTGGTACTCCCTTGCTTTCTCTATGATCCAATGGAATGTTAGCAATTTGATCTCTGGTTCCTCTGCCTTTTCTAAATCTAACTTGCACATCTGAAGTTCTTGGTTCACATACTGGCTGATGCCTAGCTTGAAGGATTGTGAGCATATACCTTGCTAGTATGTGAAATGAGTGCAACTGTGCAGTAGTCTGAACACTTTTGGCAGGCACTGAAATTCAACTAAAGCATTTATAAGTGTTTTAGATATTTGAGTCTTGTGTAAAATTGCATTAAAAAAATCACTTAAAAATATTTGAAAACACTGACTTACGATATTACAAAAAAAAATTTTGCCTGAATAAAAATGTTTTTCTTTCCTTTGCTTACTGGCAACATTTTCTAGCTATCTTCATGTATATATATGTAGATGGATAGATACACACACACACACATATAGAGAATATATATATATATTCATAACCTACTATTATTTACCTAGTGTCATCAACTGGTTTATTCCTGTAACAATTCTTTCACATTCCTCATCCCTGGGATTGGAACCCCATTCGCCATCAAGAGGCTTATAGATCAATGATCTGGTTTCAACATCAGTTAAAGGAACACTGGTACCTAGTTCTTCAGGAAACACAGCTGAAATAGAAAGAAATGAGATTTAATGAAAATATGTGGTAATGTAACTAATATTTAAGTTACCTTTAGAAATCAGAGTTGACATTTTTATAAAATTAAACTATACCTTTGTAAAGATTTGGTAAGTATTCTTCTTTATTTTCATTAAAAGAAAGTTATGTTTCAAGTCAATAAAATTTATTCTTTAAAACATTAATTTCATAATTAATTTTCTAGATGAGCATGTAATTACTTCTCCAAAATTACACCTCACAACTTGCTCTGCTATCAGTTACAGGTGAAGGAGAAAGTATTCCTATAAAATCATGAAAATTAAAAAAATTTCTGAATCATTTCATAATATATAATCTCTATATTTACTGATAAAACATGCCAGGTGAATTTGAACAAAAGTGGTATTTTTTTTTTTTTTTTCCAGAAATGTTTTAATTAAAGCCTCACTGTTTTTATAAAAGTGTAGGGACAGTCAGAATTATGAATAATGACAGATGATGCTTAGGCTTTTTGCTCTTAAATGATGAAGGTATGCTTTCTGCATGTCTGAATCTTTAATAGAATAATTAGGGGGTGGTGGTAACATAGAAACTACAAATCTGCCAAGGCAATTTTTCTTTGAACTAGATTTCATGAGAGAAACATTTGGAAATATGTTACTATCTGTTAATGCAACTCCTCCTCTTCTCGAAATGTAATTACTCTTGAGTGCCTATGTATGTATACCCGAATAGAACAAAAACAACAAAAATCACACACAGCAATATATTGAGGTAGGAAACAACAGCTATTACTGTTACTCATTCATTTCAAGAAATACCCCAGGCATTACATCAATTAGCTTCATTTCTCTCACATTCACAATAGTCTGATGTGACTTCAAATTCAAACCTTCACAAAGGAGAGAAATAGAACTGGAAGGTAAGTCATGTAATACATTTACAAGCCGATTAAGATATTTTATAGTATTAAACAACTCTAATTTAGCAATGAGATGAAAAAGACATTATTGGTATTGGTCTCTCAAAGTGACAATTTCTAGAAAGAATTAGTCTTAATCAAAATCAGCATGACCATTTTCTCATTTCTAAGGTTTACCAGATTGGGTTTACTTTTTTCACATTATCTTTTTTCTGATTTTTTTGAATATAGTAATTATTGAGGAATTCCATTTATAAATAATCACTTCCACTATGTTACAAGTCAGGTTGTTTTTCTTTTTTTTAATTCGTATCTGATAGTAAAAGCAACACATTATTAAAAAAAAAAAAGTAATGTTAAAGATAATTTGTGGAAGTCCTCATATCCCCTATTCTTTAAACCTTTTTAGACATATACAGTTGCGTGTGTTTTATTTTCTTAAACTGAAACAAATATGGGCAATGAAATAGAAAATGCAATATCCAGGCTTTAGACACACTGTTCTTTTCTCAGTTCCAGGAAGATGTCATACTTACTGCCAAAGGCTAACTCCCAAATTCTAAGGCGATGTGTCAGGCCAAAAGCAAGATGACAGTTATTATTATTAATTATAATTACCTACTCATTGAGACCTTACATGTGTCAGGCTCTATAATAAGCACTTTACACATATGATATCATTTACTTCTCACAGCAACCATGTAAGGAAAGTATTAGTTTATAGTTTCAAAGACTGAATCCTAAGCATCTCGAGTTTCAAGGCTTAAAGGAACTTGTCAAGATGACACAGAGAAAAGACGGCAGAGCTAGGATATGAATCTATACTTCATTCAAAAAAGCCTGACCTCTCAGTATTATGTTGTATTCTACGTATTTACTGGAGTTGTAAAAATATCTTTGCTCCCAAGTGCTCATCTTCTACAGTGAATAATAACAAGCAAATCAGTATATTTTGCTGTTAATTATCTTCAACCCCCCTAAACTACAAATTCCAATTGGACAAGGATTATGTTTAGTCTACTCATTATTATGCCTCCCCTACCTCCAGGGTCAATAAAAATGCATGTGGAATGAATATTTTCTACTTGTTCTTCATCAAGAACTCTTTGTACCTACAAGTTATCAAATCAGATTTTTATTTAAGAAATGAATTCTGTAACATAGACACAAAAAACTTTACACTTACCATTATTAGGTATAAGCTCCATATCCCAAGGACTCATCTTTTCTGTATCTCCATTGTCCCAGCTTAAAGAAAGGAAAACCTTTATATTAAAAAATCTAAACACCACATTGCAATTTCAATAAAATCACAATGAAAAATAAAATAACTACTTCAGTGTTTAAAAGGAGTATCTTTAGCATTTTAACAGATGGGGAAAACATTCAAAGCAAGTCAGGCTGAACCAAAACACAATACTTCCTTACCAAACATTGTAACACTGGAACAAACTATCAGGGTACTCAGGCTGAAGTGGTTCCTGGCTCTCAATTGTTCCAAACCACCAGGCATCATCTATGACTGATCTGAAACGGTCACCTGGACAAGAATAAAAGCCATCTCATTACTCTTAAATGAAACGCTGCTGCTGCTCTTCTTTCCCAAAGTATCCCTTTAAGATACTAAGAAGTCTGTATTATTATTAAAAGATCTATGAAAAATGACCTATACACTCCAAAATAAATTAGTAAATAAATAAAATCAGCAATACTGAGAAGAAAAGCACACCTGAAGTGTGACTTATCACCTTTCAGACCATTTTTTACCTTTTACTATGGGGTAAGGAGAAATTCACTCTTATTTTAAACAGTTTTACCAATCTACCACTTTACACTCACTTTTCCCTCCTACAGAAAGAAAAAAACAAAACCTTTGTAAAACAGACAGCACTCTTTACAACCTTTTCTTAGCCAACTGCATTCCACTACTGTCATATTACTGAAAACTGCTTTCCTCAAAGACCCTAATAAGCTATCTCCCTCACCTTTCCTCTATGTCATATGAAAACTGTTAACTACTCCCTGCCTTTTTGCTACGCTTTCCCCTTTCTTAGCTCTCATAGTACTTAAGTGATTTTTCTCCTGGTAAGTCTGAAAGATTTGAGTTAAAATAACTTATCCATGTCACTTTAAACAAATTAATCTTATCTGAATCAGTTTCATTTTCAAACCCATTAAAAAAAGTGTTTATATCTATTTTTTTTTTTTTTACCAAAAAGGATTTAACAAGGTACAAAGACATGTAGTTGTCCTTCAGTATCTGTGGCGGACTGACTGGCAGCAGGACACTTCAGATACCAAAATCTGTGGATACTCAATTTCCATATATAAAATCATGTGTATGTGCATATAACCTATGTATACCTTCCCACATACTTTAAATCATCTCTAGATTATTTATAATAGTTAATACAATGTAAGTGCTATCAAAATAGCTGTAAATACTATGTAAATAGTTGGCCAGCATAAGGCAAATTCAAATTCGCTTTTTGGAACCTTCTGGAATTTTTTTTCTCCAGAATATTTTTGCTACAAGGTTGGCTGAATCTGTGGCTATGGAGGGCCAACTGTAGAGCATAAAACACTTTGAAAAAAATAAATTTAATGACAAAAAAGGAAAGTTGGAACTAGACTAAGTTAATAGAACACAACTGCATGTTGCTGAGTTATATGTGTGTATATATACATTCTGGGTGAGCATGCACTGGGATCAAATTTAGGTTCAAATTCAAGCATTCAAACACCAAGTATTAACAGGGAAACATGAGCTATTACTAGAGAGTCTCTGCTCCTGAGATGCATATTAGTGACGCTATACTTAGTGAGAAGATACTACAAATTTAAGAAACAGCATTACTGACATCACCAACACCTAAAAGTAAACATAGTAATGAGTTTCATATGCGATTTCTTATGATCCTATTTAGACTGATGACATTATGCTAAAGAGGAAGAACCGGATAACATGTGCCTAACCACAATGAATGATACTGTAGGATAATGGCAATAAAATTAGGCAAGGAATGGAGTCTACCAGAGTAGGCCTTAAGTGTATCTGAGGACTGACCGAAGTAATTATCACTGATGTAATTTTAAATGGCAGTTGGTAAAAACGTCTTCAGAAATAGAAGATTAACTAGCACCAACTTTAGAAGAAACATTAACAGTAACCTATACATTTAAAATTATAAGTTCCAAATGAGAACATTCTGATGTACATCCATTTGAAATCTCTCTTCAATATGGCCAATGTTTGCCACTCTCTCCTTACTTATGTTGTCAGTACATTTCTGGAATATTCCTGGATTCTAACTGGTAATATTTGTTCTGCTGACTCATTGGCAAATGCATGTCCTTAAAAATCAGAGATGAGAAGGCTTCCCTGGTGGATCAGTGGTAAAGAATCCGCCTGCCATTGCAGGAAACGGGGGTTCGATTCCTAATCCGGGAAGAGCCCATATGGCGCAAAGCAGCTAAGCCCGCCTGAATGCCACAGCTGCCGAGCATGTGCTCCAGAGCCCGGGAGCTGCAACTACTGAGCCCACAGGACGCAGAGCTTGTGCTCGGAAATGAGAGAAGCCACTGCAGTGAGAAGCCTGGGTATCGCAACTAGACAGTAAGCCCACTCTCCACAACTAGAGAAAAGCCCGTGCAGCAACGAAGATGCACTACAGCCAAAAATAAATAAAATTTTAAAAAGAGATGAAATTAATCTTATCAACACATGTAAATAATTTTAAAAATCACATGTACCAAAGGCTTATATCCAAAACCAAGAACTTTTAACTCTTTCTTCTTGAATTTACCTACAGTTTTCTAAATGAGCATATAGCTATTTCTTTACTTATCAAGTTCAGACATTAAGTATTGGCCTCTCTAAATATAACTGTATATAAAAGGTATGTGCATTTTGTTTAATCCATTTTTAGTTCTCCTCTGTCATGACTATACTGTATAAATATTGTTCACTAATGAGTCAAATAGCACACAATTCCTTTCTTGCAAAAATATGTATAATCACTTCATTTTCTCTGAATTTTATGAATACATTTACCCACATTCTCTAACAGCTCAAACTATATAAAACACTCTTCAATAGATAATTTCCCACAATAATGACAATAAAGTCAAAGTCAAACATGTTAGACAATTTATCGGTTTTACTTTTTCTCCTAAAGATTTCACTCTAAGAGGACAGTGTCTTCTGGACTGTTTTACAGACTTGCCAGACAGATAGTATTCTGAGACTTCTGACTGTTATTTGGGAATTTCTTTTGGCACTTTTCTGTCCTTAATTTCCTGTCTCTTACCGAGATTCCTAGTCTTTATTATTTCCTTATGTGATAGAAAAACCGAACATGGCAATGGACTAGTTCAAAATTGGGAAAGGAGTAGGTCAAGGCTATATATTGTCACCCTGCTTATTTAACTTATAAGCAGAGTACATCATGTGAAATGCCAGGCTAGATGAAGCACAAGCTGTAATCAAGACTGCCAGCAGAAACATCAATAACCTCAGATACGCGGATGACACCACTCTTATGACAGAAAGCAAAGAGGAACTAAAGAGCCTCTTGACGAAGGTGAAAAAGCTGGCTTAAAACTCAACATTCAAAAACTAAGATCATGTCAACAGGTCCTATCAGTTCGTGGCAAAGAGATGGGGAAACAATGAGAGACTTTATTTTCCTGGGCTCCAAACAAAATCTCTGCGGATGGTGACTGCGGCCATGAAATTAAAAAGATGCCTACTCCTTGGAAGAAAAGCTATGACAAACCTAGATAGTATATTAAAAAGCAGAGACATTACTTCACCAACAAAAGTTCGACTAGCCAAAGACATGGTTCTTCAAGTAGTCATGTATGGATGTCAGAGTTGGACCATAAAGAAGGCTGAGTGCCAAAAAATTTATGCTTTTGAACTGTGATGTTGGAGAAGACTCTCAAGAGTCCTTTGGACTACAAGGAGATCAAACCAGTCAATTCTAAAGGAAATAAACACTGAATATTCATTGGAAGGACTGGTACTGAGGCTGAGGCTCCAGGATCTTGGCCACCTGATGCAAAGAACTGACTCACTGGAAAAGACCCTGATGGTGGGGAAAGATTGAATTCAGGAGAAAGGGGACAACAAGGATGAGACGGTTGGATGGCATCACCGATTCAATGGACATGAGTTTAAGCAAGCTCCAAGGAAGTGGTGAAGGACAGGGAATCCTTGCATGCTGCAGTCCATGGGGTCGCAAAAAGTAAGACACAACTGAGCGACTGAATAATAAAATTTGATGGAACACATCTTTCAAAGCTTTCAGAGAAATAGTATATGGGATGTAAATTTTTCCTACAGCTTCCATGTCCATGTTTTTAATGACTGCATCTCCGTAATCTTTCTTTTTGTGCACACATGTACACCCACTCCAGTGCTCTTGGGCTTCCCCTGTGGCTCAGCTGCTGAGGAATCCGCCTGCAGTGCAGGAGACCTGGGCCGATCCCTGGGTTGGGAAGATCCCCTGGAGAAGGGAAAGGCTACCCACTCCAGTATTCTGGCCTGGAGAATTCCAAGGACTGTACAGTCCATGGGGTTGCAAAGAGTCAGACACAACTGAATGACTTTCACTATAGCACACATGTAAATTTCTGTATTTACCAAGACCAAACAATAAACAAGTCACCACACTAATGCCTTCCAATGGTACTGGAGGAGGAATGAAATGCTATATCAACTGAGGTGCTTTCTCAAAGCAAAATATAGCATAAAGGCACCATACGCTACTCCAGAGTGGTCCTTTTAGAAATGCTTAAATACTCTAGTAAATAGCATAACCATCTGTACATAAATTAAAGTACCTTAAATGCCTGGAGACCTTTAAGGTTTTTTAAAGTTTTTTTGAGTCTTGGTTACAATATTAGTTTTAACAGAGGTAACCAATAAAAGAAAAACGTCAGTTTAGTTTTAGTCCCAGTCCAATTAAACATTTTCAACGGAAGACTTCTTCTGTTTCAAGTTCAAATTCTGTCATTAATTCTTTTGGATAAAAATTTATTTCAGTACAGGTACTAACAAAAGGAATAGCTATAAACAATCTTATACATAGTTACAAAATATGAGAAAAAATGTTCAAATTTCAGCATCACCTAGTTTAAAAGTATTAACATTCTTTAAAACAGACAAGCAAACAAAAAAATACCCCAAATTCCTGATACAATATCTTACTTTCCTATCGACACTGCCACAAATGGCAATATTTATCTGATTATCTAAATTATGAAAAATATAAATCAACTTATTAGATAAAACAAGAATTACAACTTCTAAATAAATAACACACCTATATTCCACCGCCTATATTTTGCATCATCAAATTGTTGTCTCAGGACCAGGAAATCTATAACATCAGGCATATCATGGTACCTATTAAAACAGAAACAAATTGATCAGGTCACATAGCTACAGATATCTAAAATACATTCAAATGTACCCAAATCTTGAAAAACAATCTACAATACTAAGAAACCACTGCCTCTTTCAACAGTCCTTACTTCATTGTAAATGATCCACCGGTCAGTTTACCAGTATCAGGATCTAGAAAAGCAAGTTTAAGGCAGCAAAGTGTAGGCAATCCCACTTCATACTTTATGCCAACTATTTTCATCAGTTCTTGTTCCTGAAGAAGATATAGAAAATAAGAAACCATATTCACAAAATAAACTGTTAAACACTAGGTGACTATTCTGTATGTATAAAAACCCACTGAGCTATGTACTTAAGATTGGTGCACTCTGATAGTATGCAAGCTATATATCAATTTAAAAAAAAGAAAGAAAACCTTATTGAAGTAAGAATTTTCTAATACAGTTCCAAAGACTGAGAAATAATTTTAAACTATTGCTGATAAATCTAGAAATAGTTTCAAATTTAAAAAGATGAAGTTTGCCTTAATATGTTAATGTTGTCCAATTCTCACCATAATTACATTTTACTCCCAACTTATAAATTATTAGAATATATATAATTCAATCTTAAGTTTCTTTAAAAATCTATGCCTATGAATTGTTTCAATTAAAAGAAAAAGGTATCTTCATGATACAGTTTCTTATAGTGACAAAAATAACATTCAATACAATTTTCTCTATAATCACATCTTTTGGCACTTTAAATTATAAACACCATACCCGCAGTTCCATTTTATGCCATGGTTGTTTTTTGGGATTTATACTATAAATTTTATTTTTCCGGGCCATCTCAACATACGCTTCATGTCCTTGTCGGAAATAATAAACCTAAAAAGTAAATAAAGTCACAATTTTAAAACCTGAATGTGTTTCCTTTAACCCAAGATGCACAGTATCAGCTAAAACTGTAGAGAATTTAATGTCCTGTAAACGAAAAGAAATTCTAGTATTTTGATTTTATCGTTCCTCCTCTTCCTTGAGCTGTCCTACTTGATAATAACCAAAATGTTCTAAATAACATTAAAAGGTTAAGGATAAGCAGTTATTTTTTGGCTTTTTGGTCTCATCACTTTATTTTACATTGTAAAGTATGTTGTAACTTGGGGTCATGTTTAGCTTATTGTTTACCTACTTTTGTAGCAAGCAGTTTATACAAAGGCAGGGAACTTTAAAATGAAAAATATATTTTCAAATATATTTTCACATATATTTTATCCTTATGAAGAGAGCAAGGCATGTATTTACTCTCATTTATGGAGGTCAAATACAAGTGACTCCTGACTACCACTAGAAATGGTATGTGAATATAGCACTCTGATACCAAGTGTTCTTCCCACAACTAAAACAGCTGGGCTTGTTAAAAAATGCTATCCAAGTTTATCCTAACTTTTTAACTGTGAACCTATTGAATACCAGATAATCCTGCCTCTTAACATTTATAGAAAAAACAAGGAGACGTACTCCTGAGTGGAAAAGTTTTATCTGGTATCTTATATTTTCATTTCAAATTCACAAAAACATAGTCCAAAATGAAGACTAATCATATTTTCTTAAAAAATTAAATAATTGGAAGATAACATTTTTTAAAGATCTAAGAAACATATTATGAACATTATAGTTATTTAAACATTGATAAAATACTTATATGAAATAAAAATAAAACACAAAATTATCCTTCAATTAAAAATAAACAAATGCTGAATTTTGCTTTTCCTTTACCATATATTTTATTTTAGGAAAAAGAAAACTTGGCCACAACATCCTCTTATTAAAAAATACATACCAGTTTTTAAAATGCCAATAAACCTCTATTCTCTTACAATATTTAATTTGCTATTGCAATTTTTATAGTAGCCATAAAAACATTACCATTAAAGCTTTCCTCTTAATTTTCCTTTTTTCCATACAGAGTTACAAAACGTAAACAGAGATACTTCATAAAACTGCTACAATTCTCTAGAAATCTGTTTCAAGAGCTATAAAAAGTATTTAAAGTTATTTGAATGAAACAAAGGATATTTTTTAGAAGTTAAAAAATACCTCATCACCCATCTGTGGCACAAATGGACATCTTCGGGGAAGAGTGTCTGTAATCCATGTTGAAGGTAACCATTCTTCCAACGTCAAGCCATTTTCCGTTAGTTCTCCCACAGCCAATCTCTAAAAGTGTAAAACAGTATCAAATAATGTTATCATGAAAGCATTCATCTATCAATCTGCCCAGGTAGTTAAAAACACAAAAGGGGGAAGGGATCTTTGTACAAAAATGTATGTTCTTTAACTATTAAAAAACCTTATTCTGGGAAGATGGCAGTAGTGGCAAAATAGTTACATTCAATCTCACCAACTCACTCCATAAAAAAGTACTACATCAACCAAAGCTCCTCAGACAATATTCAAAACAAAAATAGGTGATGAGATATTCCCATAAACAAAACAGAAGCTCTGTGTAGTTGCTTTCCCTCTAAACATTCTCTCAGTTTCATAAACATACCATGTAACAAATCAATACATAGTCAAGGTTTTTCTTTAAAACAAACCCTAGTCATAGCATGTTGCTAAGAAGTAAGAAAGATATTCTTATATGAGCTGAGCAGTGCCAGGATACAGAAGGCTAACTTTTATGGGCTGGACATTATACTTGCATATAGCCCAAGAATATTCCCTAGCCCTGTTAAAGTAGCCATTTCATACATATGCTTCTAAAAAAACCTTTTTTTTTTTCAAACAGAATGCTCTCAAGCCAGGTCTCTCACTTCTTAACTTTCTGAATAGGCCTTTAAGAAAAGTTTAAATTTTCTGGTCACCTACAAGTGGCCATGATAGGCTGGAAACTGTTACCTTAGACTTGGAAAAACAGATTTTCTAAGAGCTGAAACCTAACATATGTAAGTAGAGAAACATCATGCAGCTGATTAAAAATGTTTTGGTTCAGTGTTTGTAAACTAAGACTTCCAAATTTTATTCTCTTGTTTGCTAAAGAAAAGGGAAGTTGTAAGGTAGTTATCACTGTGAGTTAATGAAAGTTCATAAAAAGAAACATGGTCACAATGGGATATCAGAGAGTACTACTTGCAGCATGTTCCTTTAGCTGTTACTCAGTATCCATTTTCCTACCAACTCTTCTTCCTATTAACCACCTTTGTGTTTCTCTGTTAAAACACATTAGGAGCAGTCTGTAGAGAAGAACAGAAGGATAAAGGACTCTGGCATTTACTATCCATGAGATGAATCCATCCCATGTACTGATATCCACAGATCTATCAGTCTTATATATAATGAGGTGTTCAGTTAAAGTATTTGAAAAAGGCTTCCTTTGACCTAGGTAAAATGAAAAAGGCAGGAAAAGGCTAAAAATTACTAACTCCAGCCTCAATATAAACTACTAGCTATACTACTCAAGTATTTCTTCCCAGAGTGGGACAGCTAACAGCTCTTACCTGAAGCCAGGTAAATTGGATATTAAATAGATGTAACCATATTTATAACTGTAGGACTATGGCATAGCCAAGAATCATTATGATAACAAATCTTACTCAATTCTTGGGGATTCCTGAAGTTTTGGTTAGATTTCCGTCAGTACTGATAGTCATTTATGGGATAAAACACATCGATAGTTCTCTAAATTTCCAGCCTCTGAAACTGAGATTTAATTTTGGAGATGAAGGTAATTAATCTATTTTCTTTCTATCCATGGCAACTCTTCTAGGCCCACCTAAAATCTGATTTCTTCTGGAAGGCTTATCTGAAACTCTAAGATGTCTCCCCTTGGTTTCTGAGTTATTATCTATAAAATTACTTTGCTAATTAAATGCATTATATCATGTGATATTTCTCCTATTTTGGGGGGAGGGGATTCAAAAAACAGTGGTCACACATTGTTTTTGGAGTAAGTACTATGTCTTACACTTCTTTTTATTGACTGTACTGCAGGCACTAGATGAAAACCCATTGCTCTGATTTCCAGAGCTCCCAAACAACATAAGGGATATATGTCAGATACTATCTGGGATAACTGTACTGTATCTCAGGAGAATTCTATTTTAATAAGCATGTGCCTAACAAGGTTTTTTTTTTTTGATTCAAACAATTAACCATATGGAAGATATTTTACTTTTTCATAGATGCAATAAACATCAACTAATGATGTCTCAGTTATTTTTCAGCTTTACAACTCTATGCAGAAGAAAGGAAATGTTACTGTGTTTACCTGAGGTAAGATGACTAAAGAATAAGAGCAATTCTGTCTGTTGTCAGATTCAGTGATAGGCTGAAAACAAGCCATGTAAACAAAAGCCAAATTACAGGCAGTGACCTGTAATACCCTAACCTTAAACTATTTAAAACAGGTACCAAACAAATTAGTGGCAAACAGACCCTGGGGTAATACTTTAAGCAAAAGAGTGAAATTAAAATATGCCAAATAGTAACAATGGGTCCAAATGTGGCATGTAAGAAGCAGCCTGAGGTATTAGTTTATGGATAATTATCAAATAAAAGGGGACCAGGTGAAGTAAACTGCATTCTTACGACAAAAGAATTATGGGACGTAACACTGCAAACCTCCGAAAGTTTCCAAAACTGTCTTGAGATGGAAAAAAAAATCTTTACTTCATTTGCCAGATACATGGCTAAATCAGCTTTTCTGTCTATCCTGTAAAATAATGGGTCAGCCAACATTTACCATCACAGACAAAGAAGAGGAGGAATACTGTGGTAAAGTGTGGCATTCTCGCTGGTAAATAGTCCCCAGACAAAGGCAGAGTAATCCATAATCCATAATTACATAGCTGAAACAAACAAAGCTCAACTGATGCAGATAAAATAAACATTTAAGACAGATGTAGTCTTGAAATTTTTCAAAGCTCTCTAAAGATAAACATCCTATATTCTCCCTAGTATTTAATTCTACAGATAACATCTTCCATTTAACTCTAAAAATGGCAGTGGTTTTTAAAAAAACTTTCCGTTTGTTTCACCAAATGTGCTTCCAACTTATAGTCTTTTGGGCAATAGACAATATGTCCTTGTATTTCACTTCCTTTAGAGCAAAAGTTAAAACAGTTCTTGTTTTTAAAATATTCCGACCCCATAAGAACTAACATCTTAGTCCCATAACATTTATCCCTTTTCTTTGATCTGTCTCAAATTATCCACAGACTAAAGATATACTTATCAAACCAATACTACTGCCCTAAGGACTAGTGATGGCTCACAGGCTCTGCAAATTAATGAAGGCTTGTTACCACAGTAGTATTTTCAGCAGTGATAGTTTGTAAGGATGGTTCAAAGACAAAGGCAATTAAAGGCTAATAAAATATGCTTTGTAGCATTATTTATTTTACATAAATAAACAAATTTTCCTGGAGTCTCAAGAAAATTCTGCTCATCAGATCAAATGCTCAATATTATAACAATATGATAATTCTACAAGTAAATACTCTCACACTTTAAACATTTTAAAAATTGAGGAAAACTAAACAGATCTCTATATGCTTTATTTCACTACTGTGTAACTCCATGTTTTTTCTATTACTATTTAACATAACAATCTTTATGTTTATCCACTGCACTTTTAAAATGTATAGTTTGTTTTCACAGAAAAGATATATATATAAAATATGTATATCATTTATATATATGATTATATATATAAGACCATGTATATATAATACATATTTAAGTATATAACTCAACCTTTTGTTTTCTTTCTTTGGGCTTCTTTTTCTTTGGTGATACTGGTCCATCCTTTTCTTCATTTACTTTTTTCCTCTCCTTTTTAATCTGTTTTTGCTTCTGTTTCTCAGATTCTTCTTCTTCATCTGAACTGCTTTCTGCTTTCTTGGTTTTATGCTTAGGAATTTTCTTTGGTGGTTGCAGATTAATTCCGGCATCTGCTGTCCAGTCAGAATAATCACTGGAGTAGTCACTAAAAGGAAAGAGGGATTTAAAAAATATACAGAACAAGATATACGTTAAGACTTTGCTGTATGCACATGTAAAGAACGATCATAATAAAAAGTAATGGGCTTCCCTGGTGGCTCAGATGGTAAAGAATCTGCCTGCAATGCAGGAGACCCAGGTTCGATCCCTGGGTTGGGAAGATCCCCTGGAGGAGGAAATAAGAACCCACTCCAGTATTCTTGCCTGGAGAATTCCTGGACAGAGGAGCCTGGCGAACTACTGTCCAGGGGGTCGCAAAGAGTCAGACACGACTGAGTGACTAACAGACAATGACAGAATAGTACATACTAAATTATATAAAAATACTTCCTAGCTTTAAACTCATCTTCTAAATAGCTTCTTAGAAGTCTGCAGGGTTAACTTACTTAAATATCTCCAAAACTTTTTAGGATAAATGAGGCCTAATTAAAGTAGTTCTGATTAAACAATAAATTTAAATACCATTTATAATTTTAACAAAAATATAGATTTGAGTGCTACCTGTGTTCAAAATATTGTGGGGTCACAAAGGTAAGGAGAGATGGTCAATTTCCTCAATTCTAGTACCAACAGAGAGCTCTAGATAGTATAGGAGGCATCAACGTTGAGAAGAAGCTTAAGGATTCCCTTGTTGAGGGCAGGTGGGCACTCCTGACATGCAAACTCCCATGGTAGAGCACCAGTGGCGTCATAGCAGCTAGATATCGACCTGACAGGGTCAGAAGTATTCTATCCAGTGGGAAGATCGTGCCTGCAAACTTTACTAAGCATCTACATACACTCGAGGTGTATACTATGCTTCAAAGCATAGTAAGATTCAGAAAAATGTAGGCCTTAGTATCTTATGTATCACTATCAATCATGTTTGCCATTGGTTGTATCTCACTGGAAACTAACAGATCTAAGCTTTACTAAACTGACGCTGCAAAAAAAGGAATCCAACTAAGTTGTCTTCTGCTTTAGTTTTAGAACACGAGAATATTTAATTATTTGACTTTTTAGTTTTATAAATATAATTGCCTTAATGGAATCTAAATTGTACTATGTTAAAATCAATTATCAGGTTGCCTAGACTTACTGATGTATATTCTCACTTCTCTAAAAATATCACTGACAAGAATGAAGTCATATTTTTCTGGAGTTTTATTCTACTACCTCGTCCCTCTGGCTCAAGTGTCTTTTTTTATGGGCAATTTATCTGTTATCGCCCTAAGAATAATCATTGCAGATAAAAGTCAAGTAATTAAGGTGTTTTCTAGTATGATTTTCATGACTTCATCTTAAAAGGTAAATTTTAAAGTTACATAAAAAACATTTTCAGAAACTCTTCTGTATATTTGGGAACATATCTGCAGGGCAAACAGCTATCCAACTGGCCATACTGAACTTAGGAGCATTTATTTACACTGACCTCAGCCATGATCACTGTAAATGGCATGTGCCAAACTGCTCACTGTTGCTATTCTATGGAACACTCAGCTCTTACAGAAAATCTGCTGCTGCCAGCACAGAACTACAAATCCCAGAGGCCCATGTTCTTTACAATAGTTTCTCCAACAGCTGAAGTGAACAGTTTTTTCAAAACAAGAACCTCTATGCTGTTGCATGGTATGAGATACAAACATAACTTATTTCATTGTGCTTAGCAGATACTGTGGTTTTTCTTCTTTACAAATTCAAGGTTTGTGGCAACCTGGCATCAAGCAAGTCTATTGGTGCCACTTTCCCAATAGCATTTTTTAAAATGTTGAACTTTTTTTCAGAGATAATGCTACTGCACACCTCACTGTACAGTGAAAATGTAATTTTTACACGCACTAGGAAAACAAAAATTCATGTGACTTGCTTTACTGCAATATACATTGTGGTGACCTGGAGTAAAACCTGAGGTATTCCAAGGTGTAACTATACTCTATTTCCACTGCTAAACCAAGAGAAAGTGGGTTTTTCTTCTGCTGTCTTATTTTAAATATAGGAAACGACCAGACATAATGATGAACACTTGCATATCATTACTGGGAGCAACTACTGTGGAAACAGGAATGTCTGTGGTAATAAGAGGTGAAGAATTTTTACACATAGCTTCCTGGTTTCTTTGGAATTTTAAGAACTAATGCTGTCAAGGAATAAGTATCAAGGGCTAAACATAATTACCATTCCCAAAGGCTCTACTCCTCCTTGCTACTAAGACCTCACAATGTCAGACAAGGCCATTAAGCTCTGTAACAATATGAATCACCAGTTAATGAGGCTGAAGGAATCCTTGCTTACATGATCAAATGGGATGGGAAAAACAGGAAAAAGGGAAAGCTTATTCTCATTGCCAGAAGAAAATACTACTAGCATTTAACAAATTCCACTATAAAAGATAGTTAATTCTACAAAATCTCATTACTTTCATAATTTAATGCTTAAGTATTTCTCAAAACCAGTAATGAAACTAGTTTGTGGTTCAGAATTACAAATAATAACAGCATTCAGAAGATAAAATATCAACTGAGGAAAAAAGTTAAAAGCATCATTTTGTAGACCTAGCTACAATTTTAAACCCAAAGGGACTCTGAACTGTTTCTGGTAGAAAAGAATCTTTACCTTTCTAAAGAATTTATATTACTTGTGGGGAAAAAACAATCCATTAAATTACCTAGAACTGCCATCACTGTGCCAAGCTCTCTCTTCTTCTTCAGATGTTCCACCACTGACAGCAACAACTTCACCTTCCTAAGAGATAGTGAATACATAGTTCATTGTGTAGTTTTACAGAATAACATCCTATATGATTATATTATATCAGTGATATCTAGTAGTATGAATATTAGGATATCTTATTAAAATCTGATTTAAATTAGTTGTAAAATACAAGTCTCCTATTTTTATACAAAAGTATACACAGATAAATACTTATTAATAATGTTTCAGGGCAATCTCTTAGATGGATTAACTTTTTAAAGCCTCAAACACAACTTCTAGATTGGGTAATACCAAACTTAAATTTACAAACTTTTAGGTTTTATTTATTACAATTATTATTAAAATAGCTTTATCATATAAAAAAGCATATTCCAATTCAAGTATTATTTTATACACATAAGATTAAAAACTACCCGAACACTCTGTTTCTCCTTAGCAAATATTCACTGGTCAACACAGGCTACCTGTGAAGCCATTTTCTTTATAAAAATTGTTCTGTGGTCACAAAATCTTGCTTCAATAAAAATAGCAATTTATATTAATTAAGATTTTACTATAGGTCAGAAACTGTTCTAAGCACTATATATCATCCCATTTAATCTAGACAAAACAATGACTGGTGAGAGGAAACAGATTTTTTTCCCCCAGTTATAAGTGATTTCTGAAATATATTTCATTATTTTATTCTATTTACACTATCCTACCATTTAAAAAAATTATCTCATTATTTTAACATATTGAAATCTGTGGTTCTCTATTAACCAGCAAGTATAATACTGATTCCAGGGAAATAGATTTTTAAAGAAAAGAAACTAAAACTTCAACAGGCTAAGAAATTTATCCAAGGCAGCACAATTAATAAGCAACAAAGCCTATTTTGCACTCAGGTCATTTTACTTCAAAGCTTAAGTCCACTCTAACAAGAACGGTTCAGTGTTATTAATTGCTGGATGTATTCAGATAATTTTTCATGAGGATAATGAAACATATTCTTTTACTAATCAAATATTACATTTTGGGGAGAAAAATTTTCCCATTATCATGTCTTAAAAATGAAGAATGTAATTGCATAACTTCCACAGAGCTTTGAAAATCAAGCAAATATGTAAAGATCAAAATCTAATAGCAAATTTTATTCAGCAAACAATCTCTGCTCACTAACTGAAAAGAAACTAGACAAATTATCTGATTATTCCCACCTTTAGTATATTACTTCTTTAAAGAGGGAGGACAGAAACATATTTCTATATTCTAAATACAAAAAGGTACTATACGTAATTACAAAATATTTGAATCAAAAAAACCAAAATTGTTTCATTTTTAAATGATATATTGTGCCAGAGGTGATATTCTGTTCTCACTATTCTCCTCTACAAACTTACGGTATAAACAAATTAATTTTGAAGACAAATGAAAGAATTTGTAATTTTCTTATGTAACAGTTGTACCTGGAAATACAGTTTTAGTTGATTCATATTTTAAAAATTTTATAGAAACTTTTATTTAAGAGAATACTATTAATCTTTCAAAAATAAAGAAATACTTTATAATGCAAACAACTAGCACACACAGATTTTATGTTTTGTGGTATATCTAAGTTGCTGAATGTCAAGTTTATATAAAGAGCGTGTTTTCTCTTTTTGCCAGATTAAACATATCATTTTGTTCTGGCTATGGACCTGAGTTTGAGTAGACTCTGGGAGTTGGTGATGCACAGGGAGGCCTGGCGTGCTTCAATTCATGGGGTCACAAAGAGTCGGACTCGACTGAGTGACTGAACTGAACTGAACTGAACTGAAACTAGGACCTAAAGCCAGCAGAGACTTTTAAATTATGGTTAGAATACTCTCAGTTTGAGCTAATATAACCCTGTCCATAGACAATATATGTGGAGAATCCCCACACATGCCTGCCACTGCAAAACATAAGATGACTTCAAAAATGTATAGCTGTCAACATTTCAGATCAGTCGCTGACTTAACTGTGAGTGAAGGGTAATAAGCAGAGTGGGGCAGGAGAAGAAAGACAGTTGTACGTCTAAGCAAGCTTGATTTGTAAAGGCAAATGGACTGCCTTTGCTGAAAGAATATATAGTTTTGTGGGGATAATGATGTTTATGAAAATACATATACATAAGGAGTATTTTAAAATTTACATTGAGAAAGCTATAAATTGGTACAGAGATTATAAAGTAACCAAAACTGTTGACTGTCTATTCATCAGTTGTATTATACAGACTAGAGCTTTATGGTATTAAAAAGCTTGGTTTTGGAGTAAAAGGAACCTGGGTTTAATTCCTTACTCTACCATTTAATAGTTAAGTAAATGTGTAATCTAAACATCTTGAACTTCAGAGTCCTCATAATGGATGCACTTGTTTTGTGGACCTGAGGTTTTGAACGCCATGCCTTGAACACACAATATGGTCTTCAGCTATCACTGTCATTTTAAGACCCAGACATACCATGTTTGAGCTACATCTACAAATATATCAATGGGTGCAAAGAATACAGGTTATATTTAAAAAAACAAGTCAAAATGAAAACAAATTTATGAATGTGCTGAGCTCTCACATCTGAAGAACTTGTGCCATTTTCTACTTCTTCTGAAGGTCTAGGAGTCTCCTCTAATGCAGATCTCGTGCGGTAATTATGTTGATTTGCCTGCTGCTTTTTGGATTCTCCAAGATCCAGGAAATGTTCATGAGCATGATTCTGGAAAAAAGTAAATTCAATTTATTTACAGCATGCTTAAAGAAAATGCTTTTTAAGAGTTACATTTTTTTTCTCATTCATGTTTAAGATTCTCACATAAGTAGACTATAATACCAGCTCAAGTATTTTAACATTAAGCTAAAACACAGGTTAGTGATTGGTTGAAATTCACTTGCTGATTGATAGGTTATAAAAACCTTTTTTTGATTAAGGATTCATAAAAATAGACTAACTCTAATATTGAACTCTCTTGTATCCACATCAAAGCCATAAAATAGATAAAGAAAAGAGGACCTCAGACTGTGAGGCATAAGTGACAGGCAGAGGCAAACTAGGAAACAAAACAGTGATCACAAAGCTAACTGGTCACTACGAGGCTTGGATACCAAGGTAACTGGCTCGCTCTCTCCTGCTGCAGGCAAATGTGGGAAGCAAATGTGGGGAAAGTCTTCTGCAGCAGAGAAAACAACTAAGAATAATCAAAATAAATGAAAGTCCAACACAGTTATAGACATGAAAAAACTCAAGAATTTACACCTGAAAAAGAAACCCAATTAAAGAACATAAAAAATAAATGGAAAATACTAAAAATTACCTCCAAAAAGACTGACGTCAGACTTATATATACATCATGCAATACATCATACAATAAAAAAGGAATATTATCTTCAAAGTGCTAACAGAAAATAGTTTTGAAACTCTTATTTATATCCTCACTCCTTTGAACCTATAATTATATTCTCACTTTTTCCCCCCCTCGCTCTTCTCATTGTTTTATAAGGCTCTCAAAATTCTGTGACAGATTTCTAGTCAAGTTGTTTCCATTAAAAAGTACTGCTTTAAAAACTAGTAATTTAAAATTGCCACACAGTTGAAAAACAGATGGTCCACAAAACATTCTCCTTTCCTTCAAGGTTTTGTTATCATTGCTATCATTAATTGGTCTTTGCTAAATGACTGATCAAGACAAAACAGTCCTGAGACAGTTCTTCCACCACTGATGAAGACGGGGGTGCCAGGTATAGGCGATGACCTTCAGTTAGCCTTCTGAACTTTCTGGGCACACACTGTGACCTTGCCAGCTCTAGCTGCCTTCTTGTCCACTGCTTTGATGACACCATAGTAAGTCTCTGTCTCATTCACAAATAGCAAAACAACCCAGAGGATACTCAGAGGAGTTTTTAACACACAGGTGGCTTGCCCGGAACCTTATCAAAAGTGGCAGGCAGCATCAACACCTTTCAAGAATTTGGGGCTATCTTTCAGAAGCTTCTTCCAAGAACAGTGACCATCATCATCTTCAAGTCAGCAATCCTCCAAGCTATGTTAGCTGTGGACAGTCCAGAACAGGTGCACAGCTGACTTGGCTTGGTTGGCTCAGGATAATCACTTCAGCTGCGACGCCAGTTGCTTCCATCGATGGGTTATTTTTGCTCTCAGGAGGAACAACGCCATGGCAAGCATCCCTGACAGACACGTTCTTGACACTTATGTCTACACTGTCCTCAGAAAAGCTTCACTCGAGGCTTTAAGTGCACTTCAACAGACCTTTTTTTTCACTTGAGTTGTAATGACAACTGGAGCAAAGGTGACCACATGCCACATTTGAGAACCCCAGTCTGTGACCTGCCCACAGGGACAGGTCCAGTACTACCTGGAGGGGCAGGCACCAAGGGCTCGTCAGTCAGACAAGTTGGTGGCAGGATGCCATCAGAGCTTTCAGCTTCCTTGTTCCATTGCTATCACCATCATTACAGGTGACTTTCCAACCCCTGAACCAAGACATGTTATTAGCACTTGGCTCCAGCATGTTGTCTCCATTCCAATAAGAAACTGGCATAAACACTACTGTGTTGGGGTTACAGACAATTTTCTTAATGTAAATCAATTCCTTAATATCTTCTTAACTCTTCTCGCTGTAGGGTGCTCAGTGGAACCCATTTTAACAGCAAACAAAAACTAACATTAGTTAAGTTCATGGTTATTTTAAGGTAATTCTGTTCTCTCCAGAAATTTTCAGGATATTTCCTTTTAGATGTTTTCAAATCTCACTATAATGTGCTTAACCGAGGTTTTATATCTTTAGATTTTACATTATGTTTTCTTTGTTTTAGTTGGCATACTATGCATTCGCTCAGAAATTAATTCTAGAAAATTTTGGTTCATTATTTTTTTCAACTCTTTGTTCCCTCTGTATGTCATTCTCTTCTTCGAAGACTCTTACTAAATAAAGCTTTTTTACTACGTACTTCTAGTGTGTATGTATGTGTGTATACAACATACCCATTTACAAAAAACATATATACATGGTTCTCACATTTCCCTCATTCTGTCCATTATTTTATCCCTTGTTGATACATTCTGGAAGAGTTCTTCATATTCCAGCTTATTAACTCATTTTTCAGTGTTTTATACTCTTCTATTAAACTCATCCACTGAATTCTCCATTTCAAGGACAACAGGTTTCATCCTAATTTCTCCAACAGAACACTCCCCAAAACAGCTTGTTGCTATATCATGCTTCCAACATCCTCTCTTCTCACTCTCAGAATAATACGCTATTTTGAGTATCTGAATATGATTGACTTTGGTTTCACAAGTGTGTTGGGTGCGACTTTTGAAAGGAAGGAAAAAGAAAAAAAAATATCCAAGTCTTGCTCTCTCTTCTAAGAAAGCGTCTGTAAATATGCATGAGGGATGGGTGTGTACCTCGGGACTTGTGATGCTGCAAACCCGAGTCCAAGCACCCCTGTCCTGCCACCCGCCCCCCTCTGCAGCTCCCCCCAAAACCAGTCTCCTCACGTCTTTCCAGCACTGTAGCTCTACGCATGCTGGGGCTGTTACTTGTAAAAGCCAAGTGAAATTAAACACACCTTCTCATACTAGCATTCAAAATTTACTCCACGCAGATTCTCTCTAAAAGAATTACTGAAGGATCTGTAGTTCTGTGAAAATATGTAAAAGCTATAAAAAAAAGGAAATGATGCTCAACTATATCTCATATGCTTTCAATAACTTATGGTTAAAAATATAATGGATCTTGCTTCTTTCATTTAACATAAATATTATTTACCTACTTAAAACTACTTCATTAAAAATGCTTTTTGTTTCATTTTGTAAAGCTTTAGCCACAATTCTTATTTCTTTAGGATAAATTCCAAGTCAAAGAACATTACTTATATCTAATGCAGAAGAAAAAGCCGGCTGTCAACCAACATCTGTTTCCTTCCTCTTGCACAGAAAATGAAATTTTCATTGTCAGATTTTCATGTGACTAAATTGTGGCCAATGGCTATCTGGTACAGTGCTGCAGAACAAGTTCAAAAAACCTTCATCAGGAGAGCACATGCACCTTCTGCACCTTCCTTAATGAAATTGCCTTCCCTCCTGAAGCCTTATACGAAAATGCTGCTATCTTGAGGCATGAGGTCAGAGGTCAAATTCACACACAAAGAAACATCAGAAAAATTTAAAGAGCTTCAGTTTCCAACACAGAGGACATCACATCAGACCTTGACCACCTACCAAGGCTTTTATATCAGAGAGAAATACATTTCCCTAAAGGGAAATAAGTATTTAAGAAAAATAAATTTAAGACATTCTCATTTGGGGACCAAACTTATTGTCAAAATCAACTTTCTAACTGTTTTCTAAACAGTTTTTCTGCATTAACTTGTACAACTCCCCTACACAGTCAGTACCCTCTATTATTAGAGGAAAAAAATTAATACAGCTCTGAGGTATAAGGTAGCATCTCACAATTTGTACATCTGTGATTATCAATGTTATTAGTCTCATGGTAAGTGGTTTCAATCTTCTCCTTTCTCATAAAATTTGAAAAACAAAAATGAGGTCATGTTATAAATATTATTGTTACACTTGCTTTTTTTCACTAAACAAATACATCATGAGTATTTCTCCACAGCAATGGAGTGAACTCTAACTTCTTAAAAAAAAAAAAAAAAAGTATAATATTCCATGTATATATGTCATGACATCCTACCTTTCTTCTACCAACAGACACTAAAATTATTTCAATGTTTGCCACCAGAGACAATAAATATCTGCATGCACACAAACATACATACATTCACATCAATCCTTTCCTTTCTAAAAAAGTCTTTGAAGAACCACTATTAAAAGATAAGCACATCCTTTCAATTGTATAGATATTACCATATCCTATCCATAAAAGTGGTAGCAATAGCTCACAATCATTATACGAGTTCATGTCCACATCCTTGGAGTCAGAAGAAAGGAAACTAAAAATAGGTATGCTTTCCAGCCACCATGAAAACAACCACCACCACAACCAACAAAAAAATTTAAAAAAGAAAAGAATATTTCAAAATTATACTAACAGAAATTGCAGCAGGGTGGGGTCCTACTGTTGCCAAAAGGAAACATAAAGTGGCAAAGGACTACTTGAGTTCTGTGAAGGGTTATAAAACAGAAGAGAAAGTTATAATAAAGGAGACTACTTCAGAACATCTGAGGAGCTCAGATAAGAGGATGGAGTACAACGCTGGGTCAAGAGACCAGTCATCCTCTGACACTCCAGCAGTTAAGTCCATCTCTCTTCTCTCTCAGATTAGGGCATAACCAACTGAAATCCACTGGACTGAAAATTTTTTCCAGAGTAGGATGACAGAAAAACCAATAGGGCAAACTAGGAGGGACAATTTACCTCTCTTAATGGAGAAAATGAAAACTATTATTTATAGCAACATAGCTAACTTGATTATCTGCAATAACAAATTGGTGCCAAACAGTAAAAAAAACAAAAACAAAAACAAAAAAAAGACAAAAATTTAAACCAAAACACTGTTTTAGAGCATGCCATCAAAAGCAAAACTAAACAAAGATTTTGCTTAGGGTTAAGGTATAAGGGTTGGATTTAACAGGCATATTACAATTGGAATTTGAGACAAATGTACACTAGAAAGTATGACATGTATGAAGATTCAAAGATAATCTAAAGATAACTGAGAATTAACTATGTTAACTTTATTTCATTAGTTAAATAGCCTGTCTATAATGTTCACAACTTTAATTACAAAACCGCCTTTAATGGTCATTACATTAATGAAGCAAATACTAAACATCAAAGTGATCACTCTTTACCTTTGAGACAGCAGGCATTTTATTCTCTTTTGGAACTGCCAAGTGTTTTCTTTTCTCTTCTGACCTGTAAGTCTTTATTTCTTCTTCTCCCTTTGCAGTTCTCCATTCTTCTTGCCTACTGAAAGAGAATTCAAAACCACATATCCTAATCTATAATTTCTGTAATCGATTTCTCCCCAAAGGAAATGTCAGGCATCAATGTTTTCTTTTCAGATGAGGCATGTGACAAAGATTTATGAGCTTCAATTGAGAGGCTGTGAGTTCTAGACATTTAGTATTAAATGACTGGATGTCTTCTCAGCAGGAAACAAACACTGTCCACTTGAACTTGATACTACCATTTCTGCTATGGTCTTTGGCAAATATAGTTTTAGCATCTAGGAACATTGTCAAACATTAAAAACAGAATTTAATTATAACAGTGTTGGGTTTATGCTGTTATAATCTTAGTGTGTCACAGAGATAGTTGGAATCTTCAAACAAACAGAGGGAGATCTACTACTAACTCCCAACGCCCTGAAAGAACCGCATTCTCTCCAGTGAAAGCAAGGTCAGGCCTCAGTCACGGAAAAAACTTCAACTCTATCCAGGTGTCAAGCTGAATTTGAGGAACAGAAGTTTTGGGGAACATTAACTGTGAAGTTTAATTTCATAGAACCTGAACTCACAAGGACAAGAGAATTGTTTTAGAATTGTAATTCCTTAAAACTTCAAAGTTTCTGAACTACAAGGGTATTTAATCTCTGAATTATAATTTTTCTCTGGAGTTAACACAGTTGGAAGGAAGTTAATATTCAAACTTGGAAGTGCCCTATAATGCTGATATTTTATTACTAAGGTGAATTAATGCTGTTATTTTATACTTAACTGCAGAACCTCTAATGCAGTTGGTTGGAATTCTGAATGGAAATGAATGAACTTAAATCTTGTGAAAAGAAAAGCCTTGGATTTAATTTTTTTTTTTAATTAAAACTTTTTATTGAGATAATTGTAGATTTACACACAGTTCTAAGAAATAATACAGAGAGGTTCCTTATATCCTCTACCCAGTGCCCTCCAAAGGTATCTTCTAAAATTAAAGTACAAAATTATAATCTGGATCTGGATATTGAATACAACTCACTGATATTCAGAATCACCCAGTTTTATTCTACTCATGTGTGTATGTGTGTATTTAGTTCTATCCAAGTTTATCACACGTGTAGGTTTCTATATCCATTGCCCCAGTCAAGAGACAGAACATTTTCATTACCACAAAGATCTCTTCTGTGCCCTGTTAATCATCACATCCACCTTACTCTTCTCTCCTCAGCCCCTCCTCCCCACAATGTCTAGCAACCACTAGTCTGTTCTCTATCTCTATGCTTTTGACATGTCAAGAATAGTCCCTAAATGGAATAATACATTCTCAGCATAAAGCCCTCAAGATTCAATCAAGATGTGTATCAATAGGTTGTTTCTGTTTAATAAAGTCGTATTCTATGGTGTGGATATACTGTAGTTTGTTTGATTATACACTCATTGAATGACATCTAGAGTATTCCTAGGTTTTGGCTATTACGAATAAAGCTGCTATTTGTTTGTGTAGAGGTTTTTGGGTTAAAATAAGTTTAATTTCTTTGGGGGTAAGTTCCCAAGAGTGCAATCAATAGATCTTGTGATAGTCTAGGTTTCTATGAATATGCCAAACTGTTCCAGAGGGGCTGCACTGTTTTACATGCATTGCTGGGTAAGAAGAGTGAACCAATTTCACTGGCATGCTCTAGAAGGAAAATCCATTTTAGAATGGCCCAGTTCTATGCCTGTTTGTAATGTATACATTCTGTTCTGCATTTTAAAGAGGCAAACCACTGCCTCACATGGAGAGAAATACCGTGGCCCAGTGCTACCTGTATTGAAGTTCAATATAAGGAAGCAAACATTCATGGAGATAAAAGTTATGTTCTTCACAGCTGTATCAATAATAGAAGTAATATTGTGATTTCCTATTTTATTTTTCTGAATTATTTTTCAATTAGTCAGATCTTTTTTTAAAATGATGGGTGTTACTTATTACTGCACCCTCTTCAAACCTTAACATTATAATTAACAAGTAGACATGAATATAACTAAAAATACACTAAGAGAATGTTCATCTGAGTGTATTTGTCATCAGATAAAATTATGGTTCAAATTTAAACTTTACAAAGTGTATAATCCTAAAACTTAAAACAAATTTGAAGTATCATCCCATCAAAAAGGCATAATCAGATTAAAAATATTTTAACTATACAATTACTCTATTAAGAACTAGATAATCCTAAAATCAAACTTGTTCCATTTTTTTTATTACAGTACAGTATTAAAATATACAGTAAGTATTAGCTGGGGTTCAAATGGACCTCATTCATGAGTATTTCATTACTAAAGAATCAAAAGGAATTGGATATAAACTTCTCTCACAGCAATGACCTTGAGAATAGGATTACATTAAATCAACACTTTTTAATTTTACATGTATACTTTTAAATGGGCTTCCCCAGTGGTTCATTTGGTAAAGAACTCGCCTGCCAACGTGGGAGATGCAGTAGACATGGGTTTGATTCCTGGGTTGGGAAGATCCCCTGGAGGAGGGCATGGCAACCCACTCCAGCATTGCTGCCTTGAAAATACAGACGGAGGAGCTTGGTGGGCTACGGCCCATGGGGTTGCAAAGGGTCAGACATGACTGAATCCGCTGAGCACACACACATATATTTTTCAATATTAAAAAAAACAATAATAACCTATCAATAAATAATGTATTTTCACTATGCCTGTGAATGATATGGTGTGAATGATTAGTAAAATCAATAAAAAATTCAGTTGCAACAAACTTTATGTTTTAAGATACAATTAAGCAAGACAAACTAAAGTTCAAATATGCTCCTCAGTAAAATCTTGCATATTTGTTCAAGCCAAATTTATAATTCCCCCCATTCACCTTAACAACTCCCACCCCTCTAAGTATCATTTACTTGAATCATCCTAGAAAGGGACATTTACTGAAATTTAACTTTTCTCCAGAGTCATGAATAGTTTAAAACATTAGCTCTTTTCAGATAAATTTAAGACAAATTAGAGCTGGAAAGGTACTCTGAAGACCAACTCAAAATGAATACAAACAACTCGTGGTACATCACAATTCTTAAGTCCCCTTACCTGGCTACACCAGATGATAGCTCAGGTACTACCACCCTTCGACTCCAAGCTACAAGATCCCGCTCTGTGGCTATTTCACTTCTTGGTGCATTACTGTGCATCTGCCGTACACCTTCAATTTGACCACTACGCCGTAGTCCTACATTAGGTGGTGAATGAACCTCTGAGGTAGAACTTGTAGAGCCTAAGAGCAAAAATTAATATAGAAAGCTGTATTTAGAGATATTTCTCTATTAGCTTATAACAGGAAACAAACCAAAAAAATATCATGAGAAAAAAAATCCATACTATCTTTCACATGAAACTTCATACTATGGCAAATAATCAAATTACCAAATCAGGAACTAAATCACAAGCAAAGCTTAATGAAAACAAAATTAAGGTTATTTAGTTGACCAGGTAAGTTAATGAATCATAACTACTATCTCCAAAGATGTAAAATCATTATTTTTCAAAAATGCCCACTGTATGTTTTGGGGAAAACCATGTAAGAAGCAAAAACAGACAAACCCAAGGACATTTATAGTTCATAAATCTGTTTTAAATTTTCTCTAAAATTTATTAATATACAACAATAAGGGTGATGAGATGTTCAAGAATGTGGCTTTGAATGTATTCCACTATCAAAGAAATTTATTCAAGAACTTTATTTGAAGAAATTTATTTTTAACATTTTTCTAAGTTAAACATGTTCATTACAAGAAATTTGTAAGAATATACCTATTAAAAAACTCATTGTCTATAGTTTGAAACGTTATATTATGAACACTTTCTTAGGTCATTAAATATTCTTCAAAAGCATGATTACTCTTATTTTGGCAGTCAAATAGTTCATATCATGGATTTACTATATTTGTTAAAGTGTGTGTTATAGGCTTAGACTGTTTCAATTTTTTAAATATTGCACTTAAAACAGTCACTGCTTACCTCTACTTAAACGGCTGGTATTACTGGTAGCTGCCTCACCAGAACGTCTCAGGTCTTGCTCCTGTTGTAGTCTTTGAATCATACTGTCCAGCGGGCTGATTTCCTGGTTTGCTTGCTGACTTAAAACTTGATTCAGTCCTATGTAAATCAAAAAAATGCTAATGATACTTCAAACCATTTCATTCATCAACCTCACTTTGAGTCCAGAATTAAACACAAATGTTGCTTGAATAAAAGACCTAAAACGAACAACTGTAAATGTTAGGGGAGAGGAAAAAAAGAGAAAACAAGGAAACATACTCCCTTCAAATTTAATTTATTAAAAATAACAATGATGACATAACTTTTACTAAGTGTTTACCATGATTCAGTTCCTTACAAAATCCTTACAATATCACAATTCCATAGGTATTATTAATTCTACTTTATAGAATTAATTCTACTTGATAGAATTAATAATACCTCTGGAATTGTGATATTGTAAGGATTTTGTAAGGAATATTGTAAGGATATTGTAAGGAATTAATAATACCTATAAAGTGGTACCTATAAAGTGGAATTAATAGTACCTATGGGATTATGGTATTATATTTCACCATGGTTTTATATATGGTATTATAAAGTGAAAACCAAAATAACTGTTCAAAGTCATATATCCAGTTAAGTGGCAAAACAAGGATTTAATCTTAGATCTTTTAAAAAGAGGCAAACCGGATTATCCACTTTCTCAAAAACCTTTACCGCTTTATTCAACAGATTTCTTATTGTCAACATAAGGAAAGTGATGAGAAAATCATCAACTCCCATTCGAATCTTCAACTAATGTTAAATTTCACCCTCCAAAACAGCAACACTCTTCATTCCTATCTTGCCTTTACACTTTTAAAAGTTGATCACTTCTTAAAACAATCTTCAATGTGAACAGGCTAGCAAGTTTTATTTGCTCTCTCACATCACACTATATTATTCGCCTTAATAACATTCATCATAATTAACTATATATCTGTTTATAACTGTTTACAAACCTATCTCACTCCATAAGAACAAGGAATGCATTTGTTTAATTCACTACTGAATACCACAGCTTAGCAAGTGTCAGGGACAGATGAGATTTATAATTTGTGTTGCCAAATGAATAAGTGAACCAACTCATCCCATACCAAATATAGACTTACTCTATTAGTCCCCAGAAGGTTATAAACAGATATAGCCCCAAATTAATTAAACCTCCAGTGTTCCTTAATTGTCTTACAATACTTAAGTATTATTAAGAATATAAAAAAATAATTTTTACTCATTTGTTCAAAACAATTAAAAACAAAGTTCTACCCAATTATCCATTTTAAAAGATTTCAAAAGGAAAATTTGGATGTCTATTCAAATGGTCATTTACCTGAGGAAGTTACCCCCATTTGAGGGATGAGCTGCTCCTCCCTGCAATTTTCACGACCAGGAACTAATCTCTGATATCTTGATGGATGAGGATTACCATCAACATCAACCAAAAAAGGGGGTGGCATGAGATGAGGGGCTTGCTGAGTCTGTTCATCTAATACAAAATTGTTGGCATCACGGATAAGGGGCCGATAGTCACTATGAAAGAACATCTGATCTGCAATCTATAAAAAGAAAGACCCATAAAAGACTGGACAAAGAAAAATCTATCATTACAGATTTCTAATGGAAGGCAAACATTTACATATAAATCATGGTATTAAACAATATAAAAGAATAATAATTTCTAAATTGTAAATAAATCTTTATCTGTACTTTCTGCATTAAATTTTATGATTAGAAAAGTAGATACTATGAAATCTTCCCTTGCACAGGAAGAGACTGTATTCATAAAAAACACTAAAAGTAACAATTTGAAATCAAATGGTAAAATTAAATCTATGCATAAATCTTTCAACAATACTTTTACTTTCCCAGAGCTACCATGATTTATCTTGTTTCTAAAATAACTACATATGGTCACTCTTTTAGTATTTTACAATGAAAAATCAATTTATTCTTTGAATTAAACTCTTGAATGAAACCAAACTAATACAATTTAAGAAAATCCATAAGTATACAGTAAGCATGGTTTATATAATGACATTAAAAACTGACATTTCTAAAATTTCTGAAATAAAAATTCATACCTAACACATCTAACTTCACAATTTTATCATTTGGAATTTCTTAAACCTGAACTTCCATTTTTATTATAACATTTTAAACAACTCTACAACAAATAATTTAAACCTTTTAGTCACTAGTCTCAGGATCTTTAATTTTTTTTTAAATTAGCTACCATCAAAGTAGGCCATACATTTTTTGAGAACCACATAAAAGCCACAGAATTGTACCCAGATAAATGCATATTATCCACATAAGTAAAACATTTTACAAAATTTCAACAAATCCCTCTATGAACATCTCTCATATATATATATATATGATATATCTCATATATACATATGATATATATAAAAGATATATCTTATATATCCCAACCTAAGAACTGCTATCTAGACTGTTCTAGCTGGCTAAGCAAAAAGTTATTTTTTCTGATATATAAAAATTATAACTTCCCTCCATGAAATATAACCCCTAAACATATGGATTTAAAAGCAAGCAAACAAACAATTATAAGGAGTAGATATACAGAGGCATCATCATACTCACCTTGTCGTATTTGCTACTGGAGCCAAAGCCGAAAATTAAAAGGTGTCCGTGCGAGTCTGTGCACGCAAAGTGCTGGCCGTCAGGGGAGCATTTGCAGTCAAACACTGCACCATGTCCTTGGCCTTCAATCTGAAACGTATTTAACCAACAATCAGAAAACTGCCGTTAAAATACAAAGAACTGACTGGTGACTACTGTTACTAAAATTTTATGGTAAAAGATATAAGTATATTTCCTATTGAAGTAAAGATAAAACACAGTATAGTACAAAATTTGTGAATATTCATGAAAAGTGCCAGACTAAAAGCCTCAAAAACCAATGTATTAGCTTTATCCATAGACCAGACACAAGTCAGGAAATAGAACACCACCATTCTCCCCCACCCATAGAATTCTGCTTCATGTCTTTAACCCAGATTTAAAATGTAATTGCACCTTACAGTCCATCTTATCTGTATTTAATCAAGCCGTTTCAGCAAAGGCTGACAATGTGGAGTAACTGTAGTGATTTTTGTAACTCTTGAAGTAACAGCCAGAGATCACTGCTCACAAGACACTAAATTTTTCTTTTTGGTAATAAATTCCCTTGATGGTCTGACTCATTTTTTAAATGGTGAATTTCAAAGGTTAAAGAAAAGGTTTTTTTTACCTGATAATTGTTTTCTGTTTTCCAGTTCCATTAATCCAGAACGAATGGGTTTCTCCCTGCAACCTGTCAATCAAACAGAGGTGGCCAATCACCACTCTGAATTTTTTGCTCTCAGTGCTTCTTCAGACTATGTTCCAGTTGAAAACTTCTTTAGCAGTGTTCTGAAAGAGTAAAAATTCTACCCTATCTAAAGCACATCTAGGGACTGAATTTCAGAAAACAACTAAAATAGGGAGTTGACTCCCTAACAAATAACAACTAAGGATGATTTTCAACAAATGTGACTGGATTTCTGGATTAGCAGAATCGGAACACACACACATTATCAGGTAAGAAATACCTCCTCTCTGTTCCGGTATCCACTGATCTAGAACAAATTGAGTTTTATTAGTAATATCCCAAAATCCCAGTAAATGCTTGGAAAAGAGAGAAGTGGTAATTTTCTGTAGTGTTAACAATATGGCATAGGGATGAATGTATAGTTCACCAAGTACAGAGTGAAATTAAAACTCAGAAGAATAGTTGACTTCTCAAGGAAGAGTAGTTGACTTCTCTAGTCAAGTTTGCATTCTGGTCAAAAGAGAAAATGTTCTAAAAGGAAGGGCTGTGCCTAAGAAGTTTCCATAGTACAACAAACAGGTTTACCTCAAAAAGAAAACTGGTTTTTCCTGTGGCTTGTTGAAATGAAGGAATGAGGACACTGGCGCTTACTAACGCTGTTTTGAATGGTGATAATAATAGAAAAGCAATAACTTTCCTTAAAACTTAACCACATGAAAGAAACTTGGTGAAACAATCTATGTCTAATACACTAAAAGATATACATGAAAGCAAGAAAATGAATGAGTGAAACAGGATCATTTCCTGGTTGTAAAGAATCCTGGAGGATAAGGTAACAGAGGAAGGAACTGATTCCAACTCTACTTCAAAACTATTCAAAACTGAGAAAGAGAAGAACTACTTCTCCAAATCAAGCTAAGTGTGTTAGTAGCCAGACAGCTTTCTATTTTCTAAAACATGAAAGGCTACAAGTAGAAATGTCTGGATTCACATCTCTATTTTTCAGTGCTGTCTAGGGAAATAAAACATTACATGAACTGTTATAAATGAATAACTAATCACATGAACAAAGTTTACCTCTAAATAGGATTTTACATAAGAAAATCAAGACCAAAGAATTAAAACTGTCTTGACCATGTGTTGTGATATTTTATTTACCTCAATTCCCTCAAAATTTCATAAAAGACAAACAGAAAACAAACCAAAAACCCCAACTACTTCATAAATCTTACATAATACATGCTTCCAATTCTACGTATGCAGCAGAATAGAGGAAGAGATCTGCAAGTCTGACTCAGCAATGCTAAAGGATATCTGACAGACACTCCTAAGTATAGCATCCTTCATATAATGTTTAGGCAATCCTGCTCTACATTTTCCTTTTGGGGTGGCTGAGGGAAGTTGTCATGAGGATTAATCAACCCTATATCCATGCTATCTACCAATGTTTACAGTTAGCAGAAGATCTCTAAAAGAATACCTGGGAGAGGTGAACTTTCAAAAAAGGAAAGAAAAAACTAGCAATCCTATTGAAGACCACTGTTTTCTTATACAGTAACAATTGCCATTGTGAATATGGCACGATGGTACTGATTTTCTTGGGATAAGCCATCTGTATAACTCCAGAGTTATGGAGAATATGAAATTGTATTTCAAAAGTACATTATTTGGATTAACTATTCACTAAAGAAAACAGATCTGCTCTACTTACAAACCAATTAGAAAAGGTGCCCATCACCACCTTATTTAAAATGCCAAATTTATCTTTAGAAAAAGGTCCTCAGATAATAAACAGTCCTAACTACAAAATGCAGTCTAGGCTTTCTAGTTGATACAAAGTAGGAAAATATTTTCCTATATAATTAAATAGGGCTTTCCCAGGTGGTACAGTGGTAAAGAATCCACCTGCCAACGCAGGAGACAAAAGAGATGTGGGTTTGATCCCTGGGTCCGGAAGAACCTCTGAAAAGGAAATGGCGAACCACTCCAGTCTTCTTGCCTGGGAAATTCCACTGAAAAAGGAGCCTGGAAGGCTACAGTCCATGGGCTCGCAAAAGAGTTGGACATGATGGAGTGCACATACACACATATATAACTAAATATACCCTAGCTATTTTTATGATTTATGCTATGATTAACTATACCAACCACAAAAAATAGTTCAGTACTTCTCTCTGAAAAGAAATATTTCTCAGATTCTTCTTAAACCAGGGTGAAAATATTTATGATTAAGAATACTTAAAGAAAAAATGTAATAATGAAGGCAGTGTTTGAATATGCATGTTTAACTAGAAATCAATGAACCTACATTCAAAAATGAAATGGAAGAAAATAAATATCCTCTCTCTTCATATTAAAACTATAAAGTTAAATGAAGCTATATTATCTATCAACTATACTTCAATTAAAAAAATATGTAGGAAATAAAGTTAATGAACCTACCATAAAATTAAATGCTCAACAGAATAAGTCAACATAAAATTTATTATTATGTATAACTTTTCTAGTACTTATAATCATGCTCCAGTAAGTTTAAAAACAGGAAAAAAAAACCACCAAATTTTCAAAATAAGTAAAGTTAAGATGAACTATTCCCCTAATAATATCAAGCATGCTTGCTACACACTATTTGGGACATATGCAAACGAAGACCACACAATGAAACTCATACTTATTAAATCACAATAAAGAAAACTGAGAAAATCAATGAGACAATGTTTACTTATTAATGCAAAAACTTCAAGAATGGGAGTTGAAAATAAACAGAAAAATATATTCAGTAACTATGATAAGGATATTTTGTTCTGTTTTTTTAAAGTAAAAGATGAAAAGACCAGAAGTTAAAATGACTCCTTTGTAGGAAAATTCTCATACTAACTGAAGAATTCTAGAAATATTTCCAAGAAATGAGCAGTACAATCTTGTTAGAGGCTTATATTCAACTTGGAAAAAATTGAATCAATACAAAAACTTATGAATTAAGAGCTTTGATGATGACAGAACTGTCATATTTAATGAATAATGTTGTTGTTTTAGTTGCTAAGTCATATCCGACTCTCTTGCAACCCCTGGACAGTAGCCCTCCATGCTCCCCTGTCCATGGGATTTCCCAGGCAGGAATACTGGAGTGGGTGGGTTGCCATTTCCTTCTCCAGGGGATCCTCCTGTCCCAGGGATAGAACCCGAGTCTCCTGAATGGACAGGTGGATTCTTACCGCTGAGTTAATGGCAAGCCCTTAATGAAGAATACTAATACCCTTTTCAAGACAGAATACAATCCAGAACTTCTAATATAATTCTTGTGAAGTAGAAAGATGAATACTTAAAGGAGACAGAAGAGTGAGGCCCAAGAATGAAAAGACCTCTCCTCTAGTAATGCGTACATCACAGTATCGCTGGGAAATGACAGAGATCATTTAAATGATCACTAGAGTCCTATCCAATTATAATATCCTTTACACCTAATTTTCAAGAAAGCTTTTGGAAGAACTGGATAATCTGGATATGAGGTATGCTAAAAGCACCAGGATGCAGACTAAAATTACAGGGTCTAGGTTACATCAACTGTGAGGAACACATACAGAGATGAATACAAGAAGTATGAATTCCTAAAGGAACTCAATCAGGATGGTTAAATATGGGCTTTCTTAGGCAGAATCATCTTTTTAATGGCATTACCCCAAGTCTATGACCAGGGTCAATTTTTGGGTGTCTCACACGGTAAAGAATCCGCCTGCAATGCAGGAGACCCAGGTTTGATCCCTGGGTTGGGAAGATCCCCTGGAGGAGTGAATGGCTACCCACGCTAGTACTTCCCTCATAGCTCAGTTGGAAAAGAATCTGTCTGCAATGCAGGAGACCCGGGTTCAATTCCTGGGTCGAGAAGATCCCCTGGAGAAGAAAATGGCAATCCACTCTAGTATTCTTGCCTGGAAAATTCCATGGACAGAGGAGCCTGGCAGGCTCCAGTCCACGGGGTCCCACAGAGTCAGGCAACTGAGCGACTAACATTTTCACTTTAAAATATATCATTTTAAAAAATATACTATTGATTAGAAGGGAACAAGTATCTCGCCTAGAAAATATTCCACAATTTAAAATTATGAATTTTAAAAAATACCCTAATACTTTTATGAGACAGACTCATATCCGAAGAATCAAAGAGCTGAGAAACTAAATTTATACTAAAAATTACCTGTAAAAAGCCCTTCCTTATGTATAAAGAACCTTTAAAGCTTATCAACCCGGGAAAGAATAAACTTAAGAATGTGCATGAGATAGTAGAGACAGACACTGTCATACCTATGATTAAAATATGCTCTGGTCACCTTCTAACTACTACTGTAGTTAAATGTAAATAAATAATATATCTTAAGGGAAACTATCACACTCCAATGGTCCAGGTATCAAATTACTTTAAAAGATTATTTCTAAATATTTACTTTAACACTGAAAATTCTTTAATTAATGGCAACATTATTACATATGAATTAAAGATAGCTGTTTAAAATAAATGGCTCCAAGATAAATAAGTTAATATAAAAAAGAAAACTGCTGTAACTGGCTTAATAAAACCAGTAAACATATAAAAGAGATTTTGAGGAATTCTAACATTCACCAAAAGAAAAATATATTACCGAAATAAATAACTCATTTTCAAATTTAACACTATTTTGTTTACCCATATTCTGATTTATCTGAGGAAATAAAACTGTTAATCAGGTCCTCCTTGAAATTTATTCTCTTCCTCTGGACTCTATGACACAGTAATAGCATACTGTCTTTCCAACACACTTTCTAGAGACTGTAATCTCTTCTCCATTCTGCTAAATTTGTTCAAGGGTTGACCCTTAAAACAATGAAGGAGATTAGGTCTGCCAACCCTCTGCACAAAAAATCCACATATAACATAGCAGCCCTGCATGTATGCAGTTTCTCTATTCCAACAGTCTGCATTGTATGGATTCAACTAACCATAGATTCTAGGGTAGTACACTGTAGTATTTATGACAAAAAATTTGCACATAAGTGGACCTGCACAGCTCAAGCCAATGTTGTTCAAGGGTCAACTGTACTTCTAAACGTTTAAACCTGCTACACTGTCCTGTCTCTATGAGTTAGACAGTGTTCTACATGGAAGAGCATAGTTCTTTCTCTCTACAAGCAGCTTTTCTAAGTAGTCTATCTCCAAGTGCTGGCTGTCCATTAACACAAAGATAGCCCAACACTGTATCACAACATATGAAAATATCAGTTTTCTTTCACATCTTTAATGTTTCCATTGATAGTATTATTGTTGTCAAGATTACATAAGCTCAACACTCTCCATACATTAAATTTTGTTACTCTCTAGTTCTAATCTTTTTGTCATCACAAAACACTATTATATAATTTTCTTTCACAAATTTACTACCCATTCCTACAGTATTTCATTATGATTTCACTGATGAAAGCAGATTTCCACCTAATCCAATTTCATACCTGAAATACTACCACTGGCAACCAACCTATTTTTCTCTTAGGTTTTGGAATATAAAGTAATTTACAAATTAATTTGCCAATTAACTCCCACTAAGTTAAATATTCTTTACTAGTAATATGAGGGTACCAACAAGCCACTTCACTTTGTGTTTTTCATTTTATTACCCATTTTTCAAAATCTATTCCAGAAAAACTTTCTAAATTACTCTATGAACATGTCTTAACATTTTTTATTTGGTTATTGATGTATTTCTCTTACTTCTTCCTCCTCTGACCATTCACCCCAAAGTGATCCTCACATCTTTAGATGTACCAATTATCTTTCCTCATAAACTATCTATCATTTCTAACTATTAAGCCACATTTACCTTTTCAGGTATATTTTATCTCCCCAAAAACTACAGCAAGGTGGAGTAAAAAGACAAAAAAAGGACAACGTCTACATTTTGTGCTTATGTACAAAATAAGCACTCAAATATCTGCTAATCAAAATGTTTATGCCTGCATATTTATATTCTACAATTTTATATACTTTCCCTTATAAACTATCAAATCTCAAATATCCCTGTGATAGCAAATCATGGAACACATCAATAAATCACTATGTAGAAGTAATTCACCAAATACAGTATGACAAGCAAGAGACAAGTTCACATTCATGGCAACAAATTTTAAGATGTTTTTCATACCAAGATATAGATGAGAAAGAGACAGACAGAATCAAAAGAATCCCAGAAATCTGTAAGAAAATGACAATAACTAAAGTTTAAAATCAGAAGACTGAAGGTAATTTCTTATGCAGAGAGGCTGAAACAAAGACTGGAAGCATAAAAAGTTTTTTAACAAACAGAGTGTAAGTATATGATATCTTGCTAGATGATGATAGGTTAGATAAGAGGAAAGGAAGGAGGAAAAAAGGAAAAAGATGAAGGAAGAGAGAGGAAGAGCAAGGTCTTGAAATCTTAATTCACAAGAAAACACAATACGAGATACACCTATTTCGAGTTTATTTCTCCCTTTCCTAGATACATGTAGCTACAATTATCCAAAACTAAAACAGAAGTCACACTGAGAACATGTTAATGTCAGAAGTATGCATGTGCAAAAATTCTGAGTGGTGGATTGGCAGCCTCTGCTTATTTGGAACGTTGCAAGGAGAAATATATTGTTCTGGATTAGTGGACACTGGAACATTTTTTTTAAAATCTCTTAAGTAAAAGAAAGGTTAACAATTATAAAAATAAGGAAAATTTGATTACATAAATGAAAATTATTATTTGGAATTTACCCAGGAAACAACAAAAGCAAAGCAAAACTCAAATTCAGTAAAACTGCTTTCTAGCCAGAGACATTGTACTCTTCAATATCAAAACCAGACAAAAGGCAAAAACTAGAGCTTTGAAAAACATTATAGAAATAGAAAGATATGAAAAGAAAGACAGACATAGCTAGAACAACAGAAATAGAGAGAAGAGAGCAGAAAAGATACAGCAAAAGTGCCAGACATACAACAAAAGCTACTAAAATGGGATCTACAAATTCCAAGTGGCCTAGTACTAAGAAATTTCAAAGTCCCCTTTCATATATTTTCAAATCAACTTAATATTCACTTAGTTTAAGTTGTAGTTAAAATTTAGCTATACTGTAATAAACTTACAGGGAAAAAGGGGTATAAAAACAACTCTGTTTTTAGGAACATTTATGGTCATATTCAAACTTCTAAACTTGCCTATCTCTTTCAGAGAATGGGGAATAATACAAAAGCCCTCAACTTTAGTTAAGAGAGTTTGTACACATTTTCAAGTTATTTGGAGGATTAATTTATCTGCCTCTTCACATTTAATAGGACTTTAGAGCCTCTTAACTAGAATTCAGAACAACCCTTATCAAAACAAGATAAAGTTTATCTCCTGCCACTGCCAAAGACAGAATGTGGGCTTGCTCAACTCTGTGCAATTAGTTTGAAATAGTCTTACTATACACTATCAACCTTTAATAAAATATCCCAAAATACTCAATCTTTGCCCAGAATACTTAAGTTACATAGGATCTGTTCAGCTGAAATATGAATAACTGACTAAGCTTTTAGATGAACATAAATAAGTAAAGCTTAAGGCCTAGAATTAGCATTTTGTTGTTGTTATTCTTTGAAGAATAAAATTATCTCATGTTAATCTTCTCTTTAGCTTCTTTCTCTGGTTCATTAAAAAAAGAAAAGGGCTCAAACTTTCCGCCTTACATAGTATGCTTTTTCAACAAATACTTTTAAAAGTTTATGTTAAGGTTATTTTATTTTTAGTTAAAAGATGAAACAGAGGGGCAGGAGACAGCAAGGAGCAGGTACTGTCTATCCCATTTTATGTCCTGAGTTAAACCATCTCACTCATTATATACTTCTTAGAAGTAACAAAAACAAACCCAACACACACCCCCTCAAGTGCTTTTATCATGCAGATCCTCTATTAAGAGGAAAGCTAGCAATAAAAGTTAAGGAAAATAACCCCATCAGTTTTTCTAGACAATACCACCAGCAAGTTGAGAATCTATTTATAAGATTCTGAAGTAAGTTAGGGAATTATGTAAGCAGACAAGGAATTAAAACATTTTTATCTCAATTCTCAATCTTAAATCTTTTAATGTGTTTACAGATTTAAATGGTCTTAAAAAGGTTTTAAAAATGTGCTTGATACAGAAAAAAAAAAGGAATTAGAATATTTATCTGAAAGATATCATGTGCCATACTAAAATGTTTCCTGTTTTAAAATCTATTACCTCTATTAATAAATTTGTTAAATTGTAATTACTATATGTGAAACATCGATTTTTAAAGATACTTTGAAGATATAAGATGTTTTACTTTAAAAATTGTTTTTATATTTCTGTAACAGGCAAGAAAAGTGCAGTAAAATGCTGATTAATACAAAATAATTATTTGTCACATGATTTCATTACATTTTGTAAAGGTATAAATTTCAAGTACAAAATTCAAAGCAGTCGTCTCAAGATATACTTGTTATTTTTAAGAATTTGTATACAGAATTTTGTTCTTTTAAAGGTACAATTTATATCCCTTATTTTCTGGCTTGATGGCAAATTGTAAGCTTCAATTTTGAAACTCACATGAAATAGTACTTAATCTCAACACTTTGTGTTAAACTTTTACCATTTCTAGTCTAAAAATGGGGTATATTCCACTAGAATTATTCATCCTTTAAATCGTCCAAAGCACTATAATGAGTCCCTCTACATGGTGTTCAAAAAGTGTTTAGTAAGTTGAACTTATGATCTAATACAATTAAATACGTACAATTTAATACCATGGATTGAATTTGTACTTGTCAACTTTTATGTTATTTTAGTAACTCAAAAACTTACTGATTAGCTACACACAGCCAAAGAGTTATAACTATAGCCAATAACTCAACATTCATGATAGCAGATAGTGAACACAAGCTTCTACTTCTCCCTCAAATGGTTTTTATTTTCTTAATAGCAATGCTGGATGCTTTATCTTCTATCTGCCTATAGATTTAAAAAAAAAAATGAAATAAACAAAGGAGTGAAGAGCAAAAAGTAGGGCACTTAGATAACTTATAAATTAAGAGACAGGAACAAACCATCAAGCTAAATAATAAGATCTCAAAAGATCTACCTCAAAGCTACCATTATGAAAATATTTTCCCTCTGGAAATATTACTAACAGGACAAAGCTGGAAGTTAGCTATATGTAAACAACCAACCATAACTAGAGACAGCATAGCATTAAGAACACATTAGCAGGGGACAAAAAACATGAGTTTAAACTCCAAGTGCCCATATGATAGCTTAGTGATCTGGATAAAGGTGGGCAAATCACTTCATCTCTGTACAGTTTCTCCATTCATAAAACCAGTAACAATAAAACCTACCCCAATTATACTGCAAGGTTTCATGAGACCCAAATGAGGTATTATGCATTTTGGAAGAAGTACTTTAGAAGCTGTAAATATCACGCAAAAAAGTTAAAAGGAGTATCTATATTTTAACAAGATGAAGAGTAACCAAAGTTCCAGTTTTTTAAATGCAAGATATTTTAACCCTTTTTAGCCTATGTTTTTTCTCATAGTTTGAAGATTCTATAGATAGCATCCAATTCTATTACAAAAATCTGTTTCTTCCACCCTTTATAGGCTTTTTTCTATCTTATTCATAGAAAGAACAGGAAAATAGCTTTATCTAAAACTCTTATTAAACAAATAATACTTTTTAAGGCAGTAATGTAACTAACCCCTTGCCTCATATGGTATAATATGGCTGACTTCTACTCCTGGTTACATCACTAGCTTTTAAAGGTCTAAGAGCAAGTTACTTCAACCTCAAGAAGCTGTAGTTCTTCTATCTACAGAAAAGGTGGAGTATTATTGTGATCAACTTACCTGATGAGGAAAAATTCACCTTCATAACTGAAAGGTGAGAGTAATATTCAAGTATGAGAGAAAACTTTCTCTCCAAACACTCTACTAATACATCAGAGATCTTTGAAAACATGAAACTAACATGTGTAGCCCACAATTTGTGTTCTTTTGTATAAAGGCAAACTGAGACAGGACTTCCTTATTCGACAGAGATGTTCCAAAAAGGAGCAAATCAGAAACAGGAGGACAGAGAAGGAGAGAAGAAAAAATTCTTCACGCGCATAGTTAAGGATTTACTTTTTTAAAAATTCTGCTCTATATACATAATCACAAAGGAAATCCATCTATCACTAACATTTGTACTCCAAATAACACTGTCTTTTTAGAAAAGAATCTGACCAATCTTATATCTTACCTTATGAAGACTAAGGCATATTGAAAACAACTAAAATTAATTTCTTCACTGATAAAAATTTCTTTCATATTCTTCTTATTACACAGAAATAACTTTACTATGATTATCAATCAAGTAGAGTGTCACTTTTATGAAAAATTTCACAAGCCATTATATTTTATAAATGACTGGTTTTTGTCAAATAGTTTTTTTGCAAAATAATTCTGGCCATACACATATTAATGATATTGCTTTATGATTTATTACTAGAGGCTTTTATAATTGATTTTTAAAAATTTAACCATATTAAAATAGTAGGCACATGCCTGCCTTTTTGTTTGCTTTGCTGAAAGGCATCCCTAATATATGGTAAGGGACGAAAAAAAATGTCCAGGTACACAAAGTCAGCATCTGAGGGGCACTTCTGCCTTTATAGAGTAGTAAGAGGAGTGAAACACTGCACATTACGTTTTATATGATATTAAACCACTGCAACTTAAATACTCAGCAGAAGACGTAAAATATCTATTTAAGAAACAAAATGTGGAGGGAAAAAGGGCATAACCCAAAGAAATATCTAACATACCATAATGATCAAAGGCAAGAATATCTGTTTCTTTGAGTTTAATTTAAAATTGATATATCTGAATCAAATTCTGTTGTACTGGAGGACTGCTGATAAAATACAATGACACAGTATTTATTTATAATTTCTTCACATGGTTTTTGAAACATTTTTCTTAACTATATTGTCATTTCATACTTGTTAGTTTTTCAAACTTTCACTATTAAAACTATTTCAAAAACTAAACTAGTTATATCACAATAAACAGGTATTGTAATATATGCAATCAATTTTCTTTTAAATTTAGCATTTAATAAAAGTATGGAATAAATAACTTTTTTGAAACTTAAGGTGAAAATGTCTAAACCAATTCTTAAATGGATTTCCTTTGTGATATGCAGGGGACCTGTATCAACAACTCCCCAAATCTTTAACAGCTATCAAATGAAGAGACTGATAATTACCATATTAAAATAAGATCGAATTTTGACTCCTCTTGCCAGATCCCACACTATCACATTTCCATCATGACCAGCAGAAAAGAGAACTCTTGGATCAAATGGGTGTGGCTCAAGAACAAATACCTCATCTTCATGACCCTGAAATATTTTAAGTGTCAAAGAATTATAAATATTAAAAAATAAAAAAATTCAAACAAACATCAGTATGACAACATTTCTATAAGTGGTAAAAATCTTCAAATTTATCAAATGTATAATAAAAAAGCTGGGCTAATATCACTCTCCAGGGATTTGCTATCATCTAGTGAAACCTGAGAATACTATTTGCTGATCCAGCCCTGAATATTAAAAAAAAATAGCTAGATCCACATTTCTAAGCCAAACGTGTTTAACTGCATTTTAAAATTATTTCCATTCTCCCAGAAAGACCTGTTAGCCAGCAAGAGATTTCAGATAAAAGACTTTATTTCTTAACAAAAGCATTCTATTTTACAACCAGCTTCAGTTTATACCAAATAAAAATTAGTCTTTTTTCTCACCATCAGGACATGAATTAGTTGACCGGTGTAAGAATTCCAAACTTTCAAAGTCATGTTATTAACTGCAGTTATAACTGTATTGTCATGTCGATCCCATGCTACCATAGTTACTTTCATTTTTGTGATTTTATCTTCTATCCCTTGAAGGTTTTGGCTGAAAGTGACGGAGGCAGTATTTGCTTACAATGATATTATTTATTAAAATATCAGCATGACAAAAACCTAAATGTATTTTCTTAGTTTACATTCATTAACATGGATAACTAACTATTGCTTAACACAGTATTTAAGAATAATTTGAACCAACAAAAAACAATGGCAAAAATCACTGCATGGAGTCAGCAAAATCAGGACTCCAGTGCTGCTAAGACACTGAGTAACAGATGAGCCTGAGTACATGTGACTGACTGTACTATCTTTCTGGGCCTAAGACCGCTGTGCCATGCTGCTCACTCTCCATCTTTGACTGTTGCCACCATGCCCTGACACTTTGCTCCCCATCCAAGACTACTATGCATAAATATAAATAGAAAAAAAAGGTTAAAATATTAAAACAAAAATGATAGTTTCAACATGTAGTATAATTTCTCTTTAGAGATAACCAGTGGATATACCACATCACCCCTGTGTCAGATGGAACATTGTATGTTCTAGTTTTCTTTAAAAAGTAGTATAAGCTATTCTTATAGTACTATCATACTGTCAACAAAACTGAACTGCAGAATATCATTAATTTGTGTACAGGGCAAAAACTCATTTTATAAAAATCAACATTTTCATCTCCAAAAGTGCCTTCAATTATCACAGAAAAGTAATCAGTTTAACATGGGATTATGATACATATTTACAGGGTGAGTCTCACACTAACATGTAAAACATCTTTACAACTTTAAATGATCTATATATATCTATGTAATATTTCAAATGTGATCTCTTACCCTGCTGGCCGAGTAGCCATATCCAGCAAAATACTCTTCCATTCTCTTCGTTTAAATTGCCAAATACGTGCTGTCCCATCCCGACTGCCACTTACAAACCTGCAAAAGAGCCCACCCCCCGAAGGAAAAAAAATCACGTGTGCTTTACCAAAATGCACTTTCCAAGAGTTATATTTTTAAAAACACCTTTCATTTTTCCTTACACAGCCTTCTAATATAATAGATTATTCTACCTGACATTTTTTGCAAATCTAAGAATTTCTGAAATGTCAGACCCTTTTAAAATGTTATATACATGCACACATTCTAATGTATGTGGCTAGGTCTCATAACATTCAAAAGTGATTCAAGGCCACTATTTACTACCTTAGAAAGAGAATTGATACTTTCCAAGAGAAAAACACTGATTTTCCTCACATTTTACTCAAGATGTAAATATCATTTTTAAATTTAATGCAAGAATATGAGAAAACTTACACAATATCATCTAAGTTTATTATCAATAAACACTGCTGCTTCATATATTACATTATAATGTATTTCCAATCTTTACTAAAAGTTTCCTTACACCTTGATATGTATAGAAAAATATGTAGGGTGGATGAAAGTCCCTATTATTAAAAAAAAAAAAAAAGGCCAAATAAGTTATCGTTATTACAGATAAAACATAAACACACATTAACAGGAATGTGATGAAAATTGACTTTTCATCATAACTGGTCAAGATCTTTATTCTAGGTGGCTAATTAATATACAAAACTATTTAAAACCTGATGATAGGAACTGTCTTTATTTCGTATTTGAAAACTAGAATTCAATTTGACAAACAAAAATAATTATTTTACCTGTTACTAGTGTTGGAAAACTGGATACTGTCAACTTTGTCCTATATACAAACAGAGGAACAGAAAAGAGGATCCTGAATATAAACTGTTAAGACTCATTTACATCATACTCATATAAGTCTTTTCAACAATACTTACAGTATGAAACTCCAATTCTGATATTTTCTCTGGCTGACCTGATCCAAAAAAATAAACCCTAATAATGTGATCTGTGCTTCCTGTGGCCAGAAACATTCCACCTGAAGAATAACAGCAAACATTTATGAATAAAACACAAGTTCAAAATCTCTGAAAATTAAATAAGAAATGCAAGCAACATTATAATATATACTTTATGACTAATATTTCATTCTACAACTATTCACATTTATCCTAATGAACATAATACATCTAACCTGAAATTAACAGTCTGTTAACATAAGCTTCGATTGGAATTTTTCAGTATTTATAGAAGCTTTCTTCTACAAATGATTTCACTAATAATTACATAACCATGTTAATATTATCAGAAAACATGTCTTAATTCTGGTAAAATCCCTCTCCTGCCCCATTTCCCATCTGCTAAAATCCTATCAAGTATTCAAGGCCCAACTCCTTCACTACAGGCCTTCCAGGCTTGCAATCCAATAAGCCTCCTCTCTTCCGAACTCTGATTACAACTTTGTCATGGGGCGCATACATTCTATTCAACATTACAGCTATTTGTACATGCAGTTTTACTCTCTCTCAGAATCAATACTCTCCCACAGTGTTGAAAACAATGCTATATAAAATTGCATCTTGAGTACTCTGAAGTATATGCAGAGCCTATATTCGTATTAATACTAGAAGTAAAACCGTCTGCATGGCAGTAGCAGTGGAAATCGAGAAACTAGAAATTAAAGATGTTTAGATATTATTACAGCAAAAATAAGACTCATGTCATCAGTTTGCAATCACGTGTCTCTGGTACTACTGCTAACCACAATTATGAAAGGAAAAGAAAAGGCAAACTGTGCAAAGAACTAGTATTAGGAACATTAATTCATGTTTCCTTTTCTCATCAATTCACTTAAAATCTCCAGATCACAATTTGTTTATCAAGATTCTAATATCCACTCAAAATGCTGCTACATAAACTCAAAATGTAACTGGAATTTCATCACTGCTATACAGCTGTTTTTTTAAGAGCAAATAAGAACAATCTGGAGCAAAATAAGTAATAAAGATGTACAAATGTCTATCAATCTATTTTACTCAGCCATAAGTACCTACAAAATCATTAAAAATATAAAAGATTTAAAATACTTTTCTTTCAATGAGATAATTATTCGAAGACTTATTCTTCAACGGTAAAATTTGAAACTATTTCCTCCTACCAAAGAATTATTGTCTTCTTAAAGAAACACTCAATCAGTAAAACACTCAACCAAATGAGTATGTAAGCTAAACTCAAATAAAGTTCAAATATTTATAAACTAATTTATGACCACCCCCTGGTACATGCAAGAGAATGTGATTTCTATTACAACAGTAGGTATATTCCAAAATTTTATGTGTTCTGCTAGAAGCCTTCAAATATACAACTTTTAAGTGGAGAGTCAGGAAGAAAAAAAAATCTTACCAGCACTAAAAGATGAACAGATCATTTGAACTCCAGGTCGAGGGCGCTCTGTAAATTTTGCAGGTCTTGGACTGTAATACAAAAAATAACTAATTAAAAATATACCAAAGAGATCAACACCACCACAACTCAGCTGTCTCAAAACATAATTACAGAAGGACAAAATAAGAAGCAACAGATGGCGCCCTTTCTAAAAACAAGTTCGAAATCATTGTGTGTCATGATCAGCAGGATCATGTGGAAACTTTACATACAGATTTTTATAGGCGTTTCTGATTATATAACAATCTATACGTGAAAGAAAGTCGCTGCCCCACCTAACAGCTGTCTTGCTCACTTCTAATCGGATTTACAGGTTCTCAGTTTCATAGAGCAGCACAGCAATGCACAAATACACAGGGAGATAAAAGTCACAAATATATACGCAACTATACTGCTCATTTAGAATAGTGATCTACAGAAAACAGGTCACACTTAACTGTGTTTACATTGATTACAAAATTATATTACAGATTATATGTTTATATTAATAGTACTGACATTACACACTGTTAAAATCAACCAGACTGAAGAAAAATTAAACTATGGATTTTACCCACACCAGTTTCAATACATATACAATATATATGTAATATTACAATACAAAAAAAAATTTCAATACAGTGATTACATTTAAAGCCCTTAATATATATTTCTAACTAGTTTTTCTCAGAATATTAGGAAAGAAAATTATAAAAAATTATTAGAGGCTTCACTGCATAACTCTCACTATCCACAGCTATTGAACACAGAATGGTTTCAGTCTTCTGATCATTTAAGGGAAAAATGTACCGAATATTTTGTTAACCGACATTTTAACAAGTTTTATTAATATTCATTAGCTCTGATAATAGCTAAGCATAACTGATACAGTTTAGAGAAAGTTACTAAAATGTTCTTGAAACCTACACATTTACTTAGAGAAAAAATTTAACCCTAAGTAAATTTATCTGAAATCATATAGGCAATAAAAAGAACTGCTTTCATTACTATCTTATAGACTATGGTACATTTTTATTAATTTTTGGCACATGCCAAACAAGCAGTTAGAACCCATAATCAGAATATGTAAGCAATTATACAGACTGTCATTTTAAACAAATGCTAGTATTTTTAAAGGGAAAAAACAGATAAGCAGGTACACATAATTTATTTTTAAACATACATTTGAGGAAATATTTTAAGATAAGGCCTAGGATTCAGACCCTCTGAGTTCAGCTCCCAGTTCTGCGACTTATCAGTGTGACCTTAGGCAAGTTAACATTTCTGTACCTGAGTCTCCTCATCTGTAAAATGGAGGTGAACATCACCTCTCCATTCACAGATTTGTCCATGGGGTAAATATAGCACTTATCCCACTAGATCCTCTTGAGAGGCAGCATGAAATAGCACAAAACCAGAGAGGCAAAGAAATGTTACAGTCCTGGCCTTACCATTTTTAAATACTGTTTTAACTGTAGGAAAGTCATTCAACCTTTCTTTGCCTCAGTGTCCGGAACCCAAACAGAGTATTGTCCAGACAACGTATTTTGATAAACCAAAATATCATCATAGGTACAAGCATAAATGCAAAATGCTATTATGGGGCAGAGGGAAGGGTGCATCTATCTACCTTGATGTAGTTTAGTGAAAATTTAATGATTCCATTTTCCTAAATTTCCCTAGATCCACAATAAAATCTATTCTATAGATACGATAACAGAAACGATAACAGAAATAACTACAATTCTTCTAAAGAACTAGGAACTCTGAAGATTATGTTCTAAGTACCAAAAGGAGTTACTGCAGCATACAAAAAGTAGTAGTAATAAAACAGGCATATTCTGAAAAAGTGGGGGCTAGGAAAAAAGATAAGAGAAAAAAGAAATAAACATGTTAACATGTAAGTTTCTTTAAAGCATGAAAACAAAAAGGAAAGCATAAGAATGAGAGGTCAGTGAAGAGCCAAAACTAATGTTACTCAAGGAGAAAAATAAAATTATTCCTATTGTTGATTACTTTATACTTTTGTAATTTCAACCATTAAGTTAAACATATTTATTTTAAGAAATAAAAGAGCAACTGACTTTATTTTAAGGGTTCCAGCATCCCAGAGCCAAAAACAAATCGTGCCATCTGCCCCAGTAGAAGACAGATATCTCTTTGAGCCACTGCACAATGGTGAGAACTGAAAAAGAAAGAAGAAACAATTTTATAAGAGCAACACAGTCCAAACAATAAACCTATTTTCATCATACAAATAGCAAATAACAATAATGGTTAAACACTCCAATTTGACAAACGTCATGGTTACCTTCATATTTAAAGTCCATGTATTCATAGAGAAAAGAGAAATATTCCTTTATTTTAGTTGGCTTTACACAATGGATCATAAAGGTGACTTCTTAAAATGTACTTTAGATTGTAACCACAGAGGATTTTTCAGGGATTAGAATGATTACCTGTAGTGACGTTATAGATGCACTGTGGCCCTGAAGAACAGCCAAAGGTGCGCACGTCCGAAGACACCAGACTCGGATCATTTTGTCACAGCTCCCAGCTGCTATCATGGTATTCTCGTAGTTGACAGCCATGTCTGATATTTCAGCAGCATGCCCTCTCAAAGTAGCTAATAATCTCCCATCATCTGTTGCCCAGATTTTCACAAGACAGTCATCAGAACCCTTAAAATAAAAATAGATATTTATTGAATTAACTATAAATTTTAGTTCAAATACTTAACAGGTATTTTAAAAATCCTATCTGTTATATCCAAAAAGTATTAAATACTTGTGTTAGAAACTTTCCTCTACACAAGGTGCTGTATTTTATAAATTATTCACTTATAAAGAATACTTGTATGTGCCCCATCTAACAGGAAAAGGAGGATGTTAGCAATAACTAACAATTACCTATGGCCCCTACCCATTACCCAAGGTAGTCTCTATATGGAATCTTTTCAAAGAATCTGAACTTCTAAAATAACAAAACTATAACTGCAAAACAAATGTAACATGCAATAGTGACTAATCCTATCTACATTAATATAAAAATGAAAGGAAGCATATTGATGCTTTTTCCTCCTACAAAGCCAAATCTGTAACACGTGAGTTTCCCACCATTGATCTTCAGCTAAATACATCACATGCAAAGTCACCCATCAGTTATAAGAAAAAAGTTAATTTTAGCTTCATGAAGTCATTAAAAATATATATACTACCTGTTTACCCTTTGCAGGAGCATAAGCTCAGGGAGAAATTTAAAGAATAGTTTTCTATGAATATCTGTATTTACAAATAAACATTTCACTCTCACTTAGCCAAAGCAGCAGTAAGAACTTCTAGACTTTTCCTTCTCTAATTTTTCTTATTCACCTTATAGTTCAAAGTTTACTCTTTTACCAACCTCTCCCTACTTCCTCCCTACTTTTTACTATTAAAAAGTTTTAAATATACAAAGAGTATAATATATTACCATTAACCTCATATATCCATTCCCCAGATTTGAAATTTATTAGAACATTTCAAAGGTTGTAAGTTACAACTCTTTATAAATATTCCAATCTACTTTGTTGAAAAATACACACGCACCCAATTTTATCTGACATTAGAAAGTACTTAGAGGATCTGCAACAGCAAGGACACAGAGAAGTATCTGCTTCTAAAAACTAAGGCACTATTTGGCTCTGACCTACATTCACAACAAAAATAAAATTTTAAGTATGCCAACACAGGTAGAATATACACGAAGAATAAAATCCTGTCATCTTATTATTTCTTATGTATCTGAATAAGTCTGCTTTATATTCTACAGAAGGTTTTTTCAGATTATCTTACATGTTAACAAACAGAAAACAAAAAAACACACACATCTTTTTTATCAAAATGCCAGCTTTTATGAAAAGGACAGGGGGCAACCTGTTATCTAAAAGTCAGCTTCCAGTGACTTTTCATCATATAATATTGAATAGAAAGTCCCACTATATTATGAATGTATTAAGTTCACTAACCTTATAATTCTGCTTTATATTGACACGTACAAAAAAAAAGTTCCCCACAATACCACCTACCCCCCCAAAAAATACTGTACACAATTTGCTTTAGTGTGTATTATCCCAATTAACCTTTCTTTTCTTCCATTAAATTACAGGAGAGAAAGTTTCCATCTTACTTTCAGGGAAATCTCTCTTCACTGTCCTCTTCTATGATATAAAGTAGTACACTGTCCCCAACCCTCACCCCCGATCCCCAGAACTCCTGGCAGAATTTCAAACAAAATCCTAAAGCATCCTCAGGCAATTTCTATCTCATGAATCTTTACTTGTGATCATCTATTCTGATGTGAATGTGAAACTAAATATGATCTGACAAATTCAACTAAGTTCTTTTAAAATGACTGTCAGAAACACAGGGATTGAACCCAGGTCTCCCACGTTGCAGGTGGATTCTTTTACCAGCTGAGCCACAAGGGAAGCCCATCAGAAACACAAGTACACATAAATAATTGCGTGAAAAGGAGTGTAGACAAGAAGAAAAATCAAATTTACCAGGAAAATATTCTTAAAAGCACCACGTGAAAGGATGAATTAAAAATCTGATAAAACTATTCCTTATAAAAAGACCAAACTGTAAAGCAGAACTTGAACAGATGATCATTCTTTATAGAAGCCTACGTCAAATGTTAGTCAAGTCTATAATAAACCAAGGAATAGAACATTACTGTCTTTCAATCAAAACGTTAAAAGAGTTACAGACATGAAAGTAAAAGTAATGCCACTTAAATGGTGAAAGGAAAGAAAGAGTTGGAAAACACAGGCATAGGTGTTGGCCTTGGTAGGAAGGACACATGGGTTCCTAGGCCTCATGGAGGAGGAAGAGTTATGGCGGACATGGCAATTGTAAAGCAAGCAGCAAAAAAATTAGATGATTCTAACCTCAGCACCAAGACAAATATCTGAGGATTATTTCCCAAAGGAGGAGAAGGGGGAAATAAAAGAAGGAACCAAAAAAAAGTGAGAAAAGTTTTAAAATGTGTTAGAATCTTATAAGCAATAAGGGAAAAATCCTGGAAGCAACAGTGAACTTCCAGCTAAAATTAGACAACATGATTTTAGGAAAAAACCTGAACTGACAAGGTTTTTAAACAAAGTTCTAATGCCCAGGGGAAAAAGAAGTATTCACTTATTTTCAGTAATACGTAGACACTGCTGCTAGGACTGATGATTTGGCAAGGTAGTGGGAAAAGCTGGGAAAATGAAGTGTAAGTGGGAAATTAAAAACAAAAATTAAGCTGCAAAGGTTTCATCTGAGAAAGGTCACTGAGGGTACAGTTTTAAATGCCTGTTAAGGAGTTTGAATTTAACCTGGCAAGGGAAGCTAATGAAGCATTTTAAGCAGATAAGACATGGTTACTCTAATATTTTAACCACAAGTTTTAAGAAATCTATGAGCTGGTGAAAACTGAAGATGCTTCTTTGGAATGCATTTTTAAATCAAATTATAATATTATGCTAGTGGTTAATGCCAAGCAAATATAAAAGGTGGCAATGGATCATTAGTTTCACTGAGAGTGTTCATTAGTATGTGTTAATAGTAACCTAATGTGCTATCATAATATAGATAAATGACACGTTTATCATTTATCTGTTTACTGAGTATAAAGATACCAAAAGAACTTACATAAATCCCCAAATAAAATGAGCTATATCAAATTTACACTGTTTTCTCTTGCATGTCAAGACATCCTGTCAATGCAAAGATAATGCCAAGAAAGCTGAAAAAGTAACTTTCTCTATCCTGAGAAAATAACAGTGCAGGTATCTCTTGTAAAAAGACTTGATAAAGGGTGGAACTTAAACTTATGAATTTAAAGTACCCTATAAATTTTCTTTTTCCATAGCCACAGGGATAAAGCCAAGTGCCTTTAAAATGATCAACATGCTCTGTAGCTTAGGGCAGAGGAAGGAAACTGAATCAGACATTTACTCTGGAATCACTGTTATTTCTTTAATACTTTTAAGCAGACTATGGAAATGGTGGCACCCATGACCTTTCCTTCTAGAATTTAACGGGATCTCTTACACAGCAGGTAATCACTCACCCCCCACTTTCCTTCTTCAGTTCAGTTCAGTTGCTCAGTCGTGTCCGACTCTTTGCGACCCCATGAATCACAGCATGCCAGGCCTCCCTGTCTATCACCAACTCCCGGAGTCCCATCGAGTTGGTGATGCCATCCAGCCATCTCATCCTCTGTCGTCCCCTTCTCCTCCTGCCCCTAATCCCTCCCAGCATCAGGGTCTTTTCCAATGAGTCAACTCTTCCCATGAGGTGGCCAAAGTACTGGAGTTTCAGCTTCAGCATCAGTCCTTCCAATGAACACCCAGGACTGATCTCCTTCAGGATGGACTGGTTGGATCTCCTTGCAGTCCGAGGGACTCTCAAGAGTCTTCTCCAACACCACAGTTCAAAAGCATCAATTTTTCGGCACTCAGCTTTTTTCACAGTCCACCTCTCACACCCATACATGACCACTGGAAAAACCATAGCCTTGACCAGACAGACCTTTGTTGGCAAAGTAATGCCTCTGCTTTTTGATATGCTATCTAAGGTTAGTCATAACCTTCCTTCCAAGGAGTAAGCGTCTTTTAATTTCATGGCTGCAATCACCTTCTTCTTAGTCTATCCTAAAGAAGTCCCTATTTTGTGAATCCCTTTTGGAAACTACGAAGTTTCATCAAAATAAAAAGTGTGAGAGGCAAATTTCAGATAGACAAAAATGAATGCTGACATTTTCCATATTTAAAGCCCAGGAATTAAATATGTATATACAAAAACAATATGTATATCCATTTGCTTTTGTATTCTGGTCAAGAAAAATTCCACAGATCTATGACATTGCTTTCTACTTTGTTGAGCACTTGGGTATTAAAATTCGTCTTGAAATCTACAAAAAAATGTCCTACCTACTGATAGGAAAGCTTTACGAAACAACTTCAGATACAGGGTCTTCGATCATTTATATTCTATGTAAAAACTAAAGCAGAATCTAAAGTCAACTTTCAAGTTTCTGGAAGACAAGTTTTAAAGGGCTTAATTGAACTATTTAAGTATATATGTAAACATTTATTTAAACTGAAACCTAGAAGATTAGCTGTAACAACTATATGAACTACTCAATGATGAAGAAAACTACTTTTAAAAAAAAGAAAAAGAAAAGTACTTTACAACATGGAACAGTAAATGACAAAGAATTGTTGACTTCTGCGAGGAGAAAACCACATGCACTTGGGCCAACAGTACAGCAGGTTAATTTTGCTTAGACAACCTTAGAGCTAAAAAGCAGACCTGTAAACTTTTCCCTGCTAAAAGAGAAGCATCAATTGAACAGGCCAACCAACGATCACTGCTCTGGCCTGAAGATAAAAGAAATTAGGTGATTATTAAACTTATAGGATATTGGAGAATTTGGCAGTCCTTGGCAGAATCAAAAAAGAGAATTGTAATTTCTCTTGCTACTGCTACATAGCGTATGAGTCAGATTTCACAACTTGATGTCATCAGAACAAACAGAATTAAATGTTAAAAACATCATGTATATGGTTATGCATACTATAATGTCATTTTTTTTTTCAAGCAAAAAAGTAGCCTTATTTGTGTGCTTAGTCGCTCAGTCGTATCCGATTCTTTGCAACCCCACATAACTGTAGCCCACCAGGCTCCTACGTCCATGGGGATTCTCCAGGCAAGAGCACTGGAGTAGGTTGCCATGCCCTTCTTCAGGGGATCTTCCCAACCCAGGGATTGAACCTGGATCTCCCACATTGCAGGCGGATTCTTTACCATCTGAACCACCAGGGAAGCCCTTAGTAGTCTTTTATTTATCTGAATAAAAATTCACTTATTTGGGCAGCTAAAAACTGCTTATACTTTAAATTTAGTTCAATGTATTTTCTAGAAAAGGCCACTGATTTTCTTACCAATCTATCAGACAGACCTATATTACAAATTACCCTAAACTTTAGAGTCAGTCATCTCAACAAGGGTGAATTTTCTTACTCCTCTCTATCTAAACCACCACTGACTAACCTTTTATCAACATAACCATCATTTGCTCTCACCCTGCTCCCAGATGCCAAGGACCATTATGGAAAAGAAGACAAGCACACTAATTCTGCAGCACTGCAAGTTCACAGATCCTGTTTATTCGGATGGCTTAGCCTAATCAGCAACCCTTTTTGGCCCCTATTCATCACTCTTTCCCTATTACCAGGTTTTATCACTCATCTCTAGAACTCAGTCCCATTCCCCAATCAACACTCTTCATCATGTAAAATATTTCAATTTGAAAAGCAGAATCTGTTCATTGTAAACCTAATTATCTTTCTAAACAGTCCACATAAACTGTTCTTAATCTATTTATTCACTTATCTATCCTCCAGAAAGACCACTGCACCTCAGTTATCTCCTCTTACATCTGCTCTCCTAGTTCCTTACCCGACCCAGGTTTCAAAAATTTATCTTCTTATAAATTACCGTATTCTAGTTCTCCTTTCATTACCAAGCTTACTGAATATACAGTATCATCCCTACACTACCTCCCATATGCTGTGAAAAAGTAATTTTGCATTTCAAACTTATGGGAGTTTCAAGATCAGTACCAATGTCTTCCATCACCCAGACACATCAACTACTAACAATTCACTGCATTTGCTCCATCACCGTTTTTCTTTCCTTTCTCGCCATATAATACACCTACAGACTTGATGCCCCATCACCTCTAAATATCCCAGTGTGCATTCCTCTAAAACAAGGACACACATCTCCATACACTGGGGAAATTAATACTGATAAAAATGCCATCCAATCCACAGGTCCCATTCAAATTTTGTCAACTATCCTGACATTGTTCCCTTTCCTTTTTTGGCCCAGGGTCCCATATAGCAACATGTGTTATACGGTCACTTCAATCTCTTCAATCTAGAGTATTTCCTGAGGCTTTCTCTACGCTTCATGTCCTCAGAAGTTTATAAAGAACACAGACTTTAAATTCTGTCAGATCATACTGTCTTGGTAGGAATCCCACAGACAAGATGCTGTGTTTGCCTCAATGTACCACTTCAGAGGATATGCAATGTCAACCCCCATCCCACCACTACTGAAGTTGGTAACTTTGTCATGTGAAGTGTTTCCCATATTTTCCCCCTGGAAAGTTGCAATCTTCCCCATTTTAATTAAATTAGTATCTTGTGGGAACATACGCTAGATTATGCCAAGATCTTCAAACCAGTATCAACCAATCTATCCTCCAAAGATGACAATGAATCAACCACCACTGTGATAGTTGCCAAACCAGCATTCTTTCTGTAACTATCAGTTGACATTCTACCATAAATAAGCGGTTTCCCTTTTTCTCACTTAATTATTTACAAATTTACATCAGTATAGACTCAAGGATGCCTACTTTAGTCAGTGCTCATAAATAATTAAGTCAAGGTCCTACCCATCCTCATGGAGCTTCTTTAATAAGAAAATACAATTAAAGCTAATTTTAAAAATTAGAATTTCAGACAGTGATAGATATTAGAAGAAAAACACAGTAAGGTAACGTGACAATGATACAGTATGAGGAGGGAAGGCAGACAGCAAAAAGTCTCTTAAATATGCAGTGTTTGACCAGAGCTGCTAAAAAAAGGAATAAGCCACAGCAGTATTTCAGAGAAGATGATTCCAGGCAAAGGGAATAGACAGTACAAAGGCTTTAAGCCATAAATGGGCTTTGCAAGTTTGAAACACAGAAAAAGACTAGTGTAAATGAAGCACAGTAGGAGGAGAGAATTCATCTTACAGACATTTTTATATATGTATCTTCCTTAACGGAAGTTTCTTACAAGAAAGGACATTATTCACTTCTGTATCTCTAACTGACTGGCTCATTCATTCATCTTTCTTTTTTGTCATATGCCTACTGTATACACCAGATTTCCCTTGTAGCTCAGTCGGTAAAGAATCTGCCTGCAGTGCAGGAGACCCGGGTTTGATCCCTGGGTTGGGAAGATCCCCTGGAGAAGAAAATGGCAACCCACTCCAGTATCCTTGCCTGGAAAAATCTCATGGACAGAGGAGCCTCGTGGGCTGCAGTCCATGGAGTCAGAAAGAGTCGGGCACGACTGAGCAACTAACACAATACTGTATACACCAGATACAATATAAGGCACTACAGATCTAAAAAGGTTTCAGAAAAAGGATTTGTTGTCAAGAAGTTCACAGCTTAATAGAGACCAACCCTAAACAAATTCACTGCAACAGAGGACCATACAATACAATGTGAGTATGTCCAGCGGTAGGCCACCACATTCAGGAAACAGCCTATTTTTTTACTGTCAAGCTTTTTGAAAGATTACTTTATGTTGTCTCTTTAAATTTTCAATTCCCAATCTTTCCTTAGTGCACTGCAATCTCACTCCTTTCCCTAAAACTAAATAAAGATTTTTTCCTTAAGGTCACTAGTGCCCTTACCAAATCCAAAAGATGTCTTTCAGTTCTAATTTTACTTTAGGTTTCTATCTTTAGTAAAATACAAATCCTCTGGCTTTTAAGGCACCACATCTTTTTTTCTCCTGTGGCCTCTTAGGCAGCTCTTTCTCAGTTTTAATTACTGACTCCTCTCTTCTGTTTAGTTTGCTTTAAAGTTGAAGACTCAGACTTCTCACATTACATACATGAGGCAAAATGATCAACCTCCATATTCAATGATTCCCAACTTGAATCTTCTAGCCTAGATCACTCTCCTGCACTCCCACCACCTGTTGAGCATTTCTACTTGGCAATCTATGTGTGGATCTCAAATTCAACATGTCCCAACCTTCAAACTTCTCCACTTAAATCCCTACCACAGTAAATGACATGGCTTTCTAACCAGCTGCACAAGTTAAAACACACGTCATTTCATATTATTGCCCCTCAATTTCTCCCCACATGCAAATGAACCTCTTAAATTCTAGTTCTATTTTTAACCCATTAATTCCATTCCTACTTCCACTGTGACTCTCATGGATCACTCCTAGAACCTTTTTACCAATACCTCTGTATATCGACTTAGCTTTAATTCATCCTCTGCAAAATGCGCAAGAGATCATTAAAAAGAGAAATTCTACTCACTCCTCTAAAGCTATCATTTTTGTTCCATGCCTTCAGGGAAGAACATCCTTCAAATGTCACAAAAGAATCTTGACTTTGTCCTCCAATAACATCTCTAACTCTTGCTTATAATAGACAATTGCATGTTATAATCTTCCAATGACTGTAAATTCCTTTCCCTAAACTGTGGAATATCCAGCTTGGCTCAGTTGAAAGTGTCACTTCTCAAGGAAGTTCCCCTAACCATCTCCTACCACACCCTGAATTAGGTACGTCTCTCCTACGATACCTCAGCATTTTGTGCTGCCTCTATCAAACTTCTCATCACATCGCATCAACACTGTGTTGTTGATCATCTATGAACTCTTACAGATAACTGTATCTCCCATTTCAACATCCTAAGTGTTTAGAACAGTGTATACCCCCTAAAAGACAAAAGTTCATTAAAGGAGTGAAGAAACTCATAGTATTTATTTCAAATTATTGAGTTTATGGAAATAGTTTATGCTCTTTTGCCTTAATTTGAAGAGATATACTTTATGTTTTAGAAAAACGAAATCTTTTTACATGGTCCTCAACATACATTTAGGAGTGAATGGCTTATTCCTGAGAGAATTAATTAACTCTGCTTTTCTTTAGTAAATATTATTTGACACAATGATTCTGAATCCAAGTAAACAGATTTAGAAAACTAAGAAAGAGAGAGAATTAGAGAACAGTCAGACTTGGCGATTACACTGTCTCCCTCCCTGGGCTCTTCTCATTATTCTACTGGGAAACGTCCATTTATTAAAATATTCTAGTACAAAATACTGGATAATTTTCCTAACATAGAATTTCACTTATCAATCACAATGATTTCCATTTCAATCTTGTATAGCATTTTTAAAAAGAGATTTTAGGTAAGAAGATAAAATAGATACAATTTATATCTATAGAATTAAAAGCAGCAAGTGAGACTTGACTGCTTCCTGTGTATCCTGTTCTATACTAATTACATACATCATTTCATGTAATCCCACAAAAAATCCTGTGGAATTGGTACTATTATCTACTTTACTAGTATTATCTACTTCCCTACCTTTTTTAAAGAGCTGAGAACACTGCCGATGAAACGGGTGAGGCAGTCTTTGTAAACTGCACTGCTAGGACATGGTAATGCTGTGAGCTGAACTGAGAGTCCCCTGATGCTGAAGATGATGCTCTTAACCACAGGACTAGACCGCCTCTAGTTGTGCCTGCCCAAAAGGACTCAAAAGTCTGTTGGAATCAGTCCCTTGGAAAAAGTTTTCAAATACATCTAACACTAGAAGTTAATGCTAAGTGTACAAAGTCTTAAGATACCAAATACATAAGAAGGAAATACTGAGTCGTGCACTACTGAATTGTTATTGTAGTAAGTAACAAGAGTGTGCCGCTCCACAGCCATCTTTCATTGTTCAGTCAAAACCTACTATCCTGAAGTCTTATCCTATTTGCTTTTAAGACTGGATTTCAAAGCATTAGTTAGTGGCTAGTGTGTTTCCAGGGGAATAAAAGAATGTGAATAGTGAACACATATGTTCTCTAACTCCACCTGAAGTGATAACAAGACAAAAATACAAAAAAATTTTAAGTAACAATGATCTCATATTTTGACATTTATCGCAAGGTAACATTTTGGAATCTGTCACTGCGAATCACCAGTAAAAAATTACAAAGGAGACGGTAAGTTTGGCACAATTTGAAAATTATATCACATACATAAAACATCAACATTTTTAGATTCTTGATAAGGCCACATAAAATAGTACAGTGATAATTTTCTTCCCTTTATTTATGTATCTTCAATTAAAGGAAAACAATCAGAAAACAGCTTCCTCTTAACATATCATTCTTGTTCCCCCAATATCAAATGCTCTTAAAACTAGGAATTAAAGTTTTTAGAACAAGGGCTGCAGTTTTGTTTTGCTTTTTTCCTGTACAGGGCCAGATAACAATTATCTTAGGCTTTGTAGGCAATACAGTCTGTCATAACTACCCAACTCCACGTGTGGTACAAAAGCAATCACAGACAATGTAAACAACTGAGTGCATCTGTGTTTGAATAAAACTTTAATAACAAAACCAGGCAGTGGGCTGGATTTGACTCGGGGTAGTAGTTCACTAAACCCAGGCTCAGAGTGCTCTCCCAGCTCTATGCCTACTAATCTACTACTGTAAGACAGCAACAGTGTATTACTCACTGGATTTTTCCCTCAAAAAAGTATAAGAGGTTATGTATCTAATTCAAATCAACACACACACAATGCTTCATGAAGTATGACAAATAAATGCCTACCATCCCTCTCATTTTCAAAGAATTCCTTTACAGACATCAAAAAATTAAGAAGTTAAAGATATTTTTTATAACCTCAGTATATGACATAACTTAATGCCAAAATGAAATATAAACACAATGTAATGCTTCTTTCTCATTCTTTCAATTTATTATTATTTTTGAAAGAATCCTTCTAACATTAGAAATGCCAAATTCACTATATGTTTTGAGAGCTAAATTTAAATAATATGTTGAACTCAACTCTAAAGATAATTTTCCATTACCATTTGAGAGCAAGTTACTGTTGCAGGTATATCAAGGACTTCAGCAAATATAGGGATAACTGTTCCTCACTCTGAAGGTGTGTCAGAAAATTTTGAAAATTTCACTTTTATTCTGCTTCATAAAGAAGAGCAGACATAAAAGAGGAAGAGAAATGGAGAATACTAATATATACAAAATGATCTGCAAATGCCTGAAGAGGATTCTAGAACCAGGAAAAAGATAAGTATGGAAATCCTTTCCCACATCCTGCCATTTAGCTGTTTTACAGATGACTGAGTGTATGGGTAAAGGAGAGAAAGTAGATATAAATAAATCTCAGTTTACAAGCATATCCACTTAAAAGAGGAATCTATAATTGTTGTGACTGTATAAAATTCGCAGCTGCTCTCTTCAAAGACAGAGATGGGAATTTCCATGTTAACTTCAACTTCCCATAGGAACCCCGTGAATAAGTGCATACCTTCAGCCCAGTATTTAACATAAGTAACATTTAATTATAAGTACAACCACTGTAGTGCAGTAAATATTACCCTTAGTGGATATAATAGTTAAGGCACCTAAAAAGAAATTGAAATACTTCCAAAAGCAATTTTCTCATTTAAAAGCTGAAAAGCTCTGCTTTTCTCCATTCAACAAGTTAAAAGAAAACAGTAACAAACAAACCCAAAGAGATTCACTGAATGCCAGATACACTGAAGGATGAAGTCCTAAAGATAAAAGGTAATAACCTTACATACGCTCAGACTTTTCCCTATCACCACTTTAAGGGCCATTTCTCAGACTCTAATGTGCTTAATATACTTTGGATAAAATGCCCTTAGGTTTAGAATTAAAATCATTGTATGACATTTTACAAAATGTCAACTGCATTATCCGATATAATGCTGGGAATTACACTTATCCATGAGGACAATAATGTAGCTGTAACTGTGTTACAACATGTCTTTCAAAAACATTCCAAATTTGAAGTCCAATGTTAAGCAACCCTTTTGTTACAATAAGCAGTTTTATGTGAATTTCTAGTTTTTCAAATTAAAAGAAAAAACAATGGTTTTATTTCAAAGTTCAACTATAAGCAACATTTCTGTAATCTCATATATGAATTAACATAATACTTTAAAAACTTACAGTAAATATCCGTCTGCCCGTTCGATCAAAAGTTACACAGTACACAGACGACAGGTGTCCAAGGATTCTTTTATGCATTTTCATGTGCTGATACACGGCAGTGGGAACCAGCCGCTCAAGTCTGTATTTTCCATTCAGCTTCCTTGAAAACAAAGTATCCGCTACCAAGAAAAGGGGGGGAAATAAGTATAATTGAGAAATTAATTTTAATTATCCTTTTTCAAGAATTCACGTATTTCAATTTCTCATATATTGGTATAAATAAAGATGCTTTCTAATGCATATGACTCCTAGTTAAAAGTCTTCAAAATCGTCAGTAAAGCCCATTATTTTACTTGAAATAAGTTAAAAGCACTATTATCTTCACCTTACAAACAAGAAAATCTAGTTAAATAACCTGCCGAAAGTCACAAAGTAAGGCATGATGCTAGGATTAAAACTCAGGCTTCTTTACTCTCTACTCTGTCAGTGCTCTTTAAAACCCAAAATGACTTTATATATTATTTCTTTAGAAGTCTCCTATGAGACAGATTTTCTCATAACAGCAGTTAAAATTGGATCTGGTGCTTTTTACTTTTCAACAAACAGCAATTCTAACTTAAACACTCTAAATATGACACGCTGAATGACATTTCTAAAAAGTTTACAACAAATGAAGGCATAGGAATAACTTGTTGCATTATTAAAAATAATAATAATTAAGGGCTTCCCTGGTTGTCCACTGGTTAAGAATCCGCCTGCCAATGCAGGGGACATAGATTTGACCCCTGGCCTGGGATGACTCCACACGCGGCAGGGCAACTAAGCCCTTGTGCCTCAACTAGTGAAGCCAGTGCCTAGAGCCCGTGCTCCCCAGCCAGAGAAGCCACAGCAGTGAAAGGCCCACACGCCACAACAGAATAACCCCTGCTCTCTGCAACTGGAGAAAGCCCGGGGGTAGTAATAAAGACCTGGCACAACCAAAAATAAATAAAATAAATAAATTTAAAAAAATAATAAACTGAGAATCCTGCCAAAGACCTGTAAAATGATTCCTTTTCTAGAACCTATAAGCCCTCTTTTTTCACCTCCCCCATTTTAACCATCTTTCAAGATATGAACAAAATTTACCTCCAGCTCCAAGGCCTGATGTGCTGAATTTGGCTGGAGATGTTCCTTTCCATCTAACTTACTACTGTTCTTTGTTTTCTATACCAATATTTATGATAGCATTAGAATTATAAACAAAGAATGTGCTCACTAAATACATGCTGACTGGTCTGCAGGCACATGTTCACCCCTGTAGATTATCTTTTAATACAAGGCTTTTTTTTTTTTTTCCTGACTGTGACTGCCATCTACTTTGAATATAAGCACTGCAGTTTCTCACATTTAAATTTAGCCCCCCGCCCCCAAATTAAATATGTACAAAGTATTGATATTATCAATATTTAACTCCGGTTTAGAGCCTACAATTATGCCCTAAAGTTTATGAAATATAAATCAGGTGTATAATAAAGAATCTCAGTGCTTATTATCTTATTCACATACAATAGATGTTTGGCTTACACTACACTGACAAGCAAAAAAGAAAATATTGGAGACTGGCAATGAGGTAGAATACTTTGCAGGTTCTAAAGCAATAAAATATAATTTAAGGAATAATTCCATTGTGCTTACATGATCTTTTCCTACATCAATTATTTTATATTCTGCTAAGAGTGTATCTCCTGCTGTTAGAGGACAAGTTCTAGGATACAATCTATTTCAACATCTGTGCTAAGACAAACTGTTGATAGTTGTTAATTAGTATATTTAGGCTGAAACTAGTTCTACAGTAACAGTGATTTGCTAAGTTTCTAATAAACCCTGATATATTTTGCCTTATGCATAGAAATGGTCTGGTGAAAGACAACCACCTGCACTTTAGCTCCAACAGATTTAGAGTCAGGAGCACATAAAACCACAGGCATCAACTGTCCTGCCAAATGAGAACTCAAATGATCTTACCCAAACACTAAGGATCAATGACATCTCACTTATTGTCTATTTTATAGAAAAATAAGTGATGACATATAGCACAGATGTTGACCGTACTGTGTTACCAATACAGTTTAATTCTCTCCACCCCAAATTTACAAAATTCTCAAAATGTCAAATTTTCTTAAAAATCTCTTATCGCTGTTCAGGTACAAAAATATGATCTTTGGAGGTAACTACAATACCAAAACTATTATTTTAATGATGACAAGGCATTTTCATATAGGTCAGAATTTTTTAAGATGGATTTTTAATGAAGACTATACTTCAGAGTTGATAAAGCAAAAACTAATTCCCTTAAGAGAAAATGTTACTACTCTCTTAAACACAGTTTTTACTGAATCTCTACCTAAACTGGGATAAACTTTATTTTCCCTTTGAGACTCAACTGAGAAAAAGAACATCCCTTTCAAAAAGCTACCTACAGTCAACACTTCAAGAAAAACTTTTTAGAAACAACATTAAGTCAAATACTGTACTCCACACCACCCTATGTTATGCTTGGCTGCCAACTAACTACTGGGTATTTTTAATGATACTATGTCAGCATCCTAAGGGGAAGGGTACCAAAAAGAGATCTTGCTGCCAACCAGTTTACAAACTCGTACAACAGCATTGAAAGATATGACATACGGGGAAAACAGTATGCAGAGTTCCCAGGTAACAAGCTGCAGTTCAAACTTGACACAGGGGGTTAAAGAGAAAAATACAGGTATGCTTCAGTAGTTGAAGTTCAACTGAGGAGACTGGCTTTGAAGGTCTGACCAGGTCAATTAGGCAGAGAAGATGTGGTAGGATTCCCGTTCGATGAACTCACATTTTCTTTTACTACACCATTTACATAATGTCTCATCTCTCCTACTAGATCTTAAGGACCTTAAGGACAGAAATTCTGCCTTATTCATATTTCCGGAAACTGAGTGTAGTGCCTTTTAAAGAAAAAAGTACATAAGTGAATCTTAGTTAATAATAAGAAACACAAGATGGTTCAGTTAAATTTACAGTTTTATGGCAGAAAAGCAAATGGCAATCATTCACTTTCTCAAGAAACTGTTAACAGTAATTGGATTTTTGAGTAAAAAAGAAATGTCTCTTGGATTATAGGAACTCCTTAAATTTTATTAAACTAGAACATCAATTTTTAAAATGAGCATGGTTAAGCAGATGTAAGAGGTCACAAAGGAATAAGTTCTTTATATGACATTATTATAGTTTTAAGCTTAAATCAAGTAACATATACAACTTTTGTTTAAAAGTACATTTATGTTCCCAAGTATGGTGATGGGAAATATTCTTAAATTAAGCCTGCCAAAGCAAATTTCTATCTTCCTAACTTGGCAAATTCTTTCTTACCCTTCAGGGCCAGTTTAAATGCCACCTTCTCCAGTAAAAAGTGAATTTTCCTTTTAAATTAAAATTTTTTAATTTTAAAAGTAACCTAACCAGTTGCCCTACAGTATCACTCCTGTGTTCAAAACTGCAATGTTCTTCATTTGATCCACAATAAACACCAAGTTCATTATACATCAGCCTACCAAGACTCTGCACAATCTTGTGTCCATTATCTGATCACCTTTTTATGTGATCTTATTCCAACCATTCTATTCATCCCCATTCTTCCAACACATCAGGTAATGCTCCTAACTTGGGGTCTTTGCACCCGCTATTCCATCTGGCCAGAACACTCTCCCCCCACATGGCTAATTCCCTGGCTTCCTTCTTCATATCTGTCCTCAAATGTCTGTCACCTTCTCAATGAAGCCTAACCTGATCAGCCTAGTGAAAATTACAACCCATCCCCCACCACCACCGCTAACTCCTGATGCCCCTATGTAGCTTAGTACCTGCTCTTCTTCCATCAATAATCACCTTTTATTTGCTAATTATGTTCACTGTTTATTTTCTGTCTCCCCTTACTACAATATAATAAGCGCCACACAGGCACAATTTTTTTTGTCTGTTCTGTTCTTTGATAAGTCTAAAAGCTGACAGTGGTGGCTGGCACTTAGTAGAAGCTATGCATTTGGTGGACTTAATAAATTAACTACACAACAAAAAACAATTAGGTTTAAGAATAAAACAAAAATGGATTTCTTTATTGGACAGATTACAGATTCAAATCATCTCCATACCATTCTTCCTTTCAACTGCCTTGCTAAATTTACTTAATCTGGAAGCAAAGGGATTGGTAAGCATATTTATTCAACTTTCCTGAGTGAATGGAAAAGTAAAGTGAAATAAAATTTCCAGAAATCACTGCTATTCATTTGTATGAAGTATGGAGAAAGGAGCAAAAAGTGAGAAGTGTCATTTGTAGCAAATCATTCAGAACAGCCTTTGAAACAAAGTCTCTGTGCACAATTTAGAACTAGTTACTAAACAAAAGAAACAAGAGACCCACAATTTCTTAAAGTTATTAACAGGTATAACTCTGTATATAACTAGATATATCTAGCCAGTAGGGTCTTACTTCTGTGCATACATCCTTAATAAATAAAATGTCCCCACAAGTTATTTCTTTGTAGTTCACACCAAGGTATTTTTCAAGAATTAATTTCTTTAATCATAATATTAATGTATACTTAATGTAGAAAATAAGAATATTGTCTTTACATAATTTTACCACCTACAGCAATTACATAAAATTTTGCAGCGATTTCCCTCATAAGCAGAATTTTAATAGCTATGCCATCCATATTCCTTAATGAAATAAAAACTAGGCTTTAAGTTTGATGGACTTGTATTTAAACATGACACTGCGGAGATTTTAAGCAAGGTATTCTCAACTTCAACTTCTCAAGTTATTCATCCAGAAACATTTTCCACAATATTTGGAATGGTTTCCATATTATGCTATTCTTTGACATCTCATAATTTCACGTGTTTACACAGCCAATTTTATATTTTTTTTTCTTTTGTTAACTTGGTCTAGTGCTTTAGAAGGGTTCTTCTACCAGCCAACAGTATAATAAATATTCACTTAAGTTTTCTTTTACGTATTTGTAGTTTAAATTTCTCATTTAACTCCTTAACATATTCAGAGTTTTAGTAGATGTTACTAGGTGAGTCTCTGAAGATATTTTTTCTCCCCTAAATAATCAACTATTTGTTCCAATCTTTTCACTAACTAACCCTTCTCTATTCTATTAAACTATGATTTAATTATCTTATATATATTTCTGTACTAACCTGCTAATGGCATGTTTATTTATACTGCAAAGAGTCGGACACGACTGAGCGACTTTTCACTCACTCACTCAATTCAGTAAAACTCTGGGCTTCATTCATAGCTCTGTTGGTAAAGAATCTGCCTGCAGTGCAGGAGACATGGGTTCGATTCCTGGGTAGGGAAGATCCCCTGGAGAAGGAAATGGCAACCCACTCCAGTATTCTTGCCTGGAGAATTCCATGGACAGAGGAGCCCAGTGGGCTACAGTCCATGGAGGTGCAAGAGTTGCACATAACGTAGCGACTAAATCATCATCAGCAACAGCCAATACTTTAAATTTATAATTAGTGATACTTTAGTATGAATGTGGCTATTCTTCATGTCCTCTAAAAAATATCTTACTCTTGATTGACAATTATATAGTTTGAAGACGACTGAAAAGTTTTTAAGAATTAATCTGTTGGAAATACAAGCTTAATTTCATTTACCTATACACAACTGCCATCTGTCTATCCAGGGAAATGGTACTTTCATCCTACAGCTGGGCCAAGTTTCCAATGAAGATATTTTAGAAAAAGACAGACATAAGCAGATTTACCTCAGTTTTCCTCACTATACAAATCTGTACCATGTGAATCAAGTTCATGGGAAGTCTGTAGACAAATCTCTATCACATGAACCAAGTTTCATGAGGAAAAAATGGGTAGCTGCCAGAAAAGAGCATCTGCAATAATCTTAGTGACTGTATTTTTGAGAATATTAGAAAAAACATGATAAAATCTCTGCAGATAATAAAGAACTAAGGCAGAAATATTAGTGAAAGTGAAAGTGAAGTCGCTCAGTCATGTCCGACTCTGCGACCCTGTGGACGGTAGCCCACCAGGCTCCTCCATCCATGGGATTCTCCAGGCAATACTGGAGTGGGTTGCCATTTCCTTCTCCAGGGGATCTTCCTGATCAAACCCAGGTCTCCTGCATTGCAGGCAGACGCTTTAACCTCTGAGGCACCTCCCTCCAAAAAGCCTCCCCCTTCTAATAGGTACTTTTTGCCCTTATTTTTTAAAGGTGAAGCATATTTGTTATACAGTATTATGTTAAGTTACAGGTTTACAAAACAGTGATTCACAATTTTTAGTCTATACTCCAATCACACTTATTATAAAATACTGGCTATAGTCCCTGTGTTGTATAATATACCCTACAGCTTACTTTATAAGCCTATTCCTCTTAATCCCCTACCCCGATATTCGGCCCCCTCCTTTCCTCTCCCTTAGTAATCATTAGTTTGTTCTCTGTATCTATGAGTCTGCTTCTTTTTGTTATATTCACCAGTTTGTTGGATTTCTTAATTCTACATGTAAGTGACATCATCCAGTATCTGTCTTTCTGTCTGACTTATTTTACTTAGCAAAATACCCTACAACATCAACCTGCTAAGTACTTTTAAAAATGGAGGAATTCCCTGGAGGTCCGGTAGTTAGGACTCTGCGTGCTCACTGCTGAGGGCCCAGGTTCAGTCCCTAGTTAGGGAATTAGAATGAAATGAAATCTAGATACTGATTCTGCACAATCTACTCTCTTTTGTACTTTAATTTACGAACTGTTTATATGGTTATTAATTATAAGTTACAACTACTTCTGCATTTTATGTATAGAAACTTTTACATGCACTGGGAAACCAAAAAATTGGTGTGACTTGCTTTACTGTGATACTAACTTCACTGCAGTGGTCTAAAACCCCATAATACCACTGAGGTCTGCCTGTACAAAAACAATGATAATCATGTAAGCAAGACCATGTGAAAATCACCTGCAAAAATGATCTACCTTGTTAGACAATAATTAGCTTGCCCAACAAAATAATGCTACATCCACAATCAGAGGCCAATTTCTATAGAAATAATCTTCCAAATTCATGAGAAGTACAAAAAGTTGTCTCTACATGGTGTTGGTGGTTTCCACTAAATAAAGTATGGTGTGGTAATAAGGTATTTGCTAACGCATAAAATTACATAAAAAATTTTTTTAAAGGATCACAAAAATGTTTGAATGGAAAGATGATGTAATTGTACAAGCCACAAAAAATAGCTATCTAACTCTCTAAAAGAAAACTTACGCTAAAGCCAAGAATTAAGTATCTTGAGAAAACACCTATTAAGGAAGATGAAAGTCAACAGTGATTGAAGCTAGAGAGGTTCTTATGGGGACTTCAAGAATCTAGTACAAAAGAGTCTTATCTGCTATTCTTGTGGAGGTGGGAAAGGCCACAGAAAATTATTATGATGTGTAGCAGATCTGGAAAATAATAGCTAATATTTACTGAGTGCTTTTACTATGTGCCTGACACTGTTCAAGGAACTTCATATACATTCTGATTTAATCCTCATGGATCTTTTAAAATGGGTACGACAATTATCCCCTTACTGGGGACAATCCTTACCAATAATAGAACTGAAAGGCAGAATGTAATTTTCCCAGAGGTGAAGCCCCGGTTCGAATTCAAGCTTATTCCAAAGAGTGCACTCTTACCATGCTGCTTAAGTAGACGAATATTAGAAAAAAAGACCGAGAGGAAACATGCCAAAGTGTCAGTAACAGATAACCAGTGAGACTGGTTAATTTTTCAGCTGTTCTGTTTTCCAAGTTTTCTCCACTGGGCATATATACATCCTGATTAATGTTTTATTAAATAAAGTATAGCTCAGCCTACCTTGAGGAGCTCAAGAGTAATATGAAAAATATGAACTGTCTAAAGAGATTAAGCTTAAATTCAAAGACTGATAAAAACAGATCCAGGGATAAAGAGTCAAGGAATTTAAATCTACTTAATCATAAAAAAAAAGAAACCATAAAGACTAAGTATATTAAAGTACTTGAATGTATACACTATAGAGAATAACCATTGCCTATTTGACAATGGGTTGAATGACATACTACAAAGAATTCATGTCTAATTTGATTCAGAAGCCATAAAATACAAAGGGTCATCAATTTTGTTTATGAGTCTGTTTCTAAATCTTTCCCATTAAAATTTTAAAGTAAAAGATGGTAAAGATAGTTTAAATTTTATTCGTTAAGGAAGCATATAAGGAGGAACTTGTAACGTTTAATTCTCTATAGAGCCACGAGTGAAAAGCTCACCACAGTAATTCTAACAGATATTAGTAGAAAATTACAACCAAATATTCATAATTGAGGGCCAGAGATAATCTAGGAAATAATTCAACACAGGTTGGTTTATTTCCACAGCATCATCTGGTCTCTATCACAATACACAAGTAACTAGTAACGACCCAACATAAGAACAAGACAAATAAAATTCTGTAACAATGATCATAACAAACAAAAATGCCAACTTTAAGGTGCAAAGGGCTGCAACATTTGAAGAATAATACTGTAATTAGCTTATCTGCCCACAAAAAAAAAAAAGGATGGGGAGTGAGGCAAGAGAGAACAGAAAAGTAAAGGGAAATAATTGCGTGGGTGACACAACACTTGAGAAAGCCTCTCTTTCTTTTACAACTGTATCTAAAATAATTAGTATCAACAGCAGTTGCCCTCCAATCTCTACCTATTTAATTTCAAGTTTAGCTGTAATCCCCATTTGAAAGATACCATGTTTTTTAAGATTCAGCAGATGTCACAAATATGAATAATGTCTGAAAAAAACTCAAATACTAACTGAAATAAAACACTCAAGAGTTAAGCAAAAAAAAAAAAAATCACGAACCAAATACAAAAATAAGCACTAAAAAAACAAACCAAACAAAAAACCAGACATTACAATACTAAGTTGAATTTATTAGAGTTGTACAATCCCTGATTTGTATTATTCTTCCTTTTCATTTCTTTCCTGGAAACTCATGATGATACAGAAAATACAGTAGTGTAATATTTTCAGTTTTAAGTATTTTAGAATATTTTAATAGCTATTTCAATAAAAATTCATTTTTTAAAAAGTTAGGGTTTTTTTTTCCCCCAAACATTTTAATCACTCAATTTTGAGTCAACAAACATTTATAGAGCACCTATATGGGCCAAGTATGAACTAAAGGATATAACAAAGAAAAAGAAAAGACAGAACTTACCATCATGGAGACTGCAGTTTAGCAGGGAAGAAAGACATGAACAAGGACTTACAACAATGTTAAGTTCCATCAAATAGAAGGTACAGAGAAATCTTGAAATACACAGCAAAGGGTCCTAAACATATAGGGCAGGAGGATATCAGGGAATCAGAGTACACTTCCCTAAAAACTGATATTTAAACGACCTGAAAAATGAACAGCCAGGGAAGGCGGGGAGGCGATAATCTATCTAGGTGGAGGGAAGGGCATGTGCAATGGTCTGAGGCTGGAAGGAGCGCAACATTTAAGCAACAAAAGGAAGTCAGGTGTGACCAGCACTTAGAGCACAAAGGAGCCAGCATCAGAGGGAAGGACTAAGGAGGAAGCGGCCGACTGCAGAGTGCTTTCTAAGCTACGCCAGGCATTCTGGGCTATTTTCCAAAGACAGTAAGTTGAAGCTTTCTAGGGAGAAAAAAGTGTGAATAATATGGTAAAAGATTTGCTGTAGGATAACTGCAGTTTTATCTCTTGAGAACAATGAGAACAGATCAGAAGGTATGTAACTAAAATCAAAAGGTGATTTTACAAAAGAAATCAGAGGGTTCAAAACACAAAATTTCATTTTAGAAAAAAATTAATCAGTGAGCCAACAAGATTAAGAAGGCCTTCTCAAGGAACTGAATATTTTCTCTCAAATTTAAGTATTTATCTGGCAAGATACAAACTTGAGAGAACACATCATGTTTTACTGTTTCTAGAATTCATATACTGGGGCATAATTCAAAAAGTTCCTATACCCAAATCAATAAAAGGGACACGGGTAGTACAAGACTAATGAATATAGAATTTCACAGAAAAGGTAAAAAGGTGCTATATAAATGTGATCAAAGCTAAATGCATAAGATCAGAAATAAAATACCCAAAGATATAACTGAGTTACTCACCACCTCTCTGAAGTTTCAGTTTTCTCATTAATAAAGGTAGGGGTATTTTGCAGTTATTATGAAAAGCAAATAAAAACGTTTTATAAACTTGACGGTGCTATGTACTAACGTCTATACTGACTGTCCTTAAACAGTCAAATCTTCATGTTATAAAAGCGGATCTTACTGTTCTTCCTTTACTTTTTTTTAAGAGACTTTTATGTGAGATCATTTTCCCCCTGCATCTCCCTTAAGATGCTGAACAAATTGCTGCTGTTTATGTAAATATCTACTCAGCTTAATCATGGACTTCCCAGTTTTTAAGATGTCTAGTTAGATGTTCAATCCTGAACTTCAAAGTTTCCCTGAACAAATTCGAAATAAAAAGTCAGAGACCTTATGAAGAAAATATGATAATTTGCTTCACTTACAGAGCTATGAAATTTAACATCAAACCCAATAATCAATCTGGAAAAAGATATGATGCAAACTAAAAAAGGAAATGGCTAGTGCTTCCTAATTAGTACTGAAATTATATGTCAGACACATCATATTGGGGGAGAGGGGACCTCTCATCACATCCATAACCTAAAAACAAATTTTACCTTACGATTTACAAAAGAAAATAAAACATAGCTACAAGAGCAACCATACAAACTCACCCAAGGAAACTGTCATTCTTCAAAGTGCCTCCCCTTTTTTGGTCAATTATAATTTGAAAAGAAATTTTAAACAAAAGAAAAACATGAACATCTATTTTATATATTTGGTACTTTGGCATATTGGACATTAGTTTTATTTCCCTTAAAAAACAAAAATGCAATATATTTTAGTAGTCTCTCAGAGCTACCTGTTTTTAGGAAGGAAGAAGGAAGAGGTGAGCAGGGGAGGGGTGAGGGAGAAGAGAGATAAAAAAACAAAAATCTGTGACAAGTGAAAATATGAATATTATTCTGAACTTTTCCTATTCTACCTCAGTTCATCAATTACAGAAATTGTATATTATCTTTTCATTTAATACTTACTAATGCTGAGGAGCTGGATCTATAAGGAATAATACAATATAACCTCCATCCTCCAGCCCTAAAAGCAGTAAATATCATCCAAGGGACAAATTAAAAAATAAAACCAAGGACCACCCCCCAAATATGTAAATGGTTAAAGAACACCACAAATTATAAAACCATATAACTATTTTCTAGTTAGAAGAAGATTAAAATGGCAAAAGAAAATAAATTCTGGAAGGAAAAATGGTTACTGAGAAAATAATAGTATGCAATATATGTATGCAAATAAGTGATGAGTAGACACCTAAGGATTAAAATATGGATTGTATAGAAGGCAGGAAAAGGTACAAGACTAAGTAGAGTATTAGGGAAAGAATGAACAGAATCTTAAAATTTACTGAATTATATGCCAAATGTTAAAAATTAGACATTATATGCTGAAGCTCAAAGATTTATAATAATATAAAAGTTTTTCTAAGAACTATGAAAGAAATATAGTCATAAAAGAAAAAAATTAACCCTACAATTGCAGACCCTAGCCCAGTGCCAGATATGCTAAGAGCCATTTCAGAATAAGTCAAATACAGTACTGAAAATATAGCAAAATATAACAGTGAAAATGAAAAGGGAAAAGACTCTCTTTAAAAGATTTATTTGCAAAATAATTAACTGAATGTTAAATACAAGAAGATCAGAATATAACGTCTTTTGTCACCTACTTTGTGCCTCATTTTGCTACTCATTTAAGCCTCTAAATAACTTAAATATGGTACATATTATCTCCATTTTACAGATGAGGAAATTGAGAGGTTGAAAAAATAAACAACTTGCCTAAGGCCACACATCTGGAGTAGTCAAGATTCATAACTAATTTTAAGTGAATATTTGCTGCCTTTGTTCAAACTAGTTTCCTCAGAGAAAACTAGAAATGTGGACAAGATTTAAGAATCCTTTTAACGTACAGTAGTCCCTCCCTAATTCACGGTTTCTCTTTCTGCAATTGTAGTTACCTATGGTCAATCACAGTCTGAAAATATTAAATGGAAAATTCCTGCAATGAACAACTCCTCTAAGTTTTAAACTGCACACCATTCTGAATAGTGTGATTGATGATCCATGCTACCCAGGATCTTTTAGTCCAGCATGTTGTGTTAGTCACTCAGTTGTGCCTGACTCTTTGCAACCCCATGGACTGTATCCAGCCAGGCTCCTCTGTTCATGGGATTCTCCAGGCAAGAATACTGGAGTGGGTTGCCATTGCCTTCTCCATAGTCCAGCATATCCGGTTCATTCAGTTAGCAGTCATTTGAATTATCAGACCATGTCGGTCATCAGATTGACTGTCTTGGTATTGCAGTGCTTGTGTTCAAGTAACCTTTATTTACTTAATAATGGCTTAAAGTATAAGAGTAGTGATGTGGGCAATTCAAATAAGCCAAAGAGAAGCTGTAAAGTGCATCCTTTCAGTGAAAAGGTGGAAGTTTTCAACTGAGTAAACAAAGGAAAAAAAAAATTCCTGGGAATTCCCTGGCGGCCCAGTGATTAGGACTTGGTACTCGCACTACCAGGGCTTGAGTTCAATCCCTGGTCAGGGAGCTAAGATTCTACAAATCGAAAGGTGAGGCCAAAAAAAAAAAAAACCAAACAAATAAAAGAATGGATATTTTATCTGTGAAACTGTGAAGAAGGAAAAAGAATGCGTCCTAGTTTTGCTGTTACACTTCAAATCACAAAAACTAGTCATACTTTGTGATAAGTGCTTAGATGAGGATAAAAAAAAAAAGACATTAAATTTGTACAATAGGGTATTTTGAGAGAGAAAAAGTGAGAGACCACATTCACAAAACTTTCATTACAGTATAGCTGACCACTGAACAACATGGATTTGCTTCTATTAGGATTTTTTCAATAAATAGTACAGTACTACATAATTGCAGGGGACAGAGAAATCAGTGCCCCTAATCCCTGGACTGTTCAAGGGTCAAATGTATATAGTTATAACTGTTCTATTTATTAGTTATTGTTAATCTCTTACTGTGCATAATTTATAAATTAAACTTTATCAGATACTTCTTTAAAAGCAGTATATATAGGGTTTGGTACAATCTGCCGTTTCAAATAACCACTGGAGAGCTTAGAACATATCCACCATCAAAATAAAGAGGAACTACTATAGGCTTTTTAACCTTAACTGGATATTTGTGGAGTAAAGCTGCTTTTCAAGGCAAAGCTATTTCCTTACACACATTTTGAAGAATCAGGTTCTCCAATATTCCTTATTTCCACTCACCAACACTGCAACTTTGCTGCAGAAGCAACAAGTAAAATAACAAAGAGATGGTAGCATCTGGCAAACAAAAGAGATGAAAACTTGGGAAACCTAGAGATTACAAAGTTTACTTTGCTGACATGTTAAATCTAAGAAAAAGGCAAACAAGGCAATTAGCAAATGACTGCTTTAATACAATCTTTTTCACATAATAACCATGCATCCCAGTCTCCAAATTTAACTTTAAAAACAGCCTTAATGTATTTAAGTATCTCCTCTCCTATTTTCTTCCCCAACCATGTCACTTACTATTGAAGTAGGGTTTGTTTATCAGGTAAATAAATACAGAATAAACTGTATTCGAAAAAAGGCATAATATGGGTAAGGACGTGAGAAAGGACAAACATCAGAGATTTGTTAGTACGTCTGAAAGTAAACGTTGCCATGCCAAGTACACGTTCACAACTCTTCCACAGAAAATTGTCAGAAGCTGATAACATATTAATGGTATCTTGATTTTTCTGCTTCTCGAAAACATTTATTAAAGGAGGTTGTAAAAGGCTGGAAAGGAGCCAACTACACTGGTTCTTCTGCCCTGAGCCTGAAATGCAAGCAGTTTTCACAATTTATACCAAATAACAGGAGGTACAAAGTAGTCAAGATTTATAAGCAGATAATAAAATAAAACAGGGTAGAGAAAGCACTGAAATAAACTCGAGAGTTGGTTTCGAAATTATCCAGGTATGAGTTTTAATATTCCAGGTACAATGAACCAATAACCCAGTTCACTAGTAAACTTTATTTCCTAAAAACCAGCTTTGGATTTTTGTTCACCTCACAGCTACCCTGGGAGACTAGTCTCTCTCTTCTTCCAACCATTACTGTTTTTCACTCCCAACCCATTTCTGAACTTTTCCTGTTCTACTGAAGGTCACCAACTACATCAATTACCTACTGCCTCTTTATTCAATATTTACCAATGTTGAAGAGTTGGGTCTATACAGAGCACAAACACATCATTCCCAACTTCCAGAACCTAACAGTATAGCAGAAAAAACAAAGGCAAATAAATAGCCATGATTATGTGACAAAAGCTATAGCAGAGGTAAGTATAAGCACTTAATTCTGCTTGGTTACATTTAGGTTTTACAGCACGAATAGATAAAATGTTCACAGGATGAGGGACATTGCAGAGAGAAAGGGATGGAGAGACTTTAGCTGATTTTAAGAACTGCCGAATAGTCGTACAAAGCTGCAGCACAAGGTACAAGTCAGGAAAAGGTGGGAGAAGGTCCGTGTTGTCAGCCACATTACAGGGCTGAGACTACTCAAAGTCACTGGGGAAAAGGAGGCATGACGTGATCAGAGCGCGGTTCTCAACTGGAGGCAATTTCACCTCAGGGGCATCTGGGAATGTCTGGAGACATTTCCGCTGTTACCACTGGAGTTGCTACAGACAAGGATGCTGATGAACACCATACAATGCACAGGACAGTCAATCATGAAACAGAATTACATGGCTCAAAATGAGAAGAGTGCTGAAGGTAGAAACCTGGTTCTAAGCTAAGTTCTGGGGTAGAGAAGTCAGACTGGAGGCAGGAGATGGGCTAATCTGTAGTTCTAGGAGAGCAGAGGCCATGCTCCTCATTACCCTGCGCTCCAGCTCTAAGCCGGCATGGGACACGACACAGCGACGGAGTCTTTACTCGGGCTTCCTGGTGGCTCAGATGGTGAAGAATCTGCCTGAAATGTGGGAGACCTGGGTTCAATTCCTCAGTCAGGAAGATCCCCTGGAGAAGGGAATGATCTCCCACTCCAGCATTCCGACCCAGAGAACTCCATGGACATGGGAGCCTGGCAGGCCACAGTCCAAGGGGTTTCAGAGTCGCTCACAACTGAGTGACTAACACTAACATTCAGCTGGTGAGGGAATGAAGGGTGCAGAGCTCCAGGCAAAGAGCGCAAGGCCCACATGTGGCTGGGGCAATGGAGAACAGATTCAAAGGACTGGAACAGAATACACAGGCCTTACTGAAAAAAAATCTAAGAAAGGAAAACCCAATTTACCATCACCCCAATCTTAAAATGATTTTCTGAGTTATAGTAAAATGTTTAATTTAAAAACTGTGCAAGCCTTAAGTGCAGTATTGTATTCCGTACTGGATCTTGAAACAAAAAAAGGTAATTAAGTTGGAAAATGTGGTGAGATACTAATAAGGTCTGGTGTTTAGTTAATAATAACATACCAACGTTGGTGGAGTAGTTTTAAGGAATTCTAGATAATATAGGACTATAACATGAGGAAACACTGCACAACGGGTTATAATAGCTCTTTGTGCAACTTTCCAGTAAGTAATTTCTTATTTCAAAATTAAAAAAAAAAGTCTATTTCCCAAATGTATCAAACCTTAAATATTTGAATCTACACTAAACATTTCCATTTGTACTTTAAGAAAAGCTATGATGCTAAGGTCTTTTTATTACATAGGTCTTCAGTAATACTACATTGATCAAGGAAAAGAGCAAGGAAAATTTTAGAGGCAGCCAGACAGAAATGGCAGACGAATCAACAAAATAACATACTAACACTCATATTTAAAAATAAAAAACTTCTGACTCATAGTCTGTGATAACCTGAAATGATATATTGTATCACTATGCAGGCAAATTATTCTGCCAAAAAACCTAATGAATTTTTCTTCCTATTACCATCCCACTCACACTTTCATAATAATGACAAATCATTCAGATTGTTACCAAGGTGAACTGAAAAGCCATGACACTAAACTGCAATTATTAATAAGCAGAGTCATTTTGATTAGTCCAGCTTCTCTTTAGAGATGTCAAAAATTATATGTGAATACAAAAACATCAGGTAAAATTCATGTTCCACTACAGGTGTTTTTCTAAAACAAATATGAAGAGCAACTTCCTGAAAATCTGAATGGAAAAATCTATCATAAACCTTAAAAACAAAATAAAACTCTTTCAGAAAGGTACAATTACCTGCTTAGTAATTAATTCTACTACCTGAATATACCAGCTGCATTTCTCTTGATGTGACACAAAGCTCAAGATATTTTTGCCATATTTAAATCCCCTATATCCACATCAGCAATATTTACTGATCTCATGATTAATGACCTGGCCTAAAATACTTTATCTGACTTTATAAATATCTGGTATCCTTTTCCAAAATGTGACTAATACCAACTTTCTTGAGTAGCCAAGTGTTAACCAACTGTTAACTATCAGTTTATTAAGAATAAAGCACAGCATAATGGGAGTCACTGTACTTTCATGACTCACTAAACATGCAACCCTGGTCAAGTCACCAAACCTTTTCATGCCTCAATTTCCTTCTCTGTAAAGTAAAAGTATCTCCTACCTAAAGCTCATCTAGGGTTTTAAAAGATAAAAATAAATGGAAAATGGTTAGACTAGAGCCTGAAACAGAGTAATTACTCACATAGCAAATGTTAAGAGGTATCAATCATTTTTGCACTATCATTGCCTTCCATAGTGTTGCCTGACAATGCACTGAAAGAACAACATATTCCCCTTATTAAATGGATCTGCATTTTTAAAAAAAACGATAAACTTTTCCCTAGAGGGGATGCTTCTAATAAATTTACCTTCCCCTTCTTTTAAGAAAACTGTTCTACTTCCCAGTATAATTTTCTAGGTGAAAATATACCTTTGTGTGTCAAATCCTTTGTTGTTTTATAGTTTTTCATTATACTAAGACAACATAGGAATCATTATTTAACCGGGACAATCATATTTAAAAAAAAAAAAAAAAGATTACCCATGATTATCCACCATACAAACATAGGATACCTTTGGAAAACAGCTCAGAGAAAACTATCTAGAATGCATCAGAGACAAAAAGATGTGAATCATAAGAGAGAGGGGAAGAGAAAAGACAAGAGTGAGAAAATCTAGTGTCTGTTTAACTGGAGTCCCAGGAGAGGAGAGAGAACAGAGCAGACGTGATATTTTAAAAGATAACGGCTAACAATTTTCCAATGACAATAAAAGACATTCCAGATTCAAGAAGCCTAATCAATCTCAAGCTTGATAAACAGAAAAAAATGACACCAAGGCTTATCACAGTCAAACTTCATGAAACCAATGAGAAAAATCTTAAAAGCAACCAAAGTAAAAGAGATCATCTTTTCAGTACCAATAGTTATAGATTTATACCCAAATACATCAAAATTGTCTATGAAGTACAAAATGCCCCAGATAAAACACAAAACCTTAAAAAGTACTTCTATAAGTAAAACAACAGAAAAGCATATTCTATATAAACATTAAACAAGTTATACAAAACAAGTTATACAAAACCGTAATAATGACAGCTTATAATACAGTAATACTGACTGTAATTACCCAGAAAAGGAAGAGAAATAAGTATAATCTGGACAGGTGGAACCAAGAGGGAGAAGAACACTTCTGGCTAAGCAGGAGGGTAGGGACAGAAGAGGCTATGATTAAAATACGAAGGTCTCTGAAAGTCAGAAGAGACTTGGTGGTAGAGGAATTGCAACACCATTAAAATAGCATAAGCGACCTCTCATACTACCTTGAGCAGAAGAGAGACAAAGCAGTGGTAGAATTAAATAAGAGTAATATTACAGGGTTACATATAGCATAACCAGAAAGGGAGAGAGGGAGAAGACACCGGAAGCAAGACTAGTGTGAAGGAGGCTATAGTAATTCAGGTAAGACAAGTGCCTTGTAGTAGCGGAGTTAAAAAGGATGAATTTAGAGGCCATTTTAAGAAGAACTATCTGCATCAGTTTTCCTTCTTTGAAATTTTAAAGGCAAAAAAATACATGATTATTCATAAAAGTAACCAAACTATTACAACTAATCTGTATGATGATACAGTTGCCTACTGAATCAACCGAATGACATACGTCTTTAATAAACAATATTCTGTAAAAATACCAATGAGCTAATTAGACAGGTACAATATTTACAATCCATAATTACAATTATGACTTTTTCACTATAGATTATTAACATAAGAAAAAAATCTGAGGGCTTTTTCCTCTTGGAAAGCTAACACACAAAAAATGAAAATTCTGACTTCACAGCAAGTAAAAAACATTTTTATTTTCAAAAGCTCTTTACCAAGAGGCTATCAACTTGGTAATGAACTCAAACAACTCACCAATGCTGGGTGGGCTACCATAGTTAATTGGTGACTCTGGTGGTCTTCCACAATGCAATGCAGCCAGAGCAGATCCTTTCCACACAACATGCTTGCAGCCTATTAAACACATACATTTTTTATTGGATATAAAGATAGGACACAAAGACAAAAAGTGAGAAAAAGACCATCTAAATGCTGCTAGAAATTTTCATACTTTTGTTTGTGCGTAGCAAGGACTGTCTTCCAGCTCCTAACAAAGTTTGTACTCCAGGAACACTCTGTGGAATCTCTTGCTCAAGAAGAGGTCCCAGCCGATGACAGATCTGCAGCAAGTGATCAGGTGCTAAATGTCTGTAATACTTCACCTATTATGTGAAAGACACATATAAAATGTTTGCTAAACAAAGTGGGGATACAGGATACAATTATTTACAGCAAATAAAATGTACTTAAAAAAACATAGTAATTTGTTCTTGCTAGTCAACATTTCATTTTATTTGGGGGGAAAAATTCACATTCATTCTGTGAAACCTCTTAATTCAGAGTATAAAACAACTACCCAATCATGATTCAATCCACTGAAGAGGAAAAGTGCTAAAGAATTGATGGAACCTAAATACAGCAAGTTATAAACTAACAGATGCTAGTCAATGCAAATACTGAACAATCAAAAACATATACTATAACCTAAAATGGTATGTTTCAGTCTAATATTTTAATTTTCAAAATAAACAAAAAATCATCTAACTATAAACACTTTTTATCTCCAATGCTATTTTAAAAAATCTCCAGAATAGTTCATGATTAAAGAAACTTGACAGTTTATGTTCTCATTACAAAACCTAAAGACATCTATATAATTTCTATGCTGAAATTCATAATTTACCAAAAACTTCCCAGAGAGAAAGGCCAAATTCCAACTGTTAAATGAAACAAGTTTGACTATAAAATAAATCTACCAACTACAAAGTTTGGGCTGTTTTTAGAACAACTTCAAAGTACTGCTTAATTTAGACTAGCATTCAAAACCAAAATGTAAAATGCTTTATTTTTATTATCCATCCTGAAAAGTCTTTTATTAAATAGACAATATTTGCATAATAATGTAAAGAAAACCAAATTAGGAAAAAAGTATACGATGTTTTCACTTTATGTTCAGATTATCAAGTTACAAAAAAATTCTCACTGCAGTACCTAAATATTCTAGTTTAGCTGTTTTCAAAGTGTGTTCTGGGGACTCCTAGGGATTTCTCAAGTAAAAATTATGAATCTTCATGCTTCTACAGAAGGGGAAACAGGTTCAATCCCTGGTCAGGGGAACTAAGATCCTGCATGCTGCACAGTACAGCCAAAAATTTTTTTTAAAAATGAATAATATGAAGATGTTATTTGCTTTTTCACTCTCATTTTCTCATGAGTTTATTGTAAGTTTTCCAGTAATGTTCCAACAGGCTGAATGTCGAAGGGGATATAAGAAATCTGCCTTCTATTAAGCCAGAGATTAAACATCCCCAAAAGGATAAAATAATACCATTCGTCTCATAAATTTGTTTTGGGAAATAATCATGTTAAAAATTTTTTTTACTTATATTAATGTGAAATGAGTTTATTATATTTAAATAACAAATATTTTAAAATTCATTTTAATTTTTAAGTGGGAAATATGAATAGATCATAATACACACCAAGGAACTGCAATAATTTTCATTAATGTAAAGAGGTAAAGTTTGAGAACTTCCACTCAAGTTCATTTAGATTAAAAAAAAAAAAAAAATAGTAACTGGAAGCTTGCACCCTTTGACTCTACCTATTTCGTACCCAAGGAGGAAGAGTCAAAAGGTACAAGATTTCCAGTTATAAAATATATAAGCCATAAGGGTATGGAGAAGAGCATGGTGACTATAGTTAATAATATTGTACTGCACAACTGAAAGCTTTAACAGATCTTAAACGTTCTCATGACAAGAAAAAAAAATGCTTTAAGTATGTACAGTGACAGATGTTAACTAGACTTATTGTGATCTTTCACAATATATACAAATATTCAATCATTATGTTGTGCACCTGAAACTAAAATAATGCTATATGTCAATTTCACCTCAGTTTAAAAAAAAAAGGAATAAAAAGGAAAGTCTGAGAAAATGTCCAAGAGCCTAAAAAGACAAGACCACATTTTTTAAAAAGTCCACTTATTAATAGCAACTTTAGTATGAATTCTTATAAAATAGATTTTGAGGAAGTGAGGGATTAAGTGATCTCAATCTATCTTGCAGTATCTGTTTTACTCTAACTGCAAAAGAACGTAAATGTTATTTTTTTTTAAATTAGCTGATATTCATTCTCTAGGTTGAAGCCAATTAAGGGGAACCTATCTTACTTTTTATTTTAATATACTGTCATAGAAACAATATGGAGCCATATTGTCTCACTTTGATTAGACAATTTAAAACAATACAGAGTCTGGTCAATCATTACTGGTAGAACGAATACTTCTGGAAAAGAAGTTCTTAATCAAATAATACATACTACCTCGGAGCTTTCGAGATTCACAAAAGCACAATGATGTTAAAGCCTCTGAAAAATCCTGATAAATCTATTTAATTTTGTTTAATGCACAATTACACAAACTCTAGTTACAGAATCCTTTTTCCCCTAATACCATCTTAACTCAAAACATACTTTTTCAAGCACTAGTATGATTTAAACAGAAAAAGCATTCAGAAGAAAGTACACCAAAATACAAAAATTTTAAATGGTATTTATACTCGAATCCTTCCTAAAATAATTTACTTAAAAATTGAAAGTGTCTACAATATTTATAGGGTCCCTTCTAGCTTAAAACTTGTACCTGATAACTATACTAATGTGACTTTTTAAAATTGATCAAAATTCTTTTTACAATTTTTAGTTTGACAAGGAAGTTCACTACTTGTTAACTTTAGTTATGATCCTGTTTTAGGGTCTTCTTACAAAATACATTTCAAGTAGTAAACTTGAAAATCCTGACTGCAGAACTATATCTTTTTAATAAAATATTATGAATCCACTTTTTCCAATGACATCGCTCCTTGATTATTTACTATATTTCAATTTTTCAAAGCCAAGTTTCATTTTTAAGTTAGAAGAGATACTTTCAATTCTTCAATTCCTCATGCTTTCTGGCTTTGAGATCTTATGCAGGCTGACCCCTCTGATAGAAATCTTTACCCATGCACCTCCACACCTGCATTCTCCATGTCAGTCTGTGCTTCACTGCCTTCCACGACCTGCCTCTGCCCCTTCTTTTGTGGACATTCTGTGTGTTTCCACAGCACACTAATTAAACTCCTTCCCAAACAATCCTTTACCCCACTCCTCAGAACTCTGTAGTACTTATCACACCATATTAATTGTTCTTAAGATGTAGGAATCTAATGATAGCTATGATCCTCTTCCCCCAAAAAACACATATATAGTCCCTACCACTATCTTGCCCTGTTCAGAGGTTCTTAAGACTCTACACTAGAGTAAAACTGCCAATTTACTTGGTCCATGTCCTACTTAAGAACAGACGGGATTAGATCTTGTTCACTTGTCTGCCCAGTACCTAACAAAGTACTTACAGATTAAGTGTTTAACTATTAAGATAAATGAATCCGTGAAAATACGCCAGGGAAAAAAACTGACTTCGTCAGCCATTAAATGGAGAGGTTCCTTAAGGTCTGATATCCCACAGCTCAGTTCCAGACGCTCTGGTACTCTATATATACTCTCTGGACAATCTTTATGCCAAAGCTTCCCCAATTTGCATCTACAGCCTAGGTTAGGCTTACTCACTGAACATTCTTAAGAGTCCTCTCCTTGGAGTCCCAAAGCCTCCTTAACTCAATACGTCCAAACTACATTCATGATGCTCATGCCAAGACCCCCCCCCCACCCGTCAACTTCCCTACCTCAACATTATTACCATTTCTCCAATCTAAAACCAAGAAGTCACATTTTTCACACTGCCCATTTCCCTCTCCTACCTCATTCCAAACATCCCACCACATCCAACTCAATGTTTCTTTCCTAGCCTCAAACCCATCTGCCTGTCTCCATCTCCATAACAACAATCCAAGTTCAAATCATCCATCTTTCCCACATCCACTTGTGCCTTCTACCCGCCTGCCTGCTCAGTCGCTTCAGTTGTGTGCGACTCTTTGCGACCCTATGGACCCTCTTCACCTCATTCAAATCTATTCTCCATACTGCCATTAGAACCCTCTTTCCAAAACACACATCTGGTCGTCACCTCTACCTAAAGCACTGCAGAGGCTTGCCATCTCTTTGGAGATCCAAACCCTTCACGTGGTCTACTAGCCCTGAATTACATGTGAGTCCATTACTGCTTCTCTACCTTCTCTGGCACATCCCTCGTCCTACACTCCCCAGCCCCCACTTCCCACATTTAGACACACTGGCTTTCTTTCAGGTTCTGTACCAGCACTGTCTCCTGTCAGGCTTCTCCCATGTGATGTGCTCTCTGCATTTCTCCACTTCCCCTTGCCCAGAACACTCTATTTGCTTCAGATCTTCCCTTTAATGTAACTTTATTTGTTTTCCTTCACTTTATTCAGTCTATCACCTTGATTGAACACTCTTGGTGACTTGTTCTTAATTCATGTACCAGTTCATGATTGTACATTCAACAATGTTAAGGGTTTAATGTTTCTCTTCTTGACTTCACCATAAACTATATGAGAACAGGGACCATCTCCTTTCATTCCTAAATGCATCATATATACACACACACACACCCCTAAAACATATTTTTAAGAAATCAATAAAACTTTATTTTTGCTACTTTCTTTTTCTCATTATTCTTCAAGGATATTAGTTCATGTAATTATGGTCAATATTTAAAATGTAAAAATAATTAAAATAGCTCATTTATGGCTATATATACATGACTTCTAATTTTCAAATTATTAAGAACCCTGTATCTTTAACGTTAAATATTAACCTGTATCTCTAAGTTTTTTCATCTGAATGAACTTAATTTACTACTAAATAATTAAAAGGTAAGTTGAAATGATATTGTAATAAAATCCCTAATCTAAAATGTCTATATCTGGATTTAGATATCCAATTACTGGAGTCTCAGTAATTGTCCATACAATGTTATTCAGGAAAAACAGAACGTGACATTCTTATTTTTAATATGCCCATACTTTTCACAACTGGAACTGCTTTCAAGCTCTCAGATATTCAACACATAAAAAGCATGACTAAATGGTAAAGTGTGATAAATACTAATAATACTAACATAGGTAGGTTTAGTCGCTCTGTTGCTGCTGCTAAGTCACTTCAGTCGTGTCCGACTCTGTGCGACCCCATAGAGGGCAGCCCACCAGACTCCTCTGCCCCTGGGATTCTCCAGGCAAGAACACTGGAGTGGCTTGCCATTTCCTTCTCCAATGCACATATGCATGCTAAGTCGGTTCAGTCGTGTCTGACTCTATGCGACCCCATGGACAGCAGCCCACCAGGCTCCTCTGTCCCTGGGATTCTCTAGGCAAGAGTACTGGAGTGGGTTGTCATGCCCTCCTCCACGAGATCTTCCCAACCCAGGGATCAAACCTGGGTCTCCTGCATTGCAGGCAGATTCTTGACCGACTGAGCCACCCAGGAAGCTATTGAACACATATTGGCTGCACAAACCCTAGGCCCTTATGGTAATTGCTGTTTTCCATGAAAAAGCCGACTCAATGATCTTAATAACCATAAGATATATGTTCTATTATTATTCCCATTAATAAAGAAATGATAGTACCAAAAGATAAAAACAACCCTCCCAAGGTCATACACATTTAGTGGATGGAGGAGATGAGACAAACCAAGGCAGTTTAACTCTAGAGCCACAATCATACTGCCCACCACCCACACCTCACAAAGTACTTACTTCCTCAAACATATGTGCAAGCTATAAACTAGACATCCTGAATAGTTTTCAACACACACATTAAAGTGAGCCAGAAAGAAATGCTTTAGAAGTTGACTTTCACTACTAAGCAAACTTGCACAAAGACATAAATTCCTATAGATTAAGGGGAACACTTAAAATCGAAGGATAGAAGGAGAAGATAAATGATGTAATGACAACCCTAAATACTATCTCCTAAAATGGTTAAAGGAAATCAAAGTGACCAACCCTACCTTTTGCAAAATTTTTAAGATTGAAATTTTAAAATCTTAAAGTTAGAAATAACATATAAACAGATTAAACAATTAAAAGGTTACCATAAAATTTATGATGACGATTTTAAAAATTTTAAAGTGAACACTTAGCAGCACTGCTTCACTTTTTAAAATCTATGCTCCTCCCTTCTACAGACATTTCTCTTTCCCCACGAAAATGTATGAGGCTGCTATATGGATGTAAACCATGATGTCATCCACCGAAATTCAGGGGGCGAGACAGAGCTTTTTCAAATTTCTCCTATCTCCACCCTGCCACCTCCAATCCCTATTAGAAAAATCAACAATCTTTGGTTAATTGCCCGTAATTAAGTTAAAACATGCATTAAATAAATGCATCCTTTCTGTAAACATGTTGCATTATCTAGAGCAGAGGTGAGTAAACATTTCCTGTGAAGGGTGAACAGTAAATATTTTAGGCTTTGAAGGCTACTATCTCATATATATATATATATATATATAAACAACTCTTTAAAAATTTACTAACTCCAACTCAGAGGCCTTGCAAAAACAGGTCTTCTGCACAACTGACCTGCAACAGCCCGAATTTACCCATCCCTAATCTAAAGAACGATCCCTGCCGTCCCGCCACAGAAGGGGAACAGAATTCTGTGACAAATACAAGTCTGCTCTTGCCTTGCCCATCTTGGCCCAAATCATAAACTCGGGTCACTCGTTTCTCAGACTGCACATACGTTTTCTAGGATTATCAATTACAACAAAACTTTCTGAAATTGTGACTTGTAGCAAGAAAGGAACAGGGAAGAAACAGCTCTTTGAGCGTATTTTCGGCTAAGCCGATCTGCTGCTGCTTGACATGCTGCTTTATATATGACCACCCTTTTCAGCCAAGAAAATTCTGCCATTATCAGTGCGAAGTACTGTAAACGGTGTTATTGGTGGGAAGAGAATGTAAAGAACCTGGAAGCCACCAGCCACACTGTCATTAAAAATTTCTTTTCTCAGTTTGTAAAGAAAAGGTCAGTAGTTTGAATTAAGAACTCTGAAGTCAAGAGCCTCAGTTTAAATTTGCGGAGTGGGAGGAAAACGTCCTGACCCCTACAACTAGGACTGCAATCACCACTACCTGGGAGCTGGTCACAGTACGTGACACTAGAGTTGGCTGTTAAAACACTCCACATTACATACTTTTACGTTGAGAAAAATCCTTCTAGACCTAAACACAGAAAAAAAACCTTGAATCTTTTTAATGATCTTTTAAAAATGAGGCTAGGTCAATATATTCATTCCAACTACTTGATATACCTGTGAGACCTAGAAATGTCCGCCCTTCCCCAGGATGTAATTAAGAAGTCCCAATGAAAATAAGGTCCACCTAATCTTTGGCACCAATATGATCTGATTTGACCAGGCTCTTCACTTTATCCTAATGTACTGAACACCTGATTGGTTCTGAAACAGTTTTTCAGATTTTCTCACATATTTTTTTCTCACAATTTTTTCAGACTTGAAAGGCTAGTTGCTTACGCTTTCTACTATAGTTCTGAGTTATAAAAAGGTCAGCTTAACATAAATACAGTTCTTATTTTTAGTCCTATTCTAGCATATAAACAAAATCAGAAATTAAAAAAAAATTTATTCACTGTTCACTGAGGCCTATTACTAAAACCCAGTCCCTAAAAATCTCAAACTTCTAAACTTTTCATTTATAAATGTTACACCATTATTACCAAACACAGGTTAAATTATATTTATACTCTTTAAAGCAAGTTTACATTTTCTGAGCTTTTTAAAACTCGAATAGCTTTTCCACATAGGAAAATAATTCTTGTTTAGCTGCTAAGCTGTGTTGGAATCTTTTGTGACCCCATGGACTGTAGCCCACCAGGCTTCTCTGTCCATGGGATTTCGCAGGCAAGAATATTGGAATGGATTGCCATTTCCTTCTTCAGGGGATATTCCCCACCAGGAATCAAACCTGCATCTCCTGTACTGGCAGGCAGGTTCTTTACCACTAAGCCACCAAGGAAGCCCAAGATAAAAAATATAGAATACTTATATTCTCAGCATTTATTTATCTTCACAAGCAAATAAGGTTAAGTATTGTCCTCATTTCACAGAATGAGTAGGAGAAACAGTAGAAAGTGGGAGAAACAGTATTCAAACCCAAATCTCCTGATTTCAAGTTTAGTGTTATTTCTATTACGTTATAGTTTCCTTTTCAAAACTTGAATTTCTCCCTCATCGCCAAACAGGCTTTATGATTACAAACTTAACAGAACCTATATAACCACTTTTCAAGTTAAATGCTCTAAGCTGGGTAACTAGTCTCAGAAGGACTCTCACAAGCTTATGATTTACTTGTACTCAGGGTATAGTAAAATTAATACATAATCTTACTACATGTCAAAATTAATCTGGGGTCTATTTACTCTGAAATAACTAAGAATAAACATGTTTGAAAGACTGTCTTACATTCACAGTTTGATCACCTAAGAATTCATTTAGATAATTCAGTTAATATCAGTACATATTTGTCATTTAAATAAAATGCAATTCTGCTTCTCAAAATTGTATTCATTATTATACAATCTGGCTTTATTTGTTTAAAAAAAAAACTCTATCCAGATTTAAGGTTTCCACAAACTACAAAGGATGCTCTACAAAAATCATTTAAAACACAACAAAATGACAAAGTTTAACTTTTTAAACATTTTGAAGTTTTGTTTTTAAATCAAGTCATTTGCTAAGCAAATCTGTGAAATAAGAAATCTTCTTTAAAACATCAGTTACTTAGTGAAGCATAATTTAAAACTCAAATCTATGATTCTGCTAAAAAAGTTATTACCCACTAACTTAAAGATTGAGAAACCTTAAACCGCGTATTCTTAAAGTACCCATGTAAATAATCTTCAGAGAAAAATCAGTTTCATTTTTAGTAATGTTTCAGTTTTAAACACTACACTCAAAATAACTAGCATCACACATATAATGGCAGTGTAAAGCTGTTTTAGGAAACGCGTGTTTCTCCAAGTTGCCTAGAACTTAGTACTTCCACACCTCAAAACTAAACCAGAATCCAGTGACACAAGTAAAGGTGAGTATTTTGGGGATTTATATTACAAGCTCTGCCAAGTCAGGCTATGTGTCTGTTCTTTATCCGGATGGAGACCAAATGGGTCATGCTACCGTGACCATGGCCATCTGGAGGCCAGAACACATGGATTCTTTATGTGCTTCCTTTGCAGCAGGCTGCCATCATCCATGCTGCAATAACCAACTTAAGCCTTACACTACGAATCTTACTCCTCTTACTATTTAAATTAGTTTTAACTAAGGTAGAAGTTTCATCAGAAACCATGTTGCGATCCCAACTTTATTAATACCAAAAACTTGTCATCCAACCATCCTTATCTGTGATCCCTGAGCTCAAATAAAGCTGGTTTTGTGTGTGCACATGTGTGTGTGTAAGACAAGTAACTAAAGGTGGACCAGCTTCACATCTGATGACTGCATTCTCTGTAGTGACCAAAGGTTCTCACAATTTTGTATTTCACTGCTCAATGTCACACAATTTTTTATTTTTAATATCCTGAATTCTCAAATGCCACAATGAAAAAAAATTATCATTTTCCGTAGCCTGTTAGAAAATACTTATAGTCCTCTATATTCAATATGCTTAATAACATGTTAATTCCAAAATAATTTATTTTCACAAATCACTCATATGTCACCAACATAGCTTCTCACAAACAAAACAGAAACTTTACACATTTAAAACTTCCTGAATTTTCAATTTGGTTCCTATTACATAACAGCCTTTATCACTTTTAAATGTAATTACAAAAGCAACTTAAATATCCTTTTTCTCTAATACACTCATTTTTAATGTTTGACTTTCCTAAACTGAATCAAAAGTACATTAAAAATAGGAAATTATTCTAAATGTTTATGCTTAGCCCTCTTAACTAATGGCCACTTTGCTTAGTCTTAGGGATATTTTTCTATGAATTCTAAAATTTGTATGTGAAAACTACTAGTCACAATGAAATTCACCTACGTGGTATCACTTATCCAAAATAAACTGTGCAGAATATAATTTTATTTGCTATTAATTCTGTAGTGACAAGATAGATAACCACAAAATTTAGGAAAGAAGAATGACTGCAGAAGGTGAAAAAGCTTCTAGATAAAACAAACAGAAACTTGTGGTCTGACAAAGAAATTGACGTTCATAGGATTTATTTAACCTAATACTGAAGAATAAATTCAACAAACTCTTCTTAAAACTCAGCTTAAAACAGAATCTTTAAGCCAGATTACAAAACAACTCCTCCTGAAAATTTCCAAAAGACTACAAACTGTTGTGATGATTTTAAATTATGAAAATCTCTGTACAGAAGGAACCAGATGCAACAGCCAAGCTCCCTTCACATGTTTCTAAGTGCCATCTGATCATTACCAAAAGAAAGAGCTTCATATATCCTCTAGTCAATTCTGCATATTTCAAGCATCCAAACATTTCTTAATGTTAACTGTTCCACAAATAGTTCACAGTTAGACTTACTATATAGACCAACAAAATTTTTCTAGAAATCTATCCACAATGCTTTAAAAATCATTTATTTTTTACATTTACTATACTTTTTTCTTTATACCTTAGGTTTGATTATTTCATCCTTGAATCTACAAAGTAACTGCTAATAGTGTCTTTTAAAGTTCTAAGCAGCCAATCTTACATGGTAAATACTATGTTCAGAAAGTTATGCATGTTGTTTCTGAAATAACGCTTTTTCTTAAAATTTTGCACATTATAAAGCTACAGTTGGAACAACTCCTACTACCAAAGTTCTGATCATAGCAAACACAAACCCTTAGATAATACCTGATTTGTACCAGTCAGTTATCACTCACGTAATCATCTTACAAAGTAGGAGCTGTTATTAACCCCTTGTAAAAACTGGGAAACAGACTCCAACAGTGTGTTTCTGTCTCATAGCAATCATAAAACACCACTATGCAGTTGGGAAACGGATAACCGAACTCCTCCTTTATATTCATGCCACTTTACAATTACTCAAGAGTGCTAAGAATTTAACAAGTACTTTTTAAAAAATTTTTGTAAATGCCTCCAACTCTTTAAAATAATGGCATAAATATCAATAGAATAACTGCATGTGTAAGAAAAGTTCAAACTTTACTTCAGTCCTTCAAGGAAATGTACTATTCCCTTTACATTTAACATTATTTCTTCATTATAATGACTGAGACATTAAAACTGTGTTACGAAGACTACCAAGCAAAACTTACAATTTCACTGATACTCTATTAAAAACAGAAAAATAAGTCTACAAGACATTTACTTCATTATATGCCACCACCCTCCAAAATTGAAACTGGTTAAATTTTGACAGTACTATATAACATGTTAAAAATGATTTTGAATTAGGGATTCCCATTCCAGATAATATGGATATGAAAAATGGATAATACGAATCCCTAATTCAAAATCATTTTTAACATGCTATTTTTTTTTAACTTAAAACTGGTCTCCTAGATTTTATACCTACACTTTCACATTAATCAGCATACTCTAACTAAGTACTTAAGTAAATCCTATTCAAGACTTCTATTGATCTCTGAATTTAAAACCACCAATGATTTGTGAAACTAGTACTTAAACCATGGCGAAATCATACTAATTATAAAAAAAGTAGTCTACAAAGTGGTCTTGCCGCAAAAATCTTCATCTTTTCAAGGAAAAATGATACAACAACTTAAGAATGGTGCTACAAAAAATGTTTATACAATTTCCTAATATGAATGATTTGTCTAGGTCTACTTTTCTGTGTTTTACATAGTAACTCCAAATTTTAAAAGTTGAGCTCTTCGAAACAATGCATTGCTACTTCTAGTTAAAAATCAGATTTCAATCCATTTATTTTATAACAATGAGATAACAGGAGCCCAGAGAAATTTCTGACTTGTCAGAGGTTAACCTGCACGCTAACTGTTGGCAGAGCTAGGATCACAATACACAATCTCCCTATTTCCAATACTTTCCCTTGAACACAAAGATTTAGATTTCTAATAAAGTGGAATCATTTTTTAAAAGCAAATACCACTACAAAAAAAATTATATCTAACAGATTAGCAAAACAGGAACAGTTTGGAAAATACCTTGCAAGCAAGAAATGTAATCAGAGTCCCAAACCTGGCAAGAACACTTAAAAATTCTGCCTTAAGATCTCGTAAGTATGCAACTTAAATATGTCATCACTACTTACAGTGACAACTAGAGAGTGAAATTTAATAAACCAATTTCACTGTCCAAACTGAAAAATAAATAAATGACAAAGATGTCTCTTAGCCCCAAAATTAGTTGTTTTCTTATTCTGTAAAGTTTGCCTCCTGCCTGACTCCATTTAAAAAATAAGAATTCCAATGAAAGTTTAAAAAAATGCCCGTTTGATTTAAAAGCAACCTCATCCTTAAAAAAACAAAGAAAATCTGATTAAATATATACTACTAGGCTAAAAATAAAATAAAAATGCTTTAACTTCCTATCAAATTCCATCCACTGTTAAAAATGTTTTGTCTTGAGTAGAGGATAATAACCACAATCTTCTTTTACAATACCTTTATCAATGACACTTGAAATAAAAGTATTAATTTTTCTTTTTTACCCTGGAAACTTTTAAACTGCTCTTGAAACTCCATTTTCTGCTTGGTCAAAACTCAACTACTGTGAACTTTATCTGTAACCTGACTTCAGATGCTGATGCATGTCTTTTAAGCTCCCCAGTACAAATATTATACCTCATCCTAAATAGCTGTAATTTGAGGTTCTCCAGAAATTTCAATTTGACATACAAATTCTTACATTTAAAATATTACCCAATTTATCACTTAACACAAGCAACGAATTCCCAAGTAGAGGTAAATGCTACTGAAACCACAAACAATAGTTGTTATTTTGGCTTCAAACACCAGAACAATCTTCAAACCAATGTTAAATAAATGCAATTTGATAGGAAATAAAACTTTCAGTCTTAAGAATAAATTAAGACAATAGAGAATGCTGTACAAGAGGCTTTGCATGTGCTCACCTAGCTCACCACAGAATTTCAAAATCCTACTGTTAAACAAAAACGTGCTCAAATACCTAGGGTTCCAAAATGTTTTTAGAGCTAACTAAATCTCAGTCAAAAGTCAAACAAAATTAAACCAAATACCACACAACTAGATACACAGTTTGACGGACAAGAAAGTACCTCAAATGGTGCCTCCAATCCAGTTATACAGACTGAACAAACGAAAGGAAAAAATGTGCCAGAGAACTCTGAAGTCTAATGGGAATCCTTAACTACCTCAAGAGCATGCCAACATGACTCCTCTGGTAAAAACATTTGGCAACACTAATCAAGAAACACCACTTCCATCCAAAATAGGTGGATTTTGATAATATAAAGACAGAACTTATGGTATCCCAAATCTGATGAAGAGACGAGGAATATAAACTCATCAATATTTGAGAGATGAGAAATTCGCTCAAAAAAGTTGAAAGACATTGGTAACCTTGTTTTTATTGGAAAATCAAACGATATTCTTACAAGGATAATACAGTCTCACAATCTGTCCAGATACCATTGGCCGCTTCATTTAAAAAATATAAACATAACATTAACCAATAATCTCCACATTAAAAAAAACACGGCCACCTTCAGTGATTTAGGGTTTGTGGGGTTTTATGAAATGTAAACGTGAGTTTGGTTAAACAGGCCAAGATGAGTTTTGTCTGTCCAATTCTTTAAAATGGAGTATTACAATCTTAACAATCCTTTAATAAGAAAAACATGGACACCCATGTAAGATTTTTGTCAAGTACTTACAAACCTAAAAATTAAATATTGCTGTTACTGAATCTTGAAGTTTGCTTCAAATTCCTTTCATTTTAGCCTAGTATTGAGTAACACTAGGCGAAATCACTACATACTTGAAAACTGTTGTATGGAAATGAAATGTGCTATTAAGTCTTCATTAAATTAACTAAACCTGAGTACGTTCATTTCAATACCTGGGAACACTTACTAACAACCTATATTAAAATCTTAACACATTTACAAACAACAGTTAGATGTTCGTCTATACGCAAATGAAAGAAGAGCCATCAAAAATCTTCTCATGCCTTCAATCTCACGGAAGACATTCAAAGCGAGTTGCAACTTCCTGATCCTTTCAGAAGCCCTCTTGAGGTAACCTTGTAACTGTCTCAAAACATCAGCTGCAAACATCTTGGAAAAACCAAGGCACTGCAGAGATTTCAAAGGCTTGCTCTTCGCCCCCGTGACTGCCTGAACTGCCCAACACACACAGAAACAGACCACCTCCATGAGTTCAAGAGGAGAAATTAGCACGGAATACAAAACTCGCCAATACAAATATCCTACTGGGCCCTTCACAATATTTAAAAGTGGTAAGTCCACTTTCAATTTTTTTAGAAATGGCTAAAATACTCACTTCGAAAACCCATAAAATTAAGACAGAGCTATTTTTGAACCTAAAAAACAAAAGACGTCCCGCTAGAAACTGGAAAAGTTTTACTTGCCCATCTCCATTCCACAGTTAAGTATACGGATAAAATTAAAAAAAAAAAAAAAAAAAAAATCAGAACTCTTCAGTGGCATCCAACACTAACTTTTAATTGAACGAGGGGCTTAACGCGAGAATTAGCAAAAGGAGAAAAAAAAGCCTGGTTCAACGCCTGGCTTTAGGGTTTACAGGCTTTCCACTTCCGTGGAAAAAAAAAAAAAAAAACCTTGGGCAGATGCAAGAGGTGCCGATGGCCCACAATGATTGCACATCCGAACCCTTCCGATCAAAAAAATACCTAAGTCTGAAGGTCAGAGAGATCCCCCCAAAAAACGAGATTTAAAAAAAAAAAAAAGGCACACACGTCTTGCTGCGGTTCCGCCGCGGCTGAATAGCCCGCTTGTGAAATGCTAATGCCACTTCGGAGCAGTTAGTCACCAGCTATTGTGTGCGGCAGGAGAAAGCCGTGCCGAGCGCGCGTGCAGAGCGAGCGCGCCCGCCTCCCTCGCGCCGCTCCCGCCGCCGCCGCCGCCTCGCGCGCGCGCCCGCGGCCGCACGGACGCGCGCGGCGGCCCCTCCTCCTCCGGCCTTGCACTGCACAACACTCATGACGTATCTTTATTTCTAGCACGTTAACAAAATATCGCAAATAAATCGTCGGCAGCCCCTGCAGCCCCGGGATGCGGGTCCCCCCCCCCGCACCACTAGCCCCCTGCAAGCCCCCCGCGCCGCCCCTCCCCAACCCTCCCCGGGGGCCTCGGGAGCTTTCGGGTTCTGGGGCCAAGTTTTTGTCTCGGTTTAAAAAAAAAAAAAATTGCGGGAAATTCAATTTTTATTCGACTCGGGGAAAAGTTTCTTTGCTCCGCGACGTGAATGTCTCACCAGATTCTGGTAGGTCCTGGGATGCTCCTTGCCGGTCCAGTCGGTGCGCCGGGGCAGCAGCTGCGGGGTGCACGGGGGGAGAGGACGCCCCGTGAGCCCGGCCCCCCGCGCCCCGGCCCGCCCGCGCCCCTCCCCCGCCCGCCCCGCGCCCCCGCCGTGGACCCCCCCCCACCCCCGAGCCCCGCGCGCCCCGGGCGTCCCGGCGGCGGCGGCCCAAGGGCGGTCGCGCGGCGCCGCGCCGCCGCCGCCCTTACCTCCTTCTCAGCCACCTCGCGGATCAGCACCTGCAACAACAAAGCGGGGAGAGCTGAGCCCCCCGCGCCCCGGGCCGCGGCCCCGCCGCTCCCGCCGCCGCCGCCCTCCCCCACGCCGCGAGCGCCGAGCGCCGGCCCGGCCCGCGCCGCGCGCCGCCGTCTACCTGAGCCGCCTGCTGACAGGGTCCATCTTCCAGGAACCGGGCGATGAGGAAGTAGAGCTCTGCGCGGGAGAGAGAGGGACACGGGGGGGAGACACACACAGGCTGAGCGGCCGGGCGGCGGCGGCGGGGGGCGGGGGTCCGCGGGCGGGATCGCCCCCCGCCGCCGGCGGCCCCGGCGAGCCCCCCGACTTACCCGATCGCAGCTCCGAGAGGCCTTTCCTCTCACGAGACATGTTTATGGGTCACTTCGGGGCCGCAGGCGGGACGCCCCGCCGCCGAGGGGAAGCGGGGACGGGGCCGCCGCCTGCCCTATAGCTGTCAGTGTGTGTTCACGAGCCCGAACCTCGGCTCCACCATTCAAGCGACGGCGGCGGAGGCGGAGGAGGAGGAGGAGGAAACAACAACTCTCAGGCAAGCGGCTCCAGCCGCCCTCCCGCCCGCCTCCTCCGCCGCGGATCCCTCCGCCGCAGAAAGGAGTCCGCAGCCCTTCGCGGCCCCGGGCTCGGCCGGCCCGCGGCCCGCGCCCCCACCAACCCCCGGCACAGAGGCAAAAAAAAGGAGTGCCTCCGAACCCCCGCCCCCCGCCCGCCCGCGGCCCCGGCGCCCCCGCAACCCGGCGCGGCGAGACCCCCCAGCCCGCGGCTCCCCGGGTCGAAGGTGCGATTTATTTATTTATTTCCAGTCGAAGATGTCGGAGCCGAAGCCGCCGGTTGGCTGGAAGGCGCTTTCTCTGTGGAGGCCGATCGCGGGAGGGAGGGAGCGAGCGAGAGAGCGAGCGAGCGAGGGGGGCCGGGCACGGCTCCGCGGAAGAATCTGACGCACACGGAGCCGCAGCACAGGCTCTATTCAGCGGCCGCTGGCTGGGGCTGAGATGGAAGTTAGTTTCTCTGTAGCAGAAATAGGAAACAAATGAAGCAAAACTGCCCAAAGAGGGGAAATGCCCCGAGGACGGGTCTCGCTCTCACGCGCGCGCACAGACACTACACGCAGAGAGCACTCTCACGCTGGGCAAACTCGGGATCGCGCTACCCTGCCCGAGTTGAATGATAGTGTTTGGTTTCTGTCTCTTTGCCATGTGCATGTGTATAAATGCTGCGGATGGGCATCTGTGTAAGTCTTGTCCTGCGTTATTTCTGCAGCCTATGCAAAGTGTTGTGTAATTTATTGGAGTGCTGTATATTGCCATAGAGGTTTCAGGCGCTTTTTGTTAGAAGCGCTTGCGTTTGCGAGCCCGTTATTTGCTGTAGCCACCTCTGCATATCTTTTATTACTGCCATTGCCTTAAGCGTACATTTTAAAAAAATTTTTTTTTTTTTTTATTGTTATCTGGGCATAGCGAACTCCTGATCTGTACTTCAGAGACTCTTTTTCCTCTTACAAAAAGGCTAGTAATGGCTAATTAGGGATTTGGGGTTAAAGAACCTTAAAGCTTTTTTAAGTGTTTACAAGAAGGAGTAATGTAAACCTGAGAGAAAGACAAGAACGCTAATATTTATCTCTAACTGATCTGGAGGTAATGTAGTGACAGATCAATAACCTAACCGAAGGATAATGAAAGAGTATAGAACACTTTAGTCGAGGTGATTGGTGATTAAATAATTTAAATTATCTGTGTATCTTGCAGTTGACTTCGTCACGCTAATTAATGGCTTCTAATTTGAGGTGTAAACCATTCCTGTTTACAGTTTCAAGGGGAAGACTTCTTGAAAACTGATGAAAAGAGAAAGAAAATTAATCTTTCGTAAATTAGTATGTAATTACCGGGTTTATATGCTAAATCATACGTCTGTCCTTTGCTGATGAGGATAAGGGCCTTGTTTTTTAAAAAACGAATATGGGTGAAATTAATGGAAACAATGGAAAAAGCCATTTGTTAGGCAACAAGGACACCAAGTGATATTTATCTCCAGATGATTTAAGCACTTTTCAGAAAGACTTGAGAGTTGATTTTTGTTTTTAAGGATTGCATTTTAAAGGGAATTAGGATAGTGGTTCTTTTGTTAACATTTAACAAAAGAGGCTCCCTAAAAAAATTTAGATAATAAACTGCATTTTATGGACCCGGTCTAAAAAGGTTATTTGTGGGGAAATGACCCACAAGCTGCATTGTGGTTCTCTAGATTGCTTCCTCAACCCTTGTACCCTCCAAGCTGCTTATTCCTAGTGGGAAATACTTGCTGCAACTGCCGTGGGCTGCATTGCAAGACTGCACCGGTGTGATGTCTTGTACTGAAACAGCCAGAAATCACCATACATGTGAAAGGGGAAAAAACACCTAAACCTCCTTGGGATAATGGGATGTAAAAAATTGCCTTTTATAAAAATCTTAACCAAATGTTTTTAAAAGGAGAAGTTACCATGACTTGTGCTATGGCAGCCGAGTTATCAGAGTCCTGTTATTTCTTGAAATGGCTATCCTTCAAGTCCTGAAAATATTTGCATTTTTAAAGACATTAATCCATTTTATGTATTATAGGTAAAGTAGCTTGCTTCTAGCTGGTTTGGTTTGAAAAGATAGACATTTAATATGCCTTTTTGAAATTCTGTTTATTTCTATGGCAAATGCTCCCTATTTTATCTTAACTTTTTAGAAGTATCTTTCTTCAATAACTTGTTTTTTTTTTTTTTTTTTTGCATTATGATCTTCAAATAAACAGATTTTTAGAAACTAAAAATTACAGTTAGAATTTTGAAGTTTTAAAATGCATGTATTAACCTGATTCTTACTAATAGATGTTTTATCCTTGCTATGGAAAATAAACCAAATTATGACATGGAATATAAAATTACTCTGGGTAAAGTTTTCTGTATATATCTTGTTAGTATTATGTAAACATGGAGAGCTAGTATGAATATCTCATGTATGCTTTTCATGTGTAAGCTTTTCTTAAGTATGCTACTAGTACTTAGCTCCTAAAACAATTTTAAGGAAAATGTTCCTTGTAAATTTTCTAAATATGATGTTCCTATCATTTTGACTAGCCTTTGACAATGTTTATAGTTTCTTTTTCGAAGACCTAATTTAAAGATAGTTTTAAGCCTGCCTTTGAACTAATTTATAACTATCAATCTGTTATGAGAAAATGTAGGTTAAACTGCTAAAAATGAAAACTTTTCAGCCAAATAAAACTATTTGTTTTTAACAATAGGTGTTAAATTGGATTTTACTAAGTTATTCAAATGTAACAAATACTCCTTTATAACATTTTAATATTTCTTTAAACATAAAACATTTCTGGAATCTGCCATCATCAGTTAACTATAGAGTTTATTATGTCATTTGTTGTGCATGTGTACACAAAAAAGTCTGCACATATCAAATAGGAAGAAAATCTTACTTTGAAGTCCTGTATTTTAGTTCCCAGGGCAGTGGCATTCTCAGCTAGCTCTTTTGCACTTCTATAAGTTCAAATTCCATCTATATCCCTTTCTATTTGTTTATTTTAACTTTTTCATGAACTTCAGAAATAAAATGCCAATTTAAAAAGATTTTCATGCTTTTTTTTTTATAAGAAGGCTAACGAAAATAGTAAAAGTTTGGAAAGTCAACAACTGCTGTTTTTCTATGATACAGTCTCTAGAAGACTATTCTAATGAAATAATCAAATGCTGCCATTCAAGTTCTTTCTGAAACAAGATTGGATAATTTATAGATAAAAAGATTCAACCACATTCATGAAATTTAGTTTGCCTTCACTAGTATGGTGAATTAATATGTAGCTCAAAAACACTTTACAACTTGTAAGATTATGTATTAAATCTTTTGTGTGTGTGATATTATGCTTTTTTTAATAGCAAAAAATTTTTTCCTATAAAGTATAGAAATGGAAAAGTAGAAAACACTGTTCAAAAACCACCTTCTTTTTTAATCCACATCTTCCCTAACAACAAAATAACAATTGTCAAAGGAGTGTAGTTTTACACACCACGCAGCTGCTTTTGGATTGCTCCCCAATATGGTTTCTGTCCATGTCAGCCTAACTTTCTCCCTCTCAACATAGATACTCTTTTTCCATCACGAAGGTTGAATACATATCATATTTGAACCATGTGAGCATGTATACTATGGCTGCTACAGAAAGAACAGAGATAACCAACTTTAGTAAGCTAATTCATTATTTTAATGCTTTGCATTGTCTCTCATATCTCACTGAGAAACATTTTTACTTAATTAGAACACAATTCCTTTTCATCTGTAACAAAGATTAGCTGGTTGTCAATAACTATATAATCCCTTACTTATTTAAATGTTATTAGTATTTTACCACTAATTTCTTTTCTTCCAAATTAAATTATTCTAGTAGCTTAGATTTTTTTTAAATATAAGTCTTAGTTGCATGAAAAGGAGAAATACATATCTTAATTGAAAAAAAATGTGTCTGTATGTGTGTGTGTATATATATATATATATATATATATATATAAAATCTCATGAGTTAACAGTACAACTACAAAGATTAAAGGAGAAAAGCAATTTTAGAACATATTCCCCTAAGATTTGGAGCAACACAGTGGATGAAGTAGAAAAAGCTGTTCCAGATGGCAGGAAACTTAAAGGAGAAATCTGTAGGCATGTTCTATTATATGGTGGTGTCTGATGGATTGAGAGTGGGCTGGACTGAACGGGCAACAGTGAAAGAAGAGAAGGAAAATGCAGGAGAAGAGATGCAAGACTTCAGAAGTTACTAGTGGTAGTGTATTAAACAAAGCATGATATTATTATTGTAATTTTAAGATGGAATTTGAGAACAGAAGTTAATGCAGTCACTTGCCTTCATATGTACCTGAATTCGTAAACTTTGAGAACTCTCAAGAAGAAAAATTATTTTATTCATGGAAAGGGACAGGTGTGTCTGACAAGTGAGTGAGGGACTTCTAGATAATCAGAATCAAGGACACCAAAGTAGACACTGTTAATAAAGAAGGAGAATGGCTGTTTAAAAGAGTAAGAGCTGACCACCAGAGTGCCCACAAGGCTGCCTTGAGACTCAAATATGAGAATAAGACGTATCAAAGTAAGATCCAACTGAAAATTGAGAATGAAACCAATTTAGATGTAAACGGACTTTGTAATCAAAAATGGTGTTCCCAGTTTCTGAATTTTTATAGAAAGTCATGTCTCATTATACCACCTTGTTTGTAAATTACCCTTATTTTTCTTCATATTTATATATTATGTTTATATTTGGCAGAGATCGCCTTGACTTATGCCTCAGGTGGTTTATTTTCTTCAATGGGAATAATCATACCTATTTGTTGAAATGGCGATTAGCTAACTAGCCCAAACAAAGAATGAGTTCTGTGATACAATTACAAAATTTAAAATATCAATACCAAGTAGATCTTTCAAATGAGGTATGTGTGTTCAAAATTTAAGAAAAAAAGAAAACCTTAGACTTTGATTTTGAGATTACAGCTACAAATCCCATTGCATTCAGAGTTTTCCTGCTTCCATATGAACACACACAAAGGTGCACATTAAGTGGTTATAGTGGATTTTTTAGTGCTTATCCAAACTTACCAACCGACAGCGATTTATAGAAAGACTAATATAGCCTCTAATTGGAATCTCCTAGTAAGAACATATGTGTTATTTCCTCTCAACAGTTATCAGAAGTGCTGTAACTGAATATCATTAAGGAACATCTTTCTTAAGAATATTGAGTAAGTGGTGTCATATGAGAAGAAGGAAATATGTTGCCTTTTTGTCTTGTCATCCTCACCTCTCTGGTTTGCACGTGTTGTATTTTAGATTGTTTTGTCAGTGTTTTGGAGTTTTTGGTAAGTGTGTCTGTAAGAATTCTACATTTCCCTGATCCCCAGCTTTTGGGGGGTTTTTTGGTGTCTATGAAATGTTCCTTCTCTTTCATCACTGAAACTTTAATGGTAAACCAAGTACGGGAATTAAGATATGTAATTAATTTGAATATGTCCTAAGAGCTCTAAGAGTATGAAGATGAATTTATTATTTATTTCTTATAATTGAAACTCACACATTAAAATGTTCCACACCCCTACTACTGTTTATCCCCCCGGATGTTTTACAGAAGACTAGAGAAACCATTTACATAACTGGTGTGAAAAAAAAGTCTTCTTTCCTTTCTTTACTTCTCCGTAAGTAAAGAAATGAAGTGCCAGGCGGTAAGCATTGTTTGTGTATGAAGTATACGTATACAATTTTGTGTTACTCAATTTTTCGTATTTAAAATTTTTGCCAAACTTGAGGTAAATGTGGCCTCTTTACTTTAGATTTTCTGAGTTAGAGGAGTTACTGATTTTTTAAAAAATTATTTTTGGAGTAATTTATGCATCTTTCAGACTCTATAGTTTGTAAAGTTTCCAATCTAATAGTGGCTGAAGAGGATTTACATTGACCCAAACCACTCTCTGATCAAATACAGTCTAACTTCACCTCCTTGAAATATTTAGGATGGAAATTCACTTCACTTCAGGCCAGATCTCATCATGCCTAAAAAATGTTTGAAAAAGAAATCCGTGATGAGCACAATGGCATATTTCCATGGCAAAACAGAAGATATTTTTCCCTAATGTCTGTTTACATCGTTTTTTTTTTTTTTAATTAGGTTAATAATTACAAAGGTCATTTCCCCTTTCAATCAACCAGTTTCTCCTGTGGCCTCTTCTTTTTCCTCTTTATTGTTAAGAATATTTTAATATATGTTTAGTTTTTAAATATGAAAAAGAAAAGGGAATAAAAACTGTCGCAAGTTCCCGCAACCTGTACTACTGTGAAGCCATCTTTCTTTCTCCCAGGCAAAATCGTTTGAGTTGACTTAAGGATCCAAAGTTCACCTTTAGTGTCTCTCCCTGGTCTATTATTCCTCCTGCCTAGCATCCTCATTGCAGCATTCTGTACATCAGCTGAAGAACCATCATTTCAACAGCGGTTTGCACTTTGACCTTCACTGTGTACCTTAGTCCAACACAGGGAGATACCTTGTTCACTAGAGGCAGATAATAGAGATGAGAGTTAACCTGAAGTCACTGAGACCTGCTTTGATAGCTATACCTGAAAAGCACAGGTTTCCATGGTAGTTTGGCCAATCTCCAGATAATTATCAATTATTAAAACCCGACTTTATTTAGCAGCAATAACAATTTATTGAATGGACTACAAGAGATATGAATCAATGGCTATACATACCAATCAAATTTTAACTATAGAGAATTCACATTCTTGAAACAAACTACTTTTAGACTGTTTTTGTGTTTTAACCTAATTGCTTTTAGTATAAAATGATCAGATTTGATAAATATTAACACTAGCATGATTAAATTCCACTGTTATTTTTATTAACTACAAAATAACATAAAATGTTGTGAAATAATCAATTGAGTGCAATATAGATTAATGTGAAAGCATTTTTTGGAAACGTGTTTTCAAATGAGTATATGATTTCCATATTTTTAAAAAATGTAACAACTACCTTCTAACAGATTAGTTTTAGTTCTCCAGTATAAACTATTAAGAGGTTTGAGTCAAGAAGATTTCTAGCCAGGTTGAAAATTTACAAACCTAGAGTCAAGAATTGCATTGACTGTGAAAATTTTTATAATGTTCAAGGCTTTTCTTTTCCTTTTAGTTTCTTAAAGTTACACATATAAGTATCATTCTTTTAAAATTTAGTTCTTTTTAACTAAGTTATCTGTGTTTCAAAACATTAATATTTGAAGTCTAGACATCATCTCTTTAACTCAAGAGAAGTTTTTAAAACCGTTTTATTGTGTAAGAATATCAAACATCCCAAAAAAGTCAAGAAAATAGCAGTATGATCTCCTGATACCAGATTCCCAGCATTCATAATTGTCCACATTTGGACAATCCTATAGTATATATCCTCCAACCACCCCCTTTCTTGTTTTAAAGTAAATGTCATTATTGCCCATCTAAATAATTTGGTGTGTAGTCCAGAAGCAAATTTTAATGAGTTTAATTCTTTCATTGATTGGTTCTTTAATTTATTTACCACCTCATAAATTAAGCATTTGTTGAGCATCTACCATATTCTAGATGCTGTATTAAGCCCTGAAAGTTGATTGGCTGGATATGGTCCTTTGGAACTCTTTCTAAGAAGTTCTGATTGAAAATGTAAATGTTAAGAAATAATATCATACCACTCAACTGCTTAAACCCCATCCAATGATGCTTCATGAACTCCTGGACAGTGTTAAGTATAATATGTGAGATCCCTCATAACCTAACCCTCTCAATCTGTCCACACTCACCTTTACCCACAGGACCAGAAGCGCTGTCAATTCCTGTATGAAAATAGCTCCCCAAATAGTGTCCTTTCAGTTTTTGAACATGGTGGTCCCTCTCCAGAATCTTGATCTCAAAATCCAACCAGTTCTTACGCAGTTTTCAAGACACCACCAATCATCAGTTCTTTGAATGAGCCTGTATACCTCTCCTCCAAGAAGACAAATGGCTTGGTGTTCATCCTCAGTATCCCCAGAACATCTCCTGTATGTCTCTACTATAGCACAGCTTTCAGATATATCATAGTTTTTTGTTGTCCTGACGCATTAGCCAAGATTTTTTTAGGATAATCTCTGAATTTTGGATTTCTGTATCCCCGTTATATGCAACAATCAGAATAAACAACAAGCACTTAATACATTCAGTGTTTTTTTTTTTTCTTGGAATATGTTTATCAGATAAACAAAATTTGACCCCAGTTTGCCATGATTTCACAGGGCTAGCAGAGGCTCATGAACCAGTGATAGTTTTCCCATTGAAAGGAAGCAAACAAAGTAAATGTAATACTTAAAGAAACACCAGAATATCATGTGACATTTGGATATCAGCTCTGCCCTTTCAGAGTGTTTATTCCAGTATTATTTGAATATAAAATGAAGGGATGAACTGGTCACTAAAAGAAGGTCACAGAATACCAAAATAATGACAAAAAAAGGAAGCCTAACCTAAAGTGAACAACTTCAGGTCATTCTCCCCCTTGCCACTTAACTTTAACTTGTCTTTTTTTAGTACACTTTTCTTACATATCTTTTATCTCCACCTTACATATTGTCCCTTAAATAACCAAGGGGAAAACAAATATACAAGTAAATAAGATATCAAATAAGTGGAATAGTGCGTCAGCAAGGCTCCTATAGCAAATAAATGGGAGGGTCTGTGTTACCACATCCGTAATTATGGGGATGCCACACGAAGGATCACAGAATTTTAGAGATGGAAGAACCCTAGAGATTTTCTAGTCCAGATTCCCTTTCAAAGAGAGAAAATGATATAGCCAAACTTACAGTCTCCTTTTCAAATGTCTCAGCCTTGCAACCTTTCTGAGGTTATTGGTTAAAGAGTAGGATATTGCTGAATAACTAAGAGAAAATAACATAGCTTGGAGAAATCAACATGATTTCTGTACAAGAAATGATATTTGCTGGTTTCACTAGAGTTGTTTGAAGGGATAAATAGGTATGACTGAGGAGATTTAGAGAAAACATATTTACACTTTCAAAAAGCCTTTTGACAAGTTCCTATATCAGACTATTTAAACAATCCTCACAAGAAATTGGCTTGGAGAGAAATAAGGAGAAATTTAAGTAGTTCATATCATAGATAAAGAATCAGGTCCTATTTCTGGTTTTTACTGAGTATTGTTGAACAAATTATTTTGCCTCACTTATCATTTTACCAGAAATAATATGAGAAAAGTAATTTCACTTAACTCACTGAGTTACTATGAGGATTGAATGAGATAATAATACTGTTTACAATAAAAGCTAACAGCTTGTTAAGTAATAACAAATATTATCTCACTTAGCTCTTCCAAAGAAAATACTGTTATTATTTACCACTGTAAAGATGGATAAGGAACTTGTCTGGAGTCCTGAAGCTAATTACTGGTAAAGCCAGGAATTGAACCTAGGAAGGCTGATTCTGGAGTTCTTCCTCTTAGCCAGTCACCTTACTTTTGTGTTATTAATATGCACAAACCCCTTTTCATGCACAGGCCAGGTATGTAATAAGGGCTTAAAAAGTTTGGTTATTAATATGTTCATAGTTTCTCAGATGGAGAAAAGAAAAGGAGGCCTAATATTGACTGAAGACCTACTTTAAGCATAATGCATTCTCTTTACAACCTGCCTGGAAGGCCATAGATGCCCATAGAGATTCCATGTTTCAACCCAGCCAGACCTGGAATTCAGGGGGACATTGGTCTTGTTCCAAAGCCTATCTTCTTTTTACTATATTCCAGTCTGTTCTCTTATTTGTTATTCCTCTTGTACCAAAAATACACTTAGGCATATGAATAGGTATGTACCTAAGATGTGAGGCATCCATATACATAAAATCAATGTTTTATTTGATCTATAGGTGAGTATATTTTAGCAAAGAGAAAATAATAGAAAAGAAAGAATTGAGTAAGTTTCTGAAGAGCAGAACCTGATGGTTGCTGTCCCCAGTCAACACTGGAGCCAGTCAAGTTTCCTATTTAGAGAGTGATGGCATGCACAAATATTAATACATAAAAATTGATAAATTTCCAGTTGATAGTAAGCTCTTATATGGAGAAAAGGGCCAAGCCAATGATATCAGATGGTAGAATCCTAAGATGAACTGCTAGGTGGTGGTGGTTTAGTGGCTAAGCCATGTCTGACTCTTGTGACCCCATGGACTGTATCCCACTAGGCTCCTCTGTCCGTGGGATTCTCCAGGCAAGAACACTGAAGTGGGCTGCCACTTCCTCCTCCAATGAACTGCTAGACAAGGGATCTATGGTCATTTTAGGTTATTCCCTATAAAACATTGTCCAAAAAAGCTTTTGTACCAAAAACTAATGCCAAGTGCCACAAGGAAGAATATCAGAAAATAGAAAGTATTATCCCATTATACTGTACATCAGGATTAGAAATATTTTGTGGTTCTAGTCACCACACCTCAAGGAAGACAAGGCCATAAAATTAGAAAGCATCTAGAGAAAGATAATTAAAATGACAAAGATACAGAAAGTTGACTGCCAGAAATTGACTAAAACTATTAATACCTTTGAAAACTAAAAGGTGACACTATAAAATATAATAAAGTCAGGGTGAAAATGAGTAGGGTGAATGCAAACTTACTCAACAAAATCTAGAATTCCAGATCCAGCAAGTACCTTGTTGCTCTTCTTAACACCTGAATTCCTCAGAATATATCTCCCAAGAGAAAGGGTATCTACTTTACAAGGATCACATGTATTAATCCCACTTAGAAAATTCAACACTAGTACTATAATATATAATCAATCTGATTTCATTATTGACTGTCTCATGACGTCCATGTGTAGAGTTGTCTCTTGTTTTGTCAGAAGAGGGTGTTTGCTATGACCAATGCATTCTCTTGTCTGTTAGCCTTTGCCCTGCTTCATTTTGTACTCCAAAACCAAACTTGCCTATTACTCTAGGGATCTCTAGACTTCCTACATTTGCATCCTAATCCTCTATGATGAAAAGACATCGTTTTTTGTTTTTTTTTTTTTTTGGTGTTAGTTCTAGAAAGTCTTGTAGGTCTTCATAGAACCATTCAATTCAGCCTTTTTAGCATTAGTGGTTAGGACATAGACTTCGATTACTGTGATACTGAATGATTTGCCTGGCAAAGGAATTGATATCATACTGTTGTTTTTGAGATTTAACCCATGTACTGCATTTCAAACTCTTTTCTTGACTATGACAGCTACTTCATTTTTTCTAAGAGATTCTTGCCCAAAGTACTAGCTGTGATGGTTGTCTGAATTAAATATGCCCACTCCTGTCTATTTTAGTTCACATCCTAAGATGTCAATGTTCACTCTTGCCATCTCCTGCCTGACGTCATCAATTTACCTTGATTGAGTCCAGCTTCCTATGCAATATTGTTTTCTACAGCAACAGACTTTACTTTCACCACCAGAAACATCCACAATTGAGCATTATTTTTGCTTTGGCTCAGCCTCTTCATTCTTTCTGGAGCTACCTCTCCACTCTTCCCCAGTAGCAGATCAGACACCTACCAACCTGAGGGGCTCATTTTCCAGTAAAATATCTTTTTGCCTTTTCATACTGTTCATGGGATTCTCAAGGCAAGAATACTGAAATGGTTTGCCATTCCTTTCTCCAGTGGACCACGTTTTGTCACACATCACCACATGGACATCACCAGATGGTCAGTACCAAAATCAGATTAATTATATTCTTTGCAGCCAAAAATGGAGCTCTATACAGTGAGCAAAAACAAGACCTGGACCTGACTATGACTCAGATCATGAGCTCCATATTGCAAAATTCAGGCTTAAATTGAAGAAAGTGGGGAAAACCACTAGACCATTCAGGTATGATCTAAATCAAATCCCTTGAACCTATTCGTCATGACAATTAGATTCAAGGGTTTAGATCTGTTAGAATGCCGGAAGAACTATGGATGCAGGTTCATAACATTGAACAAGAGGTGGTCACCAAAACCATCCCCAAGAAAAAGAAAAGCAAGAGGGCAAGTGGTTGTCTGAGGAGGACAAAAATAGCTGAGAAAAGAAAAGAGGCAAAAGGCAAAGAAGAAAAGAAGATATACCCATCTGAATGCAGAGTTACAGAGAAGAGCAAGGAGAAATAAGAAAGCCTTCTTAAATGAACAATGCAAAGAAATAAAGGAAACCAAAAATATGGGAGAGATCAGAGATCTCTTAAAGAAAATTAGAGATACAGGGGGAATATTTCATGCAAAGATGGGCACAATAAAGGAGAAAAATGGCAAGGACCTAACAGAAGCAGAAAAGATTAAGAAGAGGTGGCAAGAATACACAGAAGAACCATACAAAAAAGGTCTTAATTATTCAGATAATGATGATGGTGTGATCACTCACCTAGAGCCAAACATCCATGAGGGCAAAGTCAAGTGTGCCTTACGAAGCATTGCTATGAACAAAGCTAGTGGAGTCAAAGGAATTCCAGCTAAACTGTTTCAAAGCACAAAAGATGATGCTGATAAAGTGTTGGACTCAATATTCCAGCAAATTTGGAAAACTCAGCAGAGATCAAATTGCCAACATTCATCAGATCGCAGAAAAATAAAGGAATTCCAGAAAAACGTCTACTACTGCTTCATTGACTATTCGAAAGCCTTTGACTGTGTGGATCTAAGAAAACTGTGGAAAATTCTTAAGGGGATACCAGACCACCTCACTTCTTACGTGAGAAATCTGTATACAGGACAAAAAGTAACAGTTAGAACTGGACAAGGAACAACAGACTGGTTCCAAATTGGGAAAAGAGTACGTCAAAGCTGTATATTGTCACCCTGCTTGTTTAACTTCTGTGTATAGTACATCATGCAAAATGCCAGGCTGGATGACTCACAAGCTGGAATCAAGATTTCTGGGAGAAATATCAACAACTTTAGATATGCAGATGATACCACTTTAATGACAGAAAGTGAAGAAGAACTGAAGAGCCTCTTGATGAGGGTGAAAGAGGAGAGTGAAATGGCCGACTTAAAACTTAACATTCAAAAATGAAGATCACGGCATCTGGTTGCATCACTTCACGGCAAAGAGATGGCCGTAAAGTGGAAATCAGTCCAGTTCAGTGGCTCAGTCATGTCTGACTCTGGGACCCCATAGACTGCAGTACGCCAGGCCCCCCTGTCCATCACCAACTCCCGGCGTTTACTCAGACTCATGCCCTTTGAGTCACTGATGTCATCCAACCAGCTCATCCTCTGTCATCCCCTTCTCCTCCCGCCTTCAATCTTTCCCAGCATCTGGGTCTTTTCAAATGAGTCAGCTCTTTGCATCAGGTGGACAAAGTATTGGAGTTTCAGCTTCAACATCAGTCCTTCCAATGAATATTCAGGACTGATTTCCTTTAGGATAGACTGGTTGGATCTCCTTGCAGTCCAAGGGACTCTCAAGAGTCTTCTCCAACATCACAGTTCAAAAGCATCAATTCTTCAGCACTCAGCTTTCTTTATAGTCCAACTCTCACATCCATACATGACTACTGGAAAAACCATAGCCTTGACTAGATGGACCTTTGTTGGTAAAGTAATGTCTCTGTTTTTTAATATTCTATCTAGGTTGGTCATAACTTTTCTTCCAAGGAGGAAGCGTCTTTTAATTTCATGGCTGCAGTCACCATCTGCAGTGATTTTGGAGCCCCCAAAAATAAAGTCTGTCACTCTTTCCACTATTTCCCCTTCTCCTTGCCATGAAGTTATGGGACCAGATGCCATGATCTTAGTTTTCTGAATGTTGAGCTTTAGGCCAACTTTTTCACTCTCCTCTTTCACTTTCATCAAGAGGCTTTTTAGTTCTTCTTCACTTTCTGCCATAAGGGTGGTGTCATCTGCATATCTGAGGTTATTGATATTTCTCCTGGCAATCTTGATTCCAGCTTGTGTTTCATCCATCCCAGTGTTTCTTATGATGTACTCTGCATATAAGTTAAAGAAGCAGGAAATAAGTGGAAATAGTGACAGATTTTATTTTCTTGGACTCTAAAACCACTGTAGACGGTGACAGCAGCCATGAAATTAAGACACTCGCTCCTTAGAAGAAAAGCTATGACCAACCTAGACAGCATATTAAAAAGCAAAGACATCACTTTGACTGTATGGAAAGGTCCGTAAAGTCAAAGGTATGGTTTCTCCAGTAGTTAGGTACAGATGTGAGCGTTGGACCATAAAGAAGGTTGACAGCCAAAGAATTGATGCTTTTGAATTGTGATGCTGGAGAAGACTCTTGAGAGTCCCTTGTACAGAAAGGAGATCAAACCAATCAATCCTAAAGGAGATCAACCCTGAACATTCACTGGAAGGACGGAAGCTGAAGCTCCAATACTTTGGCCACCTGATGCAAAGAGCAGACTCTCTGGAAAAGACCCTGATGTTGGGAAAGATTGAGGGCAGGAAGAGAAGGGGGTGATAGAGGATGAGATGGTTGTATGGCATCATTGACTCAATGGACATTAGTTTGAACAAACTCTGGGGGATAGTGAAGGACAGGGAAGCCTGACGTGCTGTAGTTCATGGGGTTGCAAAGAGTCAGTCAAGAATTAATGACTGAACAACATTCTGGGTCTTTTGCTTCCTTGTATAAACTTTAGAATCAGTTGGTCAGTATTCACAAATAACTGCTGGAATTTCAATTGTGATTGCATTGCATCTATAGATCAAATTTGAATGACAACTTGACAATACTGAGTCTTTCTATCCATAAACATGGAATATCTATGTTCTTCATTCATCTTTGATTTTTTTTATTAGAGTTTTGTAGTTTTCCTCATTCCACCATGCACATATTTTGTTAATTTATACCTACATATTGTGTGATTTGGGGTGTTGTAGAAATGGCATTGGGTTTTCAGTCTCAAATTCCACTTCTTAATTATTAGTATATAAGAAATAATATTTTCTTAAAGATCTCTTCATCTATTCACTAAAGGTCTTTCAATGTCTTTGGTTTTCCTGTTAGGGTAATGTTGGTCTCATGTTTTAAAAAGAAGTATCCTCTCTGCTTCTATTCTTGGAAAGAGATTGTAGAGCATTGGTATAATTTCTTTCTTAGAAGTTTGGTAGTCTTCACCAGTGAAGCCATCTGGGCCTGGTGTTTTCTATTTTGGAAAGTTAGTATCAATTCAATTTGTGTACTAATATTGGGCTTCCCAGGTGGTGCCAGTGATAAAGAACCTGCCTGCCAATGCAGGAGACACAGGATATATGGGTTTGGTCCGTCTATTTCTTCTTGTAATTTTGCAAACTGTCTTTCAAGGAATGGTCTGTTTCATCTAGTTTGTCAAATTTGTGGGCATAGAGTTGCTTATAGTATTCCTCTATTATTCTCTTAATGTCTATCGGATCTATAGTGATGTCTCCTTTTTCATTTCTAATATTAGTGTTTTATGTCCTTTTTTTTTCTTTGTTAGTCTGATTAAAAGTTTATCAGTTTTACTGATGTTTTCAAGGACCAGCTTCTGATTTTGTTGATTTTTCTCTATTTTCTGAACTCCTATTTTCTGTTTCTCTGATTTCTGCTCTAATTATTGTTATTTCTTCTGCTTACTTTGGATTTAATTTGCTCTTTTTTATTTTCTAGTACATGCATTCAATGTTTTTAATTTCTTCCTAAGCACCACTTTCACTGTGTCTCACAAGTTTTAAGCTATGTGTTTTCATTTCCCTTAGTTGAAAATATTTTTAAATTTCTCTTGAGAATTTTTCTTTGATTCATATATTATTTGAAAGTATATTGTCTAGTTTCACATACTTTGGGAATTTTCAGTTATATTTCAGTTATTGATTTCTAGTTTAATCCCATTATCACCTGAGAGCAAATATTGTCTGATTTCTATTATTTTAAATTAGGGTATGTTTTATGGCTCAGAATGTAAACTGTTTTGTTGAATGTTCCATGTGAGCTCAAGAAGAATGAGTATTCTGCTGTTGTTGGATAAAGTAGTCTATAGATATCAATTATACCCAGCTGATTGTTGGTGTTGAGTTCAACCATATCCTTTTGGTTTTCTGCTTGCTGCTATGTCCATTTCTGGTGGAGGGATATTGAAATCTTCAACTATGATAGCAGATTTATCTATTTCTCCTTGGAGTTCTGTCAATTTTGCCTCATGTACTTTGACATGATATTGTTAGGTAAATACACATTAAGAATTGTGAGTTTTTTGAGAATTGACTCCTTTATCATTATGTAATACCCATCTTTATCTCTGATAACTTTCTGTGCTTTGAAGTCTACTTTGTCTTAAATTAATGCAGCTACTTCTGTTTTGTTCTAATTAGTGCATGGTATGTTTTTCCCCATCCAGTTACTCTTAGTCTATGTGTATCTTTATATTGAAAGTAGATTTCTTGTGTAAAACATATAGCTGGATTTACTTTATCTTTCTTTCAATTGGTGTGTTTAGGCCATTGATATTCAAAGTGATTATTGATATAGTTGGATTAATATCTGCTATATTTGTTGCTATCTTCTTTTTGTTGTCCCTGTCTTTTGTTCCTGTTTTTATCTTCTGTTCTTTTTCTTCCTTTTGTGGTTCTACATGAACATTCATATGATTCCATTTCTCCCCCTTTATGTATATCAGTTCTACATCTTTTAAACTTTTTTAGTGGTTGCCCTAGAGTTTGCAATATACATTTTCACATAACACTATACCACTTCATAAATCAGGTGAATACTTTATAATAACAAAATAGTCCTAATTTCTCCCTTTAGTTACTTTTATCATTACTGTCATTCATTTCACTTATATATTAGCATAAAAAACTGGCAACAAATATCCTCAATATCAGTTTGTCTGAAAAAGTCTATTTCTCTTTCACTTTTGAAGGATATTTCACAGGATACAGAATTCTACATTGATGGGTTTTTTAAATCTTAGCACTTTAAATATTTCACTATACTCTCCTGTCACTTGCTTGGTTTCTGAGAAGTGAGATGTAATTATAATTCTTTCTTTTCTATAGGTAAGGTATTTTCCCCCCTCTGGCTTCTTGCAGCATATTTTCTTCATCTTTGATTTTCTGTAGTTTCTAAATAATATGCCTAGTTATAGAGTTTTTTTGTTTCAGTTACCCCACATCCTCACCAACACTTGGTATGATCATTATTTTTTTTTTACATAGAAATTTTTTGCCACTTTGAAGGATAATTTCTTTACAAAATTTGTGGTTTTCTGTCATACATCAACAAGAATGAGCCTTAGCCTTTTGAATAGAGATGGGATGGTATCTTATAGTTTTAACTTACATTTCTCTAAAGATTAATGATGTTAAGCATCATTTCATGTAGTACTTATTTTCTATCCTTTTATCTTTCTTGGTAGAGTGTCTGTTGAAATCTTTTTAAAGATTTTAAATCATTTAAAAAATTGTGCTATTTGTTTTCTTATTAATGAGGCCTGAAAGGTGGTTTTTTTTCATATCTGGATATAAATTTTTATGAGATATATGTAATGATTACTTGCATTTATTTTCTCTCAACCCATGGCTTGGTTTCTTCATTCTCTTAACAGTGTCATCTGAAGAGTAATTTTGTTGCAGCCCAGTTTGTCAATTTTTTTCTTTCACACAGTCTGCTTTTGGAATCATATGTGTAAAATCTTTGCCTAACCCAAGATTTTCTTGTATGTTTCTTCTAGAAGTTTTATAATTTTAGATTTTATTAAGTACTATGATCCATTTTGAATTAATTTTTGTATATGATGTGAGATATTGATTAAAATTTTTTCATACATGCATATCCAAATTTTCTAGTATCATTTGTTGAAAAGATAATCCTTTCTCGAATCAATTGCCTCTGTTTGTCAGTTTTTTTCAGGTTTTAATTTTTCATTGCTAGTATATAGAAAAACAGTTGAATTTTATATAATGAACTTGTATGCTTCAAACTCACTAAACTCCAGTAGTTCTAAACATTTTATGTTATTCCACAAAATTTTTCTGATAGGAAAATCATGTTGCCTATGAATAAAGGCAATTTTACTTTCTAATCTCTATTCATTTTATTTCTTTTCCTTGCTCTATCCTCCAGTGAAATGTTGAATAAAGATGGTGAGAGCAGACATACTTGCCTTGTTGCTGATATCAGGGGACAAGCAGTCAGTCTTCCACCAATAAGTCTGATGTTAGCGGTGGGGTTTTCATAAATGTCCTTTATCAAATATCAGATTAAGTTTCCTCTTTTTCCTAGTTTGTGGACAGATTTCTTTTTTTTTTTTTTTTTTTAATTACGAATGGATGTGGATTTTGTTCAGTGCTTTTCTGCACCAGCTAAGTATGTGATTTATCTTTTTAGTTGTTAATATGATGAATTACATTGCTAGAATTTCAAATGTTAAACCAGCCTTGCATTCCTGAGAAAAACCCATTTGGAACCCACTTTTTAAATTTCAATTACTAAAATTTTGTTAAGAATTTTTGCATCTATGTTTACAAAAAATATGTCTGTAGTTTTCTTCCTGTAAATTGTTTGTCTGGTTTTCATATATGACTAAAGCTGGCCTCATAGAATGAATTAGGAAGTTTTTTTTTTCTTTTTACTTCTCTGATAAAGCATTCACAAGATTTTTATCTTTTTAAAATCTTTGGGTAAATTCACCAATAGAGTAATCTGGACTTAGAGTTTTCTCTGTGAAAATTCAATTTCTTGAGCAGATAGGTGACCATTAAAATGATCTATTTCTTCTTGAGTGAGCTTTGTTAGTATCTGTAGGATATCTCTGTTTATAAAGTTCTCCCATTTGTGCCCTGAAAGCTCTAGCATCCTTGGCCTCCCTGGACTCCAACTATGTTTTCTGAACTGAAAGAGACTGCGCTGTCTCCACCTGAATTCTTCCAATCGTGCCACAATCTGGAAACTATTTCTAGGCAATAAACTGAGAATGTCTTGGTGCTCATGTGATTTGTTTCCTGTTTTTTAGGATCACAATCAACTCATTTCTTAATGTCCAATTTCTTAAAAATCAATGAATCATATATTTTATTAAGTCTTCAATTTGTTTCAGGCAGGAAAGTAAATCTAGCCTTTATTATTCCATCTTAACTGAAAGCAAAAGTCCATTCTTCAACTTTTAAAATATTTATCTCACCCAAATTTGACTAACTTATGCCTCTTACTTTATGCTTATCTTTTTAGTAATATTTTAAAACTTTGACACTGTAAAAAATGTGACTTTTCCCCAAGGAGGAAAAAAGCTTTTCACTTTTGTATTCATCTCAATACTTGACTCATATAATTTTCACCCATCAGCTTCATAAAAGGTCTTCAGTGTAAGCTATTGGGATCAATTTGACAGTAAGACTTTGTATGATGAATGCATTCTCTAATTGTGGGGGAAAAAAAAGTCTAAGCAAGAGATTTAACTGCTGTGCCTAATTCTTCTTCATCACTGCACTTTTCTTTGCAGAAAAGCTTGGAAACCAGCCATACTCTCTTTTGTGTTTTTTTTTTTTTGCCACTAGGGTTAGTTAGTTGGAATGTCATAAAGACATTTTTTAACCATTTAAAAGAAGACAAATATAAATTATTCTACAGTTACTTATGTAAAGCATACATTTGTATATCAAATCTACCATGAAATCAAGAACTAAACTTTGAGCATTAGACAAAATTGAGGTTTGACTTCTTTGGGGCTGTCAGTGATGACGGACTGTCTAAGGCTTGTTCATTTTTTGTGTGTGTGTGCTGGTGTGCACCCTTCTGGAGTTTACTACTGCCAGACAAAGCTCCTCTTCTTTGCTGTTCTATCCTCCTGCAAGCATTATACCTACTAGCAAGCGAGACTATCATATTATGGAAGTTATATAGACTTCAGTGGCAGAGGGAAGAGTGTGCTCACATTAAGTTCAGAGCATATGTGACATTACAAAATAATTTCTTAACGTGGAATCAGGTACACAGAGCTTTGTGATCTGTGAACATCTTCTAACTGTATGCAGATGTTTGCATTTGTGTGCATATTTTCGGTACATGGAATCTGTAACTTTTATTTGATACACAAAAAGTTTTTAAATGAGTCCTCCATATAGAGTAGAACAACAGAATAATGAAATCTGTTCTAAAAGTACTGTAGGATGACACCCCCATCAAATTATCCTCTGAGGATAAATTAGGAATCTAGATCACGCAGGCCTTAGACATTTTTGGTCTGATGATCTCCTGCCATATACCAAATTATAGCTGGCAGCTTAATACCAAATTAATCAGATCTTTTGGTGCCTTAAAAATGTGACTGTCTTGTATTTGGTTTTTATTTTTTTTCTGTCATGTTAAAATAAATATATAATATAAAATATAAATATATAATCTGGCAAAGCTTATGTTTAAGACTATAAAATATTTCTAGGAAACTCACATTAAAAAAAAAAAAGTTGTCCATTTGCATGATTAACTTTTCAGGTGAAAGCAATGAGGTGTTAGCTTATCAGTGCCACAGTAAATCATGAAGCCAGTTTGAAAAGATTAATTACATTATCTATCAAGACTTGAAATATTTTTAAAATCACATCATTCTTTCTCACAGCAAGCCATTTCTTGGCTACTGTCCTCTTTCCAGTCAAGCAATACTAGGTCTCAGGCTATAAACTAGTCATTTTAATCATTCTAGAATAATTCACTTTATCTTGACTTCACTATTTATATAGGGGAAACACTTATTTCTATGACATTTCTAACAAACTAGACCCTCCAAAACAGCTTATGTTCATGAGAAAGTCTATTTCCTTATTTTTGAATTATGCTTATTAAGCACCATATTTTGACCTAACACTCCATTTAGTTTAATTTTTGATACATAGGAATGTTTCTCTGGTGAAAAGAATGGTAATAATGAAGTCATATTTTAAAATTGTTTTGCATCATCCATTCATAGTTTTACTTTCCAGGTCATGTCTCAGACTCAGCTTACACTCAGCCCTCCCTTTGGCAGTTTCTCATTTTGGTTTATTCAATTCAAGAATTAAGCAGTGTATATCAAAAAAGCAGTTCACACTGTAACAACAAGGTCTGTAATATACCAATATCAAATGTATTTAAAGGGGGAAGTGCTTTCTTTGATCACTGAGGCGTTTTAGTGCATTATTATTTGAGGATATATCTTACTAAATATCCGATATAATAAATAGAGCTTGATATTCTGAGTTTTTCTACTAAGTCTTTCTCTCTCTCTTTTGGTAAGAATTACATTTTTTAAATCTTTATAAGTATAATGGGTAAATATTGGTTAAAAAATACCAAGTCTTTTTTGAAAATGAAAATCTCTCTCTCATATATGTTCTTTCTAAAGTTACTAATTTAAATCATTATTTAATTATTCCCATTGTAACCATTGTATTGGGTAAAGTATTTTTCTCCTTAAAAGGAAATTATCACTTACCTATGTAATAATGATATAAAAACCAGGGTTCCAAAAAAGCTAAATCTAATACCAGCAATTGTAATCTCAAAAGTAGGATATGATTGTAGGAAATGCTTTCAATATGTTCTCTTACCTTATGGACTATAGTAACAGTGATAAAGATAATGCAGTCTGGTCATCCTTTTATGTGGCTTCCCGTGAACAGTGGTGGGCAGTTGGTGGCACAGGTGGCAGAAGAGACAGACTACAATATCTTAGCATGATATGGAGACTATTTTAAGATCCATCCCTGTGGAAACATAAGCAGATGAAAGGCACTGAATCTGATCTGTTGTATCAAGCTACAATAACCCCACTTCTTTTTACCAGGATCCTGATAAGGTATCAATAGTTCGATAAAGGTATTCAATTAGTTTTTTTAAAAAAAAATCCTTACATAACGAAATTTGCTTTACAAAGGGCGTATTAACATTAACATATCATGACAATTATTCAGAAAACAAAAATATGAGAAGTCTAAGAAAGCTATATATTCTTTAAAAAAAATTTCTTTTTGTTGGAGTCTAGTTACTTTACAACATTGTGTTAGTTTATTCTCCGCAGCAAAGTGAATCGGCTATATGTATACATATATTCCCTCTCTTTTGGATTTCCTTCCCCTTTAGGTCACCACAGAGCACTGAGTAGAGTTCTCTGTGCCACACAGTAGGTTCTCATTAGTTATCTATTTTTATACATTAATTATCTATTTTATATAGTAGTGGTGGTGGTTTAGTCGCTAAGTCATGTCTGACTCTTGTGACCCAATGGACTGTAGCCTGCCAGGCTCCTCTGTCCATGGGATTTTCCAGGCTAGAATACTGGAGTGGGTTGCCATTTCCTTCTCCAGGGGATTTTCCTGATCCAGGAATTGAACCCAAGTCTCCTGCATTGCAAGCAGATTCTTTACTAACTGAGCTACAAGGAGGCCCCATACATAGTAGTGTATATATATATTCATCCCAGCCTCCCAAGTCCTCCCACCTCCCTCCCCTGCCCCAAGTATCCATACATCTATGTCTGTGTCTCTATTTCTGCTTTGAAAATAAGTTCATATATCATTTTTCTAAACTCCACAAATAAGCAATATTATATATTTGTTTTTCTCTTTCTGACTTACTTTACTCTGTATGACAGTCTATAGGTCCATCCACATCTCTACAAATTGCACAATTTTGTTCCTTTTTATGGCTGAGTAATATTCTGTTGTATACATATACCATGTCTTTATCCATTCATCTGTTGATGGAAATTTAGGTTGCTTCCATGTCCTGGCTATTGTAAATAGTACTGCAGTGAACACTTGGGTGCACGTATCTTTTTGAATTATAATTTTCTCTGGGTATGTGCCCAGAGGTGGGATTGCTAGATCATTTGGTAGCTCTATTTTTGGTTTTTTAAGAAACTCCATACTGTGTTCTCCATCATGGGTGTATCAATTTGCATTCCTACCAACAATGTAAGAGGTTTCCTTTTCTTGATACCCTCTCCAGCATTTATTGTTTGTAGATTTTTTTTTTGATGGTGGACATTCTGACTGGTGTGAGGTGATATCTCATTATAGTTCTGATTTGCATTTCTCTAATAATTAGTGATGTTGAGCATATGTTTATGTGCCTCTTGACCATCTATATGTCTCCTTTGGAGACATGTCTAGTTAAGTCTTCTGCCCATTTTTTGATTGAGTTCCTTGTTTTTTTTTTATTGAGTTCCTTGTTTTTTTCATATTGAGTTTCATGAGCTGTTTGCATATTTTGGAGATTAATCCCTTGTTGGTTGCTTTATTTGCAAATATCTTCTGCCATTCTGAGGGTTGCCTTTTCATTTTGTTTATGGTTTTCTTTGCTCTGTAAAAGCTATTACGTTTAATTAAGTCCCATTTTTTTATTTTTATTTTCATTACTCTAGGAGGTGGATCAAAAAGATCTTGCTGCAATTTATGTCAAAGAGTGTTCTGCCTGGTTTCCTCTAAGAATTTTATAGTGTCCAGGCTTACATTTAGGTCTTTAATCCACTTTGAGTTAATTTTTATATATGGTGTTAGGGAATGTTCTAATCTCATTCTTTTACATGTAGCTGTCCAGGTTTCCAGGCACCACTTATTGAAGAGACTTTCTTTTCTCCATTGTTTATTCTTGCCTCTTTTGTCACAGATTAGGTGACCATAGGTACATGGGTTTATCTCTGGGTTTTAAGAAAGCTATGCATTCTTGATATGGGCCACAAATTCTGTATAGGCTATAGAATTCAATTAAATGAGAAATTCTAAAATAAAGAGTCTCAAAACTGTTACAACTCTGAGCTAAAGATCGCTTAAATGTTCTCAGTCAGTTCAACTGATAATGGAAGAAAACCAGTGGTAGGCAAGACCCACTGCATGGTCAGCTATAGCTACTGTTTGCCTCATTAATGATCCCTTGGTCTCAGTTAGGGATCTAGCCACTCACCTCAAAGCCTACAGGTTTCTATTTTTTTAGAGCCAGGTCATTCAAATATTTTAAAGTTGGTGATTTCTTTTTGTTTCAACCCCAATTAATTCAAATCTTCACGACAATTTAAAAAGGATTCCCAAAGTGACAATGAAACTCATTTAGTCATCACCAATTGTTTTCAAAGACTTCCTGGTGAAAACCTCTCATAAAAAGTTTTCCAACTGTTTCTAAAAAAGATAATTTTTAAAATATGGTAGCAAAAACTTACAAAACACTTTTAGAGGATGAAGAGAATAAAATTATTTGTAGAGACGTCAACTGGACCTGGGTATATTTATTCCAACAGTGTTTTTTAGACCCACGTATTTGAAAAATCGGTACTAGAGGTACAACTAGCAATCTGTTAGAAGGACAGGAAAAAATACATTAACCCCTCAATTATAAGTTGCCACCTCACCCATTTTACAGTAGCTTTCAAGGGTAAAAGCTATATTAAATTAAAATAATTTCTTTTAACTTGCAAGTAATATCATTTTTTATCCATATATTTACATATTTCTTTCTTTCAGCAGCAAATAGAAATTTAAGAGTAAATCTTCTGCATTTGTTGTTGTTCAGTCTCTCAGTCATGTCTGACTCTTTGCAACCCCATGGACTGCAGCACGCCAGGCTTCCCTGTCCTTCACCATCTCCCAGAGCTTGCTCAAACTCATGGCCGTTGAGTCAGTGATGCCTTCCAACCATCTCATTCTGTGTTGTCCCCTTCTCCTCCTGCCTTCAATCTTTCCCAGCATCGGGGTCTTTTCCAATGATTCTGCTCTTTGCATCAGGTTTGACATCTAAGGAAGTCGGTTTTAGTGACCCACTACATTTCATAATTCCTGTTCAGACCTTTGCCTCTTTAACATCTTAAAACCTGACAGAAGACTCTGGGCATATTGAGGAATACCAGTGTTTTCCCTGTGCTTTCTGTTTGGGTAAAATCATAGGGGTTTGGTTTTTTTTGTGTTGTTTTTTTTTTTTTTTTTGTAAATTAAAAATTACCTCTCTTAAAAGCCAGCTGGAGCTTTTGACAGATAAATGTCCAATGCTTCAGTGAGAGACTTTCACTGCATATAAACAAGGTCCTCATTTAACTTAAAATTCAATAGTAAATAACAAGTTGAACAGATTCTCTTGAAACACAAGTTTGCACATGTGCAGACAATGACACCAGGGCTTCCCTGGTGGCTCGGACGGCAAAGAATCTGCCTGCAGTGCAGGAGACCTGGGTTTGATCCCTGGGTTGGGAAGATCCACTGGAGAAGGGAATGGCACCCCACTCAAGGATTCTTGCCTGGAAAATTCCATGGAGAGGGGAGACTGGCGGGCTACAGTCCGTGGGGTTGCAAAGAGTCAGACATGACTGAGCAACTAACACAGACAACGACAACATACTTTTTTTTTTTGCCTCCTGACACTGGCAGGGTTTTAAGAAAACATCTCTATAAAATACATTCCAACCCTAGACACAATAAATGTGAAGAGAGAAGGCTAGAATTGAGAAAATATGGTAACGTTTCCGCTTCTTTCTTTTCTATTTTTGTGTGTCAGTCTGAGTCCCCAAGGCTTCATGTTCCTGTCACACTTTTGCATATTAGCTATGGCAGCACATTGAAACAGTTAAAGACTTGAAGCAAAGTTAATGTGAGCAATAATTACAACACAATCAATGGCAACTTTATAATAATATCTTGTAGTGTCTATAAAAGCAGAGACAGTTTTCAGACAGTTTGCTTAATGGTTCTTTCAATACTAGATTGCTGGTGCCCTGACTATTTACTCTCTAATACTCACTAGATAAAGTTTTTGCATCTTCTCAAGCCCCATGATTTTTTTCTTTGTTGCCAAATTAATGATGCTTTCTATTCTGCACTTTTCCACATGACCAACTCAGCTCAGCATCCCATCTGAGAGATATCACCTCAACCATGGGAACCTTAGTTGTAGCAGATATTAGTTGGATGGTGAGAGAGGTCTCAGTTTTTACCACATTAAGGCAAAAGAAAAAATAAACCGGCTCCTGTAATCCAAGGAAGTATTGAACAACCAAATCACCCATAAGTCAGGAATCACTGAGCCTCAGAACACTCTGGAAACATAGACAGAGGCCCTGGGCTAATGTTAATTATGTGGATAGAAAGAGAGGATTTTCTTGAAGAAGGGAATGATAGAGAACAAACTTGTGGACACAGTAGGGGAAGGAAAGGTGGGACGAATTGAGAGAGTAGCATGGAAACATATATTATCATAGATTCAAGAAGAGGAGTGTTAGACACTTCCAGAAGTTCCCTACGTAGCAAAAGATAAAGTTTACACATCGTTTATAATTTGCGAAGGCTTTGTGACACTCTAGGTGGGAAAATCTGGTGTATAAGTACTATGTGTGTGCATGTTAAGTTGCTTCAGTTGTGTTTGACTAAAGAGTCAAAAAGCTGACCCTATGGACTGTAGCCTGCCAGGCTCCTCTGTCCATGGGATTCTCCAGGCAAGAATACTGGAATGGGTTGTCATCTTCTACTCCAGGGGATCTTCCTGACCCAGGGATCAAACCTAAATCTCTTGTGTCTCCTGCATTGGCCGGTGGGTTCTTTACCTGTAGTGCCACCTGGGAAGCCCATATAAATACTATAGTCAGTCAGTCCAGTCATTCAATCATGTCTGACTCTTTGCAACCCCATGAACTGCAGCACACCATGCCTCCCTGACCATCACCAACTCCTGGAGCTTGCTCAAACTCATGTCCATTGAGTTGGTGATGCCATCCAGCCATCTCGTCCTCTGTTGTCCCCTTCTCCTCCTGCCTTCGATCTTTTCCAGCATCAGGGTCTTTTCCAGTGAGTCAGTTCTTCCCATCAGGTGGCCAAAGTATTGGAGCTTCAGTTTCAGCATCAGTCCTTCCACTGAAAGGAAGGACTGATTTCCTTTAGGATTAACTGGTTTGATCTCCTTGCTGTCCAAGGAACTCTCAAGAGTCTTCTCCAATGCCACAGTTCAAAAGCATCAATTCTTTGGTGCTCAGCCTTCTTTATGGTCCAACTCTCACATCCATACATGACTACTGGGAAAACCATAGCCTTGACTAAACAGACCTTTGTCAGTAAAGTAATATCTCTGCTTTTTAATATGCTGTCTAGGTTTGTTATAGCTTTTCTTCCAAGGAGCAAGCGTCTTTTAATTTCATGGCTGCAGTCACCATCTGCACTGATTTTGGAGCCCAAGAAAATAAAGTCTGTAACTGTTTCCATTGTTTCCTCATCTGTTGGCCATGAAGTGATATGACCAGGTGCCATGATCTTGGTTTCTTGAATGTTGAGTTTTAAACCAGCTTTTTCACTCTCCTCTTTCACTTTTATCAAGAGGCCCTTTAGTTCTTCTTCACTTTCTGCCATAAGGGTGGTGTTATCTGCATATCTGAGGTTATTGATATTTCTCCTGGCAATCTTGATTCCAACTTGTGCTTTATCCAGTCCAGCATTTCACATGATTTACTCTGCATAGAAGTTAAATAACCAGGGTGACAATATGCAGCCTTGCCGTATTCCTTTCCTGATTTAGAACTAGTCTGTTGTTCCATGTCCGGTTCTAACTGTTGCTTCTTGACCTGTTTACAGATTTCTCAGGAGGCAGGTCAGGTGTTCTGGTATTCCCATCTCTTTAAGAATTTTCCACAGTTTGTTATGATCCATACTGTCAAAGTCTTTAGCATAGTCTATGAAGCAGAAGTAGATGTTTTTCTGGGATTCTCTTGCTGTTTCTATGATCCATCAGATGTTGGTAATTTGATCTCTGGTTCCACTGCCTTTTCTAAATCCAGGTTGAAGTTCTGGAAGTTCTCAGTTCACTTACTGCTGAAGCCTGACTTGAAGAATTTTGAGCATTACTTTGCTAGCCTGTGAGATGAGTGCAATTGTGCAGTAGTTTGAGCATTCTTTGGCATTGCCTTTCTTTGGGGTTGGAATGAAAACTGACCTTTTCCAGTCCTGTGGCCACTGCTGAGTTTTGCAAATTTGCTGGCATATTGAGTGTGGCACTTAAACAGCATCATCTTTTAGGACTTGAAATAGCTCAGCTGGAATTCCATCACCTCCACTACAGTTGTATTCTGTAAAGTATTGCAGTTATGTTCAATGAAATAAAGACAGTATTGTAGTAGTTGATCACTGACACATTCTGAAATTCTGCTCTCCAATGACTAACTTTTAAAGTTTTAAAAAGTCATTGTTTTTTAGTTGCTAGGTCATGTCTGACTCTTTGCGACCCCATGGACTGCAGCACGCCAGGCTTCCCTGTCCTGCATAGCTTACAGTGATACTAGTTATTTTTCTCTCAATGCCTGTGGTCATTTAATCCTCTCTTTTACTGCTTCAAAACCCACAAATATCAGGGAGCACAAATATCTAATGATTTTCATTTTCTGTCCATAGTTGATTAGTATTTTGAGACTGATTACATAATCTAAGGAATGACAAAAGTGTCAAAGCAAATGTGTTTCCTAGCATCCCAATTTTGTTAATGAATAGCTAAAACACAAGAGGAGCAAGAGAATGTTGCTCAGGCAGAAGGGGAAGAAAAACCAAACAACTGATAACATCAAAAGAAACATATTTTCTTACCCCACTGTGTCCACAGTGAGTTCTCTATGCCTCTGTCCCCATTGCCGCTCTGCAAATAGGTTCATCAGTGCGTCTTTCTAGATTCTATATATATGCGATAAGAAACAATATTAATTTTTCTCTTTCTGACTTACTTGACTCTGTATATTAGGCTCTCGGTTCACCCACCTCATTAAGACTGACTTTAGTGCTTTCTTTTTTATGGAGAGGGTGGAACAAATTGAGAGAGTAGCATGGAAACATGTACATTATCATATGTAAAATAACCAGTGAAGTTGTATGATGTAGGGAGCTCAACTCAGTACTCTGTGACAACCTAGAGAGATGGGATGGGGCGGGAGATGGGAAGGAGTTTTAAGAAGGAGGGGACCTATGTATGCCGATGTCTGGTTCATGTTGATATATGGCAGAAAGTGAAAATATCAGGCGCTCAGTCGTGTCTGACTCTTTGTGGCCCCATGGACTGCAGCCCGCCAGGCTCCTCTGTCCATGCAATTCTCCAGGCAAGAATACGGAGTGGGTTGCCATGCCCTTCTCCAACGGATCTTCCTGACCCAGTGATCAAACCCACGCAGAGACCTCCACTATATTGTAAAGCAGTTATCCTCCAATTAAAAATAAATTAAAAAGAAATACATTTATTAAACTGGTGATGTGGGAACAGAGAAGAAAAGGAAGATTATTTTGGAGTAACTTCTTAAAGTCAGAGGTATTCAAATCATCAGAACAAAGAAAACATGAAAATCAAAATTTTTATAGAGTTCATGACACCTTAACCATGATATTCACATCAACCCTATTATTATCCCTGTTTGGTCACATGGCTACCCGTGGCAGAGCTTGAGTCTCAGTCCAAGGCCTCGGGCAGCAAGTTAGTGTTCTCTCTTGCTCTACGCTGCCTCCCATTCAAGCTCTTCACAGGCTTGAAATCAAGCTTGCTTCCTACATGCTTAGAATCAGAAGTCCCACCTCCAATGCCTAAGAGCTCAGTGACCTCAGGCAAGTTATTTTAACCTCTTCCCACTTTACATTACTCATCTATGCCGTGAGAATCAGGACACCTTTCCTGTCATTATTGAGTTGTTGGAAGATCAAATAAGACAGTGCTTTGTAACAATAACATTTATACGTGTAAAGGGATTGTTATATTTAAAATGCATAAAGAAAAGGTTGATGAGATTTCCCAGCCACTAGTTATTTTCTTTAAGGACTCACGGTAATAGCAATGATTGGAAATCATTTCTCTCTCAATTAGTCACACATTGGGCCATTGTGGAGTTAGTATTTCATTCAGTTTATGTCACCTCACCTTGAGGATGCTGCGAAGTGGAGAAGTTCAGAGTATTTTAATAGTATGATTAAAGTGGTGAATAAATAAGACCCAAGAGAACAGGTGGAAGGAGTTGGAATTAATTAGTCTGGAGATAATAATAGCTCCTAATACATGAGACATTATCATAACAAAAATGTAGACCATTTTTACCCATCTTCTCTAAGAAATGACTGGAAAGAAACTGGAAATACAGTATGGAATAAGAAAGAATTTACTGATAGGGTTGTTTGTTAAATATTAAAACAGGCTGTTAAAAGATGTGGAGGCTATTTTGTTGATGACTTTCCCAAATATGAATAGATACAAATCAATTTTGTATGGTCAGGGAACAGATATACTTGCAATCAGGAAACTAGAAAAGCTTTTACTGAGATCTTTTAGTTCTCAAGAATTCTACAGGTCTCTGGCTAATTTTCCTGGTTAATCATAAAATTGGTAGGTAGCAAGTTTTTGTAGTTATTCTTGTTTATGCATACCATGTGCATTTGTTACCATCCTATAATGTACAGAGTTCTCTTTTCTTTTTTTGTCTTATCTTTTTTAGAGGAGGGTGGGGTAGATGCAGAGGTTGAATTAATCTAACTTTTTATTCATGGTACCATATCATCATTGATCTGGGCAAGGCAAAAAAGCAATTTTAAATGGATTTCCTCCCTTTATCAAGTTGCTTACTCACATATTCCGCTCCCCAACAGGTAACTGCTCTAATGTGTTTAATGTACATTCTTAAGTTTAAATACATCTTTGAAAATATGTGGTGTCATTTTGTTTGTGTGTATGTATATATGTTTTATTTATTTATTTTTAATTGAAGGATAAAAGCTTTACAATATTGCATTGGTTTCTGCCATACATCTACACGCATCCACCATAATTATTCATATATCCCCTCCCTCCTGAACCTCCCTCCCACCTCCCACCCCATCCTACACCTCTAGGTTATCACAGTAAATTCCCACTGTCTGTTTTACATATGGTAGTGTATGTGTTTCCACGAACTCTCTCCATTCATCCCACCCTCTCCTTCCCCCATCCCCATGTCCATAAGTCTGTCCTCTACGTCTGCATCTCCATTGCTGCCCTGCAGATAAGTTTATCAGTACCATCCTTCTTGATTCCATATATAGGTGTTAATATGTGATATCTATATCATATATTATTTGTATATCTCTTTCTGACTTACTTTATCTGTATAATAGGCTGAAGTTTCATCCACCTCATTAGCACTGACTCAAATGTGTTCCTTTTTATGGCCGAGTAATATTCCATTGTATATGTATATCACAGCTTCTTTATTCATTCATCAGTCAATGGACATCTAGGTTGCTTTTATGTTCTAGCTATTATAAAATAGTGCTGCAGTGAACATTAGGGTACATGTGTCTTTTTCAATTATAGTTTTTTTCTGTATATTTTAAATTTATATACATAGATTTCTCTCTTTTTCTTCCATTTTCACCAAATGTTATGTTCTTAAGAGTTGCGGTGTTTCTGTCTGCTATGTCACGTTCAGGAGGGTGCATCCACAGCTTTTTTCCTTTAGTGGTAGACATCAAGGTCGTTTCCAATTTCCTGCTTCCACAATGTTGTGAAAAATATATTCCCTTATGTGCTTCTATTTCTATAAGCTTCTCTCTTTCCTTTTTCCTTTAGGGGTGTGGTTGGATAATCATAGATAATTGGTACAAGTGCAGTTACTGTGCCAGATTGTCCTCCGGGATGGCAGTGTCCAGGTGTGAAAGAGTTCTTGTTTCCCCATCAACACTTAGCATTACAGAAGCGGGCAATCTTCCCCTATCTTGTGGATGTAAAATAGTATCTCATTCTTGATTTTCTTCTCCACTAACTGATGCAATATACTTGTTATTTATTCATATATATTTCTATCTCTCTATGACTTTCAGTCTTATTGATTCCAGGAGTTCCCTTTATAGTATTGCTATACCTGTTATTCCTTTATCTATTCTTACATCTATTCTATTCATCTTTTGTCTGTTTCAACTGACATTTGGATTGGGGTTGCAGAGTAATTCAGAGATAGTTGACATCTTTACTCTGTCAAGTCACTCCATCTATATGCATGAACTAGATCTCCATTTATTCAGATCTTTTTTAATGCTATTTGGTATTAGGAGGCTAAGTCACTAATGATATCTCATCTAATATGAGGACTTCCCAGGTGGTGCTAGTGGTAAAGTGGTAAATCCATCTGCAAGTGCAGGAGACAAGAGATCTGGGTTCAATCCCAGTATTCTTGCCTGGAAAATTCCATGGACAGAGGAGCCTGGCAGACTTCAGTCCATGGTGTTGCAAAGAGTCAGACACGACTAAGTGACTGAGTATACACACACACACACGCACACACACACACCCTTAACATGTGGTCATCTCTTTACAACTTGGCATTATTAAAATAATTTGATGTACATGTTCAATACTAGCCCTGTTCATGCCCTTTGTGTCTGGAGTGTTTGTAAACTCAAGACAAGATCTGTTTAACTTTATCTGTGCAGTGTCTACACAGTGGATCTGTAAAGATAGATATTGATATGTACTTTTGATTAAATGATTTCTTTTTTTCTCATGAAATGCTTCAAAAGTGATAAATTCTAAGGCCTAATTATTTTTAGAATAAAGAGTTGCTGAGCCAATAATAATGCACTCAAGTATTTGAATTATCAAGTCCCACATTTATATTACAAAATTTTTAAATACATATATAGTTTATTGAAGTATAGTTGACTTAACAATGTTTCAGCTGCATAGCAAGGTGATTCAGTTATACAAATATACATATAACATTTTTGAAATTATTTTCCATCATAGGTTATTACAAGATATTGACTATAGTTCCCTGTGCTATACAGTAAACCTTTGTTGCTTGTTGCATATCTATTTTTTAATTAGAAATCTAGCATTCTATTCATACTAAGTCAAACAAGTGGAATCAACATGTCATAGTTTTTTAGTTAGGCAAAAATTCATAAGTTGTCTAAAATATACATATTATACATATGTATATATGCTTTTCTACTACAAAAGCTTTTCTACTACATTTGATAAAGGCTTGAGAAAGAACATCAAAAAAAATGAAGAGATGGAGAAATTGGAGAATATAAACTAAATGAAATGGGGGCACTGAATATGAAATAGAAAAAGTGAAACAAACTAGATAAAAGTAAAAGATCATCATATAGCCAGTTGTTTTTAAACATGACTGCTCATTAGAAATGTATCTGAAGGTCTCGTGAAAAAAAGGAATATCTTAGCATTTGTAATTTTCAAAAAATGTCAAGACAATTCTGATATACATCTGGATTTTAAAAAGTAATTGCAAAAAAAAAAAAAAGTAATTGCAGGTTTTTCTATTGGATTCTAGTTTTAGTAGTATGGAGTAATATATAGTCCTAGTAATATAGAGTTCTGCTATTTTTCTGTTGGCCAATCATGATACAATGGTACTATAGTAATAGTTACATAATCACAATAGTAAAAGATGTTTATCAGTTTTCACAATCAATAGCCAGACAAAAAATAAAAGGTAATTACAATTGCAAGCCATAATGGGAACATGACTAACATATAAAATAATTTAAATATAAATATAATATATATTATATAATATAAATACAGTATAAGATAATTGCATGCAGTTTGAGGGGTGGGTCAAGCAGAGTGATGTGCTAAGTGGAACTGCACACTTGTACATGTTTTCATTCATCCAGCCAGTCTGTGTCTTTTGGTTGGTGCATTGAATCCATTTATACTTAAGGTAATTATCAATATGTATGATCCTATTACCATTTTCTTAATTATTTTGATTTATTTTCTGTAGGTCTTTTCCTTCTTTTGTGTTTCCTGCCTAGAGAATTTCCTGTAGCATTTGTTGTAAAGCTGGTTTAGTGGCACTGTATTCTCGTAACTTTTGCTTGCCTGGAAAACTTCTGATTTCTCCATCAAATCTGAATGAGAGTCTTGTTGGGTAGAGTAGTCTTGGTTGTAGGTTCTTCCCTCTCACCACTTCGTGCCATTCCCTACTGGCTTATAGTTTCTATTGGGAAATCAGCTGAGAGCCTGATGAAAGTTCTCTTGTATGCCATTTGTCGTTTTTCCCTTGTTGCTTTTAGTATTTTATCTCTGTCTTTAATTTTTGTCAGTTTGATTCCTTTGTGTCTTGGTGTGTTCCTCCTTGGGTTTCTCCTGCCTGCGACTCTCTGTGCTTCCTGGACCTGGTTGACTATTTCCTTTCCCATGTTAGGGAAGTTTTCAGCTATTATCTCTTCAAATATTTTCTCAGGTCTCTTCTCCTTCTGGGACCCCTATAATGTGAATGTTGGTGTATTTAATGTTGCCCCAGAGATATCTTGGCTGTCTTTATTTTTTTTTTTCATCCTTTTTTCTATATTCTGTTCTGTGGCAGTGATTTCCACCATTCTGTCCTCCAGGTCATTTGTCCATTCCTCTGCCTCAGTTATTCTGCTGTTGATTCCTTCTAGTATATTATTTATCTCTGTTTGTTTTTTCTTTATTTCTTGTAGGTCTTTGGTAAACATTTCTCGCCTCTTCTCAATCTTTGCCTCCGTTCTTTTCCCAAGATCCTGGATCATCTTCACTATCACTATCTTCATTCACATATCAAAAGAATTCTGAGATTCTTTTTTTCTGGAAGACTGCCTATCTCCACTTCATTTGGTTGTTTTTCTGGGGTTTTATCTTGTCCCTTCATCTGGGACACAATTTTCTGCTTTTTCATCATGATTAACTTTCCGTAATGTGGTTTTTGTTTTAGCTGCTGTGAGACTATAGTTCTTGCTTCTCCTGTCTGCCCTCTGATGGATGAGGCTAAGAGGTTTGTGCAAACTTCTTGATGGGAGGAACTGATGACGGGAAAAATTGGGTCTTGCTCTGATGGGTAGGGCCTTGCTCAGAAGAGACTTAATCCAATTATCTGCTTAATGGGTGGGGTTGCACTACCTCCCTTGTAGTTGGCCCTGGGGTCTACAGGCTCTATGGTAGAGTTAATGGTGAACTCCAAGAGGGTTCACGCCAAGGGGACCTTCCAGTGCTCGCATCCCTCTGGTGAGCCCCTGCCAAGCCACACATCCACAGGAGGCCCTTCAACTAGGGTAGTTTTGGTTCAGTCTCCTGTGGGGTCATTGCTCCCCTCCTCTGGGGACACAAAATTTTGTTTGTGTCCTCTAAGACTGCAGTCTCCACTTCCCCCAGTCCTCTGGAAGTCCTATAATCAAATCCCTCTGGCCCTCAAGTCAGATTCCCTGGGGATTCCCAGTTCCTTTGTCGGCTCTCCAGGCTAGGAAGCCTCATGTGGTGTTCAGAACCTTCAGAATTGTGAGAGAACTTGTTTGGTATTATTGTTTTCTAGTCTGTGGGTTCCCCACCCGGTGGGTATGGGATTTGATTTTATCGTGATTGCACCTCCTACCATTTCACTGTAGCTTCTTCTTTGTCTTGGACATGGGGTATCTTTTTTTTAGTGGTTTCAGCATCCTCCTGTCAATGGTGGTTCAACGGCTAGTTGAAATTTGGGTCCTCTCACAGGAGGAGATGAGTGCATGTCCTTCTGTTCCACCATCTTGAACCGGAAGTTTATGTTACAAAATTTTTATGATAATTTCCTACTTTTGAAATTTGGCAGGCTATTATGTGTTCTGGTATGGTCTGTGGATCCCTGAGACCCTTCCAAGAGGTCTGTGAAATAAAATTATATTCATAACAATTCTAAGATTTATTTGCTTTTCCCAGTGTTTACATTTACATGGATGGTACAAAAGCAATAGTGAGTAAAACTGCTAGAGTCTTAGCATGAATCAAGGCCATAGCACCAAACGGTCCCACAGTCATTGTGTTCTTCACTGACATGCATTCATAGTGACAAAGTTAAAAACACCAGTGATATTAAGAATTTCCTTGATGAGGCGATAAGATTATTACTTTTATCAAATCTGATGCTTGAATTTTTTTTTTCATATTTTGTGACAAAATGGAAAGTATACATATTGAAGTACAATGATCATCTTGAGGAAAAGGACTTTTGCTATCATTTAAAAGCTGAGTTAGTTTTTTCATAGAATATCATTAAAAATTGAAAAAATATTGTATATATGTCAATCCCAAACTCCTAATTCATCCCACTGATACTGTGTATAAAATAGATAACTAATGAGGACCTACTGTACAGCACAGGGAACTTTACTCATTGCTCTATGGTGACCTAAATGAGATTGAAATTTAAAAAGGAAGAGCTATATGTATGTGTTTGGCTCAGATGGTAAAGAATCCCGCCTGCAATGTGGGAGACCTGGATTCGATCCCTGGGTTGGGAAAATCCCCTGGAGAAGGGAATGGCTACCCACTCCAGTATTCTCGCCTGGAGAATCCCATAGACAAAGGAGCCTGGCAGGCTCCATGAGGTTGCAAAGAGTCGGACAGGACTGAGTGACTAAACACAGCACAGCACATATGTATTTGTTTAGCTGATTCACTTTGTTTTAAGTAGAAACTAATACAAAATTGTAAAGCAACTATACTGTAATAAAGTTTTTTTAAAAAAATAATTGAAAAAATGGCTGGTTGACAAACTATGATTATCAGACTTGATATTTGGCAAATATTTTCTCAAAAAATGAGAAAAGTGAATATTTCATTTCAAAAGAAGCATTAGATGATGCCAATAAAAGCTAAGCTTCCAAATGAAAATTAGAATTTCGGAGAATTTTTATCCATCACCATGAGCTTGATGACTTCCCAATATTTAAAGACTTTCTGATGAGATTAGAACAAATGTGATTTTTTGATATTGCCTAATAAACTGTGTCACATTCGAAAAATCTTCATAAACTAGTTAGTAGATAGCCAATGCATGAAGTTACAAAATCATTCAGTGGCAACTGATCCATTCAAATTTCAAAATAGACCAATGAATTTTAATGCACAATGAAAAGTTAAATTGATGTGATTTCAGATCACATGTTGCAACTGTCCTTTAAGGAACTACTTTAAGCATATACAGATGGTCCATGACTTTTGATGGTTCAACTTACAGTTTCTAGACATTATGACGATGGGGAGTGATACACAGTCAGTAGAAACTATGCTATGAATTTTGAGTCTTTGTCTTTTCCTGAGCCAGGATATGCCTGACCTATGATACTCTCTAGAGATGCTGGGCAGAATCAGTGAGCTGCAGCTCCGAGTCAGCCACAAAATCACCAGAGCAAACAACTGATATACTTATAATCGTTCTCTACTCAGAGAACCATTCCATTTGTACTTTCATAGAGTATTCAATGAATTAAATGAGATATTCAAACTTCATTATAAAACAGGGCTTGTTCTAGATGATTCTGCTCAACTGTAGGCTACTGTAAGTGTTGGGCACACATCTAAGGTGGGCTAGACTAAGCTATGATATTCAATAGGTTAGATGTAGTAAATGCATTTTCGATTTATGATATTTTCATCTTATAATGAATTTTTTGGATCATAACCCTATTGTAAGTTGATGACATCTGTACACAAGTATCTGAAAAGCCTATAAAATATTCTTCCCTTTCCAACTATATGTCAGTGTAAAGACAGATTTTCTTCATATATTTCAACCAAGAAAACATGTGACAACAGATTGAATGCAGAAGCAGATAAGAGAAATCACATGTCTTCTATTAAACCAGACACTAAATGTATTTGCAGAAATGAAGAATACTATTCTTCTCATGATATTTTCTGTTTTAGAAAATAGAATTATTTTTCATAAAAATGTTATTTGTGTTAACATGTAGTAGATTTATTATTGTTTTTAAATAAAGGAATACATAAATAATTTTCTAAACTTATCAGTTTAAATTTCTGATGTGTAGTAGAAAATAATAGATATAACTCACCTATACTAAAGCTCCTCGGATTCCTAAGTGGCTTTTAAGAGTGAAAAGACCCTAGGAATTCCCTGGCAGTCCAGTGATTAGGACTCTGTACTCTCACTGCTGAGGGCACAGGTTCAATCTCCGGTCAGAGCAGTAAGATCTCACATGCTCCATGGTGTGGGCAAAATAAAAAGAGAGTGGAAAGTCTCTGAGATGAATACATTTGAGAACCACTGCTCTAAGACTAAACGGGAAAATGAAAGAGACAGAGAGGAGTCTAGGACCTCGTCTCAATGGGGATATACAGGTAAACAAATGTATAAACATGATTTCAGATGTGTAACTCTCTAAAACAAATGGGGTGATGTGATTGTTGGCAAAAATGCTTTCAATACTGAACTCAGGGAAATCTCTGAGAAAGTTACCATTTGATCTGAGACTTGAAAAACGAGTAGAAGTGACCAATTAAAAGAGCCAGAGGAAGAGCATTTCAGGTAGAAGAAGAAATAATTTCATCAATCTGAGACAAAAAGAGCATGCATGTCTGAAAATCAGAGATGAGGCCAGTGTGGGTGGAGTACGGTGGTCATCAAAGAAAGCAGTGCTAGAGGAGGTTGGTGAACCAGGCAGAGGAGCAAAGATCCTGGCGGCCATCATTTGGATTAAAACAGAAGTTCAGTGGGAAGTCAGTAAAGGCTGAAATAAGGGACTATATAATTTGATGAAGATGTTAGAAGGTGACTCTGGCTGCTGTGTGGAAGGTGCATAGCCAGGTAGTAAGAATTGAAGCAGGTAGACCAGTTAGACAGTCAAGACCCTAGCACCGAAAGGAGACAAGTGACTAAGCCAAGGTGGTGGCCATAGGGATGGAGAAAAGGTGATAGAGACAGACATATAGTGGATGTAACAACAGGATCTACTGATGAAATGGTTGTGGTAAATGAAAAAAAGGAAAGAATGAAAGTTGACCCATACTTACAGAGGAGCAACCAAGTGATTAACAGGGCGTTTGCTGAGATGGCCAATCCCTTGCACCTCTCCATGAAACTTACCTGGAAAAACCACAAACCTGGTTGAATATATCTCCATTGACTCTTCATCTGCACCCGAGCAACGCAACATGAATGGAGAAAAAGCACATGTGCAAGCTGACTGATCTCACTGAGATCAGTGAGATCACATACATGCACCTCAAACTTCAAATGGGCCTTTGTCCTGCCATGCAATCCTTCTCTAACATCTGGGTAATTCATCACTCTGCTCACCTCAGTAACTATTTTATATGTTCTTTTCTCTCCCTTAACCTTCGTTACCTCTCCATTCTCCATCTTCTCAGCTGATCATGATCTTGCTTTCTATTTCAGTGAAAAGTGAGCTTCCATGTCTCTGACTATATCTGCCAACTTACTTAAAATGGCCCTTTCTCCATTATCTCTGGTCTTCCAGCTAAACCCACCATCTCCATTTGAACTCTGAATCCCGTCTTTCTTGCCTAATTGTGAACATTGCCTCAACAATAATGCCTATCTTTCCTGCATCATCAGCCAGCATCTGTAGCACTCTAGTTAAGCTTGCACTCCCTCTGTTCCACTGAAGTTATCCTTGTCAAAGTCATCAGTGACCTCCAAACTATTAATCTAATGATCATTTTTCTGACTTCATATTTAGCAGAATTTAACTTCCTAGCAGATTTAACACAGTCCATCACTCTCTTCTTGAAACAACCTCGTTTTCCCTCCAGGCACCATCCACTCTTCCCTTTCTATCTCACTGGCCACTCTATTTCTTCTCCTCAGTGAGTTCATCATCTTCATATCAGTAAATGTGAACCTTTCAGATCTCGGTGGTTGGAGCTCTATACTTTTTCTATCCACTCTCCCTCCCTGTTTATCTAATTCAGCCTTGTGGCTTTAAACCCTGTTCATACACTGATGAGCCTTAATTAGTATCTTCCACCTACACAGTCCCTCAAACCCCAGACTACCACTTGGCATCACCATTTGGTTGTCTTACAGTTATCTCAAATTTAGCATGTCTAGTTGAGCCCCTGTCCCCATGATCTCCACCCTCAAATACTTGTTCCACTTATAGCCATTATCATTTCAGTAACGCTATCAATTCCATTTGTTCAAGTCAAAAACTTGGAAATGTGCTTGACTCTTCTGTTGCCGAATCCAGAAGTAAAATTCTGTTCATTCACTCTAACTTCAAAGCATATCCAGAGGCATACCATTTCTCACTGAAACAGGAGGGAAGGGCAGGGCACAATCATTAAAAGAAGGATATAGCCACAGGACATGACAGAGACTGGTTAGAACCAAATAGGTCCAAGATGGTGGAAGATTTGACTTCATTATATGCTCATTGTAATACATAAGCATGCTAAATGACACATCCACCAACTCCATAACAGTTCTGAGGCTAACCATAAAAGGCCAAAAATGGGCATTGGTTCAATCTCTGGAAATCTCTACCCCTTCCCCCAAATAATTGGAATAATCCCCCCACTCATTAGTCTATGAAATTACCCAGTCCATAAAAACTAACCATGCCAACTTTCAAAGCTGTCTCTCTCTCTCCCCTTCTGAGATGGCCCACACTCTGCCTGCTTACCTATCACTTTGTCTCCAGATTCTTTCATGATGAAGCAAGAACCTCAAATTCACCAGCAACATCACCATATCTATGGCCACCATTCTAGCTCAAGTCTTCATCATCTCCGGAGAAGGCAATGGCAACCCACTCCAGTGTTCTTGCCTGGAGAATCCCAGGGAAGGCAGAGCCTCGTAGGCTGCAGTCCATGGGGTCGCACAGAGTCGGACGCGACTGAAGCGACTTGGCAGCAGCAGCAGCATCTCTTGCTGATATACTCCTAATTAATGTCTCAGTTTCTGCCCTCATCTCCCTACAAGATATTGTACAGCAGTCAGAGTGATATCTTTAAAATGTAATTTAATGGTGTCTGCTTAAAATCATCAAAAGCCTTCCCATTTCATTCTGAATAAAATTCAAAATCCTTACCATGGCCTCCAATAAATGATCCGGCCCCTCGCCACCTCTCTACCACTCTTTGCTAAATCGCCTTCCCTCTCCATCCTACCATCAGCTTCACTCTGGCATCCCTAGGCCCCTTGCTGTTCCTTGAGCGCATTAAGCACACGCCCACATTAGGACCTTTCTCACTTGCAACTGCCTCCATCTGGGATGCTCTTTTTTTAGATATCTGCATGGCTTACTTCCTCACTTACTTCCTCACTGCTTGCAGGTTTCTGCCTGAATATCATTTTCTCCTGAAGACATACCCTTTACACTTCATCTTCTAAGTGAAGATGGGGGATTGAACACATGCACGTTCCTCAGCACTCTCTTCGAACTCCACTAAACAGCAGTTAATGACTGTATTTTAAGACCATGGACTCAAAAAGATAAAGAGAGCAAAAGAGGAGACACTAATGACCGCATTTTGGAAGCTGGAAAAAAGAGATAACAGAGAACACACACTCAAGACTATCCACTCCACTTGCTTAGCTTTATTTTTCTCAACAGCACTTAACCTGGATAAAAGTGGACAAATACAAACATAAGGTACATCAGTTCAGTTCAGTGGCTCAGTAGTGTCCGACTCTTTGCAACCCCATGAGCTGTAGCATGCAGGCTTCCCTGTCCATCACCAACTCCTGGAGCTTGCTCAAATAATGTCTGTCGAGTTGGAAATGCCATCCAACCATCAAATAAGGTACCTATTTACTTTAAAAGTTTCTTTGTCTCCTCCTCCTTCCTTCACCCCTCCAATCTGGAGGATGTAAGCTGTGTGACTGCATTCTTTTCAGTTTGGTTTACTGTTGTATTCTCAGGCTTTGGAATCTATAGATATTTAATACATCTTTTTCACTGAATAACTGGTGTCCTGGGCAAGGTGCAGTCTGTGGAGGGTGTGGGGTTATGGCAATCAAGATCTTTGATTTGGATGTTAAATTTGAGGTACCTATTAGACATACAGGTGAGGATATCAATTGGGAATGTGTATTTCTGGAGCTGAATGCAGAAAACTAGGCTAAACATATAAATGTTGGCTTCACTGACATTTGGATTAGGTAAGATCCCCTGGGGGAGTAGGAACACAGAAAGAGAAAAATGCCAAGCTCTGAGCCCTGGAGGACTCCACCATTTAGAGGTCAAGCAAAGTACTGGTCTTCAAACCTTTATCATCTCATATCATTATCTATAAGAAGAAAAAATAATAATTGAAATTGAGCAGGGGCATAGTAGATTTTTATTTATAAATGATATGCATATTATTATACAAATATATTACATGTATTATAAAAAACACAGGAATAACATTTTTTAAAAAAGCATGAACTGAAGGACTTCCAGTTAAAGAGGAAGTATTGAATACATGCATTTTTTAGCTCCCTCCTGGAGACCACTACAGTAATAGTAAGTGGATTTTTAAAAAGAATGTGTAAACCCACAAGGACAAAGAAAACAAGAGTAAAATAATAGCACCAGAATATGGGAAGCTAGAAGAAGACGTATGAATGGCAACTAATTACCAGTCTCAGGAGAGCTGAGGCTGCCATGGGGAGAAGCCAAGAGGCAGCCTGATTTACTCAGAAAATCCTGTCCCTCATCTCCTCCCCCAACCCCAAGGCACAGGATTTGGTGTCTGACAAGAATTTCCCTTGTGGCTCAGCTGGTAAAGAATTCTCCTGCAATGCAAGAGACCAGAGTTCAATCCCTGAGTTGGGAAGATCCCCTGGAGAAGGGAAAGGCTGCCCACTCCAGTATTCTGGCCTGGAGAGTTCCATGGACTGTATAGTCCATGGGGTCACAAAGAGTCGGACACAACTGAGCAACTTTCACTTCACTTTCACCTCTTATAGAGGAGGTAAGTGCTGGGCAACAACAGACTTGGATGAAAATCTCTTTGAGAAGCAGTTACAAGCACAGCACCTTTTCCGTTCTGCATTGCAAGTGATTAACTTTCTCCTACACAGCAACAGATTGGAAGGTTTATTTTCTGGAAAGGACTAAAGAGAGGGTCTTGACGGAAGAACAAGAGGCACACAAGAAGATGAGAACTCCAAATACAAAACAGGTAGATTCAGTCAAAATGAACATTAAAATGCTTAAAACTGAATTATCAAGAAGGTGCTCTATATGTTGCTTAGGGATACGGAGGCAAATAATAAAAAGAAAATTATTTTGATGTGTGATTGCCAGTGACATTCGCCCACATAAAGGGAACTTTAAGAAATGAATGCTACATAAAATTTTCTTTACTTCTTAGAGCCATTTCACATATTTACTTCTATTTCTTTTAATGTGCATGGACTGTCTGAACATTATTTGGTACATGAATGTAGACGTTTTAAGTAATTGCATTTGTTGTATCCTGGATTGCAAGTAGGCATAAATATTGACTTCTTCTGTTGTATGTAAATAATGACACAGAGCTTACTTTGAGTACCAAAGCATCACCAAAAATTATTTATACATTTCACATGGTTTCTATATCCAGAGAATCAATCCTTTAGAGATATAATAATGATACATTTTGATATTTACATACCTTGATTATCCAACATATTCTGCACTTCATTCACAATAAAACTGTTGTTCCCAGAAATCACTATGCCTGTTATTATCACTATCACTATTATTCTTTTCCTGCAGTGTCCTTTCCTTCCTTATCTGCCTGGAAAACTTCTACCTGACTTGTAAGAACTATCTCAAATATGACCTCTTCTTTAAGGGTTTCTTTGTCTCACTTCAGCTGTTTTTGCTCTATTATTTATGTAATATAGCACTTTGATTGTACTTTCAGCATGGCAGTTCCAGTGTTGGTTTTTATGGGCTTCCCAGGTGGCACTAGTGGTCAAGAACCTGTCTGCCAATGCAGGAGACTTGGGTTTGATCCCTGGGTCAGGAAGATCCCCTGGAGAAGGGCACAGCAAACCCACTATAATATTCTTACCTGGAGAATCCCAAGGACAGAGGAACCTGGTGGGCTATGGTCCTTAAGGTCACAAAGAGTGGAACATGACATGAAGCACGCATATGTTGTTTTCATAGTTACAAGTCTGTTACCTCTCTTAGACCGGGTTTATATATGTGATCTTTAACCTAACCATAGTGCTGGGCAAACTAATTTTTCAACAAATGTTTATATGGATATTTTAAAATTTTGTACTCATTATCTCATTTGACTTTCTCAAATTTATCCTGTCACTGCACCTCATTGCTCTAAATATTTATTATTAATATATCCATCACTTCTTACTCCCTACCAATGTCTTCTGCCAAGAATTCTACTCTTGCTGCCTTGTTTGGACTACTAGCATCTTAACCTGATTTGGTCCCTAGTTTTGCTTTCTTCCTATTAATACTTTATTTTCCCACTAGAGTGACTTAACTATACATTTTCCCATGTTCTCTACACCTTCAAAGCTTTAAGTTGACTACATCTACTGCTAGACATGATAGAGCAAGAAAGTATATTGATTTCCACTAACAATTAGAAACTGACAAGCAATTTTTAGACATTTAGACAATAGGCAGTACAGGCTATTAATCCCTAAGAGAAGGCAGACTAATAATGTGAGTCCTTTGATTGCCCCAGCTAAGTGACTGGGAAGAGTGAGAGACAGCTTGGCAGCCTTGCTCAGTTGAAGAGACAGAGTTCAGAGTTCAGAGAGATGTAGGTGGCTAGGATTTGTGAAGCAAAATGCTGAAGAGACTGGAGAATATTTTTGGTGATGGTGGTGGTAGCTACAGAGGTCTTTCAAGGGTTCCCCACAAGTCTTGAGGCTGAATACTGATTTGTGAATAAATGAAAGGAGCTGTCTGAGACTGAAGAAAAGTACTTTAGGAAGGCTAAACAGCCCTTAAGCTCACACAGGCAAGCAATAGTTTGTATTCCAACTAACCAGAGTGAAACAACCTCCTAATTTAGGGGCATTAAATAGAGTCTGCAGAAGGATGATGCCTCAGTAATGGGAACACATTAGCTCATACTGCTTCACAAAGCTTAAAAGCAAATCTTTAAAACTGATTTCAAGCAACTAAGCCCAGCAATATTTGAGTTCTACAAAATTCAGCATCAGGCAATGTGGACATTAATATTGTCGGCATCCAATCAAATATTTCCAGATATGCAAAGGAGCAGAAAGTACAACCCATAACCAGGAGAAAAATCAATCAATAGATACAGACCCAGAGATGAGAAGATAGTAGAATTAGCTAACAAGGATATTAATATGGTCACTATGAATATATGCTGCATGTTCAAGAAGGTAAAGAAAACAAGAAGATGAAGAGAGAGAAATAGAAGGCATTAGAGAAAAACAAGTTGAACTTCCAGGTGTAAAAGAACACATGATCTGAAATGAAAAGTGACTAAATGAGATTAATAGTATTTACACACTACAGAAAAAAATGAGTGAATTTGATGACGTAGCAAGAGAAACTATCCAAAATGTAATAGAAAAAATTTAAATAATCATAAGACTAATGAGCTCTGTGACAATATCAAACAATCTAATACGATATGTATAACTGGAGTTCCAGAAAGAAAGGGCAAAACAGAAAATATTTTAGAAAACAATGGCCAAAATTTCTTCAGCTCTGATGAAAATTGTACACCCAGAGATCCAGGAATCTCAATGAGCCTCAAGTATAACATGAAGAAAAGCACATCAAGACATGTTACAATCAAATTACTAAAAATCACTGATAAGATAAATATCAAAAGCATGTGGAGATACAGGACACATTATAAACTTTTTGGTTTGTGAGAGTGTTTTGGTTGTGTTTCTTGGTTTTATTTCAGCAAGCATGTCTGCTTTTGATTTATTTTGATAAGTGATATACATATATGTGTGTGTGTGTTTGCCTTTTAACTGTAGATGTTTAAAAGTAGTCAATTTATGTATTTCCACAATTGACATCTGATGTAGACCTCATTCTCTCCCCATCTTCCACCCTGCTCTTTTCCCTCTTTTCATACTTTTATATTGGTTCTAATAAATGGTTTCTTTTCAAATTAAGAAAAAAAGGAACAAAGTTAAAAATGACTGCCAACTTCTAATCGGAAAACATACAGTCCAGAAGATTGTGGAGGAACTTCATTAAATAAATGAAACCAAAATAAATCAAAAAAATTTAACCTGTATTTCTATACCCAGAAAAAAGAAACTTTTAATAACGAAGAAAAGTTCTGCTTTCTATTGGTACATTTGTAGAAAGTTGGAAAGAGTGCTGTTTCTGTCATAATAATGAGAAAACATTTTAACAGTGAGTTACAAATTCATTTGTTTTCTTGAATCCATCAGAGAGCTAAGATTACAGGGCAACCATGAGGTCTGAAATCCAAAACCAGATAGACTCTGCAAGGAGAGAGAGAACATGAGAACTGGTTTATCAATGCATAGGATAGGAAAAAGAGAAGATATGGATCACAGAGGCATGTGAGACGAATTCAGCTAAAAATGTAAGAAATTGATAAAAAGGCTGAGTGTGGGCTAGTATGACAGTACAGATACCTGGGAGCCATAGACACAAGGAGTCCGCACTGACTCACAAAACTTTTTCCATGGGTTTCCACTGGGTGCTCACAAGAAAGATTGTGGGCAGGACAGCAGACCAGAAAGGGCTTCCTTCAGTGGTGCAGGATCACTGAAGGGGTTTGGGAGCTGCTGTGGAAGGGGTATAAAGCACCTCCAGAAACTTTTACCTCTGGAAATAAGAGCTTAAGTCATGGAGGTAGAAGCAGCAAACTCAGATGCTTCCAAGACACATCTAAAGTGCCACGGTGGCTGGTGAACGGGTAACAGAAAAATATTCTCTACTTCTAAGAGAAAAGCAGGAAATAGTCTTAGACACAGATCCTAGGTCAGTGGATACCATTAGGGGGTCATATTGCTGGTAGGTAGAGGAGTGGGCAGGGGAATCTGGAAACTCCTGAAAAGACCCCCTAAGGATACAAGGCAGAGTTTGGCTGTCATAAGGAAGAGGGACAGGAACGTGAGAAAGTCCCACCACAAAGACCCAGGCTCACGGTGCACAGCTAGGACGGAGCTGATCAGGACAACAGCGAAACTTCCTGCCCTCTCTGCAGATAGCAAACACTGAATAATAAACAACAGTAGATTCAGTTCAGTTTCAGTCGCTCAGTCATGTCCGACTCTTGGCGACCCCATGGACTGCAGCACGCCAGGCCTCCCTGTCCATCGCCAACTCCCGGAGTTTACTCGAACTCATGTCCATTGAGTCAGTGATGCCATCCAACCATCTCATCCTCTGTCATCCCCTTCTCCTCCTGCCTTCAATCTTTCCCAGCATCAGGGTCTTTTCAAATGAGTCAGTTCTTCGCATAAGGTGGCCAAAGGATTTGAGTTTCAGCTTCAGCGTTTCCAATGAATATTCAGGACTGATTTCCTTTAGGATGGACTGGTTGATTACCACTGGGGAATAGGCAATATTGTGGAGAAAGATCTCCAGTGTGGCACAGTTGTACAGGAAAGATCAAAAGCTGAGAATATTTCAGGGACATTGGAACAAAAATTCAAACCATTCAGCCCAGAGTCTCCAGCTCTAATCATAAGGTAAGGCTAGAGGAAACTGAAACCAGTGGGAAGAAAATTGTTATCACAGAAATAGCAAAACCAAAACCCCTATTCAACTTCTGACTATATTGGCTCAACATCCAAAATTCATGATCTTATAAGTGCATGAGGGTGTGCTGTCATGATCGACTCTTTGTGGCCCTATGGACTATAACCCGCCAGGCTCCTCTGCCCATGGGATTCTCCAGGCAAGAATACTGGAGTGAGTTGCCATTTCCTCCTCCAGGGGATGTTCCTGATCCAGGGATTGAAATTGCATCTCCTACATCTCCTGCATTAGCAGGCAGATTCTTTACCACTGCACCACCTGGAAAGCCCATAGAATAAGTGCGCCTATTTCCATGTACAGTTGGCCCTTGGACAACATGGGTTTGAACTGTACAGGTTCACTTACACGTGGAATTTTTTTTTAACAGCAAATCCTGCAGTATTACACCATCTGCATGCAATTGGTTAAATCCATGAATGCAGAACTGCAGATATGGAGGACCAACTATAAAGTGATACTTAGATTTTCAACTGTTTGGAGGATTGACATCCATTATTCCCTTGTTTTCAACTGTATAAATAATTATCTACCTCAGTTTCTACTGTTCTATACACACTGTCTGTGTGCTCAGTCATGTCCGACTCTTTGCAACCCCCTGGACTCTAGCCCAACACACTCCTCTGTCCATGGGGGTTCTCCAGGCCAGAATACCAGAGTGACTGCCATGCCCTCCTCCAGGGGATCTTCCCAAATAAGGGATTGAACCCAGGTCTCCCACACTGCAGCCGGATTCTTTACCAACTGAGCCACCAGGGAAGCCCATGAATACTGGAGTGAGTAGCCTATCCCTTCTCCAGAGGATCTTCCTGACCCAGGAATCAAACCGGGGTCTCCTGCCTCACAAGCGAATTCTTTACCAAACTGAGCTACCAGGGAAGCCCCACATATACTGTCTAGCATTCAGTAAAAATTATCAGACACAAAAAATGAAGTGAATGCAACTTATTTCCAACAGACAAAGCAGTGAACAGAATTAGGCTCAGATAGGATGTAAAGGCTGAAAGTCATGCAAGGAATTTAAAATAACTACTATGAAATATGAAATAACTACCTGATGCTGGGGAAAACTGAAGGCAGGAGGAAAGGGGACCACAGAGGATGAGATGGTTGGATGGCATCACTGACTCAATGGACATGAGTTTGAGAAGGCTCTGGGAGTTGGTGATGGATAGGGAAGCCTAGTGTGCTGCAGTCCATTGGGGTCACCAAGAGGCGGACAGGACTGAGTGACTGAACTGAACTATGAAATGTGGGCAACAAACATGAGCAAAGGGAAGTTAAAATCACAAAACAGTCTAATAAAATGCTAGAATGTTTTTTTAAAAGCAACAGAGATGGAGAATGCCTTCAATGTTCTCCTCACTTGACTTAACACAGGAAATAATCTGGGTTGTAAATATTCTGGGTTGACAGTTTTTTCCTTTATTACTTTAAAGATATCAGTGCACTGTCTTCTGGCTTGCATAATTTCCGAAGTAATATCTGAAAATGGTTAAATAAAAATTATCCAGGCTAAAACACAAAGAGAAAAAAAAAACAGCGGAAAAATTAAATCATAGTATCCAAGAGCTGTGGGGCAATATACAAGAGGTTTAACATATGTGTAACTGGAATTGCAGAAGGAAGGGAATGAGATAATGGTATAAAATACATCTTGGAAAAGAGAAAAGCCAAACTTAGTTAAAGAAGACAAACACAGAACTAAGAATCTCAGAAAATACCAAAAAATCCCAACGTATCAAAAACAAACAAACAAACAAAACAACCCTACCCCCATCATATTCAAAATGTGTAAAAGTGAAAATAAAGAAACAACTTTGAGAGTATGAAGTGATAAAACACATATGGCATACCGGAGGATAGAGGTGATTAAAGAAGATATTACATCAGAAATTATGCAAACCAGAAGACAATGGATTGACATTTTTAAAGTAATAAAGGAAAAAACTGTCAACCTAGAATATTTACTTAGAAAAAATAGTTTTCAAAAATAAAGCAAAATAAAGAAAACAAAGATTTTTTTCATAAAAATGAAATCTGAATGAAATTATTGTCAACAGACTTGTGCTATAAGACATGTTAAGGGAAAATTTTCATGTAGAAGGAAGATGATACCATGCAAAAACCTAGATCTATGCAAAGAAATGGGGGCTCCAGAAATAGTTAAAATGAAGTTAATATAAAAGACATTTCCCTATTTTAAATTGCTTTAGGAAATTATTGACTGTTAAAGCAAAAATAGAAGCAATGTCTTGCAAGTTTATAGCAGATGTAAAGGTGTAATGTATGACAAAAATAACATAAAAGAAGGGAGGAATTGGAAGTATCTTGTTATAGGATTTTCATACTGTATAATAGAAGTGTAACATAATTTAAAAGAGCCTGTGGTAAATAAGAGGCTTCCCCAGTGGCTCAGTAGTGAAGAATCCTCCTGAAAATGTAGCAGACGCAGGAGACTCGGGTTCGATCCCAGGGTCAGAAAGATCCCCTGGAGGAGGGCCTGGCAACCCACTCCAGTATTCTTGCTGGGAAAATTCCATGGGCAGAGGAACCTGGTGGACTATGATCCGTGGGGTCACAAAGAGTCGAACATGACTGAAGCAAATGAGATCACACACATGGTAAATCATTTACTGCAATGTACCTTCATGTACATTAAATATATTACAATGTAACCCTAGGGAAGCCACTAAAACTTTTAAAAATTATAAGTAATAAGCCAGTAATGTATAAAAATGAAATAGTAAATTAATTCAAAAGCTGGCAGAGAAAGAGAAGAAAAAGGGAAAGAGTACAAAATAAAAACCAAACAGCAAGATGGTAGATTTTAATAAAATCATACTAACAATTAAATAAAAGTGGTCTAAACCTGTTTAGTTCATTAGAACTAAAATGTGAATAGAGTATGTAAAATTTTCTGGTAAGAAAAAGAAACATATGAGGTTAATTTTAATCATATATTTAACAGCATCTATGCAATATAGATTGCAGAAGGAAATGGCACCCCACTACAGTGCTCTTGCTTGGAGAATCCCAGGGATGGGGGAGCCTGGTGGGCTGCCGTCTATGGGATCGCACAGAGTCGGACACGACTGAAGTGACTTAGCAGCAGCAGCAGCATGCAATGTAGTATTATTTCAACATATAATCAATATAAAATTGTTAATGAGACATTTTGCATTTTGTTCTGTAAAATTTCATGTGTATCTTACACTTACATCTCAATTCAGACCAGTGATATATCAAGTTCTTCAAAGCCTCATGTGGCTGGAAGCTATCTTACTGACACTGTAGTTCCAGTTAACCACATAAATTGAAAGGGATTTTCTGATTAAATTAGAAAGCTAGCCCTAACTAAATGCTATTTATAAGAAACCCTCTTTAAATACAAACACATAGGTAAGTCAAAATGACAGAAACTAAAAGAATTGAAAAATAGGAAGATCCCCTGGAGAAGGAAATGGCAACCCATTCCAGTATCCTTGTCTGGAGAATCCCATGGACAGAGGAACCTGGCAGGCTACAGTCCATGGAGTCACAAAGAGTCGGACAGGACTCAGCGACTAACACTTTCACTTTTGTAGTCAAGAGAAAGCTGAATTCACTACATTAATATCAGACAAAGGCTTTGTATAAGAAAAGTAGACATTACATAATAGTAACGAGCCAGTTTACTAAAAAGACATCACATAGTGTGTATGTACCTAATAACTGTTTCAAAATGCATAGAACAAAAAGTGATAGAGCTGAAAGGAGAAACAGACAAAGCCAGTTATAGTAAGCCCAGTGTCTTCAACATCTTTGGCACCAGGGATCAGTTTCATGGAAGACAGATTTTCCATGGCGGGGGATGGGTGGGGAGGATAGTTCAGGTGGTAATGTGAGTGATTTTTATGTGAAGCACACATAAAAATGTGTAAGTAAGTGGTGTGATTATACATTGTAGTAATAGAAATAATAGGGAGTAAGAAAAAGCATGTGAAGTAAATTATTCTACATGTGGGTCTCAAGGAAAGTCTCTTTAGGGGGTGATATTTAAGTTGAAGTCTGAAGAATGAAAAGGAGCTAGCTATGGATGTGTGTGTGTGTGTGTGTGTGTGTGTGTGTGTGTGTGTGTGTGTGTGTGTAAATGCTCCAGAGGAGAGATGTGTGTAAAGCCCTGCAATGGAAAAAGCATGGCAAATAAGTGTGAGAGGCTGAAGGAAGGCCAGTGGATGATTCCAGCAAGAGATGACCCTGGAGAAGCAGAGGCATGATCACACAGGACCGTATGAAACAAAGCAATCCATACGGGTTTTATTCTACTGACATGGGAAGCCACTGAAACATTTTCGGCAGATAAATAATATGAAAAGAGTTGAGAACTTGGGAGTAAAAGGATCCAGTTTAGGTCTGCCTTCTCCCTTGATCTGGATTGTAACAGCCAACAGATAACAGGTGCTGCTCTTTAGGGAGCAGCCCTGGGCACAGAGAAGGCATCCATGCCTGCTGATTGAATGAATGAATGGAATATTACATTTTATGATATGGGGCACTCTTCTATTTTAATAACACTTAAAATAGTAGCTAAACAGAAGGTGAGTGCATTCAAAGAACTTGCACTATGAGACTTACTCTTGTTTTATTTTTACATTTCGAATGGGGTAGAAAATGAAAACCACATTCAGCCAGGCAAAGATGATGAAGAGCAGAGAGAAGAGTGATGACAATTTTTTCCCTTTTGCCCACGATCCTATTTCCTCCAACTCATCTCTCTGTGAATGTCTTTGGCTAATTTAAGGAACCTATTCTTGACTACAAGAACCATATGTTGTTTCTAAATGTTATGCCCTTAGAAACAGCTTAAGTTTTTTTCTTCAGGTTACTCATACTTGATCTCTATAAAAAGCATCATTATAATGATAAATAATTTGAGTAGGAGTATAGTATTTGAATGTTTTATAGAAATAGTAAGATATTTCACTTTTGCTTATTCATTAAAGCCATGAAATTCCACTGTTAACTGTGGATATACAATTTGAAGTGGACTTTAATTCTGTCATAACTGAGTTTTAAATAATTGGTCATTTGATCCAACAGTTATTTGGTTTACATATGGAAGTCTGCAGCACTGGAAAGATCAGAAATATACTTCATCTGTATATTACATGTCCACTGTGGGTATGCTCACCTAGTCTAAATGATAAAAACAAAGCTTAATTTGGTTCTTCATACATTACAACCAAATCACTTGCCTATTATTTCTATTTAACTTGCTTTAATAATTTTGAAAAGCCTTCATTAAGATTAAATGGCTCTTGTGGCCAAAATTATGCCCAGGTCAAAGATGTGGGGTTTTGGATTCTCTGTGAATATGTCCAATTTGATAATGGCTTAGAGTAGAAATGGGACATCCTTGAGTTCCTTGACATCCTTGAGTTTCATACCCTACTTCTTCACACAAACATGCATGGATGGCCCAAAAGCTGGCCGATCATATGTTCAGAATCAAGCACCTTGAGTACAAGTCAGGGAGAATTTTCATCCATCTGGAGTGGCCTCTACTTGGAACGCTCCCACAAAGCAAAATTCTCCAGGAAGTTAGGTGAATGAAAACTGATTTATTTAGAAAGTAACTTACAGTTACTTGGGCTTCCCTGGGGGCTCAGACAGAAGAGAATCTGCCTGCAATGCAGGAGACCCAGGTTTGATCTCTTGGTCCAGTAGATCCCCTAGAGAAGGAAATGGCAACCCACTTCAATATTCTTGCCTGGAGAATCCCATGGACAGAAGAGCCTGGTGGGCTACTTACTTAAGCATTTTTACATTTTTAGAATCTGTTAATAGCATTATTGCCTCTGATAATTCTAATCCAAGATTGAGATGTAGTTTTTCATCACCATCAATCATTATCATCATCATAGGATTACTACTTTTTAACATGTTTCGACTGATTACTACATGCAAACTCTGAGCTGAATACTTTTAAATATCATCTTATTTACTCCTCACAATGACCCCATGAGCCAGGTATTATCATCTCCACTTTACTGATGAAGAAGTGGAAGCTTTGTGTTCTTAATCATGACTTCTTAAAGCCTCTTACATATGTGCTTCCTTAGAGAGGAAATTGGTTGGAATATACTACTCTCCCCACTCTTGGAAGAGACAGGCCAGTATCTTTGTCATGTTCACACAAGTTCAAAGGTCTCATCCGTAGACAACCTGGGATTGTGTGCCAGGATCTGTCTTAAATTAGTAGCAAGGTATTTCTATTTGACAGTTGAAAAAACTGAAGCTGAGAGGAAATGTCTATCTTGCCTATGGTGAGAATCGTAACTTTGGAGCCAGAGCTATGTTTGACTATGACTGGCTATGATTCCACCATTCACTAACATTGTTACCTTTACTAAACTTTTAAACTTCTCTGAACCTCTGCTTGCATTTAAATCATGTTGATAGAAATGCCTGTTTGTTGTTCAGTCATCCAGTCATGTCCAATTCTTTGACTGCAGCACATCAGATCTCTAACTGTCCCTGACCATCTCCCGAAGTTTGCCCAAGTTCATGTCCATTACATGGGTGATGCCATCCAGCCATCTCATCCTCTGATGCCCTCTTCTTCTTCTGCCCTCAATCTTTCCCAGCATCACGGACTTTTCCAATCAATCAGTTTGCATCAGATGACCAAAATACTAGAGTTTCAGCTTCAGCATCAGTCCTTCCAATGAATATTCAGGGTTGATTTCCTTTAGGATTGACTGGTTTGATCTCCTTGCTGTCCAAGGGGTTCTCAAGAGTCTTCCCCAGCACCACAGTTTGAAGGCATCAATTCTTTGGTGCTCCACTTTCTTTATGGTCCAGTTCTCACAACTGTACGTGATCACTGGGAAGACTATAGCCTTGACTATATGGAGCTTTGTTGGCAGACTAATGTCTCTGCTTTTCAACACATTGTCTAGGTTTGTCATAGCTTTCCTGCCAGGAAGCAAAAGTCTTCTGATTTCATGGCTGCAGTCACCATCCACAGTGAGTTTAGAACCCAAGAAGAGGAAATCTGTCACTACTTCCACCTTTTCCCCTTATATTTGATATGAAATAATGCGGCCAGATGTCTTGATCTTAGTTTTTTTAATATCCAGAGTTAAGCCGGCTCTTTCAGATTCACCTTGCAGGATTAAATTCATATAAGAATGCCTACTTAATAGGATCCTAATTATCAGGATCCTATTGTGAAGATTTAAACAAGAACCTATGTCAGTGCCTGCTATAGAGTAGTAATCATTATGATTTTGATTTGCCAGCCTCACACAAGAGAAAGATGGATGCCCACTTGTCTCTAAGCATTCACAGACACCATCTGGGATAGGTTTTCCTTGTTATTTAATGAGGACAATTCCATGAAGCCTCCACCATGCAAGAATTCTTGGCCCAAGTTTCCTCCTGGAAATGAATCCAAAATTTCATTTTGTCACAGGATAGTAACTGCAAGATATGACCATGAGTTGTGTAGATTTACATGTTCTTAATGCACCATCAAATCTTTTATAAAAAAAACAAAATGTCAAAGAGTTGACTTGAATACTTTCCACTCATTCCTACTTAGTAGAAGATGAATGAATCAGTGAGATGGAAGAGAACATATAGAATGATTGACAAGTATTTGATTACTGTCTTCCAGGGATAAAAAGCATGTATATGTGTGTATGTATGTGTGTGTGTGTGTGTGTGTGTACATATAGATACATTCCTCTTGTATGTATCAAGTGAAGTGAAAGTCACTCAGTCATGTCCGACTCTTTGCGACCCCATGGACTATACAGTCCATGGAATTCTCCAGGCCAGAATACTGGTGTGGGTAGCCTTTCCCTTCTCGAGGGGATCTTCCCAACCCAGGGATCGAACCCAGGTCTCCTGCATTGCAAGTGGATTCTTTACTAGGTGAGCCACCATGGAAGCATGTATAGATGTATAGATATAGATATATTCCTCTTTTAGGATGGAATTTGAAACAACATATAGGACTAAAAAGACTTGTATGAATTTTTAAACAATTCCTCAGTGTTAAAAAAAAAAAGTCTCAGTCATATGCTTTTACCTTTGGAGTCTGAAATGTTAAGACCTTTACACTTTGTCTTGAAGAGAAAGAAAATGCTTGTGAAAGTTGAAATGTCAGAAGCCATTCTTCTTGCCCTCAAGACCTGAGATCAAAAGCCCCAGGATGGGAGGATTAAGAATAAACAAAAGCAGAAGCAGAGTGAGATGTCCAGCAGAATACTAAACAAGGGCCTTTGCTCTTTGAACTATCCTTCTGGCACTACTTCATTCCAAGCTAACTGCTCTGTCCCTTCTTGATTCTTGTACTGTGTTTTTGCTAGACTCCTTGCTTGGTCTTTTTTTCTGTTTTCTTTTCAATTTTTCTGTCTCCTAGGGCTCAACTTGATTTTGATCCTCGGCTTCAATGTCTCCCCATGTTTCTTTTTGGTTTCTGACTCCCATTTCTAGGCAAGCCTTTGGTGAATATTTGCATACCTAGCCACCTGTCCTGATGGCTTCCTGGCTCTTCCCCAGCTACCTCAAACCAGTTCCAGAATATGTTAACAAAAGGGAGGATGGCAAGCTTAATAATCAATAGTCTCCATTTGGGGGACTGTGATGAGCTCAGTTTATGAAAAAACCTTAATTTAAAAAAGCATTTTCTGGGGTGGGTGGGTGGGAGAGAGGCTCAAGAAGGATGGCATATATTTATACTTATAGCTGATATACATTGTTGTGCATCAGAAACCAACACAACATTGTAAAGTAATTATCCTCCAATTAAAAATTTTTTTAAAGTCTTTTTTAACAAAAGCAAGGTTAAAAGCATTGGCTAAATTCTATATAGATGAATTATTATGAGTGAATAAAACAATGGTGTTTTATTTGGCCAGGATCCTCTTGACTATTTGCTTATGTGCTGCTTATTCACTCAGTTGTGTCCAACTCTTTGCAATCCCATGGACTGTAGCCTGCCAGGCTCCTCTGTCCGTGGGATTCTCCAGGCAAGAATATTGGAATGGGTTGCCATGCCCTCCTCCAGGGGATCATCCTAACCCAGGGATAGAACCCATGTCTTCTGCTTTGCAGGAGGGTTCTTTACTTGATGAACCATTGGGGAAGCCCCCTATTTGCTTATAATTTTAGACAAAAGAAAGGGTCAGAAGATAATCATTTTGTCCTGCAATTCAAATGAAACAGTAGACTGTGATAATCAAGTGAATAAGCATTATAGAAATATTCAAAATTAGTGGTTGAAATAATATCTAATGTTTTAGCTTTATTCATAACCCTAGTCTTACCATCTATTTCAAATTTCAAGAACTCTGGCTAATAATTATAATTTTCCTCAGAATATTTAAAAAGACCTTTCCTTAAACAATTGGTTATCCTTATTATAATTATTAATTAGTCAACTCTTTTCCAACATTAAGATTATATATTGGAGGGGACATGCTCATTTGTAACATCAATACTTCACATAGAAGTAAAACTCACTTTCATATTACTGTTATAAACATTATCACCAATCATAGGAGACATGCCAGAGTACCCCAGCCTTTATTGCAAGGCATTGTATCATAAATATGGAGACATACTTCAGCTCCTTGAAACGGATACTTTGTCTAATCTGTACTTTGAGTCATGCTATGTTTATTTAATGTTGCATAAATGATGCACTATAATATTCTGAGTAATTCTTTGCCTCATTCTACTTCTGCTATCAAATAATTTTTTAAAATAATTATTTATTATGTTCTCTGGAAATGAAACAATTCTAGTATAAATAATACCTCAAAAATTGCAACACCGCGAAAGAACAGCATGTATATTACCCATGGTGAAACAGGTCACCAGCCCAGGTGGGATGCATGAGACAAGTGCTCGGGCCTGGTGCACTGGGAAGACCCAGAGGAATCGGGTGGAGAGGGAGGTGGGAGGGGGGATTGGGATGGGGAATACGTGTAAATCTATGGCTGATTCATGTCAGTGTATGACAAAACCCACTGAAAAAATAAATAAATTAATTAATTAATTAAAAAAAAATTGCAACACCTTCCAGTATCAGTTTTCAGAAATTTTAGTATTTACTGATTTATTCAGCCATTTAAACCTTTATTGAAAGCCAGGTATGCAAGTTCCTGCTGTGCTGTGCTTAGTCGCGCAGTCGTGTCTGACTCATTGCGACCCCGTGGACTGTAGCCCGCCAGGCTCCTCTGTCCATGGAATTCTCCAGGCAAGAATACTGGAGGGGGTACCCATTCCCTTCTCCAGGGGATCTTCCTGACCCAGGGATCGAACCCAGGTCTCCTGCACTGCAGGCAGATTGTTTACTGTGTGAGCTGCCAGGGCAGCCCAGGGATACTGGAGTGGGTAGCCTGCACCTTCTCCAGGGATCTTCCTGATCCAGGAATCGAACCAGGATCTACACTGCAGGCAGATTCCTTACCAGCTGAGATACCAGGGAAGCCCTTGCAAGTTTCTGAGTACAGGGTAAATAAAATATGATTATTCATTTTGAACTATGGTGTTGGAGAAGACTCTTGAGAGTCCCTTGGACTGCAAGGAGATCCAACCAGGCCATCCTAAAGGAGATCAGTTCTGGGTGTTCATTGGAAGGACTGATGCTGAAGCTGAAACTCCAATACTTTGGCCACCTGATGCAAACAGTTGACTCATTGGAAAAGACCCTGATGCTGGGAGGGATTGGGGGCAGGAGGAGAAGGGGATGACAGAGGATGAGATGGCTGGATGGCATCACCGACTCGATGGGCATGAGTTTGAATAAACTCCGGGAGTTGGCGATGGACAGGGAGGCCTGGCATGCTGTGATTCATGGGGTTGCAAACAGTTGGACACGACTGAGCGACTGAACTGAATTGATAGTTGGAAGGTCAAAAGATCATGCAAATGATAATACACAATGATATAGGTTAAAATAGAATTATTCATAAATTGCAGAGATGAGAGCCTTCTTTCTGTTTATAGGACATAGGGAGACCTACCAAAAGAAGATTTGAACTGGCTCTGAAGAATGAGCAGGGCTGCTCTAGAGGCAAGAGATATAGAAACATGTTCTAGGAAGGAGCATCTGCATGCATGGAAGGTGGAATCACAGGAGAGACAAGGAGGTCTGTGAGTGCAGGGGCATATGGGTGACATCAGGCAGTGCAGTGTGGCTGAAATGCTGGGAATACAAAGGAGAAGGCATGCAGGTAAAATGGTGGGCGGGCACTTTTCAAGATGGTTTAGACTTGGCACTACTTGCAATAGGGACAATAGATTCAGCAAAATGAGAGAGAGGGATAAAAACAAAAGATGAAAGAAACAGTTCTACATGGTTCTCATATTAGTTTCAGATTTTTCCTTTCTGTGCACTAGGAAGGCTACCTTTCCAGTTCCTTTGCTGTTAGGCAAGCTCAGGGGAATTGTCAGGCCAATACATTGTAAACAAAAGTTTAATGTGTTACTTCTGGGCTGAGGCAGTGAAAAACCCCTGTGTTATTTTTCCAGTGTCTCTCTTCCCCTGTCACAGAAACTAAGGGGGCCTTCTGTTGACATGAGGAACCACAGATCATGGCTGCCTGAATTCATGAGTCACCACATCAATAATTGCCCTAAAGGTAACCTAGACCCACAGTAGGTTTGGTGGACAGAATACGTTAAAAAAATGTTTTTATCAAGTCACTGAGTTTAGGGGTTTTGTCACTGCAGCATAGTACAGTTGATCCTGACCAAAACACAAATTTAAAAGTTAGTAGTTAATGAGCATATAATTCAAAGGAGTCAGAGAATGGATTCAAAGTTATAAGTTAAGAGAAATGGAGAGAAAGGGAGCTACTTCTTCCTTGGAAACATGCAGGAAAGTTTAGTGGGGGGGTGGGGGGGCGGACACAAAGTGTAGAATGATTTTGATGTCGCAAAGGAGAAGTTAAAACAGTTTATTCATGATGGCTTCTACATTCCTGTGATATTTGAAATTAAGTCTTCTGCTGAGGAAGTGAGTGGCAAGACTGAGGGAAACAAAAGGATTGAGCAGTTGCTGAGGGGACAGTTACTCTGCAGAATAGGAATAGGAAAGATATCAGGTAGATAAACGGGAAAGAACTGCAGAGCAGAGGTAAGTGCTCAACTGGGTCTGTGCTTTTGCATTTATAGTGAGGCGTCAGCCAACATGAGTTTGTCATTTCATACAGCAGTGATTGCCAACTTGAGAGTAAAAACAAGCAATTAAGCTTATATGAGGGCTTGGGTTCAAATAGGGAAAGGAGTACGTCAAGGCTGTATATTGTCACCCTGCTTATTTAACTTATATGCAGAGTACATCATGAGAAATGCTGGGCTGGAAGAAGCACAAGCTGGAATCAAGATTGCTGGGAGAAATATCAATAACCTCAGATATGCAGATGACACCACCCTTATGGCAGAACGTGAAGAGGAACTAAAGAGCCTCTTGATGAAAGTGAAAGAGGAGAGTGAAAAAGTTGGCTTAAAGCTTAACATTCAGAAAACTAGGATCATGGCATCTGGTACCATCACCTCATGGGAAATAGATGGGGAGACAGTGGAAACAGTGTCAGACTTCATTTTTTTGGGCTCCAAAATCACTGCAGATGGTGACTGCAGCCATGAAATTAAAAGACACTTACTCGTTGGAAGGAAAGTTATGACCAACCTGGATAGCATATTAAAAAGCAGAGACATTACTTTGCTAACAAAGGTCCGTTTGGTCAAGGCTATGGTTTTTCCAGTGGTCGTGTACGGATGTGAGAGTTGGACTGTGAAGAAAGCTGAGCGCCGAAAAATTGATGCTTTTGAACTATGGTGTTGGAGAAGACTTTTGAGAGTCCCTTGGACTGCAAGGAGATCCAACTAATCCACTGTAAAGATCAATCCTGAGTGTTCATTGGAAGGATTGATGCTGAAGCTGAAACTCCAGTACTTTGGCCACCTCATGGGAAGAGTTGATTCATTGGAAAAGACCCTGATGCTGGGAGGGATTGGGGGCAGGAGGAGAAGGGGATGACAGAGGATGAGATGGCTGGATGGCATCACCGACTCGATGGGCATGAGTTTGAGTAAACTCCGGGAGTTGATGATGGACAGGGAGGCCTGGCATGCTGCGATTCACGGGGTCGCAAAGAGTCAGACACGACTGAGCGACTGAACTGAACTGAACTGAGGGCTTGGGGGAAAAGTTATGGTATGAAGAGGAGATCTTTAAAAAACTAGGGAGGCTTCAGAAAGTAGAGTTAAATTGAATGACAACAGCACTGGATGCAAACAGGAAGAAAGTGAAGCCTGAAGGAGGCTGATGAAGCAAAAGATTCTTTAAAAAAAAAACAAAAACCTGGACATTTTAGTGGATTAAAGGGAAAGTTAACCCAGACTATTGTTATTGAACTGGGTAAAAGACATGAAGTTATTATAGAGACAGTAGTATAATATAATGGCTAAGAGAAAGTTGTTGGGTTTCAATAGCTGCTCTGTCCTTTACTAGGTATATATGATATTAACCAAGTTAGCCATGCTTTTTTCCTGTGCCTCAGTCTCCTCATAGCACATTTTAAGCTCCATTGAAAGATTTTTGTGATAACTGAATGAGTCAATATACATAAAGCTCTTAGAGTAGTGCTTGGCATAAAGTAATCTGTAAGTGTGAATTGTTATTAATATAGTGGTAGAAATTATGCTCGAGAAGGCAATGGCAACCCACTCCAGTATTCTTGGCTGGAAAATCCCATGGACAGAGGAGCCTGGAGGGCTGCAGTCCATGGGGTCACAAACAGTTGGACATGACTGAGCGACTAACACACACAGAAATTATGCAGCCATGGAAGTGGGTATTGAGGTATAAGGAGATGAGCACTGTGGGTGGAAATGGGGTTAAGAAATTGAAGGATGAGAGACTTGGTGAATGTGAGCATTGTTGTGTTCTCAAGATGCTGAGGAGACACAAGGAAAATTGTGAGCTAGTTGACGGCCATCCTCAGTTGATGCCGTGATGTCATAAGATGATGACCATGAGGAGAGGAGCATGGCATAACTGTGACATGACCTTCAAGGCTTTTAACTTAGTGACCTAGGAATACTGTCCACCCCTACAACTTGTTGCTGAGACAGAGAGCAGAAGAAAATGACAACCTCTCCTTTCAAGAGTTTTCAGAACCTTTGCAGGAGAGGGTATGGAGGAAAGGCGACATTCCTACACTGTTGATGGGAATATAAATTGGTGCACCACTGTGGTGAATAGGACAAAGTTTCCTTAAAAACTAAAAATAGAGTTACCGTATGATCCAGAGATTCCACTCCTGGGGGGCATCTATCTAGAGAAAACTCTAATTCAAAAAGATACATGCACCACAATGATCATTGCAGCACTATTTACAATAGTCATGGAAATGACCTAAATGTCCACTGGCAGAGGAATACATAAAGAAGATGTGGTACACATGCACAATGAAATATTTGTTGTTGCTGCTTAGTCACTAAGTTGTGTCCAACTCTTTGGGACCCCAAACTCACCCATAAAAAGGAATGAAATAATGCCATTGCAGCAACATGGATGGAAATAGATATTATCATATGAACTAAATCATGTAGAGACAAGCACCATATAATATTGCTTAATGTGGAATCTAAGAAGATGATATAAATGAACTTATTTACAAAACAGAAATAGATTCACAGACATAGAAAAGAAATTTATGGTTACCAAAGAGGAAAGGTGGGGGAAGGGATAAATTAGGAGTCTGGAATTAAAATATATATATTACTATGTATAAAATAGATAACCAATAAGGACCTACTGATTAGCACAGGAAACTATATTCAATATCTTGCAGTAACCTGTATTAGAAAAGGATCTTAAAAAGAATATGTGTATATATGAATATGAAAAAAAGAGTTTTCAGGAACTTTTATCAAGTAAAAGCCATGTTTGGGACTTCCCTGGCTGTCCAGTGGTTAGAACTCTTGCGTCCGTTGCAGAGGGCACAGGTTCCATCCCTGGTCAGGGAACTTAGATCCCACCTGCTACACAGCTCAGGCAACAGAAAGAAAAGAAAAAGAAAAAGCCACATTTTAGTCAATGCAGTGAGGAAGAGAAGAAAATGAGGGGAAATAAAGCAAAATCTGTATTCATGAATGAAGAGTTCCAAAGTCATATGGGAAAAGATTTTTTTTTTTTTTTTCTCAGCAGAATCAGTAAGTGCAGACTTGGAGAAAGAAAAGGTGAGAAGTTTTCTGAAGGGAAATGGAAGAATACACACCTGAGCCATTATCATGGGCTAAGAGATGGGGGGTTAAGTTACTTTGGGTTTTCATATAACTTAACACATCCATTTTCTTTTCTATGTCGACCATTTGTACTGTTATTAGAGTATATGTATTCTCAGGTGTAACCTAGAGCTGACCGTGGTGCTCTTTTGTTATGTAAATTAAACACAAGTACATTTATCGCATTTAAAATTATTGAAGAATAAGTAATTTCAACGTTGTTTAAACCATTCCAAATCATAGAAAATTATACTAAGCTTGTTAATATATTTTATGAACCTGGCATAATGTTAACAGTAAAGGTAAATAATAATAATATAATTGATAGTCCAATTTCACTTGAGAATGCAGATGCAAAATTATTAATAAAAAACTAGCAAATAAAGTCCAGTAGTGTGTCAGTGATGAACTAGTACTGCCAAGATGAAAAGATGGTTTCTTGTCAGGAACTCTTTCAATAAGAGAGTTCTTAAAATAACATAACTTCCATCTGAGCCACCAAGAAAGCCCATTACACCAGTGTATTAATGGATTAAAATGATTCAAATAGAGGCTGAAAAGGCATTTGGTTAAATCCAGTAGCCATTTCTACTAAAATGCCAATCAGAATAGGAATAAAAGGAAATCACCTAAATACAATAAATGCTACTTATATAAAACCAATTTCTATCTGTTTTAAAATTATTATAAGGGAATTTAGTAACAAACCTATAGACACAATATTTCAAAAGTAATAGTAGTTCTTTACTAGAAGTAATCAGATAGAATTAGAAATGGAAAAAGAAGCCACATACAATAATACAAAATTTTTTAAATATTTTGAAATAAATTTAATAAGAAAGCTACAAAGCCCATTAAAAAGAACCATAGAATTTCATTAAAGGACTACATCAAGGCTGAACAAGTAGAAAAACATACCTGATTCTTGCAAGGGAAGATTTAATTTTACAAATATGTCAATTCTGCCCATATTGTGACATATTTAATGAATTTTCAATTAAAATCTCTATGGCCTTAGAAAATTGAATTATCTTACATTTTATGTGGAAGAATAAATGTCCATGAGAAGCTAAGAAATGTACAAACATGAAAAATGATGATGAGATTCCTTGCCTGATATTAAAATGTTATAAAGTCAGCATAATCAAAAGCATAGGGACAGACTAATTGATTAGCAGAGCAAAACAAAAATTGCAGAATATATAGGAGCACCACATAGGAAAAGGGTGGTACTTCACTTCAGTGGGGAGAGAATGGTTTAGCAAATGAGCACATTTTATGTTAGCAGAATAATTAGATATTCATTTGAAAAAAATTACAGTTGGACCACTACCTCACAAGATACATAAAAACATTGCGTTAGTTTTTTTTTTCCTTCCCATCAAAGCTTTATTTACTGTTATATGTCAATAGTTCTCGGAATGTTATACTCACTTCTTACCTGAGCTTCAGGAAAAAGTATTCACTTGCCCATTTCACATTTTCACTAACATACCAAGTCCATATGTCCAAAAACATATGCTATCCATCAACTACTCCCAAAACAGGCATGCTTATGTTTAGTGCTTGGGTGCTACCATCCAAATTTTTACATTAAATTCCTCAATGGGCAGGTATAATAGCCATCATGGGTCAATCCCTGATTCAGGAAGATCCCACATGCCACAGAACAGCTATGCCCATGTGCCAAAACTACTGAAGCCCTAGCTCCAGAACAAGAGAAGACACTGCAATGAGACGCCCGTGCACTGTAAACTGGAGAAGAGTCCCTGTTCTCTGCAACTAGAGAAAAGCCTGTGCCGCAATGAAGACCCAGCACAGCCAAAAATAAAAATAAATGAATATTTTTAAAAAGTATCCTCAACAATTATTTCTCCCACTTGACCACATTTCCAATCACTAAATCCTATTGATTTTGCCTATTGTTAATAACATCCCTCAAACGAATTGATGTCTTGTCATCTCCTTAACCATTTTCTTAGACAGATAGAGGATATTTTAATTTGATCACTGCATTTACCTTGTAAGTGGTATTTCTATTTCCAGCTGTGTACTCTCCAACTCACTTGTGAAAAAAAGAAAGAACAGAAAAATGCCATCCTTCTTAAAGAACCTGTATATGGAATATACAAAGAAATTTCAAAACTAATCAATAAGAAAATGAATAACCTAATCTAAAAAGGGCACACAATTTGAACATTGCACAATAAAAGATATGAGGCTGGGAAATAAGCACATGAAAGATGGTTGATATTACAATTCGTCAGAAAGATTCAAATCAAAATCACAATCACACATCACAACATACCCACTAGAATAAAGATAAAACATATGATAAACATCTAGTGTTTACAAGAATGAGAAACAACAGTAATTCTTATGTTTTCCTGTGGGAATGCAAAATGACACAGATACCAACTTCTGAAAGCAGATTCTCAGTATTTCATAAGATTAATAGTATATTTATCATAGAATCTAGCAATCCCACTTCTATGTATTTTTCTAAGTGAAATATGCCCACACATGAACATACATCAGTGTTCACAGGAGCATTATTTTATAATAGCCACATTCACTGAAAGATGAATAAAGACACTGTGATTTATTCATGCGATGGAAAACTCTTCATCATTAAAAAGAATGAAATATGAATACAGCAGCAACATGGAAGAATCTCAAAAACACTGTAAGCAAGAAGAGTCCAATGCTGAGTGTTACATACTGTGTGCTTCTATCAGTATTTTTATAAAGTTCAAGAAATGTCAAAGTTATAATGATACTATATAGATCCTTGATTGCTTGAGCTTGAGGGTGAGAGTGGATATATTAGTTTACCAGGGTTGCCATAAAGAAGTACCACAGACTGGGAGGTTTAAACCAAAGAAATTATTTTCTCACAGTTCTGGAGGCTAGAAGTCTGAGATCAAGACATCTTTGGCAGGGTTGATGTGGTAGAACAGGGCTCCCCAATCTCTGGGATCTAATGCCTGATGATCTGAGGTGGGGCTGATGTAATAATAATAGAAATAAAATACACAATAAAAGAACTGTGCTTGAATCATCCTGAAACCACCCCCCACATACCAGTCTGTGGAAAAACTCTTCCATGAAACGGGTCCCTGGTGCCAAAAAGGTTGGGGACCGCTGTGATAGAATATATGAAGACATTGCATTAGTCATAAAAGTTAAAAAAATTTTAAATAAAGCTTTTAAAAGATTAAAATATAGACCATACATATATGTATGTACATAGAGATATGTATGTGATTTCAGTTCAGTTCAGTTGATCAGTCCTGACTCTTTGCAACTCCATGGACTGCAGCACACCAGGCTTTCTTGTCCATCACCAACTCCAGAAGCTTGCTCCAACTCACATCCATTGAATTGGTGATGCCATCCAACCATCTCATCCTCTATGGTCCCTTTCTCCTCCTGCCTTCAGTCTTTCTCAATATCAAGGTCTTTTCCAATGAGTCAGTTCTCATCAGGTGGCCAATGTATTGAAGCTTCAACTTCAGCCATCAATCCTTACAATGAATACTCAGGACTGGTTTCCTTTAGTACTGACTGGTTTGATCTTGCTGCCCAAGGGACTCTCAAGAGTCTTTTCCAACACCACAGTTCAAAAGTATCAATTCTTCGGTGCTCAATTTTCTTTATGGTCCAGTTCTTACATCCATACATGACTACTGGAAAAACCATAGCTTTGACTAGATGGACCTTTGTTGGCCAAGTAATGTTGCAGCTTTTTTGATATGCTGTCTAGATTTGTCATAGCTTTCCTTACAAGGAGCAAGCATCTTTTAATTTCATGGCTGTAGTCACCATCTGCAGTGATTTTGAAGCCCCCCAAAATAAAGTCTCTCACTATTTCCATTGTTTCCCTATCTATTTGCCATGAAGTGATGAGTCAGATGCCATGATCTTAGTTTTTTGAATGTTGAGTTTTAAACCAGCTTTTTCACTCTCCTCTTTCACTTTCATCATGAGGCTCTTTAGTTCCTCTTTGCTTTCTGCCATAGGGGTGGTGTCATCTGCATATGAGGTTATTGATATTTTCCCGACAATCTTGATTCCACCTTGTGCTACATCCAGCCCAGCATTTCTCATGATGTACTCTGCATATAAGTTAAATAAGCAGGGTGACAATATACAGCCTTGACGTACTCCTTTACCAATTTGGAACCAGTCTGTTGTTCCATGTCCAGTTCTAACTGTTGCTTCTTGACCTGCATACAGATTTCTCAAGAGGCAGGTCAGGTGGTCTGGTATTCCCGTCTCTTTAAGAATTTCCCACAGTTTGTTGTGATCCACACAGTCAAAGGTTTTAGTGTAGTCAATGAAGCAGAAGTAGATGTTTTTTATACATATATATGTAGGGCTTCCCAGGTGGTAGTGATAAAGAACCTGCCTGCTAACACAGGAGACATGAGAGACGTGGGTTCAGTCCTTGGGTTGGCAAAATCCCCACAGGAGGGCATGGTAACCCACTCCAGTGTTCTTGCCTGGAAAATCCCATGGACAGAGGAGCCTGGTGGGCTATAGTCCATGGGCTCGCAAAGAGTCGAACATGACTGAAGCAGCTTAGCTCACTTGCTCAGTCATATATATGTATATAACTGCATGTTGAAGACACTTTTAAAAGCTAATTAGTAAGCCAGAAATTATTAAGAAAATACAGGATTGACCTTACATAAATATTAAACTTTTTCTTAGGGCGTAATATATCTTTGTTAGTTAGGATGCATTTAGCTTCAAGTTTTAAAAAATTCAAGTCATACAAACAACAAGGTGTCTTCATCAGAATCATTTTCTGTGATTCTCCTATCTTTGCCTTCTTTTTTTTCCATTGGCTTTCTAGAGGCTGGTATTGAGGTGGCTACAGCAGTTTTTCTGGAAGTGGCATCTATACTTGACAATGGCTGGGAGAAAAAGAGTCGATTTTTTCCTATTGTCCATTCTTAGAGTGAAAGAAAAAACCACAGCAATTTTCTTCTCATACCTCATTGGACCCAGCTGGCCACCTTTCTGAGTCCCTGTGGGGAGGGAAATGAATTCATGGGCTTAGGCCTAGGTGTGTATGCATAAAAGGATTGTCACAAAATTTGGTTTTCTCAGTGTGGAGGATTTTGTGTAATTTTTACTTTCTTCTTTAATATCAGATTGAATTTTAGAAGTAAACATATATTACTACTTCAATCAGAAAAAAATGATATAGCTATTTTTTTTGTGGAAAAACTGTATCTCATAATAACAGCTGGAGAGAGTATGGATTTACACAGATTTTTTTTTTTTTTTTAATTATTTCTTTTCCATCTTTGTCCTGGCAGGAAGTCTTTTTTTAAAATGGAATCTTCCTTTAAAGTGAAAGTGAAAGTTGCTCAGTCGTGTCCAACTCCTTGAGACACCATGAACTATAGCCTGCCAGGCTCCTCTGTCCATGGGATTCTTCAGGCAAAAACACTGGAGGGGATTGCCATTCCTCTCTCCAGGGGATCTTCCCAACCCAGGGATGGAACCGGAGTCTCCTGCATTGCAGGCAGATTCGTAACCCTCTGAATCACCAGGGAAAGCCCTAACTATATATTGCATTATTATTTTTTAATCTTAGTTTGGCCACATCTCTTGGCATGCGGGATCTTAGTTCCCTGGCCAGGGATTGAACCTGCGCCCTCTGCCGTGGAAGAGAGGAGTCTTAACCACTGGGCCACCAGGGATGGCCCCAAAACATTATGTATGTATGTATGAGAAAAAGCCAGCAATGAGTTTAATTATGTTTGTTAAACGTTAGCAGTTCAATTAACATTTACTTCTCATCAAACTTCTCTGCTTAGTTGAAACAACAGTAGAGTGGACAGACAGGCTTGAATTATATTTCTATGATTACATTTGTTTTATGCCCTTGAAACAATGAAAAGCTATGCCTCTCTCATCTGAGAAGAAGAAACACACTAATTCCTTTTGATCTGATCCTTCCAAGAGCGACGATGAACCAATTCCTGCCCAAGTCTCAGGATTTCAGCAGCGGGTGCAGGCTGTGTGTCCCCTGACTGCTTCAGAGTCTGGTCATCTCGTCTCACCAGTGTTTTTACTCGGCCTCTTCTACCCCAGGAAATGCCACCAGCGCCATCGGGCAGGGTGGGCTATTTTTAGCACTGGGCCTGCCTGGGGAAACTGGAGAACTGGAACACTCCCTGACAAGGAAGTGGTAGAGAGCAAAGGCTTAAGAGAGAAAGATGAGATGCTTTATCTTTTCCTCCTGTGATTTTATTTGGCAGCTAGTCATCCAGTTAGCGAGGTCTAGGAGATAACAAAGAGCTAAAGTGCTGAGTAGCGAGATGGCTGGGGGAAGGGAAGACAGTACGCTGAGGGAAGGAGTGTGGGGCATTTTTATGTGGAAAGAAAGAAAAGCTGTGGAATTGAGTTACTTAAACACAGAGGGAAAGTTAAGGGCACAGAAGTTGTTTTGGGAGAAGTCAGTCAAGACCTGAAGTGAAAATCTTTGAATTTTCTTTTCAAAAAGAGTTTTGAAAAGAGTGGCTAAAAAAAAAAAAAAAATCAGCTATGACTTATGAAAACTTTGTAGCCATGTGAATTTAGACAAATTACTTAAACCTCTCTGAGGACTTGGGGTTTTTTAATTTATAAAATATGGGTATTAGCTACCTACCTCAGAGAGTTGTGAGACTTAAGTGAACCAAATGTATGTAAAACACTCAGCATGGTGCCTAGAATATAGGAACCACTTAAAAAGGTGATGATGATTATTACTTTGCTTTAATTTCCATGTTCTGAATAAAATTGCTCTATGTTCATAAAGAGGCCAAAAAAAAAAAAAAAAAAAAAAAACACCCATGTGTCAAAGGAGACATTCCCCTGTTCCTCGTACACATGTACTTACACACAGGGAAACAAATTACAGATGCATTCTGGTAGCATAATCCATCCAGAATGAGGCAATGCTTAAGACAGTTGTTATACTACATTACTTGAACACTGTCCACCTCTGTTTTGTAGTTTTTCAGCAATGAGGGAAAACCTGAACAATCATGAACATGGATGGGTTAAGTGTAGTATGAATTTGAGGACAAACCAAAGCAAATCAATGTATCTCCTTTAGACACTCTGTGCTAACTAAGTGTAATAGATCCCAGGGGCAAGATTAAACAGAAGATGGCAAAAGCATCAATATTAACACAGTTGAGGAATAAGAAAAAGCAGTGTAGTGCATATAGCCCCAAGTTAATATTTAGCAAAGATTATTAAACTTCAAAACAAGAAAATATAAAATTAATATTATATTTGTGTGTCCTAAGCAAAAGTCCAAAACTCCCATAAGATATTCCTGCACTGTTCAGGACTTTTATGACTTCTAAGATCCTTCCAACTCTCAGGAAAAAATAAAATTATTATTATTCCTTTGCACTAAAAAACACAATGAGTGTTGTCTCTTTTAGTCTTACCTTTTCTTCCACTTGATTTTCTTCAGTTTTCTAGGGAAAAGCAGTTGACCATAAATGTCTTGGTATTTCCCAATCTGCGTATATACATCAGCTCTACTCTTCAAGATGACACACGTTATTTTGGTTTTTAGAGAATTTTATAAGATTTTATAATTTGTACTTTAAAAATTGTCAGCAACTTTCTCTTATACTCCTTTCTTATTTTTAATTCTACAAGTTCTCCTAATATATCTACATAAAATCCTCCTCAATGCAATCTAGGAAGAGTAAATATGAAAAATTTTTTTTCTCCCTCTTCTTTTCCATTCCTTGCAATAGTATCCCATTGACTGTATCCCAAATCTAAAATCAACAGAAATAAGCTATAATTCTTTCCTGACATGACTTGTTTGAAGTAAGATTCCAAGCAATCTAAAATCCTTTGGAATTGAGAGATAGATGGATGAAAAATAAATATAATCATAGATAGAAGAAGCCTAAAGGTAACTGTTGCAGGATAAGACCTCCAGGAAGTAGACTCTGAGATAGAGATTTGTGTGCAGAAAACTTATTGGGAATGAGTCTTGGGATTAACACCGATGTGGAAAGGGAAGGAAGCTGGATGGGACTAAGAAGGTGGGCTGTAATCACAAGACTTCAGCCAACTGATGAGATTAGGTTAGGAGATTGAGCCACCCTTTATCCTGGATATGAAATATCGAAGGGAAGAGGTTTGAACCTAGGCTAGGAGGCCCTCTATAGCTGAGGGCAATTCCCTCCAAGCTGATAGCTGTCAGCAGGCAAAATTCCTAGGCTCCCCAGAGAATAAGACCTTCAGTCATGGAAGGGGAATCTAGGCAGTGCAGCACCGGATCCAGAAGTCATGGGGAACAGGTGTCATCCTTGGCTACAGATATGAGGTGGAGTTAATATTTGAGTGGTCCCCTCCCCCTCATACACATTCCTATACCCCAAACTTCTCTGCCATTGCCTCTGCAGAAGGTTGAAACAGCAGAATGTGGAGAACAAAGGGATCGATAATTTGCTTTTGAGTTTCAAACACCAACCTTGGCAAAGACAAAATATTTGGAAGAAGGTAGAAAGTGTCAGAAGAGAAGTTTTCTCAACTTTATCCAGACTAGATAGCGATTCTCTTGGCTTTGGTAAATAACATAAAGAGACTTAGAAGCCTGTAGATTCCTGGGGTACAGCTTAGGGAGCTGAGAGGACAGGAGTGAAGAAGCCAAGACCCCTGTCCCTGCCCTTATAGAACTTACAGAGAAGATACATTCAACAAATAAATGCAATAAAACAAATTAAATTATTATGATAGAGCATATAAGAAGGGAATCTCATCTGGCTTTTGAATCTGGGGACAACTCATTTAAAAAGTGATATTTAATTGGAAACCTGAAGCATATGTAGATATTGTCTAAATGGAGAGTAGAGAGAAAAAAAACATTTCAGGGGAAAAGATGACGACTGTGGCCTGTTTTAGGAGTGAAGAGAAGACTGGGATAATGACTGGAATGCAGAAAAAGAATAGTATGAAAGATAGGCAATGTGCACATTCAGTCACTCAGTAGTGTCCAACTCTTTGCGACCCTATGAACTGTAGCCCACCAGGTGCCTCTGTCCATGGAATTCTCCAGGCAAGATTACTGGAGTGGGTTGCTATTTCCTACTCCAGGGGATCTTCCCGACCCAGGGATGGGATTTGAGTCTCCTATTACAAATTCAGTGCTGTAATCAAGAATGGAAGAGAGGGACTTCCCTGGTGGTCCATTGGCTAAGTCTGCACACTACCACTGCAAGGAGCCCAGGAGTTTGATTCCTGGTCAGGGAACTAGATCCCACCTGTCTAAAGAACTAGATCCCACATCCTTAGGTCTCACCTATTCACAAAAATAGGTCTTCAGTGAAACAGTTTGAATAAATGAATCAATATGTGGAGCTCACCGGAGAGTATAACTTTTGAGCTGCCAGGAAAGTAAACTTCCACAAGACTCAAAGCTTTTCCTTCCTTCCACCCTCCTATTTCCACCCAGGAAATTTCTGGGATCTTTAGACCTAAAGATCTAAGGATGAATAGCAATTAAAGAGCGCTGAGTACCCTGGCAGCTCTTTCAAAGCTGCCTCCAAGTCACTAGCCCTAAAGAATCACCCCTAAACCTAATTTCATTTATCAGCACTGTAGGATTGAAAATATGCAGCTCTTCAAATTAGATTGAAACCTGTTCAATTTCACTTTCACTTCTATCTTTCAGATCTCCTGATCTCTTCCAAGTGCAATCAGCCATTTCAACCTTCTACTCAAAGCCCCCACATGACACTTTCTTAGAGCAGCTCTCTTTCACTTCTTTTCCATCCCTTAGCTTAACAATGATAATGCTATTATTCAATAGCTAACATGACCACCTCCAATTCTGTCCTATCCATGTAAGTCAACATTGAGTGTATCTTGAAGGATTTCCTTGGAAGTCCATTGGCTGAGATGGTACACTCTCAATGCAGGGGGCCTGGATTCGATCCCTGGATTCCCCAGGGAACTAGATCCCATATGCCACAACTAAGAGTTTGCATGCCACAAGTAAAGATCCCACACTCTGCAGGGAAGATCCTGTGTTCTGCTGTCCCACAACAAAAGATATAGAGAAAGAACCACAATGAGGTGAGTAGGAGGGGTGGAGATAAGATTGAGTCAGGATCTACCCTCCTGGTGTGGTAACCCATAAGCACAGAGGTTCTCCCCAAGGAGGGCAGGGTCTGAGCCCCACATCAGGTTCCCAGGCCAGTTTTCTTACATCATATACAAAATAAACTCATAGATTAAAGACTTAAATGTAAGACCTTGAAATCATAACACTTTTAGAAAAAAATAGAAGAAAAACTTTGACATTGATCTTAGCCATATTTGGTGGGAATATGTCTGCTAAGATAAGGGCAACAAAAGCAAAAATACAACAAATGGGACTACATCAGACTAAAAAGCTTTTGCACAGGAAAGGAAATCATCAACAAAATGAAAAGACAACAATCTTAATTAGAAAAATATTTGGAAACGATGGTACATTTGATAAAGGGCTGATATCCAAAATATATAAAGAACTCACACATCTCAGTATTAAAAAATAAAATCAACAATTCAGTTTAAAAATGGGCAGAGGATCTGATAGATATTTTTCCAAGGAAGACTTACAGGTGAGCAATAGATACATGAAAATATGCTCCAACATCATTAATCATTTAGGAAATGCAACTTGAAGTAACAGTGTGATATCACCTCACACCTATTAGAATGGCTATTATCAGACATAAGAAATAACAAAGACTGACAAGAAAGTGGGGAAAAGGAAACCCTTAAACACTATTGGTGGGGATATAAACTGGTATAACCACTGTGGAAAACAGTACATAGGTTCTTCAAAAGATTAAAAATAGAACTACCACATAATCCAGCAATTCCTCTTTTGAGTATTTATCCAAAGAAAACAAAAACACCAATTCAAAACCATGTATACTTCCTATGTTCGGTGGTGGTGGTTTAGTCGCTAAATCAAGTCTGACTCTTTTGACCCCATGGACTGTAGCCCGCCAGGTTCCTCTGTCCATGGGATTCTCCCAGGCAAGAATACTGGAGTAGGTTCCCATTTCCTTCTCCAGTCTCCTATGCTTACTGCAGCATTATTTACAATAGCCAAGGTATGGAAGCAACCTGTGTCTATAAATAGGTGAATGGATGAAGATGTGAGATACATATAGAAGGGAATATTACTCAGCCGTAGAAAGAACAAAATACTGTCAGTTGTGACAATGTGGATCTAGATGGTATTAAGCTAAGTGAAATAAGTTACACAAAGACAAATACTATATCTTCTCACTTATTTGTGGAATCTAAAGAAACCAATAAACAAACAAAACAAAACGGAAACAGACCCACATACAGAACAAACTGCTTATTGCCAGAATAAAGGGGAGTGGGTGTGGGTGAAAAGGGTGAAGAGGATTAAGATGCACAAACTTCCAATTATAAAATAAATAAGTATGTAATGTATAGCATAGGGAAAAGAGTCGACAATATTGTGATTTGTATGGTGACAGATGGTTACTAGACTATTGTGATCTGTTTATAATGTGTATAAATGCCAAATCACTATGTTCTACACTTGAATATAATATTGTATATCATCTATGCTTCAGTTTAAAACAAGAAATGCAAAATAAGAAATTACTGAAAAACCAAAAGAAGAAAAAAATCCTGAGTTAAAAGTAAAAATCTTTCCTCTTCTCCCCTTCCTGACCATTGCTCCTTCTTTCCCTAAAACATTTTTCCACCAGTGTAGCCGTGAATTCATAGTTTGTTGCTGTATATTTTTTCCAAATCTTAAAATATGTTTTATGTTTAAAAGTAAAAAGATTTCTATCTCACAAACAATAAGAAAGTAGTTTTTTTCAGGTCCACTTTCGTTGAAAACTGGCACGAAAGAGCAACACCAAGCAGGTGACTAAATGGAACACACACACATTTCTAGTAGTTTTCACAGAATTACTAAGCACAGAATTCAAGGAAACCAGGACTGTCTTCTTAAAAACTCAGCCAACTCACCAAACCATTTTACTATGTGCTATCAGAGAATGTTTGCTAAGCGATATTGCACGTACAACCTCAAAGTAAACCCTTGCTGACAACTGTTATTTCAGCTTGTTCTGCAGGTCAGGATGTGAAAGGCAATGGAAACTAACCTTAAATAAGGAGAGATGGTATTAATATCAGCCTCATGTCTCTTTAATCTTTCTGCTGAGTTGTAAATATTATGTATGAAGCTCCTGTATTGAGGAAGAAATAAAACCTAGTATTGACTTGTATGCATTTTTTAAAATTCCAGAGTATGCCAAGAGAGGCTGACATTTTAACCATTAGAAAAATTTTAGAATGTATATATATATATTATACAGATGTGTATTATAAGCATTATATACTTCTTGGTGAATTTGTAGGTAATTTTTTCCTACCATTATAAATACTGCTTCAGAATTATTTCCAGTGCTTGATGTAACATTCTGCTTGCAAAATATAATCACCCTAGAAAGAGTTAATAGATTACATGTCTTAAAATTTCACAGCCAAAAGGAGAGATGGTAAAAATTCCCCAGTATTATTTATTGAAGACCTCTGTGTCACACTTCCCCCCCCCAAAAAATCATTTTTCATAGAAAGCATAGATGATTATTCTTGTAGGTTAATTCTTAGAGACTTTTCATAAATGTTTTTTAACATGAACTCCTTTAGTGAACTTTCTAGCTTATTAAGTGGAATTAAAAATTAAAGAACAGCTACAGTTCATGGTGAAATAATTAACATAAGATTTACACAGAATTTTGCATATATCTATGTATTCATAAAATGCAATGGATTTGAAGCTTAATGTAATAAGCATGAATAAATTAAGCTACAATTACATATTATTTCTCTAATTTATGAATTTGATAATTTTTACTGTTTTTACTATTATGATATCAATAAGGTGATTTCTTTAAAATATTAAATTGTAAGGGAAATATATGTCAGTTAACAAAGAACCTAGATTTAAAATATATACTATAGAAAGAAACCTGTAATACTGCATAGTATGTGTTTGTAAAAGAGTATGACAACTTTAAACATGCAAGGAAAGTTGAGTAATTAAAATTCAAGGCCATCTTCAGACACATTTCCATGGTAAAATCATAGTTGGCCTGTCTCCACTTTGTATATATAGTAGCACAAAGTCTGTTTTCTCTTGTGCAGTTATATATTTAGTAGTACACACACACACATGCTTACCTTTTCCACATTTCTTTCTTTTTCTGCTAACTTGCTTTGTAGGCAAACCAACTTGCAGTCCGACCACCAGTAGAGTTTAGTTGCAAACAAACTCTACCACTGCAACAGTAAAGAAATTTGTTGGAAAGATATGGGTCAGCTCACAGAATCAAAGATAAAGCTGATAAGCCACCCTGGTGAGGACAGACCCTAGAACAGTCCCACGGATCCAGGTAGGAGGAATCCATAGATTTACCATAGAATCCACAGGTTTGGAGGAATCCAAAACTGTCCCTAAAAAGCTTATTGGAATGAATCTGTGCGTGCCCTTTTCTGTCTGAATGTCTCTCTGCTCAGGATCTACATTCCTGGGGGAGAGTCTCATCTGCTTAGCGAAGTTCACAAGGCCACACCTTTACTGGGGCGATCTGGACATCTTCCCTGAAATGACCATGAAGAAGGCTAGCAGCTAGGAAGACACAGACTCCCCAAATGGGACACCTAGGGATATTCACCAAAAAAGGAGAGAAGATTCTAGGTAGCCAAAAGCAGTACATGTTTTCAGATTCTAAAATATAAGATGCCAAGATATTTATTTATAATTGCTCTATATATGGCTTTGATCATTAATAGTTAAAACATTAATACAAGAGGATATTATAACTAGCAATGACTTTTGTTAAGAATAACAAATAAGATAAACAAGAATATTTCCTGTTTATCCAATTTCCCTTCTCTGTTCGCTCCTTCCTCCTAAGCTTTCCATGGAGCATGCAAATCTCATATGCAAAATCTCTTTGCACTTGAATATGTATAGAGTACAAGCCAGAAGACCTAAACTGTATTTCCAGTTGCTTCTCTAATATGCTAGGAGATCTTGACAGCTAGAACTTTTTAAAATTTTAATGTTTTATTTATTAAACTTTTGATTTTGTACTGGAGTATATCTGATTAACAATGTTGTGATAGTTTCAGGTGAAGAGCAAAGGGACTCAGCCATACATATATATGTCTCCATTCTCCCCCAAAATCCCCTCCTATGGAGGCTGCCACATAACACTGAGCAGAGTTTCATGTGCTACACAGTAGGTCCTTGTTGGGGGTTGAACCTTTCTGAGGGTTTCACTTCTTCATTTGTAATATGAAGATATTGGGGTACCGGAAGTTCCAGGGACTGCATTAATCCAGTGGTCAGATGGTAGCAGGCAGAGTTCTCTGCTATTGGTTCCTGTCAGCCTTTCCCAGAGGGTCAGGCCACTCTCCGGAGGAGCCAGGGGCCTGTGCCTACAATTCCTGGAAGTTGACAGGTGTCAGAGACTATCAGGGCTCTGCTGAGGAGTTGTGATGAGTCCAGTCATTCATTCATCCACTCATTCAATCAATCATTTGCCAAGCATCAGGTGATGCAGATGAGAGCTACTACTCTCAAGAAGCTCGCAGATTCTGGCTCAAATAACTCCTAAGTGAGAAACAAGAACTGTAAATTTGAAGAAATGTAAAGGGAAAAGGCTGTCATACAGATCAACCAAGCCTCCAATGTTCACTGTAGTTACTGGGTGTTCATAAGGGCTTATGGGGGCAAGAAGGATGGAAAGCATCTGGGGATGGTGCTGAGGAGACTGAGACAAGAACTAGAAATCTGGTTCATTCATTCATTCAACCTTTACTGAGCACCTTTGTGAAGACACCGTGCTGTGTTAGGCAATGGAAATGAAAGACAAATGATCTAGGAGATGGGAGTGAGGGTGGCAGAGAAGAAGAAAGAAAAGAGGTTTTAGACAGAAAAGTAAAAACAGAAACAAAACAGTGTATCTACAGTTATCACTACATGAAAACTGAATGATACTAGATGATTGACACTTAGTGATTGTTCTTTGCTAGGGATAATTTTAAGTGCTTTTCACATACCAGTTTATTTTTGAGACAGGTACTGTTATTATTCCTGTTTTACAGTTGAGAAAATGATAGAGTTGAAGCAATCTTCCCAGAGTAATGTTCTAAAAATTCAAGGAGTTTGGGATTTGAGGCCAGGCAAGTTGAACTCTAGGGTCTGGGGTCTGGGCATTTAACCCCTATGGTATGTCACCTCTCTGCACATCCATCATAGCTGAACAACCATCCAATACAAATTTAGTGGGGTTTGTCTGCTTTAGACCAATTCTTAATTCTAAGGCAGTTTAAAAGAATAAATTTGTACCCATAGCTATAATATTTTTCTTAAAATCACACTATTATATTCTTTATATTGCTTCTTTTTTGCCCTAAGGCTTAATCTCCCCCAAAGTTAGCCTTTATGACAGAATCTTTGGCCAGAAATTAACACTTGGCTAGGAAAACACTGGGAAAAATCTTATCTATCTGGATCTCCTTGGGTTAGAAAAAGGAAACTTCTTTTGAAAACTAAAAAGTGTGGTTATTTTGAATGAAAAGCAGTGACTCTGGGTCATACTAATTTCTAAGTAAGAAACAAAATCTTGTGAATGTGAAGAAAATTTTAAGGAAAATTCATCAATGTACATTTGTAGAAAACTGGTCACCTTTCCCCCAGATTTAAGCTATAACATTATCATTAACAGTTATATAACTTCTTATTCATTATAGAGTCTTTTGTTAGTACCACTTGTTTTTATAACTATGAGTTTATATAGATTCATTATCTGGAGATATATAGTCATGTGACAAATATTGTTTTGTTGGGCTTTCATTGGTAACGGAAAGAATTTAGAAACTAAAATCATCAAAAATTAAACAGCATGGCATACACAATAGCCCAACAGAGTCATACAGGTCAGGTAAGAGATAAGTAACACTTTGGTCTTTGTATAATTATGTTCCACTAAATAATGAAATCACTAAATAATGAAAATCTTCACTCTAAAGCCTGAACTTTTTCTTTCAGAATTCTTTCTAGACCCTCACAACCTGTAGATACATTTTCTTCCACTGAACTTTCAAGACATTCACTCTTTCCAGCCTATTTGACCCTCATCACACCTTGCCTGAATGGTAAATGACTGTTGTTCATGTAACATTGTTATTATCTTGCTCTTGTTTTTGTTGTTTAGTCACCAAGTCATGCCTGACTTTTTTTGCAACCCTGTGTACACTAGCCTGGCACACTCCTAGGTCCATGGGATTTTCCAGGCAAGAATACTGGAATGGGCTGCCAATTACTACTCCAGAGGATCTTCCCAACCCAGGGATTGAACCTGGGTTTCCTGCATTGGCAGACGGATTCTTTACCACTGAGCCACCAGGGAAGCCCTGTTATTATCTTGCTGGAATACAAAAGCTGCCTAGATAGGAACAATGTTCTAGAGGATTTCTCTGTATCCTCTAGAACAATTGAGCACATAATAGGCCCTCAGTAAATATGTATTAATAAGATATTTGATCAATTAGCTGCCACATGGATATTTCAGGCTAAAAAATTCATTCAAGAACACTATTAAAACTGTCTGGCAGTCTATGTTCAAATAGGTGACTTCAAAGTTCCATTTCACAGTAGCTATCTACACCCATATCTGAATAAATGCATCAGGAAAGTCAGATTTAAATCAAACAATTGTTTTAGCTATTAAAAAGTGTTGACCATATAAGCCTTGCTTTCTGTTTTCTTTATAGATTTTTTTTTTTCAGTAGTCAGTCTACTCTTAGGAAAAGCCCAATGAATGCTATGTGATTTTTACATGTATATCTACATGATTATAGCTTTGCAAAGGTTCTGTTTTATCATTATTCCAAAAGTGTAAGCTGATAGATTTCTACATCTTTTTCATACTCTATTTTAAATAAATAAACTAAAAAACAAACAAGCAAACAATCGTCCCCAGCTAATGTAAGAAAGTAAAAATAAAATACCTCTTTTCTGGTAAGTGAGCCACATTTTCTAGATGTCCCTAAACCCCACCCCTTTCTTTTGGGACTTTCTCCTGGTTTTTGAATACTTTGGCCACTTGATGAGAAGAGCCGACTCATTGGAAAAGACCCTGATGTTGGAAAGATTGAAGGCAGGTAGAGAAGGGGATGACAGAGGACGAGATGTTTGAATGGCATCACAGACTCAATGGTCATGAATTTGAGCAAGCTCCGGGAGATGGTGAAGGACAAGGAAGCCTGGAGTGCAATAGTCCATGGGGTCACAAAGAGTCGGATACGACTGAGTGACTGAACAACAACAGTAATGAATACAGCTGGTAGATCTAGAAAGGTAAATTTTGCCTTTTGTACAAAGTTTAACAATTTTTAAGTTTCTCTGATATTTGGATTTAAAGTTGAAACGCCAAATAGTATTTTCATGCCATTCTCATATAATAGTTGCCCAAACTCACTTTTCACACACCAGCTTTGATATAGAATTCTCACCCTCTGGAATGTTGCCAAGCTATGAATATGTATGGTAGACAAGAATTCTGGATGCATTAGATTAGTAAACAGATTTCAAGTGCTTAGCTTATGTCACAATTCCCTTGGAAGTTTTGTAACAGTATGATAAAACAAAAACTCATACATGGCAAGACAATTGTCTTCTTAAGACATTTACATAAGTTGGCTCTCTGTCTAGCCCAACTATTCCATTTGCATCAAATAAAAAACCCACAGGGAACACAGGGCATGTTGTCCAGAGTTTTAGTAAGGGCTTGACCTTGTAGACACTGGGCTCACAGTCAAGCAGTGTCAGCCTTGGGCAAAGGCCATGATTGTGCAGGGCCTCATGGTCGGGCAGGGCTCAAGGCCGGCAGCCTGATCTTCAGCCCACCTGGTTCTATGGAGAAAGAAACAATGATTAGGGTTTTAAAATCAAAGACATTTCCAGTGTATTGCAGCTTACTGAGTTTGTGGCAAGTTACTGTACAGCTATAAATAAGGCCCCAATCATACCAATCAAGGTTGTTCCATCCTAGTATTTTCCCAATTTATTGACAATGAAAGACTCAAAATTTTGGTACTCGTGTATTCTTGGATGAAGCTACTCTGTAAAGAAATAACCTTGGGACTTCCTTGGTGGTCCAGTGGTTAAGACTCTGAGCTCCTGATGCACGGGGGCCAGGTTAGATCCCTGGTCAGTGAACTAGATCCCATTTGCAGCAAATAAGACGCAGTGCAGCCAAATAAATTAAAAAATAAATTTTTTTTAAAAGAAATAATCTCACGTATACCTTAAAATTGCACGATGTTATATGCCAATGATATCCCAATAAAACATGAAATATTAATAAATGAAATGACCTCACAAATGAAGTGAATTCTGTAAGAAATGATTCAAACTTGATTTGTGGCTTGAAAAATATCTATATCCCAGTTCCATTAACATTAATAAGAAATTAGAGAAATTAAAGCATTTTAATTGTAAGATTACAAAGAACAATATGTAATTTAAAGTAAACATGCATTTAATGATTTTGTTAGAAAATATGTCATATCAAAAAGCACCTAACATTTGAAATCAGTAAGCTGACCTCTTTTCTAATTACTAAGTACCTATTTAATATTAAGAATGATATTCACACTATACATTTTCCACAGCTCTATTGAGGCAAAGAACAGGACATGGTCACTGTTTTTCAATAGTCAGGCATCTTAAATTACACCGACCACTGTCAGATTTGCATCTCCAGCCCAGGTCTCGTTTTAGAATCCCAGATCCAGGAGCCAACTGTTTCTCCAGGGCTCCATTTGGATTTCTCCCAGGAATTTCAATCTCAGCAAGTCCCAGCCAGACTTAGTGTGCCTTTGCCTTGCTCACCTGTTCACTCTGTCTCTGGGGTTGCTTCTCCAGGTAAACCGCACCACCAGTTGCTCAAGCCAGAAAGCTGGACTGGTTCTGAGCTCCTCTTCATCTGCCCCGAGGTCCACTCAGTCCCAAGCCCTGTTACTTGCACTTGCTGAAGAGCCCTTGCATCTACCCTCTTCCCCGGCTCCCTTGGTCTGAGTCCCCAGTCACCTGGAGGGTCTCTGCTCACTTCTGCCACATCCCCACCTCTCCTTTTTATGCATCCTCAGGGTGGCTCAAGCATGTGCAGATTCCCCAGCGAACAACCCACTTCCCTTCCAGGTCTTTGGCCATGCTGTTTCCTCGACTTGGATCACCTTCACCCTCTGATTCACCTGTGCATTCTTCGGGTCTCAATTTCAGTTCAGATCAGTCATTCAGTCATGTCCAACCCTTTGTGACCCCAAGGATGGCAGCACGCCAGGCCTCCCTGTCCATCACCAACTCCCAGAGTTTACCCAAACTCGTGTCCATTGAGTCAGTGATGCCATCCAACCATCTCATCCTCTATCATCCCCTTCTCCTCCTGCCTTCAATCTTTCCCAGCATCAGGGTCTTTTCCAGTGAGTCAGTTCTGTGCATCAGGTGGCCAAAGTATTGGAGTTTCAGCTTCAGCATCAGTCCTTCCAGTGAACACTCAGGACTGATCTCCTTTAGGATGGACTGGTTGGATCTCCTTGCAGTCCAAGGGACTTTCAAAAGTCTTCTTCAACACCACAGTTCAAAAGCATCAATTCTTCGGTGCTCACCTTTCTTTATAGTCCAACTCTCACATCCAAAATGACTACTGGAGAAACCACAGCCTTGACTAGATGGACCTTTGTTGGCAAAGTAATGTCTCTACTTTTTAATATGCTGTCTAGGTTGGTCATAACTTTCCTTCCAAGGAATAAGCATCTATTAATTTCTTGGCTGCAGTCACCATCTGCAGTGATTTTGGAGCCCCAAAAAATAAAGTCTGTCACTTTCCACTGTTTCCCCATCTATTTGCCATGAAGTGATGGTCTCAATTTAGATATTGCTTTTACCAGGAAGCCCCTTTGGCAACATCCCCCACTGCATTCATTTCTATGTTCTCCAGGACAACCTCCCACATTGAAGGTCCTCCATGAATATGTATTAAGGAAATGTTTGATCAGCTAGACACATGCTAGCTGGGTAAAAAATGCACCCCCCACCATGTCCTTTCTCTGCACTCCCATACCACCCTGTTATTGTACGTTTTATAATAAATTTATCTATTTTTAATTGAAGGACAATTGCTTTACAATATTGTGTTAGTTTCTGCCATACATCAACATGAGTCAGTCATAGGTGTATGTAGGTCCCCTCCATCTCATACCTCCCTCCCACCTCCCACCCCTTCCCACCCGTCTAGACTGTTACAGAGCCAGGTTTGAGTTGCCTGAGTTATACAACAAATTCCCCTTGGTTATCTGTTTTACATATAGTCGTGTATATGCTTCCATGTTTCTCTCTCCTTTCCTCTCTCTCTCTCCTTCCTCCCCATTACCGATGTCCTCTATGTCTGCCTCTCCATGGCTGCCCTGCAAATAGGTTTATCAGTTGTGTGCTTGTTTTAAAGGTCCATCTATGTGTCTGTATTCCTACGGATAGTTAGCAAGGGCTCCTTTATTACCTGACAAAGAAAATGGCATCTCCTAGGTGCCATAAATATGAACCCATTTGTATTTATGGCGACCTGGTCCTTTAGAATTCCTGAAGCAATTCCCCCACCCCACCCCAGATTCTTGCAAAGGCTCTCTTTCCTCAATTTGAAATTTTGAGAAAAATTTTCTCATGAATGAATGATCCTGATCTCACTTAGCTTTATGATTTATCCCTTCTGTATTTCTCAACTCTGACATATGCTTCTTAATTTTAATTCAAGGCTATCTCTCCATGCTACTAACAGTCATACTCAATGCACACTTCCAGGTGAAACTGCTTTTAGATATACAACCTTTTGCGTCACATATTAAGGAAAACGTCAGGTAGTCCTAGGCTGTTGTCATTCCTGGAGACTGTAGCCCTGTTACCTCAGGAGGGAGGCCGTGCTCAGACCTGGTCCTCTGCCACCACTTGGCTTCCCTTTCACAACTTCTGAGCTGAATCCGCTGGTCTCATCTCCTGATTTCTTCTACTTGGCAGCTTGTAATTGGCCTGAACCTGGCCTCTTGCCCGTGTCCTGGCCTCCTGGCCCAGGGTTGTGCTGTGCCCACTGCTTGTCTGGTTCTGATAGTGAGTGGGTTTTATATTTACAGATTCACTGTAACTGAATTTGGGTGGTTTACTCAGTCTATTTTGGAAAAATGCTAATTATTTAAGGATTTTCTCTTCCGCTTCCTTAGCTCCAAGACACAGTCATGATGTCATGGAAGGAGGGTGGGGGTGAGGGGAGCAGTGGTGAGGAGGATTCAGATGGTGACCTCCATGGACCCTCCCTGGTCTCGTCAGTTGAATGCCTGGTCTGGTCCCCGGATGCATGACAGCGGGTTGCTGATGGTCGCAGTTGCCCTCTGAATCACCGTGTGGACACACACCAGTGGACCACTTGCCTCTATGCCTCACCATGAATCATATTGGTCCACTGGGCCTCTCTGGATCTCTGTTATCTCCACCAGGACACACACTCACTTCTGGATCCCTTGCTCGCCACACAACCCTCAGGCCACACACAGGCCAGGGGAGCCACGAGTCCAGACCCTAAAGCTCTAGATAAATTCTTTACACCAGACACTGTTATGGGTGCCATCCCATGTCTCCTCCCAGAGTCCCACAGAAGAAGCAAAGCAAAGGCCCTCTGCTTCTAAGAGTCTTTAGCATCTTTAAAGCACCTTCCCTTCTGGAGCAGCTTCTGACTGCAAAGCAATGGTTGGGAGTGGGTCTTTCTTGTCATCTCTGTCTCTCTCCTCTGGCTGCAAATCTTCCCTAGGACAAAAGAGATAGTCTGAATTCTCTGTGGCCTTGGCAAACTACGAGGTCTTCCCTTAAGTCTTGTGCTGAATCCCGTCTATCCCAGGCATTTGATAACTGCCGTGGACAAAGTCAACATGGAGCTAAAACAATTTGGAAAGTTGCAGAGTCTTTTGACAAAACCTGGATTTTAGGATTATTTTCTTCCTGCAGATTCAAAACCCCTGCTTTGGATATGAAAAGCTGTAAGTTGAAAACCTCTGTTTTTGCATTCCAGATATAACATTACCCTAATGCCTTGGGCAGAAAGACCAAAGGTCACACACTAAGAAATGCAAAAGAGAAAAATTCAACAATACCCTTACAGTATTGATTTGGAGAAAGCATATTAACTATGGCGGGATTACCGTTATTGAACATTTGGGTGGGCTGCCCTGTGCTTTGTCGTTCAGTCATGTCTAACTCTTTGTGACCCCATGGACTGTAGCCCGTCACGCTCCTCTGTCCATGGATTCTCCAGGCAAGAATACTGCAGTGGGTTGCCATGCCCTCCTCCAGGGCATCTTCCCAACCCAGGGATTGAACCCAGGTCTCCTGCATTACAGGAGGATTCTTTACTGTCTGAGCCATCAGGGCTAGGATTTACATTTGTGTGTGTGTGTATATATATATATATATATATATATATATATGGCTTCCTGGGTTGAGCCAGGGGTAAAGAACCCACCTGCCAATGCAGGAGACAGAAGATGTGCAGGTTGGATACCTGGGTTGGGAAGAGCCCCTGGAGGAGGGCATACAACCCACTCCAGTATTCTTGCCTGGAAAACCCCATGGACAGAGGAACCTGGTAGGCTACAGTCCATAGTTTCACAGAGTTGAACATGACTGAAGTGCTTAGCATGCACAGCAAACTTATGTAAATATTTGAAACACACATATGCCTATATGTGTAGGTATACCATATATCACACATACTTGTAGATGTATATATTAAGTACTTTACATGTACAAGGCTTCTCTGGTGGCCCAGACAGTAAAGAATCTGCCTGCAATGCAGGAGACACGGGTTTAGTCCCTGGGTTGGAAAGATCTCCTGGAGAAGGGAATGGCTACCCACTCTGGTATTCTTGCCTGGAGAATTCTGGAGCCTGGCAGGCTATAGTCCATGGGGTTGCAAAGAGCTGGACATGACTGAATTACTAACACTTTCACTTTATATATATGAACCAATTTATCTCTACAACTCATTTTACGGAGGAGACTTGCCCCCTGTAGATGGTAAGATTTTTGCTAGGGTAGCCTGGCTTTGGAATCCTGATAACTTTTATAAGCCTAGCTTTAAAAAATAAATTATATAAAGAGACCTCTAACCAATAAATGAAAAAAATGTAGCTAGTATATTTTGTATAGAAATGACACTCCTCGACAATGTTTCCTTTTATTCTTCTGGTATAAGGTACCAAAATTTCCACTGTTTATTTTCTTAAGAAGCATTTCATAAATTTTACAGTGAAAATTTTTGCTACTGATTTACCTAGTTATGCAGAAAAGTCTACCATAGAAGTTAAATGTTCATGAATTTTTAACTGGATGATTTTCACAGAACTAAACATAATCACTCCTTATAAAATTTGCTTATTTATCTACTTTCTTTAGATACTTTTAATTAAAAGATGTCAAAATATTTAGTCAATTCACTAAAAATTTTTTAAAAAACAGTCAAAGGTCCCATACACTTAGCATCACTTAACCAAATAACCACTCAAACTGATTGAATGGACACAATGTAGAAAAATTCATGTTTTCAGACTCTGAGTTTAATAAAGACATACACAGAAACAAAACCGTGCAAATTACTTGCTTAAAATAAAAGGCTCCATATTCAATATAGGCAGAAATTTTCGACTAAAAATGACTTTTTCGAATTGGAACTATAAAGTATCAAAAACTAACAATAAAAAAACTGTAACAAAAATGATCCAAAGTTTTCAAAACCAACTCAGTTCAGTTCAGTTCAGTCGCTCAGTCATGTCCGACTCTTTGCGACCCCATGAATCGAAGCACGCCAGGCCTCCCTGGGCGACTAAATGGCAGCGAAAGAATGGTTTTTAAATATTTTATTAAATATGATGCCCAGATCTTTTATTCTCCAATAGAAGAAACCGGGGCTCCTTGGAGAAATGACTGATTCTAGGATGGAGGCAGGAAATATTCATAATGAGCTTGGGGTATCTTGTGTGCCAGAAAGTAAGGAAGTGTTTAAAACATACACCCTGCCTCCTCCCCCCGACACACAATGGTGGAGGTCTGACAAATGAACCATCTGAAAGAGCTCCCAAAGACCAAAGCTGGAATATTTTGAGCAACAAAATAAATAACACAGATTTGGATTATAACCAAAAGTATAAAATAAATAACCATGAGCCCATACCAATATAGACACATGATTAAATGATTATATATTCAATAAATAGAAAAATTAAGAAGAATTTTAAATAATGTATGTAGTTACTCCACCTAAAGAAGATGCAGAGTAAATCTCCACTCTGAATAGGGGCTTCAGAAAGAGCTTTCCTTCTAAAGTGTACTATAGGGAAAGAGGGGATAAAAACAGTAGGTTTATAATGGAGAAGCCTGACAAACACAACCTCAGCCAGGTGACCAAGGTTATTAATAACAGTGATGAAACGTGTATAGAATGTACTTTTGATGAAAATGGCAGTTTACTTCTGTACTCTTCCTCTCCAAAGCTCTTAAATCCCAGTTTAATCATGAGACATCCCAATCAGGGGACATTTTACAGAACGCCTCCCTGTCTCTCCTCAACACTGTTATTAAGGTCATCAAAAACAAGGAAGGTCTGATAAACTGTCACAGTCAAGAGGAGGCCGAGGAGATATGACAACTCAATGCAATATAGTTTCCTAAATGGGGTCCTGGAACAGAAAAAGGACATTAGGTAAGAACTAAGAGCATCTGAATAAAGTATGGATTTTAGATAATCATAGTGTATCAATATTTGTTTATTAATTATAACAAATGTATCATGCTAATTTCAGATGTTAATCATAGGGGAAACTGGGTGTGAACTTTTTGTACTGTCTTCACATATACCACATACACAGTATATACATACTGTATACCAAACTATTCTAAAATAAAAATTTATTTTAGAAAAAGATGTTACATGCAGATATATTTTTAACTACTAATATTCAGGAAGCACATAAGACTGAAAAACAAATTAAACTATACAACAGGTTGCACTCAGTAATATCTAGGCTGTAGAAAAGACCACGGGACAAATGACCCAGTTTCTTCAACAAATAATTTGCAAGGGGGAGAAAAAAGAGAGAGTTGAAGATTAAAATAGAATTAAGAGGCATTTCAACAAATCGCAATGTGTGGCCCTTATTTGAATACTAAATGAAACAAACTGCAAAAATCATAATATTAAATAAAATATAGTGGAAATTGGAATATGCACTAAATGTTTGATACTATTAAGGAGTTTTATTAATTTTATTTTGGGTGTAATAATGCACTAGTAGGGACTTCCCTGTAGCTAATACGGTAAAGATCGGCCTGCAATACAGGAGACCCAGATTTGATTCCTGGGTTGGGAAGATCCTCTGGAGAAGGGAATGGCAACCCACTCCAGTATTCTTGCCTGGAGAATCCCATGGACAGAGGAGCCTGGCAAGGTACAATCTGTGGGGTCGCAAAGAGTCAGGCACGAATGAGCAACTAACACTACTACTAATGGTATATCGATTATTTTTTGGGGGGGCAATCTTTATCTTTTAGAAATATATACTGAAAAATATAAGGGTTAAATTACATGATCACTGATGTTTGATCCAGAATGATATGGGGTAGGGAAGGGTTGAATGAGGGTAGAGGTGAAGCAAAATTGACTGTGAATCATTAATTGTTGAACCTTGGTTAGGTATATGAGGATTTCTTACATCATATGCTTATGCACATCTAAAATTTTCCATAATAAAAAGTTAAATGAAATGAAACCTACAAAGTGAAAATAACTGTCTAATAAGACTGACTGTATAGTACTCTATTTCTAAATAGTAAAGTGTTTTCCACCGACACATCACCCGCTCTCAAAATAGCAGTTTGAAGATAGAAAGTGACATTTAAGCTGTGTCTACAGTAAGCCCAAAACCTACTGGTCGATTTGATTAATTCATACAAAGAGTGAGTCAATTTAGAAGAGGAAAACATAAAACTGCTCATTTTGCGAGTTTACTGAATAGTACTTTGTACAGTGCTAGGCACACAATATGTGATTAATATTTCCTGGTCAGTAAATCAATGAATTTAGCATTGATTCTTACACCTTTATGGATATACGATTTGACTGTCAACAACCAATATAAGAGAACTCAAAACAAAGGGAAAAACCTAACTCTAGGCAAAACTATAGAGAAGACAATATTTACTTTCCAAATATTCTTGTATAGTTAACATCACTATAAAGGAACACAGCCTAAGTTGATGATAAGGCCTGGATCATGAAACTATCATAAACTTAAATATTTTAAAAACTCTACCAAGTGTTATAACAATATATATTTATGCTGGATTTGTATTTCAATGATTTATATACTATTTCATATATTTTTTAAGCCTAATGTAAGGACCCTAATGGATAGGACCCTTTAAAATTGCAAAGCACCTTCACCTTGAAGTATATCATGTTACCTCATTTTGTGACTCAGACAAAAAACAGGTAACATTATCGCTGTTTTTCAGGTACAGAACTTGCTCTAGAAAGCATCCAAGTGTTGTCAGTGCCAGAACCAGAGGAACAGGGACTGAAACCCAGGTGTCCTGGCACCAAGTCCAGATCTCTGTGTTACACTTAGCTGTTTCTCCAGGGGAAATACACAATATATTCTTGTTGCTTCCACATCCATTATAGTGGAAAGAAAGTTGGCATGAATAAATGTCTCTAATTTAGGAACACAAATAACCTTCCCCTTTTCCAACCACTAGTATTTAAATTGTATCAGTAAACTGGTGCTTCTTTTTAATGACTGTAATATTATAAATAGTCAATATTCTGGGCAAAGCCGTGCTCCATTAATATTACATTCTGTTTGTTCAGTGATGCACAGCTGAAATCCAGAAATTAAGCTCTGTGAGGATGCTAAACACTCCTTTCAGCATTATTAAATCCTTTGATGTTGAAAACGAATATGTATTAAGGTATATTAAAATATTATATAGTAACTGTATAATGCCAATGACTACAGAGATCATCATTCTGGTTCATTATTTGGCAAATGGCTTTATTATTTCAGTGTCTATCTCCAGGAGGATTTCAGTTGTTTCTCAGTAGAGTTAGCCCATTTATTTAACACACCTTCACTGCTGCTCAAATCCTTTTTTCAGCCTATTTTATGTGCAAAGTAAACCATTCATTACAGCTTATGTGTGACTATTTTTTTACCTCCAGTCAATGACCATTTTCATTCAAACTATTTTAAACACTGCTTCAGAATCAGCCCATTCTTTACCTTTGCATCTATTCTGTATTTTTTCCTTATTCTCCCAAATGAATCACTCTTGTCTTTGTTTTTAATTAAAGTTTCCTCTAAGGTTTCTTCCTATGTATCCCCTTTGGAGTGAGACAGATAAGTTGCTTTGCACAGCAGTATGTCCAGCAGAAAACAACAAAAAAAAATTACAGACATGCGTTGCCACAAGGTTTCAGTGGATTTAATCAGAATGCCGTCAAACAGTTCAAATATTTCCTGGACCACAGAAGCACTTAACATTCTCTGCTCTCTGTTTTCAGCAGCATGAGCAATCCAAATAGTCAAACACTGTACCAGTGGAAAATGAATGTACTTCCCAAACATTGCCCTGATCCACTACAAACAGCTTGATCACACTGAAGAATGTGACCCACGGGGTTGCCAAAGTGTATTTTCCCACTTTATCTCACACGGAATAATCAGACTAAGAGGATCTGAAATGTCACTTCACAAACACAAACTAAGGAAACTGGAGGAGATAAACTAGAAGAGATTTCTGGGTTGGAAAACATGCCTGAGTGGTGGTCCATAGCAGAGTGGTGGCAAATGTACCTGGGAGAGCCCAGAAACGGGAGCTAAGATTTGGCGGATTTGAGCTCCCTGGAGCATTCACACCAGGAAATGGAGGGCACCATCTGCATGTGTCACTTCCCTGCTTCACCAAGTGTTTTTGTTTTTTACGGTTACAGTAACAAATTGCAACAAAATCTGTGGCTTAAAGAGACACATTTACTGAACACTTACGGGACTTTTGACCTTCTGTAGGTCAAAAGTCTGGTAAGAATCTCACTGGACTAAAATCAACGTGTCAGCAAGGCTGTGTTTGCTTTTGGAGGTCAGCTCCGCAGGTTGAGTCTCTCTCCCAAGTCTCACTGACCCTATGGTCATCACATCTCTTTCTCCTAGCACAGCTGGAAAAGAGGTTCTGCTTTGAAGGAATCCTGTCATTAGATGAGGCCCATCTGGATACTCCCTGGGCTTCCCTGATGGCTTAGCCGGTAAAGAATCCACCTGCAATGCAGGAGACCTCCTGCAATGCAGGAGACCTGGTTTTGATCCCTGGGTCAGGAAGATCCCCTGGAGAAGGGAATGGCTACCCACTCCAGTATTCTTGCCTGGAGAATTTCATGGACGGAGGGGCCTGGCAGACTATATAGTCCATGGAATCACAAAGAGTCAGACACTATGGAGCGACTAAGCACGTCATCTCGATCAGTTCAGTTCAGTCGCTCAGTCGTGTCCGACTCTTAGCAACCTCATGGGCTGCAGCACGCCAGGCTTCCCTGTCCATCACCAGCTCCCAGAGCTTAGTCAAACTCATGTCCACCAAGTTGGTGATGCCATCCAACCATCTGGATATTCCAGGATAATTTCCTCTATTTCAGGTCTGTAATCGTAACCATATTTGCAAGGTCCCTAACATATTCACAGGTTCTGAAGATTTGGACACATTGCCTACCACCCCCAGTGAAGAGTAGAGTGATGAAGACTTGGGAGGTGTTCTTTCTAGCCTTCATCTTTCACATTATCCTTAGGTCTTAACCTATTGATGGATCTGGGATTACCACCATACACTTCAACATATGTCAGCCTTATTCTCTTCTTATTGTTTAGTTTTAACTTACCTGGCTTGAAAATCATACCATTCCTTCATTATTCTCAACAATATTGGGGAGTGCAGAAAATTTATAAGAAATAAATTACTTTTTGTATAGGCTGACAAAAGACATCAATTAATTTTAGTAAAAATCTTGGGTCTTCACATTAGCTGTCTTCCGGGGTCATCATGGGTCATAATATATTTAACGATGACAACCAATTGGATTCCTTGAATGAACAAAAGTCGTTTTCTTCAGATGAAGACCTCTAGGGAATTCTTACCTTCCCTTAAGTCTGTGACCTCTATGGCCTCGGGAAGACAGAGATTATTTTATTATATTAAATTCAAATTAATAAATGACCATTTGCCTATTAAAAACTAGAGCATTTTATTTTTAAAGAATTTGTGCCAATAAAAGTTTTAAAGTGGATGATGCAAGTTTTAGCAAACCCCAGGAGACAGTGAAGGACAGAAGCCTGTTGTGATGTAGTCCATGGGGTCGCAATATGTCGGACATGACTGAGCAATTGAAAAGCAGCAATATGTATTTTGCTACAATTTTATTGATGAATAGAATCAGAGTTTTTCCAACATATATTCTGAAGGCAAAATTGAATTTATCATGAAGATAATAAACTTAAACTTCAGGGTCTCTAGTTTTGAAATAGGAGTATTTGATCACATTTTCTAAAGAGGATCACAAAAATTGCATGTATTTAAGCCCCATAAAACTTGAGTCTACCACTGACTGGAGTTTTCTGTTGGAATTCCCTAAGTGTTTAATAATCATAATGTTTTCTTTAAAATAAATGTATTGGTCATATTATTGTGCTGTTTTCTACATGTTAGGTGTGATAAATATTTATTTGTTCACAACTTTTGATTCCTCTCCACTTTAGCCACACTTCCTTGTAAGGCAACAAACTTTCTCGTCCTGCTGACTTTGGATTTGCTTTGGTCAACAGAAGGTGAGCAAAGGAGAAATGCACTATGTTTTAGCAGAAAATTATGACACCCTAGTGTGGTTTGGTTCTGCCTCTCAACTTCTGCCTTCCACTATGAGTATTGCAAGCCCCAGATAGCAGCTGCTTTTTCTACTTGGGTTCCAGAATAAGACACATAGGGTGCAGCCAAACTCAGCACAAGTTCAGTTGACCTACAGCCCTCATGTAATGTGAACAAGAAATAAATATTTGCAGTTGCACTGAGATTTGGCTATTATTTGTCATTATAGCAAAACCTAGAGCGATGGTCATTCTACCTACCTTTTCATATCATCATGAGTTATCTGTCTGTCCATCCATCTCTCTATCTACAGTAGTATTTTCCTTGATTTGCGATATGTATATTATACTCTTTGTTACCTTTCACTAGCATACTTATTGATGGTTGCCAAGGTCTGAATTATTAAAGGCATACCTTCTTGCCCCTGGAGACTGTCCTTTGTAAATGTTTTCTTCTTTTCTTTTTTGAAAAGTGTATTGGCAGGCTTGCACAAGGAAGGAAGCTTGTGTCACTGGGGACCTCAGACCCCAAGCCTGTGCTATGTGCTTACCACCCTCTGAAAATGCAAACTCTGTTTTCTTGAAGTCATTTTATGAAATATGTGGGGTTTATTTTCTAATTATTTTTAATTATGCCCCTATAGAATTAGTGCAAACTCCCCCTACTTGTTTATCTGAAAACCCATTATGTGAAGTGAGGCTGTGTTCCCTGATGGGCACTATTTACATTTTAAAGCATCTAAACACGGGTCTCTTCTGCAGATCCTCTCCAGTGTGGCCAAATTAATGTCATTTCAATTTTTGCAGTTCCACTAAATTTCCCTAATCAGTGATAACAGATGTTATTTGTGTGTGTGAGTTCATTAAATATGTTATTTCCTTAAACACACAAGCTTTTCAAGAAATCCATCCCTTCCCTAAAAAGTGCTATGATTCTAAATTACCAATTTTTTGAATACATAAGCTGTTTCAATCCTGAGGCACTGGAATGTATATCTGTTGAAAAACTCATCCTTGACAAAAGGACAAGCTATCTTTGAAAACATCATGATATTCTCTTTATTTTATAATTGCTTTGATGAACCTGATTTGAATGTGAACCCTGAACCCGTTACAAACCTCCCCTAAATCTAAATTGTAAAAACAAGCTTTATTTAAAGAAAAACAATTTTTAGAACTAACCAGTTGCAGTTATGTAAAATCTTAATGCTATTTAAAACATCCTAAATTTAAGCAAAGGAAAAGAATAAAACAAAAAGTTAATACTCCATAAAGTAGATTAAAAAATAATTCAGGATGTAGAAACTGCCAGAATATCTTTATACCTTTTTGTGTGTGAGTTCAAATGTATTCTTACACTAAAATTAAAATGTCCATAATAGGGGAAGAAGGATTTCATGGGAGGTTAGACCATAAATTATAGTAGGTACTCAACAAATGTTGAAAGAATAAATTAAACTAGGCTGAAGAAATGTGTCTTTTTCTTTTCAGGGGATAAGAAAATGGAAAAAGGCACTTTTGGAACATGCATGAACGTCTAAATTTAGGTTAGTTGGATACCTATTTGAAATTGTGATAGAATACATTTAATTGCTCGACTGCATTTTATTCTTATATTAAGTGGAATGCTCTTTTAGCAGAGAACTTTTACTTCTTTTAGGCCAAGATCAGTGGAGTGTACAAGGTCACCTGTGAACACTGCAGCTACTTTTGCATTAGTAAGGACAGTGCCCTGTAACTGACCAGGCACCAGACGGAGCCTACCAACAGTGCATCCAGGTGGCAGGGGCTTCAGGGTGAATCTCAGCTCTGGAAGGCATCAGGATACCTGGGCCAAGTATTTATTCTTTCTAAATTTCAACTTTTTCATTTATCAACAAGAGCTAATGATGTCTCTGTCACAAGATGGCTGGAAAATTTAACACAATTCTGGAATAAAGTGTAGTGGGCTGAAAGATGGCTCACCACTCCGCAAAGATATCCACATGTGTGTCCATGCATGCATGCTCAGTAGCTCAGTCATGTCCAGCTCTTTGCAATTCCCTGACCTGCAGCCCCCCAGGCTCCTCTGCCCATGGAATTTTCCAGGCAAGAATACTGGAGTGGGTGGCATTTCTTCCTCCAGGGAATCTTCCCGACCCAGGGACCGAACCCATGGCTCCTGTGTCTACTGCATTGACAGGTGGATTCTTTACCACTGAGCCACCTGGGAAGCCCCAAAGATAGCCACGTTCTAATCCTCAAAGTCTGTAAATGTTTGGGAAAAGGGCCTTTGACATTTAGTTAAGGACTTTGAAATGAGAAGGTCATTCAGGCTTGGACAGGTGGATCCAAAATCCAATGATGAGTGTCCTTATAAAAGAGTGAGATGAGAGAAGAGGAGGAAGCCACTGGGGTCGGAGACTGGAGGAAAGGAGCCCCAGTCAGGGGCAGCTAGAAGCTACCAGATGCTGGAGGAGCAGGGGCTACAGCCTCCCCTGGAGCTTGTAGCAGGAATACAGCCCCTCCAAAAGCTGGCACCCTGATTTCAGTGGTCTGACCTTCATAACTGTGAGAGAGGTCTGGTATTCTAAACCACCTTGTTTAGGGTAATCTGTCACAGCAACCATAGGAAACTAATAACATTTTGCAGTACATAATAGGTTTTTAATAAATATAAATTTTCTCCTTTTATTCTCAACCCATCATCATTGAAATGTACATTTAAAAAAATCTATTGGAATATAGTTGATTTACAATGTGTTCATTTCTGCTGTACAGTAAAGAGCTACTTTATGATTTTATGGTCCTTAATGGCAAAAGGAACACAATACAGAGTGGTCCTTGGAATTTAGATATATCAACACAAAACTGGCCCAGTGTGTGTCACTGGGAGAGTTACTGACATTAGGGTCTGAAAAATTACTTTAAGAGAATAGTCTCAAGCCATGTGATACCTCTAGTGTTTCTTGCCCTTACCCGCTAAATGCCAGCACTGTGCTCCCAATCATTGTGACAACCCCAAATATCCCCCCTCTCCAGTTGCCCCCCAGCTGCTACATCAGCCTTATTGAAAGCACATCTCTGCATTTTAAGTCCAAACTCAGGCCATTCAGGCTAGTTTTACATTTCCTCAGAAAAATCACTCTCTGCCTTGCTCTTTGCCCCCTAGACCTTTGTTTAAAAACAGCTCCATGGTTGCTTCCTACCTGGTACAAGTAGAGGAAGCTACTCCACCCCAGCCTGACCCCTCAGAACCCAACCTGCAGTACTTGCTATCTGGTACCCCAACAATGAGGGGCTGGATTTGGAAAGGAATGTAAAAGTCAGCAAAAGAGCTCAACATTAAACAAACAAAATCCCAGGGCTAGATGGCTCCACAGGTGAATTTTACCAAAAGTTTAGAGAAGAGTTAACACCTATACTGCTCAAACTCTTTCATAAAATTGCAGAGGAAGAAAGACTTCTGAACACATTCTATGAGGGCACTATCACCCTGAAACCAAAACCAGACAAAGATGCCACAAAAAAAAAAAGAAAGAAAGAAAGAAAATTATAGACCAACATCACTGATGAACATGGATGCAAAAATACTCAACAAAATTCTAGAAAACAGAATCCAACAACACATTAAAAGCATCATACATTGTGATCAAGTGGGCTTTATCTCAGGGATTCAAGGATTCTTCAATATACATAAATCAATCAATGTGATACACCATATTAACAAACTGAAAGATAAAAACCATATGATAATCTCAATCAATCCTGAGGAAGGATCATACCTCAACATAATAAAGGATTTATATGACAAACCCATAGCAAACATTCTCAGTGATGAAAAACTGAAAGCATTTCGTCTAAGATCAGGAATAAGACAAGAGTGCCCACTCTCAGCACTATTATTCAACATAGTTTTGGAAGTCCTAGCCACAACAATCAAAGAAGAAAAAGAAATAAAGGGAATCCACATTGGAAAAGAAGTAAAACTCTCACTGTTTGCAGATGACATGACACTATACACAGTGAGTAACTGAACTGAACTGAATCAATGAATATAGTAAAGTCATAGGATATAAAAATAATATGCAGAAATCACTTGCATTCCTATACAGCAGCAATGAAAAATCAGAAATAAAAATTAAGGTGATTAAAAATTAAGTCTCATTCACCATTGCAACAAAAAGAATAAAATACATAGGTATAAACCTACCTAAAGAGGCAAAAGACCTGTATGCATAAAACTATAAGACATTGATGAAAGAAGTCAAAGGCCACACAAACAGAAGGAGAGATATACCATGTTCTTGGATGGGAAGAATCAATATTGTGAAAATTACTATACTACCCAAAGCAATCTACAGATTCAATGCAATCCCTATCAAACTACCAATGGTATTTTTCACAGCACTAGAGCAAAACATTTCACAGTTTGCATAGAAATTCAAAAGACCCTGAACAGCCAAAGCAATCTTGAGAAAGAAAAATGGAGCTGGAGGAATTAACCTTCCTGACTTCAGACTATACTAGAAAGCTACAAGTCATCAAGACAGTATGGTAGTGGCACAAAAATAGAAATATAGAGCAATGGAGCAAGATATAAAGCCCAGAGATAAACCCATGCACTTATGAGTACCTTATCTTTGACAAAGGAGGGAAGAATTTACAATGGAGAAAAGACAGCCTCTTCAATAAGTGGTCCTGGGAAAACCAGACAGCTACATGTGAAGGAATGAAATTGGAACATCTTCTAACACCATGCACAAAAATAAATTCAAAATGGATTAAAGACTTAAATGCAATGCAGGAAACAATAAAGCTCCTAGAGGAAAACATAGGCAGCACACTCTTTGACATAAATCACAGCAAGATCCTCTTGGACCCACCTCCTAGAATAATGGAAATAAAAACAAAACTAAGCAAATGAGACCTAAATAAACTTAAAAGCTTCTGCACAGAAAAGAAAACTATAAATAAGGTTAAAAGATAGCCCTCAGAGTGGGAGAAAATAATAGCAAATAAAACAACTGACAAAAGATTAATCTCCAAAAAACACAAGCAGCTCATGCAGCTCAATATCAGAAAAACAAACAATCCAACCAAAAAGTAGGCAGAAGACCTAAACAGACATTTCTCCAAAGAAGACATATGAATGGCTAATACACACATGAAAAGATGCTCAACATTGCCCATTCTTAGAGAAATACAAATTAAAAATACAATAAAATATCATCTCACATTGTTCAGAGTGGCCATCATCAAAAATTATGCAAACAGTAAGTGCTGGAGAGGTTGTGGAGAAAAGGGAACACTCTTGCACAGTTGGTGGGAGTGTAAATTGATATAGTCTGCATGGAACAGTGTGGAGATTCCTTGAAAAACTAGGAATAAAACTACTATATGATCCAACAATCTCATTACTGGGCATATACCCCGAGAAAACCAAAATTGAAAAAGATACAAGAATCCCTATGCTCATTATAACACTGTTTATAATAGTTAGGGCATGGAAGTTCCCTAGCTGTCCATCATCAGATGAAATGAGCTCAAATTCAGTGCTCTGTGGCAACCTAGAGGGGTGGGATGTGGTACGAGGTGAGAAGGAGGTTCAAGAGAGGGGGGACACATGTATACCTATGGCTGATTCATGTTGGTATATGGTAGAAACTAACACAATATTGTAAAGCAATTATCCTCCAATTAAAAATAAACTTAAAAAGAGCTCAATATTATAAAAAATGTAATTCATGTATTAATATATTTTAAGCCACATGTATGATATATTTCATACATTTCATACCATTTTAAAACATATGTAATGTAAATTTTCAGAAGATAGATACAATGTGTCTCAAATGTTACTTGAGTAATATTTTTTAACTTATAACACAACATTGTAAATCAACTATACTTCAATAAAAATGATGAAATTCTAGAAGACAAAAAATGTTTTTTTAGAGTTATAATTTTTTAGAAATGAGAAAAAATGTGTCAAAAGACTTAATATTCATAATCTTTAACTCAGTGGTGCCCCTTCTAAACTCTTTCATAGGAAATAATATTAAATATGACTGAAGAACTATACATAAAAATATGCATTGGAATATTGTTCTTTATAATACAAATTTAAAACAATCTAAACATCCAACAATAGAGGAATGAGAAATGTCCGTGTCAGTTATGGCAGTTCTGGATGATGAACTCATATGTGGTAATTACAAACAGTTACAAAATATTTCTAATATTTGCTGGGCAGAAGAACTGAATAGACATTTTCCCAAAGAAGACACACAAAATGACCGATAGGTATGTGAAAAGGAGAAAGCAATAATCTTCGGGGAAATGCAAATCAAAACCACAATGAGACAGCATCTCACACCTGTTAGAAAGGCTTTATCAAAAAAGATAAAAGATAGCAAGTGCTGGCGAGGATGTGGAGGAAAGGTAACACTGTGTACTGCTTGTGAAAAGGCAAATTGGTATAGCAACTGTGGAAAACAGCATGAATTTCCCCCCTAAACTTAAAAACAGAACCACCACGTGATCAGCAATTCCACTTCTAGCTATACATCTGAAGGAAAAGAAATCACTATCTTGAAAAAATATCTGCATTTGCAAGTTCATTGCAGTATTATTTACAATAGCCAAGATACAGAAACAAAATAAGTGTCCATCGATGGATAAATGGATAAATAAAATGTGATATATACAAAGAATGGAATATTATACAGTTATAAAAGAGGGAAATTGTGTAATTTGCAACAACATTGATGGATCTAGACAGTATTATGCTAAGTGAAATAAATTAGATAAACAAAGATGAATATTGTATGATCTCACTTATATGTGGAATCTAAAAAAAACTCATGTTAGTGCAAACATAATTGTGGTTTTTGCACTGTTGAAATTTGTCATTCGATATTGGAATATGTTCTCAATAGATGTTATGTTATACATCATTTTAATGCACATTTATCACTTCATGTTTTTTGCTAATGACTTATTACTTGCTTATTTTACGTTAATATTTATTTTAGACTATGAAAATGATGGCAGACAAAAAGCAAATTTGAGCGATTTTGTTACTTGAGATCAAAATGGGTCGTAAAGCAGCAGAGACAACATGCAACATTGACAATGCGTTTGGCCAAGGAACTGCTAATGAATGTACAGTGCAGTGGTGGTTCAAGAACTTTTGCAAAGGAGAGGAGAGCCTTGAAGATGAGAAGTGTTAGTGACCTGCCATCAGAAGTTGACAACAGCAAATTAAGAGCAATCTTCAAAGCTGATCCTCTTACAGCTACGTGAGTAGTTGCTGAGAAACTCAACATCGACCATTCTATGGTCACTCAGCATTTGAAGCATATTGGAAAGGTGAAAAAGCTTGGTAAGTGGGTGCCCCCTGAGCAACTGCAAATAAAAAAAAAAATCATCATTTTAAAGTGTCATCTTCTCTTATTCTAGCAACAACAATGACCAATTTCTTGATTGGACTGTGACGAGCAATGAAAAGTGGATTTTATACGATAACCGAGGACAACCAGCTCAGTGGTTGGACCAAGAAGAAGCTCCAAAGCACTTCCCAAAGCCAAACTTGCCCCCCAAAAGGTCATGGTCACTGTCTGGTGGTCTTCTGCCCGTCTGATCCACAACTGCTTTCTGAATCCTGGTGAAGCCATTACTTCTGAAAAGTATGCTCAACAAATCAATGTGATGCACCGAAAATTGCATGATGTACAGCTGGCTATGGTCAACAGAAAGTGCCCAATTCTTCATGACAGTGTAACCACAACCAACTCTTCAAAAGTTGAATGAAGACAGTAGCATGGAAGCATATACACTAACATATGTAAAAACAGATAGCCAATGGAAATTTGTATGATTCAGGGAACTGAAACTGGGACTCTGTAACCTAGAGGGGTGGGAAAGGGTGGGAGGTGGGAGGGAGGTTCAAGTGGGTAGGGACATACGTACACTTATGGCACTTCCCTGATGGCTCAGATGGTAAAAAAGCTGCCTGCAATGTGGAAGACCTGGGTTCAATCCCTGGGTTGGGAAGATCCTTTGGAGAAGGGAATGGCAACCTACTCCAGTGTTCTTGCCTAGAGAATTCCATGGACAGAGGAACCTGGTGGGCTACAGTCCACAGGATCACGAAGAGTGGGACACGACTGAGCAAGTAACACACACATGGCTATTCATGTTGATGTATGGCAGAAAGGAAACCAATAATGTAAAGCAATCATCAATCAATTAAAAATAAATAAATATAGTTTTTTAAAAAGTTGAACGAATTAGACTACGAAGTTTTGCCTCATCCACCATATTCCCCTGACCTCTTGCCAACCAGTTACCACTTCTTCAAGCATTTCAACAACTTTTTGCAGAGAAAACACTTCCACACCCACCAAGAAGCAGAAAATGCTTTCCAAGATTTAATTGATTCCCAAAGAACGGATTTTTATGCTACAGGAATAAGCAAACTTATTTCTTGTTGGCAAAACTGTGTTGATTGTAATGTTTCCTATTTTGATTAATAAAGATATGTTTGAGCTTAGATATAATGATTTAAAATTCATGATATAAAACTGCAATTACTTTTGTATTGACCTACTAGATATAGAGAACAAATAGGTGACTGCCAGAAGCATGAGGTGGGAGTTGGGAAGATGTGTGAAGGTGGTTACAAGGAATAATCTTTTAGTTATATAAATAAGTTCTAGGGATGTAACCTACAGTGGGTGACTATAGTTAACAATATTGTATTGTATTCTTGAAAACTGTTAAGACAGTTTATCTTAAAAGTTCTCATTACAAGAAAAAATGTGTACTTATGAGAGGTGATGGATGTTAACCAAATTTGTGTTGTGGCAATTATTTCACAGTATGTACATGTTTCAAATCATTACATTGTACACCTAAAACAAATACAGTATGATAGATAAATTATATCTCAAACAGGAGAACAATTATTATTTTAAGTTTTTTATTGCATCTAAATCAGAAAAGAAGAAATAAAATTATTCCTGTTTGCAAATGACCTGATCTTTTGTGTAGAAAACCCTAAAGAATCCACACACAAAACAAGTTAGAACCAATGAACAAATTCAGCAAAGTTTTTGGCTATAAAAATCGACACAAAAATCAGTTGCATTTCTATACCTGAACAATGAACAACCTGAAAAGAAATTAAGAAAGCAATTCTATTTGCAATAGCATCAGTCACAAAAAAGACAAATACAGTATCATTCCATTTATAACAGATATCTGCATGCGTGCGTGCTAAGTTGTGTCCCACTGTTTGTGATCCTATGGACTGTAGCCTTCCAGGCTCTTCTGTCCAGGGGATTTCCCAGCTAAGAATACTGGAGTGGGTTGCCACACCCTCTTCCAGGGAATCTTCCAGACCCAGGGATCAAACCCTGGTCTCCTGCATTGCAGGCAGATTTTTAGCTGCTGAACCACCGGAGAAATGTACAAGGTATCTAGGATAATCAAATTCACAGACACAAAGTAGAATGGCGATCACCAGAGGACAGAGAGAGAGGGAATGGGCGTTATTCAATGGGTCTAGAGTTTCAGTTTTGCAAGATTACAACGTGAATATATTTAACACTACTGAAAAAGTACACTTGAAATAGTTATGATGGAAAAACTATTTATTTTGGAAAGCCTTTAGAATGTTTTATAGAAATACATATAATAAAACAAGATTAAATATAGAAATAAGAGAAGATGAAAAGTAGGACAGAAGAAATCTGAATAGAAAAGCATAAAATTAAGCTGGGAGTGAGTTTTGTCCACAGCACAAATGTTGTAAGGCTTTGTACTTTTGATGCTAGTCTTTTTAGCAGTTACTGCCTACAAGGTGATGAGTTATATGATTTCTATAAGCCACAAAAATGAATTTACAGTGTGCTCTCCACTAGGTAAAGAAAATGATATATATAATTTTAGAGAGAAACATGCTAAAATGTTTTTTCAAAGGTATTATTAGGTAATGGCTGTATTTTTTTTCTTTATAGTTTCATATATTTTCTGAAATTTTCACAATCGACTTATGACATCATTAGGAGAGTATTGTTGTGTGTCTTGATGACTTTGGTAGAAATTTGTTACATGCCTCAAAGGGTGAAAACAAAAAAGTTTCACAGATGCTGATCTAGTGCCAGATAAAACTGGCTTCAGGGAGAAAAACAGAAATTTTCGAGGAGGAGGATTGGCCTCAGTGTGGTTGAAGGGCCCTGGGCCTTATTCTCTGCGTGGAAGAGCTTTATGAAGCCCTGTGCCCTTTATGGGGGTGGAGCACTAGGACAAACAGTTCCTGAACCACAGGCTTGTCTCACAGCCTCTTGCCAAGAGTAAGAAACAGGGCGCAGGAGAGGATCCTGTGAGTGTGGGGAGACAGGGCTAGGGTTCCAGCATTTTTCCCCCAAGGCAAGACATACAGTTATTATTTGCTTTTGTCATTCTTTCTCAAGAACCCAACTTTACTCTCAGGCTGTAAGATTCCATTAATTCAGACAAATCTGGTGTAAAGTCAAATGGAAAGTTATGGAGTTCAATTTATGATTCTGACAAATGTTAATAGCTTTTGTGAGATATAATTTATACACCATAAAATTCACCCATTTAAGTGTATTATTAAATGATTTAATATAGCCTATACAAAGTTGTGCAACCATCAGCAAAATCTTTCTTCACTTCAAAGAGAAATCTCATACCTAATAACAGACACTTCTTGTTCTCCTCCGTCCCAGCCCCAGGTAACCATGAATCTACTTTCTGTATTGAAAGATTTGCGTCTAACGCACATTTCAAGATAAATGGAATCATATAATATATGGTCTTTTGTGACTGGCTTCTTTCACTAAGCATAATGGTTCTTTGAGGTTCATTCATGTTGTAGTACATATCAGTATTTCATTCTTTTTATGGCTGAATAGTATTCCATTGTAGAGTTATATCACATTTAATTTATTCATGGACATTTGGATTATTATAATATTTCCATTTGGTGGACAGATTCTTAAACTGATCATTTTTTCCACATAGAGCTTATTTCTTAAAATTTGTTCTCTATGAAAGTTTTATTGGTGACTAACCCATTTATTTTAATCAAAGACATTAAATGGCTGTACTTCAGGGTTTCCAAATAGCACGAGATAATCAATTATCAATCAATTATTCTCTGGGACAATAAATTACTGTCCTAAGCTGATGTAATCTCAGTCAAAAGACTGAAACTTGACACACGGATAGCTCATACAGCTTTCAGTTAAATTTCCCATTTCTGAAAGGTTTTTTGCTATCATGAAAATAATGCACAGATCCCCCTCATTACCTCTGAGGCCATCAAGGGGCCTGGAGATAGGAGGTGGGGCGTCCCTGTTTCAAATTACAGAAGAGTATAACAGGCACTTAGCTTTATTGTTTTCAATTACATGAAGTAACAAGGACTAATTTCCAAAGCATAGGCATAAAATGGCCCCAGGGAATTTGGTTTAATGAACAGCTAAAAGTGATCCACAATAAACATATTTGCAATTGTATATAAATGGTGCTTTTAAAGGGCTTTAGAGTTTTCTTCTTAGGGAGGTGAAATCTGGTTCAGCCTATTCATATTTGTTGGTGCACAGAAGGGGACTGTCACCAGCGTATGTCACAGTGATGGCCAGGTGGTCCCCAGAACAGTGAGCATGAGTCTACAGTTTGCTTCCACCCAAGGTGGTTGGGGGAGGGCTGATCCCAGTGATCTGACTTCAGCAAGTGGAAGTGTCTACTTTTCCAGGGGTGGAACTATCAAAGGGGTCCAGCAATTTCAAGTGGGGTCCCTTTTCTCTGATTCCATGTTAGTTCTTTTTTCCCTTCACCAATACTGTATTCAGCTTTGCTCTTCACCGGAAAAGTAGAAGCAAAACAAAGAGAATGGCAACTCTTCTTATTTACTTATTTATTTTTGGCTGCGCTGGGTCTTCCTTGCTGTGAGCGGGCTTTCTTTAGTTACATTGAGTGGGAGCTACTCTCTAGTTACAGTGCTTGGGCTTCTCACTGTGGCGTCTTCTCTTGTTGCAAGGCGTGGGTCCTAGAGCACGCAGGCTTAACAGTTGTGGTTAGCTGGCTTAGTAGTTGTGGCGCATGCGTGGGCTTAGCTGCTCTGCACCACGTGGGATCTTCCCAGACCAGGGATGGGGAAGCCATGAGACCAGGGGAACCCATGTCCCCTGCATTGACAAGCAGATTTTTAACCACTGGACCATCAGGAAAGTCTGGGAATGGCAACTCTTAAATGAATTTTTGAGAAGAATCCAATGTTGATGGGAAGAAGGAAGGTAAAATGTCATGAAATTAGCTATTTAAATACTAATGCCCTTTTCCATACTCCCCTACAAATCCAACTTGGTCTGCCTCTGTCCAGAGGCTAGATCTCCTTGACTGAGCTTTGCCTTTGTTAAGAAGATCTGTAGCAGAAAGTTTAGGTTAGCTGTTACTACCTCTTAATTTCCATTGGCCGGAACTCACATGGCCCCAGCCTAACTGCTAAGGGGCCCAAGAGGAAAGAAAGTAAAATGGGTTTGGTGAAGACTTGATAATGTCTCTCTTGGCTAAGTGGATGAAAGCTATTTTCTGTTGCTCTCTGGAGGGCTGATTTCTTTGTCTCTGGGAGAGGTTCCTTGTCACCTTTTAGTAATAAATTCTGAAATTTAGGTTTGAATTTGGTAGTTAATGGGGACTCATCTGAGGTTGGATCCCTATATATTCCTTGTTCTACAGGCTGAAACATCATCTCAATAACATCTACTAATACCCAAATCAATTATGAATAAGTAAAATCCAAGAACTTTTCTAGGAATACAAGTTTAAGTGGATTTTATTTCATATTATAAAGGGAAAAATGATCTTTACTAGAAGACTCACTCTTCCCTGATTTACCTTGTTGGGTTTTTTAAATCATTTATTTAAAAATTGAAATATAGTTGACCTACAACATTATGTTAGCTTCAGATATACAATATAGTGATTCAATAGTTAAATATATTACAAAATGGTCACCATGATAAATCTAGTAACCATCTGTTCCCATACAATTTTATTACAGTATCATTGATGTTATTTCTTATGATGTATAATATCTCATAACATATATTTTCTGATTGGAAGTTTGTCCCTCTTAATTCACTTCATCTATTTCACCCAGTCCCACAACCTCTAGCACCCACCAGTTTGTTCTCTATATCTTTAAGTTTGGTTTCATTTTCTTTTGCTCATTTATATTATTTTTTAGATTCAACATGTAAGTCAGGTCATATGGTGTTTGTCTTTCTCTGTCTAACTTATTTCTCTTAGCATAATGCCATATAGATCTATCCATGTTGTCTCAATTGGAAAGATTTCATTCTTTTTATGGCTAATATTCCATTGTGTGTGTGTGTATATCACATCTTTATCAGTTCTTCTATTTGTCAGGGGAAGCACACTCATTGAAACCACCCACCCTGGCCAGGCACCATAGTAACCCTTTGCATGAGTTGTTTTATGACAGGAGATCCTGGTAAGGAATGTGGAACTAATAAGCCACCACCAACCAGAAGAGTTCAGGAAAGGTCGAAAGGAGACACCGCGTGTCCGTCCACTTCCCAGAATCCCTCTTGATAGCATCCATCTTGGCTAAGCGATGCGTGTGCCACCAGGAAAGACTCTGAATTGAATGATGGGCCAAACACCACCTGGAAATGAATCCCATCACCATAAAACCCGAGACTGCGAGCGGAAGAGCAGCTCTCCTGGGTTCCCTTACCCTCCTGCTCTCCGCCCGGGTGCCCTTTCCCAATAAAATCTCTTGCTTTGTCAGCACATGTGTCTCCTTGGATAATTCACTTCCGAGTGTTACACAAGAGCCCACTTTTGGGCCCTGGAAGGGTTTCCCCTTCCTACAACAAATGGCCACTCTGGTGGGGACTCTTCTTCACTGAGACTGACATCCTGACCACTTGGGGTACTCAGGGGCCAGCTTGCCTGCCAATGGACCAGACCCAGCGGCCGCAACTGGGACCCTTTTGTCCCTCGTCTCCTCCTGACGCAGACAACTGGCCAGGGTGCCCCAACCGGTAAGGAACAAGAGACTTTATTGACCTCTCTCCCCTCCCCTCTCTCTTTCCTCTCCTTAGCCCTTCCTATCCTTCCCTGTTTTTCTAGTTCCCTGGTCCTGGATGCAGGAATCTGGTCAGCCTCAGCTGAGGCTCAGCTTGAGCTGAGGATTTGAGACTGATCACCTCCTCTTGGCAGAGAACTCGAATTCTGGTTCTGATTTCTGGTAGGGCCGAGTTCCAGTCCTCCCTTATCTGGAGGCCCAGGGTAAAGTCCCATAATGCCTGGGTATCTGCAGGTGGCAGGAGATGTCTGTAAGGCCACCCCCTTTGCCCCCCTCTCCCGCCTCCTCTCCCTTCTTCTTTCAACCTGGCTTCCTTTCCTCCCTTTGAAATCTTTGAAGACATCTGAAGTTCTGTGTCTCTATAGAAGGTTTTCTGAAAGACTGTATTCTTGTATTTAAGGGAGTGTCTGATGAGGACTGCTAGGTTTATATGTGTGTGTTTTAACTCTGTGTTCTGTGTTGTGATTTTTGATGGCCATTTTGCTTTGTTTGGCCACCATTTGGTTTAGACCTGCCGCCATTTTGTTAGAACTTGATTTTCTTTCCCTGTACCTTGAGACCAGAGCTCTCAGGAACACTTATCTAGACCATCTCTAACTCCTGAGACTGAGGGAAAAAGGGGAAAAAATAAACAGTTTTATTTATTTCAACTTTTTTTATAAATTAGTAAATTTTATATTGTAATATCTAATTCATGACTAAACTTAGAAAATGAAGCTAGATCTTGCACTGTGTTTAAATATGTCTTGGTATGCCTTTGTCTCTGGGTAATATTTTTTAGGTTAATTTGTAAATGAGCTCTATTGAATTAGCTTTAAGAAAGGTTAGCGCTTACAAATCAAATAATTCTAAATTAAACAATAAATTCCAGGTTCATGGGAAATATTCAGTATTAAATACCTGATATTAATGTTTGTTTGTTGACCTATCTATTATAGACACGTCTTAGAGTAATTAACATCAAGTAGAATATTTTCATTGTACCTCAGTTTAATGTAAGTTAAATATTATATCTGTTACAAGTTTGTCAACAAGGAAATTACCTCGAGTGAAGAAACGTCTAAAAAAATGTAAATGAGATATGAGTTTGTATATAAACTCTATCAAGAATAATTATTCTTTAGGAATATCTGTCTAAAATAGTCTCTCAAGATTGGCATAACTTGAATTTCTAAGGGTTGTACTAAGTGTGCTAAGTGTTGGTAGTCTATTGAATAGTTAGGTCATTTCCAAATAAAATAAGATTTTGAAATATTTACTACTAAACACTAATTTCCTTTTACAGAAAAACTAAAGAGATTTGGGACTATAAATGAATAATGTTTGGTGCCATCCTAAAATGTTCTAAGAAAGCAAGGGTTTTAGAAATTACCACTGGTATTTATGCTCACCAATCTATAAAACGCTAATATAAAAGTTAGTTCTTGGTTGCTAAAGGAAAGTAGGAAGTGTGTTTTCAGTTAAAAAAAAAAAAAGGTATGGAAAAATACTAAAGAGAGTTATGCATGATCAGGGTTTTCTAAAATTGGATTACAATTAGTTAGATAAATGGATTTTGTTAGGAATGACACAGCCACAAGAAAACTGGTTAGAGCCAACTAGGTCCAAGATGGTGGAGCTGACTTTCACTAGACCTTGAACCTTGGTATTTACGCGCATTGTGATATATCAACAAGCTAAATGATACACCCATCAACATTGACTAAATCTGACCAAATGTTCTAAATGCTTTTAAATGATCTTTTCAATAAAACTTCCTAAATCAAATTCTTTTGAAGTTCCTTTGACCTCTAGCTAACTTTGAGGTGCTTCAGAGGGCCCCTGAAACATCCCAAAGAGAAATATTAAACTGTGTTTATTTGGTTGGTTAAATTACATGAAAAAGATTATCAAATGAGAAATAAACCCACTCATGTTATAATGTATGGTAAAATTACTAATACAGATATCCTAGAAATTAATATGGAGTTCTTGACATTTTGATTATGTCCTGGTATTCTAATGAAAAACCTGATGACTTCACAAAAGTTAACAAAGGACTGAATGAACCAGTGAATATGCTTTAACTTTCATGGTTTCTATCTGAAAAATTACACGTTTGAATCTTGTGTTTTCCAGGAGTAGGGAAAACCTTCCTCTCAAACTAATTATGAAAATAATTTGGTAACATTTTATGTTATAAACAAAAAAATTATATTTTCTCTCTATCTGACTCCTCCAGAAATTTGAAACTCTTAGGTTTCCAGTAAGTTTATCAAATGACCTAGGAAGGTTATCTCACTAACATGTACAAAAATCTCAAGGAATTTTTGAGACCTTAAAAAGGGAAGAATTCACCTAGATTTGTTAGGCAAAATCTGTGAGAAGCCTTTGGTGTGAGTTTCCCAGCCCTGTTTTATTTTAAAAGTTCAGTCTGAGAGTCTATAAATGATTCAGCAAAATAAAAAAATCTATGACCAATTATGGTTATATAAATCATCAGACCAAAATTGTGAGAACAGACCTATTTTGCAAACAAGCTAGCCTTAATTTGGTTATATTTGATAAAAATGAGGGTAATTTTAGGGAGAAAAAGATGTTTCAATAAATGTTAAATCCCAGTTTGTTATTGGAGGTCTACCAATGGAGGTAGTAAGACTCATTTCTTAGATAGTTCTTTGCGGTAATGTGATATTAATGTAAAATTTAATTGAATTCTTAAAGAACATCCTAAGTTTGTTTCTGAAGCTTATCTCAGTAAACTATCTTTGGATGAAGATCAGATGCCTCATGACATGCAACCAGGACTACCTGGATGGAAGGACGTTTTTATCAGGAGAAACTACACTACACCAGGATGAGAAGACGACAACATAAGAGGTAGACTCCTTGCCCAAGATGCTGGACCTGATTAGTATGATCATTTATAATGTTTTCTTGACTTCTTAGACCTTTGCATGTAAATCAAATGCTTTTCTATCATAGGCCTGGTCCTATGCTAGTTTTAGAAATCAATCCAGTTGTTGGGTTTGTGGCCAATTACCTGTGTCTAGTTCTGGGTTACCTTAGTAAATTTCTCTACTACAAGGCTCTAACTGGTTGGCCCTGGGAAAATTTACTTAAAAAAATAAAATTATAGTCATATTCAGGTCACTGTGATATTACTAGATGGGATCCCCTCACTAGGCCAATTAATAATGCCTGCTCTGACTCTGGCCATAAACTTGAGCTTTCTTCTATTACTCAAGCTCAATCAGAGCAACAAGCAAAGTTTCAGCAAAGGAGGAAAAAATCTCCCACAATTATAGGATGGATTTATATAAATAACACCAGGCTATGGTAATTTAGGTTTAAAGTCTCCTCTGTGTTGGAAACAATTAAATCATACTAAGGATAATCAGTTTAGTAACACTAGAAAACTGGGCTATGTGCCTTATAGATGGTGGTGCCAATGTATAATTTCCCTGGAAGATAAAGATTCGTACAGAGTAGACTAAGTCAGACGACCTGGGATATACTGGGCTACATCTAATGGAAGTTCTTAGGTCTTACTTGTGACTTTACTAATACTGCTGGCTATGTTATTTGTATTTCACCTGTTTTACAAAATTGCTGTTTCTTACACTGCCAAATGTGTGACTAAGGCCTCTGATAGGATAATACATAGTTCCACGTGAGATCGATGATAGTAACAGTGTAACTCTAGATGTGGGAAGAAGCAACAAGAGGGAATGTTTTCCTGGACCAAGAGGCTAGTAAGACAGGTGGTCCAGAGGATTTTGGATACTGTTTTATGGCATAGTCCAGTAACAGCACATTGAGTGGCCTGTCGACAAAATCTTTTCCAAACCTGAGAACGGACATTCTCAGCACCATGGGATAAAATGGTCATGAAATGTCCCCCATCAGAATCATGGTCAAGTTTATGAGCAAAAAGGGGCTCTGCCAACTGAAAACTGACACTTGCCATCTACATCTACAAAGATTAAATCATGACCACTGCAACTGCTGACCTTCATCTCCCCTGAAAGGAGTTCAGGGTGAAAATCAGGAATGAGGCACTCTGTACTCTGGGGAAAAAAACTGGCAGAACAGGCCTTCAGATAGATCTTTTCAGGAGAAGATTTTATGAATCCCAATTCTTGCATCTTCTCAAACCTAGAGAAACACTGACATCATTAACGGTGAAATCTGCTTTAGCTATTAAGAAAAAGCTTACAATTAAAAGTCAAAATAGAGTAGCTATGGTTCAGACATCCTGGGAAATAACTATTTCCCAGATATCCTGAGAAATTATATTATGGGTGTAATTTCAGATTAGACGTTGTATTGCTAAACACTTGAGTTTTCAGAGTCGTGTAAGGCTTAGCTGCCACCATTCTCAAAACATTGTCTGCTGGAAGCTAGTAACTGCAACCTTACTTTTTTATAAAACTAGGCAACTGGCTGCCTGGCTACAAGTCTCCCCAAAGTGCCAGGTCCAGACTGGGTTTCAGGCCTATTCTTCTAAAAAGAAACGAGATTTATTTTGTCTACTAAATTCCAGTTTTCACTCCTCCAACTACTTCTAATTGCGTCTGTTACACCAAAATGGCAGACCAAGGGATAGAGATTTTAATCATACAAGACTCAGATCTAGAACTTGGAACTCAGGAATACTTCCAATTCAAGGTCTATTCTCCAAGCTGAGGCAGTCCTATGCCCCATTTTGACAGGAAGTTATCACAGTCATAGTTACCCTGTTCCCTAAATTAAAACTGAGCAGGACTCTGTGGGGCTCTGGAGTACAGACCTGTTGTGTGCTCTCCATTTCTTATCTGTAGGATATAGGCTTCATTCAGCCTCCTTGACCTTCCCTGAGTTCCAAAGGGTGGATTCAAACAATTGCTAATCAGGGAAGGGAGGGGATACAGAAACAGAGGAGAAACAATCAAATGATGGTTCAGCCTTGAGACAGGGTCCCGGTTCCTACTCAAAGAAATATGCATAACAATGTCTTTGAGTTCTTCTACAGAAGTGGAGCCCCACCCAGGTGGAGGATGGTAACTTCAGACTAAACACAAGATTCTTAGAGCACAGCTCTGTTGCTTCACCACCAACCAATCAAAAAAAAAAAAAAAAAAAAGTCACAAACCCTGCAGCCTTCACCCCAAATGTTGCCCCCTGTTTCTGGGGACCAGTGATGACCATCCTGTTAGGTCTCCTGTTTGGTCCCTGTCTATTTCATCTCTGAGAGGAGCCAACAGTTTCAAACTAAATTGCTGTTATTACAAGGGTGAAAGCTGGTTTCGGATGTGGAACACCCCAACTTAGTTTAGGTAGAGAGAGCCTTCTGCTCTGCTAGGTAGGCCTACGCCCATGCACAGCAGGAAGAAGTTACAGAAGAAGGAGACCTCCGCCCCAATTCCCAAGAAATATCTTGAGTATGAAGTCTCTCAGGGGGGAGTTGTTAGGGGAAGCACACTGATTGAAACCACCCACCCTGGCCAGGCACCATAGTAACCCTTCGCATGAGTTGTTTTATGACAGGAGATCCTGATAAGGAACACAGAATAAGCCACCACCAACCGGAAGAGTTCGGGAAAGGTCGAAAGAAGACACTGCGTGTCCGTCCACTTCCCAGAATCCCTCTCGCTAGCATCCATCTTGGCTGAGTGATGCATGCACCACCAGGAAAAACTCTGAATTAGAATGATTGGCCAAAGACCACCTGGAAACTAATCCCATCACCATAAAACCCGAGATTGGGAGCCGCGCGGCAGAGCAGTTCTCCTGGGTTCCCTTAGCCTCCTGCTCTCCACCCGGGTGCCCTTTCCCAATAAAATCTCTTGCTTTGTCAGCACATGTGTCTCCTCGGACAATTCATTTCCGAGTGTCAGACAAAAGCCAGTTTTGGGCCCTGGAAGGGGTCCCCCTTCCTACAACATATTGATAGACACTTAGGTTGCTTCTACCTCTTGATTATCTTAAATAAGACTGCAATGAACATAGGGGTGCATGAATCTTCTTGAGTTAGTGGTTTTGTTTTCTTCAGGTAAATACCAAGAAGTGAAATTGCTGGATTGTATTAATACAGTGATTCTACTTTTATTTTTTGAGGCACCTCTACACTGTTTCCACAGTGGCCATACCAATTTATAATTCCACCAACAGTGCACAAGTCTTCTCTTTCTTTGCAGCCTCACCAACACTTGTTGTTTCTAGTCTTTTTAACAATAGCCATTCTGACAAGTGTGAGGTCATATCTCACTGTGGTTTTTGATTTGCATTTCCCAGATGATTAATGATGTTGAGCATCTTTTCATGTGCAGGTTGGCTATCTGTGTGGCTTCCTTGGAAATAGGTCTGCTTTGGAAAAAGGCCCTCTGCCCACTCTAGCTGTGTGTCATCTAGCAGCAAATAAAGTGGAGTTTAGTCACACAATGAATTTGCCTTTTACACACTAATTCAGGAGAAGCTATTTGGCCCTGTGCTGACCCCATCACATAGATGATTGCAATTTCACCTAGTCCTAAAAGGACACAATCCCAAATTACTCTAGCTCTTGGACTCTGTAATGACACTGTTGGAGACAGAAATGTATCAGAAACGGATGTATTTTATTAAAACCCTCTTTTAAAATCAGTTTATTTAACTTTGGATGCCCATTAAAGATGAATAATGGACTATTCTTAAAACAAATGCTACATAAAAGAAGAAAATTTGAAATATAACAGTATGGTATGTGGTTACTCTGCAACTTCCTTTGAGATTTAAAAAGCCTAATTTAACATTCATTACTTCATCGTGAAGTTCATTCAGTAGCCTTTTTCATAAATTACATTTTTAATGAATGCTTTGTATTAAAGCTATAAGAATTGTTTCCTTTTGCTGCTCTTCTTATTGAGCTCATTTTTTAAATCCAAAGTGGCCATTGACTTGCCATGTTTGAGGAATTTTCACAATTCAATATCATTAAAAGAAGTTTCATGACTTTTGCAGTGAATAGCAAATATTTGTTATCAGTGATAATAATGATGATAATTTTTTGATAAAAGAGAGCATAGTCAACTAGCTTTTCTTGGACATTGTATAACCATTCATTTTCACATTGACAACTTTGGTGAACTTGACATGTTGACAATCTTACATCCTTTCTCAAAAAAGAAGACTTGCAAGATGTCATGTAAAAGAGAGGAAGGATACACTTTAGAACCAGGTAGACTCTGGTGAGATTCTTTCTACAACTTTTATTAACAGCTTTGGATAAGAATTATTCCTAAATTCATGTTTCTTTGATTTATTATGAAGATTAAAGTTCATAATGTAAGCAAAATGTTCAGCAAGATACCTGGCACAGAAAATCTATGAGCTGCTCCTTGTGACCACAGACAAGATGTTAGTTTCCTCAATAAAATATCGTTCTGCGGGGGGAGCACACTGACTGAAATTGCCCACCTTGGCCAGGCACCATAGTAACCACTTGTATGAGCTGTTTTACAACAGGAGGTCCTGGTAAGGAACATGGAACTAATAAGCCAGCACCCACCAGAAGAGTTCAGGAAAGGTCAAAAGGAGACACCACATGTCTGACCACCTCCCAGAATCCTTCTCGCTGGCATCCATCTTGGCTGAACAAGGCGTGCACCACCAAGGACTCTGAGTCAAAATGATTGGCTAAAGACAACCCGGAAACTAATCCCATCACCATAAAACCCAAGACTGCGAGCCACATGGCAGAGCAGTCCTCCTGGGTTCGCTTGCCCTACTGCTCTCCACCCAGGCACCCCTTCCCAATAAAATCTCTTGCTTTGTCAGCATGTGTGTCTCCTCAGACAATTCATTTCTGAGTGTTAGACAAGAGCCCACTTTCAGGCCCTGGAAGGGGTCCCCCTTCCTGCAACATTTCTACAATATTAGGACAAGTTTATGTCAAAGCTTAGTACACACACATGAGCATGCACACACACACACACACACACACACACACACACATATGTATAATTATTATTATTATTCTTTGCAAATAGTCAACTCTCTTTGAACCAGAGTATTTGGCTAACATAGTACTCCTAAAATATGACTGATAACAAAGAATTACTGTATTTATCATAAGTCTCTCAACAGTTCTCAAATACAAAAAAATTTAAAAATAACAAAACCAAGCTTAAATATAGGCCTAATGGCATAGAATCAGTTCATGAATTGCATTGTTGCATTAAAGAAAGAAGAGAGAATTTTTTGTTGAGCACCTGTTTCTTTTAATCACCAAAGAATGAGAGATTATATCTGAAAACTTTGTCTCTGAGCCCAGAATGTAAATTTACTCCACTGATGGTTTTCATGATATTTCTAAACAGGAACTACACATTCTTCATGAAAGTATTAAATATTCTTACAGTTGTTCCTAGGAATGTTTTATGTTTACAAATGTGATTTGAATTAAAAGTGTCTAGGGTTTTGAAAAGCCTAAGGCAGAGGGCCATTGGTAGGAATTCAGTAACTGAATGGTGCCATTACATTTTCTGCAAAGATCCTTTGTAGGTGCTCAGGACTGTGTTTTCAACTTGGTGTGCAAAGATGTTCAGAGTTGTGAAGAGCCAAGTGTTGAGAGTTGTGCTTTCTGTTCACTTTGATTGTCAAAGTCAAGACCCCTTGCTGGTGTTCAGTCGCTCAGTCGTGTCTGACTCTTTGTGATCCCATGGACTGCAGCACGCCAGGCTTCCCTGTCCTTCACTATCTCCTGAAGTTTGCTCAATCAAATTCATGTCCACTGAGTCACTGATGCCATCCAACCATCTCGTCTTCTGTCGCCCCCTTCTCCTCCTGCCCTCAGTCTTTCCCAGCATCAAGGTCTTTTCCAGTGAGTTGGCTCTTTGCATTAAGTGGCCAAAGTATTGGAGCTTCAGCTACAGTATCAGTCTTTCCAATGAACATTCAGGGTTGATTTCCTTTAGGATTGACTAGTTTGATCTCCTTGCTGTCCAAGAGACTCTCAAGAGTCTTCTCCAGAACCACAATTTGAAACTGCCAATTCTTTGGCACTCAGCCTTTTTTATGGTCCAACTTTCACATCTGTACCTGACTGCTGGAAAAACCATAGCTTTGGCTATACAGACCTTTGTCAGCAAAGTGATGTCTCTGGTTTTTAATATGCTGTCTAGGTTTGTCATAGCCTTTCTTCTGGTACAAACAGCTGACTGTGTCTTAGAAGTCGAGGATATGATTTCCTTCCAAACAACCAGGACCTCTTGTCCCATTAGGGTACAATCCAACCCCAGGGAATACCGATCTTAACCCCTCAGAACTGTCCTTGATTTTTTTTGTGTGTGATCAGGCTCGTAAGTGCCTTGCCAAACAAACAAGTCCTGCCCACTGATGTCAGTGCTGAGGTTTATGATGCTTGCACCTCTCAACTTCCACTCCAGGTATGACCTAGAAATACCTCAGGCCAGGCTTCACCCCTCAAGGCTTGAGTACTTGACACAAGAGACTACTACATAGAAATCAGGAATAGATAATGAGTAAGTCCTCTTTTTATGAAAAAACAAACAAACAAACAAACAAACCTTTTATTGATTTTTGACATCTCCCAATTAAAAAAAAACAAACTATTGAGGAATAACTTACATATCATAAAATATATTCATTTCAAGTGAAAAATGATTTTTTGGGGGTTAGTTAACCAAGTTTTGCAACCATTGCAAAAGTCCCAGTTTTAGAACATATTGGATTGTTCATTGCTAGTACATAGAGATACAATTGATTTTTGTATATTGATCTTGCATCCTAAGATCTTGTTGAGTTTATTTTTTTCTCCTTAGTTCTAACAGTTTGTGTGTATGTGTGTGTGTTTCCCTTAGGATTTTCTATATACAGGATCCTGTTGTTTGTGAATAAAGACAGTTTTACTTTTCCCCCAGTTTTTAATTCAATCATATACATCAAATCTGGTCTTTTCATGGGAAGGAGGTGCTTGTAGGAGGTATTGATCTTGGCTCATACAAGCCTTCAGAGGGTATGTGTGTGCGTGCTCAGTCACTTAGTTGTGTCTGGTGTATGGCAAGTGATAAAAAGCAAGAGCCTATTCTTTGGTTTCAGGAATAGGCTACCCCTTCACAGTTATTTATTCATAACTGTGGTTATTTATCAAAGTTAATGAGGATGTTTTCCTTCTTAGGTTGAAAAAGAAAGGCTGGCAATTCAAATACTTTTCAATGGCATTTATGGTGTAACTTTTCATGGGTATAACATGTTATGTGTTATGTACATAGTATATGTTATGCACTATCAATATTGCACTAGGCATTATGCACTATGCACTATACTGCAGTAGGCACTGTGAATCCTAGGTATTCCTCACCATTACTTCTTACCCAACTGGGCAATGAAAGAATCACTCACCCCCTGCAAAACCATCTCTTTTCTTTTCCTTCATAATTTCTCAGCAGCACTTGATAACTTCATCAACCCCCTTTAAGTCCATGTCCATTACTAATTTAGTGCTAAATCCCACTCCTTTTTCTCACCATATTGCTGCTAACCTGATCACTTTCATTGTTCCTCTCCCTCTTTCTCCTTGACCATCTAGAAAGCCAATGATATTTTCTCCATTATTAAAACTACTAAAGAGGACTTCCCTGGTGGTCCAGTGGTTGAGAATCTGCCTGCCAACGTAGAGGACGTGGGTTTGATCCCTGGCCAGGGAACCAAGATCCCACATGCCGTGGGGCAACTAAGCCCACGTGCCACAACTAGAGAGCCTGTAGGCCACCACAAAGACCCAGGGCAGCCAAAATAAAATAACTAAATAAAACTATTCAATATTGTTCCAGAAAAAATGTCCATTCATACAGTTACCATTTCCCACCTCTATTAAAGTAAACTTGTCCAGTTAGCCTTACTTATACATCACTTCCATTCACCAAAACTCATGTTCCATCCCTGTTCTTGTAAGAAAAGACTGTTACTGGCCTCCCCTTAACTTCAGTCCCCTAGCAGGATCTTCATGATTTTGTGAATTGGGTTTGTCTGTATGCGTCTCTTTCGGTCTGATTCGTCTAATCTTTCAAGTTTGAAGTGCAAAGCAGCCAAATCTGAGAAGACATGAGTCTCTGTGTAGCTTTCCTACTGAAGTCATTGGTCCTGTCTCCATTTCAGACAGTAGATCACAGGTTTACCAGCTGGGGTCTTGGAAGGAGGGAAGGTGTTCTGTCCTGGTCGTCTGCGTAGCCGGGCACAGACGATGCCACAACTTCCAACTGATGACCTGTGGGGGTCTGCAGACAGAAAGAGGAAGGAGAAACTGCTTAGTGCAGTGTGAAAAAGACACCTAACGAGTTACTGTGATGAGTGCCAAGATGGAGGCACTGAAGCTCAGAGAAAAGACCTGCATGGGGAAGATCACCAAAGGTGTCAGGAAGAAGGCACCACGGGAATGAGACCTCAAAGGAGTTTTTGTTAGAAGGGAATCTAAGCAGAATAGTGACATGACACTTCAGCAGTCAAAGCAAGGTTAAAAACAGCCTAAGAAAGCAAATAGCCTGGGGTCTAGTCCTGTCTTTGCTGTTTTACAATCATGTGGTCTTGGGCATGTCACTTATCTATGGCATGTTCCCATTTCCTATCTTTTACATACGATATCCTATCTTTTACTCACGATATCCCTCTCAAAACTTTTGCAAGGGTCACATGATAATAGTGTCTGTGTAAACTCACTTGTAAATTCTAAAACACTATATTAGAATAGCTTAGGTGTAATATCTGCTATAAACATGTTCTGAAAGTTTATTTTCCCTATTTGAAAGCCAATAGATAATATTTATGATTACAAATTATTTGAATAACCTACAACATATTATTATATATAGTGTGTAATTAAAATGATTATGATTTTAGAAATCACATTGTAGCGGTGGAAAGCACATTATTTAGAATTATGGAAGCAAATATGAGAGAAAATATCTGAGAATATATGCCTCTGGGGAGAGGGCTTGGGGTCGTGTGTGTGTAGCAGGAAACTGTTAAGACTACTTGACTTTTCAGACAGAGAAAGACAAATATGTGATATCACTTCTAAGTGGAATCTGAAAAAATGATACAAATGAAGTTCTTTTCAAAACGGAAATAGACTCACAGACAATAGAACAAACTTAACAGTTGCCAAAGGGGAAAGTGGGGTTGGGGTGTGGGAGGGGTGATAAATTAGGAGTTTGACTTAACACATACAACTACTATAAATGAAACAGAGCAACAACAAAGACCTACTGCATAGCACAGGGAACTGCATTCAATATCTTGTAATAACTTATAATGGAAAAGCCTCTGAAACAGAATATCTGTATGTATGTGCATATAACTGAATCCCTTTGCTGTGCACCTTTAACTAACACAACACTGGTAAATTAACTATACTTCAATAAAAAAAAATCCATTATTTAAAATAATAGACTAGACTTCTTGACTTTTAAAGCATTTGTTTAAAAACAACAATGTACAGTAAGTCCCCTACACAGGAATCTTAAAGTTGTGAACTTTCAAAGATGTGAACGTGAGACTACCCAGAGTCACTGGAGTTTCTCTCTTTTTTTTTAAGAGGGTAGATAGAACTGAATCCAGCAAGGAACCAGAACCTGTGCTATCAACTTCAGGCGTGAGTGAGACTGTAGCTTGCCCCTGACGATCCTTCAGCTCTACCATCTCCTGCCTCCTCTTCTCCAGTCAGTAGTTCGTCTTGCCTGCTCACTTGATGCCAGCCCCTGGATACCAGCTGTTGTACTGTACTACTGTACTTTTCAAGGTACTATCCTGTAATATTAAAAATGTTCTATTTTTTGTGTGTTTGTTTTTTATGTCTTATTTGCGTGAGAAGTATTATAAGCCTATTACAGTACAGCATGATATAACCAATTGTGTTAGTTGGGTATCTAGGCTGTCTTTGTTGGACTTACGAACAAATTGGACTTATGAATGCGCTCTCAGAATGGAACTCGTTCGTATGTAGGGGACCTACTATAAATTAAAATTTTTAAGTCAGAATGGAAAAACATAGAGAAGGAAGTTTATCTGGGATCTCAAACCACCCATTCCATCCTACTTGAAAGGAAGAGCACAGACCTCACCCCTCGGGGCCTGACCTCTCACCCTGACTTCGCGGGGGAGGCGACTGGGGTTTCAGAGCAGTACATCTTAACATGGGCTGTACTCTGCTTCACAGGGTGTGGAGACATTATTAGTTGTCACAATGGCCGGCCAGAGTGGGGAGGAGAGTGAGGGTGGTCCCCAGGGGAGGACTGGCCTTTCCCAGGCAGGAACCAGGGATGCCAGACATTCTGCCACATGTAAACCGTCCTGCACAAGGTCACATTGTTTTTGCATCTCTCATGGATTTCATGTGCCCACCTGAACTTTCATGTAGAAAGTCCAGGATTTAAAAAAAATCCTGTTTATAAGTTTCTGAGCCTAGAATCTAACTCTGTTTTGACATCTACACACTGAATGTCCTGACTGCTTTTTGCACAGTTTTAACCATTGTGCTTAGTTTGAAAACTTTAACAAGCATTGTGCACCATTTCAGGAAATCACATCAGCAAGAGCAACGCCATTTGTAGCATCTGAATCTCTGATGCCAATGCAGCTGTTGCATCGCTGTGATTCCAAGCTTAGAAATAAACATATTTATCGCCTATTTTAAAGTCTCAAGTGTAAAGGAAAAATGCTTATAACTCACTGAATATGTCTTACTTTTCTTAGATATGACCTTATTTTATGCATCTATCTATACTTTATTATATCTTCTTGTGAAGTCACACCCAAACATTTACATATTGAAATAAATAAGTCATCATAAATGACTTTGATTTACATCCTTCTTTATTTTACAGTTAGAGCAGTCTACCAAGATTTTTTGTTTTTTGTTTTTTTTAAACTGAGGTATAATTGACATACAATATTAGTTTCAGGTCCACAACATAATGATTCTATATTTGTATCCAGTGTTATATGATGACCACAGTAAGTCTAGTTAGTGTCCTTCCACCATAATATCAGACATTTTTCTGGTAATGAGGACTTTTAAGATCTACTCTCTTTCAAATATGCAACACAAATGCTGTACTCTATATTCCCAAGACTTACTTTCTTTTTATAGCTGGCTGGTAAACTGTACCTTTTGACCCCTTGACCTATTCCCAAATTACTCTTACCCTGGAAGCCCCAATCTGCTCTATGATTTTGGTTTTTCTTGTTGGTTTTACTTGTCTTGTTTTTTAGATTCCATATATAAGTGAGATTGTGTGGTATTTGTCTTTCTCTGTCTGACTTATTTCACTTAGCATCAGTTCAGTTCAGTCACTCAGTCATGTCCAACTCTTTGCGACCCCATGAATCTCAGCACGCCAGGCCTCCCTGTCCATCACCAACTCCCGGAGTTTACTCAAACTCATGCCCATCGAGTCAGTGATGCCATCCAGCCATCTCATCCTCTGTCGTCCCCTTCTCCTCCTGCCCCCAATCCCTCGCAGCATCAGGGTCTTTTCCAATGAGTCAACTAACTCTTCACATGAGGTGGCCAAAGTACTGGAGTTTCAGCTTCAGCATCAGTCCTTCCAATGAACACCCAGGACTGATCTCCTTTAGGATGGACTGGTTGAATCTCCTTATAGTCCAAGGGACTCTCGAGAGTCTTCTCCAACATCATGGTTCAAAAGCATCAATTTTTCGGCGCTCATTTTTCTTCACAGTCCAACTCTCACACCCATAAATGACCACTGGCAAAGTAATGTCTCTGCTTTTTAATATGCTATCCAGGTTGGTCATAACTTTCCTTCCAAAAGGGTCACTTAGCATAATGCCCTCCAAACCCATCCATGTCACAAATGACAAGCTTTCATTCCTTTTTATGGCTAAATAGTATTCCATTTTAATACACCTCATCTTCTTTATCAATTCATCCCACAGTGGTTGTTTCCATATCTCGGCTATTGTAAATAATGCTGCAATGAACATATATCTTTTCAAGATACTGTTTTCATTTCCTTCAAATAAATACTCAGAAGTAGAATGGCAGGATTATATGGTAGTTCACGTTTTAATTTCTTGAGGAACTCCATACTATTTCCATAGTTGCTGCACCAGTTTACAATCCCACCAATGATGTTAACTTTTGAATGCCTGTAGGCATGGTGTAGTCTGTGAACTTTAGCTCAGGACAGTAAAAGGAATGTTAACAAATATTTGTTATACAAAGTCGGTTGGGTCTGATAGGGTTGAATACAACTATTCAGCTGAAGGCCTGAAGGTTCTTCTTTGTATGAGACTTGGATCCCTCTTGTCACAGTTTAATGCCATTTTCCATTTTCAGTCTTCCCCCTCTCCCTTTGGAGATGGAAAAGAGCTACTGCAAACAACCTTAAAATTCTATTTTTATGTCCCAAAGTGTAAATGATGTAATATCTTACGCTCACTAGGTTTGGCATTACGAAGTCTTTTCTGGGTATAAATATAATTTTGCATGGCTCAAAGTTCAAAATCCACATTCCTGTGGACTCAGCCAAAGGATGGCAGCAGCTTTTCTGCAGTCTTTTCACTGCAGCCTTTCGTGAGCATCCCCGGCCAGCTGCGGGAAGGTTCCTGCTTTGCGATCCGGGAGCCTCCTGAGTCTCCACCCCCGGGGCTGAGCCCACTGCACTGTGTATTCTGGCGTTCACACTGCTAATTCACCAAGCTAATTAGTCTAGTTAAGGGTCCATAAAGGCAGAAATCTGTTGGAGTTAGTCTCATTCATTTCTTTCAGAAAAAATTGCAAGGAAGCTCCTGTCAGCTTTTGGAATGGGAACAGAATCTCCCAGGCTTGGCATGAGAAACAGTTGAAGGCGCCAACCTGCCAGGCCAAAAGATTCTGGTCACAAAGAGTCCCAATTCAACTTTTTCCCTTGAGGCAAACTTCAAAGTACGCAGGAATCAAAAACTCATATTATGAAAATAAACCCAGGAAAAACGCACGTAGCTAAGAATTGCTGGAAACACATTTCTCCTTGCTGCACCTCAATTCTCTCTGCCTCTAGAACTGCCTCGTGGTACTTAATCACTTCTACGGAAGACAAAGGCAGCTTCTCCGACGGTCACTTCATTCCATTGGTGCCCGCAGAGATTCTTTCATTTGTCTTTAAACATTTTTATTAAATGAAATTATATAGTTTTCCACATGACCAGAACTTTTTCTAAGCACTTTGAAAAATATTAATTCATTTAATCCTTATAACAGCCCTATGAGATCGGCACTTTTATTCTTATTTAATAGATGAGGAAACACGTAAATACCATTTCCTATTTCCTTTGGTGGTGGTTCCTTTCTCTCTTTCCTCCTTTCTTTTCTTTTTTTGTTTCTGGTTTTTTTTTTTTTTTTTCCTACATAAGGTTTTAGGACTGTGCCTAGTAACACTTTGGAATGAATTTTTTTTTTTTTAATCATTGAAAAAAATTGGAAAATGACTACAATTTGGAAAACGGAAAATTTGAAACCAAGTTTTTAGTCATTGAGAAAATTGGAAAATGACTTTTTTTAATCATTGAAAAAAACTGGAAAATGAGATCAGAGCATAGCATTATCTCAAACCACAATGTTTGAAGTTGCAGGGTTTTTTGGTTTCGTTTTGTCTTGGGTGAAATATAAGCCACTTTAGGAATCCCACGGAAGAGCCCAAACTAAAACCTCTTAGAGATTCATTCGCCATCAGGCTCACGTTAGCAGAATAAAGCAGCACCAGAGATTTAATCTCTTGGATTTCTCTTGTTTTACTGTGCTCTTGGCATTGCCAAATTTTTCCCCCACTAGTGAATTGCTTACCTCCAGGCTTTTTGGGGGGTGGCCAGGGAAGAATAGCACCCTCACAACCTGTGTCAGGGCATTGCTCACACATCAATGCACATATTCAAAGAGCAAATGCCCAACTTCATGACTACTGCAGAGGGTCATTCACATTTTTTGCTTGCATCTATACAGTACCATCTATCTGGAAGCTTTTGTGACGATTTGATTAAAATTTAATGCACATTCAGCTAGTTGGGTTTACAAAATTACCAACATGCTTGCAAAATTGTGACATTTGTGGCCTGTTAAAATTCAACTTTCCTGCAAAAGAAGTTCGGGAGCTTCACTTGTTAAATCTTCTTCCCTCATATACTTTCTTTAGGGTATTGAAATTTTTACCACCCTTATTTTTGAATTCTGAAGAACATGCCATTCTGACTTGGATTATTGTCAACTATCAATTAGTAGAGAGAGGTGTGGGACTGCTCTCTCTTTAAAGCATTTTTTCCATGCCACTGACATTTTATAGCAAGCCTCCTGTTAACCAGGATGGCTAGAGAATGTGGAGGTCTTGTTACTTGGACAAGGGAGAAGTTTATGAGAAAGCGCATTCTGTTAGAACTCTTGGGCTTCTTTACAAAATTAATTAGTCCACTTAATGACCTTAGCAAACAAAGTGTGTAGTATTAAACATCACTGAAACTTTCTTTCAGGGCTTGCTGTCTTATTATGCCTTAGGGTCTTTATCCTACAGGTCCATTATTATTGTACAGAACTGTAGTTAAAGAATGAAGGAGACAGGATCTAACCTGGACCTACCTACTCTGGAATTCTATTCACTGATTTCCCTGAGATGAACTTGCTTCCTTATTAGCAAGAGGTACAAGCTCTGGTGCAGCCTGGGAAGGGGTAAATGCCAGTTCCACCAATTTACTCACTGCACAACCTTGGACAAGGGACTTATCTGTTCCTAAGTTTTTCTAATCTGCAAAACAGGCAAAGAGAAGGCCCCATCACAACTCATTAATGCTCATGTTAGGAGTATTAAATATTCACACACAAGTATAAAGTAGAAGGCCTGAGCCCTAGGTAGCCAAATTGCAAAGTCTAAGGACAGGGTCCCCAAGACAATCCCCACTTCTGACCCCAACCTCACCTCTGAACAACAGCAGCTTTGGGGGTTCTCACAGCCACCCCCAGATTTGATAATGGGATAAATCTGAGAGACTCACAGAGCTCACTGAAGGCAGTTACGCTCATGGTTACAGTTTATGAAAAAGGATACACATTAGAACCTGCTAAAGAGCCACGTAGGGAAGAGCCTAGGAGGGTTCCAAAGGCAAAGCTTTCATTGTCCTCAGGAAGTGTTCAAGTCCTGGTACTGATGCTTGACAATTCACAGGGAGTATTACAAGCCTGGGGTGTTCACCAGGGCTTTGATGTGCAGAGGTGTTACTGGGGTTTCACTCTAGAGGCGTGTTTGATGATTGATTGCCCTTGTGGTTGAACTTGGTTTCCATTCTCCCCACCCCCAAACTGGACCAGAACCACGTGGCCCAGGGGTTCACCTCAAATATCAAAGACACTAGTATCAACTGCAGAATTCCAAAGGTTTAAAGGTTGCCCCTCAGAAGCCAGAGACATAGGCCAGATTCTCTACTGGCAGAGATTAAGTACTGTCCTAATAGGTATGTTTATATTGCAATGTAAGGAGCACCTGTATTCCCACCACTGGATCCAACAATGAACATTTCACCATATTTGTAGTATCCATGTAGATAAATACATGTGTACGAGTGGGTGAATACATATAATACACATTGTATATACATGCATTATATATTCATATGTATTATATATGCATTATATATTCATATGTATTATATATGCATTATATATTCATATATTATATACATTATTATATGTACATAAACATTATATGTATACTATGTGCTCAGTTGTGTCTGACTCTTAGCAGCCTCATGGACTGCAGCCTTTCAGGCTCCTCTGTCCTCCTTCTCTGCCACTTTCCACTCCAGGGGATCTTTCTGACCCAGGGATCAAAATGGTTTCTTAGGTCTCCCGCATAGGTCTCTTGGCAGGCAGATTTTTTATCAGTAGTGCCACCTGGGAAGCCCCATATATATACTATATATACTATATACACTATAATGTATATATGTACTAAATATACTACTTATTTTCAAATAATTCAGATGTAGATATAGTTATATTTCTATATCTTAGTTGCTTGAAAATAAGTTGCAGCTCTCACACGCTTTCATCCCTAAAAAACAAAACCAAAAAAACTGCAGCACACCACACATTTCCTAAGAATAACTACAATACCATATTTTACCTTAGAAAACTAACTATAGTTCCATAAGATGCCATATCCAGACTACATTCTAATGAAAGGAAAATAGTTCAGTGAGGAATCCAGTTCATTATTGGGTTCCTTTTCCCTGCGTACCGTGTTCATTTTGTCAATCCCCCATGGAAGAATCTAGGGTGGCTCCATGTTTCAAAGCTAAGCACTGGTGACCACAATTCAAGGCCTCTCTGACCACGTGGACAGCACATTCCCAGCCTACAACAGTACCTTCCCATGGACACTGATATGTCATCTCCTTAGTGCTGACTGTGTACCAGGCCCAGCTCCAACTCTCTCTGCTTCCCACCAGCAACCCTTTCCTCCAGTCACGGGATTTTTCCATTTTCCTGCACTAACTGTGCACACTGATAGCTGGGAGGAGTCAAACTCTCTCTCAGGCCTTTAGGATTCCCCTGGTTCATTAGTCTTCAAATCGCGTCCCGTGGGCTCACCCAATGAGCCTTAGGAGCCGCCCAAAGAGGTGAGGTGATGGCCGTGAGGGTGGGTCTACTCACCACCATCCAAAAGAATTATTGGTGTCCTACTGCCCCTGGTGGCTCAGTGGTAAAGAATCCGCCTGCAATGCAGGATCTGTAGGAGATGCGGGTTTGACCCCTGAGTTGGGAAGATCTCCTGAAGCAGGGCATGGCAACCCACTCCAGCATTCTTGCCTGCAGAATTCCATGAACACAGGAGCCTGGCAGGCTACAGTCCAAAGGGTTTGCAAAGAGTCAGACACAACTGAAGCGACTTAGCATGCACTACTTTGAAAAATGGTTTAAAAAGCCATTAATCAAACCCAACCTATCATTTTGCAGAAAAAAATGGAAGCAGGAAACAGTGAATCTATTTGCTCGGGTACCCAAAACATGGTTTTAGGAGATGAACCTACTCCAGATGTGATTCCACGTACTTCCCTCCAGCCTTGTAAAGGTTGTTCCCCATCTGACAAGTTCTCCTTCTACTCTTAAGACTCATCCAGACCTCCTTCAAACATCTGGAGCATATGTGCATAATCCACCATAATCCTTCCACAGCTACTCAAAATGGTTCCCTGCTCTGGTCTCCTAGAGTCTTTTTTAGACTGAATTGCACACATATATAATGATTGATTTTTTACCCTGGAGTCTTTTATGGTATTATAGTATCAGACAGAATGGAATTAGTGTAAAATATAGGTCAAGAAGGTGCTCTAAGAACGCAAAAGGACAAAGCAATGCATTGTGACTGAAAAGATCAGTCAAGTGTCCAAGTCTTTCTTTCCGTCATGGGGACACTGTAGCCACTCAACAGCTACTGATCAACTGAAGATTTTACACAATTTGATTAATCACTATTCAACTCATGGTAAAAAAAAGAAAAGAAAACAAAAAACCTGGAAGTGTATATGGCCAAAGGTCTGTCTGGACTTGTAAGAATGAAGCCCCAAATTACATCTCTTCTTGGGTTGTTATCAATTCTTTAGCAAAGTGCTCAGAACACAGCAGCAGCTCAGCAATTGCTGGTTAAATGTAGTTCTTGGGGGCTTTGTATATGTTAAGTAAACCAGTTTTTAAGAGCACTGTTCATTACCAATTACTCAAGCTGAATTCAACCAAAAAGAATGAATGAATACTGTAAACATTTACCTTATCCTGATTTAGATCCTACTATGAAAAGACCTTAAAAATTTCACAGATAAAAAAGCAATTCTTTTGGAATTCAAAGGAGACTTGGCTCTAAAAATAAAAGTATCCATACAGGTCAGTTCCACCTGAGTTTCCTTCCTCCCATCCTCTATTCTCCCCAAATTCCGTTTTGCCTTTCAAATCACTCCAGTTCCACAGGTCATTGAGTGATGGGCTGGAGTCTTCCAGCCCAAAAAGACATCAGTGGAAGAGCCACAGGAAGTATTATCCAAAATCAATTATTTCCTGGAAATACAGTTAAACATTTATTCCAAGTCCAAGGAGTCATTTTTCATGGGCGCTCTACAGCAACCAGGTAAATAATATTTTAAAGTGCTATTCAGTAAATTAACTTACTTAGTTTTATGTATGTTTGTGACTAAAATCTGTTCTCAAAATGAAATCCATTAGAGTAATTATATGAAGGTTTTACAGTGGAAAAGGTTAGGATTCAGTAATGGCTTTTATAAATACACATTTGTGTTACTAAGTAACTAATAATGTTAGCTTCCCCACTAGACTCTGAGCTCCGTAAGATCAGGACAATGACCTTCTCAACACTGCATCCCTAATACCTTGCAAAATGCCCAGCGTTTAGATGTTCAGTATGTTTTTGATGAATAGATGAACGTGGAAGACAGACTTTGGTGCAACCCTGATATGTCCTTTGTCCTGAAAACATACTTATTACAAATCAGGATGAATTCATAGAAGACACACTAAATCAAATTTCCACAAAGGAGAAAGACTGAGGGAAAAGGATCAGTTGAATCATGCGAAATTGCTGTTTTTGAAGGTCCAAAGAGAAAATAAGATAGGCATTTCATAGTTAGGCCTAATGTGATTGTTTTAAAATTTTTCTGCTCTCATTTCTCAATCAGTCTGAATTTATGAGACTAATTTAAGTACCTTATATTTTAAAAAGAGATCTTTCCTCCTATCTTTATAGAGGAGTTCGAGAAACCAAAGTGTTTCCAAGGGGATGCAACAGGTGTCTTCAGACACTTGAAGGGTCACTGGATGAAGAATGTTAGCTCTCTATGTCCCTGATCCTGGGAGACCTGACATCAATAGTTGGCAGGTACAAGGATAGGGCTTCCCAGGTGGCTCAGTGGGTAAAGAATCCACCTGCAATGCAGGAGACTGAAGAGTGGTGGGTTCAATCTTTGTGTCAGGAAGATGCCCTGGAGAAGGGCACGGCAACTCACTCCAGTGATTTTGCCTAGAGAATCCCAAGGACAGAGGAGCCTGGTGGGCTACAAGCCAAAGTATTGCAAAGAGTCAGATACACCTGAAGCGACTGAGCAGGTACCCACAAGGATACAGTTCTTAGCTCAACAATAAGAAAGTACTTTGTAACAGAGCTGTTTGAGTGATAATGTCAAGACTGAAGGAACTCAGTAAGTCTAAGAAACTCTTTGTCATGTTGTAAAGGGGATTTAAACCTCCTTAGAAGGGAGTAAGATGATCTCAGGGGTTCTTCCCACCTTCAGAGTTGATAATCTTGCTTCAAGCAACTCAGTGAGACCCACCAACCTAGGTCTAGGTGTATTTATCTCTATGTGAATATTTCCTGTTAAATTGTTAAGCAATTTGTAATCTAGAAAGAAAGGTATTACACAGAACATGGTGTAATTTTTGTAGAAAAGTCAAGTTGGATCTAAATTAAAAAAGAAAATGTGAGTACACAGGTCAAACTGGTATTGTCCCAAGAATAGTACCACAACCAAAAAAGATGTTCCTAAAGTTATGATGTGCCTGCGTGCTAAGTTGCTTCAGTCTCGTCTGACTCTTTGCAACCCCATGGACTGTAGCCTGCCATGCTCCTCTGTCCATGGGAATCTCCAGGCAAGAACACTGGAGTGGGTTGCCATGCCCTCCTCCAGGGGATCTCCCCAAACCAGAGATTGAACCCACGTCTCCTATATCTCCTGCATTGGCAGACAGGTTCTTTACCATTAGCGTCACCTGGGAAGCCCAAAACTGGATTTTAAAAGGCTTTAAATACAACCTGCCTGCAACTCAGGAGACCCCAGTTCAATTCCTTGGTCGGGAAGATCTGCTGGAGAAGAGATAGATAACCCATTCCAGTATTCTTGGGCTTCCCTGGTGGCTCAGCTGGTAAAGAATCCACCTGCAATGTGGGAGACCTGGGTTTGATCCTTGGGTTGGGAAGATCTCCTGGAGAAGGGAAAGGCTACCAACTCCATTATTCTGGCCTGGAGAATTCCATAGACTGTATAGTCCATGGGGTCACGAAGAGTTGGACACAACTGAGCGACAGTCACACAAAATAAAGATGATTTAATTTTTGCACTAATTCCAAGGAATATGAGCCTGAATTGTGGTTCATATGTTTGGGTTGCACTGTCCAATTAGCTTAATTTGGAGACACATAGAGCAATGATAAAATCCTGAGCTTGGTTCTTCTGTTTATTGAAGACCACATTGAGTTCAACAAATATTTACTCTGCCTTTACCATACGTGACAAAGGTGAAAGAACAACGGTCACGGCCACCCAGGGACTAACATCTCACCTGCTGCATGGTTTGACTCTTAATACTTCCTAAACACTTACCTTGTATCATTTAACACTTTTAACACTCAATAAAGTAAGTACTGGGAGGGACTGGGGGCAGGAGGAGAAGGGGATGACAGAGGATGAGATGTCTGGATGGCATCTCCGACTCCATGGACATGGAGTTTGAGTAAACTCCGGGAGTTGGCGATGGACAGGGAGGCCTGGCGTGCTGCGATTCATGGGGTCACAAAGAATTGGACACGACTGAGCGACTGAACTGAACTATTTTTATTCTTGTTTATAGACAGGAACTGTAAGATATGCAGAGTATAGAGAGTCTAAGTAACCTATCCATGGTTACATGGAGAGTAAGAAAGACAGGATTTGAACCTAGGCAGTCTGGTTTCAGAGTTTGCAAGCTTAACCACTATATTATATTGCCTTTGACATGAAGCATAATTTTTCCTTTTGCACACTGACCTAAGACAGACCACTTGTGACAGACATACCTGATATATGCACCAGCCCACACCTACAAGGCCCATTCGTATTCATCCAATTTCCATTCAGTTGGCATTTATGGAAAATCTACTGCATTTCAGGCACTGCATTACGTGATTTCATAGTAACTATCTCATTCATCACCAACAGCTTTGTCGAACAGATATTATCTCTATTTTAAGGATGAGAAACTGAGAAGCAGAAGTTAAATGACCTGGCTGGCTTCACATAGGTGAGCAATGGTGACCTCCTGAATTCCTGTGCTTTTAGTAGCCTCATAAATGTCATTTTTAATGGTGTACAGTCAGTGGTTTTTAGTATAGTTACAAGCATGTACAACCACTTTTAAATTCCAGAACCTTTTCATTATCTCCCCCAAAGGAAACTGTTTCCATTATCAGTCAGTTTCCACTCTTCCCTCCCACTACCTACCATGAAATCTATTTTCTGTCATAAATTTGTCAGTTTTGGACATTTTGCATGCATGAAATCATATAATTGTTTTTTTTGTGACAGCCTTCTTTCACTGAGCATGATGTTTTCAAGGTTCATCCTTGTGAGAGTATGTATCAGTACCTCATCCTTTCATATGGTTGAATAATATTCCACTGTGACACACATTTTGTTCATTCATTCATCAATGAATGGACATCTACACTGCTTCCACTTTGGGAAAACAAAAAATACTGCTATAAAATATCATGCACCAGTTTTTGAGTGAATATGTTTTCAATTTTCTTGGGTATATATACTTAGGGGTAGAACTCCTGGGTCATTTGGTAACTCTTTCATTTTCCGAGGAGCTTCCAAAACTGTTCCCCAAAGATGCTGCACCATTTTACATTCCCACCAGCAACAAATGAAGGCTTCAATTTCACCAGGTGCTCTCCAACACTTGTTTTCAATTTTTTAAAAGTTATCCTAGTGATTGCAAAGTATTGTCTCCTTATGAGTTTGACTTGCATTTCCCTAATAATTTTGAGCATCCCTTTATTTAAATATTGCCTATTGATACATATTGCTGGAGGTGTGTCTATTCAAATCCTTTGCCCATTTAAAATTTTAAAATTGTTTATTGTTGGGTTTTAAAATTTTATGTTCTGGATACTAAGTCCTTATCAGATAAATTATTTGTAAAAATTTTCACCCATTCTGTGAATTGTACCTTTCTTGAAGTTTTAAATTTTGATGTCCAATTTATCTAGTTTTTTATTTGGTTGCTGTGCTTAGACTCTCATACTTAAGAAACCGTTGCCTCATCAAGGTCATGAAGCTTACTCATAAATATCATCTTAAAACCAGCTTTCACTTTCTCTTCTCATACAAGGGAGAGATGTATAATCCCAAATTCCCTTTGCAGTTTTAAAAGAGCCTGAACCTCGACTTGGCATTGGAAAAAAAGGCTCATTTTTACTGAGGCATAGGAGCATCATGTTAATATATTTCAAGAATTCACAAATTTTCTCCCAAATTAATTTATGAAAAGTGCTTATTACAGAGTAGTAAATAAATTGTGGCTACTTATAATTATTATCTTAATCATTATAATTATTGCAAGATATTTTACATATGTGTTCTGGATAAAATAATAGAAAATAATAAAAGTTCAGAGCTCACAATTAAGAGAGAGGCATTCAAAGAGATATATTAGCATAGGTGACAGCTAAAAATTGAGATGGCCTCCTTATATCTGCTGGGATTGGAAACCTGAAGGACAGCACTTGTACCTCTAGCTGAGAAAAACATCTCCTAAAATTTGACGACAGGGAAAAAAACTTTCGTTTCATAAACCTGTTTCAAAATCCTTAATCATTTTAACGTCCACCCAAGATGTTATAAAACAGTGCACCTACTGTTGGGCTGATGTATCTGATGTATCTTGACTTTTCAGTTCACACGATCTTTTCACAGAACATAAAAATGAGAATTACAGAGCCACTTGCTTCTCAAAGCCCACTCTTATTCTACCACAATCCATGGGCCAGCCTCAGGGAGAATTTTAGGACTACCCCTTACGACTGGACAAGCAGTGCACTGCTCAACCATAAGGCCATGCGATTTGACTCAAAGTCACCGTACATCCAAAGAGTTATGATTTTCCAGTAGGTTAGGCAGACAAGTGGGCTTTCCAGGTGGTTCAGTGGTAAAGAATCTGCCTGCCAATGCGGGAGATGCAAGAGACACAGGTTCGATACCTAGATCGGGAAATGGTAACCCACTCCAGTATTCTTGCCTGGGAAAATGGGTTGCCATTTTCCCTGGAGTAGAAATTGGTGACTCACTCCAGTATTGTTTCCTGGGAAATCCCAAGGACAGGGGAGCCTGGTCAGAGCCCATGGGGTCGCAAAGAGTTGGGCAGAACTGAGCACAGCGCAGCAGAACACAGACAAGCATTTTGGAGGATGCCTGTTTTTCCAACTTGTGTACGTTCACTGAAGGGGTAAGCAGTGTGGCAGTGGATGGGATTCCCAAACTTTCACTGCATTTGCAGGCAGCACACTCATACCCTTGGCTTATCCTTAGGTCTTCAAGTTCTTGGGAAGCAATGCGGGCTTCCTGTGTTATTTTGGTGGCTGTCTGCTCTGCAGTATTCCATGTGCTAGTAATAATACCCATAACTTTAAGAGACGTACACCAATGGCCTACAGAACCCCTCTGTGTCAGAATTAAAAGGAATGACAGCAGTGGCCATGGCAAATAAGGATTTAAAACACACTGATGCCCCAAGAGAAAAATATCACAATTCATAGAAGAAATTAAAGTGACGTTAAACATAGGAAATGCTCAGTTTTACTAGTAACAAATTTAAAAGGTAAGACAGTCCAGCATATTTTTCACTTATGAGACTAACCAAAATAAGGGTGCTGACAAACGCAGGAAGAAATGGCATTTATATGCTCTTGATGGAAGTGGATAGGGACCACTTATTCGACAACAGTGAGAACATCGAATGTACATTCCCTTTGATTCAGACATTCCACTTCTAGGAAATTATTTGAGTTGAAATATCTAAGTAGGCAAAACTTTCTGTGTACAAGAATGGTTACTGCAGCACTACTGGCGATGCTGCACTGTTAGAGATAGTCTTTATATCCTATTGGTTGAATTAAATTAAAAACAGAATGCATAGTATGATTCCTTCTTTTAAAATTATATGCACATATGTACATGTGCACACAAGTGCTTATATATGCACATATACACACAGTAAAATAGGGAAAATGATGGACAGTGATTATCTGTGGGGGATACAAAGGAGAAAAAGGAGTTTGACTTTATATGTCTTTGTAATTTTTTTTTTTTTTTTTAAAAGATCACCAGCAGCACTTTAGAAATTAAATGTAAACCTATGAAGTTTACACTTCACTTCAGAACGGGAAGCTAGCCAGAAATGTACTTCAACTGTATATTAACTGCATGATGAAAATATTTTTGTCAAGTGGTCATAGGATACCAGCTATTTTCCTTTGGGGTAAAAGTTCTTGGCATATCTAACCCTCATCAGTCAAGGTACATTTCATAATCAGAAACTATACATGAGATTATCCTCTATATAATACGGTTCCTATCTGCAGGAGATTAATGCCAAACTTGGGACAATGACACAGGTGTAAATTCTGAGTCCTGAAACTATACCTCGGAGGAGGGAGCTTGTTTTAGTTGGTAAGAGAAAAGCATGGAAGGCCCTAGGAACAACAGCCTTTGTGCAAGAGTCCCAGAGCAGCACAGGCAATAACTATTCTCCAGTTTTTCATCCAAGAGGAATCCGAAGATTTCAGCTTTTCTTGGGGTGTTCATGCAGTTACCCAACTTCTCAGGAATGCAAACAAACAAATTTGCATTTAGAAAACAGCTCTTCCGCTCCTCTGTCCTTCCAGAAACAGAAAGACACTGCTATGGCCTGAATGTTTGTGTCCTCCCAAAGTTCCTATGTTGAAATTCCAACTCCCAAAGATGATGGTAGTAGGAGGTGAGGCCTCTGGGAAGAGCTTAAGTCCTGAGGCTGGAGGCCCCATGAATGGCATCAGTGCATAAGAGAGACCCCCAGCCCCTTCCCCCATGTGTGGACACAGTGAGAAGTCTCAGATCTGAGGGGGGCCTCGCTCGATCCTGCTGGCACTTGATCGCAGACTTCCAGCCTCCAGAACTGTGAGAAAGAAATTTCTGCTGTTTATAAGCCACCCAGTTGGTGGTTATTTTGTTACAGCAGCTCAAAGAGACTAAGGCGGATGCATTTCAAATGATCAGGTTCATGTCCGGATTGTTCTTTTTCCTGAGGGCGTGGAGTAAGTCACACACTCTCCTACTTCTTAGCCTAGAGAGTGCTCTAATAACACCTAAGCCAACTCCTTTTCCAAATGTGGTCACTTGGGTAAAAAAAACTGTGAAATTCTCAACGAATGGGAAAGCATTTTAACATGAGTGTAACTTACTATTGGCTTCCCAGGTGGCACTAGTGGTAAAGAACCTGCCTGCCAATGCAGGATATGTAAGTGACGTGGGTTCCACTCCTGGGTTAGGAAGATCCCCTGGAGCAGAAAACGACAACCCACTCCAGTGTTCTTGCCTGGAGAATCCCATGGACAGAGGAGCCTGGTGGGCTCCTCTTACTGACCACAGGGTCACAGAGCTGGACACGACTAAAGCGACTTATAAGGAGTTCAACAAAATAATGTTGCATTAAGTTTTATTATATGGTGACTATTGCTGGCCTTCTGGTATAAAGGATATCAGAAGTAATTCTACACTGGCACTCATAGATGATTCTATTAAAATATCATTTTTAATGGCCAGAAAATTAAGAAACAACCCTATATGAATTATTAGAGGGACCATGATGGGACAGACTGTACAAATTCTTTCCATCTTCTGCAACAAGAAAATGAAACACTGCCTAAATTTAGCAAAGACACTATAAGAGGCAGGTAGTTTGCAGGCAGGAAAACCTTTTATTTTAAACCACAAATAATCAGCAGGTGGCCACAACTATCCATGTTTCATTAAAATCACATAAAACCTAGGTACAAAAGCACCACTGATTATTGCTCTAGAAAAACGGCATGAAAAAATCCAAATACGCACAGTAAAAGCACCACAGTATGCACAGGACTAAATTTTTAAAGCGAGTGCATGGAATGCTGAATCAATTTTACAGACAGCTTCCAATATTAAACCGGTATTTATTTTACTCAAGGATGATGGAAATTTCCAAAAAGCACGACTATGAGAAGGTAAAATGTCCATCCTTATATATTTTTGTATGCCAACTAGTAGAGTCCTAAAAAATTAGCATTTACAAAATACTCGGTAAAAATAGCTTTTAAAAGTTGTCCCAAGAGGTACATAAAATCAACCCCAATTTTCATGACCATTCATTCTCCCTCGTTAGCTACAGATTCAGTTTTCTGTGCCTGTGAAAAAAGAAAGGAAGACAAAAAAGACAGTTACTATTAAAACTACCATAAGCCAAAGAAGACTCCACCCGAGCAACACGCACAGTTTGGAACATCTGTTTTTAGCGGCTCTACTGCAAAACCAAGTCAACTCTGGGTGTAAAAACAGACAGGGCAGGGCTATATGACACGAACACTTGGCTGCATTTGTTGCTTTCTGCTTTGCAAACGACCACAGAAGCTTTGCCTGCGGGGCTCCCGCGGTTCATGATTAAAGAAAAAGAACACCACCACACTGCTATCTGATGCTAGTCACTGCAAACGTGCAGAATTGTCTACTGTACCCTTAACTCTCACTGTTTCAATCTGCCCCTTTACTGACAGTGTGCTGGGTGGGGTACCTCTGGAGGCTGAGACATTAACAGTTGAGCGAGAGATGTGGATCTGCAATCACATTACAGGCAATAAAGAGACACATTATGAATGTGCGGTCGCCGGCTGAAGGATCCAGCAATTGCTTTCAAGACACTGATTCAATCGGCGGGAGGTGTTGGGGAAAGTACCTCTTCAGCTTGAGTGTCACCATTTTCAGCCGGTGCTGCGGTACCGTCCTTCCCAGCTTCCTGCTTCTCCTCCTTCTTCCCTTTAACACCTTTGCTAACCTTTGTTGCCGGTTCTTTCTAATAGAGGATCAAAGCACAAGGAGACAGAGTGTGTGAGACAGGGTGGGAGGTGGTGGAAACTCAGCCAGCCTCCATCCAAACACAGGGGAAGCACAAACAGGGGTGACGGGGTGGCTCTCGGGGGAAAACGGGAATCCGGTTCCGCTGAGCTGTGAGTGGGTTACTCGGAGGCTCCCGTGGAAACGGAACAGGCAACTTAGGAAATCCACTGGACTTTGACTTCTCAAGTGTGTGTCTGGTGAGCATCCTCTCTTGATACAGTGAGAAGCGGTCCTGCCGTGGGGAGAGCAGCTGCAGGGGGACACAGTGAAGTCAGGGCAGACCCAGCGAGAGAAACACTGCACGTGAGGACCTGGGGCTACAAGCTGGGAGAGCCCTGGAGAAGGCAGGCCCAGAGGAAGAAAAATTCCTGATTTTAAGACCAAGCCGGGACTGCCCTGGTGGTCCAGCAGTTAAGACTCTAATGCACTCCCAAAGCAGGGGGCCCAGGTTCCATCTCTGGTTTGGGAACTAAGATTCCAGATCCCACAGGCAATGAGGTGTGACCCCCACTGCCCCCCCCAAAAAACACCAAAGCCACAGAAATGAGTTCTGCTTCACAATCGCCTTTTCACACCTCAATACACATCATTTCAAACAATGCACACACAACAAGGGATGACGCTCTGAAGGGCAGAGTAAAGAAAAGCCGTTTGGGGGTAAACTTCCTACCCCTGATAATTCTGCACTGCAATTTCCTCATCTGCCAAACAGAATATGTGTCCCTACCTCTGATGTGAGTGTCTATGCATAGGATGAAAGTGAACAGCGCTCAGTCGTGTCTGACTTTGTGACCCGAGACTACACAATCCATGGAATTCTCCAGGCCAGAATACTGGAGTGGGTAGCCTTTCCCTTCTCCAGGGGATCTTCCCAGCCCAGGGATCAAACCCAGGCCTCCTGCATTGCAGGCGGATTCTTTACCCGCTGAGCTACCAGGGAAGCCCGTGCATAGGATGAGGGTCTGGCATGGGACAAGAGGCTTCCCAGGTGGCTCAGTGGGTAAAGAATCTGCCTGCAATGCAGGAGCTGGAGGAGAACGTGGATTCGATCCGTGGGTCAGGAGGATCCCTTGGGGAAGGAAATAGCCACCCACTCCAGTATTCTTGCCTGGAGAATCCCCATGGACAGAGGAGTCTGGCGGGCTACAGTTCATAGGGCCACAAAGAGTTGGACCTGACTGAAGCTACTGAAACACACACACATAGGACAAGGGCAATATAACTGTTTGCTGATTTATTTGCTGTGTGTTATTATTACTACTGTGTGTGTTAGTCGCTCAGTCGTGTCCGACTCTTTGAGACCCCGTGGGATGCTGCCTGCCAGGTTCCTCTGTCCACGTGATTCCCCAGGCAAGAATACTGGAATGGGCGGCCATTCCCTTCTCCAGGGGATCTTCCTGACCCAGGGATCAAGCCCAGGTCTCCTGTTTCCCTGGTGGCTCAGCTAGTAAAGAATCCACCTGCAGTGCGGGAGACCTGGGTTCGATCCCTGGGTTGGGAAGATCCCCTGGAGAAGGGAAAGGCTACCCACTCCAGTATTCTGGCCTGGAGAACTCCATGGACTGTATAGTCCACGGGGTCACACAGAGTCAGACACGACTGCGCGCCTTTCACTTACACTTACTTACCTGCATTGCAGGCAGACTCTCTACCGTCTGAGCTACCAAGGAAGCCTTAATTATTTGGTAGTATTAATTAATTAATACTCAGCAGACTGGCCTCCTAAGACCAGTTCTAGGAAGCCAGAAGCCCCTCACAAGTCCTCCACCAGCTGTTGGCTGCAGGCCCAGGCTCACTGCTCTGGAGATCCATCTGAACTGTGTGTTTCATGAGACAGCGACCAAACTCCACCTTGGACATGAGGCTTCTCAGAGCACCATATGCTCTGACTTCCTTTGCTGTATGGACCAAACGGAAAACACACTCCCAGTAAAGTGTAAAAACTGTGCTCTCTGCTTCTTGAGAAAGCCTGTCTCCAGCTCGGGTGAGTTTTCTAGTCCAGGCACTGAGCCTGAATCATTAAATGTGATCTTTCCTCGGATGACTCTGGGACATGGAATTATAATTTATTCACTGTTGAAAAAGCCAAAGCGGGGGAGGGAGCACCTCTTACCTTAGCAGATGTTTTTCTTGGTTTAGGTTCAGGTTTGGGGGGAGCAGGTTTCTGCAAAGATAAATGAAGTTATACAAATACTGAAAAAGACAACCCTCAGCACCAAAGGAAACAGCAACAAGACTGCCAAAGACAACAGTCCATTTTGACTATGACATTCATTTCAAAAGAAAAAAATGTCATCCTCTTTTCAGCACCAGCAAAAAGACCTCCCCATTTTATGACTATCTTCATCCTGGGTTCTCAAGTCAACGACAGGTGAGATCTGAAAGTCAATTCACTATTCCCTGGGCCAGAACAACTCTCTGGGAACACATTTAAGCTTCTGTCTGATGTCTCTTTATTTCCTTTTATCACAGCAATGCAGCAAGAGGAACGACTCAGGCCCTCGGCCAAGTGACGCTGTGGATTTGGTTCACACCGGCCTTCCAAACAGTCTAGAAATCCTAGCACCATTACAGGCAAGGCCCATCTGGAAATCAAGAGAGCTGCCCATGAAGTATTCCAAAACCGGTTCCAAATTCTCCCACCTCTGATGTGGGTTTCAAGTGCCTGAGCTTGAGCTTCTTCCTACGTTTCTCTTCCAAGGCCAGTTCAAGGTGAACAGAATCTCCTGGCCACCCAGACCCCGGGCTCCCTAGAGTCTGTTATTAGGAACACAATTATAATGATGCAACGTTTACTGTGTGTGTGCGTGCTCAGTCACTTCAGCCGTGTCCGACTCTTTGCGACCCTATGGACTGTAGCCCGCCAGGCTCCTCTGTCCGTGGAATTCTCCAGGCAAGAATACTGGAGTGGGTTGCTGCGCCCTCCCCCAGGGGATCTTCCCGACCCAGGGATCGAACCTGTGTCTCTTATATCTCCTGCACTGGCAGGCAGGTTCTTTAGCACTAGCGCCACCTGGGAAGCCCACAACGTATACTGTTAGCTCCCAAAGTTCAAGATCTTTCACAGACCTTATTAGCCAGAGGGCCCACCAGGCGATTTCTTGTTTTTCTTGCCTTGTGTGTTTCTCCCCACTCCTGGGAGCAGGAGTGGCCCCATGCCCCTCCACACAAGGCTTTAGCCCGGCTGCTTCCTAAGGGCCTGAGATGGGTACAAGGAGACGGGGGGGGGGGGGGGGAGTTTAAACCTGTGGTTTTTCTAAAGCTATCTTAGGGCAAATATTTCTTGCTCATCAAGCTAGGAAAAAATTATACCTCTCTCCTGGCACCAGGGAGCATGGTTTTTAAGCAGAAAACACTGCCCAGAGTACCTTCTAGGCCACCCCACCCCCATCCCCCTCCCCCCCCCCCCCCCATGGAGAAAAACATGTGTTCTTCCCCAGTGACGCCATGTGTTCAGGATCATACCGAATCCGGCCCTTTCCATTAAGGTCATAAACTGAAATTATAATCAGTTCAATTCCGGAAGGGGTCTTTGGACATAACCTCTCAAATAAGAAAAGGGAAGTGAGGTTGAAAAGCAGGGGCTATTTTCCTTAATCTTCTGACCACCATAAATTTGCTCCCCAAATATATCAGCTTGCATAGCTCCTAAATTTTCATGATATAAAACATTTTACTTCAGGCTTCGATACATTGTACTAACATGTCCTTGTTTTCTCAATTTACAGCAAGATGGACCTTTTCCCCCTAAACTCAGTATTAGCGTTTTAATGGGACAGGAAATGGTGATGTTTTTGTAGCCTGTAATCCCACTGGCTTCCGAGGCTCTGCATCAGCACTGAGGTCATGATGTCAGTGGAAGGTGTTATATTGCTGGACCCTGGTGCTCAGGAAAGGCCTTGTTTTATATTTCAGTTTTTGACTTAAACGTCTACCCCCCTTGATAGGCTAGATATCCATGCAATACAATGGATTTAGGCTTTCAGCATAAACTACAGTGACATCGAAAAGAGTTAAGACATAGTGTTTCAACCATGGTGAAAATTACACCACTGGACAAGCATAACCTTTTGTGTTGGTGTATTGTATTGGTATTGCAGCAGAATCTGGATTAACTATGTATACATACAAACACACCTCCCAGGTCTTAACCTTCCAGGTGACTCTGATGTTGCTTCTTAGGTTGGGGCTCATGTGGCTCTAGGGGTAAAGAACCTGCCTGCCAATGCAGGAGACACAGGAGACATGATCCTTGGGTCAGGAAGATCCCCTGGAGGAGAAAATGGCAACCCGCTCCAGTATTCTTGCCTGGAGCACCCCATGGACAGAGGAGCCTGGCGGGCTGCAGTCCATGGGGTTACAAAGAGTCAGACACGCCAGAAGTGACTTAGCATGCACACGTGTGGATCACTGGCTCAACCCAACCTAAACCTGGCTATACTTCCAAACTTGAGAATGGTTCCAGTACCTATTTCTTTCCTTTTCTTTTTAAATTTGTGAAACAAGTTTAGCAAAAATATATTGAGAAGAAAAGCCAGAAACTGATATATTTTTTTTAATTTGTGAAAAGTTTGCAATATCCATTTCACAGCTTGGATTCCCTGCATTGTTCCAGGCACAGGTGTGCCTAAGGAAGAAAGCCAGGCTTCCCTGAAGGTCCCAGTACCATCTAGTACGGGCTGTTAGCCAAGAGGTCAGTGCCTTCCCCACTGCACCTCACTGGGCAGCGCAAGTCCCCCTCCAGAGAGCCGGGCTGACCTGTCTCGGGAGGAGGAGGCCGGGCACATGAGCAGGGTGGGTGGGAGGAGCACGGCGGGGTGAGGAGGGCTGGGGCACAGTCTTGTCAAGGCTTGATCACTGCCCATCCCAGCTTCAATGATCTTAACCCACGACTCTTCCATAGGCTTGGCCCAGAGAGGGAGACCCCAGGTGGCAGAGTGGAAATGGTTCCTTTTTTAAAGATTGTCTAGTTCTGAAGTGAGGCTACAGCCTATGGCTTGAGACGACTTTCAGAACATTCTGACTACGGTATGGACTTTCTCTTTTCTCGTGGAGAGAGAATCAAGACTTCTTGTCTCCTTTGGAACATCAGGTGTAGGATAGGAGATGAGGGCTTTGCTAATAACGTCACTCTTCATCGCGCGGCTCCAGCCATGGCAAACAACTCCCTGGGCTTCGTATGCTTGCTCGCTGGGCTGGCCACTGTTCTTCACCAGCGCACCTGATCAAGTGAATTGCTTGGCAACACTTGTCCAACCTGCTCGAAATTCTGACCCAGGCAATTTCCAAAAAGGAAATTAAACAAAGCTCAAGAGAAACACCACCTTAGTCTTCAATTTGCTGCCGTGGACAGGAGTGTGTGTTCATAAGAGCTAACAACAGTGGGGCCCAAAGTACTCACCGCTGACAACCTGGCAGACCGTCTGGTGGGCTACAAAAGGAAAAGAAACACAAAACATAATTTTTCGTGATTATGCACAATCAAGCTGATTTTTAAAAAATTCATTCTTACTGTCTTACTTTGTTCAAAGAATAGAACGCATGAGTCCCATTAATCCCCCACCTCCACCCCTGGTGAGCACAGTGAAACATAACCCCAAGTGCCCTGAGCACTGGAACATTCCAGAAAAAGTGTTTGTAAAGAGGTGCAGGTGCACTGTTCAAAGAAATGGCCTCTAGCAGCGGAGGGTGCCGTGGGCAAGGCAAGGAAGATGCATTTAGGCTCCGACCCAAACCATCATCTACTTCTATTATAAAATGGGCAGCAGGAGCACTGAAGTGCTATTTCAGAACCAGTCCAGTCTGACGCGCATTTCTTACAAACGGAACCGAAGCTTATAAATTTATACAAAAAGAGACTTATATAATTGTGCAGAAACTGAAATAGCAGGAGTCTTCTCCCTGGTTACTATGTTAGAAAAGAGAATGACTACAAATCTTAGGCAGTTAACAGCCACAGCTTCCTTTTACCTGTAATAAACACAAGGATTGATCTATGAAATGCACATCGCTGAAAGATTTAAATAAGAGTAAAAAGCTCTTTTCATTTGGAAGTTTACAAATTTAGAGAACCTGTTGAGATTAGAATTTCTCAAGGAAATCTTCTTCCTCAAGGATGGTACAAGTTCACAGCAAAGGAGACGGCAAAGAAAATTTCTAAGAGCAGAAATGCTCTACGTATTTCAGAAAAACACACATGCACCTGGTACTCTACTCCTCACCAGCCAAAGTCGGACCTCAAGGGGATTTCACTTTGTACAACTTCCTTTGTTTAAAATTGTTCCAGGAGCAGATACTCCACCCGTTCTCTTTTGTTCATGGCTCTATTTCTATTAGGACAGTGTACCACCTAATATATAATGGATATGCAAGAATACTCATGAAAGAAAATAAAAAAGGAACTCAAGCTTGTCTCTAATTTGCTGCCTTATGCGGACGCTGCCTCATGACAATAGCTTAAAGGTCTCAAATAATCTTTTTGAGGGTCAGGGCAAATGGTTAGCAGGAACCTGGGTCACAATTCCAAGGAATCATGGAATTCTCAAGTCAGTCTGGGTGAGCTGGTCAAGGCCAAAGAGCCTTGGGGCATTTCTTGCCATCTCCACATCGAAGAATTTTCTTGCTGAAAATAGCCAGAGGAAGCTAAAGCCGTCTTTCTTTAAACTACAGAAGGAAATGAAGGGCCAGAGCCTCCAGGAATAACTTTAACCCTTCGTTAAAGTTTGTGTGCACAGCTCAGAGCTGGACTTCAGGCGGGCGGGCAGAAGTGTCGAGTTAGGAGACTGTGCAGACACGTCACTGCACAGGGTCGGGGGGTGCACAACTCAACACATAATGTGGGTCTTCCCTCCCACCCCTTGTCTGTACCCCTTCTGCACGGAACCATCATCTTCTCTTGCACTTCTGTAGCTCTGATGCCTAGTGGGGGCCCTCAGCAAACATGGAGGTGACTGGACTGGGTGAGCACCAGACACGCACAGCCAAGAGTGAACTCGCAGGGAGCGGTGCCAAGGCCACTAGTTACTTAGGATCCAGTTTGGAGCCTGAAAAGGGGCCAACAGCTTAACCATTATTTACAACTGCCTCCCTATCAACCAACGAGCTGTCCCGAGTAACAGCTCATTGAAGGGAAGCCAGATCTTGTGAAAAATTCCCCAACTCGACGGTTCTCTGCTCCCTCCCTCTCCAGGCAAGAGGGGAAGAACTGAAGAGGCAGAGTGATGTCACACCCTCACCCCCACCCCAGGATTTCCAGAGACATTCCAACAGAGCACTGCCTGCCCGCTGTTCCGATCCAAATGACTCACTACCTTTTCATAATTCAGGTCCAGTGTAAGAGTTTCAAAATAAAAAGCCTACAAAATGCATGCGAAACAAAGTCTGCCTTTACGAGGCCATCTAAATGGTGCCATCTCTAAAAAGCATATATTTTACAGTAAAATGATTTTATGACTTCCTGCCTAAAACTTACCAGCTCTTCTATGTTAGGGAGAAAAACAAAAACAATTTCTCTTAAGTATTCTTCTCTGAAACCATTCTAAGACATGCTCTTTCTCACTGCAGAGAGGGGAGGCCGAAACAAACTTTCGCTCCCAGTCAGTAGTACTGACTTTGCACCAGGTGTGTATACCCTCCTGGAAAGTTTCATCACATTTCACAAGTCTTCCTATAAATGACTGGACTCTATTTACTGGATACAAAATAGACCCGGCTGCTCTTCTCCCCTCTTTCAAACACTAGAATTTGAAGTATTCATTTGAGACTCAGACTGTGGGGCAAAACTACTATTAAAAAAAAAAAAAAGAATTTCTCTCAATAAACAAGGGTTTACTGTATAGCACAGGGAACTATATTCAATATCTTATAATAACTTATAGTGGAAAAGAACTTTTAAAAAAGAATATAGATGTATACATATATGTGTATCACCAAATCATTTTATGTGCCTAAAACACAATATTGTAAATCAACAATATGTCAATTAAAAAAAAAAAAAGAATGTCTCTCCATTTGTTGATTGTGAATCAGCAGAAAAAGTGGCCAAAAGAGCAGTCCTCGGGGGGAAAACAGGAAGGCTTTTAGAATGATGGGTCGCTAAGAGTTATAGAAACAGCGTGAGTGTTTGTTACTGTAGTACACAGGTGCTGGACAAAATGGAATTATTCAGTGAGTATTTATTGATTACCTGATATAAACTCCCTAGGCTGGACAAAATTATAGTGAGGGCTACTATGAAGGATATGGAGTCTTTAATGTCCTGGTTGCAAAAGCAGCACAGACGTCTGATCTCAATATGACAGAATTCCCTGGAAGAGCTAGAGACAAGTAGAATCACTGGACTTAGCTTAATATTGCTCAAAACATATGGGCCATTCCAGTGGAATTCAGAAGTATATTTACTTTCATGAGATTTCTTAGTGCTTCTGTGCTTCACCATGCACTTCCAAGCAAAGCCTACAAGTCAAATTGCTTTTAACTTTCAAAAACAAATGAAGAGCTAGGTAGAATTTCCCCTCTTTGCAGAACTGCGAAGTGAAGCAGGATGCATATCAGGGTCTTGACTGGAGGATGGAGAAGACAGAAAAGGCACGGGGTGACCAGATTCTTTTTTTTTTTTTTTTGGCCGTGATGTGTGGCATGGTCAATTCCTGACCAGGGATTGAACCCGGGCCCCCTGCACTGGGAGTACAGTCTTAACCCCTGGAACACCACGAAGTCCCATGACCAGATTTACAATGACCCCAAAAGGGGCATAAGAACAGGGGATTTTGAGTCAGAAGACTCAGAAATCTTTCCTGGTGCTGCAACTGACTAGGTGTGACACCTGGGGGAAAAGTATGTTATTTCTCTGAGAACCTTTTTCACTCTTGTTAAACAGGGATAATAATTGGTGCCTCTGTTGGCCAAAACAGTTCTTCTCTGACATAAATTACTCCCTCTGATTGCTTTCTTTTTCTTCATAGCAGATTTCTGATCATTTTATTTACTCTATCTTTCGCCCTCCTACAGTGGAAGCTCCATGAAGGCAGAGACTTGCTCCTTTGTTCACTACGCAATCTGCACAGCCTGCTGCATTCAAGTGCCCCACACGTCTTTTGGTTGCTTTGGTCGAAATGCTGTTACTGTTGTTCAGTCGTTAAGTCAGTCGTGTCTCACTCTTCTCAACCCCCTGGACTCCAGCATATCAAGCTTCCCTATTCTTTACCATCTCCCAGAGTCTGCTCAAACTCATGTCCACTGAGTCAGTGATGCCATTCAGCCATCTCATCCTCTGCCGCCCCCCTTCCCCACCTGCCCTCAATCTCCCCCAGCATCAGGGTCTTTTCCAATGAGTCTGCTCTGGGCATGGCCAAATGTTTCTACGGGAATCCTGAAGGGCTCTCTCCCCTCGTTCCAGGGTTAAATTAAGGGTCAGCTCAAACAATGGAGGTGAAAGGGCTTAGGAATCTGCCCAGTGTAAAATGACTGTAGCCTATCACTTTGGTCATTTATTGTCCAGATACTATACTCTACACTGTGCCCTTCAAATACAGTGGAGGAGATTTTCAAAAGGGGATCCTCCTTTGTAACTGATATTTATTGACTGTAGACTAGGCTGGGCACACTCAGTGACATAACTAGAAGACCCCATCAATTCAGCAGGGAAAATCAATATATGATCAAACAGTTCTTATCCCAAAGCACTTCTAATTAACCAACCTTTTCACTTTTTAAACAATTGTGTTGGTGTCCTGAAGACAAATCATAAGTTTTACTCTGGTCTTGATTTAAATGATAGGAAGAGTCTTTTCTAGGAAAGATTTCTGATAGCAGTAAGATAATACATGCAATCAGATAAAATATTAAAAATAATAATGTAAAAATATAAGTAATAAAAATTCTGAGGCTAAAAGAATATGCATAAGACAGTTGTATGAGCAAAAATGTTTTTCATGTATCCTAATCAGCTTGCTGACTTTTAGTGTTCAAAGGGGGGAAAAGTTGTTTTCACTATCCATGATCTGTTGTACATAATGGTTTCGAGGTTTTCTGACAGATCAATTTAAATAGCAGTCCCCAAGGAGAAACCCAAATGCATTTGTGCCCAAACCTAAAAACATTAAGGCGTATTACACTTAGTCAACTGTCCTACAGATTATGTTTCACCATTTTCCAGAAAATTCAAGCACTGGGACTTTGGTATGATAACATTTTTTTGTTTGCTTCTACCATTTGTTTAGTGACTTGACCTTGGATTGCCAGTTTTACCTCCCAAACTCTGCTGGACACTGAAAACTGGGTAAACGCATGGCAGGGACTTGGCTATAAGCAGTTCTGTTTGTTCTGCTTTTGAATTATTTCTTTACAGATTCTGTTGAAGATTTTCCATGCGGCAGAACGAACTTCCTTTTACAAGTCACGTGTAGGGGTTTTGCTCTCTTGACAACCTCTGAATTATTAACACAAAATGAGTCACCCAATCAAAGAATATGTAACTAGATATTGTTTTCGTCTCTTTCATGACCCGTTTTAGTTTATAAGTTCAAGGGTTAAGAGCTTCAGTGTTTCCACACACTGTAAAGTTCTGTGCAAAAGGGAACGGCTGTCATCACAGTTACCATCTCATCTGCTGCTCTGCTAGCTCGTCTCCTTTTAGAAGTTCATGATATTGCCATGGAAGGTCAAGTGCAAGTATCTCTTCCAAGTTCCCAGTTTTTTGGAGTTTTCTGTATTTTCATACAGAGCTTCTTTGACTTATTATCTAATTATCCCAAACCCTAAGAATTTTCCTGGTTAAAAATAAAAACTTCAAAATTCTGACATTTTACACATCTTTTGTAGTTTTTAACTTTAGAAGACGATTGCTTTTAGGCAAATATTCAGAACCCAAACAGTAATTTATAGTTCACTCACTGGAGTGGAGAATTTATTAAATCAACAGTCTTTCATTTCCTTACTGTGAAAGGCGGACTTTGTTCTCCTTGATGAATTTACCTATTATCTCACTCTTTGCCCAGAAGGAATTCTCAGTATCTGCTTTAACAGACAGCAGCACTGACAAGTAGAAACATAAACAGCATAGTAAGTGGAAAACACCTCCTCAGTGCCCCTGAAATCTACCGAGGCCAAGGGCTGTGACAGAGCCACACTTTTATCTCTGGTTTACGCAGTCTCAACAATCCAGTTTAGAAGAGGAGTCATTCAGATGCAGACAATCATAACAATACTAGAAATTCCAGTTAACAATTAAATGCAGGGTGTTAAAGATACACTTACCTCCTGTTTAGTTACTTTGGATCCATCCTTGCCCTCTGTATTCTCTGGAGACTAAAAAGAAAATATTTGGGTGAATTGTATTTAAGTTGGAAAATGCATATTAAAAGACCACATAAGCCAATGATAATCTCCAGGGAAAAGTAAGCTTGTAAGAGGATACGTTTTACACACACACACACACACAGACACACAGACACACACACACACACACTGCATTTATCTGCATAACTGCTCTAATATTAAACCAGAATTGTTGCAAGAACTGATCTGAGCCCCTGTTCTCAATGTACACTCACTTGAAGTGATTTTCACTGATTTCTCTTGCCACCGGGGGAAAGAACAGGGAGCCAGTAGTCACTTTGTTCCCCTGAGATGAGAGCAGGAAACGCCCAGGCCAAGCGCAAAACTGTATTTTCACCCCATACTTGCCTCACTTTGATTTCTAGCCCATTTCCTGATAAGACTTGACACATTTATCATGAATTCCTGTTTTTCCATCAGTAACTCCAGGGTCTCTCCCACACTCCCAGCCTCAGCGGAACGGCCCAGCACCCAGCCACCCTAGCTGATTTCTTCCCAGACTTTGATCCATCCCCCCCCGGGCAGCATCTGCCCACTCTTGCGACAGCTCAAACCTGACTCCTTTCCAGACTCCATAAATACACTTAGATTTATAAGACAAATCAATTATGTCAATATATTTGTATTGGCTGAACAATAAATAAGATGAAAATTCAAATAATCAGAAAATTAAGACTATTTGACACAAGACAGGAATAGAGTGGGCTTCCCAAGTGGCGCTAGTGGTAAAGAACCTGCCTCCCAGTGCAGGAGACTTAAGAGACGCGGGTTCGATCCCTGGATGGGGACGATCCCCTGGAGAAGGGAATGGCTACCCACGCCAGTATTCTTGCCTGGAGAATCCCATGGACAGAAGAGCCTAGCGGGCTACGCAAAGATTTGGACACAACTGAAGTGACTTAGCAGGCAAGCATACAGGAATAGAGGAGTGGCTCAGACGGTAAAGAATCTGCTTGTAACGCAGGAGACCCAGGTTTTGATCCTCGGGTCGGGAAGATCTCCTGGAGAATGGAAGGGGTACCCACTTCAGTACTCTTGTCTGGAGAATTCCATGGACAGAGGAGCCTGGTGGGGCTACACTCCATAGGGTCACAAAGAGTCGGACACTAACTGAGCGAATAGAATTCCTGGGACAAAAAAATACAAATAGCAAACTGATATTTAACACAATGCATGACTTAGGAAAATAAAACAGCTATGTGGTAATGCCTAGTCTGAGAAAATGAGAAAAACATTGAAAAGCTTCTCAAATCCAATGTTTGCTGGGGTTGGTGACACTGTGAATTAATACAATATTTTCAAAGAACAATCTGGCAATATAAAAAAGACACAGAGGACTAATCATGTAATGACGGAGTAATTCTGATTTTGGAACCAAGACTCAGAGAAAGAAACTTTGTAAAAATACCGTTTTGTTTGTATTCTTTCTAATATGAAATAACTGGAAACAACTCACAGGATCAATAAATAACAGACAAATGTTTAGATAAACAATATAACTATTAATGTTATGGGGTTAAAAATAGTTAAGCTATGTGAACACATGGAAAGTCCACATAAAGTAAGATTAAATTTAAACGCTTAGATTATAGGAAAATCCCTGGCAGACCAGTGGTTAGGACCCCACACTTCCACTGCTGAGGGCCTGGGTTCAATCTTGGGTAGGGGAACTACGATCATGTAAGCTGCACAGTGCCGCCAAGAAAATATTAATAAATAAACAAAGGCTTAGATTATAAAGTAACGCGTAAAAGGTCAGAAGTAGCTGAAGTCTTTGAGAAAGACAGAAGCTTTTCTTCAATGCAAACAATACAGTAAACCTCTTCTTCTCTGAGACTGCCTAGTACCCAGTCTCTCTCCTCAGAACCTCCCAGATCCATGGAGTTCTCTCCTGTTTCCACATCAACCAACTATTTTCCCTCATCCATGGAATCCTCTCTATCATCAAGGAAAACAGAGCTTCTCTTTTCTCTCCCCACTCTGGCACCGGAATGTCTGGCTCACAGATCCTGTGCTGTATCAGCCGGCTGAGTTAGAGACAGAAAAATCTTAGAAAATCTAACAGGTGAGCCATTTGACTTTGCCCATTCCCCCAGTCACCAATGTGACCCTTCTGGCCACAAACCAGGCGCTCTGCTGTCTGAAGTGCTGGGCTCTCATTTCTTATCCAGCCACTCAGCAGATCCGATCTGGGCTACCCTCTACCTGTAACTGACAGGCTTTTAAAGAAGCAGCACACAGCTTCTTCTTGTTTTTTGGCCATGTGGGATGTTAAGTTTTCTGATCAGGGATTGAATCCACCCTCCCTGTATTGTAAGCGCGGAGTCTTAACCACTGGACTTCCAGGGAAGTCTCCACACAGCTTCTACTGACATTAAATGACATTAATTTTTTTTTTCTTAAACTGGTATTATCCACAAATTTTTTCCCCTTAAACTGATATTAATGACATTATGTTCAATATGCTTCCAGGCAGTGGATTTGTGACAGCAATATGACTGATCACTCTCTAAACTGAACTAATATTGTTTGTACTGAATGCAAATTATTCAAAAGAGAAACCTGGAAACCAGCCCCCCCACCCCTCAAAAAAGGCAGGTATAACTGAATATGTTAATGCTTCCAGATGAATGAATGAGCCTAAGACTGGAGATGGGAAGGGAGACAACTGTAAGCAAAGCTGGTTTCTCTGGCAACCACTCCACGAGATCACTGTATAAACAAGCACACAGCCAACTGGTAGGCAGGAACGACCCAAGCGATCGTCACCCTGGGATCAGTGGGGTTCTGCGGCACACACCCAGGTCCAGACACCACTTCGCTCTTGTCTCTCTAGCTCAGAGCCCTGTGATCTGGGACAGTGACCTGATCATGTGACTCCGTCTCTTTCTCTGATCGAGGATGATGACACTGAACTCAAAGGGTCCTTGTTTACGATCAAGCGAGATAATGGGAAGAGCATTTCATACACTGAATGGCTATACAGATGTTATACAACATAACCTATAAGATATTAATGAGTCTTTTTTTATAGTACAATTTTTATTTGAGTATAGAGGTAGAATAAAGAACCACCTTTTAATCCTGAAATTCTAGACTTCCATATTTGGGACTAAGCCATATCTACTAAGCCGTATTCGTCTTAATGAGTCTGTAAATTATCACATATGATATATTAAATTCAACAGAGTCTTGAGGTTAAGCACAATTCCTTACATCCAGATTCCCTGCAACCTTGTCATCTGTTTCTGTTACATGGAGTAACAGGTATATGATTTCAGAAAGACCTACCACCTTTCAGGCTGTCTTATCACACACTGCTAACACTTAGCCATGAGGCTGGAGAGAGCAGGAGGTCATGGTATAAGGGACTCAAAAGAGAAGCACGAAGATTTCATCCGAGATTTTGAGGAATAAAAATGAAGAAAGGGGAGAAATAAGGCTTGGGGGTGTACACAGATGATCTCAGATATACTTCAACCGCCTTGTGAGCAGAAGGGAAGGATGAAGTGAGTGAGACAGGATGCGGGGGGTTCCAAGGCAGAGGGGTTCCTGCCCGGCTCCCCCAGACAGGGCAGACTCACGCTGATCTAGTTTGAATGCAGAATGGTCAAGAAGGCAGAGAACCACGGCCTAAAAAAAAGATATTCACATATCCGAGGCTCCTTCAGCATCCAAGTGGATGGGGACTGAACTAAGAACCAGCAAGGGGTAGGGGACACATGTGGTGGCCTGATGAAGGCACAGCAGGGATTCTGGGGGAGTCAGAAATACCACTGGGTGGCAGATCGCGCAAGTCAGCAGGCAGCTGGATCACCAAACACCTGGTAACCCAGTGGAAAAAGAGAATCAGCCAAGAGCACGAACTGCGTATGGCAAAAATCAACAGGTAGTTGAACTTTTAAAAACTGCAAGTTCTGAAAATGCAAGTAGGCTCCTTGAAATTAAAAAGAACTCAAAACATAAACTCTAGACCACATACAGAAGAAGAAAGAATGAATTGTCATGGAGTGCTGAGAACTAGCTCAGAATGCAACAAACAGCAATAAGGAGATAAACAGTATGAAAGAGAGGTTAGGAGACACAGCGGTTAACTGCAAGGACCCACATATGTTTAATAGACATTCAGAAGCAGAGAACAGAGACACTGGTGGGAAGGCAAAGGCATAATGGGTGAGAATCTTCCCAAACTGAAGTCATGAGTCTCCAGATGGAAAACTCACACCAAGGAACAAACTGGAAACAAAACAAACCAACCATGTACAACGAGACATGATAAAACTACAGAAGGTGAAAGAAAACAAAGAAAGTCATTAAAAGTTTCCAGAATTAACAGATGGATTATTTTCAAAGAATTAACTTCTCACCAGAATCTGTAAACTATAGGAAACTCCAGAGAAATGTTCAAGGAGTTGAGGAAAACTGTCAGCCTAAAATTTTACACCCAGCTATCATTCAAGAGTAAAGGTAAAATGAAGATATGTCAGAATACAAATACTAAGAGAGTTTACTGCCAACAGAGTCTTTCTTTCAACAAGGATCTAAAACTAAAGGATCAAATTCAGCAAGAAGAAAAGAGAATTGAGATGAAAGAAAAATGTATATGAAAAAAGTATAAAATATATTGGCAAATCTATTAATTGTAGATACTAATATCTATTTTTTGTGTTTAAAATATTTCAATAGAAATCATAGACTAGTGTTGCCCTATAGAATTATAAAATGTAATTTTAGATTTTCTGATAGCTAATGAAGGAAGTAAAAAGACAAAGGTGAAACTAATTTTGATAATATATTTCATTTAGCTGAAGATACCTGAAACTTTATCATTTCAACATGCTATCAAGATTCAAATTATTAGTCAGATATGTGACAAACATTCTTAACACTAAGTCTTCAAAACTTGGCATGTATTTTACACTTACAGCACATTTCCACTCAAATGCTAAGTTTTCACTAGGAATACCTGACCCATCTTTAGAGGTCATAGACTTTACTGTAGTTTCACATATCCAGGTTGTTGCAAACATGTTTAAAATCTCCCAATAACTGAATCGAATATCAGCTTTTAAATTTAAATTGATGAAATTAAAATTTTTAAAACTTGGCTCATTCTTTCTCAGTGGCTAATAGCCTCACGTAGTTAGTGGCTGCCACACTGGGAGGCACAGGTCTAGACAGTCACAACCATGAAAGATGAGAGGAAGGGGAACAGAATATCCCCAGCTCCAGCATGGGAGGGTCCTGGTTTTGTTCTAGAGGATTATACACAGAATCATTTTAGATCATATTAAAATAAAAATTTAAAGACAGGCATTACCTTTTTAAAGAAAATAAAAAGCATCTATACACTTAACAAATCAGGAGGAGTGAAATAAAGTGAATTTTACAAATCAAAGGCAAGGAAGAAAAGAGTAAAAAAAAAAGGAAAACACATGATAAATAGAAACCACAAAATAAGTCATTAGAAAAAGCCCACATATATTAGTTATCATAATATACCTAAACAAATTACACTCATTCATTATAATGTCAAACAACAGAAGAAATAGAATGCAAGTATATGATTACTTGTAAATTTCCAAACATGCACAAATCTATATTATGGATTTATAAATTACATATACATCATGAACATCTAAAATCATGACCTGCAAGGATATCATGACCTGCAAGGATACTGCAAGGATAGACAATGAATTCATAATCATAGTTATCTTCAGGCAAGGTCACAGGGGAAGGGAACCAAGGGGTGTTTTGAACTTAAACTTTACAACATTTAATTCTTAGAAAGAGCTGAAGTAAAGAAGATAAAAAATGTTCAAATACGTGGATTCTAAATGATGGGTAAACAGGCATGTCATATTACTTCCTGAATGTTTCTGTATTTAAAACCCCCGAAGTATTACCAATATTCAGGGGAAAGGGGGTGGAGATAAAGCCCCGTTGACAGCGCCACATCTCCTGCCAACACAAATTCCACAACTATTAGTGTTTCTTGTATTTCTTACAAGTCTGGGCGGACACCACCTCTTCCTCTTCTGGCCAAAACATATAGTTCTGAGTCATTTCATCTGTGCTGATATGAAGGAATCTGGAGTCAGGCAAGATGGGAAGCCAAGATCATTAGAGACACGAATTCAGAACTGTCCTCTTGAGCGGGTGTGGGAGCAGAGCTGGTGAAGGAAGCCAGGGTTCCTTCAGCAGCTGACCAACTTCACTGTCTCCACTCTCCCATCTCACAAAGATGCCGGAGTCCCGCATCTGAGGACACGAAAATGCGCCGAAGGGGACAAAATCATACGGCCTTAAGACTGCAACAGGATGAGGAGTCCTTCTTGGGAAACGAAGGAAATGAAATCTGGAATTTTCATTCTGCAGACCATCCATAGGAATCAACAGAACAAATGCCCACTTATTGAGATTCTCCTTGAATAAACAGCAGTTACCACTTTACTCAGGGGCTCTTCCCGGGACCATCAGCCCAGCTTTCTCTCTCCAAACTCAGGAAGGTATCTGCAAAGATGAAAGAATCATTATGCCCCTCAACAGTTGCTTGGAAACAGCTCTGGATGGTCCTAGCCTCCAAATTGGTCACTTCTGAGAAAAATTATGAGGGTGTGGCAGGAAGCTGGGAAGTATAGTACCTCCTGGTGCCATCTTTTTCAGCTGCAGAAGAAAGACAAGAGCTCGGGCTTCTTAGCAATGAGTGCTGGACCTTCTGTTAAAGTTCCAAATAGTCTTTACTGCTAAGTGCAGGCTCTCAGAGTTTTCCTTCCAAGACAAGGGTTGGAAGTGACAAGGGTTATTGTTTTCTAACTTAAGTGAATTCACTGAGATCTTAGAGTTTGTACACAATTCAAGTAACCATTAGCCAGCTGCCATAGAACAAAATCCAGACTCAACTGCTGGATTATCTATGCTGATGCAGGAAAGTTGGGAGCAGATATAACACTGCAAATAAACAATCACTTCTTTTCATCTGGGGAATGTATTACTTTGAGCGGACTCTTATTTAACTTGCTGGTCAGTATGTTTAAATTAGTATCATTTCTCTTTTAAAATTAATTTTTAAACATTTTCTTTTAAAACTAATTTACATTTTCTGTTACAAAGCTAAAGCTGGAGAAAATAGAGCAGTCCAATAGTGAGCTGGTTAGCAGAGGGAAACCATTTGAGGACAAAAATCCAAATAACCCACCCAGAGAAAGACTGAAATGTGTCCATAACTAAGTTTTCACTCTTCTGCTAAAATTGACACATAATTAAATTACTTAAGGCAGCATTAATTTCCCTCCACAAATGAGGGCACTGTCCATGAAATTCTCACGAAGTTTTCCAAATAACACATATTTCCCCTTAAACTCAAATATGCACATATTTGAATTTGACTCATGAAACAGACTCTGCCAATTTTATTCAAAGCCTTAAGGACCACTGATTAACATCCGCATGGCAGTTTTCCGTTCACTCTCTAAGTGTATGTTTGGGACCTTCCAATACTGCCATTTCCTTCTCCAGGAGATCTTCCCAACCCAGGGACTGAACCTGGGTCTCCCGCATTGTAGGCAGACACTTACTGTCTGAGCCAGCAGGGAAGTCCAAGCCAGCAGGGAAGTCCAATACTGCCTTGCTTGCTAAAATAACTCTTAAAAAATCCAGTATTTGGGAGTGAGAGGTCACATGCAAATGACCTTCATTAATAATGAAACCAAGGTCAAATTTCTTTCTTACTTCCTCCTTGGCTTATGTCTATTAATTTCATCAACTTCTAGAAACGCAAATAGCTTATTAAGGCCATGAAGCTAGTATGTCTTCCCAAAATAAAATCTTGTTGTTCTCGACAAAAGTAATGGAGTAAAGACTCTGCTTTAAAAAGACTCTTGAACTGAAATAAACAGCAACTCTCTCTTTTCTGAGAGATACTTTTAAGGAAAGTATCTCACGGATTCCATTACAAAAGACAACTGAAAGCAAAGAAAAAGCCGTGTTTTAAGTATGCTCAGTGAAATTTTCTTTGTATAAATGTACATAATTTAAAAATGAAAATATATCATTAATACGAAATAACTTAAAAATTTTACACAGCTCTTTGGTCTGAGCTGCCTTTTTCACGAGAGTCACCTCTTCCCATATGTTGGGTGAATGGGATGATGGAGGAAGCTCCTGGCTGAGGCTGAAAACCTGACCCCAACCTGGCTTGTATCTTATGTCCCTGGGCCTGAGTTTCTTCATGAGGAAGACTAAGAGGTTGGATCCAAAGATCTCACTCACCTGACTTACTGAGCTACTCGAATATATACTAATCATATATACTAACATACACTATGGAGTGTATATTACAGAGATGTCAGGTACTTAAGCCTTGGAAAGGGATACAAGAAGAGACCCAGAGCAACCATCATCCTCTCAGCAAACGTGCAAGGCAGTGATCTAAATGAGTTAATCTCCTTCCCCACAATCCTGTGAGGCAGGTAAACACCATCATATCCATTGTATGAATGAGGAACTGAAGCCAGAGAGGTTTAGGTAACTTGCCAGAGACAACACAGCTGGTAATCTCACTGGTAAGTGTAAGAGCTGGGATTCAGACCCGGGGACCGGGCTCAGAGTTCATCCTCTCATCCACTACAGGCTCTAAGCGCTTCCTTCTGGCTTTGCTAGATTCAAAACTGGGTGCAGAGCTGGGACAGCACAGGTGCAGAGTTAGGGCGGCAGGAGGCTTCCAGTCTGGGAAGTACCTTAACCTGATTCTAGACCTGAGCAAGCAGCACATAATATGTAATGGAGTGTTTCCTCCTCTGTCTCATTTCTGAGCCTCTTAGAATAACAAGAAACAATTTCCCATTAGAAATATGACGTATTAATTGCTTCCAAGTTCTGGCTATTTGCAGTGAACAATGGGGTGCATGTATTGTCCCAAATTACAGTTTTCTCTGAATATATGACCAAGAGTGGGACTGCGGGATCATATGGTAGCTCTGTTTTTAGTTCTTTAAGGAACTAAACGTCCATTTGAATGAATAAACATGTGGGAACTTCCCTAGTGTTCCAGTGGCTAAGATTCCTCTCCTCCAACGCAGGGGCCCAGATTTGATCCCGGACTGGGAACTAGATCCCACATGCTGCAACTAAAGAGTTCACACACCCTAACTAGAAATCCTGCATGCCACAACTAAGACCCGCATAGCCAAATAAAATAAATACTTTAAAAAAAAAAAAAAAAAAGATGTGGTACATATATACAATGGAATATTTCTCAACCATAAGAATGAAATAATGACACAGAAACATCGATAGACTTAGAGATCATTACACTAAGCAAAATGTCAGGCAGAGAAAAATATCATGACATCACTTGTATGTGGAATCTGTAAAAATGATACAAATGAACTTATTTACAAAACAGAAACAGACTCACAGACTTAGAACACAAATTTACAGTAAACAAAGGGGAAAGGTGAGGGTGGGATGAATTAGCAGTTTGGGATTAACACATACACACTACTATATACATTAATAAAACAGATAATCGACAAGGACCTACTGTATAGCACAGGGAACTTTACTCAATATTCTGCAGTAAGCTATATGGGAAAAGAATCTGAAAAAGAACAGATATATGTATATGTAAAACTGAATCACCTTGCTATATACCTGAAACTAACACAATACTGTAAATCAACTATACTGCAACATAACCTATACTGCAAATAAAAAAATAAAAAATTAAAAAAAAACTAAACCTATTATAAAACTTAAGATAATTCTGAAAAAATAAAAATATTACATGTTGAGATGCACATAAATTTACTATCCTAGGTTTTTAAATGTTCATACATATGGCTACAAGTACTTTCATCTTACTATTAAAAGACAAAACACCAAATCATTTCTATCATTTTCATAGCACTTTATGTTTCTCTATGTACACTCACCTTGTTGCTGTGTTTGATCATCTCAACTGCACTGACATACACAGGGACTGTCTCAATATTCCCATTTTACAGATGAAGAATAGAGGCTCAAAGAGGTCAAGTGACTTTCCCCCATTAAAGGGTGGGGGAGACCACCCTAGACCCCAGGCTCTCAACTTTTACACCAGTGATTTTAAAGGGATGTTATCAAATCCCTTTATTTTCCTATTTGCTCAGATACGAATTTACTTCTACTAAATGGTAAACAAGTTATGATGTTCCTTATATTTTTGTAAAATGAATCAAGCCAGCTCTGATGTGATGGACGTGTGACCATTAAAAGGGGGGACGGTAAAATTAAAAACTGTAAATAAAAGAAGAGATAAAGGAAAGCAATGAAGAGTAGACACAAAAGATACAGTTCAAAAATGTATTCTATGGCATATATATGGAACATCAGAAGTCTTGTAAGCTTCACAGTCAAGTCTTTGGTGTGTTTACTTCCCACATACACTGGGTTTAAGACTCACAGCAACTTCCCACAAAGTAGAATTTAACTAATTGTGTCCAGTATTGTAAAAAGACACAGCTTATACCCAAAAAGAGAAAGAAAAGAAAAGAAAAAAAAAAACACCTTTGGGGGTAAACTTTGTATTTATCTGTGTATGGGGTCAAAATAATAAAAGATGTAACTTTAAAATAACGTCACTTCATACCTTTTAAAAATAACTTTTGTAATTAAACACTAATCAACTGGTAATCCAGAACTCTGAAATAAAAATCCATTCAGTTCTAGGTCCAACAGCTTTTCCAAGCTATGAGGCTTTTATTCTTATTTGATGAGTTCCAAACACAAAAGCACTTGCTTGTTTTTTAAATCCAACGCCTAAGCAATGGGGGCTTCGTATACGTATTACAACCTGTCAATGCTGCTGCTTCAGTTGTGTCTGACTCTTAGCGATCCTCCGTCCCTGGGATTCTCCAGGTAAACACTGGAGTGGGTTGCCATTTCCTTCTCCAATGCATGAAAGTGAAAAGTGAAAGTGAAGTCGCTCAGTCGTGTCCGACTCTTCGCAACCCCATGGACGGCAGCCTACCAGGCTCCTCCATCCATGGGATTTTCCAGGCAAGAGTACTGGAGTGGGGTGCCGTTGCCTTCTCCACAACCTGTCAATATTACAGTATAATATGCAAGTGTTCATGGGGTTCTCAGGTCTCTGAGACTCAGATTCCTCATCTGCAAAACTGAGCCAAAAATATATTCTACCATGTTGGGTTACTGGAGACATTAAATGAGATGGTGAATGCAAAGTTCTTAGCACAGGGCCTGGCATATGTGAATCAGTCAATGGATGTTCCATATCGTGTGGCCGGTATTTTTTTTTAATTGAAGTACTGGAAAAGACCCTGATGCTGGGAAAGACTGAAGGCAGGAGGAGAAGGGGACGACAGAGGATGAGATGGTTGGATGGCATCACCAACTCGATGGATGTGGGTTTGAGCAAGCTCTGGCAGTTGCTAATGGACAGGGGAGCCTGGCGTGCTGCAGTCCAGGGGGTCGCAAAGAGTCGGACGCGACTGAGGGACTGAACTGAAACTGATGCAAGTGTATTTACATGTTTCTGGTGACAGGCGAATATCCCTGTTGTCTGAAAATACAACAACGAAGACAATACACCTTGGAAATAGTAAGTCCACCAGTTCAGGGTGGAATTAAGAGAAAATATGAAGTTTTAGACTCTCAATACTCGAAGATGCCAATGCTTAGGGATGGAAACTTCACATATATACCTTGTGTAGGAGCCTACGGACCATTAGTTCCTGAAACACCCAGAAGGCTTCATGATAATGTGCATCTTTCAGAAGCCAGAGGACCGGACCCTGAGGGCAGCCTTAGGGTGTGATCACAGATAATAATAACTTGTGGGGTAACTTCTTCTTTCTGGTGCCTAGAAGCAATGGCATCAACCTATATCTTAATAAAGACAATATTTTAAACAGATGGACACACTTGTTTACATAACTCTTGAGTCTTTCTTGTTTCATTCATTGGGTGCCTTTATATAAATACAAATACCTATCACTGACTCAATGGATGTGAATTTAAGCAAACTCCGGGAGACAGTGAAGGACAGGGAAACCTGTCATGCTGCAGTCCATGGGGTCACAAAGAGTCGGACACAACTTTGAGAGACTGAACATCGACTACCACCTGAGATTATCAGAAATGAACATGTACGGGAAATACTGTGGTGTCCCAGTTAGGAGCAAAATGCTCGAGGGCTGGGGTGGAATTCCTCGTTCTGTCACTTCCCAGCTGTGTGACCCAGGGGAAATGGCTTCATCTGACTAAGTCCCAGTTTTCTCACTGTGTCGGGCTGAGACCAGCTGCAGGCTCCGTGGTTCAGGACACAGACTGCAGGCAGATCTGGCTCGGCCACCCCCTACCTCTGAAGATGTCATGGAGAACACACCTGACCGGGTGCTTAGATGATTCAGGTTATTAATGCAAAGTGCTGGGAACAGTGCCTGAGTCATAGAAAGCCACCTAAATGTTATTTATTGTGGCTGTCAGTATCATACTCTGTGAGACAAGGCCAGCCTTGCAGAACTGCAGGGAGAATAAAATGAAATAATATGAAATTACTCCACAATGCTTCCCACCCAGGTTTATCTCTAACAACTTCACATATTTTTATTTAAAAGAAGGTGTCTAATGACTATAAAGTACAAAGCTCAGCCAGGCATTCAATAAATGGTAGCTATTTAACGTTTACTGGTAATAAATATATGCATATGTTGTTACTGGTAAGTTTCTCTTAAAATATTAAATTTTGGAACCAATTTTGAGATTTAAAACCTTTTTTCTCTACCTCCCTACTTCTGATTATGCATATCATTTACTTTCTGTGACTGAACAAGCATTTGCTTTGGGCAGATTTAAATGGCCCTGTTTTCTGGATATGCCCACAAGATGTAAAAATACTGGACTCAATAAACACCTTGACCAGCGTCCAATACATGATTCGATTGAACTCTTCTAAGAAGGCAGTGAAATGCACAATAAATAAGCAGCCAGTGGGGGGAAAAAATTCAACATTTTGATTTGGTTTGTTATCTTCAACACTGATTTTCAAATTACTCAGGAGACTACCGTCATATTTCAACACACTAGGTACTCTGAAAGCAGACAGCTTAAATGGTCCTTACATCAGTCGCCATTTCCAAACTGTAACCTGCAGGAAAGTGGAATATATTTAAATTTGGTGTAAACAAAGGCAGTGCTTTAGGGGAAAAATATAGGGAAAATGGATCACTTGATAACTGATTTGCCAAGGGAATTTTAATGTTATATGGTGATATTTTTAAGCATAGTTTTTTTTCTGTGAGAAAAATCAACCATGTAAAAATGCACCAGATGAAAGCTTCTGTTCTCTTAAAAACACTACATTTGTTATCTGGTTGTTGAACACTGACTTCTATAATTGCAGTTAATTGGACATACAGGTGAGATCTATGTGCCACTGGTCCTCCTGTAAAATAAAAGCTTGGATCACTACAAAGCTATTATTTCACTGCAATTCTCTTAATAATTAAAAATTATCATTCAGTATCCTATGATAAACCATAATGGACAAGTACATATATATATATATATATATTCCTATGTGTAAAGATAGATATATACACATAAAGCACTTTCCTATATAGCAGAAATTAACACAACACTGTAAATCAACTATACATCAATTAAAAACAAAAACCGGTCTCACAACATGGAACATCTATTGACTGTTTCACACATGCTAGGCCCTGTGCTGAGAACTTTGCATTCACCACCTCATTTAATGTCTCCAATAACCCAACAAGGTAGCATATATTTTTAGCCCAGTTTTGCAGATGAGGAACCTGAGTCTGAGAGACCTGAGAACTGAGAGGCTTACAGAGTTAAGCAACCTGCCCTAAAACATACAGCTGGTAAACAGTAAAGCCAGGTCAAACTGGACGATCTCCCCAGCAAAGACATGAAGTAATTCAAGTTACTCCTTTCTTTTCTTGAAAACGATTCATTCATGCACTTGTTCAACCAACAGGTATAGTACCTGTGCTAGGTGCTGTGGCGGGAATTAAGAAAAGACCAGAGCCATCAAACACTGCATGGTCAAGTGAAATGAGAAGGGCTACAAAATTAATTCAAAATTAGGCAATCAATCAAACAATATATGTCAATTTAGAAACATGGTCCTCACCTTTTAAACATCAGAGGGTGGCTACAAGAAAAGCATGGGGCCAGGAAGTCACAGAATCTTCACTAACGAGCGAGGGTACCTACTGTGCACAATCTAACCTCAACTGCTATGAATATAACAGGCCTTGAATTTAACTTTCTTCTACTGCAAAGAAAGCAAGACTTCACAGACGACCTCTATTAACAAACTAGCAATGATCCCCTTGAGATTAAAAAAAACAAAGTAACCCCCCACAACACTTTTAACAACTTTTTGTCAGTGTTTTTTCTTTGGACATTCAGTCTGGCCAAACTTGTGAATGTTTAGAGCTCAGAGTTTCTCTTGTGGTTCACTATCACTCCTTGCCATGAATTATAAACACTGTCATATTAATTACACTGTCAGACTGAAAGATCCTTAAAAACAAGGGCCTTTACTCACTCATTTCAGAAAGAGTTTGTAATGTCAATCATTCACTTACTTTCCCAGGTGATGGTACTCTGCATTAAGGTGATGCTTGATAAATGTTTATTTCACATGAAGTGAGTGAAGGGCTGAATAAAATGTATAACCCTGGTTGTTTTGGAGCCTTTACTCAAATGTAGGTTTCATAGACGTTATCAACTCAAACTCAGCAGTATTTATGGATGGCATACTATGTGTCAGGCCCTTTCACATTCAGACTGGGTAGCTCAAGATTGCATGCGTGCATGCTCAGTCACTTCACTCGTGTCTGACTCTTTGTGACCCTATGGACTGCAGCCCACCAGTCTCCTCTGTCCGTGGGATTTTCCAGGCAAGAATACTGGAGTGGGTTGCCATTTCCTCCTCCAGGATATCTTCCTAACCCAGGGACACAACCCATGTTTCCTGCATCTCCTGCATTGCAGGCAGATTCTTTACCGCTAAGCCACTGGGGAAGCCCAAACCAACTTATAGATTAAATTCAAGCCCTATCAAAATCATGGAAGGCATGCTGTAGAAATTTACAAGCTGATTCAAAAATTTGTATGAAAGCCAAAACAATTTTTAAAAAGAACATAGTGAGAGACTGACATTACCAGTATCAAATCTTACTATACCATTTTAACATGGTATTAACATATGAATTAAATATATAGATTATGAACACAATTCAGAGCACAGACATCAAACCTTTACATTTATGATGAACTGATTTTCGATAAAGGTGCTTAGGCACCTCAGTGAAAAAGGATGGTCTTTTTTAATAATTGGTGCTGTGACAAGTAGATATCCACATATACCAAAACAAAAATAATATAAAACTGAAACCCTTATCTCACACTATTTACAAATTTAACTCAAAATGGATCATAGACCTAAATATCAGAGCTAAAATTATAAAACTTCTAGAAGTAAGTATCTGTGACCTTAGATTAGGCAAAGATTTATTAGATAAGATGTTAAACGGATTTCATCAAAATTAAAAAAACTTCTGTTCTTCCAAAGACATCAAGACAATACTTTTTAAAAAGCCACAGATTGGAAGGAAAGATCTATAAATTATTTATGATAAAGGACTTGTATCCAGAATATATAAAGAACTCTTACAAATCAATAATAAGACGAAAATCCAATTTAAAAATGGGCAAAACATTTGAATAGACATTTCACCTAAGGTATCTATTATGCTAGTAAACACATGAAAAGATGCTCATTATCATTACTTATTATTGGAAATGTAAATTAGGCTAATTAAAAAGCTAGAAGCAAAAAACCCCAACAATATTAGCTATGAGCACAGATGCAGAGAAAACTGGAACCCTTACGCACTAATGATATAATTACCATCAAAATCAGTTTGGAACTTTCTTAAATCATTAAATATAGACTTTCATACCACCTGTCAGTTCCACCCTTAGGAAACTTCCCAAGAGAAAATGAAAATATGTCCATGCAAAGACTTACATATTCATGACAGCATTATTTATAACAATTCAAAATTAAAACAATTCAGATGTCTATCAACCTGTGAAAGGATAAACAAAAAGTCAGAAATTCATACAACGGACTACTATTAGGCAATAAAAAAAGAATGGAGTACGAATACATGCTACTCTATGGATGGACCTCAAAATCATTGTGCTGAGTGAAAGAAACCAGACACAATTAGACGACACAGTGTCTGATTCCTTTTATATAAAATTTCTAGAAAAAGCAAATCTATAGAGATAGTAATCAGTGGTTTCCTAGGACTGGGGTGGGAGTAGGGAATGTCTGCAAACAATGGAGAAGACCTTTCTGGAGTGATGGAAGTGGTTTAAAACTGGACTATAGAAATGTTACACAACTCTAAAAATGTATTAAAAGTCACTGATCCGTATACTTTGTATAGATAAATGGACTCTATGGTAAGTACATCATACCTCAATAAACTTTTTTTCTTTTTTAAGAGAATCATAGCCCCACGCATATTGCTTGAGAGTTGCTTAAATGTCAGTGTCACTCAGCACTGCACAGTGACACAATCTTTTTTTTTAAAACCACACTGTTTTTAAAAACTCACATCTCATTATTCTTAATGATATATACATTTATTTGATTTCTAGTTAAAGTAAACATTTTCATCTATTGGGTCTGTTATTTTCTTATAAGGATATACATCTATTTCATAAGGACATCTTTTCATCTTTTTTAAAGTAGCACACTTTTTTCAGTGGTATGTGGTAGAAATATTTTTTCCCAGTTTTTCATGAGTTTTAAAATTTTGTTAACAGGGTTTTCTTTTTCTTTGCCATACTGACATATTCATTTTCATGTAGTCAAATTTATCTATTTTTATTTACAGAGTCTGTCTCTGGTGTTATAATATGCAATCTTCTTTTGAAACATTAACCAGAAACCTTGAGTATTGCTAGGTAAGCATCCCCTGTCCCAAGCCCAGTGTTACTGGGCTTTTCTATTTTATGAAAAGAGATAAAACATAATTTCAAATCTGAAAGCTGTAGGCAGATGGACTTTTCTGCCTTAAACCTTCACGGGTGAAGAGACTAGTGTTGACATCCCAAATTCCTGCAAAATTGTCTCATTAGAGAAAACTTCTGATGTGATACACTTGACACTTCCAGTAGTTCCAGTGATGAGGAATTGGAAAAATAAAAAGAAGGATGTGAAAATGTGCCCGCTGCTGCTAGTCATGCCAGGACGATGGCTCGAGGTCTCGTTGGCTGAGGCCTCTTTGTAGACCATCAGGTCATTCCATAACAACGTGATCACTGCATTCAACGAGACCAGGCATTCGTGGATGTCTGACCGGAACAGTCTAGAACTCAGTCACTCACTGTCCTACCACCACCTCAGTCCAGGAATGTTATCATTTTCCCTGCTGCTCCATTCACTATTAGTGGGTGGTCACTCATTACCCATTATGTAATGAATACAGGAAACACAACTTTATTTAAATCTCACTGACTCAGGAAGCGATGTAACACTAACTGAAGAACTCGTCGCTACTGAGTGATATATTCATCGAAAAATACTACCGCAGTTCCAAAAACCACGTGTTTTCATGCAGCTATGACTACCACACAAAGATACAGAGAAAACTCATAAAGGCAAGACAGGCTCAAGGATGTACTGTACAACACAGGGACTACCGTTAATATTCTGCAGTAACTGTAAATGGAACGCAACCTTTATAACTGGAAAAAATTTTTTAAAAATAATAAAGTATTTAAAAAAAAGACATGCCATAAAAACGTTTTATATTAATGTGGACACTATGGCCTTCAAGGCATATAACCTGAGGCCCGGTCACATTAGATACAATCAGAAGAGGCATTCAAATGCCTGAAAACAGAAAATGACTGATTTTTTCCCTCTGTATATTTGAGTCTCCCACACACACATACATTTTCAAGACTGGCCCCAACTCAACCTCTTCCCTGTTCTATCCTACAGTTTTTGGAATCTATACTATATATTCTGGGACCTATACACAGGTTTAATATTATTCAATTGTTTCGTGCCCATTACTCATCAAATTAAACATAAGCTCCATGAGGGCAAACTTTGTATTCTTATGGCATTCAAGCAGTGCTAGGATTCCAGATGCTTCTGCTGACTTTGTTAGTGCCATTTCTTCCTCTGCAGCCTCAACAGTGCTCATTAAATAACATTTCTTGATTTCTGGAAAAAGTTGGGAAAAAAGGGCCAAGAAGGTAAACAAACAAATAAAAAATATTGTGAGGGCACTTTGAAAACTTACAATGTAAAACAGGTAATGCTTTAGCTAAAAAAAAAATCACGGCGTGGTATGTAAATGCTTTGGCAGATACCCCAGCTTTACAGATCTCGAAGAGCAACGCACAGATTGTCTCCAGTTCTCTTCTTTGCACCTAGGCAGGCTTCATCTAATGACTATAGTTTCCTAGCTAAGTTTCAGGGAACCCCAGGGTTCCACGAGGTAGTTCCAGGGTTCTATGAGGCAGCATCAAGGTTTGCCTGGTGAAGGGGATGGCCATGGGAGCCACGTTTAATTTGTGGTTGCTCCTATCCAAGTAACAGCCCAGGTCTTTGAGCTGAATGTATAAATGAAAATAATTTCTATTAATCAAGGAGAGGTGTCCTGTCTCCAAAGAAGACTGACACATAGGTGCCTGCACATAGGTCCGCCCCCAGTCCCAGGATGCCTGGCTAGCTGCTTCTCTGCTTTCTAGGGAAATAAAACAATAATCAAAACCCAGTTTCTCTACTGCTCTTCCGTTCTTCCCTTCTGTTCCATTAAGAGAGGAGGGCACTGAGAGTAAGTAAGAGTAATGGTTTCACCAACTCTGACTCCTGGACAACAGGATTCCAGCACATCAGGATCTCTTATAATAAAGAATTTGTACAAGCTATTTGTCTACCTTTGTGAATAATTCCCAGAACGGAGATGATATCAACTCACTCTGGAACCCAGTTCTTGGTGACTCTACTAGAATTCCCAACCTCATCATTAAACCAAAGATTAAACGCCGAAAATGGTGGCATCATTCTAATATCCTCATTGTAGTACTGGAAAAACCATACTTTCATAATAATTAAATTTAACTAATGAATCTGAAGTATTAGTACTCAATATGCCATCCATCTTCTCAGGCTGGGCGTCTCTCCGCATTTCAAACTCCTCTTCACCACCCATGAGTGAGTAAATAAAAGAGAATGAGTAAACAATGTCTGAAAGTAAGGCCTTTACTTACAGCATCTAATTAAACCTTTGGTACTAGTTATTGGTAGCTGAGACCCTTAGGTAATTCCTGTCTTAAAGCCCCAGTTCAATGGCGGTACCACCTCTCAAGGGGTTCTGAGGATTAAATGCGACGTTAAATCAAACCCCGCCCACAGTATGAGGCATATAGTATGTGCACAATAAACTCTTAAGATTTTTTTTAAAAAAACTTTTAATTATAATATTTTTTTTTCCAAATGGACGAGACAAGTTTCCACTAACTTCTAAGACAAAAAAGCAAAAGCCTCTGTATTTTTAATGCTGCAAGATTTTGAAAATAATGAGATCACTTACAAACACAAATCACTCCACCATCTTTAACTGATAGAGCAACATACTATTTGCCCTTTTGCTTCCAGTTTAACACCCTCACTGCTTAACACTGTTGGACACGCGAGGCCAGGCGGTGGGAGGGTGCAAAGTATTTTCTTAGCAACAGCCGCCACACTGCAGTTTCTCCTCGGGGTGGAGGAAAGCCTTCCCTTCCCTCCCTGGGACAATGACAAGTCGCAGCCGGACTCCGAGGGAAACGTGCGTAGCCGGTGCGAGTCACTTGGGTGTCCGGGGCCTGCGCGGAAGGGGACACATAATGGTCCTCCAGGAGGGACCCCCGGTGTCCCCTCCGCACCCAGGGGCGAGAGAGCACGCGGAGCCCGCCTTCCGGGACCGAGTGTGGGTTCGGGTCGCCGAATCGGGCCCGGTGACCCCTGCCCTTTGCAACCACAGTTGCGCGCGCCCCCGGCGGCGTCCCGTTCCTGCGCAGGGCCAACTCCGCGAGTCCCTGCCGCCAACTGCACGCAGGTCCAGCCGCCCGGCCCTGCCCGACACTGGAGTGGGTACATACGGGTCTGCAGCGGGGGCGGCAGCGGGGTGAGCGCTCCGTTAAAACAGGGAAAACATGGCTTTCCCTCTCTCGTGGCCTGAGCGCCTTCGCGGCGCACCGGCGTGGGCACGGCCCACAAGGGAATAACCCCGACATCTGCCCGACTTACTGGATTCATTTCCGATCTCCCTGTGCGTGTTACTTGTTACCCCTCCCCTCCCCCGCGTCTCGCAGCTTTTTCCTGCACACCGACCTCAATCTGGCAGTTTTGGAAAAAGAAAACTCCCCTTCTGGGAGCGGGGGGTGAAAAGCGCTTTTGCTTCTTGTTCGAGGTAGAAACCATTCCGGCTAGAATGAGTTCGAAAAGAAGGGAAGTCGCGTCGCCGGAAAGAAAGTAACATCCCGAGATCGATGAGGACCGAGGGAGGGAGCAAGATCTGCAACAGGCACCTGAAAACAAGCGTGAAGGAGCAAAGAGAATCGCCGCCTCCGAGTTACTACCGAGTGCATTCCGCGCCATCCATAGCAATGGCAAGATTTGCTCTTCTCACAGTCTGAAGGCCTTTGAAATCTTTTTGGATAAGACTCACCTTTCTCTTCGGCATAATGACTGTATTCGTGCAGCTGAAAAGTAAAGCAACGGGCTGGAACTGCTGGCACCGCCGCTGGATGCTGCCGCCGCCGCAGCTGCTCACGCGCAGGTCTTGGCGTAGCCCGGCCTCCGGGACCTCAACCTCGGCGGCTCCCTCCAGGGGCCCTCTACTCGCTGGTCTCCCCGCTCCTCCAATGAGGAGCCCCGGCAGCCGGTCGCGAGGCCCCATTGGCTGCGGCAACGTTCTAAATTCCACGAGGGCACGCCCACCTCCGCGCGCACGGTACGCGCTGTTGTAGTTTCCACTTCACCGAAAAATCTGCCTGGCGACTGAGCATGCCCAGTTCAACTAGTAAACCCCCCAAGCCACGGGATCCTGGAGTTTCATTGTTTTGTTGCTCCCTATTTGGATTGTCATGAGTAGGAAGTGTGGGCCTTCCTAAGGAGGAAAAAGAGTAAGGATGGACACATTAACTTTATAAGGTAAATGTATACATAGCAAGCATTTTATGTGTTCCCTGTAAAAGCTTGTAATGAGTGCTATGTGGTGCAGAGCTTTGAAAGTGGGAAGGTACTCTGCTCTGAGACAGTCTGGCAATCTCTAAGGGTCTCAGTTTCCCCTTCTAGATTTCTAGTGACAGTAAACCCTAAAACTGCTTAGGAATAATTTCCTAAAATCTGATTTCATATCGCTTACTAATTCAGTCACCAGCAAACTAGGCTTGAAGGTGAATGGAGTATGTTTATTATGGAAATTAAAAAAGACTGAACAAGATCAAATAAGATTATTTTATTTTTTGGAAGGTATTTCTCAAAGTTCTGCAAGGCATTCAATAGGAATTGGGTGCCTGGATTAAATATAAATATAAAATATGTAAAATAAAATATAAAGTATTTTAATACAAAATATAAAATAAACACTCTGGATTTATTTTGAAATCATTCTTACCCTGATACCATAACCAGTGATAAACCTCAAAAGTAAAGAGAACTAGAGAGCAATTTCCTTCATAAACACAGACATGAAATCTTGAATAATATTTTAGTAAGTCAAATAACTGTAAATGAAATGTAAATTTTTAAAATTGTGAATTGCCTTTATTTAGATTGAATACTTGGAATCTATATAATATTCTACATTGCTCTACCTCAATAAAAAAAAAAGTTCTTTTTAGTAAGTTAAATCCAGCAACATTTAAGAGGATAAGACTTCATGAGCAGTGAAGTTTATCCTGGGAATGCAGAATTGGTTTAACATCTGAAAGTCAATCAATGTAATTCAACATAGTAATAGAATGAAGAAAAAAAAATAATTTTTCAACAGATACAGGAAAAGCACTAGTGAATGGTTAAACAAACTTTAGTAACTATATACAATAGAATACTACTCAGCTTGATGAAGAGGAACAAAATATTCCTACCTGAATGTCAAAAACAAAATGCTTTGTGAAAGAAGGCAAGTATAAAAGACCATACTGAATAATTCCACTTATATGAAAAATTTTAAAGCAAAATTACACATAGTTTTATAATCATGTTGGAAGGCAAAAGTTCACATTATAGGAAAACACTAATGAGACCTTACACTACAAATATGGCCAAATCCACTTTAATTACACAAAGGCTACAAATATGTATTAAATAGCAAGTAATTAATTTTAATGCTTGACATTTTTCTTTGTTAATTCTCACAATAATGAATTAGTATCCTAGAAAACTGCAGAAGTGATCAATGACTTTCTTTTTTGTAATATCTTTAGGAACACATAGATTTTTTGGCATGGATATTTTTTTGGCATGCTTCAATCTGTTGCCATTATTACTTTTTTTCATACTCATATTGCTCCAATGTGAGAGACTTTTTTCAAATTAGTGCTTGTCTACTTTTGACATGATCCCAATTGTTTTTGATAGACTCCTTATTTTCAGGTGTTCAGTGGATCACAATACACTCAAAAAGAACTGGGATAAAACCAGTTCTTTGCTTCAGCACTGGATGGAACTTCTTTATAATTTTACCATGGTAATTAATTTATAATGAAATTGTTTTGAAAGAGAATTAACTTGCAAAGTGCTTTTTATTTTTATTTTTTTAATTAAAAAATTTTGTTTTGGCCGAACCACACAGCATGTAGGGTCTCAGTTCCCTGACCAGGGATCAAACTCTGTATTGGAAGCACAGTTTTATCCACTGTACTTTCAGGGAAGTCCTTGCAAAATGCTTTTTAAACCAATGAAAACATTTTAAAATAAGGTATGTGTGGGAAGGATGCTGAGTAGCACTTGAAATCTGGGTTGAATTGTTTTTCTTTATGGAGATAAAATGATGTCACAACAAAGGTGGGCCTGGAGTGATTTATTTTTTCCCCTCTGTGGTGAAAAGTGATTCATGAAGTTGGCTGCTTTAGTTGATGTTTGTCAAGACTAACCACTCAACCAACAAAAGCAAACACAATTGTGACTGTTTTTACTGCATATAATTAAATAGTGGCACTGGTTTATGGAATTCTTCAGGCCCGAATACTGGAGTGGATAGCCATTCAATGAAAATGAGCATTGCTAATTAGAGGGTTGATTGTGGGGACCTTGGGTCCTTTGAGCCCCAGAATTCATTTACAAGTGATGAGAATAATAGCTTTAGTTGTAAAAATAAATAACAGCATTGGTTCTTTTTACTTTGAAGGCACTTGTACCTGCCTGAGCAGGATGTTAGGGAAGGGAGAGCTCGCCCTGTACCTTCAATAGCCTTCACTGGCAGCCCTGGGGGTGAGGAGGCAGGCAAGGAGGATGATTTTACAGGTAGCTGCGATTCCAGATTAGAAGGTAAAGACAGCCAAGCAGAAGTGAGCATGCCCTCTGCAAGACAGCAAGAAGGCCAACCTAGTAAGAGGAGACTCCTTGGTTTATCAGTAAATTCCTCTGAGTGTTTCACTTACTTTGACCGATCAACCTCTAAGACTGTAAAGTCTTCTCTGTAGGTTGTGGGTGCTGTTTTAGCCAAGATAGACAATGGATAAATGAAGAGGGTTACTGCCTGAGGAAGGAAGAAGGAAGAATGAGTGAACAGACCTCTTTTCCACTTCCAGCTCTTCTCCCCTTCTTTCCTTCCCATAATGGTTGGAATCTTACGTGGACCCCCGCACTTTTCAAACACCAAGGTGAAACCATATATGGTACCATGACTGTCATTAAAGAAGGTAGGGGAGGGAGAAGGGAAAAGAAAAAAGGGCAGAGGGTAGAAAATACTAGAGTGCACTTCAGATGATAAAGGTAAGTCATGTTTTAGAAAGTGTTTCCATTTTCCATATGTTTCCACGTAAACACATGCCACACATAGATACACATATGTGGAGTGTGTATGTGTGTGTGTGTTCTAGGTTGTGACTCAAAATTTATTTTTAGGAAGGGTCTTGGTGAAAAACCTTCAAGCTACTGCAAAGCCCTAATAAATATTCATCAGAAGGACTGATTCTCAAGCTGAAGCTCCAATACTTTGGCCACCTGATGTGAAGAGCCAGCTCATTGGAAAGGACCCTGATGCTGGGAAGGATTAAAGGGAGAACAAGGGGACAACAGAGGATGAGATAGTTGGATGGCATCACCGACTCAATGGACGTGAGCTTGAGCAAACTCCAGGAGATGGTGAAGGACAGGGAAGCCTGGCGTGCTGCAGTCCATGGGGTCGCAGAGAGTTGGGCACAGCTGAGTGACTGAACAATAATAGCCCTAATGAGTCTTGTGGATTTGGGGGCTCCAGCAATTTCTTCCTCTGGAGGAAAGATGCTTCATCTTCGAATCTTGAAAAGAAAATTTGAAAGGAAGGGGTCACCTCCTTTTTCTGTCCCTCCTTCCCTCTTTCAGGCAGGCACAGGCAGGTTTTGCTCAAAGTAGTGGCAGCTGTGGAGAAATCAGAAGAAGAATCATATTTTGTTGCTCCTGATAGACCTGTAATTCCTGGGTAAGTTACTGTTCTTCAGTGAATAGGCCAAAGAACTCCAGAAGTCAATGAACAAGAGGTGACAAAAGAGTACTCCTTTGTCGTCGTTGTTGGTATTGTTATCAGTCAAGTCTCTAATTGGACTGAGTGCTTTTTTTTTTGAAGAGACCATAGTTTTTACAAAGTAGCTAGAACAGTCCATCGCTTCCCAGGTGGTGCAGTGGTAAAGAACCCGCCTGCCAATGCAGGAGGTACAAGAGACTCAAGCTCGATCCCTGGATCGGAAGGATCCCCTGGAGTAGGAAATGGCAACCCGCTCCAATATTCTTGCCTGGAAAATTCCATGGACAGAGAAGCCTGGTGGGCAACAGCTCCTGGGTCACAAAGAGTCGAAGTTCTTTGTGACGTTTGTGGGGTTCCATCACTCTAACCCCAGTTTACTGAATCAGGATCTTTTAATGGCTGGATTTGGGAATATACGTTTCAAACAAACTTCTCGTGTGTTTTTTACACTAGAATTTGAGAATTCTAGTCTGAGCCTGAATGCTGGTACTTAGATTGTATATCTTTGAAAGCCTCTAAAATTAACACACCTCCAAAGTAGGACCTTCATTCTGTGGGTGAAACTTTCCCCCCCAGACCTCATCTTGAGCTCGGACTTCATCCCCGCTCAGTTCCAGTGTTGCCAGGCAATACCTACCGTCTTCTCTAGTTGCAAGGAGAGTAAAAACGTCCCACCTTGAGATCTTAGAAAAGCATCTCATCCCAGCTTCCCAGGCAGCTCCTCAGTCTCTGGCAAGGTTAAATTCTGTGGCCCCGCATCCTCAAAGGGCACCCAACCTAAGCAAAACCCCACAAGCCATGCCTCCAAGGCTCTATTATTTCAGCAACTGGACAAACACACCTTGTAACTGCATTATCGAGGAGGCCCAGGGTGTTCTGTGATCTTCCAACAGTAACCCCCTTTTTGTTTTCCCAGCCTTCAACAAATGTGGTTTATACAGTTTTCCCCCACCCCCCACCCCACCCTCTGGTCCTTTTCAGGTTCAGTCTCCGTGTTATTTACCTCTCCTTCTTGTTGTTGCTGCTGCTTAAACTCACAGGAGTGGAATTAATTTGCTCTTTGTAGTTCTCCAAAGACAATTTGGGCAGAAATTAGCCATGCTCTGTAAATCGAACCAGGGATTGGGCTGCATTCCTTCAGCCATCCCTTTCGGCTGCATGGTCCACGTGTCCTCTGCCAGGAGCCAGCCAAGTTCAAGGTGGTGAAAGTGGGGGAATCCCCAAGGTTCAAGGCAAAGACACAGCCAAGTCAGGACACATCCTATCCCTTTAAGGCAGAAGCCACAGCCTGCCAGGTGCCCAAGGCCAGCGAGGGCTTGTTGTCAGGCTCCCAGGCAGAGTTGTACTTTTTTTTTTTTTTTTAAATTGATGTCTTTTAATTTTTATTTATTTATTGTTTTGGCCTCACTGTGAAGCGTGCAGGATCTTGGTTCCTGACCAAGGATCCAGCCCGGGTTCCCCTGCATTGCGATTGCAGAGTCTTGCCCCCTGGACTGCCAGGAAAGTCACCTGGGTTGCACATTCTTGCCAACTATGGCCAGGGCAATACGCTCTCAAGCAGACCCACCTCTGCCTTCCCAGCTGGGATCTTGGTACCCATTTCTGATGTCTTCTGCATTTTCTTCAAACCTCACTATCCTTGCGAGCTTGTACAAAACATCCAGTAGCTCCACCTCCATCACTATTTGCAGGGCTCCTGCCTTTCAGGGCAGATCAAACCATTTCCTTTCCTCAATGGTAGCAAAAGCAAAACAAAAAACACCAACCAAGAAATAAACAAAAATATCTAGGTTTAGGGAAATGAGAATCAGATGAATCCTTCTGGAAAACACCACGTAGCAACTGGAGATGGTCTTCAGGTTAGCTTGGTTAAGAGCCGCTCTAGTTCTCAGGCATGAGGTTAGAGTTAATAGAGGCAATAAAATGACTTTGCCAGGTCAGAATGAGTTCTAGCCACGAGGCAATGAATTTTTTACCCACAGTGGGAAACTAGCCTGAAAATGTGCCATAATCTTTAAGGTTGCTTTTAAGCATGGAAGGTTTTTATCATTGTTTTTATTGTTTAAGCATTAGATTGTGCTGTTCCCACCAAAAATCTCATCTTTTCCCCCTTTCTCATTCCTACTTCCACTTCTCCAGGATATTTAACAAATGGTTTCTTTTTTGTTTGTTTGTTTGTTTTCTAGATAATTCAGTTTACCCCTTTATAAGTCAAAATATTTTAGATTTAACGACTTTAAAAGTAAATTCTTTCACAGACATGGAAAACAAACTTATAAGTTACCAAAGAAATTATGGGGGACAGGCTAGATAAATCAGGAGTTTGAGATTAACAGAAACACCCTACTAAATATAAAATAAATAAACAACAAGGTCCTACTGTACAGCACAGGAAACTATTTTCAGTATCTTGTAATAATGCATAATGGAAAATAATCTGAAAAAGAAAATATGTATGTATATGTCCAACTGAATCACTTTGAGGTACACTTGAAACTGACACAACACTGTAAATTAACTATGTTAATTGTTCAGTCATTAAGTCACGTCCGACTCTCTTTCGATCCCATGGACTGTAGCCCGCCAAGCTTCTCTGTCCATCGGATTTACTATACTTCAATAAAAAAATTCCTCCTGCCAAATAAATAAATTCTTACCAGAAAGCCCTGAATTTGCACTTACAGAGCTTGAATTCCCAAGTCACTAAGCTATGATCACATTACTCAGCCTCTTTGAACCCTGGTTTCCTTGCTGTAGAATGAAAATAATGTTTATCTGAGCCAGACACTACCAGTCACCTGCCCAATATTCAAACTGGTTTTCTTTCTTACTAACAGAATTCTGATTTTGGTAATTGCTATCACCGAAACAAAACCTTTAGTCCCCCGGTTCCCCAGAAGAGAGAGGTTGCTATGTAACACTGTTTTGGAAATGAGATGTGTGTGGAAGTCAAGAGGTTGTAGTGTAAACACCACCTGTAGCTGGGCGAACCTAGCCCCACGGCTGCCTTCTGCCTTTGAACCTCCCCTTTCCATTCTGGAAGTTGCTAGTAATGTCTGGAGGTGGACTGAATGTCTTATGTCCGTGAGGATCAGGGCCAGAAGATTAGGACTAAGGAGCAGAAAGACAGGCATCTGGCTCTCTAAATCAGCCCTGGCTTACTGGGATTTCCCAAGTAGCTCAGTGGTAAAGAATCCACCAATGCAGGAGACTTGGGAGATGTGGGTTCAATCTCTGGGTCAGGAAGATCCCCTGGAGTAGGAAATGGCAACCCACTCCAGTATTCTTGCCTGGGATAGTCCCATGGACAGAGGAGCCTGGTGGGCTATATAGTCCACAGGGTGGCAAAGAGTCAGACATGACTGAGCATATACACATAGAGACTGCTTATTACACATGGAAAATGAACACTTTGCTTATTCAAGCTGCTGTAGCTGGGTGCCTGTGACATACAGCTAAACACAATCCCTCATTGGTACATGACCTCATAGAATTGGTGTCAGAATTGGAAACTGAACTGTGGGAGAGCATAAAAACCTGAAGCACAGTCCTTCACATTTTTATTCGATGAAACTGTATTATCAGGTCTTCTCTGACCCAGTTCTTAGGTCTTCGCCTTCCAATGGTGGGGGAAGGACAGCAGTTTGATCTTTGGTTGGGGAGATAAGATCCCACACGCCCAAAAAGCCAGAACAAAGACAGAAGCAATATTGTAACAAATTCAATAAAGACATTACGTCAAAACAAAATATGTTTGTTTTTTTTTTAAAGTATATATATCTTCCCCCATAGATTGTAAAAGATAACACAAAAAATTTTAATTTTTCCGGAATCCCTAAGGGCCTGACTTTGGCTGTTCAGTGTCAACCTCTTAAAATTAAAGTAGGTGGGGCCTGGGGGTATGTGAAAATTATAAACAAGCTTTATTTTTGCTATAGCACCTGCTGCCGAATGGTAAAGGATGGATGTGTTGCCTAACAACCTCGTCTTCGCTGTGGTGGGTCTCCATGTGTGTAGATGCTAAAGTCTAAAAACCAGATCCCAGAGCCTGCTGCAGCTCAGGTTCTGGGCGTGCTTTGAATCTGGCCAATCAGATGCACTGGCATGGATTTAGAAAACCGAGACTAGAAGGCCACACTTGCGTCTGTCTGTCCTGTCTGTTGCTTTGTCTTTTCCTCTGACCGTATCAGCAGAGATACCAGCCACCAGCTCTGTGGGTTCCGAGAGGCAGGCCTCCCAGCACCCAGCCTGTGGACCTAGCCGGTGCCAGGTGTGGTGTGGTCTACAACTAGTGGCAATGCTGGTTCCCTGATGGAGAGAGAGAGTTTTCATCCTCAAGGCGTCCTGATGCTAATGGACTCCTGATTGCAGGGGAGACACAGCTCCATTGATGACTTGGTTCTGGGGTGTGACTTTGGGAGAGTTTTCTGAAAGCTCAACCTACAATTTATTTCTTTATTCTTCCAACTGTCCACGAACCATTGAATCTTCGAATCTCTCTCTTCCTCCTTGAATTAGATACAGTGGGTTCTGTTCCCTGCATCGGAACTCAGAGCTATAGAGCTTCTATTCTTGTGTATATGTGCTCAGTCGTGTGTGATTTTTTTGTGACTCCATGGACTGTAGCCCTCCAGGCTCCTCTGTCCATGGGATTTCCCAGGCAAGAATACTGGAGTGGGTTGCCATTTCCCACTCCAAGGGATCTTCCTGACCTAGAGATTGAATCCTTGTCACTTGCACCTCTTGCACTGGCAGGCGGACTGCTGCTTACCAAATATTTCCAGCTCTAAGAGGCACCCCCTCTCCCCCAAGAGCTCTGCTTAAAGGGAGCAGTTGTTGAGACGGAAACCGGCCATCTGTTTCCCTGAGTGAGCACCTTGAACAGAATCATCTCAAGACCCCTCCAAGGCACATGGGACACAAGAGAAAAGAAACCTCTTATTTAAGCTGTTGGTATTGGGAGGGGGTGGGGGGAGTTTGTCACCATGGGATTATCTTATCCTGAAATGACACAGAATTTGGAAGAGTGAGCTGCTGCTTTAATAATAAAATAAACCCTGAAATATGTGGCATTTGGCTTTACTGCTGGTCAAAGGAATCAAAGTAACTGTTCTTGAAGGACTGAAAATCTATCCATGTTTGTTTTGTTTTTTCTTTAATAAGTTTTTCCCATGCCCCCCGCAGTGAATGCGTGGAGTCCTAACCACTGGACCACCATGGAAATCCCTGGAAATCCATGTTTTCTAGTGGGCAAAAAGTTGGTAAAGTGTTGCTAGTGGTCAACTGGAAAGTAAAAGGCATACCTAACTTTAGGGAAGAGACTGAAAGCAAGTTATTATCATTACTGTTTATTTGCTTGCTATTGACTGCATTTGACAAGATATTGCAAGAAAGAGATATGAGGAGAAGGTTGGTCAGTTTTGGTAAAGATGCGTAAAAGAGACAAGAGAGTTTCTAAATTTGAGGACTTACAAGGTTGGAAAGGCAACGGTTTCTCAATCCAAACAATGAAAGATAAAACTGATACTTTGAGCCATGAAGTCTGTTAAAAGCCAGCATTGCAGTGAGGGTCAGATCTCTGAACATGGATTAGGGCATGGTGGCTGATATCCCCTTCAGTTGGGCCAAATGGCTCAAAATGACTTAAACACGGTTCAGGGGAAGAGATGTTGCTCTCACTGCTGAGCTCAAGGAACCCACAGTTAGGGAGGGAGGTGGAGAAAGAGGGAGAGAGAGCAGGGAAATATGGCAAAGAAACATGTCTAGAAAGGAAACATAGGGCTAAGTAAGAAGTCAGACAAGGTTTAATCTGAAAAACAGTTTTACTGGTAAAAGAGGTACCAACTTGAAAAAAAAAAAAAGAGGTACCAACTTGGATTAAAGGCAGTTGGGACTACTTGAAACTTAAAATGAGCCTTGATTCCTACCAGAATGGGCAAGAAGTATGCTGACAAGACAGCTCAACCTCTACAATAGATAAAATCGTTGTCCCTGGCTATCCACTGGGTGACTGGTTCCACAACTCCCGTGGATACCAAACTCCACGGTGATCAAATCCCTTGTATAAAATGGTGTGGTACCTGCAGCCCTCGGATGCGAAACCCCCAGGTATGGAGGGCTGACTGTATTTTTCAATACCTACTTCAGACAAGGCCAAGAAGAACTATGGAAAGGGAGGAGCCTCCCAAAAGGAAACTCCAAGGCCCCGTGGAGATCAACCATCAGGGGACTCCCTCCTAGGAAACTCAAATGAAACCTCTTCAGGGAAAATTCCTCACCCTGCCAGGGGGCTCCTACACCTTCGGTGCAGACTAATATCAGGATTGTAATAGGCCAGTGACTGCCGTGTGTTTTCCATCTTTCTTATTTTAACTTCTAGTTTTTTAAATATTGTTTATTTGGCTGCACCAGGTCTTAGTAGTAGGACACAGGATCTAGTTCTCTTAGCCTCTGGACCACCAGGGGAGTGTCAGTAAAATTTATTAAAGTTATCCTGATCCTGCTCTACCTCTGGATGTGTGTGTGTGTGTGTGTGTGTGTGTGTGTGTGTTAGGGGAGGTTTGGGTCTGTGGATCAAGAGGAGCTGCACTTGGCCCTGTGAGAGAGGCTGGTTGCGCATTCCCCTCTGATACAAAAACTCCCAGGCATCACCCAGAGACCCTGGGCTTTGAGCTTGATGCCAGCCCTGGGACTTCCTGGAAAGCAAGTGAATGAGTGCATCCTTACATGCAGGAAGGAGGGTAAAAGAAATATTTCACATCCAGAAGAAGAGCTTGTGATAATAGCTAATACTGTTCACCAGTGCTTCCCTGGTGGCTCAGTAGTATAGAATCTGCCTGCTAATGCAGGAGATACAGGTTCGATCCCTGGTCCGGGAAGATCCCACATGCTTCAGAGCAACTAAGCCCACGTGCCACAACTATTGAGCCTGTGCTGTAGAAGACTGGAGCTGCAGCTCCTCAGCATCCTAGAGCCTGTGCCGCAGGAGAAGCCGTGCATGCACCAGAGTAGCCCCCGCTTGCTGTAACTAGAGAAGAGCCTGTGAAGCAGCGAAGACCCAACACAGCCAAAAATAAATAAAATTATATAAAAAAAAAACTTCACCAAATGGATTTGTGTTACTGCTAATGGGCCCATACTAGGTTTATACCTCCCTCCCCCTACGTTTAAAGTCAGGCGCTGCTACTGTAACTTACTTTGCTAATGAACTGTGAACAGAAGCCACACCTTTCCTAAGCAACATTTTTTAAGTTGTGGTTAAAAACCCAGTCGTGTACAGTTTACCATCGTAGCTGTTTTGAAGTGTACACTTCTGTGGTGTGAAGCATACTCATGGGAATGTCTGTAAGACAGGGCTCCAGAACTTTTCTATCTTGCAAAACTGAAACTCTATGCCCACTAAACAGCGACTCCTCATCCTTCCCTCCTCCCCAGCCCCATATAGCCACCATTCTGCTTTCCGTCTCTATAAATTTGACTTCTCTGGCTAACTCATGTAACTGGAATCAAGCGTACAGTATTTGTCTTTTGTGACTGCTTCTTTTACTTAGCACAGTGTCCTCATGGTTCATCCACGTTGTTGCATGTGACAAGATAGCCTTCCTTTTAAAGGCTGAATAGTATTCCACTGTGTGTGTATCTCACATTTTGTTTATTCATTCATCCATCAATGGGCATTGGGGTTGCTTCCACCTCTTGACTATTATGAATAGTGCTGATTTGCTGAGCACCTTGACTATTATGAATAGTGCTCATTTTTTAAGAGCACCTTTTTCTGCTGTGACAAGCAAAAGAGCACATGTTAAGATGAACTTTTCTCAGCCTGAGTCCCTGAAGTATTAAAATGAGTGGTGCTCCAGGCTGGCCCACATTGAACATGTACCATGAACAGGAAATAAACCTTTGTTGTTTTAAGGCACTGAGATCTTGGGGTCCTTTTCCCCCTAGTGAAAACTGGTAAGGTTTTAACTTTTAAAATGAGAATTTAACTCCTGCAAAGTTTGCAGAGAGAGACATTGATCACAGGTTCCCCCAGTGTATCTTCATTTGAACCCTGTTCTTCTGTTGTGTCTCTTCAGTTACACTTTCCTCTTGAGGTTTTGTTTTGTTTTTGTGATACTCATGACTTCTTCTTCAGCTGGCCAAAGCCTGGAGAAATTTCAAATCCCTTTTTTGTAATTTCCTATTCATTTATCTTGTTTCCTATACTTTGGATTGGCAGTGTTTTTGCATCCTGTGTATTTGATAGGAGCAGGTTTGATTGAGCATCCAAACCCCCTGATAACAGAAGCTAAGAAGATAGATATTGATTCCGCCCCCTCCCCACCCCACCACACCCCTGCCGCTTGTGTTAATGACATAGGGTCAGTTTGATAGCTTACAATCCATTGGGATGCAGTCTCCTATGACTCTGTCATCCTCATTATGCACCTTCTCTGTCATATTCCACAATGCCTGATCCAGCTTCACTCCTCATATGTGAGTTTGGGCCAGCAGAAAGGATAAAAAGAAAGGGAAAGACACGCCCTCTCTCTTTAAGGCAACTTCCAGAAGTTGCATGTAACACTTCCACTTCCATCACATGGTAGAATTCAGTCATGTCAAACATATCACAGGAAACTGGGCAACATGATCTCTGCTCTGGGCAGTGATATTCCCTGCTTTTGGTAAATAGCATGAAGGTCTTACTGCTGAAGAAGTGGAAAATAGATATTGAGGTATATGCCTCAATTGAGGCATATACCTATTCTGCCTATTGAGGTAGGCAGAATTATCCCCCAAAGGTACCCACATCCTAGTTCTCAGGGTGTTCCTCTGCCTATGTTACTGATTATGGAGAAATGACCTTTCAGTAGGAACCTTAAGATGTGGAGATTCTCCTGGATCATCCAACTGGGCCCAACATGATCACATAGACTCTTAAAAGTGGAGAACTTGGGGAAACAATGGAAACAGTGGCTGACTTTCTTTTTCTGGGCTCCAAAATCACTGCAGATGGTGATTGCAGCCATGAAATTAAAAGATGGTTACTCCTTGGAAGGAAAGTTATAACCAACCTAGACAGCTTATGAAAAAGCAGAGACATTACTTTGTCAACAAAGATCCGTCTAGTCAAGGCTATGGTTTTTCCAGTGGTCATGTATGGATATGAGAGTTGTACTATAAAGAAAGCTGAGCACTGAAGAATTGATGCTTTTGAACTGTGATGTTGGAGACGACTCTTGAGAGTCCCTTGGACTGCAAGGAGATCCATCCTAAAGGAGATCAGTCCTGGGTGTTCCTTGGAAGGACTGATGTTGAAGCTGAAACTCCAGTACTTTGGCCACCGCATGCAAAGAGCTGACTCATTTGAAAGACCCTGATGCTGGGAAAGATTGAGGGCAGGAGGAGAAGGGGACGATAGAGGATGAGATGGTTGGATGGCATCACCGACTCAATGGACATGGGTTTGGGTGGACTCCGGGAGTTGGTGATGGACAGGGAGGCCTGGCGTGCTGCGGTTCATGGGGTCACAAAGAGTTGGACACGACTGAGCGACTGAACTGAACTGAACTGATGGCCCAATGGTAAAGAGTCAGCCTGCCAATGCAGGAGACACAGGTACTATCCCTGATCCAAGACGATCCCACATGCCATGGAGCAGCTAAACCTGTATGCCGTAACTATTGAGCCTGTGCTCTAGAGCATGGGAGCCACAGCTACTGGGCCAACATGCCACGACTACTGAAGCCTGACTGCCCTAGAACCCATGCTTTGCAACAAGAGAAGCCACTGCAATGAGATGCCCATGCACAGCACCTAGAGGGTAACCCTGCTCACCACAACTAGAGAAAAGCCCTTGCGGCAATGAAGACCCAGCACAGTCAAAAAATAAATAAGTAAATAATTTTTTTTTAAAAGGCAGAGAACTTTTCCTGGCTGTGGTCTGAAGGCAGGTCAGAGAGATTCCATACAGGCTTTGAAGAAGAAGGGTACTATGAGCTAGGGATTGCAGGTGGCCTCTAGAAACTGGAAAAAGCAAGGGAACAGATTTTCCCCCAGACCCTTCAAAAGGAACACCTTAATCTTAGTGCAGTGGCAAGACGTGTTAGACTTCTGACCTGTAGGACTGTAGGATCATAATCTCCTTGTCTTTAGCCACTAAACTTATGGTATGTTGTCACAGCAGCAATAGAAATTGAACACACTAGCATCTCAGCCACAATGCCCTCCTTTGGCCACCCAAACACCCGTGTCCAGTCTTTTCTTCACACACAGAACAGATTCACCCTCTGGGAGAAGCCTCTCAAATTCCATCCATCTCTTCCATTTACATTGTCCAGCTCAAAGTCCAAGACTCCAGGAGCTATTCAGTCCTCTCCATCGAGTCTGGATGTAGCAAAGTTACCTGCTTCCCAAACACCTGATATATTGCTACTGGCAGACTGGTAGACAAGGCTCATTCTCTAGCACCTAATTTCTTTGACTGACTCATCTGGCAGCCTTAATGGCAAGGTCTCATATCCAGAAGGATCTCCCATGCCCACTTTCTCTACATACTCCATGACTCTGCCCTCTGAAAAGGTCTTCCTTGTGCTACGTCCTCCAGGGCCAATATCATGTGGGCTTTGAAGCGCTCATATCATTTGGAAGCTGCTAAACTTTACTATAAAAGCAAAGACATCACTTTGCTGACAAAGGGCTGTATAGTCAGAGCTATGGTCTTTCCACAAGTCATGTATGGATGTGAGTGTTGGACCATTAAGAAAGCTGAGCAGGAAAGAATTGATGCTTTTGAATTGCAGTGCTGGAGAAGACTCTTGAGAGTCTCTTGAACAGCAAGGAGATCAAACCAGTTGCTTTCCTTATGAAATCAGCCCTGACTATTCATTGGAAGAACTGATGCTGAAGCTCCAATACTTTGGCCACCTGACGCAAAGAACTGACTCACTGGAAAAGACCCTGATGCTGGGAAAGGTAGAGGACAGGAGAAGTGGCAACAAAGGATGACATGGTTAGATGGCATCATTGACTCAATGGACATAAACTTTGGCAAACTTTGGGAAGTAGTGTAGCAAAAAAAAAAAAAGTGTAGCACAGGGAAGCCTGTGTGCTGAAGTCCATGGTGTCACAAGAGTGAGACATGACTTAGTGAGTGAACAACAACAACAACAATAAACTTTGATATCCCACCTCTTCTTAGCATGGGTTTGAGTGCCCAAGTATTGCTCTGCAGATTAAACAGTTTGAGGTTTTTTAAGTTTGCTCTTTCTTTGACAATCTATTTCTCCCAAATGCTTGACAGGCATTTATTTACTTTCAGTTAATTCCAATGGCAATTAACAATAGCCAGATGTGTCTAGATATAATTATTAAGCCTCAAGATTATTCTTTAGGGCTACCCTCATAGCTCAGTGGATAAAGAATCTGCCTGAAATGCAGGAGACCCAGGTTTGATCCCTGGGTTAGGAAGATCCCCTGAAGAAGGAAATGGCAACCCTCTCCAGTTTTCTTGCCTGGAGAATCCCATGGACAGAGGAGCCTGGCAGGTTATAGTACATGGAGTTGCAAGAGTTGGACATGACTTAGCAACTAAACTTCTACTAAGATTATTCTTTAAGTCTTAAGATTATTAATTAATTGGCATATGTAAACAGAGGTGTTGGGCTGTGCCTGGCAGCTTCCCAAAGACCCTGATGGGTTTTGCTTTAATTGTCGACCACATGGAAGCTAGACAGTGTGCTTCCTAGTTTACAAAGTTCTCCAAAACTGAGGTATAAGAGCCAGAGTGACCTTCACTATGACCAACTGTCACACAAATACATCATTCTGACTGCCAAGGAGACCAGATGCCAGGATAGTTCCTTAATATCAGGTCCAACCATATAATACTAGATATAGTATAACAAGTTTTGGCTTCTCTTAATGATGGAGAAAGCGTTGAACACTTTGGTTAAGTTAAGGACTTTTGTAATCGATTCAAGATGGCGGAGTAGAAGGATATGCACTCACATTCTCCTGTGAAAACTCCAAAATTACAACTAACCACTGTACAACCATTGACAGGAGAATATTGGATTCTACCAAAAAAAGATACCCCATGTCCAACAGCAAAGGAGAAGCCCCAATAAGACAGTACGAGGGGCAAAATCACGTTTAGAATCAAACTCCATATTGTCCAGAAATGCTCGGAGGGTGTGCACAAACAAGGACCCCACAAGAGACTGAACCAGACCTGCCTTTGAGTGTTTGAGCATCTCCTGCAGAGGCACGGGACAGCAGTGCCCTGTCATGGGGACAGGGGCTCTGGCGGCAGCAGACCTGGGTCACACGTTGTTATTCACCATACATTGTCAAGTAGACAACCCACAAACCGGAGAACAGTTATACCAAAGAAGCTCCTGCACTGTTGGAAAAGATCTATGGTCTGCAATGATTTCCCAACTGGGGATCTGGCAAAAGGACTGACAACCACCAAGGAATTTGACTTTGAAGGCCATTGGGATTTGATTATAGAACTTCCCTAGGGAAACACTCTTGGAGGGCACAAGCAAAACACTGTGTGTACCAGGACCCAGGAGAAAGGAACAGTGACCACACAAGAGACTGAGCCAGACTTGCCTGCGAGTGTCCAGGAGTCTCCAGCAGAGGCGTGGGTCGGCAGTGGCCTGCAGTGGGGTCAGAGGCACTGAAAACAACAGTCCTGGCATATGCCCTTTTGAAGGAGGTTCCTGTTACTGCCATTGCCCCTACCATAATTTGGCCTCAGGTAACATAGTCCCACCCATCAACAGAAAATGGGATTAAAGATTTACTGAGCATGAACCCGCCCATCAAAGCAAGACCCAGATTCCCTCACAGCCAGTCCCTTCCATCATGAAGCTTTCACAAGCCTCTTATCCTTATCCATCAGAGGGCAGACAGAATGGAAACCACAATTATAGAAAACTAACCAAACTGATCACTTGGATCACAGCCTTGTCTAACTCAACAAAACTATAAGCCATGCCATGTAGGGCCACCCAAGATAGAAGAGTCATGGTGGAGAGTTCTGACAAAACATAGTCCACTGGAGAAGGGAATGGCAAACCACTTCAGCGTTCTTCCCTTGAGAATCCCATGAACAGTGTGAAAAGGCAAAAAGATATGACACTGAAAGATGAACTCCCCAGGTTGGTAGGTGCCCAATATGCTATGGGGAAATACCTCCAGAAAGAAGAGGCTGAGCCAGAGCAAAAAAAAAAAAAAAAAAGACAAACGCCTAGTTGTGATACCTGTAGTAACAGACAAGTTTGGCCTTGGAGTACAAAATGAAGCAGGGCAAAGGCTAACAGAGTTTTTCCAAGAGAAGGAACTGGTCATAGCAAACACCCTCTTCCAACAATATAAGAGATGACTCTACACATGGACATCATCAGATGGTCAATACCAAAAACAGATTGATTATATCTTTTGCAGCCAAAGATGGAGAAAGATACAAAGATACAGTCAGCAAAAACATAATCTGTGGCTCAGATCATGAGCTCCTTATTGCAAAATTAAAACTTAAATTGAAGAAAGTAGGGGAAACCATTAGACCATTCAGGTATGACCTAAATCAAATCCCTTACAATTATACACTGGAAGTGACAAATAGATTCAAGGGATTAGATCTGATAAAGTGTCTGATGAACTATGGACCGAAGTGCAAAATATTGTACAGGAAAGTGAAAGAAAGTGACAGTAAAAGTAGCTCAGTCATGTCTAACTCTTTGCGACCCAATGGACTGTACAGTTCATGGAATTCTCCAGGCCAGAATACTGGAATGGGTCCTTTCCTGGTAGCTCAGTTGGTAAAGAATCCGCCTGCAATGCAGGAGACCCCAGTTTGATTCCTGGGTTGGGAAGATCTGCTGAAGAAGGGATAGGCTACCGACTTCAGTATTCTTGGGCCTCCCTTATGGCTCAGCTGGTAAAGAATCTGCCTGCAATGTGGGAGACCTGGGTTCGAACCCTGGGGTGGGAAGATCCCCTGGAGAAGGGAAAGGAAACTCAATCCAGTATTCTGGCCTGGAGAATTCCACGGGGTCTCAAAGTGTTGGATGTGACCAAGCAGCTTTCACTTTCTCCTGCACTGCAGGCAGATTCTTTACTAACTGAGCTATGAGGGAAGCCCATAGTGGGTGATCAAAACCACCCCCAAGAAGAAGAAACGCAAAAAGGCAAAATGGCTGTCTGAGGAGGCCTTAGAAACAGCTGAGGAAAGAAGAGAAGTGAAAGGCAAATGAGAATAGGAAAGATGTGCCCATCTGAATGCAGAGTTCCAAAGAATAGCAAGGAGAGATAAGAAAGCTTTCCTCGGTGATCAATGCAAAGAAATAGAAGAAAACAATAGAATAAGAAAGACTAGAGGTCTCACAGAAATTTCATACAAAGATGGACACAGTAAAGGACAGAAATGGTATGGGCCTAAGAGAAGCAGAAGTTATTAAGAAGAGGTGGGAAGAATACAGAGAGCTATAAAAAGATCTGAATAACGCAGATAATCATGATGGTGTGATCACTCAGAGCCATACATCCGGGAGTGCAAAGTCAAGTGGGCCTGAGGAAGCATCACTAGGAGAAAAGCTATTGGAGGTGATGGAATTCCAGCTGAGCTATTTCAATCCCAAAAGATGATTCTGTGAAAGTGCTGCACTCAATATGCCAGCAAATTTGGAAAACTCAGCAGTGGCCACAGGATTGGAAAAGGTCAGTTTTCATTCTAATCCCAAAGAAGGGCAATGCCAAAGAATGTTCAAACTACATCACAACTGCACTCATCTCACACACTAGCAAAGTAATGCTCAAAATTCTCCAAGCTAGGCTTCAACAGTACGTGAACCAAGAACTTCCAGATGTTCAAACTGGATTTAGAAAAGGCAGAGGAAACAGAGATCAAGTTGCCAGCATTCATTGGATCATAAAAAAGCAAAAGAGTTCCAGAAAACGTCTACTTCTGCTTCATTGACTATGCGAAAGCCTTTGACAGTATGGATCACAACAAACTGTGGAAAATTCTTAAAGAGATGGGCATACATTAGCTGCCTCCTGAGAAATCTGTATGCAGGTCAAGAAGCAACAGTTAGAACCAAACATGGAACAATGGACTGGTCCCAAATTGTGAAAGGAGTATATCAAGGCTGTATATTGTCACCCTGCTTATTTAACTTATATGCAGAGTACAACATGTGAAATGCTGGGCTGGATGAAGCACAAGCTGTAATCAAGATTGCCAGGAGAAGTATCAATAACCTCAGATACACAGATGACACCACCCTTATGGCAGAGAGCGAAGAGGAACTAAAGAGCCTTTTGATGAAAGTGAAAGAGGAAAGTGAAAAACCTGGCTGAAAACTCAACTTTCAAAAAACGAAGATCATGGCATCCAGTCCCATCACTTCATGGCAAATAGATGGGGAAACAATGGAAACAGTGAGAGACTTTATTTTCTTGGGCTCCAAAATCACTGCAGATGGTGACTGCAGCCATGAAATTAAAAGACACTGGCTCCTTGGAAGGAAAGCTATGACCAACCTAGACAGCATACTAAAAAGCAGAGACATTACTTTACCAACAAAGGTCTGTCTAGTCAAAGCTATGGTTTTTCCAGTAGTCATGTATGGGTGTGAGGGTTGGACCATAAAGAGAGCTGAGTGCCGAAGAATTGATGCTTTTGAACTGTGGCATTGGAGAAGACTCTTCAGAGTCCCTTGGACAGCAAGGAGATCAAACCAGTCCATCCTAAAGGAAATCAGTCCTGAATATTCATTGGAAGGACTGATGCTAAAGCTGAAACTCCAATACTTTAGCCACCTGATGCGAACAAAGGGCTGACTCATTTGAAAAGACCCTGACGCTGGGAAAGATTGAGGGCCGGAGGAGAAGGGGACGACAGAGGATGAGATGGTTGGATGGCATCACTGACTCAATGGGCACGAGTTTGAGCAAGCTCTGGGAGTTGGTGATGGACAGGGATGCCTGGCGTGCTGCAGTCCATGGGATCGTAAGAGTTGGACATGACTGAGGGATTAAACTGAGATGGACATTTTGTATTTTGGACCCTAAACAAAATGGGAGTTTCATTCGGCCTCCGTTTCCCAAAGGACTGGGGATAGGAGCTTATAGAGCTTTTACTTATGCCACTGGGCTTGAAGGGAAGATTTGAGAATGATCAGTGGTTTCCAACAAAATTTTTAAAGCTTTAGTGTGAATGAGGTTATAAATAAATCAAATCTTATTTATGTAGCAAAATGATTATGTATTTTTTTTCTTATTCAGAGTTTTTTAAACTCAGTTTTCAGCTAACTCATCACTTTCTTTACTTGAAGTACAAGAATGCCTCACTTCAGGGAAATGATCACATATGAGAACACACCACTTCCCAAAGAGGTCTCCTCTGCCTAACTCTGGGCCTTTATAACCTGTGCTCCACACAGGGCCACCCAGTAGGGACATTAGAAAACCCCTTTGAGATCTTTAATCTACTCTGATATTTTACACTCTTTTGACCAACGTCTCTTACTAGACCAAAGAGAAAAGGCTCTCAAAAGGCATCAAGTCTGCTTTGGCCCTAAGAGGAAACCATGGGAAATGTTAGCTATAAGCTGAGGATCAAGTGACTTTATGTGAGAAGGATTTGAAGAGCTTTTGCCCCACAGTCTGAGCATCACCATGGTTCCCAGTGTTGTAACCCATTTTTTTCATTTATTATTTCATTTTTATTTTATTATTTCATTTAATATTTTTATTGGGGTAAATCCACCTGCAATGCAGGAGACCTCAGTTCGATTCCTGTGTTGGGAAGATCCTCTGGAGAAGGGATAGGCTACCTCACTCCAGTATTCTGGCGTGATCACAAAGAGTCGGACACGACTGAGTGACTTTCACTTTCACTTTTCATAATTGCTTTACAATGTTGCATTAGCTTCTGCTATACAAGGTGAATCATCTATGTGTGCGTGCTAAATTGCTTCAGTTGTATCTGACTCTTTGTGACCCCATGGACTGTAGCCTTCTGGGATCCTCTGTCCATGGGATTCTCCAGGCAAGAGTACTCAGGTGGGTTGCCATTTTCTTCTCCAGGGGATCTTCCTGACCCATGGATTGAACCTGCATCTCTTATATATCCTGCATTGGCAGACAGGTTCTTTACCACTACCGCCATCTGGGAATCAGCTACCCTTCCTTCTGTAACCCATTTACAAATATTTCATTCTGGATACTTCCATGTCCTAAGACCCCTTTCAGAGTAACCTTCCTAGTGTGTTACTAGGCTGGAGAAGTAATCCTCACCTCAGATGCTGGCATGCCCCTCCTGCCTTAAAGGCTTAAATAGAACATAAAATCCCTGGATAGTATTGATTTTTTTCCCTTTTCCCTGGAAAAATTAAAATAAATGGCATTTTGCTCCAGATAGGATGTAGAAAGTTGTGACAAAAATCACTTTCATCTTTAAAGAGAAAAAAATTAGATAAACTAAGAAAGTCATTTTAAAAAGATAAATGTTTTTGAGTGCAAAGAAGTTTAAACAAACTAAATTCCATAGAGGGGACAGATCCTAAATATGTATACATAATGTATACATATATGTGTGTGTCTGTGTGTACATGTGTGTGTGTGCATGTGCATGATCAGTGGCTCAGTTGTGTCTGACTCTTTGTAACCGCATGGGCTATAGCCTGCTAGGCTCCTCTGTCCCTGGGATTCTCCAGACCAGAATACTGGAGTGGGTAGTCATTCTGTTCTCCAGGGGATCGTCTCAACCCATGGACTGAACCCACATCTCCTGTGTCTCCTGCATTGGCAAGTAAATTTTTTACCACTGTGCCACCTGGGAAGCCCATACATATGTGTGTGTGTGTGTGTGTGTGTGTGTGTGTGTATATATATATATAATTATATATAGGTAATGATAATAATATATATTCTATGTACATAATGATAATAGCAATGTAACTGAATATTTTTTAAATCATTCAAGGTGTTATTTTTCTAGCAAAAAAAAGCTATTGAAAAATTATTTCTTAATTATTTAGTAAACTTTTTTTTTTAACTTTTAATTTTGTATTGGGGTATAGCTGATTAACAAACAATATTGTGAGAGTTGCAGGTGAACTGTGAAGGGACTCATCCATATACATGTATATGTATCTATTCTCTCCCAAACTCCCCTCTCAACCAGGCTGCCACCTAACATTGAGCAGAATTCCATGTGCTATATAGTAGGTCCTTGTTGGTTATTCATTTGCAATATAGCAGTTTGTACATGTCCATCCCAAACTCCCTAATGATCCCTTCCCCCATTAACTTAATGTTTTCTAATATTTAAGTTTGTTATTGAAATATAGTTGATTTGTAATATTACATTAATTTCAGGTATACAATGTAGTGATTCACTACTTTTATAGATTATGCTCCATTTAATGTTATTATAAAATAATGAGGAGAAGGAAATGGCAACCCACTCCAGTATTCTTGCCTGGACTATATTTTCCTGTGCTGTTTAAATTTAACCTTAGACTTTTGCTTGATATGAAAATATAACTTTTAATTTAGTTGCTGGATATTCATGCCAAGATTGTTGACATTTTTCTTTTCAGCACTTGACGTCATTAAAATTGTATCACACAACTTTTGTCAAGTTAAATAATGAAAGAGAAAGTAATTTTACTTAATTCTCAAAGTCCAACTCACATACAAGAGCATGAGGAACAAACATAAACAACTATGCCATTTGAGAAGCCCTTACACCACTCACAGAAAATATTTACAAAGTGAATATTTGTAAGAAAGACATATTTCCCCTTGAATTGTATAATTTAAAATATTTTGACTTCTTATATGTAGTTTTATATGCACAAGGGATAAATTGCCCCCCTCTAAAAATGTTTTCTGTAAGTTGATTACAAAAGTCAGTGATCCAAAAACTCATTTAATGAAATTTCATTTTGGAGCACACTTTTCCTAGGGACTTTAGGAATCACCTTGTACACTATCTAGCCTGTGATCTTTAAATAATTACGAAAGTAGTTAATGGGTGTCATGAGCTATTTTCGATATTGCAAAATGCAATCATCCTATTGCTGGGCTTTCCCTCCCCGAAATGTGCACAGCTTTATAGGTCTTTCTTCCATAAAAACAGGACATCAAATTGTTGCTTAATTACCTGATGAAACTGACATGCCCTTCTGGCCCAATCGCCTACCTTCCAGAATTTTTTTTAAAAAAACAGAAAACGAAACATTTAATTATTGTTCACTAAGTGATTTTTCTAGACACAATATTTTGCAACACAAAGTTCATGGTTAAAAATTATTAGCAGAAGAGCTCAGTAGTGAAAATGTTTCAACTGTTTATCTGGTTTAACATTCTACAGAGGTCTGAAGAGGTCAAATGCATTTTCCAAGGTCATGCAACTGGTTAATGACAGAGGCAGAACTAAGTTCCCAATTTCTGGCTAAAACCTGTCATGCTTTTCATTAGTGCTGTCCTCAGAGTGGACAGCATTAAATGCTGTGCCATAAATGGCACGAAGGTCATTTTCTGTGGGTGGAGGTTAGTGGCTGTCTTCACCGCCTAAGGCATGTGAGAGCTACTTCTGCTTGAGCTTGTACTCCAGGGCACAGTCATCAGCCCAGACACAGCAGAAGGCTGCGAAGCAAAATACTGCTGCAGCATTTTTCACAGATCCCTGGAAAAAAGCTCACGTTGTCTGTGACTGCTGAGTTGTGCTGTGATGATAGTGGTTCGCAAATGATGTCCCCAAGGCACTGCAGGTCTCCAGGATACAATATGCAGGATCAACGAGTTATTAGATTTGGAACAGTTGTAGCATTTACTACATATGATAGCATGCTAAGTGACAATATGGCAACTCAACAACCAAACACAGTTGTTTAATTGGACTTGAAGGCTTCTGGAATACAATTTAAATGAAGACTAAAGGCCTAGAGTCATAAAGCTTGTTTTTATAGTTTATACTTGTTATAATAGTTTTACTTTTGCCTCATCAAGCCTTTGTTGACTATTATGGTATGGCTCTCCTTGATTCTTTTTTTTTTTTTTTAACTTCTTTGAACTACTGAGTTCATTAAAATAATTAATTCATCATTTATGCATTCATTTAATATGTTCATGGAGCCTTTACTATGGGCCAGATTTATGCTAGGTATTGGCAAAAAAAACAGACATAAAATGTAGAGACTATAGAACTTATATTACAAATAAGTATAAAATTGATAAGTATACCAATTGATGAGTGCTTCTTAAGGGAGGGTATGGTGATATCACAGTTTATTAAAGGCAGATTTGATGAAATTGGGGATAACAGAAAAGGGTGTCTTGAGGAAGGGATGATTAAACAAAAGTCTGAAAAAATAGCCTTTAAATAAGTGAAAAAAACAGAGAAGGGGCTTTCAGGCAGCACAGCATGTGCAAAGGCCCTGTGGTGAGAGGGTGGTTCAGTGAAATGAAGATCAGTGTTACTGAAGTGTGGACAAGTTTGGCAGCTGTTAGATGAGGTTGATGTGAATTAACCAGGTCATGAATAATTTATCGATAGTGCTAGGCATCTTGGCTTTATTCTGAGGGCTGTTGAAAGCAATGAAGGAGGTGGGGTGATCAAGGTTTATATTTTGGAAAATCATTCTATATTGTGAGGAGACAACAGATTGGAGGGGCAAGAAGGAGGTACAGTAGACCACCCCCCCACCCCTGTTATTGATGGGGACTACATTCCAAGACCCCCGGTGATACCTGAAATCTCAGACTATACTGAGCCCTATATATGCTAAGTTTTTTTCCTATACATGCATACCTATGATAAAGATTAATTTATAAATTAGGCACAATAAGAGATTATTAATAAGTTCATTTTCTATGTTTGTGTGTCTATTTCTATTTTGTAAATAGGTTCATTTGTTTCATTTTTTTTAGATTCCACATGTAAGTGATATCATAAGATATTTGTCTGACTGACTTCACTTAGTATGATAACCTCTAGGCCCATCATGTTGCTTCAGATGACATTATTTCATTCCTTTTTATGACTGAGTAATATTCCTCTATATATATGTGTGTGTGTGTGTGTATGTGTAATCTCACATCCTCTTTATTCATTCATCTGTTGATGGACACTTACATTGCTTTCATGTCCTAACTGTTGAAAATAACGCTGCTATGAACATTGGGATACATGTGTCTTTTTGAATTATGGTTTTCTCTGGGTATATGTCCATGAGAGGGATTTGTGGTCACTTGGTAGTTCTATTTTTAGTTTTTTAAGGAATCTCCATTCTCTTCTCCATTGTGGCTGCACCAGTTTACATTCCCATCAACTGTGTAGGAGGGTTCCCTTTTCTCCACACTTTCTCCAGCATTTATTATTTGCAAATTTTTGGTTTGTTGATTTTCGGATGATAGCCCTTCTGACATTTTAACTTAGGCATTTTTCTTAGCCATTCCTAATCCTCTACTGAATATAAAGAGTAAGCTTTATAATTACTCTTTTTATATATGAATCACAGCTGTCCAATATATTTGTGGCATTTACATTTCATGGGTGGAACAATTGGAAAAAATTGGAAAAAAATGTCTAAAAGGTCTTCTTGAAACATAATAATAAAGTAAAGGTTAATAAAAGTGGTTTAGATTATGGTGATGGAAGTAGAAATGCAGAAATACAGAAAATTGGCAGATGGGGAATCTCTAGGATTCAATGATAAATGGGATTTGAAGAGGGAGACAGGAGAAGGTCTAGTTTACACAACAACATAGGTGATTCAGCTAGCCGCTCAATTGGGAGGCACTGGAAGAACACCAGGAATTTGTCATCTAGTTGTTTATTTTGTGGAGTCTATTAGTGTATATGTTTGTGGGCATATATTTAATGAAAAGTTGTTGGATATGTTAACTTTCAGTGGTAGATAGGCCAATGGTCTCAAAATTTCCCATCCAAACCTCTGGAATCTGTGAATAAATGATGTCACATGGCAAAGAGAAATTAAAGTTACAGGTGGAATTAAGGTTGTTAATTAGCTGACCTTAAGATATTAATGGTAGGGACTTCCCCAGTGGTCGAGAAGTTACACCTCTGTGCTTCCACTGCAGGGGGCATGGGTTCAGTTCCTGGTCAGGGATCTAAGATCTCACATGCAGCATAGCATGGCCAAATAACAAAAATCAAACAAACAAAACCAAGAAGATATCAATGATAATCCCCAGAAAAACCACTAAGAAAACTCAGAAATATATAGTAAAAGATAAATACCACAATGAGATTTTAATACTACACTAGAACATATCTATTTAGCACAAAAGAAGGCAGTAATGCAGGAACTGAGAAATACCAAAGACGTTAAGACATATAGAAAACAAATAGCAAAACAGATAGATTTTATTGTGCATAGAGTATTAGACATCTATAGATAATAAATTCTATCTTAGCAATAATTGCTATGTAAATTAATTAAATACTTTCATTTAATTTAATTTAAAGACAGAGATTGGCAGATAAAATTTTAAAAGACATAAACCAACATGCTGCCTAAAGAGACTCCCTTTAGATCCAGATAGTAAATAGGTTGAAAATAAAAGGGTGGACAAGAGATTTCTGCAAACAGTAATCAACTGAGACTAAAACTAGACAAAACAGACTCAAAGACAAAAAGTATTACTAGAGACAAAGATGGATATCTTATAGTGATAAGAGGTCACTCTACCAGGAAGATATCATAAATGCAAACATATATGTACCTCACAGAAACTCAATATATATGAAGCAAAAGCTGACAAAATTAAACAGGGAAATAGTCAACACAGTAATATTTTAATACTTTAATAACACTTTGATAATAAGACTTTGATGTCCTACTTGTCATAATGAATAGTTGAGTAGACGGAAGGTGAGCAAGGAAATAGATTTGAACGACACTATCAACCAGTTAGATCTAGTAGACATATGTAGAGCACTCCATGCAAAAACAACATAATACACATTCTTTTCAAGTACTCATGAAATGTTCACCAGGATAGACCATATGTGAAGCCATTAAGTCTCAATAAATTTAAAAGGATTGAAGTCGTATAAAATATGTTCTTTCAACCACAATGGAAGGAAATAAAAAACAAAAGGAAATTTTGAAAATTCACACATATGGGAGAATTAAACAACCCACATCTAAAGAACCAATGATACAAAGAAGAAACCACAAGGGAAATTAGAAAATACTTTGATATGAATGAAAGTGAAAACACAGCATACCAAAACTTATGGGATACAAAAGCAGTGTATCCTTTGTATCCCTGTTACACTAAGGAAATTTATTGCTTGAAGTATCTACATTTACAAAAGAAGGAATATCTCAAATCAATAACCTAAACTTCTACGTTAAGTTATAAGAGAAAAAAATAAAAAGAACAAACTAAACCCAAAGCAATCAGAAGGGTGGAAGTAATAAAGATTAAAGGTGAAATAATCAAAATAGAGAGTAGAAAAATAATACAGGAAATGAAACAGATCAGAAATTGGTTCTCTGAAGAGATCAACAAAATTGACAAAATTTTAGGTAGATTAAATATGGTAAAAACAGAGATTCAATTACTAATGGGGGAATGAAAAAAGGGATCATTATTACCAACCCTATAGAAATAAAAAGGCTTATAATGAAATAGTATAAATAATAATATGTCATAAATTAGATCATCTAGATGAAATGGACATATTTCATTGTGTGAAGTGAAGACATAAGTTATCAACACAGACTCATTCAGAAATAGAAAATATGTATGATTTATAACAAGTAAGGAGATTGAATCAGTAAACCTTCCATCAAAGAAAAGCCCAGGACCAGATGGCTTCACTTGTGAATTCTACCAAGTATTTAACAATAATTAGTACCAATCCATCACAAACTCTTCCCAAAAATAGAAGAGAAAGGAACACTATATAACTCATTCTATAAGGCCAATATTACCTTGATACCAAAGCCAAATAAGAGCATCATAAGAAAATTACAGACCAATATCTCTTATGAATCTTCAATAAAATACTAGTAAACCAAGTCAACAACATATAAAAAAGGAATATACACCATGACCAAAGGGGATTTATTCCAGGAATCCAAAGTTATTTTGATATACAAAAATGAATCAATGAAATATACATAGAAGAAAATAAAAAAACCCCACGATCATTTCAATAGAAGGAAAAAGAAAAAGAAAAAAAGAAAAACCTAAAAGCATTTAACTGAAATACTTTTTCATGATAAAAATACAAAACAAACTAGGGGCAGAAAGGAATTTCCTCCAACTAGTAAAGGACATCTGTGAAAAAGGTACAGGTAATATTATAGTTCATAGTAAACGACTGATACATGCTACCACATGGATGGACCTGGAAGTACTGATACATGCTACCACGTGGATGAGCTAAGTGAAAGAAGCCAGAAACAAAAGAGCCATATATTGTATGTTTTCATTTATATGAAATATTCATAATAGGCAAGTCCATAGGTTAGCTACTATGAATCCAGAGTAGATTAGTGGCAGTCAGTGTTGTGGAAGGGAGAAATGCAGAATCTCTGCTAAGGGCAGTAGGATATCTTTTGGGGGTGATGGAGAAATTTTGGAATTAGGGGTACTACTTATACAACTTTGTAAATACACTAACAACCACTGACTTTTATCTTTTAAAATAATGAATTTAATGATATAGAATTACATCTCAATTTTTTTTAATAAGTGAAGAAGGAGGCAGAGGAGAGTCAGAGAAAGAGCTGCGATGTTGCTGGCTTTGCAGATGGAGAGGGGACCATGACCCAAGGAATATAGGTGGTAGACTTTGGAAGTTGGAAAAGGCAGAGAAAAAGATTTCCTTCTTGGGCTTCCAGAAAGGAAATTAGCCCTACCTTCACCTTGATTTTAGACATGTGGGTGAGCTCGGTCGCGTCTGTCTCTTTATGACCCTGTGGACTGTAGCTGCCAGGCTTCTCTGTCCATGGGATTTTCCAGGCAAGAATACTGGAGCAGGTTGTCATTTCCTCCTCCAGGGTTTAGCCTGTATCAGACTAACCTTTGGAAGTATAGGATAGTAAGCTTAAGTTGTTTTTAAATCACTAAATTTGTAGTACTTTATTACAGCAACAATAGAAAGCTAATATAGTATCTGTGAGACATTGAACTACAAATGTCCAGTATGCAGTTCAATATGGTGAGTACAGGGTTCAAAAGAAAGGTGATTCCTAGGCTCTAATCTGGCTATATATGCATGTGAGAGAATTAATGCATTTAGTACCTACAGGTCTTTGAGTTTCAGTTCAGTTCAGTTCAGTCACTCAGTTGTTTCCGACTGTTTGCGACCCCATGAACCACAGCACACCAGGCCTCCCTGTTCATCACCAACTCCTGGAGTTTACCCAAACTCATGTCCATTGAGTTGGTTATGCCATCCAACCATCTCATCCTCTGTTGTCCCCTTCTCCTCCGGCCTTCAATCTTTCCCAACATCAGGGTCTTTTCAAATGAGTCAGCTCTTCACATCAGATGGCCAAAATCTGGAGTTTCAGCTTCAACATCCGTCCTTCCAGTGAACACCCAGGACTGATTTCCTTTAGGATGAACTAGTTGGATCTCCTTGCAGTCCAAGGGACTCTCAAGAGTCTTCTCCAACACCACAGTTCAAAAGCATCAATTCTGTGCTCAGATTTCTTTATAGTCCAACTCTCACATCCATACATGACCACTGGAAAAACCACAGCCATTACCTATATACATTTTTTTTTTTAATATGAGGAAATCATGGGATTGAAAAGTTCAGTCACTTCTCTCGGGTGCAGAAGCATTAAGTAGTAGAGCTATAACTCATGTCTGGCCTCAGAGTTGGGGTCACCTTTCACAGATAGATCTTGAATTAGTATCATGTAAGTGATAATTGAGGGGCTTCCCTGGTGGCTTAGTGGGTGAAGAATCCGCCTTCAAATGCATGAGATGCAGGAGACGCAGGTTCGATCCCCGGGTCGGGAAGATCCCCTGGAGGAGGGCATGGTGATCCACTCCAGTATTCTTGCCTGGAGAAGCCCATGGACACAGGGGCCTGGCAGGCCTACGGGTTGCAGAGTCAGACACAACTGAAGAGCCTGAGCATGCGCACACACAAGTGATAACTGAAGCTCCCTGAAAACACTCAAGAATTTACCAACATGGAGCTCATCACTCACATTCTCAAGAACCCTTTAGGCAGAGTGATGGAACAGAAGCCATACTGGATAGATGAGTGAATGAGAACTGCGGAGGTAGAAACTACAGGTGTGGACTACTCTTTTACAAAACATGCCTGTGAAGTGGGAGAGAAAGATAGCACAGTCTCTGAGGGGGAGTGGGAGTTGAGAGGAGTAGATTTTTTAAAAAATTATTTTTTTGAAGTATAGTTGATTTACAAAGTTATGTTAATTTCTGCTGTACAGCAAGTGATTCAGTTACACACACACACACACACACACACACACACATATATATTTGCTGTGTTTAGTTGTTCAGTTGTGTCTGACTCTTTACAACCCCGTGGACTGTAGCCCACCAGGCTCCCCTTTCTATGGGGTTTCCCAGGCAAGAATACTGGAGTGGGATGCCATGGTCTCCTCCAGGGGATCTTCCCAACCCCAGGATTGAACCCAGGTCTCCTGCATTGCAGGCAGATTCCTTACCAGCTGAGCCACCAGGGAAGCCTATATATATATATATATATATATATATATATATTCACCAGTTTATATATGTAAACATTCTTTTTCATACTCTTTTCCATTATGGTTTATCACAGAATATTGAATATAGTTCCCTATGCTATAAAGTACAACCTTGTTGTTTATCCATTCTATATACAATAGGTTGCATCTGCTAACCCCAAACTCCCACTGCATTCCTCGCCTTCCCCTGCTTCTCCTTGGCAACCACAAGGCTGTTCTCTGTGAGTCTGTTGCTGTTTTATAGATAAGCTCATATGTGTCATATTTTAGACTCCACATCCAAGTGATATCATATGATATTTGTCTTTCTCATTTTGACTTACCTCAGTTTGATAATCTCTAAGTCCATCCACATCTCTGCAAATAGCATTATTTCATTCTTTTCTATGGCCAAGTAATATTCCATTGTGTGCTCGTACCACATCTTCTTTATCCATTCCTCTGTCGATGGACATTTAGGCTGCTTCCATGTCCTTGTGAAATTGTGCACAGTGATATAATGAGCATTGGGCTGCATGTATCTTTTCAAATTAGAGTTTTTTTCAGATCTATGCCCAGCAGGGGGATTTCAGGATCATATGGCAACTCTACTTTTAGTTTTTTAAGGAACCGCCATACTGTTTTCCATAGTGGCTGCACCAGTTTGCATTCCACCAACCGTGTAGAAGAACTCCCTTTTATCTACACCCTTTCCAGCACTTATTTGTAGACTTTTTAATGATGACCATTACGATGGTGTGAGGCGATATCTCATTGTAATTTTGATTAGCATCAAAAGAAGTCATTTTTAAATATTTAAAACTTTTAATTGTTTAAAATGTTTAAGAACCCGTTCTGGTTTTATTCTGATGGGAAATGCTGATAGAGGGAGGGAGGAAATGGTGAAGAAACATGTGAGAAAGAATAGGCATCTCTATCTAAGAATTCTGAGAAAGAAGTAAGGGGGAGAGGTCCGTCACACTGTGGAAAGCTTGCTCTTACACTGAGAAGCGGTAGTTCTTTTACTATAACAGAATGGAGTGAAAGGGAAGGGGGTGGGTTAACACATTTGGCTTCAGGAGAATGAGGAAGTTGCTGAGGGCTTGGTGTTTTCTTCTCTCTTGTGAGGTAGGAGTCAAGGTCACATTGAGGCTGGGGGAGGTGCCAGGAGCACAAGTGAATTTAGTGACTGTGGCCATGGCAGCCGTGAATCAGGAGCCTAAGGAGAGTGGAGAAGGCTGGACTTCTCAATTTTGGAGAACAGGACAATACGTTGACTGGAGGGATATAGGAGGATTTTTGTCAGTTTCAAGGGCCTATTTAAGGATTTATCTGATTTGCTACTATGGTCTTAGGTTGACTGTAAATTATTGCATGTGTCTTAAACTTCTCATTACCCTCAGTTGTACTGTAAAATTCTTTTGACCTCTTCTCAATGTCTAGAACATGTTGAGAAAGCATTTAGGAAATATTTTTGGACTGATTAACTAGAATGCTCAATTAATCAGAATATCTCAGTTCCCACATTTCTGGACAAAGGAAGTTTATTATAACTTGGTTGTAAAAGGCAACTGTAATAATTTGTATTTCTGTTCCCAATCCTGATTTTAGTAGAAGTTTTCCATTAAAAAAAAAAATTATAGAGTATCTGGTTACTTTTTTTTTTTTTTAGTGTTTACAATATTTATATTTTATTTTTTAGTTTTTCATTTTTATTTGGTTGTTCTACCTTTAGGCAGACACAGACATGGAATAAAGAAAAGAAAGGCCAAATTCTGACCTAATAGCATAGCATGGGAATTGTAGATACATTTCATTCTCTTCCTGCGTTTAGAGTATCTGTTTTCAAGTTTAAAAGGAAAACAATAACAAAAAGACCTTCTCTTCCCACAAAAGTTAAAAAAAAACAAACCCAAAAGCTTCAACCCTCTCTTTTATGTTGAGGATAATAAAAACCTCCTCACCATTTAATTTTATACATCTATTACCAATGGAGTGAGCATTCAAACTGGAGTGTGGAACAGTGAGAAACCGCGGTCCTTTCAGAGGAAGTAGATGGTGAAATAAGACAGGAGGGATGACTCTGCTCAGAGATAAGGAGGCTCCTGCCAAATTCCTTCCCTGCCTGCTACGGTCCACAAATATGCGTGTGGTTGCAGTTGAACTTCTCTGAGTCCTTGCTGCATTCCAGAGGCTGATAAAAAATGTGACCATTCAGCTACAAATGTAACTCTCTGAGTACTAGAAGCAGAGCAACCAGGAGAGATTTTCAAGGAAGTCACCCAGCAACAATCAGAAAGTTGAAAACAAAGCAACCCAGTCACCAAAACATAATCCAGACAGACTAAGGAAAGAAGGAACCACTGAGGCAGAGTGGAGAGGCTCTGTGTCGGATTCAAGTCAGCAGAGTCGCAAGACCCGTACTTGCCCACTCATATTTAGTGGACGCCTGCTGTGTGCCAGTGCTTCCCCCAAATTATTGCCAGAGTTACCCAACTCTCAAGTTGAATAAGAAACAGTCCCTGTCTTCAATAAAATAATGATAATATATATTTAATCCCCCAGCTGTATTGTGTGATAAATGCTAGTATAAACCGTCACCAAAGGATCATGGCAGCATAGAGGGTTGAGGGGTATAGGGCTGGGTTTAATTTGAGATGTTTGGGGACACTCAAGTGGATCTACTCATTTGACCATTGGATGTACAGACCAGAGGTTAGAGCAGACATATAGGTGGTGGAGGAAGTCAGGGGTTTGGAGAAAGCCATGGAGAAACTCATGAAAATGAGTGAAGCGCTCTATGGAGCTTCACACTCTATGGAGGATTGACAGTTAGAAGGGGAAGATTAGATGGAAGCAGGTAGAAGTAAACCAGGAAAGAGAAGCCATGGGCAGGGAGGGAAGAGAAATCATCAAGAAGTATCCAGCGCATCTCGGTACTCAAAGTCCATATTGAGTTGACATTCATCAGAACAGCTTAGAGCAGTGCCTGAAGGAAGCCACACTTCCAGCCTTGAGAAGTCACTGAGGTTGAGGAAGGAGGGAGAGCAAACACAGTATTTTCCTGGTGTTGTAAAGACAAATGTAGCAACCTTTGCAATGGCATGGTGCCCTCTGACACACACTCGCTAGCAGCTATTTGAGTAATCATTCTAGGCTCTATTGCAAGACTCTCCCCTAATTAATAAGATCTGTGATCAAACACTGAGAAGCTAGGGGAGAGGGCAAGTGAACTAACACTTTCCAGCAGTTACCAGGTACAAAGTCCTTTCTAGCCATGATTTCATTTAATTCCCACAACAAATCTTTTAGTAAAATTATCCTTCGCGGTTTAAGAGCTGAAGTAATGACAGAAGTGAGATGTAAGTTACGTAGGAATTTTACCACGCTCAACTGTTACCACCTTGCTTTGATTTCGCAGCTTCAGGAAGACCTTTCATCGCTCTTGCTCATGGTCTTCCAGGTTTTGAAAAGCACTGGGCCACTGACCGACTGTGATTTACCTGACCACCGCTTTTAGATCTGTCTTTCCTTCTGCAGGGCTTCCCAGGTGGCCCTAGTGGTAAAGAATCTGCTTGCCAACGCAGGAAATGTAATAGACACGGATTCGACCCCTGGGTCGGGAAACTCCCCTGGAGTAGGAAATGGCAACCCACTCCAGTTTTCTTGCCTGGAGCATCCCGTGGACAGAGGAGCCTGGTCGGCTACAGTCCCTGGGGTCGCAAAGAGTCACACACAACTGAAGCAACTTAGCATGCGTGCACTCCTCCACAAGCTGTATTCTGGGATCACTGCCCATGTCAGAGTGACCAGCTGTCCCAGCTAACCTCTCATCATTTAGCTGATCACTCTTCTGCCCACCCCAGGGGACCCTCAAACCATCGTTTCTTTCAACCTCTATTTTTGCCTCCCTTTTTTTTGCCATAAACTGAAAAGCTCACGTTGCATCGAAAAGCTGTGTCCAATCCTATGTTGATTTTCTTCCAACTGGAAAAATGTACTCTGAACAGCTAGTTGAAATCATTCACCTGATCATATTTCCATGTCATGTCAGGTTGGACCATGTCAAACTGCCACTTTGGAAGGTCAGAAAAATTAAATGCCAGAAATTCCATGTAGACTTTTGGTGATAACTTGTGCCTCATGAAGGAGGTGTTGGGGATATTTACTCTTGGTGCTTTAATTTAATGTGTATACAATTTTCTGTATTTTAGTTCTATTTTAAACTTTATGTTATTTACATAGTTGGAAGGTCAATCTACTATTTTAATGTCTACGAGACCAGGTCCTCAAAATGGTATAGATTAACTAAGGAAGCCATTTAAAGTTTTTTTTATCATTTAGTGGAGGACATATCTAAGAAGCTGAGATTTTATGGCACAGTTTTAAAAATGAGAAACTATCATGTACTGTGAACAGCCCTAAGCACTTTAATCAGACCTCTGTGTTGCTGAATAATATACTTTATACAGACTCAGATCTGGGGCTAAACTTTAACTCGTTTTCAATTTCTGAAATAACATGTGAACAAAACCCATATTTACTTTAAATATCAAGCTGTGTGTTCATGTTGACAAAAAATATTACTATTAAATCACATAGACTAAATGCCTACTTTTTATTTGGTTTGAGTTCATTTAAATATATCCTTATTTCCTAGAGGCTTAGACTCTTAGATCAGATAGTCTGTTGTATGTTACACACTCTAAAATCTAGCTATTAGATTTAAACTATTCTCCAGACACTACCAGAGTGCTACCACTATCTTCATGTAACTCTGGAACAAAAGAACCTCAAACTGAGAGGTCATCAAATTCAAATTCCATTTCTTTATGTTTGAAGAAACTGTAAAATAGCTTCCATGCACTAGTTAATATAAATATTACACTTTAAAAAAAATGACTTTAGTATCAATCCATTGTCCTAGCTATAATCTGTGGTTTCAGTAGAAATATATCTAAGTCACTTCCAACTGACAATCCTTTTGATTTTTAGGGAAAACTATGAGATCTTTTCTATGGTCAATTTCATTGTATCATTTTGATGTACAGTGTTATTTGGGAGGAGCAAACAATATCCTTCTATTCTCAAGTTTTCAGTTATAAGGTCCACTTTGCCATGTGATAATAATGTTTGTTGTACCAAAAATAAAAAATCCTAAGTTTGGTTTGTGATGTTTGAAAATGGATGTATGTCTATCATCAAACAATAACAAAATAACTTGTGTAATAGTTGATTCCTATACTCCCTAATGCCTTTATTTGGGAAAACTTGATAAGGAATCGAGAAGGAAAGAATTGAAAGGACTGGAGGAAAAAAAGCTGCCCTCAAATCTAACACAGAAGTATTTAAGAAATGTTTTCTTATTAAGACTTGCAGAGAATAAAACAAACTGGAAAAAGGACTAAATAATTGGCCGTGAAAGTGATAATTTGTTAAAAAAAAAAAAAATAGGACACATCTCCAGCAGAAGGAAATGGTTGCATATGGGCTAATGGTTTTGTAGGAAAACTTATGAGTATTCTAAGGATTGGGCTGTGAAAGTGTGTGTGTCCAGTTTTAGTCTAGAAAGACTGAGGGGTTCTAAACTATCAGAGAATATGATCTAAATGGTTTGGAAATGGAGTTTTGTACTAGAATTTAAAATCCTTAGTAAATCACCATTTTGGCAGAGGAGAGGCCTTGGTGGTGAGCACTGTTAGTCAAACCATGTCATGGAGCAAACATGATGAGGTGAAAGAAAAGAGATTTCAAGGGCATAAGGGAGGGCCAGCCCTGGCTTTCACACCTGTGACCTTGTCATAGCATGGTCTAGTCAGAGAGTTTTAGACCTGGAAGTGACCTTGAAAACCTCTGCTTCTATTGTCCCATTTTCAGATGACAAAACTGAGCCTCAGAGAAAAGCTATATGTTTGTGGCAGAAGTGGGATTTGAATTGGGAAACCTTGTTCTCGGTCTTGGGAAAAATTGTATATTATTTAACATCATTTTGTATGTTCTCATTAGTTATAGCTAAGGCATCATTGTAATAAAAGTGATGCTGTAAATGCACATTAGTGCATTAAAATGAGCAGCAGCATTGCTATTTTTATTGAAAATCTGGCAAGGAAAATTTGGAACCCACCCTAAGTGAACAATGAAAGGACCAGATTCTAGATCAGACCTCTAAACTGGCTTTGATTCTCATCCAGAACCTGGACTCTTTCTTTGTGAGAAGTTTCTGCTTCCTCTCAATCTCTAACCTGCTGGCTTCATATTTCTGAGAAGCCATTGAATTACTGCAAGAATGTAACACAATATCTACATTGAGTATGTCTGTTAAGCTAATAAATAGTATTAATTAATAGTTATTAAGTGTAATAATATATATCCTGTACTGTGCCTACTGCCTACATTGGTGGTGGTGTTCAGACACTCAGTCTTGTCCGACTCTTTGCTGTCCATGGACTGTAGCCTGTCAGGCTCCTCTGTTCATTGAGCATACATTATCTCATTGAATTCTCACAGAAATGCTTTGAGGTGAATTCAACGATCACTCTCGGTGGCTCAGATGATAAAGAATCTGCCTGCAATGCAAGCAACCCTGATTCGATCCTTGGGTTAGGAAGATCCCTAGAGATGGGAATGGCTACCCACTCCAGTATTCTTGCCTGGAGAATTCCATGGACAGAGGAGCCTGGCGAGCTATATAGTCCATGGGGTTGCAAAAAGTCAGGCAAGACTGAGTGACTAACACTTTCACTTTCCATTTTACAGGTGAGGAAACTCAGCCTCAGAGAGGGGAAGAAATATGCTAAAGATCACAAAGCTATCAAGTGGGTAAATGTACTCAATTAAATTAAATTAAATTTAATTTAATCTCAGGTCATTTAATCTCAAAGTTTATGTATGCTTAACCATGACATAAGTATGTCTCTTACATATGTGTAATTATTGAATACTTTTTAAAAACAAATATTTATACATGTTTTGACTTAAAAATTAGACTTTTAAATATTATATAATTTATAGTATACATGTGTTATTTTTGTCTTTTCATTATTTTTCTGCACTGAAACTCCTTCAAGTATCATATGCTTGGTACATGATGCAGTATTTTTAAGAGTTTTTTTAAAGAATGTTGCTCAAAGCCTTTGTAAGTTGGTGGAACATCACACTTTCACCTGCTCTTTTTAACACATTCTGCTGTGCTTAGGCGCAGAGCCACTGCTAATTGTCCCCTTGTCTCAAATGAACACTGAGATACTTACCAATGAAGACCTTGAGATACATCAATATTGTCAATCCTGACACACATAAATTGAAATAAAATAAGGTAAAATTGTTTTAATCAACTGGCTATTTTCATTCGTTTGTTCACACATCCAACAAATTTTTATTAGCTCCTAGCAGACATTTGAGCTAGGAACTAGAAATACAGCCTAGAAATGGTCCTGGCTAGTTGCAAAAAAAAAAAAAAAAAAAAAAGAACTACCACCTGACTGGTTATTTCACCTACAAAATTTCTTTTTAAAAATATTTGTATTTGATATATACCCACTTAAAAGAAATTCACTTAGCAAATGTAAAACTTAAGAAATGTGGATGTTAGAATTTCACTGTCCAGAATTATCATGCTTGCCTGACCCCTAGCTTCTTCTTCTTTTTTTCTTAATAGAGGGCTTTTTGGCATTTATATGTTTATTCATTTATTTATTTTTGACTGTGCTGGGTCTTGGTTGGTGCACGCGGGTTCCTCTCTAGGGCTTCTCACTGCGGTGGTTTTTCTTGTTGTAGAATATGGCTTCAGGTGCATGGAATCAGTAGTTGTGGTGCACAGGATTAGTTGCTCTGTGGCATGTGGACTCCTCCCAGACCAGGGATCAAACCTGTGTTTCCTGCATTGGCAAGCAGATTCTTTACCACTACACCACCAGGGAAGTACTCCCCCCGCCACCAACCACCACCTTCTAAAATTTCATTTGCCATGGTTCCCTCCACAGAGACAGATCCCATTGCTGCTGGCTCCATCTTGAATCCAGTGTGGCTCCTTACAGCATGCGCGCTGTGTTTGGGTACAAGGGGGATTACGGGAAAAGCCCTCAAAGAGCCTTCACTTCTGCTTTTCAGGAATAGTGTGCTCAGTCCTGTCCAACTCTTTGTGACCCCATGAACTGTAGTTCACCGGGCTCTTCTCTCCATGGAATTTTCCAGGCAAGAATACTGGAGTGGGTTGCTGTTTCCTTCTCCAGGGAATCTTCCTGATCCAGTGATCAAACTCATGTCTCTTGTGTCTTTGGCATTGGCAGGCAGATTCTTTACCACTGCACCACCTGAGAAAAGCCAGGAAAATTATGACCAGTAGATTTTTAGGCAATCTTATGTCAAACGTTTGGATTAGAATCCAGAGCTAGGTTAGACAGGAGGGATTTAAAGGACTTTTGCCCATCTGGAAGTCCTGATCAGGACAGTTTTGCTGCTATCCCCAGGGATGTGACTCACATCTAAAGTCTGGGGTTGCCACTGCCCACTGGCCTGAATCTGGTTGAGGGTAAAACAGCATGTTGTAAGACCAGATCCCTCTCTTGCTTTGCTTTGTAGGATGTTTCTTTCCCAGAGTCTGCACTTCTATTCCTAACACTTTGGCAATGCTAAAGTCCTGCTACCAGCCAGCAAACTTACCTGAGGCTTTTTGCTCAAGTCATCTGTTCTGGATTGTCTGTAATCAGACTTGGCCCGTCTATTAGGAACCCTGGTTACATGGTTTTGAATCCTCTGTTTGGCTGATCTTTCACCTGATGTTGCTGTAATCATTTTCATTCATTCAACAAATATTCATTGTTTTAGGACCTGGAGATAAGAGTGAACAAAACAGAAAACAAAGCAAAACAATAGACCCTGCCTTCTTAGAGCGTTCTGATATCAGTGTCTGTTCAACTGGTTCCTGCCTCATCTTCCACAGCTGAATACTTTCCATGCACCTGCAAAGGCTTTTCCAGCTCCCAAATCTTTACAGTCTGCTGTCCCACTGCAGCGAAGGGAACCTGCCCTTTATAAGATAAAGAAGTGTTGTATAAAGAAAGGGTACCTGGCCAAGAGCAAGTACATAGAAGAAACATAAACCCGGAGGTCAAATGAGTTGAGGTTGGTAAATAGACAGGAAACAACAAACACAACTGTTAAAAGTTGGATTACCAAAAGAGGAACAAAGCAGCAGTAGACCCATTGGGTTGAGTCAAGTCAGCCATGATCTACCGTTAAACAATTACTTGGGAAAAAGCATGTGAGTGAAGCTCAGTTTTACTTCTGTCTTCTTCCAGAGGAGAGTCAAGAGGGGAGAAAAGGTGAGACTCACCAGCAAGAGAAAGAGAAGTCCAGGGTGGGAGGACTCAGTCACTCTAAATAGTTGCTCAACTCTAATGAATGACATCTCAATGTGCTGTGGAAAAGCTGCAAATTATATGGCAGATCCAGTCTATAAAGAAGTAGGATTATGAAGAATGATAGGAGTGCCAGCTTGCCAGAGATGGGTAAGTCCTGTCCCTATTTTAACAAAGTAGAAGAAGGGAAGTGTTACATAATAAAGACCAGTGGCTTGACATTCGATTAGTTTCAGGGGTGTAAACTATTCAGGTGTATAAAAGATCCACATACCTGTTTCTTCTTGGTCACACCCATAGTGTGGTGGTCTTGGGGTGCTGGCCTTGGACATAAAGGCACCAGACGTGGCCCCTGAATCCTCTTTGAGTTTTCCTGCTCTTTGTGGAGCTTATTATTATACAGATCACTGGCTGGAAACTGGATGTAATTTCCATCCTTCACGTCCCTCTGGGTTGTGTTACAAAATCAGTCTGGGATCTTGTCTTGACTAGGATTGTGCATGATGGTGATGACAAGTTCCATTTCCTCCTTAAAGACCTCTCTTTGGGAGTCAGTGTCTATATTCCTCAGGACCAAGTGAGTCTACTGTTGCCTGACCCCCTTCCTAGCAGGGATGGCAAAAGTTGTCTTCTGCAATCCAACAGTACTGGTGTCGAGAACTCACAAAATGAGCTGGAACTCCTCCACTAGAGGTATGGTAGTAGTATGTAGGCTTCCTATGGAAGACAAATGTTGAATTTGTGAAGAGTTTGTTTCAAAGTCTCTAGGTCAGGAGCAGACAAACTACGGTCTATGGGCCAAATCTGGTCCGTTGCTTCTTTTTGTAAATAAAGTTCTGTTGCAGTGAAGCCTTGCCCATTTACTTATGACTTCTTTTGTGCTATGGCAGCATTTTGGAGAAGTTGCAATGGAGAGCATATGGCCTGCAAAAGCCTACTTTTACCAAGTGTAAAATTTACCACGCTTACTATGCTGATCCCTGTTCTAGGAAGAGATATTGGGAACTAGGACTTAAGTTTCCTAAGAACAGTTAAGTGCAGTGAAACTATAAATACTGTATTAAGTTAACTAGATATTAGTATATAGCTCAGGGAAATATTTTTGAGGTTTACTAGATATTAATATATAGATCAGGGAAATATTATTCACACTGAGTCCATGGTCTTCACTAAAATCTCAGAAACCATACCTAAAGTATTTGCTAAAGAAAAGCTATGGCAAACCTAGACAGCATATTAAAAAGCAGAGACATTATTTTGCCAACAAAGGTCCATATAGTCAAACCTGTGGTTTTTCTAGATTTCAAACATGGATGTGAGAGCTGGACCATAAAGAATGCTGAGCACCGAAGAATTAATGTTTCAAATTGTGGTGCTGGAGAAGATCATTGAGAGTCCCTTGGAGAGCAAGGAGATCAAACCAGTCCATCCTAAAGGAAATCAGTCCTGAATATTCATTGGAAGGGCTGATGCTGAAGCTGAAGCTTCAGTATTTTGGCCACCTAATGTAAAGAATAAAATGAGAAAGACTACAGATTTCTCCAAGAAAATTAGAGATACCAAGAGAACTTTTCATGCAAAGATGGGCACAATAAAGGACAGAAATGACATGAACCTAACAGAAGCAGAAGATATTAAGAAGAGGTGGCAAGAATACACAGAAGAACTGTACAAAAACGATCTTGATGACCCAGATAATCACGATGATGTGATCACTCACCTAGTGCCAGATATCCTGGAATGTGAAGTCAAGTGGGCCTTAGGAAGCATCACTATGAACAAAGTTAGTGGAGGTGATGGAATTCCAGCTGAGCTATTTCAAATCCTAAAAGATAATGCTGTGAAAGTGCTGCACTCAATATGCCAGCAAATTTGGAAAACTCAGCTGTGGCCACAGGACTGGAAAATGTCAGTTTTCGTTCCAATCCCAAAGAAAGGCAATGCCAAAGAATGCTCACTCTACTGCACAATTGCACTCATCTCACACACTAGCAAAGTAATGCTCAAAATTCTCCAAGCCAGGCTTCAATAGTACATGAACTGTGAACTTCCAGATGTTCAAGCTGGTTTTAGAAAAGGCAGAGGAACCAGAGATCAAATTGCCAATATCCTCTGAATCATCAGAAAAGCAAGAGAGTTCCAGAAAAACATCTGTTTCTGCTTTATTGACCATGCCAAAGCCTTTGGCTGTGTGGATCAGAACAAACTGTGGAAAATTCTGAAAGAGATGGGAATATCAGACTACCTGACCTGCCTCCTGAGAAATCTGTATGCAGGTCAGGAAGCAACAGTTACAACTGGACATGGACCAACAGACTGGTTCCAAATCAGGAAAGGAGTCTGTCAAGGCTGTATATTGTCACCCTGCTTATTTAACTTCTATGCAGAGTACATCATGAGAAATGCTGGGCTGGAAGAAGCACAAGCCGGAATCAAGATTGCCGGGAGAAATATCAATAACCTCAGATATGCAGATGACACCCCCCTTATGGCAGAAAGCAAAGAAGAACTGAAGAGCCTCTTGATGAAAGTGAAAGAGGAGAGTGAAAAAGTTGGCTTAAAACTCAACATTCAGAAAACAAAGATCATGGCATCTGGTCCCATCACTTCATGGCAAATAGATGGGGAAACATTTTTGGGCTCCAAAATCATTGCAGATGGTGACTGCAGCCATGAAATTAAAAGATGCTTGCTCCTTGGAACAAAAGTTATGACCAACCTAGATAGCATATTAAAAAGCAGAGACATTACTTTGCCAACAAAGGTCCATCTAGTCAAGGCTATCGTTTTTCCAGTAGTCATGTATGGATGTGAGAGTTGGTCTATAAAGAAAGCTGACCACCGAAGAATTGGTGCTTTTGAACTGTGGTGTTGGAGAAGACTCTTGAGAGTCCCTTGGACTACAAGGAGATCCCACCAGTCCATCCTAAAGGAGATCAGTCCTGAATATTCGTTGGAAGGACTGTTGCTGAAGCTGAAACTCCAATCCTTTGGCCATTTGATGGGAAGAACTGACTCCCTGGAAAAGACCCTGATGCTGGGAAGGATTGAAGGCGGGAGGAAAAGGGCATGACAGAGGATGAGACAGTTGGATGGCATCACCAATTCAATGGACATGAGTTTGAGTAAACTCCGGGAGTTGGTGATGGACAGGTAGGCCTGGAGTGCTGCAGTCCATGGGGTCGCCAAGAGTTGGACATGACTGAACGACTGAACTGAACTGAATGTGAAGAACTGACTCATTGGAAAAGACTCTGATGCTCAGAAAGATTGAGGACAGGAGGAGAAGGGAGTGATAGAGGGTGGGATGGTTGGATGGCACCATTGACGCAACAGATTTGAGTTTGAGCAAACTTGGGCGATAGTGAAGGACAGGGAAGCCTAACGTGCTGCAGTCCATGGGGTCTCAAAGAGTCGGACACAACTGAGTGACCAACGACAGCAACAATATGCCAATCCCTAGGAATATAAAGATGAAAATGTCTGGCAGAGGAGACACATAGAGAAAGGGAGAGTTCCAAACAGCAGTGCTCGCTGTGAGAGGAGTGTGTCCGGAAGGGTGAGAGCTCTGAGGGGCGCTTACCCACCTGGAGAAGATAAGGTGGAAGCTGAGTGCTGAAGAATGAGCTGGAAACAGGCCCTTGATGAATCAGGGTATTCCCAGCAGAGGGATCTTCTTCAGCAGGGGTGCAGGGCATGGGGTAGCATGTTTAGTGGGAGCATAAAACTCAGCATGATATTGTTAGAATCTAGTGCAAAGTGGGAAATGGCAGGAGATGTAGGATGAGGCAAGGTTCAGAGAGGAAATGTTTTGCCAAGCTGACGAGCGTCGCCTTTATTACAGAAGCAAAGAAACCACTATTGAAGTATTTTAATTTCTGGAGAAAAAGGGGCAGATTTGCAAATTAGAGGAGCCCCCTTGGCAATGATGGGAGTCAAAACAGGAACCCCAGAGCCTGGCATAGGGGTTATTGATAGGATCCAAGGAAGAAGAGGAGGTTAGTGATGGTGTGGGTTGAAAGGGGGAACAGATTTGAGAAATATAGGTTGTGAGACAGGCATCATCTAGTGGCATTGGATTTAGTCAAGGAAGAGGGTGACAAATCAGGAATAACTTGTAGATTTCCAGCATGGTACCTAGATAAATCATAGTAGCTGCTACAGGGAATCTGATGGATAGTCAGGTTTGGGCATGTGAGAGATAATGAATTTGCTTCTGAACACGTTGGTGTGAGGAACTTGTAAGTTATCTATTTGGAGATTTCCAGGAAGCAGTTACATAAGTGATCTTGAAACTTGGGAAGATGGGGCCAGTCAGCCATCATTATACACATAGTGGCTTAAAATTACAGTAGAAGAGCAAGCAGATTAGAAAAGCACAGATCCAAAAAAAGAAAAAGAAAAGAAAAGCACAGATCCAAGAGGAACCATTGAGAAATCTAATGTTTTCGAGTGAAGAGCAGAGAAGGAGTAACCTATACAAGAGATAAAGAAGGAACTTTGAAAAGTTGGGAAGGGGCTCATTTTCCATTAATTACTTACAAAAAATGGATAAATGTAAAAGTAAAATCAGGCAAATTGAAACTGTTTCTCAATGCACTGATTCATGCCCAGTGTCAGCTTGGGTAGAGGACCCTCACAGAGAGAAGAAAGACTCCTCATTTTAGTCAGCATTTCAATCAATGTCTTAGACAAAAGACACCTCCTTAAACATCTAGACTGTGCTAAGTTGAGGTCTTCCCAGGTGGCACCACTGGTAAAGAACCCACCTGCCAATGCAGGAGGCATAAGTGATATGGGTTTGATCCCTGGGTTGGGAAGAACCCCTGGAGGAGGGCATGGCAACCCACTCCAGTGTTCTTGCTTGGAGAATCCCATGGACAGAAGAGCTGGGAGGCTTACAGTTCATAGGGTCACAAAGAGTCTAACACGACTGAAGAAACTCATCATGCACGCAAGCTGAGGGGAGTACAAAATATATTCGATAAAAGAATTCAGATGTGAGAAAATCTTGACTGACTAGAGCCACAAGCCCTATCTAACAAATTAAAATTTAAGAAGGATCAACGTTTCAGTGGCAAAATACAGGATGGGAAAACATGACTTAGCAACTGACTGTAGAAGCAAAAATACTTAGAGAAACTAGTTGATAATTAACTTTTTTTTTTTTTTTTTTATCTTTACATATTTTTTTTTTAATTTTTATTATTATTATTTTTTTTCCAGTGGGTTTTGTCATACATTGATATGAATCAGCCATGGATTTACATGTATTCCCAATCCCAATCCCCCCTCCCACCTCCCTCTCCACCCGATTCCTCTGGGTCTTCCCAGTGCACCAGGCCGGAGCACTTGTCTCGTGCATCCCACCTGGGCTGGTGATCTGTTTCACCATAGATAGTATACATGCTGTTCTTTTGAAATATCCCACCCTCACATTCTCCCACAAAGTTCAAAAGTCTGTTCTGTATTTCTGTGTCTCTTTTTCTGTTCTGCATATAGGGTTATCGTTATCACCTTTCTAAATTCCATATACATGTGTCAGTATGCTGTAATGTTCTTTATCTTTCTGGCTTACTTCACTCTGTATAATGGGCTCCAGCTTCATCCATCTCATTAGGACTGGTTCAAATGAATTCTTTTTAATGGCTGAGTAATATTCCATGGTGTATATGTACCACAGCTTCCTTATCCATTCATCTGCTGATGGGCATCTAGGTTGCTTCCATGTCCTGGCTATTATAAACAGTGCTGCAATGAACACTGGGGTGCACGTGTCTCTTTCAGATCTGGTTTCCTCAGTGTGTATGCCCAGAAGTGGGATTGCTGGGTCATATGGCAGTTCTATTTCCAGTTTTTTAAGAAATCTCCACACTGTTTTCCATAGCGGCTGGATAATTAACTTTTTGAGTCAAGAAGTGGCTGCCAAGAAGAGGTAAGACGAATCGACTGATTGGATTGGAGCCTAGTGTCTAGAACAGTCCTTCTCCGACTTTACTACCTGTGAGAGTCAGCTGGAGAATCTTTACAACACCTTCTGTTCAAGCCACACTCGGTACACATTAACTCAGAATCTCTGGGAGAAGGCAGGGCGTAGGCATCAGTATTTTTTTTTAAAACTCCCCAGGTGATTTCAAAGTGCAGCCAAATTTGAGGGCAAGATGATAGAACTGAGAACAGAAAATAGAATAATGGTTTTTACCTGGGAGCAGGTGACATTGGAGTCACCTGGGTGTTGTGTTTTTCAAAATACAAATGACAGACCCCTTCTTCCCAAGGTTCTGATAAGCCTTTGGGGTTGGGGTTCTAATGTACCACCCCACTCCACCTGGGCTGAGAGCCACTGGTCTAGACTATCTCTACCTTGTGAATACCCTGTATTCAGGCCACACCTAATGTCCTGAGTTTGTTCTGACTCCTCTCTTTAAAAACGCTATAGATTAAAATTCTCAAATTGAATGTGATGTGGTCACACGCTGCATCTTTGGTCCTGGGGGGCAGGGAGTGTAGTAGGGGCTGGAGGGATGGGGAGGCAGGAGGTAGGGGGAGCTAAAAAGTGAAAATACTATCAATATTTTAAAACCAAGAAATTCATATGAGCCTGACTTTCAGTTTCCCTTAAAAATTTCTTGTTGTTCAGTCACTAAGTCATGTCTGACTCTGCAACCCCATGGACTACAGCCCGTCAGACTTCCCTGTCCTTCACTATCTCCTGGAGTTTACTCAGACTCGTGTCCATTGAGTCAGTGATGCCATCTAACCATCTCATCTTCTGTCCCCCCACTTCTCCTCTTGCCCTCAATCTTTCCCAGCATCAGGGTCTTTTCCAGTGAGTCGGCTCTTTGCATCAGGTGGCCCAAGTATTGGAGCTTCAGCTTCAACATCAGCCCTTTCAACGAATATTCAGGGCTGATTTCCTTTAGGATTGACTGGTTGGATCTCCTAGCTGTCCAAGGGACTCTCGTGAGTTTTTCCAGCCCCACAGTTCGAAAGCATCAGTTCTTCAGTGCTCAGCCTTCTTTATGGTCCGGTTTTCACATCCATACATGACTACTGCAAAGAAGCCATAGCTTTGACTATACAGACCTTTGTCGGCAATATGATGTCCCTGCTTTTTAACACACCGTCTAGGTTTGTCATAGCTTTTCACCAGCGAACCTGAGCCCACCTCCCCGCTGCAGTAGACATTTGGAGCTGAGTGCCTGCCACCCTCTTTGGAACAGGCCTGTGCTCGCCAGCCCTCAGTTCACTTCTTTCTGTTTATCAGACAAGCTCCCACAAATGCTTGAGTTGGCCGCCCCTCCTACAGACCAAGGAATCAAGATCTAGCAGAGGGAGCAGGAAGGTGAAAAACTTCTTACAATCATGTCATATAAGGAGTACTTTTAAATATCTCAGGTATTAGACAGAACACTCAGGAGGGTTCTTCGCATTCTTGGTGCAATGTCATGTGAAGGAGGATTGGACTTGCTTTGGGTCCAAAATGAAGAACTAGGAGCACTGAGTGGAACTACTGGGAGACTGATCTGAACTCCATCTCCCAACTAATTTTCCAATTAGCAAGACTGTCTAAAGAGAAAGAAATGTCTTTAGAGACAGTGAATTCTCAGTCATGGAGATGTGTTAGGCTCAATTTCTGACAGCCCTGTCAGGCTTGGGATAGGCAAGGGGTTTGGAATGACAGACATGAACCTGAGTGGTGTTGGATCATAATGAAAAGATGGTTTGAGTTCAAATTGCCAATCCAAAGGGAGTTCAGCACAGTCAAACGGGGTGGGAATTAGGCAGAGCATTTGGAACAGTTGGTGTTCAGAGGGTGATCTGGAGTGATTCCTGAGTTTGGGGGAAGGAAAGGAAAGTGGGGGTAACGGTAAGACTAACTGGTCTTTCCATCTTAGACACAGTTGGACCCTGAGTGCTAAAAGGCCAGGCAGCCCTGAGGGAAGTGGGTGGGGGATTCCCAAGCTTTACACGAGACGTGACTTTAATATGCTTTCTCAGCCGTGGTTCTGGTTCCAGCTTCGACAGTCACCACACCTGAAAGCCAAGAATAACTGCCTTTCCTGGTTATGAATCTGTGTTTTGAGATGAAGTTAGAGCATTTGACTGTCTTCAAACATTTGTGATCTTTTTGAATTATATGAAAAATAAGATTAGGGATGAATTTGTCATCTGCTAGTACACTCATTTCAAAACTGATAAACCCATGCTCATGAGACATAGGACTTTTTCTTTAAAATATGTCCTTAAGTTTTTCTGAATGCAAAATACTTGCTGTTTGCAAAATAATAATAATAATTACAAAGAAGAAAATTAAAATCACCCACAGTTGGGTCACCTGGAGATACAGTGCTACATAATTTGGAATATACACTTGTACTTTTTCCTTGTGCATGTTTTTAAAATTTTAAACATGGAAACATATTAAATAAACTGTTTTATAACTTTTTCAATTAAGATATCTCCAACTTTGGCTACATAGTTAAGTAAGGGGGGTGAACAGAATGCTGGATAAGGGTGGGGCTTGTTCTGGAGTTAGATGCTCAAGTTTCGAGTCCACCTTGTAGCCTTTCTGTGCTTCCATTTTTCATCTATAAAAAGAAGAAAATAATAGTTCAGTGTCATCATAGATTGTGGATATTAAATAACATAATCCTTGTGAAGTCCTTAGAAGAGTGTTTGGAACAAATTTAATGACTGTATAATATATAATTGTGTACATACATCCTAATATACGAAGCAATTTTGTCTATTATACCACATTTATTTTATAATTTTTGGATTTTTTAAAAAATTTATTTTTAATTGGAAGATAATTGCTTTACAATATTGTGTTAGTTTCTGCCATACATCAACACGAGTCAGCCACAGGTATACATATGTCCCCTCCCTTCTGAACTTCCCTGCCGCCTTCCACCCCATCCCATGACTCTAGGTTGTCACAGAGTACCAGGTCTGAGCTCCCTGTATCATATAGCAAATTCCCACTGGCTATCTATTTTACATATGGTAATGTATCTGTTCTAATGTTACTCTTTCAATTCTTCCCTCCCTCTCCTTCCCCCCACCCCTGTGTCCACAAATCTGTTCTCTGTGTCTGCATCTCCATTGCTTCCCTACAGAGAAGTTCATCATTACCATCTTTCTAGATTCCTTCTATATGCATTAATATACAATATTTGTTTTTCTCTTTCTGACTTACTTCACTCTGTACAATAGGCGCTAAGTTCATCCACCCCATTAGAATGGACTCAAATGTGTTCCTTTTCGTGACTGAGTAATATTCCATTATATATGTACTACAACTGTCCATTCATCTGTTGTTTGGACATCTAGGTTGCTTCTATGTCCTAGTTATCGTAAATAGGGCTGCAGTGAACACTGGGGTACATGTGTCTTTTTCAGTTATGGTTTTTTCAGAGCATATGCCCAGTAGAGGGATTGTTGGGTCATCTGGTAGTTTACCTCTTAGTTTTTTAAGGAATCTCCATACTATTCTCTATAGTGGCAATATCAATTTACATCCCCAAACAATGCATGACGGTTCCCTTTTCTCCACACCCTCTCCAGCATTTATTGCCTGTAGATTTTTTGATGATGGCCATTCTGAATGGTTGAGATGATATCTCATTGTAGTTTTGATCTGCATTTCTCTAATAATGAATGATGTTGGGCATTTTTTCATGAGTTTATTATCTGTCTGTATGTTTCCTTTGGAGAAATGTTTGTATATGCCTTCTGCCCACTTTTTGATGGGATTATTTGTTTTTCTGGTATTGAGCTGCATGAGCTACTTGTATATTCTAGAGATAATCTTTTGTCAGTTGTTTCATTTGTTATTTATTTTATCTCAATCTGAGGGTTGTCTTTCCATCCTGTTTATAGTTTCCTTTACTGTTCAAAAGTTTTTAAGTTTAATTAGGTCCCACTTGTTTATTTTTGTTTTTATTTCCATTATTCTAGGAGGTGGGTCTAGAGGATCTTGCTGTGATTTATGTCCAGGAGTGTGCTGCCTATGTTTCCCTCTAGACTCTTTATAGTTTCTGGCCTTACATTTCAGTCTTTAATCCATTTTGAATTTATTTTTGTGTATGGTTTTAGGAAGTGTTCTAATTTCATTCTTTTGCATGTAGCTGTCCAGCTTTCCCAGCACCACTTATTGAAGAGGCTGTCTTTTCTCCATTGGATAGTCTTGCCTCCTTTGTGGGTTTTTCTCTGGGCCTTCTACATTGTTCCCTTGGTCCATATTCTGTTTTTGTGCCAGTACACAAAACTGGCTGTAGCTTTGTGGTATAGTCTGAAATCAGGAAGGTTGATTTTGCATTTAGGTTTCTCCTAACTCTAGATGTTATACATGTTTGACTTTTTAAGATGCCGACATGAGTTACCTGAAAGTCACATCAGTAAATAATTAATAATTCTATGTTTAAAAGAGCACAGAATTAGTAATATTTGTCCAGATTAGAAGGGATAGGTAATTCAGAACTCCCTTTCTCTTCTATGTCAACCCATTGTTTAGCATATTATTTAGAAATAAGAATAATACTTTGTACTTTGCCAGCATGAATAATTCATAAAATAAGCATTTTATTCAAAGAAAACCATTAGAAAGAAATTATTTTTTAAAAGAGATGAAACAAAAACGTTTAGTAATTTTTATAGCTGGTCTCATCCAATAATAAATGGACAATTAAAACTTATGCAGGGAAATTTTTAGATCACTATATTAAACAAAAGCAGAATATATATTTTTAAGTTGCACACAGGACCATTTACCAAGATAGACGTATTCTGGGTAATAAAAATATCTCAAATTTTAAAGTATTCGGGTCACATAAAGTATGTTCTCTGACCACCCTGGAATTAAATTAGAAATCAACAGAAAGATGTGTGAAAAATATGCAGATATTTGCCTGGCATCAATCAACCATCAACTAAAGAAACCAAAAGGGACATGAGAAAATATTTTGAACTGATTGAAAATGAAAAGGCAACACATCAACATTTGCGGTATGCCTTTAAGGCAGCAGGAAAGGAGGAGAATCACAGAACTCAATGTCTACGTTAAAAAGAAGAAAGGTCTCAAATTAATGTAATGCATTTAGAATTGCCAAAACATTGTTTAAAAAAAGGAAAAAAGGTGAAGGGTCAATACTACCTGATTACAAGACTTATTCTAAAGCTACAGTGATCAAAACTGAGCTATGACACCAAAATTATGATTCATTGAAATAACAAATTAAGTTTCATCAAAGTAAAAACAATTTTGCTCTTCAAAATACACCATGAAGAAAAGATAATCCACAATCTGGGAGAAAATCTTTGCAAATCACATTTCTGATAAAGAACTTATCCCAGATTATATATGTAGAACTCTCAAAATTGAATAATAAGAAAACAACAACCTAATAAAAACTGGGTAAAGGATTTGAATAGACCTTTCATTTGAATAGACAGTTTATCAAAGAAGACAGGTGATGGCTACTAAGCACATGAAAAAATACTCAACATAATTAGTCATTAGGGAAATGCACACTAAAACCACAATGAGATATCACTACACAGCTATTAAGATGGCTAAACCTAAAAAGATTGATCATATCTAGCGTAAAGAAACTGGAGCTCTCATAGACTGCAGGTGGAATGCAAAATGGCAGAACCTCTTCAGAAAACAGCTTAGCAGTTTCTGAAAAAGCAGTTTCATACACCTCCCACTGAACTAATCATTTTTCTCTTATTTATCCAGGATAAAGGAAATCATTGACCTAGAGACTGTTATACAGAGTGAAGTAAGTCAGAAAGACAAAAAACAAATATCATATGTTAGCGTTTATTTATGTGCAATCTAGAAAAATGGTAGAAATGATCTTATTTGCAAAACAAATAGAGACATGGATGTAGAGAAAAAGTGTATGGACACCAAGGTGGGGGGACTGGGGCGGGATGAACTGGGAGATTGGGATTGACATATATGTGTGTGTGTGTGTGTGTGTGTGTGTATACATACTGTTGATATTATGTATAAAATAGATAACTAATGAGAATCTACTGTATAGATTAGGAAACTCTATTTGGTGCTCTTTGGTGACCTAAATGAGAAGGAAATCCAAAAAAGAGGAGATATATGTGTATATATAGCTGACCCACTTCATCATACAGTAGAAACAATCACATTATAAAGCCAATATACTCCAATAGAAGTTAATTTTTAAAAAGAAAGCGTATGTTCATACAAAGTAGCTGATTGTGTGTCAATAACACCTTGATAAAATTGTGCAAAAAACAAAAGCAAACTTATGTATGCCTCCTTTTGATCTCTGTGCCCAGGTTTCATAGCACATGTGCTTTGGAGCTCCTGGGAATCATTAACTGATGAGCATATAGGAAACTGTGATCACTGAGTTTCCTTCATGGAAACATCATCAGGGACTGAAGACAGCCTCCCAATTGGGCTTGCTCTCTCACTCAGGAGCTAGTATGGCCAAGACTCGCCTATACTTCCTCCCAACAATGTCAGAGCGAAGATTCTGGGGCAGAAACCATCTGTCATGCAAGATAGTTGACAATATCAAAGCATCTTACCCCAGGCCTGGTGTCAAGTATGTATTTGAATACTGAAGTGAACTGAGTGGAATCACCATGTTCTTACCCATGGTTATTGCATCTACTCATAGGTATACTTTGGGCTAATAAGAAGCTAGTTAACTCATGTAACTTTTGCTTTTGGATCCAAGAGATGCAGTTCCATAGCAGATAAATTATCTACTCAAATTCCTGACCTTTTTGCAAGTTACTGACAATGATACTGGAATATTTGGCAACTGAGCGTGACCATCTAGGATCTCCATCAACAGCCTGCTTCTCACCTTCCTATGACTGCAAACGCCTAAATCTATAGCTTATGAACCTACAGTCAGGTTGGTTGTCTGGATCTTTTGCATCATTCTTGTAACCCTGCCTTACTGCTCTCACTGGCCCGGCATAATGGTTTTCGACTCCATCCACAGCAACTCCTACCAAAACAACAAAACACACCTAAAGGCAGAACAGGCTAAAATTACCTTCTCAGTTGTTCTTAACCCTAGTTGCACATCAGGATCATTTGGAAAGAGTTTTTTAAGAGATAAAGATACCTTTAATTGATACTATTTTTATGATGTATGATGTTTGTATCACTTCTCTTGTTTTATTTCATTAGTATCATTCTTATTATTATTTGGCCATGCCACATGACTTGCATGATCTTAGTTCCCCAACCAGGGATTGAACCTAGGCCCTTGGCAGTGAAAGCATCCTAACCACTGGACCACTAGGGAATTTCCTTTATTTATTTATTTTTTCATTTCTTTTTATTAGTTGGAGGCTAATTACTTTACGATATTGTAGTGGTTTTTGCCATACATTGACATGGATCAGCCATGGATTTACATGTGTTCCCCATCCTGATCCCCCCTCCCACCTCCCTCCCCATCCCATCCCTCTGGGTCTTCCCAGTGCACCAGCCCTGAGCACTTGTCTCATGTATCCAACCTGGGCTGGTGATCTCTTTCACCCTTGATAGTATACTTGTTTCAATGCTATTCTCTCAGAACATCCCACCCTCGCCTTCTCTCACAGAGTCCAAAAGTCTGTTCTGTACATCTGTGTCTCTTCTTCTGTTTTGCATATAGGGTTATTGTTACCATCTTTTTAAATTCCATATATATGCGTTAGTATACTGTATTGGTCTTTATCTTTCTGGCTTACTTCACTCTGTATAATGGGCTCCAGTTTCATCCATCTTATTAGAACTGAGTCAAATGAATTCTTTTTAATGGCTGAGTAATATTCCATGGTGTATATGTACCACAGCTTCCTTATCCATTCGTTGCTGATGGGCATCTAGGTTGCTTCCATGTCCTGGCTATTATAAACAGTGCTGCGATGAACATTGGGTTGCACGTGGCTCTTTAAGATCTAGTTTCCTCAGTGTGTATGCCCAGGAGTGGTGTTGCTGGGTCATATGGCAGTTCTATTTCCAGATTTTTAAGGAATCTCCACACTGTTCTCCATAGTGGCTGTACTAGTTTGCAGGGAATTTCCTTTAATGGACAAATTTGGAAACTCCTTCTATCCCACCCTCTCTTACTTAAAAATTTTTTTTAATTTTTAAAGTTTGCATTTATAAATTAAAAAAAAATTTAAATTTTCAACTAAAGTATAGTTGAAGTACAATATTATACAACTTTAAGATGTATAGCATAGTGATTCACAATTTTTAAAGCTATGCTACCTTTATAGTGTGATAGCACTTATATATGGAACCTAAAAAATACAACAAACTAGTGAATATAGCAAAAAAGAGACAGGCTCACAGATATAGAGGACAAACTAGCATTTACTAGAGGGAAGAAGGAAGGGGGAGGGGCAAGGTAGAGGTAGAGGATGAAGAGGTACAAACTATTAGGTATTTAATAAATAAGCTACAAGGATGTATTGAACAGCAGAGGAAATATAGTCATCTGAAGGGATTATAAAAGCATGATGGGTCCCACCTCAGAGCAATTAAATCAGAGTCCCTGGGGGTGACCCCTCCCTGTGAGGTTTTTCCTTTTTTAAGCTCCACAGGGAATTCTAATTTGCAGCTAGTGGAGAAACACTGCTGTGTTGACAACATCCTCCTTTTGTACGAAAAGTCAGCAGTTTCTCTACATTTTGGAAAAAAACCCAACCGACTGCCTTTGTTCTAGCCTCTACAACTACATTTTCCTAGAAGGCCAAGTTCTCTTGTTGGTTATATACAGGTCATGGTGGTTACGGGAAAATTTGTCCTGTAATTAAGAATAAAATGAAACAATTTCTGTAGAAAATTATGTTGTTACCTTATAGTAAATTATACTTTTCATGGAGAAATTATGGAAAAAGAATTTGGCATTGGCCAGAATAATGTAATGCTTAATTTTTTAATTATGTAATTAAAAGATAATTAGCTAAATAGGTAATAATTTGGCTAATTGCAGTGATTAAATGATTGCTTCCATAATGTAAATTACTTTCCACTATAGTCACCGCTTTAAAATATTTTCTAAACATCTAGTGGTATCTGAAATGGTCTATATTTGGCTGATGGTTTCCCTGTGACCAATTTGTCGGTTACACCAAGGAAGAGACTGGAAAACCAGTCATCCAGGGCTGCAGGGGTCTGTCAGGACCTCTGGCTCTTAGTGAAGCATAGCTCTAGTGGAAGCCTGGAAAGGAGACTCTACAGGTACTTGGACTCACGGTGGGTGTGCCAGGTACCGGCTTTGTATTTTGAAAAACTCTTGAGTCGCAGTTTCTACTTCTGTGAGAAGGGAATAATAAAACCTGCCTTGCCAGAATGTTGCCTCTATATGCACAGTAATGAAGCCCTTAAGCACAATACCTGACATAGTTACTACTCATAGAATGAGAATAATTATCTTTTTAAAATTAATTTATTTTAATTGGAGGATAATTACTTTACAATATTTTGATGGTTTTTTGCCATTCATCAACATGAATCGGCCACATGAAGTTATATTCTTTGCATCAGATTTTTCTTATACTGTTCCTGCCACTTTATTTGACCATCAGGAGGACCTATGGAGTCACACGGGCACCGCAGAGTTGGCTGGGTCACTGGATTCTGGGTGACAGGTCCTGGGGCCGCATGATGGAGTGGCAGGTGGGGGTGAGGCTACATTTATGGGTCTGGGTGCCTCCTCCACTGAGGAGGGCTTGGGAATTGAGGTCATCCCTGCCATCAACGTTGAAAGGCGATCCACCAGTCCATAAAGCTAGCTGCACAGAGCCAAACCCTGGATACAAGCAGACGTCACAGTGGAAATCAAGCCCATTTAACAAAACTTCCTGCAGAGATTTGACTTCTATTTTCTGCTGTCTATTAGGGAAAAAAGTGTCTTCCTTTTTTTTTTTTTTTCTATTTTGCAAGGTTTTCCCTTCCTGAATTTCTCTTTATCTGACATGATACACACAAATTGAAATTCAGCCAATACCCTGCATCCAAGTGGAGAAGAATGAGTAACTTACTGTTCAGTCGTAGATTTACATCTGGAAAGGCTCGTCTAGATTTGGGATTTTTCAGATGAGTTCTCACTCTCCGGAGTGAAGTGACTCAGAGGGTGAAATCAAATGGCTAAGGGCTCCACAACCCACCCGCTGTTTCCCCACTTCAAATTAAGGCATGCCGCTTTGATCTATTTTGTATGTTGGAGGTTTTGAAAAAAATCTTACTTGCAAAAAAAGGATTATAGTACTAAAAAAGTGGAAAACTAGAGCATTAGCAACATTTCCATTTTATAAATGGAACTTAGAGAGGTAAACTTGCTTGAAGTTACATGTTTAAAAGCTAACAGAACAAGCACTGGTAATTAGTTCAGATTTTCAGTTCCTGGACACCATCCCCTATATTATGTTGCCCCATAAAAGGTAGGGAAAGGCAGGTAGGAAAACATGGCACACTCACCAGGCCATGTCTGTGAATACACTGCAAGAGAAATCCTCTAGCAAAGTAAAGGGCAACATTTAACAATGGAGTTACCATCTTGAAGGAAAACCATATATAAACGGGACACAGAAGGGCATGTTTCCACTTCATTTCTCTCCTCCATTGGAAGGAAGCTTTCTGTTGTATTGCCAAGTAAGGGGCATGACTTGGGAGAAGGCACTTTAGAGACCGTACAAATGCTTGTATGTCATTAACTAGAAATGGGGAAAGGACCCTGTAACAGTTTCATGACAGGTCCTCAGGGTCATATTACAGAGAAACTCAAGTGGGTATACTGCTCATTGTTGAGTCTCAGGACGCCTTATTTATGATATCGCCCCATGTGATACTTAGCTGTAACACTCATGGACAATTAATATCTGCCAAAAAGGTTGCACCTTTCTCAAAGGTATTGAATGGAATCCTATGGTTCCCATCAACAATACTCCATGCACTTTTCCCCCCTTTACTTGGTTATGACCCTGGACTTCAGTTCTGTTCTGCAGTGAGAATCTCACTTCAAGGTATGAGTTACTCTACTCTAGAAATCTTGATTCATCTATCAGTTTGGGTATGGCCTCTCTTATCTCAGTATCTCCACCATAATCTCAAGCATTCCCACAAATCCATCCCCAGTTAACATACAACTAAGTCAAACAGACTGCTTGCCTTGCCCCACTCCCAGAAGAAGACTTCTGTTCATAAATTCCTCCTGTCTACAAATTCTAGTGCTGTTGAGAAGAAATCCTCAGTATTTATAGGGTGTGTGTGTGTGTCCACGTGAATGTGCTCATGTGCGTGCTCAATCCCTTAGTCATGTCCGACTTTTTGCACACCATGGACTGTAGCCCACCAGGCTCTTCTGTCCATGGAATTTTCTAGGCAAGAATACTAGAGTGGGTTGCCATGCCCTCTTCCAGGGGATCTTCCTGACCCATGGATGGAACCCCTGTCTCTTTCATCTCCTGCATTGGCAGGCGGATTCTTTACCACTGCGCCACTGGGGAAGCCCATTTATAGCATAAGTGAATGCAATGCGTTCAGTGAAAAGAACACGGGCAGAACATCTGCACAAGTGGATGGCAAAGTAGTCAACTGGGATAAGAAATGAAACTCAACCAGGGGTGAGTTTTGAGTATCAGGACTGGTAAAAAGTTCCCATTCCCTGGTTCACTGTCATTTTGCAGATGCAGCCACAGAATCCCTCCCCAGGCAGAACTGAGGGTGGAAGCTAGAACATGTACTAATGATTCTCTTTAGTGCCAAACTGCATTTTGAGAAACTTGCAGATCGCTATTGCTAAAACCTCCATCTAGATCCTTCTCCCTTAATTCAATGCCACTTAATATGATTCTAATTGGCAATGTGAGGCTTTTTTTTTTAAGGAATAAAATAAAGACAAAAGGCAATCATGTTGTTAGCAAGAAGTGTTCAATATAATGTACTCTGGGTGGTTTCAACATTACAACTTAACTAAATTGACCTTGGTTATTAGACCAATTGAATAGAGATGTATTACTCTAATTTAACAAAGGAATGAAAGAATCATTAAAACATAAAATTTATGCATGCACCCAGCTAACTACCTCTCTGTAGTTAAATGTAATTGCAGTTTTCCAGCAGAAGAATTTGTGGAGGATGAAAGTGAAAAGGAATAAAAGCTTGGGAAAGTAGCTCCAAATGGATAGAAAATATAAAGTCAATTATCTCAATGCCAAAAAGTATATGTCTTATGAAGAACTGGAGATCTGCTGAACTTCAGAAGTATTTACTTTGTGTTTTTTAGACATGTTCTCCAAGTCAGTGGAAGAATAACATATAAAGAAGAATTGTATCACATGTGTCTTGTAATATTGAGCTGGGAAGTGTTTAAAGAGTTCATTTGGTCCAACCCTTTGTGTCCAATCAGATGGCTACTCCAAAAACTACAGGTATTGCTTGAAATCAGTGGTTCCCATCTACTTTTGCTAGCTCTTTCTTTTATGTAAAAACAACCAACCAAATAAAAAAGGAACATCTGTTTTTCATTGTGAATCTTAGAATTTATTCAAAGAAAAGTTATCTCAAATGGTACGTATTTCAGATTCAGTTTTAAGTCTTTTTTTTTTTTTTTTCTATTTCACATAATAACAATTAAAGAAAGGGATCAGGTAATCAGCAATGCTCTAACATTTTCCCAACAGCTATTACATGTATATAAAAAAAAAGACTGCCTGATTTAAAGGGGGATTCATTTGAATTAAAAGCACTGAAAAAAAAGAAAATTGCAAAAGAAAATCCTAGTGGTGTTCATTCAGCCACCATGCAGAGTAGGAGTGTTGTTTACCAGACCTAATATATTCAGATCACATTGGGCATCGCGTATCTATTCTGAGATCTATGTATTAGGATGACTTAGCTTGCATACATTAAACTCGAAATTCAATTGGCCGCTGATTTAACACTCATCAGAAAATTTCTTTGATCATTTGGACTTCCATGAAGCTCTGCTTATGAAGAGAAAGTAACTTTGCATTGGACAGACCATAAAACACATTCTCAGAGTCATATCTAATGCCTTATTCTGAGAGAGCACAGCCTCTAGAAATTCAGTTTGAAGTTGGCCTTGGCTTGTGCGTAGCAAAAGGGTGAAGTCAATTCGGTTCTCTAATGGCAAGTGAGGGCCCTAAGGCGCCACACCTGGGCCACGCATGCGCAAACTTAGCCGGGAGCCAGATATGAAACTCTACCCGGAGAGGGCTCGGTCTCTTTCAGAGGGCATGCCTCTGAGATGCTTCTGGAGTGAGTGAGTCGTTGGAGTTGTTGGCTAACCCTATGGGTGAGGAGCCATGCTTCCAGCAACTTTGGGGGCTTTTCAGTCTTAGAAGCCCTTTTACAATTCAGAGTCTCCATTTTTAAAGCCCCCAGAGGCAATCTGCAAAGGTAAGGATCCTCATTAATTTCTGATGTGTGTTGTATATCTGCAAAAGACCTAGATTCTATGCATTGTTTCAGATTTGAGATTTTACACTTTTATATCTTATTAATGGCAGGGGAGGGGATGTTTGTTGGAGGAATGTTTGCCGTTAATAAAGGTGGATTGGCTGGGAATTTCTAAGTGGATCTGATTGAATTCTCTGATGAATAGGTGATGTTTTACGTCTACACCTATAGTTCTCCCACTAAGACATGTGCTTTCTGTTTGGACATATGGCCACACTCTGAGGATTTTTCTGGTTTTTACTTATTTTTATTTATATCCTGGCAGAGTTAATTATCTCCAGGGAATACTTGTGGTGTGTTCAATGGAGAGCTAGAGAGTGGCTCTGGAGATAACATGTTTAATTAAACTAAAAATTCTCCAGCACCTGTCTGTGGAACCTGGTGCTGCAGAATGCTTGTTCCTGAAACAAATCAGGGATACATTTCAACCCATATCCACCAGAGCCTGTACATTACAGTTATTTCTTTTCAGTGTACTGTACTGGGGTTGATGTGGGTGGAAAGGTAGAGGGAAGGCCAAGAAGGAAAAAAAAACCACACACACACAAATCTGAATAATATATTGACGTCTATAATATGTAAAACTTAAGATGTGTCAGAAATGGCCGATAAATTGACAGATTTTTCAAATGCTTCTTCTGCATGTAACAACTATGTGTTCTTAATACATTTTTTGTTGATGCAAAGAATTATAGGGATAGATATCTTGATCTTGCACTTGCAACTGGAAATAAATTCTACATGTTCATATTGTATCCTTTGAAATTGTAATCATTTGGGTCTGATGGATGCTATGGTGTGCTGCTCCAATGCTGCCATTATGTGGTACCTATTCTCCCATTTGTCCTGCATGTTGGGACGCTGATGGCTCACAGCTGAATGTATCGTGACTGGTTCACCTCTGTTGTAACTGAACTGCAGTTCAGCCTCTCTCTCTGTCTCAGTGCCTGCCTCTCACTTTCTTAAAGATGTCGTTCCTGAGAGCACTCCCTCCAAAACGTTTGGCATGCATTTTTCCTTTTTTGTTTTTAGTAGCTTTTATTTTTTGAGAAGTAGGTTCGCAGCAAAATTTAGCTGAGAGTAATGCAGAGATTTCCCATATGACCTTGTGCCACCCACCCACACCCACCAGAATGGTACCTTCATTATAATCCATAAACCTACACTTATTCATCTTTATCACCCAAAGTCCACAGTTTACATTAGGGTTCACTCTTGGTGCCGCTCACTCTGGCTTTGGACAAATGTATACAGGCTTATTAGATTTTATTGCATTTTGTTGTATTGTGCTTCGCAAATGTTGCATTTTCTACAAATTGAAATTTTGTGGCAATGCTGCAACAAGTAGGTCTAATTTTTTTGTGCCATTTTCCCAACAGCATTTGCTCACTTTGTGTCTGTCACATTTTCGTAATGCTTGAAATACCTCAAACTTTCTCATCATTATTATAATTGTTATGGTGATCTGTGATCTCTGATGTTACTACTACAACTCTCTGAAGACTCAGATGATGGTTAGCATTTTTCAGCAACAAAGCAGTTTTGCATATTTCCACTGCAGAGTCTGCCAAGGGAACCTGACCTAAGACAGCAGCAAGTTGCATTTGATCTGCTAATATTTTAGTTAAAATTATTTGTGTCTGCAATTTTAAGCTGAGGCCAGCATTTTTTCAAAATATGTTATCAGGCTTTGGAATTAAAATTAATCTGGTTTTATAAAATGAATTAGAATTTTTTTCCTTGTTTCCATTGCCTGGAAATGTTTAAACAGCATTGGAGTCATCTGGTATTTAAAGATTAAACCCATCTGGTCTTTGTGCCTTTTTCCATGATAGATTCTTAATCACCAGCCCAACATCTTCTACAGTGATTGGCAATTTAAGTAATTTATATTTTGTTGGGAAATTATTCACTTCCTCCGTATTTTCAAATTTATAGCTGTAGAACTGCAAGCAGTGATGTATTATAATTCTTTTAATCACACCCGTATCTGTGGTTAGTCTCCTCATCTTTAATCCTGCATATTTTCCCCAGATTCCTCTTGTGTGTGCTCACCACGTGCATGTTGTCCTTTAATCAGATCCACAGAGTGTTTATCTGCTTTATTGGTCATAAGTATTTTAACTTTTGGATTTATTGATCCTTTCGGCTTTATTTTGGCTTGTCTTTGTTTTCTAGCTTATTAATTTTACCTTTTGTTGTGTTGAATCTTTCTTAGTTTCTTGGCCTCCTAGTCCACCCTTTTTGGCCTTTATAATGATAATCTTCTTCTTCAGTTCATGTGCTGAGTTGTTTAACGGGAAACTGTGGCTTGCTTTAGCTCCAAAAAAATGGGTGTATGTATGTGTGTGTGTGTGTGTGTGTGTGTGTGTGTGTAAGCTTCATGTGACTCTCTTGAATGTTTTTCCCTCATCTTTTCTCTCGCAGCGGTTCTGTTTCTTCAGGAAACGTGTGTTTGTCCTGACTGACCTTGCTCTTTCTGGCTCCTAGGCCCTCAGCTGGGTTTTTACATCATTTGCTTTTCCTGGGCTGGTTGATGAGACACTCTGCATCATGGCAGTGTGGAAGGTGGTGGCAGTCCCGCATGAGCTGGTGATGCCATGGCCAGCGGGTTGCCAGTCTCCAGGTCAGCTACCAAAAGACGCCTCCAGGCTCCCAATTTTTTCTTGCCTCCAGTCTCAGCAGCGGGAGGGCGTAAGAGCCCATTCAACACTTGCGTGGCTTATTTAGGCATCAGTATCTGACACCTTAAAGAGGGGCAAATTTGGGAAAACAAGATTTTTCCAAAACTTCTGCCCCGATTCTAGACCAGGGCAGTCTGATGCAAGTCTGATGTTCCTGTCCAGCCCCAGGGAAAGCCTCCCTTGGATGCCCTTAGGGCCCAAGACCATGCTAACACCAGCTCTGCATTGGTCCAAGCCCATGGTCAAAATAGGCTTGTAGCCTGGGGTTGGGAGTAGAGAAGTGGGAGCTGTAATCATTTCCTAGAATCTTAGTAGAAAAGACCTGCTATAAAGCACAGGAAACTCAGCTCAGAATTCTGATGACTTAGATGGCTGTGGTCGGAAAGAGGGGGCAATGGGAGAGAGGCTCGAGGGAGGGGATTTATGTATGAGTACAGGGGATTCATTTTGTTGTACAACAGAAGTTTAACATTGCAAAGCAATTATATTCCAATAAAATCATTACATTGAACAACTAAAACAACAACAAAAAAGACATATATTATGGCAAGGTAAAACAGAAATGTTTCTCTGCTAATCCCTCCGTTTTTTAGCCAGTAGCTTAGTGATTTTATCTACTTTTGTATGAACCCCTCTATGATATATGCCAATGATGTTCTATTTTCTTGGACTATCAGTGACCCCAGAGTAAACTGTTCTGATAGCCCACCATTTCCAATCACAACGGTTTAACTACTTTACATGAAATTCATCATTTTTGGTAGTTGGCCGACCGCACTTAATTGGTTTCTATAAAATAACTTGAAATCACTGATCATTATGTTTAATTACGTAGAATAATAGTTTACATACAGTTCATTTTGGAAGTTTCTCCAAGAAGTTAAATTGCTCAAAAATAGACATGACATACACCGTAGAGATCTATAGATATAAATACGTATCTATATGTACATTAGGATTGCCAGATTCAGCCCAAAGCAGCAACAACAACCAAGACAGTCTGTGAAAATTGAATTTCAGATAAACAGTAAATTAAAATTTTAGTAGAAGTATGTTCCAGGCAGTAAACATACTTATACTAAAATTTAATTCATTGTGTATCTAAAATTTACATTGTGACAGAAGTCCTGTATTTTATGTTAACCCCCAAATTTATAAATATATATGCAAATACAGATTGTGTGTGTGTGAGAGAGAGAGAGAGAGATGAAGACTGCAAATTGGTTATTCTTGCCTTGAAAATTTTCACTGCTAAAATCACCGAGGCCATGCATTTTGGTAGAAATTCTAAATTATGCTATGGGTAAACCACATGAAGGTGTGTGAAGGAAAATTACATGGCTCAAAATAGCCTGGAGTTAAAACTCCCCTCCCGGTCCTCCCCACCATTCTATGCAAAACAAAGAACTCTCTCACCCTAAGAAAAACATGGACATTAAAGTTGATTACGCCCAGCTCCCAGCCAGTCCCAGCCTCTGGCCCATCCCCAGAATTCCTTGCACCAGCCATTTAAGAGATAACTAATCCGAAACAACCTTGGAGAAGAACAGGCCCCCTTAAGACAGTAGCTTTCCACATATATGCCTGTATATACTTACTCTTTTCTTGGGTTAAAAGGCGACTCACTAATCTGACTGCTGCCCCTTCTCGCCTCATTAAAGGTGATCTGTTCCCGTAAAGTGCTGTCTCCTTTTTCTGAACCTCACCTTCTGTAACTCCCTTACCCTACAGATCTCTCTTGCTCACTGATTTATCTTTGTAATTTGTCATAATACTTGACACAAACTGTTTTCAGTGAATGTTTTCTCTCGTTTTTTCTGGATCCTAGAGCCCAGATGGTAGCTCAAATATAAGCAGTAATATGCACTCTCTACTAAAATGGGACAATTTAAACTTAACCCAAGTATCTATCCATCATTTTTATCTGTTTGGCAATTGATATTTCATCATGAGGAGAATTTGCTAAGAGTTTCAAAACTACTATTCTAGAAGTTGGAACTTGCTCATCCGTTTTTTTTTTTTTCTTAAAAAGTGAAAGTGTAATCAATTAGTTGTGTCTCTTTGCGACCCCATAGCAGGACTATAGCCTGCCAGGCTCCTCTGTCCATGGAATTCTCTAGGCAAGAATGCTGGAGTGGATCGCCATTCCCATCTCCAGAGTTTGTTTTTTGGTGCAGACCATTATTTTCTGAGCACACTCTGTTGGAGATTGAATTTATCCTGTGTAGGCCTCTTATCTTGCATAAAGTAAATATATACAAACTGCATTCCAGGTGCTTGCATTTTACGTTCAGCTGTTTAATGCTTATCATATGTATTGTTGTAAGAAATAACATTTGTTGAGGAATTACTCAGGGATGAGGAATTACGATTCTTTTAGGTGTCAGAAATTCTCTTTGGAACAAGTCATTGTTAACCCTTGGATCTTTCTCTCTTTTTTAACTCCTTAATTTTGCCTTTCCTGAATTATATTTTGGTATCGTGCTATAGGCCAGCATCAGAAAATAAAGTGGGGAAAATTAATATTTTAGATTTTTTATTTATTAAAAATTGATTTTTATTTCTGGCATATACAAAGGGACTATCAATTCACTTACTGAAAACTTATTTTAAGCTATACTATCATAGAGGCAATCCAGTTCTGTAAATTTTGACAAATAGAGTAGGTAACATTCCCACAGTGATCAAGATACAGAATAGTTCCCCCACTCTGAAACGGTGAAAAGACCTCAGTTCTTATCTTCTTGGAGGAAAGAGTTCCACAAAGAGTCCAAGACTGTAAAGCAGGCCCAGAGTTTATTGGATACACAGTATGTGTGGGAGTACACTTAGGGCAAAATTGAAAGGTCCACATTCTGAGAAGAGTGTGGGAATCCTTGCAAGTGAGGGGCACACAATACAGGCAGTGTGGGTTGTAATATGGGGTTAATCTTCTGGCGTTTAGATGAGGGTACTAGCTCCAGTCAGTCAGTCCCAGGCCTACCTATTTCCTATCTCCAAGTCATGCTTCCCCCCTCCCCCGTTTTCATGGTCAGTTTCTTGCTCATATGTTACAAAGTATCTATTTGAGATGTCGTCCTCCATGTGATGGCCTCATTAAGTGCAAAACTAGGAGGTGGCCTAATGTCTATGCATGAGGAGTCTGTCCTTGGGCCCAACCTGTCTTGCCTCAAGTCCTTCCCCATGACTCCACCCCAGGCAGCCACTGGCCTGATTTCTGTCACTGTGAATTAGTGTGCATTTCCTAGAGTTTTATACAAATGGATTCATAATATGTGCTCTTTCAGTCTGAATGCTTTAGCTCAGTATAATTCTCTTAGAACTCATCAAAGTTTTTGCATGTATCAATAGCTCATTCTTTTCTTTTTTTTTAATTGCTGAACAGTTTTCCATTGTATAGGACAATTTGTTTACTCATATGTGGATGGACATTTGAACTGTTTGCAGTTCGGGGTTATTATGAATAAAACTGATGTGAACACTTAAGTGTAAGACTTTGTATGGATGTATGTGTTAGAAAACGCCGCGGGGGAAAAAAGAGCCACCTCTAAGGACCGTTGATGAAGGCCTTTATTGGGTGGTCGCTCTCGGGCAGAACTCCGGGGGGCAGGTGAGCGAGGAGACAAAGGGAGTCTGCGAGGTATGAGGGGTGGGGAGAGGTTTTATAGCCAGGGCCGGCGTCCAAGCCAGGTCTTCCCATATAAGGAAGAAAGCGTGGGCTACAGCGGCGGTTGGTGTCCAAGGGCTCCGTGTCGGTACCTGATTGGACCGGGCTGCAGGGGGTCGGCCCCTGGAAGTTTAGCCATCCTCTGGAACTCGTCTGCAGCACTTTTTCTGGGGCATGCCTCAACATGCCGGACCTTTCAGTATGGTTTTACTTCTTTTGGAAAAATATCCAAGAGTGGAAAGGCTGGATCATATGGTAGATGTATGCTTAACTTTTAAAGAAATTGACCAACCATTCCCAGAGTGGTTGTACCATTTTGCATTCCTACCAGTCCTTTGCTCCATATCCTCACTAAGACTTGGCCTGGCCAGTCTTTAAATTCTAACCATTCTCATCAGTTTGCAATGGTATCACATTGTATTTTTAATTTCCCTAATACCTACTGGTGTTGAGCAATTTTTCACAAACTCATTTATCATCTTTGGTGATGTGTCTGTTCCAATCATTTTTAAGCCATCCTTTTAAATTGAGTTGTTATTGAGTTTTGAGAATCCTTTATACATCCTGTACTTTACCAGATTCCATAATTTACAAATATTTTCTCTGTCTGTTTTGTCTCTTCATTCTTTTAACAGTGTCTTTTGAAGAGCAGGAAAATTTTAATTTTGATGAAGTTCAACTAGACAATTTGTTTTGAATTGTGCTTTTGATCATTTAGGTCTATAATCCATTTTGAGTTAGTTTTTTATATAATGTGAGGGATCAATCAAAGTCCATTTTCCTGCATAGGTTTTATCACCACTTACTGAAAAGACTATGCTTTCCCTACTCAGTCACCTTTATACCTTTGTCAAAAATCAGTTGTCCATATATGTGTGGGTTTATTTCTGGATTCTGTTTTCATTTCCAACGTATGTGTCTATTTTGACACCATGCTGTCTCGATTACCATAGCTTGATAAAGAGACGACATTAGGTAGTGGTTGTCCTTCAACGTGGCTCTTCTTTTTCACTTTGACTTGGCTGCTCGGGTCCTTTGCGTTTCCACAGGAATTTTAGAATCTCCTTGTCCTTGTCTTTAAAAATCCAGCTGAGACTTTGACCAGGACTGCATTAATTCTACAGATCAATCTGCAAAATGACTATTAAATTGTTGATGATGACTATTGCAATAGTGCCTAATGGAGGCCCAATAATTCTATTACAATCTGAGGATCACTGCTATCATTGAGGGCTCAAATGCATTCAAGTATCTGATGCTAACCAAAAAAATGTAAAGACTGACTCTTTTGCCTTTTTTCAGACAAAAGAACACACCATTGAATATAAAAAAATTATTAGCCTACCTGACTATTATCCTACCTCCACACAACTGTATTAGAAACTTGTATTTTGGATTCATTTGGAGGAAGATTGAATGACTCTTGTTGAACATAGGGGAATTGTAATTCCCAAGTGAGAACAATATAGGAAAATACACAAAGTCGGGAGAGGGAAATACTTAAAAAGGTAAGAAATTTGATGTGGATGAGGTGGCTCATTGATTGGTAAAGAATCCACCTGCCAATGCAGGAAACACTGCTTCGATCGCGGGTTGGGAAGATACCCTGGAGGAGGAAATGGCAACCCACTCCAGTATCCTTGCCTGGAGAATCCATGGACAGAGGAGCCTGGCAGCCTTCAGTCTGTGGGGTCACAAGAGTTGGACACAACTTAGCGTTTATATTATTATTATTGCCCCCTAGCTAAAGGCTACGTCCCCTAGACTCCCTTACACCTAGGTGTGCCTCTTTAGTAAAGTGCTATTTAATGAGATAGGAGTGAATATAATGAGTGCTACCTTAGGATCATACCTTTCAAGGGAAGGAGTAAGTTTTTCTCTCCCTCCTCAGCCTGGATCGTAGAAGTGGTGGCAGGCCATCTTAACCATGAGGATGACAGCATCACTCAAGGGCAGTAGGACAAGATAAAAAGAGCCTGGGACCTGATCACTTGAACCAACCACCAGGTGTAGACTTATCTCTAGACTATTAATTGAGGAGAAATACATTTCTAATATGTTTGAGCCACTGTTAATTTGGGTCTGTGTTCCAGCCACTGCCAAGCCAAGCAAGGGTGACTGCTCGCTGGGAGGATGGCCAAAAAGGTTCTCCTTAAAGTTCTGCATTTTAAAGCTTGAAATATTTGTGTGATGAGCCAATATTCCCCATAGCATCAGGAAGATTATAAAAATATCATTAATGCATACCTCTGAGCATCAAATGTGCCGTGTGCTATCCAACTCTTTGTGACCCTATGGACTGTAGTCCACCAAGCTCCTCTGTTCATGGGATTCTCCAGGCAAGAATTCTGTACTGGAGTGTCATGCTCTCCTCCAGGGGATCTTCCCAACCCAGGGATTGAACCTGGGTCTCCTGTGGCTCCTGGTTGCAGGAGGATTCTCTACCTCTGAACCACCAAGGAAGCCAAATGAGTAATAATCTTTTTCTCATTTTGTGGCGAGGAGAGTAGGCTTTTAAGAAAATGTGGTGACATTGGTGAAATACAGATTTTTTTTCTTTTTTAGTCACAAAGACTTTGCTTTGAATTACTACCACTTAATCATCATTTGGGCTTCCCTGTTAGCTCAGCTGATAAAGAATCTGCCTGCAATGCAGGGGACCTGGCTTGATTCCTGGATCAGGAAGATCCCCTAGAGAAGGGAAAGGCTACCCACTCCAGTATTCTTGGGCTTGCCTGGTGGTCCCGATAGTAAAGAATCTGCCAGCAATGTGGGAGACCAGGGTTCCACCCCTGGGTTGGGAAGATCCCCTGGAGGAGGGCATGGCAACCCACTCCAGTATTCCTGCCTGTAGAATACTGAGGAGCCTGGAGGGCTACAGTCCATTGGGTGCCAGAGTTGGACACCACTGAGCTAAGCACATACACATAACACACAGTTATCTTATCAGTAGACTGGGGTGTAGTCTAGCTGATACATTAATCCAGTCAAAGTGCCAAGTGTGGAACCAGCATATATCTTTTAATCTGAATTTTCTGCTTTACTCTCTGCATTAGTGGTCCTCTCCTCCAGTGTTACAAGGATCCAGCAGGGAATTGAAATGAGGCTGCCTTGGCGAATCCACGCATGCGCGTAACCTGAGCGATGGAGGAGGCAGCTGCCACTCAGCCGCCGGAGACCTGGGATGTGGCTCCCTGTTGCTAGTTCTTAGACATCTTCAAGGGACTTGCATGTCTGATTTTTCTATGTGTAATCTCTTGTTTTTTAATGTTGGTTCAGTTAAAACAAAACCAAAAAAGAACCACAGTGTTTGGGTTGAATAAAAGATGTCTGTGGCTGCCAGCTTGCTATCTCAGCTCTCCACGCCGCCCACTTCGATGGGGGCTTCGCTGTGGCCGTTGGCCTCTTGAGAAATCCTTGGACTGTGGATGTGATAACATCAGCATATTCACTTATTCATGCCGATCTGTGAGTTCAGAACCGGGACTGGCTGCAAATAAGACACGAAGATTTTAATTTAAAAGTGCAATTCTTATAAACTAAACCCAGGGAAACGCCTCCAGTGCTACACTGACCTTAAAGGCACCTAGCCTAGCGCTGATTCTGTGGGCTTTTTCGCCATTCACTGTGGGGAAGAAGATGATGTAATAAATATTTCTATGTTTATTTGGTGTGTGAAGCCAAATACGCAAATGCTGAGTGCATTTAAAAAAATCAAAATCAGCAATTCAATTATTTTTCTTTATTAGAGCAGTCGGGAGTGAGCTTGTTAAGATGGATCTGCTTTGTTGTAGCTTGCTCTGCTGGCAATGTCTAAATGAATTAAATGAGTCAGAGTCAAAGAAATCTCGCAGGCGGCTTTAATCTCCTGTCAGAAAGAATAGCTAGCTGAGTCGAACATCAGTAATTTTTTTTTCTTGGCTCATCTCAGAAGCTCGTGTTCTTAACTCCCTCTCTGTGGACTTACATTTTAATCTTAAAACTACACTCCTAATATATTCTTAAGATTGGGCATCTGAGTGTCCATTCTTCTAAGTTAGTGATTTGTTGATATTTAAAAACAACCACATGCAAATACCATCTCTCCTCTGAAACGCCTAAGAGGAAATTTCTTTATTACTCAATTCAATACCAGAACCTACCACGGTTTGTTTTCTGTTTTGGTAAGACCAGCAAGTCCCCAAATTTCCTTTTTGAGATTTTTCTTACTTTTAGTACACATATTAGAAAAGTGTATGTAATATGTCACAGTAAGAGTCTCTGCTGAGGTTAAGTATGTGGGGGATGCAGTTCTCTTGTGCATTCTGTAAAACTCTTAACATATGCTGTGGCTGTGAAATTGATGTGAGAAGGCAATTCAGAAGTGATGTTAGCCTTTCTCTGCTGGGGAGACCTTTGAGCTCTTGGTCATTTGTGCTACTGTTTTGGTCAGTTCCTCTTTTAAGAACTGACTAGTAGAATAAGCTCCACTGGGCAGGAAGTGGAGCTTTTTTTCTGTTAAGAAAAAAGATGCTTTTCTACCAGGATGGGTCTTTCCAAAAGTTAAAAAAAAAAGTAGTCAGCAGGTGGTAGGTGTTTACTAAATTGAAGACTATAATGTTGAAGAAACAGTAATTACCAACTGGAGTCTGAGAACCCAAAGTGCTACTGAGAAAAGCTAAGATATTCAGTCTCATGGTCAGGGCACCTTTGTTCTTAGAGTGTAACATCATGGGCATCATGGGCTTTGACGTTGGTGGATTATTAATTACCCACGGAAACTTCAACTACATGTAGAGCAATGCCATGTTTTCTGGGAAATATCATAGTCCCATCAGTAGGGACCATTTACTGACTTCTCATGTGATTCATGAAGGTGTCTGTAACAGATTTCCAGTTTTTTTGTTAAACTTGTCCTCTCTTCCTGAGTCCTCCACTTTCATCAGATATTTTCTAGGTTGATGCATATTCCTTAGCATAGTTGTAAGATTTCCATATTTTGGTAGCCATGTTCTATTTCCCCTGCAAATGGGGATACCCAGACTTTCCACACTGGAAATAGTAGAGCAAATCGAATCAACCTACTTGTGTTTAGTTTTATTTTGACCACAAAAAGTATAGAGAAAACTCATGACCCTACCAACTTCCTTGAGAAATTCAACATAGATCAGAGCTCCTATCTCTCCTTTATTTCATTTCCTTCTTTCTCTCCTCAGAGATGACCATTGTTCTGTTTTCTTTTTTTAATGCAATATTGTTTATGGTCTCCCCTCAAACATTTAGTATTTTAAATATTTTTATACTAAATTAAAATAATATCATATTTATATATCCTCTTGAAAGACTTTTATGTCTATGATACTGTAATTATTTCTCCTTCAAAGATAAACTTTTCCTATATATCTAAAAATCTTTGTGGGAATTTTTAAAAATATCTCCAATCATTTTTACTAAATATAGAGAAAGTATTGAAATGCTTGGATGCTCAGAATAAATTTAGTCTTTATGGCTCAGCACCACTTGGACGAATCAGAAATGACAAGTGGTTGAACTATCATTTAATATTCTCTATTCTTTTATGGTTTGCAGTTCTTTATTTTTTTTCATAAATTATTCAATTTAGGCTAAAAAAAAAAAAACTTACCTATTTTACCCAGTATGCTTGTCCTTATAACCAGCAATGTCAGTTCTTAACCAGTTAAATAATCATATATATGTTCAAGTAGAAGTTTCCAAGAGTATTTGCTGTATCAGTGTTACAGTACTGAAGCTAATACTTGAGGTTACATGGAGTTCAACTATGTAGCAATTGAAAGTAATGAGGTAGATATATATTTATTGATCATAGGTAAAGAGGTAAATCTCTAAGATAATATTATTTTTTAAAAAAGCAGTTGCAAAGCAAACACTATGATGCCGTTTATGTTTTAAAACTGTTTCTATGTGGTCTTATATAGCTTTACAGATATATAGAAAAAGTCTTGCACATTTACCCGGTGGTCCAGTGGCTAAGACTCTTGCCATCCCAATGCAGGGGGACTGGGTTTGATCCCCGGTCAGGGAACTAGATCCCACGTGCCACAACAAAGGTCTTGAATGCCACAATTAAGACCCAGCACAGCCAAATAAATAAATTTTTTGAAAAATGTTTTTATTTTGCAAGCAAACATGGAAGGCTGGTAATAATGATTATCTCCAGGATTGGAGTGGAGGGTGGAGAATTTTGTATAGCCAGTATTAGTTGGATTTTTACAATGAGAAATTCATGTTAGTTGATTAATTAAAGTGTAAATATGATTTAAAGTATATAAAAACAGATCAGTGTAACATTTTCAGAGCAGGCTAATAACACTGTGGCTTAATGCAAGAGATTAAAACTATCCCAGCAAATGATTAGCTTAAATGATCTCAAGGAAAATAAACAAACTGAGGGACTGAACTCAATGTCTATCTAAACACCCAGCCCATTCATTAAATTTACGGAATGTAAGTATAGTCATATCAGCAAGCAAGAAATGTCACCTGCTGCTGCTGCTGCTAAATCGCATCAGTCGTGTCCGACTCTGTGCGACCCCATAGACGGCAGCCCACCAGGCTCCCTCGTCCCTGGGATTCTCCAGCAGATCCATAATGGCAAAGCACACCTAGAAGAAAGAAATCACTGGGTTTGTATGGAGTAGAGTTGAGGAAACCCAGAATGCATGCATGGTAAAAACCCTGAGAAGATAAAACAATATCTACTGAAACTGCAAAAAAAAAAAAACAAATACCAAGAACTGGACAGAGCCCTGGGGTAATAAAGAGGATGGTTTAAGGACTTCCTGGGGGTCCGGTGGTTAAGACGCTGTGCTGCCAGTGCAGGGTTGCATGTGTTCAGTCACTCGAGTTGTGCCTGACTTTTTGCAGCTCCATGGACTGTAGCCTGCCAGCCTTCTCTGTCCACGAAAATTTCCCAGGCAAGAATACTGGGATGGGTTGCCCATTTCCTTCTCAAGGGGATCTTCCTGGCCTAGGGATTGCACCCCCATCTCTGTATCTCCTGCATTTCAGGCAGATTCTTTACCTGCTGAGCCACTGGCGAACCACATGCCAATGCAGGTGGTACAGGTTCAATCTCTGGTCAGGGAACAAGATCCCACACGCTCTGCAGCATAGCCAAAAAATGAAAAAAAAAAAAATTTTTTTTAAGGGTAGTAAATAATTTAGTTAGAAGAGCAGTCACCAATTGAATGAGAAAAACATTAATTTGAGGCTAAAATTCACAAACTTCCAAAGAATGTGATGCACCAGGGAGGAGAGAGTTCGTGGGAAGTACAGGTGTCAGAGAGACATGCAGTCACACCGAAGGAATAAGGCAGCCAACCCTTTCCAGGAGGGAGGACCACTGAAGACCTCCACCACTAGAGAAAAGCCCTTCTTCTTTCAGCACCTGGGAACTCCCACATTCCTGCTAGCTCCATACCCAGGTACCCTAGAAGAAGACTTCCCAGAGGCCAGGCTACTCCCAGATATAAATCCTGCAGTCAGTGCTGCCCTTCAAGGAGAGAAAACCCGTGCCAGCTCCCAGATAATCGTTTCTAACTCATAGACACAAATGGGTGACAATAGGATCATCAGATATTTGAGGAAAAGCAGCTAAATCAAAGGAGAGACCAATAGGAAGAAACAAACAAGTACAAATACAAACCCCAGAAGAGAGAAAATGAAAGGATACGGGATTTAAAAAATTTCCAAGTGATATTCTCATGGGGGACAGTGCAAAGAAAAGCCAGCAAAAGGAAAAGGAACCATTAGAGAATACTAAAGAATTTTAGGAGTTAAAAATGTAATTGCCCTGAGGATGCACTGCAGTAGGACTAGGAACAAGAGGAAGATAACGGAGGAGTTGGGAAACAAGTTTCAGCCCAGGAGAGCCGTGAAGAGAGACTCTGGGAATCAACTATGCAACGTGCCTGGTGAGCAGTTGGTGCCCAGTGGAGCAGAGGTGTGGGTGGGTTAGAAGGGAGAGATTTGAGAGAATTGATGTCATGATAAAAAGTATGAAAAAGGCATGATGTGATAAAGAGATATGGTGGAAAAAGAGTAAAATCTATAAAATTGAGATAACATAGCTGGATTATTTTTTGTTATTTTCCCAGAAGAGTTCACATTAGTCAGTTTTTTCCTAAATAAGAATAAATCCTTTCAACAAGAAAAAATAAAATTTTCTGAACAGGAAAAAAAGAAGAAAGGTGAACACCAAAGCCATAATCTAAATATTGAAAAGAAAATAAGGCCCAACTTTAAGCAATTAAGGTGAGAAACAATTTTTATATGTCCTATTATAATTGATTAAGGAGTCGTGACCTTGACAGGGAAGATAACCCCATCACCATGATTGGCCTACCATCTTGTAATATTTGGATGAACACAAAAATGAAGACCAGACAGACTCCTTTATAGATTTTCACCTTTTAGAGTCAGCCTACGGATGAAACGTGGAAGGCTTGGTTGAGTTTCAGAAGAAAATACCAATTTAACTATCTTAACTAGGTAAAAGAAAAAAACCTAAAGTGTACCTAACTGAAGTTTGGAGATTAGAGGGTGGGAAGTGGAAGGAAGAGGTAAGTGTTAATATTCTGTCTTACAAAGTATGGAATGAGGAAACATTGTTGAACTTGATTGCATTAAAATGACCATTAAAGCTAAAGATAACATTACAGATATAAAATTTTGGGAAAAGATGAAAGGAAAAGACAATACAGATAAGGATAATATCATTGAACTAAACTCTCATTTAAAGACAAGAACTGGAGGTATAAACATATATAGCATCGCAGAGTTAATGACCAGAAAATTGCAAAGAAATATTTCAAAGAGGGGAGGAGGACCTGTAGGTGGGGAATGATGCTTTTCCTCTACTGTTTGATGTGGTTTTGTGTCCATGCACTGCTATTGTTCACAAAAAGAAAATTCTGCAGGGGGTAGAGTAACAAAGAGACAAAATGTGAGAAAAGGTTTGAGAGATGAAAGACCAATATAGGCCTAATAGGATATTCAGAAGGAGACAATAAAGGAAATTGAAGGAAGGCTACTCACTAAGATAACTTTAAAATAGTTCTTATAAGTTACAAGACACTAGAGCAGGGTTATAAAACCAAAGTCTATAGGCCAAATATGGCCTACTTCCTGATTAAAAAAAAAATTTTTTTTATTCGTACGTAGCAATGTTCATTCATTTATGTTTTGTTTATAGCTGTTTTCATACTACAACAGAATTGAGTGGTTGTGACAGAGACTGTATTATACACAAACATACACAGACTGGCTCTTTACAGAGAATATACTGTGCTAGAGAAACACACATGAAATTTTTTAAATCTATTTGCTTAACAAAAGACATTAAAAAACAAAAACAGTAACAAAAACAAAGGTGGCAGTAGTGGTAAAACGTCCGCCTGCCAACTCAGGAGACTTAAGAGATGTGGGTTTGACCGCTGGGTCAAGAAGATGCCCTGGAGGAGGAAATGGCAGCCCATTCCACTATTCTTGCCTGGAGAATCCCACTGACAGAGAAGCCTGGTGGGCTACAGTCCATGGGGTCACAAAGAGTTGGACATGACTGAAGCACATGCATAGTATTATTATTATTATAGAAATTGTAAGACTGGAGGAATAAGCCAAAATGTATTATTAATAATAAATATGTATGGGTTAAATTTGGGTTAAATTCCTGTATTTGGATTAGAAAAAAATATGACATTTTATGAGATGTTCACTTAGAATAATGTGCTGTAAAAACATGGAATATGATAAAATGGACTAGAATGTGCTATCAAAAAGTGATCCCTGAAATGCAACGCAGAGGATTCTGGGGAAATGGCAGAGCTGAAAGCACAAGGAATCCATCTCCCCCTCTGGACACTGGTGGAATTACACTGATAGAATTTTTCTGATAAAACTATTTTAGAACTCTGGAGTTTATTGAAAGTGTAAAAGATTTTATTTAACTCATTAATTAATGAGAGAAATGGCAAAATGTTATCACTGGTACAAGGGGAAATCCAAAGAGAAAACAAATTATATAGTCACACGAGGAATTGACAAACGGATGCAAAATTGGTCAATATCCATAAGGCAACAATCAGTTGCATTCTTCTGAATACTATTTGCATTTCTGTAAACAAGACTCATTTGTATTATTATCAGTTATCTAGTTTTCTACAATTTGCAGAATTGTAATGTAGCTCAAAGACCCGGAAAGGCTGAAATAACCCTGAAGGGTGCTTTAGACAGGACATCCAATATCTTTTTGTGCTGGGGCTGTGTGTGCTTAAGTGTGTCTGACTATTGCAAACCCATACACTGTCAGCCCCATAGACTGCCTGCCAGGCTCCTCTGTCCTTGGGTTTCTCCAGGCAAGAATACTGGAGTGGGTTGCCATTTCCTTCTCCAGGAGATCTTCCTGACCCAGGAATCAAACTGGGGTCTCCTGCATTGCAGGCAGACTCTTTACCGACTGAGCAACGTGGGACGCCCCTTTTTGTCTCCCTGCACTAATGGACATCATTCCCTCCCTACCCCTGTCTTCCAAGTGAATGTGAAGGTTTCAGAGTAGAAGTTTGACATGGCTGAAATGATCTACATTGTAAAGGCAAGAGGCACCTGAAATTAGGGGTGAGAGTAGGACTTTAGTAGCCAGAACAATGCCCTCCCTGGAAGTGGTCCATGTCCTAATCTCCAGAACCTGTGACTGTGTTACATTAAGTGGCAAAAGAAAATTAAGAAAGCAGAAGGAGTTAAGTTTGCTAATCAGATGATCTTAAAATAGGGAGATTATTTGGATTATCAGGGTGGGTTCAAGGGTCCTTAACTATGGAAGAGGAAGCCAGAAGAGGAACTCAGAGTGATGATATGTAAGAACTCCACACATTGTTGATGGAAAGGAACCAAAGCCAAGAAATGTGGGTGGCTACAAAAGGCAAAGAAATGGATTTGCCTCAAGAGAATCCTTTAGAAAGTGATGAAGCACTACTGGCTTCATTAGATTTTAGACCAGTGAGACCCAGTTCAGACATCTAAATTACAGAACCACTGACAATAAATTTGTGGTGTTTTAAGCCACTGACACTCCTTCAGTTCAGTTCAGTCATTCAGTCCTGTCTGACTCTTTGCAACCCTATGAACTGCAATACGTGAGGCTTCCCTGTTCATCACCAAATCCCAGAGCTTGCTCAAACTCATGTCCATTGAGTCCGTAATGCCATCCAACCATTTCATCCTCTGTTGTCCCCTTCTCCTCCTGCCTTCAATCTTTCCCAGCATCAGGGTCTTTTCCAGTGAGTCAGTTCTTTGCATCAGGTAGCCAAAGGATTGGAGTTTCAGCTTCAACATCAGTCCTTCCAATTCAGCATCCGTCCTTCCAATGCATATTCCGGACTGATTTCCTTTAGGATGGACTGGTTTGATCTCCTTGCAGTCCAACAGACCCTCTCTCAAGAGTCTTTTCCAACACCACAGTTCAAAAGCATCAATTCTTAGGCACTCAGCTTTCTTTATAGTCCAGCTCTCACATCCATACAGGACTACTAGAAAAACCATAGCTTTGACTTGAGGGACCTTTGTTGGCAGAGTAATGTCTCTGCTTTTTAATATGCTATCTAGGTTGGTCATAATTTTCCTTCCAAGGAGCAAACGTTTTTTAATTTCATGGCTGCAGTCACCATCTGCAGTGATTTTGGAGCCCAAGAAAATAGTCTCTTACTGTTTCCACTGTTTCCCTATCTATTTGCCATGAAGTGATGGCACCAGATGCCATGATCTTAGTTTTCTGAATGCTGAGTTTTAAGTCAACTTTTTCACTCTCCTCTTTCACTTTCATGAAGAGGCTCTTTAGTTCTTCTTTGCTTTCTGCCATAAGGGTGGTGTCACCTGTGTATCTGAGGTTATTGATATTTCTCCCAGCAATCTTGATTCCAACTTGTGCTTCATTCAGCCTGGTATTTTGTATGATGTACTCTGCATATAAGCTAAATAAGCACGGTGATAATATACAGCCTTGATGTACTCCTTTCCCAATTTGGAACCCGTCTGTTATTCCATGCCTGGTTCTAATTGTTGCTTCTTGACCTGGATACAGATTTCTCAGGAGGCAGGTCAGGTGGTCTGGTATTCCCATCTTTTCAAGAATTTTCCAGTTTGTTGTGATCTACACAGTCAAAGGCTTTAGCATAACCAATAAAGCAGAAATAGATGTTTTTCTGCAATTCTCTTGCTTTTTCTATGATCCAGTGGATGTTGGCAATTTGATCTCTGATTCCTCTGCCTTTTCTAAATCCAGCTTAAACATCTGGAAGTTCACGGTTCGTGTATTGTTGAAGCCTGGCTTGGAGAATTTTGAGCATTAATTTGCTAGTTTGTGAGATGAGTGCAATTTTGCTTGCTCTATTACTAATTTATCAGGATTTTTGTGATTACAATAGACCCACATGGGTAATCCAGGAAAATTTCTTCATCTCAAAATCCATATCTGCACAGTCCCTTTTGCCATATTCACAGATTCCAGGGATGTGGAAATCTTTGTGAAACTATTATTCTGCCTATCATAGAACTTCTGATTCCATCCATCTTAACGTTTTTTTTCTGATATTTGTATGCTCTTGCATTTACATAATATCTTTTTTTTTTTCATTATTAAGAGGATCACTTGCTGCCGTAAGGTGGAGGTGGTGGTGGTGGTGATGGTTTAGTCGCTAAGTTGTGTCCGATCTTGCGACTCAATGGACCATAGCCTGCCCAGCTCCTCTGTCTGTGGGATTCTTCAGGCAGGAGTACTGGAGTGGGTTGCCATTTCCTTCTCCAAGGTGGAGGTAGTTGTGTCTTAAATATTTTTTTTAATTTTTAATGTAATTTTAAAGGTATTTTCCGTTTATAGTTACTATAAGATATTGGCTCTATTCCCTGTGTTGTACAATATATCCTTGAGCCTATTTTACACACAATAGTTTGTACCTTCCTCCCCTCCCTCATCACCCCACTGGTAACCACTAGTTTGCTTCTAAGTCTGTAACTGCTTCTTTTTTGTTTATAACATCTTGAGAGAATTCGTTAGTCTTTCAGTTCACTAATTTGATCATTTGTTATGTTTATTCTGTTACATAATCGGGTTTAAATCTCAATAACCATGTTTTTAATTTCCAAGAACTCTAGTTTGTGTGTGGTTTATGTGAGCACAACCCCTTGTATTTCTCTGAAAATACAAATTGTACTTATGTTAGTATTTTATTTTCTATATTAACTGTTTCCTTGGGAGCTAATCCTTTTAGTTGGAGTTTATGCTTTCTCTGCTGTAGGTTTTTCTCATCTATTTGATGACTCATTTCCAGATTATACTTTTAGGTGATTAGATAACATAGCACTTAAATGTTCTGGGTGGGTTTTTCCCCTCTAAGCCAGACTTTTCATTTCTACTATTAGAATACAAGTTCTGCTTTTAAGAGAGCTGGTTGTTTTAAGAAGGGTAGGAGAGAGACTGCAGGCTAGAGAGTTGGTGTCCTAGGCTGTGCAGTGGAACACGAGGATTAAGTCTGGGCTCTAATACCAGACCATCTGGGTCAGATCCTGGCTCTGCCATGTCCAGCTGTATGACTTTGGAAAATTTACCCAACTGCTCTGTGCCTCAGTTTCCCTCTTTCTAAATACTGTGAAAAGAGTGGTACCTTTCTCTTAGAGTTGTCTCGAGGATTAAATGCCCATGTGTAATAAGATTTCAGTGCATATTAGCTATTGTTTTGTAGTAGTATTTCATTTGTAAACATGTGTACCTACGGTTTTATGTTTGAGTAGATGCTGGAGACAACTGCTTCCAGCCTTCTTCTGCCAACCATCTACAGGCTGCTGTACCCTTAGTTCACACTACTGCTGAGGTTATTCTTGAGAGGATTCTCCAGGGAAGATCTTCCCTCCCCTCTGATTTCCTCCTATTTCCACTCTCCAATTAACAGTTTGACGCCATAACACAGGAGAGCTCTTAAAAAAAATAGTGGACTGAAGGTTGTCTTTTCACCTTGTTTAGTTTCCTTTGCTCTGCAAAAGTTTTTAACGTTAATTAGGCCCCACTTGTTTATTTTTGTTTTTATTTCCGTTGCAAGAGGGAGGGGCCATGTGTATAGTTACGGCTGATGCATGTTGATATATGCACAATATTATAAAGCAATTATCCTTCAATTAAAAAAAATTTTTTTTTAAAGTGGGCTGAATCTACATTTTAAAGCCTCTCCTTCATTCTCCATCCCACTAAAAAGACAGTATATATTTTAAAAAAAGAATATACATAGCAGCTCTGGAAATCCAACAGGACCCCCACCAGCATGCCAGGGCAGCAAGGGTTTCTAGGACATGTAAGACAGAGGCAAACAGATCAGTCATGAGACCACAGAGTGGAGGGACTGGTAGAGAGGTGAAAGACAGCCCTCCGAGAAGGGAATTTCCCCAGAAATGCAGAATAGTCTCTACCAGAGGCGGTGAGGACTGGCAGGATGAGCAGCCTGTGGACAGTTGACTGCAGACCTGGCCCAGGATCAACCATTCAACTTCTGCTCTTGGCTGAAAGCACTGTTGCTGGCTCAGGAGACTCAGAAACCTCAAGTTACTAATGGCTATGTTGGGGCAGGCGGGTGGGCGTGCAGAGTCTCTGACATAACATTGTCATTGGAAAAATAACGTATTTAATGAATGATATTTTCATCAGTGCCACCCTGATTTGCTTATTTTAACCTTATAATATGCTTAATAGTTTGTGGAGTTAGTTTCCCCCTACTCATTTTTAAAACCTTCTTAGAGACTTTTGCTCTTTGTCTTTTCCATACCTTTCCTTAAGAGTTTCTGTATCCCCCCAATTTTAAAAATACTGCATAAAGTCAATTCCAAGTTAGTTTTGTAAATGAAAAAGAGAAGATAAAATTGCCTCTGGAAACATTTGAAAAAATCAAATGTTGTAAGATTTTGGATTTTTTCCAGGAAAATGTGGAGTGCAAAAGTCATACTGCAGTGAAAGGTGACCTCTGACATCATTTACATTGAGTTAGGTTAATATGCAGGATGTTTATCCTTCTGAAATAAGGGTAAATCCTGACATACCTTCTGAAGTTTGAGTCCAGGCAGTCACTTCCTGTTCAGGTTCAAGTTAAGGTTGTCTAGAGTACTCACAGCCAGAGGTTTCCGCTCTCTTTGGTTAAATCAAGGCAGTATCTGAGTTCAGAGGAATCTTGTAGGTCCCAGAACTGTCTAGGACAGTTAGTACAACCTAACCATCCCTTGTTAGTGCAACCCTAGTTTGTATCAGAGGCTGCTGCTAAGTCACTCCAGTCGTGTCTGACTCTGTGCGACCCCATAGACGGCAGCTCACCAGGCTCCTCTGTCCCTGGGGTTCTCCAAGCAAGAACACTGGAATGGGTTGCCATTTCCTTCTCCAGTATCAGATGCAGTTTCTATTAAATTTACTAATGTCCCTGGAATCACTTTGAGAGGAATCCAGTGAAGAATTTTAATGGTGCCAGGTGTCATTGTGTGTAAGAGAGACAGGAAGAGAGAATGAGATCAGGCTCTTGAAGGGTTGTAACATATGTACTTGTTTCTAGGGAGATACATTATTAAAGCTCCCTTTCTTTGTTCAGGGGGAAAAAAGACATTTTAATGGCCCATTTCATTATATTGATGTAAGATAAACAGCCATTGATTTTTGTGAAGGAGAGGCATGAGCAGAAGATCATCCCCCTTTAGGCTTGTAAGGGATGGGACTTTTGCTCTGAAGGCAGAGAGCTTCCGGCTGCCTGCTCTTCAAAACCATTAGGCTTGAAGTTTCCCGAGGAGAAAGGAGGTGGTCAAATTTGCATAGAGGCCAAGTAGCCCTTTGGAGAGCAGTGAGACAGAGACCCTGATGCTTAGTCTCAACATTGCCACTGTGTGTCTGATTAGTTGCCTTCTCCAGGGGAATCTTCCTGACCCAGGGATGAACCCGCATCTCCTGCCCTTGCAGGCAGATTTTCTTTACCATCTGAGCCACCAAGGAAGACCCATGTATCTGATTCCTGGTGCTCATGTCTAAGCTCCATTGGCAATAAGAACTGCACGGACTCTGAGGAAGCCTTCTGGAGGAGAGATGGCTGGAGCTGGTGCCAGGCAGTCTGTCCAGAGCCTGGGTTCACACGGGAACCGCTGATCCTCTCACATCTTGTGTGTAATGCCCTAAGCATCTTGAATGAGGCCAGTCATACTTCACGCGTTTGTCCACAACTGGACTCCACTGCAGGGCTTCCCAGGTGGTGCTGGTGGTAAAGAGCCTGCCTGCCAATGCAGGAGACGTAAGAGACATGGGTTCCATCCCTGGGTCAGGAAGATCCCCTGGAGGAGGGCATGGCCATCCACTCCAGTATTCTTGCCGGGAGAATCCCATGGACAGAGGAGCCTGGCGGGCTACAGTCCAGGGGGTCACCCAGAGTCGGGCATGACTGAACTTAGCACGTGCGGAACCAGAGTCTACTGCTGACACTCAAGACCTGAAAGCGGAGGGCCCCATTCTCCCATGATGTGGTTCAACCATGAATGAACGGAGAGTCAGCTGACTGCTCCTTCCCATCTCCCACCTCTGACCCCCCGGCCCACAGAACCACCCTCAGAGCAGCAGTGGGGTGGTGGTGGGGTTGGCTATTCAGGTGGTGCTGGATCTGAACTTTATCGAATGTTGGGTTCCCTCTTTAAGAATAAAAGAATATAAGGATTTCCCTGGCAGTCCAGTGGTTAAGACCCTGCACTTCCACTGCAGGGGGTGCGGGTTTGATCCCTAGTAGGGGAACTAAGATCCCACATGCTGCATCACATGGCCAAAAATATAAACAAAATAATACAGTAGGTCCTTGTTAATTACTTTATATGTGAAATGAAGTTGCTCAGTCATGTCCGACTCTCTGCAACCCCATGGACTGTAGCCTGCCAGGCTCCTCTGTCCATGGAATTTTCCAGGCAAGAGTACTGGAGTAGGTTGCCATTTCCTTCTCCAGGGGATCTTCCCGACCCAGGGATCGAACCTGGGTCTCCTGCATTACAGGCAGACGCTTTACCATCTGGGCCACCGGGGAAGCCCCACTTTATATGTAGTAGTGTGTATATGTTAATCCCAAACTCCTACTAACATAACTTTGTAAATCAACACCTTGATTTACAATTTAAAAATTAAATAAAAAAAGAATACAAAATACCAAATACAAAATTGCTAGTGTCTCAGGACCATGGAAAGGACCTGTGGAGGTGAGGGGCCCTGAAGCTTCACCTTGGTAAGCCTCAGGCAAGTGGGCCCCTGAGGGGCCTTCTCTCGTGTGGTGGAGGCTTGGCCTGGGCGGAAACTGTTGCCTCTGGTAGTTTAAGGAGATGTTTTCTTTTTTCCTTGGTCAAGTGACTAGAAGCACAGATCCCTGGAACTCAGTAATGAGGCGGAAAAATGGGCCTTCATGTCCCAAGGAGTGTGAGATGTACTCAGTCATATTGTTTTGAATATGAGAAGTTTCCTGTGTCCTAAGCTGGGAAAGCAGGACACACCACACCTCTCCGTGATATCCTCTACCTCGGTCCTCAGAGGTTAATGAGGTACAGTGAGTCCCCTACGTATGAACCTTCAAGTTGCGAACTTTCAAAGATGCGAATGTGCTACTACCCGGATCTCAATGGATCATTTTTCCATAGGGTAGACAGAATTGAATCCGATAAGGAACCGGAACCTGTGCCGTCAGTGTCGGGCGTTAGTGAAATTGCAACTTGCCCTTCGTCTCCTATTGCTAACAGTCCTGCTCTCCCATCTCCCACCTCCCCTTCCTCTTCTGGTCAGTAACTTTTCTTTCCTGTTCACCTAATGCCAGCCCCTGGATACCAGCTGTTGTACTGTACTACTATACTTTTCAAGCTACTGTTCTGTAAGATTGAAAGTTACTTTTTGTGTTTGTTTAGGTATTATTTGTGTGCAAAGTATTATAAACCTATTACAGTGCAGTACTATATAGCTGGGGCTTCCCAGGTGACACTATGGTAAAGAACCTGCCCGCCAATGAAGGTGACATAAGAAATGTAGTTTCAATCTCTGGGTTGGGAAGATCCACTGGAGAAGGGCATGGCAACCCACTCCAGTATTCTCGCCCGGAGAATCCCATGAACAGAGGAGCCTGGTGGGCTGCCGTCCACAGGGTCTCACAGAGTCGAACACAACTGAACTGACTTAGCACACACACGTGCTTTATAGAGCTGATTGTGTTAGTTGCATACCTGTGCTAACTTTGTTGGACTTAACGGACAAGTTGGACTTACAAATACACTCTCAGAATGGAACTTGTTCATATGTAGGGGACTTGGTGTATTTCATGAATGGAAATCAGTTAAACTATTGTAACAAGTCTGTCCACTAGGATAAATGCACTTCCGCAAAGTTTTAAAAATGCAAATACTACCCTTTCTTCTATGTTAAGGCTGCTCCTGTGACTTCAGCTGTTGACTTTGTGCTGGTGATGTGGCATTTTCCACTAAGTGCATGGGAGTCAGCCCCGTCTGCCGTGCCCCTCTTTCTTCCTGTTTTCCTATTTTCCGGTGAATGTGTCTGATGGTGACTCTATTGTCCATCCAAGGCTTTGGGAAAGTTGAAACCATCTTGTGAAAGCTCCACTTTCTCCTTCCTCTTTACCTCCCATAGCCCAGGAGTTATTAAGCCCCCACTAAATTTATCTGCTAATGTCTTTTCTCTTTTCTTTTAAAAATAGTTTTCTGTTGGAGTATTAGTGGGTTTACAGTGTCGTGTTAGTTTCAGATGTACAGCAATGTGATTCAGTTATACATATACATGCATCTCTGCTTTTTCAAGTTCTTTCCCCATATAGGTTATTAAAGAATATTGAGCAGAGTTCCTTGTGTTAAACAATGTGTCCTTGTTGCTTATATATTTTAAATACAGTAGTGTGTATACCTCCTTGTAACCCAGCGTCACTGTTAGACTCCAGAATATTTCAGTGGCCTCAGGCTTTTCCTTCGTGTCTTCCCCTCCTCAACGATGCGGCCAGCAGAGGCCTTTGTAGAGCACAGATGTGATCGTGTCCATGTCTACATGGAAACATCCGCTGCTTCAACCTGTCCTGTCCCACCCTTCTCCTGAGCCCCTGTTCCAGCCATGGGGAGCTACCTGCTGCTTCCTGAACATGCTCTCATTTTCATGCCTCCTTACCATTTCCCTAGACTGGGATGCATTTTCCATCCTTCTTTTACCAGATGGATTTCTACTCATTTCAAGGCCCAAATGGGATTTTAACTATTATGTGATGTTTTTCCAAATCCCCTCTAATTTCAGTGACTCATTCCCACTTTTGTGCTCCCTAATAGTTTAGCAAATGGTTCTGTTTCCTCACTGTGAGCATTTCTGTTGCTCTGGTTCCTGTAATTTTGTCATGTATCTACCTGTTCCCACCAGAGGCTGTGAGCATGACTGTGTTCTTTCACATTTATCCTCGTCCTCAAACCTGGGGTCTGGCCCATTGGAGGCCTCTGGGAATATAGCCACTACTCTTTGCAGAGTTTCACTTTTAGTTCGTATATCCTCATAGCCCACAGGAAAAAAGTCCGAGTTGCAAATGGAATTCCAAGACCACTCCTTTTCTTTTTCTTTTTGCATGTATACTCTCCAGGCAAATACCATTAATTGTTTCTTAATTCATTGCTTCCCTTTCTGCTACTCATTTCTATATTCTGTTTTTTATTCTTTTTCTAAAACTCTTACCTCTTATTCTAATACTCAGCTTCTAAGGCTCTTCTCAAATTTTGCTTTTAATGAGAAAAAAATTGCATTCTGGATTATTAGCCTCCCTCTCATTCCATCCCATTTTGAATGGTCTTTATGGCCAGAGAGGCATTGGTAATTCAAGTCCAGGGAAAGTAAGAAATGGTTTTTGACATAGCACAGAATCCACTTAGAGCTGACTTTAAGAACTAAATAAGAGGTAAGCTATTTTCTGAGTTTAAGTAATTTTTAAGTGGCTCATGAAAATAGAAGAGTCTTGGCAGAGAAACCAGATGACTTCGAGTGAGTGGATAATGGGTGAGAGAGCGTTTGTCGTGTGGGATGGTTGTCATATGAGATTATAATTCAGCTATAGTTACTAGTGATTGAAGAATATCTATGTGATGAAATATGGGTTGATCGCTTTCGTTCATTTTTCAATGGAGAAATGTTTGAATTTAAACGGACACTCAGGGGGCTGTAGGAAGCTGTGTCTTCAATAGTTTTTAGTATTGAATGGGGAAAATTAAGCAGGTCCTGGGTGACCAACAGAATTATTTTCCTGAAGCCTGGTTTAAGTCCTCATTTCTCTCCTAATGTACCCATTGGATGTGGCACTTACGCAGTGCTGACTGGGACTCGAAGCAATCAAAAAGGAACAGGGAAAAGAAATGTTCTCACCAAATCTGTCAGTCAATTCTGCTTTGTTTAGATGTCATTATACACAATTTTAATGGTCAAAAATCCTTTCTTAGTTTTTTATCTTAGGAATGTATGGGTGGTACAGAAATGAAAAACTGAAAGCATTCAAAATCTTTCTCTCTCTTAATTGCTTTACAGGAAGTAAACATTCTAGAACTGACAATCTTTTAATTTAACCCACACAATCCAGCTTTAATCTTAACAAAACCCCAAACTATTTTTGAAAGCCTATTATATGCAAATTATTATACTGTGTGGTGCTGACAAAAACACAAAGCTATAATAGGGATTTTGTGAGAGAAAAAAGAAAAAAATGAGAAAATGTATAAAGGCTGCTTGTAAACAATATGAGAATATTTAAATGTCAGTTGTAATATTATTGAACAGATGTCCAGTGTCCCAGAACTCATAATCTATGGAGGATATAGATTTCTAAAAAATCAATACTGAGAAGGCTGGAATGAGTATATAACCAGATTTTAAAGGAATTATGAAGAAGAACAAAGTTCATATATTTAGAAAACTTTGGAAAGGCTTCTTAGAGGTAACATGCAGACTATTTTATAGAAATCACAGTAAAAAGGTATCCTGATATTCTCAGTGTGTTTTTTTTTATTTACTTGCTTTCATATCATTCCATCAATATCAGTTTTTAAAAGTACCCAATCAAGAGAAACAAAGAATTATTTTCTAGGTTATGTTTCATAAAACTGCCAAGTTAATTCCTTTTGGAACGTTCCCTCCCAAAAGAGAAAATCAGAAGAATTTTAAGAGTGTGTATTTTTGTTCATTCTGAAAATATTTCTAGACAGTTATACAGATACAAGTGTGAATATTTGTTATATGTATATCATGTGTGTGTATATGTGTATACATACATCTTTGTCAAAGATGACCTCTCCACTAGAGAAGCATTTTAACCAATATGAAATAGTAATTCTTTTTTTAAAATTGAAATATAGTTGGTTTATGTTAGTTTAATGTGTACAGCACAGTGATTCAAAAGTTTATAGATTATACATCATTTAAGGTCATTACAAAATAATGGCTATATTTCCCTGTGCTGTACAGTAGATCCTTGTGACTTTTTCATTTTATATGTAGTAGTTTGTATCTCCTAATCCCCTGTCCCTCTTCCTTATCCTCTCCCCACTGTAGCCACTGGTTTGTTCTCTATATCTGTGCATCTGTTGCTGTTTTGTTATATGCATTTGTTTGGGTTACTTTTTAGATTTCACATGTAAGTGATAATGTTGAGTATTTGTCTTTCACTTAAATGTTGCCTGCTTCTCTGGTTTACTAAAGGCTGAGAAGATTGGCCTATCATAGCTAGTGTTCATTAAGTGTTTATTATTTCTAACCTTTTTCCATGTAATTTATCAAGTTCTCATTAGCAGCTTATGAAGTAGATATTGTGATTATCATTCCCTTTTGGTAAAGTGACCGAGTTGGGATTTGAACCCAAGATAAATGGTCCATGGCCTGTGTTTCCCATCACAATGCTGTATTTCCTCTCTGCAAGTGGTGACTATACTTAGAGTTCTGTTCTTCCTAGTGCTTAAATCATTCTCTGGATGTTACTTAAGCCACTTGGGGAGACTCAGTTTTCTGTCTGGTTCATTTTTATACTATTTCAAAGGGAAGTAGATGTCAAAGTGAATTTCCATAAAGGGAATCAAGTTTTTGAGTATCTTTATAAAAATCAGATGTGTTTACATAAGGAAAAGTATTTCTCAAGAAGTAATACAGCAGTGGAGACATAGACAGAACAGACTTGGGGACACAGGGTGGGAAGGAAAGGGTAAGACAAATGGAGAGAGGAGCATTGAAACATACACATTACCATGCTGCATGATGCAGGGAGCTCAAATCCAGGGCTCTGTGACAACCTGGAGAGGTGGGATGGGGTGTGAGGTGGGAGGGAGGTTTAAGAGGGAGGGGAACATATGTATACCTATGGTTGACTCATGTTGATATTTGGCAGAAATCAACACAATATTGTAAAGCAATTATCCTCCAATTAAAACATAAATTTTTTTAAAGAAGTAATGATAAAGTTTTGTTAAGGAGGAGTCCAAAGTTCATTGGAAAAGACTTTGATGCTGGGGAAGATTGAAGACAGGAGGAGAAGGGGGTGACAGAGGATGACTTATGGTTGAATGGCATCATGGACTCAATGGACATGAGTTTGAGCAAACTCAGGTAGATAGTGAAGGACAGGGCAGCCTGGTGTGCTGCAGTCCATGGGGTCACAAAGAGTTGGACAGTTCAGTTTAGTCACTCAGTGGTGTCCAACTCTTTGTGACCCCATGGACTGCAGCACGCCAGGCTTCCCTGTCCATTACCAACTCCTGGACCTTGCTCAAACTCATGTCCATCCAGTCAGTGATGCCATCCAACCATTTCATCCTCTGTTGTCCCCTTCTCCTCCTGCCTTCAATCTTTCCCAGCATCAGGGTCTTTTCTAATGAGTCAGTTCTTTGCATCAGGTGGCCAAAATATTGGAGTTTCAGCTTCAGCATCAGTCCTTCAGGACTGATTTCCTTTAGAATTGACTGGTTTGATCTCCTAGCTGTCCAAGGGACTCTCAAGAGCCTTCTCCAACACCACAGTTCAAAAGCATCAATTCTTTGGTGCTCAGCTTTCTTTATACTCTAACTCTCATGTCCATAAATGGCTTCTGGAGAAACCAAAGCTTTAACTAGATGGACCTTTGTTAGCAAAGTAATGTCTCTGCTTTTTAATATGCTGTCTAGGTTGGTGATAGCTTTTCTTCCAAGGAGCAAGCATCTTTTAATTTCATGGCTGCAGTCACCACCTGCAGTGATTTTGGAGCCCAAGAAAATAAAGTCTGTCACTGTTTCCATTGTTTCCCCATCTATTTGCCATGAAGTGATGGGACAGGATGCCATGATCTAAGTTTTCTGAATGTTGAGTTTTAAGCCAGCTTTTTCACTCTCCTCTTTCACTTTCATTAAGAGGTTCTTTAGTTCTTCTTTGCTCTCTGCCATATGGGTGGTATCATCTGCATATCTGAGGTTATTGATATTTCTCCCAGCAATCTTGATTCCAACTTGTGCTTCAACCAGCCTGGCATTTTGCATGATGTACTCTGCATATAAGTTAAATAAGCAGGGTGACAGTATACAGCCTTGATGTACTCCTTTCCCAGTTTGGAACCAGTCTGTTGTTCCATGTCCAGTTCTAGCTGTTGCTTCTTGACCTGCATAGAGATTTCTCAGGAGGCAGGTCAGGTGTTCTGGTATTCCCATCTCTTTAAGAATTTTCCATAATTTGTTGTGATCCACACAGTCAAAGACTTTGGCATAGTCAATAAAGCAAAAGTAGATTTTTTTTTTTTTTTGGAACTCTCTTGCTTTTTCAGCATTGGGGTCACTGAGTGCAGCAGTGCCTACATGGGACCTTTTGAAGGAGGTTGCCATTATCTTCATTACCTCCACCATAGTTTGACTTCAGGTCAGACAACTGGGAGGGAACACAGCCCTGCCCATCAACAGAAAATTGGATTAAAGATTTACTGGGCATGGCCCGCCCATCAGAACAAGACCCAATTTCCCCCTCAGTCAGTCTATCCCATCAGAAAGCTTCCATAAGCCTCTTATCCTTCTCCTCAGAGGGCAGACAGAATGAAAACCACAATCAGAGAAAACTAACCAAGGTGATCACATGTACCACAGCCTTGTCTAACTCAATGAGACTATGAGCATACTTGGGTAGGGCTACCCAAGATGGACGGGTCATGGTGGAGAGTTCTGACAAAATGTGGTCCACTGGAGAAGGGAATGGCAAACCACTTCAGTATTCTTGCCTTGAAAGTCCCATGAACAGTATGAAAAGGCAAAAAGATAGGACATTGAAAGATGAACTTCTCAGGTTGGTAGGTGCCCAATATGCTATTGGAGATCAGTGGAGAAATAACTCCAGAAAGAATGAAGACAGAGCCAAAGAGTTGGACATGACTTAGCTATTGAACAATAGCAGCAGGTTCATTTGGGACCAACATATCATTCCTTAGTTACTATCTTGAGATGGTGGTATACTTTTTGTTTGTAGTAACCTATTGATTCTAGAATGTCTTCTTTGACTCCAGTTGCTCTCCTAATTCTTCCTGCCAGGTCCTAGGTTATACCCCATAAATACCCAAACATGGCTTTCTGCCCAGATTACCTACACATTTACAGTTCCCAGAATTTTCATACCCATTGCCTAATATTTCTCTGGCATTTGCAGTGCTTGACTCAATTGGACCACTACCACACACTTCAACTGTAATTGCCACCATGCTCATTCATTTATCTAACCGATTTTTACTGAGAACTCTGGTGGATTGAGTAATTGTGCTCAGTTCTTCACCTCCTGTACCAATATTGCACATCCACACACTTGGTGTGGGCTGGGGCAGGCAGAGGGTACTGTACTTCCTGTGTCTTGACGGTGGGTTGGCCATTTGACTTGCTTTAACTGATGGGATGTTGGTAGATGTGATATAAACAAAGACTTGATACAGGCTTCTACTCCTGACTTTGTTAGGAGAAGAAAGTGCTTTAGGTAATGTGACAGATATCTGTTTGGTCTTTGTCCCTAGTTCCTGATACAGAGCTTCTAAGTCCTTGGATTTTCCTGAGTGATAGAGGTGATAGGAACATCTTTTACTGTTCATAATAGTTTCCTTTCCACCATTTTGAGTTTATGCTAGTAAGTCGACTCAGCTAAGAGGTTCCTGACTATCTTTAGGATGGGGGCTGGTCACCAGCCAAAACAAAGCAAGACATGATTAGAAAGCTGGAACTTTCAGCCCCACCCTGTGACCACCAGGGAGGAAAGAGGGGCTGGGGACTGCGTTATCTGTAATGGTCAATGGTTTAATCAATAATGATAACTCAACGAAACCTCTATAAAAACTTCTAAATGATGAGGTTCAGTGTTCTTTCAAGTCAATGAATGGACTGAAATGCTAGAAACGTGTCATACCTGGAGAGGGCACAGAAGTTCCTTGCTGCCCCCATACCTTACCCTATAACCTATGCCTCTCATCCATGTGGTGCTTCTTGACTTGTATCCTTTATAATAAAAGTAAAGTGCTTCCCTAAGTTTTTGAGCCACCCTAGAAAACTAGCAAACCTGAGGCGGGAGTTGTGGAAACGTCCCATTTTATTGCCTGTTGGTCATACGTACAAGTGGCCCCTAGAGACTTGAGGCTGATGTCTGAGGTGGGGACTGTCTTGTGGGACTGAGCCCTTAACCAGTGGGGTCTGTGTTAATTCTGGGTAGTTCGTATCAGAACTGACCTGTATTGTGGGATAACTAGCTGGAGAGTTGGAGAACTGGTTGTTGATGTGGAAAAACGCTGCACATTTGGTGTTGGAAGTGTGAATAAAAACAGTTCATCATTAGTGTTTGATCCAAGGATGAGAAGCACTCAGGAGCAGACCTCGACCCAACCTGCAGCCTTAGAGCCAAACCCAGCCAAAACCAGCTGACACCCTGCCAACTCACCTGCAGGAAGAAATAAACACTTGTCTTTGAAAGCTACTGGGCTTTAATATGGATTGTTAGACAGCATAAACTAATTCATGAAGCAGCCATGTGCCAAGCACTGTTTTAATAAGTGGCTGGCTTCTTATCTTAGAATTCTGGGTTTCACATGATGAAAAATAATTTATAAGCTGTTTTATTCTTTAAGAATAAGAATTTTACATATTGAACATATATAAAATTCTACATATGACTATAGTAGGAGTTGTTTTCTTGTTCAGTCCCCCAGTTGTGTCGAACTCTTTGTGACCCCATGGACTGCAGCATGTCAGGCCTCTCTGTCCCTCACCATCTTCCAAAGTTTGCCCAAGTTCATGTCCATTGTATTGTGATATCATCCAGCCATCTCATCCTCTGATGCCCTCTTCTTCTGCCCTCACTCTTTCCCGGCATCAGAGACTTTTCCAGTGAGTCAGCTGTTCACATCAGATGACCAAAATACTGGAGTTTCAACGTCAGCATCAGTCCTTCCAATGAGTATTCAGGGTTTATTTCCCTTAAGATTGACTGGTTTGATCTGCTTGCTGTCCATGGGACTCTCAGGAGTCTTCTCCAGCACCATAGTTTGAAGGCATCAATTCTTTGGCTCTCTGCCTTCTTTACAGTCCAGCTTTCACAACTATACATGAATACTGGGAAGACCATAGGACTATGATCCTGACAATACAGACCTTTGTCGGCAGAGTAGTGTCTCTGCTTTTCAGCACACTGTCTAGGTTTGTCATAGCTTTCCTGCCAAGAAGCAGTCTTCTGATTTCATGCCTGTAGTCACCATCTGCAGTGATTTTAGAGCCCAAGAAGAGGAAATCTTTTCCCCCTTTTCCCCCTCTATTTGTCATGAAGTAATGGGGCCAGATGCCGTGTTCTTAGTTTTTTGAATGTTTAGTTTTAAGTCGGTTCTTTCACTCTCCTCCTGCACCGTCATCAAGAGGCTCTTTGGTTTCTCTTCGCTTTCTGCCGTTAGAGTGGTATCATCCACATAGCTGAGGTTGTTGATGTTTCTCCCACCTATCTTGATGCCAGCTTGTAGCTCATCCAGCCCAGCATTTCTCAAGATGTGCTCAGCGTATAGATTAAGCAAACATGGTGGAGTAGCTGTACAAATTGAGGCTTTAGTAATACAAAGATGAGAAGGAAACAAGCCAGTTAACCACTTAGACCAGGACCTCCTAAGGTTCCCCTCAGTTCCTGTCCGGAACTGATACACAATGACAGACTCAGAAGAAACGAATGCCCAAACCAGAGAACAGCTTCTTCTATGTGAGAGAGATTCCTTTCTAGTAACTGGAATAGGTATATCTACTTTCCTGGGACCAGGGAAGTAAAGCCATCACCAGTTAGGATGGGAGCACATAGCAGTTAACTACCAAATATAATGGCTTTACCAAGATAGAAATTTATGTTACACAATAAAGAAATCTGAGGAGTATGCTGTTCCATACTGGTATAGCCTATGGGATCATCAGGGACCTTCTCTTGTCTACCTGTTCCACTATTTCCAGTATGTAGTTCCCAACTTCAAAATCATTTGAAATCCCAAGATACTAAAACTGTAGCCATTGCTTCCATACTCCAGGGTGCACAAGAGAGGGAGGAAGGAAAGCAAGAGAAAGAAATCTTCACAGGATTTTACTTATTTCACACTTCCTAAAATTTATGACCATAACTGGCACAAGAGTCTTAAAATTGTAATTTTTAAGTGCATGCATGCATTATTGTCCTGAATTTTATCAGTATTTTGCTACTAAGCAGAAGGGGGAAAATAAAATCAGAAAGCAATCTCTGTTCACCATCTCTCTCTCTAGTTGTCTATTTCACGTTTCAGTGCTTCTTAAATCAGATGTGTTGTGCTAACAATGATATGTGCATTTTTTCCCTCGAAAACCCATTATTAAATCAATAGAATGTCTTATTGATTTTCTTGAAAAATATGATAATGATACCAATTTTCTTGGTGAGAATAAAATCAGAACACAGTGAGTTTTGTAGAATATGGTAAAGTCTTGTGAATTATTCCTCCCCACAAAAGGGAATAATGTTTTCAGGACTGAAATATTTGGTCTGCTACATTCAGAATGTCAATTTCACGAGAAACTTTCAAATTTTTGCCTTTGGGGCCTCCCTTTTCTGAAATCTTCTCATGTCACCTCTGGTTATGGAAACATTTGGTTTTGACCATTGTTGCTCTGGCCCTGTTCTCTCTGTGATTATTCCAGTCACCTTGATTAAATTTATCTATTGCCAAAGTATTCTAGCCAGGATGGGTTAAATCATCCAAAATGGGTGATTTTAACAGATGACTACTTTCATTCATTAGGTGTTAATTTAAACTAGTTTACCAAGGTTCATCTCATTTCCTAGTTCTTGGTGACCTTTGTCTCTTTCGAGTACTTCTAACATGGGCCACATTCCTTGGCCCAAAGAGACACTGTGTATGTAATTTGGAAAAAAGTTCCAGTAATCCTTTAATTTCTGAAAATTAGCAATTCATAGTCATAGCTTCAGGTATGAAGGAAAAAGATAAAGTTGTACATTAAACTTGTGATCTGTTTCATAGAATCACTTATGAAATGAGATGTATTTCCTGTATGTCCCTGGAAGATTCAAATACAAAAATTTGTTTGAATTTTTTCTTTATTTCTTAAAAGCAAATGCCTTATGTGCTAAATAAATACATTTTGCTATGTATTTGGCAAGCTTTAGATAAGAGTTTTTGAGACTCTGTAGTTGCTTCAGGATTACTGCTTGTGCTAGTATACTCAGTTGCATCCAACTCTTTGCAACCCCGTGGCTCCTCTGTCCATGGAATTTTCCAGGCAAGAAGGCTGGAGTGGGTTGCCATTTCCTCCTCCAGGGGATCTTCTCTGTCCAGGGATTGAACCTGCATCTCCTGCATCTGCTGCATTGGCAGGCAGACTGTACCACTGTGCCATCTGGGAAGCCTGAGGGGTTACTACTGCTAAGAGTAAATGTACTATAGTTCTTTAAAAATAAGACATCGTCAATTTTAAGACAATCCTGATTTGTGCCAAATGAAAATGGAGGGGGGAACTGTGCATCTTAGAACCACTGAAATATAATTCACCAGAATTTTGAATGACAATTACTAGTGTAAAATATGAACTATAGATTATAAAGCCTACCTATAAGTAAAACTAGAGGTTTAGATTCTGGATTTAAAGATATTAGAGTCTTTCAAATCTGAACAACAGGAAATAGATTTAGTTTGCACATAGCTCATGTGTATTAGAGGATTATTAAGGAAAATTCACAATCTTTATACGTACAATTATTAGGGGTTTCAAGACTGTAATGGCAGAAAATGAAAGTAAACATTCTGAAAGGCATTGAGTTAATAAGCCTCAATATAAGTTAATATATATATATATCTTTACTAAGCCCTAAGAACCACTAAAGGAAATCAAACCTCTATCTGTTACAGTTCTTGCACTTTCTAGGTTCACCCTTTAGTTTATCATAGAAAGAATGGATTTACCATCTAATCTAATGCTCTAGGCAATGTGGGTCTCTCTAATATTCGAAGGATATCATATTTGTGTTTAAATGTCATTATTTCTTCACAGTTAATATTGTTTTCAAAATTCCTCACCTCACCAAATCCCATGAACCCTCTGTGAGCAAACAGGAATTATTGAGCATTTACTCTGTGCCACGCACCCTCCTAGAAAGTGGGGATAAAATGGTAAGAAATTCTCCTGGCCATCCACTGAGCAGTCTTAGAGGGGAGATAGTTTCAATCATGCCGTAGCACTTCTATGGGTAGTACATTTATTAATGAGTCCAAATATTGGCCCAAAGGAGGACACAATCAACTCTACGGGGTATTTAGGAAGAGAAGATACAGCAAGTCAGTCTTGAGACTGAAAAGGAAGGACTCAGCAGGGCTACACAGTGAGAGGGTAACAGAGGTGTTTCAAGCATAGTGAACGTGAGCACGTTTATTTGTTTTCATGTTTGTCTCGCCTACTAGACTTTCCAGAGTGAAGACCTCAAACTTCGGTAATACCCACCACCCGAATGAGTGTAGGACAGTGTTTTGCAAGTGTTTTTTCAGCAACAATGATTGAGCTGGTAAAGAATATTGAGAATTAGGTCAGCGCTTCTCAAACCTTGGTAAGCATGAGAATCACTGTGTACTTGTTTGTGGACACCACTCACACCACCTTCCTGCTTAGTAGGTCTGGAGTGGGGGCCAGAAATTTGCATTTTCAATAAGCCCTACCCCCACCCCCAAGCCCATCATGACTCCAAGGTGTGGATGGTCCTCAGCACAGAGATGAGGGTGGAAAGAAATTCGTGGGTACTTGGTGAATACTTCTACTGGTCCTTATCAACTACCTGCAGCTCACTGAATATACCTTGAGGTGCACCCCCTGCCAGCCATGAAAAAGCTTTTTAATCAGCCTTAACCTGTGCTGCTTAGAGCTGTAGGTTAATTTTCTGGCAAATATGCTGAGAGAAAAATAAACCTGCCTTCTGAGACTTAACAGGTCTCCTTGATTTTTAAGTATTAGCATGTTTTTCAAGTGCTGAGAAGCTGAAATGTGCTAAAGAGGGGGGAAAAAAAACCCTCCAGGATTAGTCATTTCTCTAAAAAAAAAAAAAAAAATTTCCAGTGGCACAATACTTATCTTAAAAGATGAACATTTCCACCTAAGGCATTTTTTCTGTGTTTTGTAATCATAGATGAGAATTTATGCCAACTCTGCCTTTTTGTAGCCATTGAATGAAACATTTCTAAACTGAGTTGAAAATAACTCCAACATACCTTAACACCCACTTGCTCTAATATAACTCCATTTGTGTCTCCCTTAACTTACTCTTTAGTTTCTTGAGCATTCCAGCTGTTAACGTTAAATCTAATTTTTGGATGTCAGCCCATGTCAAAGCAAGCCTTAATCCTTTTAGTGTTAACCTATCACCAGCTCAAAGCGGCTTTATAGCGTCAGGTATAACTGTGTTTCCAACCCCATGGCCATGGTGTGTGATTATGTATGCACACTCCTTTGACCTTCTCTATAGTACTACACCCATACCTGGTATAAACTGGAATTCTGCATGGGATAGGGAAGGACTGAATCCATCCAAAGCCTTTGTTGACAGAAATAGGAAAAGGCTTTGTTTCAAGGTAGCAACCCTGCAGAAGAATTGGAAGTCTAAGTTGGTGTTCATCTAGTTATACATCTTTTTTTCTTTTTCTTGTCTAAGAGAGATTAAAGTATCATAAACAAAAGCATGCAGTTAATGAGAGGTGTTAGAACTGGAACTAGGCTGAAAACTTTAAGATCAATAGCCTAGCATTGTGTTAATGGCGTAATATGTTACCTGCTTTCTTCTTTCTCTTGAACAAAATGCAGAAAAAAAAAACCCAAAACTCATTACTATTCTTACTCTTGCCACGTAGACAATTTTTAAAGTGTCAAAGAGTCAACTGTGCCCTGAAAATTTGCATAGAATTTTCTCTTATACTTTCTGACCAGATACACCTCTAATTTAGAAAACTGACAATGAAACAGACCATTGTCACTGGCTAAGTTCTATGTGGATGCAATTTGTAGTAGGGTAGAAGTGAACTTCCAGATGTTCAAGCTGGTTTTAGAAAAGGCAGAGGAACCAGAGATCAAATTGCCAACATCTGCTGGATCATCAAAAAAGCAAGAGAGTTCCAGAAAAACATGTATTTCTGCTTAATTGACTATGCCAAAGCCTTTGACTGTATGGATCACAGTAAACTGTGGAAAATTCTGAAAGAGATGGGAATACCAGACCACCTGACCCACCTCCTGAGAAACCTATATGCAGGTCAGGAAGCAACAGTAAGAACTGGACATGGAACAACAGACTGGTTCCAAATAGGGAAAGGAGTACATCAAGGCTGTATATTGTCACCCTGCTTATTTAACTTATATGCAGAGAACATCATGAGAAATGCTGGTCTGGAAGAAGCACAAGCTGGAATCAAGATTGCTGGGAGAAATAGCAATAACCTCAGATATGCAGATGACACCACCCTTATGGCAGAAAGTGAAGAGAAACTAAAAAGCCTCTTGATGAAAGTGAAAGAGGAGAGCGAAAACATTGGCTTAAAGCTCAACATTCAGAAAACTAAAATCATGGCATCTGGTCCCATCAGTTCATGGGAAATAGATGTGGAAACAGTGTCAGACTTTATTTTTTTCAGCTCCAAAAATCACTGCAGATGGTGATTGCAGCCATGAAATTAAAAGACACTTACTCCTTGGAAGGAGAGTTATGACCAACCTACATAGCATATTAAAAAGCAGAGACATTACTTTGCCAACAAAGGTCCATCTAGTCAAGGCTGTGGTTTTTCCAGTGGTCATGCATGGATGTGAGAGTTGGACTGTGAAGAAAGCTGAACACCAAAGAATTGATGCTTTTGAACTGTGGTGTTGGAAAAGACTCTTGACAGTCCCTTGGATTACAAGGAGATCCAACCAGTCCATCATAAAGGGGATCAGTCCTGGGTGTTCATTGGAAGGACTGATGCTAAAGCTGAAACTCCAGTACTTTGGCCACCTCATGCGAAGAGTTGACTCACTGGAAAAAACCCTGATACTGGGAGGGATTGGGGGGCAGGAGGAGAAGGGGACGACAGAAGATGAGATGGCTGGATGGCATCACCGATTCGATGGGCATGAGTTTGAGTAAACTCCGGGAGTTGGTGCTGGACAGGGAGGCCTGGCGTGCTGCGATTCATGGGGTCTCAAAGAGTCGGACATGACTGAGCGACTGAGCTGAACTGAGAGGTGACTTTTTAATTATTATACTATGACATTTAGCTTTGTTGTAGCAATACACTAGTGAAGAATTCTCTGTTTATGAAGAAGTTCTCTAAATGTAAATAGACATCATTGCGATTTTATTTTATGGCCTTTGGTGCAATAAAGCTAAAATTTTAGAAAGAGATTAGATCTTAATTAAATGAAGGAAATGATAAATATGCTTCTAAATGAGACTGAATTGACATTGTAAATAAACTACACAAGTTAAGTGTCCAGCTAAATGTTTACCTTAAAAAGCCAATAACTAATGGAAAAGGATAAAAAGGAAAGTAATAGCTTATTTATATTAAGTATTTTGGCACCATCATTAAAAGACTAAGTCACTTTTTTTTTTTTTTTCTCCCAGAGACGCTCACAGCCTGGGAGGAAAGGAAAACACCAAAAATGTTAACTAATGCTTCAAGAAAATTAAGTTCCAAGTTCAATGAGACCTTAAGGGGAGAATAATTAATTTTGTTTTAGAAGCTGGAAAAGGCATCAAGGAGGATATGATGTTTGAGACAAGTTCTAGTCCAATAAAAAATTTTCAAACAGATGGTTTTTAAAGGTAAAATACAGAAGCGTGACATTTCTTTAATTCCTGAACTTTGAAAAATGTCTTTTATTAAGTGTGTTTAAAATAATTTTATCTGTGAAAAGCTTTCCACCTTCCGTTTCTCCAACTGAGGTAAGAATGTGCTAATTTGCTTCAATTGTGTCCGATTCTGCGACCCCATGGACTGTAGCCCACCCGGATCCTCTGTCCATGGGATTCTCCAGGCAAGAATACTGAAATGAACTGCCATGCCCTCCTTCAGGGAATCTTCCCGACCCAGGGATCAAACCCCCATCTCTTAATGTCTCCTGCCTTGGCACTCAGGTTCTTTACCACTAGTGCCATCTGGAAAGCCAAGGCAAGAATGCCTTCCTTTTATTTTTATTTATGATTTTGTTAATCTTTCTGTTAAGCCTGTTTAGTGCAGTTCATGATGACGTTTGCTACATCATTTATTTGGGTAGAAATACCTTGAAAAAGTCTCAAAGTTTTCCTGTAGAAGAGTCAGTTTATATTTTATAGAATTCACATTGATCTGTCTTTTCCCCCTTTCTGTTTCTTCTATTGTTTTTCATAATATTTCAGTACTCAGGTATTAGAACTGGGATCAACAATACATACTGATATCTTTATATCTTTCCATATAACCTTTATTTACAAAGAAAAAGGTACTGATTATAAACTCTATTCTTTTCATTTACAAGACAAGAAAAACTGGGGTTAAGATATTTTCCAAGGACACATGGGCATCTTGTGATAAATTTACAAACAAAATCCCAGCCTCCCAGATCAGTGGTCATTAGATCAATTACTTAGCATTTAAAATGTTGCCCAAGATTTGTTATGGGACTTTCACTGACAGATTCTGAGGAAAAGGTTCATGATTTTCAATCCTGAGAAGGAAGGAGTTAAAGGGAAGAAAATCTTAGAGGATTAGATTGATCTCGGGGGATTTGGAAACTAGGCAGAGGATCTGAAGATGAAAGGAAAAATTTGATTCTGTGCTGAATTACAAGTTTTGAAGGAAATTAGAGTGTAATTTTGTGCAGCTCTAGATAAGCATCCACAGCCTAAATTAGCAAAGTTCTTATAACCATTATCTTTTAAAATCATCATTAAAAAGTATTTCTAAAACTGTGTCAGTTGTGAGCAATCACCTTGAGATACATGTGTTAATATGAAAAACCCGAAAAAGAACAGCACACAGTGCATATTAAACATTAGTTACAAAGAGGGAAGTCTCAGAGGCATGCTGTTGCATCATACCTTTTCAGACTGGGGGTGGGGGCAAGGGGAGGAGGAAAGGGCAAATCACTGCATCAAAGCCCTTATTGATGTACCTTTCAAAAGCATTGAGAGTATTGGTCAACCCTCTCTTTGAGGGTATTGGTAGAGTGCCTTGGTTTCTTTCAGGGTACCCCTGAGACAAAGGCCACACTTAACCAGGCCCCAAAGAGCAACACTGTGATACCCATGGCAGCCCATTTTTTAGACCTGACCCCCACTCAGTCACTGATAGTACCTTCAACCTGCATTAAATAACTGGCCTATTGACCTAGCCACTTAATGGGATTGAGGTCCACTGATTAGGGCTTCTAGGGATGTCTTCTCTGCTGCAAAAAGAGGAGCATCCTCTTTCCTCAGATACCAAGTAAATATCTGATTTACCTGATTTCCAAGTGACTACCTATGTTCTTAGGAAGTTAGAGTGGGCCTCTGGTTATTTAAAAAAAAAAAGCGGTTGAGTCGAACACATGTATGTCACCTCTGTGTTCTTCAGAACCTCTCTCCAACTACAGCAAAGGGGTTTAGAGATGGGGGTGGGGTAAGTATAAACCCTCCAGAACGAAGAGAACAAAACAGGAGAAAATAGGGGAATGTGGATGGTAGCTGAATGTGTGGTAACCGATCTCACAGATCCAAGAAAGCCGAATAGTAAACCAACAGCGGGAAAGGCCAGAAGCACACTCCTTTGTATTGCAGAATTGGCAAAGGTTCAAGGCTTCAGAATTCTCGAAATTCTGGATGTGGGATACAGATGAGTCTAAAACAGAATTTGCTGACAGTCTATTTAGGAAGTGTTAGGGGTAAGATCGGGGGTGGAAGGGAGGCTCAAGAGGAAGGGGACATATGTATATTTATAGCTGATTCATGTTGTACGGCAGAAACCAATACACCATTGTAAAGCAATTATCCTCCAATTACAAATAAAAATTAAAAAACAAAGTATTCACTTACCTCCCTGCCCTTTGGAAACCCCACTTAAATAATAGCTTAAGTTTTTGTTTTAAGGAATAAACCTCAAGTGATAAAACAAAAATATGTTTTTTATGTACTTTAGAATATTTTTCTGGGTGCTTTAAACTTTTTTACTGTTATAAATAGTATATTCTCAAATTTTCATTGTCTAGCTCTTTGTTGCTGATATATCAGTACAAAAATACCACTGACATTTGGTTATTGATCCTGTAAGTGGTAACTTTTCTAAAATCTATGATTAATTATAATAATGTGGGTAGATTCCTTTGGGTTTTCCATTTTCTGGACCAACCATGTTATCTCTGGGTAATAGGAATTTATTTTTTTCCTATTCTTAAAACTTCTCTTTTTCTTTTTTCTTATTGTACTAATTATATCTAATCCAGTGTTGATAGAAATAGTTATATTGGGAGTAACTATAATGGTTCACCATTGATTATAATGTGGCTCAGAGGGTAAAGAATCTGCCTGCAATGCAGGAGACCTGGGTTTGATCCCTGGGTTGGGAAGATGCCCTGGAGAAGGGAACGGCTACTCACTCTAGTATTCTGGCCTGGAGAATTCCATGGACTGTACAGTCCATGGGGTGGCAAACTGTATGACATGACTGGGCGGCTTTCACCACTCACTGTAATGGTTCACCACTGATTACATGTTTCTGTAAGGTTTCTGTGCATAATCTCGTTTAGGTTGAAAGAATTCCTTTGTATACCTTATCCACTGAGAATTTATATCAAAAGTGATTATTAACAGCTTATTCTGCATCTATTGAGGTTATTATATAATTTTTCTCCTTTTGTATATTAATATGATCCATTACTTAATTACTTGATAGATTTTCTAATGTTAAATCAACTTGTATTCCTAGAATGTATCCAACTCAGTGATGATAAATTATCTTTTTATGTATTGCTAACTTCAGTTTACACTTTTTCTTTTTTAGAAAGTTTTTTGCTTCTGCGTTATTAAGATCGACCTGGGTTTTCCTCTCTTTTTACTCTTTATTTTCAATAACAAAAGAAATTATATATATAAACTGAGTTGGAAAGTATTCCCTTTTGTTTCTTAGAAGTTTAGGTTTGGAGTTACTCCCTTGTTGAATATTTCATTGAACTCTTCCTGGTAACTCACTTGGTCCTGCTATTTTCTCTGAGGGAGAATTTTGAACTACTGATAACCTCTCTAATTCTTATTTCTTGACTGATTTTGGTAACTTTTTAAAAGTATTTTGTTCATTTTGCCTAATTTTTCCAATGTCTTTAACATTGAAGTTGTTTTGTATTTTTTTATCATTTTGATCTCTGCTGCCTCTTTAGTGATGCCTTTTCCCCCATTTCTAATATTTTGTGCTGTCCTTTTTTGTTTCTGTAACCAATCTTGCCTGAGGTTTGTCAATTTTATTAGTCTTTTCAAAGAGTTGCTTTTGGTTTTATTAATCCTCTCCTCTCTTTGTTTTTTACTTTATACTTTTCTGCTTGTTTTTATGATTTTATTCCTTCTCCATTTTCATGATTTATTTTGCTCTTCCTTTTCTAATAACTTAAAATAAATGCTTAAACAATTGACTTTGAGTTTTACTTTTTTTCTGATAGAGCATTTTAGGCTTTAAATTTCCCTTTGAAGACTTTTGGCCACATTCCAGAAGTCTTGAAATGTAATGTTTTTATTAAAGTACAGCTGCTTCTGCAGTTGTTATTTATGGTGACTTTTGTTCATGGTTGCTTGTTTCTTTCTGTGTTAATCATTTTTTATTGTGGTTTCATGATCCTTGGATTTCTATCTATGGAAATTAGACCTGCCTTGAAAGTCCATTTCTCTTTAACAGTAGTACCCGAGGCATTACAAACCTAGAATCCCTTTAAATTCAATTTTCCATTTGGGTGTTTTTTTTTTTTCCAATTTTTATAAATTTCAGTGGCAAACCCACATGAATAATCATGGTCAAGAAATATCAAGGGGAACATTTTTTCTTTATTCCTGCTCCATTGAAAGAGGCAGTTGAGACAAGCATCTTTCCTTCTGTGGGTCATATTTGTTTTCTTATTCACCCACTGTGGGTATCATTCTTCAAGTGGTCCTGGTTTCTGATCTGACCTTCTACTCTGCTCTGGCCCCTGGTTTTGGCTTTCACTCCCCAAACACATGGCCAGTTAAAAATCCAGATATTGCTGTTATTGTTGTTCAGTTGCTGAGTCGTGTCTGATACTTCATGACCTCATTCTTGACAGAGGAGCATGCCAGGCTCCTCTGTCCTCCACTGTCTCCCAGAGTTTGCTCAAATTCATGTCCATTGAGTCAGTGGTGCTATCTAACCATCTCATTCTCTGTCACTCCCTTCTCCTCCTGCCCTCAATCTTTCCCAGTACCATCGTCTTTTACAATGAGTTTGCTCTTCACATTAAGTGGCCAAAGAACGGAAGCTTCAGCTTTCAGCAACAGACCTTCCAATGATTATTCAGGGTTGATTTCCTTTAGGATTGACTGGTTTGATCTTGCAGTTCGAGGGACTTTCAGTAGTTTTCTCCAGCACACTTTGAAAGCATCAATTCTTTGGCACTTAGCCTTCTTTATGGTCCAACTCTCACATCCATACATGACTACTGGAAAAACCATAGCTTTGAATAGATGGACCTTTGTCAGCAAAGTGATATCTCTGCTTTTTTTTTTTAAAGTTTTCTGAGCCATAGCAAATTCCCATTGGCTATCTATTTTGCATACAGTAATGTAAGTTTCCATGTTATTTTTTCCATATATCTCACCCTCTTCTCCCCTTTCCCCATGTCCATAAGTCTAGTCTCATGTCTGTTTCTCCATTGCTGCCCTGTAAATAAATTCTTTAGTACCATTTTTCTAGATTCCATATATATGCATTAGAATATGATATTTATCTTTCTCTTTCTGACTTATTTTACTCTGTATAATAGGTGCTAGGTTCATCCACCTCATTAGGATTGACTCAAATGTGTTCCTTTTTATGGCTGAATAATACTCCATTGTGTATATGTACCACAACTTCTTTATCCATTCATTTCCACCAACAGTGCATTAGTGTTCCCTTTTCTCCACACCATCTCCAGAATTTATTGTTTGTAGACTTTTTCATGATTGCCATCCTGACCAGTGTGAGGTTGTATCTCATTGTAGCTTTGATCTGCATTTCTCTAATAATGAGCGATGTTGAGCATCTTTTCATGTGTTTGTTAGTCATCTGTATATCTCCTTTGGAGAAATATCTGTTTAAGTCTTTTTCCCACTTTTTGATTGGGTTGTTTGTTTTCCTGGTATTGAGTTGTAAGAGCTGCTGGTATATTTTGGAAATTAATCTTTTGTCAGTTGTTTCATTTGCTATTATTTTCTCCCATTCTGAGGGTTGTCTTTTCATCTTGCTTATAGTTTCCTTTGCTGTGCAAAAGCTTTTAAGTTTAATCAGGTCCCACTTGTTTGTTTTTATTTTTATTTCCATTACTCTAGGAGGTGGGTCATAGAGGATCTTGCTTTGATTTATGTCATTGAGTGGTCTGCATATGTTTTCCTCTAAGAGTTTTATAGTTTCTGGCCTTATATTTAGGTCTTTTATCCATTTGAATTTATCTTTGTGTATGGTGTTAGGAAGTGTTCTAATTTCATTCTTTTACATGTAGCTGTCCAGTTCTCCAGCACCACGTGTCTCTGCTTTTTAATACACTGTCTATGTTTGTCATACCTTTCTTTTCAAGGAGCAAGTGTCTTAATTTCATGGCTACAGTCACCATCCACAGTGACTTTGGAGCCCAAGAAAATAAAATGTCACTGCTTCTACTTTTTCCCCTTTTATTTGCTATGAAGTGATAGGATCAGATGCCATGATCTTAGTTTTTTGAATGTTGAGTTTCAAGCAAGCTTTTTTCACTCTTCTCTTTCACCCTCATCAAGAGGCTGTTTAGTTCCTCTTCACTTTCTTCCATTAGAGGATATTATTATTGACATTTACTCTAAGGGAGGATGCCTACTCCAGGGTGCTCACTGAATCCTCATGGAGTCACACTTTCCCATTGTTTGTCAGCATTATTTCCATTTCTTCACTTTTCAACTCAGCTCAGTTATGCTCTGAGAAAGCTTTTAGAAAATGTTTTCCTTAGTATTATTTTTTTTTTGTTCCTGAAAGGATTTCTCTGCATGTTTAATCTGTAGACCCAATTTCTGTCTCTTTCTGTTGTTCAGTTCTGTTGCTCAGTCATATCCTACTCTTTGTGACCCCATGGACTGAGGCACACCAGGATTCCCTGTCCATCACCAACTCCTGAAGCTTGCTCAAACTCATGTGCATCAAGTTGGTGATGCCATCCAACCATCTCATCTCCTGTTGTCCCCTTCTCCTCCTGCCTTCAATCTTTCCCAGCACCAGGGTCTTTTCAAATGAGACAGTCAGTTCTTCACATCAGGTGGTCAAAGTATTGGAGTTTCAGCTTCAGCATCAGTCCTTCCAGTGAATATTCAGGACTGATTTCCTTTAAGATGGACTGGTTGGATCTCCTTTCAGGTCAAGGACTCTCAAGAGTCTTCTGCAACACTACAGTTCAAAAGCATCAGTTCTTTGGTGTTCAGCTTTCTTTATAGTCTACCTCTCACATCCATACTTGACTACTGGAAAAACCATAGCTTTGACTAGATGGACTTTTGTTAGCAAAGTAATGCCTCTGCTTTTTAAATGCAGTCTAGGTTGGTGATAGCTTTTCTTCCAAGGAGCAAGCGTCTTAATTTCATCGCTGCAGTCACCATCTGAAGTGATTTTGGAGCCCAAGAAAATAAAGTCTGTCACTCTTTCCATTGTTTCCCCATCTATTTGCCACGAAGTGATGAGACTGGATGCCTTGATCTTCATTTTTTGAATATTGAGTTTCAAGCCAGCTTTTTCACTCTCCTCTTTCACTTTCATCAAGAAGCTCTTTAGTTCTTCTTCACTTTCTGCTTTAAGGGTGGTGTCATCTGCATATCTGAGGTTATTGATATTTCTCCCAGCAATCCTGATTCCAGCTTGTGCTTCATCCAGCCTGGCATTTTGCCTGATGTACTCTGCATATAAATTAAATAAGCATGGTGACAATATACAGCCTTGATATATTCCTTTCCCAGTTTGGAATCAGTCTGTTGTTCCATGTACAGTTCTAACTGTTGCTTCTTGACCTGCACACAGATTTCTTAGGAGGCAGGTCAGGTGTTCTGGTATTCCCATCTCTTTAAGAATTTTCCACAGTGGTGGCTCAGACGGTAAACCATCTGCCTATAATGCAGGAGACATTCAATCCCTGGGTTGGGAAGATCTCCTGGAGAAGAAATGGCAGCCCACTCCAGTATTCTTGACTGGAAAATCCCATGGATGGAGGAGCCTGGTAAGCTACAGTCCATGGGGTCACAGAGAGTCAGACATGACTGAGTGATTTCACTCACTTACACAGTCAAAGGCTTTGGTGTAGTCAGTAAAGCAGAAGTAGATGTTTTTCTGGAACTCTTGTGCTTTTTTGATGATTCAGTGAATTTTGGCCATTTGATCTCCGGTTCCTCTGCCTTTTCTAAATCCAGCTTGAACATCTGGAAGTTCATGGTTCATATACTGTTGAAGCCTGGTTTGGAGAATTTTGAGCATTACTTTACTAGCGTGTGAGATGAGTGCAATTGTGCAGTAGTCTGAACATTCTTTGGCATTGCCCTTCTTTGGGATTGGAATGAAAACTGACCTTTTCCAGTCCTGTGGCTGCTGCTGAATTTTCCAAATTTGCTTGCATATTGAGTGCAGCACTTTAACAGCATCATCTTTTAGAATTTGTAAGAGTTCAACTGGAATTCCGTCACCTCCAGTAGCTTTGTTCGTAGCAATGCTTCCTAAGGCCCACTTGGCTTCACATTCCAAGATATCTGGCTCTAGGTGAATGATCACACCATCATGGTTATCTGGGTCATGAAGATCTTTTTTGTACAGTTCTTCTGTGTATTCTTGCCACCTCTTCTTAATATCTTTTGCTTCTCTTAGGTCCATACCATTTCTGTCCTTTATTGTGCCCATCTTTGCATGAAATATTCCCTTGGTATCTCTAATTTTCTTGAAGAGATCTCTAGTCTTTCCCATTCTATCTGTTGTCACGTAAAAAACCCCAAGTCAATTTCCCTTAAGAAGCCATAATTAGAAGCTTCAGAAATATGGTGATTTTTTTCTGTTTATTTTGATTCAGCAGATAAATTGTATCCCCAAAGCCATAGACTATTTGTCCTTTCACTCTGCCTTTTATGGTGATCTGAAATTCTCTGTCTCCCTGATGTGGTCACAAAATGGCTGCCAGCTACTCACAGAGCTACATACTTCATTATCCACACTCAGGTAAAGAGAGCCAGTCTCTTTCCTAACCATCAAATGAATTTTCTGACACTTTCTCAGTGGGCAAGCACTGAACCAAATCTTAAGAGCCAAGGAAATGTCATGCCCAGCATGACATGGTTACCTGAAACACCTACACCTATCCCTGGTTTCATAACTAATCCATTCCTAAAATCTGTGCTGCTAAGTGAAGAGTCATTCAATGAAAAACATTTTCACTGATTAAAAAAAAAATTGTGATGCATCTCATCCCAACTCAAGATATCTGATTATTTTATATAGCAATTGGACTATGTTAAATGTTTACATAATTTTAAAAAATCCAATAATCTGAAAGTAAATAATGTGTTTATACATAAAATAAGATGCAATAAGGATTTATTTATTCTTTCTGTACAATTTTCACCAGTTGTTCAAATTTCTGGGACTCTATTGATTTTGCACTCCATTACACTTAAAAGTTATATCATTGGGAAAGCATTTTTAGGATAAAATAAAAAGCTAAGCAATAGAATGCTTTAAAACATAGAAATAACATATATTCACAACAGACTAAGGGTTGTTGAAGATTTAAACCTGTTATCCCTCTCATTTGTCATACATAAGCAAAGTCGATTGTCTGGAGTTTATGTAAACAATGCATGCAAGTCAAATTAGACCTATATTATATTGTTTGACTAGAAAAATGTGTTGAGTAAATTGATGAGCGTGTGTTTCTCTGAAACCATAATCTTGAAAATATTACTTAGAATATTCATTACCTTCATTATTTATTACTTCTATTACTTCTATTGTTTAGATTGTTTTAGGATAAAAAGGAAAAGTCTCATATATAGAAAAATGAAATTCTTGCCTGAAAATGGTGTGACTTTTCAAGAACTGTTATAGCAGAAAGCATAACATTTATGAAGATAGGTCTGTACTGTGGCAAAGGAGATGGGTTTACTCTGATTGACTAGGACTCAACAGTCTTGGGGCTCAGTTTCCATCAACCTCGTGGCCACTATACAAACAGGCAACAAAGAACAAATATCAGTGAGCGATCATAGTGCCCTCTTCAGCCAGCTTTCTTGAAGTATTCCTCTAAATAGGTTTTAGTCTACACTGAGATCCAGCTTGTATCCATGATGTGACATTCAATTTCCATAAGCATTGGGTTTCCCTCCCTCTTTCTGGGCAATCGTGTATTCAGAGAACCAGGAAAGGTGCTGGTTAGTCACAGCGGCTGCCAGTATTGACACTGCATTCTCTCCCCGAATCCATCAAGCATTCAGCTCTGGGTAGGCTTGGGCATAAACCCCTCAGCCATTCACTCCACCAATCGCAGACCTCTGCTCACCAGGCCACAATCGCTCATGCCCAGTTTTCCTGTTTCACTCTTACTCTTTCCCATTCTTTTCTGGTTCCTCTTGTTTCCTGTCTTAAAACTTTGCTTCTCATTTTCTCAAAAAAAAAAAAAGTATTGAGATATGATTCACTTACCATACTATTCACCCATTTAAAGCATATAAGTCAGTGGTTTTCAGTATATTCGGAGTTGTTCAGTGATCACTACAATCAGTTTTAGAATGTTTTAATCATCCCAAAAGAAATCCCCAGCCCATTATCAGTCATTCCCCATTTTCCTCCAGCTCTCTGACTCCCTGAAGTCTTAGGCAGTTGCTGTTCTACTTTCTGTATATATAGATTTTTTTCTACTCCGAAAGGTTCATATAAATGGAGACATGAAATGTGTAGTATTTTGCATCTAGCTGCTTTCATTTAGCATAATGACTTGCATTCCTTGTTATGGTTGAGTAATATTCCATGAGATGAATATACTACATTCTGTTTATTAATTCATCAGTTGATGGATATTTGAGTTGTTTCTGGCTTGGGGCTATTACAAATAATGCTGATATAAACTTCTGCAAAAATGGCTTTGTTAGGACACAAGTTTTCTGTTGGATAAATTCATAGGGATAGAAATACTGGTTTGTAGGTTAATTTTATGTTTAACTTTTTAAGAAACTGCTAAATTGTTTTCCAAAGTAGCTATACTATTTTACATGCTGATGCAGGTGTTCTAATTTCCCCATATCCTCACTGGTAACTGTTATTGTTTATATTTTGAATTATAGCTATTCTCATGGGTATGTAGTGATATGTGTCGTACTCTTTAAAGTTTAATTAGCCAGCTAGCTACGTTTAAAACTTGGGTGAAAATCTGGATTTCTGGCCTCTCTGGAAATATCCAGAAGTTCTGACAGTACCAGGGCTCTATGCCGTAAGGCAGCCATCAGCTGGAGCTTTGCCATTTGCCGTTCTCTTTAGACTGACACACTCTCTCCAGTTTATTGGAATCACATCTTTTATGAGTTGGATGCAGAGGGGATTGTCAGTTCTCACATTCATCACAGTTGTACTGTTTTTCTTTCTGGAGGTAAGAAATGTTTTGTGTTTCCCTATCTCTACATGCTAAGTCGCTTCAGTCATGTCCAACTCTTTGTGACTCTGTGACCCTGAGAGACTGAGAGGGTGATATAATTCAAGAAAGTAGGAGACAGCAGAGTTCTTTGTTGGATTAGAGACTACACTTCCATGTTTAATATACAAAGTATGTCTTTGTCAAAACAATGCAATTTCAGACATCATTATGAACAAACCATAGAAAGGCAACGTGTGATAGGAATTTTAATGAACTGAGAAAAACAATAGACATTTCAAGGGAGTTCTGTCTTAAAACCAAATGAAGTAAGTAATGCAACCATGAAAAGCAGTTATCAATGCAAAGGTAAAAGAACTTGTAAATAATTTTAAGATATGTATTTTGATTATTATGTTTATTGTGTTTTATGTTTATTCTTATGTTTTATGTTTATTCTTATGTTTATTCCTTACCAAAGAAACAATTCTAATCTATCACACTTGAAACTAGAATCTGTTTTCAGAATTGAAAATTACAGAAATTTCCCAGTTATAAGAGTTGAAAATTCAATTCCGAACATGGTTTTCTACTTCAGACATTTTGAGAATAAACTAATGTTCATTTTATCTCTCATGATTAATGTTGATAGAATGAATAAAGACTTATCAAGTAAAATCACATAGCAGTATAATGGGATACTGCAAGTTAAATATGATGGTGTTGGAAAAAATAGATTTCTTCAAATGTCTTGAGAGTAGTTACTCTAAATATAAAACCAACTATGTTTGGAAGTAACTACATTTGGGTACATCTGTTCTCCATTATGAAATGGAATAAAACTAAATATTGTTCCCAATTAAGGGATTTAAGGCCTAATTCTAGACTGTCCATTTCAAAGAGAAATACAAGACCTACTATATCTTGTGCAGAAAAAACAAATGTTAGATTTCTAATTCCAAATCAGAAGAATTGGGATTCTAAATTTTTAAATTAATCTCTTTAGTTTGAATTTAGCCTATAATGCAAAATATCCTCATATCTGTTTAGCTTTTGCAATATACTTCTAATTTAGTAAAAATAAAGAATGTCAATTCTATTTCTGGAGGTTAAATATTCTTGTACTTGGGATGCTGCACACACATTACCCAACATTATGAGTAATATAACTTTTGATTTTTTATCATTTTAAAAAATTTTGTTTTTAATTGGAGGATAATTATGATATTGTGGTGGTTTCTGCCATACATCAACATGAATTAACCATAGTATGTCCCCTCCCTCTTAAACCTCCCTCCCCCCTCCCTCCCCATCCCAACCCTCTAGGTTGTCACAGAACTTTGGGTTCCCTGTGGCATATAGCAAATTCTCACTGGTTCTCTATTTTACATATGGTAGTGTATACATTCCAACGTTACTCTCTCACATCATCTCACTTCTCAGCCCCCTACTATGTCCAAAAGTCTGTTCTGTATGTCTGAATCTCCATTGCTGCCCTGCAGATTTTTTGAACGCTGTGTAGAAGGAAAGTGTTTAGGGACCCTTCATATTTCTTTATGATCCAGCCCACATCATTGGGATGGGAGAAGGCATAGGAGTCGTGAGGAGATGCTCAGAAATAGAGAATCTTCATTTGTTAACAGGATGGACTAGCAGGAAGCAGATACTTCGGTCGTGGAAAAGGGTGAGGCCCAAGACTTATGATAGTCAGCAGGATGGAGCTTCAGTATGAAAATAGGTGAGACTGGTAGAGTAGGGAACTAGAGATAGAAAAGTTTGGACTTGTGTGTGTTGGTGTGTTGGTTATGGGCAGGTCTCAAGCTGTGGAAGCTCAGCACACGGACCCTCTGACCGTCTTCCATACTTAATTCCACAGCAGCCTCTCTGCGTAGCACCTTGGTGGGGGGCTCTCTACCTCTTTGTTGCTGTTTAGTTGCTAAGTTTTGTCCCACTCTTTTGAGACCCCATGGACTGTAGCCCACCAGGCTCCTCTGTCCATGGGATTTCGTAGGCAAGAATACAGGAGCAGGTTGCCATTTCCTTCTCCAGGGGATCTTCCAGACCCAGTGATAGAACTTTCCCCATCTCCTGCATTGGCAGCCACCAGGGAAGCCCCTTCCTACCTCTAGCAGAGGGTAAAAATGCTTCCCATGTTCTGTCCAGTTAATTGCATGTCACTGTTTGCAAGGGAAAGGCCCCTGCTTCTGTCTATGCAGCAACTGGCCTATGCTCTCAAATATGCACTTTGATCACCCCTTTTATCTTAGCATGAAGAGCTGGAACTGGCATTTATTAGTCATAAAGTTATTCATTCTGCTTTAAATCCAGTGAAGTGCTCAACTCCATAACCTCCTGTGGCACCCGGGTTTCATAGGTTGGCTCAAATGTGTTACAAAGTAATCGTTTCTTCCACTGGGCTCTAAATTTATCTGCCATTAATTCCACCAGCTGACATTTTGTTCTCCGGTGACATTCTGGAACATTCAGTTCTTCAGCTGAGAGTACAAACAAAACCCTCTGTCAGGCTCTCAGACACTAAATAATCACCACTTGCCATTTTCCCTTTAAATATATTTAGCCTGGTTTGATTGACTTGCTGAAAATCTTAAATTCTTCTTTCTATTTTGCCATAAATTGTGTTGTAATGTTACTCTCCTTTCCCAGTCTTGCTTGGGAATCATTTCAAATGGATATTTATTATTAGGTATATGCATGAGGTGGCCTCTTTGGGAGGATTAGGATTAATTTGTGTGAATAGTGCACTGAGGGCTCCTAAAAAATGTGTGAAGTATCTTGTGATGATGATGACTCATGATAAATTGTCTGTGGTCAGCACTTCATCCAGGAAGTGGGTGACTGGACACACAGCATGATTTTAGGACAATTGAATAGGTTCTGTGCTGTTCCCACCTTCCTCCCCAGCCGATTCTCCCCCTCACTCTGAATTATGAAATTCCTCTATCAGGGCTCAGCCCTTTTGATCCCTATTCCAGTGAAAACCCTTTAGAGAGAGGTGTTATTTAAGCTCCTGTTGGTCATTTTCTCCTGGACACAAATGTGATGATGTATGACGTCTCTTTTCCTTTGAAACAGTTGTCAAATTGTGTCTTGCAGAACCCTGGAGTTCCAGTGGTATTATAGGGATCGTGGCAGGATAGGAAGAGACCAGATGGGCTGGGTTTCAACAGAGCAACTGTGCTGTTACCTGCTGTAGATATTCAGCTTCTGGATAAAATGTCAAGTGATAAGAAACTTGTATATTACCATTATTACTATTTTTACATCTTTGCTTTAGGTTCTTGGGTTGGCTCTCTTAGTAGGAGATCACAGGTGAGCTTTGAATACTTCTATGTAATTTACCAAAAGTTAACGCTCTCATGTTCCACAGTCTCCCAGGCAGCCCTTGCTCCTGATTTGGACGCCCTTCCAGAACAGGCATTCTGTCCCTCCCAGATTACACTCCAGAGCCTCTCTCCTGCCTCCTACACGATTCTCATCCTTACTTCACTAGAAAGAAAAAAAGAAGAAGAAGAAATGAGGCTAGGAAGAGAAACAAATGGTAGCTATGCCCATGCTTCCTTCCTTCCTAAAGTCTAATTTTTATAGAACATCATCACCTTTTGGAGCTTTGGAATGGATTCCTCCACAAGTGGAAAGTATCTATCACACCCCAAAATGAAACACTTTCAGAGCCTGCAAAGCTGGAACTACATAAAAATATATTAATAAATCTAAAGTTACTCGCTACTAGGAAATGTGAAAAAGTAACATATTTAGGAATGACAGAAAATTGGGCATAAGTTAGAACCATTTAACTATAATCAAAACAGAAAGTGAAAAAATTAGTTATTGACTAGAGGCAAGCTAGTTTTTTAGCTTTAAAGGAATTTTTAGCAAGTTACAGCAAGATTTAAAGACTTAATTCTATGAAATTTTACAAAATTGAAAGTTACTAAGCAGTAGAAAAGAAATAAAACTAATATTTAAGAGAAGTCAATGAACTTGGAAAAATGTTTCATAAAATTTGACTAAGGATCATATATAGAGATAATATATAAAGATATATATTAAAATATAGATCATGATATAAATAAATATTCTATCAAGTCTCATTATAAACAATAGAAGCAAATTCTAACAATTTTTTGAAGAAGAAATTTGTTGGAATTAAATTATGTGCTATTGCTTGCAAAACTAAACACTGGAAGGCTTCCCTGGTGTCTTAGTGGTAAAGAATCCGCCTGCAATGAAGGAGCGCCCAGAGATATGGGCTTGATCTCTGGGTCAGGAAGATCCCCTGGAAGAGGAAATGGCAACCCACTCCAGTGTTCTTGCCTTGAGAATCCCATGGACAGAGGAGCCTGGTGGGCTACAGTCGAAAGGGTCACAAAAAATTGGACATGACTGAGTACATGTGTGTACACACACATATACACAGAAGATACCACATGCCAGGGAGCAGCTAGGCCGGTGAGCTGCAACTATTGAGCCTGTGTTCTAGAGCCCGGGAACTTCAACTACTGAGCCCGTGTGCCGTAACTACTGAAGCCCACACTCCCTAGAGCTGGTGCTCTGCAACAAGCCACTGCAGTGAGAAGCCTGCGCGTGGCAACTAGAGAGTAGCCCCTCACTCGCAGCTAGAGAAGAAGCACAGCAATGAACACCCAGCACGCCAGAAATTAGCTAATTTTTGAAAAAACTAAACACTGGGGGAAAAAAATCAGGTATCATTATGAATGAGACCAGGGAAAGTACATAAATAAATATGGATAAAAGAAACTCTGATGGTGGCCTATCTTTTTCAGAAAGCTATGAGTGTCGTAATATAGCTTTCATTGTTTTCTATTCCTGTTTTTACAATTCAAATTGCTGGGAGCATCTAACTGGCCAGGGCATGGGGACATGCTTGATGCCCCCCACCCCGAATATAGCCCACTGTGGAGAAGGTGTAGTTCCCAAAGGAAATTGAAGTATAAAAGGGAAAGGATTCTCAGCAGCGAGAAGGAGTAAATGTCCACGACTGGGCTCATTCTGGTTTTTAGAAAAGCAGTGAGAAAAAAATTCAATCAAAAATGGGCAAAAAAAAAAAAAAAAATGGGCAGAGGACATAAACTGATCATTCATAGAAGATCCAATATAAAGCGACATAGGTGAATAAACTATTCAAACCTTATAACAATGAAACTTATGCCAAGTGAAGCAAAACAAAGAACTTTTTTAAGCATTAAAACGATAGCATCCCTCCAAAGTTGAGCACAAAACTGCTGGCCATGTGATCCAGCAGTTCTACTTTTCAGGGTATATTCAAAATAATTGAAACTAGGGACTCAGATGTTTGCTCTCTGGTGTTCATAGCAATCATTATTCACAATAGTCAAATGGGGGAAGGAGCACAAATGTCCGTTCACAGATGTGTGGATAAACAGAATATGGTGTGTAAATTATCATGGAATATTATTCAGCCTTGAAAATGAACGAAATTCTGACACATGCTAAAACAGGGAAGAACCTTGAAAACATTTTGGTGAATGAAATTAGCCAAACACAAAAGAACAAATATTTAATGACTTCACTTACATAAGGTACCTAGAATAGGTCTCAGAGACTGGAAAGCAGAATGTAGATTACCAGAGGCTGAAAGGAGGGAGGAATGGGAACCTGTTGTTCAGTGGCTACAGTGTTTCTGTGTGAGGGATGAAAAAGTTCTGGAGGTGGATGGTGGTGATGGTTGCACAACAATTTGAACATACTTAATACCACTGCTGGCTTCCTTGGTAGCTCAGCTGGTAAAGAATCTGCCTGCAATGCAGGAGACCTGGGTTAGATTCCTGGATTGGGAAGGTCCCCTGGAGAGGGAAAGTCTACCCACTCCAGTATTCTTGGGCTTCCCTTGTGGCTCAGCTGGTAAAGAATCTGCCTGCAATGCAGGAGACCTGTGTTCAATCCCTGGATTGGGAAGGTTCCCTGGAGAAGGGAATGGCTACCCATTCCAGTATTCTGGCCTAGAGAAATCCATGGACTGTATAGTCCTTGGGATCACAGAGAGTCGGACATGACTGAGCGACTTTCACTAATACCTCTGCATTGTACATTTAAAATTTACTCCTTTAACCATTTTTTATGTTATGTATATTTGACCAATATATTTTAGAACATAAATAATTCCTCAGGGTAAGGCTGTGTTTAACCCGTACTGAAGGTGGGAAGGTAAATTTATACAACCCATTTTGGAAAGCAATATAATAATCTCTATCAGAAGTTCCCCAAATATTCCTATTTTTTGACTCAGCTATCCTATTTCTAAGGACATCTTATAATAAAATGCTGTTTGCATAAAGATAGTAGAAGTACCAAAAGATAATAAAAATATAACAAACCTAAATGTGCAACAAGAAACAAATAGATCATACAAATGCAATAAAACATTATTTGACTATTAAAAATTATAATGATTATGAGACAGTGTTTATATTAAAAGTAAAAAACATGAAAAAATGGCATTATGCTATGAATTCAGTCTTGTTAAAATATGCATGTCAGTAACATGCATGAATGAAAGCTTCTGTGGTAAATGGAAGGAATAATGAATATTTTTCCTTTAAATTTTTTCTTTAACTTTTCCGATTTTGCCTTAATAAAAAAGTGATAATATTTAACATCAAGCAAAATTAAACCTTTAAATGTATTATGTTACAAAAGGTAAACAGAGATACAATTCTTAAATACTCGTAGCAGAAATTACAAGGAAAAATTGAAAAGTAATCTTCTTGCCTATTGTCATTTTTATTGTACAAGTAAAGATACTTATGTGGTTCTTATGTATCAACTAGGCTAATGATAGTAATTAATTTACAAAAACCTTAGTTGTAAAACTACACACATTATTTTAGGAGGAACCCGGGGACTTGTATAATGTGGTTATATTATGAAATGAACATTTTACAGAGCAGTGGAAGAGAAAAATAAGTTGAGAGATGAAGTAGAAAATGGTTTTATAGATAATATTGGTAAAAGAAGACAATAATAAAACAGAATATCTCAGGGAGATTCTCAGATGCAAAAAAGCTTCAAAGGAGACACTTCTCACAAGAAATGGCAGAAAGTAACACCAGTGTGCTCAAAATTCTCAGAAAAACTACATAAAACATCAAATGATGCTGCCTCTCCTTTATGAGGGAGTTTAAAACAGTGGATAAAATATATAAAACATTTTAAAATGAAGAAATAATTTGAAATTAGGAAAAGAAAGCTGAGAACAAAGGTACTGACAAGCTTTACAGCCTGGGAATACTTCCTTCTTGTAATGCCAGTCTTTCTGGTATCCTTTCCAGATGTGAGCAAGTTCCCAGACTCTGTAGCATCAGAAGAGGTTTTAGAGATCACGCAGTAAAATTCTCTTTTATAGTTGGATATGCTAGAATCTAGAGGCTTCCCTGGTGGCTCAAAGGGTAAAGAATCTGCCTGCAATGCTGGAGACCTGGGTTCGATCCCTAGGTTGGGAAGATCCCTTGGAGAAGGGAATGGCAACGCACTCCAGTATTCTTGCCTGGAGAACCCCATGGACAGGGGAGCCTGGCAGGTTACGTATGGTCTCACAGAGTCAGACATGACTGAGCGACTAACATGTTCACTTTTCACTTTCAGACTGCTCTGGAGCCTGGGGAAGAAACCAGTGTGGGGAGGATCTGTCAGGGGGGCAAGGAAGAGAAAGATAAAGCAGGGCTTGTTAAAGTATTTGAGATTCATCTGCAATTGAACCATTCATTGGCAAGCTAGTTTAAAAATGGAAAACCAGGGGGCACTATTTTAACACGATCCACAGGTGATTTCTGTGCTGGAAGGTTTTGAGAGCCATAGCTGAGGACTCGGGAATTGGTGTAGTAAAGGGTCTGAACCTACAGCAGGAGGGAACATGATGTGTTCCAGAACTGTCCATGGAGGCAGACCATTCATATAGCACAGTGGAGGAGCCAGGATAAAAAGATGTCTAGGCAGGAAGCCATGAAGCAGGAAAATGTTGGACTGTATAAAAAGAAGAAAAGAATGATGACTCTTGACTTCACGTCACTACCGACATGGGAACAAGGGTGCCTGGGAGAAAAGGATGCTGCCTGGGTGCTGTGAAATTTTGAGTCCAGATGACACATTTCGTGGAGTTTTCTAGAATTAATTAGGTATTTTTTAAAACTTCTCTAGGGACAACTCTTAATTCAGCTGATTTACTGTTAAAGGGGGAGGAAAAAAAACATACACATGATGGAATAACTAGACTTGGGATTTCCCACTGTTTTTGTTTTACGTTGGAACTCTAAAAGATGCTTTTGTGTTTCATCTCATACTTCAGCTTACTAAGTTGTGCTGTAACATCTGGATATCCAGTAGACATGATTCAATTATAGTCTCATCATAGCAGTTCAACTGAAAGAATAAGAAATATGTAAGTTCGAATCCGTCATTTTGACAGCCGGAGCTCCTACGGATCTCTCTTGGGATGGCTGGGCACGCTGCTCCCCCAAGCAGGCTTTCCCACAGCCTCTCATTCATCTTAGGTCTCCATTCTCCTCCTCTCTTGCTGCTCTCACTTGCAAAGCTGTATCTGTAATTAAGGGTACAGTCTCCTTGGTTTTCTGGCTTCTGTTTGACCTAGAATTAAAGGGCCACACACCCTTTTATTTTAGGGTTTTGCTACTAAATGCTGTATGAGAGAAGGGAACAAAAGCAATGACATGAGGGTGTTGAAAGCTCTAAGAACCCTCCAGCAGCTTTCGTCATCCTACTCTCGTCCTTTCCTAGCCTGCAAACTGGGCTCCTTTTCCTGCCTTCTTCACTTTACATTATCCTGATGAAGCCTCTGCGTGGTATCATCAGCATTTTTAAAAACTGAGGGGTGTAGAACTGACGTCAGTGTTCCTTCTTCCCTTCTCATCTGTATGGGACCCGCTTTCTAGGTAGACTTCCTGGAGATTCAGGGGTGCAATGATAGACAGGAACTCAGAGGGTGTTCTGTCTCCCTGTTGAAGTCTTTAGGTAGCCTCCTCACCAGCCCTCCACGTGCTTCAGCTTGATGTGAGAAAGTAGGAATTAGGTGAAATCCAGACATCAATCATCCATCCTTTTAGCACTCGAGACATTTCTAATTAACTGGGAGCTCACGACAGACATCTTTCTGATTCTATGAAGAAAGACATGTTTGTTCTCTCCATTCCTTTCCCTGGTCCAAGGCGCATCTTCTCTCATCACCCTGCCTTGGAGTTTCTCCGTGTTCCTGAAATGCTGACCGGATAACAGTTCCCTGGGCTTGCTCCTTCAATCACACAAATAGCTCCTAAAACTCTATTCCGGGTGATAAGAAAGATGAGTGGCAGGTATGTCTGCAAGTTCCTCACCTAGAGTTACTGTAACTCCCTCGTCAATTACCCCCTCACAGTGGGTACTTACCATCCTATATTTATACAACGAATATAGTCTCATTTCATAGTGATTCATCTGGTTGTGTGGCAGGAATATTAATGTTTCTCGTCTCATTCATTCATTGCATGGCCCGTAGCTGTTTCTTGGGAGTAGCTGCCCAGGGGAGCAGGTAGTTCTGCATGGGAGATGTTCTGTGTTGTTGTCCACATCTAACTTTTGAAAATTCTGCTGAGGTTATTACATACTGTGTGCAGTTTTACTTACTCATGCCCATAAATTCCTGAAGGAGTTGTGATTTTAATAAATACTACATTTTGTTGTTATTTAGTCACTGAGTCTTGTCTGACTTTTTTCTGACTCTGTGAACTGTAGTCCACTAGGCTCCTCTGTCGATGGGATGGTCCAGGCAAGAGTACTGGAGTGGGTTGCCATTTCCTTCTCCAGGGGATCTTCCTGGCCCAGGGATCCAACCAGCATATCTGGAGTCTCCTACATTGCAGGCAGATATTTTACTGCTGAGTCACCAGGGAAGTCAATAAAGAACCAAAAAGTCAAATGGTACTCTGGAACAGAGCTTGAGAAGAAAGATGTACAGACATGTATTTTCCCTGAGTCACATCCTTTTCCAAAAAGATAATAGATGTTTCTCTAAGTCTAGTCAGAAATCAATAGGAAATTAGAGTAGTAATGATACTAGGAGTTTGGAGAATTAGAAGTTAAAATTGAGGGATAAATTTCTCAACACATAGTAATAAAAATTAATTTTAGAAATATGCAATCAATATAGTTTCAAAGTATGATCAATAAGAACTTGTGTATGTATATTTGAGGAAATAGCCTGCTTTGAAAATGTAAAGTGCCTTTTATTTTAAGATCCATGCAGTTTTGAAAAGTTTCACTAGAGCACCAGATATTTGCACTGTTAGTTGCCACCTTGATTAAGAAAGCTAGTCCAGATTTCCATTCTAGTGAACAAGAATATTTTTTCTCCAACAATCTTCTATTTTCATAGATAGTTTTAAACATCAGTTCTGTGTTTTGTCTTTATATTTGCATGCCTGCGTGCTAAGTTGCTTCATTCATGTCCAACTCTTTGTGACCCTGGACTGTAGCCCACCAGACTCCTCTGCCCATGGGGTTCTCTAGGCAAGAATACTCAAATGGGTTGACCTGCTCTCCTCAAGGGGATCTTCCCAACCTAGGGACCAAACCCACATCTCATGTCTCCTGCTTTGACTGGTGGGTTCTTTACCCCTAGGGCCACCTGGGAAGCCCATCTTTATATTTAGTGAGACTTAAAGCACTATATCGAAAATTATATAATTTTTTAAACTGTGGTAAAGTATAGATAATGTAAAAAATACAATTTTAGCCATTTTTAAGTTTATAGTCAATAGTGTTAAGTTGGTATATAGCCAAACTGTAGAACTTTCTCATTTTGCAGAATCAAAACTCTATATCCATTAAAGAACTCTCCCTCTCCCCCTTCCCCCATGTCCTGGCTGCCGCCATTCTCCTTTTAGAAGCATTTTTAAAAATATAATTGATTTATAGCTTTGTGTTAGTTGGTGTACAGCATAGTGATTCAGATATGTAGATATAGAATGAATATATATGTTCTTTTTATGTTATTTTTCATTATTGTTATTACAAGATACTGAGTATATGTTCCTCTGCTATGTAGTAGGCTCTTGTTGATTATCTGTTTTATGTATAGTAGTGTGTATATGTTAATCCTATCCTCCTAACTTATTCACCAGCCCCTTCTCTTTTGGTAAACATAAGTTTATTTTCTATGTCTGTGGGTCTCTTTCTGTTTTGTCAGTAAGTTCATTTGTATCTTTTCTTTTCAGATTCCACATGTAAGTAATACCCTATGATATTTGTCTTTGACTTACTGTACTTACTATGATAATCTCTAGGTCCACACATGTTGCTGCAAGTAGCATTATTTCATTCTTTATTATGGCCAAGTGGTATTCCAGTGTGTGTGTGTGTGTGTGTGTGTGTGTGTTTGGGTGTGTGTGTGTGTGTGTGTGTGTGTGTGTGTACAGGCCACATCTTCTTTATCCATTCATCCGTCAATGGACACATAGGTTGCTTCCATGTCCTGGCTATTGTAATAGTGCTGTTATGAACATTGGGGTGGGTGCATGTATCTTTTTGAATTATAGTTTTCTCTGGATATACGCCCAGGAATGGGACTGTTGGGTCATATGGTAGTTCTATTTTTAGTTTTTTAAGGAACCTCCGTACTGTTCTCCATAGTGGCTGCAGTAATTTACATCCCCACCAACAGTGTAGAAGGGTGCCTATTTATGCACACCCTCACCAGCATTTATTCTTTGTAGACTTTTTATGATGGCCATTTTGACTGATGTGACCATTCTACTTTCTGTCTATGTGAGTTTGACTACTCTTTCTACCTCACATAAGTGGAATCATATGGTTTAAGCAATTTAATTTAGTAAACTTTAAACAGCGGTTTATGATAAATCAGATCTTATAACTGATTTATTTAGTGTAAATTCATTTAGTGTAGCTGTGTTGATGCATGAAAACTCTGTAAAATAGGAATTTACCTAGATTTTTGCCTATGAACTTCTGAAATGGAGGCTTCTTGAAAGGAAGTTTAAAAGAAACTTCAAGAAACTCTAATGAGGAAAATAAGGCAAGAAAGAAGAAAACCCTGAATTTTCATTGTGAGAATGGCAAGGTGAAACAACTCTAGACAAGGCAAACTTCTTTGATGCTAAAATAGCTTACCCAGTTAATGGTGATTTTCCAATGTTAATTTCTTAGTTTTGACAAATGTATCATGGTGACATAATATGTTGACATCGGGGGAAACTGGGGAAACAAAATTCTATACTATCTTTGTAACTTTTCTGTATCTAAAATTGAATAAAGTAAAATGCTTATTTAAAAATTTTTTTAATTAAAAAGAAAACATTTCTCTGCAAAAAGTATGTGTTATTTAGGTATGCAATTTTATTTTTTACACATTCAGTTTTCTCTTGCCCATGTTAGGAAGTTTGGAGACTATCTAGAGTAGACAGAAGTGTAATTATTACCCATCACTTACAATCTGTCCCAGAGACAACCACCAGGAATAGTGAATGTATTTTCTTATAGTTCTCTTTTCACACAAATATTTTGGCTTACTTAATTTTGATCTTATAAAAGATTGTTGTTTTTGTACAAATAATATATGCTCATGCATGCTTCGTCACTCAGTTGTGTCCAACTCTTTGCAACCCTTTGGACTGTAGCCTACCAGGTGCCTCTGTCCATGGAATTTTTCATGCAAGAATAATGGAGTGGGTTGCTATATCCTACTCCAGGGAATTTTCCCAACTCAGGGGTTGAACCCACATCTCCTGTGTATCCTGCATTGCAGGCAGATTCTTTACCCTCTGAGCCATCAGAGAATGCTCATAGTAATATGCAATTAAAAAGCAGTAGCTACAGATGAACTCAAGATGGAAATAAAAATTACCTAAAAAATACCTTCCACCAAACACTTGTTCCTAAAGATCTTCCATGAAAAAGTAAGTTTTTATAACCATAAGAGTTCTAGAAAGCTGCATGATATATGTTTCTTTTATGGAACTTTGAATAGCATATCACTCTACTAAAAGTTTTGAAATGTTCTGAACATTTTTTCTTGTTTAGGGCCCAGGTGTTTCCCAAACTTATTTGAGCAAAGAATCCTTTTTCTCCACTATGGAAATCACAAATACCATGAAGAAGGGAGCACGCCCTCTAAAACATGGGAGAGCAGCCCGTGTTATAGCTCAGCCCTTGAAAGGCTGTTTTTAGACTTGGTGTCTGGATTTGACACTCAGCCACCCTTCTTCACTCTTTCTTCTGGAAAGAGATGGCTGCATGCTCTGTGAATGCTGTCACCCAGACACTCCTTACTGTAAATGTCAAGGTGATTAAACTTTCATTTGAAAAAACAATAAAGCAAGTCTGACAGTACACACTTTTCTTAGCTTGGGGTTTGAAATGACGGCATAAATCCCAGAGAAGCAGTTCAGTGATCCTCTAGGTTAAAATAAAAACTGTTTAGCTATTATGCCTCCACTGTATGTGAGCTATTAGCCCATCGTCCTCTACGAGAGGAACAATCGGCTTAGCTGCAAACTGCATTTAAAGTGTTAGAATAAGAACTTCCAGTACAGGTAAATGAGAACATTTCTATGCACATGAAACATTAATATTGCATTGAAAACCTGAGCCTGTTTGGACTGTATTTAGAGATACAAACAGTGATTCCCCAGAAAAGACTACATAAAATACAAGATGGATCATTGTTACTACACAAAAGCCTCTGAAATTATGCACAGAATCTAAGTAGTGAAGGCTTGGGTAATAACTAGGAAATGACTTATTTTTCCACTGGAGATATTTTGTTAATTATTTCAAGGCTGTAGAGGCAATTTTAACACCTTAGGAGGCTGTCATTATGATCCATTTACAATAACAGCAATTTCTCTCTGAATATTTGACAATGTATAAATTAACTCCTTCCTTATGATATGCTTTCTGCAGTTATGACTGAATATTTTGTACGCATGTCTTACCTCTTACACTGAATTTAAGCTCCTTGAGGGTGGCAGAGATATTTAAATCGATTTGATGTGTACATGAGAACTTAGCAAGCTGGCCCAGGATATGATAGAATTTTAATAAATTTTGCAGAAATTAAATTGTATAACTGGCCCTATTCAGTGTGAAATCAACATTTTCTAAAGAAAGAATCCTATTTGCTCATTATCATTGAAGAAGGTCCAAAGACCAAATTCTCCTCTCATTTGAAAAAAGTGATGCTATGAACACATTGAGGACTCAAGACATACTTGATGCTCTTGATTTGATGTGATCCCTTAAAGAAGATAAAACATTAAAAAATTTGAATTTATCCATGAGAAAGTAAAAGAGAAAACAGGAAGAGAAGAAATAGTACACTTGGATACAATGCAATCATTCATTAAATTCCAAATTTAGAGTGTTTCTTGCATTTCTGAGAGTCAGATCTGTCATAAAATCAAAGTGAAATTCTTTCTGGCTACTCATATGTTTTACTGTCCCTTCATTTTCCTTGCTCTGCTAACAGTAACTCTTTGGTGGGCTCTCAGTAAGAAGCTCTCCAGTGGTGAGAGTTGCGACATTTGGCGAGAGGCATCTTCCACTGTCTTTGCCTAGCATGGATGCCTGGCACAGAGCAAAGTCTCCAAACTTTAGTTTAATGAATGAATGAAAGAAACCAGCATATTGTATTTGCAGCTTGTTTAATATTGGAACCTTACTAGCACATGATTTGGTGTGCTGTTGTTGTGCTTAGTCGCTCAGTCTTTGTGGCCCCATGGGCTGTAGCTCACCAGCCTCCTCTGCCCGTGGAACTTTCCAGGCAAGAATACTAGAGTGGGTTGCCATGTCTTCCTCCAGAGGATCTTCCCGACCCAGGGATAGAACCCGTGTCCCTCACATATCCTGCATTGGCAAGTGGATACCTCACCCAGTAGCACCACCTGGGAAGTCCACACAAACTATTGCATTTAATTAGTTCATTTTTTCATTTGGAAAATATCATTGACATATACAGCAATTACCAGATGATAGATACTAACTATTTAAAGAAAACTGGCCATAGTTCTTATACTCAAAGGATACAGAATCCATTGGGGATTGTATCATAGCCAAGGGAGGTCAGGCTTTAAGAAAAGTGTCAAAAATGGGTTATGCATGAACAAATATTAGAGATAACAGTTGGTGTAAATAGATCTCTTAATCCTCACAACCACCCTATTAAGTTGTACAACCGTCCTGTGAAGTTGGCAGATCAGGATTCCCAGAAGTTGAATGACTTGCCTGTGACCTCATAATTAAAGACAACTGGGACTGGAACTTCGGTGTTTTTTCCCAGTAGGACAGCCCTCACTGTGTTCCCTTGTGCTGATCTAGAGTTGGAACTGTTCCTTTGGGCATCTCCAGGTTGGAGATGAGCTCAGATCCAAGAGAGCTTTGAAATGCAAAGTGCCAGACTGTTTGTTCATAGAGGGAATACCTGCAATGAAAAGCAAGAAAGCAAAAATGGGCTTTGGAATGGAAAGACAAAGCAACAGACTCTGAGGGAATGGTCTCCTGGATTGTTGTGGAGCATGGAGGAAACATTAGGGGAGGAGGTTGGTGCTCTGGAGGCTGACAGATTCCGTCACCTTAGGATAAATGACGCGTGTGAAAGAGTTGGGCAGGGGTGGGGGATAAAATGATAAATCACGTGGTTGCGGGAAGGGTGACTCCTTCCAGGGCCCAACAGTGGGCTCTTGTCTAAAACTCAGAAATGAATCGTCTGAGGAGACACAAAACCAGAGACCTTACTGGGAAGGGGCGCCTGGGCAGAGAGCAGCAGGTAAGGGAACCCGGGAGAACTGTGGCTTTCAGTCTCAGTGTTGAGGGTAAAGGTTTTAGTTTCTGGGTTGTCTCTGGCCAGTCATCTTGCTTGGCTCATATTTGGTCTGACTCGGGGTCTTTCCTGGTGTCATGCGAATCTCTCAGCCAAGATGGATTCCAGTACAAGGAATCTGGGAGCCTGGCAGGACGTAATAGGAGCTGGCATCTCCTCCCTCCTTCGGGCCCCTCCCAAATTCTTCCAGCTGGCCATAGCTTGTCCATTCCTTATGGAAACCTCTTGTGAGATACTTTCAACGATTATTACCCTGCCTGGCCAGGGTGGGTGGTTTCCAATGGTTCCCTAACATAACAATAGCAAAGAAATATAATTTTGTCTGCACGGTCCTTGGACAGTATTTATGTCTGAGTGGAGAGACCTTTCTGTAAGAACTTCTTCCTATCACCTGACCTCCAGTCAAACCCCATTCAAAGCAGAATGTGGTGAAAAAGGAGCCTATTGAAGAAATGAATCGGAAACTCCTGACAGGTTATAAAAACCAATTTTGAGTGTGTTCAACCACCCTTCAGTTATATGGGGGGATTCCTTTACTGGAAAAACTTCTGTATAGAGAAGAAAGCACTTATTCTCCATTTCTGCAGCTGGTTTAACAAAATTTAAAATACTTTGTGACATGAGATATATCTGAGCAGTAAATGCTATTAAAATATTTAGCATTTTTCCATTTATTTTTCCTTCTCTCTCTCAGCCCTTCCTGTTGGCCTCAATAAAGAGTCTAATAAATATGACAGATTAAAATTTTCTACGAAAAAAAAATTAAAAAATAAAAAAATAAAATTTTCTACTTTATATGACTTCATAGACCTGATATGGAGAGTTTACATAATTGAATTGACTTCAGTGTTGTATAACTAAGTTTATGCTGAGTAAATTTGGTTTTTGTCTTAGTTCTGTAAGTTATCCTAACACCCAACTCTTCAGTTCAGTTCAAGTCACCGAGTCGTGCCCAACTCTTTGCAACCCCATGGACTGCAGCATGTCAGGTTTCCCTGTCCTTCATCAACTCCTGGAGTTTACTCAAACTCATGTCCATTGAGTTGGTGATGCCATCCAACCATCTCATCCTCTGTCATCCCCTTCTTCTCTTGCCTTCAGTCTTTCCCAGCATCAGGGTCTTTTCAAATGAGTCAGTTCTTCGAATCAGGTGGCCAAAGTATTGGAGTTTCAGCTTCAGCACCAATCCTTTCGATAAATATTCAGGGTTGATTTCCTTTAGGATGGACTGGATGGATCTCCTTGCAGTCCAACGGACTCTCAAGGGTCTTCTCCAACACCACAGTTCAAAAGCATCAATTCTTTGTGGCTCAGCTTTCTGTATAGTCCAGCTCTCACATCCATACTTGACTACTGGAAAAATCATAGTTTTGACTAGATGGACCTTTGTTGGCAAAGTAATGTCTCTGCTTTTTAATATGCTGTCTAGGTTGGTCATAACTTTCCTTCCAAGGAGCAAACGTCTTTTAATTTCATGGCTGCAGTCACCATCTGAAGTGATTTTGGAGCCCAAAAAAATAAAGTCTGTCACTGTTTCCATTGTTTCCCCATCTGTTTGCCATGAAGTGATGGGACTGGATGCCATGATCTTAGTTTTCTGAATGTTGAGTTTTAAGCCAACTTTTTCATCCTCCTCTTTCTCTTTCATCAAGAGGCTTTTTAGTTCCTCTTCACTTTCTTCGATAGGGGTGGTGTCATCTGCATATCTGAGGTTATTGATATTTCTCCCAACAATCTTGATTCCAGCTTGTGCTTCCTCCAGTCTGACATTTCTCATGATGTACTACTCTGCATATAAGTTAAATAAGCAGGGTGACAATATACAGCCTTGACCTACTCCTTTCCCGATTTGGAACCAGTCTGTTGTTCCATGTCCAGTTCTAACTGTTGCTTCCTGACCTGCACACAGATTTCTCAGGAGGCGGGTCAGGTGGTCTGGTATTCCCATTTCTTGAAGAATTTTCCACAGTTTGTATATGGTATTTTATTTTGCATTAAGTTAATATAAACTATTTGCATGTGTACTGTAAGACTATTATATATATGTTAGCAAATAAAAAATAATAAAATTCTTCATATGAACAGACTATACATAGGCCACTGGAAATGTGGGTTCTCATGCTGAAAGTATTCAAACCATCTGCCACACTTTATATAATTTAAAAGCTAAACAAACAGAAAATGAAGTCAAATTTAAACAAAGTAGTGTAAATTGAATTTTATGTTTTATAAAAGCCACAGTGAAAATCATTGAACTTCTGGGAGTCCTAATATCCTATGTATATTTGAATTCTTAGTTTGTTTGAAAGTGATTTTTTTTGGTCTGTGAATCTGAACTAAGCTTTACTGAGGGTGGATTCTGTTGTGGCCCATTTATGAAAATTAGCCATGTGCTGCTACGTGGATAGAATCTACTTAACCCAAGAAAAATAAAATTAAAATAGTATTGGCTAAATATTACAGTAAAAATCCTTCTCATTCAGTATAAAATGAACTGAAAGTCTGAAAAAAGTCAGAATTATAGAATTAGTGAAATGTTTAGTCAAAACAACTAAGTCTCAATATTCTAATTATAAAAGTAGTGACATCCTTAGTTAACTAACTCTTGCTAAAATTGATTTGGTTATTTAAATATTTCTTTAAGGAACAAGGCCATTAGTTCCTATCTACCACTTCAAGGGTAGTTTGGTTCTTTGATTGGACTGATTTATTAAGATTAAAAGCACTACTTTCCCTTGATGAACAAATGCTTACTGCACTGATATAGATTGATATGACAAATTTCTTGCCATGTCAAGAAGCAGAAGCAGTGAAGCAATGAGTTAATACAAAAAACACCCTAAGTTGGGGATTCTTGACCTCTCTACCATATCTTGTCTATCAGGATAGAAATATGCTTAAAACTCTTCTGTACAAAAAAATGCTCTGACTGCTATGTTCTGCTTTAGGTACTGCCATATTATTCTCTTTTTCATTCTTTGTTAGTTTGCTATGGCTACCGTAACAAACTAGGAGCTTCCCAGGTGGTGCTAGTGTTAAAGAACCCCTCTGCCAATGAGGGAAACCCAAGAGAAACGGGTCACAGACTGGGTAGCATCAACAACAGAAATTTATTTTCTCACAATTCTGGAGACTAGAAAGTCAAGACCTAGATATTGATAGGTTTGGTTTCTTGTGAGGCCTCTCTCCTTCCCTTGTAGATGGCTGTCTACTGGCTGTGTCTTTACATGGTCATCTGTGTGTGTGTGTGTCTTGATTTCTTATGAGGATGCCAGTCGTATTGGATTAGAGCCTACCTCAATGACTTCGTTTAATCCTATTACATATTTAGAAACCCTGTCTCTAAATATAGTCACTTCTGAGGTACTGGAGATTAGGACTTCAACTTAGGAATTTCCGGGGGCACATTTGGGTCCATAACACACTCATATATTTTTCCATGCACTTGCTTTTTCTAAATGGTTGTTTATTTTGGCTGCGCTGGGTCTTAGTTGTGGCCTGTGGGACCTTCGCTGTGGCATGTGGACTTCCTAGTTGCATACTGTGAACTCTTACTTGCAGCCTGAAGGCTCTTTAGTTGCAGCATGCGGAATCTAGTTCCCCGACCAAGAATCGAACCTGGGGCCCGTGCCCTGGGAGTTCAGAGTCTTACCAACTGAACCACCAGGGAAGTCCCATATACTTCCGTCTTAAAAAAACATTTTTGAGGTGTAAGTGACATGTAACATATCAGTTCAGGGGTACAGTATAATGATTCCATATTTGTGTATATTGTAAAATGATTATGATGAGTTTAGTTTACATCTATTACCATATATAGGTACCAAAACTTTGTGTGTGTGATGAGAACTTTTAAGATCTACTCTCTTAGCAACTTTCAGATATGCAATCCAGTATTATTGATTATAGTCACCATGCTGTACATTACATCCTAATGACTTGCTCATATTATAACTGGAAGCCTGTACCTCTTGACTCCCTTCATCTTTTCCCCCACCTCTCATCCCTTGACTCTGGCAGTACCAATCTGTTCTCTGTGTCTATAAGCTCAGTTTTGTTTTTTTTTAGATTCCACATATAAGTGAGATCATGGTTCTTGTCTTTCTCTTTGTCTTCTTCTTTATTTCACTTAGCATAATTCCCTCTAGGCACATCCATGTTGCCACAAATGGTAAGATTTCTTTCTTTTTATGGCTGAATAATATTCCATTGTTTACATATGGCACATTTTATCCATTAAAATATTGATGGACATTTAGGATGCTTCCATATCTTGGCTATTATCATAATGGTTATTAGAAGGCTATTATAAATATGTGCAGCAATCAACATGGAACTGCACATTTATATTTTTGAATTAGTGTTTTTGTTTTCTTCAGATAAATTCCTGGAAGTAGAATTGCTAAATCATGTGGAGGTTCTTTTTTCCATTTTTTGAGGAACCTCTATACTGTTTGTCATAGTGGCTGCACCAATTTACATTCCACCAACAGTGCAGCAGGGTTCCCTTTTCTCCACATCCTCATCAACATTTGTTGTTTCTTGTCTTTTTGATGATAGCCATTTTAACAGGTGTGGGGTGATATTGTGGTTTTCATTTGCATTTCCTTGATTAATGGTGTTGAGCATCTTTTTGTATAACTGTTGGCAGTCTTTGGAAAAATCTTTTCTTTGGAAAATTGTCTACTCAGATCCTCTGCCATTTTTTAATTGAATTGTTTGGGGTTTTGCTGTTGAGTTTTGTGTTCTTTACATATCTTGGATATTATCCTCTTATCAGATATATGATTTGCAAATATTTTCTCCCATTCTGTATATTGCTTTTTCATTTTGTTAATGGTTTCCTTCACTTTGTAGAAGCTTTTCAGGTGATGTAATACCATTATTTATTTTTGCTTTTGTTTCCTTTGCTTTTGGTGTACAATCCAAAAAATTATCCCCAAGACTAATGTCAAGGAACTTATCACCTATGTTTCTTCTAGGAGTTTTATGATTTCAGATGTTACATTCAAATCTTTAATCCATTTAAGTTGATTTTTGTGTATGGTGTAAGATAGGAGTCCAATTTCATTCTTTTATATGTAGCTCTCCAGTTTTCCTAATACCATTTATTGAAGAAGCTATCTTTTTCCCCATTGTATATTCTTGGCTTCTCTTGTTGTTGAGTCACTAAATCATGTCCAATTCTTTGCAACCCCAGGGACTGTAGCATGCCAGACTCCTCTGTCCTCCACTATCTCCAGGAGTTTGCTCAAATTCATGTCCACTGAGTTGATGATGCTATCCAACTATCTCATCATCCACTGCCCTCTTCTCCTTTTGCCTTCAATCTTTCCCAGCCTCAGGGTCTTTTCCAGTGAGCTGGCTCTTTGCATCAGGTGACAAAAGTATTGGATTCTTGCCTACTTTGTTGTAAATAAATTGACCATGTATGCATTGGTTAATTTCAGGACTCTCTATTCTGTTCTATTGATCTGTGTGTCTGCTTTTATGCCAGTACCATACTGTTTTTATTCCTATAGCTTTGGAATACAGTTTGAAATCAGGGAGTGTAATGCTTCCAGCCTTGTTCTTCCTCATGATTGCTTTGGTTATCCACACTCAAGTATTTTTTCAAAATTCCTCCTATAGACATAAGAAGTCCCAGGCCACTGTGACAAGTGGTGGGTCCTAGACCCTTCCGTGTTTGGATCCTGTGGCCCTACCAGTACCCAATCTCAAAAGTATTACTGCCAGTCAACAGCAAATTGCCACTTACCCTGCCCACCTATGACTCAGCAGGCCCTGAGTCTCCTGTTAGCACTTACTGTAGACTCTGCATGGTATCTTTTCCCACCACAGACATTTCTAGTACTTTAGGCTCTGCCAAATCTCATGGCCCAAGCAACAGGGCTTGTGCTGGTCCCTGCTCAGAGCCAGTAGCCTTCAACACTGCTTGGTAAATGAATCAAGTCAGTCTTTATTCCCAACTACTAAATATATTGCCTCCAGCAGCTATTGAGTCCTAGCAAGAATTGTGCTTCTTTCCTAGTAGGAATAAGAATAAATAAGAATTAGTCTTTACTTTAGAGGAGATATCTGATATGATTCATACCACTATACCCCTAAAACTTTCCTACTATGACAGGCCCTCAAGTCTTTGTAAGGTATATTTCTCACAGTGGGGTAATTATCTCCCAAAAAGGGGAACTGGGTTCACTTCTGTAGCCCCAGTGGATTCAGGGGTGTCTGGAATTTCAAGGTTTTCAAGTTCATTTACACAGATCTGGGGAGATCTCAGAGTTTCTGTCCCTGCCTATGAGAACACTGGTCTTGGTATAGGCCATTTCCTGGAGCTAAGAATTCAACTTTCTCTGAAACATTTCTAAACTTCCAGTTGATTTGGTTCTCCTCTCTGTCTGCCCTCTGGCTATGGGAAAGTAGGGTTTATTAAATGTGAGGCCTGCAGCTTTCATAATGTGCCTTGAATTGGTGCTTAATCTTGTTGAGCCTGTGATTAACTCTGACAAATCAGTGGCTCTTGGAAACAGCCACCAATTAGCCATCTATTAGTTGCCATTTCCTCCATACATCTTGAGCAGCAAGAGGTATTGCTCCATCTAGTATATACCTTCTGATTAGTATCCATTACCCTTCCCAGTTTACCTTTGATAAAAGTTTTAATAATTGCACCCCTAAAGTATCTCAGGGATTCTGTATACCACTAGTGATGAGATCTTGTTTGCCAGCTGGTGGGTGAATAATCCATCTCCAAAATCTCATTTGAGACCCTGCTTGCTAGGACCACTGCTACAACCCATTGTCTTAGGCTTGGAAACAGATGCTAAGGCAGAGCTGCATGCAGGCTTGTTGGGAAATGTCTTGGGAGATACACATGTAGAGAAATGAGGACAGAGACATTGGGCATAGAGAAAAGTTGACCTACAATGCAGTTGCAACTGAGGCTCAGTGAATCCTGTAGAAATCTTAGAAGCTGTGAGGGGTGCCAAGTACATATATATAAAGCAAGGCCAAAGATCAAAGCCTGAGTGATTCTGCCAGATTTAGACAATTTACTGCTTACCTAGACAGCAAAAGGAAGAGAAAGTCAAAGGTGCCATTCCTCATGGTCTGCATCCTGCGTCCTAAAAGGACAATGCTGGAATGAAAGGAACCAGATGACTGACAAATGGGCCGTGGGACACACAGTTGTTGAGGAGCCAGGGCAAGCCTGCAGCACAGTGGTTATGTGTCTGCAGCTCCACTGTGAGGGGGCAGGGGACAGAAAGCCCCAGACCTCATCAGAACCTAAAAGCCAATAAGCAACTAACTTGTGACAGTCTCCTGGGGATATGGGAAGACAAGTGGGAGACAGCCTTGTAGAGCCGCTTAGAGCCCAACCAGTCTCCGGAGTTCTGGAGGATGACGGGGCATTTCTCCAAGACTCGGATCAAGTGTTAGTCGCTCAGTCATGTCCGACTGTTTGCAACATCAAGGACTGTAGCCCGCCAGGTTCTCCAGTCCATGGAATTCTCCAGGCAAGACTACTGGAGTGGGTAGCCATTCCCTTCTCCAGGAGCTTTTCCCAATGCAGGGATCAAACCCAGGTCTCCTGCATTTTTGGCAGACTGCTTACCATCTGAGCCACCAGGGAATCTTGCAGTTTAAAGGTTAACTACAGACTGTCCCCAACTTATGATGGTTCAACTTACACTTTTGGAACTTTACAATGGTAGGAAATCAATACGCATTTGGTAGAAACCATACTTCAAATTTTGAATTTTGATCTTGGTATAGTAAGATGATTGCCCAGGATGCTGGGAGGGAGCAATGAGATGTGGCTCTCAGTCATCCACACCATCAAGAGGGTAAATAACTGATACACTGACAACCGTTCTTTCTGTTTTTCACTTCCAGTACAGTGTTCAGTACATTACATGAGACATTAAACACTTCTCCAGAAGGTGAGGGTGGGATGTTTCTAAAGAACAACATGTATATTATTTATGGTGAAACAGATCACCAGCCCAGGTGGGATGCATGAGACAAGTGCTCGGGCCTGGTGCACTGGGAAGACCCAGAGGAATCGGGTGGAGAGGGAGGTGGGAGGGGGGATCGGAATGGGGAATACGTGTAACTCTATGGCTGATTCATATCAATGTATGACAAAACCCACTGAAATGTTGTGAAGTAATTAGCCTCCAACTAATAAAAAAAATAAAAAATAAAAAAAAAAATTTTTTAAATAAATAAATAAATAAACACCTCTCCATAGAATAGGCTTTGTGTTAGATGATTTTGCCCAAATCTAGGCTAACACAAGTGTTCTGAGCACATTTAAGGTGGGAGAGGCTAAGCTAGGGTGTTAGATAGATTGGGTATAGTAAACACATTTTCAACTTAAGATATTTTCAGTGATGGCTTATCAGGATGTATGCACCAAAGATTTGATGCTTTCCAACTGTGGTGCTGGAGAAGACTCTTGAGAGTCCCTTGGACAGCAAGATCAAACCAGTCAGTCCTAAGTAAAATCAACCCTGAATATTCATTGGAAGGACTGATGCTGAAGCTCCGATACTTTGGCCATCTGATGCAAAGAGCCAAATCTTTGGGAAAGACCCTGATGCTGGGAAGTATTGAAGGCAAGAGGAGAAGGGGACAACAGAGCATGGAATGGTTGGATGATAATGACTCATCAATAGACATGAGTTTGAGCAAACTCCAGGAGATAGTGGAGGACAGAGGAGCCTGGCGTGCTGCAGTCCATGGGGTCGCTTTAAAAAAAAAAAAAGGTATTTAGAACTCTGAAGATAACAAGTGCAAATAAGGATCTATATTTGTTTGCTACCGTCTCAGAAACTTTCAGGGCCTACTGAAAGAGTTTATATTTGAATTCGTAGACTTAGTCCAACCAAGATGTTGGAAAGAACAATTCATCTATAAGCTACAGAAAAGAAAGAAAGAAAAAAAAAACAAAGAGTTTTGCCCTTTGTACACATGGATATATATGCATACACATGTGTGCATGCTTATATACTCAATTTCTAGAAGAAGCATATAATTGCATTATAGATGCCTTTGTTGTTAAAAAGACTGACAAATCAAAGTTCTTTTAAAATGAAGGCCAGTAACTCTGAAAGGAGCTCTAGTGATAAATTTAGCAAGCTGGATTATTTTGTGCTATCATTTTTCAAATCCTTATTTATGGAATAATGGAAGACTCAGCACTCGGAAAAAAACAAATTTTCATAATAATTTTGAAGGTTTATGAATTTATCACCTCCAGAATATAAGAAACATAAAATATGACACTAAAAAGCACACCTCAAACTCTAATTTTAGTAGTAACTAATGCTAAATGCAATACAAAGATAATGAAAACCTCCTATGCTAAATTCCAGTAGAGTCAATGGGATCTGGATAAACTGTGTTTTCCCCTTCATTATCTTTTCTCTGCTCATCTGGAAAGTCCCATCGAATGAGCCCCTGAAAGTGAATTAAATAAGAACTTGTGTGAAAAGCTTGATCGTTAAGTCCAGGGTACAGTAAAGATGGAGCATGGTGGTCCCCAAAGACCACCTCCAGGTTTGGTGAGTGGCTAGAATAACTCACAGGACTCAGCTTATAGTTGTCTCATGGCTGTGATTCATAACAGTGGAAGGATCCAAAGCAAAATATGTACTCAGTCACTCCGTCATGTCCAACTCTTTTTGATCCCACCGACTGTAGCCCGCAAGGCTTTGTCCATGAGATTTCCCAGGCAAGAATACTGGAGTGGGTTGCCATGCCTTCCTCCAGGGGATCTTCCAACCCAGGGATGGAACCCACAGCTTCTGGGTCTCCTGCATCAGCAGGTGGATTCTTTACCACTGAGCCACCTGGGAAGCCCTCCAAAGCAAAATAAGCAAAGGGAAAAGAGGAACGGGGCAAAAGCTGGAGGAAAATAGACACAAGCTTCTAAGAGTCCTCTCTCAACGGAGATGCACAGGACAGGGTTAATTACTCCAGCAACAAGATGTAAAAACAAGAAGCTTGTGAAACTCAGTGCTAGCGTTTTTATTAGACACTTATCATGTAGGCACACTTTGCCTTGCACATCCCCGAATTCCAGACTCCCAGAAGGAAAACAGATGTTTACCATAAATGACGTTGTATATACAGTTTAGCCACATTAAACCACTCTTATCAGTTAGGAAGTGATGGAAATGTTCTCCAATTTCAAAATCCCAGATGTCAGCCAGGAGCCAAGCTTGCAAGCATGCCCTTCTCAGGACCACAGTCTCAGACCTGCTATGTCTTCTGAATGGTTATAAAAGCAGAATCCCGCCCTGTGGAGGTTGGCGGGATGCTATTTCTCCTCTAAATTTATCACGTTACAAGGAGTCATACATAAAGGACCCCAGTGAGATCCTTTTAAATCTGTCATTTTGCTTGGCATGTTTGTCTCCAGATTTCACCCTTTATTCAGCACCTATTTTGCTGAATAAATAAATATATCCTGTTTTCTTTCCTTCCCCTCCCTTTTGTGAACGGTAGAAATAGGACCAGAGCTTTGCTGAGAAAACTATATTGAAAGTCACAGAGGGTTAATGTAGTAACAGCCACAGACTGTGAGACTGTAAAGCTGTCCAGCCCATCTGGTAAACTGACTTTAAGGTCAGTGCCCTCCTGGCCTGGGCAGTGGCCCATCCCTGGAATTACTGTGGGGAGGGAGGCTGCGTGTCCCAAAGAAGGAGCACTCATCTGGCTGCTCAAACACCAGTCACTTAGATTCTAATGTCTGCTTGGAAAGTCTGTCTCTCATTTGATAGTTAGATGTATCCAGTCATCCACACTGAGCTCAACAGCACACAAGCGATATGTCTTTTCAGGTGACAAGCGGAGAAAACTTTCTTGTTTTATACCTGGATTCTTTGAGGAAATGAGACAAGAATTCAATTCCCTCTAAAGTCACCCGTGGAACTTTCTTAGTGGCTCAGTAGTAAAGAATCCTCCTGTCAGATGCCCATCAGCAGACGAATGGATAAGAAAGCTATGTTACATATACATAATGGAATATTACTCAGCCATTAAAAAGAATACATTAGAATCAATTCTAATGAGATGGATAAAACTGGAGCCCATTATACAGAGTGGAGTAAGCCAGAAAGATAAACACCAATACAGTATACTAATGCATATATATGGAATTTAGAAAGATGGTAACGATAACCCTATATGCAAAACAGAAAAAGAGACACAGATGTATAGAACAGACTTTTGAACTCTATGGGAGAAGGTGAGGGTGGGATGATCTGAGAGAACAGCATAAAAACATGTATATTATCAAGTGTGAAACAGATTGCCAGTGCAGGTTGGATGCATGAGACAAGTGCTCGGGGCTGGTGCACTGGGATGACCCAGAGGGATGGATGGGATGGGGACGGAGGTGGGAGGGGGGGTTCAGGATGGGGAACACATGTAAATCCATGGCTGATTCATGTCACTGTATGGCAAAAACCACAACAATTAAAAAAAAAAAAATCCTCCTGCCAATGCAGGAACCGCAGAAGATCCCAGGGAAGATCCCCTGGAGGAGAACATGGCAACCCATCCTTGTCTGGAGATTCCCATGGACAGAGGAGCCTGGTGGGCTACAGTCTGTGGGGTTGCAAAGAGTCAGACACGACTCAGCAACTGAGCACGCATGCAAAGTCACCTGCATTGGAAAAACAAAACATTTTTTTTTTGGAGTTTATTTCTTGGTGTTAAGAAGAAACCTTCCTGTTTGTTGGCCTGTCGAAGGTCTCTGGCAGAAGCAGACCCAGCAAATTGTACTCTCTTCTCTTTCTTCCCTTGGACACTGTGTTTCCCCTCAGAGAATGGCCCAGTTGGGCCCCAGAAACAGGAAACTGAAAGCTTTAGTTGCTTCAGTTATGTCTGACTCTTTGCAGCCCCATGGTCTGTAGCCCTCCAGGATCCTCTGTCCATGGGATTCTCCAGGTAAGGAATACTGGAGTGGGTAGCCAGTCCCTTCTTCAGGGAATCTTCCCAACCTAGGGGTGGAACCCAGGTCTCCCGCATTGCAGGCAGATTCTTTACTGTCTCAGCCACCACGGAAGCCCAGAGCTTTGTGCCAAATGCTGCCTCTGGAATTTGACAGCAGAAAATGTATTAGTATAAAGAGCTTCCAGTTTTTCATGTCTTCTTCAGTCAACACTGTAAATATTTTATTTGACACCAATTGTATTTATTTCCATTGTGCCATGCGCAGTGAAGAAGCTGAAACAGCAGAAAGGGGCTTGTTTGGTTGCAAGAGGCCTTGGAACTTTTATGTTTCAGTCACCTGGGCTTTTACTTATGTTTATAAAGGCTCCATTTCTCTTTCTAGCCTCAGCATCGTCTGTTAGAATGACAAAGGCTCCCCGTGTTTCCCGCTTACTTATATTATCTTAAAATCAATGAGCAAAGGTCTTGCATGATTTCTTGGGTTTCTGGAATCGGTATCCTTAGGGCTCAGCTGCCAATGTGGGCAGGCAGGTAGGTAGGCAGATCAGAGCTGCCTTGTGTACAGAGGAGAATCTAATCCTGTCCTGGAAAAGTAGGGAATGGAGTAGTCTTTGCCTCAAGCTGAACAGTCACCCATTTATTTTTGCTGTTTCCCTTCTGATGGGCCTCTCCACCTCCTCTCCCTCACCCTTCCCTAAAGAAAGCACAAAACCGCTCCCCGTGGAATACATATGAGTGCTGATCAAAACGTGTTAATTGTGTTTTCATAATTTGTTCTCACTGTGATTCTTTTTCTGCCAACTGAATCAAGTCTGATCTGATTTGGGGAATGTTATCCATTCACCCTCTCCTATCTTAACTAACTCAAGAGTTCCTTAACTATTTATCTTCTCTTCCATCCTCCAACGAGCTCTGATAATACTGCACAAAAATTCTAGTGGTTTCCCACGGCCCTTAGAATAGGGCCAGGTACCTTAGTCTACTATTGAGCACAACCCCCTTTTCATGTATTTATGCATTATTTATTTGTTTATTTTTATCTCACACTTGAGTTCAGTTATCATTGGCATATACAGGTCTTCAACAAAAATTTTGGATTGCTTATTTTGTTTTGAGTAATAGGCCCAGCAGATATAAAAAGAAAAGAAAAAAAATTTTTTTCTTCTTCTGAAAAGACTTCTATTCAAGACGGGGAGACAGTTCTAGTGGAATTTAATAAATGAGGGATGCACATGATACAATGAATTAAATAATTTATGGTGATTTAATTTACCTGATTCACAAATTTTTATCAAACACCTTGGATGATGCAAGTAATAGGCAGACACATCAAAGATCTAAATCAAAGAGTAGAATCATGTAAAGTTTCTCAGAGAGGCTAATTCTTCAGTCCTTCGGGACTTCCTGGGCACCCAAGCTCTCTGCTGGTTGTCATCCAAATCCTTCTTGCAGGGTGCACGGCCTGCTCGCTGTTCACTCTGTTTCTTCATCTGAAATATGTTAAAAAAACCTTGATCTGGCTCTAAATGTACCTCTTCATCCTCTGTGATTCCCCTAGGTCAGCAGGAATCCATTACCAGTTTGAATTCCTGTGCTTTTCTCATAGCACAACTTTTAAGTTATTTTAAGTGAACGTCCAAGGCGGTAAAAAAAAAAAAAATCATTTAAATTACATAGAGAATTGTCTAATAGAGTGGAAGACTGTCCTTACCCTGACTCTGTATCCCATTCCTGTCTCCAGAAGAAGAACCTATCAATAATTTGTCATCGGGTATCCACTCAGAGCTTTCTCCAGGCATTTACACACGTGTTTGCACAGACACACATGTAATAGAGGTTAATGATGTTCATAAATGAAAGCATACTCTATGTTGTTTCAGAATTCCATGTGAAGATTATATTTGTTCAGGTCTGAACATAAAAATGGAAAATGGTTTTTCAATGGAATGCTTAGATGGCCATTTCTTTTCTGACATTCCATTGTTAAAAACTAACCTGTCATGTACATATTCATCTGCATATGTATGTGTGTACCTCTATGGGTAATTTTATAGATGTGAGATTCCTTGATCAAGGGGTGCACATATTTAAAATGTTAGATGCTGCCGAATTGTCCTTCAAACAGGCTCTCCCAGTTTAAACTCCCACAAAGAGTCCCCAGACCTTCACTTAATGGCATCTTGTACACTGTTTTAGGGGATGTGAATGTGATTTTCTTGGGGTAGGGACTGTGCTGTTTACATCTTAGCATCTCTGGTAACTAATGGCACAGAACAGTTCTTGACACATAATAGAGATCTGATAAATATTTGTGGAAACAGAGTGAACTTCACAAATGTAAAATACCAGGTTTCTCCTGGAGGCAAGGAAGGAGCTATTTGATCTTTGGGAAAGATTCTGATCTGTTCTCTGTAAATTAAATGCTCAATTTTAACCAATATACAATCTACCTAGGTGTGCTCTAATGAAGATCTTAAGTAAGATTTTCTGGGACATTAACAGGAAGTTCTGAGAGTAAAGCCCCCTGGACTGGGGCCAGGGAATAAAAAATAAAGCCTTGAGCTCTAGGGTCCCCCTGGAAACCATCAGAATGTCTCCAGCAGTCCCAGGTAGACAAGAAAGCAGGGGGTCACAGGAACCTGCCAATCGAGGCAGGATGCCTGAACAGGAAGTAGTAACTTACACCAAAGTGCTCTAAAGAAAGAAACTTTGTGCACTTCAAGTTAGGTCTGGGCTAAACCCCAATTCGATGATTTGTGGCACTCTACTGACTGTTTTTGAAAGTGCTCTTGCTCTTCTGTGAAATGGAAAGATGAGTCCTCCTGGATATTGTATTACCAATGGTCAGGAACTCCTACAGAGCCAGCTGCGTGGGAAGAGCTGGCTGGTCCCGAGGCCTGCTTTCTGGGGCACAGAAGAGCCCCACCTCCACTGAAGGCCCGAGACCCCCTGAGGGAAACTTTTCTTGAAGACCTACTTTTGAATAATTGGTTTGCCCATTTTACCCATGTTTCAAAGTCACCTCTTCAGAAATATAAATCCAGAAACCCAGGTAACTAAGTTTTACATCTCTGTTTTTATAGTTGTTAGGTTTTTTTCAGTAGTTAGGACAACATTTAGTTTTTGACTCAAAAATCCCATATGGATGTCAGGCCTGGAGCACTGAAAATATGCAGTGGTTGGGATGAACGCAATGCCCCCTGTGGTCCAGGTGGGGAGTCACCTGTCAGGAGATTCTGTGACATGAACTATTTCTGAGCCTTCAGGAAGGGGGCTAGTGAGCACTGAGAGCCAGCTTGGGGCCTGAGGTCCAGCCATTTCCAAAGAATCTAAACTGGCACATGCAGAATGCCAAAGGAGAAATGGTAACCCACTTCAGTATTCTTGCCTGGAGAATTCCATCAACAGAGGGGCCTGGTGGGCTACAGTCCATGGGGCCATAAAGAGTCAGACATGACTGAGTGATTAACACTTTGACTTCCATACCAAGGTCACAGGTGTGGACCCTTATACCAAGGTCACAGGACAAAAGTTTTCAGAATTAACCAAGCCCGACAGCAACTGTTGCCATGAGCCTCCTGATCTAAATTGGCCAGTTTCTTGACCCCTTATTGGGTAAAATACCCACCCTATTTACCCACCATATAGCATCCTAACCAGTCACCTAATGTCACTCTTCCACTAGGAATTTTCTGTTTTGAGGCTATAAAAATTGGCTACTAGCCCAAGAACAGGGACGGTTCTCCCTTGAGCCACCCCCCGCCACTGTTCTAACAGCCTGCTATTCTAATAAATTTTCTTCTCCTCTCATTCTACCTTGTGTCTGGAAATTCTTTTCCAGCCTGTGCAGAGATCATGACATGCGTGTCACCAAAATGTCAACATGGTACCCACTTCTACTCTTTACCTTTGTCCACGTTATGGCTTCCATCCTTTCTTCTCATTTTCACCTGGCAAAGTCCTCTTCATCATTTAAGGCCCATTGCAGAGCCCTCTCATATACTTCATAACACCCTTCCTAGGTAGTACTTTCCATATCATGGTTTCTTCGATTTTTCTATCCCCTTTCCTTCCTGCCATAAAAACATAAGCACCTCAAAGTCATCATTTTCATATTTCAATCTTTCTTTCTCATGCCCTGAGCTTTTTACAGTGCCTTGTACTAAGTACTTTCCCAGTAATACTTTTTAAAGAACGAATAAATGAAAAGTGGGCTCAGGAACTCTTGGTGGATTTGTGGCTAGCCAAATGGTTCTCCCAAAGACTGCTGAAGAAGTCCAAGGTTCATTTCTTTCATAGGGGAATTCTCAGAAGTTAAACCTTGACTCTTCTACAAAAAAGAGAATTACCATGTGTCAAGAATTATACTCAACTCAGTCATGAATGATGGACCGAGCAAAATGGTAAAGCTGATTCTAAACAGATTTAAGGAAGTGGTGGTTTTGTAATCCTTTTAAGACAAGAAAGTTAGGATAATAGAGAAGGAAATGGCAACCCACTCTAGTATTCTTGCCTGGAAAAGTCCATGGACAGAGGAGCCTGGCGGGCTGCAGTCCATGGGGTTACATGACTGAGCATGTGTGCACGAGGGTGGAGGGAGATGGATTGGTAGCAATAAAGTGGTAGAACTAAAAAAAAATAAGAAAGGAAGTTAGGATAAGATTGCCATTTGCATGCAAAACTAGTTATTGTTATTACTTTTAAACTTTGAAATTTTCTCTTCTGCCAGATAGATATCATTTGCAACTCTATGGGGCACAAATAGGGCTTCCCAGGTGGTGCTGTTGTAAAGAAATGGCCTGCCAAAGCAGGAGACATAAGAGACTTGGTTCGATCCCTGGGTTGGGATCATCCTCTGGAGGAGGGTATAGCAACCCACTCCAGTATTCCTGCCTGAAGAATCCCATGGACAGAGGAGCCCATGGTGGGCTACAGTCCACAGGGTTGCAGAGAGTCGGTTATGACTGAAGCAACTTAGCGTGCCGGAGGCACAAATATACATGTAAATGCAACTTCAAAGGGTGAACCTTTAATTAATAGTAAAAGGAAGCGAAGTCAAACAATGGTATATTTTCCAAGAAAGTTAAGCCTTGAGCTCTAGGGTCCCCCTGGGAACCATCAGAAGGTAGCCAACAGTCCCAGGTAGACAAGAAAGCATGGGGTCACAGGAACCTGCCAGTAGAGATAGGACGCCTGAACAGGAAGTAACAACTTACATGAAATTGTTTTAAAGAAAGAACAACATTCAAGTTAGGTCTAGGCTAAACCCCAATCCAATGATTTGTGGTACTGTCCTTACTGGTTTTGAAAGTGCTTTTGCTCTTCATATAAACATTGACTCAGGATGCAATGAGAGGAAATGCAGTCATTCTCTTGACCTTATTTATAGATTGTGGATAATTTTTCTGTCCCATTGTTCAGTTTTTTTTTTTTTTTTTTTAACCCTATCAATCTTTTTGGAACAGTTTCCTCCATACCTGTGGCTTTCCAGTGATTCTTAAATCGGTAACTTTAGTCCTGACCTTTCTTCTCAGTTCTCAACTTTCTTATTAAACTCTTTCCTGACTAGCTGTGTGTCTCTGGGAAGATTACCTGACTTCTCTGTGCTTCTGTTTCCTCCTCTATAAAATGGGATTCATAACAGGACTTACCACATAGAAGTACTGTAAAGAGTAAATGAATTCATGTGTACAAAGTGCTCTGACCAGCACCTGGCATGTTAATATAAGTGCTGTCTGTTGTTATTCTCAGCATATCTATTTGGATATCTCAGGGGTACCAAATACATCAGGAATCAAACTTATTCCATTTGTTCCTGAAACCTGCTCTACATGCAGTACTCCCTGTCACAACCAAGGGCACCACTATTCATATAGTTATAAAAACGAGAAGCTAAGGACCATCATTTACGTCTCTTCTCCTTCCTTCCCATCTCTAAGCTATCAGTAAGTCCTTCCTACTTTATTCCTAAGTACCTCTTAATCCATTCATTTTTCTCCATCTCTACTGCTGGCCCCCTAAGCAAAATTGCTTTCATCTCTTGCCTGAATTACAACAATAGCCTCCTGAATGGTCTCTCCATAAACACCCTTGCTTCTGCAACCCACTGTCTTCACTGAAGGATCTTTTAAGAATGAAGGTCTTAACAATGCAGTCTCCCCGCTTTGGCACTGCCAATGCTTTCTGCTTTTCTAGCAACAAAGACCCGACTTGTAAACTTGCCCGTGTCTCATGCCACCTTCCTCGGGATCTATGCTCCAGCGATCCTGGCCTTCACTCACTTCCTGACCATGCAGGCTCCATCACTAGGCTTTTGCCCGTGCCGTACCCTCTGCTCTTTACCCCATTGACTCCCAGCTCAAACAGCACCCACTCCAGGAATTCTTGAGAATCCTTAGACTGGGTCAGATTCTTCTCTTGGCATCCTCTCTTTTTCCTCCAAAATATTCTATCACCTCATAGTTATACATTTATATGTGTGATTTGATCAGTGTCTGTTTTCTCCATTAAACAACATTAGCTATTTGAGGGTATAGACATGACTGGGTTTTCTTAACACCATATCCCTAGCACTTGCAAATAGCCTGGCATTTAGTAAGTAATAAATGGCCTATACCATATACTATACTAAATATACTATTTTGTTGTTGTTGTTGTTCAGTTGCTAAATTGTGTCCAACTCTTTGCGACCCCATGAACTGCAGCACACCAGGCTTCCTTGTCCTTCACTATCTCCTGGTGTTTGTTCAAACTCATGTTCACTGAGTCAGTGATGCCATCCAACAGTCCCATCCTCTGTCGTCCCCTTCTCCTCCTGCCCTAATCTTTCCCAGCATCAGGGTCTTTTCCAATGAGTCAGCTCTTCGTATCAGGTGGCCAAAGTATTGGAGCATGTAGTATGTGCTTGGCTATGCTCAGTCACTCAGTCATGTCCGACTCTTTGTGACCCTGTGGAATGTAGCCCCCCAGGTTCCTCTGTCCATGAAATTCTCCAGGCAGGAATACTGGAGTGGGTTCCCATGCCCTCCTTGAGGGGATCTTCCTAACCCAGGGATCAAACCCAGGTATAGTAAATGCCAAATGCTATATATTGAATAGCCTGGCATTTAATATAGTGTTGACAATTAAGTGAAAGAACCCAGAGAACAGATTTCAGTGGACTCCTGAAGGATTCCTTGAGCTGTTCAACATAATAATTAGTGATTTGGATAAAATCATAAAGAAAAATGAAAATTAGAGGTAAAAATGTCAAAAAATTAAAAATAGAGCTACCATATAATTCAGCAATTCCACTCCTGAAGTGTATATCGAGTAGAATATCCAGGATTTGAAGCTATATCTGCACTCCCATGTTCATTGCGGTATTATTCACATTATTATTCACAACACAGTCTTGTGTTGATTTCTGCCATACAACAGCGTCAGCCATAAGTGTACATATGTCCCCTCTCTCTTGGACCCACCCTCCCACCCCCATCTCATCCCACCCCTCTAGTTTATCACAGAATACCAAGTTGAGCTCCTTGTGTTACATAGCAACTTCCCATTAGCTATCTATTTTCCTCTAGAAATACAGTATCAGGAAGACTACTTAATAATAATCCATTTGGAAACACCTAAGATATGGAAACAACCCAGGTGTTCATTTGCAAGAAGAAGGATAAAGAAAATGTGGTAGATACATATAACAGAATATTGCTCAGCCATAAAGAAGGAAATCCTACAATTTGTCACAACATGGATGGACCTGGAGATATGAAGTTGGCCACAGAAGGACAAATCCTGTATGATCCCAGTTAGATGAGATATCTAAAACAGTCAAACTTATAGAAACAGAAAATAAAATGATAATTGCCAAGAGATTGGGGTGAGGGTGGAAGCAGAAATTAGTTCTTCTTCTTCAGTGGATATAAAGTTACAGTTACACAAGGTGAAGATCTGGAGATCTGCTATATGATGTAGTGCCTAGAGTTGACAGTACAGCATAAAAAAGTTAGAGGTTGGTTAAAAAAAGAGAAAACTGGGAAAAGTACAAGCTCAAGATTCAAAAAGATCTGAAAAGCCTAAATAATAAGCAAAATAATAAACAAAATGGTTTTAACATGTAAAACCATGCATTCAGTTTTTAAGACTTTATTCTAATTGGAGGATAATTGCCTTACAATGTTGTATTGATTTCTGCCTTACAACAGCGTCAATCAGCCATAAGCATACATATGTCCCCTCTCTCTTGGACCCACCCTCCCACCCCCATCTCATCTCACCCCTCTAGTTTATCACAGAACACCAAGTTGAGCTCCTTGTGTTACATAGCAACTTCCCATTAGCTATCTATTTTCCTCTAGAAATATAGTATCAGAAAGACTACTTAATAACGGTCCATTTGGAAACACCTAAACAAGAGTGGGAGAGTTGAACTGTGAAGAAAACTGAGCACCAAAGAATTGATGCTTTTGAACTGTGGTGTTGGAAAAGACTCTTGAGAGTCCCTTGGACTGCAAGGAGATCCAACCAGTCCATCCTAAAGGAGATCAGTCCTGGGTGTTCATTGGAAGGACTGATGCTGAAGCTGAAACTCCAGTACTTTGGCCACCTCATTCGAAGAGTTGACTCATTGGAAAAGACCCTGATGCTGGGAGGGATTGGGGGCAGGAGGAGAAGGGGACGACAGAGAATAAGATGGCTGGATGGCATCACGAACTCCATGCACATGAGTTTGAGTAAACTCTGGGGGTTGGTGATGGACAGGGAGGCCTGGCATGATTCTATTCACGCGGTCACAAAGAGTCGGACATGACTGAGCAACTGAACTGAACTGAACTGAAGCAAGAGTGGGCGGAGAAGGCAATGGCAGCCCACTCCAGTACTCTTGCCTGGAAAATCCCATGGACAGAGGAGCCTGGTAGGCTGCAGTCCATGGGGTCGCAAAGAGTCGGACACGACTGAGCAATGTCACTTTCACTTTTCACTTTCATGCATAGGAGAAGGAAATGGCAACCCACTCCAGTGTTCTTGCCTGGAGAATCCCAGGGATGGCAGAGCCTGGTGGGCTGCCGTCTATGGGGTCGCACAAAGTCGGACACGACTGAAGTGACTTAGCAGCAGCAAGCAAGCGTGGGAGGGGGCATCCTTGTGAGTTAAAAACATACCAGGACTTCCCAGTGCCTGGTACCATCTTGGGCCGCACCTAGAGGCCAGCTGTCCTGAGAGTGAGGGGTCATGGATGGTCTCCCTTGTGCCTGAAGAAGTCACAGCTGACAAACGGCATTAGAGCAGATGATGAAGTGCAGGGAGCATGCATTCAAGACAGTAGAAAGAATGGAGGATCTTTGTGGGTTTTTTTTCTGCTCTGTAATAGAACAGCCAGTAGTTAGTGTGAGTTTTAAGAGGAGAAGCCAGGTAGAGCTGGGGTTAGAACCCAGATCCATCTCTAGACTTAGGAGAAAGTGTGCGTGTGATTCAGATTCAACACAGATGTTCAAATGTTGCATGATCTTAGAGACCAAAAAAAAAAACAAAAGCCCTCTCTTCCAAAATGGATTCTCCATGACTTACCGTGATGACTAGATTTCCACGATGATGTTTCCTTTCCACTGGGCTGAGTCTATATGTGGCAGTATGCCCAGAGATACTCAGTTCTAGAAGAATCACGGTATGTTGTTTGAGAACAGTGGTTTCATGCCAAAATCTGAGGGGAAAAAAAAGTTGTAACCAACATTAATGTTTTATACAGTAGAAACTTGAACTACATTAAAAGCTAAAGTGTGAGAAATGTTATATTTGCTTTGTGCTACAATCCCAGAGCCCCATGCATGTGAATTATTTCCATGGTCAGAGCTGCTTTGGTGGAAAGGCTTGAGAAGTGCTGATTGAAGGACCCCGGCCCCTAGGAAGCTTCTGAGAAAACAAAAACATGTTGACTGGCACTGGGGAGCCAATGCTTACATTCCCTGCCAAAATGTGAGCTCCTGAAGTCAGATGAGTTTATTAGCTTCGATTGACTCGGTATAATAAAAAGACTTGAAGTAAGGAGACACTGGAAGCAGAAGTCTGATTAAATTCTGGGGGTGCAGAAACCACGTCCTTGGGTGACCAGGAGAAAGTGCCTCAGCAGGACATTAGAATGTGGTATGTTGGGGATGGGTTTACTAAAGTGATCATCTTCTCCTCCATCAGACCATTTATTCTCCACCCACACCCCTTTGTAAAGAATCTTCCCAGGGTCCCTTAGGAACACAGATATTGTTCACAGAGCCCTGTTAAACAGGGCAGCAAAGCAGGAAACTACCACCCCACCCCACCCCCACCCCCCCACCTCTCCTCCGCATCTCTGACTCAGCCAGCCATTGGCAGATGCTACTCCAAAGCAATGCATTTGGAATGTATTTGTGTGCATGCAAAAAGCCAGAAATCCTTTCTTTTTTTGGGGGGGGATTATGGAAGTTGGGCTTCAAGATCTGACAGTCTGTGTGAACTGAAGACAGGTGATGGTGGCCACAGGTATACCAGAACAGTCTTCCCAAAGGGAAAGATAGAACCAAATGTGTGGGGAGAAGTTATCAAGGGAACGCACAGGGGACCTCTGAGTTCTGAAGCCCCTCATGAAGCCTGGCTTTTTGTGGACTGCTTCGACATCGTGCGCATACTGTCCCCTCTTGGCTTAAGCTGGCTCAAGCAGGTTTCATTCTTCACCACAATAGTTCTCTGACAAAGAGAGTCATCAAAACCCAACACTACCTGGATGTAGATAAGCATATACTTTAAAATTTTATTTATTTATTTTAAAAATATTTATTTACTTGGCTGTGCGGGGTCTTAGTTGTGGCATGTGGGATCTCTGATCTTTGTTGCAGCATGTGGGATCTGATTCCCTGATCAGGGGTCAAACCCAGGCCCTCTGCATTGAGAGTGTGGCGTCTTAGCCCCTGGACCACCAGGGAAGTCCCAAGAGTAACCATACACTTTATCATTTTAATTAGAACACTCAGGGCACTGTTCATAATTAGGCTGACACAACAGGAAAACCCGGAGGTATGACCATCCTTCCTATGAGGTCAAGAAGAGAAAAGAGATAGATGCTAACTGCGTATATTTCCCAGGCACTGTTGGCTGCTTAAATCTCAGCTACCCCGTCTGATTGTCATAGCTATTATATCCTGTCTCGGAGCAGAAATGATGATAGCTCAAGAGGGTGGGCACAACAGCAGCTGGTGGGCAAGTCAGGAGAGGAGCTCCGACCGAACTGACCATGGGGTCTGCTCTGCTCACCAGGCTCTATTCTTCCAGAATCGTTTGCCTGAGGGCCCTTAGTCTTTGTGTCAGCATTGTGGGGAGTTGGAGAGCCCTGATCAGTGGAGAGAAACACATGCCATCACGCCAATCTCTCAGAACACCCATGCCCACCCTATTGACACAGGGACAGTATCTAACCTCCACCTTGTTTGAGACATCTGTCAGCTGCAAGAGCGCATGCAACAAAATCTCCACTAGCAAAGAAGGAAATTGAAACAATTCTGAGACAATTTAGGAGAATCCCCGTTTTCATCGGAATTATCTGAGCAGCTCAGGACACAAAAGACTAGGGGTCAGAATTTTTCAGATAACTGCTTATTTTCCTGCTCTAGCAGGTTTAACTCCCAGGCTTACCTTTGTGAGCATGTGTTGTCTTCACCACACAGTGAATACATACCAGTTTCTGGGTAAAATCTGGGTGGCAAAAGAAAGAGGTGATGGGATAGAACATGATATTCTGATTAAAGTGTTAGTTGCTCGGTCCCGTCTGACTCTTTTCGACCCCATGGACTGTAGCCCACCAGGCTTCTCAGTCCGTGGGATTCTCCAGGCAAGAATACTGGAGTGGGTATCCACTCCCTTCTCCAGGGAATCTTCCTGACCCAGAGATTGAATCCAGGTCTCCTGAATTGCAGGAGGTAGATTCTTTAGCATCTGAACCACCAGGGAAGCCCATTCAGATTCAGACGGAGGTGAACAATCTCTTCATTAAAATTCTAATGTGATCCCAGTTTTATTTCTACTACAATACTGCATGTAACAGGAAAATAATTTTTAGTTCCAAGTTCTATATCCCTTTTCTTATTGCTTGCTGCTGGCCTGCAGGGTTGATGTGGTTCCCATCAAGCAACCACCTGATGAATGGGGCTTCTGAAGTTTGCTAACCATCGTGGAGAGTGCCAGGTTCTTTCTGAGTCAGAAAAAGGGAACTTTACTGCCAGCAGCACTCACCTGTTTCTGCTCAGTAAAGGGTAGGCTGCCAGGATGATAAGATGTCTTAATTCAGGTCGACGTGACGTCAAGGGGCAATAAGCTTTCCTACCACGTTGATCCTGCCTGAAGGAGGGACTCCAGGATCAGCTGAGAGTCCCATCTGGTCTCCTGACACCGCTTTTAGAGCCGCTGACGAGTCTGTCCTGGGTGGTCTGCTCAGAGCCCTGACCTCACGAGACGGGGAAAGGGTGACTCAGAGGAACTGAGGAAGGTATAGTGTGGACAGGGGAGCACAGTGTGGGTTGAGGAACTAGTGCACTAAGTCCCCTACATCCAAACGGGTTCCGTACTGAGAGTTCAAGTCCAATTGTTGTTAAGTCCAACAAAGTCAGCCTAAGTACCCAACTAACACAATTGGCTATATACTGCTGCTTTTACCCTTGCTCCCGAACATCCTGGCCTTGAAATAAAAATACCGGACTCTGTATAGTTCAGTTCAGTTCAGTCGCTCAGTCATGTCCAACTCTTTGTGACCCCATGGACTGCAGGACACCAGGCCTCCCTGTCCATCACCAACTCCCAGAGTTTACTCAAACTCATGTCCATTGAGTCGGTGATGCCATCCAACCCATCTCATCCTCTGTCATCCCCTTCTCCTCCTGCCTTCAATTTTTCCCAGCATCAGGGTCTTTTCCAGTGAGTCAGTTCTTTGCATCAGGTGGCCAAAGTATTGAAGGTTCAGCTTCAGCATCAGCCCTTCCAATGAATATTCAGGACTGATTTCCTTTAGGATGGAGTGGTTGGATCTCCTTTCTGTCCAAGGGACTCTTAAGAGTCTTCATCAATACAATTCAAAAGCATCAATTCTTCGGCGCTCACCTTTCTTTCTAGTCCAACTCTCACATCCATACATGACCACTGGAAAAACCATAGCTTTGAATAGATGGACATTTGTTGGCAAAGTAATATCTCAGCTTTTTAATAAGCTGCTTAGGATGGTCATAACTTTTCTTCCAAGGAGCAAGCGTCTTTTAATTTCATGGCTGCAGTCACCATCTGCAGTGATCTTGGAGACGCCAAATATGAAGTCTGTCACTGTTTCTACTGAGGAAACTGTTTCCACTGCTTCCTCATCTCTTTGCCATGAAGTGATGGGACCAGATGCCATGTTCTTAGTTTTCTGAATGTTGAGCTTTAAGCCAACTTTGTCACTTCCTCTTTCACTTTCATCAAGAGGCTCTTTAGTTCTTCTTCACTTTCTGCCATAAGGGTGGTGTCATCTGCATATCTGAGATTATTGATATTTCTCCCGGCAATCTTGATTCCAGCTTGTGCTTCTTCCATCCCAGCGTTTCTCATGATGTACTCTGCATATAAGTTAAATAAGCAGGGTGACAACATACAGCCTTGATGTACTCCTTTTCCTATTTGGAACCAGCCTGTTGTTCCATGTCCAGTTCTAACTGTTGTTTCTTGACCTGCACACAGGTTTTACTGTACAGTGAGCTGGACCACTAGTAAAGCATGCACCCACATGACAATGTACCAGACACATGAGTTAACATACATTATTGGACATGCGAATGCATGTTTGCATCTCTGAAAGTTCACAACTTGAGGGTTCGTATGTATGGGACTTACTGTACAGCCACACGATGCTTGCATCCCAAGGGCAGAGTTCTGATGTCCTAGACTGTGACTGAGATTCCCCTGACTGGCATCTCACAAGTGATTACGAAGCCAGAAAAATACATTTGACATGTGCCAAACCTTATGGAGACTTCCCAGGTGACTCAGTGGTAAAGAATCCGCCTGCCAGTGCAGGAGACACAGGAGATGCGGGTTCAGTCCATAGCTTGGGAAGATCCCCTGGAGAAGGAAATGACAACCCAGTGCAGTATTCTTGCCTGGGAAATCCCATGGGCAAAGCAGCCTGGCTACAGTCCGAGGGGTCACAAGAGAGTCAGACACAACTTAGCGACTAAGCAATAACAACAAACCTTACTGAACCTTGTAAAATGGAAATGTGAATTTTTTCACTACCATGATCATTTATTTTGAGAAAAAAATACGTTCCAAAAAAAGGAGAATAAAATATGATTGGTTTTTGAAGAACTTTATGGACTATCTATTGTAGAGCTCTTGGTGCCATGTCATAGCTACACATTTACTGGCTTTTTTTTCATGCACACAGAATGTTATCACTACAGTTAAGGGACCTTACAATTTCATTTGTTTAAATTGAAGTGTAGTTGATTTACAGTGTTAATTTCTGCTGTACAACAGAGTGATTCAGTTATACACATACAAACATTATTTTTATATATTCTTTTCCCTGATGGTTTATCATAAGCTATTGAATATAGTTCCTTGTGCTATATAGTAGAACCTTGTTGTTTATCCACTCTGTGTACAGTAGCTTGCATCTGCTAGTCCCAAACTCCCACTCCACCCCACCCTCACCTTCCCTCCCTCTTAGCAACTACAAGTCTTTTCTCTACGCCTGTGAGTCTGTTTCTTAGATAAGTTCATTTGTGTTATATGTTTTAGATTCCACATGTAACTGATATGGCGTGTGTTTGTCTTCCCCTGACTTACTTCACTTAGTATCATAATCTGTAGTCCCATCCATGTTGCTGCAAATGGCATTATTTCATTCTTTTTATGGCTAAATTGTATTCCATATAGCTTCTCTTTTGAATGACTTAAATCTTTGAGAATTAGTCAAGTGCTCAAAATATTTTTCTTTTCCCACCCAACTCCCAATTAAGAGAAACAATTTCTAAAAATCACCCAGATGCATACCCTCAGTGTATGTGTGCACACAAATTGTCTTTTAGGGGTCTGCCTTAGAAGACTATTCACCTATAGACTAATAGCTGAATAGCCCAGGTTGGTGCTAAATAACAAGACAGTGTCATCCATCTTAGCAGCATGAAAAAGAAGGAAATTAGGAACAGAGTGACATAAAACAGTAGTTGAGCAAAGAGGTAGAGGCTAGTAAACGTAATACATGAGTCATAACTGGAACAGGAATCCTGTCACCTGACATATGGTTTGCTCTTTATCACTTTTTCCCCTCTACCCACTTTTCCTAATTATTTCTAATGGGCCTCAAATAAAAACTGTCTTTTTATTTAAAGATGTAATTCCTACTTCCACCTAGAATAACCATTAAGGAATTTTTTTCTGAGAACTTTGAATTAATGTTACTTTCTGGGAAATCATTGTTTTGAATCTATTTATCTTCCCGGTGGTCAGAATGCAAACAGTATTACAGAAATATTTTTCTTCCTTTCCAGTTTTCTTCCCTACTATCAATGTTGAACTTTAAATTGGATACAAATCATATTAGTAGAGAGGATTGATTGTTTAAAAGAGCATTTTATTTATTAATTATGGTGACATGACTTCTTAATGTTGTCTGTTACCCTGGAGGGCTGTCATTTTGTTTTCTGTTTTTTTTGTTTTATATTTAAAACTCTTGTATTTATACATGCAATTAGCTAGGAGACCCCTGGGCTCCACAGTCAGAATGTGGCAAAGCCTGGAAATGGGGTGAGAATGTGAATGCTCCCCCTTGTCCAGCTGAGCCCAGGACCCTTGGGCCAGGGCGTGGAGGAGCAGCTAATAGCACAGTAGTCCAGAAAGAAAAAGGCACAGGCCTAAGCCAGTGATAATGATACCTTTTTGGTATGTTCACGTACTATTTAAGTGAGTGCTAAAAGTTCTGATGCTGGGAGGGATTGGGGGCAGGAGGGAAAGGGGACGACAGAGGGTGAGATGGATGGATGGCATCACCAACTCGATGGACATGGGTTTGAGTGAACTCCGGGAGTTGATGATGGACAGGGAGGCCTGGTGTGCTGTGATTCATGGGGTCGCAAAGAGTTGGACACGACTGAGTGACTGAACTGAACTGAAAATCACCAAAGTATGGAAGGAATAATATAATTGCCAGAAGTTAGAGTTATAGCCAAGGCAACAACAATTGCCTGTTAGCTGTTACCTTCTTCCTTCTGTCTGTACTAAGGACAAGAGGCCAGCTCATTCCAGAGTCCTTGGAATCCTATGCAATGATGGCCTAAAAGTATGGTGTTGGTGCATTTTCTGGATCTTAAAGGTATTCTTTTTATTCACTGTTTACCCACAATTTTAAATTGTTGTCATAGAACTGATCTAATCAGTTTGTTGGGAGGAGCGAGAGAAAGGGAAAAAGAAATAATTAGAGCAAAACTGTGGTGCTAAATGTTTTATGTCATTTTATATAGTTATGTCACAATTACAGGTTCAAGTTAAGGTTGATTAGTTTTAACAGCAGTCCTTGAAGTTTTTTTTTTTTTTTTTTACTTTATTTTTTTTTTTTTTTCCTTGAAGTTTTATGACAGCATTTGGGCTCTCAACTTGCTGCACCTATTTATACTCTGGTCTTTCTCCAGCCATTAACAGCTGGCCAGCCACTCCCTTTTGCCCTAGGATCTTTAGCCAGGCAGGCGGGGGTTATCTTCAATGCCTTTTAAAAGAATCGTGACCAATAAAACACTTTACAAAACTTTTGAAAAACAAAGGTCCTCAAGTAAATTGGCTGACTCTTTCTGTATTATTCAGTTCCTGGTATTAGAGTTCGTAGAATCCCAAAGCATGGATTTTTAGGCTACAGGAACAAACAAACTTATTTCTCATTGGCAAAAATGTGCTAATTGTAATGGTTCCTATTTTGATTAATAAAGATGTGTTTGAGTCTAGTTATAATAATTTAAAATTTATGGTCTGAAATGGCAATTACATTTTCACCAACCAATAGATGTGATCCTAATAGAGGTACACATCCATTGGTTGGTGAAAATGTAATTGCCATTTCAGACCATAAATTTTAAATTATTATGTGTACCTCTATTAGGATCAGACTTCCCTGGTGGCTCAGGCGGTAAAGCGTCTGTCTACAATGTGGGAGACCTGGGTTCGATCCCTGGGTTGGGAAGATCCCCTGGAGAAGGAAATGGCAATCCACTCCAGTACTATTTTCTGGAAAATCCCACAGGCAGAGGAGCCTGGTAGGCTACAGTCCATGGGGTCTCAAAGAGTCGGACACGACTGAGCGACTTCACAAATACTAATGATTAGGATCAGGGAATGCAGTCAGCTCCCCAAGCACTGACCCTTTCCGCAGTGGTGGTTTGGCAAAGACCCCGGAGATTCTGTAGCCCAGAGGCCACGTGTCCTGAGCGAGGACTTTACCCCTTTGCAGCAGCTGAAAAACCACCATATGGAGCATCACGTGGAGGCCTGAATCCAGTCTTACTCCTTCCACTCAGACACCCTAACTATTGCACCCCAGGGAAGCAAACATCAAGGCTTCGTCATTCATTGGCATACTGCTCCATAAAGCACCACCTCCATTCTGCTGGGCCAGGCACATGGGCAGGCATGTGTGCCTGCTTCCCATCTCTGGGCTGGGGAGCTGCTAGAAAAAGCAGAGTCAGTGGCTGCGATCTCCAGAGTCTAAGGTTTCTAAGAAAGAATGTTTGACAGCACAGCACATTTTCTGTCTCATTGGTTTCCAGTATGCATTTTTTAAAATGCATACATTATTCTAAGTCAGACAAGGGATTTTTCAACCAGTATGGGCTTTCCTGGTGGCTCAGTTGGTAAAGAATCCACCTGCAATGTGGGAGACCTGGGTTTGATATCTGGGCTGGGAAGATCCTCTGGAGAAGGGATCAGATATACACTCCAGTCTTCTGGCCTGGGGAATTACTTGGACTGTATAGTCCATGGGGTCTCAAAGAGTTGGACGTAACTGAGCAACTTTCACTCATGGGGTTATGTTCTTTCTGACAAAGGCAGGTAAAACCTAACTTCAAACCTCAGTGGGCTTCCCAAGAACCTCAGTAAGGAGATACAACTTGAGTTCTGTGTCAAAAGTTTCCGGTGCCTCCAGGAAGCTTAGCGAGTGTGAGTCAAGCTAGGGGAGGGTGAGAGGCTGACTTGAGAGGCTGGGGCTGCCAGGTCAAGGACTGATGCCAAACCTATACCAGTTGCTCCTCTGGGTTGGAAATTTGACCAATGATTGGGAGACATTTCATGACTAATTTTTGTCCCACAGCACTGGGAGTCTCATCCCAGATGAGGCAAAAATTCACCACAGATATTTACAGGCTAAGGATTCTTTCAACTGCTATATCTTCCAGATGCACTGAGGTCAACACATGGCAAAAGAGAGGTGGGGGGAGGCTCATGTCTCCCTGCCCCGTCTCCTCTCACTTTTGCTGGTTTACCCTGTCTTTGACCTCTGCAGTTTCATCCCATGATGCTGTGGTCTGCAGAATGATGGCTCCCCAGAGATGTCCAGATCCTAATTCCCAGAACTTGTGGATATGTTACTTTCTGTGGCAAAAGGGACTTGGCAGGTGTGATAAAGTTAAGGGGTTTTTGTTGGGGAGATTGTTCTAGATTATCCTACCAGTGTAATCACAGTGATTCTTATAAGAAGTAGAAGGAGGCAGGGGAGTCACAGAGAGAGATAGGACAATGGAACAGAGGGCAGAGTGATATGATTACTGGCCTGGAAGGTGGAAGAGGGATGCGAGTCAAGGACACAGAGCTGCCAGAAGCTGTCAAAGGCAGGAAACAAATTCTCCCCTAGAGCTTCTAAAAGGAATATGGTCATGCCAATACCTTGATTTTAGTCCTCAAGATCCTTTTTCTGACTTTTGACTTCCAGAACGATAAGATAAATCAGTTCAGTCACTCAGTTGTGTCCGACTCTTTGCTATCTCATGGACTGCAGCATGCCAGGCTTCCCTGTCCATCACCAACTCCCAGAGTTTACTCAAACTCATGTCCATTGAGTCGGTGATGCCATCCAACCATCTCATCCTCTGTCGTCCCCTTTTCCTCCCACTTTCAATCTTTCCCATCATCAGGGTCTTTTCCAATAAGTCAGTTCTTCGCATCAGGTAGCCAAAGGATTGGAGTTTCAGCTTTAACGTCAGTCCTTCCAATGAACACTCAGGACTGATCTCCTTTAGGATGGACTGGTTGGATCTCCTTGCAGCCCAAGGGACTCGCAAGAGTCTTCTCCAGCTACTGAAATTGGGGTAATTTGGCTCAGCAGCCATAGAAAATTAATTTGACACCTCATCACATATCTGAAGACAGAGGAAGAGGATCATAGAGTTCTTCTCAACACCTCTGGTGGTTGATGCCTGCAGGGTCCTGATCTAAAGCGGCTAGAGAATCTATCACTGACCACTGAGGCTCCATCAGAGCCAAGCTGCCGCCATCTCCTCCCAAGCTGCAGTAACCCTCCTCGGACCCTGGGGCACTGCTGCTGCTGAACCTGTGGCTCTGAGGAGTGGCACAAGGGAGTTTGCCTGCCTCATTTCCTCACTTTCACTGCTGCGCCCTCAGCATCAGGGACATTGTCCAGGGCACGTGACATGTTCCATGCAGTTCCCGCTGTCAGAGAGGACCTGAGAACACGTCTTGGTGCCAGAGTGTGGGCTCTGAGGCAGCACTGGTGATGTGTGCCAGGGCGGCCTTCTGAACTCGGTGACAATCACATCGTATTGTCACTCAGTAAATTTCGATGCAGTAGTTGTTATGTCCACTTTGATCATCCTAAAGATCTAACCAGTCCATCCATGGACAGAGAAGCCTGGTGGGGTCCAGTCCATGGGGTCGCAGAGAGTTGGACATGACTGAGTGACTAACACACACAACAGGACAAGAGGGTTCCCTTTTCTCCATACCCTCCCATGTATTGTTTATAGACTTTTTTGATGATGGGCATTCTGACTGGTGTGAGCTTATATCTCATTGTAGTTTTGATTTGCAGTTCTCTGACTGAGCGACTGAACTGAGTGACTGACTGACTGCATAATGAGTGATGGTGAGCATCTTTCCATGTGTTTGTTGGCCATCTGTGTGTCTTCTTTGGAGAAATGTCTGTCTAGGTCTTCTTCTTGTTTGTTTTTCTGGTATGGAGCTACATGAACTGCTAATACATTTTGGAGATTAATCCTTTGTCAGTTGTTTCATTTGCAATTATTTTCTCCCATTCTGAGGACTGTCTTTTAATCTTATTTATAGTTTCCTTTGCTGTGCAAAAGCTTTTAAGTTTAATTAGGTTCCACTTGTTTATTTTTGTGTTTATTTCCATTGCTGTAGTAGGTAGGTAAAAGAGGATATTGCTGTGATTTATGTCAAAGGTGTTCTGCGTATGTTTTTCTCTAAGAGTTTTATAGTTTCTGGCCTTATATTTTGGTCTTTAATCCATTTCAAGTTTATTTTTGTGTTAGGAAGTGTTCTAATTTCATTCTTTTACACATAGCTATCCAGAAAAGGCTGTTTTTACTTCGTTGTATATTCTTGCCTCCATTGTCAATGTGTCCATAGGTGCATGGGCTTATCTCTGGGCTTCCTATCTTGGTCCATTGATCTATATTTCTTTCTTTGTGCCAGTATCATACTGTCTTGATTACTGTAGCTTTGCAGTATAGTCTGAGGTCAGGAAGTTGATTTCTCCAGCTCCATTTTTAAGATTGTTTTGGCTATTCAGAAGTCTTTCGTGTTTCCATACAAACTGTGAATTTTTTTTTGTTGTTGTTCTTCTGAAAATTGCCACTGGTGATTTGACAGCGATTATATTGAACTGTAGTTTGCTTTAGGTAGTATAGCCATTTTCACAATATTTATTCTTCAAATCCAAGGCCATGATTTATCTCTCCATCTGTTTGTGTTGCCCTTAATTTCTTTCATCAGTGTCTTCTAGTTCTCTGTATACAGGTCTGTTGTCTCATTATACAAAATTCTAAGGATACCACCAGAAAAGTTACTAGAGCTAATCAATGAATTTAATAAAGCTGCAGGATACAAAATTAATACACAGAAATCCTTTACATTCCCATACACTAGCAATGAAAAATCAGAAAGGGAAATTAAGGAAACAATTCACCACTGCAACAAAAAGGAATAAAACACCTAGGAATAAACTTCAGTTCAGTTCAGTTCAGTCACTCAGTCGTGTCCGACTCTTTGCGACCCCATAAATCACAGCACGCCAGGCCTCCCTGTCCATCACCAACTCCCAGAGTTTACTCAAACTCATGGAATAAATTGTAGGCTCTTTTAAATAGCAACAATGTCAGTCACCTGCCTAACTAATGATTGAGAAATGAATTCTTTTCCCTCTCTCTATGTAAACCTGAAACCCTTTTAGTATTAGGGAAAGTTAAGGAGGCCAGAAAGAAGATGATCTTTTTTTACATTTAGAGAAATTTATTACATGGAGGAATTTTTTTTTTTCTGTGAAAATATAAGAAACTCAGGAGATGCGAAAGCGAGTTTTGTATAAACTGCTTGTGCACTAAAGAAAGAAAGTGGAGGAAAAAATAGAACAGTAATTGCAATTTGCCTTTTATATTATAGTTGCAGGCACTTTCCTGTTCAGTAATTTTAATAATGAAACCTCCCTCAACCATCTCCCCTGATCAGTTTGAGCATAATTTAAGCATTTTTCCTTTTGGGTTTATACCTTCATGGTTTCAAATTATGTCGAGTGTCCTGCCAAGACTTAGATCAGTCTACCGTAGATAAAAATTAGACTCCAAAGCAACTATAAATTTATATTTTTCTTGTTTCAAAACACAATTCTATTTACAGTCACCCTATCATTATTTTAATTTTTAAATCCAGCCAGTCATTAGTAGAATTATAGACCAGTCAGAGAGATAAAGTTCAGATTAACTTTGTGGTATTTTCTTCTCCAAATTCTCAGTTAAATGCTTGTAGACATTGGTTCCCAGTCTGTAGGACAGAGGTCTCTGAGGCGCCAAGTTGTTAAGGTGAGGGATTCGCAGCTTCCTGGTGGCTGTTCACTGAATAGCTTAGACGTCGCACGCACAAATGCACCACCATCCTCCAAAGACACATAGTCGTTAATGTGATTCAAACAACTCCAATTCATTTAAATGTCTCAGTTAAGTCACTATAACTTGTTCATAATTTATTTCCTTGGTCAATGGACAATTGCTTTGAGGGAGGGATTGTATTATATTTCTCAAAAGTAAAAATAGATCCTCATGATTAAAAATGAAAGCAGATACATAACTAGAGAAAATAGCCACACCAGTGGTCACTTCTTCTGATAAAAATACATGAAGATGATGGGAAGTGTTGACCTAATAATTGTCAGGAGGCCTACAGCTTCTCTCAGGTCACGGTGATAGCTCTGGGCATATAACCCCAAATATCTGTTTAAAAAAAGTGATTCAAGAAGACAGTTTAGGTGATACAGACAAACTCTGTTTAACACTTCATGAAGCAGACAGTCTCCTTTTGGAGAATCTCCCAAGGAGGCAGAAGGCAGGGAGATTTTATAAAATAAGGAATTAAGAACAGGGAAGAGAAAAATAGAAAATATGAGATTGGCTGTGGCCATGTCATCATCCTTGATGGGATGAAATGGCCTAGAGTTGGCTTGGCATTTGGGGTTTGGCTGACTGGATGTTCCATGTTTCTGGTCTAACAGAGCACTTACAGGAATGCAGAAGTTACAGTTTCAGCTGACATGGTGTCCTGAACAAGGAGCTCTCCATCTTGGTCTTAGAAAGTTATTTCAACATGTCTCAAGACTCAATTCTATGACCAGAAGATTTTGGAAATATATTTTAGATCCCTTCTATTTGCAGAGAAAAGGCTTGTGCTCCTTCAAAAGGGAAGGTGTGTGGGCCCAGTGACCCACTGCAAAGGGCAGTTTCCAGGGCAGCTGTGACTGGATTCCTGTCTTCACTGTAAGCAAGGCTCTCACTGCACATCTAGGGGCCTACGCAGGGAACAAGAAGGGGTTTGAAAAAGAAGAGTGAATGTCGGTGTACCACGTTGTTTAGCAAATCACCACCCAACATCACGGACTTTGAAGCCAGCCGAGAGCAGGCAGGATGCAGAGGAGAGCTAGTGGTTCCCTGTGTTATAACCGATCACGCTCCATTTATGCAGATTTATCAGGAATCAGCAAGTGATCTCAAGTCTTTGACGTCATTGTTTCATTGAAATCTCATGACGACACTTAGGAGTCAGTGCATGAAGAAACTGAGATTATGTGAAGGTACGTGGTGTTGAGGTCTCCTGGTTGGGGAAGGGCATGTAGGGAGCTCAGATTTAACCCCCAAGCCTGTGCTTTAGCAGATGTGGATGCCGAGGCCAAGCCATGGCCAGAGATGTGAGCTGGGCAGTCCTCTCTCTCTCTCCTTCGCTTCTTGCTATTTACTCAACAAATGTTTCAGGGCACCCCAGCCACCACTTCTGTATATTGGGAGCCAGTATACCTTGGTGGCTCAAAGTGAAGGCTTTGGAGTCAGACACAGTGGATTCAAGTCTTTATACTGTGACTTGCTAGTGATGTTGTCTTGTGTGACTTTCTTAGCCTAACTCTTGTCCCTTAAAGTTCTGATGATGAAATCACACAGCATTGTCATTCATTGCATGAATTTTAATTGGAAACCCTGAACTGTGGGGTTGGAGTTAGGATGGCCCTTCCCCAAAGGATGGGGAAGGTTATTACTACAGATAGAGTAGGAGGGTCTGTCAATAAACCTATTCTTTCTCACAAGCTTCTTGTGAGAATTCAACTAAAGGAAGATCATTGGAGACACTTTTTGTGTCGGAAATAGGCTGTAAACTCATACTGTTAGGGGAAAACTCTTCTTAGAGCTCAGCCTAATGGGCAGCTAGTTTCAATTCCAACACTACAATGAATTACTGCTTCTTCAGAAGACAGTAAGGGGGAAATTTGGTGTTTAGGAGTCATGTTACATGAAAGATTACTTCTCTTTAAACACCAAGATCACCTTGTACATAGTGAGATCACAATGCAAGAGATACTTGGAAACCAGCCAGGGAGAAGGACTCTTCTATTATTTTGTGAAGCCTATTCTAGGTATTATCTCAGCAGGAACTTTGACTTGTTCATTAAAATGATGGGTGAATCATTTGATTGTTAAATGAATACATATTTTAAAATAAATATACATATATATTTTACATAAAGATATATACATAATTGCAAAATATATGTAGGGGTGTGTGTGTATATATATATACATGTATATGTGTGTATATATATATATATATATATATATATATGTGAAGTGAAAAGAAGAATGAAAGTGTTAGTTGCTCAGTTATGTCAAACTCTTTGGGACCCCATGGACTGTAGCCCGCCAGGCCCCTCTGTCCATGGGTTTCTCCAGGCAAGAATACTGGAATGGGTTGCCATTTCCTTCTCCAGGGGATCTTCCTATCCCAGGGACCAAACCTGTGTGTCCTGCATTGCAGTCAGATTCTACCATTTGAACCACCAGGGAAGCCCATATGTACACACTCACACATATATATATGTACACACATATGTGTATATCTATACATGTATATGTACATATATATATACATATGCACTTACACAGGCTTCCCTGGTGTCTGCTGTCTGTATATACTGTCCCTGTATACTGCTGTCTGGGAAAGCATGGAGCACAGTGTCTGAAACTGATCAGATGCACCTAATGTTTACTTGCATCAGAGCCTAAGTCTCTCTTCTTCCTAAGGGACGACTTTTACTCACACAGGTATCCTCTCTACTCCTTGCAACTCTCTCTGGGGATGATGGGGCTGTTTTAAAGATGATCAGAGGGACTCTCAAATTCTGAGTGTCAGAATATATAGAAGAAGGATCTTTTTAACATGTTTCTACTCATGATTTGGCAGTTCCTCAAACCCACTCTGAATTTCTTATTTCTCTGCAACTGAATCTCTTCTCAAGAGAAATGTGCAGTTATTCCTAGTGGTATATCCCACATTTCATGCACATGTATATTACCAACTTGTATGAAAACAAAGACACACCCAACATTCCATTCTATAGGAGGCGAAGCCTTCAAATACATTGAAATGGAAACTGTACATTTCCTTGTACTGAATTAAGGTTTAGACAGCTTCAGAACAAGATGTATTATCATTTAAACATTGCATGCCTGAAAATACCCTTGTGAAGCTATTATCCATTTCTAATTCCTTTATTTAACCTGGAGTCTTTGAAGAGAAGTTAAAACTGATAGGTAGAGAGAAATAGTATATACATTTAATAAGAAGGAATCTTCTTGTTGGCAATTGGTAGGCTATTAATTCTGCCAGGAAAAAAAAATATGGGACTTAACTTATCCATGAGAGAATATTTACTACCTGTTTTTTCCAGAGGCATTTAGGTATCATTAATTTCAGGTATGTTTACATAGTTCTGTTGTCTCAGGCTGAGCATTTTTAGGAGAACTTGGGGGCTTAATGAACTAAACTGACTTTCAATTTTTTGACAAATCATTTCATGGGAGGTGAGAATTCATTTGCTGAATAATGAACATGGCATATTCCAGTTAATTACTTTCTCAAACTCTCCCATGTCATGCCTGAATCAAGGTTTCTCAGGAATGTAATTAAAAGAGTATATGGTAAGGGAAAAATAGGATTGAGACATGTTTAATTCCTCCTAAAATTATAGAAATGAATATGGATGCTTTAAAACTGTATTTCAGGAACTGGGCTAGGACCTGGCACACTGCATTTAGCATCTAGGTCATAAACGACCTTGGCAGAATCAGTCTTAATAGGGTGGGAGCTGCATAGCTGTGGATGAAGAATGAAAAGGAGATGAGCAGGACATCCTACGTGTAGTCCCCTGTTTCAAGGGCTTGATTTTTTTTAACAGGAAGGTATTTATTTTCTGGTCTGTAATTTACTTTAAAATACTTTCACAGACATGATGTGCACAAATATAGGTTTCAGTTCTTTTTCATCCAGACCCTAAGGCAGGCAGTTATTCTAATCTGAAATACATACTCCAGTGGTGGTTATCAGTAGCATTTAATCAAAATGCTGCCATCAGAGGCAGCTGCAAGTGCCTTAGCCATCTTTTATCTCTAATACTGATGGTTTTGATAATTAGTATAATGAATGTCAGAATTGGGTTTTCCTTTGTGAAATCTCAGGTATTGGAAATGTGTGGATTAGTCAGAGAAGTTTTAGAGACATCCTGACCTTTGTATGAACAAGATATGAAATAATGGTGAAGCTCTCTAAGCTTGATTTTTATGCAGCCACATGTCCAAGACAGGCTTCCCTGGTGGCTCAGATGGTAAAGAATCTGCCTGCAATGCAGGAGACCTGGGTTCAATCCCTGGGCCAGGAAGATCCTCTGGAGAAGAGAATGGCAACCCACTCCAGTATTCTTGCCTGGAGAATTCCATGGACAGAGGAGCCTGGTGGGCTACAGGCCATAGGGTTGCAAAGAGTTGGACATGACTAAGACTTTCACTTTCACATGTCCCGAGACAGTGAATGGAATAAGGTCCCAGAGGATAGAGGTGCTGGAAGAGGTGGGATTCAGAATGTAAGTGGCAGCACAAGTTCTGGACGGGAGGCTGCCTGGTGACTGGACATGAAGTCTGTAGTTTGTCAGAAGCTTTTCCAGGTTTTCCTAATTAAGAGGTCTGAGGCTCTGGAGCTGACCTTGCCATGGACTTCCTTCCCATCTTTCTCCCCAACCCTGGGCTTGTGTCTGGTTTTTGGATACTCAGACCCTTCTCTTTCTTCTAACTGGGACAGCCTCTCCCTTGAAGCAGATAGAGAGAGACTCCTAAGACTATTAATGGACTTTATCTTTCTGGTGAATGATCAAAACTTTTATTATCTAGAGTAGAGCTAAGGAATTATCCCTGTTTATAATTGTTAATTACTTTGTGTAACCATGTCTGTTATACTTTTTGATTGGCATCTAGTTGTTTTCAGAGTAGTGCCTGTTTGGTAAATGTGGATCTTTATGTTAGCAGACTTTTCTTTTTTAAAATGAAAATAGAACGAATTTAACGAGGGAAAGAGGATGCCAGTTACCCAAAAAAGAGATCAGCTGCTGTCTTAATGCTAAGATAGAGCTGTAGGTAAAGACAATGAGCTGGGATAGATTGTGATAAAATCGACAGCATATGATGGCATTTCACTGGAAATTTGACACTAAAATTTTGTTTACCCCTTGTGCCCATTGTATGAACCATAAACTGACTTTTCTAAACACAGTCTAATGAAAGGTGACTGAAAGAACCATACCATGGAAGGTAAATAAATGGTTTAATTTATTTCTCATCCCTACAAATGTTTAAAGGTATTATAAAAGGACAATATTTTGTTGCATGTAGCAATGATGAAGAAGAAAATTACCACTTAATGTCTAAACAGTGAAATGGAACTATCATGCCACTAAGTAAATGGCATAAAAATTGATGATTTTTATTCCAGGAGATTAAATCCACATTTTTCAGAGAGAAAGGACAGTCAAGAGATGGATTTCCCTACAATCCAACAACATAATTGTGGTTACTAGTACCCTTTCCCAGTATGATCACAGTCAATGGTTTATGTCAAAAATAAAACACAGGATGATGGTATAAGCAAAACTAAGAGGAGTCACAGAGTTAGAGGAAAGGAAATCAGTAAAATGATCTCCATGAATGCTCCTATTTGGGTTCCTCTCATTCTTGAAGAGAAAGGCAATATCAGTGCCTAAAAGGCCAAGAATTCTCAGTTTATGGAACCATAGAACAAAGGGGATTCAAAGAATCCTTACTTGGAATAAAACCAGAATTGAAGCTCTGTGCTATGTACCATTCCACATGGCGCTATATAAGCTTTGATTAAAATAAGAAGTCCTTAAGCATGGGAAACACTGACTGAATTACAGTTGAAAAGGGGAATATGTTATACAATCAGCACCTGTAGGATTTGAACATTTCTTTCAGATTAAGAGATTCCACAGGTTGATCAGGCTTTATCAGTTCAGAACTAAATATTAGGCCAAAGGACATATTTGGAAAACTGTATCTAACCAGGTCACAGGAATGAAGAGGTCCTAACATTTGCTGCAGTCACACAGACCACAGTTCGCTGTTGTGCGTTAATCCTTTTTTCACCCTTCTCTGTTGGAGAAGCCTTGGTTTAGGAGCCAGAAATGGTATAAAGCAGTGTGACTCAAAATGTGAGTTATTATTCCTGGCCTACAATAAACTAAGCCCAGAAATTAAAAGTTAGCATTTAGGGACCTTAACCCTGGTGGTCCAGTGGTTAAGAATCTACCTGCTAACGCAGGGGACATGGGTTCAATCTCAGGACTATTCCATATGCCAAGGGGCAGCTAAGCCCATGTTCCATAACTACTGAAGCCCGCACGCCCTAGAGCCTGTGCTTGGCAACATGAGAAGCCACCACAATGAGAAGCCTGCCTACCACAACTAGAGGGGAGCCCTGACTCACCACAACTAGAGAAAGCCCGCGCACAGCAATGAACACCCAGCGCAGCCAAAAATAAATAAATAAAATTAATTTTTAAAGTTAGCATTCAGGAACTTTTATAGCAAAGAGTAATTTGATATCTGGTAAACCTAGTAATAAAAACTGGGGGTTCTATTTTTATATATGTGTGTTTTAACCGTTATTTAATTTTTCTAATAATTCATTTTTATTGTATTTTCCAGAAAGTTTCCTTTGCAGATAGGAAAAAAATAACTGGTTCTTCACATGTATAGTTAGACAAGCATTGCTATAGACCATAACTGAGCCATAATGATTTTAGGAAATCAATATTACAATCCAAGATCCATGGCTCTATTAATAAGGTTTTTTGGATATAAAGGGGGCTTCCCTGGTGGCTCAGTAGTAAAGAATCCGCCTGTCAATGCAGGAGACATGGGTCAGGAAGACCTCCTGAAGAAGGAAATGGCAACCTACTCCAGTATTCTTGCCTGGGAAATCCCATGGACAGAAGCAGCTGGTGGGCTACAGTCCATGGAGTTACACAAGAGTTAGACATGACTTAGCGACTAAACAACAACAAGCTTCTTTGTAGAATCTCAAGCTTAAGCTCACTATGACAAGAAAGAGTCATAAAGTTTTGTGAGCTGTTGACTGACTAATCTTATATTCCAGAGTCAAAAATCTATTTTGGCATGATTGGCTTCTGCCAAACTTTCTTTAATCCCCTTTGTCTTCATTCCAATCTATAAAATCATATGAAAGGGACAGAGTCAGAGAAATAACATGTGGATTTCATTTTTTTCAAAGAAGCTCTTCAGCTTTCCATGATTTGTCATCATTAAAGTGCATAATGCATAGAGAACTAGATGGCAGAAATTTCAAGACTCACAGACTCATTTATAGTTAGCTTTGTAAAACATTTGTGCTGTGCGTAAAACATTTATATGCCTTTAAAAAAGTGTTTGTTCAAGCTGACTTATGTAATGTTAATGTTAGCTGACAGTTCTGATCAAAGCCCAGTGGAAAGTAGTTTGAGGTGCCCAGGCCAAGATTTTTTATTAGTCTCTTCTAAAATTCATTGATCTCCTAGTGAATCATCTTTTGTTGTTGTTGTTGAGTCGCTAATTTGTGTCCAAATCTTTTCGACAGCCATGGACTGCAGCACACCAGGTTTCCCTATCCGTTACACTCTCCTGGAGTTTGCTCAGATTCATGTCCATTGAGTCCGTGATGTTGTCTAACCATCTTATCCTCTGATGCTCTCATCTTCTGCTTTCAATCTTTCCTAGCATCAAGGTATTTTCCAATGAGTCGACTCTTTGCATCATGTGACCAAAGTATCAGAGCTTCAGCCATCAGTCCTTCCAATGAATATACAGTGTTAATTTCCTTTAGGATTGACTGGTTTGATCTCCTTGCAGTCCAAGGGGCTTTCAAGAGTCTTCTCCAGCACCACAATAAGAAGGCATCAATTTTTCAGCACTCAGCCTTTTTATGGTCCAACTCTCACATCCATACATGACTACTGGAAAAACCATAGCTTTGACTATATGGACCTTTTTCAGCGAAGTGATGTTTGGCTTTTTACTATGCTGTCTAGGTTTGTCATAGGTTCCTTCCCAGGAGCAAGCGAATTTTAATTTCATGGCTGCAGTCACCATCTGCAGAGATTTTGGAGCCCAAGAAAATAAAATTTGTCACTGTTTTCACTTTTTCCCCTTCTATTTGCCATAAAGTAATGGGACTGGATGCCATGATCTTAGTTTTTTGAATGTTAAGTTTTAAGCCAGCTTTTTCACTCTCCTCTTTCACCTTCATCAAGAGGCTCTTTAGTTCCTCTTTCCTTTCTGCCATAAGGGTGGTATTATCTGCATATCTGAGGTTGTTGATATTTCTCCCAGCAATCTTGATTCCAGCTTGTGATTCATCCAGCCTAGCATTTCACATGATGTACTCTGCATATATGCTAAATAAACAGGGTGACAGTATACAGCCTTGTCATACTTGTGAATTATCTATGGGATGGTAATTAGAAGTTGACTGTAGGCATAGAACAGATTTCTCTCTCAGCCAACTCTGTAACAAAAGGATAGCAGTGGCTTCTGTCCAGTTATGCTCCAAGGGAGGGACCAGTCTTCAGCAGCTCCCATCAGTCAGAGCCCAGGAAAATAATGAGTGTCAGGATAACTAGCAAACAATCTAGGAAAAAAGTTATATTTCTGCCTACATCAATTCTCCATAAATTAATTAACCTTTAAATGGGTGGCAAAGGCTTTTCTAAGAAAACACTGATATATTAATAGAAACCTTAAGGAGAAAGAATGATAGCTTTGACTTTAATAAAACAGTCACCAAAAATTCCACTCTCAATTATAGTGGGAAAAAAAAAGCATAAGTTAGAAAAACATGTATGTGACATAGTTGGCATAAAAGAAAATAAAGAGATCTTTATAAGACACATTTGGAAATATGAAAACTATAAAGGAAAACTGTATTTTACTGCATAGAAACATTTAGTTTTAAAAGAGTGGCTATATATATATATGTATAACTGATTTACTTTGCTGTAGTGCAGAAACTAACATGATATGATAAATCAACTATAATCCAATAAAAATTTAAAAAACATTTTGTTGTTCAGTCACTAAGACTTGTCTGACTCTTTTGCAACCTGTGAACTATAGGCTGCCAGGCTGCTCTGTCCATGGGATTTCCCAGGTAAGAACAGTGGAATGAGTAACCATTTCCTTCTCCGGGGCTCTTCCTAACCCAGGGATTGAACCTGTGTCTGTCTCCTCTATTGGCATGTAGATTCTTTACCATTGAACCACCAGGGAAGATATTCTAAATCTCAAAATTAAGTCTCTTTTTCTAAACACCCATATATGTAAAACATTTTAGTCTTTATGAAAAATGGTACTATAAATAAAGCCAAAAGACAAACCATAGGCAGGAGAAAAAGTTAGTAACATATATGATAGGTAAATAGTGATAATAGCAAACACATGAATTTCTTACTATGCACCAGGTCCTGCTCAAGACACATAATGCATATGAACTCATTCAATCTTCACATAAATCAATAGTGCACAATAAGGCAGATACTATTATTATACCATTTTATACATAAGGAGACAGGTCATGAATGCAACCCTAGTGTGCCTCTAGGGTCTATGCTCTCACTTACCATGTGATCATACCTCCTTGGGTCAGGTCAGATTCAATAAAGAGATTCAGTTATAGCTACTAAATGCAAAGCATGAGAAATGGGAGAGAGGGCAGGAGGGAAAGGGAAGGGAGGGAGAAAGGAAAGAAGGAAGGGAATAAAGAAACAAAAAAAAAAAAAAAAAAGAAAAGAAAAGGAAAGTAGAACAAGAGAAGAAGGATGTGTACAGTTTTTAAAAAGCAAATGTAATCTTTGGTGGAATATATCTGTGTAGACAATTGTATGAAAAAGATGGTTAACAAATTATTGGTGATTCCCTACAGCAATTTTTTTTTTAACATCTCTCATCTTTTCTCTACTGTTTGAATACTTTATATCTTCTGTGTGTGTGAAAATACATATATATGTATAATATATAATAATAAAACCAAGGACCTCAGATTGTGAACCCATGGTCTTTTAATTGAGATCATACCTGGTCTCAGGACTTACTGAAGCTCAGGTTCTTGATGTCACGTCACAGAGAGAACTCAGTGACAGACAAAATGGTAGGTAAGAAGTAAGTTTATTTAGATAGAAACACGCTCCACAGACAGAGTGTGGGCTGTCTCAGAAGGTAAGAGGCCCCAAAATATGGGGTGGTTAGTTTTTATGGCCTGGGTAATTTCATAGGCTAATGAGTGGAAGGGTTATTCCAAGTATTTTGGGAAAAGGGCAGAGATTTCCAAGAATTGGGCCACCACCTAGTTTTTGATCTTTGATGGCCAGTCTCAGAACTGTCATGGTGCTGATGGGTATGTCATTTAGCTTATGCTATTGTATTACAATGAGCATGTAATGAGCTTCAAGAGCCACTGGATGTCAAATCTTCTGCCCTCTTGGACCTAGTTGGTTCTAATCGGCTTTCTCATGTCCTATGGCTATGTCATTCTTTTAAAGGTTGTGGCCTGTGTCCCCTTTCTTCCTGTTTCAATAATATGATATTAGAGTGTGAAACAGTTCAGTTAAGTTGTGTCCGACTCTTTGTGACCCCATGTACCGCAGCACACCAGGCCTTCCTGTCCATCACCAACTCCTGGAGTCCACCCAAACCCATGTCCATTGAGTCACTGATGCCATCCAACCATCTTATCCTCTGTCATCCCCTTCTCCTCCAGCCCTCAATCTTTCCCAGCATCAGGGTCTTTTCCAGTGAGTCAGCTCTTCGCATCAAGTGGCCAAAGTATTGGAGTTTCAGCTTCAACATCAGTCCTTCCAATGAACACCCAGGACTGATCTCCTTTAGGATGGACTGGTTGGATCTCCTTGCAGTCCAAGGAACTCTCAAGAGTCTTCTCCAACACCACAGTTCAAAAGCATCAATTCTTTGGCACTCAGCTTTCTGTATAGACCAACTCTCACATCCATACGTGACTACTGGAAAAACCTTGGCCTTGACTAGACAGACCTTTGTTGACAAAGTAATGTCACTGCTTTATATATAATAAATGCTTTAAAATATTAATGCTGTACATAATGTTGGCAATGGTGTAGACAACTGCATGGAGTTGAGAATATAAATGGAACAACTTCTCAGTGTCAGTTGATGATCTGTAATAAAAGGGTTTAGAATTTTGTATGCCACGTGGCTCAGAACTTCTTGTTTTTATGGCACCAATGTAAAGTGGAGCTTTATTCATCCAGACACATTTCATTTTCTACTCACAACACCGCTCAAGTGTAATGAGAATCACTCAAGTCCAAAATACAAGCAAATTCAAATAACTGCACACTGCGCAAGCTGTTCCCTCCCCTCTCCATCAATCCCTCTTTTCTTCTTTTGGGGCACACAATTGGCCTACACGTGCCAGCCTCCCTGCAAGTAGATCACACGACTGCATCTTGGTGATGAATGCTATTTCTGAGATGAGACATTAGAGAAGCAGGTGTACCTCGTCTGTGTTCTCACTGCTCTTCATTGCTGGAGGCACATGATGAGGATGAAGCCCTGCAGGAGATAAAATGAGCCTGGGCCCTAAGTCATTGTGGGGAGATGCCCCATCCACCACCCAGGAACACACCTGCCTTGGACAGTTAAGTGAGCAAGAAATGAACGTCTATTGTGTTTGAGTCATTTTATTATTTAAGTCTATTTATTTCTGAAGCTTAAGTCATGGTTTAAACAGAGTGTTTGCCACTGAACTGACTTGGCTCATATTTAAACTCTGTGACAGATCTGGGAACATGCTTTTCTTTCTGGTCACCACAGTCACCCTCTTTGATAGTGGGTTCAGACGAGGCACATTATGACAAGGGCCTCTGCCCCTCGGAGGCCTTGTGGTGGTCAACTTGCAGAATGTTGGAATTCTTCAATAATCCTGCTGATACTCAAATTCTTCCTCCTCAGCAGGATAGTTCTTGTTTAGCCTTGATGATTTTATTGAATCTTTAAGAATCTTCTGTTTGCCCTCCATCATTGTTTTTGCTTTGAATTTCCCTGTTTTCCATTTTCTCCTTAGTGAAGGCAGTGAATTCAGATGACTACTCAGGAGCTACTGATGCTGAATCCAGCCTCTGTACCCCAACATTGAATTAAATTTCAGAGAGTTTTGGGTGAAGTAGAAAAGAATAGCTTTACTGCTTTGCAAGGCAAAGGGGGCCACAGCAGGCCAATGCCCTCAAAACTGTGTGTCCCGGACCTGGAGGAGGGAGTGAGGTATTTTATTGTAATGGTTCAAAGAGGGGGTTGTGATCAGTTCAGGGATTCTTCTGACTGGTTGGAGGTGAAGTATATGGGAGTCAGTGTCATCAACTTTCTAGTTTCAACCTGTCTGGGTCTTTGTGCTTGTCACCAGCATGCAGTTAACTTTTCCCATCTGGTGGGGGTTTCAGTATCTGCAAAAACAGCTCAGAGATATTGTTATGTGTATCCCTTGAGGGGGAATCAGGACCCTGCCCTAAGGCTGCTGTATTGTTTCTTCACAATTCCTCCCTTGTCTCCACGTCCCCTCCCTTCCCCAATTAGCAACTGTTTGATCCTGCCCATTGGAACTTGGGGAAGGTCAACTTTGAGGCTGAATGAAGCCTATTTCCTGTAGTCGAGAAACCAGGGACTCATTCTGCTCAGGAGCGTATTTCTCTGCTTCTCAGTTTTATGCTTTGAATTTCTCAGCTTTCTGGATCATGTAATCCATAACTTGCTTAACCTATATATTCTTCTACATTATGATCTAATACTGTTCTTTTGGCCTGCTCCCTTTTTCCACTTGGAAGATGCTGCGGACATGAATGTCCACGGTTATCTCACTCTGAGGACCGCTATAGCATGTAGGGGGTTACTGAGCAGTTTTCTGTCTTTGGCTGGTCTCTCTCACATTAGTATGCTTGGATGCTGACAGCATCTATATAAGTAGCGGAGGTCTGTATCTGGTGTTGGAACTGGTGAAATTACACATGATCAAAACAGCTGAGACTCCAATGTCTGTCTCAATAACCAGAGATATAAGTGTAACAGCCAAGCAGAAAATCTTCACTATATTCATTTCATCAGCATCGTAGTATCAGCCTCAGTTGAGGAGATGCTTGTGTTCAGTTCCTGGCTATTATAAAAGTCTTGCAAGAGAACAACTTACATGTCTCATAACGATGAAACTATTAATGCTAAAGATGAATATTTACTAGCATAGAAAGTTGTGCTAAATATCTTAATGAAGACAAAGCAGATTATAAAAGTATATACAATAAAGGTCCCATATTTGTATTAATTTATTCAGCAAATAAATATTGAACCCTGTCTATGCATGCACCATATATTGGTGCATGCATATCTACAATAGATACCCTTGTAGATATTGATATTTGTGTTTGTGTATATGTGTCATGGCAGATTTTTTCTTATTTGAGTGCTTCCCATTTATGTACAATGAATATATAAGAATTTTCTAACAAAATATCACTACTATAAAAAAATTTTTTGAATATAAGAAAAGGCTAATGTCATAACAATAAGGCAGTATAAAATAAACTGACAACATTTAAGTTATTTTGGCTCTGTGTTTCATAGTGACTCACCAAAGATACCCTGAACTGTTTATTTTATTTTTTTCCTATTTCCCTGTTAAAACGAGCAGATGCATTTCACATCACATGGATCTCGTGGAAACATGCCAACCATTTTCTTAGCAACCAAACTCCTGTCTTCTGCACTGTGCATGATTAACTAAAACAGCCTGTTGACGGCTTAAAATAAACCTGCCTTTTTCCATTTAGCATTTTATCAAATGAATGTAATTTCATTTGCTGATGAATTTAGTTCAGCTTCAAGGGAATTTTTCTCTTCTTCATGGGGAGGCTGAAGAATCAGAACTGTCATGCCAAAGAAAGAGAAACAAGCATAGGGAGAAAAAAACAAGTCTGATATTTACACGGGTAAAGTAGAAGTATCTTGGTTGATTTCACTCCCGCTTGGCTGCTTTTTTATGGGGTAGAATGTTAATTTCAATTTAAATTCTATTCTACTTTTACATTATGATGTTTAGGTTGCCTCATTAAAAGTATGTATTTAAATGACTGCTCTGATGATTACTAGTTATTATGCGTGAGCTCCTGTCTTAGTTCTGTTTATTTCTATCACATGTATATGCCCTAAAATTTAAAAAGACTCATCTGATAGGATAGTAGACCCTTTGCTGGGGTTCAGAAATAAAGGGAATGAACAGTATATAATCTGGCAAAGAGGAAGGAGTATGTATGATCAGCAATGAGGAGAGTAAATACTTTTTTAGAGGAAACTTGGAATAAATTGCTGTCCTGTTTGGTAAACATAAAGTGTATTTCTATGTCTATAGGCACATGTAGACATTTTGCATCCAAGGACTATAAGAATATGTGCCAAATAGAGAAACTTGAAAGTTTCTTTAAAGACTAACAGCTTAAAAACAAAGCCATCTCTGCAATTAAAGCAGCATGTTATCTACAGAGTCAGTAAAAAGAGGACATGTCTGACTAAAATATAGTCCAGGCAGCTCCCCCATTAGCGTTCACTTGTGTCCTCATTTGGAAATAGACAGTGAAAACCCACACTAATGGTGAGTTGCAACACTATTTAAATTTCCACCTTATTTCCCCCAGAGCAAATTCTTAAATGTTCACCATCATTAAGCAATCAAGTTGATGCTTAAACTGCAGAGTTTTACATTTTCCCCTGGAGAATAAAGGCACAACAAATACGGAACATATTCCTGATAAATCTACTCTTTCTGATCCCTGCTGTATTTGTATTTTGAGAAATAAATAATCATGACTTGTTTTCTTTTATATTAGATATAAGCCATATAAGATTGGTAGATAGCTTTCATAAAACATCATAAAATACCTTGTCTCATATTTTAATATTTCTCTTGGAATTTGATTTGAATTCTTCATTGCTTAAGTTGGGTCCTGAAGCTGGTGAGTCATTTTGGAAAATAGATGATCTCTTTCAGGTTAGTGTGGACACAGTTGATACATTTTCAAAATGGTCCAACTTAGTTTCCGAGTTAAGACAATCTCAGTGTGTTACCCTGTGTGTGTCACTCCTGCTGGTGGCATTTCTCCTCTATCATGGGAAGACATGAGGACCAGCTCTTCTGTCCACCTCTCCTCTGCAGGGACAATCCCTGAAGCCACACTTCAGGGAGCTTCGTATGGGACCCACTGCTCATAGGGCAGATGCCTTAGAGCTTTAGGAATACATCCTAATTGGGCAGAGGGAAACGAAAGATGAAATCTGGGAGAAATTCCAGAGTCTGGCCCCAAAACAACCATGTACAGTCTATGGGAGTCTCAGTGTACCCGTTTTCCTTCTTTCTATCCTCCCATTAATTTTTCTTTTCTCAGGTCAATAAAGATAAGCCTAGCTTGTCTGTAGAAGGGAGGCGAATCTTTAACTTAATCATCCTGCTATGCTTGGTTTGTTAATAGAAAACCATACAGCCTTGCATTGAGGGCTACTTTTGGTGCCCAGATGCTTATTGTAGCTTTATGTCTTTCTACTGAATAGTCTTTTATAGTAAGTCCCCTACAGATGAACCTTCAAGTTACAAACTTTCAAAGATGCAAACATGCCCAGCTGTTGTACTATGCTCCTATACTTCTCAAGGTACTTACTGTATGATTAAAATCATTGATTTTCTGTGTTTGTTTTTTATGTATTATTTGTGTGAAAAGTGTTATAAACCTATTACAGTACAGTACCATATAGTCGATTGTGTTAGTAGGTTACCTAGGCTAACTTTGTTGGACTTGTGAACACACTGTCAGAATGGAACTTGTTTGGATGTAGGGGGCTTACTGTACTTTATTCCAAAATATCTTATGCTTCTTAGAAACTTTTTTCCTTTGAGTAAAATTACATGTCAATTTTAGAACTCAGTAAGTACAAAATGACATCAGTATTCATTGATTGGGGCCATGATAATAGATGCTAGGCTGAGTCCTACAGATGAATTCATTCTCACACTGTCACTAGGAAGTAGATCCAGGCCTTTCTGTTGCTCTATAATTAAGGGGAAGAGAACACACCACACCCTCATTAACAATAGATTAAATGTCTTAGTTAATTAGCCAAGGATAAAGAACCTCTCTGAGGCAGTGACCAGTGCAGCCTGTCTTGGCAAGGATTTCCCTGGCCTCTACTCTCTGAGAAAGTCCGCCAGGAAGGCTATAGCCACAGGAAGTAAAAAGAGTCAGTGTTCAAGTATCCCGAATAATACATCAGCCTCCAGCCTTCCCAAATAATTATATCCTCACAATCAGGAATTATTTTTTCCCAAATCCCATGGTCTTAACAATTACAGTAGTTCTCTGAATATTACATCTCTGCAGTAAGATGACTCCTTTGAAAACTAGGGACATAAATTCCTTATTTAATTATCTATTGAGATGAAAATACAGTTCACTTTCAGTTCAATGACTGGGGCCACTAAAATCTGGTTGTTAGAAGAACTTGGGAGCCTAATTACCAATATAAAGATGGAAAGCTAAAGTATAGAGATTTGGGAGTATAATATTGGAAATGGTCAGGATAGTTCAGGAGTGGTTCTTACTAGATCAATGAATGGACTAAATAAGAATGTTCTTGACTTACAGTTCTAGGATATGGTACTAGCCTTGTGCATATTGGGACTATCTTGGGGAAATGCTTTATTGTAACATTTGCTCCATAAAACTGGATTAGATCTCTATTGAGAGAACCCACGTGAGTCTAAAATAGAACAATCAATACCTTGTGAATCCACATGATACAGCTGCCTGAACGTAAAAAGGCAAGATTGTCTGTTACTTGCATAGAGAGAGAACTCTACATATGTATTATATATATATACGTATATATACACACACACACATATATATATAAAAGTTCCTTAGTGCCATATATAGTAACATGAACAAGTAGTTCAATTATTAGGAAAAGATACTTTTCCATCCTAGGTTCTGAGGTGCATTGTCTGATTTATTAGCTGCCAGCCACATGTTGTTATTTAAATTTAACCATAAATTAAATTAATTAAATTTAAAATTCAGCCCCTCAGTGGTGCTGGCATATTAGGTGCTTGCTAGCCACATTGGCTAGTGGGTATCATACTGAACCTCCCAGGAATTCTGCTGTCATTATAGAAAGTTTTCTTGGCCAGTGCTGGCCCAGCAGTTAGGGAGGTCTTTTTTTTTTTTTAATTGGAGGCGAATTACAATATTGTAGTGGTTTTTGCCATACATCGACATGAATCAGTCATGGGCACACATGTGTCCCCCATCCTGAACCCCCTCCCACCTCCCTCCCCATCCCATCCCCCAGGGTCATCCCAGTGCACCAGCCCTGAGCACCCTGTCTCATGCATCAGACCTGGACTGGTGATCCACTTCACATATGATAATATACACGTTTCAACACTACCCTCTCAAATCATCCCACCCTCGCCTTCTCCCACAGAGTTCAAAAGTCTGTTCTATACACCTGTTTCTCTTTTGCTGTCTCGCATATAGTGTCATCGTTACCATCTTTCTAAGTTCCATATATATGCATTAGTGTACTGTATTGGTGTTTTTCTTTCTGACTTACTTCACTCTGTATAATAGGCTCCAGTTTCATCCACCTCATTAGGACTGATTCACATGCATTCTTTTTAATGGCTGAGTAATATTCCATTGTGTATATGTATCACTGCTTTCTTATCCATTCACCTGTCGATGGATATCTAGGTTGCTTCCATGTCCTGGCTATTGTAAACAGTGCTGCGATGAACATTGGGGTACATGTGTCTCTTCCAATTCTGGTTTCCTCAGTGTGTATGCCCAGCAGTGGGATTGCTGGGTCGTATGTCAGTTCTATTTCCGGTTTTTTAAGGAATCTCCACACTGTTCTCCATAGTGGCTGTGCTAGTTTGCATTCCCACCAACAGTGTAAGAGGGTTCCTTTTTCTCCACACCCTCTCCAGCATTTATTGTTTGTAGACTTTTTTGATAGCAGCCATTCTGACTGGTGTGAGATGGTACCTCATTGTGGTTTTGATTTTAGGGAGGTCTTTTTAAAAACAAATTGAATGAGAGCTTTTTAATCTTATACTTTCAATAAAGTCTCCCCTGAACTAATTTATGTCATAGATGACGAGAAGCAGGCTATTTTATTACGCTCTTCACATAGTGATTCAATTTCTAATTAGAAGTTGATGAAATTCTTTCATTTAGTACAGTATCATTGACACCACATTTTCCAACTGCAGTAAGAAGCTCAATTATCTCACAGAAGATAAAAGACAGGGGAATTTATTCAGCAATCTAGAAATATATATATATATATATATAGGGCATGCGCATGTGTATATGTATGTGTGTTGACTAGAAACCAAGCTTGAGGACAGCATGTCTCTATGTCCTAAAGTGAAAAGCTAGACAAACTGCACTTTATCTTGTAGCACTGCCCAGAAGAGGTCAGTCAAGTCCAACGACCAACCCTGTACACCTTGCCCCACATAAGCAGATCATTTGAGAGGATTTTTGTAAAGAGTTCCTAGGAACAAGGAATTATTAGTGGCTCTTAAAGCTGCTGTTTGGAAGTGGCATATGGCTCACGTTTCCCTGGTCAAATCAAGTCACAGGAAACATGATGTGGGTAAGGGAAAGCACACTCCCTACCCCACCCCACCCCCCAGAGAGCAGTAGCAACCAACTGGGGGCAAAAATGCAGGTGACTGATAGCTCAGTTGGTAAAGAATCTGCCTGCAGTGCAGGAGACCCCAGTTTGATTCCTGGGTCGGGAAGATCCTCTGGAGAAGGGACAGACTAACCACTCCAGTATTCCTGGGGCTTCCCTGGTGGCTCAGCTGGTAAAGAATCCTCCTGCAATGTGGGAGATCTGGGTTTGATCCCTGGATTGGGAAGACCCCCTGGAGAAGGGAAAGGCTACCGACTCCAGTATTCTGGCCTGGAGAATTCCACGGACTGTATAGTCCATGGAGTCGCAAAGAGTCGGACCCGACTGAGCGACTTTCACTCCTCACTCACTCACAAATCCCTGAGCTAGTGGTAAAATAAATAGTTCACTTGCCCTCTTCTATGTGTCTTCTGACTAGAAAAAGGAATCTCATTTTCAGAACGTCTGAGGTTTCTGGTTCGTCAGCATGATCCACCATAGACCCCTGTGGTTTCTGGAGTCTTTGATCAGCTTTAGTCTCAGGACAGCTTCATGGGCCGCCCTCCTCCTGTAGGCTGAATCTGTAGCAGGAATGCAAAGCAGAGAAAAGTTGTTCATACCCCTTCTCATTCTAATTTCAGAGAACCTCACCTAAAGTAAAAAGTCTGTTCCTATTACTATATGATTTGAGTAGAAGATATTGTTTATGGCCATGAGGATGGAACAAGAGCAACTGTCACTGGAAATCTTTACAAGGTGATGGTGGTGTTTCTTTCTAATTTCCAGGGTATTTCAGACAAAGATAGCCAGTAGTCACTTTGTCTATGCACATACAGTCTGACATTTATCTTTTCAAAGAAGCGTGTGTTAATCAACACAGGACATGGAAATGATACCTATGAGACAGATGTTTTTATCCCTGTTTTGCAAAAGAGCCATGTACAGAGACATGAAACAAGTGGCCCAGGGTTTTGCAACCTCAGGAGCCAGATTTGAGATTTGAACTCTATCTGATTCCAATTTACACATGGATCTGGTGAGCATCCTCCTAATCATATCAATAAGTAGCATCAACAGGGAACTCTACTCAAGATTCTGTCATCACCTATATGGGGAAAGAATCTGAAAAAGAGGAGATATATGTGTATGTGTAACTGAATCACTTCGCTGTATACCTGGAGCTAACGCAACATTGTAAATCAAATAAACTCCAATATAAAACAAAAATTTTAAAATAAATAAAAATATGTGATTCCAAAAATAAGTAGCAGCAGTCAGGTGATTGTTGCTGCATTTGCCAGGCCCTTTGCCAAGGGTATTACCTCTGTTAGTTCATTTATCCTGAAAACCACTCCATAGAAATAAATAGGATTTCTTCCTATTTTATGACTGAGGAAATTGAAGTGTGGAAAGGTAAATACCCTGTGCAGATTATACTACGATGAAATGTTAGAGCCAGAATTTGAAACCAGGTCTAATTCTGAAACCAGTATTCATCATTGCTCACTAACCTCTGCTATCAGGGCTTCTCTGCAATGCTTAGATCTGTATCCAGAACTTGGGATGCCCTGAAGTGAGACCGGAAAGATAAAGTCAAGTAAAAAGGAACCTGAACTTCTTGAGAAACAATGTGTGGGATGATGGTAGAGGTTTATAGTGGAAATGAAAGTGAAAGTGTTAGTCACTTAGTTGTGCCCGACTCTTTGTGATTCCATGGACTATAGTCCGCCAGGCTCCTCTGTCCACCGAATTCTCCAGCCAAGAACAGTAGAGTGGGTAGCCATTCCCTTCTCCAGGGGATCTTCCCAACCCAGGGATCGAACCCAGGTCTCCCACATTGTGGGTAGATTCTTTACCATCTGAGCCATCAGGGAAGCTCATGTAGTAGAAATGGGAATATTAAAATAAAAATGAGAAAAGAAAATCACTTAATCATGAAATAAAAATGGACTCCTCACTGAGAAGCTCAGTCACTCATTTTGCCTTTCAGATCGAATTTTTGTCTTAAGCCTGCTTATTTTGAGTCTAATCCAGTGGGAGCAAGCTTATAATTAAAGTGGCATTTACTGCCTTGCATGTTTTTCAGAGTGATTAGATTGGAATGTCTCGGACGGAGAAAGGCCCTTGGGATCCAGACACATCCAGTGTCTTGATCACACGATAGAAGCCCGGCAGCTGGAAAGCAGACTTGGTGGGCGACAGATCTGAGTCATTTTCATCAGTGACCATTAAGAGAGGTGGAGCAGTAAGAATGAACACAGGATTATTAGGATGACTGAATCATGTAACAACTGTGCACAGCTCAAACATATCTGGTACTGAAAGGTTGTTTCTGAATCACGCAAAGACGCCGGGGTTCTTGGCCTCTGGAGGAGAAGAATTCAATCCGGGGCCAGAGACGAGGCTGGATCGCTCAGAGCTTTTGTGTAATAAAGTTTTATTAAAGTATGAAGGAGATAGAGAAAACCTCTGACATAGACATCAGAAGGGGGTAGAAAGAGTACCCCCCTGCTAGTCTTCAGCTGGATGTTATATAGTCACTCGCAGTCTGTTAAAGAAAAGAAAGGAATGTCTTAAAATTCAGAATGGCACCAGGCCCCTCATCCATTTTGTGATAATTTTGGCACCAGATAATTCATCCCAGGCCATAAAACGATTGACTTGAATCTTGTAGAAGGGCAGATTACCACACAAATAGTTTCATTTACATAGATTAGGGGAACAATATCTGAGTATAACATACTGGTTTGTCAAGTAGTTTGAGCCATTTGGCAGAACTTAGAGTCCGGGGTAAATGCATAGCACATTAACATAGCTTTAAGACAAACATTTCCATAAGAAAAATGTATTGGTTAACTCAAGGTTTGAGAATAGTTAGCTTCAGGTGAAACCAGGTGTCATGGCAACACAGCATTTTAAGAGAAACCTCCTTTTAAATTTGTATAGAGAAGAAAAAAAAATATGGCTAGTTTGTTTCCTCCTGCTGCTTAAGAGAGATAAAAATGTCTGGCACTTGCAGCTTATTTCCTCCTTTTGGAGACCCCTGGCCTTCCTGCCTGTAACCCTCTCAGTACTAAAAGACAGGATATTCTCCCTCAGTTGTTAGAAAGAGTGAAATAATGCCATTTGCGGCATCATGAATGGATCTAGGGATTGTCATACTGTAAGGTCCATCTGGTCAAGGCTATGGTTTTTCCAGTGGTCATGTATGGATGTGAGAGTTGGACTGTGAAGAAAGCTGAGTGCCGAAAAATTGATGCTTTGGAACGGTGGTATTGGAGAAGACTCTTGGGAGTCCCTTGGACTGCAAGGAGATCCAACCGGTCCATCCTAAAGGAGATCAGCCCTGGGTGTTCATTGGAAGCACTGATGTTGAAGCTGAAACTCCAATACTCTGGCCACCTCATGAGAAGAGTTGACTCATTGGAAAAGACCCTGATGCTGGGAGGGATTGGGGGCAGGAGGAGAAGGGGATGACAGAGGATGAGATGGCTGGATGGCATCACTGACTCGATGGACATGAGTTTGAGTGAACTCCGGGAGTTGTTAATGGACAGGGAGGCCTGAGGTGCTGCAATTCATGAGGTCGCAAAGGTCGGACATGACTGAGTGACTGAACTGAACTGAAAGTCGTATAGAGAAGGAAGAATATCCTATGACATCCCTATATGTGGAGTCTAAAAAGAAATGGTACAAATGAACTTATATATGTGAACTCATAGAGAACGAACTTATGGTTGCTGGGGAGAAGAATGGGAGTAGGGATAGTTAGGGAGTTTGGAGTCGACATGTACACACTGCTACATTTAAAATGGATAACCAACAAGGACTGACTGCATAGCACAGGGAACTCTCTTCAATGTCATGTGGCAGCCTGGATGGGAGGGGAGTCTGTGGGAGAATGGATGCATGTATATGTGTGGCTGAGTCCCTTTGCTGTTCGTCTGAAACCCCCGCAACATTGTTAATTGGCTATATTCCAATATAAAATAAAAAGTTAAAAGTAATAAAAATATCCAAAATATAAACAAATAAATAAAAGATGGGATATTCTGACTGAAGTTAGCATAGCTGACATCAGTTCTCATGACAGAGCATCTTAGAAGCAACCTCTTTTTAAAGAATTGCTACCCAAACTGGTAGGATATGTAAGTAGGATCCTTACTAGGCCAATTCTGGAAGGAGCTGGTATAAAATCTCTTACTATTTCATCTAGAAATATGTACCAGGCTATGTAGCTATGTCATCCAAATGACACCTGTGATACTTAGAATCCCATCCTTGAGAGAATCATTACCAATTCCTATATTTTTGGAATGGTGCCCAGAATCTAAAATAATGGTCCCGTGTCTTGCTATTCATTTCAAACCAAGACATAAATGTCCTTGATATTGGCTGACTGGGAAAATGGCAGAAAAGCTGATAGAGTTTTCTCTGGAAGACAGACAGTCTTACAGACCTCCAGTGATGCCAGATAATTATCTACTGATAGTGATGCAGTTGGAGCTGTGGTTCTGGGCTTAAGGAAGATCCATTTGGGGCCAGGAAGACTTAGAGAGTGCCCCTTGAAACAACTTGATGTTCCAGGATACTTACCAAAGTCTGCAGGCCCTGAAAACACTATGAAGTCTACCAGGGGTCAGATTCCACAGAATGGGACTCTGTCCTTCCTGAAGAAGCTAACAGCTAAGATGGAGCTCTCAGCCTCTGATCCCCCACAAAGATCAACAGTAAGACAGCTATCCCTGATCAAAAACAGCTCTGGAAGAGTTCTGAAGTCTGCTTAAGAAGTTTTAGCAACACAGTGAAGAGGAAAACTTGAAAATAAGGCACAAAAAGGGACAGAAGAAAAGCTTCACTTTCTTTTTGTTCTTCTTCCTGAAATTCTGTTTGTTTATTTAAGGGACAAATCTTATACAGACAAATTAGTTATGACCATAACAGGAGATTAAATAATTTAACACAGTAGTTAGCCACAGTTGATTCCATCACATATAAACTTTGGCATTCCTGATTCACACAATATTAAATATTATTTTAATACAATTCAAAATTGCCCTGCTTACCCTCTATTTATGAAAATAATATCCCTTTTGAAGTATAGACTACATTAATTTGTTCAAAGGACCTCATTGTCTATACTTATTTGATGCCTAGAAAACATGACTTTAAATGAAGAATAAAGTTATTTTCTTATTTTAAATATATAGTATCGGGACTTCCCTGGTGGTCTAGTGGTTAAGACTCAACACTCCCAACTCAGGGGGCACAGGTTTGATCCCTGGTCGGATAATTAAGATCCCACACGTTGCACGGCATAGCCAAAAAATTTAAATATATGTGTGTGTGTGTTCAGGTGTGTCCAACTCTTAGTGACCCCGTGGATTGTAGCCCACCAGGCTCTTCTGTCCATGGAACTTTCCAGGCCAGAATACTGAAGCGGGTTTCTAAGGAACCTGCATGCCCAACGATCAAAGCCCACCTCTTTTGCGTCTCTTGCATTGGCAGGCAGATTCTTTTCCACTGCTATACGTTATATGAAACAGAGTTGGCTGCATCATCCCAGCTCCTGAGCTGGCATTGCTCAATTGGAAAGAGTTTTCCTTGCAGGAAAAGGAAGAGTAGTGTGAGTGACCAGCTTTTCCCCAGCCTTCTGGGCACTACACAAAAGTTGTACTTCAATTTCATCCCACTCAAAGACTGAGATGTGTAGATGACTCAAAACAAGGAAGAAAAGTGGGGGATACATCAACCCCAGTGCAAGAGAGAGACTGAGGTTTCTGGTGACTTTGGTAACTTTCGCCATTGATTTTGTCAATGGCCAGTAGAGCTGCCTGCAGATTTCACCGACTGGCTAGCCAGTATTCTTGCCTCGAGAATGCCGTGTACAGAGGAGCCTGGTGGCTATGGTCCATAGTGGTGCAAAGAGTCTGACACTTCCACTTTTACCCTGTAGGTATTTGTGTTGGCTGACACCAGCCACTGAGTCCCACCAGCTCTCCCCTCTCCCAGCCCCCACCAGAGCCCAGGAATCATACAGGCAGCTCAGGCCACCGCAGCTGTGCAAGGACACGATGGCCGCCTAGGCCCAACAACTGACCGTCGTTGTGTACACACTCAGGGCTAGTTCCTCTACCTGTGCATTTGCACACCACTGGTCTCTACTGCCATATGCATCCCCAGGGAAGACTGTGAATCTGAGTAGTCCACACCAGCAGCCAGGGTCCCCCCAGCTACCAGTGTGCTTACAGGGAGCCCTGGCGTTTGCTGCTGGCCCTGGACCCACCACTGAATGTCTGATTGCAGTCAGCCCCTGCCTTCCTGCAGTGGGCCCTCATAGCTAAGTGTGTGTCCACTACCAACTCTGGCCAGTGCTGTTGCTTTCCCTGATTCCTAGCTACTGGAGCTCAAAGCATTGCTGAGAAGCCCAACATCACTTGCAAAATCTGTAGATAACCCTGCAGTGATCCCTAAGCACTGTGCAGTTACAGATGATGTAACTGCCTAAAGCCTGAGCCAGTGAGTCAGCATGCCCCCCAAGACCACACACCCCAGCACCCGGTGCCCTGCGTCACTAAACCCAGAGTCACAGAATGCTTCAGTATGGTCCCACCTGCAGGTAAAAGTCATGTCTTACCAAAGTCAGTCCAGCAAGTCTGGAAGAGATGACTGCTTCTTCAAGAGTGTAGGACGTCTATGCAAGGCTACAAGGATCATGAAGAATCAGAGAAACATGACTCCACCACAGGGATATAGTAAACCTCTAGTAACTGGCCCGAAAGAAATGGAGATACAGCAATTTCCTGACAAAATATTCAAACATAAAACATCAGGAAGAAAAATAAAAGGTAAGAGTTTATGTGTATGATCAAAGTTAAATTGTCATGAGTTTAAAAAAGACTGCTATGTGTGTAAGAGGTTTCAGGTAAGCCATAAACTAAACACAAAACGAAAACCTACAGTAACTACATACAAGAGACAGAGAAATGAATCATAGTACACCACTGTTGAAGATCATCATTTCATGAAGAAAGACAGCAAGAATGGAAGAAAGGAAGAACCAAACTACAAAACAGCTGCCCCCCATGACAAGGGGGGCAATAGTAAGTCCTTACCTAGCAATAATTACTTTAAATGTAAATGGATAAAATTCTGCAATCAAATTGCATAGAGTGAATGAATGGATTTTTTTTTAAACCCAGCTATATGTTGTCTGCAACAGACTCAATTTAGCTTCAAAAACACACGTAGGCTCAAGTGAATAAATGGGAAAATGTATTCTATTAAAATTAAAAATTAAAGTGGGTAGAGGTAGCTATACTTGTATCAGACAAAATAGACTTTCAGTCAAAACCTGCAGCAAGAGACAGAAAAGGTCATTAGGATATCTAGGATATCTGCCTGATCAGATTTTAATGCAGAGGAAAGAGGCTTATTCTGGAAAAATAATGCCACAAAGGACATTTATTAGTAAGGAAGAGAAGCAAGCACTAGGATTTAAAGCAGGATAGGAGAAACTAACTCTATTTGGTACCAGTGCATTTGGGTTTATGATCAGGACTGCCTTTATCTATAAAGTTGCTCTTCTTTATTTCATGAAGAGAAACAAATACCAGTTGCTGGTCTTTTGGTTGTACAACAAGAAGGCCTAGACAACAAGAACACTTCTTCTGCATTGGGTCCATCGGGGCTTTGTCTCTGAAGACAAGAATTACCTTGCCAGTAAGAAACTGCCTTTCAAGTTCTTCTGATTTCAACCCCTGGACACCCAGAACCCTCTGAGTTCAACACCAAGTGTGTTGAAGTGGCCTAGTTACCCTCACACATGTCTCTACTTTAGCCTCTAGATCAGGGGGTCATAAAGACTTTTAAAGCTCAATACACCTGGTACTCTATGGAAACAATGGCCAGCACTAGAAAAGAGAACCCCAATAGAGAGAACGTCATGAACGGTTACACTATTAAAGATCTATTATTGTTATAGAAAAAGTCATGAAAGCCGTTAAGCCTAGAACAGTCAATTCCTGCAGTGTCTACATGTTGTGAATGACTTCACAGGATTTATAACAAAGCCAGTCAAGGAAATCATGAAACAGATTATGGATATAGTTTTTTGAAAAAAGGTAGGAGGAAAAGACATTTAAAATATGGATATTGGAGAAATTTAGTTAAAAAAAAAAAACAAAAACTACAAGCAAATATCCCTGATAAATACAGAGGCAAAAATCTCAATAAGAATCACTCAGTTCAGTTCAGTCTCTCAGTCATGTCTGACTCTTTGCAACCCCATGGACTGCAGCATGCCAGGCTTCTCTGTCCAACTCCCAGAGCCTGCTCAAACTCATGTCCTTTGAGTTGGTGATGCCATCCAACCATCTCATCCTCTGTTGTCCCCTTCTCCTCCTGTCTTCAACCTTTCCCAGCATCAGGGTCTTTTCCATTGAGTCAGTTCTTCACATCAGGTGGCCAAAGTATTGGAGCTTCAGCTTCAACATCAGTCCTTCCAATGAATATTCAGTGCTGATTTCCTTAAGGAATGACTGGTTTGATCTCCTTGAAGTCCAGGGGACACTCAAGAGTCTTCTCCAACACCACAGTTCAGAAGCATCAATTCTTTGGCATTCAGCTTTCTTTATAGTCCAACTCTCACATCCATACATGACTACTGGAAAAACTATAGCTTTGACTAGACGAAACTTCATTGGCAGAGTAATGTCTCTGCTTTTTAATAAGCTGTCTAGGTTGGTCATAACTTTTCTTCCAAGGAGCAAGCATCTTTTAATTTCTTGGCTGCAGTCACCATCTGCAGTGATTTTGGAGCCAAAGAAAATAAAGTCTGTCACTGTTTCCATTGTTTCCTCATCTATTTGCCATGAAGTGATGGGACCAGATGCCATGATCTTAGTTTTCTGAATGTTGAGTTTTAAGCCAACTTTTTCACTCTCCTCTTTCACTTTCATCAAGAGGCTCTTTAGTTCTCCCTTGCTTTCTACCATAAGAGTGGTGTCATCTGCGTATCTGTGGTTATTGATATTTTTCCCAGCAATCTTGATTCCAGCTTGTGCTTCATTCAGCCTGGCATTTCGCATGATATGCTCTGCATATAAGTTAAATAAGCAGGGTTAAATAACAATATACAACCTTGATGTATTCCTTTCCCTATTTGGAACCAGTGTGTTGTTCCATGTGCAGTTCTAACTGTTGCTTCTTGACCTGCATACAGATTTCTCAGGAGGCAGGTCAGATGGTCTGGTATTCCCATCTCTTTAAGAATTTTCCACGGTTTGTTGTGATCCACACAGTCAAAGGCTTTTGCATAGTCAATAAAGCAGAAGTTGATGTTTTTCTGGAATTCTCTTGCTTTTTCAAAGATCCAACAGATGTTCGTAATTTGATCTCTGGTTCCTCTGCCTTTTCTAAATCCACCTTGAACATCTGGAAGTTCATAGTTCATGTACTGTTGAAGCCTGGCTTGGAGAATTTTGCACATTACTTTGCAAGCGTGTGAGATGTGTGCAATTGTATGGTAGTATGAACATTCTTTGGCATTGCCTTCCTTTGGGATTGGAATGAAAATTGACCTTTTCCAGTCCTGTGGCCACAGCTGAGTTTTCCAAATTTGCTGGCATATTGAGTGCAGCACTTTCACAGCATCATCTTTCAGGATTTGAAATAGCTCAACTGGAATTCCATCGCCTCCACTAGCTTTGTTTGTAATGATGCTTCTTAAGGCCCACTTGACTTCGCATTCCAGGATGTTTGGCTCTAGGTGAGTGATCACACCATCGTGATTATCTGGGTAATGAATATCTTTTTGGTATAGTTCTCTGTATTCTTGCCACCTCTTTTTAATATCTTCTGCTTCTGTTAGGTCCATACCATTTCTGTCCTTTGTTGGGCCCATCTTTGCATGAAATGTTCCCTTGGTATGACTAATTTTCTTGAAGAGATCTCTAGTCTTTCCCATTCTATTGTTTTCCTCTGTTTCTTTGTGTTGATTCCTGAGAAAGGCTTTCTTATCTCTCCTTGCTATTCTTTGGAACTCTGCATTCCAGTGGTTATATCTTTCCTTTTCTCCTTTGCCTCTAGCTTCTCTTCTTTTCTCAGCTATTTGTAAGGCCTCCTCAGATAGCCATTTTGCCTTTTTGCATTTCTTTTTCTTGAGGATGGTCTTGATCACTGCTTCCTGTACAATGTCAGGAACCTCTGTACATAGTTCTTCAGGCACTCTGTCTATCAGATCTAATCTCTTGAGTCTATTTGTCACTTCCACTGTATAATTGTAAGGGATTTGATTTAGGTCATACCTGAATGGTCTAGTGGTTTTTCCTACTTTTTTCAATTTAAGTCTGAATTTGGCAATAAGGAGTTCATGATCTGAGTCACAGTCAGTCCCAGTCTTGTTTTTGCTGACTGTATAGAGCTTCTCCATCTTTGGCTGCAAAGAATGTAATCAATCTGATTTCAGTATTGACCATCTGGTGATGTCCATGTGTAGAGTCTACTCTTGTGTTGTTGGAAGAGGGTGTTTGCTATGACCAGTGTGTTTTCTTGGCAAAACTCTATTAGCCTTTGCCCTGTCTCATTCTGTACTCCAAGGCCAAACTTTCCTGTTACTCCAGGTATCTCTTTTCCTCCTACTTTTGCATTCCAGTCCCCTATAATGAAAAGGATATCTTTTTTGGGTGTTAGTTCTAGAAGGTTTTGTAGGTCTTCATAGAACCGTTCAGCTTCAGCTTCTTCAGCATTAATGGTTGGGCATAAACTTGGATTACTGTGATATTGAATGATTTGCCTTGGAAAGGAACAGAGATCATTCTGTTGTTTTTGAGACTGCATCCAAATACTGCATTTCAGACTCTTTTGTTGACTATGATGGCTACTCCATGTCTTTTAAGGGATTCCTGCCCACAGTAGTAGATATAACAGTCATCTAAGGTAAATTCTCCCATTTCAGTCCATTTTTGTTCACTGATTCCTAAAATGTTGATGTTCACTCTTGCCATCTCCTGTTTGACCCCTTCCAATTTACCTTGATTCATGGACCTAACATTCTAGGTTCTTATGTAATATTGTTCTTTACAGAATCAGACTTTATTTCCATCACCAGTCATGTCCACAACTGGATGTTGTTTCTGCTTTGGCTCCATCTTTTTATTCTTTCTGGTGTTATTTCTTCACTCTTTTCCAGTAGCATATTGGGCACCTACCAACCTGGGCAGTTTATCTTTCAGTATCATATCTTTTTGCCTTTTCATCCTGTTCATGGGGTTACCAAGGCAAGAATACTCAACAAAAATATTAGCACCCAAATTCAACAGTATGCTAAAGGATCATACACCATGATCAAGTGAGATTCATCTCTGAGTTGCAAGAATAATTTAATATGTGCAAAACAATAAATGTTATATACCACATTAACAAAATAAAGGATAAAAATCATATGATAATAGATGCAGAAAAAACATTTGACAGTTCAACATCATTGAGCTCAACAAATTGGATGTAGGAAGAACATATTTGAACATAATAAAGACCATAACAGATATTTCTTATGTATTATTTCATATAAGACATTTCTTCTTATTATTTCATTACAGGCATTAGTAAAGAAATGCAAATCAAAACAACAATGAGATATCACCTCACACCAGTCAGAATAGCCATCATCAAAATTCTACAAACAATAAATGCTAGAGAGTGTGTGAAGAAAAGGGAACATTCTTGCACTGTTGGTGGGAATGTAAATTGATACAGCCACTATGGAAGACATTATGAAGATTCCTTTAAAAACTAGGAATAAAACCACCATAAGACCCAGCAGTCCCACTCCTAGGCATATACCCTGAGGAAACCAAAATTGAAAAAGACATGTATCCCATTGTTCAGTGCAACACTATTTACAATAGCTAGAACATGGAAGCAACCTAGATGTCCATCGACACATGAATGGATAAAAAAGTTGCAGTACCTAAACACAATGGATTACTCAGCCATGAAAAGGAATGCTTTTGAGTCAGTTCTAATGAGGTGGATGAACCTAGAACCTAGTATACAAAGTGAAGTAACTCAGATACAGAAAGATAAATATCATATTCTAACGTGTATATATGGAATCTAGAAAAATGTTACTGAAGAATTTACTTACAGGGCAGCAATGGAGAAACAGTCATAGAGAATAGAGTTATGGAGATGGGGAGAGGGGAGGAGAGGGTGAGATATCTGGAAAGAATAACTATGGAAAGATATATGGAAACTTACATGACCACATGTAAAATAGATAGCCAATGGGAATTTGCTGTATGGCTAAGAAACTCAAACAGGGTCTCTGTAGCAATCTAGAGGGGTGGGATGGGGAGGGAGATGGGAGGGAGGTTCAAAGGGGAGGGGATATATGTATGCCTATGGCTGATTCATGTTGAGGTTTGACAGAAAACAACAAAATTCTATAAAGCAATTATCCTTCAGTAAAAAAATAAACTAATTAAAAACATATATGACAAGCCTTTGTGGCTTCCCAGGTGGCACAAAGAGTCGGACACAACTGAAGTGACTTAGCATGCACACACGTATACATGAAAAGCCCACAGCTAATCAGTCCTGGGTATTCATTGGAAGGACTGATGCTGAAGCTGAAGCTCCCAATACTTTGGCCACCTCATGTGAAGAGTTGACTCGTTGGAAAAGACCCTGTTGCTGGGAGGGATTGGGGGCAGGAGGAGAAGGGGACGACAGAGGATGAGATGACTGGATGGCATCATTGACTCGATGGACATGAGTTTGAGTGATCTACGGGAGTTGGTGATGCACAGGGAGGCCTGACGTGCTGTGATTCGTGGGGTCGCAAAGAGTCGGACACGACTGAGCGACTGAACTGAACTGAACATCATATTCAGTGGTGAAAACCTGAAAGCTGTCCGTCTGTGGGAAGGAACAAGAAAGAGATTCCCACTCTCACTACTCCTATTCAGTGTAGTACTGGAAGTCCAAACCAGAGTAATAAGGCAAGAAAAGGAAACGAAAGAAAGAAAAATAAAATTCCCATCTAAGTCAAAAAGGAAGAAGTAAAATTATCTATTTGCTGATGACATGATCTTGTATAAAGAAAATCCTAAAGACTCCATTGAAAAACCCTTAGACCCAAGAAATGAATTTGATAAAGTTTCAGGATACAAAATCAACATGCAAAAATTTGCTGCATTTCTGTGCACTAATAATGAACTATTCGAAAAAGAAAGAAAGTAGCTTGAAAAGAATAAAATACTTAGGAGTGAATTTAACCAAGAAAATGAAATATATATACACCAAAACTATTAAATATTGATGAAAACAATTGAAGGCACACATAAATGGAATGATATACTGTGTTCATGGATCATGAGTTAATATTGTTAAAATATTCATACTATCCAAATGATCTATAGATTTAAGGCAATCTCTATCAAAATTCCATTGATGTTTTCCACAGAAATAGAAAAAAAGAATCCTAAAATTTGTATGTAAGAACAAACTATCTCAAATAGTCAAAGCAATCTTGAGAAAGAACAAAGTTGATGCTTCACACTTCCTGATTTCAAACAGTTTTACAAAGCTGTAGATTTTGATTACTGTAGTGATCAACACAGTATGGTACTGACATAAAAACTGATCGATAGACTAACGAAACAGAATAGAGAGCCCAGAAATAGATGCAGCCATACATGGTCACCTAATGTTTGACAGGAGAGCCAAGAATACCCAATGGGGAGAGATAATCTCTTCAAAAATGGTGTTTGGGGGAATGGTGTTTGGACCACTTGGTTGTCCAGTGGTGAGGACCCCAAGCTTCCACTGCAGGGGGTGTGGGTTCTATCTCTGGTTAGAGAACTAAGATTCCACATGCTGAGTTTTTGTTCAGTCACTCAGTTATGTCCAACTCTTTGCAACCCCATGGACTGCAGCATTCCAGGCTTCCCTGTCCTTCACCATCTCCCAGAGCTTGCTAAAATGCATATCCATTGAGTCAGTGATGCCATCCAACCATTTCATCCTCTGTCATCCCCTTCCCCTCCTGCCTTCTATTTTTCCCAGCACCATGGTCTTTTCCATTGAGTCAGCTCTTTGCATCAGGTGGCCAAAGTATTGGAGCTTCAGCTTCAGCATCAATCCTTCTAATGAATATTCAGAGTTGATTTCCTTTAGGTTTGACTTGTTTGATCTTCTTGCAGTCCAAGGGACTCGCAAGAGTTCTCCAACACCACAGTTGGAAAGCATCAGTTCTTCAGCATTCAGCCTTCTTTATGGTCCAAGTCCCATACCCACACATGACTACTGGAGAAACCAGAGCTTTGACTGTATGAACATTTTTTGGGAAAGTAATGTCTCTGCTTTTTATTTTATTTATTTATTTATCTCTGCTTTTTAATATGCTATCTAGGTTTGTAATAACTTTTCTTCCAAGGAGCGAGTCTCTTTTACTTTATGGCTGAAGTCACCATCAGCAGTGATTTTGGAGCCCAAGAAAATAAAATTGTTCACCATTTCCATTGTTTCCTTACCTATGTGCCATGAGAGATGGGACCAGATGCCATGATCTTAGTTTTTTTAATGTTGAGTTTTAAGCCAGCTTTTTCACTCTCCTCTTTCACCTTTATCAAGTGGCTCTTTAATTCCTCTTCACTTTCTTCCATTAGGGTGGTGTCATCTGCATATCTGAGGTTGTTGCTATTTCTCCCAGCAATCTTGATTCCATCTTGTGCTTCATTCAGCCCAGCATTTCACCTGATGTATGCTGCATAGAAGTTAAGTAGGCAGTAGCAATCTCGCTCCTGGGCACACACACAGAGGAAACCAGATCTGAAAGAGACATGTGTACCCCAATGTTCATCACAGCTCTGTTTATAACAGCCAGGACATGGAAGCAACCTAGATGCCCATCAGCAGATGAATGGATAAGAAAGCTGTGGTACATATACACAATGGAATATTACTTGGCCATTAAAAAGAATTCGTTTGAATCAGTTCTAATGAGGTGGATGAAACTGGAGCCCATTATACAGAGTGAAGTAAGCCAGAAAGAAAAACACCAATACAGTATACACGCATATATATGGAATTTAGAAAGATGGTAATGATAACCCTATATGCAAAACAGAAAAAGAGACACAGATGTATAGAACAGACTTTTGGACTCTAGGGGCGAAGGCAAGGGTGGGATGATCTGAGAGAACAGCATAAAAACATGTATATTATCAAGTGTGAAACAGATCACCAGCCCAGGTTGGATACATGAGACAAGTGCTTGGGGCTGGTGCACTGGGATGACCCAGAGGGATGGGATGGGGAGGGAGGCGGGAGGAGGGATCAGGATGGGGAACACATGTAAATCCATGGCTGATTCATGTCAATGTATGGCAAAAACCACTACAATATTGTAAAGTAATTAGCCTCCAACTAATAAAAATAATTGGGGGGGGAAAAAAAGAAGTAAGCAGGGTAACAGTATATAGCCTAATGTACTCCTTTCCCAGTTTTGAACCAGTCCATTGTTACATGTCCAATTCTAACTGTTGCTTCCTTACCTGTATACAGGTTTCTCATGAGGCAGAAAAGGTGATCTGTTTTTCCCATCTCCTTAAGAATTTTCCACAGTTTGTTGTGATCCACACAATCAAAGGTTTTAGTGGAGCAAATGAAGGAGAAGTAGATGTTTTTCTGGAATTGTCTTGCTTTTTCTATGATCCAGCAGATGTTAGCAATTTAATCTCTTTCCTCTGCCTTTTCTAAATCCAGCTTGTACATCTGGAAGTTCTCAGTCTACACACTGTTGAAGCTTAGCTTGGAGGATTTTAAGCATGACCTTGCTAGCATGTAGAAATGCTGTGTGGCATGGCCAAAGACCAGATAATGTTTGGGAAACAGGATATTCACATGTAAAGATAGAAACTGAATCCCTGTCTTACATCACTCACAAAAATCAGCTCAAAGTGGATTAAGTACTTACTTACAAGACCTAAACCAAAAGCTCCAGAAGAAAAAATAGGCAAAAAGCTCCTTGAAATCAGTCATGGCAATGACCTTTTTAATATAGCACCAAAAGCAGAAGCAACAAAAGAAAAAAAATAAGCTAGACTTTTAAACTACATTTTTCTGCCCAGCAAAAGAAATAGTCAATATGAAAGGCAATATATAGATTAGAAGAAAATATTTGCAAACCGTATATCTGATAATGGGTTAACATCAGAAGTATATAAGGAACTCATAAAACTCAATGGCAAAAATATAAAAATAAAATCAATTTAAAAAAGGGCAGAGGACTTGAAAAGACATTTTTCCAAAGACATAAAAAATGGTCAAAAACATATGAGAAGGTTCTCAACATTACTCATCATTATGGAAATACAAATACAACTCAAAACCATGAGTTATCAACTTACACCTGATAGAATGGCTGTAATCAAAAAACCAAGAGATAACAAATGCTGGTGAGGATGTGGAGAAAAGGAAATCTTGGCGCACTGTTGCTGGGAATGCAAATTGGTGCAGCCACTATGAAAAACAATATGGAGTTTCCTCAGAAAAATTAAAAATAGAACTATCCTATGATTCAGCAATTCCACTTCTAGGTGTATACCTGAAGGAAATCAAAATCACTCTCTAAAAGAGATACCTGTATGATCTCACTTATATGTGGAATCTAAAAACATCAATCTCATAGAAACAGTAGATTGGTGGTTGCCAGAGGCTTAGGGGTAGTGGGGGGAATAGAGAGATGTTGGTCAAAGGGCACAAATTTTCAGTTTTAGAATGAATAAATTTGGGGAATCAAATATATGGCTTGGTGGCTATAGGTTACAGTAGTGTCTTGTGTATTTGAAAGTTGCTGTGAGCTACTTCTCTAGTAGTCCAGTGGTTAAGAATCTGCCCTCCAATGCAGGGGATGTGGGTTCGAACCCTGGTTGGGAACTAAGACTACACATGCCCCAGGGCAGCGAAGTCCATACGCCACAGCTGCTGAGCCCACGTGCCGCAAACTATAAAGCCCATGCCCTCTGGAGCTTGCAGGGCACAGCTAGAGAGATGCCTGCATGCCACAATGAAATATCCCACGTACTGCAGTGAAACTCCTGCATGCTGCAATTAAGACAGCCAGAAATAAATATATATTTTTTAAAAAAGAAACATTGTGAGAGTAGAGCTTTAACGTTCTTACCATCACAATAACGACAGGATCGTAATTGTATAAGTTAATTATGTGTTAACTAACCTTACTGTGGTAAACATTTTGCAACACATATGTGTATCATCATGTTATATACATTAAAATTTTTTTTATTGAAGCATAGTTGATTTACAATGTTATATTAGTTTTAGGTGTACAGCAAAGAGATTCAGTTAGGCACGTGTGTATGTATATATATATATATTCTTTTTCAAATTCTTTTTCATTATAGGTTATTACAAGATATTGAATATAGTTCACTGTGCTATATAGTAGGCCCTTGTTGGTTACCTATTTTATACACAGTAGTATGTATGTGTTAATCCCAAACTTCTAATTTATCCTCCCAACCTTTCCTCTTTGGCAACCAGAAGTTTGTCTTCTATGTCTAAGAGTCTCCTTCTGTGTGATAATAAGTTCATTTGTACCATTTTTTTAAGATTCCACATATAGGTGATACCATATGATATTTGTCCTTATCTGGCATACTTCACTTAGTATGACAATCTCGAGGTCCACTCATGTTGCTGCAAATGGTATTAGTTCATTCCTTTTTATTAATGAGTAATATCTACATCTTCTTTATCCATTTATCTGTTGATGAACATTTAGATAGCTTCCATGTCTCGGCTATTGTAAATAGTACTGCTGTGAAACTTGGGGGGCATGTATCTTTTCGAATCAGAGTTTTCTCTGGATATATGCCCGGAGTGACATTACACACTTTAAATTTACATGGTATTATATGTCATCTGTATCTCAATAAAACTGGGGAAAAAAGAATATGAAGAATTTAGGGCTTAATTTTTAAGACAGAGAGTGTTCACTTTTATTTAATACTACAAATTAAGTTATCATATAGTGAATTTAAAGGTCCCTGTCTAATCCTTATTCCTCTCTTTAAGTATTCCAATCTTGGAATCTGTGAGTCTACAGGTGGACTGGGTCCTTAAGAATCTCTCCTCCTGTAATATGCTACTGCTTTATATAAAGAATGACCCCAAGCATAAATTCTTACAGATATTTAGAAGAGAATTTAAACTAGAAAGAAAACAGTAATTTTGTCCCACCACAAATCAACCCATCTGTGATTTGTGTATCAAGACTTCCCCGGATAGATTTAGGCAATTAAGGATTGCCAGCCCTTAATTAGGATGAAAAAGAGCCAGAGATGGTAGATGAAGCTGCTGATGGGTTCCAGAAGGGCTCTGTGCATCGGAAGGGTTGGGTAGCCAATGCAGTGGTACGTATAAAGTAGTGTGGAACATTTCGTTACCAAACACTTTAATCATACCCAGACCTTTCCCAGAGGGCCTCCTCATGGGTCCTGATCTTGGGGGCCTGCTTCTTCTGGTGTGGTTTTGAAGCCATTCAGTGGGTGGATGGCCCTGCTTTCCCCCAGTGGAACCAAAGAGGGCATGTCGAATCCAACACCTTCCGGAACTTGTTCTGGACTTTGTCAGCAGTATGCTTTTTATAACCATCCATCATAAGCAAAGAAAAATTGCTTCAACCCCCCTCTCTCTGCCAGACATGCCTCTAGTACCCAGGTTTGTTTCCCCTCTGCTGCCTGCTGCTTTCCATATCATTCTTTCCTTTTGGAGCAGCCTTTTTTCCTTTCAAAACTGAAATCCCTCCTGTTCTTTAACAGAGAGCTTGAACTTCTCCAGCAAGTATCTGCAGGTTAGCCTCACATTCTTAAAACTTAAGCGTGAATTCCTTGATTATATGGTGGTATGACTTCCTGGGTTCTGAAAACAATGCTGACAAGGCACCTTTAATTAAAATGCAGCAATGGTGAAGCACATGTCAGAGGCATGCTCTTCTGGAATTTAGGAGAGCAAATGACTGAAGGAAAAAGGAAAATAGGGTTCAACTAAATTTCTAACGATAAAGACTCCAAATAAAGGGCTGCATTGAGGAAACTTAAAATACTGTTAATCATAAATAGAAGTCTAAAAATAAGGTTGGGTGGCTATATGTGGGAGAGAGTGAAAAAGAATAAGAATTAAGAATTCTGTGAAGTATCATAGGGAATGGAGATCATGATCTGAATATTGTAGACCACCACCAACAAAACACCTAACAATTCTTTTTAATGTACTGGATAAATAAAGATTTTATCTTTCAGTTCCCGGGCAATATTAAACATTTTTATCTGACCATTAGATAGTCACTCTGCCAACTTCCTAAAATGATCTAGAAATATTGCTGACTTTTACTACTTTATCTCCCCTAATACTATTGTTTTATGTGTTGTTCTGTAAGCATCTTACTTATTTTCTTGCCTATATGGAATAATTTTACCTAAATGTTAACATTAGTCATTTGAGCATAGCATTTCATGAATATTTGTACCCCCCTGCTCTTTTAAAACCATCCATTACTTTTATTCTGTTTTCTGCATCAACATTTTTCGTGCTGTTTGCAATAATTTTCATTAGGAAACGAAAAGTTTAAATGCATACAGTGATGCTTTCGTGAAATGGAATTTTCAAAGACATTTGTTACTTGGATTTGTTGCTACAGTTTTAACATAGAAATGTTATACTCAGGAAAATAAGGGCATATTTTACCTTTGAAGGTAGGTTCAAATTTCCCTGAATACTTTTAATGTTTTCTCTCCTTTCTTTTTTAGTTTGACAAGAAAATAATTGTGCATTCAGAATTTCTTTCTATTTATTGAGATAGTTTTTCTTCATTGTTCCTTGATGTCAGCTCACCTAACTATCTGATTTCAGTATGTTTTCTGGTTGGATTCCTGAGAGCTGGCAACATCAAACAGGTTTATTTAGCCATGTGATGCACAGAACTGCAGGAAGCAAGCAAAGGCTGTTAGCAGAAGCCAGGAGGAAATCTTTAAAAGCAGATGAGCTATGTCACACACACTAAGGACACAGAGAAATTGCATTTTGCACCCTCCATAGAGATATTGATGGTAAGTAGCAGAACGCTGGGGCGCCAGAGCGCTTGCAGAGGATCAGTGCAGCCGTGGCTGCAGCTGAGAGGGAGCCGAGGATGCTGGAGCCACTGGTCACCAGGGTGACAAAGCAGGCCTGCTGTTCCTGCAGCCTGGAAACTCAGGGAAGCTAGCCTCCAGTGAGAGCAGGAAAAAAAAAAAAAAAAAGCTGGAGTGACAGAGCTCCTCGAGTGCATGGGTATTCTGGTCATCAGATGCAAAGACAGAGCTCTGCAGTTCTTTCAAAACAAAAAGAAAGGCAGATAGCCGCAGGGTCAGCCCTTCCCCCAGACGGCTCTGCACATTGATTTGCTTTGCAGATTGATTGCTTTTGGCATTTGCAACCCTCGCGAACAACAGGAGGGGAAAATCCAGAGGCTGGGCCAAATTCACAAATGATGAAAGGGTGTGAAGACGCCTGTGGCATCACATCAGTTGCTCTGGATAATAGCGCTTAAGAGTAATAACAGCTGGATTCAAGTTTTTTAAAATGAAGGCCGTGTTATTATTGGGGATATTGGGTCAGTGGGAGTCTGAGGGAGATCAAAGATGATTTGACATGTGTGGGTATGATGCAGTACCTGGGGCGGGTGGCCACCAGACAAGCGAGCCATGCTGCTCTGCGTCTTTGTTGGATGACTTTTCTCCCCTGGACTTGGGTGTTATGCCTTGGTTTGCAACCAGGGTTCAGAAAGAGCACAGAACCTCTTCTGTATTTATGATGGGGATTTTGTAAATTATATCATCCAGTAAATCTCACAGTGCCTTCTTCACGAAGATATCCAAGGGAAATTCATCCCAGACCTTGGAGAGAGGGAAAGCTATGTTCTCCAGAGCAGTGGTGCTGTTTACCCATTTTGGGCACTGAATAGAGAAACCTATTTTGGTCTCTATGAAGTAGGTTGAGGGTTAGGATCAGAGCTTCCATATACCTGGCTCCATACTTTTATTCCTGACTTTATTTTGCTGTCTTAACTTCATTTTTTTTTTATTTAGTTTCATTTCTCTTTCTCATACCCATGTTTGCAGTGTAGCCGAGTATAAATGAACAGTAAATAAACATTTTATTTTTAAGTGACAAATTGTCATCGAAAGCATTACCCAAGTGGCCTGGTTGTTATAAAAGAAATATCCCCAATTTTTGAGAGGCATACTGAAGTATATATGGGAATAAAATGATATGGGGCTGTGGTTTGCTTTAAAATACTTCAACAATGTAAACAAGGGTAGGTAAAGCAAGGACAGAAATTTTTTGAAACGTGTTGAATCTAAGTATTAGGTTGGCAAAAAAGTTTACTCAGGTTTTTCTATATATGTTTATAATTTTTTATTTATGGTTTATTTATTTTTATACCTGGCTGTAATGGGTCTTTGTTGCTGCTCGAGGGCTTTTTTTTAGTTGTGGCGAAAAGGGGCTACTGTCTAGTTGCGGTGCTTCTCATTGTGGTGACTACTCTCATTGCAGAGCGTGGCCTCTAGGGCACATGAGCTTCAGTAGTTGTGGCGTGTGAGCTCAGTAGTTGCAATTTCCGGGCTCTAGAGCACAGGCTTAAAGTTGTGGCCCACGGGCTTAGCTGCTCCACAGCATGTAGAATCTCCCCGGGCCAGGAACTGAACACATGTCACCTGTATTGGTGGGTGGATTTTTAACCCCTGGACCACCAGGGAAGTCCTAAAATTTTTTATTAGAAGGTATTTTCCATTTGAATCAAGTTTCTGATGTAGTGGGAGTCCAGGCTGTCTTGTGAATTTGAGTTTGTGAATTTATAAATTTAAGTCTTGTGAATTTAAGTTTCTATCGGGAAACCCTGTGTTTATTGGTTGTTCATTTATTCTCCTGAACTTTTGGTGCTTGGTTGATTTGGTTTGGTTCTTCTCTCTCTGCCTACTCAGTTGAAGTCATAAAATCCAAGACAGAGTTTGAAGGCAGCAAATCTGAAATCCAAGCCACTTATGTTGTGCCAAACTGAACATAGAAACCCTCCCATGTGCTTAGAAACACACTCTGCTTTCCTCCTCTATTGCCCAGATATATCTCCCTGAGCTGCCTTTTTCCTCCCCACTCAATCCAGATCCAGATCTGAGAATTTAAATCTAAAGAAGCACGTAGTGCTGATTCATGATGAAAGTGCTACACAGACTTGCAAAGTTGAAAGCGCATAACATACCTTGTACTCTTCCTATGACATGCATGTTATTGAATTCGGTTACTTTCTCTGTCTCTCCGTGGTTCCACTCCTACGTAAGACTATTGCAGTAGAGACTGGAATTTAAATGAGTGTTAGGAGAGAATGCCTCTTAGTTTAAATATAAATCCAAAAAAAAAAAAAAAAAATCCATCATGGGCACTCAGCTAGCTGTTTACTAAGGGAAATGGTCATCCTAAGAGAAATTCGTCATATGGCTTCAGAGCACAGTCACCCCTCCATATCCATAGGTTCTTCTGCACTGCAGGTTCAACCAACCAACCATGGATCAAAAATACCTGGGAAAAAAACTCCAAAAGTTCCAAAAGGCAAAACGTGAGTATGCCATGTGCAAGTGACTATTGACATATCATTTACCTTGTATTAGGTATTATAAGTAATCTGTAGATTATTTAAAGTAAACTGGAGGCTGTTATAGGATATGTGCTAGCACTAACAGAGGTTAAGTGTAATTACATCTGCTTCCTCTCCAATTCACCCTGATAAAATGATTGAGTAAATGCACTTTGTTTTTGGGCTTGAAAAGCACAGGTGACTTTATCTTTCCAGGTGCTTTCATGAAATGCCCAAGGCTTATTCTGCTTGTCCTGATATTTTATTTTGTAATACCTGCTGGATCAACAAGAACCCACAGGATCATTTCTCCAAACTGTCTGAAAGACGTGTGCCTGTGAACCATGGTCACAGCTCAACCTTTAAGCCACTAAAAGCAAAATGCCCTGATCATTTTCAGCATCATCCAGGAAATTTTACTTTCTTTTTCTACATTCTTCATTCTAGGTGTATTTTTTAATGAGTCTGAAAGTGCTATTCTTATTATGATTTACAGTGATTGTATTTCACCTAAAAGTCAATGCTATGTAATGCACACTACTTATTAGTAAACTTTGGGGAAATATTAGTTGAACCATAGAAACTGACATTTTTATTTATTTATTTTTATTGAAGTGTAGTTTACAATGTCATGTTAGTTTCAGATGTATAGCACAGTGATTCCATTATATATATATGTATATTTTTTCAAGTTATTTTCTGTTAGAGGCTATTACAAGATATTCAATATAGTTCCCTATGCTATACAGTAGGACCTTATTGCCTATCTATTTTTTATATATTGTAAAAATTGTATTGTATAAATTTTAATTTATATTAAATTTAATTAAAATTTAATTTAATTTATATTAAATTTTATTAAATTTAATGTATTGTATAAATTTTAATTCCAAACTCATAATTTATCTCTCCCCTCTTTTCCTTTTGGTAACCATAAGTTTCTTTTCTATATCTGAGTCTATGTTTTGTAAATAAGTTCATTTGTGTCTTTTTTTTATATTCCACATATAAGTGATATCATATATTTGTCTTTGGCTTACATCACCTCGTATGATAATCTCTAGGTCCATTCATGTTACTCTACATGCCATTATTTTATTCATTTTTATGGCTGAGTAGTATTCTATTGTATGTATGTATGTGTGTGTGTGTGTATGTATATGGATATATATACAATGGATCAGTTCAGTTCAGTTCAGTTGCATATAACATGTATGTCTGGATATATGCCCAGGAGTGGAATTACAGGATCAGATGGTAACTGTATTTTTAGTTTTTTAAGGAACCTCTGTTCTATTTGCCATAGTTGCTGTACCAATTTACATTTCCACCAACAATGTAGTTGGTTCATTTTTTTCCACACCCTCTCTAGCGCTAATTGTTTGTAAACAGTTTGATAATGGCCTTTCTAACTAGCGTGAAGTGATACCTCATTGTAGTTTTGATTTGCATTTCTCTAATAATTAGCAATGTAGAGTATCTTTTCATGTAACTCTTAGCCATCTGCATGTCTTCTTTGAAGAAATGTATATTTAGATCTTCTGCCAATTTTTGGATTGGGTTAGTTTTATATATACAGAGAGAGCTACATTAGCTGTTTGTACATTTTGGAAATTAATCCCTTGTTAGTTAAAATTTGTAAATATTTTCTCCTAGTTTGTAGGTTGCTTTTTGTTTTGTTTATGGTTTTCTTTGCTTTACAAAATCTTTGAAGTTTAATTAGGTTCCATTTGTTTATTTTGTTTGTATTTCTATTACTCTGGAAGACAGCTCCAAAAAGATATTGTTGGAATTTTTGTCAAAGAGACTTCTGCCTGTGTTTTCCTCAGGAGTTTTTATAGTTTCTGTTCTTACATTTAGGAATTTAATCCATTTTGAGTTTATTTTTGTGTATGATTTTAAAGAATATTTTATTTTCATTGTGTTACATATAGCTTTCCAGTTTTCCCTGCACTACTTGTTGAAAAGATTATCTTTTCTGCATTGTATATTCTTTGTCATAGATTAATTGACCATAGGTATGCAGATTTAGTTCTGGGCTTTCTATCTTGTTCTATTCATCTGTACATCTGTTTTTGTGACAGTACCATACTGTTTCAATTACAGTAACTTTGTAATATAGTCTGGAGTCAGGGAGTCTGATTCTTCCCACTCTTGTTTTTCTTTCTCAAGATTGTTTTGGCTATTCAGGGCCTTTTGTGTTTCCATACAAATTTAAAAAAAATTGTTATAGTTCTGTGAAAAATGTGATTGGTAATTTGGTAGGGATTGCGTTGAATATGTAGATTGCCTTGGGTAGTATAGTCATTTTAACAGTTTTGATTCTTCCAATCCAAGATTACAGTATATCTTTCTGTCTGTGTTGTCTTAGGTTTCTTTCATCAATGTCTTACAGTTTTTGGATACAAGTATTTTGCCTCCTTACGTAGGTTTATTCCTAGATATTTTATTCTTTTTGATGTGATGGTTAATAGGATTGTTTCCTTAATATCTCATTCTGATCTTTTGTTGTTAGTGTAGAGAAGTTTAAAAGATTTCTGTGTATTAATTCTCCATCCTGCAAATTTACCAAATTCAGTGATGAGCTCTAGTAGTAGATCTAGTAGTTTTTTCTGGTAGCATCTCTAAGACTTCTCTATGTATAGTATCATGTCATCTACAAACAGTGATAGTTTTGCTTCTTTTCCAGTTTGGATTCTTTTTATTTCTCTTTCTTCTCTGAATGCTGTGGCTAGGACTTCCTAGCCACAGTTTTTATACTTCAAAATGGCCAAATCTTGAAAATTTAATATGGCTCAACTTAACAATGATCTCTCTTACACACACATTTTTCTGTCTGTTGTTTTACTTTTCAGGACTTTCTTAGATCAGCTTGAGCCAGTTTCTATCAGTCATGGCCTGATGGGCACATGTCAATTTCCTGGGTGTCATCAGCGTTCCTGAGCTGTGAGGTCAGAGCTGCAGGGGCCAAGAAATGCACTTTGTCACCTTCCATGTTGGAGGCAAGGTCTGGTGTTCCCTACATTTGTCAGTGGACTCCTTAATGTCCATGTTTCCTCACTTTATTTCCTCTCTTTGTGTTTGAGAAAGATGCAGTAGCCATACAGAAAGCTAAGAGTCTTCATCACTAAGGAGATTGATTATCTATGTCAAAATTTAAATTTCTGTTTTCATAGGCCATGTTTCTGAAACTGGTATCAGTTCAGTTCAGTCACTCAGTCATGTCTGATTCTTTGTGACCCCATGGACTGCAGTATGCCAGGCTTCTCTGTCCATCACCAACTCCTGGAGCTTACTCAAACTCATGTCCTTTGAGTCGGTGATGCCATCCAACCATCTCATCCTCTGCCATCTCCTTCTCCTCCCGCCCCCAATCCCTCCCAGCATCAGGGTCTTTTCAGATGAGTCAGTTCTTCATATCAGCTAGCCAAAGTATTGGAGTTTCAACTTCACCATCAGTCCTTCCAATGTTCATTCAGGACTGATTTCCTTTAGGATGGACTGGTTTGTTCTCCTTGCAGTCCAAGGGACTCTCAAGAGCCTTCTCTAACACCACAGTTCAAAAGTATCAATTCTTCGGCACTCAGCTTTCTGTATAGTCTAACTCTCACATCCATACATGACCACTGGAAAAACCATAGCTTTGACTAGACGGACCTTTGTTGGCAAAGTAATGTCTCTGCTTTTTAGTATGCTGTCTAGGTTGGTCATAACTTTCCTTCCAAGGAGCAAATGTCTTTTAATTTCATGGCTGCAGTCACCATCTGCAGTGATTTTGGAGCCCCCAAATATAAAGTTTGTCACTGTTTCCATTGTTTCTCCATCTATTTCCCATGAAGTGATAGGACCGGATGCCATGATCTAAGTTTTCTGAATGTTGAATTCTAAGCCAACTTTTCGACTTTCCTCTTTCACTTTCATCAAGAGGCTCTTTAGTTCTTCTTTGCTTTCTGCCATAAGAGTGGTGTCATCTGCATATCTAAGGTTATTGATATTTCTCCCGGCATTCTTGGTTCCAGCTTGTGCTTCATCCAGCCTGGCATTTCTCATGATGTACTCTGCATATAAGTTAAATAAGCAGGGTGACAATATACAGCCTTGATGTACTCCTTTCCTGATTTGAAACTGGTATACATGTCATGAAAAACCAGCAGAGGATTGGCAAGCATGTTCAGTTTTACCAAATGGTGAATGATTTAAATCACCATTTTTTGTATTGAAAGAAACATAAATATACTATGAAATAAAATACAAGTCATGTGAATTTTTAAGATTAAAAAAAAAAAGATTAAATATGACACTTGTTAGACATGTTTTGCTTTTAGAGCTATTGCCATTAACAGAACCAGGAAAGAGAGGAGTTCACTGTCATCCTCCAATAGAAGGACTCTAGTGGAAGATTTGAGACCCTTAGTTTAGGAAATGCTTAGATTACACAGTGAAGCCCATGCAACACTCTGACAGCTACACTGTAAAATTAGCATACAATAGGTTTATAGTCATTTGTGGATTCAGTGACAGTATATATGATGATCGTCATGATAAAAATCTAATATTTATTGAGTTCTTACAAGGGGCCTAAGTATTGGTGCACCAGTATCCCAGCATCTGGAAAACTATGTCCTGCAAGCCAAATTCAGCCCATTGTCTATTGTTAGAAATAAAGTTTTATTGGAACACAGCCACACCAAATCATACACATATTGCCTGTAGCTGCATTCACTCTTCAGTGGCATGTTTGAGTAGTTACAACAGAGACTATATGTCCTGTGAAATCTAACCTCTTTATCAACTGACTCTTCACAAAAGAAGTTTGCCAGCACCTGTATTTATGCGTTTAAATCCTCAAAGCAAGCTTATGAAGGACATTTTATTATTGACTTCATTTTGCTGATGAGAAAACTAAGGCATGAGAGGTTATTTACCAGAGACATACTAGAGCTCATCAATGAAGTGATTCCATTATATATATGTATATTTTTTATAACATTTGGTAACATTGCAGGCTACAAAATAAATACACAGAAAACTGTTGCATTTTTTATACACTAACAGTGAAAGATCAGAAGGAGAAAGTTCAAGAAGCAATGCGATTTATGGTTGCATCAAAAAGAATAAAATACCAAGAAATAAACCTATTAAGGAAACAAGAAACCTGTACTCTGAAAACTCTAAGATGCTGATGAAAGAAATCAAAGAAGACACAAACAGATGGAGAGGTTATTTAACTTACCCAGGGTCATAGAGCAAGTGAGCAGCAGAGCAGGGTTTGGAGTCCATTAGTCTGACTCCAAAATCTGTTATGTCTTAACTCGTTATTAGAGATCCTTCTATACAAGAAGAAACATAGTCAAGATCATCTTAAAAAAAAAAAAAAAAAAAAACAGACCCGAAGTTGATAAAAAAAAGAAAAGACCCTAGTAGGTGACGCTAACATATGCAGGCAGATTCTTTACCAGCTGAGCTATCAGGGAAGCCCCTAATATATGTATCTATCACTAAAAAAGAAGGTGCCATGTCAGAAGATGATCAGTGAGAAACCTAGCACATAGCCACAGAGATGTCTGAGAAGATCACAGTGCGTCCAGGTGATGCTCACTCCCTTCTGCTAATGGGCAGGTCAGAGAACCTGAGTTGCCTAAACAAAGCCCACTAGAAACCACAGCTCCAGCCAAAAGCACTCTTCCTGAACTTAGCTCATAAATCTCAGTTTCATGCTTGTGCATTCCCCAAGTTGTTCTTTTTTACGTTATTGCCCTCCCAGTACTCACAGTGATGGAGACAGGGAGTTCAGACATTATCTGGGAAAACATTGATAGTGGTGGGGAGTGTCAGATGTATGCTGTGGTGGTCATGACAATGGTGTTCTTTTCAACTTAATATTAAGGTTCCCCTAGGGCTAAGGTGATGAAGACTTTATAAAATTCTTAAATCCTTTGATTGCATGAGAATACATGGTAAGTAGAACAAATGATCTTATGGTCAAGCTTCTATTTATTGAGCTGCTGCTGCTGCTAAGTCGCTTCAGTCATGTCCAACCCTATGCAACCCCACAGACGGCTATTCATTGAGATGCTCTGCTAATTGGGATTTCTGTGCTTCTAGAATGATCTCAGGAAGTGTTGAGAGTGCTTCTTAATTATTCAAGACCTGTGTTCATCATAGTTTCAATATTAAAGGTATTTGACTCTGCCTGATTCCTTTTAAAATGTATAATACATGGGGTATACAATTTGATTTTTTAAATTATTTTTGGTTTCTCTGGATCTTCATTGTTGCACTTGGGCTTTTCTCTAGTTGTGGCAAGTTGGGGCTACTCTTGGTTGCGAAGCATGGGCTCCTCATTTCAGTGGCTCCTCTTGCTGCAGAACCCAGGCCCCAGGGCACGTGGGCTTCAGTAGTTGCAGCACACGGGCTCCGTAGTTGTGGCTCACAGGTTCCAGAATGTGGGCTTAGGAGTTGTGGTGCACACGCTTAGTTGCTCTGTGGCATGTGAAATCTTCCCTGACTAGGAGGGATCAAACCCATTTCCCCTGCATTGGCAGGCAGACTCCCATCCACTGTACCACTAAGGAAGTCCTGTTTGCTTTTAAAGTGGAAACGGTTTACTTAAAAATCATTGGTAATTCTCTGTTTCTAATGATGAAAATGTCATCTTGCCTTTGGAACTGGTTTCATTTTGGGGGAGAAAAAATTCCCAGATAGTCCGTTGTGTGATATAAATGTAAAGTAAATAGCATCCAGGTGCTGAGGGAAGAGACAGCTGGGTGCTTGTGGGGTCAGGCCCCAGACTCTGGCTCTGTAGGTAGATGGGGGTCTCATAGCCTGTCAACATCCAACTGACTCCTCCACTCTCACGGTCAGAGTTGTCAAAGTGGCCTGATGGGACTCAAAAGCCCTAGTAGAGGCCAGATGGCCAGCAAGGGCCGTGAAGTCCTGAGATACAGTCTGCCATAAGCCTGGAGAGTTTGCAGTTGTGACCCTGGTTCCATGCCAAGGCTTTAATCAGCTGAACAGAACACTAATGCTGAATTCAGGGCACAGCCTATCCTAGAACCTCTTTGCACCAGTAACCCCAGCACTGTGGGTGTGTCCTGGGAGGAAATGGGTTGAGGGTATGATCTGGCAGAGCTGATCCCTAAAGGCCTCGATGTCCAGCTTGTGTTGGTGGTGGGACACCCGAGGCTGAATCTCTGGAGGAAGAAGCATGGCTCGCTGCTCCCCAGGGAGCTCTGCACAGAAGAGAGACGGTGAGAGTGCCCCCAGTGGGCCGCCCTGTCCGCCCAGCTTCGTAGCAGATGGTGGGAGGGGATGTCCCGTGTTCAGGTGTCATCTTACAGCTGGACACAGGTCTTGACAACCTCTGACTTGGAGCAGTGAGACGATCTACTCATTATTAGTCTCTAAATGATGTTATTTCCTCACCTCACTGAATTATGAATACTTCTGTGTACATGACTTCATTGAGCCCATTGAGGACTATTCATGACTGGCCATCTCTGCTGCTCTATTTCCTCCAATAAAAAGAATGGATAACATGCTCTTTTAAAATGTTTGAGTCAAATTAAATAAAATAAAGTAAAATGTTTGAGTCATGAGTCTTTAAAATGTAAAATTTATCTTAGAGTATGATGATCATCATCCTTTTCCACTGATATGAGGTATGTGTATATTTGGTAGGCATAGGGATCTTACTGAAATAGTGAAGAGAAATCATAAGCAGATAAAACTCTTCATGTATAAGCTAGGAGCAATCTAAAATATTTGTCCCTCCACAAAAAAATAATATATATGTATATATATATATATAATATGTGTAGTTGGGTACCTAGCAGTGTAATTTAGTATTTTACTGATCATCTGATAACTCATTAGAATGAATATGTAACTAAAACTTCAACTGGGTAGTTCTATTAACTGTCTTCGATCCTCTTCAAGGACTGCTGCCTAAGGCTATCATTTAGATAATAATGACCCTTCTTCAAGTCCAAAAAAAAAATGTTTTTAAGCACTAGCTATTTCTCTAGGAGTTAAGAAATATGTTTACCTTATAGTGACAGACACAATCAGGAGTCTCTCCCCTAGCTTTTTCCCCTTACTTGCAAAAATCTTTATAAAAAGACATCTTGCTTGGAAAAAGACAGAGATTTCATAACGGTCACTGGGAGGTTGGGAAAAAGTTCGAGTGTTTTGGGGCAGCATCCTTGTACAGCGAAGCCCTACCTTATTGATCCTTGAGTGTCCCTGGGGACCAGCACAGTGTCTGGCACATAGAAGGTCTTCACATCTGATAAATTGCTCCATTTTTTAAAAGTTGACATTCTGTTGATTTGTAATGTGTTAGTTCCAGGTATATACAGCAAAGTGATTCAGTTACACATATACATATATCTATTCTTGTCCAAATTCTTTTCCCATTTAGGTTATTACAGAATCTTGAGCAGAGATCCCTGTGCTATACAGTAGGTCCTTGTTGTTTATCTTTTTTATGTATAGTAGAGTGTGTATGTTCATCCCAAACTCTTAATTTATCCCTCCTCTCCTTTCCCCTTTGGTAACCATAATTTGTTTTCTCTATCTGTGGATCTACGTCAGTTTTGCATACAACTTCCTTTTTATCACTTTTTAAATCCGCATATAAGCAGTATCATGTGATATTTGTCTTTGCTTACTTGACTTAGTATGATAATCTCTAGGTCCATCTATGTTGCTGCAAATGGTGTTATTTTATTCTTTTTATGGCTGAGTAATATTCCAGTGTAAAAGTGTTCCCCATCTTTTTCCATTCCTCTGCTGATGGACATTTAGGTTGCTTCTATGTCTTGGCTGCTGCGAATGGTGCTGCTGTGCGCATTGGGATGCGCATATCTTTTAGAATTGTGGTTTTCTCCAGATACATGCCCAGGATGGGATTGCTGGATCTTATGGTAACTCTAATTTTAGTTGTTTAAGAAGCCTCCATACTGTTTTCCATAGTGGCGTCACCAATTTGCATTCCCACCAACAGTATAAGGATTCCCTTTCCTCCACACCCTCTCCAGCATTTGTTATTTGTAGACTTTTTGATGATGACCATTCTGATTTATGTGAGGTGATAGCTCACTATAAACTGCCCCATTTAAACATGATTGTAGCTGGATAGATTTTGTGTTAGAACTCATTCAGGTGCAAGTGACAGAGAAACTCATACTGACTTAAGCAATGAATGAATTCTTGGTTCATGTGATTAAAATACCCCAAACCAGGTCTTTATCCCCTTTCCCTTCTTCTTTCCCCCTTCTCCATCTCCCCATCTCCCTCTGCCATATCTCAGATCAAGTTTCCTTTTGGATGTTATCGCCATGTGGTAATTCTGGCAGTTCCTGGTCAAGATAACTTTTTTCTTTTCCTAACTAGTCTATAAAAGAAATCTAGTTCCAGATTTATTTCATTGGCCCAATTTGGAGCATGTGCCCTTCCTGAACCAGTCACAGTGGCTGAGAAATTTGAATCTCTGATCAGCCAACCTGGATCACAGCTTAGCCCTGAAGTTACTACTCTCACTTGGATAAGATTGGAAAAGTGGTGGTTCTCCCCCCACATATGGGTTATTTTACTAGAAAAAAAAAAAAAAAAAAATGGATACCAGGCAAACAAAAACAACTGACTCTAGGTTGGGTTTTGTTTTTTCCTTTACAACAGATAAACATGTCTGTGTCTTTCCCAAGTTCGGTAATGGTTGAACAGTGATCTTCCTCCATTTTCACGAGAAGGAAGCTGTTCACATAATGACTGTAGAGAAGAGGGAAACATAAGAGAGGTGAGAGGCGTAGCCACGCTGACTTCCCATGCATACCCAGCTGTCCTCTTAAAACTGCAAAGTCCTTTAAACATTCAAGGCTTTGATATTTTGGCTCATATTATACATTTCAACACCTTATTGTTTGTGTTTGATGTCTGGGTTAGTAATATTAATGAAAAAAAGAACCATCTGGGAAAACTTTTTTTTCCCTTTCTCATGTGGCTTCTTTATGGATAAGCAAAAAATGTTAATTATTTAAGCAAAAGTGTTTTTAATATGGAGCCGTAATGGTGTTTTGAATAAGAAGTTTTATCACTGTACTATCCACTTCTAGTTCCAGAAAAACAGAAGCAGATTGCTTTCTACTCGTGACGAAGTGTGGAAATCATCACTAGAAATGCATTTTAGAATTTGCCCAAAATATTAATCTGCAAAATAATAATCTTTATTATGAAGCTTTGTTACAGAATAAGAAAAAAAACTCAGTAAGCCTGTTTAAATTATCTCTCATAAAATTATAAAATTTCTGAAACTATTCTCAAATTAAAGCCACAGACACATGATATTCACAGGGAAAGGGGGATTTTTGAAATCAAATTCTTGAAAATAACAGATTGGCATCATTAAATCAGGTGAGTTCTGCCTGGATTCAAAAAATATGTAAGCGTTTAAGCACATAGGGAAAACACAGACAGATGATGTAAAATGCATAAATTTGAATTCTTATCCTACTGAAAGTCACAAAAATAAGAATCACATGAAATACTCTTGGCTTCCTGGGCAGAAATGAGTACATCAACACTTCAGGCTATAACAATGCATGTTAATCCATTATGGATAAACCAATTAAAAAGGGCTTGATTACCAAATGTACAACAATGAAAGGCAGTGCTCGTCATATAAGCGTATGTGGTTATAGTGTACATGGCAATGGCCCTAAGAACCCTACTGTGTGGAGCTTTAAAGGCTCCAGACCCTCACCACTGTGTGAACTGCGTCCTAATCCCATCCGCCCACAGACACCCATCTCCTCTGCTCACTACCCTCTTTCTCTCACTTCACCCAACAAGAACACACTTCTTGTCTTCCTTCTTCTTGAATCCAGCCACGTTGCATTCTTTCAGGGTAGAAAAACCTCTCATCCAAAGAATGGGACTACTTAACATATAAAAAAATAGCACAGGAAAAAAAAATCATCATCAGTAAGAAATATCTAGGGTCTAGATGCCTCATTTCATGCACGTGACAGATTTATGAAATGATTTTTTTCATCAAAAGTTTTTATCTGTTTATCATGGAATTAGAATATTGAACTATGAAAAGCATGCCGGGAATTTACAATCAGCTAAGAAATGTGTTCTGTCTGCCTGTTGACAATTCACAGTGAGAATGAGCTTGGTGATTCATGTTGTTAACCTGTGTCTTGACCTGTGTCTCAGTTGCATATTTTGCATGATTTTAAGGAAGAAGAGATAAAAAATGTCCATGTTTACTTGCATAAAATTTTTTAAGAAGATAACAGAAATTTTTTTTAACATAAGCACAAATTTCCTCCTCATTGACACTCATCATTCATTCCACTTATTTATGTGATTCACATTGCTCTTCTATAGATAATGCACTTAACAACAACCATTTTATTCACTTTTTGTAAACTCTACAATTTCTAGGGATTGAATACTTTCTCTTTGCTGTTAATTCCCTGAAGAGTAAATTGCACTCTTTAAAGTAGAGCATCTACTTAGGTATATGACAAAATATTCTCAAAGCGCAATCTACAATGTAATAACCTGAACTTTAGACAGTCATCTTTATTTAATAAGGATTAGTTCTTTCCACTCAGATGTTGATATTTTAATACTGTCAAGTGTGTAATCATAAACTTAGTAATTTTCATCCAGGAAATGAAATTCCTAAACAGTCCATATGTAATCATTCTCAACTGTCTGTCTTTAGAGCCATCTGTCATGCCTTTTTAAGGTCCTTCGAGTCAGCCTAGAATATTGAAATTGGCATAAAATAGGCCTTTGTTTGTGGGCAAAGAAAAAATCATTTCAGTCTCCAGTTTCATGAGATTTGTTTTTACCAGGTTTGGTTCAAATCCAGCTCCACAAATGAGACGCCCCTAAAGAGAGTATAACAGGTGTAACTAACCATCAATTGGTTAAAGTCTTGATATAGTATCAAGGTATATTTACTAAAAACTGAGAGACTGAAGGCTTTTAGTTTGGCAGAATATTGGATGATGGCCTCAACATCCCATCCAGTTTAGCATTTGTCCTGGATATTTTAATATTTACCTCAATATTATTACCAAGAGTTGAATGAAAGTCACCTGGGATGGGTTTGGTAGACCTCTACTTTGTACTTCCGACTTCTGACAGGTGTGTGCAGAGAAGAGCTGTTGCTTTGACATGGGTTAGATCTGAAGGGTGGCCAGCAACAGCCTATTCCCTCTTTTATTAACCCTTTCACATGGACATAACTAACACTCACCCATCAAAGACAGCGTGCAGAGCTTTCCTGATAAAACAAACAAGGTGGCAACTGTGGTATCTTAGTCTGCTTAGGCTGCCACAACAAAACCATAGACTTAGGCTTAAACAACAGAAGTTTATTTCTTGAAGTACTAAAGGCTGCGGTATCCAAGATCAAGGTGCCAGCTGGTTTGCTTCCTCATGAGACCTCTCTTCCAGGCCACCTCCTCCCAACACCCTCACATAGCTTTTCTTCTGTGCTCATGTGGTGTCTCTTCTTAAAAGGATACTAATTCTATTGGATAAGGGCCCACCCACATGACCTCATTTAACTTTAATTACTTCCTTAGAGGTCCTAGCTTCAAATATGGTCACACTGAGGGGTTAAGGCTTCAACATATGAATTGAGGGAATGGATGCAAACATCAGTCTATAACACATGGGAAGTAATATTCAAGTGCATGTCAAATAAATGCAAAAAAATAGAAACTGGGCAGTCCTGCATAACAAACCTTCCCAATACTAATTGACTTAAAATAACTATTTAATAGGCTTACAGCTGGTGCCACGGTAAAGAATCCACCTGCCAATGCAGTAGACACAGGAGATGCAGTTTCGATCCCTGCATTGGGAAGATGCCCTGGAGAAGGAAATGGCAACCTACTCCAGTATTCTTCCTTAGAAAATTCCATGGACAGAGGAGCCTGGTGGCTGAACTACAATCCATGTGTTTGCAAAGAGTCAGACATTGCTGAACATGCACACACACACACACACACAACTATTTAATCCTCACAATTTTGTTGTTCGGGAATTCAGATAGCACTCAGAAGGGAAAGTTCATTTCTGCATCACGTGGTGTTGGTTGCAGAATCTGTGATAGCCCTCCTCACATGTTTGGTTTCTTAACTGGTTGCTTGAAATGCCTGGGGTCTGGCTAGGTCTCACCCTCTGGCTCTCTCTGGCTCTCATTTCCTTCCTCCCTCCTCATAGACTCCTCTACTCCAAAGCCTCTATTTCTCCACGTGGCCTCTCTTTACAAGGATTCCTTAAATGTCCTCTGGTTCCCCCTGTAATAGAAAACAGAAGCTATACAAACTTTGAAGGCCTGGGTTCAGAAATCCCAAACTATCATTTCTGCTGCATTCAACTTGTCAAAGTGAATCACAAGTCCAGTGCAGATCCAAGGTGTGGGGAGACAGACCTGCCTTCTTGGTCAGAGAAGTGAAACAGGCATACAGGGATGAGATGAGTTATCATTGGCTCTAGTTGCAGACAAGCCCACTACAGTCTGCCCTCAGGCCACTAACGTTTACATCACTTCCACATGTAAACCTTACTTAGCTCCTGCAAAGACTCTCCAAGTCTTGTCCAATTTGATACCAGGTTCTATTCCCAAAATTTCTTGATCTATGTTGGTATACATTATTATTTATTAATCTTCAGAAAATTTTTATTATAAAAATGTTTTTTGAGTTGAATGATTTTATAGGTCAACAAATATAAGAAAAATAATTTTTCATCTTATAAATGAGTTTTTCTAGAAACTGTAAATGTCCCAATATATATTTTTAGTTTTATAATCACCATTTCACAATTGTCTAGCATATTGCCTTCTGCAATGATAGAAGCACTCTCTGATGCTGTAGCAATCAACCATATTTAAATTTTGAGCACTTGAAATCTGGTTTATGTAACTGAGGAATTAAATTTTAAATACCAATTTTAATTAATTTAAATTTCACCAGATGTGACTAACGACTACTGTACTGGACAGTTCAGGTCTAACAAGTCCTTTTGCTGGTTAAGTGGTATATAATTCTTTTCTTTCAAAAAAACTTATAGAAGAACATAACTGTGTTGTCTGCTAATACTTTGGATGAGCCATGGCAACCACCCATGGTCACATGGCAAGGAATATATGGTATATGCACAGTAGGAGAATAATTCCAGGAAGATTTACTAAATGGGCTATTGACAAGTATGAGTAGGATATAGAGAAACCCCCCCAAATAGTACAGTGCCCTAGGGATAGTAACAGGAAAGTTGTTACTGTCTTTGGACCTGAAGGGATAAGAGGATGGAGAGTTGTCCAGAACTCACAAGGAAATAGTCACAAGGGTCACCCTGAAGGGAGAGAGAACTTAACAGGGAAGGAGCCAGGAGAATAGATAGCCTTCTCTTCCCATCATCTCCTGCCAAAAGATCTTCACTGGCCAAACCCAACTGGAAACAAGAGGGCAAGAAAGCATGTTGATGTAGTCTGGACAGGTCATCCTCCAGACACAAGGTGGGGTTGAAGAGGATGACTTGGATGTAGAAAGATAAGTAGAAGATACACAGTATGTAAAAACATTAAAACAATATTGTGTTACAAATTACTACGTAGGTGCTTCCCTGTCAGTCCAGTGGTTAAGATTCTGTACTTCCAATGCAGGGGTATGGGTCCGATCCCTTGCTGGGAAGCTAGGATCCTGCATGCATGCAATGTGGCCAAAAAATAAAGATATAGTAAAATAAATTATTCTGTTTTGGGCATGCAACTCAAATGGAATTCAAGGAATTGAGTGACATTGCTGTAACAGATTCTTTCTTACTTACTTATGTGAACAAGATTTTCTCTATCTGAACTCTGTCTCATTTGAGCAGTAAGTGATTCATCCAAAGGTATACAAAACTAAATGGAAGGAAAAGCCCCATTCAACTCACATTTTACAAAAATATTAGACTTAGCAAATGTTTAATATATTTAGATATTTGAATCAATGATGAATTTTCTTATAATTAGCTTCAGGTGAGTGAAAAACTTTTCAAAGGTGGTGGATGGAAGCATCAGCAGTTTGTGGTAAGAGGCAGCTGTTGCACTCTCAGACTCTGGGCTGGGTGGCTTGGGTTCTAATCTGCCACCCCTTGTTTGCTATGGAGCATTAGGTAAATTCATTAACTTCTATGCCTCAGCTTCCTAACCATAAATAGTGATGATACTAGTACTTACCTTATAGAGTTGTTGTGAGGATTAAAATACCGAATGAACATATGGCACTTTACAGTACTGTTTAAATATGTGTTGTATCAGTCAGCCATTGCTGCAATAACACTGCATAACAAACAACCATAAAATTTCAATAGCGTAAAGCAATAAGCATTCATTTCTCACTCCACATCTGTGGATTGCTTAGAGTTGCCTCACACCTCAGGTTGGGCTCAGGTCAGCTCCAAGAGCCTGTCATTCTCCCTAGACCAACAGCTAAACAAAGGGTGTTCTTCTCATGGCAAAAAAGCAGGAACATGAGATATTAGTCTCCTTTGAAATAAAGCTTTTTGCTGAAGTTTTCAATTTTCTTTTGCTTTATATGTCATTCTGAAATCTTGTGTTTTAATTGGAATTTCAATAGTGAATACGTTATTATCTTAAAAATACCTTGATTGTAAGCCAACTTTATGCTTCAGTCAAAAGGCCGGTATATTCCATTCTCTGCAAGAGTCTGCCTCTTGTCTATACAAACTGCATGAATCCTGAAAAACATAAAAGAAAATGGAGAGAGATCATTTTACTTAGATTCTAAATTCATTTTGGAAATAATTTTTTTCTCTCCTTCTTTTGATAAACCTGTCTTTTGGATTATCTGAGCAATTCCGCAGCATCTACTGAACATAAATAACTTGGGGAACCCATCACATGTGCTAGCTAAGAGATTTATCTTGCCCCTGAGCAGATGAGGCAGGGTTCAAGGGGAATTTATGGATCCTCCCATCATTCGGCCTGTATGTTTTATTATCACAAGCCAACAAAGTTTTAATTTCACCTTCTGTTTTCTGGTGAGTAAACAAAGTAGAATTGTTTTGATAAAGAGACTTAACGGGAGAAGTTGATGTATTACACCTTTGCAGATAACTCAGATTTATGAGCTTAGGGGAACAATTACAAATTCCTTTCTCCCGAATCGTCTGTTTAACTTGTTAGATTCTGATAAAAAGGTAATAAGCACTTTTTTTCCATCTAGTATTGCTATTAATTGTGTGAGAGATAATCTCATGCTCTTGGTCAGGCTGAAGTCACCTATTGAGATCAAGTCTTTACTACTGATGTGGAAGATGGTAGAGTCTACTGGCTGAAGAGCCAAAGAATGCTTTTCTTCAGAAGTGGTGTTCAAACACTGGTGGATTATACTTGTTTCTAGAAAGAAAATTCTAATTGGCAATGACTGAGTGTGAATAATACCCTTGGTTTTTTAGCAGCTGTTCTTGTTCATTCCAGCTTAAATGTTTCATGGGGTGGTTGCTTCCTTAGAGTGAGATGCTAGAAGTCTTGCCATAGAGATGGGAGGTGTCATGTCTCAGGAAGCCCTGGCTACTCCTCTTCCCTCTCAAATTCAGATAGAAATATTTATGCCCCACTTGATGACATGTTTGACTTCTCCATTTTCAGAAGTGTGTGTAAAAGGTCTATACAGCCATTCACTATGATACTTCCTTAAAATCTTTAGTGACAGGAGGAAGTTCTCTTGGGGGGATCAGACAATTTCTACACAAAGAAAACTAGGATATAAAACTTTTAAAAATAGTACAATTCTCATTGAGACAGAAATAAAGTTATCTGGAAGTAAATGTATTTAAATGTTAATAGTGGGCTTTGGGGCTACTACTATTCCTTCTCTTGCACTTTCCTGTATTTATGAATTATTTACAGGGAGCAAGTGTTACTATAATAGCTCAAAAGTTCCTAAAAGTCATGAGACACAGCTTTCTCTCTCCTCATTCTTAAACTATACTGGAAAGATAACATTTTACAATTAAAAACTAGTTACTAAAGGGACTTTTCTCTATACTCAATATCTTGTAATGGAAAAGAAGCTGAAAAAAATAGATATGTATATGTGTAACTGAATCACTTCGCTGTACACTTGAAATTGACACAACGTTGTAAATTAACTATACTTCAATTAAAAAAGCTTTTTAATAAGGGGGGGAGACTTTTCTCAACTTCCCAAAATGTCTATCTTCTGTCATTTTTTCCTTCACACTCTTCTTGGTGATCTCAGTCAATGTCACAACTTCAGACACCGATTCTGACACATAAACACCTGTGGCCTCTGTAGGCAGCCCTAGCCTTGATCTCTAGTTTCATTCCTGTAATGCCATTTATCTTCTGGACAGCTACGTATGAATGTCTTGTCAGCACATTCTAGAAACCCCAAAACAAGCTCATGAATTTGAGTCCTCCAAGTTGGCTTATCCCGCTTCTGGCTTTGTTCCTTTTAATGACACCACTTTCTCTAGGTCATTAAGAAGGGATTTCTCACTGTTATCTGTTAGCTTTCACAGACAGTCATCATCATATTCCATCTTAACAACGTTGCTCACATTTAATTGCTCCTTTCCATTCCCTCTAACAATATCCTAATTATACCTCTCACTTTGTTGATAGCAGTATACTTACTAAGTGCTTTGCATTCCTCAAATTTAATTCTCACAGCAGCCCTAGAAGGTAGGTCCTCTTCTTATCATCCCATTTTGCAGTAGCTTCCCTGAGGTCACAGAGTTTATATGCAGAGCTGGATTTACCCAGAGAACAAAGTCCAGGTTGTTTGGGTGGGTGCTTAGGGCTCCCTAGTTGACACCCACCCCCTTCAGCTTTACCTGCCAATTGTCACTGGATGGGTCTCACACCCCACCCATCCCCAGCTGTGTGCTCCTAGGTCCTGCCTCCACTCATTAGAGTTCAAACTTCTATTTTCACATCTCACTACTCAGCCCAACTGCCATGCGTATATCCTCCCTTGCAAAGGAGTGTTTGGGTTTTTCACTGAACCAGAGCCATAGATCAGACACATTCTAGAGATTATCAAGACTTCTCTGTCATGAGACAAACCCTGGAGAGAGAAGCATTGTATTCAGTTTTCCAAAGTGCAAAATCTAGACTTGCCAGAGCTATACTGTTGCTTTCTCTTCTTCAGTGGTGCCCCATGGTACATGTTATGAGTTCAACAAAATATTCAGTTCAGTTGCTTTGCTCAGTCATGTCTGACTCTTTGCAGCCCCATGAACCACAGCATGCTGGGCCTCCCTGTCCATCACCAACTCCCAGAGTCCACCCAAACCCACGTCCATCAAGTCAGTGATGCCATCCAGCCATCTCATCCTCTGTCGTCCCCTTCTCCTCCTGCCCTCAATCTTTCCCAGCGTCAGGGTCTTTTCCAATGAGTCAACTCTTCACATGAGGTGGCCAAAGTATTGGAGTTTCAGCTTCAACATGAGTCCTACCAATGAACACTCAGGACTGATCTCCTTTAGGATGGACTCATTGGATCTCCTTGCAGTCCAAAGGACTCTCAAGAGTCTTCTCCAACACCACAGTTCAAAAGCATCAGTTCTCTGGCGCTCAGTTTATAGTCCAACTCTCACATCCATACATGACCACTGGGAAAACCATAGCCTTGACTAGATGGACCTTTGTTGACAAAGTAATGTCTCTGCAACAAAATATATAGGAAGTAGTTTTTTAAAAAAAAGGATTGTTAGTGAGCAGAGAGCTGACATATTTCAAAAGACCCCTATGCTGAGAAAGATTGAAGGTGGGAAGAGAAGGGGACAACAGAGAATGAGATGGTTGGATGGCATCACCAATTCAATGGACATGAGTTTGAGTAAACTCTGGGAGTTGGTGATGGACAGGGAGGCCTGGCGTGCTGCAGTCCATGGGGTTGCAAAGAGTCGGACACTACTGAGAGACTGAACTGAAGTGAACATAGTGGAAGCAAGAGGCGGACTGAATATCCTTTATCTATTAACCCTGAAAATGAGGACTTGGATAGCCCCAGCCTGAGATTTCTTTGCCCAGATGGCTTTCACACTGGTCTTCTCCTGTCGGCTGGAGTGGTGGTTATAACCTCTTCCTCTTCCTCCCCCATTCCTCCCCCTCCTTCTTCCCCTCTTTCTCCCCTCCTTCTTATTCTCCACCTTCCTCATCGTCATCTTCCAGATGCTACTTCTTGCAAATGCTTTTGTCAAAGAAATTCTTACCAGAAGGCTCTGTGTAGATTAAAAACAGGGCTGCTTTGCTGGAGGCGGAGTGGAGAGCACCCACCCCCCTGCCACCTGTCCTCTTCCTGCATCTGAGGGATTCTGCACAGACCTGCTTTCAAGGGCTGTGCAGGGAGCACGTATGTGTGCAGGCCTGCTTAGAGGTGTGTATGTGCGTGCTAAGTCACCTCAGTTGTGACCAACTCTGTGACTCTCTGGATTGTAGCCCACCAGGCTCCTCCGTCCATGGGATTCTCCAGGCGAGAATACTGGAGTGGGTTGCCATGCCCTTCTCTAGGGATCTTCCCAATCCAGGGATCAAACCTGTGACTCTTATGTCTCCTGCATTGGCAGGCAGGTTCTTTACCACTAGCGCCACCTGGGAAGCCCTGTCTAGAGGAGATGAAAGTGAATCTCTTGTTCATAAGAATGTAACATGCTCAACAGTAGCACCCTCTTTTCTAAATTACTTGTGTTTTTATTCTGGGCTCCTTAGAACTTGGATTGACTGGTAATCAAGCACATATATGTTTAGTTCTTGCTGAGCTGTTCTCCTGATGTGAGGCTTCGGAGAAATATATGGAGCAGTCCTGCCTCTGGAACGTATATAATCTTGTTGGGAAGCCAAGATGGTCACCTTCCTAAGCATGGTTCTAAATGTTTAGGTTTTCATTTCTGATCTCTTGCCTGAACTCCAGGTGTAATACTTTGCCTCTCTCTCTGCCTCCCGGACTGTCTTCTCTTTTTTGGTTGTTCCACTTTCACCAGAAAATTTCTAAACGTGAAGCTATATTCTTTCTCAGAAAACCCAGAAGGTTCACAATGTCAACATCAGAGCTGTCTGGTAAAAGAACAAAGGCACTGGGGAGTAGTGGGAGGCAGGGAGGATCATCGAAGTGACAAAAGCAACATAAATAATTGGGGAGGCTTACCGTTAAGTATGTGAAGCTGGGGACTTCTCTGGCACTCCAGCTTCCACTGCAGAGGGTGTGGGTTCAATCCCTGGTCAGGGAAATAGGATCCCTTATGCCACATGGCATGGCCAAAAAGTTTAAAAAAAATGAAAGAAAGAGAAATTAAATATATGTGTGTGTGTTTGTATGTATGGAGCTTCCCTGGTGGCTCAGATGGTAAAGAATCTGCCTTCAATGCAGAAGACCCTAGGTTGAATCCCCCTTGGGTCAGGAAGATCCCCTGGAGAAGGGAATGGCTACCCACCCCAGTACTCTTGCCTGGAGAATCCCATGGACAGAGAAGCCTGATGGTCTACAGTCCATGGGGTCACAGGGAGTCGGACACAACTGAGTGACTAACACTTCCACTTCTCTCTATACACACACACACACACACACACACACACACATATATGTATATATATATATATACACCCCATCATATATGACAGGGAATAGGTGTGTCCTGGAGGAATATATACTAGCATCATTTTGACTGGTCTCATGTGTCTTGTCAGTCTCTCTTATCAATGAGATGGTAATTCTTTTTTTTTAAAGTGTTTTATATATATGACCTTTAATTGCAAGTCAACAACTGCAGCCTCCGTTCAGCCAAAGAAATTGAAATCTGTCCCCAAAATGGAGGGAAGAACGGGCCATGATGGATTTTCTCAATGATGTACTATGTACACCATCATTCAGAAATGATTTACTATTATTTCTGAGTGATGACTGAGATTTTCAAGAGTCATACTGAACTCATCTGCTTACTTTAAAATAAAAACACTGCCTGCGTTGTGACTTTGTTGAATGTGATTTTGCTGCAGAGGACAGACGGAGGCAGACGGGAGCAGCCGTTGCTCAGTATGAGGGAAAAACGCCTAACAGGACAGCCGACAAGAGGCACACTGGCCAGCCACAGCGTGATTTCCTCCCAGTCCAGACACAGACTGAGTTCTGCGTTCAGAGGGAGGCTGAATTGAAAAGCCTCCCAAGTCCCTTCCAACTAAACGCTTTATGAGTGTGTGAATATATGAGTTCCTTTGGAGGTCAGAGAGGTGAGAAATTAAAATTAGAAGGAGTTTTCGCAGAGAGGCCTTCCTGATGAAGGAGGTTACTGGGGCTTGCTATGAAGGACTGCTAGGTTGGGGAGATGAGGCAAAGAGAAAAGATTATCTGGGTGTCAAAGGTATGGAAGAGGCTAGGCAGGTGCAGGGGGATGAAGAGGGCAACTGATGTCGATGGGGGAAGAAAGAAAGATGCTAGAAAGACTCCCCTTGAGAGAAAGGAGCAGCTGAACTGTGTTTGAGGCAGTGGTGAGCTTAGCAAAAACCTGACAGCTATTCATACATTATCTGATAAACCTGACAGTTGCCTAAGGACATGTGAACTTTGGAGCTGCTCTGAAATGAAAAGAGGTGGGAAAACTGTATGCTGTGTTAAAGCTTCCCCCCACCCCCAAAGCTGAAGAACTGGGGTTTTCCTAAACACAGGGGCAGGGCTACCACCAGAACTCTCAGTAGGTCCAAGGCCAAGTAACCCACTCTTTTCAGATGTCTCACCCCCTCGTCTATATTGAGATAAATGGGCAGCAGGAAAAATCTGTAAACATCCCACTAAAGTCAGGACATGACATTTTAAGAACTTTATTTCCCCAGAGAGGTGAAAAGGGTTTTTTCTTTTTTTTAAATGTCATACAGATTCTTTGTTTGTGAACAAACAAGTACAGAAATGGTACAAGGTCATTTACTACAGAATTGAATGCAAGTCTGACATGGAATTGTTTCAAAAGGATATTTTTGAGTGATTATCAATTTTGTAACTCTACTATTATATTTATAACATAAATCACATAATTAACCCATTATGGATAACTTGTAGTAGCGTGCAGCTTTAGGCGAGATGTGTGTATCCTCTGATCTTTAAATGACCAATCTCTGATGTCACCAGCCCCACCTGAGCCCTAGGGAAACGGCTGTGCGTCTTATACAGGTCACCAGAGAAATACCAGAGTGGTCTTTTCAGCAACTCAAAAGCTGTGGTGGTTCTAGGTCATTTGTATGTCTCTATGTTTTGGTGCTATTGGGTTAAAACTGTGTATGTTATTTGCTGAGTTGTGTCCAACTCTTTGTGACCCCACAGACTGTAGCCCGCTGGGCTCCTCTGTCCAAGGGATTCTCCAGGAGAAAATACTAGAGAGGGTTCAGTTCAGTTCAGTTCAGCTGCTCAGTCGTGTCTGACTCTGCGACCACATGAATCGCAGCACGCCAGGCCTCCAGGCGTTCCCTTTTCCAGGGGATCCTCCTGACCCAGGGATCAAACCCAGGTCTCCCGCAATATAGGCAGATTCTTTACTGTCCAAGACACCAGCCATGCAGTATAACTGTATTTTTACTTTATTCCTTATATCTGTACAAAGAGAAAGAATACATTCAGAAAATTGGGAGTGGGACAAATAATGTTTCAATCAAATCCACAGAGAACCCTCGAATCAGAAATATCATCCACCTGGAACAGGTTGAATGTTTAAGCCCCAAACAGTCTACTGCTGCCTGGGTGTGAGGAAGACAGTGGTGAGCACAGAGCACTAATCATGTCATTCTTCGCTGGGATAATGAGGCTCCTTAGTAGAATCAAATATCAGCAAATTACAGTCACTCAGAAATAGATGAAGAATTTTGTGGCTTGGATTCTGGTGATACCCAGTATTGTTTCTATTTTCTTACCTTCTACTGTAGAGAGAATATTATCTCTCTACTGTAGAATATTATCTCTCCTGAACCCAAGGAGAGATATAATTGACCTTGATTGTATAATTTATAATTGACCTTGATTTCAAGCAAGCTTTCTAAGACATCGTAGTTTTTCTCCCTCTCTTTTTGAATGTTCATCTGGGTAGGATTTGAATGAGGGGAAAAGGACAATCAAGGAAGAGAAGCAGCCTGAGAAAAGACAGTATATCACCCAAATGAACCTACTGTATAGCAGAGGGAACTCTGCTCAATGTTATATGATAGCCTGGCTAGAAGGGGAGTTTAGGGGGTAATGGATCCATGTATGTGTGTGGCTGAGTCCCTTTGTGGTCCACCTGAAGCTGTCACAGCATTGTTAATTAGCTATTCAGTTCAGTTCAGTTCAGTTCAGTTCAGTCACTCAGTCGTGTCCGACTCTTTGTGACCCCATGGACTACAGCACGCCAGGCCTCCCTGTCCATCACCAACTCCCGGAGCTTACCCAAACTCATGTCCATTGAGTCGGCAATGCCATCCAACCATCTCATCCTCTATACGCCAATACAAAATAAAAAGATTTTTAAAAATCACCCCTCCCCACAAATTATCCCAAGACGGTATATCCATGTGGGAGGGAAACCAGTGGGGGAGCAGCGAGACGGGGACAGCTGGTTCCTCCTGGAGGGGGCGTAATGGAAGGTTAAGGAGAAATATTTTGGTGGGCGATCTTATATAGCAGTGGACATGCTGGATTATAGACTGGTGGGATGGGGGCCAAAGAGGGGATGACAGGTCACAGGTGGAACATGATAAGGAACAATGTCAGGGAGCTGCAGGGTTGCCAAGTGCAGAGCTAGGGAGCTGACCACAAAACCACCCTCATGCTGACTCCAAGTGCAAGTATGGGGGGACCCAAGGCCAATTTCAGTTTCAATAATTTGCCAGAAAGTCTCACAGAACTTACTGAAAGCTATTGTCCATGTTAAACCAGGGTGATAACGTATCACAGTGAAACAATACAGATGGAAGTGAACCAAGGGAAGAGATGCATGGGGCAGAGTCCAGAAGAGGTCTGAACCCAGAGTTTCCAACTGGAGTGTGGAACATGTCAACTTTCCCAGGAACAATGTGAGACAATGGGAAAAAGCATTGTTGTTGTTTAGTCGCTCGGTCGTGTCCGGCTCTTTGGGACCCCATGGACTGCAGCACGCTAACCAGCGAAGCTCACCCAAGGCTTCATGTCCAGAGTTTTTGTTAGAGCTCAGTTATATAGACCTGAATGGCCACCACATTGCTGACTTCAGTATCTAGCCCCTCTGGGGGTCTCACTTGTACCACATGACCCAAAGCCTCCACCCCGAGAGCCACATTGTTGGACAGTGGCCATCAGTCTGATCATACACAACATTTCAAGGGTTCAGCGGTCACCTCCCAAGGGGAAAAGCCAGACCTCCCTTTGGGTATGGTTAATTCTTTACCACACACTGAAGTTACACTCTCACCCATTTTTCCCTTCTCCCTCACATTTCTGTCCCTTCCTGCTTCCTTTCTCCAAATCTTTTAAGGTTCAAAACAATCTGTGTCCCAAACACCCTCTTCTCAGCTGCTGTCAGATCAGGCTACAGTCTGTAGTGACTGGACTGCAAGAAATGAGAACAGGGTCAGTGACATGTCTTTATCCTCAGCTTGATGAACTCCATGGAGGGCGCTGGGCAGATCTCATGATGCCCGGTCCCTAGAGAATGTTATCTGCAAGTTCTATTAACTTGGGAAATTACAACAAAATTTACCTTGGGGGCCAAGGACTAAAAGTCTGATTTTCTTGGTAACATAGGGATCACCCCTATCTGCCAGGGATGGACTGTTGAAGACTTATTCTGGGGCCAGGTATTCTCAAACAATGAGATATCTTAAAAAAAAAAAAAAAAAAGTTACCTCAAGAAAAGTGACTCTGTGATTCAGGTCAGGCTGCCTTAAAGCCTTGAGACAGTTCCCTTTAAAACCATCCCAGGCGTCTTTTTGTTTTACCTGTGATTCTTTTTCTTGGTCATCCTTCAGTGAATGCTTAACCTTGAGAAAGCCTTCTCCGATAATGGGGAGCTGTATTCTTCCTAGATCAGCCACCACTTTGAATCATAGCTCATCTTCAGGCTTGCTTAAACATCTCTAGAGATTTCCATGAGGGTTGCCTGCCTTAAACACTTTTAAAAAATTATTGGAAAAAAAATAGATTTGGCTCAGCTTTGGGTTTAGGCCTACATTAAAAATGCTAAAGGGTTTTATTTGCAAATAAAATATTTTCCATAAGCACTTATCTAACAAAATCAAACAGCACAAAAATAAGAGGGCTTGAATTGAAAGAAGCAATCATTATTTGCCAAAGGAAACCCTTTCAAATATGCTCATACCTACCCACATCTGCTTTTTGATCTTGGGGCAAAAAACCCTCTTGATTTAAGTGTGTTGCTTCCAGTGCTCTTATATCAGAATTGTGAAGTGAAATAAATAGGGAATGTAAAGAGCATTATTTAAATATAATGCAGTTTGTATCTAAGGTGGTCACGTGTGGTACTTTATCTTATTACTTGAAACTGTAATTTGAAATACTTCATATCCTGTATTTTAAAAACTAACCTAGGGTTTTCTCTGATGTTCTCAAAAATCACTATTGTATTTTCATATTGTCATTAACATTGATTTTGCTTCCATTCTAGTGTTCTGCTTTATATATTTTAATTAAATGTTTTGTAGTTTGTACTCGAACCCTGAGGCAATTTTAACATGAAGCGGACAATTTTATAAATGGAAAAATATAAAATTATACAAAATGATTGGTGTGTTCCCTGCTGCACAGAATATTTAAGAGCCAGAATTCCTACCCCAAAATGTTCCCAGGCTAAGGAAAATCAGATGCTTTTAAAATGTCAAGCTGATGTGTGCAGTCGTGGCCGACTCTGCGACCCCATGGACTGTAGCCCACCAGGTTCCTCTGTCCATGGAATTTTCCAGGCAAGAATACTGGAGTGGTTGCCATTTCCTTCTCCATGGACAAGAGTAAGCTCTTTTATTTGGCCTGAATCTTGGTTTGCTTGATATAGTCATGAGACCTCTTCTCCTTAAAGATGAGTTCCTTCTCACTGAAGAGAACACAGAAAGATTCATTACATGATTATTCGTAATCATTTAAAAATTGGATACAATGTAAGCATCCCAGAATAGGGGGCTGGTTGCATAGTTGTATAGCATGCACCTCATGTAATAATGCAGAAAAATATTCAGTATGGGTTCAGAGAAAAAAATCAGATTATAATCAGTATATACAGAAAAGTCCTTAGTTTATGAAGATAAAATACATAGAATATGAATAAATAATATATATAGGACTTCCCTGGTGATCCAATGGTTAAGAATCTGCCTACCAATGCAGGGGCCTGGGATTGATCTCTGGTCCAGGAGGATCCCACATGCCCCGGGGGCAACTCAGCCCGCACACCACAGCTGCCGAGTCCACGCTCTACAACAAGAGAAGCCACCGCCGTGAGCAGCCCACACCCTGCAACCGGAGAGTAGCCTGTGCGCAGCAGTGAAGGCCCAGCGCAGCTAAAAGTAAATACATGAAAATTAAAAACAAAATACAGATAAACATGCATTGAAAACCCTGACAGCCTGTTTACACCAGATTAGTAGTGATCTCTCTGCATGAACTAGACAAGATTTGAAAGATGATAAATCCTTGAATCTTAGAGTTGAAGGGACTTTGAGGTCATTGAGTTCAATGACTCATGAAGTCACTGGATAACTCATTCCATTTACAGACTGACCCAAATATTTGGGAGTTCTCTCTTAACTGAAACTCCTACCTGCCTCCCTATAGGTTCCACTAGCCGGGGCCCCCTCTGCCCTCGGGAGACAGGTAGAATAAATCTAATTCCTTACACATCACTGCTCTTCAGTTATTTAAAGACTGCTCTTCCTTCTCCCTAAATCTTCTTTCCTTCAGTGTAACATCCCTAGTTTATTTGATCTTTTTTTGTGGTTTCCTGACCCTTCCATGGCCCTAACACACTTATCTAGAGGTTGTTGGATTGTTGGCATGCCTCTTAAAACAGGTCATCTGGAGCAGACCCGGTGTCCAAGTGCCTCGTTGTTGTTTGGTCATTCAGTTGTGTCCGACTTTTTGAGACCCCCACGGACTGTAGCCTGCCAGGCTCCTCTGTCCGTGGAATTTTCCAGGCAAGGATACTGGAGTGGGTAGCCATTTCCTCCTCCATATCATGATTCATTCCAAATGGCTGCTGCAACCTTCCTGTACCATTTTATGTTTGGGTTCTGTGTCTCAAAATCTAACAGCACTTCCCCAAATAAAGAAAGTCCCCTTGTCATTTCCTGCAACATGGATATCTTCAGTTCTCCAGTCACTTCTTTCTCTTGTCTCTCTTCATCCTTTCTCTGGGCCTCCAATTCCATCAGGTCTTCATTCATAAGCTCCTCATGTTCACAGCAAGGACTTCAGTGATGTCGTCCTCTGGCAGATCTAGGTCCAGCTTCTCGCTGAGGGTCACAAAGTTGCTGAAGACCTCTTTGGACTTCTCCTCCACCTCCTCAATTCCACGAAAATTGGGAACAGACTCAGGCAAAAGTTCTTTGGTGATAGCCGTGACCTCACACCAAACAAAGTCAATGTCTTTTATGGCCTTGCAGATGTTTTAGTCTTTCCAAAATTGTCACAAGGTTGTTCTTGATTCATTACTCACCTTTACTGCCTGACAAAAAGTTTGACGTAAATAATATTTTTTGAAAGTCACTATAATTCCCTGCTCCATAGGTTGGATAAGTGACGTAGTATTCGGTGTCAGATGCACTATTTTGACACTGGGATGAAAGTCATCTGTGGACGGAGGTGGCCCAGAGCACTGTCAAACAGCAAAAGAATGTTGAATGGAATGTCCTTCTCCAAGTAATATTTCTCTATCCCCAGGATAAAGTGGTGGAAAACCAGTCCTGGAAAATGGCCTGTGTAACCCGGGCTTAAGGCTTCCCCGGTGGCTCAGCAGTAAAGAATCCACCCGCCAATGCAGGAGACATGGATTTGATCCCTGGGTCAGGAAGATCCCCTGGAGAAGGAAATGACAACCCACTCCAGTGTTCTTGCCTGGGAAATCCCATGGACAGAAGAGCCTGGCGGGCTGCAGTCCATGGGGTCACAAACAGTTAGGCACGACTTAGTTACTAAACAACAACTCGGGCTTTGGGGTTACGCTCCACACAACAGGAAGAGAGCCCTTGGCTATGTTTCTAAGGGCTCTTGGGTTCTCTGAATGATAAACTAAGAGAGGCTTCAGCTTCATATCACCAGAAGCATTGCCACCAAACAACAGAGTTAGCCTATCCTTTGCTGTTTTATAGACTGGTAACAACTTTTCCTCCTTACTGATGTAACTTCAGTCTGACATCCTCTTCCAGTGCAGTCCTGTCTCATCTGTACTAGAAACCTGCTCAGGTAAATACACACCTTTGTCAATAATTTATTGAAGAAGTTCAGGAAATTCCCGGCATCTACCATATCTGCACTCATTACCTTGCCACTTACTTTTACATTGTGAAGGTTGATCTAGCCTTGAACCCATAAAACCTGCCACGATTGGCATTAAAGGATACACCGTCTGATTCTTCTCCATGTCTCTTCTTCAGATCTTCAGAGGCTTTTAGCTTTCTCTTGAATCAGCATGAATCTGAGCAAGACTCAACTCTGATGCTGATCCTGCATCCACACATTGAGAAGTTTCTTCATCTCCTTGATTTTCCACGTTTCTTTGATATTATTGTCAACATTATTGGCACAGCAGACTTCATGTGTTCCTTGATCTTGTCCTTGTTCCTTAGAATTGTGCTGATGGTTGAATGATTCATGTTATAAGAATGAGCAATGTCTACCATCTTTTTGCCTCACTCCATTCTCTCAATTATTTTTACTTTTGTTTCCATCGTTATCACTTGGCATTTCTTAGCAGTATAAGTTTCATCAGCTCTGCTTTTATGCTTGCTTCCAGACATCCTGGGCTTCATAGTGTACTCTATACAGTTCTGTACAGTAGAGTACTTAGAAGTACAACTACTTGTAGAAGATGTGCCCCTGTGACATTGTATGCCAGACACGTGAGCTAATTTACATGATTGGATATGCCCACACATGTTCCTGTCTTTGAAAGTTCAAAACTTGAAGGGTAGTATGTAGGGGACTTACTGTAGTGACTTTTTACCACATGTTGGACACTTAGTTTGATACAGATCCTGAAATGAACTCTAAAACATTCGGAGTTTAGAAAAGTGATGCAATGACCACCTAAACCACTTAAATACAAAAAATGGATAAAACTTTCACATGGAAATGATGCCTGACTAGCCAAGGAAATTCACAGGATGGGTAGACCACTTCTGAAGGGAGTGCATTTGAACTGTTGTTCTTGTTCAGTCGCTAAGTTGCATCTGACTCTTTGCGACCCAATGGACTGTAGCCCGGCAGGCTCCTCTATCTGTGAATTTCCCAGGCAGGAATACTGGAGTGGGTTGCTGTGTCCTTCTCCAGAGGATCTTCCCAATCCAGCAATCAAACCCAGGGACTGAACTGCCTGCATTGCAAGCAGATTTCTTTACCACTGAGTCAGTTAGGAAACCCTCAGTTCAATTAGGGGTATTCAAAATTGCACTCAAAGAACTGGACTTCTTTTGGGTCTGGGGTGGCAATTGAAAGGGAGAATACATTTCTAGTGAAAGACTCTGGGTGAATAAAGGCAGGAATATGGAAAAGCATGAATGTTCAGGTAATGTTGGGTGGTGCCTTTTGCTGGGAGCTTAGGTTACTGGTAGAGAAAGCTGAGGCCAGGAAGACAGACTAGAACCATCCTGGGAAGAGTCTTAAAGGCTGGTCTGATGAACTTATATTTAAATTTTGAAGATCTATCACTTTTTCTCTCATTTTTATTACATACATGAATGACATTTTTATTATTTATTTTTTGCAAAACACTTGTGGAATTACTACCCATTACTATCCCAGGATATTTGTAAAGTAGTGAAAAATTACTATACAAGGCCCATGTCTTGAAATAGTATCTTAGGCTATGAAAAGTTACTTAATGAACTCTGGTAGATGGTGGCATGAATGTATTTTATAGTCTGAAAAATTGTGTTTCTGAGCTTTGAACTATTTTCAATTTCCTATTATTTTGAAATTATAGACTGCAGTGAACTAGCTTACAAATTTCTATTTCTGTTCACTTTAAAGAATGAAAAAAGAAAAGAAAAATTTTCCCTGTGGGCTTTATCAAAAGTCTGTGAATTGGCAGAGGCTATGAAACATAAGAAATTTGAAGAACAAATTTGAGTAAACTTACCTCCAGTCTTTAATAAATATCTGAATGAAAATACCATAAATATGGTTTCTTCCAAAAATATGTTAATAATTATCCATTTCTAGAATGAAACATTAGTTTCCTAAAAGGTGCTAATTTGTCTTCCTAAACAAAAGACTGAATTGATTGTTTCGCATCACCAGATAAAAGGAAACTTCCATTTAGAGGATTTTCAAAAGCAAATAGACCAGTTGATGTTTCCAAATATAGAACTATATGTGTTATATTGACTTCTCCTAACAACCAGTTTTCTGGTTTAGCTTCTGAAATGTTCTGTACATGGACAATCTTTTGAAAGTATGTATTTGGTAATGAGTATCGTACTACTATTCTCTGCATGAGTAGATATGAAACCCAATATGATTTCAGAATTGGCCAACTTTACCAAGGAAACACGAAGGTTTCCATGGTTCCAGAGAATCAATAGTGCCCTCTAAAGGAAATCCATGTGAGGTACATTCCATATCCAGGTTTAATTCAGCAGCCATTCTGCTAAAATGTTACTCAATTGTAAATCCAAAAATGAATTCAAAGGTATAAAAAGAATGCAGTCCAGCCCTTGTCATAAGTATCTTAGGGAGCTGCCCACCCCCAATTCAGGACTGTTGGAGCAGAAAGACCATTCTTCTGCTCACTGTGATCTGTTATCATCATCCAGATGGAAGGTTCCCGGAAAGGGAAAAAGTGACAATTTCTGCAGGGAATCCAGGTATGTGTCTTGGGTGGGAAGGTGTGCTACCTGGAAGGAAAAAGTGTGTAGGACTGAGTTCCAAGGAAGCCTCATCAGCTTTTTGCCCTGGGCCAACTCGTAGAACCTGTATATTGGGAAGACAGCCAAATCAGCTGAATTCAAAGGGGACAGGCAGTCTTGTCTGGCTAAAACACACATAAATTAAAAGAAAATAGTGATATGAAACATTTATGGATTTGTATCTGTCCATCTAATTTTGTGATTTAATCTTTCATCTTTCCTCTATCTTGCATGATACACAGAGAATTAGTCACAAATGACTTGATAATGTTACAAGAAATATTGGGCACAATTTTGTATTGTTACTATTGATTAGGAATGGGATAAGCTTTGGAGATTAATATCTGCCCTAGAGACATTAAAAGTCAATAAGTACAGGAGATGTTAATCCCAGATATAAATTGCTAAAGCAGGTTATTGTCATAATGAGATGGCTGAGGATAAAGTTCAAAATATTTCATTTCTTCTGTGGCCAAAACTACACATAGAGAGCGTTATGTATGTTTTGAAAACTTTGCTTCAGTCTTTTTTTAAATTTATTTTTTATTGAAGGATAATTGCTTTACAGAATTTTGTGGTTTTCTATCAAACCTTAATCTGAATCAGCCATAGGTATACATATATCCCCTCCCTTTTAGAGCTTCCCTCCCATCTCCCTCCCCATCTCACCCCTCTAGTTTGATACAGAGACCCTGTTTGAGTTTCCTTAGCCATACAGCAAGTTCCCATTGGCTGTCTATTTTACATACAGTAATATAAGTTTCCAAGTTACTCTTCCCATAAATCTCACCCTCTCCTCCCCTCTCCCCATGTCCACAAGTCTATTCTCTATGTCTGTTTCTCCATTGCTCCCCTGTAAATAAATTCTTCACTACCATTTTTCTAGATTCCATATATATGTGTTAGAATACGATATTTATCTTTCTCTTTCTGACACACTTCACTCTGTATAATAGGGTCTTGTTCATCCACCTCATTAGAACTGACTCAAAGGCATTCCTTTTTATGGCTGAGTAATATTCCTTTTTGTATATGTACCAAAATTTCTTTATCCATTCATCTGTCGATGGATGTCTAGGTTGCTTCCATGTCCTGGCATTTGTAAAAAGTGCTGCAGGGAACAATGGGATACATGTGTCTCTTTCAATTTTGGTTTCCTCAGGGTGTATGCCTACAAGTGGGATTGCTGGGTTATATGGTGGTTTTATTCCTAGTTTTTTAAGGAATCTCCATACCGTCTTCCATAGTGGCTGTATCAATTTACATTCCCACCAACAGTGCAAGAGCGTTCCCTTTTCTTCACACCCTCTCCAGCATTTATTGTTTGTAGACTTTTTGATGATGGCCATTCTGACCAGTGCATGGTGATATCTCATTGTAGTTTTGATTTGCATTTCTCTAATAATGAGCGATATTGAGCATCTTTTCATGTGTTTGTTAGCCATCTGTATGTCTTCTTTGGAGAAATGTCTGTTTAGGTGTTTCCCCCACTTTTTGATTGGGTTGTTTGTTTTTCTGGTATTGAGTTGTATAAGCTGCTTGTATATTTTGGAAATTAATCCTTTGTTTCATTTGCTATTATTTTCTCCCATTCTGAGGTTGTTCTTTCACCTTGTTTATAGTTTCCTTTGCTGTGCAAAAGTTTTTAAGTTTAATCAGGTCCCAATTGTTTCCTTTTATTTTTATTTCCGTTATTCTAGGCAGTGGGTCATGGAGGATCTTGCTTTGATTTATGTCATTATGTATTCTGCCTATGCTTTCCTCTAAGAGTTTTATAGTTTCTGGTCTTACATTTAGGTCTTTAATCCACTTTGAGTTTATCTTTGTGTATGGTGTTAGGAAGTGTTCTAATTTCATTCTTTTACATGTAGCTGTCCAGATTTTCCAGCACCATTTATTGAAGAGGCTGTCTCTGCCCCATTGTATATTCTTGCCTCCTTTGTCAAATATAAGGTACCTGTAGGTGCATGGATTTATTTCTTGGCTTTCTATTTTGTTCCATTGTTCTATATTTCTGTTTTTGTGCCAGTACCATACTGTCTTGATGACTGTAGCTTTGTAGTATAATCTGAAGTCAGGAAGGTTGATTCCTCCAGCTCCATTCTTCTTTCTCAAGACTGCTTTGGCTATTTATGGTCTTTTGTGTTTCCATATGAATTGTGAAATTTTTTGTTCTAGTTCTGTGAAAAGTGCCATTGGTAATTTGATAGGGATCACACTGAATCTGTAGATTGCATTTGGTAGGATAGTCATTTTCACAATATTGATTCTTCCTACCCAGGAACATGGACTATTTATCCATCTATTTATGTAGTCTTTGATTTCTTTCATTAGTGTCTTATAATTTTCTATGTGTAGTTCTTTTGCCTCCTTGCTGCTGCTGCTAAATCGCTCAGTCATGTCTGACTCTTAGCGACCCCACGGACTGCAGCCTACCAGGCTCCTCCATCCATGGGATTTTCCAGGCAAGAGTACTGGAGTGGGGTGCCATTGCCTTCTCCTTTGCCTCCTTAGGTGAGTTTATTCCTAGATATTTAATTCTTTTTGTTGCAATGGTGAATGGGATTGATTCCTTAATTTCTCTTTCTGATTTTTCATTGTTATTATATAGAAATTCAAGTGATTTCTGTGTATTGATTTTGTATCCTGCAACTTTGCTAAATTTGCTGATTAGCTCTAATTTTCTGATACTATCTTTAGGGTTTTCTATGTACAGTATCATGTCATCTGCAAATAGTGAGAGCTTTACTCTTTCATTTCCAATCTGGATTCCTTTTGTTTCTTTTTCTTCTCTGTTTGCTGTAGATAGGACTTCCAGAACTATGTTGAATAATAGTGGGGAAAGTGGGCTCCCTTGTCTTGTTCCTGATCTTAGGGAGAATGCTTTCAGTTTTTCACATTGAGAATAATGTTTGCTGTAGGCTTATATATGACCTTTACTATTTTGAGGTAGGTTCCTTCCATGCCCATTTTTTGAAGAGTTTTAATCACAAATGGGTGCTGAATTTTGTCAAGGACTTTTTCTGCATCTATTGAGTTTATCATGTGGTTTTTATCTTTCATGATTGATTTCCATTTTTTGAAGAATCCTTCCATCCCTGGAATAAACCAAACTTGATCATGGTGTATGAGCTTTTTGGTGTGCTGCTGAAATTTTGTTAAGGATTTTTGCATCTATGTTCATCAGTGATATTGATCTGTAGTTTTCTTTTTTTGTGTTGTCTTTGTCTGGTTTTGATATCAGGGTGATGGTGGCCTTGTAGAATGAGTTTGGAAGTGTTCCTTCCTCAGCAATTTTTGAAAGAGCTTTAGAAGGATAGGCATTAGCTCTTCTCTGAATGTTTGATAGAATTCTCCTGTGAAGCCATCTGGTCCTGGGCTTTTGTTTTCTGGGAGATTTTTTATCACAGTTTCAATTTCAGTGCTTGTAATTGGGTTGTTCATAATTTCTATTTCTTCCTGGTTCAGTCTTGGAAGATTGAACTTTTCTAAGAACCTGTCCATTTCTTCCAGGTTATCCATTTTATTGCCATATAGTTGTTCATAATAATCTCTTATAATCCTTTTTATTTCTGCATTATCTGTTGTAACCTCTCCTTTTTCATTTCTAATTTTGTTGATTTCTTTTCTCTTTTTTTCTTGATGAGTCTGGCCAAAAGTTTGTCAATTTTGCTTATCGTCTCAAAGAACCAGCTTTTAGTTTTATTAATCTTCACTATTGTTTCTTTCATTTCTTTTTCTTTTATTTCTGCTCAGATCTTTATGATTTCTTTCCTTGTACTATTGTTGGGGTTTTTTTGTTCTTCTTTTTCCAGTTGTTTTAGGTGTAAAGTGAGGTTGTCTATTCGATGTTTTTCTTGTTTCTTGAGGTAGAATTGTATTGATATAAACTTCCCTCTTAGAACTGCTTTTGCTGCATCCCATAGGTTTTGAGTTGTCATGTTTTCATTGTCATTTCTTTCTAGAAATTTTTTTTATTTCTCTTTTGATTTCTTCAGTAACCTGTTGGTTATTTAGAAATGTATTGTTTAATGTCCATGTGTTTGTGTTTCTTACAGTTTTTTTCTTGTAATTGATATCTAGTCTCAAACCATTGTGGTCAGAGAAGATGCTTGATATGATTCCAACTTTTAAAAATTTACTGATGTTTGATTTGTGACCCAAGATGTGGTCTATCCTGGAGAATGTTCCATGTGCACTTGAGAAGAACATGTATTCTTCTGCATTTGGATGGAATGTCCTGAATATATCAATGAGATCCATCTCATCTAATGTATCATTTAAGACTTGTGTTTCCTTATTAATTTTCTGTTTTGATGATCTGTCCATTGGTGTGAGTGGGGTGTTAAAGTCTCCTACTTTTATTGTGTTACTGTCAATTTCTCCTTTTATGTCTGTTAGTGTTTGTCTTATGTATTGAGGTGCTCCTATGTTGGGTACATAGATATTTACAATTGTTATGTCTTCCTCTTGGATTGATTGCTTGATCACTAATAGTGTCCTTCCTTATCTCTTGTAATCTTCTTTATTTTAAGGTCTATTTTGTCTGATATGAGGATTGCTACTCCAGCTTTCTTTTGCTTCCCATTTGCATGGAATATATTTTTCCATCCTCTTACTTTCAGTCTATATGTGTCTTTAGATTTAAAGTGGATTTCTTGTAGACAGCATATATATGTCTTGTTTTTGTATCCATTCAGCCAACCTGTGTCTTTTGGTTGGAGCATTTAATCTATTTACATATAAAGTAATTATTGATATATATATTCCTATTGCCATTTTCTTAATTGTTTGGGGTTGATTTTGTAGATCTTTTTCCTTCTCTTGTATTTCTTGACTATATAAGTCCCTTTAACATTTGTTGTAAAGCTGGTTTGGTGGTACTGAATTCTCTTAACTTTCGCTTGTCTGAATAGCTTTTTATTTCTGCATCAATTTTGAATGAGATCCTTGTCAGGTATAGTAATCTTTGTTATAGATTTTTCCTGTTCAGTACTTTAAATATATCCTGCCATTCCCTTCTGGCCTGCAGAACTTCTGTTGAAAGATCAACTGTTAAATTAAGCACATGGGATTTCCCTTGTATGTTACTTGTTGCTTTTCCCTTGCTGCTTTTAATATTCTTCTTTGTGTTTAGTCTTTGTTAGTTTGATTAGTATGTGTCTTGGCGTGTTTCTCCTTGAGTTTATCCTGTATGGAACTCTTTGCACCTCTTGGACTTGATTGACTATTGCCTTTTCCATGTTGGGGAAATTTTCAACTCTAAACTCTTCAAAAAATTTCTCACACCCTTTCTTTTTCACTCTTCTTCTTCTGGGACCTCTATAATTCAAATGTTGGTGCATTTGATATTGTCCCAGAGGTTTCTGAGACTATCCTCAGTTCTTTTCATTCTTTTTATTTTATTCTGCTCTTCTGAAGTTATTTCCACCATTTTATCTTCCAGCTCACTAATTCATTCTTCTGCTTCAGATATTCTGCTATTGATTCCTTCCAGAGTATTTTTAATTTCAGTAATTGTGTTGTTTTTCTCTGTATGTCTATTATGTAATTCTTCTAGATCTTTGTTAATTGATTCTTGCATTTTCTCCATTTGGTTTTCAAGGTTTTTGATCATCTTTACTACCATGATTCTGAATTCGTTTTCAGGTACTTTGCCTATTTCCTCTTCATTTATTTGGACTTCAGTGTTTCTAATTTGTTCCTTCATTTATGCAGTATTTCTCTGCCTTTTCATTATATATATATATATATATTCACTTATTATATTTGAGGTCTCCTTTTCCCCAGCTTCAAGGTTGAATTCCTTCTTCCTTTTGGTTTCTGCCCTCCTACGGTTGGTCCAGTGGTTTGTGTAAGCTTCGTATAGGCTGAGATTTGTGCTGACCTTTCATTTGTTTGCTTGTTTGTTTTTCCTCTGATGGGCAAGGCTGAGTGAGGTGGTAATCCTGTCTAATGATGATTGCGTTTGTATTTTTGTTTTGTCTGTTGTTTAGATGAGGTGTCCTGTACAGGGTGCTACCGGTGGTTAGGTGATGCCAGGTCTTGTATTCAAGTGGTTTCCTTAGTGTGAGTTCTCACTATTTGATACTCCCTGGGGTTAGTTCTCCGGTAGTCTAGGATCTTGGAGTCAGTGCTTCCACTTCAAACGCTCAGGGCTTGATCTTTTCATTGTCTTCCTTGCAGAGTGCACTCCTGTCCCAAGGCCACACCTCCCTTATGCACATGAGTGGGTCCTTGCTCTCTCGCTCACAAATGCATGCTGTAACTTGCTGCTTCAGTCTTCATGTTCAGTTTTGTCAGACAATAAAGATCACGGTGAGGTTGGCACTCAGCACTTTAGCAGGTGAGACCTGGCACATCGAAATATAAGACTGCATTGAGCCTCCCACTGACCCTGTGATGTGAGGAGGTCAACTATTACAATAACAGAGCCTATTATATGAAAGAAACCTCATAAGCATTTAATTTCTCATGATCCTTTTTGCTACTTATTGATTAGAATATTAAAACACCTGGAGATATGTGAGGTTAAAGATGAAAGGAAATTAAAAACCTGCTAAGATGATCCATCAGCCACAGCAGGGCTGTCCCCCACCTTTTGGGGTGGTTCAGGAGAGATGGCTATCATTAGTAGTAAGTGTGTATGTTTAGTTGCCCAGTTGTGTCTGATTCTTTGTGATCCCATGGACCACAGCCCACCAGGCTCCTCTCTCCATGGGAATTCTCCAGACAAGAGTACTGGAGTGGGTTGCTATGCCCTCCTCCAGGGGATGTTCCCAACCCAGGGATTGAACCCAGGTCTCTCACATTGCAGGCAGATTCTTTACCAACTGAGCCACCAGGGAAGCCCGTGGTTAGTAGAGCAAGTACCATCTTAATTAGAAGTGACTCATTTGACTGGAGAATTACAGCAATTAGAGTCATTCTTAGCAGGTTCCCCAAACTACGACTGAAGCTAAAAGGCATATCATCAGAGCAGCAGGTGTGTGGAAGCTACCAGGAGCAAATGGCTCACTTACAGCACTACATTGACTCACGGGCCTCCTAGAATGCACTTGAACTTCACAGGCTAGAGTTAAAGGGGGTTTTAAATGTTCATTTCAGTTTCCCTTCCAAATAGCTCCTGGAAAAGGCAGATTCTGGAAACTATAGATTTCTTTAAATCTCCAGGGCAGGAGGTTACACAAAAACCCCTCCTCCTATGACTTACCCTTTTCAACTTGGAGGCTATTTTAATGTAGGTGCTGAAGATGTACTTCTAAGGTTATATCACCACCACCACCCAACACAATAGCTGGCAGGGCCCGGATCACAGAGTTCCCTGGTTCTGACTGCCCATCTCAGTGTGGGGTGGGATGTGGGCGGCCTTCTCCCAGCATTTTCAGAATTCATTTCTGGAACCAAGCCTCCACTTAGGGGAAAAACAAAATGGCTCTTGATGGAGTTTCTGCTCATGGGGGTTTCTGGATGGGTGAGCAAGAAAGCTTCTAACCTAGAAACAGTCTAAGTACAACTGAGGGTCAGAAGCTGTCTGCCTTCAGTGCCTTGGCCAGTGAACAGAAGTAGTACTTTTTCTTTGAATATTTGTTTGGCTCTGCTGGGTCTTAGTTGCAGCGTGAAGGCTCTTTTAGTTGTGGCACATGGAATCAGTTTTTAGTTGCAACAAGTGGGAACTAGTTTTCTGACCAGATATTGAACCAGGCCCTGTGCATTGGGAGCATGGAGTCTTAGCCACTGGACCACCAGGGAAGTCCCCAGTAATTTCTGTTTTATGCACTAAACTCTGTCTGAGGTCAAAGCCTGCAGCCCTGAGCAGGGAGGGTGGGAGAGGGGGCTGGTAAGTTACTATGTGTGTTACTCAGTCGTGTCTGACTGTATGACCCCATGGACTTAGCCCATCAGGCTCCTCTATCTGTGGAATTCTCCATCTGAGAGTGCTGAAGTGGGTTGCTATTCCTTTCTCCAGGGGATCTTCCTGACTCAGAGATAGAACCTGGGTCTCCTGCATTGCAGGTAAGCTCTCTACCGTCTGAGCCACCAGGGAACCCCCATGCTACTGACTCCTTAACCACTGGGAGTGGTTCTTCTCACTGTCACAAACCAGCTCTGCCTTGTCTTGTGAATGATTATTATTATACTGCTTGGTATGGTTGTCCTGCTTGAACATGGCATGGACTGCAACTCCACAAGGTAAAAGAGCAAAGATTATTATCCCCACCGCACTGCTAGGAAACCAAGGCAGAAATGAAATGATTGGGTCTGAGGACACTTGGCCGTCTGACCACCCTTGGCTCCACTGTGTGAGCTGTGCTCTCTGCTTTCTGTCGTATACCCATCCTCTTTCTTTCCTGCAGTTAATTTCCACGACACAATCTGAAAAAGGAACTAACACTAAGGAGAAGACATTGATGCAATCTGAAAAAGGAACTAACACTAATGAGAAGAGATCAGAAGTAACTCCACCTTGGTCTCCCCTCTTTAAGATCTTTCTGGAGACAGTATCTTGAAGTGTTCACTGTCTGGGTAAGAATTTGGGGCTGAAAAGGACAGCATTTTCTTGTGGCTTTTAGGGGTAGGTGATGAAAAGCAGTGAGTAAATGTGCACCTTTCCAGATCTCCTGTAGGATGTTCAGGAATACATCACAGGTCTTTTGGCTGTTCAGGAAAACTGACCCTGATACTAGGATTCTGCTCTGTGTTGGGCTGGGAGTACAGAGTGACAGGGTGTGGGCGCTACATCAGTTAGATAAAGGATTGTGTCCTGTGTATACGGGAATCTTCTGCCAGAACACCATAGTCATTCAATTATAGAATGATAGAATCATTCATGATGTTTCTTGTGGATAATGGGGCAATTATTCTCACACATTTTACTTCTGTTTTGCTGGATTTGTGCATTGCTCTGGGGACCGGAAGAGTAGGAGCAGTTTGGGATAGATTTGAAGTGCAGTGAGATAGGATGGAGGCTTCCCAGGGTTGTTAGTTGTAAAGAATCCTGCCAATGCAGGAGACACAGGAGATGGGGGTTCAATCCCTGAGTCGGGAAGATCCCCTGGAGGAGGAAATGGCAACTTGTTCCATTCTTGCCTGGAGAATCCCATGGACAGAAGAGCCTGGCGGGCTACAGTCCATAGGGTCACACAGAGTCAGCCACAACTGAGCAACTGAGCACACACATGCAAGACAGGATGAGGAAGGAAGAGCTGGTAGGGGTCCGTGGGCCCGTTACCTAAATGAGCCTTGGTTCAGAATATGCACTGCAAACAGAACTGTTTTCTGAGCCTGCTGATAAAGAGAATGCAAATGAACCCTGAGGACATTTTCTGCAGTTGTACAAGTTACAGGGTCAATCCCTGGAGGCATTTGGCCTCCATTAGACTGGCTCACCCCAGTTGTCTAAGATTCCACCGGTCAGGAACCCATCAGTTTCCTGAATTCCAAAGACTAGAAAGCTAAAGATGACATTCCCCAGACTTGCATGTACCTAGGGTTCTGGATGCAATGAAGTGAAAGCTACCTTCTCTCAGTTTGGGGCACTTTGTTTTTTCCTGCTGGCAGCCAAGACTGTGGAAACCCTACGTGCAGCTTCCAGTTACTGCTGAGGCAGCAGGAACTGAACTCCGGGCTCCAGGGTCCAGCAATCGTGGTGACGGTATTCCAGTACCAGCTTTTAATCCCCTGACTGCAGCAGCAGTAACTCGGTCCTTTGTTTTTTGTTTTTCTTTTCTTTCTTTTTTTTTTAAATGTGGACCATTTTTTAAAGTCCTCATGAATTTGTTACAGTACTGCTTCTGTTGTTTATGTCCTGATTTTTTTTTACTGTGAGGTCTGTGGGATCTTAGCTCCCAACCAGGGATCGAACCGCACTTACTGTATTGGAAGGCAGAGTCTTAACCACTGGACCACCAGGGAAGTCCCTGATAATGCATTCTTGAAATCAGAGGGAGCCCCTGACTGTGTGCAGTGATGAGTCAGGCAGTGTTTTGGGAATGAGTTGTAGGAGTCCAGTCTAGACCTCGTTCCTCCAGTTCTTCTATTTTCATAAGCAATGTGCTATGCTTAGTCACTCAGTCATGTCCAACATCATGACCCCATGGACTGTAGCCTGCCAGGCTCCTCTGTCCGTGGGATTCTGCAGGCAAGAATACTGGATTGGGTTGCTATGCCCTCCTCCAGGGGATCTTCCCAACCCAGGGATCGAACCCACGTCTCCTGCATTGCAGGTGGATTCTTTACCATCTGAGCCACCAGGGAAACCCAAGCACTTCATTCCCAGTGTTAAATCCTTTCTGTTCAAAGTCTCTAGAGTGGTTTCTGTCTTATGCTAAACTCTGATACGCTGAGTACCAGGAAAAATAGGAGACGCCGTCAGTAAACGTGGCCTGCTGACATTTTAATTTCAGTAATAAAGAAAGAAAATCTAGGCAAAAAAAGAAGTTACTAAGGGGAGGAGATTTGAATTAGAATAATAGTTCTCTCTAATACTAAACAGCAAGAGAACTGGAGTGGTGTCAAGTTTTGGAAATGAGGTATGTTCCATGTAAAGATTCATAATATGTAATTGCACAGTACAGACTCTGAGAAGCTTACAATAAAGAAGCATGCTTAATTTTGTTGACCCTGGTATTTCCCAAACTCATTCAGAATGAGAGTCATTATTTGGGAAATGCCAGTGCACTTCAATTTGATGTAAAAAATATAGTCCTAGTAACTATTCTTAAAGCAACTTAGTATTTATAGTACCTTAGTAGGGAAATATTTGAGGCACCAAAAAATATCAGAATTTAAAAAGCAGAGACAGGATTTAGAAGAAAAATCAGCAAACAATAAAACCAATAAAATATTTAGTCTAAATAATTGTTAATATGGCTACTAAACTTAAAATGCACGTTAAGCAAAAGTCTTGAAAGGTAAAGTAAGATAATAATAACAGTATAAATTTAAAATCCTATAGTACTTCAACAAAAAGCTAATAAGTTGGAGAGGAGGAATGAAGTTCAGTTCAGTCGCTCAGTTGTGTCCAACTCTAAGCGACCCCATGGACTGCAGCATGCCAGGCTTCCCTGTCCATCAATAATTCCCGATCCTTGCTCAAACTCAAGTCCATCCATCCATCTCATCCTCTCTTGTCCTCTTCATACTTTGGGCACCTGATGCAAAGAACTGACTCATTGGAAAGAGCCTGATGCTGGGAAAGATTGAAGGCAGGAGGTGAAGAGGAGGAATGAAGAAAGTATGCTAATTTTTTATATTCTACACTGATTAGATTCATTCTTGATGCTAAAAAGAAAATTTACAAAATAAATATATTCATACACATAAAAACATACATACATACATATTTAATGCTAAAGTAACAGCAAAATATTAGGATTAATAGCTTTCAAATAAGGAGAGAAAGAAAGCCTAATAGAGAAAAAGCACCAAGAAATTCTAGCATTATTTAACAGATGTAAAATAAAAGTGGATAATGACAATTGTAAGTGTAAAAACCGAAAACACACTGGCTTTTACATAAATCCAGCTATATGCTTTTTATAAGCAATCTATCAAAAACAAAATCATACAGAATGCATAAACTAATTCCAGGGATAAACCAAGATATCATAAGAAATGCACACCATAAAGAAATTGGAGGTCTTGATATCAATACCCCATATATAAAACTCAAGGTAAAACAATAATTATCTGGAGAAAAGGGGAGATTTTAATGTTGTTGAAAATTGCACAATGATGACCAGAAGGAGAGATGCCATTTTCTCCCTCCCTATATAGAAGCGCCCGACCTCGCAGAAGGGCTTTGTCCTTTGCTTTCTGATGTCCCTTCCAAGGGATGGCTTCTATGATCTGTGAAATCAGACAAGGATCAGTGCACATTCATGAACTCCTCTCTGGGCACAATTTCTTAGAGCTACCTACCTAAAACTATAATGAGTTCCACTTGGAAATCTTCCTGGACCATAGAATGATTCCATTATCCAGCGGCTTTGGGGAAACCTTGCCATGTCCCCACTGAAGCCACTAGAATGAACAGTGAAACAGTATGCTTGCTCTGCAGACCCAGATGTGAGGTCTGCTCCCTGCCACGCTCTGCCAACTTCACTATACAAAATCACCCCAACAATATAGAAATCCTGGGGCTACTGCCTTTCACATTCTGACTACTCCATTGAGCTCAGTTCAGTTCAGTCTTTCAATCGTGTCCCAACTCTGCGACCCCATGGACTGCAGCACGCCAGGCCTACCTGTCCATCACCAACTCCTGGAGTTTACTCAGACTCATCTTCATTGAGTCGGTGATGCCATCCAACTATCTCATCCTCTGTTGTCCCCTTCTCCTCCTGCCTTCAGTCTTTCCTGGTTTCAGGGTCTTTTCCAATGAGTCAGCTCTTTGAATCAGGTGGTGAAAGTTTTGGAGTTTCAGCTTCAGCATAAGTCCTTCCAGTGAACATTCAGGACTGATCTCCTTTAGCATGGACTGGTTGAATCTTCTTGCAGTCCAAGGAAGTCTCAAGAGTCTTCTCTAACACCACAGTTCAAAAGCATCAGTTCTTCAGTGCTCAGCTTTCTTATAGTCCAACTCTCACATCCATACATGACTACTGGAAAAACCATAGCCTTGATGAGATAGACCTTTGCTGGCAAAGTAATGTCTCTGCTTTTTAATATGCTGTCTAGGTTCGTCATAGCTTTTCTTCCAAGGAATAAGCATCTTTTAATTTCATGGCTACAGTCACCATCTACAGTGATTTTGGAGCCCCCCAAATTAAAGTCAGCCACTGTTTCCATTGTTTCCCATCTATTTCCCATAAAGTGATGGGACCAGATGCCATGATCTTAGTTTTCTGAATGTTGAGCTTTAAGCCAACTTTTTCACTCTCCTCTTTCACTTTCATCAAGAGGCTCTTTAGTTCTTCACTTTCTGCCATAAGAGTGGTGTCATCTGCCTATCTGAGGTTATTGATATTTCTCCCAGCAATCTTGATTCCAGCTTGTGCTTCATCCAGCCCAGCATTTCTCATGATGTACTCTGCATATAAGTTTAATGAGCAAGGTGACAATATACAGCCTTGACATACTCCTTTTCCTATTTGAAACCAGTCTGTTGTTCCATGTCCAGTTCTAACTGTTGCTTCCTGACCTGCATACAGATTTCTCAAGAGGCAGGTCAGGTGGTCTGGTATTCCCATCTCTTTGAGAATTTTCCAGTTTATTGTGATCCACACAGTCAAAGGCTTTGGCACAGTCAATAAAGCAGAAATAGATGTTTTTCTGGAACTCTCTTGCTTTTTCACTGATCCAGCGGATATTGGCAATTTGATCTCTGGTTCCTCTGCCTTTTCTAAAACCAGCTTGAACATCTGGAAGTTCATGGTTCACGTATTGCTGAAGCCAGGTTTGAAGAATTTTGAGCATTACTAGCATGTGAGATGAGTGCAATTGTGCGGTAGTTTGAGCATTCTTCGGGATTGCCTTTCTTAGGGATTGGAATGAAAACTGACCTTTTCCAGTCCTCTGGCCACTGCTGAGTTAATGACTAAATGAAGTCAGTAAGTAGTGGAAATAATTTGGCTAGAAGTGAAAGTGTTAGTTGCTCAGTCCTGTCCAACTGTTGTCAACCCCATGGACTTGTAGCCGCCAGGCTCCTCTATCCATGGAGTTCTCCAGGCAAGAATACTGGAGTACATTGCCACTCCCTTCTCCAGGGGATCTTCCTCATCCAGGGATCGAACCCTACGTCTTCTGCATTGCAGGTGGATTCTTCACCATCTCAGCCACCAGGGAAGCCCAGTTTGGCAGAAATCCAAGCTAAATCTTCCAGTTCAGTTTAGTACACAGAAAGTTAATATTTCATTTCAGTCTGATTTCTGAGTATCTTTCCCAATTAGTTTACAAACTAGAAAAGAGAGCTCTTGGTAATTATACCCTCCAAACCTCCAAAATGGGGGCCATTAAATTAACTTTAATGAAAATTCATTAAAGCAATGTATAAGCAGAAATTGACAAAACCACATTCTAGAAGGAATACTTAAACATTGTTTCAATCCTTAATGAAAGGACAAAAAACAGAACAGGAGATAGATAATTTGAACAAATAATAAGAACAGAAATGAAAAGGTATGTTGAAATTTGTGCTCTGTGAACAGAGAGGATACTCATTCTTTTTATGTATTCTTAGGAAAATTTACAAAATTTGTTCATATACTAATGCCCAAATAGAAACTCAATAAAATTCAACAAGTGACAATTCTACCTGCTATATCCTATGACTGTAAAAAAATAAAACTGAAAATTACCAATACACATAACAGTAAACTAAAATTTTAAATAAACTAAAAATATTAAGTAATCCTAGTTTCTGAGGGTGAAAGAGGAAAGTGAAAAAGTTGGCTTGAAACTCAACATTAAAAAACAGATCATGGTATCCAGTTCCATCACTTCATGGCAAATAGGAGGGGGAAAAGTGGAAACAGTGACATATGTTATTTTCTTGGGCTCCAAAATCACTGTGGAGATGACTGCAGCCATGAAATTAAAAGACACTTCTTCCTTGAAAGAAAAGCTGTGACAAACCTAGACAGCATATTAAAAAGCAGTGACATCATTTTGCCAGCAAAGGTCTGTATAGTCAATGCTATGGTTTTTCCAGTAGTCATGTATAGATGTGAGAGCTGGACCATAAAGAAGGCTGAGCACCAAAGAATTAATGCTTTCAAATTGTGTCACTGGAGATCACTCATGAGCATCCCTTGGACTGCAAGGAGATCAAACTATTCAATCCTAAAGGAAGTCAACCCTGAATATTTATTGGAAGGACTGGTGCTGAAGCTCTAATACAGTGGGTCACCTGTTGCGAAGAGCTGACTCAGAACTAAGACTCTGATGCTGGGAAAGATAGATGGCAAAAGTGAAGAGGGCAGCAGATAATGAGGTGGTTAGATAGCATCAGCAACTCAATGGACTTGAATTTGAGCAAACTCTGTGAGACAGAGGAGAACAGAGGAGCCTGGCATGCTACAGTGCACGGGGTTGCAAAGAGTCAGACGCAACTTAGCAATTGAACCATAACAATAAAACCTGCTAGTGGAAGAAACAATTCAAGTCACAGTTTCAGAAAGCTAAGATGAATTACATCATATGCTGCCTGTGCACCTTGCATCCTTCTTGGTTTCACCTCTTATTCCATCTGTATCTGAGCAAGTATTTCCCCACAGGCTTCAGCTTGTTTTGTGTGGACGGCCCTGCCCCTCAAGGGTGGGTCATACTCAGGGCTCATGGATTCTCAACCAGGATGTGTGGGTAAGTTAAGACCTCAACCAATGGGGATGGAAGTCAGTGGAGAAGAAATTCTTATTCCTGTCCTTTGGGGAGACAATTTTGTGACACATTCAATGCAGTTCTCAGAATGTCCTTCTAAAATCAAGGGCCATTTTCACATAATGATCATCAATTCAATAATGTACACGTGCGTTGAATGTCCCTTCTTCCCCTAGACGCTCACTCCTGCTCCTCGTGTGTGCGTGCGTGCTCAGTCACTTCAGCCATGTCTGACTCTTTGCGACCCTTTGGACTGTAGCCCGCCAGGCTCCTCTGTCCATGGGGATTCTCCAGGCAAGAATCCTGGAGTGGGTTGCCATGCTCTCTTGCAGGGGATCTTCCCAACCCAGTATTGAACCCACATCTCCTGCCTCTCCTGGATTCCTGGTGGATTATTTACTGTCTCACCAACTGGGGAAGTCCATCTGCTTCTGGTATCACTTCCCAAAAAACTACTTGTCCACAAACTTTTGTCTCAGACTCACTTGCTCCTTTCCCAGGAATACAAGTTAGGTCAAGCAAGGTTCTGGAAAGTTTACCCTCAGGATGGTATCTGAAACCCAATTCACCAGTCAGGTGGCAATAAGAACCCCACTGTGGGGAGATGAACCTCAAGAGGTTGAGAGAGGACAGAATATTGCCAGGAAAGGATGGCTGCCTATGAGCGCTGAGTATATTTAACTTTAGAATTAAGACTAAAGCAAATGCAGGGTGTCAGAACAGAGTGTAAATGTTTTATGTCCTGGTATTAGAGAAATGATAAAACTAATAAAACTTGGGGAAAGAAGGGAGAATGAAATAGCTATTGTGAGAACATTAATTTCTTCATCTGTAATAATTTAGAATTAAAAGATATCATTTAAGGCCAATGACCCAAGAAGCAGAAATATAATAACGTTTAACAATATAACAAGAAGATAATATCAGCTAAAATTTGTTGGAGAAAAGAAAAGGGGATGGGGGGAGAAACATGCTAATTTTTTTAACACTGCAGGGTAGGAAATTAGTAGATATTGTACACACTAATGGAAGATTAAGTGAGGGTACTAGGTAGTAGGGGGAAGAAAACCCACAAACCTCTCTTACTATCAGGCAAAATATACACACAGAGGCATATTTACATGCAAAGAAAACAGGCCACCTAATGCAAGACATTTTACAAACTGCTAAAACAGAATACATAAAATAATACAAGGGAACAAAGATTAAGCTTATTTGAACATCAATAAGTGTAAAGTTACTTTATGTATTGAAAGAAAGATTTTCAGATTAGATCACAAAATAATACCCAACTGTATGTTTTATACAAAAGTCAGATCTAAAACAATATGATCTAAGACTTCCCTGGTTGTCCAGTGGTTAAGACCCTGCCTGCCAATGCAGGGGACATGGGTTCAATCCTTGGTCCAGGAAGATTCCACAGGTTGCAGAGCAACTAAGCCTCGTGTGCCCTGAGCCAGCGCTCTGCAACGAGAGGCCATACACTGAGAAACCCACGCGCTGCAACTAGAGAGTGGCCCTCACTTTCTGAAACTAGAGAAAACTCTTGCATGACAATGAAGACCAAGTGCAGCCAAGATAAATAAATAAGTATAATGTTTTAAGTGTAAAAAAAATTAAATACTCTGGAACATTTCAAAATAAATACTAAGGAAAGACTTCCCCAAATAAAAATAGAGTCAGGATTTTAATATCAAAAAAGGTAGAATTCATACCAAAAAGTACTGAACAATACACACAAAAAAAGACTTTCTTAACCCTAAATGGGCATAATTCTCAGTAAGCATGTAATTAAGAAACTTTTGTACACCAAATAATGCTGCTGCAATTTTATAAACAAAAATTACAGAACCTATGAGAAGAAATAGAAACACTGTCTACTAATACTAATATAATTTACTGCATTACTAGACCTTAAGAGACAATCATATAATCCTATCTATAGTCACCAGTCACCAAAAAGCATTTGGAAAACAGCTGAACAATCATTCTTGATTACAAATACTCAAGAGAAATGGGAAAGTATGATTATTTGCTTAACATGATAAAAGAAATCTTTTTCAGCCCAGAAGTCAGTATCATGCTTAAAAGGAAAACAATAGAAATATTTCTATCAAAAAATCATATGCAAAACAAGTATGACTGCTATCACAACTATTATATAAAACTGTGCTGGATAAAGGAGCCAATGCAGTCACTAACAAAAAAGAAATTAGAGATGTGGAATGAAACCAAAGAGCTAAAACTACTGTTATCACAATAATCACAAACCAGGAAAACGTGAAGAGCAGCTTTTACACACACAAATAATAATCAGATAAAATATACGATGAAAGTAAAGTTACTATTTACAGTAGCAGCAAAAATATTAAAAACCTAGGAATGAACTTAACAAGAAATGTGCGAGCCTATACAAAAACAAGACTTCCCCGGTGGCGCAGAGAGTAAAGAATCCACCTGCAATGCAGGAGGCCTGGGTTTGATCCCTGGGTCAGGAAGATCCCCTGGAGGAGGACATGGCAACCCACTCCAGTATTCTTGCCTGGAGAATCCCATGGACGGAGAAGCCTGGTCGGCTGCAGTCCATGGGGTCGCAAAGAGTTGGACATGACTGAGTGATTAAGCACATACAAAAACAATAACAGAACTGTAAAATGTTCTGAAAGATACAGAAAAATTGAACAAATGGAAACACATACTATATTCTTAGATAAGTCAGCTAAATATTATAAAAGCATCAATTTAATATAATTTTAATAAAAACACCAAAAAGTTTTAAAAGAACTAGACAAAATGATTCTAAATGTTATAAGGTGGAAAGCAATATAGAAGGTGGAAATATATAAGGATATATATATATATATATAACAAGCTTATATATACATATATATATATAAAAGCAATATATAAGGTGGAAAGCTTTCAGGAAAGCTCTGAAAAACATAAAATGAGTAATTGGGTGGAGGGTCTAGTACCACTAGACATTAAAATGTATTTTATGGTTTCAAAAGTTAAAGCAATGTAATATTGGCACATACATAGACAGAAAACCAGAGGAACAAAATAGATATACCAGGAATACACCCAAATAGATAAAATAATTTAGTATATAATAAAGATGGAATTTCAAATCAAGGTCCAAAGATGAACTCAACAAATAGTGTCATGACAATTGGATAGCCATTTGGGAAGAGGATTAAGTTGAAGCCATATCTCACAGTATATACAAGCATTGTTGTTGTTGCTAAGTCACGTCTGAGTCTTTGCAACCCTCTGGACTGTAACCCGCCAGGCTCCTCTGCCCATGGGGTTTCCCAGTCAAGAATACTGGAATGGGTTGCCATTTCCTTCACCAGGGGATCTTTCAGACCCTGGGATTGAACCCGTCTCTCTTGTGTTGACAGACATATTCTTTACCACTGAGCCATCAGGGAAGCATATATGAGTATAAATTCTATAGAAAATGAGATTAAGAAATTGTTAGATGAAAATAAGGATGAATCCTATTAGAACCCTATGTGCATTTTACTTGTTTAGTCATGTCCGACTCTTTGCGACCCCATAGTCTGTAGCCCAGTAGGCTCCTCTGTCCATGGAATTCTCCAGGCAAGAATACTGGAGTGGGTTGCCATTTCCTTCTCCAATTATAACCCTATAGTGATTCAAAATAAATGACCAGTGCATAAAAATGAATTATGTGAAAAGAGAAAACACATAAGCAAGTCAAAAGAAAAGCGATAATGTGGGGGAAAAGTTTCTAAGTTATATCACAGGTGAAGAGCTAATCTATCTAATATGTAAATAAATCCTAGCAATAAAGATTAATAACCTACTATAAAATGGAAACAAATATGAATGGGCATTTCAGAAATGTAAAACAATTTACACAATTGTTTTGTGTAAACAAAACAATCCTACACTTGGTAGGAGAAATACAAATAAAAGCCATATTAGAGATCTTCAGAAAGGCAGAACAGGCACTTATATTGCTGATAAGAGTATGAATTGGTTAAAACCATAGACGGTAATACTGTAATATCTGTCAAAGTAACAAATGATGTATCTTCTGGCAAGAAGCTATTTTTAAAAAATAAGGATGCTTTCTATGTAACAATGTAAAAAGATCATTGTGTTAGTTTCTCAGAGCTGCAGTAACAAATCACCACAAACTGAGTGGCTTTAAAACAACAGAAATTTGTCCTTTTGCTGGAGATGAGAAGTCTGAAATCAAGATGTTTTTAGGGCCACATTCCTTTTCAGGGCTTCCCAGGTGGCTCAGTGGTAAAGAATCCGCCTGCGCATGCAGGAGATACAGGATATGCGGGTTGTATCCCTGGGTTGGGAAGACCGCCTGTTAGAGGAAATGGCAACCCACTCCAGTATTCTTGCCTGGAGAATCCCAGGGACAGAGGAGCCTGGTAGGCTACAGTCTATGGGGTCTCAAACAGTCAGACAAGACTGAGCAACTGAGCGTGTACACATCCCCTCTGAAGATCCTGGAAAGTTTGCTCCATGTCTTCCTCCTAGATACTACTGGTTGCAGGCAATCCTTGGTGTTTCTTCACCTGCAGACATCACTTTAATACCTGCCTGCATCCTCACGTGGTGTTCTCCTCTAGACTAGTGTTTGATTGAATAACTAGGTACCACAGCTAGCCAAGTTGACACATAAAATGAGCTATCACAATCGCCAAGAATATATTAAGTGAAGAATAAGTCAAGGTTCACAACAGTATATAAAATATGCTCCGTTTTATTTACAAGAGTAAGAATAAGAATTCTTATCATTTCTATTTGCATAAATTCTGGAAGGATTCTCATAGTTATATGTGTGCCTCTGTGTAACTGTTTAGGGACGAGGAAAGGAAACCTTGTCATATTTTAATTGTTGAACCATGGAAGGTATTACCTAGGCAAAAATGTTTAATTAAAATTAAAAAAAAAGATGCAACAGTAAGATCTGTGGTACTGGTGTAAGAAAAGGCAGATCATTAGAACAAGTCACAAAGTCCAATAATAGACACACACAAAACACACACACCATTTTTTCCCTATCTGTATTGTCTATTTCCTCAATGAATTTGTTTCTTCTGAAGCACTAGAAAAATAATTAAATGTCCTTAATTGCTCTTGGAAAGTTTAGCAGAGGCAAATGATTATGAATCAAAGCCTTTTGAGAATCAGAGAATTCATCTTCATAACAATGTTAAAAAACTGAGAGCCTCTCCAATTTTTTTTAAAGATACATTTCTTCCCTTGTAGGATTTGAAGGGCAAAAGAAAGGAGAAAGGTCCAGCAACTTCATTAATCGTACAACACAGGTATTCATGAAACTCAATTAAAAGTGAGAAATGATCTTTAGGGGAACTGACAGGATCATGTCTGCTATGACTGATGTTTCTATTTGCATCTTTTATATATTTAGGAGGGCTTCCCTGGTGGCCCAGATGGTAAAGAATCCGCCCACAAGGTGGGAAACCTGGGTTCAATCCCTGGGTCGGAAAGATCCCCTGGAGACGGGAATGGCTAACCCACTCTAGTATTCTGGCCTGGAGAATCCCACAGAGAGAGAAGCCTAGCAGGTTATGGTCCATGTGGTTGCAGAGAGTCAGACATGACTGAGCAACTTTCACTTTTTCACTTATATTTCGGAGCCTTGTGCAGACCCGTGGCTACAAATCCCATGCATGTGTGACTGAATCCCAAATCAGTATCTCTGGTGTAGATCTTCCTTCAGTTTGCTGGACGTGTCCATGTGGACAACCCACAACAAACTCAGCATGCCCCCCGCCACCTCCTGCCCCTCGCACTTGCTCTGTCCAGGCCCCGTCTCAGCCTGCATCACTGTTGCCTCCTCACTTACATGGCGCCTCTCCTCTCTCCCCGCTCCCATATCCAGTGGGTTACCAAGTGCTGCCAGTTCTCTCAAAGTAACTCAGTTCATCCATGGGGCATTCCCATTGACTCTGTCTCATTACTTCTATTTTTCCAGTTTTATTGACATATAATTGACATACATCACTGTATAAGTTTAAGGTATACAGCATAATGGTTTGACTTACGTATATTGTGAAATGATGACCACAATAGGTTTCGTTAACATCCACCATCTGATTATAGTTTAATTTTTTTAAAAAAAGCCAAAAAAGAAAAAAAAAAAATCCTTGTGATGAAAACGGTAAGGATTTACTCTTTTAATAACAGTTATGTATAACATATGTGTATGTGTTAGTTGCTTAGTCGTGTCTGACTCTTGCAATCCCATGGACTGTAGCCTGTCAGGCTCCTCTGTCTATGGGGCTCTCCAGGCAAGAGTACTGGAGTGGGTTACCATGCCCTCCTCCATGTGTGTAAGATACAACAGGGTTAACTGTAGTCACTGTACTATACCCTACATCCCTTATACTTAGGTTTCTTATAACTAGAAGTTTGTAGTTTTGACTGCTTTCCTCTAATTCCTCTGCCCCTGCTTCACCCTGCCTTCTTTGTTAACTACATATCTTTTTCTATGAGCTTTTTTGTCCATTTTTAGATTCCACATATAAATGAGATCATATAGTATATGTCTTTCTCTGAGTTATTTCGCTTAATTTCACCAAGCATAATACCCTTGAGGTCCAGCCATGTTGTTGCAAATGGCAGCATTTCCTTGGTTGTTATGGCTGTTTTAACATATCTATATAGACGCAGATGTGTGTGCGTGTGCACCTGCGCTCAGGCATGTCCAACTCTTGCAACCACATCGACTGTAGCCTGCTAGGCTCCTCTGTCCATGGAGTTTTCCAGGGAAGAAAACTGGAGTGGGTTGCCTTGCCCTTCTCCAGGGGATCTTCCTGACCCAGGGATCGAACCCACATCTCTCGGCTCTCCTGCATTGGCAGGCGGGTTCTTTACCAGCTGAGCCACCAGGGAAGATGTAGACACAGATACAGATAAAGCTCACAATTTCCTTATCTATTCATCCATCAGTGGGCATTTAGTGTTTCCATGTCTTGGTGATTGTAAATAGAGCTACTATTACATGGGGGTGCAGATATTATTATTGAGTCTCTTCTCATTTCCTTGTCTCAGAAGCAGAATTGCCACATCATATGGTAGTTCTGTTTTCAATTTTCTGAAGATCTTCCGTACTCTTTTCTATACTGGTTGTACCATTTTCCAACCCCACCCACAGTGTACAAGGATTCCCTCTTCTCTACATCCTCGCGAGCATTTGTCATCTCTCGTCTTTTTGATGGTGCCATTTTAACAGGTGTGAGATAGTCTCTCATTGTGGTTTTGATTTTGTATTTCCCTAATGACTAGTGATGTTGAGCATTTTCATGTACCTGATGGCCTGACAAATATCTTCTTTGGAAGAATGTCTTTTGCCCATTTTTAAATGGGGTTATTTGAATTTTGCTATGGGGTTATATGAGTTCGTTATATATTTTAGATGTTAACCTCTCATCAGATATATGGTTTGCAAATATTCTGTGCCATTCCGTTAGCTGTCTGTTCACACTGTTGATCTGTTGAGAAATCTACCCACAGTCTTATGGGGCTTCCCTTCTCTGTAACTCTCTGCCTCCCTTTTTCTGTTGCTTTTATCAAAGTCTGACTTTTGACAATTTAATCATAGTGTATCTCAGTCTAGCCTTATCAGGGTTCAGCATCCTGGGGTCTTCTGGGTCTCTTAGATGACGTCTGTTTCTTGCCATAAATTTGGGAAGTTTTCAACCGTGGCTGCTTTAAATACACTTTCTGTCCCCTTTTCATTCTCTTCTCCTTCTGGAATTCACATAGTTCAAATATTGTTTCTTTTCATTTTGTCCTGTTAAGTCCCACAGGCTTTCTTCACTCCTTTTCCTTCCTTTTTTTTTGGGTTCCTCTGACTGGATAATTTCAAGTGTCCTACTTCTGGGTTGCTGATTCCTTCTTCTACATGGTCAACTCTGCTTCTGAAGCTCTCTACCGAATTCTTCAGTTATTTTAGTGTTCAACTCTGAATTTCTGTTTGCTTTTCATTGTTTCTGTTATGAACTTCTTGTTTTGTTTATACACTGATTATCTTGAATCCTTTTGACTGAAAGTTCATAGATTTCCATTTCCTTAGGGTCAGTTATCGGAGCTTTAATAGTTTCCTTCAGTGGTGTCACATTTCCCTGATTTTTTTTTTTTTTGGATCCTTGATTCTTGGCATCGGTTATCTCTGTGTTTGAGTGGTATGCTCTTCTGAACTTTTCAGGTTTGCTTGGGCAGAGACGTTTCTTCACCAGTCAGCTCAGTTTGGGTTTCTGGATGCGTTCTGCTGGTCACATCCTTGGATGGGGTCAGGGAGTGGGGGGGCGCTGCTTTTAAGGTCTGTTTCTGGCTGAGGCAACTACTTGAGCTCTGAGGTCAGGAGGGGTAGGTGTGCCTCTGGCTGAGCGCAGCTGGGTGGACGGCTGGCTTGGTTCCCTGCAAAGGTGGGGCTGCAGGATGGCCTCGCTATTGCTTGGCTTCGCTGGATGTCTCACCAGACAGTCCAGACCCGGTGCTATCCTCAGCAGTGGGCCGGGCTATGAATTAGCGTCCCTGCCCTCACAGGGTTACAGGATTGGACCCAGGGCCTGGGAGGCTCATTGTTTGGGGACCTAAATCAGGCAAGAGTGCGTGTGCTGAAGATCCAGGTCAGGTGAGGCCAGCAGCTTTGCCCTGCAGACGGGGAGAGACATGGGCTGTACTGTTGTTCAGGCGCCACTTGAACTGTCAGCAGGGCTGTCGGGCGGGCTGCAGAGCCCGCTGTGTGCTCTGCTGAGGCTCCCTGGTCAGGCAGGCTGACCACTGTCTTCAGCAACAAGTGGGGCTCTGAGTTCGTTTCCTGACCTGAGCTCATCAGCTAAGTATCTCCAAGGCCACTGGCACTCTTTGTGGTCCTGACTCAAGTCAGCCTGCGCCCCAGGTTCACTGGCTGAACAGGTGCTACTGGCTTTGCTCTGGGGACCACCCGTTCTGCCCACTCACCTGCCCATCAGCTCAAGAATTGCTGGGTTTTGCAGCTTCCAGGGTGTTCTTGTCAGCCCTTCCCGTCAGATGGGGGCAGGCAGGGACCACACTCCACGGTGGGCAGGGCTATGACCAGACTTCTGCCTGGGTGGACCTGGGAGAGCCCACTTCAGGCAGCTCCCCACTTTTCCTGAAGAGGCTTTCTGGTAGGAGGGGCTGGGAGCTGTGATCCACATGGAGGATTGGGAGGGGGGCTAGAACTCAGCTCCTCTGCTGGATGTGGGCAGACCAGGCTGCAGGGCTGGGAGAACTCTTCATTTGGAGACCCGAATTAGGCAGACTTGCGCCCCACCCGAGTTCCCTGGGCAGACTGTGCCAGCCAGCTGGGCTGCAGCAGAGCAGGCTGCTGGTTGGGTTTCCTGTGTGTGCTCCGCAGGCAGGAGCTCTGTCCTCCAAGACCCCATTGCTGCTGGCTGGAAGCCCCCCTCCCTTTGTCTGTCCCAGTCAGATTCCCAGTGGTTGAGCCCACAGAACTCTGTGATTCCCATGGGGCGAAACCAGAGCAGGAGTTCCCAGAGGTGACCCCCCAGTGCTGGGGGTGCTGGATGTCACCCCTGTGCGCTCCTTTGCCACTGGAGGAGCTGTAGGCAGGTGCCACACTGGGGAGAGGGCCCTGCGGTCAGCGCGTAGCTGTTCCTCTCACCCTTTAATGCAGCCTGTCTCGGTCTGTGTGGTGCAGGACGTGCTTCAGCCTCATTTCTGTGTTCTGAGATATGCTCAGTGATGTCTTCTTCTTGCATAGTTGTTAGTTGTTCTTTTGGGAAGGGGAGTCACGTCAGGAATGATCTGTGTTACCCTCTTGGTGGCATCATTCTTTTTTTCTGATCTGCAATTCCTAAACAGTTGAACCCATTTTCCACATTGGTATAGAAGTAATTGCTCCAAAATGAAACCCTTATGTCATCAAAAGTCCTCTCTGACTTCTAGGAAGTTGCATTTTGTATAATAGAAGCTCCATAAAGTCTTGTTAAATAAACAAATAAATGAACACACGGATGAGGGGCAGTGAATAGATTTAGGTACAGTTATTTTCAGACTTATTAGCTATAAATCAATTGTTAGAAGAAATACCAACCAATTAAAACCATTTGCTGGAATTTAACCTATGAAACAGCTGTCCAATCACATCAAACCATTACAGATGAAAGTGATTTTCTTTGTAAGTTTCTTGATTTTATTTCATTAAATCAACCAGAGATGATGATGGCAATTTTAAGAAATTTTGGAGTTGAAAAGACCAATAAATAATATTTATAATAATCACAAGAGGATTTTGGCAGTACTATAGACACAGTAGAGATGTCTTTCTTAATGGTAATTTAAAATTCAGAATTCTTTCAGTGCTAAATCCATAAATATGTTGTGCAACACAAAGGAATATTCCTCCCCCCCCCAAAAAAGTGACTAATTTTCATCCATTGAATTATTAAGAATGTGTTATTCAAAACACAACCTTTGTAAGTGTACCTACACACATTTCTATAAAATTTAAAGCCTCCAGAGATATATAACACTCATCTTGCTATAAATTTAAATGTAATCCTGACCTGTATTTTTATGAATCAATAAAAATGCTACTTTGGGTAATCTGGGTTTTACAGTTAGTCAAGAGAATTGTGCCTGTAAGAGAGTATCCCAGCAACCCCTCAGGAGCTAAGGAAAGACCCAGATGACAATATACACCAGTTTAATTATGCTGCTGGTCTCCGGCAAACTATGCAGTTAATAAAAAAGATACTTAAAAACAGAAACAGAAATTAAGCCCACAGCTGAAAATTAGCACTGTTGGTAAAAGGGCATAAGGGAAGAATTTCTTGACTATAAAGAGAAATTTTTACTCTGGAACATGTTTATCAAAAAGAGTAGCAATGAAATTGGTAAAGTTATGATAATAGTAGGGGTGTCAGAACCAATATATTATTTACTCTAAGAGCTTGCTAGTCTAAGGGTCAAAAATTACATTGGAATACTAGTAGCTTGACAGATAAACTTGAAACCCTACTGCATTTTCAAGGTACTGCCTACATGTATGTTTTCTAGTGGTGATGCATTGATGTATTTTAAGGAGACTAAGCCCTGGAGAAACACATTTCTCTTGACCATGCATTTGGAAATAGAGCTCATTTCATCACCACTGCCTCCTTCAACCACCCCCAGTAATCATCCCCACACCCAGTAATCACCCCCATTATTTTACATGGCTTGATATTTGGCCCCATCTGTATCTGTTTATATCTATATCTGTTTATAACAGATTATGTAGAAACAGTTCTGTCCTAGATGAGGTAGGGTTTGTTTGTTTTTTTTTTAAAGAAGCCAGAGAAAGACAGATGGAGACTCTGTATAGCAAACAAAATCCACACTTGTGAAAACATGACCTACTTTATCTATAAATAAAAACTTCCTCTGGACATCTATAGGCATTCTTGTTTATTTACATCTGCCTTCACCAACACTAAGGAATGGACTAAAGAAATCTGAATACTTAGGTCTCATTTTTATTTAACATAGTCCCTGCATACAGGCTAATTTCTTTTAGATAATTTTAATATTTCTTAAACGTCAGGTACAGAAGCTACTTGCCTGGGTCATTAACTACACACACACACACACACACACACACACACTTCTCAAACTTTGAGAAAGCTGAACTTTTAAATTTAAGAAACTTGCTACTAATCTCAGACTCCTAATTCATCCAATAAACTTGCCCTAGAAGTTTCTAAACGTTTGCCCTTGATTGCAGTACTTATATCAGTAACAAGGACAGGCCCACAGATCATATTTTGAGTAGCCTGCTCCAAGACAGTTTGTCTTTTTCCTATTTTCTGACGGTCTGAATAGGCAACCAGCTCCTATTCTTTACATTTTCTCCATGACACCTATTTATTTATTGTTTGAAATTGACCATTTAAAATTTCTTTACTGTAGAAATTGACTGGGTCTTGGAAAGGGAAAATAAATTAGGAGTTTGGGATTAACATATACATATTACTATATATAAAATAAATAATAAGGACCTACTATATAGCAGGGAGTTATATTCAAATTCTCCAATAACCTGTATGGGAAAAGAATCTGAAAAAGAGTGAATGTATGTGTAACTGAGTCCCTTTGCTATACACCTGAAAATAACACAACATTGTAAATCAACAACGAAGTGAAAAAAGTACAAGTGTTAGATGCTCAGTCATGTCCCACTCTCTGTGACCCCACAGACTGCAGCACACCAGGCTCCTCTGTCCATGGAATTTTCCAGGCAAGAATGATGGATCGAGTAGCTATTCCCTTTTTCAGAAGATTTTCCTGACCCAGAGATGGAATCCAGGTCTCCTGCATTGAAGGCAGATTCATTACCGTCTGAGCCACCAGGGAAGCTCTTATGAAAGTGCTTTGTAAATTTTAAAGGGTCCAGGCAAGAATACTAGGGTGGGTTGCTATTTCCTATTCCAGGGGATCTTCCTTACCCAGGGATCAAATTCGTGTCTCCTGCATTGGCAGGCAGATTCTTTACCATTGCACCACCTGGATCAACTATACTTGAATATAAAATAAAAATTAAATTGAAAAAAGGTATTTCTATGACAAAATGTATGTTCACGAAGAATTCAGATGTAAACCCCATTGATTAGTTTTGCTTCAGGGAGTGTTGGAGGATGTTTAGGTTTTTCTGGAAGCTTGGGGGTTATAGGCTGTGACGGAGGCGTGACCCAATCTTTTTGGCGCTGGTTGTTCAAAGGCGTTTCGCTTTCCTAGTTCAAATCTTCTGATAGAAGACTAGTTTGAATTAGAAGACTAGATCAAATCTTCTGATACATTATCCACAGAGAGCTGACAGACCGTATCTGGTTATAGCCATAAAAAGGTGGATTATTTCTAGTCTAGGTGGCAGGCAGTGTGATGGACAAAGGTGGGTCCATATCTTGAATCTGCACACTGTGACCCCAAGTCCTAAGTGCTGGATTCAAAGCTGCAAAATCCTGCAGGCAGCCATGTCTGTCTGTAGAGCAACATTCCCCCACCCTCACCGCCTTGTGTTACCTTACAGCAACGGTTCTCAAACTTGAGCTGCATTGAAATGCCCTAGAGGGACTCTTCATATACAGACTGTTTCATCCCTGGGAATTTCTGGTTCCAGAGGTCTGGAGAGGAGCCCAAGAGCTGGCATTTCTAACAAGTTCTCAGGGGACACTGCGGCAGCTCTGTGGGGTGTGTGTTGGGGAGTGAGACACTTTGAGAACTACTCCAAGTATAAAGCAAATGTCTATTTAAATGATGCTGAGTCTGTTCTTCAAGAGGAAAGCTGTGGTTATTGTCCAGGGAAATGCCATACTCCTGCTTGGGACCAAGGAGTGTGTATTTGTTATACAGTTGGACTTCAGAGTTACAGGCAGCACTGATTCTGAACCCTGGTGATAATGTTTGAGGTGATAACATGAACAGATTTTCTTCTCGACTGAAAATATTTTAGGTAAAGAACAGATCTGTGCTGATTACTTCAAGGAGCTCCTCTGTAAGTGCTTAGGGAGAGCAAATATTACAGATATCATTGAGACTAAAAGCAAATATTGGAGCTAAATTTAAGATTTAGAGGGGGAATTTCTTAGAGAAGGAAAAGACTCCACTACACCTTTGCTCCCAGATGTACCCAGTTTTTAGTATCCACGATTGCCTAGGTAGGTAACTCTTGGGTTCTTTTCATCAGGATTAAAAAAAAAAATCTGACATCTATGATGTCCTGTTTTATATAGATTGGGTGAAAAGTATACCTAGCCAGGATCAATATCACATATCACGTGGGACAGGAATTCTGAAATCTGATACTCAGGTCAGTTAAAGAGAGAGGCAAGGCAGCCACGTTTGGCCATGCTATTCAGGGCAACCCTCGCTCCGAGGCCAGGAGGCTTCACCCTGCATTTCAATGCCGTCTGCAGACCACAGTGTGGGCTCCTGATTGCCATCTATTCCTCCTCCATGGAAACGGTTGGTGAAGCAAAACTATGTGTGTAAAACTACTCCTCCCAAGGGCTGCTGATTCCCAGAAGCAGCGAAGTGCCTTCTGCGAAAGACCGTAACCTCCGCGTGGGTCTGTAAAGACAAGAGCCATTTCCAAGATGGCAGATCACAGGGTAAAACAGCACGTTTAGCTTCTTCGGCTCCACACTAGCAAGTGTCTCTTGTTAAAGAGAAGTTTGGGGTGTTGAGATAGAAGTAAAATACTGATGAGGTGGTGCTCTCCCTCTGCTGACATGCTACAGTTTTATTCTCTGGAGAATATATCATCTCATTCATCCTCACAATACCCTTGTAAGATATGATCTGCCCTGTTTTGCATCTGAGGAACCTTAAGAAAAATTATTTGACCAAAGTAGCAAGTAGTTTAAGTTACAAACTCCCAACCCCAAAGCCTGGGTTCTTTCTCCCCTACCCTGGTCAGTTACTTCTAATTTTTGTTCTGCTCTGGATTGAGGTGGAATATCTTTGTTTTCTATGGATGTAGATTTCACAAATGTAGCATTTGTATGAGAAAATATGTATCTGGATGTCTAAGCCTTTCCGATAGACTCTAAAGCATAGTTTAAATGTCTTGCAGACTCATCTATTGTTGAAACTGTTCACCTTTAACAACAAAATGAACTTCATAGCAAGATCTTATCCCCAAAATGGCTTGTTCCTAGGAATAAGGCTTGTTGAGTAAGGAACTAGTGCTATTCCACTGAGAACCTTCCAAAATTTCTTTCTTTGAAAGTGTTAGTTACTTAGTTGTGTCCACCTCTTTGTGACCCCATGGACTATAGCCTACCAGGCTCCTCTGTCCATGGAATTCTCTTGATATTCCCTTCTCCAGGGGATCTTCCCAACCCAAGGATCAAACCTGAGTCTCCTGCATTGCAGGCAGATTCTTTACCATCTGAGCCACCAGGCAATAGCCATTAATTTTTAACAAATTGGGCAATGTAGTAAATATGGTTTTCTTTTTATGTATCCAAAGTGTCATCAGAGAAAAATGCCTTCCCCATTCCACAGCAATACTGATCATTCCATGAAGAGATGTACTAGGGTGTCTACCCCTCCCCTGCCACCAGCCCTACAGGTGAGCACGTTACATCAACTAGCCAAACAGACCTTTGCCAAAACTACAGAAAAGATTTTCTCTTTCTGAGGTAGGTGCAAGCTGAAGGGATGCTGTGGCTTGAGGCTGCTAATTCCAATACTATTAGCAAATGTAGAGTTAAAACTGGAAATGATACCCAGCAAGGCTGAGAGGTGGGCAGAGTAAGCACTCCTATTTTAATCTCCAGAGCAAACTACATTTTCTTGAACCTGCCAGATTCAAGCCAAAATAATCTCCTGGTTCAGAAATTTAGGTATCTGTCTTTTACCACTTAAAAAGTACTAATGCAAAACTCTTCCTAAAATATTCTATTTCTCTGGACATAAACTGAGACTAGTGAATGTAATCTATTACATGTGTATGATAGATTTGGCACATATTGCAACCTGTTAGTCTCAATGATAAAAGGAGAGCAATAAGTACCTTCTTTAGAAAAAAAACTTTGTGAGGATTCAATGAAATAGAGCATGTATATTAAAAATGCCACCGCCACATATAGAATTCAGCAATACCACATCATTCCCCCTTTCCCCCATTACCTTTCCAAAATATCAACAACTTGAGCATCAGATAGTCCTAAGTGTTTTTCATGCATCAACTCGTTTAACGTATGCAAGTACCACAAGCTAGAGACTATAATTAGCCCATCTTATAGAGGGGAAGGGCGGTATCCAGGGACACACACAGACATTGAGGGAGCTCTGGTACACAAGTCGTTGCATTAAGTGATTGAAGTTCTGGGTTTTTTGGATTTCATTGTCGTTTTATGAGGCTAACTCTCACTCCTCCTTATGTCACTAAACCTGTCTTCAGAAAACCTTTCCAAAATTTAGCTATTCTACTCATTTGTATATTAGGGAAGCAGCTCATCAATCACGCTGCATGGTTAGTGCTGAATACAGTAAGGGATATGCCAAGTGCAGGCCTAAGAGGCACGATCTATTTGGTACAGATGTTTTCTCTTAATTCAGAGGTTTAGAAGCTCTTTTTGCTTATATTGTACTCAAAGTATAGTGTCAGTATATCATGTACACATCTATGCTCTATTTTTTTCTAATTATTCCCTAAAGGGAAGTCTATAAATAGCTGTGACGACAGTTGAAGTTTACTATTTGTCAGGTACCAGGCACCCTGCCAAACTTTAACCTAAGTATTTACTCCTCATAGCACGTCTGACTCTTTGTGGCCCCATGGACTATAGCCCACCAGGCTCCTCTGTCCATGGGATTCTCCAGGAAAGAATACTGGAGTGGGTTGCCACTTTCTACTCAAGGGCATCTTCCCGACCCAAGGATTGAATCTGTATCTCTTGCATCAGCAGGCGGATTCTTTGCCACTAGCACCACCTGGGAAGCCCAAGCAGTATTATAAGCGACCAGTGAGTGCAGGAACCCAAGGACACCTGGGGAGTGGACAAAGGGCAGGGGTGGCCTTGCTCCACGTCCACACTGGGGGAGCGGCAGGGTCTTCCTCTTCCTGGCACCTAATGCTGAGCAGGGCACCCTCAGGAAGCACTCAGTTAATGAATGAATACATGCCATGCTCTTCACAGAAGTAAAAAAGCACTTTCAAGTGATATAAAAGGGGACTTTAATGTGAAAGGGGCACTTATTGTGCAGAAGGAAGAAAAGCTTTAAGAGCAGATCCTTTCTTGACAATTTATGGTAACTTCTTTAATCCTAGAAAGTCCACACTGTCACAGTAACACAAATTTCCCGTCCCCTTTTCACCAGGCCGACTTGCGGGCTCTACCCGAGTAACACCCAGCCCAGGACAGCAGAAGTGAGGTGTGTCTGAAAATGAGGTGGCGAGGAGGAGCAGAACAACAGTGAGTCAGCTGCGAAGTGGGTTTATGGTTCAGTTTAATCCTCCTTACCTTTGAATATTATGAGCAATATATGCCATTATGATAGCTATTAAGGGTGAAATGATTAATTAAAACTAATTATCTGATCAGACTAAGCATACTGTCTAACCTGATTTAAGGCAAATTCATCTACTTCAACTAAAAATACCGAAAAGGAAAATTAAAAAGGTGAATAAGGAAATAAAAACCTTTCAGGTTTTATTTCCACTATATATTTCCTAAGTGACCTAAGGAAAGTATCATTCAAACAGAGTCACAGCATATTTTAAATTTTTATTAGCAATAGTTTGGAGTACAAATAAATTTAACTTGACATTTAGAAAAAAAAGTTATCCATTAAGGTTTGTTCATAAAGAAAAACTCGTTCTGTACACTTTAATCTCCAATTTTAATGCTTAACTCCATAATGCTTCAAGTCTATAACTTAATTTTAGATTTAATTTTAACAATTCTGCCTTATTACATCTAGTTAAAAAGACTGGAAAACATCAAGTAGAAAAAAGAGACTAATTAAAATGACCTGAATTTAAAACTTTACTAAAGGACTTTTCAAAGAAAAAAGCCTTTAATACAAAAACAGCCTAAAAATGAGAATACTTTTGGCTGAAAAATTAGCAGCTATGAAAAACATTAACATTACATAATATTTTATCAAGACCTGCATTACAAAAATATTGTGGTTTACATATATTAGAATGATTTATAATGTAGTAAATGCTTATTTATATCAACCTAAAAATCTCTTTATAAAAAAATTTGATATAGTTTAGCACTTTTGAGAGATTCGGTTCCTAGTAAGTAACAGGAACACAATTTAGAAGATGTAGGTAGTACATCTTGTAATTAGAGACCTAACCAGTAAGTCTTGTCAGATAATTATGAAATTATATTCAATAATAAGCATTTATAAGAACTCAAGATAGTAACTCTAATCCCCTGATCAGTGTGTATGCCTGGCATCAGAAATCCTACTATGAACAAATATGTAGCAAATTCTAGAAAACAACAGTTCATTTTAGAACAAGTGCCAATCACCACTTATTCTTGCCCTGATACACTTGTTCCCACCACTCTTCATTTGCACTGCGCTTTCTCCTAGGCCGCTGGTATATTTCTGCTTCTTAGAGACCAATCATGCCCAGCATAATCCAAGGTCCCTGACCCCTCTGCAGCTGCAGACAATGATCATGTGATACCACTGGACTTAAGAGGACTAGTTTTAAAGCAGCCTTGGTGAAAAGTGCTTTACAGATGGAGCTCCTCCCTTTGCTGAGTAGGGTGGAAGATGTTTCTGTTGAAAGTATCACATGATCATTGTCTCTTTGGTTTGACAGTAAGTTCAAATCTTAAAGTACATATTAAAATTTCCAAGTTATGTTACTCTGGAATCATAATTGAGTTGCAAATCTTGCTCCAGTGGAGTGAAATTTCTTCCATTCTGTGCATTTGGTATGACCTCTCACAACCAGTCACTGAGATACAGACAGCATTAGGAGTTCAAGGAGAGGAATTACCGATTACACTGCACCAGAGCCTCTGGAAGCCAGAACAGGGAGGGCGTCGTTCGTGCCAACAGAAAGACGTCTTCTGAATTCAGCCTAATGAGTTAGCACAGCTGTAGGTAAGTGGTATGAGACTCTGTCACTGCGAAATGAGTACCATTTAACTGTGGTTACCTCCAGAAGAATGGGAAATTCCCACGTTGTCACTGTTTCCACTTAAGAGTAGGTCAGTCTTGGCGTATAAGAAAGGGACCCCCTTCACTCTTAGTCACAGTGGAGAGGTTCCTAGTAGCACCAGCTCCCTACAGCATCTCTCCATTTCCACACAACCATCAGCGGGAAAACTGTACTTAGCTCGGTGAGGATAGGATCAATAATAATAGGAATAAAACAGAACATGAATGTGTATGCCAATGGAGTAAAACTCCTCATAGAGTTGATTCAAGAGGTAAAACCTATTTGCAAAAAGGAAGTGAGATACATCTCTATTTGGACAAAGAAAGTAAGATACATCTCTATTTCTGGTTTCATTCAAAAGAGCCTCCTTCCTTATTGGCAAACTAGCTACATGTGTGTAGCTACTAGTGGTATCGGCTACTTTTCACTGTATTTATATACTAAAAATTATCCCTAATGAGGACTTTTTAATATTAGAAAGCCTAAATGTTCATAATAAATACTGTATTAAAATATCCTAATAATTACAATTGGAAAAAAACATTCTAGTCAGTCATCTCAGCACTACTTCTTCAATTTCATCTTCTGCAGAATCAACTACTTTTACTGTTGGTTTACTGTTTGCATGTCTTAATCGGTGTCTACTAGGATTAAAACTTCTTCCTTCGCTGAGGAAAAAGTCATCATCATCACTATGTTCCCTACCCCGGCTGTTTTTATCCCCAGGGAGAAAATTTAGAGGGTCACAGTCTTCTTTAGTGGCAGCCAGAGAATTTGGGTCACTGCTTTTAGAGGAAAGGCTGCTGCTACCACTGGTACCAAACAGCTGTTCCATCAGGGTGGCTTTTCTTTTTTGTCTGGTAATTGAATCTATACTGTCTTTACTAAATTTCTCTGTATTATTTCCTGAGAAATCCAAAAGGTCACTTTTTTGGCTAACTGGATTTGACCTCGCTGATGTTTTTGCAAACGAAGGCACATAGCTACCAAACACAAGCTCATCTGGAGAGGCTGGGCTTCGAGTGTGGCCTGGATTCTGACCATCTCCTTTCGTTGTTGAAAGACTGAGGTCTTGCAAATGATGCCCGTTAAATAATCTCTCTGAGGATCCGGAGGACATGTGTGTTCTGGGGTTTCTCTTTGGGGAATGCAGTTTTGGCTTCAAGTCAGGAAGCAATGGCAGAGAAGGATATTTTACATTCTGAGAGTCTTGTTCTCTGTTGATTTCATTCAGTTTAGCAAGTAGTATTTCTCTCTTTAGCCTTTCTTCTTCCTCTTCTTCCAGTTTATCAATTTTCTGAACTTGGTACATTTCCACTTGGTATCTTCCAGTTTCCAACACTGGCTTTCCTTGTCTCTCCAACAAAGATGTCTTTTCCTTTGGCTTTTTAGAAAGTTCTTCTCTTTCCCACCCTGTATGAAATCAAATTTTTAAAACGGGATTTTATAGTAGTCAGTATTTTCAAATAAGAAAACAACTCTCATCTTAATTTACAAACCAGTTTTAGCTAATTTGTGTATGATCAGTCCACTATAAATTTCATTTTTATACTTGATATTCTGTGTTTAAATATACTTAAAGACTTAAAGTCATCATTCTTTTTCTTTCCTTCAAAACTTCAGATGTTTGTGACTCTTGATAAGAATCCCCCTACCACTGTCTCAACCTTCTCTTGTTCCGAATAACCAGTTCACTGTTCAGCTGGAAGATATTAGGGGATATTAACCCATTCTTTCCCAAGGGATGTTGACTCATCATTTGCTTAAACTCTTACCATTCTCCAGCTTCTCAACATCCTGTTTCACAACACGGAGTCCTTGATCTTTAGCAAATTTGTCTTCTCTTTCCACAGTTGGGTTTAGGATCCCAGCTTCTCCAAAATTATCTCTCTCTTGTGATTCCAGATCCTATTATGTGTTTTTTTTTTAAAAAATGCAAGTTCACATGCCGGAAAAGGGGGAAAAGTAAGTATTATAAATTTATCTCCCATTAAGCATATTCCAACTAAGTTAGAAGTTAAAGCAAATTTTCCATTTCTAAAGCAGCAAGCCACAAGTTACTGCCTTTGGAAGATTTTCACAAGCACATAAAATTCTTACTTTAGTTAAAATCTTTAAAGAGGCATTTGGAAGACATATCAGAACCAATATCCTACATAAAATTCTAAAGTACCCTTACTTCATACATTTCACAACAAAATCTGATGAATTCAGTTAACAAGAAAAGGCTATTTATTCATCAACTATTAAAGGCCCAAGTGACACACTCAATCTTTCAAGTTTATACTATGCCCAAGGCCTCCAGTTAGTAAATCTCATAACATTTAAAATCAATTAAAAATGTAAACTTAAAATGTATTGTTTCTTATGGTCCCTTTCACATGTGTGTGTGATTTTTCTTAATAAAAGTAGAATATATAATTAGTGGGCAGGCAGAAGAAAGAACTGTCCCCTAGTATCCATTTCCTCCCTCTTCCTTTTAGTTACAGAATCCCTTGAGTTTCAGCAGCACATAGGGCTCCCTAACTGGAGGTCTCATTTGCTAGTCTTCCGCTGAAGCTAGACAGGACTAGTGGAATGTGAGTGGAAGTATGTATGCAACTTCTGACCACATTTATTTAAACAAAAACTGCTTGCCCTCCACTTCCTTATTCCTCCTTCTCCCAGGTGTCATAAGCCAATTCCAACCACACAGATGAGGTTACACTCTTTACGACTGAAAAACAGGCAAAGAATGGCTACCATGGAACAAACGTTTCTGCCTATCCTGGACTATCCCCTGACCTTCAGTTTACTACCAGAGAAAGCATCTTGAATCTTGCTTGAGCCACTGTATTCTGGGTCTCTTTCCAATAGTAACAGCTCCCATCTGCTGGGACCCCTTAAAGTTACAGGATAAGCTTCTTGATTAGTTACTACCACAGACCTGAAGGGTAACCCTCCTTGTTTTAAAGATTAGGAAACTGATGTTCCAAGAAGTCATACAAGTCACTAAAATGTTAGAATCATAATTTAATTAAAAAGCAGCACTAACTCCAAGGCCACATCCTCTCTTTCACCATACTAGATCGCTGCTGCTTGTGCTGACTCTTAAAAAGAGCAATTTTTTTTTTAACCTTTCTAAAATTAAGAATTACTTTGGTATTCTACAGTTTACCTTTAAAAATAAATTAATATGATCTAGTCTCAATGATGGGCTTTCCAGGTGGCGCTAGTTGTAAAGAACCCAACTGCCAATGCAGGAGACGTAAGAGACGCGAGTTTGATCCCTGGGCTGGGAAGATCCCCTGGAGAAGGGCACGGCAACCCACTCCAGCATTCCTGCCTGGAGAATCCCATGGACAGAAGAGCCTGGTGGGCTACAGTCCATGGGGTCGCTAAGTTGGACACGTTGACTTTGCATGCACACACAGTTTCAATGATATTCAAATATAGGCAGAAACACAGAGATACAATAACTTTTTTAAACTGTAAAACAAAATGAAATAAAGGAAAAAACTGGAGTACACACAGGAACTAATTTAGTCCATCCTTTCTGTTTTATACCACAGGAAGAGACCTCAACTGTAAACACCAAAGACAAAACCCTATTAGAGAAAAGGACCTTTCAGTACTCAATGAATCCTTTTTAATGAGGATCCAACACAGAGCTCCTCAATGCCACTCTAATTTGAATGATATAAAGTCAGATTCTACTGCAATTACTTTGTTCAACATTCATCTAACCTATAAAAGTCTTTTATGCAGGAGGCCAAAAAGATATAGTCAAATTCTGACAAATCATTTGAAAGCTACTATAGTTTGCTATTAAACACAAAAGCAAGAAGGATTTTTAGAGACTATCTGTTAAGAGGCATAAAAGGTAAGACACTTAAAAACTTTTCTTCTTTCTCCAGCCCAGAAAGTACAACCTTTCTGAAGCCCCTGAAAGATAGTGTTAACTGACAGTCAATCCAAAGGAGTTTAATAAAATGCACAGATGTTATCTTTTTCCTTGTAAAAGGCTAGTTGCATATTTATACAGCTACAGCACTCGCTTCATTGTTGAAATTTTTAAATGTTTGATATTGTGTATTTAGGAATACTTCACATCTAGAGTTTAGTACCTAATCATATTGCTAAACTCACCAAAGAAAGACGTTCGGGTTCTTCCCTTTTGTTTTCATAACACATAACTGTCTGTGGTGTTATAGGATATTCCTCCAGCTTGAAGTCTTCACTGGTTTGTACTCCTTTTGTACACTGGTTTGTAAAATCACTCTGGCATGCAGCTACCATGAAAATTATAAAAGAATTTTTCTAATTGTACAGTGCTAAGATATATGGAATTCAACTGGTATATGTTCATGCTCTACATGAGATAACTCATGTTTCTCAGCTCCATGACTACTCACTATTACTACTTTTTTATTTGTAGGATTTGCTGGCAATTTTGTGACTTGAAGGCAATTCTGAGGAATAAATCCTATTTCTAAAAATAAATCCTATTTTTAGAAAGTTTATGTTTTTAACTTTTTGGAATTCAGAAAAGAAGGAAATCTACACTTTTGTTTTTTTTATAAAAAGTATGGATGTGCATAAAAACACCAAAGTATTTATGAGTGAAATGAGCAACAGCTGGGATTTCCTCTAAGGTAGAAAAAAAGTAGACAAACTAGATGAAATAAAATTAGTTAAATGTATAACTGTTAAAAGGTAGGTAATCCAAAAATAAAGGTTCATTATACTATAATCTCCCATTTAGGGTATGCTTTTATTTTTTCATAAAAGATTAAAAAAAAACTTGTAATAAAAAAATTTTAATCATGTAAAAAATAATTTCAGTGACCTCAAGGGAAAAAACTGAGAAAGTGAAAGATTTCTGAAAAGTACCTATAAGGGAATTTAAATTTATTTCAATAAAGTTCTTTCCCCTCATCTTCCTTCTCCCTAAAAATTAATTTATTTTATTAATAATAAAAACTGCAATATGTCTTTCAACAATAATAACTACTATACCATTTTTTCTTGATGTAAATTCTTTTTCTTTCTTTGGAGAAGTCTTTGGCAGATGATTAGAATATATGTTTTTTATGTCCAGTTCTCTCTCCTTTTCCTAAAAACAAACCCAATATAATTAAGAATGTATAGAGTTTCAGTTTAAAATTAAAATCCTCATCTTGTCCAGTGGTATTTTCCTCATCAAACTGGAATACACCTAAGTCCAGCTTCCCTTTGTAACTACCAACTACAGAAAGGAATGCTTTTAGGGCATTTAGGTTAGGGTAGACCAATGATTCTCCATTAAAAATCCAATACACACTAGCAGTCAAGAAAATCAGAATAAGGCAGAAGTCTTTTTCTACCCACTCCTATTGTTTTCAACTGACTTATAGGCCTAGCCTCAGAGACAAAGAATTTAATTAGCATCTCTCAAATTTGGGTTCCAAATTAATGATGAGTTAAAAATTAGACCATTTTTTTAAACACAAGTGTTCTTCACCATTTTGTAGCTAACACTTTCTCTCTCTGAAAATTTGATTAACAAAATGAAAATTCTATGAAAGATAATGCATAAATGCTTTAAGTTGTACAGCATGTCAACCCATCAGTGACTTCTGGATAGAATTAAGAACATCTACTTCAACAAAATTAAATAATTTGAATGTTTTCTCTAAATACTATGGAAAAAAAGGGCATTATTTGAAACAACTTTAAAAATAATCAATCATGGGGTTATATGAGGAAGAACATTAGATTATTCAACCAATGCAACACAGAAAGACTCTAGACCCATAATTTTTCTTCCAGGATTCTATAACTTTTTTCAGTTGTAGCACTGCTATCTACATTAGTGAATCTAATGTCTCATTTTTAGTTACAGTGATTATATTAATAAATATTTTCTTTATAAGTGTCAAAAATATGAGAATTTTATAAATGATATTGTATCAAAGTTCCAAATATAAATGATAACAGTGTTAAAATATTGAGTCTTCATCTAATATATATCATAGGGAAAAATGATGCAATTTAAAATAAAATGCTTACCTTTAATTTGTCATATAGTCCTTGTAGTTCTTTTTGAAGAAGTTTATTTTCATCATGAGCCTCACATGCCCTTTTCCTTTCAGCAAGCAACTGTCGTTGGAAACTGTTACTACTTAGCTCAAGGTTTCTTGATAGTTGCTATGATATGTATATAAATACATAGAAAAAACATTTAAAAAATAATTCAACAGTAAAATACTGCACATAGTGTCAAAATGACATTTTTTGTGGTACCTAACAAGACACACAAATTAGACTGTGCTTAGTATTCATAAATATACAATGAAATGGAATATAGATTTATCAACACTTTAGAAAGATATTTAGCCTATTATTTCACTTTCATTTGTTTTTCACGATTTATACATAAATGCTGCATGAAGAGTACATGGATAATCATTTAAATTGAAAGCAAAAGACAGCTAAAGGATGTGATGAGGAACACTGGCTTTGGGAACCATTGTTTAGCAAATAGAAACTGAGACTGCTGTGTAAAATTACACAGCACTATTAAAGGTGCAGAGAGCAGCATCCCAGTTTTTATTTATTTCAGCTCAAAAGACATACAAGAAAAAAGTGAAAGGATGGAATATGGTATTTTAAGCAAACAGAAACAGAAGAAGGTGGCATAGTTTTACTTGTATTAGGTAAAATAAACCCCAAGCCAAAAAAGGTAACAAAAATCAAAGGTCAATGATAAAGTAGTCAATACATAAGAAGACATAACAATTGTAACATATACTCTCAACACCCAAACACTGAAACATATTAAGCAAATACTGATAGATCTTAAGGGAGAAACCAAGGACAATACTGTAACAGCAGGAAACTTCAATACCACCTATCAGCAATGGAAAGACTGTCCAAACAGAAAATCAACAAGGAAATGTTGGAACCACACTTTAGAACAAATGAAATAACAGATATATATAGAACACTACATCCAACAGCAGCAGAATACTTATTCTCCTCGAGTACACATGAAACAGTCTCCAAGACTGATTATACTGATCACAAAACAAATCTTAGCAAATTTAAGAAGAATGAAATCATACCAACTATCTTTTCTGATCACTTATGCCAGTGTGCTTGTGCTAAGTCACTTCACTTGTGTCTGACCCTCTTTGTGACCCTATGGACTGTAGCCCTCGAGGCTCCTTTGTCCATGGGATTCTCCAGGCAAGAATACTGGAGTGGGTTGCCAGGCCTTCCTCAGGGGATCTTCCCGACCCAGGGGCTGAACCCTTGTCTCTTATGTCTTCTGAACTGACAGGTAGGTTCTTTACCTCTAGTGCTATCAATCAACAAGAAGAAAGTGAAAAGATTTATAAATATGGAAATAAAAGAACACACTTCTAAACAACCACTAGGTCAAAAAAGAAATCAAAAGGGAAATTTAAAAAATTATCTTAAAACCAACAAAATTGGAAATATTAAACACAACATACCAAATCTTGTGGGAGGCAGTGAAAATTCAAAGTTTAGAGCATCAATGCATATATTTATAAATTAGAAAGATCTCAAATAAGCAACCTAACTTTACTCTGAGGAGCTAAAGAATAAGACCAAAATTAGCGAAAGGAAGGAAACAATAAAGATGAAAGTGGAAGTAACTGAAATAGAGACCAGGAAAACAACAGAAAGGATCAATGAAACTAAGAACTGGTTCTTTGAAAAGATAAACAAAACTGACAAACCCTTACCTTGGACTAAGGAAAAAAGAATTGGAAATGAAAGAGGAGCGATTACAGCCAATACTACAGAAATGCTCTGAATCATAAGTGACTAGTATGAACAATTATGTGCTAAAAATTTACATAACCTAGAAAAAATGAAACACACAACCTACCAAGAATGAATCAGGAAGAAACATAAGATGTGAATAGGCTAATAATAAGTAAAGAGACTGAATCAGTAATCAAATTCCCAACATGGAAGAAAGGAGATCAAGATGGTGGAGTTAAGGGGACATGGAGCTCACCTGTGCTAATGAACACATCAAAAATACGTCTACAAATGGAGTAATTCTCACTGAAAACTAACTAGAAACTGAAAAAAGGACTGTGCAACCAAGGCTGTAAGGAAGATACACAGGTAAAGAGGAATGAAAGAAAAGTGATTGGGTAGGGACTTGTGCTTCTGGGCGAGAACTCAGGAAATGAGAAACTGCATGAGGAGTAAGTGTGTTGAGCCACAGACTGGGGTCCCAGTCCCGGGGTCTTAGTGGAGGAGAGAAGCACCCTGGACTGCTTGGACAGATGGAAAGGCTGGGGAACCCTGGACTCCACTAAAGAGCAGCACATGAACACTGGCCTGCCTCTGAAGCAGGGTGGAGAAAGGTCCACTCTAGCACCTACCTGGTTTCTCACAACCACGTCCCTCCAGGCCCCAGCTCAAGCCAAGTGAACAGTCAAGCCCCGCTCACTCTGAGCCACCATGCAGTAATGAATCTGGGGTAGCCAGGATCAGGGAAAAGACTCAACCTTGGGACACAGAGGCGGCAGAGTCCTGGGGCAGGGTCCAGGTGGGTCTGCAGCAGCCATTTTTGGCATTTTTTAAAGCGGTGCCCAGAAACAGGACATGTTTCTGGGAGCAGCCACTGTACCACACCTCAATCTCCCCTGCCACACAAACACAGAGAAACCACACAGGCTCCTCCCCCCCGGTGGAGGCAAGTGGAGACTGGGGACAGTGATCAGCTGTGAGGGGGTCCTGCCGTGCCTCTGAGGAGAGGTCTGGCTGGTTTCTGGGTTTCCTGAAACTATTTCACTGTGTGCCCAGCCAAAGCCAAGCAAATGCTCCATCCCTCCTCAGTCCCTGCCACAGCGTGGCACTGGGTATGGGATGGCCACGACCAGGGAGAAGACTCTACCGTGGGTTGCATCTAAAGGAGCCACAGACTACCTGTCTGAGCAGCGCGCTGAACCTCTGTCTGTGAACAGGCCCCACCGGCTTCAGCACTCCTGCTCGGGGGCAAAGGCCCTGGTGCTGGGAGAGAGAAACGCACATGCTTAAAGGGAACGGAGGCAGCTTGAGCCTGACAGGAAGGCTTCTGCTCTGGCAACTTGGGATCAGACCCCATCCTGATAAAGAGGTGACAGCCACTGCACAGAGAGAAGTCCCATCTCATTCCAGGAAATTATGGCTGAAAACTTCCCAAACCTGAAGGAGGAAACAGATATTCAGATAAAGCACAGAGGGTTCCAAACAAGATGAACCCAAACAGACCTACACCAAGACATACAATAAAACGGTAAAAGTTAAAGAGACAATTATAAAGGCAGTAAGAGAAGAGAAGAGTCATATGCAAAGAAGAAAGGAGTCCCCATAAGGCTATCAGCTGATTTCTCTGCAGAAACTCTGCAGGCTAGAAGTGAGTGACATGATATAGTCAAAGGGAAAAACCTGTAACCTACGATATTCTGCTCTGAAAGATATTTATCATTTAGAATAGAAGTGATAAACAACTTGTCAGACAACCAAAAGTTAAAAAATTCAACATACGAAAAACTACCCTAAGGAAATGTTGAGGGTCTAGTGTAAATTGAAATGAAGTAAGAAAATCCCTGTAGGAAAGGCAGTATGTAGATTAAAAGATGAAAAACGTAGAAAAGCAGCTATAACTAAAACAGTTAAGGAATAAGCAGGAAGATGTAAAATGTGATATCAAATACACAAAATGTGGGTTATGCAGCTTAAAAAGGTAGATCTTTCAGAACGTGTTTGAACATTTAAGTTCAAACATTTAAGATTACCCAAGTTTAAAACAAGTAGATGTAATTATGAGTCAACATATATGAACCCCATGGTAGCCACAACCAGAAAACAAGCAATAAAATGGCAGTAAGTACATACCTGTTAATAACTACTTTAAATGTCAATGGACTAAATGCTCTGGTCAAAAGACATAGGTGGCTAACTGGATTTAAAAACAAAAACCAAGACCCTTAAATATGCTGTCTGTATGAGACTCATTTCAGGGCTGAAGACACACAAGTGTGTAAGAATATGGAAAAAGATGTTTCATGCAAATAAAAATGACAAAGTATGGGTAGGAATACTCACACAAAATCACATCACCCTTTAAAATAAAAACTATAATGAAGGCAAGGAAGGCCTTGTATAATGATAAAAGGATCAATTTAATAAGAGGGTATTACTGATAGCTCAGACGGTAAAGCGTCTGCCTACAATGCGGGAGACCCGGGTTCGATCCCTGGGTCGGGAAGATCCCCTGGAGAAGGAAATGGCAACCCACTCCAGTATTCTTGCCTGGAAAATCCCGTGGACTGAGGATCCTGGTAGGCTACAGTCCATGAGGTCTCAAAGAGTCGGACACGACTGAGCGACTTCACTTCACTTCACTTCACACTTGTTAATGTATACACACCCAATACAAGAGCACCTAAACATATAAAGCAGATAGTAACAAACATAAAGAGCGAAACTGATAATAATACAACAATAGTATGAGATGTTAGCATCCTACTGACATCAATGGGCAGATAATCAAGACTGAAAACCAAAAAGGCACAGGGACCTTAAATGACAGAACAGTCCAATTAATCTTAATTGATACCTACATGAAGCTACATGCAAAAAAAAGCAGAATACACATTCATATCATATGCACATGGAATGTCTTCCAGTATAGATCACATACCAAAATCACAAAATAAGCCTCGACAAATTTAAGACAGAAATTATTTCAAGCATCTTTTCCAACCACAACAGTATGAAACTAGAAATCAACTACAGAAAGAAAAGTAGCTAAGGAACATATAGAGATTAAATAACATATTAATACTAATAAAAAAAAAAACAATGGGTCAATGATAAAATCAAAGAGGAAATCAGAAATACCTAGAGAGAAATGATAATGAAAATACAACTTTCCAAAATATACCAAAAGGAACCCTTAGAGGAAAGTTCATAGTGATATGGGCCTTCCTCAAGAGCAAGAAATATCTCAAACAACCTAACTTACCACCTTAATAAATAATAGAAAGAACAAAGGCCAAAGTCATCAAAAGGAAGGAAATAATAAAAATCAGAGAGGAAATAAAGATTTAAAAGAAACAGTAGAAAAGATCAAATGAAAACAAGGGCTTTTTTTTTTTTTTTTTTTTTTTAAGATAAAATTGATAAACCTTTAACCGGGCTCATCAAAAAGAAAAGAAAGAGGACTCGAGTAAATAAGCAATGAAAAATGATAAATAACAACCAACAGAAAGAGATACAAAAAATCATAAGAAAATACTATGAATAGTTATATGTCAACAAACTGGACAATCTGGTAGAAATGGACAAATTTCTAGAAGCACACAGTCTGCCAAGTCTGAGTCAAGCAGAAACAGGCAATTTAAATAGACCAATCACTAGAAGTAAAATAGAATTTTTAATTAAAAATTCATAATTAAATAAAAACAATACCCAGAAAACAAAAGTCCAGGCCCAGATGGCTTCATGGGGGAAATCTACCAAACATGTAAAGAACTTATACCTATCCTTCTCAAACTATTCCAAAAAACTGAAGAGGAGATAACACTGCCAAATTTATTCTACAATAAATTATCATAATTTATTTAACCATATTCTGCTTCTTAATATCCAACCGTTTTCAATATCTCCTATGGTGGACATCCTATTATATCACATTTCAACTTAGTTTTATATTACTTCCTCAGGGTAAATGTAAAGAAATGAAGTTTCTGGATTGATATTTATATGATTTTATTTTTTTTTTTTAGTGGAGTGCAGTTTATTACACCGGCGGGCCCAAGGCAGAGTCTCCTCTTAGCCAAGGACCCCGACCAGCATTTGTGAAAATCTTTTATACCCCATGTGTACGTGTCCAAACCCACTACCCCAATTCCCTTGAGACTTACATAAACAAAGGAAGGGTAAATACAACTACAATAACCCCATCATTCACGTGTTATGTGTTCAAACAGTCAATAATCAATAAGCCCGCAGTTACATTCCAAATAGTTAATAACTGATAAGCCTGTGCTTACATTCTGATAGATAGTGTCCGGAGGCAGGGGTGATTAGTGTCTGTTTTCTCTTCTTCAAGATTCCCCTGCCCAGAGGGGGGTCTTATCCTTCTCTTGTCATTCCCACAGGCGCTAAGCACAGAGTTCAGAGTCCACTGGAGAGGTGGCCGCGCACGATCAGCATAGACAGGCCTGAGATGGAGTCCAGGCCCTATGAATTCCTTCTTCATTCCCCCCTCTTGATGCTCTTAGTTTCCATAACGAGCATCATTTATGAGATATATTGTACCTTAGCCCTCCTGCCACCCACATGAGAGAATGCTATCAACCTCTGGGTTACAAAATTCACAAGGCATTGTAGGAAGCAGGGCCCACAAAGCAGTATGATCAAGATTACTATAACAACAGTTCATTAGACATGGCTTTCACTTGATTTTGCATATCCTCCAAGGCAGCAGATACATCTTCAGACAGGTCAGGGATGTACACACCATTCACCAAAGTCCCTCCTTGGGCTGCTGTGAGTATGTCTAATGCCATCCTATTTTGAATTACTGCCTTCCTCATCTGAATCTGTTCTTCGTTCAAAGCTTGAATGGCTTTAGTACCGTCTAAGAGGGCCTGTTTAATGAAATTAGTCAAGGCCTCTACCTTAACCATGATATCCGTTGTCCCTACAGAGGGTATAAACAAGGCAGCAAGATAGTCATACCATTGGAACACAGATCGTGTCCATCTTGCATGCAGATAAGGCAGGTTTACTGGAGGCTGGTGTAGGCTAGGCTTAATTCTGCCGTGGGCGAAAGCAAATCCTAATGTGCAACACGGCACCCAGCCAACTGGTAACCATGGCCATAAGTTAAGCCCACAGAGCCACTGGGTCCCATTGGGGGCTACCCAGCGGATTCCAGGATTATATTTCCAGTCGGAACCGGGCCACTGAGCAGACTGATTGGGGTGATAGGTAACTTCCAAGATTTGTTTACTTTGTTCAGGGGACAAATAACAATTCTTTTGGGTCTAGGGGATGGTCTCCAAATCCAACTTTCTGTTCTTTTTGTTCCCAGCAAATAGTAGCAGGAGCAATCAACTGTCCTTTCTCAGGAGTCATCCAGAAATATTCATCCCAGACCTGGAAGTATTGCTCAAGGCACCGGGAGGCCTGTCCCCCTTTTGTAAGGGAGCCCTTTTCCTCCTTAATTCTCATATATGAGGTATAAGCCTTTGTTATCTCCATAAGGCTGGTGTTCATGTTAAATGTAACCCTATGTCCCTGGCCCACTGATGGCTTCTTCTAACACCAGAGGGCAAAGAAAGGTTATGGTTGGTGAGAGACAGGAAAGGTCCTTTCTGTTGTTAAAGTCCCCATAACGGAGTGACGATACCCACCAGGGGAGTCTGTCTATTACTGACAGGGGCATAGCCCCACATACCCAAGTTCAGAATTGCATTGGTGAGGCCGAGCAGCAGGAGTCGTTTACCCAGCTCCATCCTGTAGAGGGCTCGTCTGGGACCTAGTTTTCTTCTTCCTCCTCAGAATGATCTTGGTTTCCCGTGGGTCAGTGGGGTCCTTCTGGGTGGTCCACTTGGCGTCCTCCGGGTCAGCGTGGTATGCCTTCTTTGCTCTGGTGTGATGGATCAAGGGACAATACCTGCAACTTTAACTTCTTGGACCTTCTTCTACTTTTCCTTTTCGTTCTGTCCACGAAGTTCTCAGTACCCTATGTACTTCTGATATTTCCACTCAGTGACACTTAAATTGCCATTCTGCCTCCTTCCTAATTGGGGTGAGAAGAGCCTTACCTGCCAGACCCCAGAGGGAGAAGGGGGATCGGCGTGTCTTCACCTGCCAGTCAGCATAGCTGAACCAGAACATCACATGGTCCAAGACTGTTTCTCCCTTAAAGTCCATTCTGCCTTGGTGGGCTTGATCAGGTGCGAATGAAAACACAGATGGGTTAAATATCCCATGTCCCAGGCCATCTCCGGAAAAGCCAATTCATACTCACTTCTGTATCCCCCTCCTTCTAGCCTAACAATTCCGAGGGGGTCAAGAATTTCACAGCAGACAGGACACCTCCTGGGGGAGGGCAGAATACGAGCATACAAGGACCAGTTTCCTATCCTAAAAATCCCCTGGCGCTCGCTTGGTAATAATTTTCCCCAAGACGGCGTGGACACACCTCCTAAATGACCTTCACAAATTTCCTTCCTAAACCCTAGCACACTCGTCGACCTGTGTACCAAGCAATCGCCGCCTGCCTATTCCAGGCTCCTGTGGGTCCCCGCTCCTTCTAGTCCCTCCCAGGGGGGTGATCAGGCCCCCTCTTCCACCCTGCCGGGTGGGTTCCTCCTCACCTGAGCGCTCAGTTCCCCTGCTGCCGTCCACTACCTGCTGACGTGAAAGGTCCGGGCGTTGAGAAGCAGAATCCTTCCAGAGGGGCGAGGCACCTTCCCCCCTCTAGGAGATTCAAGCTACAAAGCCTCGGGGTGGCCTCAAATGAGACCTGTCTCCTCAAAGTGAGGAGTTTCCCGGCCAATGCGCCAAATGTCATAGCCACGCTTTCCGGGAAACAAACTCACTCAGGACAATGCAGATAGTGGAGTGCAGTTTATTACACCGGTGGGCCCAAGGCAGAGTCTCCTCTTAGCCAAGGACCCATTTATATGATTTTAAAGCTTTTGAAAAGCATTACCAAAATGCCCTCTGGAAAGACTGTAACAATTACATTCTCTTCAAAAGTCTAGAAGCCTTTACTTTACTATATTCTTGGAATGACTAGATACTGACATTTTAAAATCTGTGGACCAGCAAAAAACAGAATATTACTATTGTAATTTGTATTTCCTGGATTAATAATCCTGAAGTTAATTTGTATATTTATTGACCATCCATATTCTTTATAAACAGTTTTATGGTTGGATGGCATCATTGACTCGATGGACATGGGTTTGGGTGGACTCCGGGAGTTGGTGATGGACAGGGAGACCTGGTGTGCTGTGGTTCATGGGGTTGCAAGGAGTCGGACACGACTGAGTGACTGAACTGAACTGAATAGGAATTTAGAATATAATGACAAAATGGGGAAAAACAATATTAAAAACAAAACAAAAATGCTACAAATTTTCCAGAACTGAAGATATAAAAAGAGAGATTAGAGCTGGAAAACCATCATGATAAAGACTGAATTATGAAAGAATCATCAGTGGATGTTAAATTTTAATGGGGAAAAAGATTTATACATCCCAAGTGGCTCACCACAGATTGCTTCTTCGTTTCACTGAAGAAAAATAGTAATTTTATCAAACAATACATTGGCAAGGTGATTAAAATTAACATCAACAGTAAAGGATAGGTGAATATCATGTACCTCCAGCTGTGATAGCTTAACAAGGAAATATCACATCAGTTATTCAGTATTCTGGAGAAGAATACAAAAACCTCAGTCTAATAAGAAAACATCAGAGAAATGCAAATTAACAATATTCTATTAAATGAAAAGGGATGGGGTACCATATTCTTCAAAAACATGAATGTTGAGACTTCCCAGTGGTTAAGATCCAGTGGTTAAGACTGCCTTCCAATCAGGGGACATGAGTTCAATCCCTGGTCAGGGAACTAAAATTTTTAAAATGTGAATGTCGTAAAAGAGATTACAAAAGTATGAGGAAATGTTCCAGATTACAGGAGGCTAAAGATATCTGGACAACCAACACAATACTTGACTCTAGATTGAATCTTGTACTACAGCAGTAAAGTGGTATAAAAGACATTATTACATCAACTGAAAAAAACCAATATATTGTGGAGAGATTCTAGAATATTATTTTATAAATGTAAATTTATATCATAATTGTACTATGTTTATACAAGGACATATCCTTACTCCTAGGAAATAAAAACAATGCATTTAGAGGAAAAAAGCATAGGTATAGAACTTTCAGGAGCTTGCCAGGTGGTGCAGTGGTAAAGAATCTGCCTGCCAATGCTGGAGACGTAGGTTTGATCCCTGGGTTGGGAAGATCCCCTGAAGTAGGAAATGCAATCCATGCCAGTATTCTTGCCTGGGGAATGCCATGGGCAGCGGAGCCCAGCAGGTTACAGTTCATAGGATTACGAAGGGTCGGACACAACTAAGCAACTGAGGAAACACATAGAACTTTCTTTCAAATATTGAAAAAAAAAGTACATGTGTATGTATGTGCACATGTATGTTTGTGTTCACACAAGACAGAGAAAGAATATGTGTACATAAGACAAATGGGGCAAATGTTAACAAAAGGTGAATCTGGGTAAAGAGTATGAGAGTGTTGTTAGAACTACGTATATATTTGCAACTTTCTATGACCTTAAAATTATCCCCATATTAAAAGTTAATTTAAATAAGTATACCTTTAGATACCTTAGAGGCAAAACAAGAAACCACTGAACTCAAACAAAATGTTTAAAAATCTACTGGAGGTTAAAAGAGAAAATCAAATTCTAAATGATAGTAACTGTCAACCTAGAATCCAAGACTCAGTAAAACTGTCATTCAAGAATGAAGATAAATTATATAGAAAGACTAGAAAATTAACTACTCAAAAGTCCTCATTGAAAGGATGACCAAAAGGATAAGAAAGAAAGTAAACCCTGAAGGAAAGGTGGATGATAATGAATAATAGTGATATGCAAGTAATAACAATGTGCCAAGAAACTAACTGTAAACCTCATAAAAATGATTAAAGAATTGAGGAATTTTAAAATAAGGTAAATTAAAACAGACAATAATAATATGATGACATGAGACTAGAGAAAATGTTCCACTGTCCTGATAGAATTTGAAAAAACACAGGTATTAAGACTTTCAGTTCAGTTCAGTTCAGCCGCTCAGTCCTGTCTGGCTCTTTGCGACCCCATGAATCACAGCACCCCAGGCCTCCCTATCCATCACCAACTCCCGGAGTTTACTCAAACCCATGTCCATCGAGTCAGTGATGCCATTCAGCCATCTCATCCTCTGTAGTCCCCTTCTCCTCCTGCCCCCAATCCCTCCCAGCATCAGGGTCTTTTCCAGTGAGTCAACTCTTCGCATTAGGTGGCCAAAGTACTGGAATTTCAGCCTCAGCATCAGTCCTTCCAATGAACACCCAGGACTGATCTCCTTTAGGATGGACTGGTTGGATCTCCTTGCAGTCCAACGGACTCTCAAGAGTCTTCGCCAACACCACACTTCAAAACCATTAATTTTTCAGTGCTCAGCTTTCTTCACAGTCCAACTCTCACATCCATATATGACCACTGGAAAAACCATAGCCTTGACCAGACGGACCTTTGTTGGCAAAGTAATGTCTCTGCTCTTTAATATGCTATCTAGGTTGTTCATAACTTTCCTTCCAAGGAGTAAGACTTTAGACTCCCTTAATTCAAATACAGATTATCTTAAAAATTCGAGGCTAAACTTTAAAAGAAGAGTAGTAGAAACTGTCATTCTGAAATCAATGCAAAGGCAGGGTAAAGAGTAAGAGGCAGGATGAAAAAAAAAAAAGAAGCAGAGAAAAGGTGATAATAACTTTGTTTTAAAAAAATAACCCATGTAGATCTATCTATCTCAGTAATGCCAACAAATGTAGTAAATAAATATGGAACAAAATATTCTTATGCTGGATTCATTTTAAAAATTAATCTAGTCAAATATTGTACAAGCACAGAGATTAAAACATTAACACAAAAAAAAGATGAAAGTAAAGGAAAAAATATATTAGGCAAAAGAAAAAAAACTAAAAGTAGTGTAGATTAAAGAGGCTTTAAGACAAAAGCATTAGAGAGAGAGGATTTTTTATTTAATGTAAAAAAACCAAAACAATCACCAGAAAGGTAAAACAAACCTGAACCAATTTTAGTTTTTTAATTCTGAACCTATAAATAACACAGCTTCCATACATGCTACATTTTTTGGCAAGCTTTATCAAGAAGAAGAGGAACATATTAACCGTATTAGGAATAAAAATGGGGCATATAACTATAGAAGTAATAGAAATTTTAAAATCATTTGTTGTTATTCAGTTGCTAAGTCATATCTGACTCTTTGTGGCCCCATGGACTGTGGCATACCAACTCCTCTGTCCTCCACTGTCTCCTGGAGTTCGCTCAAATTCATGTCCATTGAATCAGTGATGCTGTCTCACCTTCTCATCTTCTGCCACCCCCTTTTCAGGTGGGTCAGATGGTAAAGCATCTGCCTGCAATGCGGGAGACCTGGGTTTGATCCCTGGGTTGGGAAGATCCCCTGGAGAAGGAAATGGCAACCGACTCCAGTATTCTTGCCTGGAAAATTCTGTGGATTGAGGAGCCTGGTGGGCTACAGTCCACGGGGTCGCAAAGAGTAGGACATGATTGAGCTACTTTGTTTTGCTTTCTCCTCTTGCCTTCAATCTTTCCCAGCATCAGGGTCTTTTCCAGTGAGTCAGCTCTTTGCATTAGGTGGCCAAAGTATTGGAATGTCAGCTTCCGCAACAGATCTTCTAATCAATTCAGGGTTGACTTCCTTTAGGATTGACTGGCTTAATCTCCTTACAGTCCAAGGGATTCTCAGGAGTCTTTTCCAGAACCATAATTCAAAAGCATTATTCTTCAGTGCTCCATGTCCTTTACAGTCCATCTCTCACATCTGTACTTGATCACTGGAAAAACCATAGCTTTGACTATACAGACCTTCGTTGACAAAGTGATGTCTCTGCCTTTTAATACATTGCCTAGGTTTGTCATAGCTTTCCTTCCAAGGAGCAAGCATCTTTTAATTTCATGACTGCAATCAGTGATTTTGGAGCCCCGCCCCCCCCCCCCCAAATAAAATCTGTCACTGCTTCCACTTTTTCCCCTTCTATTTGCCATGAAGTGATGGGACCAGATGCCATGATCTCAGGTTTTTTTTAATGTTGAATTTCCAGCCAGCTTTTTCACTGTCCTCTTTCACCCTCATCAAGAGGCTCTTTTTTAGTTCATCTTCACTTTCTGCCATTAGAGTGGTATCATCTGCATATGTGAGGTTATTGATATTTCTCCCAGCAATCTTGATTCCAGCTTGTGATTCATCCAGTCCAGCATTTCACATGACGTACTCTGCATAAGCAGGGTGACAATATACAGCCTTGTCGTAGTCCTTTCCCAATTTTGGACCAATCTGTTCTTCCATGTCTAGTTCTAACTGTTGCTTCTTGACCTGCATACAGGTTTCTCAGAAGACCAGTAAGGTGGTCTGGTGTTCTCATCTGAGAATTTTCCACTGTTTGTTGTAGTCCACACAGTCAAAGACTTTAGCACAGTTAGTGCTAAAGTAGACGTTTTTTCCCTTGATTTCTCTGTGATCCAATGAATACTGGCAATTTGATCTCTGGTTCCTCTGCTTTTTCTAAATCAAGATATCTGGAAGTTCTTGGTTCACACACTGCTGAAGCCTAGCTTGAAGGATTTTGAGCACTACCTTGCTAGCATGTGAAATGAGTGCAATTGTGCGGTAGTTTGAACATTCTTTGGCATTGCCCTTCTTTGGGATTGGAATGAAAACTGACCTTTTCAGTCCTGTGGCCACTGCTGAGTTTTCCAAATCTGCTGACATATTGACTGCAGCACTTTAACAGCATCATCTCTTAGGATTTGAAATAGCTCAGCTGGAATTCCATCACCTTTACTAGCTTTGTTCAAAGCAATGTTTCCTTCACACTCCAGCATGTCCTATTCTAGGTGAATGACCACACCATCATAGTTTTCTGGGTCATTAAGACCTTTCTTGTACAGTTCTTCTGTGTATTCTTTCTACCTCCTCAAAATCTCCTCTGTTTCTTTTACGGTCTTACTATGTGTTGTGCCCATCCTTGCATGAAACAGTCCCTTGATATCTACAATTTTCTTGAAGAGATCTCTAGTCTTACTCATTCTATTATTTTCTGCTATTTCTTTGCACTGTTCATTTAAGGCCTTCTTATCTAACTATTCTCTGAAATTCTGCATTCAGTTGGGTATACCTTTCCTTTTCTCCCAATATTATGAAAAACCTAATACTGACAAATACAAAATCTGAGATAAAAATGAATAATTTTCCAGAAAATATAAATTATTAAAAGTTAACTAAAAATATAAGATCTGAACCGATCTATGAATGAAGTGAATAAGTAGAAAAAAATTTAAAGAAAAAACAAAAACAAATTCAGAAATAAGCACTAGATCTAAGTTTCAAAAGTGATAATCTACCAAATTTAAAGAGAGAGATATTCCCTGTCTTCATTATAATCTGTAAAAGAGAAGAAACTCCCCAAGTCATTATTCATGAGAACTTTTATCATCTTGATCCCCAAACTGGATAAGAACAGCTTGAAATAACTACATTACACACCATTCTTACATATGTATATTGCTTCAAAAATCCCAAATATCAGCAAAAGAAATTTAGCAATGTATGAAACCTATATCACAAGCAGCACTTCTCCCAGATAAGCACATCGTAAGAGTAGTATAACAGAAAAAATATATAAATGTAATTTTCCATGTTAATTAAATGAGAAGCAAAAAAAAAAAAAAGACATTTGATAAAATTCTACACTATCTGTGATTTAAAACAAAAATCTTAGCAAGTTAGTAATAGAAGGAACTTCTTCATCTATATTTTATACACACACACAGAGAAAGATCAAGAAGGGTACACATTAAATGCTAAAACTGATGATATCTGAGTATAAGAACGTTGTTTTTTAGACTTTTTCTCAAGTTTTAAAAACTGTACATGTGCTACTTTATATAAAAAGACAATTTCCAAAAATATGTTTAACTTTAAAGAAAAAAAAAAGGAAGAAGATATATCAGCTTCCAAACAGTTACTTCTGAGGAGAGAGAGTAGAAGACGGATGTTTTGGAGAAAGTGTAAAGGGAAACTTTAAAGTAACATCTTATTGTTAAGAACATGACCTAAAGCAAAATTAGCAAAATATCAAGTAGGTAGATGCATGTTTTAAATATTGTTGTCTTCTCTATGTTCAAAGTATTTCATAAGGAAAAAACTTTAAATATTTTAAGAAACTGAAGATATGGGATAGAAAAAGAAAAAAATCTTTGATTGGAAGGATCATGGGTGTTTTTTCCCCTAATTCACTTTCTGTACGTCTAAAACTGTAACAAACATTTTCATTACAGAAAAAAAATGTAAATATCTGAAAAAATAAGATAGAATTCTAACTCTTTAAAGAGAGACATAAAGGTTTACAGAAATGAATTTTTGCAAGTAAACCCAAAGAATAACTGAACTTATTTTCACTTATTTTTCTATTAGTTAATAAAGCAATATAAACTTTAATAACTGCATTTGTTAAAACAGGTCTATAAATGTCAGTTGTTTTGTGTATAGCTCAGTGTTACTGTAACAATTAGAAAAGCCTTCAGTTCAGTTCAGTCACTCAGTCGTGTCCGACTCATTGCGACCCCATGAATCACAGCACCCCAGGCCTCCCTGTCCATCACCAACTCCCAGAGTTTACTCAAATCCATGTCCATCGAGTCGGTGATGCCATTCAGCCATCTCATCCTCTGTCGTCCCCTTCTCCTCCTGCCCCCAATCCCTCCCAGCATCAGGGTCTTTTCCAGTGAGTCAACTCTTCACATGAGGTGGCCAAAGTATTGGAGTTTCAGCTTCAGCATCAGTCCTTCCAATGAACACCCAGGACTGATCTCCTTTAGGATGGACTGGTTGGATCTCATTGCAGTTCAAGGGACTCTCAAGAGTCTTCGCCAACACCACAGTTATCAATTTTTCGGCGCTCAGCTTTCTTCACAGTCGCAGTGATTTTGGAGCCCAAAAATATAAAGTCAGCCACTGTTTCCCCATCTATCTGCCATGAAGTGATGGGACCAGATGCCATGATTGTAGTTTTCTGAATGTTGAGCTTTAAGCCAACTTTTTCACTCTCCTCTTTTACTTTCATCAAGAGGCTCTTTAGTTCTTCTTCACTTTCTGCCATAAGGGGTGTGTCATCTGCATACCCCAAAGCATTTTGATTTCTCCTCTTCCACACAACAGCTCTTTAAATACTGAACTTACGTTTTCCCTTAATTTGAATCTTATCCCTAATTCCATGCTTCTTCCCCTGTTCCTTATATGCCAGTTCTTTGACCCCCCTGCTTCTCCAGCTTGCTCTCTACATGTTAGTTTGTTACCTAAAAGTGGGTACACCTGTTATCAGATGTGACCTGGCCAGTAAAATTAGTTATTTTTACCTCGAGAACCTGGGTACCACTATCTTTAATTAACTGTTTTTCCTTTACTTATCATTTTAAACAGCTGTACGATTACAGGTTCTTCAACTAAAACCTTAGACTCAAAAAACGTTAGTAACTTTCAAGTCAGGTCTCCCATAGAGTAGCCATAAAATGGATAGGAAAAAACTGAGAACTTAAAAGTGAACTTGATTAACTTTACCCTGCTTGTTTTCTGCCAGATTTTGAACCTATGGAAATCAATTCACTCTTAATCTTCTCCTCCATCAAATTAGCTGTCCCTACTACTTATGAACCTGATATAAGTGCCACTTTATTTTATTGATCTATCCATCCATTCATTTCTTTAATTCTAGCCAGATAGCATGTCAAATGTTGCAAACACAAAATCAAATAAGACCTATTCGTGCCCTTAAGGAGCCCAGTCAAATTCACTGATAAACATGCTGAAAGGGACAAGACTTAACATGGCGTCCCCAAAGCACCCGTCTAGAAATGCTCTCTCCAAGCTGAGAGCTGTTTGTTCATTTGTACTCTTTGGGTTCAGTTACTGATCAACTGTAAAGCTTTCTGACATTCTTTTCAACCAGTCCACATTCCTTCACTAATCACAAACATGAAAAATTTACTTTATCTATTATATATCAAGACATACACTATATCTACTACTTGTCAAGATATACCTGCCAGAATCCAGTATATATAGTATACACCTACAGAATATAGATGTACATAGCATATATTATATACTATATAAGTGGTATAGTACAACATGTAGTATATATTGTAGAGAGTATAGCAGATAGTTTAGAATAAGGATGTATACAGTATATGTAAACAGAATATATAATAAATAGTTTACCTTAATGTACCAATCTAAGAATCTTATGAGGAAAAAAGTGAAGACACTCTAAGTGAGTAATATTTTCCAAAACATACTCACAAATTTGGTAGAAATTAGCATTTTGTATACTGATTGATAATTCCTAATCTATTTCCACCTATCTTTGAAAACACTGGTACTTGATTCCTGTTACTTTTCTTGCCTTTCTTATTCTTCCTGACTCCTCAATGTATACTGACGAAGATTCTGGAATCACATTCACAAGATTCTTCAGTCCTCTGGGGTACATAATTCATCTAAATCTGGAGACTGAGATTTTTTTTTAATGAGTTACCATCACTGACTATTTCTTCATCTATTTTAAGCAGGGAAAGAAAGAAGCAAATACAGAATCCAAAAGTTATGCTTCTTCTGAGCATTTCAAGAAGTGCATTTTGGAACTATTATTCTAATGAAACTACTTTTAAAATGTTTGCAAGCCTTTGCTTACTCTGGATTTTTGTGTTTCAACATCATTAGATTTCACTCCACTGTATTTACTGCAGTTAGCACCAAAACAAATTTCAGAAGTGGCTCCTACCCAACTACATATAGAGAATTAATATGATGAGAGATTTTGAGAAAATGATTTCTTTTAACATGAGGATGCTGATAAAATAGCCCAAGTTAATTTTAATATCTTAATTTATGCTATTATTAAAAATTATGGAAAAACTCAGATGAACTATTATAAGAGGAACGTATTATTCACCTTTTAGATACATGATAAAGTCGCAAGGATTTTTACTAAATAGAAAAGTAGAGTAACAGAATCGGAGACAAACGACTGCAGTTCTAATCCAAGACATGTGGTCCTAATGACCTGTGTGACTCTATGTGACCTATTATTTAGTAAATAATAGAACATGGCAATTAACATCTCTGTCATAACCTCCTCAACTGTTAAATGCTGTGTTAGACTAAACTAGAGAGTACCTATGAAGGCGTTTCATGGGTGGCCTCGGATTGCTGAGCAAGTGACTTTAGGAAGCCCTTGTTGCACCCTAACCAGTTCATGCTCACCCTTTGTCTAAATTACTACTTGTAAACTTAAAAAAGAACCCTTAGTCCACTGAGCTCAATTTGAAAACCAATGCACTAAATCATTTCTATAGTTCTTTTAAACTGTAGGATACTAACTGTGAAGTATTTATTTCTAAATTGTGTACTTTTCTTTCAGCACATTTTTTTCCATTCATATATTAGGTGGCCGATAAATACCAAACCCTAAACTTTATAAACTTTAACATTAACATGGTTCATCACCTCCTGCAAGGTTTTACAGACTGAAAACAGGTTCAGATAATTTAAGTGGTAAAGCACATCATAAAGTTAGCCCAGAATAGAATGAGACTTGGAACCTTGCTCATGTAACTTATAGGCAGAGTACATCATGAGAAAAGCTGAGCTGGATGAAGCACAAGATGGAATCAAGATTGCTGGGAGAAATATCAATAACCTCAGATATGCAGATGACACCACCCTTATGACAGAAAGTCAAGACGAACTAAACAGCCTCTTGATGAAAGTGAAAGAGGACAGTGAAAAAGTTGGCTTAAAGCTCAACGTCCGAAAACTAAGATCATGGCATCCGGTCCCATTACTTCATGGCAAATAGAGGGGAAACAATGGAAACAGTGACACACTTTATTTTTGGGGGCTCCAAAATACTGCAGATGGTGACTGCAGCCATGAAATTAAAAGATGCTTGCTATGACCAACCTAGACAGCATATTAAAAAGCAGAGACATTACTTGGCCAACAAAGGTCTATCTAGTCAAGGCTATGGTTTTACCAGTAGTCATGTATGGATGTGAGAGTTGGACTATAAAGAAAGCTGAGGGCTGACGAATTGATCCTTTTGAACTGTGGCATTGGAGAAGACTCTTGAGAGTCCCTTGGATTGCAAGGAGATCCAACCAGTCCATTCTAAAGGAAATGAGTCCTGAATATTCACTGGAAGGACTGATGCTGAAGCTGAAACTCCATACTTTGGCCACCTGATGCAAAGAACTGACTCATTGGAAAAGACCCTGATGCTGGGAAAGATTGAAGGCAGGAGGAGAAGGGGATGACAGAGGATGAGATACATACAGTGGAATAATACAGAGCCTTTAAGAAGAATAAGAAGGCAAGAATGGCATAACCAAGATGATGACACAGCTGTTCCTGACTTGGCTCCACTTTAAAAGAAAAACAAGTAACTATGCAAGAAGAAGACATCACTGAGCAAATCTCAGAACACAGAAATGAGGCTGAAGCACGTCCTGCACCACACAGACCGAGACAGGCTGCATTAAAGGGTGAGAGGAACAGCTACGCGCTGACCGCAGGGCCCTCTCCCCAGTGTGGCACCTGCCTACAGCTCCTCCAGTGGCAAAGGAGCACACAGGGGTGACATCCAGCACCCCCAGCACTGGGGGGTCACCTCTGGGAACTCCTGCTCTGGTTTCACCCCATGGGAATCACAGAGTTCTGTGGGCTCAACCACTGGGAATCTGACTGGGACAGACAAAGAGAGGGGGGCTTCCAGCCAGCAGCAATGGGGTCTTGGAGGACAGAGCTCCCGCCTGCAGAGCACACACAGGAAACCCAACCAGCAGCCTGCTCTGCTGCAGCCCAGCTGGCTGGCACAGTCTGCCCAGGGAACTCGGGTGGGGCGCAAGTCTGCCTAATTCGGGTCTCCAAATGAAGAGTTCTCCCAGCCCTGCAGCCTGGTCTGCCCACATCCAGCAGAAGAGCTGAGTTCTAGCCCCCCTCCCATTCCTCCATGTGGATCACAGCTCCCAGCCCCTCCTACCAGAAAGCCTCTTCAGGAAAAGTGGGGAGCTGCCTGAAGTGGGCTCTCCCAGCTCCACCCAGGCAGAAGTCGGGTCACAGCCCTGCCCACCGTGGAGTGTGGTCCCTGCCTGCCCCCATCTGATGGGAAGGGCTGACAAGAACACCCGAATACCTGGAAGCTGCAAAACCCAGCAATTCTTGAGCTGATGGGCAGGTGAGTGGGCAGAACGGGTGGTCCCCAGAGCAAAGCCAGTAGCACCTGTTAAGCCAGTGAACCTGGGGTGCAGGCTGACTTGAGTCAGGACCACAAAGAGCACCAGTGGCCTTGGAGATCCTTAGCTGATGAGCTCGGGTCAGGAAACAAACTCAGAGCCCCACTTGTTGCTGAAGACAGTGGTCAGCCTGCCTGACCAGGGAGCCTCAGCAGAGCACACAGCGGGCTCTGCAGCCCGCCTGACAGCCCTGCTGACAGTGGCACTTGAATGCAGAGCAAGGCCTGAGTCTCTCCCTGTCTGCAGATTCACATGTACAGAGAACAAACTAGCAGTTACCAGTGGGGACAGGGAAGGGGGAGGAACAATACAGGGGCAGGGTTTCAAACTACCAGGTGTGAAAAGAGCTACAAGGATGTATTGTTCAACATGGGAAATACAGCCAATGCTTTATGATAACTATAAATGGAGTATAACCTTTAAAATTTTTGAATCACTATATTGTACACCTGTCACTTATATAATACTGTATAGCAACTACACTTCAACTAAAAAAAAAAAAAAAAAAAACCAACACTGATTCAAGAAGAGAGAAAGTCTGAATAGACCAATTGCTAGTAAGGAGGCTGAATCAGTAACCAAACCCAGTGAGGAAAAGCGCAGGACCCAGATGGCTTCACCAGTAACTCTGCTGAACAACAGAAACAAAATCAAACTAGAGGAAACATTTCCAAATTCATTGTAGAAGGCCAGTACCACCCTAACACTAAAGACAGAAAATATCAGTACCAGGAAATAAAACTACCAATCTGTATCTCTGATGAACAGAAAAGCAAAAATTCTCAATATAATTCTAGCAGACCAAAGTCATCAGCACAGTAAAAGGAACATTGCTCATGATTAGGTGGGATTTATAGCTGGAATGCAAGGATGGCTCAATACATGTAAATCAGTTAATGTAATACACCACATTAACAGGAAAAAAAACTCTTATTTCAATAAGTACAGGAAAAGTGTGACAAAATTCAACATTTCTTCTGATAAAAATTCTTAACAAATTACAAGAATTATATCTCAACATAATTAAGGCCATATATGACAAGCCCACTACTAACATGATACTTAATTTTGATAGATTGAAACTTTTTCTCTAAGATCAAGAATAAGACAGGTGCTCACTCTCACCACTCCTGTTCAATATAGCACTGAAAGTTCCTGCCAGAGCAGTCAGGCAAGAGAAGAGGAGGCATCCACATTAGAAAGGAAGAAGTAAAACTGTCTCTATTTGCAGATGACATGATTTTATATTCCAAACATCCCAAAGACTTCAACCAAAAAACTGTTAGATCTAATTACTGAACTGGGCAGAGTTATAGAACCTAACATTAACATACAAAAATGAGTAGCATTTCTATACACTAACAAATTATCTGAAAAAGAAAGAAAACAATCCCATTTACAATAGCTTCAAAACAATAAAATACTTAGCAATAAAGTTAATCAAAGAAATGAAAAAACTTCTACTCTGAAAGATACAAGATACTAATAAAGAAATCAAAGAAGACATATGTAAATAGAAGGCATACAGTGTTCATGGATTGGAAGAATATTGCTAAAATGTCCACACTTATCCAAAGCCATCTACCGATTCAATGCAATCACTATTAAGATTCTAATGGTATTTTTTAAATTATGTTTTTTATTTGGAGTATATCTGATTTACAATGTTGTGTTGGTTTTTTACTGTACCTAATGACTTTTTTTTTAAACCAAAGCAGAAAGAAACAATCCTAAATTTTATATTGAATGGTAAAAAAAAAAAAAAAAAAAACCCTATTAGCCAAAGCAATCCTCAAGAAGAACAACAAAAAGCAGGAGGCATCACACACTTCCTGACTTCAAGCTAATACTATATAGTAATTAAAGGGGCTTCCCAGGTGGCTCAGTGGTAAAGAATCTACCAGACAAGGCAGGAGCCACCAGAGACTTAGGTAGGGTCCATCCCTGGGTCGGGAAGATACCCTAGAGAAGGAAATGGCAACCCACTCCAACATTCTTGCCTGGGAAATCCCATGGACAGAGGAGGCTGGTGGGTTACAGTCATGGTGGGTCACGAAGAGTCAGACATAACAGAGCATGCACACACTCACATAGTAATTAAAACAGTATCGTAGTGGCATAAAAACAAGGAGATCAATGGAACAGTTTTGAGCCAGAAATAAATCCACGCATATAAAGTTAAAACTAATATTTGATAAGGGAGTCAAAAACATTCTGTGGAGAAAACATAGCCTCTTCAACAAATGGTCCTGAGATAATTAATCACATATAAAAGAATGAAACTAGACCCCTATCTTACATGTCACAAAAATCAATTTGAAATGGATTAAAAAATGTAAGACGTGAAACCATGTAACCCCTAGAAGAAAACATTCAAAGTGAGCTCCTTAATATAGGTCTTGGCAATGATTTTTTTGGATAGGACACCTAAGCACAAGCAACAAAATAACAGATAAAATAAGTGACATTACATCAAACTACAAAGCTTCTGCACAGCCAAGTAAACAATCAGCAAGTGAAAACCTACAGAATGGGAAAAAAATTATTTGCACTAAGAGGTTAATATCCAAAATATATAAAGAACTCATTCAACTTGTTAACAAAAGACACAAATAACCAAGTAAAACAATGGGCAAAAGACCTGAATAGACATTTTTCCAAAGAAAATATACGAAAGGCCAAAAGTACATGTTCAACATGACTAGTCACTAGAGAAATGCAAATCAAAACCCCAATGAGTTAACACCTCACACCCATTAGCATGATGGGTAGTAGGATTGTAAACTGGTAGTCACTATGAGATAAAGGATAGAGGATCCTCAAAAAATTAAAAATAGAACTATTATATGATACAGCAATTCCATTTCTGGGAATACATCTCAAGGAAATTAAAATACTAACTCAAAAAGATATCTGCATTCTCATTTATAGCAGCATATATTTATAATATCTGAGACATAAAATAAGTGTCCACTGATGTCCATTATTCATCAATGGATAAAGAAGTTGTAAGGGGTGTGTATGCATGTGTATGTAATAATCTTTAAAAAAAAAAAAAAAACTCATAGAGAAAAGAGGTCAGATTTGTGGTTACTAGAAGTGGAGGTAGAGTTGGCAGGGGGTAGGGGTGGTGAGGAGAACTGGATGACAGTAGTCAAAAGGTACAAATTTCTAGTTAAAAAGTACTAGGCATTTGATGTATATATAGGATGAGGACTAAAGGTAACACTGCTGTAGAATATATATGAAAGTTGTTTAACAGAGCAACCAAAGAGTTCTCATTACCAAAAAAAAAAAAATTCTTTTTTTGCTTTTTCTTTTCACTGTATCTACATGAGGTGATGGAGATTTAAACTTGTTGCAGTAATATCTTCGCAATATTGATAAGTCAAATCTTTATGCTGTACACATTAAACTTATACATATGTCAAATTATGCCCCAATAAAACCGGAAAAACAGAAAATAAAAAGGAGGCAATTTAATATATGTGTATGTGAGTGTACACACATATATATATTACATGTATATCCACAAGGATATGTAAAGAGCACCAAAATATATTTTCAGTGAAAAAAACATGAAGCAATGTGTATGGTACACCTTCACTTGTAGTTAGAGGGTAAAAAAATATACACACATATAACCATGTGCATGGAGAGGTGATTTCTTAACAGAAATTACTTCTTGGGAAGGTCACAAAGGACAGCATAGACGGGACACTGGTGTTTCATTACACACCTCTCTGTATTATTTGAACTTGCAGGCCTTTTTTTAGTGCTTCTATTATTTTTTCAGAAGAAAGTTATGATTTTAAATATTAACTTGAAATTTATATAATTGTTCTATCTAAATGGGCAGTTTTTAAGAACACTACAAAATTTACTCTCTGCAATGGTTTAAACTTTGCCTTTCAATCACAGATCTTATAATTTCATTGTAAATCTCTACCAAAAATGATAAAAAAGAAACTTGTAAACAACAAAATCTAGCCAATATCTTAAATTATTATGCAATAAAAAATTAATAGGATCTCAATAAATATTTATTTTATAATCAGTTCCTTTTTTCAACATTAGAAATCTTTCATTTCTGCAACATTCAGTAATAGACATAAGGATAATTTTTTAAATAAATATGGTTTACCATACTAAAACCTTTTGACACATGAAAAGTTTAAAAATATGATTTAGACTCATCAGATTTCAGACCTGAGAGTGGCCTCAGAATCATTTAATTCCACAAATGAAGCAACCGAAGTTTGAGCATTAAGAGGGCTCACAGCATCAGAGCAGGGGAAGAATCGAGTTGAACTCCTGGTTTGACTTCTATTACTCTGTCTTAGTTAACTTCATTCTTTTACTAAGACACAAAGCAGGTAGGTGAGGCAAACATGCCTTCTGGGTTTGAGTTTCAGGGGGTGGGGGGAGGAGTGGGGAAGTAAAAGAGCAGAAAAACCTGCTCTTAGAGCAGAAAAAACTCTAAGCAGAAGTTTAGAGCAGAGACCTAGCCTCGAATAAGGTATGGCAGGGAAAGATTCAGAAACAGCAATCTACCTGGCCAACACTGCACAGCTCAGTTCTCATTCTGTATAAACTAGGAAGGGTAGGGAAGACAAGGCTGAATCAATTCTTTCTTCTGAAACTGATTTCCAGTGGAGGACGATATTATTATTTTATCAACAAGAAACAAATACCAACTTGAAAGCAGCCTTCGGATAAAAGGAATCTGAATGCCAGTTTCTTATAAGGAAAACTGACAAAAGAGAAAGTCTATTCAAACTTTCTTTGAGAGCTGTATGATATTCAGGCTACTCAAATAATTACCCCAAATCTTTAGAAATTTCTTAAAAGGGAGAGAAAGCCTACTTAATAGTTCCATTATATTTTTCTGACAAGGTTATTCACTCTGTGCCAATTTGATGTTAAAACAGAGCTGGATTTTTTAATGTATTAAAAATGTGTGCCCTACAGTTTACTTGAGTACTTGTAACAATTATGTACATGCTATTATACTTATCATCTTTTCATAAAGCTTAGTAGATAATTTCCCATTTAGTGATTAAGGATACTTACAATAGCTAGCAACTCACGGTATTTGCTTTATGACAGAGTTGTTCGTAGCTCTGACTCATCTCTACCACATCCTTAGATCAGGAAAGCAACCTCCACTGTAAGTCTTTCTTACAAGGGATGGGAGAGAACTGGTGTCTTTAGCCCCTACTGGAGGCCAGCTCCAGGCCCAGTGAACAACGCTGCAGTTGGGCAGTCATTAATAGAAACTGCAAATTCGGGAAACTGCTAATGAAGCTGATAACAATGAACAATGATATTCAATCAGTGATTCTCAAAGAGTGGTGCAGGGACCCTCGAGATCTGAGACGCTTTCAGGAATCTGCAAGGTCAGAACTACTTTATGATACAATATTGCTTGCTATTTTCACTCACCATCATGAATGTATGGTAGAGTTTTCAAAAGGCTATATAACATGTGATACTACATAACGAATGAAACGTCATTTATTGCTTAATGCAACAAACGAACATTTTCCAAATGACAAACATTTTCCAAATGAGTAATGCATGGTAATACAAAACCATTCATGGATAAAACATTCATTCAAAGGGGAAGACCAAGGGATTTTAATGTGCTAGAGTATAAAAAGTTCTTTGATATGATTTTAGATTCCACATTGCAACAAACCTTTGAGAACACCACTTACTAAGTTTTGATATAGTATCAAAGAATATCCAGTTATCTGAAAAGTTTTTAAATATTCCTCTATTTTCTAACTCCTATAGACATCTGTGTGAGGCTGAATTTTCTTGTATTTATCAACCACAACAATATATCGAAGTAGACTGAATGCGGAAGCAGCTATGAGGACCCAGCTGTCCTCTATTAAGCCTAACACTGAAGAAATTTGTGAACATATAAAATGATGCCACTCTTGTCCCAATTTATTTTGGTTTAGAGAATAGATGTTTTTCATTAAAAGATTTCATGAAACCATGTAGTAAGTTTTTATTAATTTTAAATAAATTAAGAAATATTTTTGGAGAAGGACATGGCAACCCACTCCAGTGTTCTTGCCTGGGAAACCCCATGGACAGAGGAGCCTGGCCGGCTACAGTCCTTGGGGTCAAAAAAAATAAAAATAAAAAAAAAGAAATATTTTTAAATGTTCTCAATTTTAATTTCTAATATGGTAAATATCAATAGATATACCCATATAAACAAAACTCCTGTGGTACTGGGGGGTGTGCAATAATTTTTAAGAGTATAAAAGGGTCTTGAAAACAAAAACTTTGAGAATCACTGCATTATATAACTATTAATATTTTACTGCCACAAATGTTAGCACCTTAACAGTTTTTTTTTTGCAGCTTTTTACATTTGTTGCAGTTTTAAATATTAATAATATGCATATAACTATTAATATGAAAATAAATATATTTAAATGGGGCTGATATTTTGACAGGACTCTATTCAACAATCTTACTAAAGTTAAAGTCAAAATGAAGGTATAAAGCCGACTGTAAATAAATAAACATGCAACCTGATTTAGCTGTCTGCCCTTTTGGACAGAGTTCAAATTTAACCAATTTTAAATTTAACAAGTTTACCCTGTCAAGCAGCTCTCTATCCCAAGTATACATATGGCCTAGGACCCAGCAGACCACATCACACAAGGCTGGCAAGAAGCAACTGCCATGGGTGACTGTCCCAACTCATACTTTTTTTGGTTCTGTCTAACCATCTATCTGCTTCTAAGCCACTATTTTCTAAAGTTACTGAGACTATGCATTCTGTCACTTTCATCAACTAACAAAATAAACCTGTTAATCAACCTATAGAGGGTGCAGAGATAAGTTTTTCACAGCTCAACTATTCAGAGGTAACCTTGAAGAATGCTTTCTTTTGCCTCCCGTAAAAAGAAAATATAACACAAGGGTTCTAAGAATTGTGGCTTAATATCCCTTCCGGGATGAGGCAATCTACAAACAAACAAACCTGCCTGTCACAAATTCCAGCCTAAGGACTCTTAAAATGCTATGTGTTAGTAGCTCAGTCATTTCTGATTCTTTGAGACTCCATGGACTGTGTAGCCTGCCAGGGTCCTCGGTCCATGGAACTCTCCAGGCAAGAATACTGGAGTGGGTTGCCATTTCCTTCCAGAGGATCTTCCTGACTCGGGGATTGAACCCGGATTTCCTGCATTGCAGATAGATGCTTTACCATCTGAGCTATTAGGCTACACCAAACAAAAACAGAAAACACCACTCATCCTTAGCAAAGAATGGCACAAAACTTAAAAGTCAGCACTACAAGGATTTTACTGCAAATTCAAGGGACACTCAGGACTTTCTCTGATTTTAGTTCATTTGCAAAATGAAACACCACAATAGTTCTTAGACTCCTCCCTTACCCTTACAGTCAGTGGTACTGAGCTGGGAAGAAAAAAGATTAAGTAAAATTTGAAAAACTGAATAAGGCTTGAAACAAAAAAACAAACAACTACTGAGAGTAGTTAAATTAGCTAAAATTTTAAAAACAAAGCATAAGATGAGCGGAATCACTCTACCATAATCATATAAATAAGGTTTACAGCGTAGTCTATAATGAAAAGAATGTGGTGTCAGCAGAGGAAAAGACATATACATCAGAAAAAGAGACTAAAGAATCCAGAAATAGACCCACAAAAATATGCCCAACTGATTTTGAACAAAGGTGCCAAATTCAAGGAAGAATAGCCTTTTCAACAAATGGTACTAGAACAACCAGGCACTACATAGGCAGGGAAAAAAAAAAATAGAAATGAATGTCAACCTAAACCTCACAACTTATATAAAAATCAACTCAACATGAATCATGAACTTTAAAGTAAAACATAAAACTGTAAATCTTTTGGATAAAATATAGTAGAAAATCTTTAGGGCTACAGGCAAAGGGTGACAGGGATAGGCAAAGAATTCTTAGACCTGACACCAAAAAGCACAATCCATAAAAGAAAAATCTGACAAATTGGACCACATCAAATTTTTAAAACTCTCTGAAAGACTCTGTAAGAGGATGAAAAGACAAGCTACACAGTGAGAAAATATTTGCAAACCATGTATCTGATGAAGAACCTGTATCTATTACATATAAAGAACTATCAAAAAATCAACAGTAGAAGAACAAACAATTAGAAATATAGGCAAAAAACAAACAAATGAACAGGATCTACTAATGGCAAATAAGCATTTAAAAAGATGTTCAACATTATAGGCCATTAGGAATAATATTAAGTTAAAACTAAGAGATATTGCTACACAGCTATAGGAATGGCTAGACTTTTAAACAGTGGGAACACCAAACGCTGTCGAGGATGTGGAGGAAGTGAATCACTGATAAACTGCTGGTAGAAACGTAAACTGATACTACTACTTTACAAAAGAAAATGGCAGTTTCTTACAAAACCAAATGTGCTTATCAAACAATTCATCAAACAATTTCATTCATATAACCCAGAGAAACGAAAACTAATGTTCACACAAAAACCTGTTCATGAATGGCCATAGACCTAAGGACTGTAGCCTGCTCTGGACAGGCTCCTCTGTCCATGGACTTCTCCAGGCACGAATACTGGATTGGGTTGCCATTCCCTTCTCAGGCAGAGCTTCCCAACCCAGGTCTCCTGAATTGCAGGCAGATTCTTTACTGTCTGAGCCACCAGAGAAGTCAGTAGCTTCATTAGTTAATAACTAAAACTGGAAACAACCCAAATGTCCTTCAACAGGATATACCATAACATTCTTGTATATCCATGTCATGGAATACTACTTGGGAATAAAAAAGGAACAAACTATTGATACATGCAACAACTCTGATGGAGCTCAAGGGGAAAAATGAAATCTGCCAACCTTAAAAGGTTAAATAGTAGAAGATTCCATTTATATTACATTCTTAAAATAACAAAATTAAAGAAATGGTGAACAGATCAGTGGATGCCACACCAGAGTGCTAGGGAAAGCAGGAAGGTAACTATGCCTATAAAAGTTGGTAACACAGGGGAGCCTGTGATGGAACTGTTCTGCCCCTTGACCACAGTGATGGCCACGTGAATCTGCATGTGATAAAACTGCACGGAACTAAATACACACACACATACACACTCAAACACAAATGAGTCCATGTAAAACTGGTTAAATCTGAATAAGGTGGATGAGCTATATCAATGTATCACTCCCAATTTCCTGATTATAATATTATATTTGTCTATGTGCTTCCCTGGTGGTTCAGCAGTAAAGAATATCCACCTGCAACACAAGAGACACAGGTTCAATCCCTGGGTTAGGAAGATTCCTTGGAGAAGGAAATGACAACCAATTCCAGTATTCTTGTCTAGGATAATCCCATGGACAGAGGAGCCTGGTGTACTACAGTTCATGGAGTTGCGAAAGTGACTAAACAATAACATATTATATTCTACTTTTGCTATATGTTACCACTGGGGAAAATGGATGGAGGGTATATGGGATCTATTTTTTTTTTTTTAAACTGCATGTAAATCTACAATTAACACCAAAATTTTTTAAAAATTTCTTACTCCAGTAAGAAAAACCTAAGAATTGAGAACACTATACAGTAAGTATTTCAAAGACCTGAAGCTTCCCTGAGGGCTCAGCAGGTAAAGAATCTGCCTGCAAGGCAGGAGACACAGGAGATGTGGGTTCAATCCCTTGGTCAGGAAGATCCCCTGGAGGAGGAAATGGCAACCCACTCCAGTATTCTTGCCTGGAGAATCCCATGGACGGAAGACCTTGGAGGACTACAGTCCATGGGGTCACAAACAGTTGGATGTGACTGAGTGACTAATACTTTCACTTTCACAGCCTTACCACATATGACTGATTTTCATGCTCTCAAGTGAGTAGCCACATAATTCAACTCCATCTACAACACAGAATCCACAGATTTGTTCAAGTTTTCCTTTCTTCTCTGTCTTTCCTCCTCTACCATTCCAACAACCCCCTTCATAACAGGCTATAAGAGAGAACTGCAGTATACATGTGTGGGGTGTGTGCATACATGTGTGTGCACTACAATTCTATGTTCTCTCTAGTTTTACAGAAATACACACAGAGGTGTGGGTTGTTTTTAGCCATACTTAATAATCAACCTTCTGTGCTCTTGGTTCCTAATTTTAAAATCCATATGGGCACATTTTGTACTTCCCTTTAAAAATAAACATCAGCTATTCATGACAATAGTTGCTTCCATCCCCTACCCTCACCCCACTACCTAGGTAGGTAAATGGTCCTTCAAAAAAAGTTTTCATATGGTTGCTCTGCAGTTTGACTTGATCACTGGTGGAACCTATGCAATAAGATATTTTCTGTATACTGAAGCAAAAGTTAATGATTGCTAATATTGGAGAATAAGCTAAGTTCTTTTTCTGGCCACTGATATACACTCGATTTAATAAGCCACTCTCTTTGGGCAGGGCATTGGTATATAGAGTCTGTATATTTTTCGCAACCTTTGCTTTCCAAACAGATTATATATATATATATATATATATATATCAGGTAGCTTCTAATATAAGTTCTCCATATAACAGTCATGGGGTAGTACTCTTTTCCTTTAATTTCAAGAAAAAAAATATTTTTGTAAGATCTGCTGTATTCTCAGACTATTAACTCAGCATCATTCCACCCACTTTTCACATCAAGTCTTACTTGAGGGAGTAGAAGCACACCCTGCCCCAAAATATATCTTTCACAAATGTTCAAAGAAATAAAAACAGAAATTATTCATGTGGCATTTCTTACACAATGGCCCCAAATGTCAGTTTTATATACTATAGTTCTTATAGTATCATTTTCAATTTTCAAGAAACAATCACATAATCAGTGTATTTCCCCCAAATAGCTAAGATTTGGGGAATTAAACATCTATTAGCATGTGGCCCATTAATGTACACAATTTTTCACATCTTGCTCTTAAAGATAAAATCTTAAATTTTTCCTAATCTCTTACTCAGAAAGATACTAAAAAAAAAAAAAAAATCAGATTTCATTTCCAAGCAAATGCTGAACTGCAATAAGCAGTCTTAAAAGTGCACATCAAATGCCCAATGAAAAATAACACAAAACAGCACAATTAGAAACTGTGGAAATTTTACCTTAATTCTTCTCTCAGTGTCATCTAATTTTAACTCTGCAGAAGAGAGTTTCTTTGCTAAATCATCTCGTTCAGGTAGGTGTTTAGCTTCAGAGATCTTTTTCAGTTTCTGTAAGGAAACTTTTGTCCTAAGCAGTTCACCTTCTGTCTCTTTCACCCTTTTTTCAGCTGCCCGTTCTTTCTCTTGAGATTTTCTTAAGCGGTCTTTGAGTGCTGTAATCTCATTGTTATGACGAGCAATAAGTTGAGAGATTTCATTTTCTGTGTCTTCAAACTTATTCAGGGCTTTCTCCTGCCTGTACTGAAGCCTTTTCAAAGCCTTATTTTCTTTTAGCAGCTCGGCTAACTTGACCTGGAGTTCAGTTACTTCGTTCTGCAATTCATTGATTTTTAGCAGTCTTGCATAAAGAACCCGTTTTGTAACAAGATCAGGATCTTTCCGAAGGGGCTCCCTATTGAGGCTCTGGGAGCGAAATCCTGCTTGGACTCCCTTTCTGTTTGGTGAACCCTTAGGGCTTGGTTTCCTAAGGGCTGAAAAACAAATAGTAATAACGTAAAGTGAAAGCTGTATCAGATGTAGAATTATTGACTCATCCTAACACAAATGAATCCATAATATTCTTTAGTCATTTTGTTTTCTTTAAGGAAACATTTTTAAAAAATGATTCTACAATATTTAAATATTTGGTTTTACTTAGAGCTTTTAGCATGTCGTTTTTATTAAGAAAGGTTTGAAATCTTTTAAGACAGTTCAAGAAACATATTCTGATCCAGCAAAACAATATGCCATGGTTCACAAGGAATTATTTTACACTGTTTTAAAATATGGCAACATCAGACCACCATTTTTACCTTTGCAGATAAGATGGTCAGCCAGTATTCAAACATAGGCACCATCAGCATTAGCACAGTGCCTAATAAATACAAAATATCATGATAATCAAGTCATCTGTGCCAAGATATTTGGGATCACAATTTGAAATATGGAAACATATGATTTTTTAAATTAATTAGAAATCTTTATTTCAGGAAAGAAGATGACAACATGACCGCAAGAAGATTTGGGGCTCAGATTTACTACTTAATAGATCCTTGGGCAATTCAACTTAAACCTTTTCCAGGTCTATTTTCCCTTTTGTTGTGAGGATTAACTGAAGTATGCGTATAAGACAGAAAATTCTCCACAAATATTCTCTGTCAGTATTAAGAACTTAATCCCACGTATCAGTGATTGAAAATGGAAAACACTTTAGCAGTACAGATGTGATTCTAAATGCTTTCTCAGAGGCTTTCTTTTGTGTGATGTTCAAATAAAAAACATCTGGCATAATTTAAGAACAAGATAAACGACTCCAGCCTAAAAAATTAAAAGCACACGAAATCTTTAAAGTGTACATATCACAACATTTCACAAAAATTTTGAATATTATTTACTCAAAGTTCATTAAACCTTGGCCTCAATATACAGAGCACCTGCCCTTTAAAAGAGGCATCTGGAAGTTTGCCAAAGTTGAGAACAGCGAACTTTAATCTCTAAGGTGACTGCATTTTTTCTAGAAGGAAATGCATTCCAGAGGGGAAAAAAATGAAGAAAAACTAGAAAATCCAATCTTTCCCTACCTACTTCACCAGCCATGGATACCCTGATTTTACCATGTAAACAAGGAAAACATGTTTACAATGTAACATTATAAAGTTTCATTTAAAGACACAGAAATTTTGCAGAGGGTATATTAAATGTGTACTGATTTGGGATTCCAGCTCTATACATGCATGAATGTTTGAAAAGAAGTAGTAATAAAAAGAAATGAAGGAAAGCCTATTAGTAACTTTGAAACTATGCTATCCAATACAGCCACAGGTGGCTACTGAAAACTGAAATGTGGGTGATCCAAGCTGAGTCCATAACTGAAATACACACCAGATTTCAAACACCTAACTCAAAGGAAAAAAAAAAGGAATGCAGAATATTCCACACACTATGTTTTATACTAACTATATTTAGAAATGATAATATTTTGGATATTCTGAGTTAAATAAAAATTATTAAAATTAATTCCACCTTTCTACTTGTTTTTCTTTTGGCAATAAAAAATTGTATGTGTGGCCTGCATTTGTGATTTGTGTAATACTTCCATTGGAGAAACTGCTCCAATTTTAAATTGAAGCATCTATCATTTCAATTTTCTTTCTTTCCCAACATACTGAGTAAACAGAGTTTTAGTATCTATATGCTATTATAGAATATGTATTCAGCTCTTGGAATGACAGAAACTTTATACATAAAAATGGTTGCACATAAGAATAAATGTTAATCATCCCAAATCTCTGATTTTTATGTATAAAATTATATTGCTCAGCAAATAAGATTTCATGCACATGGAAACTTAATTTGAGAAGTGAAAGTCTAGATATTGTACAAATCAGGTTACAAATTCTCCACTAATATTTTGTTCTAAGATATAGCCAGACAAAAAGGGTTTCTGCCACCAACATTTGACATCCTCAAAATCTGAACATTGTTTTCTACTATATTCTATTAACCAGATCTCAAAAAATATCTCTCACCTTTCATTTATCTCTTTCATTTTCAAAATGATCAAGATGAAATACAGGGCTAGTAACACTCAGAAGAAAGATGACTGACTGTTGAAATCATTCTTCATCTCCCCCTTGTTACCACCAAAAAGAGGGTGGGACAAATACTGTTTTCCTTCCATCAGGTGTTAAAATTACAGTATGACTCATTAAAAAAACATGTAACAAAGATAAACTATGCATCTACCAAAAACGTAGTATGTCTATATTACCGATAAAATGAGAAACAGAATATGTACATAATATGTAATATATAAATATGTATAACTGAAATTATTATTAAATTGTATTATACATATAACTTCTGATAGAGCACAAATTTTATTTCTAAAATAATAAAATAGGCTGAAAATGTAAAAGGAAGAAGGAAGAATATGTTACCAAATGTAAAATTTTGCAAATTCAAGTGTTCAAGATGCTTTTTAAATCACATTTGGTTTTTCCTTAGTTTAGTCGACACTGATAATTGCCAACTTAAGCCGAAAGAAATCAGTGATTGGGGACATTATCAGTTTGCCCTGTTGGCTTGCACTAAAGTAGCCATATTACCACAGACTTTAATTCAAAGGACAATGCAAAACAGAAAACAGTACAAGTCAGGTTGAAATTTTTCTGGGTGATACTCAAACTGTTTCTCACGGCTTTTTCTCAGATATCTTCTTAAATAAAACTGCTTCTAGGTAAGGAGTGAAAAATTAAAGTATTCCTACCAATAATTCCCAAGGTATGTGAATGATTTCTTGGGAATAAACAGTCATTTATTCTTAATTATATAGCAAAAGTTTAATATCAGATCATGCTCTCAACCACAAAATCAAAACAAGAAAATGACCCTGAGACAGATTTGGAGGAAGAGACTATGAAACCTGCAGCACTGTACTTGTAGCAATAATAAACAAACAAAAACATACCAGCAAAAACCATATAGAAAAAAAAAAGAAAAAACTTTTAAAGTTTTTAAAAGTTGTTGTTAAAAGTTGTTAAAAGTGTCAACATCCCTGGGAAGCCTGATCAAGGATTCACAAAAAGGTTGCTTTCAAAAGAAACACACATTCTTTGCAGATTTTAAAAAGGTAAATGTTACTTTTCAAAGTAAAAATTTATAAAGGCAAATTTAATAAAACCCCTGCTTCAAACTTTTCAATAGCTAACTATCCCCCCCACAGAAACAGTCAATATCTTAACACAGGATTCTAGGCATTTCATGACCTCACCCTGTTTTCCTTTTCCGCTCACATACTACTTCTTGCCTTGCAATCTTACCACTCTAAGCTACTAATGTGATGGCTGTATTGTATCTATTAACCGATACTATAAAACCTCATTTTACTGATGCTGGGAAAGACTGAAGGCAAAAGGAGAAGCGGGTGGCAGAGGATGAGATGATTAGATATAGCATCACCAACGCAATGGACATGAATCTAAGCAAACACTGGGAGATCGTGAAGGACAGAGAAGCCTGGCGTGCTGTAGTCCATGGGGTTGCAAAGAGTCGGACACGACTCAGTGACTGAATAACAACAAATAAAACCTCATTTACTTTAGCTTACCTATGATGTACTATTAGTCCTTACATATTTTGTTACTAAATACATACAGATTTTCTTGACTAGGGATTTATTAAGATGAAGAAGAGATTTCCAGAACATTATGCAGTCAAATATGTATTAATACCTAGCTCCAGACTAATAACATTCTAACAAGAAAAATTATTTCTAAAGATTTATGCTGTTCCATTATAACACCATTTAATAGAAAACAGACTGGTGGTCCCAAATTCCATTTCTAAGCTGAGTTTGAACTTTTTCAGTAAGAAGAAGTAATTTTACCCAATCTATAAAAAGGTCCCTTAACCACTTTATATCCATGCCTTTCACAACTTTCTGAAAATAAAGGTACAAATGTTTTGTGATTTTTTTTTTTTTTTTTGCCTTTACAAACCCCAAGGCTATCATTTATTCAGGAACAAGCAAAAACAAAAATGAGAAACCTCAGTTAGAGTTCTTTCTTCTGGATACAGTATGGCTGTGAATGTAACAAAGGGTAGTACACTGTGAGCAACATTTATAAAAATATACCCTATTCTCATTCACACAGGTTTCCTTAAGCACTCAGAATGAATATTCTAGGTCTACTGGAGTCTTTTAAAGGATGCTTACCGTGATGATGCACTTGGCTCTCTGAAATTTGTTTCTTAGGATGTTTTCCCTTAACACTTGCAGGTGGGGAGGGATGCACCAGCGACGACCGGCCAGAAGACTGGGGAGTAGTTCCAAATTCAGATGAACAGTAATCGTGTCTGCTTGTCTTACTTTCTCGATCAGTAGCTGGACTTCTTTCTCTTTCCCCCATGGCTTTGAAAAATAGTCTCTATTCACATAATTTCACAGAGTCTTCTCAGAAAAATCCAAAATAAGCCTGAAGAGCAATTTTGCGTCTTCAGATCCTGGGGATAATATTCAGGTCTGTACAATCTGTTTTCTCTATGTACAGAAGATATGCTTTTTTCCTCTACAATTAAGGCAGAGGGAGGGAAACTCATCATATTTCATGAAATAGATTTCAAGAGTTAATTACAATGAAAGATACCAAAAGCAAAACAACATATTGCTTAGAACTTTAAAAAGAGGCCATAATTTAATTCATCTATATTTTCATACCTAGTTGTCTACAGTATTTGGAAAAATGATAGACTGTCATAGACTAGATAGAGAATGTGTAAAGTACCTGACATACACCTGCTTCTGAATAAATGTTAACTGAATTTGACTCCCTTGAATCTTAAGATTTATAACAAACACAAAAGCTAGGTGAAAATAAAGTCACCAGTTTTTGGTTTTGGTGGTGGGGGTGGCGGGAAAGGTAGTAAAGAACAAGCTTGCTAACAAAAATAAGAAAAATATCTAAGACTGACTGCATAAAAATGTAAAACTGAACCATGCAAAAAATTAATCAAATTAAAGCATGTGAAGAAAAATATTTGCAACATGAGAGAAAAATCATGACCATCCTTAACAATCAATAAATACCTCACATCATGCCACAAGAAAGATAGGAAGTCAAAAGATAAATGGGCAAATACATGTTAAGACCCACAGCAGGCAATACAAAAATAGGCACAAAAAAATATTTAACTTCACGCATCATTTTAAAATCTATCAAATTACCAAAGATTCCTCAAAATAACACTCAGTGCTTCCAAAATGGCTATCAAAACAAGACTGGGGGAAAAAAAGCTGGCAAAATAGGTTAAAACTTTAATTATGCTTTTAACCTTTGATTCAATAATTCTATTCCTGGATACCAAGAAAATTACCCTAAAAACAGGGGGCAAGTTATGCACAAATGTTGAATGTGGCACAATTGAAAAAAAGTAAATGTCTAACCATTGCAAAATAAGAAATTAAGAAAAGTATTGAAAAAAATTAATACAGCATAGTATTATGCAGATGTCAGAAATGTTTACAAAAAGTTTGTCAACAAGGAAGATGCTTATACTATTATGGTAAAGGAAAAATTCAAAGTGTTGTATACAATATGATCTCAACTACACAGTCATTGAAAAATGCTGAGTCCTCTTTTTAACTGAACTCAGGAACTGGGGAAAAAAAAAAAAACAACGCTGCAAAAACCAAGGTACGTACACAAAAATAATTTCTGTCTGGGCAACACGAATTTTAGATAAGTTTATCTGTCTCTTTAACAGAGTTTAATTTTCTAGTAAAATGAAACCGGATTACTTCTATAATCAGAACAACTGTTCTTAATATTTAGAAGAAACAAAGTCCATTGAGGAAATGCGTGTTAAAAGAATCCTGGGTCTAGTAATAAATGAAAAAGACATACACGAGGCAGCATTACTGCTGTTGACTGCAGCACTGTGTGGTGGTAAAGGCCTAAATCAATCAAAATGACCAGCAACAGGGGACTGGCTACCTACACTGTACACGTCCACACAGCGAAGTACTGTGCTACCAAGCTCTTAAGGAAATGAGGACTACCTCTGCACACTCTCTGCAGTCTGCAGTGATCGCCAAGATACACGAAGAAAAGGGGGAGGGAGAAAGGCATGCATAGTGTGCTACCACTTATTGAAGGAGGGTTATAAATTCATCTATGTAACTTTCATATTTTTAAAAAGGAGAGGAACAAACTATACCCTTCATGAAAACACAATGGGTTCTTCAGGGCAGGGGTGTCCAACAGAACTGTCGGCAAGAAGGGAAATGTTCTTAGAGAAGAGACTGGTGGTTGCCAAAGGGGAAAGAGATGGGAAAAGAATGGAGGGGGAGGTTGGGGTTAGCAGATGTAAGCTTTCATATACAGAATGGATACTGCACAGCACAAAGAACTACAGTCATTATCCCATGATAAACCATAATGGAAAAGAAGGTATTTATTTAAAAACAAACAAACAAGGTATATATATGTCTAACGGAGTCACTTTGCCTTAAGGCAGTAATTAGCACAGCACTGTAAATCAACCACACTTCAATTTTAAAATACAGAAATGGTTTAAAATCAGTTCGGGATGATAGCTAGCTGCATGCAGCTACTGAACACTGAAATGTGGTAAGTGTGAACGAGGAACTAATTTTTAATTATGCTGAATTTTAATTAAGTGCTAAAAGCCAAATGCACTGGTGGTTAGCTGACTGGACGATACAGCTGCAGAGGAAGGGAGGAAGCCGAGCTGAGGGACAGGGATAGGAGTTAGACTTCTTTATGTTAACTTCTGTAGATTCAACACTGGAAATCATACTTTTTAGAAATTAGGTTTTTAAAAAGCATTTCCTATGAATCAAAAGAAAATCTAACTGTAGGTGGCTCAGACAGTAAAGAATCCAACTGCAATACTGGAGACCCGGGTTCAATCCCTAGGTGGGTAAGACGCCCTGGAGAAGGAAATGGCAACCCACTCCAGGATTCTTGACTAGAGAATCCCATGGACAGAGGAGCCGGGAGGGCTACAGTCCATGGGGTCATAAAGAGTCAGACCCAACAAAGCAACTTTCAATGAGCAACTAACACTTTCACTTTCATATATACAGTTGGTGGCAAAGTCACACAGATTAACCAGTACTAACAACTTTAAAGAACACAATCCCTAGAGAGATGATCCTACTGACAAAAGAGGTCCAAAATTTTTCTAAAAACAATGTTCAATAACTGCATTGCTGGTATTATTCTACAATCTAGAAATATGGTCATACTAGAGAGCAAGAAAGATATGAAACACTCGTGATGGAGTGTCAGAAGGGTTCAGGACAGTGCTCCAGGAAGCTCCAATCAGTCAACGATGGGACAATTGCATCTTCAATGAGAACTGTATCAGCAAAGGATTAAAACACATAGAATGTGTTTAAATTCACGAGGTCATATGTTATTTTAAAAAACTAATGAGCTACCTCTGAAAGATACTAAGGAACCAACTCATTCATCTGAAAATTGACAGATGAAGAGGAAAAAAATCCAACATGTATCCTGTCTACACTGTTACAAGCTGTATCTTAGAACAACAAAATAGTAGATAAGAGGAAGTACTTCTTTACAGAATTATTCTAGCTAATAAATTAAAAAGGGGGATATTCGAATGACAGAATTAGAACATTGTCATTTTGCAGTTACTAATGAAATAATGAAACTAGATCATGCTCACTAATGGCTGCTAACACCACAGAAAGTAATCAGACATGGTGTGCCTCCAGAGGAGACGCAACAGTTCCACTGAGGTAATAGATTCCTTCTGCAAGAAAAACAAAATCTGATTTTGATCAAACTTCTAAACTGAAATGACAATTTATAGAAAATACAGGGGACAGAGGTAAAAGGAAGCAATTAGCAAATGTGGTACAAGGAAGAGGTACAAGGAAGTAATTAGCAAAATGTGGCCAATTCTGTAGGACCAACTGGCTTCTTTAACATAAATTGCAAGCAGAAAAAGAAGAGATGGGGAGAGCTTTCTTTATATTTTAAAAGCCTCAGGAACACAAACAACTGCCATCTATGAGCCTTGTTTCAATCCTAATTCAAACAAATTATGTAAAAGAAAATTATAAAATTATAAAACTGAGAAAATTAAAACACTGACTAGATATTTAATGACATTAAGGAACTGCTATTGCTTTAGGTAAGATCATGATATTGTGGTTATTTTTTTTTTTAAAGAGTCCTTATATTTCGAGGCAGATGTTGAGATATTTATAGATAAAATTATATAATGTCTGGAGTTTACTTCAAAATAATCCATGGAGAAGGAGGTAAAAGTATATGTTAAATAAGACTGGCCATGAGTTAGTAAAACAATGTAAAAACTGTGGAGACCTGCAGCTTCAATATCACTGCTTTTGTATTTGTTTGAAATTTCCCTTAGTAAAAAAAAGATTTTTAAAAAATCAAGCAAACTAACTTAGAACTTAGATTTTATTGCCTGGCAATCTCACTCACTGTTAAAATTAGCTTTTTGAGCTGAAATCAGCAAAGGCAAGGACTAATACTAGAAATATATAAATCAGTCTGAAGCTTTCACTTTGCAAATCATGAAAGAAAATATTTACACATGTAAAAAACTGTCCAAGAAAAAAGGATAATGAATTAAAGCAATTAAGTGGATCCATCACTTATCAGCTGTGCAAATTTCAATCTACATCTAAATCTCAATTTTCTCCTCTGTAAAATGGAAATAATAATGGTATCTTCCTTAGAAAATTGCTGTGACAACTAAATGGAATAATTTACTATCACACAGTAAGCACTTGGTAAATATCAATAATTATATTTATAATACAAACATACAAGATGGTCGGTAAATTCTGATTAACATTCCCTGTCAAAGACTTTCAGTTTTAATTTTAATAGCATAATTAAAAGTTGACTATATGATACGGATGAGGATTATTTCTGTTTATATGCATGTAGCAGAAGTAGTTCCCTATGACCTATCCCCTCTAAGTCAGGAATCCACCTAACTTTTCTTGCAAAGGGTAAGAATCCACAAAAACATTACCTGTCATTCATCTCATATGTACCAACACTAGCTCTCTCCCTACCCACCCCCTGCCCCCAATATATGCATCTTTTTAAAAAAAAAAAAAGAAACAAGGAAATATCCGTTGCCCCATTATCCAAGTCTTGTTGCCTGGGACAACTATTTTAATGGCCTATACTTTTTTGCTTATACTATTCCTTTTTATTACTAAAGTATAGTTGATTCAAAATACTGTGTTAGTTTCAGTGTGTATACGTGCGTGCTAAGTTGCTCCAGTCATGTCCGACTCTTTGTGACCCTATGGACTGCAGCCCGCTAGGCTCCTCTGTCCATTCCCTTCTCCAGGGGATCTTCCCGACCCAGGGATTGAATCCAGGTCTCCTGCATTGCAGACCTGGGTTCCATCCCTAGGTCAGGAAGATCCCCTGGAGGAGGGCATGGCAACCCACTCCAGTATTCTTGCCTGGAGAATCCATGGACAGAGGAGCCTGGCGGGCTGCAGTCCATACGGTCACAAAGGGCCGGGCACGACTTAGCACGCAACACGCAACTACACGTTGGTTATGCAGTTTTTTCTTTAGAATTTCTGTCCTTTTTTCTAGAGAGGAAAAAAAATTCTTCTTACCACTGATATCTATCAGTTTCTTAGTCATTCTATCTGTAGCCTGAAATCTGTTATTCTTCCTCTTAAGGACATTTTTTCTTGGAGACCAGTGATTTCCTATTCTAACTTAAACCAATTACTTTCTACTTGCTGTACCAGTCATTCTGGAGTTATTTTTATTGTACTTCTATGTTAATCTACCTTTTCTAGGAGTCCATGTCATTTTTATTAGTTTTCATTGTGTTCACTGCTCCATATTCTCACGTAACTTCTTCAGGAAGGGTCACCTGAAGTGAAAGCTCTGAGTCTTTGTATGCCTGAGAGTGTCTTTATTTTGCCTCATACTTGGTTGTTTTCATAGGTTCCAAATTCTAAGTCATTCTCTCTCAGAACTTTGGAGACACCGCTCCACTGTCTTTAAAACTTCAGAGCTGCTTATGAGATGTGACAGTCATTCTTTTATTCAACATATGTTTCTTGTGCTCTCATTATGCAACAGTAATGAAAAAAACAATGAAAAATCTCTGCCTTACGGAGTTTACACTCTACTTTTGTCCACCTGATTCTCATTCTTTATAGGTAGTCTTTAAAGAAAAAACAAAACTCCTTAGTTGCCTTTAGGAATTTCCCTCTTGCTATACTGAAATGTCACAAAGATGAACACATAGGTGGGAGGTTTTTTTTTTTTCATTGTGTTGCCCCTTTCTTCCCCTCTTCCTTATTGTGCTTAGGTTACATTTTTGATAATTGACTCTCCCTTTACTCTTTTTTAAACTTCTACTGGTTAAATAACAGACTTTGTCTTTTTGTTCTATTTTCAAAGACATTTACTCAATTTATCTTCAAAACCATCCAGGATTTTTGAATTTGTGCAAAAATCTTATTTTCTAAGAACTCTTTCTTGTTCTGATTTTTTTAAAACAATTATTCTATTCTTGCTTTAATGAGGCAATAGGTTTTCTTCCCCTGAGAACACTCTAAATAGACATTTTGTGTAAGATCTCTTCTGATGCAGAAATTATCTGTTTCACATAGCTACAGTTTTTCACTTTGTTTAGCCTAGGCTTTTTAAATACTGCTAATTTCTTTGAATTTTTGGTCACCCATAGGAAAGAAGAAAAAGGATGAACAAAACTGCACGTGAGCATGGCCTCCTGACAAGCACACGCTGCTTCAGGGTGAGCAGCAAAGACTCAGCACTATATGGGGGACTGACTGAGAGCTAGCAAAGAGGAGGGATTCTCTCCAAACACAAATGTCCACCATGGCAACTCTACTTTTAAAGTGTCATCTTTGTTTTCATTTCCAGAAGAAATTACATCTGTATTTTTTAATGGGAAAGAGAGGAAGGGGTGAAGGGCAGAGAGAATCACACTGACTGTTGATGTGCACAGGCTTGGGTGGTAAAGGAGACACAACTATTCCATTCACCGTTTTTCAATTATTCTTTCTTCCCATTTTTAATTTTTCCTTTCTTTTTAAATCCTAAGATTCTCTGAGAATCTGCAGGATACATCAGAATACTTCTTTCCCTCCTGAGTATCTTGTGACATAGTTCTCTTTGTTCTAATCTGTTCCATGCATCATTTCCCTTTCCTGTTTCAGAAATGTGTTGTATTAATAATCTCTCATCCACTGAGAGTACTCTATCATCCTTTCAATGTTAAAGGTTTATTCTCTTTTATCTTTAATGTGATTTTAATGTTGTCTCCAACTAGAAGAAAAGACAAATACATATGGTCAGATCTGCATCTTTAACAGCAAATATAACTTTTTAAGTAAATGGCTATTTCTTTCTTTTAAATTTATTTTTAATTAGAGGATAATTGCTTAACAATGTTGTGTTGGTGTCTGCCACACATCAACATGAATCAGCCACAGGATGAGTTATCTTTAGGCTAACTATTCCTAATAAAAATGCTCAAACTTTTAACAGAACTTGATATAAGCAATCACTTTTCCAAAGTTTACGAAACTACTATTCAATTCATACACCTATTGAATTCAGTCAACAAAAATTACTAATGGCTACAGATGCCGTTTAAAGCCAATGAGGAAATTAAGATGAGTAAAACATACTATGAGTTCAGTTAAGGTAGGGTCTGGCTCTTCCATGACGGCCAGTTAAGGAAAAAAATCACAGTAAATTATACTATGTATCCTTTATATAGTCCCTAAAAATATTACATGTTAACTACATGAAAGCATTTTTTAAAGTGATAAATTCAGTCCCAGAACAGCACATATATCCAGAGAAAACTATAATTTGAAAAGATACATGCAACCAAATGTTCACTGCAGCACTATTTACAATAGCCCAGATGTGGAAGCAATCTAAAGTCCACTGACAGAGCAATAGATAAAGAAGATAAGGTACATATATAGAATGGAATATTAGCCATAAAAAGAGTGAAGTAATGCCATTTGCAGTGGAGGCCATGGATGGACCTAGAGATTTATCATATTAAGTGAAGTAAGCCAGACAGAGAAAGACAAGTATCATGTGATGTCACTTACAAGTGGAATCTAAAAGAAAAATGATACAAATGAACTTATTTATGAAAGAGAAACAGACTCTCAGACTTCAAAAACAAACTCACCTTTACCGAAGGGGAAACACTGGGTGAGGGACAAATTAGGAGTTTGGGATTAACATATACACATTACTATATAAAAAATACATAATCAGCAAGGACCTAGTGTACAGTACAGGGAACTCTATATTCTGTAATAAGCAATATGGGAAAAAAACCTGAAAAAGAATAGATACATGTACATGTATAACTGCATCACTTTACTGTCCACCCGAAACTAACAGAGCATTGTAAATTAACTATACTCCAATAAAAAATTAAAAAAAGAATAGTCCCTGGAACACTAGACAACATTTTCTTCCCTTTGCAAACTTCTGATTACTTAGCATCCATTCCAAAAAAAGGTAAGCTATTTTAAAAATATGTATAGCATATTATGTTACAATTCTTCATGACAACAAACAAGCATTCCTTAGAATGTATAGCAACCCAAAGATCTAAACATTCGTAGAGAATGGAAGTTTAGACACTTGTGAAAATTTTCTTTTATAAAAACACAGTTGCCTGGCTGACACTGCTGCCAGAAAAAACAGTTCAAACAAGCAAACAGGAAAACAAAACAAGTTAAAGAACATACACAAAGTATTAGACCAAAAAGATGAAAGGCAAGAAATGGGTACAGACAAGATAATGCAACTATTAGAATAATAACTAATAAGTTTGTTACAAAGTACAAGAAAATAAAAACCCATGAATTACTACTAGTTAAACAAGATTATGTAACAATTTAGCACTGGAAGGAACCCTAAGAAATCAGTCCTTTCTTTGCATTTTTAAGGAAACTAAGACCCAGAAAATCAAAGTGATTTACCCAAGACGGCAATCTATCTAAGGTCACAGAGGTAAGTTAGTAAAATCTGAAATGGACTACCAGTTTTCTGATTCTTAGTTGAGGGACCTATTCAATACTTCAATAGCAACAATCCGGTGAGAAATACCTTATCTTTAAAGGTGCCTCCATCTGCAACTACATCGCTTTATGGCACTCCCCTGCTAAAACTGAAGAAGCACTGCTGCTCCTTCTAAGAGCTAAACTTCTCACCTGCCTTCTTTTCCACTCCTCCTCTCCACTCAAGGACTGTACACCTGCAATTCAGCCCTCTTTACTGGGTCATTCCTACTAACAAAGAGGCTCTACTAAAGCTGTTGCTTGGCTCCAGGTCCCTATTGCGTTTACAACCCAATTTCTCCACTCCAATCTTCCAGTAAAAGAATTCTATTCTATCTATACCAGAATAGTCCTCCCAACCCAGGAATCGAACCCAGGTCTCCCGCACTGCAGGCGGATTCTTCACCAACTGAGCCACCAGGGAAGCCCAATCTATACAAGAATATTATACTATATGATAATCTAGAACGTTATACCTCTACTTCCTTCCCAACATTTTTCTAAATTTGCACTAGTCAGGTTTTCATCTTGACCATTCCCCTGAAATAGCTTTTATCAAAACAAACAATGAGGTTCATCCTGGCAAAATCCAAAAATCGCTTTTCTGTCCTATTTGTCCTTGACCTCAGCATTTGAAGACTAACCATTCCCTCCTTCCTACAACACTCTCTTTATAACTTCCACAGTCTCCTGCTTTCCTGGCTTTCTTACTACCTCACTGGCTATCTCCGTCTTCTTTGTTGAATCTGTCTCCTCATTCTGATCTCTACAGGCTGGAATACACAAGGCACCATGTATTAGGCCCTCTTTTATCTACACTCTCTTCTTAGGTGATCTCATCTAGACGTCCCTTACCCTGCCTTCCAGATTCATATATTCACTTTCCTGTTTGACAACTCCAGCTAGGTATCTAAACATGCCAATACAAAATCATGATCTGTTCGCTTTCTACTCCCACCAACTCTTTCCTATTTTTCTGACCTCAGTAAATGGCATTTCCATTTACTAAATTATCCATGTCACAAATTGAAGGATCATCCTGGATTTCTTCTTAACCTTACATCCCACAACCAAACCATCTGTAAAACCAGGCTGGTTTATCTCCTAAATATATTCCAAATTGGATGATTCCTTATCATCCCCACTGCTACTGCCCTGGTCCAAACCACCATCTTCTCTCTGCAATAGCCTCCTAACTGATATCCTGCTTTCATTCTTGCTGCCCCAGTTACAGAAAGCTACATGACACAGAGATCAGACAGCATCAAGCAGATCTTCTGCTTAATACCTTTCAATGGCTTCCAATAGTCATCAGATTCCTTAACCAGACCTACAAACTCCTGTAAAATCTGGCCCTCCTGCCTACTTCTCCATCCTGATCTCACACCTTGTCTCTTCCCCTCATCTTCTGCAGCTACAGTGGCATTCTTTTGTGCCTCTAACGTGCCAAACCTGTCACCAACTCAGCAATCTGCTGCACCTTTTGCCCAGGACCTTCCCTTAGAACTTCACAAGGGTGAGATTACTCTGATTTTCTTCACAGACTTCATTACTATTGGGAATAATCTCACATTTGTCTCTTCCTGTTAAATATAAGACCCATGGGAACAGAAACCTTATCTGTCTAGTTCACCAGAATAATCACAATACCATGTATTAATCTTTTTGTGAAATGAATGATTAATCTATAATGCTATTTTGAATACAATATTAGTAGTTTCATTCAATAAAATGTACCTATTTTAAAGGAAATAATTAAATCATCCCACATCCAACTAATTGCATAAGACTTACACAAATCTCTAAAATGCCTAAGAAGGGAGAAAATGAACAAGTCAAAAGTTTTGCTCTGAGCCATTCCCATCATAAAGTTGGAATATTCTTACTGGGTTAATTTTAAATGACGGAAATAACCTGTAGGGCTTCAGACAAAATAAATTTCACCTGAAGTTACAAATATAAACTAGTCACATTAAGTGAACAAAATTTTTTTCTTAAAAAATTATCAACAGAGAACACTGAAGATTTATACTTCACGTGTAACTCTCCAGCTAATTTAAACTAATTTTTTGTGATATAGAATGAATCAGTTAACAGTTGTTCATCTGTTTCTCTTAATTGTACAAGGGTAACCAGATAAAAACAAAAACTATAAATCTTGTCCAATTTCAATTTCTAAATTGTTTATCTTCCAAAAGTGGCCAGGAGTGCTACTGTGGCAATGCTAGAAAGCCATCAAATCTACCACTTATCATTTTCCAACTGGTCTTTAAAAAAAGTCCCAAGTAGTACACATCACAGGTCAGAAAAAAGATACCAGAAGCTTCTGCAGTAACAGAATTGCCTCCTATAAAGGATACACAAATCCAGTTTCAGATGAATCAGAAAGTAAACCAAAGCTGCAGAGTCCACTGTATATTGAATATTATAATAAGCATCTGATCCACGTGACTTTAAGAAAAATTCATTTTAAGAAAAAGAAAAAAAAAAAGTATGTAAAATCAAAGAACTGTTAATTTCCTGTCATTTCTCTGTGTTCAGCTTCTTTGCATGAAACATTGCTACCTGGCTACCTCTGCTGCCAACAAGAGTTCACACAATAGCCAACTAGATGAGTGAAATAAAAATAAACCAGGAGAGAAAGATACGAACAATACTTACCCTCTCTCCCACTAAGAACACAAATAACTGAAGATGAGATTAAGGTAAAAACAATACTGCTGCATTAAAGCTATAACTCTTTCTCTCCTGTAAGGGAGAAAGGATTAGAAACAAGTAGTGTTTCCATTCCTCTACTTCTCAACATTCTAGGACGTTGCTAAGTGGTTTCTTATCCTACATATATTTACACAGCACTGACTTTTGCTTAAAAATCAAACTATGTTTAGATTTTAAGTATAGTTTTCTAGACTTTAGGTCAGATGACAGTAAAGGCTAGACTTAAGATTTAAGGTATAATCAACTTCTTTTAAACAGCACATTGAAACATGGGTCAAACTAAAGCATCTTAACTACAGTATGTATTCCCAAACTTCAGTCAGTTAAATGAAAACATCACAGAATATTCATTCATTCGGCATTTACTGAATACCTACCATCAGGCACTGAACTATGGATAAAGCTGGAGACACAAAAATGAGACAACTGATCCCTACTATTAAGAAACTGCCAGCCTGAAAAGAAAGATAAATAGTATTAAATACTAATGATAAAGGGAAGTATCAGAAGCTGAGGAAACGCAAAACTACGATTAGAGGACCAAAGGGTGTTTGGGAAGACTGCCAGAAGAGAAAATGCCTAAAATTGAGTCATTTGGTATAGCAGAGGTCAAGTACAAGTATGATTTGGGTTGTGTATTTGTGTTCTATGGGGGCAAGATGACAGCTAAGGTTAGCAAAGACAACAGCTGATGAAGCAGGACTCTATTTCGGTAAGAGGAAACATGTGCAAAAGTAGAAGGCGTGAGATAAACTGCAAACAGTTCATAACTGTGCTGTCCAAAGCAGTGATGACTGAGAACCTGAAATACAGCTAGTTAAAACAGAAATAAGCTGTTAAAGATAAAATACACATGGGATTTTGAAAACAGTACATGAAAAGAACATAAAATACCTCTTTCATAATCTTAATATTCAATGTGTGTTGAAACAGCATTTTGGATATCTTGGGTTAAATAAAATATATTATTAAAACTAATTTCACCTGTATGTACTTTCTTGGGCAGTTCCTGAAAATTACATATACAGTTCACATTATATTTCTATTGGACAATGCTGGTTTAAAATGATTGTATTGGCTGGGGGTAGTGATAAAGTATGGATAATATTAAGTGAGATAGAATTAAGAGGAAGAGACCATTACAAGAAGGGTTTTTATGCCATACTAAGTTGATTGAAAGCAAAGGATCTTCAATAAGATTAAAATGACCAACCCTGACAAAGATCTGACAATGATTCAAAAATAGAATGATTCATCCTCAACCCAAGAACTGGAGAGCAACAAAGCTTAAGGAATAATAACAACTGGCCTTGAGATCAGGTGACAAATGACAGAAGTTTGAACTAAGGTTCGGTAACTTAGAAATACAGAATGCAGAATTGATTTAGACATGTTTATCAAGTAAAATAAACTGGACTTTGTGGCCGATTATACGTGGAGTAGGAGAACGAACCTAAATAAACCCTTGAAAAATTGGGTGAATATGGTACCATTCAACAGGACAGATTTGGCGGGGAAACCTGATGAGTTCAATATCAGACACAGTGAGTTGAGGATGCCTATGGGAAATCTATGTGGAAATACCAAAAAAATAATTATATAAATTTGTAGCTACCTCAAGTGTTCCAGGAAAGAGATTAAAAAATGCATTGTATATTGATAAAAATATGGAAGGTGGAAGTGAAAATTATCAAAAGCCTGAGAATGAACTCAGCCAAGAAAAGAATACAGAGTGAACAGAAGACAGAAGACTGAATTATGAGGAAACACAATAATTAAGTGGTGGATAAAGGAGGATTCCATACAGGAGATGAGGAATGACAGGCAGGAGAAGAACCAGGAGAGAGATTAGCATGTTTATCCTGTTTATCCTAACAGTCCTCTACTGTGTCATACAGAATTATGGTTCCATGATTGTTTAACAGAAGAGATGTGACTCTGACAAAAGAAAAATCACTTTTCTAAAGTCACAGTTTTTGACATCTAAAATGACACTCTGTCAACTTAAGAGAATCAAAACAAATTATTTCCTATTATGTTTTGAATAAACATGCAAGTCAACACTCAGCAAAATCCTAAAGTGAAATATTCAGAACAGCAAAATAAATTTCAAATGTAAAACTACAACTGAAAAAGATGAAAATAATAACCACACTAAGGTGAGCAAAAAATAATCTCCAGAACTGTATCCTTTTCTGTTTTACTGTTTTCCAAATTGCATGAGGCCCCTTCAACAACAACAAAAATCATTTAAATGATGACTTTGATCCCAAAGAGATAGCTAATCCAAACTCTGAACCTGAAGTAAAGGACCATCATAAACGTGTAGGTCCCCAAGTGTACTTTTGTAGAGACAGGAGCCAAAACTTTCTTCAGACTTTCAGGGGGGTGCTCCACAACTGAAAATCACCACTCAGGGCAGACTATTTAATAACCAATTCTTTTTTTCACTTATGTAGGTACAGATGTGGGCAGTCTCAATAAATTTAATCTTCACGATATCTATACCATTCCCATTCTGAAATGGGAAAAAATGATGCTAGTAATTTGTTCCTAGCCAGGAATCTGTTACTAATTAATGTTTGTAGATTATCCAAGGCCGCAAAGTGCATGAGAGGGATTTAGCCTCAGGTGAGTCAATGAGAGGGGGTTAAGCCCAGGTGAGTCAGAGAGGAGACGAAGCTCAGGCGACCTGGACCCGTGATCTTCGCCACTGTTAACACTATCCCGTGGTCCTGCCAACCTAAAACACCAAGTATTTGAGCACCCACTCCAACTCATCTACGCCAAGAAGGCATTTTTTTTGGCCAACTCGTTCCTCCTCTCATCCTATCTCTGAAGGATTCATAAAAATTTCACAGCCTGCACCAAAGATCCTCTCCACGCTAACTACAGTATTCCATTTCCCATCATTTATCATCCCAGAGCTACCCAAAGGCTCACAGCTTCTTCCCCCTTCTTGACTCTGGTCCTCCTTTCCCATTTCAGTCTACAGGCCTCTGGGGTTTTCTAATAACTCCGAACCCCTTTCTCTAAGTACTCCTACAATGCGTTCCCTTCCTTCTCTTCCCGATCCCCAAATCAACCTTTTCCCCCAACTCTTTCCCCTCAAACTCCCCTCCTCCCGGGACACTCCTACGTGCCGGGCTCGAGATTTACTTTCCTAGGGACTTTCTCCTCCCCGCGCCCCCAAATCCTCCTCCATCCCTAATCCTTTAACAAGTCCACTCGCACGCCCCTATCCACGAAAAACACTTCGCCAACGGCCCAAAAGCCGGGCCTCACCCCGCACCCCCAACTCCCCCCATGTCTCCACGCCCACCCCAAAGCCCACCTCCAACCCGCTCCGGCCCCTCCTCAGCGCCGACGCGGCGCCCGCCGCCTTGCCTTCTCTCCGCGGGGCCTCGGCGTCTGTCGGCTAAGGAGGGGGTGGGGGGTGCCTGACTCGGCTGCGGGGGTTAGGGGAAGCTGCGGGGCGGGCGCGGAGGGGCCCGGGGTGCGGGAGGTTTGAACACGGCGCGAGAGCAGGGGCGGAAACGTAAGCCCCGGGCGGCCACAGCGCGGCGACCTCGGCTCCAAGGTAACGGAGGCGGAGGCCCAGACTGCACCGCGGGGCGCCCGCAGCCAATGATATGCCCGCCCCCGACTTCCCATTGGCTTCTGTTGTTACAGGATTCTCTTTCTATTGGCTTCTGTGGAACTGGAAGGCGGAACGATGCGTACAAGGGAAGGCGGCCATTGGCTGGCCGCTCTCGCTGTGGCAGCTGAGGAGAGGGACGAAGCCGTGCGAGCCGCAGACCTGAGAGGCGCGCTCGGCGCTTTTTAGGCTCCGCGGAGGCAGTCAAGGCTGCAGAGGGTCTAGGGGCTTCGTGGGTGGTCGGGAGGTGAAAGCCTCTGCTGAAGTGAATTGTAAAAATGAGCCACTGCCTAATTGAAAACGTTGAAAATTGTCTCGGATCGCTTTGGAAATCACTTGGTTTGGGATTAGAAACAGCCAGTCGCTTCTCTGTTTTTAGCCCTGAAATTGCTGATTTTCAAGAGGATGTGGAGTAACCATAATGATTCTTCTGCCTCGAAGTCCTTGCTTTCGTGAAGGACGAAAGCGCCCCGTGTTTTAGAAAGGGTTTGAGGTGGAATGACATGTGAAACATTTGCGTGTGTGTGTGTTTTTTTTAAAGGAAACATATGTGGCGCATGCCAGTAACTATTAAGAGCTGCTGTACGGCATATTTTCCCTTTAGAAATAATAGTGTATTAAACGGCATTAATCGCGGGAGGCGAGGAAGGTTAAAAAAAAAAAATCCTCTTTGTGATGAAGGTCCTTTTAAGCCTTTCAAAGCCTTCTGATTATCAAGATGGTTTAACACCACACTCCGCTGTCTCGCCATTGTTAAAAGCTCTAGAACTTCCATTCTGCAGACAATCTAATTCTTGAGGGCAAAGGTGTTCTAATCAACGCTCTGCCCATGAATTATGATAATTCCTTTTCTTGCTTGGCCTTGTTTTAGACTTACACACTTTCAAACCTTTCATTTTATCCTATCAATATATTTCAAGTTAAAGATTAACCCACTTAAACAATATCATGTGTGCCTGCGTGGTCGCTTCAGTCCTGTCCGACTCTGCGACCATATGCACCATAACCCGCCAGTCTCCTCTGCCCATGGGGATTCTCCAGGCAAGAATACTGGAGTAGGTTGCCATGCCCTCCTCCAGAGAATCCTCCCTACGCAGGGATTGAACCCTCATCTCTCATGTCTCCCGCATTGGCAGGCGGATTCTTTACCACTAGTGACACCTGGGAAGCCCAAACAATACCATAATTAAATATAATTTTCTCTATGCGCTAATAATCGCTTGAAGAAAGTAATTATGTTAGTGAAAAAGATGAGTAATGTCAGAAAATGCACTGAAATAACTTTTCATTAATTTGTTTAAATGCTAATATTCTTCACTAAAATAGCTCACTATATAGTGAGCTAATAGTACTCCGTAAAGGAGATCAGTCCTGGGTGTTCATTGGAAGGACTGATGCTGAAGCTGAAACTCCAATACTTTGGCCACCTCATGCTAAGAGTTGACTCATTGGAAAAGACCCTGATGCTGGGAGGGATTGGGGGCAGGAGGAGAAGGGGACGACAGAGGATGAGATGGCTGGATGGCATCACCGACTGGATGGGCATGAGTTTGAGTAAACTCCAGGAGTTTGTGATGGACAGGGAGGCCTGGCGTGCTGCCATTCATGGGGTCACAAAGAGTCGGACACGACTGAGTGACTGAACTGAACTGAAAGTTTATACTACATAGTTTAGTAAATGCATCAGTGGATTACTTTTAAAGGAAGTTGTATAAAGAGTCAAAAACCCCGAAAGACAAAAAAGTCTCCAGAATCAACTGGGGTTTGCTAGCACTCAAGGACAGTTGAGAATGATGGGTATTTATTCAGCCATCACAATTTGATAGTCAGTGTAATCTCATTCTATCTTCACCCAGATACTAGACGGGTATTGTTATTCATCGTTCTACCTGAAGAAAAAGATTCTGAGAGGTTAAAGGAACTACCACTAGATACCAAAGTAGTAAGTGGTTGAACCAAGATTTAAGTCAAGTTAGCTAAATTCGAGGTTTCAAGTTTAAGGCCTTTAATATGTTTCACCAACAAGTTGGTAAGAGTTTCTGGAAAGCAAGAAAGAACTGAAAAGTTTAAGAAGCTCCATAAAATTGTCCAATTGGATGTGACACATTTTCAAGATCTTTACAATGTAGAGTTTTATTCACTCTTATCATATTTGAAATAACAGTGACTATCAATTTATTGGACCTAGGAAAATGATCAAAAGAATTTATAAACCTACAGAAGTTAGAGATCAGTTTATTGAACTAGGTTATCCCAAAATAGATAATTTCAGATGTTTTTATGTGATTTTACATGATTTTGATATTCTGATAGGACTAGAATTTTCTAAGATTATACCATTTGCCATCTAATTTCACTATACTACATAGAATTGTGCTTTTCAAAAAAAAAAAAAAGGAAGCAAAATCAATAAAACTACACCTTTATATTTCTGCCACTTGAAATTATAATCAACAGTAACCAGGCTTCTTCTTGTTTTTAAAGATTATATTTATGAAAAAATTATTCTAATAATCATTAAGCACTTTAGAGTTTTATTTTAATACTCTTAGGCTTACATTGGTATTACCATATCTCCAGATTTAACTGAATGTTAATTTTTTGCAGTACTCTGATTGCCTTGTTTAATGCTATATGGCCAATGATACAGATGATATTAATGAAAATTTTCCTAGAAATGCTTATGAACAGACTTATTTCCATTTTCCATAGGGAGAAACTAAAGTGTTTGAACAATTTGTTAGAAGCTTCATGAAATTAATAGGCAGAGTAGTAAGTAGACTTTGCACCTGTAGACAATCCAGAAATTACAATAACTATAATTTAAAATGGCCATACTAAAAATAATCACAACTTAGAAAGTTCACCAGCATATAATTACTCTTAGCTAAAATTCAGTTGTCCATGTATATAATTAAAAAAAAATACTGTCATAGTTTTGTGTGTTTTACCTAGATATGTGATACATAATGCAAAATTCAAAAATTCTAAATCTAACTTTTGGTGATATATTGCTAGAAAATTTTAAATTCATTAATAAATTCCAGGTAAATAGTAGATTGTCAGCACATGCATTTTAACTTTAACATAATCTAATACACCAAGTGTTTAAAAGAAATTGAGTGACTTCCCTGGTGGCTCAGTGGTTGAGGATCCACCTTCCAATGCAGGGGACACAGGTTCCATCCCTGGTTGGGGAACTAAGATCCCACATGCTGTGCGGCAGCTAAGCCTGCAAACCACAACTAGAGAAGTTACAATGAAAACCCAGCACGACCAAAAAAAAAAAGAAATTGAATGGCTTCAGAAAACTTGAGTATAAAGAACAGTAAAGTTGGAGACACACAAAGTGGTCTCCTCGTATAAGAACAAATTTAGTCTGATTGTTGTTATTATTTGCCTTTGCAGTACAGAAAGGCTGATACCCTTTGATTATTGCTTTATTTAAGTAAGGGCTTCCCTGGTGGCTCAGATGGTAAAGAATCTGCCTGCAATGCAGGAGATGTGGGTTTGATCCCTGGGTTAGGAAGCTCCCCTGGAGTAGGGAATGCCTACCCACTCCAGTATTCATGCCTGGAGAAATCCATGGACAGAGAAACCTTGTGGGCTTCCCACTACATGCTGTACTACATGACTGCAGTCCATGGAGTCCCAAAGAGTTGGACATGGCTGAGTGGTTAACATACTTTTCTTTAAAGGATAAATTTTATTTGATCACTTTGAAAGTTACAAGTTAATTATTTTGTTAGTGGAGAAAGAAAAGTATTGAGATATTTACTAGTATTTTTCTTTCATAATTGGTGAGTAAATCACTAATAGTTTCTCAATTTCATGGAGTCTGTTTGAATGGGGGAGGGGGTGTTGCTTTTGTTTTGCATGAATGTGTGAGTAAGTGAAAGTCGCTCAGTCCTGTCACTCTTTGCGACCCCCATAGAGTGCAGCCCACCAGGCTCCTCTGTCCATGGGATTCTTCAGGCAAGAATACACGAGTGGGTTGCTATTTCCTTCTCCAGGGGATCTTCCTGACCCAGGGATTGAACCCTGGTCTCCTGCATTGCAAGCAGATTCTTTACCATCTGAGCTTTGTTTTGCATAAAAAGAACAAAACCCAAAGTTGGTTTAAGCTAGTTTTCAATACATGTTTTCATATTTTGTTCCTCCACAATTACATCCTTAAGTAAGTCACTTATAGATCAAAATGCTGTCTTCAACACAGTAGGACTAGCATTGAAGGAAAATATAATTCTATTTGTATTCACATTGTTCAACGTGAAAGGGAGAATAATATAATTTCCTTAGTAGATAACTTGCCTGTTCTCAACTGAAAATAACCCACAGGAGATTCTGTGAAAATAAGTGACTAAAAAAATAAATAAATAAAATAAAATAAATAAGTGACTATTTTTAATTGACAATAAACATCCTGTGTAAAGAAAAAATATTCCTACTACTTCAGAGTTCTAGCAGAATAGCCAGCTATTTTTTTCAGTGAAAACAGGTAAATGGCATAGAAGAACTGCCATTTGGAAAATGGAAAATCTGAACTAGAAACCTTCATTCATTCATTAAATACATATTGAGTACTTGGGGGAATACAGAGATGAAAAATGAAATTGTCTTCCAGCTGCCTGCTATCTAATGAACAAGAAAGGTAAGTTTTTCTGATTGCAGGTGCTATGCAATAAGGGCAATTATAAACATATGCCTAAGGTGCTGAGGGGACTTGGAGAAGAAGCTCTCAACTCAGCCTGGTGGCCCAGATATGCTTCCCAGAGGAAATGACTCGAATTAAAGTTTATGTCACATAAAGCTAACCAGAGTGGGAAGAAATAAATAAGGCAGAAATAAATCAGTATATACCCAAGCAGGACAGCACATGCCCAGAGAGGCAGGGCAAATCCTTCAGTAAACATCACGGGGCCGGCGTGGGGAAACGTAGAGCATACACTGGGTGAGGGAATGGCGCCCTCTCTCCAGTGTACACCTGAAGAGGAAGCAAAGGCTAGATTTTAAATGAATTGGTTTTTTTTTAACGTATTCACTTGGCTGTGCTGGTTTTAGTTGCAGCACACGGGATCTTTGTTGCATCATGAGGGCTCACTAATTGCAGCGCGTGAACTCTTTAGCTGCTGTGCATGACCTGAGCTGCTCCAAGGCTTGGGAATCCTAGTTCCCCAATCAGACCAGCGATCGAGTCTATGTCCCCTGTGTTGCAAGGTGGATTTTTAACTGCTGGACCACGAGGGAAGTCTCTAAATGCCCTTTTAAGCTTCTATTTAATCCCAAAAGCCATGATGTAGTGACGAATAAATTTGGGGATCGATATGATTTGATCTCTGCTTTAGAAAGAATTGACAGGCTTCCCTGGGAGCTCAGACAGTAAAGAATCTGCCTGCAATACAAGAGACCAGAGTTCGATTCCTGAGCTGGAAAGATCTGTGGAGAAGGGGATGGCTACCCACTCCAGTATTCTTGCCTGGAGAATTCCATGGACAGAGGAGCCTGGTGGGCTACAGTCCACGGGGTTGCAAAGAGTTGGACACGACTAAAGCGATTTCGCACGCACGCACACTTCACCAAAGATGGTGAGGACAGAAGGCCAAGTATGAACTGTACTTGTCAAGGACAGTAATAGGGGGTTTGGTGACCATGTTTGAGATATCTTTGGGGCATACATTTCTAACATGACTTAGTAATTTCACTCCAAGGCATTTACACAGGAGCTATAAAAACATATATCCAAAAAGTACTTAATCAATAGTGTCTATAACAGCTTTCTTCATATTAGGCAAAATAGGAAACAATTCAAATACCCATCACATGAAAATAAAAATTATAATGTAATGCTGGGCATCAGTAGAATTAACAACTGATCAACATGGATAAATTTCAAAGACATGATGTTGAGCAAAAGAAGTCAGACACAAAAAAATATATATATTCTGTATATTTCCATTAATCAGTTCAAAACAGACAAAGTTCATCTGTACCAGTAAAAATCAGAACAGTCAGGTACTGGTTGACTGAAAGAGAGTGAGGGAAATTTTTGGGTGATGTGAATTTACTATATCTTGACTGAGGTAGTAGTTAAAAGAGTGTTTCCTTTATCTAAACTTATCAGAATTTATACTTTACATGTTTTTCCCTGTATGTGAACTTAACCTCAATTTTTAAAAATGGCTTAGTAAAAAAATAAAAAAGAGTAAATTAATAGAAAAATCTAGAAGTAGACCCAGCTCCAAATATTGTGGTGATTTATCCCCAAGTTCTGTCCGACTCTTGTGACCCCATGCATTGTAGCCCGCCAGGCTCCTCTGTCCATGGGATTTTTCTAGGCAAGAATACCGAAATGGGTTGCCATCTCCTTTTCCAGGGTATCTTCCCAACCCAGGGATTGAACCCGAGTCTCCTCCGCTCCAGGTGGTCTCCTGCATTGCAAACAGAACCTTTACCAACTGAGCCATCAGGGAAGCCCAATTACATTTTTGTTTTCCCTTTATCTCTTGCACGTACCTTCTAATGTGCAGGTTTTATATCTGGCAGGCTTTCCCTGTCAGGTTTGACCACCAAAGCTCCAGGCTTACATTCTATTCGTCTAACAACCCCATTGGAAAAGAATACCTCTTTTCTGATTGATCCAGAAGAAATCCTGGTATTAAAATCTCTGCTCATACCTGAGCATGAAGTAATTACTGTGGCCAGGTGGATCCTTTGGGTGGGGAAGGCAGAAAAGAATTTTCATGTTCATCCAGGAGAGTTGAGAGAGGTGGTTATCCAAAGGAAAACGGGAATCTTGCTACTAAAAGAAGGATTATGGGACAAAACCAATAGATGTCCCCAAGGTGATGATAAACTTTTATTCAAACGGGTTCATAGCATCTGGTGATTTTTAAATTCGTTTAAGAAAAGCACATGTAAGTCTAAGTTCCCTAGTCTTTATTATATATGAGATCAGCCAAATTGGTTGTCTGCTGACCCCTTCTGATTTATAGTATCTCCAGTGTCAAGGGAGAAGGCAATGGCACCCCACTCCAGTACTCTTGCCTGGAAAATCCCACGGATGGAGGAGCCTGGTAGGCTGCAGTCCATGGGGTCGCTAGGGGTCGGACACGACTGAGCGACTTCACTTTCCCTTTTCAATTTCATGCATTGGAGAAGGAATGGCAACCCACTCCTGTGTTCTTGCCTGGAGAATCCCAGGGACGGCAGAGCCTGGTGGGCTGCCGTCTACGGGGTCGCACAGAGTCGGATACAACTGAAGCGACTTGGCGGCAGCAGCAGCAGCCACTGTCAAGACACCCCCATCAATAATTTCCAGGACTTTCCAGAGAGTATCTCATACTTACAACTAACCTCACTGGTAATCCTCAGGAAAGAGAGCAGGCCTGCTGCCCTAGCATGTGACAATCTACCTCATTTGTCTTCAGAACCCAGCAGTTTTCGCTGGTGGCTGTCACTGATCGACCGAGTACCATGACTTACGTCCATGCCAAAGTTGAACTGGAATTCAGCCAGTTATACGCCGTTGTTTCTCAGTTCCTAGCCTGCCTTTCTATATTCTCTTATGTGATGCTGAGATTAGAACGCAGCTAACTGCATCTCCCAGGCTCCCTTGCGAGTTGGCGCACTGTCAGGTTCTGAGAGCAGGAGGCATTATGGAAAAGGCTAGAAGGCAGGCAGTGAGGAGAGCCATGTTCTTCTTCATGTCCTTGTTCCTATAATGTTCCTCCAGCAGCGGCAGCAGCAGTTAGTTCTAGTCTGACATGTTGTTCGCTGCTCCTTGGACTAGATACCTGGATTTCTCTCCTATGGGTATAGATACCAGCCCTGTTGGATCTTTCCTCTGAGTTCCTAAGTTTTAGTGACCCCCCCACCTCTCTTCTTTGGTCCCCTTAACCCATACAGGTAATCGCCTTTTGCACGGCCCCTAGAACATTATTAAAATGAAAGCCTACACATAAAATAAGGAGAACATTAAAAAAAAAAAACTATTGAAACTGCCATCTGAGAGGGGACTGATCTGATCTGCCTCTCAGTCTTTCTCTGCTTCTATTTCTGGCTAAGAAGGTATTTAAAGGTCACTGTAAAGGACTGCCTGTCTCCAAGCTTCTCAGTTGGCTTCGCGCCTCCTTCTATTTAATCCTCCCAACTGAACATTTGATTCATCATTTTAACAATAACCCTCTCCCTCTGCCTCCCCTCCCTTCGTGGCTTTTCTTCCCATCATTTGTGGCTGGGCTCTCCTCCCTGGCCTGTCTGGACATGCTTGTGATGTCAGATGCCTGCACTTGAGCTGTCCTTTTTGTATCCATGGTGATGGGTGAAAAATAAGCTGCTTTGGAGTGATTTAAACTTTAATCCATTCAAATGATGCATGCTTTATTAATATGCAGGTGACTTCCCCCCCAACCGCCCCAGTACTTTCAGATCACTGAAATCTTGAATTATTAAAGAATTAACATGCCTGTTCTTTCCTTCCTCTCTTTTCCTTTTCTTCCTTTTTAAAAATCTTTTTTGCCTTGCTAAGTTCAAATAATCTTTTTCATCTCAGGATCTGCAACTCTTTTCTTGATAATTAAATCAACACAAAAATAATTTCAGAAATATGATTCCAAAGGAAAAGGAATTACAAAAGATATTTAAAGTTCCTCCTCACCACATGTATATAAGAGACTTGTATCAGGCTAAGTAAAGATTGGAGAGCCTGTATAACACTTGGGAATACATAAGCAAACTGTAAAACATTTACAAAGTGTCACTTCCCAAAATGTTGGCCTCTTAAAACCAGTATGTGAAATGACTTCAGTGGTCTCTAAGTATAGTATTACATAACTGGCTGCAAATCTTTCTGAATTCAGGAAAGAGAAAATCTCAGCCTGGTGGCAGTTTTCAGCACTAATGCTAATACCTGCTGATCATTTTTAAAAAACAGGCTTTGTTTTATCAAAACAAGCTTTTTAAAAAACAGGCATTTTTTAAAAACAAGCTTTGCAAGCAATGGTTTCCAGCTAAAATGTGTTAACTCTTTCCATTCTATCAATGTTTATAGTTTCCTTCTCATTTATGAATGACACTGACTTTTCAGTGATCTAAAGTTTCTTTACATTAAAAAAAATGTAATAAATACGACAAATGATACAAACAAATAGCAGAAGTCATGAAGGCAGCAGTTATGGGACACTTAATTCTCCACATTTGTGCTATAGTCAAGAGCCAAGGTCCTGTCTGTTTTTCTGGTGGGGAAGGGGGCGAGGGGGTGATATGCATTTGTACACTTTTCTTAACTATTACCTCTCTTATTATCCTGCTCCAAAGTCTGGACACTCTTTGAATTGGTGTTTTTGTTTTTTGGATATGTACCTAAGAGTGGGATTGCTGGGTCATTGCACTCCAATGTTCATAGCAGCATTATTTGCTATTGCCAAAATACAGAGACATCCATCTACAAATAAACAGATAAAGAAGATGGGGGTGTATATATACAATGACTATTACTCAGCCATTAAAAAAAAAAAAAAGAATGAAATTGTGCCATTTGGAGCATGAATAGACTTGGAGCATATTATGCTAAGTGGAATAAGTCAGACAGAGAAAGACAAATACTGTATGACATCACTTATATGTGGAATCTAAAAAATGAAACAAACTAGTAAATAAAACAAAAAAGAAAGACTCACAGATACAGCGGACAAACTAGTGGTTATCAGTGCGGACAGGGAAATTGGGAGGGGGAAGGCAGGGGTAGGATTTTAAGAGGTATAAAACTATTGGTTATAAAATAAGCTACAAGGATATGTTGCACAACACAGGGAATAGAGCCAATATTTTATAAGAACTATAAATGGGATATAACCATTAAAATTGTATACCTATAACTAATATAATATTGTGCATCAACTATACTTCAATTTTAAAAATAGAAAACAACAACAAAAAAAAACCCACAAAAGTCTGACACTCAGTGGTCAATGTAGACAGAGGTGAGTAAGCCTTGGGAAAAAACATTAGTATCATATGAACAATCCAGAATAAGCGAGTTCATACAGACAGAAAGTAGAACAGAACCAGAAACAAAAGAGAGAAAAAGGGATGGGAGCTACTGTCTACAAGATACAGAATTTTTGTTTGAGATGATGAAAACCTTCTGGAAATAGACAAAGGCGATGATAATGCAACTTTTACATTTATTTAGTGCCACTGAATCGTACGCTTAAAGTGGTAAATTTTACACAGTGATGTTTATTTTGGTGGTGGTTTAGTTGCTCGGTCATGTCCAACTCTTTGCAACCCCATGGGCTGTAGCCCACCAGGCTCCTCTGCCCATGGGATTCTCCAGGTAAGAATCCTGGAGTGGGTTGCCATTCCCTTCTCCAGGGGATCTTCTCAACCCAGGGATCAAACCTGCATCGCCTACATTGCAGGCAGATTCTTTACCACTGAGCTACCAGGGATATTTTACCACAACTTTAAAAAATATTGCAATTCATGGCTGTCCTTAGCCTTGATGACAGAAACTGTCATGAACTGGCACAGGTGGTCACATCTGGCTTTAAAGTTGAGCGAAGCTGGCATGCACGGGATGCCCTTCCTGAAAATTCAGAAGCAAAGCAGGACTCAGGGCAAGTCCAGGCCGTGGCTGAGCAGCAGTAACCATGCGATTCATTAGACTGGATCCTGAGACGAGACTGAGGGACCTGGGACTTCTCTGGTGGTCCAGTGGTTAAAAATATGCTTTCCAATGCAGAGGACGTGTGTTGGATCTCTGGTTGGGGAACTAAGATCCCACATGCCGCAGGGCAAAGAAGCCCGTCCACAGCTGCTGACCCCAAGCGCCCTTGAGCCCCTTCGCCATACCTAAGAAGTCGGAGTACCACAACGAAGTACCACACCTAAGGCCAGATGCAGCCAAGTAAATAAATAAATAAGAAACACAAATATACCCAGTTGCCTATGGCTGCTTTCAGGAAAAAAAAAAAAAGAATGAGTGACACTGAATCTGAAGACTCAGGCAAGAAACGAGACAGCAGGAAGCCAGATCCCACTTGTGTTGTTTGGCATCCCTGAACTGTTTCTTCTTGTCAAAGGCACAGTGGCCAGTTGCTTGCTCCTGGTGACAGGACAAGAGTGGGGTTGTGGTCATGGTATCAAGAGGCAGCAGGTTACTAGGTAAGACATTACCTAAGACATTTAAGAAAACTAAGAGTTGGATGAATTGAGAAGACTTTTCACCAGATAATACAAATTAAATAATATAAAGACAGAGAGTGGGATAAAAGTTATTGAACTTGAAAAGTATCTCTGGTCTTCCCCTTACCCACTTCCTAGTATTACATGAGATTTCCTGTTGGTCCAGAGGTGTAGCTACTGCCCAAAGCTGAGCTCATTCTCTGAGGTGAACTGACAGTGTTAGTCGATCACTCATGTCCGACTCTGCGACCCCATGGACTGTAGCCTGCCAGGTTCCTCTGTCCATGGAATTCTCCAGGCAAGAGTACTGCAGTGGGTAGCTATTCCCTTCTCCAGGGGATCTTCCTGACCTAGGCAGCGAACCCACATCTCCTGCACTGCAGGCAGATTCTTTACCGTCTGAGCCATCAGGGAAGCCCCATCATTCTTTAAGGAGCCATAAATAATTAGGACTCAAAACGTTCCACCAGAGCTTATTAAAAAGTATAGAATCAACTTTACCACTACCAACCACCACCCTCAGAAACTCCTTTCTTTGCCTTCATCTTACCAAAGGAAAGGCCTAGTGGGTGGGCGTGAGGGGAAGAAATCCAGGAGAATAATTCAGAGAGATTCATCAGGTGCCTTGAAGAAGAGCAGGCTAAGCATCTTGGTCTCTGAATGATGTCTGCTAAGTTGCAACCTCTTGGGAACTTTGTGCTGCCATTGGACTAAAGCATTTGAGCTGGTTGGGGGTGTCTCCCAGTGTTTATGAGGCATGCAGAGACTAAATGTTCATTTCCAGGCTAAAATCTCTAATGGTGAGAATAGAGAAGCCACTCCCAATAAGACTTGAAGATACAGTGTGCCTAGAAGAAGGAAGGGCTCCTGGCCCCAGTCTGTCGGCCTTGGTGTTAAAGGACAGGGCAGGGACATCTGGAGCCTCAAGATTCCATGTGCAGGAGCAGGGAATTAGAGGAGGAGCAGAAGAGCATGGGGCAGCCCAGGAGACCCATGGGTGGTCGATGAACAACCCAGACAGACAGGAAGGATGACCAGCAGGGCAACCTGAAGGAAGTCTGGTTGGACCTTCTCTTCCTCACACCAACAGAGGGGACTGGGGGAAAGCTGAGCATTGCCCCAAGGCACCTACACTTCATCTGCCTGGGGACCACCTCATCCTCGGAGGCATTGGCATCAGACAAGAACATGATGAACCACAGAGAGACCAGTGATGCCTCCCCACTGAGACCCATGGGCCATCACAGAAGAAGGTGGAGGTTGATCCCCTCCATACTCCATAGCCAGCCGGACCAGCTCCCTGCCTTTCATTGTGTTCAGAGCTCCAGGTTCTACTATGTGAGGGGAGGGAAAGAGATTGAGTCAGAAATGAGCCTGAGGCTTTAAAACTGAAATATACTTCCAACCCTGAAAGTAGCAGCTGTGTTATAGAATCTGCCCAAGATGTTAATCTGGAATTCAAGAGAACACAGCGGAAAGCAGTGATACTGCTGTATTTTTGAATATGGAGACAGCTTCATTAACATACATAATCCAACTATATACGTGATTTTTTTATGAGTTTTTTTCACTTGATGACAACAATTTTCTCATCTTAAAAAAATCTTCACACTCGCAAAAAAATCTATATAAATATTGTTTATAATAGTCTATTTCCATTTTACAGATATGTCACAACTTGTTAACCATTAATATTGTAGGATACTGATGTTGTTTTCAAATTTTAAGAATTCTAGCATTTATTTGTTCCTTTATTTTTTTTTTTTTTTTTTGTGATTTTTTTTTTTTTTTTTTTATTATTATTTTTTTTTCCCAGTGGGTTTTGTCATACATTGATATGAATCAGCCATGGATTTGTGATTATTATTTTCATTATTAAATATCCGCTGATCCCATGTATACTATCTATGGTGAAACCGATCACCAGCCCAGGTGGGATGCATGAGACAAGTGCTCGGGCCTGGTGCACTGGGAAGACCCAGAGGAATCGGGTGGAGAGGGAGGTGGGAGGGGGGATCGTGATGGGGAATACGTGTAAATCTATGGCTGATTCATATCAGTGTATGACAAAACCCACTGAAATGTTGTGAAGTAATTAGCCTCCAACTAATTAAAAAAAAAAAAGAAAAAAAAAATATCTGCTGATCCATGGACAAAGATATTCTGACCACCAAGTAATCCATTACAACAGTCTGTGGTATTGGTAAGCTAGCCAGAAGTTTCTGATGATGCATTTCCAAAGCTGGCAGCATTACACATTTTATGCTTCTGGTGCTTGCCAATTTGTATGGAGCTGATGGCTGTAGTCCTAAAGGATATAACATGTCCCTGCCTTCTAGAATATAGGCACCTCAGGGTGGGAGTTTGTCTGTGTTTGATTCTCTGTCATATGCCTGGCACCTAGAACAGGGATCCACACAAGAGTAGGCACCAAAATAGTTTAAAACAAAAAATGAATGTAGTTTTCAGTAGGAATGGGACATAATTACTCTTCAATTTCCTTTTGGTTTTTGCAGAAGGCATTTATGGGAACCACATAGGAGGTGGTTAGGATAAGAATGGACCTAACAGAAGAAAATGACAGGAGGCAGGGCAGCTAGTAGAATATAGGACCAAGTCGGGGAAGGAGCTTCACGTTCTGGTATCTGAATAAATATTGACACGATGCTACAGCTTTGTATTTATTGAGATTTAAGTTAACCAATTCAATTAGTGAGATATCAGATTCATAATAACATGGCTGAAACCATGCAATGGTCATACAGGGGGGGTTATTCCTAGTGTTGCCAAGTGTGGACTGAACACACACATCTAACCCTCTGCCTCATGAAGTCCCAGGGAAATAACAGAAGAACCATCACATAAATCTTAAAAAACATTTTAAAGATTAAAAACATAACATACCTCCGTGGGACAGAGATAGCAACTGGCCAAAAGTTTGCAGAAATCCTAGAAGACAGAAACTAATTAGGATCAGACTGAAGGTGCAAATAGAGAAGTGAAAAGCTACAGTCTAAAACTTCATAGGTAAGAGAATTCCTTTCTAAATGAGGCCCAGAGAAATTCCAAGTTCAGAGACACTGTTGGCAAAAGTCAATTTAAGATGGGGTTATCATCAGTATAATTAATTAAAGGACTACTGAGACAGTTGGGTCCTCCCTGCTCCCCTCTCCCTCTCTCTGTCTTTCCCTGGGTTTATATCCCCAAACTCCGTCTACAAACAGCACGCATGGAAGAGCTCCTTAAAGGCACAAGACACTATCAGCATGATGTGCGTGTGTGTCACTAAGTCACTTCAGTTGTATCCGCTTCTTTGCAATCCCGTGGACTGTGGTCCTCTGTCTATGGGATTCTCCAGGCAAGAATACTGGAGTGGATTGCCATGCCCTCCTCCAGGGGATCTTCCTGACCCAGGGATCGAATCCATGTCTCTTACAACTCCTGCACTGTCAGGCAAGTTCTTTATCACTAGCGCCACCTGGGAAGCCCTATCAGCATTATAAATGTCAACAATTTTTTAAAAAATTTAACAAAACTCAGGAAGGAAAAAGGTGGGGTATCTGTAAATGTCCTAATTTCCTCATCTTTCATAACTAGTTGATGAAGACCACCTAAAATCAATGTCAATAAATAGAAGTGAGAAGTTAGAGGGTAACCACCACAAAAAAATAAAATCCTTTACATTCAGAGGACTAGATGAAAATGATTACCCCTGGGGAGTGAGACTTGGCACAGGTAATGAGGGGAGGGGCAAGGAGTCTTAGAGAAATCTGTATCACTTAGAAGATTTTCTAAGTTTTGATATTGCTTTAATAAATTGTTAAATGTTTAGTAAGAGGAAAATTGGGCTTCCCTGTGGCTCAGCTGGTAAAGAATCCTCCTGCAATGTGGGAGACCTGGGTTCAATCCCTGGGTTGGGAAGATCCCCTGGAGAAGGGAAAGGCTACCCACTCCAGTACTCTTGCTTGGAGAATTCCATGGACTGTATAGTCCATGGGGTCACAAAGAATCAGACATGACTAAGCAACTTTCACTTTCACTTCAAGAGGAAAACAGAAATAAACATACTAAAATGTTAATAGTGATTGCTTTTGAATTATAAGAATTATGGACATTTGGGGGTTTTCTATAGCTCTACATTGTCCAAGCTTACTATCTCCGTTACTTCCATCATAGAAAAAAAAATTTTTATTAAGGAACTGCATAGCACAGAGAACTATACTCAATATATTGCAATAACCTGTAAGGGAAAAAAACCTAAAAAACAATATATTATGGGCTTCCCTGATGACTCAGATGGTAAAGATGTAGGTTTCATCAAACCTTCAATGTAGGTTTGATCCCTGGGTCGGGAAGATTCCTTGGAGAAGGAAATGGCTACCCACTCCAGTATTCTTACCTGGAGGATCCCATGGACAGAGGAGCCTGGCGGGCTATAGTATATATAAAACTGAATCACTTCCTGTATGCCTGAAAGTAGCACAACATTATAAATCAACTATACTACAATTTTAAAAATTAAAAAAAAAATTAAAAAGATATGAAAAATTAGGCTCTCAAATCACACACACACAAAGTGACTGTTGTGACCATGGCTTTGCTGTACAGTATTATGCATGCAGATAAAGAATTTGAAACAACATGTAGCTAAAGGGAGGAGGCTTGGTTTTGTAACTACTGGTAACAGAAAGAGACAGAAATTGGACCTGAGAGCAGAAACTGGCACTGATTTCAGAAAGGAATGAATTCTGCATGGACACTGGAATGGAGAGTTTGACCAGCTATGGGTTTACTGAGCCACCCCTGAATTTCCCCCCAACTGGGATTCTTTGCTTCTCTAGAATCTTTTGTAGGATGAGACATGCATATCCATCTTCCTCCCTGATTTAATATAACCGAGACAAAAACCTGACCACCTAATGGGGAGACCTTCCCCATTAGGGCTTACTCTACCCAGAGCTGCTGCTTCCTGGCTTTGCACTGGCTGGTCCTGTCTGACAGAAACCAGACCTGATCTTATAGAATTACCTCCATGGTCACCTGACTGCTATTCCTACAAATGGTCAAGTCAAGACCACATGGGCTGTTAAGTTCTTTACAGGGTGGTCACCACATATGGTGTGGTGTGGTGGTGGTCGTTCAGTCATGTCTGATTCTGTGCGACCCCATGGGCTGCAGCACGCCAGGCTTCCCTGTCCTTCAGTAACTGATGACCCTAGAAGATGCCTCTGCCTTGCAGCCTCCTTGCCGGCATAACTATCTGTGTCTCAGATAGTTAGGCAAACCTGTCTTACTGGGACTTCGATGTCATGACCTCGGCATCTGTCTCTGGGCCTTTCTAATACTTTTTCTGCCAATGTGCCAGAAGAGTGTATCCTTTCATGCAACATCCAGTAGAGATTTTCTATGAAAGTCAACAGTCAAGGGTGCAGTGTTACTTGAATATACAAAGGGGAGCGTGCCAGTCTACTACAGAGAAAGAGCTCCTTGAGAAATATCCATCATTTTAAGGAACCCTGATGAAGGCTAATTGAGAACTTTTTCACAAAGTTTCAAAATTTGTTGTTCTTACCCCCATTTCCAAGCTTTTATTTATTGAAAATCTTTCTATTGAGGTATAGTTGATGTATAATATTATGTAAGTTTCAAGTATACAGTAGAATAATTACAATTTTAAAAGATTTTACTCCATTTTTTAATATACATAATTGGGGGACTGTTGCTTTTTTTAAGCTGTACAGAGTCTTCACTGCTGTGCATAGGCTTTCTCTAGTTGCAGTGAGTGGGGGCTGCTCTTCGTTGCGATATGTGGGCTTTTCACGACAGTGACTTCTCTGGTTGCCGAGCGTGGGCTCTAGGTGAACGGGCTTCAGTAGTCGTGTTGTAAAGGCTCAGCTGCCGTTTGCTGTCTGGGATCCTCCTGGACCAGGAATTGAACCCGTGTCCCCTGCATTAGCAGGTGGATTCTTAACCACTGGACCACCAGGGAAGCCCAGGACTGCTACAGGTGAGCTTTTTGCATTGCAGGCTATAAAGAGATTTTGAATTATGCACAAGTTCTTCGGAGTTAGAAAGCCTCATCTCCTAAATCCTTTATTATATAATGGAGCAGTAGAAGCTATTGAAATATTAAAGGAGTCATGGCTGCTTTGCAGTGGTTTATCTAAAGTGAGCTGGGATATTTTTGGCTAAAATCTTACTTCTCAAAGTGGCGTCCACAAACAAGCAGTGTCAGCATCTCTGTGAGGCACTTAGTCTCAGGCCCCGCCCCAGACTTACGGAATAAAAGCCTTCATCCAGGTGATTTGTATACACAGCAAAGTTTGAAAAGCATTAGTTTAGGAGAATCCAAGGCTGCTTTGGGAATGTTTTCAGTTGTCAAAACAGTGGCTCTTCATTTATGAATTTTACAAATACTATCTGAGCATTCTATAATGGTTATTTGATACTTAAGCGAGGTTACATGCTTCTCATAATGACTGCAGTATTTCAGACTGCAGTTATTCTAGGCATGAGACTCTTTGCCAAAGGTTTGGAATCAACTCCTCATTGTCTTGGTGATTCGAACCCTTTTAATTGTGTTGCACTAGACCAGAAAGAATCTCATCTTCCAAAGAGTATTCAGTTTTGGTATGGAAGCTGCTTTTCAATCATGGCTGGAATCTTCCTTTGAGAAGCAACTTATATAATATACACAACAAAGTGAAGAAAGAAAAACATAGTTCGTAGTTGGTGTGAGTCAAGAAACAAAGTTCTCATTTTACCATCTAATTAGCCACGGTCTCTGAGTTTGTATCTGCCAGTCCCAATGTTACTCCGATCAAAGTTATGGAATGTTGAGGAAGATGGGTGGAAATAATTTTCATGACTATTTTCTATTGAAACTCTTCAAAATCACAACAAACTTCAATTTTAGACAAGATACACACACGTGCAGAAGAACTGAGTGCAAAAGGAAAAGTTTATCACATAAATGAAGATAACCATGCTTGTGGCCCCAGTGAAAAGAAGAGATCCAAAATTTGTGTGTTTTGGTTTGTTTCCTTTTATGTACCACTTGGACGAGCATGTAAACATCAAAACAAGAAGAGTGACTTTTGCAGTCATGATGGACAGAAACCATCAGAATAGCAAAGATTCTAGATGACTTAATCTTGTAAGACTGAGCCATCTTCCTTCCTTTTCCATTCAGTGTCTTTGATAATGAACAGATTTCTGAGAAAATTATATGGTTTGTCCCCATTTTTAAAGGACTGTTCTTCAGTCTGTTATTGTTCATAAGTCATTATTTATTATTCATTTCTTAAGGGACCATAAGTTATTATTTATCATCCATTTATTTTTCATAAGTTATTATTTATCATCCATTTCTTAATGTCATTTTAAAATTATGTGGCCAAATGAGCTGTGTAGAACTTATAATTCTCAATGATCTTTGGAGAGGCAAATGACCTGTTTTCCCTCTTATTTTTCATGTTGTAACCATAGTAGGTATGTTCATGCTATGTCATCATGATAGCTGTCTACTGAAAAAAATTAAATAGGAATTTCTGGAAGTACCTAGAAGATTTTTATATAAGAAATTCCAGAGGTGGGAGAGAAACATAATTTCTAAATCACAAAGTTTGTGCTAAGGACATAATATATGCAAAAATATTAATAGAGCCTTTCTAATCTTCTTTTGACAAGTTCTACTGACAGTCATTTGAGAATTCTTGTTTCTAGAGTATTCTTTGAAATTCAATAGAGGATTTATTGAGGAGTCTGCAACAGGGAATAAAAAATGCTGACTTGAAATTTGTAATTCAAATGTACTTTCCTCCAAATCCTAAGTTTCAGTCCATCAGAACATAAGTCAAAAATATAAAATGGAATAGCTTTCCTACGGCAGAGTGATGTGTTTAATAACACAGACTCTGAGGTCAGAGGTCAGAAAGACTTGGCTCTGTCACTCAGAAGGTGCATATTGGGGCAAGTTACTCAAAACGCTCTGAGTTTTAGTTTCTTTGTTTGTAAAATGGAAGCCAAAGTGTTCACTTCCTCAGATTTTTGTAAATTAAATAACATAATTGAGTAGTAAACCCTAAGGCCACTGAGTGTAAGTATATGTAAGTGTATGTATGTTATTATATTATTACTATATACCTAGCAATATCTAATTAGACAATGAAAGAGATAGACATTATATAGATAAATATTGTCTTACAGATACTGTTATGAAATATCTATCAGTATCTGGCTAGAAAATGTAAAAGACAAGATGTTTCATTCACAGTAGTCACATTTCATGACCTACATAAAGAAAAAGCTAAAAATATACCATGTCCCTGAAAAGGAAAACTGAATAATTTAAAGGTGTCAAATCATCCCAAATTGATTTATAAGTTCACTGACAGTCCAAACTCCATTTAAAAATTTTTTTCAAAATGATCTTAAAATATATTCAAATGAATAAGCACACAAAGTAAGGCTAAAAATGAAAACTAATAATTATGAGGAGAAATATAAAATGTTCAAACATTAAAATATTAGAGTGCTACCAAAGTTTTTATAATAGTACTAACATAAATTTAATATATGATAAAGAAAACTTCTCAAATAAAAATAAGAATTATTCATTAAATGACTCTGGGGAAAATCACAGACTTAGACATCTCTATTTATAACCAATACCTTATACTATTTCATCAAATACATTCCAAATGAATTTAAGAACTAAATATAATATTCAAAATATAAAAAGCAAGTATAACATGAAATATTTATCCAATTTCTGCAAGCAGGAAGCTTTCTAAAGTTATAAATAGTGAAAGACGTTTCCAGTAAAACATATTAACAAAAGATACAAATATAGACAGTTGCCCAAAGAGAAGTTAATGCATGTTAGAAATATGGAAAAGTCTAACATCATTAGAAGCCTTTAAAATTTTTCAAAATCAAGGGATTAGATCCAAGTAGATTCTGTTTTCATTTCTCCACTTATTTCTTATTTCAAAATAAAAATATTGAATGCTGGTAAGGAGGTATTCTAACAGGCACTCTCAGTCACTCTGGTAGTATAAACTGCTTTGAATTGTTTTGTTAGTAGTATATCAAAGTCTTAAAATGACTGTATCCCTCAACCCAATAATTCCACTTTTAGAATTATTCTGTTTGAAGAAATTCCTCTGTACAAAAATTATAATGTGCAAAATTCAATAATCATGAAAGTATTTAAAAAAGAAAATTGAAGATACTATAAATTGTAATGTGATTAAATATTATCATATATGATTAAACTTTGGAAACATTAAAAATGTTAAACATAATGAGGAAAGGAAATAATACAATAATTTTTGAAAAGAAACAAACTTCAACATAATAACATAATAAATGTGCAAAAATATTAACTCTGGTTTTGGATGATGGAGCTACTGGATATTTTTGAATTTGTGTTTTAAATATAGGTTCTAATTTGTCTATTATGAACATGTTTAACTTTTATGATTAGAAAAAGATAAAGTACTTTAGAAAACTCAGTAACAAATTTACTTTTATAACAATTCATGCTTTTCTGCCATGTGAGAAATATATAAAATAACAATTGCCAATTTATATTTCTTCCCAGACCACAAATACAATTATTGAGTCTTGGAAATCCCATGTACAGAAGAGTGTGGTGGGCTGCAGTCCATGGGTTGCAAAGCGTCAGACATGACTTAGTGACTCAGCAACAACAAAGGTGTCCAAGTAGAATGCTATTACATACAGTTCAATAAACTTTGATCTAAAAACATGATTTGTTTGTTTTAATCAGCAGATATAAAAGAGTACCTGCATTTTATAATATTTTATAGATAATTTCTAAATTAAATGATGATAAGTAAGATGATTGAGTAAAGAAGACACACAGAATTATAATGTGAATCACTGTAATTTTTATTAAAATTGATACCTATCAAATTTTTCCCTTTTAATTCATGATCGCTTTAGTGATTTATGACAAGAAAAAATAAAATTAATGACTTTGAGAAGATTTTAAAATTTCCAAATTGTTATTAAAATATCAAAGGTTTAAAATTTTATTGAGCAACAAAAAGCATCCAGAAAAGATTTTCAAAAACATCTGTAAAATGAAATAAACAATGTGAGGAGCTATTAATAGAGAAATGAGAGCAATGGAACTATTCCCCTGGGAGTGTTCCCAGATTGTAGCAAATATTACCATGCAGTAGCCTTCTAAAGGTAATTATGTTTGGAATATTTACATTTGGAATAAATGCACACTGGAGGAAAATGCATTGTAATTAGTAGTGGATGAGCTTGCTAGGACACTGCTTCAGCCAGCAAACATTAAAAATCCAGAGAATGTCTTTTTTCTAAGCCAATTTTAATATTTTACAATTCATTTATGTGTCCCATTTGGCATGCAAAACTTTTTCCAGAATGCTTCCAGGAGAAAAGTTACCCTTGATTGCACAGAGTTTGGAATTAATCAGGCTGGAATGGACAAACAATTATGTATATTACAGTTTATTATTTTAAACTTCACTGATTTAAGACATGATCATTCAAGTCTGACTTGGCTCTTGGTTTCCTTGGAATCATCAAGGGAGAAAATGTTTACAATGCAAATGAATAACGTAAATGAGAATCTCCTAAAAGAGAAAAGTTAATTTAAACACATCAGCACATTGATTTGCTATGAGGGTCAAATGAGTTTCACTTGAATAAAAAGAATAAGTTATTCCTGTGGGGAAGGAGATAGTATAGCCGTGAGGAATGAACAACAGATGAGAGGATGTATGTGGAGTTTGTTACTTTAACCCCTGCAGAAAGCTCAGCTCTTTGACTAGATGGACCTTTGTTGGCAAAGTAATGTCTCTGCTTTTTAATATGCTATTTATGTTGGTCATAGCATGCACTGGTGGCTCAGACGGTAAAGCGTCTGCCTGCAGTGCGGGAGACCTGGGGTTCGATCCCCAGGTTGGGAAGATCCCCTGGAGAAGGAAATGGCAACCCACTCCAGTATTCTTGCCTAGAAAACTCCATGGATGGAGGAGCCTGGTGGGCTACAGTCCATGGGGTCGCAAAGAGTCAGACATGACTGAGCGACTTCACTTTACTTCACTTCTTCAACTTTCTTCCAAGGAACAAGCGTCCTTTAATTTTATGGCTGCAGTCACCATCTGCAGTGATTTTGGAGTCCCCAAAATAAAGCCTGTCACTGTCTACATTGTTTCCCCATCTATTTGCCATGAAGTGATGGGACCAGATGCCATGATCTTAGTTTTCTGAATGTTGAGCTCTAAGTCAACAGTTAACTTTTTCACTCTCCTCTTTCACTTTCATCAAGAGGCTTTTTAGTTCCTCTTCGCTTTCTGCCATAAAGGTGGTGTCATCTGCATATCTGAGGTTACTGATATTTCTCCCGGCAATCTTGATTCCGGCTTGTGCTTCATCCAGTCTGGCATTTTGCATGATGTACTCTGCGTTTAAGTTAAATAAGCAGTGTGACAATATACAGCCTTGACATACTCCTTTCCCTATTTGGAACCAGTCCATTCTTTCATGTCTGGTTCCAACTGTTGCTTCTTGACCTGCATACAGATTTCTCAGGAGGCAGGTAAGGTAGTCTGGTATTCCCATCTCTTGAAGAATTTTCCAGTTTGTTGTGATCCACACAGTCAAAGGCTTTAGCATAGTCAATGAAGCAGATTTTTTTTGGAATTCTGCTGGCTCCATGATCCAACAGATGTTGGCAATTTGATCTCTGGTATCTCTGCCTTTTCTAAATTCAGCTTGAACATCTGGAAGTTCTCGGTTCATGTATTGTTGAAACCTAGCTTGGAGAATTTTGAGCATTACTTGGCTAGCATGTGAGATGAGTGCAATTGTGTGGTAGTTTGAACTTTCTTTGGGATTGGAATGAAAAATGATCTTTTCCAGTCCTGTGGCCACTGCTGAGTTTTCCAAATTTGCTGGCATTTTAAGTGCAGCACTTTAACAGCATCAGCTTTTAGGATTTGAAATAGCTCAGCTTGAATTTCATCACCTCCACTAGTCTTGTTCATAGTGATGCTTCCTAAAGTCTATTTGACTTCACACTCTAGGATGTCTGGTTCTAGGTGAGTGATCACACCATCGTGGTTATCTGGGTCATGAAGATCTTTTTTGCATAGTTCCTCTGTGTATTCTTGCCACCTCTTCTTAATGTCTTCTGCTTCTGTTAGGTCCCTACCATTTCTGTTCTTTATTGTGCCCATCTTTGCGTGAAATGGTCCCTTGGTATCTCTAATTCTCTTGAAGAGATCTCTAGTCTTTCCCATTCTACTGTTTCCCTCTATTTCTTTGCACTGATCACTTAGAAGGCTTTCTTATCTCTCCTTGCTATTCTTTGGAACTTTGCATTCAGACGGGAATATCTTTCCTTTTCTCCTTTGCCCTTTGCTTCTCTTCTTTTCACAGCTATTTGTAAGGCTTCATTTTGCCATGTTGCTTTTCTCTCGCTTGGGGATGGTTTTGATCACTGCCTCCCATACAATGTTATGAACCTCCATCCATAGTTCTTCAGACACTGTGTTTATCAGATCTGATCCCTTGAATCTATTTCTTACTTGCACTGTATAATTGTAAGGGATTTGATTTAGGTCATACCTGAGTAGTTTAGTGGTTTCCCCTACTTTCTTCAGTTTAAGTCTGACTTTTGCAGTAAGTAGTTCATGATCTGAGCCACAGTCAGTTTCTGGTCTTGTTTTTGCTGACTGTATAGAACTTTTCCATCTTTGGCTGCAAAGAATATGATCAATCTGATTTCAGTATTGACCATCTGGTGATGTCCAGGTGTAGAGTAGTCTCTTATGTTGTTGGAAGAGGGTGTTTGCTATGACCAGTGTGTTCTCTTGGCAAGACTCTGTTAGCCTTTGCCCTGCTTCCTTTTGTACTCCAAGGCCAAACTTGGAGAACAAACATATAGTCATAGGTTTACTTTTAAAAAATGAGAAAGAAACCCTTCTAAACTGGTGGTGCGAATGCAGTCACTATGGAGAACAGTATGGATGTTCCTTAAAAAATTAAAAACAGAGCTGTCATTTGAGCCAGCAATCCCACTCCTGGGCATATACGCAGTGAAAACTCTAATTTGAAAAGATACATGAACCCCAATGTCCATAGTAACATATAAATTTTCCGTGAAATAAGAAAGATCTCTAATTGACCTTCTGACCAATGGTGAGATGGCTACTACACAGCAAAATATTCTGGTGACAAACTGACGTGAATATATAAGATGCATCCTTGGTACTTGTGTTGTTTTTTAATTTAAATAAAAAAGTTGGAGTTTTTATTTTTTACTTTTCTAATTTTATTGAAATATAGCTGATTAATAATGTTGTGGAAGTTTCTAGTGTACAACAAAGTGATTCATATGTATTCTTTTTTTAGACTTTTTTCCACTATAGATTATTACAAGATACTGAGTATAGTTCCCTGTGCCATAAATGGGTCCTTTTTGGTTATCTATTTTATATATAGTAGTGTATATATATTTTAATTCCAAACTCCTAATTTATGTCTCTTGCCCTCACCTTTGGTAACCATAAATTGTTTTCTATGTCTGTGAGTCTATTTCTGTTTTGCAAATAAGTTCATTTGTATCATTTTTTAAGATTCCACATATAAGCCATATCATATGATATTTGCCTTTGGCTCAATTCACTTAGTATTGTTGTAGCCATGCGTTCCAGGAAACAAACTCACTCAGAAGGACAATGCAGATAGTGGAGTGCAGTTTATTACACCAGCGGGCCCAAGGCAGAGTCTCCTCTTAGCCAAGGACCCCGACCAGCATTTGTGAAAATCTTTTATATCCCATGTGTACGTGTCCGAACCCACCACCCCAAATTCCTTGAGACTTACATAAACTAAGGAAGAGTAAATACAACCCCAATAACCCCATCACTCATGTGCCATATGCTCAGACAGTTAAACAATTAGCCATTAATCAATAAGCACGAGGTTACACTCCGACAGGTACAGAAAAACGTATGGCCTGTCTGGAGGTCTGGAGGAAGGGGTGATTAGTGTATGTGTTCTCTTAGGCGATGAGTAACCTGGATACGATCTTCATGGTTCGCCTGTCCGGAGGGGGTCTTATCCTTCTGTTGTAGTTTCCATAGACACTGAACACAAGAGTGCAGAGTCCATTGGAGAGGCGGCCGAGCATGATCAGCATGAACAGGCCTCAGATGGAGTCCAGGCCCTATGAATTCCTTCTTCAGTATGATAATCTCTAGGTCCATCCATGCAAATGGCATTAGTTCATCTTTTATGGTGAGTAATAGTCCATTGTGTGTATATACCACACCCTCTTATGAAAATGTTCAAACATATGCAAAAATAGAACAATATACTGAATCTCCATGTGTCTATCACTAAGTGAAAACAATTACCAATATTTCCATGGCATGGACCTTGATTAGAATTACCACGGGCAGGTGTGTCTTCTCTTTCTCTTTATTTTCTGGAATACCAAGCAAGGATTTAATGAACAAATTTCAAATTACAAGAAAAAAAAGGATTTAGTTCCCAAAGTTGTAACAGGAAAAAGGGAGCTAAGACCACTGTTGGAAGAATACTGCACTCTAGTAGACCAGTTTGATATTAAAACTGGTTAGATGAAAGTGTGAAACAGAATGAATCACAATCTAACCATATACTACTACCCCTCCTCACCCCCCACTACCTGCCAGTACACACACACAAAAAAGGTAGGCTGATCCACTTTCCAGGGTCCAGAATGAAGGAAGAAAAGAAAGCGGTTAACATGTACCAGCTTTCCAAAGAATAAAAGAGGAGCTATTTTGGATGTGTAGAAGAAGGGGCACGTCAGGAATGAGGGATGGGATTGTTAGGGAAATCAGACCGTCTTGTTTAGGCTTCAGAGACAAAGCAGAGCAGGCCTCTGAGCTAGCTTCTAACCTACCTGGACACTGCCCTGACCAGGAGTGACTGTGAGTGACTGCCTGTTGTGAGTGCAAGACTTGCAGCACCCTACAGAAGATGGGGAAGGAATCTTGAGATTGTTGAGCCCCTGGAGGGGAACTGGCCAACCAAGGCCCCGGTTTAGCAACATTCCAAGTTTTACAAGACAAAACAAACAGCATTAACATGAAACCAGAGCTGCAATTTGGTCACACATTATGATGAAATCACTTTGCTGTCCTGGGATTATAAACAGGAATCCGAACTGCAATCTTTGAAATTTCACCCCCCGCCCCAAGCAGACAGGCTCCCTGGGACCCTTTCCCAATTGGGACTCCAGATGTGCTATGATATGGGACTTCCCAGTGCTAATTAAGTCTGGATGTTGGTCAAAACCCAATTTGGTGATGTATGCTGCGCTCCATTTGTCTTTTCTTTTAATGTTAGTATATTGAAAGTAAGCTAGATAATGCTTTAATAAATATCTATATTATTTATTTGTGTATAACGAATGGCTTATTTTGTTAACAAATCCTTCAAACCTGAGATGAAAGTGAAAACTTCTGGCGAAACAGGGATTGATAAATAACAGCATATTGCAAATACAAAAAGGAAGCCAGCAGGATGAAAGAATCAGAAGCAGGTAGAAATGATTGAGATAAACAGAAGATAAGAATTTTGAAGGAAAAGAAATAGGAAGCCCTCAGGCCAGTAAGAGGCATCTGAAAGCAAAACAGCAAGTATAGCAAGTAGCACAACCTTGGTCTCTGATGTCATCCTTACAGAAAGGAACCAGGGCTTCTAAGAGGAATGGCTAATTCCAGGACTGGTATGTGGCTACCATACTGAATTATACAAGTGTAGTCTCTTCCCCCTGTTTTACAGACTAGTAAATAGGGACCTCAGCAAGTTAGGTAACTTTTTCAAAGTCATACAGTTTGAAAGGCAAAAGTCAAAATTAAAACCCACATCTCTTGATTCCTAGAAAGTTGCCTTTGCACTATGTCACGTTGTTTATGTGTATAAATGTTTGTATGCATATAATATTTATTTTATTTAGTTATATTTTATATTTATATATTTTATATTTATACTATTATATTTACTTATAAAGAAAAATTCACATATTTTCAAATGAATACTATATTGCAAGCTCCCTGAGAACAGGGATATTTTCTTTCTGATTCACTGACATTTTATCAGTGCCTAGAAAAGTAATGACACTTTATTGGTGCTTAGGAAATAGTTCTTGAACAAATGCATGTATGGACAGTTATAAGACTGTTTATCACACAAATCATTTGTTATGTGATATCTTAACTAATCTGATACTAATAACATATGAAAGCCAGTACTATATTTTGTTCACTATCCTGTCTTTAGTTCAGTTCAGTAGGTTCAGTCACTCAGTAGTGTCTGACTCTTTGTGACCCCATGGACTGCAAAGCCCCAGACTTCCCTGTCCACCACCAACTCCCAGAGCTTACTCAGATTCATGTCCTTTGAGTCGGTGATGCCATCCAACCATCTCATCCTCTGTCATCCCCTTCTCCTCCTGTCTTCAATCTTTCCCAGCATAAGGGTCTTTTCCAATGAGTCAGTTCTTGGCATCAGGTGGCCAAAGTACTGGAGTTTCAGCTTTAGCATCAGTCCTTCCAATGAATATTCAGGACTGATTTCCTTTGCCATTGACTGGTTTGATCTCCTTGCAGTCCAAGGGATTCTCAAGAGTCTTCTTCAACAGCACAGTTCAAAAGCATTAATTCTTTGGAGCTCAGCTTTCTTTATCTTAGGCACCTAGAACTGGGGCATGCATAAGTGCATTCTAAGTCGCTTCAGTTGTGTCCAATTCTTTGCGACCCTATGGACTGTAGCCTGCCAGGCTGCTCTGTCCATGGGGTTCTCCAGGCAAGACTACTGAAGGGGGTTGCCATTTCCATCTCCAGGGAAACTTCCCAACCCAGGAATCAATTCACGGTCTCATTCATTGGCAGGCCTGTTCTTTACCACTAGCACCATGCTAATAAATATTTAACTTTTGAAGTAGCTGTGAAAATAAATATGAAAAGCTGTGAAAATAAAACTTTTTGAAATGGCTATGAAATGGTGATTTATTTGTACCACAAACTTTATTTTGATGAGCAGTAACATGATGTGGCAGAAAGAGCAATAGTACTGATGGGTGGTCTGGGTTAGGAGCTCAGCTATGCAATTAACTGACTTGTAGTTTTGGATAAGTTCCTTCAGCTCCCTGGACAGTGCTAAAATGAAAGGCCATATCTCCAGTCTCCAATTCACCTCTAACACACTCAGATTAATCTCCTCACACCTTTGCCAAAAAAACTCATTATCAATAGTTTCGCAAAACTCCAGATGTAACAGCTTAATAACTCACTAATTTTCAAAGGTATGATAGTTTTCAGAAGAACTATCTTCTGAAAGATAGTTTCTTCTGAAAACTATCATAGGTCACGAGGGAACCAAGACACAAAGTTGGGTTACAACTGCTCTGAACAACAATTTTCATCATCTAGATCACAGAAGTAAAATGCTGAAAAACAGGCACCTTGACAGTGGCATAAAAGAGATCCATTGGCAAAATTTGGGAGCCCCTGCAGTTAAATGTGAAATGCATCTAATGTGAAATGCATTTAAACATGGATGTTTCTTTCAATTCCAGAATATTAGAATGTTGAGAGTTGTATAATGTCACTTAAGCACAGAGCAAGGTGTATAACATAACAGGTCAACTACTATTAGTGGTTAATCCATTTTCAACATACAGTTGACCATCACCAATAAACTTTACTTAGTCATTTGTCCCCCTTCTATGTAAAATCCATCATAGCCAACAGTGTCTATTTCCTCAAGGATTTCCACTGCTGTGCTTTATTGGTTTCACGCACTGCCAACCACCATCGCCACTCCCAATCTGAATCATTTTGAATGGAAATAATATTAATCATTCATTTTATTATTTGTCTGTGAGTTAACCCTTGAAATTTTATCCTATTTATAAAGTAATGACAATAGAACTGCCTTTAAAAAAATCATGTTCTCTTCATGATTTTTAAAGTTTATTCTGTCAGAATATGCATGGGTTGGAATTAAAATTCTACGTCTGAAGAAATAATCTAAGTTCTTTTTTTTTTTTTTTTTTTGGCCACGCAGCTTGTAAGGACCTTAATTCCCTGACTGGGATCGAACTCAGTTCTCCTGCAGTGGAAGTGTGGAGTCCTAACCCCTGGACCGGCAGGGAATTCCCTCTAAGTTCTCTTTTGAAGCTTGAGTCATGCAATGTTGAATGACAGGGATATGAAGAAAAGGCAAAATCCCATGTTTTCTGGGTGGGTTTACTCCTACACAGCTTTTAATACAATGTCCCCTATTTTTGCAATGAATTTCCCTCCTACTTGTCTGTCTGTAAAATAGACAAAATCCTGTGGTATTCAAAACCAAACTCAGGCACTACCATCTGTTACAGATCCTTCACAAAATTTCTCTCCTTACAGCCACGAACTCAGATAATCACCTCCCACACTGACTTTTGGCATGGCCAAGGAGCTTGCTTGGCCAATGAGAATAAAAAAATATGACAAAGCAAACACTTGAAAAGTGATTATGCGTTGGAACTCACTTTCTCTTGCTGTTTTGACCTGGTTTTCAGCAACTATGACAAGAAGCCTAGACTTCCTTGCTACACGTTGGAGGCATGTCCCTGTTGCTCCCGTCACCCACTATATGTCAGTGAGCCCATTTATAAATAACCAGACCCCAGTTACATACTAGCTGAATGGAGCCACGTCAGTGAGTCCAGGTGAGACCACCGTGGTAAGTCCAGCCAAAATCGCTGATTTACAGATTTGTGAGCTAACAGATGATTATACTATTAAGGGACTAAGTTTTGGAGTGGTTCATTACAAGCAAACATGAACTGATATAAAAATTTTTTTTGTAAGTGGGTCATTGCTATTGCAAATATCTAAAATGCGTGACAATTGACTTTAGGGCTAGGCAATCTGCGGAGGCTGGAAGAGCTGTGGACCATGGCTGTTAACAAAGACTGGGATAGTAGCAAGGAAACAGTTAGCAAAGGCTGCAAAGAATGTTGAACCAACCACCAGTGAAGGCTGGAACAAGAATAAGTAAACTACGGCAGCAGGCTGAAAAAAGTGGTGACCCATTCACACACTACTGCAACAATTCATAACTGTCACCTGCGGTACTCTGGAAGATAGAAAATATAGCTAACAAAATTGTGGAGCTAAAGAAAAAAAAAAAAATTTTTTTTAGCTAACTATGGAGATTTCCAGGCAGTGCTGGCTGGTTTCTGCTAGCTGTCTATTAGAAAGTACTCTAAGGAGACTTCCCTGGTGGTCCAGTGGTAAGACTTTATGCTCCCAAGGCAAGGGGCCTGGGTTTGATCCCTGGTCAGGGAACTAGATCCCACATGCCACAACTAAAGATCCTGCATGGAACTGATGCAGTCAAATAAATTTTTTTTTAAAGTACTGTAAGAGGGAGATGAGCCAAAGAAGAGACTGGGCAGTATGTAAATAGAAGACAATGACCTTCATGCCTGGCAGGAGAAAGTTTAAGAACATAAAACTGCATTATATTTTATTCAATTTTTAACTTTTTATTCAATATTAATTTGTACTTTCCTTGAGTCTGCAAAGTCTTTGCTACTTCAACCCACTCCAGTACTCTTGCCTAGAAAATCCCATGGATGGAGGAGCTTGGTGCAGGCTACTGTCATGGGGTTGCAAAGAGTCGGGCATGACTGAGCGACTTCACTTCTGTCATGATGTTTTATTAGGAAAAGCAAATCTCTGAGGTTACAGATGAAGTCATTAAAGCTAAGAAATTTACCCAATTAGATCAGTTCAGTCAGTTCAGCTGCTCAGTTGTGTCTCTTTGCGACCCCATGAATCGCAGCACGCCAGGCCTCCCTGTCCATCACAAATTCCCAGAATTTACTCAAACTCATGTCTATTGAGTTGGTGATGCCATCCAGCCATTTCATCCTCTGTCGTCCCCTTCTCCTCCTGCCCCCAATCCCTCCCAGCATCAGGGTCTTTTCAAATGAGTCAACTCTTAGCATGAGGTGGCCCAAGTATTGGAGTTTTAGCTTCAGCATCAGTCCTTCCAATGAACATTCAGGACTGATCTCCTTTAGGATGGACTGGTTGGATCTCCTTGCACTCCAAGGGACTCTCAAGAGTCTTCGCCAACACCACAGTTCAAAAGCATCAATTTTTCGGAGCTCAGCTTTCTTCACAGTCCAACTCTCACATCCATACATGACCACTGGAAAAACCATAGCCTTGACTAGGTGGACCTTTGTTGGCAAAGTAATGTCTCTGCTTTTTAATATGCTATCTAGGTTGGTCATAATTTTCCTTCCAAGGAGTAAGCGTCTTTTAATTTCATGGCTGCAATCACCATCTGCAGTGACTTTGGAGCCCCCCAAAATAAAGTCTGACACTGCTTCCACTGTTTCCCCATCTGTTTCCCATGAACTGATGGGACCAGATGCCATGATCTTAGTTTTCTGAATGTTGAGCTTTAAGCCAACTTTTTCACTCTCCTCTTTCACTTTCATCAAGAGGCTTTTTAGTTCCTCTTCACTTTCTGCCATAAGGGTGGTGTCATCTGCATATCTGAGGTTATTGAAATTTCTCCCAGCAATCTTAATTCCAGCTTGTGTTTCTTTCAGACCAGCATTTCTCATGATGTACTCTGCATATAAGTTAAATAAGCAGGGTGACAATATACAGCCTTAATGTACTCCTTTTCCTATTTGGAACCAGTCTGTTGTTCCATGTCCAGTTCTAACTGTTGCTTCCTGACCTGCATATAGGTTTCTCAAGAGGCTGGTCAGGTGATCTGGTATTCCCATCTCTTTCAGAATTTTCCACAGTTTATTGTGATCCACACAGTCAAAGGCTTTGGTGTAGTCAATAAAGCAGAAATAGATGTGTTTCTGGAACTCTCTTGCTTTTTCAGTGATCCAGCAGATATTGGCAATTTGACCTCTGGTTCTTCTGCCTTTTCTAAAACCAGCTTGAACATCTGGAATTTCATGGTTCACATATTGCTGAAGCCTGGCTTGGAGAATTTTGAGCATTACTTTACTAGCATATGAGATGAGTGCAATTGTGTGGTAGTTTGAACATTCTTTGGCATTGCCTTTCTTAGGGGTTGGAACAAAAACTGACCTTTTCCAGTCCTGTGGCCACTGCTGAGTTTTCTAAATTTGCTGGTATATTGAGTGCAGCACTTCACAGTATCATCTTTCAGGATTTGAAATAGCTCAACTGGAATTCCATCACCTCCACTAGCTATGTTCGTAGTGATGCTTTCTAAGGCCCACCTGACTTCACATTCCAGGATGTCTGGCTTTAGGTGAGTGATTACACCATCGTGATTATCTGGGTCATGAAGATCATTTTTGCACAGTTCTTCTGTGTATTCTTGCCACCTGTTCTCAATATCTTCTGCTTCTGTTAGGTCCATACCATTTCTGTCCTTTATCGATCCCATCTTTGCATGAAATGTTCCCTTGGTATCTCTAATTTTCTTGAAGAGATCTCTAATCTTTCCCATTCTGTTGTTTTCCTCTATTTCTTTGCATTGATCACTGAGGAAGGCTTTTTATCTCTCCTGGCAATTCTTCGGAACTCTGCATTCAAATGGGAATATCTTTCCTTTTCTCCTTTGCTTTTCACTTCTCTTCTTTTCACAGCTATTTGTAATGCCTCCTCAGACAACCATTTTGCCTTTTTGCATTTCTTTTCCATGGGGATGGTCTTGATCCCTGTCTCCTGTACAATGTCATGAACCTCCATCCATAGTTCATCAGGCACTCTGTCTATCACATCTAGTCCCTTAAATCTATTTCTCACTTGCACTGTATAGTCATAAGGGATTTGATTTAGGTCATACCTGAATGATCTAGTGGTTTTCCCTACTTTCTTCAGTTTAAGTCTGAATTTTGCAATAAGGAGTTCATGATCTGAGCCATAGTCAGCTCCCAGTCTTGTTTTTGCTGACTGTATAGAGCTTCTCCATCTTTGGCTGCAAAGAATATAATCAGTCTGATTTCAGTGTTGACCATCTGGTGATGTCCATGTGTAGAGTCTTCTCTTGTGTTGTTGGAAGAGGGTGTTTGCTATGACCAGTGCATTCTCTTGGCAAAACTCTATTAGCTTTTGTCCTGCTTCATTCTGTACTCCAAGGCCAAATTTGCCTGTTACTCCAGGTGTTTCTTGACTTCCTACTTTGGCATTCCAGTCCCCTATAATGAAAAGGGCATCTTTTTGGGGTGTTAATTCTAAAAGGTCTTGTAGGTCTTCATAGAACCGTTCAACTTCAGCTTCTTCAGTGTTACTGTTTGGGGCATAGGCTTGGATTACCGTGATATTGAATGGTTTACCTTGCAAATGAACAGAGATCATTCTGTCATTTTTGAGATTGCATCCAAGTACTGCATTTTTGACTCTTTTGTTGACCATGATGGCTACTCCATTTCTTCTAAGGGATTCCTGCCCACAGTGGTAGATATAATGGTCATCTGAGTTAAATTCACCCATTCCAGTCCATTTTAGTTTGCTGATTCCTAGAATGTCGACATTCACTCTTGCCATCTGTTTGACCACTTCCAATTTGCCTTGATTCATGGACCTAACATTCCAGGTTCCTATGCAATATTGCTCTTTACAGCATCGGACCTTGCTTCTATCACCAGTCACATCCATAACTGGGTATTGTTTTTGCCTTGGCTCCATCTCTTCATTCTTTCTGGAGTTATTTCTCCACTGATCTCCAATAGCATATTGGGCACCTACCGACCTGGGGAGTTCCTCTTTCAGTATCTTATCATTTTGCCTTTTTATACTGTTCATGGGGTTCTCAAGGCAAGAACACTGAAGTGGCTTGCCATTCCCTTTTCCAGTGGACCACATTCTGTCAGACTTCTCCACCATGACCTTGCCGTCTTGGGTGGCCCCACATGGCATGTCTTAGTTTCACTGAGTTAGACACGACTGTGGTCCTGGGACCAGATTGGCTAGTTTTCTGTGATTATGGTTTTAGTGTGTCTGCCCTCTGATGCCCTCTGGCAACACCTACCATCTTACTTGGGTTTCTCTTACCTTGGACGTGGGGTATCTCTTCACGGCTGCTCCAGCAAAGTGCAGCTGCTGCTCCTACCTTGGACGAGGAGCATCTCCTCACGGCCGCCCCTCCTGACCTTGAACGCGGAGTAGCTCCTATCAGCCCTCCTGCGCCCCGCAGCAGCCGCTCCTTGGACGTGGGGTAGGTCCTCTCGGCCGCCGACCCTGACCTCGGACGTGGGGTAGCTCCACCCAATTATATAGTACGTTGTAAATCCAGGGTCTGATCTTGAGCTATCTGGATTCAAATTTAGTACTCTTTCCTTCTTCCCTGTTTCCTAATACTATCAATAAAGAAATCCTTCCAATGGATGAGTTATTTAACTTAAAATGTACTGCATTTTTTCATTATTGTAATGATTCTCAAAAAATACACAAGAATTTCACAGAACTGAATCCTTTTAATATTTAAGATGGGTGATAGAATGATACATTATGTATGAAGGGCTAGAATATGCTTTCCACTTTGGTAATTATAATAGAGAGGAAATTACAGTGCTCTGATAGTTTGTACTGTTGAAGGTGGACTCTCTTTGATATTTGACCCGTAATGCTCCCCTGGTATATCTCCTGCTGTTTGGGGCTTAGCGTCTTCCTCTTTTTTTGGAAAAGCTTTTCCTCTTTTTTTTTTTTTTTATTTGGAAAATTCCCATTTAGATTAATGAAATGGAATTTTCCCTGGCAGGAGAACAAGGAAGAAATGGGTGTTCAACAACAGGAGGATATAATATTAAACCTACTTAGGAAGGAAGGAATACATTCAGTTAATATAATTGTTCCCTTTCTTTCCCTTTCCACAAAGTGAACTCCATTCGTGGAACAATTTATATGTTATTTTCCCTGAAATCAGAGAACACATTAAACTTCTTTAAGTCTTCTATTTTTCAAAATTTTGCATAATCTCCATTCTCTTGGGATTTGGAAAAGAGAAACTTCTCCATCTTTTTAAAACTTGAATACAATAGTAATTAAGCCTCCTACAGTGACCTTTATGTTTGGCAGAAGAAATGTTAAGAAACTGCACTGAATTTTATTTAATATTTAGATTTTTGTAATTCAACATTAGTTTGTACTTTCCTTGAGTTTGCAAATTGTGCGTCTTTTACTACTTCCGTCATGATGTTTGATTTAAAAATTAATGCTCATCAAATGCAGTTGTATCACTATCTTAAGTACTATAGAATTTATCAAATATCTTACTACTGTAGAAGAAAGGGAGCACAGCCTTATAGTTTATCGTGTTACTTGGTATATTTATAAGCACAGTTTCTCACTAGAGGCACTATTTAGTAGTATTTTGGGCAGAAAGATATTTTCAGGTGTGAGACTGTTCAAAGCATAGCATTAGTTTGTCACATCTGGTCCCAACACACTAAATGGCAAAAAGACCCCAGAGTCATTGTGATAAGCAAAAATGCCCACGTATATTTATAATTACCCTCTGGGGGTATGGTATTGTCGCTAACTGAAGCAGATTCATTGATACAGTACAAATTTGAGACATCCCAAACTCTCTCCTTCTCCTCTCTACATCTCTCACAATGAATTATAGGAGTCATGCAGGGCTTCCCTGGTGGCTTAGATGGTAAAGAATCTGCCAGCAATGTATAAGACCTGGGTTCGATCCTCTGGTCGGAAAGATCCCTTGGAGAAGGGAATGGCTACCCACTCCAGTATTCTTGCCTGGAGAACTCCATGGACCGAGGAACCTGGCGGGCTACAGTCCATAGGGTCACAAAAAGGGTCAGATACAACTCAGCGATTAACACTTTCCCTTTTCACTTTCAGAGGGCATCTCACTTGTGCGCATGAAATTGACCTCTCCTCTGCCACATGGCAGCAGCTAATTTCCTTCTTCCTGCTCCAGCCTTCTGCAGTGATGTCCATCACATCATTACTGGTACTTTTCCTGTGACAGCTCTTTCCATATATACACTTGTACTGCTTGCTTCCTCCCGTTAAGTCGTGAGCTACAATGTTGCATCCTGACAGTGAGCCCTGAGGGAACTCAGGTTGGAGGCAGAATTTGCCTGCCATCTAGCAGTCAGCTCCTGCCGCACCCCGTCCCAGGGCACCCCGAGGAGGCTCAGGATGAGAAAACACAAGACACTGGCCCCAGAGAGTGAGGTGCATATCAAAGGAAATGTCAGTGAGCCCAGACTCTTTCATCTTCAGATACATGGAAAAGCGCTAAATTTCTTAACTTGAGATCTCTGGTTTTCTTTAATTCACAGTAACCTTTTGATGTTCTGATTACCTGGTCTTTTGTTACAAAAGCTCTCATACATTCTGGCTCTCCACTTGCCTCTTTAGAACATTTTCTCAGCATTATCTGAGATGCTGTCTCCAGGTTTGAAGTCCTCAGAATGCCCACCTAATAAAACATAATTCTCAACTTTTGGCATAATTCTCAACACTAAATGGCAAAAAGACCCCAGAGTCATTGGGGTTACCTTTTCTTTTTTCATTTAATATAGTATAAAGTGGGTTGAGTGGTATGCCACTGTTAGTCTCAGGGTGAGGAGGATGAAGCTGAGAGTTCTAGTCTCTCATCCCAGAGCCTGTGTTCAACACTCTCCTCCCTGAGAATGAGTTACTTTCCCGAGAGCATCTCAGCACCTACCGGATTCTGGATTTAATGAGAGCAGGGACTTCTGGGAACAAAACCTGGATCATTGCTGGCATCAGATATTTAGCTTGGATTTATCTTGAATTCATGTAGTAAGTTTCCTGAACTAAGCAGCAGTCTTTGCCAGACCTCTAGATAGACTTAAAAGTGTCCCATCCAAGGAGTCCTATTTAAATTCCCAGGCTGAGGGACCCCTCTGTAATTTTAGCTTTTACAAACTTAGTTAAAATCTTAACTGTGCGCTCATCTCATGTTTCCAATTGCTTATATTTTTTCTGTTGTCCCAAACTCAGTATGTTATCTTTCCTGTCACATGTGCTAGCAAGTCTTTCCGACTTCTTAACTTTGTGGAGGAGGGGAAGAGGAATCAGTATTATCATCATACTTCCTGAGAAGCTTTGAGGGAATTTTTGACTCTCCCGCTTCCACACGTGTGTGTACGTGCGTGTGTGTTGCACACACACTCAGTGGCTCAGTCGTGTCTGACTCTGTGCAAAGTCATGGGCTGTCAGGCTCCTTTGTCCATGGAATTTTCCAGGCAAGAACACTGAAGTGGGTTGCCATTTCCTACCCAGGGATTGAACCTGCATCTCTTGTGTCTCCTGCTTTGGCAGGTGGATTCTTTACCACTGCACCACTGGGAAGCCCTTCTTATTTTTATTAGATACTAACTATGATGTTAATCATTCTTTTTTAGTGATCTGGTATGTCACTTATTTAAATGAGGCCTTTATAAATATTTTCTTAATTCATCAATTTATGTTCTTTTCACAAGGCCATGACGCTCTTTTCGGAGGTTTATTGCCTTTGTACTGGATTAATCAACTACTTTGTGACTCAATTTCTCCTGATTCATTCTTTTTATTTTTCCTTTTGGACACAGCACTTGGCATGCAGGATCTTAGTTCCCCAACCAGGGATCAAACCCGTGCCCCCTTCAGTGGAAGCTCGGGTCTTGTGACCACTGGGCTATCAGGGAAGTCTTTCTCCCTGATTAATTCTGCTTTCTAACCTATAAAAGTGAAGTTTCCATTGGACCACCATATACACCTCTGTATCTACTTGGTCAAATATACCTTGATATCACTCATTTTACAAATATTTATTAGATGTTTATTATGTACCAGACCTTGCTCTTCCTTCCCTTACTTAAAAAAATATGCTACTTACTTAATGTGAAATTTATCCTGATTACTTCAATCCACATAGTTCTTTCCTTTCCCTTTATCCACAAGAGCTCATAGTCAGAACTATGAAGTTGGAGTTTTATTGAAAATCAATTGTCTTCACAATCAGTTATAAATTCTTGGAAGACCTAAATCATAGTTTATTTCATTTGCATATCTTTATATCATCAATAACAGGGGCTAGGTACATTACAATTGCTTGTGAATAAATACTTGTTCCTATTTTTACTGAAAGTTTAGATTTTCCCAAGATAGGCCTGATTCAAAAATGAGCTGGCTGGGATACAGCGTATAAAATCCCCATTCATTGATCTTGGCTGGTTTCCTACAAGCTGTGATATTTCGTGTTTTTAAACAAAATAAAATTGTGCTAATTAAATTTTTTTAGGATAGATGTTACAGAGTTAACTCATTCCTTAATCTTCCACCAATCCTTTGAAATAATTTAATACTGCTTTGTGCAGACTCAATGTTATAGAAAAATTATAATTAAAGAAAGTACACCTGCATAAAAATTTTATTAAATTGCTTTTGCAAAATGTGGTAAGTGAATTTAAAATTTACACAAGGGACTTCCCTGGTGGTCCAGTGGTAAAAAATCCACCTTCCAACGTAGTGCTGAGTCACTCAGTCATGTCTGACTCTTTGCAACCCCATGGGCTGTTGCCCACTAGGCCCCTCAATCCATGGGATTCTCCAGGCAAGAATACTGGGGCAGGTTGCCATGCCCTCCTCCAGGGGATCTTCCCAACCCAGGGATTGAACCCAGGTCTCCCGCATTGCAGGCGGATTCTTTACTATCTGAGCCACCAGGGAAGCCTCATTCCAGCTTAGAGGACAGGGATTTGATCCCTAGTCGGGGAACTAAGACCCCACATGCCACAGGGCAACTAGAGAAGCCTGTGCATCACAAGTAAAGAAAGCCCATGCACACAATGAAGACCCAGTGCAACCAAAATAATAATAATAATAATTTTTAAAAAATAAAAATAAAATTATACAAAAGAGCAAAACAGCAAGAATAGCCAGGGAGAAAAAAAGCACAGCCAATGTACTGTTGAAGAAAAAAAGTACCATAGGGAGATGAGAGAATTTACTCACCAGATTTTGAGGATTATTTAGTTTCACCAGTGTGTTAGTAGGGCAGAGATAGACCAATATACTAATGCAACAAAAATAGGAACCAAACCTCAGAGAGAGACCCTCCCATATGCATAAGACAGAAGCCAGAGCTGCAATTTTAGAGCAGTATGGAAGGAACAAATGACGTAATAAATAATGCCCAGACAGTTTGCTTTCTATATGGTTCCACATCATACATAACCAAAAAATAAATTCTTGGTGGTTTAGATACACATAGATTTCTAAACTTTCTGAAGAAAATATAGATTATCTTTGCAAACTTGTATCACAGAAAGGATTTCTTTTAAAAAAGGCAGAATTCATAAAGTAAAAGAAACAAACAGAAGTCTGCCAAAATAAGAACTTCTGTGTATTGGAAGACACTATTGTTAAAATGTAGAAACACAAGATATAAACCATGGTAATGTATTTCCAACATATATTAGTTAGAACAAAGTATTAGAATCATATACATCTATGAAACTTCAATTAAAAAAGTGTGGACCAATTTTAAAAATGGGTAAAAAAGATAGATATCCATTATATAGAAAAGGAAAAGCCTATAATGAATATTCATATAAAAACATGTCCAACTTCACTTGTAATCAGGAAAAGACTGAAATATCCTTTTGCACACAAAATGTTGGCCACAATTTTAAAGCCTAACAGATCAATGTGCTTATGAGGATGAGGGAAAACAGAAATTCTTAAACATTGCTCCTGGGAGGATAAATATGTCCACCCTCCTTTGATAATAATTTGACATTATCTAGTAATGATGTACCCACCTAATAGCTAGCGATTCCAACTCAAGCTAAATATCCCAGACTAAAGAAACCCTCATATATGATCAGCAGAACACTAAAATATTAAAATATGTACTGGTACTAAATATTACAGGTACTGAAATATTCACTGCAGTACTGGTTTTAATAAGTAAAAACTGGAACACAGTTCACAGGACCATTGACAGGAGACTGGATAAATAAATTGTGGTAGGTACATAAAGTGGAATGCTTAATTTATACCAGTGAAAACAAATCGACTAGAGTTTTATGCATCCACATGAATGAAATGATACTGATGAAGAAAGAAAGTGATGAATACATACAGTTCCATTTATAAAAAAATGTATTAGAAACACATACAAAACCGTACAAACATATTATTTAGTGATGCATAAGTTTTTTGAGGGCTTCCCTGATAGCTCAGCTGGTAAAGAATCCGCCTGCAATGCAGGAGACCCTGGTTTGATTCCTGGGTTTGGAAGATCCACTGGAGAAGGTATAGGCTACCCACTCCAATATTCTTGGGCTTCCCTTGTGGCTCAGCTGGTAAAGAATCCATCCGCCCGCAATGCGGGAGACCTGGGTTCGATCCCTGGGTTGGGAAGATACCCTGGAGAAGGGAAAGGCTACCTAGTCCAGTATTCTGGCCTGGAGAATTCCATGGACTGTATAGTCTATAGGGTCACAAAGGGTCAGACATGACTGAATGATTTTCACTTTCAAGTTTTTTGAAACTAGAAAGAAAAAGAAAGAAATGACAACTCATAATTCAAGATAATGATTACCTTGGAAGCCAGGAGTGGAGTAAATTGACAGAATGGTGATGCTTGGTGATGCCAGGATCAAAAATATGTCATGATTTTCATTCTTAAGCTGAGCAGTGGGTAGAGGCATGATTATTCTATTTTTCTTACTTATACTGTACGTATGTATATTATATATTCTTTACATATGTGTAATAATTAAATGAGCTTGCTATCATATGTAGTGAGTGCTTAGCTAAACACTCCTAGTTTGCATCCTGATTCTAAAGTGGGTTTGTTTGCCTAAATTGTTTGGATATGCACCTGCAGTAATCACTTTAAGCACAATTTCTGTTGTGTGCGTGGTCCCAATAACAGTGTAAAGAGAACTCGCTCTTTACAGCTCTATCTTCCTTCATCGAGAGTTCACACCCAAAATCTATGGAGGAAGACTATCAATGGGATTATGTAGAAAGTCAGAGTAGTTGTAATGAAATGGCGCACTGGGATTATTTGTATTCACTCTGTATAGGAATAATTTGGGAGATTTCCACTTTGCTCTACGCTGAGTGGTGACAAGCTGCTCAACATAACAATTTTGAATTGTCTACAAATTTCAAAATAACTTTTTTAAAAATAATCCCCTTCCCCTTCCTCACAACTCTTCCCCACATTCCGAATCTTTAGGAACATATGGCAGTTCCCAGAAAAAGCCAAGTGGCTATCTGAAACATTAATACACCCTGCTGCTATGATCACAGGAATAAAGAAAACCGGGACTCCAGCAATCTCCTCACACAGCCACTGCTGCCTGCCAGCTCTTATATCAAATAAAAACCATCACTTCGGGGAAGGATGGTTGCACAGTGACTAAGCAGACAGATGGCAGGTGTGAGTCAAAACACTCTGGGGTGCTAGCTCAAATCATCCTGCACTCCTCACTGCTAGAGAAAGAGGGAATCAAAAAACCAATCGCCCAGTGGTCAAGGAGCAAAATGCTGAAAACACAACTGAAACAAAAGGTGGAGGAGATAACCAGGGTCTTAAGCGTTGTACATACGAATGAGTTCTCATCCGAGAAGGAGTTTTTAAGTCCATTTTGTTTGTAAGTCTCACAAAGTTAGCGTAGGTACCCGACTAACACAGTCAGCTATATAGTACTGTACTATAATAGGTTTATAACACTTTTCATGCAAATAATGTATTAGAAACACACACACACAAATAAATAGTTTTATTCTTGCAGTCCAGTACACAAAAGCACAACCTCTCCTAGAAGATGAATGCACATGACAATATACTCCAGACGCATGAACTAACTTACATGATTGGACATGGGAACGCACATTTGCACCTTTGAAAGGTTCGCAACTTGAAGGTTCGGGTGTAGGGGACTTCTTGTAACTTGTAACTAAATTCTTCAGGCCTGCCCTTTGATCTTTGTCTGCCTTCCTCTGACTGAAGCTCTCCCACCTCCCTTGCTGGTATTCCCGTGAAGCACAAGGAGGCTGTGGTTTCTCCACTTTACTACCGCCCCAGAACCATCACCAACCCCCCCACCCATTACCCCCCTGCCTATCCCCGCCCCGGCCCACTCCCCCACCCCCGGACTGGGACCACCTGTTACACAGAGGTTAGCCAGCTGCATTCCCAGAGGGCACTTTCCTAAGGCCAAAGGTAAGATGCTAACCACTTTCTCACCAGAGCAATATCCTGTGGCCATCAGAGCCTCAGCCTTCAGTGCCTGGGGGCACGCAGGGAGGGGGTGCAAAGGGAAACCGAATCTAATCTGTCTGTGCTGGATGCTCAGAACAAAGCAGACTCAACCACTCCCTCTAATTTGCATAATTGTTTTCACTATTGCCATCCTGAAGATTAGCTTTCATGAATATGAATGTAATTACAGAAAAGGGCCCTAGGTGGAGCCTCAGTACTGGTGGTCACAAATGCAAGACCAAGTGGAAAACAACATAAATCAAAGTCCTCTAAAAATGCCAGAAGGAATGACGGCATCTTATCCCCACATTTGTGTGTTGCTGATGTTATGTTTCTGGCATAGGAAAAACATGAATATAGAAGCATATGTTTTGCTTAAGAATAACTCTCAAAAGAGTGTGTTCCCTAATAAAGAATGAAAGCACATTATTCTGCGGTTCGCAGTTGTAAGCTATCATATGTAGAATGGATAGACAAACAAGGTCCTACTGTATAGCACAGGGAACTATATTCAATATTCCGTGCAAAACTAATGGAAAAGAATATGAAAAGTAGTATATATAAATGGACTTCCCTGGTGGCTCAGATGGCAAAGAATCTGCCTGCAACGCAGGAGTGCTTAGTCACTTAGTTGTGACTCTTTGGGACCCCATGGACTGTTGCCCGCCAGGCTGCTCTGTCCATGGGGATTCTCCAGGCAGGAACACTAGAGTGGGTTGTTGTGCCCTCCTCCAGGGGATCTTCCCAACCCAGGGATGGAACCCCTGGTCTCCGGCACTGCAAGTGAATTCTTTATCATCTGAGCCATCAGGAAAGCCCAACGCGGGAACCTACGCAGGAGACCTGGGTTCAATCCCTGGGTTGGGAAGATCCCCTGTAGAAGGAAATGGCTATCCACTCTAATATGCTCGCTTGGAGAATTCCATGGACAGGAGACCCTGGCAGACTACAGTCCATGGGATCACAAAGAGTTGGACATGACTAAGGGACTAACACACAGACATGCATATATATGTATAACCAAGTCACTTTGCTGCACTGTAGAAATTAACACAATACTGTAAATCAACTATACTTCAATTTATTCTGTCTCTGAGATAGTTTGGGTAAGAGGGACTGTCTCTAACCTCTTAGCACACTCTCCTCACCATTTCTCTTCTCTCCTTAGAGGGATACCACCACTAACTAACCTATTTTAAGAGTAAAAAATCTAACATTATAAGAGATATAATTAGAATTATTTTTTAATGATTTGCTGTTATTAGATTACAAACAGAAACCACACGATGTCAAAATTAACTTTTAAAAAAAAATCTTTGTCACTATCGTCAAAGAATGAAGACAGACTTATTCAATTTTGAAACTTTTTTTATTTTAAGGGATCTATGCAGCATTTTGAAAAATGTATTTGTATTTGTTGTCACATGTAAAGATTAATAATGCAACAGTGAAATATGGAAGACTGCCAACCAATGACAAATAAGTGGTGGAAAAGAGGCAAAGTGACTGGGTGTGTGTGTGCATGCATGTCCAACTTGCACATGTCCAACTCTTTGTGATCCCATGGACTGTAACACACAAGGCTTCTCTGTCCGTGAGATTTTCCAGGCAAGAACATTGGAATGGGTTGCCATTTCCTCCTCCAGTGGATCTTCCCAACCCAAGGATCAAACCCATGTTTCCTGCGTCTCCGGCATTGCAGGTAGATTCTTACTGCTGAGCCAGGAGGAAGCCCAAAATGAGAATGCCTGCCTATAATGCATGAATTTTGTATTCTGGGAGAATTCTTGCAGTTGGAATCCAGGACATTTGTACTGATCCTCTTTTAATTTAAACCTCTTGATATTTTGCTCATCATGATTTTTACCTTAATTTTTATTTTTAAAAATATTGTAAACGTAAAAAAATTTTTTTTAATTTATTAGGGACTTCCCTGGTGGTCCAGTGGCTAAGACTCCATGCTCCCAGTGCAGGGGGTATGGGTTCGCTCCCTGGTCAGAGAACTAGATCTCACATGCTGCAACTAAAGAGCCTGTATACCGCAACTAAAGAGCCTGTATTCCGCAACTAAGACCCAGTGCAGTTAAATAAACAAATAAAATATTTAAATGATTTTTTAAATTTATTAAATATATTAAACATTTGTTAAATAGCTTGATAGTGGAGTTCTTTGGTGCTCCTTAAATTTTACCGTTGAGGCAATGACTTTACTCATCTCATCCTGGTCGTAGACCTGATCTATAGGGGTTTATTATTTTCACAAACTTCTAATTGAAACTTAGCATTTTCTTTTTTAAAGCATTTCCTTTAACTATAAACTTAGGCAACAAGCTGTAAATGTATGAATATTATCTGTGACTTGAGGCCAGTAGAAATTACTGATATTTTCATGCGACATTATGACTGTGGCAAATATCGCCAAATATTTCTGTTCATCACAACTTTCAAATCATGGTATTTACATCTGCAGTATATATTGTTATTCAATGCCTTAATAAAGAAGCACACATTAATATACCACAAATTTCTTTTTAATAATTTATAGCTACAGTTTAATATAATTGCTTTATTTTATAATCTTATGAAATTTCTTTTATTCATTTAAATGAGTTATTCTGAAAAGGGATCCACAACCTCACCAGACTGTTAAAGGATCCAAAGTACAATAAAAGGTTAAAAAGTCCACATAGGATAGCTATCTGGCTAGCTAATAATCTCCTGGCCAAATTATCTCTCAGCTGGGACTACTCATTAATTCAGGTAACCTATAAATCATATATACATACATTCATACTCACATAAAGTATACATAGGTAGGTAGATAGACATAGCAAGATTATATATAGTGAGAGATACAGATAGATAGATAAAACAAGTTTTTAAAAAAATTAATTCATGCTGAAGTAAACCAAATCTGTCCAATAGTATAAGGACAAGCTGTTATTCAATTGCTAAGTCTTTGTGACCCCATGACTGCAGCACTCAAGACTTCCCTGTCCTTCACCATCTCCTGGAGCTTGCTCAAACTCACAGCCATTGAGTCGGTGATACCATCCAATCATCTCAACCTCTGTCGTCCCCTTCTCCTCCTGCCTTCAATCTTTCCCAGCATCAGCGTCTTTTCCAACGAGTTGGCTCCTCGCATCAGGTGGTCCAAGTATTGGAGCTTCAGCTTCAGCATCAGTCCTTCCAGTGAATATTCAGGGTTGATTTCCTTTAGGATTGACTCGTTTGATCTCCTTGCTGTCCAAGGGTCTCCTCCAACACCGCAAGGACATAAGGACACTTAGTATGATATAAGTTCAAGTTCTGGAGCTCAAATCTTACTTGAAATCAAATCTCCTGGAGTCTTGGACCTAGAATCAAACTTTTACATGAGCTTCCTTGAACTTCTGATTCAGATGGCTGTTGTCCTAAATATGCCTCAAACCCCAAACCTTAAAGGTTACTACAAGAAGTTGTTAAAACCAGTTCTCAATGAGACTTACAAACCATTCAGAAAAATCTTTCATTTTAAAACTCTCTGTATTTAGAATTGCTTCTCTCCTTTCAATGTTCTCTTTCTCTCTCCCTCCTTCCCTTCCTTGCTTCTTTCCTTTTAGAGAAACTGGCTTTTTGTTTTATTTCAAATAATTTAAAGGAAGATTTTTTTAAAACAAAACCTGTGTGTGTATACACAATCCAGCTTAAGAAATTAAACACTGCAAATAAGGTTTAAATTCTGTTATTAATTTCTGATCATATGATACTCCCTCACCTTCAAGAAATAATTGATATTCATAATTTGATATTTATTATTCAGATATATGTGTTGAAAATTACAGTACATATGAATGTATCATTAAATGACATTATCATACTAAATGCTTTTACATTTGTATATTTGGATACATATTATGTTTCATCTTGAACTTGCTATTTTCTCAGCATTATGTTTGTGAGATTTATCTATAATGACACAAGTAACTCTAGTCATTATTTTTAAATAATAATAAACTTTTTATTTTGAAATAATTTTAAACTCACAGAAAAGTTAGAGGGTACAGAGACAACCCACATATCACCTCCTCAACTTTCCCCAGTGTCAACATCCCACACAACAATGGTACTTTTGTCCAAACTAAGAAATTAACATTCATACATTACAAACAACTAAACTACAGGCTTTATTTAGAGATCACCAGTTTTTCTACTAATACTCATTTTCTGTTCCAGAATCTAATCTGGGATATCATGTTGCATTTAGTATTTACTCTTCTTTTTCTACTGTATTATTATACTAAAATTTATTTTTCTATTCTTATGTTTATGGCAAGTTGCTTCCAGTTTTTCATCAATATACCTGATGATATTTTTGGGGACACACATGATATCCTTGTGCACATACATGTAACATGTGTTCTTCAAAGCAGTTATAACAACATGTATCTCACAAATAAGTGAAAGTTCCCACTGCTTCAAATTCTTCCCAACATGTGGTATCATCAGGCTACTATTGTTACCAATTTTATGGGTATAATATAGCATCCACTTTTACTTAAATTTACATTTCCTTTACTACTAGTGAGACTGAGCATTTTTCTTGTGTTTCCTATTTTGCAAAGGGTTTGTTCACATCCATTGCTATTTGATTTTTTGGATATTGATTTGTAGATACTTATATTTACACATACATACACTATAGCTCATGAAACTGAAAATATAATTTACTAAAATTGATACATATTTCAGTATAAGCAATAATCTTTAACCATGAAGGAAACTGAAGCAGTAATTTAAAATTTTTCCTTGAAAAAATGGCAAGCCCCATAAAGTTTACAGGTGAATTCTATCATATAATTCCATCTTTATGCAAACTCTTCTGCTCATGAACATAGCTGCAAAAGCTTGCCAAAGTATTAATGAACTGGATCTAAGTAAGTATTATATTTATGATATATTATGACCCCAAGTTAACTGAAGATGAATTAGGGGATATCTGATAAAACTAAAAATGAGTTTTTAATTCTAAAAGACACAGGTATGCCAGTGTCCACTGAAGCACCATCTACAATAACCAGGACTTGGAAGCAACCTAGGTGTCCATCCCCAAATGAATGGATAAACATGATGTGGTACATATATGCAATGGAATATTACTCGGCCATAAAAAGGAATGAATTTGAATCAGTTCTAATGAGGTGGATGAATCTAGAGCCTGTTGGTTATACACAGTGAAGTATGTCAGAAAGAGAAAAGCAAGTATTATATATTAGCACATATACATGGAACCTAGAAAAATGGTATTGGTGAAGGGAAAAGAATCTGAAGGGAAAGAATGGAGACACAGATTGTAGAAAGTGGACTTGTGGACACAGTGCAGGAGGGGGAGAGTGAGATGAATGGAGAAAGGAGCATCAACATACGCATACTACCGTGTGTAGAATGGATAGTTGTATAACACAGGGAGCCCAGCCTGGCACTGTGGTGACCTAGTGCGGTGGGATGGGTGGTAAGGGGAGGCCCAAGAGGGAGGGGGCAAGTGTGCAGTTGTGGCTGATTCACTTTGTTGTGCAGCGGAAGCCTACACAACATTGTAAAAATTTCTTAAAATAAATAAATAAAGCTGATGACCCCAAACCACCAAAAAAAAAAAAAAAGAGTGGTATCAGTAGAGCTACACAATAGATCCATGGAACAAAATACACACTTTTGAAACAGATACATTCAGAGAACCCTGATTTATGATATAACAGGCACTGCAGGTAAGGGAGTAAAGGAAAGTCTAAGATAATTATCTTAGCCTGGTTTTCTAGAAACCAGAGCCTAGGGAAAAGCCTAAGGTCTTTTATTTTACTGGTAGATCTAATTTCTGAGGGGCAAAAAGTGAAGGGGGCATTAAGACTGTGAAGGGGGAGAAACACATTTTTGAGCTAGCCACAGCTTCACATAAGGACACAGTTGGCTGCGCACTGCTCAGTCATGCTGGACGTTTTAAGACAGGGTGTTCGGATGCATCATGTTTCAGGTGTGGGGAGGTACAAGGACTTGATGATCTGGTTCACTCCTATCTTCTCTTCCTCTTTGGGTCAAAGTTTGTCTCCGAAAGCATGACCCCCAGCACAGTTCAGGCAGTATCACTTGATCTCTTTGGGCCACCTCTAGAACACTCATACCCTGTAGTGTTGGATTTTGTCCAGAATGGGCAGAGGCAGGAGGAGCCAAAGATTCTGTGGGTCCATTCGGTTTGAGCCCATGTTGGGCTGCACCCAGCAGGCCTGCAAGCCCTGTACCTGTCCAGCCTCAAAACTGAAGGAAGAGCTCAGAGTCAGGAAGCAACACAGACATTAATGGTTTAATGGATGGGAGATCTTACATGTCTAAAACAAGATCCTGGAGCAACACCCCAACATGTGCAGCAGATGGCCGGCAGGACATGCTGATGGTCTTTGCCATGGGGTGGGGACAGGGGTGTGTATAGAGGGACCTGACATCCCGTTTGTTGATCTGTTACCAAGGAAACCAGCAGAGGTGCATGCCTTCACCATCCCTTTGATAAGCTATCATGGTGAAGATGCTCTGATCAAAGATTAGAACAATCACTAGCTGTGATGGGGCAAGTATGTACTAAGAGGGAAGGTCAGTCATGTGAGTAGGATAAAGGTGGAGCAAGGACCAGTCCAGCAGGGGATGTACAGAGAACAAGAGAACAGCCATCTTGACTGACCTGACCATACTGCCTGGGTTCCAGACCCACTGAGGTTCCCACAGCAATAGACACGATGGGGGCGATGCTGGAGTTGCTGCTCTCCATGGGCAAGGTAAATAAGGCATTAGCAACATGCTAATGAGGCATTAGCAACAGCACCCACGGAACCATCAGGAGCTCATCAAGCATGCTCAGCAGAGGACCCTGAGCAAGGTGAGGCTGAGTGAATCTGAGGAGCTGCGTTAACTGTGTCCAAAACAACTGGGAAAATACGACATTTGATCCTACCTCACACATTAAAAAAAAAAAAAAGCTCAAGTTGGGAGTCAAGATCTAATTGCGAATGGCAAGACATTTCAGGAGAATATACTTATTCCTTGAAGAGAAGGAATGTTTAAACATCTCCAAAACGACTGACACAAACTATAAAGGTTTTTAAATTTCATAACATTATGGTTAAGAATCTACTGTTCATCAAAAGACTTCATAAAAATAAAAGACAAAAATTTTGGAGAAAATTTTTGCTAAATTATAACAGATAAAGATATTTAGACTATATAAAAAAGTATTAAAAGCAGTATTAAAAGGACAAGCAACCAGCAGAAAAAAGGCAAGCGCTATGAATAGTATTTAACAGAAGACAAATGGCCTGTAAGCATATTTTAAATGCTCAAACTTAATATCTGAAATCAATCAGTGTAACACATCAAGCAAAAGAATAAAGGACAAAAACCACATGAACATTGCAATAGATGCAGAAAAAGCATTTGACAAAATTTTAACCTTCATGATAAAAACACTCAATAAACTAGAAATGGAAGGAAAATTCTTCAACTTGATTAATGGTATCTATGAAAAGCTTCTACCAGACAACGGTGAAAGACTACATGCTTTCTCCTAAAGATCAAGAACAAGAAAAGGATGTCTGTTCCTATCACTTCTATTCAACATTCTACTGGTTGTTTTAAGCCAGGGCAATTAGACAAAAAAATAAATAAAAGGATTGGATTGGAAAAGAAAAAAAATGAGCTGTATTTGCAGATGATGTGATCATTCTTGTATACAGAAAATCCTAAGAATTTTACTAAAAAACTATTAGAATTAATAAAGAATTCAGCTGGGTTGTAGGACACAAGATTTATATACTACAGAAGTCAATTGTACCTCTATGTGGTAGCAATGAACAAACCATAAATGAAATTAAGAAAACAATTTGATTTACAATAACACCAAAAAGAATAAAATATTAAAGAACAAATTTAATAGAGGTATAAAAATTATTCTGAAAATTAAAAATAATGGTTGAAAGAAATTAAAGAAGACCTAAAATAAATGGAAAGACATCATGTGCTCGTGGGTGGTGGTGGTTTAGTCACTAAATCGTGTCCGGCTCTTGCAATAGCATGGACTGTAGCCTGCCAGGCTCCTCTGTCCGTGGGATTCTCCAGGTGAGAACACTGGAGTGGGTTGCCATTTCCTTCTCCAGGGGATCTTCCCGACCCAGGGATCAAAACCGGGTCTCCTGCATTGCAGACAGATTCTTTACCATCTGAGCTATGAGGGAAGATAGGAAGACTTAATACTATAAAGATGGAAATACTCTCCTAATTGATCTACAGATTCAATGTAATCCCTATTAAAATCATAGTTGGTTCTTTGCAGAAATTGACAAGCTGAATCTGAAATTCATATGGAATACAAGGAACCTAGAAGAGCTAAAGGAATGTTTAAAAAGATCGGAGTTGGAGAGCTCACACTTCCCAATTACAAATTACTACAGTCCTGCAGTAATCAATGGCACCCCACTCCAGTACTCTTGCCTGGAAAATCTCATGGATGGAGGAGCCTGGTAGGCTGTGGTCCATGGGGTTGCTAAGAGTCAGACATGACTGAGCGACTTCACTTTCACTTTTCACTTTCATGCATTGGAGAAGGAAATGGCAACCCACTCCAGTCTTCTTGCCTGGAGAATCCCAGGGATGGGGGAGCCTGGTGGGCTGCCGTCTATGGGATCACACAGAGTCGGACACGACTGAAGTGACTTAGCAGCAGCAGCAGCAGTAATCAAGGCAGGTGGTATGCAAATATAGTCAGTCAATTGATTTTCAGTAGGGCACCTAGAAAATTCAATAGGAAAAGAGTGGTCTTCTTAAGAAACAGTGCTGGAATAACTGGGTATCCACAGCAAAACAATAAACTTGGAGCCCAACTGTATTTGTTGTTCAGTCCCTAAGTTGTGTCCAACACTTTGCAACCCCATGGACTGTAGCACGCCAGGATTCCCCACCCTTCACTATCTCCTGGAGTTTGCAGAAACTCATGTCCATTGAGTAACGATGCCATCCAATCATCTCATCCTGTCACCCCCTTTTCCTCCTGCCTTCAATCTTTCCCAGCATCATGGTCTTTTCCAAAGAGTTGTCTCTTCGCATCAAGTGGCCAAAGTATTGGAGCTTCAGCATCAGTCCTTCCAATGAATATTCAGGTTGATTTCCTTTAGGATTGACTGGTTTGATCTCCTTGCAGTCCAAGGGACTCTCAAGAGTCTTCTCCAGCATCACAATTCAAAAGCATCAATTCTTTGGCACTCAGCTTTCTTTATGATCCAACTCTCACATCCACACATGACTACTGGAAAAACCATAGCTTTGACTATACAGACCTTTGTCGGCAGAGTGATGTCTCTGCTTTTTATTATGCTGTCTAGGTTTGTCATAGCTTTCCTTCCAAGAAGCACGTGTCTTTTAGTCTATCAAATGTAACTCTATCAAACTCCTAAAAAGCAAAGCATCCTATTATTAGGCCAGCATGAGCCCAGAGTCATAGAAATAATGAAGGTAGAGGAAATGGGGGCTTTGTCCATGGAGCGTTTTCAAAGAGTCAAGATAGGACTCGATGGGGGTGATGGCCACCCTGTCTTGTTATGAATAGAGGAACAGTAAGAGTAGGTAGAAGGCAGCACTCTATTTGTCCCTGGCTACACTCCCCTGCCCCAGAGAATCAGATCAGAGGAAGGCACTGGCCCTTCCTTCCATTCTTGAGCTTGTTCAGTTCAGTTCAGTTCAGTCGCTCAGTCGTGTCTGACTCTGTGCGACCCCATGGACTGCAGCACGCCAGGCTTCCCTGTCCATCACCAACTCCCGGAGCTTGCTCAAGTTCATGTCCAGAACCTGCAGCAGCCACACTGACCACCCACTCCCCCAGGCCAGGGAGGAAAACCACACTGACCCGTTCCTGTCCCCTCAGGCACAGAAGCAGATGCTATCTGTCTTCTTGTTGCTGAGAAAAGTTATTCTTCCTTTCATCTGAAGTGGGTTCCCAGCTTCTCTTGCCACAAATCATTTGTTTTCTAAGTGTGACATATTCCCAGTCCTTTCTATTAATAGATCCTTACTTGGCACACCACCTTCCCAGGTGACACTGATGTCATTGATTTGCTCCGTCATCACAGCTTCCTCTTCTGACCACAGACACTGAAAAACATCTCAGGAGACTCCTAAAGCTCATTCTCTTCCCCTCCACCAGCTGTAAACAAATCTCAGTGTCAGCTGAAGGTTTTTACACCCTGAATCTGCAAACTTTGATCATCTGGCAACCCTATTTACCTAAGGTGGTAAAACCCATGAATCATGACTTTAAGGCAAGTTTTTCTTCCCTAAAAAAAGGTGGCAGGGAACCCAATGGGCCACAGAGACAAAGAATTTTAAATGGGTCTGCAGGGGGGAAAAAAAAAAATATATATATAGGCTGTAATAAAGTAATGCCTCAGCAATGCAAGTAGATTTTACCCTTAAAAATTCAACTCTTTCACAGATAAAAGTGATCATTTTTTAAAATGAAATGTTTACTTATTCTCACTCAATACTCTTTGGCATAGCTTAAGAGTAAAAAGTTCTTTTCAATTTTCTACCAATTCAGTTTCTTTGGTCACTGCTCATGTCAACATTTAAGGGCTAACTATTCACACTACACATTATTCTCTCTGTGAGATTCCTGAAAAGTCATTTTGCTCTGAAGGCCTCTATCTTTATTTATTTATTTATTTATAATTATATGGTACTTGCCTCAAGAAGATTTTTGAGGTGGCTTAAAATAGAAAATATAAAAATAATATATTTTTTACTATGCAACTACAATTACAAATAAATAAATAAAAGCCATGAAAAAGAAAGGAAATAAATATATACAGAAGAAAGTAAATACAGCTACACCAATTGAGCCCTACCTTGAGCTTCCTAGCAGCCAAAGGAAAATGGAAATCATACCAATACATCAAATTAGAAAAACAGGTTTGGTTTCATTTTACAACCAAATCTAAAAGGAGTTCACCCAAAAGGAAACATTCATTCATTTATTTGGAAAGTATTTATTTTATACTTAAAATGATCCAACTCCTACATGAGATAATAGGAAAACATTATTAAATGTTTTGAAGATGGCTTCTTCTCTCAAGAACCATAGAGCCTATTGGGAGAGACAGACAATAAGCAAGTAATCAAGCAAATCAAATTAAATCACAACTAAAGATGTATCCAGGGAACTGAGAATAACCAAGATTCTGTCAGGAAAGACTCCCTGAGGGGGTGGCAGTTAAAAAACAAGTAAGAGTGAGAACTCACTACCGTCTCCTCATCGAAACTGAGGTCCAGCACGTTGGAAAAAAAAAACAAGTAAGAGGTAAAATGTAGTCTCTGCACAGAGATAAGATTCAGGGCAGAAAAGACCCTAAAGTAGTCTCACAGAAGACCTACTTTTTGAGAGGCAGAAACTCAATGTGTGTTTGCTGACTATATCCTGCTTAGTGATGTTACAGAGGGGCTTGCTGAAAGGCTCCAGATTTTTAATTAATATACCAAAATATATTTTAATTAATATACCTAAACCAGGTAGTTCTCAATTATGTTGGTAAAGATGAGTGAATTTATTGCCAATGCTTTCTAAAGCATTGTTTAGATGCTTTAAATAAAGCAAATGTTTAGTATTCATTATAATAAATAAAGTTGTGAATAATTGTTAAACTGTCTAGATATGACGGAATACATAAAATAATCATTTGTTAAATGTGCTCTAGAACATATAATGTTGAATAAAAATGTCTTGAATTATGAAAAGTATACTTGAAGATATTTTAATTAGTGTATCTAATTTTTAATGAATATACCTAAATATGGGATCGAGAGTTAAGGGAGATTTTTAATGTAAGGGTGGCTGGAAGTTAGATTTACATAAAGAAGGCACAGAATCTGTTTCTGAGAGTCCTGAGGGGACATGTCTGCCTACTTGGACGTGGGGTGATTTTTGCCTGAACTCAAAGGTTAAGAAAAATGGTTTCATTTCAGTAGCTTCTGTCCTTATAATTGCTTTCCTTCCCTTATCTCCTATTTAAGGAAAAGAGAGATAAGTAAGAAATGCAGTTTTATGATGGAAACATTATAATTCAGATTCGTATTTAAAGTTTGAATAATTTACAGACTGAAAAAAGAAGAGGAAGGGGTATAAAATGTTTTCATCCTTTTTTAGGCTGCTGAGAGAGCAGGGTCAGAGGCGGAGAGTGCAGAGGAGAGGAGAAAAGGAGGGAAGTGTGTGTGAGGGTGAGACTCTGCTTTAGAAGGAACATGATGCTGAAAGAAGCTGACAGGCAGAAAAGAAGCCTAAGCGGTGTTGCTATGGTTACCGTACCATCTGTGTTCCCACCTACCCCACACCAAAGGCTTGTATAACCTTGTAAGGAGATAAACATGAAAATGGACTTCACAGTGAAAACCCGTTATTTCTGTTATTTTTAAAAAGGGTGGTTCTAAATCAAAACGAAACACTGCACAACTGTTTTTTAGGTCTACTTCCACACGAAATACTCCAGTGGGCAAGCACAATTCCCCTGAAGGCATCACGGATCTCTGAAGTATTGCGGTGCTCCTGATTTTCCAGTCTTTTGAGAGGCTATTGTGCTTATTTAATTTATAATTAGGCGATGTCCCAGCAGTTGATATATTTACAGGTTTTCAATTGCAGTTGATTTACAAATAAACCAGTGGTAAACTGAAACACAAGAACTGTTCTCCACAAGGAAATGAGGTTCTCCATGGACCCCAAATCCAATTTTCCCCAAAAGTGAGAGCGGGCAAAGAATACACTCTCCCGGACACAGAGAGGAGAATATTCTAAATTCATATCTCTGACTAGAAACAGCTTTCTTGTGCAAGTTTACAGGAACTGAGATCCAAATTGTTGTATCACAACCAGCAGAAAACGGAGCCCTGACCCACCCACCCCCTTGCCCATAGCCCATAACATGATGTATTAGAAACACCAGCCAGAGATGAGCAACTTGCAAACATGACAAGCAAGAACTTGGCAGCTATTGAATTTTGCCCACTTCATCCCCAAGATGCTTTTCTGGGAAGACTCATGTTAGGGTCCCATGAAGGCCAATCATTCCTAAGTCTGTGCTTCTAACTTTCAGCTCTTCCCCACTGATATCTTGCAGGGACCTCAACATTCACACGTCCAAGGATTAATTCAACTTTTCCATCTCCTATCACTTGTTCTGCTTTCACTATCCTGGTTAATATCCAAACCAGAAAGTTCAAAGCTACCTTCAACTTTCCCACCTTCAAATGCTTTAGCCATAGAGCTTAGGTAAGTTATCTCACCTGTCATGACTGAGACTCGATTTCCAAAAAGGTACCATTCTTCTCAAGTTAGAGAAGAAGGTTAAATGAGAAAGTGTGTGGAGACTGCTCAGAACAGTGCCTGGCCCTCATAAGTGCTCAGGAGACGGTAGTGGTTTCACAACTACTACCAGATGACTGTGCACGATTCTAAGCCATCATCCTGAAGACAGAACTTCCCCACTTTTCCCACATTTACTCTCTGCTCTCTTTAGAGGCCGGGAGAGGCACAGTGTATAATCATTTACCTACTTGCAATTTTCCTGTCCTGTGTCATTACTGTGTGTTGAGTATACGGGGAGTAGAACCCTTGTCTTCTATTTTAAATTAATTTTTATTGGCGTATAGTTGATTTACAATGTTGTATTAGTTTCTGGTATACAGCATATTGATTCAGATATTTATATCTATATATTCTTTTTCAGATTCTTTCTTATTAGAATTTATAACAAGATACTGAATATCATTCCCCACACAAATAAACAGTAGGAACTTGTTTGTTTTATATAGTGTATATCTGCTTTTTTTGGGCCACACACAATATACTAAATGAAAAAGGATTATAAAACAGTATGAATAGTATAATCCATTTTTAAGTTTGCAAATAAACATACTTATGCATAGCGGAAACCTGAAAGGATATATGCCAAATGTAAAGTGGTTATTGCTCATGGAATAGTCTGTGGGAGATATTTTTCCCTTTCTAATTCTCTGTGATTTCCTAAAATGTCAGTGTGGTGTTGTCGCTGGGCTACTGCGGAGCCACCCAGGTCCTGCTCACCCGAGTCCAAGTCAGGCTGAGGCCACTGCGCACGCAGCCCCGGGAGACCCAGGCCAGGGTCTCCTAGACCCCCCTGAAGCTTCCCTCCCCTTTTTCTTCTAATTTATCCTCCCCACCCTTGCTGACCAGAAGTTTGTTTTTTTCTGCCTGTGAGTCTCTTTCTGTTTTGTAAATAAGCTCATTTGTATCGTTTTTTAGATTTCATATATAAGTGCTCTCATATGCTATCTGTCTTTCTCTGACTTACTTCACTTCATATAATCATCTCTAGGTCCATCTACGATTCTGCAAATGGCATTCAGTCTTTTTTATGGCTGAGTGATGAGCCATGGAGAAAGGTGGTGATGAGTGTATATGGTGTGTGGCCAGAATGTGCACTGTGTTAGGTGGCAGGGTAGACAGTTTCCCCAAATGCCGGCATCAGCATCTCCCACTGCACAGGCTTTCTTCAAGGTGACCCGGCCACTTCTCTCCCCAAGAGACAGAGCCTCTTTTCTCTCCTCTTGAAGCTGAGCTGGCTTCATGATTTGCTTTGACCAGTAAAATGTGACAGCAGGGACACAGGTCTTATAGCTTCATTTAAAAGCTGTAACAGGGACTGCTCCGGCCATCCAGAGCTGAAGACTTTGCCTTCCGGTGCAGGTTCTATTGCTGGTCAGGGAGCTAAAACCCCACATGCCTCTCAAAAAATCCAAAACACAGAACAGAGGCCATATTGTAACAAACTCCAAAAAGACTTTAAAAATGGTCCACATTAACAAAAAAAATCTTTAAAAAAAAAGTATAAGCAAAAAAAAAAAAAAAAAAGGTTTTATAGCTGTTTTCCCACTCCTAGCAACTTTCTTCTGAGAATGTTGCCTAGAGCCCCTCACGCTGGCAGCAACGTGGAGAGGCTACCTGCGGTTAAGATCAATGTGCCTTGGCGACTGCCCCTGCTGAGCCCAGGCCCCAGCCAATCTGTCACATAGATGCAATCCTATGAATGATGTTAGGAGAGATGAGTGGAATCACCCAGGCAACTCATGGAATCATGAGACAAAAAATAAGCTGTTGAACTATTAATCATGTGAATGAATACCTCCATAATCTTCTTCCCCTCTTCTTACAAGTTAATTTCCTGTTCCCTGCCCTTGACACAGCATGAGGAATTATTGATACTTAGACAAATATTAAGATCATAAGTGTCTTTACAGAGTATTATCCAAAGCCACCTTGAATTCTCCATGTTTTGGTAAAGCTGTAATATTCAGAGCGAATTTTTAAATGTGGGGAATTGAATCAATGAGTACCCAGATTCAAATATGAAGTGCCGTGATGAAGTCTGTGGTGTGGGAATGCAAGCAGCTGAACAAGCAGAGTTCTCATCCATTGACTGCTGGCACCCAGGAGAGTCAAAATGCAAGTTGCATAAAGAAAACTATGAACACGTGTGGTTGATTACAGTCAGTTTGATTAAACACACTTAAAAGAGAGATGATTCCCGCGGAGCCAATCACGAAATGAAAACAAGCGTCTGAAAGCATGATGACAGAGTTGGTGACAAGGAAGCAAATTTCACCTTGAGGTATGATCTTGGTGGAAAATTTTATTTTGGTTACTTCTCCTGGACATCAAATTGCTGACTTAATCATGTTCATCCCCAATGGAAAGAAACCAGAGGTTTCTCCTTTAAAATAAATAATAAGGTCATGAAACTGTACAGTACTATTCAATTGGTCTTCTGAACCTGATTTTCCAAGTGGAGAAATTGATGCTGCAGAGCCTTTCCAGAGGTGTGAACTGGGCGGGCTGGCAGACTGGCTGAGGAACCGCTCACAAATCCCTGGGGCATCCTGTGGATCCTGGGTGGGGGTTGCAAAGGTCCCTTTTGCCTTTGGAGAGGGCAAGTCTGCCCTGCTTAGCTCTCCAGGGACCCACCCCAGAAGTCTTAGAACAACCTTCACACGAGATTTTTAGTTTGTTTTGCTTGTGTGTTTGTTTTGGCTGTGCTAGCTCTTCACTAAAGCGTGAAGGCTTTCTCTAGTTGCAGAGCGTGGGCTCTAGCATGTGAGATCTTAGTTACCTGACCAGGGATCAAACCCAGGTCCCCTGCATTGGAAGGCAGATTCTTAACCACTGGACCACCAGGGAAGTCCCAGCATTTTCAGGTTTTAGTTGATGGGCCATATATTTTGTTTTCTTAACTCTACTTAGCCATAGACACACCTATGTGTGTGCTCAGTCGCTCAGTCGTGTCTGACTTCTTGCGCCCCATGGACTGTAGCCTGCCAGACTTCTCTGTCCATGAGATTTTTCAGGCAAGAATACTGGAGTGGGTTGCTACCTCCTCCTCCAGGGGATCTTCCCCACCCATGGATCAAACTCACATCTCCTGCATTCCAGGCAGATTTCTCTACAGCTGAGCCACCAGGGAAGCCCGTATACACACCTATACCTACCTTCTTTCCTATTCGCAGGTCTCTGAAAACTTATTTTCTTCATGTTCTTCCCTTGCTGGAAGAATTTAGACTTTCTGCTATTACGCTAAGGCTTACATTGCATTTCACTTGCCAAGTTGAGCGCTGCTGAGTCGTTATAACTGAGAGAGACATCAGGGCATCAGAAAAACAATCTGACACTAGGTATCTTGGCTGGCTGGCAGACCCTTTAGAGGTCATTTGCTTTCTGGTTAAAACATCACAAGCTACTGTGTCAAGGATATTTGATCTTTGACTTTTTAGAAATCAGAAACCCATTTTCTCCTTTTTTTTTTTTTTTTTAACTAAATACCATATTTGGGGGCCATTCAAGCTCTGGAAAAGTTCCTTTTTCAGATCAGTGTACATAAATGAACGTCTTTTGTCATTGACTTACACGCTAAAATCTGGATGGAAAGTTCTGCTAGGACTTCGCTGGTGGTTCAGCTGTGGGTTCAGCTGTGTGGTTCAGGGACTTGGGTTCAATCCCTGATCCGGGAAGATTCCACATGTCGCGGGAGAACTAAGTTCGTGCGCCAAACTCTGCATGCTCTTCCCCAAAGAGCATGCTCTTCTTCAAACTTCCCCATGCTCTGCAGCAAGAGAAGCCACTGCAATGAGAAACCTGCACACCCCAAGTAGAGAGTAGTCCCCACTCTCCACAACTAGAGAAAGTCCATATGCAGCAACAAAGACCCAGTGCAGCCAAAAATAAAGTTAGTTCTGCTAACAGTAAGCATTGTATAAGAAATGCCATTACCTACTACCACATTCTTTAAAAAAAAAAACAAAAAACTATGTTTTGGATGTTCATTATTTTCAGAATCAAACTTTGGGCTCCAGTTTTGAGATAAACATAAATTTTTTTTCTAGTTGTTTAAAAGGAAAACACACATTGCTTCTTTATTGAGATAACCAACACCACTCCATAGTATATCTCCAGAATTCTTCAGATCTTTAAGAGAGACTTAGCTACTGACTTTACTCCAGGATCCCATCCACGTTTCCCCAGCACTCATTTTATAAGAATGTAAATAAACAAGGGCCTACTGTACAGCACAGGGAACTATACTCGATATCTTACAATAATCTCTAAAACAAAGTCTGAAAAAGAATACACATATATATATACAAACACAACTGAATCACTCTGATGTACACCTAAAATTAACACAACATTGTAAACTAACTATACTTCAATTTTTAAAACATGGTTAGAAATAAGTAAATAAAAATGAAATTAAAAAAGAATGTAAATAATCTTGTTTCACAAACATGCCTTTCTGCATAGAAGCCTGGGTTGCTCCCAGGCTCACAGTGGTCTCCAACGATACAGTTTGGTCTTAAAATTTCCTGCAGTTTGGGGCTGCCCTCCCGCCCCCCAGCTGATTCCCTGTAGTTTCAAAACCACAGCACTAGACCTCTAACCTTGCAACAGAGCATGCATAAACAAGAAAACCAGCAACCTGACGGAGAGACCCTGGGACGGAAAGCTGAGGGTTGGATCCTTAGGCTCAGAACTCACAGCTGGGCAAACAGCACGTGCTGGGTTCCCAGTGTACCTGGCAGAAGGCAGAATTCCTGGCTCTTTTGATTCCTTTCTCTCTTTGTTAGCATCATCTCTCTTTTTGAAACCCACAGTCCCATTGAGCACTTCTTCCATGGATCTATGGACAGACCAGCTATTCCAGCCTTTCTTCAATTCTTCTCTTAGAGGCTGGGAGGTGCTTCCATTTGGCTCAATCCTAACCTTCTGGGACAGCTGTACTCAGCACACAGACACTGCATACTTAGGCATTCCATCCATTATGAGAAAGAAAAGTAGCAGACGACTGGAAAAGGGTCCTCCCTGGCTTCTGAGCTTCCCGATGGCTCAGTGGGTAAAGAATCCGCTTGCAATACAGGAGACGCAGGAGACATGGGTTCAATCCCTGGATCGGGATGATCCCCTGGTGAAGGAGAAGGAAAGGGCAACCCACTCCAGTATTCTTGCGTGGAAAAATCCCATGGACAGAGGAGCCTGGAGGGCTACAGTCCATGGGGTCACAAAGAGTCATGCACGACTAAGGAGGCATGGCTCACTGGACTCCTAGGAAAACAGTGAGCAACATCACCGGGATCAAAGTGAGCCAGGACCAGACCCTCAGTACCTCTGGCTCTTCCGATCTGCAGTTTATCATCTGATGAGTCATGTATAAGAGTCTCATCTTCCACAGTCTAGATTCAGTATCAGCTTCCTGTGAACAGTAAACAGGTTTGACCCATTGAGTTGCCCAGAGGGCTTGGCACATGGTAACTGTTCAGAATGTTTGACTTCACAGGACCCAAAGCCTCCTCCGAAAAGATCACAGTATAAATTGAGGGCAGGACCATAATCACATGGGACATCACAACAATAGATTTTGTAAAGATTCCTAAAGTGCCTAAGCAGTTATTATTCAGGGGTGAAAATCTTATGACTTACAATATCTTTCTTTTTTTTTTTTTTTGACTGTACTGTGCAGCATGTGGGATCTTAGCTCACCCACCAGGGATCGAACTTGTACCCCTTGCACCGGGCATGTAGAATTTTAACCACAGGACTGCCAAGGAAGTCCCCCAAATCTTTCTTTTCATTTTACCTTTTTTTTTGTCTTTTTTAAAAAAAATCGTAGTCGATTTATATATGTTGTATTAGTTTCAGGTGTATAGTGAAGTGATTCGGTATTATATATATTCTTTTTCAGATTCTTTTCCATTACAGGTTATCACAAAATATTGACTACAGTTTCTTGTGCTACACAGCAGGCCCTTGTTGGTTATCTATTTTATGTATCTTTCTTTTTCTTTTTTCCCCCAGAATTCAACCTCGGAATCTGTCTTCCCACCCTGGCTGTAGATCAGAACCACCTGGAGTGCCCCTTGACCCTACAGTTGCCTTGTTCCAACCCCACTCCCCTTACCACCAATTCTGAGGCTTTAGACGTGGGATGCATTTGGAAAACATGCATTTAAGTTGCCCAGGTAACTGTCTCACGCCTGGCAAGGTTTGGATCCACTCCTCCCAGAGAACGCTGAAATGCAAGCCTTGTACTAAACCTTCCACACCCTGCAAAATTGCTGGGCAGGCTGGGGTGTAGCACTCTTAACCATTAGCTTCTTATCAGGGCTGAGAGACGCAGGAGTGGAGATTTAGGTTGATCATTTATACTAAATACGCATGTACTCTTGGCCCTCGAGGTGCCTCCTCGTTGGTAAGCAACAGAATTGTCTCTTGTGTAATAAGCACCTTTCTAGTTCATGACGTTGGACATTAGGATGTATTTGAAGCCGCTATGCTGAGAGTCAAAGGAATGAGGTCATGTTGGCTGCAAAATATAAGTTCTATGAGGAGAAAATGTATATAAAGGGCAGGAAGCATGTACTATTTTAAAAGTCTTTGTTTGCCCAAGGTCATTGCTTAGGCACATCCAGATGAATCTGACTAGGAGACAAAGAATGGCCATACCCCATACTGCCTTTGTTTTCAGAATACGCCCGCAGTTCCAGGCCCAGAGTCCTGACTCGCAACCCTGCTATCTCCCTGCTGACAGGCATCTCTTCCATTTAGAGGAGATACCTGTCTTTCTTTCATTCCTCATGTTTCTGTCCATCCCCGGCCCCATAGCATGGTTAAGTCAACAGAGCCATCAGCGTTGGGGCAATGCATTTTCTATGGTGATTATTAATGATTCATTCATACGCAATTGATCCAATATATTGATCTAAGCAGTCATATGGCTGTATTTCCATCAGCAGTTAGGATTCTAAAACACTGACTCAATCTTGTCTCAGCCTGGTAGCCTTTATTATGAAGACAATCTTATTTTCCACTAATGCAGCAAATACGCTTGTGAACACAGAGTTAGAAGAGTCTAGGGAGAATCTTATTATCCATTTTTCCAACCAAAAAGGCAGGCCAATCAAGTCTCATTTCTCCTGTGACCCAGCAAGTGGAACTGCATTTCTGCACAAGGAAGGCACATTTCCAATATCAAATTAGAGAAGTTTAGAAATGTCATTATGCAACCTGTAATAGTTTGAGATATGCTGCCTGAGCTAATGCCTGCCTTTCTAAACCCTAATTTTACATCTGCTTCTTCAAGGATTGCAAGACGTTCTTCTGACATTCTTACTCTGGAGCAAAGGAGGGCACAATATTACTACTGTTTTTCATAGAGTTGAAAGAGTCCAAAGAAGCTACCTGGGAGAATGAAAGAGAAATTGGAAGGAAGCCTCCAGTCCAAGTGTTACCAAGCCCAAGCTCATCCTGCTTACAATATGACAGGTCAATAAATCAGTGCATCAGGTCAACAGATAGCGACTTTATTTGCAAAGTGGATAGACTGAGAAGATGATGGACTAGTGTCCCAAAGAACCATTCTGCCTGAGTTAGAATTCAGACTTGTTTTACACTAAAAGGGAGGGAGTAAAGTCAAACATTTCCTGGTTCTGGTCAGTTTCTAGAAGGGATACGTTAATTTCTTCCTTCCTGCAGGCATTCACAGGTGAGCCTGGTCAGGATGTTTCCTATGAGCTAAACAAGGGTATATTAGCCTAATACTTATTACCTGGGAGGCAGGGTTACCTGGGAGGCAGGGTTCACAGTGATGGGCCATTAAGTATAATCTAGGCTTACAGGCAACATTCCTTTAGTGATTAACTTGTAGTAGAATACAAAGGTTCTTCCGTATTATACAAGTTTGCTGCTAACTAGTTATTTAACTTTGGATAGTTACCTGATTCATTGACTCATGACTTTCTCAGTCATGCATTTTTTTCATTCAATACAGGTTTCTTAAATTATGTGCAAATATTTAGAGTCAAAAGATCTCATAAATAAAGTGGTTCAAAGGTTCACACTTTCAGCATGAAAAGACAGAGAGGATCTCATGCACTTGAGGTCAATGGGGAGACTGCACCCTTGGCCTGCCTCGCGCCTGGTGAAAGTGAAACTGTTAGTCACTCAGTCATGTCTGACTCTGCAGCTCCATGGACTGTAGCCTGCCAGGCTCCTCTGTCCATGGAATTCTCCAGGCAAGGATACTGGAGTGGGTTTCCATGCCCTTCTCCAGGGGATCTTTCTGACCCAGGGATTGAACCCAGGTCTCCTGCATTGCTGTCAGATTCTTTACTGTCTGGGCCACCAGGGAAGCCCTTGATGGGGCCACTCTTACCTTCAAAAATGTTCCCAGCAGTTCACAAGTCATGAACTTGATGACTATGGCCCTGTTATTTAAAAAAAAAAAAGATGCTTTTCTTTATTAACTGCATTGAAATACATCATCCAATGAACTTCCAGTCAAAATGCTTGGACTTCATGTTGTGTAGGACAAGTCACTCCAAAAACGTCACTGGGGATGGTATTTTTGACATTCACTCTTAGGATCAAGTGATACCTGATGCTGCAGCTCCTCTGGCTTCACAGCAGGTTGAAAATTTTTCTCACCAATTATGTCTCAGTCCCATGATTTGGAGCTCAGGTCTTGGCCACACACAACCTTCTTATACAATGTCTGACACATCCTATCTTCTACACAAGGTCTGACAGTGGCCAGGAATTATGTGCATGTCTGTCATACTTCATGGTTCAAGAAAGGACTGGTCCCTGGTATACAAGTAGGTCCCCAACAGAGGTGGATAGTATGAAGGAGTGAATGAATGGACACAGTTCCTGCTTCAACCCCTGTCATCACTTGTTTCTTTACTCTGCAGGTCATAGGATCCTCCTCTGCAGGAGGAGGAGTGAGCTTCATGATCTTGGGCCCCATGTCCTGCTTCTACACAAGGTCTGACAGAAATGTCCTGGGTCTGGGAGATGGGAGACCTGGTCATGCATAGCACATAGTAGGCATGCACATCAAAATGAATTCACTGAATGGAGCCTGTATTCTTGTCTTGAATCTGTAACTAACTAGATCACGTGATGGGAGTAAGGATCTAAACCTAAGTGTTCCCATATGTGCAATAGAGGAGTTGGACAAGGTCACCATGATTATACCTTTTGGTTCTCAGATTCTATCATTTTATTATTTTATATCCTATCTACCCACAGCTTGATCTTCCTGTATGAGGCCTGATCGTTAGTAAACTGATGCGAGTATCACTGTTGTCATCTACAAAGGTGGGCAATAATCCTAGGGCTGTTTTGTGATTTGAATGAAAGGAATGAAGTTCCTAGAAATATTCATGACACATGCCCAACAAATGATAGTTGTTGCTATTTTCATGATTAAATAACAACTTTTCCTCTGCTCTTTCAGTTAATAGAGCTTTGCTAAATTGTGTGTGTGTGTTCAGTCATTCAAGTCGTGTCCAAATCTTTTTGACCCTGTGGACAATAGCCCACCAGGCTCCTCTGTCCATGGGATTCTCTAAGCAAGAATACTGGAGTGGGTTGCTGTGCCCTCCTCCAGGGGATCTTCCCAAATCAGGGATCAAACCCACATCTCTTATGTCTCCTGCATTGCCAGGTGGATTCTTTACCACTAGAGCCACGTGGGAAGCCCTTGCTAAATTAACTGGCCTTAAATTAACTAGAGTGTGTAGCTCTAGTCTCTACTTTAAAAATAGTCTGTCATGGGGACTTCCCTACTGGTTCAGTGGCTAAGACTCTACACCCTCAATGCTGGAGGCCTGGGTTCGATTCTTGGTCATGGAACCAGATCCCACATGCTGCACCAAGATCTAAGGCAGCCAAATAATTTTTTTAAAAACAGTCAGTCGTGGACTCCAGTGTTGGGCTAATCCAGATTCTTACTAGAATCAGCCACTTATTAGCTCTGTAACCTTAAACAGGTCACTCAACCACTCAGAATCTCAGTCTCCTCATCTGTAAAATATGGATCATTATGCTTCTCTTGCTGGTTTTCTGTGAGGATTAACTGTATGTAAAAAATCTGGCATAGGAGTGGCTCAAAAATACCAGCTGTAATTACAAGTCTATTGTGTTAGGCGAGGCAGGGCTGGGTTTTTTTTTTTTTAACAACTTTACCGTCCATGGGAGAAAATAAGTGTAGTCTATTAAATTCCATTCTTCCTGCTGCAGCCTGCAATGATTTCTGCCAGCATTCCCCATGGTGGTTCTAGTCCTCTCACCCCACCTTATCTGGAAACTTCCAGACTATTGTCAAGGATCTGATAATAAGTAGGTGACAAAATTTAACCAGTTCCAACAATAAGGATAGCTAGTGCCACCTACTCCCTGTTACTGGGCTACTAAAATACCAGCTCAGAAAACATAAGTAACCCAAACAGTGAGTAATACAAAAAATAATTTTGATTTGACCTTGACATGAAGCTTGCATGTTATGGCAACAAACTTCCTCTCTCATTAAGTTCTGCTGGGGATAAAACCAACAGCCATTTCCTGAGTTCACAGCAACTGAAACAAGCAGTTCAAAAACCTACTTGGTTTCAGAGAAGCCCAGCTTGCTCCATGTTAAATATTTGCTACAGAAATCCTCCAGCAATCCACAAAAATGCATAGAACCAAAAACTGTCTATTCATCAAGTGGGAAATGCATGGAGAATGGACTCTATGAGTTCAGCCAGCACTGGCCAGTCCCACTAATGTGCCTGTGTTCTTCCTGGCCATCTGGGGCCTGGGCCAGCCCTCCGGGACATCCGACTGCAGTCCTTGCTGTTAGTAGCTTTACCTAGGGTATCTAAGGCACTCTGCTGACAAAGGCCAGACATACTGGGACTTTCTTTCTTTTTTTTTTTAAATTTTAAGTCCAGTTTTAATTTGTTTTAACAAATTGTTTTAACAGTTTTAAATTGTTTTAAAATTTGTTCAATTTCTTTTTTTTTTTTTCATTTATTTTTATTAGTTGGAGGCTAATTATTTTACAATATTGTAGTGGGTTTTCTCATACATTGACATGAATCAGCCATGGAGTTACATGTATTCCCCATCACGATCCCCCCTCCCACCTCCCTCTCCACCCGATTCCTCTGGGTCTTCCCAGTGCACCAGGCCCGAGCACTTGTCTCATGCATCCAACCTGGGCTGGTGATCTGTTTCACCCTAGATAATATACATGTTTTGATGCTGTTCTCTCGAAACATCCCACCCTCGCCTTCTCCCACAGAGTCCAAAAGTCTGTTCTGTACATCTGTGTCTCTTTTTCTGTTTTGCATATAGGGTTATCATACTGGGACTTTCTTTAGCAGTTCAGTTGGTAAAGAATCTGCCTGCAATTCAGGAGACTGGGGTTCGATTTTTGCATCAGGAAGATCCCCTGGAGAAGGAAATGGCAATCCACTTCAATATTCTTGCCTGGAGAATTCCATGGACAGAGGAGTCTGGCAGGCCACAGTCCATGGGGTCCCAAAGAGTTGGACACGATTGAGCGACTAACACGTTCCCACTTTCTTTATGTGAGAGGCAGATGTGGGGACACCCCTGCAGGGCTGTTAACCCAAAGCCAAGCAGTGTGCTGTCTAGCCGATAGCTAATAAAAGATCAACCAGACTGTCTTCTTTTAGAATCAGAAATGGAAAGAATCGAGGACATCTCTCTCCATTTTTATTCCAGCATCAAAACCCAAATTAAACCCAGCTGTTCAAGTGCCAGAGGAAGGCCTTTGGTCCTGAAAGTGCTTGAAATAGGCAAGCAGCGACCCAGAGAAATAAAGAGCCACTCAGTGAGCAAAACTGACTCTTTAAAAAGGGTATGTTTTTTTAAAAATAAAGTTTTAGTGTGTAGTATATTAAATTATAATCCATAATTTCTGGGGATAGTGGGGGAAAATAATGTAGAGAAGGAGTTATACTTTTTTTTTTTTTTTTACCACCTGACAGTATTTGTATTCTAGAGATAAAGCTTTTGTGTAAACAATGTTTGCATGAACCTTGGCATCCCCACCTGTAGATCATTCTACTTCAGTTACTCCTGGAAAGCAAATTATTTGGACCTGATTCATTTCATGACATTATTGTACCTTCCCTCAGGAAGCTGGGTTTGGAGCATTACCTGATGTGAGACAGGGCGGCTGGAACCTGGGCGTCTGGCCCCGGTCCCAAGCCGAGGCAGTGAGACAGAAGAAGTCACGTGTGCCCCCTCAGGGTCCAGAAGACACTCTATGCATGATTCTCATGCCACTGTGGTGGGTGACAGCCTGTGCAGGTCACTCAGGTTTTTCTTCTCCATAAACATTCTCCGTTCTCTCCTTCTGCCCACTTTTCCCTGACACTGGGCGAGATGGGGAACACAAAGTCCAGGGCTTGTTTTTCAAAAGCCAGACACACAGGACACAAGGTTTGAGGGAGAGGCAGAGCCCTGGAGGGCATCAGAGGGAGGTAATTATGCTTCCCAGGTGGCACTAGTGGTAAAGAACCCACCTGCCAATGCAGGAGACTTAAGAGACATGGGTTTGATCCCTGGGTTGGGAAGATCCCCTGGAGGAGGACATGGCCACCCCCTCCACTATTCTTGCCTGGAGAATCCCATGGAGAGAGGAGACTGGTGGGCTCCAGTCCATGGGGTTGCAAAGAGTCAGACATGATTGAAGCAACTTAGCAAACATGCGGGTCGTGAGTTGGTGCTCTCATAATGGGACTAATGCCCTTTTAAGAACAGGAAGAGAGGCCATAGACAGGATCAGCACTCCTATAAAAGAGACACCCCCATCCCCACCCCAGGTCTCCCTAGCCACCATGTCTGGACACAGTGAAACGTCTGTGGCCCAGAAGAGGGTCCTCACCTGACCTTGCTGGCACCTGATCTCATACTCACAGCCTCTAGCACTGTGAGAAAGAAATTTCTGTTGTTTATAAGCTACCCAGACTATGGGATTTTGTTAGAGCAGTACAAACAGACTAAGTGACTTTCTATTTTCAAACCATCCTGAATTTTAATTTTGAGAGTCCTATGATTTTCACTGACCAGAAGTAATAATAAATGGGGTTCTACCCTATCTTTTATGGATGTGAGAGTTAGACTATAAAGAAAGCTGAGCGCAGAAGTATTGATGCTTTTGAATTGTGGTGTTGAGAAGACTCTTGAGAGTCTCTTGGACTGCAAGGAGATCCAACCAGTCCATCCTAAAGGAGATCAGTCCTGGGTGTTCATTGGATGGACTGATGCTGAAGCTGAAACTCTAATACTTTGGCCACCTGATGCGAACAGCTGACTCATTGGAAAAGACCCTGATGCTGGGAAAGATTGAGGGCAGGAGGAGAAGGGGATGACAGAGGATGAGATGGTTGGATGGCATCACCGACTCAATGGACATGGGTTTCGGTAGACTCCGGGAGCTGGTGATGGACAGGAAGGCCTGGTGTGCTGTGGTTCATGGGGTCGCAAAGAGTAGGACACGACTGAGCGACTGAACTGAACTGAACTGAACCCTATCTTTTGCATTGCTAAAAAAAGAAAAAAAAGTCACATTCACCTGGAGCCAATGCTCCAGTGCTTTTCTGCTTTTTGTTTTTGCCATTTAAAAGACAGACAAGGTCCAGCAATTTATTTAACCACCCTAGCCCTCCAGGGGTCTTCATATATGTCTATATGAACCCTATATATGTCTTCATCTGCAATACTGAGAAGACACTGACTGAACTGACAAGGACCATGCACAAAGGGAGGCGCTGATCTCCAGTCTCTGCCCCTTTCACACCTGGTCTCCATGGCTTTGCCACCATGAATTAGTTTCTTTACCCATGTTTAGTCAACGCCGAGTGAACACTGGGTACTTGGCAAATAAAGTATGATAAAGAAACTCCTCCGTGATAAGCACATCCTTGAACATTTGTCAAGTGTTTCATGGTTCACAGTCAGTTCAGTTCAGTCGCTCAGTCGTGTCTGACTCTTTGTGGCAGGTCCAAATATTCAGTGGGGTTTGATACTTTTAGCAATTCTATGAAGTAGGTACTGCTATGTGCTTCTGGCATAGGGAAGAACAAACCTGACTCCATAATAGAACTGCTTTTTTTACTCTAAGCTTGTGCTCTGTTACGTGTACTTAGTCATGCTGACTCTGTACCTTTTGTAAAAGAATGTTACCTATAGCCTGAAACATACAGGATAGCCTATTCTCAAGGCTCTGACCTTTAAGATGACATTTTTCCAGTCACATAGAGATAAAAAGTTACAGAATGGAGAAAAACATTTCTTTTGTTGGAAATTTACAGAAACACCCTGAACTGACCTACATGGACAGCTGCAACAACAAAGGATTTGGACATCAATAAACCATGCCCTTTCCTCACCTTGCCTTCAAAAGTGCTTTGCTGAAACCCTTTGGAAAGTTCAGGGTTCGAGGGGCATGAGTCACCTATCTCCTTGCATGGACATGTTACAAATCTTTCTCTGCTCCAGACTCTGACATTTCAGTTTGTTTGGCCTCACTGTACATACAGACTGGGTTTGGTAACACGTCTTACAGATAAAGAAATACAGGGCTTTCCTGGTAGTCCAGTGGTTAAGAATCCATCGTCCAATGCATGGGATGTGAGTCCAATCCTTGGTCCAGAAACTAAGATCCTACATGCCACGGAACAACTAAGCCCATGTCCCTCATCTGGGGAAAGTCCACACGCTGCAACAAAGACCCAGTGCAGACAGAAGAAAAACCAAAGCAGAGAGCTAGAGCAGGAGGTCGTGGTGAAGCGCCCAGATCATTGCCTGTCGTCTTGCAGAAGTTCCACAAAAGTCTAGGTTGTTTCCACAGTGATGCCTTGTTTTAGGCCCCAGCTTCATACTCTGAATTCTGAATTCTTCCTTGATGACAGAGGGACTTCTTTTAACCAGAAATTGGAAATGTAAATATTGTGTTCCTCATTTTGCTTCATAATAAACATTACGTAAATGCGTCTGGTTCTTCGAACTCTCTCAAGAAGGCTCTTGATAGAAAACACTAAAATAAAAGGATATTTGTAGTCAGTAGCCCCGGGCTTCCTTCTCAGACTCATTTCTTGCTCTTTGTCCTGTCTTCCTCCTTCCTTGTTCTCTTGTGCTATTTGGCTTCTTTTCTTGCCAGAGAAACAGGTTGTTGCTGGTGGGGACAGTGGAATCATACTGCCTGGTTCAAGGTTTTGCTGCTTACCAGCCGCATGACCTCAGTAAGTTCCTCAACCTCAGACTTGTCACTTTTATAACATGGAGATGTGGAGTCATTCACTTTGTAACCTGACTGTAATGAAACGGGCTCACATAAAGAACCTAGCCTAGCATCTGGCCGTTAGAAAGTGTGCTGGACGTGTCAGCACACGTGGTCTCTCAGGAAAGCCCTTTCATCAGCTCATCTGGACTAAAGTGTATCAGACTTTTTGTTGTTGTTGTAGGCTTCTGTACATTTTTGTTTAATGATATGACCCTCGGAAGAAAAGCTATGACCAACCTAGACAGCATACTAAAAAGCAGAGACATTACTTTGCTGACAAAGGTCCGTCTAGTTAAAGCCATGGTTTTTCCAGTAGTCATGTATGGATGTGAGAGTTGGACTATAAAGAAAGCTGAGCGCTGAAGAATTGATACTTATGAACTGAGGTGTTGGAGAAGACTCTTGAAAGTCCCTTGGACTGCAAGGAGGTCCAACCAGTCTACCCTAAAGGAAATCAGTCCTGAATATTCATTGGAAGGACTGATGCTGAAGCTGAAGCTCCAATACTTTGGCCACATCATGTGAAGAACTGACTCAGTTGAAAAGACCCTGATGCTGGGAAAGATTGAAGGCAGGAGGAGAAGGGGATGACAGAGGATGAGATGGTTGGATGGCATCACCGATAGTTTGAGTAAGCTCCAGGAGTTGGTGATGGACAGGGAGGCCTGGCATGCTGTAGTCCACGGATTGCAGGAGTCGGACATGACTGAGCAACTGAACTGAACTGATGGTCCTCAAACTTTGAGACTAAACCAGAATGGCCCCGGAAGCTAACCACCTTGCTGGGTTCTAAGTCAATAAGCCTGGATGGGGCCAGGGCTGTTGACCTCCAAGCAAGCCTGAGGGGACTGGTGTTCAAACACCAGAAGTATAACGGGAAGAGCAAAAGCTTTGGAGGCGGAGACCAGAGTGGGCTTCAAGTAACGTGACCTGGGGCCTATCACTCAACTCTTCAGACCACATCCAAAAACTCGGCATAAAAACACCTCTGCTGGGCTTTCCTGATGGCTTAGTGGTAAAGAATCCACCTGCCAATTCAGGGGACAAGGGTTTGATCCCTGGTCCGGGCAGATCCCACATGCTGCAGAGCAACTAAGAATAAGGGCCACAACTACTGAGTCTGGGCCCCAGCGCCCTCGGGCCCCAGCTGCGGAGCCCGCATGCCCTAGAGCCCGTGCTTCCCAACAAGAGGGGCTGCCATGATGAGAAGCCCATGCACCCACAGAGATTTGAGAGTAGCCTCTACTTGCCACAACTAGAGAAAAGCCTGGGCAACAACGAAGACATGGCACAGCCAAAAATATAAAAAATAAATACGTAAAAGTCTTCAAAAATTAAGAAAATATGACTGTCATGGGGTTACCGTGTGGAAAAAAAAAACAAACAGAAAGTGTATAAAGCCTCTAGTGCAGTGGGATCTCAGTGCCGGAAGGTAGTGTATTCAGAAGGAACCTCAGAGAAGGGCTAATTAAGCCTCTTTATATTAGGAAAGAAAAAACAGATTTATGCAGTTAATAGATGCTCAAAAGATACTTACAGAAAGGAGACCAGACCTCGAATGTCAGAGCTGGGATCAGAATTTGTCTTTCCTGTGCAAATCAAACTCAAAGACCTTAACAAGACTCCAGGCTCTGCGGAGCTCACTCTCATGTGTCATGTTATGAATTATGGAACCCTCTCGGGAGGGATCTCTAGGAGGGAGAGTGATGGCCACACAGCACTAGACTGGTAATGGTGGGATTTGATGCACCAAGGAGGGAACCAGTCAACCAGTGAAGTTGCTCAGTCGTGTCCGACTCTTTGAAACCCCATGGACTAGAGCCTACCAGGCTCCTCCATCTATGGAATTTTCCAGGCAAGAATACCGGAGGGGGTTGCCATTTCCTTCAAAGTCTTACTTAGCTGTAGCATGATATGGGAGAAGGAAGTGTGAACCCCTCCTCCCGTTTCTCCTCCTCTTCCTGTCCTTCTCCTGCCTTTCCTCCTTTGGCAGATACTCTGTGTTCAAGGAGGAACTGTGGCCTAAGGGGAGTCAGAGGACTTCCTCCTTATCCCTCAGTGTGACATTCTGAGCTAGATACTATGTTACCCTAGCAATCTTGTGCCTGCCATCCCATTATCACCAACAGTTCCTTGAACTGAAGAAGCAGAGGATAACTGCCTTGCCAGCACAACCAAGAGCTGCTGACTGTTGTCATGAGCATCTCTTCCTTAAAAAATGAAATTCTTCTCATTTCCACCCTCAAAGTTGCAGAGGAAGGTTGGAAATACTCTACATGTTTCAAATTTCAAAGTGGAAAGGGATGTAAAGAATCATGCTTTCAATCTTTTTTGACCGTAACACATAGTAAGAAACACATTTACACATGACTCAGGACACACACACATACACATTCTATTCTATTTCACATTTTAACATCTCATTGACCTATTAAATTGGTTTCTTGACCCATTAATTGATCACGATGTGAAGTTTTAAAAATACTGCAGTGGAGCTCACAGTTCAACTTCTCCATGTTGTGTGGAGAAAAAAATCAAAAGTCCAGAAAAATGAAGTGACTTGTCCAAGGTCAAATAGCCAACAGACACAGAATAACAGGTTCTGAGGCCAAGAAGGCTGAAACAGGATATAGGGGAGATTGGTGAGATAAGGGAGTAGGGAGTAGAAGTCCGTAAGCCAGTGAGTCAACATGAAGCTTTGTGTGTGCTCACAAATATGTCCTCACACGTACAAACTCCACAAGCTGTGGGGCTTGGGGAGGATTCTGAACAGGCAGCTAACCAACCAGGGCCATGCTTCTAGCTTCTGGTGGCCAGGGCACTCAGGATGTAGTGGGGGCGAGGCAATCCTCCTTCTCCTTATGCCTTCTCCTTCTCTTGTCCTTTGCAATAGCATCTTTCCAACCCTTGGGCACATTCCCATCTGCAACAAGGATCTCACCCCTGGGATTCCTGTCTTCACTTCCTGATACCAGCCCTGGTAATTTAAAAACACCACCCCCCCAAAAAAAAAAACAACACACCCAGATGCCTCTAACATCAGGATTCATAGTTCTATGCTTCCTTGACTCTGATGACACCATTCTACCTTCCTCATTTCAAACAAGACTACAACTTAGACCATACTGTCCCTGCACACTGTTCTCAGATCTTATCCTATGGAACTGCTCAGATTCATCTCCACCCACCCACCTTCAATTCCACCCACCCACCTTCAATTCCAGCAAACATCTGGTCCCATCACCTCATGGGAAATAGATGGGGAGACAGTGGAAACAGTGTCAGACTTTATTTTTTTGGGCTCCAAAATCACTGCAGATGGTGACTGCAGCCATGAAATCAAAAGACGCTTACTCCTTGGAAGGAAAGTTATGACCAACCTAGATAGCATATTAAAGAGCAGAGACATTACTTTGCCAACAAAGGTCCGTCTGGTCAAGGCTATGGTTTTTCCAGTGGTCATGTATGGATTGTGAGAGTTGGACTGTGAAGAAAGCTGAGCACCAAAAAATTGATGCTTTTGAACTGTGGTGTTGGAGAAGACTCTTGAGAGTCCCTTGGACTGCAAGGAGATCCAACCAGTCCATCCTGAAGGAGATCAGTCCTGGGTATTCATTGGAAGGACTGATGCTGAAGCTGAAACTCCAATACTTTGGCCACCTCATGCTAAGAGTTGACTCACTGGAAAAGACCCTGATGCTGGGAGGGATTGGGGGCAGGAGGAGAAGGGGACGACAGAGGATGAGATGGCTGGATGGCATCACCGACTCGATGGGCATGAGTTTGAGTAAACTCTGGGAGTTGGTGATGGACAGGGAGGCCTGGCGTGCTGCCATTCATGGGGTCATAGAGTCAGACACGACTGAGCGACTGAACTGAACTGATGTTCCAGGAAATTCATGAAGGGTGGAAAAATACCAAGGCATGTAATACACAATCCTGTGCTCAGGAAGACCCTAATCTGGGGATAGAAAGACAGACTTAAAATCCAGGGTGGGTATACTCCATGCTGCTGGTGGTGGCAATAATGGTAGTAGTTCACAATCATAACTAACACTTGTTTGGTGCTTCTTATGACCAGGCATTATTCTAAGTGCTATGTGGATACGAACTCAGTTGTCTTAAACAAGTAAAGGTAATTTGACCGGCAGGTGTCAGAGCCAGGATTCACAGTCAGATAGTCTGGCTTTAGAAGCCGTGCTAAAAACCATCAATGATGAACAGAGACACACGCTGCTGTGGGAATCTAACTGGGAGGACCTCACGGAGAATATCCCAGAGAAGGCGACCCCTGACATGAGTCTTGAAAGGTGATTAGATTTAGCCAGCTGGAGATTGTGAATTGGAAGGAGGCGATCCATGTAGAAAAAGTAATGAGTTGGAGGTGAAAAATGATGGACAACGTTATGGGTAAAGCAATCAGTTTATCTTGGCTGGAATATAGGATGCATGCACGGGAACAGCAAGAGATAAGGTAGGTGAGATACGAGTTTCATTTCTTTCTGTTCCCTGGCACCCAATGTTTGGGGCTCCAAAATGTTGGAAAATGGTATGGCCTCTTTGAAATCTTCCTTTATGCCTGAGGCCCAGTGGTTTTCCTCCTTCTACTGTTTTCCTATGCTTGTTCCTACAGCATCTGCACTGGGCCTCACACCATCGCGGCATCTGTCTTGTCTCGTCCTCTGCAGGCTCTTAAGCGTCCCTCCCTGAAACTAAACTAGAGCTCTGCACGTAGTAGACACTTACTTCCTCATCCAACTAGTTCTAGGAAAGATTCAGGGGAGCTTTTGAGCACCTATCTGACACACACAAAAGAGCCTCTGATTCAAACTGAGAAAAAGCCTGACTCAGCTCTCTTGATGGAAATGAAGTATGGGTTTCTTGGAGGTCAGAGGTCACAGGAGAGGGAAAGGGGGCTTTAGGAAGGGCTAGGCTATAAGCCATGACAGACAGCAGGCAAGTCCATGGAGCAGAGAAGGCTAAAGTCACTTCCTGATGTGGTGGAAGTCTGGGAGCAGAAACAGAAAGTGCCACAGAAGTGACCCAAGATGACCTGGAAGTTTATTCCCTGGGAGGGGGTTTCAGTCCAAGAAAGCCACTCCTGGTCCCCTCTGAGGGCTCAGCCTAAAGACTGCCTGGACAGGGATGGGCAGGGGCGGCCCAGAGGGCTCATCAGTAACGTCAGCGGGGGACGGTGGGCTCAGCACCAGAGCTCAGACATTCTTGGGTTGGCTGGGCGCCACCTCTGCTTGGGAGGCCATGAGGCCCACGGATGCCGTAGGTTTGGGAGCCTCAGGGTGGGGATCACGTGCTCCTGGTTGGGGAGAGCGAGGTTCAAGCACAGCCGCAGTTTCAGACAACCAGCCAGCAGGGCTGGACCAACTAGGTGATGAGTTGACACCTGGATTATACTGCCTGACTGATGTGGTCAGAAAAAAACAGCGGTTAAGAGTCCAGTCGATGGACCTTATCACCACAGTGACCTCCATGAGGCTACTTCGGGGCAGGATAACCCTGCAGCTGGTGTAGTTTACTGGTGAATGAAAGTACAGGCTTTGGAGCGGGGCCCAGATGCAAATGAGGCTCTGCAGCTTACAAGACAAACCACTTCACCTCTCTGAGCCTCCAGGTCCTCGTCTGTGAAAGGACAATAACATCTCTCTTAAAGAGTTGCCACGAGGATTAAGTATAAGCATACTTATAAAATGTCAAGTGCAGTAACTGATCCTTATTAAAAATTCCATAAGTTGTGGTTATTATTATTATTTTTTGGAATATAATTGCTTTAAATGTTGTGTTAATTTCAACAAAGTGACTCAGTCATATGCATACATCTGTCCCCTCCCTCTTGAGCCTCACCCACCCCTCGAGGTCATCGCAGAGCACCGAGCCGAGCTCCCTGGGTGACACAGCAGCTTCCCATTAGGGAGCTGTTTTATACATGATAGTGTATATATGTCAATCCTCATCTCCCAATTTGTCCCACCTTCCCCTCGCCCACTGTGTCCACATGTCCATCCTCTACGTCGGTGTCTCTATTCCTGCCCTGCAAATAGGTTCATCTGTACCATTTTCCTAGATTCCACATATATGTGTTAATATACGATATTTGTTTTTCTCTTTCTGATTTACTTCCCTCTGTACGACAGCCTCTAGCTCCAGCCACATCTCTACAAATGACCGTATTTCACTCACTGCAGCACTCTTTACAATAGCCAGGACACGGCAACAACCTACATGTTCAATGACAGATGCTGGATAAAGACGTGGTACGTATTAATATAGACAATGGAATATTACTCAGCCACTGAAAGGAACGTAATGTCAATTTTTACTTCAAGACTCATTGTCTTAAAAAAAAGTATGGATTGGGTGATTGTATTCAGGTGGCAGGTAACTTAACTTTGTCAGCAAAAAGTTTGTTATTTTGTTCTTGTCTAGGGTGGCAGGACAATTTTGCTTCAACAATAATAGCCTTTCTCTTGTGTGGATTTAATTGGGGGTGCTTCCAAACATGGTAGTTATCTTGCTAAATAAGAGACAGGAGTGTTCCATTCACATTTCTTCAAAGTGCATGCTTACTTGGATGTGCATTTGCAAAGCATTTCTTGAGAATGATATGAATGTAAATATCATAAGATATCATAAGTCAATATCACGAGCATTTTGAAAAGTCTGGCATGCTTTAGCACTATAAATTTTTTATAAGTTTTAAAATAGATATGTCAATGCTATTTCTGACTGTAAACATATGTACATTTTCTTACAATAAATAGAAAACTAAATGCTGTCTGCTCTGTGTTCTACTCTTCAGGAGAATTATGAATGACTGGAGGGAAAGAGTAGCTTTCTAAAAAACATACCCGAAAATAAATCATGAAGAGTCAAGATAATTAAAAAAGCCAATGTCTCCTCCTGTCTATGAGTCAAGGCACACAGCAAACTGTCCCCGTCAAACGGTTTCTGGATTTATATTTTTCTTCATGTTTTATGTTATTTTGTATAAAATCCATTTAAAGGCACCCCTGATTTCTTCACAGTTTTATTTTATAAGAGAGTGGACTGGAGCCACCTTGTTTGGCCAGGTTTGTGAGCAGGTGGCCCTAAGGGCTTTTCAAGACAGTTCCTCAACACAGATGGGGGCAGGCACAGCCAGAAGGACACACGGAAGCCCATCTGTACTGTGACCCTGCCCCTGGCCTTGCTCGTAGGAGCCCAAGGAGATGGATGCTGAAGGGGGTGACTGTAGGAAAGGCCCAGGGAAGGAGAAACAGGGCGCTGAGGAGGTGGGGGCAGGAGTAATAAGAACCAGCATTGCCTGGGATTCTTGGCTCCTTGGCAGTTCTGCCTGAGGCTCTTTGCGCATATGTTTCTCACTTCATCCTCATAATGATTATGAGACGAGATGATTATCCTGTGAGGAGGATATGGGAGGCAGATAAATCTCAGGGACATCAAATGACTTGCCTGAGATCACACAGGGGCTTTGCATCACATCTTCCTGATTCCAGGGCTCATTCTTTCACTGGAAGAACAGCAAAGCCTCAGGGAGGCTGGTCCTAAACCTGCAAGGATCGCTGAGCTCAGGGACTCCTGGCAGCCACATTAAGGGGTTGGACAGGTGATCTCCATAGTCCTTTCCACCTCTCACATGCTGCCCCTGTCACTTTGGGAAGCTCTGCTCAGCGATCCAGGGAAGCAAAGACAAAATGCACGGAGTATCTATTTGTTAAGTGCCAGATATTGTCTCTCTGTTTAATTTGTATATAAATGATGAAAACTATCAAAATCTTAGGACTTTCCTGGTGATCCTATGGTTAAGAATCTGCCTTGCAATGCAAGGGACAGGCGTTCGATCCTTGGTCGGGGGACTAAAATCACACATGCTGCAGGGCAACAAAGCTCGCAAGCCACGACTACTGAGCCTGAGCACTCCGGAGCCCATGCTCCATAGCTAGTGAGTCCGTGCACTGCAGAGACGATCTCACATGCGGCAACTAAGATCCAATGCAGTCAAATAGAAAAATAAATAAATATTTTAAAAATATCAAAACCTTGATTCAGCAGTTATTAAAATTTTGCCATATTTGGTTCTTCCATACCTCTCTATCTACCATCTATTGAAGGAAAGTTACAAGACTCAAAATAGCCTGGAGTTAAAACTCCCCTCTAGGTCCTCCCCACCATTCTATGCAAAACAAAGAACTCTCTCACCCCAAGGGAAAAAAATGGACGTTAAGGTTGATTACGTCCAGCTCCCAGCCGGTCCAGCCTCTGGCCGATCTCCAGAATTCCTTGCCCCAGCCTTTTAAGAGATAACTAATCCGAAACAACCTTGAAGAACAAGACCTCTTAAGACAGTAGCTTTCCACATATATGTCTGTATATACTTACTCTTTTCTTGGGTTAGTGCGGCGGCTCACTAATCTGACTGCTGCCCCCTCTCGCTTCATTAAAGGTGATCTGTTCCCGTAAAGTGCCGTCTCCTTTTTCCGAACCTTGCCTTCTCTAACTCCCTTCAGTTCAGTTCAGTCGCTCAGTCGTGTCTGACTCTTTGCGACCCCATGAATCGCAGCACGCCAGGCCTCCCTGTCCATCACCAACTCCCGGAGTTTACTCAAACTCATGTCCATCGAGTCGGTGATGCCATCCAGCCATCTCATCCTCTGTCGTCCCCTTCTCCTCCTGCCCCCAATCCCTCCCAGCATCAGGGTCTTTTCCAGTGAGTCAACTCTTCACATGAGGTGGCCAAAGTATTGGAGTTTCAACTCCCTTACCCTACATCTATAATCTATCAACTATAAGAATTTTTGAAACAAAGTAATGGGTGAACATCTCAAGATTTTGCCCCTAAATATTTCATTCTGTATCTCCTTAAGAATAGGGATATTTTCTTACGTAAGCATAAAGCACCATTATCACACCTCAGAAATTTAACAATAGTTTCCTATTTATATCCAAGTTTAACAGACAGTCCAGATTAAAATTTCCTTGTGCCCTATTGCATTTGTAGATTTTACCTGCGTTTTTGAACCAATATTCAATCAAGCTTGACTCACAGTATTTGGCTAAACAAGGTAAACAAGAACAGCTCTTCAAACTCTGCTGTTTGTTTTATGATGTTGACTTTTAGAAGAGCACAGGTCAAAGTTTGGTAGAATAACCCCTATTCTGGATTTCTCTGATTGTTTCCTTGTGGTGTTACTTAACTTTTCCTCCTGATTTTTCCTATAAACTGGAGGTTAGGTCTAAAGACTGGATTGGAATTATGTTAAACATGTTAGATGGGGATACTTCACAGGTGATTGTACTTCAATCACCTCAGTCAAGAGATACAATGCCAGGATGTTAAATGATGTTAAGTATGATCACTTGGTCTTTCCATTGTAAAGGTGGGATTCTCTTGAAAATCTCTATGGCAGAGTGTAGATCACCCATTCTGTACTTGATAGAAAACATACCCATTGTTATTCAATTGTATATATTGTTTAACTGATAGTTACAAAATGGTGATTTTCTAAATTTTCATTTCTTCTTCCTTTATTTGCAGGCATATCTTTGTAAAACAACAAAAAAAGAGCTTTTCCTTACGTATTGGGAATGAATTCCTTTTTAAAAGGCAGGGTAAGTGCTCCCTTTGCTAACTTTCAGAATAAGGAATAGTCATAATCATAGTCATTTTCAATGCTGGTAAACTGAGGTTTTTTCTGTCTCTCTTTAACAGTGATATGGACTCGTGGCTTTTTATTGATTCAATTTTTATAGTCAATTGCAATCATTTTTGGTTCACACTGCCCCAAATTTGGCCAGAGGGAGTTCCTTCAATTAGGCTGGATCTTGTGTCCTTTGAGATGTCCCCATGATTCTTTGAGCACTTTCTTGCTTTTTAGCACAAGAAAATGTCCTGGGCTCATCTTGCATTTTCCACACCCCAGGTCCAGAATCAAGGAGCCTTGAGATCTTTTACTGGAGAATAGTATCTAAAATCCCAAATCTCTGAGAGTTCATTGTCATTGGAGTGTTATTGCCTGTAAGCTCTCTTCGTGGTTAAAGCTAAGAAATGTATTTAAATCATGAGTTCAACTTTTAAAATTTTATATGGCACCTCCTCTCTCATATCAGTTGCTGTGTGTGTGTATGCAGCTTCTAATGACACTAAAATATTTACTAATTTTCTTTAGTTTATAAAAGAGATAAACCAGAATGGTGGAAGTTTAGATTTTTTAAGAGGGTATTTCTTTTTGTTCTTAGAATATACTCAATTAAAGATGAATAGTAAGGGTTTTCCCAGTGGTCCAAGGGTTAAGAATCCACCTGGCAATGCAGGGGTCACGGGTTCAATCCCTGATCTAGTAAGATTCCACGTCCCAAGAGCCACAACTACTGAGCCCACATGCGGCAACTACTGAAGCCCACTCACCCTGCAGCCTGGGCTCCAAACCACGAGAAGCCACCGCAATGAGATGGCCATGCACCACTCGCTGAAACCAGAGAAAGCTTGCTCGCAACAATGAAGACCAGCATAGCAAAAAAGGAAAAAGGTGAACAGTAAGAGTATAGTGTTCCAAAATCACTTGAAAGAACTATTTTCTATATTTACTATCTTATCCGTATGTAACCAGGAAGGGTTAATTTTGACTCCATGCCAAATCTGTTCCTCTGGCTTTAAGTTTTGCTGCTTTTGTTATTATAAGCATAGATAATGGCTTGCCTTAGGGAACCTTGCCCTCCTCTGCCTGTTAAACTGAAGTGCCTTTGTTGGTAACCTTGTCCACCTGCAGATGGCAGGAAGAAAGAAATTAACACATCCCCCTGCCTGAAGCTTGCCATTCTAGGAGTTATTTGCAACAATTAAATGGTCTTTTTACCTTGTTTCTTTACATTTCTCCATCTCTGATTCATAAAAGAACCGGGCATCCATGCCCCAATATGATGGTTATTTTGAGACATTAGTCCGCCATCTTCTCGGTCCTCCAGCTTTCCAAACAAAGTCATATTCCTTGCCTCAACACCTTGTCTCCTAGATTTATTGGCCTATCATGCAGGGAGCAGAAGGATCTTGGACTTGGTAAATAGTTAGAGTAACTTGGTTTGGTTTGATTTCAAATTTGGTTTGCTTTTATTTTCTTTGTGAGTAAATTTTAGTTTTGAACAGGTAAAATGAGTTTGAGCATTTCTGTGGCTCAAATTCAAAATTACATAAAAATATAGTTAAAGAAATCAAATTTTTTCATCCATATCCCCTCCACCTGCCCCCACTTCCTCCCTACAGCCAGGTAACTAAACTTTCATTTCTGTTGGTTTGACACTTTGTGTGTGTCTGTGTGATTTCCTCTCCCATTTAAACAAAAGAAAGCAATCTACATTTACTGCTCTGTGCCTTGTTTTCCTCCTAACAATATTAACAATGCGTGCTGAGAATCCATCTAGTTCCTACATATCTTCCTCATTGCTTTTTGTTACTGCATCCTTTATTCAGTGGTCCTACACTTTTGTTGCTATTTGGTCTCAAGCAGTTTTGATTGTATTATTACTTAGTGGCTCTTTTTGCCTTTGTTCATGCTCTTCTGGTCCTCACAGGCATTTGAGGTCTTGACCTCTGCTAAAGCTTTCCAGTGGGACAGAAGCAGGGAACCCAAGTACAGTCAATTCCCAGATTTATCCCATTAATTGCCTTTGGTGGAGATAAGGGTAATGAGGAACCTAACTTGGCTGTTTTCCCTCAGATCCAACCCCAGGCACCCTGGACTTTTTCCTGTTTCCATGGAGAGCTGGGGGTTAATGACCAAGGGGAGGGTGCTATTTAATACAGCTTGGAATTAACTGCCCTGTTTTCTTTTTTTCCCTTCCCTTTCCCTTCTCTACTATGTACAAATTGGAATCATTTTCCTCTTGTGCTAACTTATAGGCAATTAAAAAAAGAAAGAAAACAGAACACAAGATTTTACTAACATTCAAAAGACACATCATTTGATTGAAGAAAGATTTTACTGCACACTGGAGTTGGAGCTTTCATCTTCAAAATTCATGTCTTAGATTTCTCAGAATAACTTCAAACATTCAGTATGCAAGTTCTCTTAATGCAGAATTTTTTCTATGCTCATCTTCAAAGCTCATAATACACACATTCTCTTATTTTCTTTTTGCTGGGTAATTCTTTTTTTTTTTTTTTTTTTTTGCTGGGTAATTCTTTTGCAGGTATATTCTTTCAAAATTCATTTCTTAAGTCATTTGTTTCATTTCTGCCCCTCTCAATAAAACAAAAGATGGAAAGACCATTTTGGTGAAATTAAAAGCTTTTTGCCTTTCCCTGCAATGATTTTCTTCTGACCTTTGAGTGATATGGCAAAAAGAAACTAATGCAAAAAAAAAAAAAAAGAAAGAAACTAATGCAATACAGTGTGCTTATCATCTAATCTACCCATGCCAGATGCATGACTGTTGCCTGGCTTGTGAATTACTTGTACTCTAGCACACACAGAATAAATTAATCAAGCTCTGAAGAGATCACCTATTTAGTCCTTGAAGGATAACTGTCTTATAGGAATCTGAAGCCCTGGCTGAGGGTCAACATCCTTTTCAGCCTTGCAGTCAGGAGCAGGGGCAAAGCAATGATTACTTCCTGGCCTGAAAGGAAGAGAAGGGAGAAAAGGGCGTGAGTGGGAAAAGATGGAAGAGTAGATGTGAGGGCAAGGAGGGAAGAAAGAGAGAGGGACGGAAGGGGAAAAAGAAGAGAAATGGGGGTTACTGCAGGCAAGAGCACAAAGCATCTAAATTACTGGGCTGGCAAAAATGTTTGACGTTTTCTGAAACAATGTACTGAAAAACACAAACAAACTTCTTGGCCAACCCAACATGGCCAACTTTTTGGCCAACAGACATCTTTCTGGTGGAAAGAATTCTCCTCTGAGGGTTGGAAACCATGTTTTCCAGTTTGGTATCTTATGCACATGGCTGAAGAACTGGCTTGTACATAGAGCACTTTGGGAAACACAGCACCTCTTTTTTTTAAGTAGCTAATATTTACGAGTGCTTACTACATACTTATTCAAGCACTTAGCATGGGTTATGCCATTTAATCCTTACCCCAAGCCTAGGAATTAGGCTTTATAAATACCTCAATTTTACTACTGAGGCAAGGATGCTAATTAACCTACCCAAGGTCACACTGAGCAAATGACAGTCACTGCTGTCAGGACCCCCTCCCACCACCACTGTCTTCTTTGCTAGCAGAACCCCAGTACTTTGGGATGACTATAGGCCCGCACTCCACCTCAGTCCCTGGGGAAAAAAGACCTACACCCACCTTGCCTCTGGCATGCTCCTTCCTGGTATACACTTCCCCAGTCTCCCTTGTAGTTGGCCATGTGACCCAGTTCTGATCAAATAGGTTTAGACAGAAGTCCACTGGAGGGCTTCTGAGAAAGCTTTTCCTCTGTGATGTGCGTGCGTGCTAAGTCACTTCAGTCGTGTCCCACTCTCTGCGACCCTGTGGACTGTAGGCCACCAGGCTCCTCTGGACATGGGACTCTCCAGGCAAGAATGCCGGAGTGGGTTGCATGCCCTCCTCCAGGGGATCTTCTCAACCCAGGGACTGAACCCGTGGCACTGAGGTCTCCTGCTTTGGCAGGCAGGTTCCATACCACTAACGCCACCTGGGAAGCCCTCCTCTGTGATAGAAGAAAGCATTTTTTCTGCCTGCCTTCTTCCTCCTTGGGATGATAATCAATGACAGTGTCATCCTTCTGGTTCAGGCAGCCAGCCTGCAACCATGAGGCAACAAGCCCAAGGACAAACATGGCTACACTGAGGATGGTAGACTGAGAAGTGGAATGTGTCCTGCAGTTTGAGGATACTGCTAGACTGTTAGGATAAACCTGGATTCACCACCCTGTCTTCTTCTTCTTATGTGATATTTCACATCAAATGTAAACTATTGCTGCTGGAAATTTGTTACATTTAGCCAAACCTACAGTTGCATGTATATCCACTGTTAAGGAACTGAAGAGGATTTTGGACATAGGAAGCCTGTTTCTATTTTAGGCTGATAGTTTGCTATTCAGTATCCCAGAATTCTGTCTCCAGCAGCACTTCCTACCCTCAACCTTGACTTCATATACCCGGTTGTTATTCCTAAGTGAGGGACAAAGGCAAAATGAGGCAAATTGTAGGAACCTACATACTGATGCGAATTTGAACTACGGAAAATTTATTCTACTAAAACCAGAACAATAAGGATACATATTGCAAGTAAACTTCAGTTCATACTACAGAGAGTCTTTCCAAGGACCCATGGTCTTTGTCTCTGCATTGTTCACAGAGAGCCACAGGCTTACCCATGCTCACAGTTGTGCTTCTATCTAGGACTTTGTTGTTTGGTTGTTAACTTGCATCCAACTCTTTTACAACCCTGTGAACTGTAGCCTACTAGGCTCCTCTGTCCCTGAGGTTTGCCAGGTAAGAATACTGGAGTGGGTTGCCATTTCCTTCTTCAGTGGATTTTCACTACCCAGGGATCAAACCTGGGTATCCTGCACAGTATAGGTGAGGTCTTTACCACTGAGCCATCTAGGACTTTAGTTTGTGCTAAAACTGTTTCTTTCTGTCCCTAACACACATGCTTTGTTTTATGAATCCTTATATTCCCAGCATCTAGTAGAGTGCCTGGTGTCTACTAGGGTTTTGATAAATACCAATGCTATGGAAGTAAAGTTGCATTATATCCTCTACTGAACACTTATCAAAGTCACCTGCATCTCAAGAATTACAGATAGATTAATATTTTCCAGGTCCTGAGATGATTTCTTAGAATTATGAAACATTTAAAGAAATTCAAATTGCTGAGGAGGGGAAGTTTGATAAGTTGCTAATAGACAGCCAATGCTGAAGTGCTCAACAAATAAACTAAACAGATGGGCTTTTAAAAAGCTACATGTTAACCATATGATCCTGCAATTCTATTCCTGGGCATATATCTGGAGAAAACTAATTCAAAAAGATACAGGCTCCCCATGTTCATTGCAACACTATTTACAATGACCAAGACATGAAATGCCACCAACAGAGAAACGAATAAAGAAGAACAGTACATACATACAATGGATTACTTGGCCATATAAAAGAACAAAATAATGCCATTTGTAGCAACACAAGATAGATCTAGAGATTATCAAACTATAAGTAAAGCAAGTCAGACAGAGAAAGATAAATATCATAAGATATCACTCACATGTGGAATCTAATAAATTAATTACAAAACAGAAACAGACTCACAGCTATCACAAACAAACTTACCAAAGGGGAATAAAGTGGGGGGGATAAATCAGGAGCTTGAGATTGACATATATATATTATGTGTATGTATTATGTACTACATATATATATATTATGTATTATATATAAAATAGATAATAAGGACCTACTATATATGACAAGGGTCTCTACTCAATATTCTTTAATAATCTATATGGGAAAGAAATCTCAAAAAGAATGAATATATGTGTATGTATAACTGAATCACTTTGCTGTATACCTAAAACTAACACAGCATTGTAAATCAATTATACCCCAATAACATTTTTTTTTTAATAAAAAAATAAAAAGCCACATGCTCTGGGAAGTATAAATTTGGTTCAAGTAAAATCAGGCTTTTCCACCACATTGTTCTCAGGGCGAGAAGAATTTAAAGGATTTTTCAAATATGTTTGGCTTATAACCAGAAAGCAATTAACACTAGAAGGAGTAGAGCTTCAGTACATCATTAAGTGCTTCATTTTGTCATAAACTTAGTGATACCTGGGCCAGATCACAGCTTCCCAGTACAGTGAGTGCACTCACAGGGAAGTCTAGTTTCCTGACCTCGTTGTTAAATGGAATTCCACTTAATGCAAAAAATGCCTTCCTTCTCAAAGATGCTATTTAAAACCAATGGCTCTCATCTCAGTGGAGATCAAGGTAGAGTGATGCCTGCAACTTAAATTGCTTCTAAATAAACTAACTCGAGATGGATGCAAAGAACTGGGGAAAAGAAATGGTAATCTAATAAAGGAATCTATATTTTTTGTTGCTCTTTCATTTTACTTTCAGGAAACAGTTGCAAAATTTAAAGGTAAAGACCTCATTGTTCTTTTTAAAATCATTATGGCTCAAGGTATTTAAAAGTACTACAAACAAATGTTAATCATTTCCATTCAGTAGACCCTTTAGAATCCTAGGGAAAGTAATAATAAAAAAATACCAATTGCTACAACACCACTTTATATTTGTTTAAGCTGACTTTTTCATTTTCTCTAATTATAGCTATATATAAACATTTTCTTATACTTGCTCTGTTGCAATTATTCTAAATGGCCTTTAAGCCTACCATAATGAGAAATTGTAATGAACTGAAAACTCATTAGCAATGTATTCATGAGGAATCAAAATAATTTCAGAATTCAACAACAACCTACATGTAAATTTTTGTTTATTACAGTATGGTATTCATTTATAAAGTAGTGAGCTAATAACCAAAACACTAGTGTGTTGGGAGTTCCTCTAACAGTGCTGCCTAGAATTACTTAAGCAACATTAACTTTAACCTTTATTTTGTTATGGTGATATTGTCTCCTGATCTGGAATGTAATCTTGAGGGGTGTGGTGGGGTTGGGGTGTGTGTGTATATATATCTATGTGAAAGTGAAAGTGTTAATCGCTCAGTGGGTATCCGACTCTTTGTGACTCCATGGACTGTAGGCTGCCAGACTCCTCTATCCATGGAATTCTCCAGGCAAGAATACTGGAGTGAGTAGCCATTCCCTTCTCCAAGGGATCTTCCCGACCCAGGAATCTAACCCAGGTCTCCTGCATTACAGGCAGATTCTTTACTGTCTGAGCTGCCAGGGAAGCCATATATGTATATGCTACTGCTGCTAAGTCACTTCAGTCACGTCTGACTCTGTGTGACCCCGTCCCTGGGATCCTCCAGGCAAGAACACTGGAGTGGGTTGCCATTTCCTTCTCCAATGCATAAAAGTGAAAAGTGAAAGTGAAGTCGCTCAGTCATGTCTGACTCTTCTCGACCCCATGGACTGCAGCCTACCAGGCTCCTCCATCCATGGGATTTTCCAGGCAAGAGTACTGGAGTGGGGTGCCGTTGCCTTCTCCGATATATGTATATACATATCATTAAAAAAGTTGATTAGGAGAGTCTTATAAGATTAAAAAACAAAACACAATAAAAAGATTCTTTTCATCAAGTCCTAGCATACTCTTGCTCACTTTTCATCTTCCTGATTAGCCATAATCTCCACGAGGGTAGGGACTGTTTGATCCACTGCTGAATCCTCAGCAGATAGCACAGCATCTGACACATACTGAATGACTCCTGCTGAAAGAAATGAACCGCACGCAAGGTTTTCAGTCCTTCCTGTGGTTACCAGCAGACCTTAAGCTTCCTTGGTATAATTCTAATAGTGCCCAAGATGGTGGCTTGTGCCATTCACCTCTCTTCTCCTAACTTTTTTCAGATTCTAGTGGGAATAAGGTATTGGGGAAATGGAAGTGTTTTCTCCTGTTAGAGAGGCTGGGGAACCCTATTGATTTGGTTGAATATTAACTGATTCGAGAACAAGTCCTGGTGTGGAGGAAAAGGAAGACTCTAATACTGTTGGTGGGAAAGTGAATTGGAATAGGCACCATGATGGAGGGTCCTTAAAAAACTAAAACTAGAATTACTATATGACCTAGCAATACAACTCCTGGGCATATACCTGGAGAAAACTATGATTCAAAAAGATATATGCACCCTAATTTTCATAGCAGCACTATTTATAACAGCCAGGATGTGGAAGCAAACTAACTGTCCATTGACAGATGAGTGGATAAAGAAGATGTGGTGCACACACGTGCACACACACGCACACATATGGAATGGAATATTACTCAGTCATAAAAAAGAATGAAATAATGCCATTTGCAGCAACATGGATGGACCCAGAGATTATCATACTAAGTGAAGTAAGCCAGAAGAGACAGACAAATATCATATGATATCATTTATATGTGAAATCTAAAAAAAAAACCCAAAACATACAAACAAACTTATTCACAAAACAGAGACTCATAGACATAGTAAACAAACTTACAGTTACCAAAGGGGAAAGGGGTGGGGGAGGGACAAATTAGGAGTTTGGGATTAACATATACCCACTGTTACATATATATATGTTTATATATATATATATATATATATATATATATATATATAAATATATATATATATATATGAAACAGATAAACCTACAAGGACCTACTGTATGGCACAGGGAACTATACTCAATATTTTGTAATAGCCTCTAAGAGAAGAGAATCTGAAAAAGAATATATGTGCATATGTATATATATATATGTATAAAAGTTATATATATATATACACATACATATATATATATATAAATAACAGAATCACTGAAACTAGCACATTGTAAATCAACTGTACTTCAATTAAAAAAAAAAAGAATATGTCCTAAATGTTGGTTTCAAGCCTAATTCCTTGCTTTGTGATTTACCTCCAGTTCCTAAACATGAGGGCTGAAACTTCCATCCAACTCAGGGATTGCTTAGTATGACTCTGTTAATTAAGATTTTATTTTATTAAGAATAGACAGAATGGGTCTGATGAAGCCACATAAAAGCACCGGATGAACTCTCTCCTGAAATCCAAGCTGCCTGATTTGACTTTATGCCTGCTTCATTTCTCTAATATTCCTTTTATCTTAAGTATGTTCCCTAACTTCATTAACATCAAAAAGATTTTGTTAAGTACTTTAACAGAACATGGCACTGTACAAAGAGGCTTATAAGAACCAGATTCTTGTTATTTAGCAAGTTCAAATCACAGACTTAAGACAGAAATATTTATAGGACTCACACGCTTTATGCAAATACAGGCCATTCCTTGATTTACTTTGTATGATTCATAATAGCTAACACTTCCTGACTCCTAACTATGTCCCAGGCATTGTGTGAAAAGCACTTTCCTTAATCTTCTCCATGAAGTCCCCTAACAACAATGAGGAAGGGGAGACACTGGCAAGTTACATAAACCTTCCTTAGTTAGTTATTAGTCACTCAGTCATGTCTGACTCTTTGCAACCCTATGGACTGTAGCCCCCAGGCTTCCCTGTCCATGGAATTCTCCAGGCAAGGATCTAACCCAGGTCTCCTGCATTAGGAAGGTCCTTAGGAAGATCATCTAGCTGTGACACCAATCCAGGTCAGATTCAGAGGCCAGACCGGTTCTTTAACCACTCTGACCTACTCCTGCCCTTTGGCTTATAACCTCCTCTCCCACAAATCTATGGCCTACTAACAGCCAAATACGCTCACTCGCCTTTCACAGCAGCTGCTGCCTGCAGCGGGGCACGGATTGTGGTAGGCATGGTGTGGAGACCGACCTTCCTTAAAAAGTGAAATTCTTGGGTAGCCAGATAGTATTAAGTGCTGTTAAAAATAGGGCAATCCTCGACTTCCCTGGCGATCCAGTGGTTAAGACTCTGTGATTCTAATGCAGAGGATGTGGATTTGATCCTTGGTCAGGGAACTAAGATTCCACATGGTGCGGCCAAAAAAAAAAAAAACAGGGCAGCCCTGACAACACAGAATTATCAATCAGACGCAATTCTACTCTAAAAATAAAATCTGGACAGTTGGGACTCCAGACTGTTTCAAAGAGCTCTTCATTTAATCTGTAGGGAAACCTTAATGAAGAGTGTTTCTGCTCCCTGGCTCCCCTGCAAGCTTCTGTCCTCACTCATCCCCTATTACTCCTCATCCTCCAATTAGAAAAGACCTAGATCGCTGCCTCTACTGCCTCATTAGCCATCAGGGCTCCGGCCTCTGCCACGTGACTTCTGCCTCCACCCTCCTGCTGGAAGCGCTCTCCCAAAGGTCAGCAATGATAACAGACCATCATTATAATAATACCCAGTGGTTCCTGTGGATTAACTGGGCTCCAAACCCCATGCTTGGAGCTTTCTTTACACTGGAAAAACCAGGAGAACCTTACGGCTGTACTGGACTTACAGATGGTTTTGGCTTGGTTGGCTCAATTTTTATAAATCAAGTCAGTATTAAAAGATCAAAAAATAAATAAAAGATCAGAATATCTCAGACAAAAGTCTGTATTATGAGAGATGCTGTCCAGTTTGCTACAGTCCTCACGGTGAATATATGTACACTTGGATCTATCCCACCACTCTTATTTATGTCACGTGCCTGACTCCCTATATGAGCAGTATTTACTCTCCATGTCCTATGTGGATAATCTGGTCGGGACTGTGTAGCTGCCAGGAAAAGAGATATTATACACCTTAAACTTACAGAATGTTATATGTCAATAAAACTAAGGAAAAAACCCACATTCACCAGATGGTCTATCATGACTTGTAAAAACCATCAAGTCCTAGACAAGGCAGGAGCACCTTCTGTGATGTCCAATGGCCCACTCCATTTTCTGAGCTGTCGTTAAGTTTCAGCCACCTGCTCTATTTGCAGACCTGCCTTGTCAGATCGGCACTGAATGTTCTCTGTGCTATGATACCGTGAGGCTGATCCTGGACATTTAAATTATACCCCAGGTTGCTTTTTACCTTCTCTGTCACTCTCTGGGTCTCAGCTCCATCCTGGCTGCTGGGGGTTGCTGGACTGCTGACACTTTGTCCTGCATACAAGCTCTGGAGACAACCTTTTTACCTAGGGTGTTCAAAAACAGAGTGAGCTCTGACCAGAGTAATCTTCTCAAAGTATAGTTCTGATTGGATCCTTCTCTTCCTCAGAATGCTTACAAATTAACTACAAACTTCTCAGTTAAGGCAGATAGGGTTGTAAAAAAACAGAACCCTACTTGGGATGACTCAGGTCAGATTTATGACATGGATACAGGAATACTACACAGGCCTCCAGAGCAAAGATCAGGAAAAGGCTGAACCATAAACAGAGACTGGCAAACTTTCTCTGTAAAGGACTATGGAGTAAACATACTAGGTTTTGCAAGTTATCTGGTTTCTGACACTTTGCCAGAGACAATAGGAAAAGTAGTGTGTTCTAATAAAACTTTATTTACAAAATAGACAACCAGCTGGATTTGACACAGAGGCCAGAGTTTTAGGGTCCCTGGGCTCAAGCATTATCAGAACTCACTGAAACATCTCTGTCATCTTCCACATACCTGCTTTGTTGTTCTCTTCCTGCCAACTACCATCCTTAGCGTCTCTGGTTTTCATGTTGGAAAATGGCTTCCAAAAGCACTGAGCTTCCAGGTCACAAAACACTTCCAGGTCAAGTGTTCTTGCTCTCTTTCTTAGTCCTCATTCTAAATTCCTCGGGCAGAGATGTGGCCAGGCCTTTCTTGAGTCAGATACTTACCCTGAGACTAATCAGCTGTGGCCAGGAGTTTGGGTCTTGCTTTATGAACCAGGAGGGTGTTGGGAACCCCACCCCCAAAATCTCTTAGATCAAAGCAGAAGAACAGATTCCAGAAAAGGGCAAGGAGTTGGGCAGACAAGTCAGTGAGAGTCCCTGTCTGCATTCATCCAAAGCTGTATTTTCAGCATTGTCCCCTTCTTGAAGTAAAACGAACCCCTTGCTGTTCCTGTGGACCCTGCATATTCCATCCTGGATGTGTGAACTCAGTCGCCTCCCGCTCTTTGTGACCTCATAGACTGCAGCTGGCCAGGCACCCTGGTCCACAGGATCTTCCAAGCAAGAATACTAGAGGGAGTTGCCATTTCCTTCTCCAATATTCCATCCTGTATCCCTTCCATCTGCTAGCAGACATTCTACTCATCTTTAAAGTCTCTTCTAGAAGGCCGTCTTTTGCCCTCTCTTTTTTTTTTAATATCCACACAACTCTATTGGTACAGTGTGTCTTGTCTCATTGCTATTTCTGTATCTGACTTTTTTGTTTTGCAGTCAATAGATGCTCTGCTGACTGAGCAAAGGACTTATTCAGCATTTCATGCACTCTGGTACCTGTCAGAGCACAGGCTTGGAGTTCTCATTTGTTGAGTTTAACCATATCCTCAAAGCTGAATAATTCCAAACAGAAGAAATTTAGACTTTATGAAGTTGCATCGATACAGGAAATATGGTATCTACCTTGAAGAAAATTATGTTTCAAGATATAAACATTCATTTCCACATTTAGGGTAGCCAAATTAAAGTACATGTACAGAGAAAGATTATTTACAGCCAACAAAATGTATATTTAAAATTGTCTAATAGAAGAAATAAAGTCCCATTAAAATTGTCTTTTCTGTTACCGTACTAAATAAAAAACTGTATACTACACACATGACTTCTGATAAATAGGGAGGGTTATACACGTGAAGTAATCAAAATCGCTCTAAAAAACAAATGCTCCAAAACCATTAATGTTTCTTCAAGAATTTTACCAAAGAGCCAGAGACTTCATCATCTAATCTCTTTCTTCCTAGAACTATTAATTAACATTGTTCCCAGAACTCTGCTAAAACTCCCCTGCTGAAAGGAAGGCAGTAAATACAGTACTGCAAAGAAAACTGGTTCATTCTTCAGGAACTGTGAGAGGCTTGCGCTTTTGTGAAACAGAACACACTTGCTGAAGAACTATTCCTAAACTGCTAGAAACTACCTAAAAGCTCTTTTATTTTAACAGCATCCTCCTGGGAGACTGCGCTGGAATGTGCAGCAGGTCTGAAAACGGCACAGATTTGGCTCAAATCTGTAAATACTAGGTGCACTGAGCCGGAGCCATTGTGTAGGGAAGCGGGGTGGGGCGGGCGGGGTCCTGAAAATCGATGTTGATTAGTAGGATTCTAATTTCGCTTGGGGCTTATTATTTTTTTTTTTCCTACGGCAATTACAGCTTCGCTGGGAAAATAAAATATCGGTTGTGCTCTCACCTGGGTTTCTCATTTTCAGCGTCTACCGAGAAAGAAAACCTCGTATTTATTCCCCAAGAATTACCCTTCTGCAATCTGCTGAGCCGCTGGGAAAATAGGAGCGCACAGCCCCACCGCGCCCCCCGACCCGGTCCCCACCGCGGCCACCTCCCAGCCGCCCAGCCCACCCCACGCGCGACCCGGAGACGATGGGTCTCCGAGGCATCACTGTTGTCTGTTGACGTTTCTAGGTGTGGGGAATGCTCCAACCCAGTAAACCACCACACACAGAACCCCAGCACGGACACCGAACCAAGCTATCATCGTTAGCTTTCTTTTCTCCCCGGCCTCGTCCCGCCAGGATCCTTGCCAGCCCTGGCACAGCGTCTCCCCGCGGCCTCGGGTGGCCCTCCCGGCACCTGCGCGCGCCCGGGACGCAGGCTCAGGGACGAGGCGGCGGGAAGGAGCCCGGCGGCTGCCACTCTGGGGAGCGGCCCGGACTACAACTCCCATCACGCCCCGCAGCCGGCTCCCTCCCCGGCCCGGCCCCGCCTCCCTACCTCGGCCGGCGGTCGGGCAGCGCCGAGCTTTTATCTGCAGACCGGTCGGCCGGGCGGGCTCCGGGTCCCTGCCGTCTCCCCAGACGCGAGCGCTGTGCGGGGCAGCGGCGAAGGCGGCGGCTCCCAGCCGAGTTCTGCCTCCGCGTCCCCGCCAGCCCCGGAGCCTGCGGGGGGCGCAGAAGGTCCGTCCCGACCCGGCGAGAGGATGGTCATCCGCGTGTTCCTCGCCTCCTCCTCGGGCTTCGTGGCGGTGAGCACGTAGGGAACCGGCCGCGGGCCGGGGTCGGGTCCCGCGGGGCAAGGGGGTGCGGGTCCCGCGGGAGGCGGGCGGCGCTCGCCCCTGTGCGTCTCGGCGCGGCGGGCGGCGGGAGCCCGCGCCCGGCAGGTGATCCATCTGCCTCGGACGACAATGAACGGGGCGGGGAGGCAGGGTGGGTGTGTGTTGGGGGGGACCCCGGACTCACCCCACATGCCCACCTTGCACGGTCCGAGAGGGAGACCGGGAAGTGGATTCGGCGGGAAGCCCCCGGCTCTAGTCGGGAGGCTCGTGGATTTGGAGAGGGGTGGTCAGAGAGCTTCGGGCGGGGGACGGGGGACGGGGGGGGGGGGGGTCCCACTTTCCTTGATTGGGCTTGACCGATTTGGGACATTCAGCCTGGTTCCGTTTGGTACGGGAGCTTGTTAAGCTGCTTGGTTTGCTCACCTAGCTCCTGAATGGAACAAGTTTAAGTGGAACTTGCTCTCCACCCTCTGTGCCCCGCCGCCAAGCACGTTACTTCAGCTTTATACCTGCGCGGACAGAATGGTAAACCAGGTTTGTCCTGTTGTGCCAGGGTCTTTTGTTTTCTTCTTGCCTAAGGTGCTATAAGTATGTTTGCATCTGTATGTAAATATGGTGTGGCTGGTTCATTTTCCCCTATAGTGCTGCGCTCAATTTCATCTTGGGGGTGTCAATTGTGGTCTCTTCAATTATTTTAAGCTATTTGGTTTGGTCCGATGTTCTCGAATTTTCTTTCTTTTCTTTTTTTTTTTTAAGGGAGAAGTTACATAGCTAGATGTCAGACTTTAAGGAAAAATTCAGTAATAATAGCTCACTGAGTAAGACATCTAGCAGTATGTTTTCCATGATTATTAAGATTTGGTTACCTTTAGCTGCGTTAAGCTGTAGATGTCAGGGGCTGTCAAGTGAGATATAGAGTTAAATACACCAAAAAGTGCGGTATTGATTGTTTCAAATTTAGTCCGGCCAGTTGGTTGCCTGCCCGGAGAGTCAACTAGGTTTTCCCCAAATTTGTTTCAGAAGGCAGGTTCAATGGAGAATCGAAGAAAATGTCATTTGCAACATAACACTGAAGTTTTTTATTTTAAAAACAATTAACTTGTAGAAAAAAAGGCCCCCTTTTGTATTAGTAACAGGAGATGGGAAACTCCAGCTTATCTTTATATGCAGGGGTGTTCCGGTCCCCAGACTCCTGATAGTTTTGGTGTTGCTTGCTCTCTGGGGCTGCTTAGTCATACCTGCCTCTTATAGATCCCTCCACTGCTCCACCGAAGCTACACTTCATGTGTTTGGAAACCCATAGAGTTTTGTGGATAGATTTTTTTCACAGTCACTCCTTCATAAGAGTACTACAAAGCTTTTGGTTTCACCATCAACTTGCATGCTCCCATACTTACTGCAGTAGTATTTCATTGACTGGGAAGGGATGCTTTATAGTATTGATATTAAGAAGCCAATGTTATCTATGTTGGACAAGTCAGAGTCAAAATTCTGAGGTCATTACTTGGCTTATCCTTCAGTAGGTAGTATATCAAGAGAGTTCTGGAACCCTGCATCTCTATTTGCTTATTTCCATTAACAGATATTTATTGCCTGTCTGCTATGTGCCTTTTTAATTTTTAAATTTAATGATGGGTGTTTTGCACATGAAGCTAGACCTGAGAACCCTGGCAGGCTCTGATGAGCGGAGTGAGCTTGGTTGAAGTACCTCATCTCTGCCTGAGTTTCTCATTGATGGAATGAAGAGTTGTGATGAAAAACTCAGCATTCCACTCTAGCTTTAAAGTGCTTTGATTTAATTAGTTGTATAAATGCGGATAAATCGTCATAACAGCTTCTTTCACATTGACAATATACATGCTAGTATCAAAGTGAATTTTTTTCCCTTTGGTGTTTTACTGGGATCCCTTCACTGCCCCACCCAGTTTGTGTTCTAACAAGATAAGGTTTGAGCTGGAAGACATACTCTGTTATCACGTAGCATATGTACAGCCCATGAACACTAATTATCTATTTTAATATACCTGATCTTTTTGGGTCTCAGACAATCCTCAGTCACTGAATCTCTCCACTTGTAATATTATCTCCTCTATCCCTGCACAGTTTTTGTGTAATTAATATGCCATCGATACTTTTGGTAATGAGAAGTTTCTGCTTATATGCAAGAATAGTAATTTCTAAGAGATAATGAGGTTGTTTAGGTCAGCTGCTGAGCAGTAGAGGCTCCCTGGGGCTTATGGCATTATGCTGTATTGAGCTGGGAGGGCATAGCAGGGTTTTCCCTCCAGCAGTGTTGAACTGACCATTGCTCTGTTTTATCCAGTGGCCAACCGTGACCAGCTAGTGCATGGGAGAAAGAATAGTTTGATTCCTAAGTCAGTTTGGTTTTAGCTGAAGTTGATTAAACCACACGGAAGTAACGTGACTGGAAGTAGACTTGGCTAAGTAAGTCCCAGGAGTTCCCAAAAAGATGCTCTGCCCCAATCCACAGTAGATTTAAATAAACTGTTTAGGGAAAACCCTCATATCTTGTTCTGATTTCCCTGAGCTCTCCAGCTTCAACACCTAACAGTGGTAATTGGAATAATTAACCCCAAAAGGTGATTGCCCTTTTCTCTTCCTCAGCTCAGTGTAAAATCTGCTTTTATAGGAAATAAAAGCAATGCCACATTATTATGCTGTGGCTACCTGAAAATCAGATTTCTGTTCCAGCTGTCATTCATATCGTAGAGAAGGGCATTTTATTTCAGTCCTAAGAAAATACTGTAGTCATAGAAGTGCTGTTTTAAGACGTTTTGATTTATTTTGGTTGTATACCCAGCAGGGGTGATCTTGGTACCTTTATCCAGGAAATGTATTATTAATATGACATTTTAAAAAACTTTATTTTGTATTGGAGTGTAGACAATTAACAATGCTGTGATAGTTTCATATAGTTTTCACACAAAAACTATGGACGGCAAAGTGGATGGCAAAGGGACTCAGCCATACATATACATGTGTCTTTTATTGAAAAGCATTGAAATCAGCCAGTTATTTCATATTCATTATTTTATTCATTCAGCAAGCATTTTCTTAGTGTCTGCTGCTTGCCCAGCTCTGTAAGGACAAGAATTGCCTGGCCTAGGAAATTCTTTTGGGAATTGGAGGAGAGCAGAAGGTGTGGTTTCTGTGTCCTCAAAGAATTCAGATGGGGATCACGCCCAGGAGATAAGATAGGAAAGGTGAAACCACCACTAATAAAGTACAACCCAAGGACACAGGCCTCTTTCGGGAACATTCTTAACAGAGATAGAAATAATATAGGCGACAGAGGGATGCGTTGCAGGATGTCAGATAAGGAGGAGATGTGCCAGAAGCCATCAAATATGCATGTGGGAGCCTCAGGCAGATGGCGAGAGAGGAACTGACTTGGATTTGGAAGGGAGGGGAGAGTGCCCAAGCCCACCTTGTTCAGGCTGGAGAGGGGGAGCCTTAGATGAGAGGGGGCAGGCTTCAGGGCTCCCTGTGGTCCTCTCTTGAGGACAGGGCAGACTCTGAGTCCGTGACATGTTAGTCGCTCGGTCCTGTCTGACTCTGTGACCCCATGGACTGTAGCCCACCAGGCTCCTCTGTCCATGGGATTCTCCAGGCAAGAATACGGGAGTGGGTAACCATTCCTTTCTTCAGGGGATCTTCCTACCCTGGGATCAAACCTGGGTCTCGTGCATTGCAGGCAGATCTTTATGCCTAAGCCACCAGGGAAACCCATGATAACAACGTCCAGAGTGCTTAGCGTCTCAGAGGTGTCTTCAAAATCTGCAGCTGATGTCTGGACCCTTTGTCCCCAGGGAGGAAGGTGTGATCTGATGGGGAAGAACCCCTGGATATGATTTCAGGTTCTTTACCTTCCTGCCTGTCTTGACTGAAATTTCTCCAAAAGGAGGGAAAGCTTTTCACTCTTTGTTAAAGTCCTTGGGCTCCAGTGTTGGGGCTGGCAGAATACTGAGAGAGATTTTCTCATGAAGTCCAATCGCCTCATGTTACAGAGAAGGAATATGGGCTGAGAGAATATGTGACCTGTCTGAGGTCATTTGTGTCAGTCAGAGCCGAGCTGAGGGTTAAATGAGTCCCGGTCACCTGACTCCTGAATGTGTTCATTCTGGCCCAGCGTGTATTTGTGCCTTGATGGACTCATTCATATGTTAATCACTGAAAACCAACTGAGTAGGAGGCTCTGTCCCACAAAGGTCTGTATAGTAGTCAGGTATGGATGTGACAGTTGGACCATAAAGAAGGCTGAGCGCTAAAGAATTGATGCTTTTGAACTGTGGTGTTGGAAAAGACTCTTGAGTGTCCCTTGGACTGCAAGGAGATCAAATCGGTCAATTTTAAGGGAAATCAACCCTGAATATTCATTGGAAGGACTGATGCTGAAGCTCCAATACTTTGGCCACTGATGCAAAGAGCCGACTCGTTGGAAAAGACCCTGATGCTGGTAAAGATTGCAGGCAGGAGGAGAAGGGGACGACAGAGGATGAGATGGTTGGATGGCATCACCAACTTAATGGACATGAGTTTGAGCAAACTCTGGGAGATGGTGAAGGACAGGAAAGCCTGGCGTGCTGCAGTCCGTGGGGTTGCAGAGTCAGACACGACTGAGCGACTGAACAACAACGAGGCTCTGTGAGGTGCTGTTATGTGCTAGGTGTATACCACGGTCAGGAGAACACAGACTGCCCAACGGCATAGATCAGTGCTGACGCCCCACCACTTGGAGACTTGGACTGTAAACCATTTCTCCAAGGAGAATACAGAGCTGCTGCTGGCCTGGGGGGTGTTTCCATGGGACAAGGTGAAATGAGCCTGACAGCAGTAGTATGTCGCTGCATGTTGGAGGGGACAGTCAGTGGGAGGAAAAGGTACAGAGAAATGGAAAGCAGAGTTGGAAGACGTGGACCTTTGCCCACAGCTGCAGCCCTGTTTTCAAGTGAGGGTGGGAGTGGAGGGGAAACATAGGAACTGTGCTCAGAGTTCTCTTGTTCTTTTGAGCTTAGAAAGGCATTTTGTTTTGCCTGAGTTATAACTATTTGAAACAGGCAGTGATCTGTTCCATCTCCACAGGATGTATCATGAAGCTTTATTTGTGTAAGGGAACCTCTGAAAGGAGTTCCAATGTAAATCAGGATGTGACCATGTAAAACAGACTGAGTATTAAATCTTCAGTTCAGTTCAGTTCAGTCACTTAGTCGTGTCCGATTCTTTGCAACCCCATGAATTGTAGCACGCCAGGCTTCCCTGTCCATCACCAACTCCCAGAGTTTACTCAGACTCATGCCCATCGAGTTGGTGATGCCATCCAGCCATCTCATCCTCTGTCGTCCCCTTCTCCTCCTGCCCCCAATCCCTCCCAGCATCAGGGTCTTTTCCAATGAGTCAGCTCTTCACATGAGGTGGCCAAAGTATTGGAGTTTCAGCTTCAGCATCAGTCCTTCCAATGAATACCCAGGACTGATCTCCTTGAACATGAACTGGTTGGATCTCCTGGCAGTTCAAGAGACTCTCAAGAGTCTTCTCCAACACCACAGTTCAAAAGCATCAATTTTTTGGCGCTCAGCTTTCTTCACAGTCTAACTCTCACATCCATATATGACCACTGGAAAAACAATAGCCTTGACCAGACAGACCTTTGTTGGCAAAGTAATATCTCTGCTTTTTAATATGCTATCTAGGTTGGTCATAACTTTCCTTCCAAGGAGTAAGTGTCTTTTAATTTCATGGCTGCAATCACCATCTGCAATGATTTTGGAGCCCCCAAAAATGAAGTCTGACACTGTTTCCACTGTCTCCCCATTTATTTCCCATGAGGTGATGGGACCAGATGGGACCAGATGCCATTAGTTTTCTGAATGTTGAGCTTTAAGCCAACTTTTTCACTCTCCTCTTTCACTTTCATCAAGAGGCTTTTTAGTTCCTCTTCACTTTCTGCCATAAGGGTGGTGTCATCTGCATATCTGAGGTTATTGATGTTTCTCCCGGTAACCTTCATTCCAGCTTGTGCTTATTCCAGCCCTGCGTTTCTCATGATGTACTCTGCATATAGGTTAAATAAGCAGGGTGACAATATATAGCCTTGACGTACTCCTTTTCCTATTTGGAACCAGTCTGTTATTCCATGTCCAGTTCTAACTGTTGCTCCCTGACCTGCATACAGGTTTCTCAAGAGGCGGGTCAGGTGATCTGGTATTCCCATCTCTTTCAGAATTTTCCACAGTTTATTGTGATCCACACAGTTGAAGGCTTTGGCATAGTCAATAAAGCAGAAATAGATGTTTTTCTGGAACTCTCTTGCTTTTTCGATGATCCAGTGGATATTGGCAATTTGATCTCTGTTTTCTCTGCCTTTTCTAAAACCAGCTTGAACATCTGGAAGTGACTCTAATCCCAGGAAGAGGTGGTGAGGGTAAGCCTGGGCTTGCTAGGATCTTTAATTCAATCCTGAGCCACATGGCAGTGTTGATTCCCATCTTACAGATGGAGAGGCTGAAGGTAACTGACCTGATTGAGACCATTTGCAGTTGATGGTGGGACCTTGAGTCAGAGTCTGGCTGGCAGGTGGCTCTACAGCTTCTGGAGCCGAGTTTCTGCACTGTGGGCACTGTCATGTCCTTGATGAAATGGAAGTGCCAGGGGATGCTCGACATCCTGCAGTGTCCTGGACAGTCGCCTGAAAGAGCTGCCACGTGCAAAATGCCAGGGGTACCCGGCAAGAACTATTCCTGAAGGGCTTTGATGGCGGGGTTGGGGGGCGCTGTGGAATGACTTTAGGGAATTGGTGGGAGCATATAAGAAATGATTAGAAGAACCAGGAATAAGGTGGGGACACAGGGACAAAGTTGAAAGAGAATGTCAGGCTGGGAAGACTTGTGTGTTGGTTTTCTACGGCTGCCATCACCAAAGTACCAAGAACTGTGGGGCTTAGACAGCAGACATTTGTCTCAAAGTGCTGGAAGCTGAAAGTCAAGATCAGGCTGTTGGTCTGGTTGCTTCCTTCCAAGGGCTGTGAAGGAGACTGCGCCATGGTTCTCGCCTACCTTCTGATGGCTTGCTGGAAGTCTTTGATATTCCTTGGCATGTAGATTATCCTTTATATCTGTCTTCATGTCTACATGGCATTCCCCTTGTGTGTATGTCTTTGTCTACATTTCCTCTTTTTATATTGACTTCAGCCTACCCTTTTGACCTAATTTTGACTTGATCATTTGCAAAATAGGGTCACATTCACAGGTACTATGGGCTAGGACTTAAGCATCTTTTGGGGGGACACAACCCAGTTCCCATAACAGCATGCAAGTTGAGGGTTGAATAGAAGTACTAATTGATGGCACTTCCTGCCTTTAATTGAAAAGACCATGGGCGAATTTCCTGAATCCTAAAGTCAGCAGCAGGGTATGAAATTTTAGTCATTGTATACGCTAAGGTCCATTGCTAGCGAGGGAGATTTTTCATCATCCCAAGTGAAGACCTGACCTCAGTTTTTCTAGTTCATTCTAATGTTTCCCAAATTTGACATCTTTTTTCCGTTCTGTGGTATTTTAAATTTGTAAATATAATCAAGGGCATGGACTCCTTTACGAAATTAGGGACTTTTAAAAATCTGTTTGCATTAGGACACTTTAAATAAATATTCCATTCTGTTTGAGGAAACTAAATTTTGACAGCTGTTTATAAAAGTATGAGGTGGTTTCCATGTTGCAGGAATGTAAGTCTAGTTGTCTTGCTTTTTTCTGTGTTTTTCAATTTTTTGATCAAAACCAGAGAATAACTATTCTGAAACAAACCCCAACAGTTCTGCAGGAAGCAGTGAGACACTACCACTAAAGAACATTTCTTCCTCAGATTTTTTCATGTTTAAAAAGTTCTAAAATGAATTGCATGCTTTTCTTTTGTCAGTAAAGTTAGAAATGGATGACAGAATAGAAAAAAATCTAAACTAGCTATGACAAACCTAGACAGCCTATTAAAAAGAAGAGACGTCACTTTGCCAACAAAGGTCCGTATAGTCAAAGCTGTGGCTTTTCCAGTAGTCATATATGGATGTGAGTTGGACCATAAAGAAGGCTGAGTACCAAAGAATTAATGCATTAGAACTGTGGTGGAGAGGAGTCTTGAGAGTCCTTTGAACATCAAGGAGATGAAACCACTCAATCCTAAAGGAAATCAGCCCTGAATTTGTTCATTGGAAGGAGTGACCCTGAAGTAGAAGCTCCAGTACTTTGGCCACTTGATGTGAAAAGCCAACTCATTGGAAAAGACCCTGATGCTGGGAAAGACTGAGTGCAGGAAGAGAAGGGGGCAGCAGAGGATGAGATGGGTAGATGGCATCATCAAGTCAATGGATGTGACTTTGAGCAAGATCCGGGAGATGGGGAAGGATAGGGAAGCCTGGCGTGCTGCAGTCCATGGGGTCGCAAAGAGGCAGACACGATGACTGAACAGCAGCAAGATTCTTAGTGAATGTGTTGTTTTAAGAAAAAAGTTATTTTTTGCTGCACTGGGTCTTCGCTGCTTTTGCACAACTTTGTTAAGTTGCAGTGAGCGGGGGCTGCTCTTCATTGAGGTGTGTGGGCTTCTAATTCCTATCCACTGTGCTGCTTTTAACATAAAATTTAGCATGATTTAATGATTGTTATATGTGAAAGTTTGAAACACTTATTTGAAATGCATATTTGGGGGAAAAAATGGGATCATTTTTTAGTTTAGAAATTATTAGTTTAGCTGCCAAATGTTTTTTTAAAAATTTCCCCCCCCAGACTCTAAACTCAGAAGGAGACCCTTTTAGGTTTTATGTTTTTTGGTACAGATTGCTTAATAATGGGTGTTAGTTTAGCTGCAGGGTTAGTTAGAAACGTTATCATTTAAATCACATCCCTGTATTCATTATTTTTCTGTGGTCAGCTTTATATTATTTGTTTATCCATTTTGCAGGGAAGGAGCTTAGCTTTCCAAATTAGAAATTTATTGAAAATTTTTTCCTTCTGTGAAATGGTGAATGGTTTGCTAACCTGTGAGGGAAATCCTCTGCCTCTGATGATGTACACTTGTCTTTTGGGGTCCTATTATTGTAGCTTAACAAGTCATTGAACTCTTCTTTTTCTGTTTGGTGTTTTTAAAACCAATAGGGATCAGTACTTACCGCTGCCAAGTTTCTGATTGGTGGTTGGGATGGCTGGGGCGGGGGCAAGGGTCGGGGGTGTCCGAGATTGGAAATTGACACCTGCTGCAGCTAAGCGTCTAGTTTAAAGCAGTGGTTTACCTTCTGTCCTCTTCAGAGGCTTATCTGGGTTTATCTGCCAGTACAGGCTAGTCCCTCAGGACCAGCACTGTGGCAAATATTTTTTTTTTTGGCCATGCAGCATGTGGGATATTAGTTCCCCAAACGGGGAGGTGGGGGTGGGGGGTCAAACCCACACCCCCTACAGTGGGAACAGGAAGTCTTATTGGACCCTCAGAGAAGTCCCAGAACTCTAACAATTTAAAGTTAGTGCTGTTATTTCTTTTACGTTTGATTGGTTTTTTTCCCCCACAAATGCTAAAAGAGAAATCAACCTAGGAAAAGTACTTCATTGAATGTTTCCCTTCCAGACTCGACAGCTTTGTGTAAACTGGACAGCTGAACTAGATACTGGTAAAGGGCACCCCCCCCCACCCCACCTGTAACCCCAGGGCCTTTAGGCTGGTATGGCCCCTGGGAGGCGCTGGAGCAGTTTAATTGTTCTCCTAGATCTGATCCTTTATGTTAGCTCTGACAGCTTATTTATTCCTGAGAGGACCTGACTCCTTTGTAACTGGCAGAACCCCAAAGGGAGTTTCCTGGAGCTGACCCCTGACAGTGGAAGGATAGGAGTGGTGTGTGTCGGGGTGTGTCTGCCTTGCTGTGGGACCTCTGTGGGCCCCGTGCCAACATAACAGCCGAGCTCTTGAAGCCAGAACTTGGCTCTGACTATGGGCAGAGAGGATGCATTTTCCACTTCCTGCTGGTGATGAGTAGCCCGTATCTGGAAATGGCTTCTTGTCACCTTGGCTCTAGTGCCTTTGGGAGTGGAAGGCTAAGAGTAAGAGGTGACTTGCCTGACAGGTCAGTTCAGTGGTGTTTGGTAAATGCAAATACATGGAGTTAAAGTCAGTAGCTATTGCTACATACCAATCTAGTATTAAAACCAAAGCAACCTACAAGGTTGCTTGTATAGCACCCTGTATAGCTTGTATAGTTCCCTGTATAGCACAGGGAACTGTATCAATGTCTTGTGATAACCTATAAGGGAAAAGAATCTGAAAAAAGAATAGAGATATATGTATATGTGTGTAACGGAATCACTTTGCTTTACATCTGAAGCTAGCACAGCATTGTAAATCAACTGTACTTCAATTAAAAGAGAGAAAAAGTAAATTAAAAAAAATACACCACCTGTTGTGCATGTTAAGTTGGGAAACAATTTGTGACTATCTGATTTAAATCGGTTTATGAATACCATCCGATTTCAAATAGAACATGTTCAAATGAAAAACAAGACAACAAAGCAAAACAAAAACCCTCAAAGCAACACAACCAACATAGCTTTTGAGTCAATTTATTTTCCTTCTGTGGGTTGTACGAAGAATGGGAGTATGTCTCCATTCATGACATTCCCACATAGATTGACACTTTCAGCTTCTCTGCTTTAGTAATCATGTTCCTTAGGACAGATCCTTTGCCTGAGAATTGGCCATTTCCATAAGCCTGGATTCCCCCCCTTGACAGGAGGTTTGGGTTGCACTATCCCTTTATGACAAAACAACATATTTGCCAAAGTAGATCTTTGCATTGAATATCTGCTGATTTATTTAATTCTGGAGTCAGTTTACATTCAACTCAAGTGCCTACTTCTGCCTCGCCTTTGGATTATCTACTGTTGGGTAGATATCACCAGTGCAAGCACATTGGCTACATTGGCGTAGTCTCATGGTTAAGGCGGGGCTTGGTCCAAATCCTAGTCTGCCGTTGGTGAGGGATGTGGCCTGAGGCAAGGAGTCTCAGCCTCTTCATTTGTGAAAATGGGACTGGAGTGGTACCTTCCGTCTAGGATTGCTGTGAGCATCAAAGATTTCTTCAGTGAAGTATTCCATATAGAGTGCCAGGTACTCAGGACAGGAAGTGTTCAATGCCTGTTATCTGTTATTTTCATTGTATCATCATTAACAGCAGCAGTAGTGATAACAGCAGTGATAAAAACATGAAAAATTATAACCCTGGATCGTACAAGATCTTTAATCATAAAAAATATTGTGTTCAGTACATAATACTTTACTAAACCAAGGGTGCATACTGGTATAATTTTTAGAGAGCTTTTAGTAAATTTAAGTTCAGTTTTTGACTGAAATTTAAGGACATTATTATTTGAGGTCATTCCCCAAGCAAATCACTTAATTAGAGTTCTTCTGTAACGTGTGAACACCATATAGGGACACAGCATGCTCTGCCCGAGTCATTAAGCCGTGTTTATTCACAGCCTACGAAGTGCTTACTATGATGCAAATGGGCACTGTCCTTTGCTGTACATAGTATGTGATTGTAGAGTCCTCATCCGATTTAAGGCTTCCTAAACTTGGCAAGTAGATTTCATCCCAAATGACAGCCCTGTCTGATGGATAGTGGCTGCCTGGAGAGCCGGGAGAGGGGTTTGGGAGCCTTGTCTGGGATCAGCTGGGAACCATGCAGTGTGACTGATTGTTGATGTGTGCTCTGGCAGCAGAGGAGGCGGCTCAGGGCTCGTCCATGTACTTGGCAGCCCTGTCTCTGACTCTGTGCACATTTCAGATTCATGTAACTGAATGTAGGATGTTTTCAGTCTGTGAGCAAGAGGGAATAGAAATATTCGACAGTGGATTGAATTGATGGGTTGTATCCTTTGCAAACATCTACCCTTAAATCAGGGGGTGGCAGCAGAGAAAGATCAGGATCTCTGTGTTTAATGAAGGTGAGTGATACTTTCCAGAAAAGACCATCATGATTATTCTGACTGTGAAACTGAACACCAAACCTTGATGTGGTGAAAGGTAGGCAGGGTTCTTTCGCATCTGGAGGGATGGTGGTCAAAGAGAGCAGGGGCTTTGTGGAACAAGGTGGTGGAGACAGGAGAGGGAGAAAAGCCCCGGGATAGACGAGGATCAGCCTGCGCACCCTGCCGAGCCTTGAACATGGAAAGATCGGGTGAATGATGAGTGTCTACCCATGCCCAGCAGTCTTGGATGATTTTTTCCTGCAGGTAATTGAATCCTTACAGTCACCCTACAGACTGCAGACTATCATACCCATTTTGCAGATGAGAATATTGGGGGGCACAGTGGTTAAGTCACATGCCCAGCATCATTTAGCTCAGTGAAACCCATGTCTTCTGGTTTTGTGTCTAGTCCATTTTTTGTTGCCCACCAGAAAAGCCCGATTGGAGACGAGTGACCCAGAAAACTTGCCAGGATAACAGTGTGTGAGCCCAGGCTAATAAACTGGGAGGGGCAGGACTTCACAGAGCCATTCCAGGGGCCCCCACTCAGCTGTCGAGCAGGTCATTTTAGGCATAGTGTCCTCAGGGCTTGTGGAAACAATGGCTTTGCTTTTTTAGAGACTGACAAAAGCTATCAGGAATGCTGTGGATTGAGGGACTTCCCTGATGGTCCAGTTGTAAAGAATCTGCCTTCTAATTTAGGGGATGTGGGTTTGATCCCTGGCAGGGAACTAAGATCTCACATGTCACAGGGCAACTCAGCCCTTGCACCACAATGAAGGTCCAGCACAGCCAAAATAAAAATAAGTTTTTAAAATAAAAAAAATATTTTTAAAGTATGGTTGACATGGAAAGCTAATCTTTCATCATAATAACTATCATTCACAGCATGTGCAGGAAGTACTCAGGGCTTTGTGTTTGTTATTTGTATTCCTTAAAGTAACTTGGCCTGGTAGCCATTGGAAGTGGAGAGAATGGATTTTCAGCGCAGAAAGACCTGGGTTCAGATGATGCTTCTGGTTCCCCAACTGGCAGGAGAGTTTAGCAGGATAGTTTAGCAAATCTTTTTTTTCCTGTGGACCTCAGTGTTCCCATTTGTAAAGTTGTTGGGAGTTTCAAGAAATGGCAGCTATCAGTAATATTATGAGTTCATTTAAATTTAAGTTAACAATAATTCTCTGGTCTTTGGTAAATTTTCAACTTCACGTGAACTATTAAAATTTAACTAAGGAAAAGGAATTGTTTTTATAACCAAACAGTAAGTCCTGTATTCAAAGGAACACATTCCTAGGAAGATCTGAAATTGACATTGGTTATTGGGGTTAATGTGTGCTACCTCATGGCCTGTTTGCAGAGGCTGGAACCCCCTTTTTAAAAAAAATTTTTAATTGGAGAATAATTGCTTCACAATATTGTGTTGGTTGCTGTCATACATCAACATGAATCAGCCATAAGTATACATATGTCTCCTCCCTCTTAAACCTTCCTCCCACCTGTCACACCTCTAGGTTGTCACAGAGCACCCGATTTGAGCTCCCTGCATCAGAAAGCAAATTGGCACTGGCTATCTATTTTAAATATGGTAATTTGTATATTGCTATGCTGCTGTCTCAATTTATCCCACTCTCTCCTTCCCCAACTGTGTCCCCAAGTCTGTTCTCTGTCCACCTGTGTGCGTCTTCATTGCTGCCCTGCAAATAGGTACCTCAGTACCATCTTTCTAGATTCCATGTGTATATGCGTTAAAATACAATATTTGTTTTTCATTTTCTGACTGACTTCACTCTACATAACAGGCTCTAAAAACTGGGAATAGAACTACCACGTTGTTGCTGCTGCTCAGTTGCTCAGTCGTGTCTGACTCTTTGTTGACTTCATTGACTGCAGCATGGCAGGCTTCCCTGCCCTTCCCCATCTCCTGGAGCTTGCTCAAACTCAAGTCCACTGAGTCGGTGATGCCATCCAACCATCTTGTCCTCTGTTGTTCCCTTCTCCTCCCGACTTCAACCTTTCCCAGCATCAGGGTCTTTTCCAGTGAGTCAGCTCTTCGCATCAGGTGGCCAAAGGATTGGCGCCTCAGCTTCACCATCAGTCCTTCTAATGAATATTCAGGATTGATTTCCTTTAGGATTGACTGGTTTAATCTCCTTGCAGTCCAAGGGGCTCTCAAGAGTCTTCTCCAACATCACAGTTCAAAAGCATCAGTTCTTCGGCCTTTAGCCTTCTTTATGGTCCAACTCTCACATTCTATATGTGACTATTGAAAAAAACCATAGCTTTGATTATACGGACCTTTGTTGGGAAAGTAATTTCTCTGCTTTTTAATATGCTGTTTAGGTTTGTCATAACTTTTCTTCCAAGGAGGAAGCATCTTTTAATTTCATGACTGCAGTCACCATCTGCAGCGGATTTTGGAGCCCAAGAAAATAAAGTCTGTCACTGTTTTCATTGTTTCCCCATCTGGGAAGTGATGGGACTGGATGCCATGATCTTAGTTTTCTGAATGTTGAGTTTTAAGCCAACTTTTTCACTCTCCTCTTTCACCTTCATCAAGAGGCTCTTTAGTTCCTCTTTGCTTTCTGCCATAAGGGTGGTGTCATCTGCATGTCTGAGGTTATGGATATTTCTCCTGGCAATCTTGATTCCAGCTTGTGCTCATCCAGCTCGGCATCTCGCATGATGTACTTTACATATAAGTTAAGTAAGCAGGGTGACAATATACAGCCTTGATGTACTCCTTTCCCAATTTGGAACCAGTCCATTATTCCATGTCCAGTTCTAGCTGTTGCTTTTTGACCTGCATACAGGTTTCTCAGGAGGCAGGTAAGGTGGTCTGGTATTCCCATCTTTTTCAGAATTTTCCAGAGTTTGTTGTGATCCACACAGTCAAAGGCTTTGGTGTAGTCAGTAATGCAGAAGTAGATCTTTTTCTGGAATTCTTTCGCTTTTTCTGTGATCAAGCAGATGTTGGCAATTTGATCTCTCATTCCTCTGCCTTTTCCGCATTCAGCTTGAACATCTGGACGTTCTCTGTTCACATACTGTTGAAGCCTGGCTTGGAGAATTTTGAGCATTACTTTGTTCCTGTGTGAAATGAGTGCAATTGTGTGGTAGTTTGAACATTCTTTGGCATTGTTCTTCTTTGGGATTGGAATAAAAACTGACCTTTTCCAGTCCTGTGGCCACTGCCGAGTTTTCCAAATTTGCTGGCATATTGAGTGCAGCACTTTCACAACATCATCTTTTAGGTTTTGAGATAGCTCAGATGGTATTCCATCACCCCTACTAGCTTTGATCGTAGAACTACCATATGACTCAACAATCCCACTACTGGGCGTGTACCCTGAGAAAACCATAATTGAGAGAGATACATGTACCCCAATATTTATTGCAGCACTATTTACATGGAAGCAACCTAGATGTCCATCAACAGATGAATGGATAAAGAAGTTGTCGTGTGTATATACAATGGAGTATTACTCAGACATAAAAGAGAACCCCTTTGTTTTTGACTTAACAGTGTTTAAATTTTTTTGAGCAAAGATTTTAAATCCTGGGAGATATCTTTCTTATCCCCACACATGATCTGGATTTCCCATTCTCCTTGAGACATCTGAAGATTTTGTGACCTCCATCAAGGCAAGGATCCACTGAAGCTGGCTAGTGGTGGCACCTTCTTCAGGGCATATACCCCTGGGGTCTCCAAAGCTCCCCATCATTCGCGCCGTCTTTCCAGCTCTGAGCCATTTGTTCTTGAGCTCATGCTGTTCTTTTTCATATTTATTATTGTTCAGTCCCCAAGTCGTATCCAACTCTCTGCAACCCCAAGGGCTGCAGCACGCCAGGACTCCCTGTCCCTCACCATCTCCTGGATTTTGCCCAAGTTCACGTCCATTCAATTGGTGATGCCATCCAAGCATCTCTTTTTCTTATACTAGAACATATTTCTTGGCATCCATGACTATCAAAATAAGTAAGGTTGAGAGTCTATTGAGAGGGTTAAATGTGTTTCCTGAGGAATGGAGCTAGTGAACGTCTTTTTTGAGGAAGGAAGGACATAATAGTCCTAAATGGTTATTAGGTGTTTGTGGGCGGTGGGTATGTGGTGGAATCTTGCTATGGTTTTGATTTGCATGTCCCTCGCAACCAATACTGTTGCTATTATTTCTTAAGAACTGGTTTAGATCTTTTTTTCCCAGAGCTAACTCTAACTTTTTAATTCAGATATTAAAGAATCTGCCTGTGATGCAGAAGACCCGGGATCAATCCCTGGGTTGGGAAGATCCCCTGGCAAGGGGAATGGCTACCTACTCCAATATTCTTGCGTGGAGAATTCTATGGACAGAGGAGCCTGGCTAGTCTGCCAGATCCTCTGTCCATGGGGTTGCAGAGAATCAGACGCGACTGAGGGAGTAACACTTTCACTTTTTTTTTTCTTTTATTCCACATTTAGACCAATATGACAGAATTGAGTCTTTAAGGGATCTCTCTCTCTCTACTTATATATATAGGCTTCCTGGTAACGCTAGTGATAAAGAACCCACCTGCCAATGTAGAAGACACCAGAGACGCACGTTTGATCCATGGGTAGGGAAGATATAGATTTAAAATTAATTGAGTTAATCCGTTCCCATCCGTTCATGAGTACTTTTTGTTGCCCTGTGTTCACCCATGTTCAGGACACAGCATGAATACATGGCATGATCCTTTCCTCCAGATAGCTGGTCATCTGATTGAGCAGCAAAGATGAGCACAGAAAACAGAGCCCTAGGGAATATAATGCTAGAATGATCTGTCCTGTCGGTAAGTCTCCAGGGCAGGTAGATTTATCTGGATGAGGGCAAAGAAAGCCATATTCTGAATAGACAGAAAGATAGAGTCTCTTCAGCTGGGGAGATGACTACTTTTAAGATTCTAGAAAGTGTTACTTAAATAAAAGGTGGAAAATTGAGAGATTTTTTTTCCCAAAATATTTTGTGCGAGCTTGTGAACTGGAACAGATATCACCTTTCCTATTCTCTTTTTGTCAAAGAAATGGATTGGATTGTGTACCATGCTGCCGTTGTCTTAGACTAGATGATTCCTTTTCCACTGGCATGCATTTCTCACTTGTGGAGTGAGAGCATGACACACACATACGCTGTAGTGAGTCCGCAGTAATATTTAAATGGTGAGCTTGGTTCTAATGATTAACAGAGATGAGATTAACACTTCACTGTTTTAAATTCCTTTTCCATTAAAAATGGGAAGCTAAGCATTGTCCTTCTAACAGGATGAAGTCTGTGTTCAGTTCAGAGAGTGTAGGAAAACCTCATGGTCTGCTGACACCTGCTCCCTTCAGAGCCTCACTTCTTGGCCTGGCACCTTGAGCCCTCTGATCCAATCCTGACCTACCTCTGCAGGGTTTTTTCTACTATATACGTCGGTTCAGTTCAGTCGCTCAGTCGTGTCTGACTCTTTGCATCCCCGTGGACTGCGGCACACCAGGCCTCCCTGTCCATCACCAACTCCTGGAATTTACTCTAACTCATGTCCATTGAGTCGGTGATGCCATCCAACCATCTCATCCTCTATCGTCCCCTTTTCCTCCCACCTTCAATCTTTCTCAGCATCAGGGTCTTTTCAAATGAGTCAGTTCTTCGCATCAGGTGGCCAAAGTATTGGAGTTTCAGCTTCGGCATCAGTCCTTCTAATGAATATTCAGGACTGATCTCCTTTAGGATGGACTGCTTGGATCTTGCTGTCCAAGAGACTCTCAACAGCCTTCTCCAACACCACAGTTCGAAAGCATCAATTCTTTGGCGCTCAGCTTTCTTTATTGTCCAACTCTCACATCCATACATGCTGCTGCTGCTAAGTTGCTTCATTCATGTCCGACTCTGTGCGACCCCATAGACGGCAGCCCACCACGCTCCCCGATCCATGGGATTTTCCAGGCAAGAGTACTGGAGTGGGGCGCCAGTGCCTTCTCCAGCATCCATACATGACTACTGGAAAAACCATAGCTTTTGACTGGACGGACCTTTGTTGGCATGCATATGTGCTAAGTGGCTTTAGCCGTGTCTGATTCCTCGCAACCCTATAAACTGTAGCCCGACAGGCTCCTCTGTCCAAGGGATCCTCCAGGCAAGAATACTGGAGTGGATTGCCATTTCCTTCTCCAACTATATACACATACCAGGCTTTTCTCTTTATTAGAGGCTACACGGGCTCTTAGTTGTGGCATGTGAGATCTAGTTCCCTGGCCAGGGATCGAACTCAGGCCCCCTGCATTGGGAATAGGACTCTTAGCCACTGGACCACCAGGAAAGTCCCCACACCAGGCGTTTTTAATCCTTTCCCTCTGGGCCTTTTGTCATGCCGCTTTCTTTCCCTTGATTGTGCTGACCTTGCACTGGGACTAGTCTGCTTCCTTCTTTGAAGCCCGTGCCAATAACCTTTCCCATTACATCCACCTCCCAACCCACCCTGTCTCCCTTCTTCACCTTCCAAATCAGGAGGATGTTGCTTCCCCAGCCCCCCCCGAGTCCAACCTGGGGAACTGCTCTCCTGCGGCCTCCACACGTGTAACCCGTGTGCATGGGTGCTCAGTCGTGTCCAACTCTTTGTGACCCCGTGGACTGTGGCCCGCCAGGCTCCTCTGTCCACGGAATTTTCTGGGCAAGAATACTAGAGCCAGTACTAGTAGCCATTTCCCACTTCAGGGGATCTTCCCAACCCAGGGATCGAATCCTAGACTCTTGCATCTCCTGTATTGGCAGGCAGATTGTTTACTGCTTGCACCACCGGGAAGCCCATTTCACATTTGGTTACAGTGGTTTTGTACCCAGATGAATTTGTACCCAGATTTGAACTCTTAAGTTCTAAATTCGCTGAGGTCAGGTTCTACTCATTTTTTTTTTTTAAGGAAAATATTTATGTTTTACAAGTGCTTTTATAGCGTTATTTTCTTAAGAGCAATTTTAGATTTGCAGCAAAAGTGAATAGCAAGTAGAGATTTCCCATATGTCTCCTTCCTTCTCATGTGCGGTTTTCTAGTCATCTTTTTATTCCCCCCACACTTCCTGTCATAGCTTCCCAGGTAGCGCTAGTGGCAAAGAACTCACCTCCCAATGCAGGAGACTTAAGAGACTCGGGTTCAGTCCCTGGATCAGGAAGATTCCCTGGAGGAGGGCATGGCTACCCACTCCAGTATTCTTGTCTTACAATCCGTGGGCTTGCAGAGTTGGACATGACTGAGTGTGCACACACACGTTTCCTGTCAGAGAACTTGGCATGTTGTATTTATTGAACAACATGGGCAAGAAATATTGTTTCTGTAGCTTCCACATCAGACAGGAAAGCTAATAAGAGTTGGTGACCTTGCCAGTGGGGGTCTGGCGTGGAGTAGGTAGATGAAAGTCTGGTTGGAAAACAGAAAGGCTGCGAGGGGGTGTGATTCATTTCACTGCTTCTTAAATAGATGGAGTGAAGAATCCACGTCATTAGGGATAATTTTATTACAGTATTACTTCTCTTATCCCAATACCAGGATTCTGGAATCTGCATTCGGGAGGAAGCAGGGAGACCTCTGAGAGGCAGTTGGCTGGTCTCCAATCCGCCGGTTGGGGGGCTGCCCTCTCCCAGACGACTGGGAATGCATTGGGGTCCTGCAGTCCTGGCCCCTCGGGGTCGGGGGCGGGGTTCACCAGGGGAAGCTCTGAGAAGGGGAGTCACCTTCTGAAGGCCAGACATGGACAATTCCAGAAGCACAGCTTTGGGTTCTGTTTGGCATAAAATAAGCCAGCAGGCTCTGACATGTAAGTAGGCTCGGCAGATGTCAGCGCACCACATCAAAGGACAAAAATGGGTCAGCAGGATAACGCTCAGTCCAGGAGAGATCAAATCGGAGTTGGCATATTTTGACTTGATGTATCCTGCTGAACAAGGCAGGAACGCGTGTGGTGCATTTCAGAAAGATGTCTAAAATAAAAGTGGCTTAAGATAGTAATAAATTTGTGCTTAAAGAGCCGAGTTTCAGTTATATAGAAACCCTCAGGCTCCAATCCCAGGAGAAAGTAACTTTGGTTGTTGTTTAGTCGCTAAGTCGTGCCTGACTCTTTGCGACCCAGTGGACTGTAGCCTGGCAGATTCCTCTGTCCATGATTATTACCAGGTAAGAATCCTGGAGTGGGTTGCTGTTTCCTTTTCCAGGGGATCTTCCTGCCCAGCAATTGAACTTGCATCTCCTGCATTGCAGCTGGATTCTTTACTGCTTCCCTTGTAGCTCAGATGGTAAAGAATCTGCCTGCAATGCAGGAGACCCGGGTTTGATCCCTGGGTCAGGAAGATCCCCTGAAGTAGGAAATGGCAACCCACTCCAGTATTCTTGCCTGGAGAATCCCATGGACAGAGGAGCCTGGTGGGCTACAGTCCATGGAGTCTCAAAGAGTCAGACATGACTGAAGCACCTTAGTACTTGCACACTTGGAAAAAGATAGTTATACATTTGTGCTTAAGGGGCTGAGTTTCACTTATACAGAAAACCTCACTCTCCAATCCCAAGAGAAGGTGACTTGCTTACTGTTGACTCTGTACCCATATGGCACCTGCTCTTTGCCTCCCACTTTTCTGTCTTTCAATATTATAGACGTTGACTCTTTTTCCTTATCATCCTTGGAGCCATTTATTTTATATTCCTTCTTTTTTGTAGTTCTCATGCTGCGCTTTTGTACCCATCCACACATTAGCTGTAGTATGCCAGTTCATCCCCAGTACTTTGCCCACGGAGCACCTGCCTTTCGGCTGTCCTGACCCTGTGGGCACCCCTGTGTTACTGCTAGTTTCGTAAAGAAGTTGCTTGTTGACAAGCCCTGACTCTCTCCTCTCACCCCAGTGACTATGCACCGCATCAAATTGGAGGTCTTGTTTTGTCACCTGTGCTATCCTAGTTCCCATGGCAACGTTTATAACCTTGCCAAGTCTGCACAAGGTCTTGTAAAGCCTGTCCAGTGAACTATGGCCCCTTGACCTTTTAGAGAATGTGGTTTTCCTTTGTGCTGCAATCCTCTGCCCTCTCACTAAATTTTTTTTTTTTCAGTTATAATATTTTTTTACTTGAGCTTCCCTGATGGCTCCGATGGAAAGAGTCTACCCATAATGCAGGAGGTCTGGATTCGATCCCTGAGTGAGGAAGATCCCCTGAATAAAGGAATGGCAACCCACCCCAGTTTTCTTGCCTGGGAAATTCCATGGACAGAGGAGACTGGCGGGGTATAGTTCATGGGGCTGCAAGAAGTCCGACATCATGAAGAGACTAACACTTTGCCTTTTCACTTTCGTAGTTGATTTACAAGGTTGTGTTAATTTCTAGTTCTTTGTTAATTTCTTCCACTGACTCTTTGGAGTCAAGACAGAATTCAGAAATGATGTGGTTGAAGATAGAAATTTGAGGACATTCTTTAAGAATTTGGAGACATTCTTCCAGACAGACTTTATCTCATCTAGGCTGCAGGAATCAGGGTCATCTGTGGGAAGGGTGGAGTGCCTCTAGAGATTCGAGCAGACTTCAAAAGCTCCTCGTGGTTTTTTGGGGATCTAAACAGAACAGAGTGTCCAACTGAATGAAATTGGTGGTGGTTTAATCGCTAAGTCATGTCCAGCTCTTTCAACCCCATGGATGGTAGCCTGCCAGGCTCCACTGTCCATGGGATTCTCCAGGCAATACTGGAGTAGGTTGTCATTTCCTTCTCCCGAGGATCTTCCCGACCCAGGGATCGAACCCAGGTCTCTTGCATTGCAAGCCAGTTGTTTACTGATTGAGCCACCCACCCAGGAAACCCGTGAATGAAGTTTGATAGTTGGAGTTTTCAGCAGAGAGGGTGCCTTGGCATGGCTTAGTAGCCCACCGAGGGAGGAGAATGCTGATGGGACCTGGCCCATGGGATGTGGGTGAGAATGCGCAGAATGTCTCTGGGGCATCAGTGTGTGCCCACTATGGAAATGTGAGCTCATTGTGTGATCTCCCATAAAATGTAATTGTGAGAACAGTCTACTGTCCCCATACTCTTTGTCAAATGTGAATAGTTGTCATTTCTAGATTACCTCTTAGGATCTCTGTATGCACATCTGAGGATAGACTGACATAGAAATGGGAAGACCGTGTCGCAAAAACACTGTTGCAGTGTAGTACCCTGGCCATTGACAAAGGCTTGGCTTTTGGCTGCAGCTCTGTCATACTTGGTGGAAAATACCATCGTCAGCAGGATTTCCTCCTTACTGCAGAGGATTTGGACTATTATAGCAAGTTCTGCTGGAGCAGCTTTTTCTACAAAGTATCCTCTAATTAACAGGAAATGTGTGTGAGGACAGTAGTATATAATTTTTGTAGATAACTCTTGCAAAATAGTGGCATTCTAAGTTGGTATTTTGTACTTGGCTGACTTTTTCCTTTGAGGAAATAAACATGTAATCTTGACAGGGAATGTAAAAACAATAGCATCAAACCACCCACATCTTTCAGTCCAGGTTTTTGCTCATGTTTTTTATGGTTTCACATTGCTAAGTAACACAAGTTTTTTGTTTTTTGTTTTTGTTTTTTTGCTAAAATGCAGAGTAAAAGTAGTTTAATGTATGAGTTGATAGAGAAATTAAGAAATTAGTTAGAGCCATATATATTGCATCAAGCAGGTGGGAAAGGAGACAGATCAGCTAACAGGTATGTGATGAGCAGCTCACTGGCGTCATTCTCCTGAGTCCTATGGGGGACGCAGATGCGATACACACATGGTCTTCATCCTCCAGAGGAATTTACAGTAAAGTTAGGGGAAGAGACACACACACACAGCTGTTATAAACAGTGCCAGGCTGTATATCATTAAATTCTAGGTTGCTGGTGACCGTGGGTACAATGGGAGTTTGGTTAGGAGACGATCTGGGAGGGCAGTCAGATTCCTCAGCGTCATCACTGTTGATATTTTGGGGGGCTGTCCCGTACATCAGAGGATGTTTAGTAGCACCCCTGGCCTTTGCCTCCCAAATGCCAGTTGTATCCCTTAGTTGTGACAACCAGAAACGTCTGCAGATACTGACCACTGTTTCCTGGGGGACAGAGTTGCCCCAGCTTTGAGCCACTGGGTAGGCATAGTTGAGCGCAGTGTGGGTTTAGGGCTGAATCTTGAAGAATAAATAGAACTTGGATAAGAACTGTGGACTACTGGGAGATGATTTAGTTACCACGTGCCATTATGAAAGAGCCAGTCAATTTTTTGTTTTGATTTATTTATTTGAGTATAGTGAATTTAAAATATTGTGTTAGTTTCAAGTGTACAACAAAATGATTTAGTTTATATATATGTATATATATTATTTTTTTCAGATTCTTTTCCATTATAGATTATTGCAAGATATCGAGGCTAGTGTCTCATGCTGTGCAGTAGGTCCTTGTTGCTTATCTGTTTTGTATGTAACAGTGTGTATATGTTAATCCAGAACTCCTAATTTATTTCTCCCTCAACCCCATCCCCCCACCCCCAAACCCAGTCAGTCTTGGAGCAACCTGCTCAGAGTAGCATCTGTGGATTGGACCTTACTCCTGATATAAGTACTGCGGTCAAGGGTAAATATTTAGCAACCTCTGTGGCAAGTTTACAGAATTAACTTTATGGTTTTTTGAATATAATCACGAAAACTTTAGGCTTCTGTTTTGTATTTTTTTAAATCATTTCATTTTTCTAGAAATTCACTTTTTGACAATTTCAGAACATTAAAAAACATTGGAAGGTTGAAGTATGGGAACAGTAAAACAGTAAGAACAATAGCAGAGTGGTCCTTGACCGCTGACGCTCTAGAAGCATCGTGACTCTGACCAGACTGGACTTAGGATGCACAGTGTGAAATAAGATGGGCTAGATTCGGCCCATGTGGACCATGGAGTTGGACTGGTTCCTGAGCCCTCACAGGGTGCTTGCCACATCTTAGACCTGATAACTCAGTATTTTCAGGATGACTGAATGAATGAATGCCTGGAAAGCCTCCACCCCAAGTGCAGTGGATCTCGGCGGAGGGAACCAGTGGATATTTTTGAGACAGGAGTGATGTTTAGGAGGGTGTTTGTCATTTGGCCTGTCTCTGGGTTTAGTCTTCAGTCATCTGATGATTCCCACTTAGAAACCTTTTCTAGTTGCTCGCCCTGGGACCATGATTTTGAAACTTTCATTGATATATTTTAGATTTGGTGTTCACCTTTTGTGTGTCTTTCCCTCTTGGGATTTGTAAACAATTTAGTGTCTTTGGCACAAAGTATTTTTTGTGATAATTTGCCAGTGCTTACGGAGAAGGCAATAGCAACCCACTGCAGTACTCTTGCCTGGAGAATCCCAGGGATGGGGGAGCCTGGTGGGCTGCCGTCTATGGGGTCGCACAGAGTCGGACACGACTGAAGTGACTTAGCAGCAGCAGCAGCCACTGCTTAAGGCCATTCCTTAAGGAAAGAAAGGAGAATGTTGTTTTGGCGAATGTGCATTTTCTGTGAGTGGAGAAAGGTCTGTGCCCTTGGCGCTGTTTTAATAGTGGTGTTGGTGGGTATGTGCCTCTCTGCTCGTAATTTGGATTCCTGTTTAGACACGTGGAGGGTGTGGGTGTGGGGTTGTGAAGGCTGATTGTTTAGCCTATGGCTGTGGTCCTTTGCTTATGTCTTCCCAAGAAGCTTTGAAGAACTTTAGTTTGCTTTGAAATTCCACCTGCTGCTTGAACTTTTTTTCTTAAGTTTTATTGAAGTGTAGTTGATCTACAATGTGTTACTGCTGCCCAGTAGTGATTCAGTTATATATATATATATATAAATTCTTTTTCATATTCTTTCCCATTATGGTTAATCATAGGATATTCAATATGGTTCGCTGGGCTATATAGTAGTACCTTGTTGTTTATCCAGAGTCTATATATAATAGTTTGCATTTGCTAATCCCAGACTCCCAATCCTTCCTTCCCCCACCCCACCCCCTTCTGCCACTTACTTTTAAATTACCCCTCTTTTATTTCTTTGAACATATTGCACTTACTTATATTCCATATCTGATAATTTTAAGATCTAAAGTGTTCATGGGTTTTTTTTTCTTCCCTTCTTTATTTTGCATCCCTGACTCATGGTGCATTGTGTGTTTCCAGAATGCATAATTTTTTAATATTAACTGCTTCCTTACTTGAAACTAGTTGCTTGAAATAATGCATTGAGCTCAAGGCTTTGTATTTTCATTTGGGATAATAGTCTGGGACAAGAATTCTCAGTTTCCCAATTCCTGGACATAAGTTACTTGGCAGGACTTCCTGGTGGCTCAGCAGTGAAGAATCCACCTGCCTTGTGGGAGACGGGCGTTTGATCTACAGGTTGGGTAGATCCCCTGGAGAAGAAAATGGTAACCTGCTCCAGTATTCTTGCCTGGAGAATTCCATGGACAGAGGAGCCCAGCAGGCTACAGTCCATGGGGCCGCAAAAGAGTCAGACACAACTTGGCAACTACACAACAAAAATCACTTGCCAGAGTGGGGAAATGGATGTGGGGCTGCTTATTAGGAGATGTGGATTCTGGCCCTGTCTACTGGGTAAATTACTTAACTAACCTGTGTTTCTGTTTAATTATTTCATCAAAAACGTAGGTTGACGGGTCATTGAATAGGTGTAGAGTAAATGACTCATTTCAGGATCACAGTCATCTAGGCGTTGGCAATTTCACGTCCATTGTTTCTGCAACTTCACCATTTACCGAGGCAGCGTGCAAGGTACTTTAAAGTCAAAGAGACGTAGCATAAGTTCCCTCCCCTCCAGGATTGAACGTTCCTTGACTCGACAGGACCCAGTAGCTCTTAGACACACAATGAATGTGGGTCATGTTCTCTGGAAGTTCAGGGGAAGTAAGTGGAGAATATTCTGGACTGGGGTGGACTGTGTGAGAGAGGTGGGCTTGCAGTAGAGCTTTGTAGGGGATAGGAATTCACTGTTGAGAAGGTAAGAGGGCATTCCAGGTATGGGAAGCAAGGGTTATCAGTGTGGTGAGGATGTAAGTGTAGGAAAGATGAGGTGATTGATTGCATGGAGAAGTTGGGACCACGAATGCCAGTCCCACACCCCTTACCCACACCTGCCATGTCCTCATCCTCCTCACTCCAGCCCTGGACAACCACTCATTTACTTTCTGTCCATAGATTAGTCTGTTTCTCTGGACATTTTATTTAAATGGAGTTATACAATATATGGAGAAGGAAATGGCAACCCACTCCAGTATTCTTGCCTGGAAAATCCCATGGACTGAGGATCCTGGTAGGCTACAGTCCATGGGGTCGCAAAGAGTCAGACACGACTGAGCGACTTCACTTCACTTCATACAATATATGATCCTTTATGACTAGCTTTTTTTTTTTTTTACTTTAGCATAATGTTTTCAAGGTTCTTCAATGTTGTGGTGAGTATCAATACTTCGTTCATTGATGGATATGAAGTGCAAATTCTTTTTTAAAAAATATTTATTTCTTTGGCTCTACTGGGTCTTAATTGCAGCATGCAGGATCTTAGTTGCAGCATGTGGAGTAGAATTCCCTGACCAGGATTTGAACTCTGGACTTCCTGCATTGGGAGTATCTTAGCCACTGGATCATCAGGGAGGTCTCTGAAATGCAAATTATTGAGCCCCACCCAAGTGTTAACAAATCAGAAACTTTGCAGTCTTCCAGGACAAACCCTCCAGGTGACTCAAGCGTACCTAGGGTTGGAGAGCCAGGGCTCCCGAGGGGTGGGGGAGCTAGAGAGGTGGGCCTTGTGGGCCTGGGCAGAGATTTCTACCTTCATCTCAAGGATAATGGGAAGTTTCTGGAAGGTTCTTAAACACAGGTATAAAGCCATTAGGTTTATGCTTTTTAAAAAATTTCATTTTAAAAAGGATGTTTGGCAACATTCTTGCCTGGAGAATTCCATGGACAGAGGAACCTGGCATGTTGTAGTCCGTGGAGTTGTAGAGTTGGGCACAACTAAGCAACTAACTCTATACATTATTTGTACAAAATGGGCAATATAGCCAGTATTTTGTAGTAACTGTAAATGGAAAGTAACCTTTTAAATTATATAAAAACAAAACATTTTTAAAAAATAAATAAAAAATTTTAAAGTCTCATTTTAGCTCCTGTGTAAAAAGTAGCTTCGGGGGAAATCTGGCTACAAGAAGATATAGGAAGACCAGAGATGATAGCTTGGTGTGGACAAGTGGGGGTGAAAATGGAGAAACATGGATGGATTCAAGAAAAAATTCGAAAGCAGAAACTTGATGATTAATTGTATCATCGGGGTAGAGTCAAAGATAGAATCCAGGTTCTGGGTTGGGCAGATGTGTGGGTGTTGGTACCATCACTGGATGTTCTGAATTTTCTAGTTTTCTAATATGTGGGTAAATCTTAGTTTCCTTTCCTCCCCCTGGAATCTACTCTTTCAAGCAACCCTTGGGGACAATGTATCAGATGACATCTGAGTGCATACTATGCAGAAAATACTCTTGGGAGACACGCCTACACATCTAGAACCATAATATTAATACTATTGTGTATATATATGAAAATAATATCTGAGAAGTTAGAAAATAAAGGTGTAACCATGGTGTTTGGACTCAGGTGTGTGTCTTTGCAAGCATACGAGGTGAATTTCCACAGTTTAGAGAGAAGAGATCGGAGTGTCTGAGGAGTGGAGAGAAGAGATCTGAGGTTCTGGTCAATTCTGGAAGAGCCTCTGGGATGAGATGAGGTGTTTAGCTGTTAGGGATGTGATCCAGGATTCTGAAGGTGAGATGCAAACAGGGCATGGCTGCTGAGAGGCCAGGGAATCTAGGGGCAGGAGACAGTAGAACTGTCTGAAAATTTATTTTAAGTCAAGAGCCAGTGAGAAATTGTGAAGTCTGGAGAGGTGGTAATATGTGCTTGAGAAGAACATTCTCAGGGGCTTTTGGATGGGCGTGGGTAAGACAGTAAAACCCCAGGGATGAGGCTGAGAGCAACTTAAGCACTGTGGAAGTGGGGGAAATCGACAAGATGAAGGGAGTGGTAGAGTCTTCAGCAGCTGTAAGAAAAAGCAAAGGAACAAGCAAAGAGAAGAAGGAGGTGACTTCATGGTTTCTAGGAGGCTGAAAGATCTTATGTCCATCATAACTTGTGATGGAGGACTGAGAGAGGAAGGCTGAGACAGACAGTGATTGTCTTTTAACACGAATGAGTGCTCACATGGAATTAAATAAAGTGTGGTTTTGAAACATAAGATCTTTAAAAGTTGAGGTAGCAGATTTTATTGACTCCTTTACCTTTTCCATTATAATTTGGTTTTCACATGATCCTACTAGTCTATCTTTTAAAATTATACCAAGAATTAGAAGCAAATGTTGTTTCAGTAACCTATGATGTGGAGTGTGAAAGGACTTGCCCAAGCTATTCTGAAATGGCCACCCACTCCAGTATTCTTGCCTGGGAAGTCCCATGGACAGAGGAGCCTGGCAGGCTGCAGTCCATGGGGTCACAGAGTTGGACACGGCTTAGCAACTGAACAACAACAAAGCTATTCTGAGAATACCAGTTCCCAATCAGAAAATACATAAATTTTCATTAGTGACAGATTAGATTCAAGTTCATGGGAACAGTCATTTTGCCAGCCTCAGGGCAGCAGGAACCTCTCTTTGAAATATTTCTTTAAACTGAAGAACTGTAGACCATAAACTCCAACACCCGCCAAAGTTTCAGTCAGGCAACTAAATGAAGTGATTGGATTTAATTTCATCTTAACTTCTTGATCTTAATCTTCATTCCTAAAACTGAGTATGACTCCAGATAAGCAGGTGTTTAAATTGATATTGGTTATCAGTTTAAAAATGTGCCAGGATGGACTTTTAGTCTTAGAGGACAGCTCTGGAGACATTTGTTGATGACTCTTTACCTGTCTGATATTTGTGGTTCTCTCCATTCCACTTTCTCGTTTTTTTTTTTTTTAGTTTATTTTTTTTAAGTCTAGTTAATTTACAGTGTTGTGGTAATTTCTGCTATATAGCCAAGTGATTCAGTTATACGTATACTTACACGTTCTTTTTTACATTCTTTTTCATTCTGCTTTATCACAGGATATTGAATATAGTTCCCAGTGCTACGTAGTGGGACCTTGTTGTTAATCCACTCTCTATATGATAGTTCGCATCTCCTGACCCCAAGTTCCCAATCCTTCCCTCTCCTCCCGCCCCCACTTTCTAGTTTTAATTCTCGCATTCTGTTTTCTCAGTCCCTGTATGCAGTAGAGATGGGAAAGTCAAAAAGGGTTTTCCTGTGAGCAGACAACAAGGAATGGCACCTGCCTGTTCCTGGGTTTGGTGAGTCTGGCCAGGGCAGTTGAGCCGCATTCTGCTGTGATGAGCTCTGGGCAGGGACGCCCAAGGAGACCCCTTCCTGCCCTCATCACCTTCACGCGGCCCTAGCCTGCTTCCCGGGATGGGAGCATGTGTCAGCAAGAGAATACAGCCTCACAGAATCTATGCTAGTGTGACAACAGGCACGCTTGCATCTAAAGAGAAACGCATTTTTACCAGTGGGTATATTCAATGCGGGAGACCCGGGTTCGATCCCTGGGCTGGAAAGATCCCCTGGAGAAGGAAATGGCAACCCACGCCAGTACTCTTGCCTGGAAAATCCCGTGGGCAGAGGAGCCTTGTAGGCTACAGTCCATGGGGTCTCACAGAGTCAAACACGACTGAGCGACTTCACTTCACTTCATATTCCCAGGGAGTGGATCCTGTTGACAGAAATAATCAATATAAGAATCAACTGTAAGACTAGAAAGCAGTTTTATTTGAGCCGAACTGAGGACTAGCCTAGAAGCCTGCTTCCCAGGCGATTCTGCTAAACTGCTCCAGAGAAGCAGGGTTTTCAGCGCAGTTTTATTTCCTGTCAAAACAAAGAACATTAAACAAGTCAGGGATACATTTCTTCAAGGTTTCAAAAAAAGAACAGTCCAACAAGTTTACCGCAAGTCAGCATGGCCTTGGTCCCTGGGAAGGGAGTCTTATCCTCCACGGAGGACCAGCATTGTCATCCCAGGAAGAGAGGCATTTAATCTTTATTTTTAACACGGGCAGTCTTTACTTTTGGTCAGTATGTCCTTTTCTCTGAATAATTAGAGCAGATGTACAGTGTATATTTGATAGACCATAAACAGGCTGTTTCAGTTAGCATGAAATTCAAGTTAACTCATGGATAAGCCACAGTGACTTCCCTGTCTCTCAGACATGAACATTCCTGTCATCAGTCCTCTCTGCATTACGTAGTTTTATGGTTCAGGCACCGTCAGCGCTCTGACTGGTGACTCCCTGTAAGTCCCAGCTTCCTTGGGGGGCGAGCTGAAGGAAGGCAGAGGCAGGTGCGTCCCCCGTAAGCCTAGTAAAGTGCCTCGCACCTGCTCAACCCTCAGAATGCCCTTCTGGAAGGAACAGATGAGGGACTCACTGAATGAATGGTGTTGTGTCCTCAGTAACTAGTGAGAGCGTACACTTACCGAAGAACAGAACAGCTAATGGGGTTTGTGGCCTTGGCCCTAGCAGTTCAGTGATTGAGACTGCGCTGCCCATGCAGGGAGCACGGGTTCGATCCCAGGTCAGGGAGCTAAGATCGCACCTGCCACAGGGCACAGCCAAAATAAATAGATAAAGCAAAATAGCCTTAAAAAAAGAGCAGCAATAATAGTAACTAAGTGTGCTGAGGTTTTTCAGTGGGTGCCTGCTATGGCTTAAGAACTGTGAGTATTGATTGCATCATTTAAATTTTCATTGCCACTGTGTGCCCTAAATTTTGATCTGCATTTTACCAATAAGGAAACGGAGGCTTTGATAGAAGAAGTAACTTGCTCAAGGTGACACAGATCCAATCCCTTGCTGGTTATCCAGAACTAGAACATAAATCAAAGTTAAGTGGCCCAAGTGAGGATCAGGCCACTGCCCTTGACATCATCATCAGATGTTCTAACCCTCAAGGAAGAAGTCACAGATGAACCAGGACCCCTCAGAGGCACTCTTCCAGTACCTTTTCTACGCCATTCCTATTCTATTACTGCCACACTGAACTCGGAGATACTCTTCCTAGAAAGAGAAAAACAAATACTGTGTAACGTCGTTTGTATGTGGAATCTAGAAAAATAGTACATAGGAACCTATTTGCAAAACAGAAATGGAGACACAGATGTAGAGAACAAACTTACGGATGCCAAGGGGAGGAGGGGGGTGATGGGACCAGTTGGGAGACGGGGATCGACATACACACGCTGCTGTGTATTAATGTAAAATAGAAAACTGTTGAGAACCAGCCGTATCGCACAGAGAAGTCTGCTCACTGCTCTCTGGTGACCTAAGTGGGAAGGAAATCTAAAAAAGAGTGGATATGTGTATACATATAACAGATTCACTCTGCTATACAGCAGAAAATAACACAATGTTGTAAAGCAACTATATTTCAATAAAAATAAAGAGAGGAGAGAGTGTGAGAGAGGCTGTCATTTAGGAAGGTAGTTAATTTAAGTGTCGGACTGACAAGCAGGTCTTTGATCATGCCAAGTCATCAGCACAGTGACCTATCCTAAACAGAAAGAAGTTAGGAGGAGGTAGATTGGTAGGTAAATCTTGTGACAACAAGGTTTTATCATCTTTGTTGTAAGTATACATTTTGAGAAAGGCTTTGGAACTGTGGGTTGGCCATCATGAAAAGCCGATTTTGAAATGCAGATTTTAGATGTGGTTTCCATAGAGGGGCTAGTTGAAGTTGTGGAAATGTTTGATGTCTTCAAAATAGTAGTGTAAAGAGCAAGTAGATTATAAAGGACATTGTAAGACGTTGTGATGATTCAAGCATGTATTGCCTGATTCAGCTATATTAGTATGTGCTTATATTCCTGTCTTTCCTGCCTCTAGATTTATTATCATGTCTCAGTTGTCTTAACAGAAAATATATTAGCAGGATAGTATATTTATATGTTTACAATGAAACTCTGGTTAGTTTTCTGAACTTTTAGAGAATATGGTAGGATTCACCTCCCTCCATTTTTGCTGGTTTTGCTAGATAGAAATTTATAAGCTGACCTTCAAACATAGTTTAAGAAATAAGACCCTAAAAAATTAGCATAATATAATTTAATGTTTATCAAATGTTTGGAAAAGAGATTTGCTTTCTGACTTGGAAGCTGTTTAGACATATTATTTTATAGTACAAAAGAAAATAATGTAATATCCTCTGATTTTGCACACTCACGTTTCTCGTGGTCCCCACGGTTCTCTAGTACAGTGGTCTGCAAAGTTTTTTGATCACATATCCAAATGATAAAAAATTCTTTGAGCGTATTTGCCCAATATGTATGTATTTTAAATGAATTTTATGTGTACATTACTATACTAATAAAGTACATGCATTTTTAAGTGTCAGTTAAAGCGACTATAGTTATAGAATAATGGGATATAGTTAAAATCGCATTCTTAATTTTATTTTTAATGATAAAAATCTTTCATCAAAAATTTTTTTTCTTAATGAGAGAACTAAAGATCAGTACTACAATTTGAAAGTCTGCTTTTAACAGTTGTCACTTTTTTTTTTAAATTAGCTATTTATTTTTGGCTGAGTCTTCATTCCTGTGCAAGGACTTTCTCTGGTTGTGGTGCATGGGCTTCTCATTGCAGTGGCTTCTCTTGCTGCGGAACGCAAGCTTTAGAGCGCCAGCTCCGTAGCTGTGGTACCGGCTTAGTTGCCCTGAGACATGTGGGATCTCCCCGAACCCGGGATCGCACTCATGTCCCCTGCATTGGCAAGTGAATTCTTAACCACTGGACCACCAGGGAAGTCCAGCAATTGTAACTCCTAAAAATATGTTGATGCAAATGGAGGATAAGCATCATTAGAATTAAAGGACAGTGATGATCATTTTTCTGATCCCATCCATCAGTAGTGCAGAAGTGGTAAACATTTTCTCATTAAAATCTTACTGTCTTCCCTGATATCTTTTAGTTGTTCCTGAAAACTAATTGAAAGATATTGTTAAATTTCTACACTTAAAAAAGCACTGAAATGTTTCATTTGAAAGACTTAGTAGATTAGAAAGTTATGTTTCTAGGTTTTCATAGTGACTGTTTTTATAGATGACAAGCTTTGTTTACAGTAACAAAATAAAAATATCAAACATTTCCTAAAATCCATTTTGTGAAACAGTTACTTGATAAAAGTATCATCTTTACTTTGAAGGAACAAATAAAGAAAGAAGAGGGTCTGTTTGTACGTCTGAATGACTCTTGTGGTTTAATATGTTAGGTAGCTTACTGTTGATATCATTATCACCATGAAAAATGTCAGCCCATTTAGAACATTTTTTTCATATAAAAGAAAAATATCTCTAGTATATACTTAAATTTCCAATGGTAGGATAATATTCTAAATATTAGAGTAAATAATAGAATCCATCATGCAGTAAGACAACTGTGAAGATTATAAAAGCAGAAAATTTTTGTAATACATCTGAAACATTCTACCCCAAGTATATATGTTATTAGGGCAGTCATATAAAGTCTATTTATGAATGTTGAATCCTTGGAAAGTAACATGAAAAATAATTACTTCAGGATGATACTATGGATTTTTTTTTTTTTTTTTAATTAAAAAGATGACTTAACATTATAAACATGGGGGAAAGAAGCCAATGCAAGGAAACAGGATCCAAAATATTTACTGGTTAAAAAGAAAGTATGTTAACAGTATTTATTCAAGCTCAGTAATGTTTATTTGTTTAATGCAAACATATGGAGTGCCTCATAAGTAAGTACCAGGGAGTTTGCTAATGATACACGATGAAAAAGCATGATCTTTTCCATCATTGAAAATGTGTTGCTTTAATTTACAACATATAATAGTGATTCTTTCAAAAATTGCCCTGTGGTTCACAGTTCCCCTTTCTGACACTCTGATTCCCTGAAACTCAAGTTTCAATCTCTTGCAGGACAGCCTCTCTCGTTATCTCTGGCGTGGTGACCTGGTATTTGCTTTCTAGTAAGACAGACTGAAATAGACACCAGAGACACAGCCATTCATGTGTAATCGCATGTGGAGTTAAATAGCATTTGCATGTTGCCAGTGAGTTGATGGCTTGTTGGGGTGTAGTCTGCACCCCTGCCCTGCTCTCCATGAAGGAAACGTACCAGTGGCTGTTTTAGGAAGGAGTATGTGTGTCTGAAGGTAAAACCTGAGTAACGCGAGCTTAAATGAGCAGGTGTTTTGGTCTCTGTTGATAAATCAGGAGACTGATTTGTTCAGACCTGTGTTTCTGGGATTCTCTTGGCATTTTCCTGACGCCTGTTGCCCTACAGTGGGAAGGTGGCCCCTGCACTTCCAGCCCTCAGGCCGTGGTTTTGAGCAAGAAGAGGAAGGAAGGGCAGCTACAGCAGGAAAGCAGAGCCTTGTTCAGAAGCCCTGCCCCGTGGACTTCGGCCCCTGCTCAGCTGTGGCCTCTGGGTCCTGTGGCTGCCCAGCTGCAAGGATGACTGGGAACCCGGGGTTTCACTTTCCAGGCTTCATGGGAGAAGTAGAGGATAGCTTTGGGGTAACTAGCGTCTGCCATTTGCATCCTCCTTATGGGAACATAGTGCCTAGTGAGTCCCAGGGTGTGGTATTAGTTAAAGAATTTGCCACGAAATGATTGATCTTTGAGGCACCCTACTTAATCCCAGGAAAGTTCCTGGGTCTCTGACCAGGGAAGGATCATCAGCCCATTCCTGCCTTTTTGATTGGAAGGAGGAGTTGTCTTCATGCCCCCTCTGCTTCCTAGTTTAGTCCAGCCCCGTCTCTGTAGGTCTCATCAAGTTATAGGTAAGTATGTCTTCTCTGTCCTTCCTCTGCCTGCGTTTGACTTTTTCCTCGTGAGAGACATGAAAGGCCCTAACCAGCCTTACATCTGCCTCAAGTCAAAAGAAAGAAATCTGTGTATTTGAAGTACAGAAGGAGGTGAAATGAAGAACTGTTGCATCGGATTCCTAAACCCTTTGAAAGTTCTCAGAAGTTACTTTGTATTTTTTGCCAAAGGCTGTATCTAGGGTAAAGGAAGAAAAGTTAATATGCTTGAATGAATGAAATAATTGAGGAGTGCCTGTTACTGTTTGCACGCTAAGTTGCTCCAGTCCTGTCCCACTCTTGGAGACCCTGTGGACCATCACCCACCAGGCTCCCCAGTCCATGGGATGTCTCAGGCAAAAATACTGTTTAGCTCTTTTCTTACTTAATCCTCCCAATAAACCTATGAAAAAAGATACTGAGTCTATTTGACAGATATGAAAACTAGGGCTGAAAGAGAAGCTTAATAATATCAGCAAGGCTCCTCAGCTGACAGGGGCAGGGTTAAAACCAGGACAGTCTAACTCTAAAATACTTATTTTTCCTCGAGTTTTTCCTTGTCTTCCATCTGTGCTTTGTCTTTTTTCTTTTTTAATTTCTTCATTGAAGTATATTTGATTTACAGTGTTGTGTTAGTTTCAAGTGTAGGCAAAGTGATTGAGATGTGTATAAATACACGTGTTCTTTTTCAAATTCCTCTCCCGTATGTGTGTATGTATGTCAGTTGCTCAGTTGTGTCCAACTCTCTGTGACCCCGTGGACTGTAGCCCACAGGCTCCTCTGTCCATGGACTTCTCCAGGCAAGGGTACTGGAATGGGTTGACATTCCCTTCTCCAGGGGATCTTTCCGACCCAGGGATCGAACCCAGGTCTCCTGCATTGCAGGCAGATTCTTTACTGTCTTGAGCCACCAGAGAGGCCCCTTTTCCCTTATAGATTATTACAAAATATTGAGTATTCCCTATGCTATAAAGTAGGTATTTGTTGTTTATGTATTTTATGTATAGTAGTGTGTCTATGTTCCTTCCAAATTCCTAGTTTATCTCCCGCCCTCTTCCCCTTTGGGGAATGTTTGTTTTCTATGTCTGTGAGTCTTTCTGTTTTATAAGTGAGCTCATTTGTACCTTTTTTTTTTAGATTCTACATGTAAGTGTTATAAAATATTTGTTTCTTTCCGTCTGACTTCACTCAGAATGACAGTCTCTGGGTCCATCCATGTTGTTGCAGATGGCGTTATTTCATATGTGTGTGCTTTTTCTGTAAACTTGCTTTCCCACAGTTGCTCACATTAAATCTTAGTTAAAAAGCAAAAAAAAAAAAACCAAAAAAAAAAACCCCAAGAAACAAAAAGCCCTATCTTATTCTAATTGATAATATCTTTATTTACTAGTAGACTCCCAAGATCCCAGCATATAGCCTTGGCTGTGTTCAGCCTGGAATTCAAACATGACTAGGCACGTCTGGAAGGAATCTGGCAGGGGCTGCTTAATTATGTAAGTTAACTGGCAGCCTTCTGGGAGGGAACTAATTCTACACGAAGAGAGAGTGGAGGAGTGCAAGTTTACTTACAAGCCAGTGCCTCAGAAGAGGGCTAAGTGTAAGTCAAATGCGGTGTTATTTATTGAGCCTGGCCTCTGATCCTAACCCTAGGGATCCTGGAGTCAGGAGGTTGCCAGTGGAAGCTACCAGCATCTTCACTAGGATGTCCACGAGTCATTGAGCATTCATGCCACGTCAGCAGATTCAGCAGCCCCAGCCCAGACACCGTATCACCAGGGGTGGGTCGTCAGGACTTGAGAGCTTGAGATTCTGGGTCCTGCGGGGCTCCGGAGTTGAAAGGGTGAAAGGTTTCTTGTCTTAGTCCATCCAGGCTACTCTAAGAAAATACCACAGACTGGGTGCCTCCTCACCAACAGAAGTTTCTCACTGTCTGGAGGCTGGGAGTCTAAGAACAGGGTGTCAGCATGGTTGGCTGCTGGGGAATCCCAATTCCAGGGAGCAGACTGTCGTCTTGGCTGTGTCCTCACATTTGGCCAGGGGCAGGAGAGCTCCCGGGCCTCCTCGATAAGAGCACTCCATCCTCATCACTTGGTTACCTCCCGTGAACCTCATCTTCCGATGCTGTCATCTTTAGGGGTGAGGTTTCAACATAGGAGTTTGGGGGTGACACCTTCAGGGCGCAGCACTTACCAATGCAGTGGCCAAGAAGGCTGCTTTGAAACAGAGAGGAGCTCGCTTCAGAGTTCCGGGAGACACGTGGGGGAAAGGGGTTGGGGGGGTGCTATTGATAGAATTCTATGGTGGTAGTTGGAAGCAGGGTCAGGGAAATACCCACATATTGGTTAGTTTTCAGTTGCCATCAACTAGCAGATAACACCAACACACCTTTTAAAAAATGTTCTCCAGAGCTCCAGATATGCTTCTAGTGAGCAGTTGTGTTTAAAAACAACTGCCTGATAAAAAAAATAAAATAAAAATAAAAACAACTGGACTATATGATGATGTTTCACTTTTATCTAGTTGGTTTCACTACTTCTATTTCATGTTCAGTGCTCCCATTTCATTTAGTTTATGTTTTCCAGTTTCTCCATCTCTTCATTTTTTTTTAATGTTCTTTCTCAAGCCTTTATCAACCGTAATAGAAAAGCTTTTGTGTGTGTGTGTGTGTGTGTATATATATATATATATATATATATAATATGTATAGTATATATATTTTTTAAAACTTACAAATTTTTGCCTAACTAAAAAATTTATGACATTTTGATTCATTTGTTTGACTTAATATGAATAGAGTGCTAAAATTTTAATTAAAAAAATAGATATGCAACAAGCAGCAAAGGTTTACTGTATAGCACAGGGAACTATAGTCAATGTCTTGTAATAACTGATGATGGAAAATAATTTCAAAAATAATATATGTGTATTTGTATAACTGAATCACCTAGCTGTGCACCTGGGACATTGTAAGTCAGCTGTACTTCAATAAAATACACATAAATATATATATAAAGAAAAAAATATGTTTGTTTATTTTTGGCTGCTCTGGGTCTTTGTTGCTGTGCATGGACTTTCTCTAGTTGCGTCGAGTGGGAGCTGCTCTCTGGCGTCAGTGTGCGGGCTTCTCGTTGTAGTGACTTTTGCTGTGGCGTATAGGCTCTAGGCATGCAGGCTTCAGTAATTGTAAGCCCATCTATTGTGGGCTCAGTAGATGTGGTGCTTGGACTTAGCTGCTCAGCAGCATATGCAGACTTTCCGGCCCAGGGATCGAACCTGTATACCCTGCATTGGCAAGGTGGATTCTTAACCGCTGGACCAGCAGGGAAGAATCTATCAGCAATCTTATATAACAACAACAACAAAAAAACATTTGGGTGAAACAAAATACTATGATACATAATGCACTTGCAGTTTTTAAAATTAACTGACTGTAGCATTTATTTAAACATAGAATCACATCCAACTTCCTTCTTCAAGGTCAGTGTCAACATTAGAAGGGACGCCTTTTTCACATTCAGGGTCCAGAGATTCTTCTGAATTATTTAGACTGTTTCCATTTCCAAGTAGCATGGGAGACCTTTTAAAAGTCATTCAGCTTTAGCTGAATTGAAAAATATTTTTCATTGAAAAATATTGGTGTTTGATCTACATTCCTGTTTGGTTAAACTTCAATTCCATTTGTTCCTAGATTAAATTATCAATTCATTGTGATCTCTTGAATGTCACCTGAAAAGCTTTGACGTTCAGCACTGGGGCAATAACTCTTTAATCATCCACTCAGTTAATATTTTCTGAGCGCCTCCTGTGCACCAGGCCGTGTGCTTAAAGAGAGCTGACACTGTGGAGGGAGAAGTGAGCATAAAAACAAGTAAACAGATAAATAAAACTGTAATAAATGTAACTAATAAAACTTCAGCTGAGGAAGCTGGAGAGGGCTCTCCAAAGAGGGTGGTACCTGAGGTATCTCATCCTCATGATGAATGAATCAGTGAAAGTCCTGGCTGTCCATTAACCACTTAACGAGTGTCTTCTCTGTGCCAGATAACATTCTAGACCTGGGGATACAGCAGTGAACGCAACAGCAGGCAAAACACCCTGACCCGGTGGAATGTGTATTCTGATAGGAAGAGGTAGACAAACACATGTGTAAAATGGACTGATACATCAGATGCTAAGTGCTATGGTGAAAAATAAAGCATTGAAGGAAGAGTAGGGGGTTGTGGGGTTGGTGGGGGCACGGTGGGGGCACGGTGGGGGCTGGGGAAAATACAAAATCAACGTGGTCAGGGAAGGCCTCCCCGAGAAAGTGAGCTTTGCACCAGAAATGAGGATCTGTGACCTAGTGCAGAGCTGGCAGACTTTTTCTGAAAAGGGCAGTTGGGAAATACCTCAGGCTTTGGGAACCACACGATGTGCCCACGTGCTCAGCTGTGTCTGACTCTTTGTGACCCTAGTGGACTGTAGCCCACTAGGTGCTTCTGTCCATGGAATTTTCCAGGCAAGAACACTGGAGAGCATTGCCATTTCCTTCTCGAGGGGGCATCTTTCCAACCCAGGGATCGAACTTGCATTTCCTACATTGGCAGGTGGCTTCTTTACCACCTAGCCACCTGGGAACCATACATACAGCCTCTGTTTTTAAAGCTCAACTATGTTAATTTTTCTAGGGTGGAAAGCAGCCTTGGAGAGTATGTAAATGAATGGATGTAGTTGTCTTCCGATACAATTTTTTTTTTTTTTACTTTTTTTTTTTTTTTTTGGTCATACTTCAGGGCGTGTAGGATCTTAGCTCCCAACCAGGGATCAAACCTGCGGCCCCTGACCTGGAAGTGTGGAGTTTTAACCACAGGACCCCCAGGAAGGTGCCTACAACTATATTTATAGACACTGAAATTGGTATCTCATAGAATTTTCACATGTCATGAAATACCATTATTCTTTTGGCTTTTTTTCAACCACTTAAAAGATTGTTTTTGTGGGCTAGAATTGGCCTGAGGGCTTCCCTATGTTAAAGCCTGAGAGATTTAACAGTGTAATTTGCCCACGTGATACGAAGAGCCAGCTCATTAGAAAAGACCCTGATTCTGGGAAAGATTGAGGCAGGAGAAGGGGACAACAGAGGATAAGATGGTTGGATGGCATCACCGACTAAATGAACATGCGTTTGAGCAAGCTCCAGGAGTTGGTGATGGACAGGGAAGCCTGGTGTGCTGCAGTCCATGGGGTCACAAAGTGTCGGACATGACTGAGTGGCTGAACAAGAACAACTTCCCTTTCATTGCTTTGGATGACATGTGATGGTGTTTGGTTAATGATAAGGTGAAATGCAACTTTCCTGCTTCTGTAGATATCTTGCTATTTTAGGTCCAACAGCTTTGTTGTTGCTTTATGAAGAAAAGGAAAATTCATCCATTCATCTAGTGACAGATACTCATTTCACTTATGTGAAATTTATGCCTTACAGCTGTTATTTCTAGACTCTGCTCTGCAATAGTAACTTTTATTTTCAACCCATCATACCACAGTATTGCCGAAGACATTTTATGGAGCAATTAAGAGTTTTACCAAACAGCATTGCACTGGGATGCAAGCTGTAGAAAAGTTGTTACAGAGTGGCTTAACTAATTATGGATTTATTTGTCTAATAGTGAAAGGTTAGCTTGGGCTGCATAAGACTAGTGTGGCAGCTGTAAAATACCAAGGACTCAGGTTTCTGTTCTTCTGCTTGACCACCACCATTTTTGCATAAGGCATTGGTTTTCACATTTGCCAAATAGTTTCTGTACCTCCAGGCACCACGGGTGCATTTCTGCAGGAGAGAAAGAAGTTGTTGTTGTTCAGTCACTAAGTCGTCCAACTCTTTGCAACCCCATGGACTGTAGCTCTACAGGCTCCTCCGTCCTCCAGTATCTCCCAGGGCTAGCTCATGTTCATGTCCACTGAGTCAGTGATGCTATGTAACCATCTTATCTTCTGCTACCCCCTCTCCTTTTGCCTTCACTCTTTTCCCAGCATCAGGGTCTTTTCCAGTGAGTTGGTTCGCATCAGGTGGCCAAAGTATTGGAGCTTCTGCTTCAGCAACAGTCCTTCCAATGAATAGGTGCAAAATGGGCTTGGTCTTTTCATTCATTAAGTGGAGCCTTTCCAAGGAGTGGCCACCTCACATCTCCCTGGGCAGCACTGTGTTCTGTGATTGCCCCTAGCTACGGAGGAGTTGGAGTCAACAAGTTTTTGTAGCTGAGCACATTGCTTTCTTTCTTTTTTTTTTTTCCCCACATTGCTTTCTTAAATAAAATCAGTCTTTGGTTATTAAGAAAGAATGGGAGATTAGCTACTGGGTAAATAACTAGCATTATCTGCCATGGCTTGTGTTTTTGTTAAAAAAACAAAAACAGCTACAAGGCTAAATTGACACGGGGGTGAAGGAAGTGACAGACGCCCCACAATTTACTTGTTCTCTTTCACAAGTTTCCCTCCCCAGTTTCATTTAATATTAATTGTAAGGTGTATTTTGTTCCAGGACAGTTGAAGTAAAGAAGAAAGCTCTTTGTCAAGGAAGTGATGGTGTGTGTTATTGTTATCTGAACCCTGGGTTTATGCCAGTATGTACAGTGCCCTTGATGGCTTCCTGTTGCCTTGTGGGAACAGCCTTTCCATTACCTGGTACCCCAGCCTCTCCCGGGTCCTGCCCGTCCCTGCCGCTCATCCCTAGCCTCCCACTGTTCCCACCACATTCACCTGATAAATCTCAAAATCAGCCCTAATGCCGTGACTCATCTTCCTTCCTGCGGCTAATATTATAATCAAACATCCCCTTGAAACTTCCTTCTCTGGGGTAAGTCTCTCCCTTTTGTTTATTTGGTTGATTTGCTATCGTATCAGTTTTCTGTGACCTTAGTTCTTTTTTAAAATTTTGTTAAAGCAAAATAGATTTCGATTCACCTTGTCTCAAAAAAGTGAACTTTTTAAAAACTGATACTGCATTCTAAAAGATTTTTTTTTATGTGATGTCAAATAGCAAACTCAACAATAATAATTGGGAACATTAGACGTTATGTGCCAGGCAGTATTGTAATCTATACATCATTTAAGTATAACCCTTACAGTGATCCAGTGAAGTAGGTAATACTATTATTCCCATTTTAAAGATGGAAAAACTGAGGCATAGAGAGGTAACTTGGCTCAAACTCACCCAGTAAATGAAGAAACCAGGATTTAGAGCTCTTTTTTTTCCTCCTTTTTTTTAATACATATAAAGAGTCAAGGAGGCCAGCAAGCAACAAAATGCTCAGAGTCCGGCTTCACACCCTGTTAGGAAGCATGATTTATGTAAAGTGCCCCAGTTCTCTATGGACCTGGACTACCATCCCCCTTCAGGTTGTTTTCTATGGGACGTTCTTTCGCTCTCAAATTAATTTGTTGTATTTAATCTTGTGAATATAGATGCATTCACATTTTTCAAAGAAATGTACATCCATGGAGGGCTAACTCTTGCTCTCAGTCTCCCCCTCTTTCATGCCCTGCTCCCTGGGTCACCACTTTTGTTCGTTTCTTATATAACCTTCAGCCATTTTTCTAAGAAATGAAAATACAAGTAAATATAGATACGTTCCTATTTTTTTTCTATTTTTTAAAAAAGTGCTTAGTGTACAAACAAATCTGCTTTTTTTTTTTTTTCACTTATAAATCTTGGGAAACTTTTCGTAGCAGTGTCAATAGTACATACAGAATTTCTCCTCTTTTTTTATTGATTAAAAAAATGGTTTAGAAAGTATCCAGGTGTTTTATGATTTGGTGGCACCATATGGCATGCAGGATCTTAGTTCCCTAACCAGGGATAGAACCCATGCCCCTTGCATTGGGAGTGTGGAGTCTTAACCACTAGACCGCAAGGAAAGTCCCTCCTTATTTCTTTCTAAGATGCATAGTGTTAAAGTGGTCTCTTTGCACATTAACCTGGTCATGCCTCTCCTGATTTTCTCTTAAAATACAGATATAATTGCAGTTAGCTCCTGGTGCTACCATCAGCCATTGCCAGTGTGAGTGATGACCCGTCCTTTGCTTCCTGAAGGTTGATAGGATATAATGATGCATCTGAATTTTCTTCTTAGAGTAATGACCATTTTCCCACCAGTTTTATTAAGGTATAATTGACATACCACACTGTATAAGCTTAAGGTGTATAGCATAATGGTTTGATGTATGTATACACTGCGAGTTGATCACCACAGTAAGTTTAGTTAACATCCATCACCCCGTGCCATCTGAATTTTAGTATTCCTCAATACAGCTTGCAGATCCTGGTTTTAAGGAAGAGGGATGTTGAGACATGGACACTCCTAGACATTGCTAATGTACATTGAAGAATGTAATTTGAGGAATGTAAATTGAGATGACTGTGTTGAAAGACATTTTTAGCTTGAGTCCTTCAGGAATCTGAAAAACGTCTTTACCCTTTCACCTGGCTTTCATTCATAGGGCTTTGTCCTAAAATAGTATTGAGGTGGTGGTGGCTTAGTTGCTAAGTTGTGTCTGACTCTTGTGATCCCATGGACTGTAGCCCGCCAGGCTTCTCTGTCCATGGGATTCTCCAGGTGAGAATACTGGAGTGGGTCGCCATTTTCTCCTCCAGAGGATTTTCCCGAGCCAGGAATCGAACCCAGGTCTCCTGCATTGCAGGCAGTTTCTTTACCATCTGAGCCACCAGGGAAGCCCGTATCATGTATATGGAAAACCAAGATAAGTTTCATTTTTGATCACACTTATGAGTGATTGACGGAGGAGGCAGTGGCGACCCACTCCAGTACTCTTGCCTGGAAAATGCCATGGGTGGAGGAGCCTGGTAGGCTGCAGTCCATGGGGTCGTGAAGAGTCGGACACGACTGAGCAACTTCACTTTCACTTTTCACTTTCATGCATTGGAGAAGGAAATGGCAACCCACGCCAGTGTTCTTGCCCCGAGAATCCCAGGGACGGGGGAGCCTGGTGGGCTGCCGTCTATGGGGTTGCACAGAGTCGGACACAACTGAAGTGACTTAGCAGCAGCAGCAGGAGCTCCAAACAGGGGCGTTAAATCCAGACCCATTTCTCTGTTTAGATTTTGGCAGTGACTGTTGGATAGTAGAATTGTAGGTAACTTTTTGTTTGTTCTACAAAGATCAGTGGGGGTCCACTGAACAAGGATTTTAGGACAATGACATGATTGTCTTGAGAACACCCACTAGGACTTTGATCAAAATAGGTGAACACTTTCAACCTCAGGGATGATGAACTCTACCTGGTAGGGTTGTAAGGGAAAATTAAGTAGGATGGCTGATAACGTTTTGCACATTGGAGTTACAAAGTAACATATATTCTGAAATAGTATGAGTGAGGAGGAAAAGTTAACTTTTTCAGACTTGAGAAATGGCTTAATTCAAGAAATTGAGATAATGGCATTTTCAACTTGGATTTACAACCACATGGTAATTCTCTCCTTTTATAATATTGAGCTTAGAGACGTCATATTTTGTCAGCCTTTGATCTCTGTCTGTACTAATTATGCCATCTCCTTATTCATTCATAGACTTGAACCCAGTGATCTGGGTTTCCGTATATAAGGTATGGGCCTCCCAATGCCTCTGTCCTCCTGGCATTTAACAGACCTCCACCTCAGAGAAACATGTCACCGAAGCCTTGGGGGAGGAGTTGGATTGGTGGGATAGGGCTGGGGAGGGATTGGTGGGGGCTATCGGTATGTGAAGGTTTGTTCTTCAGCATTTTATTTTTTGTGTGTTGAGAGGTCTTTCTAGCTGCTTAACTTCTCAAAAATGATTCTTTCCTTTAGCCATTATAACATTTACTTCACCTCTTAAGGTGTTTTTTTTTTTTCTTTTTTTTCTTTTTTTTTAAGGCTGCATCTCAGCTTTGCAGGATCTTAGTTCCCCAACCAGGGATCAAACCTGCATCCTCAGCAGTGAGGACATGGAGTCCTAACCACTGGACTGCTCGGGAATCCCCTTGTTTGTTTTTTGTGCATATTTCCCAGAATCATTTGGAAAAAGCACGTCTGTTTGCTCATGTCTTATATGCTGTGTTGAAGATACTGAATATTGTTACCCCATCTTAGTTAATACATACCTTAAATGACAAAGATTTGTAACAGTTGGAAAACCTGCACAGGTGTTTGCAGCTCTTCAAGGGCATACCTGACCCCTAGTGACTGGAAGGAAACATAAAGGTCAGAGAAACAAGAAGGGTTAAGAAAGGGAGTTCAAAGTAAGGTGTTCCTTGGTGTTGACTCTCACCTTAGAAGTGGAGAACATTTCTCCTCTTGTGATTTGATGAAAGGATGCTTTCATGACAGTGGCTACAGCTGTGGAATATCTGAAAGAGGCTGCTGAGGGGAATAAAAATGTGGCCGCTCCCAGGAATCAGTGAAGTGTCAACATCTCAGATGGGCTATATGTGGTTTTCAAATGGTTGGGGGCACAGGGAGTCTTTGTGACTGTACCTGTCAACTTCGAGGGGTGGGAGGGGGAGTGGTTATGGCTCCCAGAAAGCTAAGTGAATCTCGCACCTCAGACCTAGTCTGTCCCTCCCAGACCGTCTGAGATGTGCCCCAGAATTCTGTGTAGAAATCACTGTGTCAGGGCTTGCTTAGCCATCCTTTTGATAACCAGGGAGTGGGTGGTGTGTGGGGTCTGCAAAAATCAACTCTGTTTTTGGGAGGGGTGGCTAGGTGGCCTTTGGCAGTGAGCAATCAAATCTAGTTCATATGGGAAACTTGTACATATGGTTTCAGAGAAGCGTTTCTCCTTATGTATTTGTCTTCTCTCTGCAGATAAAGAAGAAACAGCAGGATGTGGTTAGATTTCTGGAAGCCAACAAGATAGAGTTTGAGGAGGTGGACATCACAATGTCAGAAGAGCAGAGGCAATGGATGTATAAGAACATCCCCCCGGAGAAGAAGCCTGCTCAGGGCAACCCTCTGCCACCTCAGATATTTAATGATGACCAATACTGTGGAGTAAGTAGCTAGATTGTTACCACATCATTTCTTTGCCTGGGGTGCAGTTGGGGTTTTTCAGTGCAGACTGTGACCTCCTCACCTAGTACCTATTCAGGTCCACAAAACTAATAGTGAAGTTAAGTGGGCGTGTGAGTCCAAGGTCACAGACTATGTCTTCCTGTTTGCTTTGAGACAAGGGGATGGGAAGAGAAGCTGTGTATATGCGTGTTTATTGTGTTCTACATTTTAAAGCATATTTTTTGATTCATACATTTTTGGGGACAGAATGAAAAGGGTATGTTCTTAAATATTTATTTCTCTAAAACTGTTAATACCTGATTATAAGTCAGCGTTTTGCTTTTTGATTATCATGAACCAGATGGATCATTGGTGATGGTGGTTCAGCCGCTAAGTCATGTCCGACTCTTGCGACCCCAAGAGCCTGCTAGGCTCTTCTGGGTCATTATGAACAGCTAAAATATATCAGATGCCTTCTTGCTGTATGTGGCATTGAGAAAATGAAGGCGTTTTCGACTAATTGTCTATTTTCCTTCTTATTCCTTAGGTTAAAAAAATTTTTTGAGAAATTTCTCTAATGAGTAGTTAGGATTTGCTTTCTGCCAGAGCTCTAAGTATGTAAGTCAGTGTTTATTTTGAGACCTGCATTGCACTTCTTTAAGGATGGCTTGGAGAAGGAGGAGGGGCTACAGTGTGGAGGTACTTAAGGTGAAATAAAGAACTGGGTTGTCACTAGAATGGAGAAACGGGGTAACAGTGCTTTTGGTGGCTCAAAAGGAAATGGGTGTCCATGAACATGAGAGAGAATGAAATGTTGAAACATAAAGCCATAAAGATTGTGCCCGGCATCTTTGCATGTCATGAAGAGAGAATTGAACCTGGTGCTAGACACTGATTTGAGTTCTAGAACCGCTTTGTGTTGGCTTGACGCCTTTGAAAGTCACATCTCTTTATACCTCAATTTTCTCATCTTTACACAAAGGATGATAGTATCTATTTTACTTCCCAGGATATTTGTGACTGTTTCTAAAGTACTCCTAAAATTTTATACCCAGCCAAATTACCACTCAATTACAAGACTAGAATAAAGGCATTTTAACAGCTGCAGAATCTGAGGAATAGAATCTGAGGAACAGAATTCAGCAAAACCACTGGATTTTTGTTTTAAGTTTTCTTGCACTATTTAACTAATAGCTTTCTTTTATTTTTTAATATTTACTTATAAATTTGGCTGCACTGGGTCTCAGTTGCCACATGCGAGATCTTCCATCTTCGTTATGGTATGTGTGGCATGTGGAAACTCTTAGTTGTGGCATGTATGTGGGATCTAGTTCCCTGACCAAGGATCAAACCTGGGCCCCCTGCATCAGAGTATGAGTCTTAGCCACTGCATTACCAGGGAAGTCCCTAGCAGTTTTATTTTGAATTGTACAGTTTACAGATTTTCAACTTATCTCATTGTGGTCTGCAGGCACAAAATTATTGATCCATTTTCTAGACTCTGTAATCGTGAGTGGGATACACCCTTGGTTACCATATACTTCCCCTAATAAAATATGTGATCATGACACAAAAAAATCCACAAAAATAGTAACCTCTATTCTTATATAATAATGCAGCTTACTTCTTGTTGATGTTGCCTCTTCAGACCCTGAAGTGTGACCATCCTCTGCTCTCTACTTGTCTCTGCATTTCTCTACCCACTTGCTGCTTATGTGGTTCAGGACTATCAGCGTCTCCTAGTTTTATTTTAAAAGTGGAGCTGTTTTTAATCCTTGTTGTTTCATAGCCCTATTAAGAGGAGGGAGGTAGAGACATCTTTGCTTTGTCACCATAAAAGCCAAAGTCTTCAGGGCCCTTTTGCGTAGAGGAATGTGTTTAAAGAATAAAAAGGAATGGGAAGTGAAATAAAGTTAATTTCTTTTCTTTATCTTCACTTCTTTATGACTTTCTAAATCTCTGTATACCTTTGCCCTATGGAGTTTATGGAATTTTTTTTCAGGTAGGCTGGCAGCTGGCTAGAGGCTTCCATATTTATTAACTGTGCCGGATGAATGGCATCTTCTCTGCTTGAGCAGAGTCATTCCCACAGTGGTGGTGACAGCAATGTTGTGTGTGCGTTCTGTCTTTATAGTCAGTTCTGGCAGCAGTTTTGAAGACAGTGTCTGCTTTTATCAAGGTCCAGTAAATTCAACTTTGACAAAAACAAAAGAATCAGGGGGCGGTGAACCATGGCTTCATTCAAACCACCTGCTTCTGTGCCCCTTTCTTTGCCCAGGGACAGTTTATGAGTGGTCTTATCTGGGTGGATAACCTGTGGAAACCTGCTGTATTGCAAATGACAGGATCCAGTAAGCACCAAGATTCTCCTGTTTCCTGAATTGGCTGGAAATTTTACTACTTTGTTTTAAACTGGACGAGCTAGGCCTGTGAGACATTCATAGCTGCTAAGCTGTTTGCTCACCAGTGTGGACAATTGCCCTCTCTCTCCTTTAGTTTTTGAAAATCCTGCCTTTAGCATTTGAGATTTCCCACCAAATGAAAGCGCCCTGGATTTGGACATCAAGGAAATGATGCAGAAATAGCAGCAGTTGGAGGTGGCTCAGTAGCAGGGAGTGACGGGGCCAGGTGTAGGCTGGTGGCTGGACACTGTATGTTTGGCGTCTTAAGGAAGCTGATCCCGGGGTGTGGCCTGGATGTGGTGTTGGCTTCCCAGACATGGAAATTCCTCCTCTTTTCTAAACTGGATCTCCAGCCCTAATATGGATTCTGTGAGTTCCCCCCATACCTTTGTACATTTCTTTCCTTTTAAGTTGCCAGTGTCTATTTCAGTTGTTTGTGGGCAAGAGCACTTATTAACCCAGATTGATTGCTCTTGCTATTTCCGTGAAATGTCCTACCATGAGCAGGATTCTTCTCTGGAAATGAAATCCTAAAGGTCAACATCCTGACATGTAGGCTTTTCTCATTTTAGAAATCTCAGATCCTCATGTTCAAGGTTTAAATTCTGTTCTCCGTCTGTGGAACCGGCATGTGTGGAATGCACCAGAAATGAAAATGCACACATCTGCACACAATGAAAACATTTCCTCCCATTTCTTTTCTCCCTCCCTATTTAGAAGGAAGAAAAAAATAATAATAAAAGATTGGGATTTCTTTATATATTTTTTTTTCTTAAAAATATTTATCATTAAATATACTTTTTTTTTGGTTGCTCCACTCGGCATGTGGGATTTTAGTTCCCCAACCAGGGACTGAACCTTCGCCTCCTGCAGTGGATGCACAAAGTGTTCACCACTGGACCACCAGGAAGACCCCCAAATTTACTGTCTTAACCACTTTTAAGGGTACAGTTGAGTAATATTATGTATATTCACAATGCTATGAAACAGGTCCCCAGGATTTTTCATCTGGCAGAACTGAGATTCTTATACCCATTAAATACACCTGTTTGTCCCCTCCCGTAGCCCCTGATAACCATCGTTCTACTTTATATATCTATTGAATTCGACCACCTTAGAGACCTCCGGAAGTGAAATCATACAGTGTGGGTCCTTTCTGCTATGTCAGAGGACAGAGCACAGTGTCCTCACGGTTCATCCACCATCTATGTCTTCATCCATTAAGACTGCTGTAACAAAATACAACAGACTGGGTAGCTTACTAACAACAGAAATTTATTTCCCAGAGTTTTGGATGTTGGAAGATCAGGGTTACACTGGGGTTGGGTTTTGGTGAAGGCCCTCTTCTGGGTTGCAGATTGCCAACTTACTATAGTATCGTCTTGTAGTGAAGGGGTTAATGGAGCTGTAATCTCATCCAAGAGGGCTCTACACACCTAATGTATGAATTTTGAGGGGCTTCTACTGTACGTGTATATCACATTTTGCTTTTCTACTCATCCATGATGAACATTGGGTTGCTTCTACCTCTTGGCTGTTGTGAATAGTGCTGCATGAACATGGGTTTGCAATATCTCTTCAAGGTACTGTTTTCAGTTCTTCGGGATACATACATAAAAGTGGAATTGCTGCATATCATATGCTAATTCTGTTTTTAATTTTTTGAGGAACTGCCAAACTGTTTTTCACAGTGGTTGGACCATTTTATATTATAATCCCATCAGTAGTGCACAAAAGTTCTAACTTTTCCATATCCCCATCAACACTTGCTATTTTCTGTTCTTTGGATTTTTGGTGTTCTTTTTTGTTGTTGTTGAGAGTAGCCATCCCAATGGGTGTGAGGTGATACCTCATTGTGGTTTTGATTTGCATTTCTTTGATGATTAGTGATGTTGAACGTCTCCAATACTTTTGTTTTCTGTTTGTATATTGTCTTTGGAGAAATGTCTATTCAAGTCCTTTGCCCAGTTTTTAATTGGGTTATTTGACTTTTTGTCACTGTGTAGAAATTCTTTGTATATTCTGAATATTAACCTCCTATCAGATATATAATCTGCAAAAATTTTCTCCCATTCTTAGGTTGTCTTTCACTTTTCTTGATTGTATCTTTTGATGAACAAACTTTTGTTTGATATTGACTCATTTGTCTGTTTTTGTTTCTGTTGCCTGGGCTTTTGGAGTCATACTCAGGAAACCATTACTTGCCAAATGCAGTGTTATGAAGCTTTTTCAGTATTTTTTCTTTTAGAAATTTTGTAGTTTGGGGGTCTTATGTTTAGGTCTGTAATTCTTTTTTTTTTTTCCTGCTGATTTTTTTATATGGTATAAGATAAGGGTCTAGCTTCATTCTTTTGCATGTTATTATCTAGTTTTCCTAATACCATTTATTGATGACACTGTGCTTTTCCCATGGAGTGATCTTGATGCTTTTGTTCAAGATCATTTGACTGTATATGTGAGGGCTTATTTATTTATTTATATTTTGGATTTTATTCTGTTTCACTGGTCTATATGTCTGTCTTTATGCAAGTACCACACTGTTTTGATTACTGTAACTTTGTGATATGTCTTGAAATTGGGAAGTGTGATTTCTTTAACTTTGTCTTCAAACTTATTTTGGCTTGAGATTCTGTATGAATTTTAGAATTTTTTTCTTATTTCTGCAAAAAAAAGCCATTAGAATTTTGATATGGAAATGTTGGATCTTTAGATTGCTTTGGGCAGCACTGACATCTTGATAATAATAAGTCTTTCAATCTATGCACATGGGATTCCATTTTACATGTCTCTGTTCATTTCTTTAAGCAATGTTTTGTAGTTTTTAGTGTTCAAGTCTCTTACCTCTTGGTTAGGTTAATTCCTAAGTGGGTTTTTTTTTAGTGCTATTATAAATAGGATTATTTTCTTAACACCCTTTTCCAATTGTTGATTATTAGTGTGTCGAGACACAAGTGAATTTTATATGTTGTTTTCTTTTTTGTCCTGCAACTTTGCTAAATAAGTTTATTAATTCTTTCATTTTATTAAAAAGTTGGGAGTTTGAAATGGGAATGTAGCCAAATTTTATTTGACTTGGGGTCATGTTAACCAGTTTGTGGATTCGCCATCTAGCGGGGAAAGATACAATGACCATTCATGTAATTGAGATGAGCAGATATGTGTTTGGCTGCTGCTGTTGCTGCTGCTGCTAAGTCGCTTCAGTCGTGTCCGACTCTGTGCAACCCCTTAGACGGCAGCCCACCAGGCTCCCCCGTCCCTGGGATGCTCCAGGCAAGAAGACTGGAGTGGGTTGCCATTTCCTTCTCCAATGCATGAAAGTGAAAAGTGAAAGTGAAGTCACTCAGTCATGTCCGACTCTTGGCGACCCCATGGACTGCAGCCCACCAGGCTCCTCTGCCCATGGGATTTTCTAGGCAAGAGTACTGGAGTGGGTTGCCATTGCTTTCTCCTATGTGTTTGGCTAAGGATGCCAGTACTTAGAATTGGGTTGTGGGTGAAGTGGGGTGAAGATGAAATGACGTGGAATCTGTGGCTGGAACTACTCATGTAGTGTCCTGTCTAATGAAGAGAGGGCAGTTCAGCTAAGAGACAGATAGCAGACTTTTATAGAAAAATTAACTTTTGATTAATTTCTGTGAGGCAACCTATAAAATTATCTATTATTTTAAAACTATTGAATTACTTTTTTTGCACTTTTAGATCTTACTTGGAAAATATTAAATTTGTACCTAAGCATTGGGTGTATTGCTCACCAAATAAGATTACATTAATGCTATTGACTAGTTTTAAGTAATGATTTGAGGGACAGCTATGACTGCCTTTCCCCATATGACCTTGGTTACTTGGAGTCTGAAAGTAGAGGACAGCTAGGATAGACTTCAGGAGGCACAGAAATGCTAAATGACCAGCAGTGGTTCTCTGTGGCATCTCCTACCCTTTTCTGTGTTAGGTGTGAAAGGAAACGAGATATGTCAGCATTTTCTAACTATGGGTAAAGGCTCAGAAGCACACTAGAATACCTAAATGTACACAGCTGTATCGTTCCCAAGTGCAGTGTTTGTGTAACTTTTGAAAAGATCGTCTCTGGGTGATATATTTTAAGTGTGTTTTAGAATCTTTTCTCAAACTGAAGAATCAACTCCTTTAATTATTAGTTTTACAAATCCCTACCTCATACCTGTAATTTTATTTTAAAAAAGATTACACACGTACATATATATAGTCATCCCTGACCAATCTAGACAGCATATTAAAAAGGCAGAGACATTACTTTGCCAACAAAGGTCTGTCTAGTCAAGGCTGTGGTTTTTCCAGTGGTCATGTATGGATGTGAGAGTTGGACTATAAAGAAGGCTGAGCACTAAAGAATTGATGCTTTTAAACTGTGGTGTTGGAGAAGACTTTTGAGAGTCCCTTGGACTGCAAGGCGATCCAACCAGTCCATCCTAAAGGAGATCAGTCCTGGGTGTTCATTGGAAGGACTGATGCTGAAGCTGAAACTCCAATACTTTGGGCCACCTCATGTGAAGAGTTGACTCATTGAAAAAGACCCTGATGCTGGGAGGGATTGGGGGCAGGAGGAGAAGGGGATGACAGAGGATGAGATGGCTGGATGGCATCACCGACTCAATGGACATGAGTTTGAGTAGACTCCAGGAGTTGGTGATGGACAGGGAGGCCTGGCGTGTTGCAGTCCGTGGGGTTGCCATTGACTGAGCGATTGAACTGAACTGGCATCTGCAGGGAAGTGGGTCCAGGACCGTGAATGAGCATTCTGTGCGCTGCTTTGTTTCTCCAACAAAAAGAGCTTCCATGTCATTGCAAACTTAGTTTTTTAGATGTTGCATATTATTTCCTTGTATGGATTATTAGAGGGCTTCACTGGTGGCTCAGACGATGAAGAATCTGCCTATAATGCAAGAGACCCCGGTTCGATCCCTGGGTTGGGAAGATTATTAGAAGGGTTATTAGAACTTAGTTAGTCGTCACCTGTCCTCCCACCTGCCACGGGGTGTTCAGTTTGCTTCCAGCCACTTGAAACAACAGTCTGTAACTGGCCGACCATACTGGTCTCCTAGCTCCTGGGCCCCTCCATGACCCACTCACATTTCCCTGTGCTTCCTAGAGTTCAGTCCTGGTCTCGTTGGAGAAACAGAGAATTAGCTTTTCAAGTCTCCTTCAGGAAAATTAAGCATACTGTCTGGCAGAATGGCGTAGAACATGGTGATGGAGAGCAGCTTGGCCCCTGTTGAAGTCCAATTGTCTGCAGTAACTATGAGTTAATAGGATTTTTGTTAGAGTTAGTAAGAAAAATAAAAAGGAAAGTTAAAGTCCAGTTTTCATCATCCACAAGAGATGGGGTCTGTCTCTATAAAGTATGGATGTTGTTTATATAGGTTCAGGGCTACAACATCCATGGATGTTATTTATCTAGGTCCTAGGCAAAGCCCTCAAAGTCACCCCACACCCATTTTCCTCATCTCTATACTCTTTTAATTAACAAGTTCTGTGATTTTTACCTCCTACAAAATTCTGTCCTGTTTCTCTTTCAAAGCTCAGTTCAGATGGGCCTTGTTGACTCTCTCTAATTAACTAGGACGCTGGTTATTCCCTATCCCCCGCGTCGTGCCCAAACCTGCCTCATTACTCTCAATGTGACCTTCAGCTCGTAGAATTTTTTTTCATGACTTGCCTTCAACCGGTCTCTGAGTTCCTTGTGCTCACCCTCAGCAGACTCCATGGCATATTTTATCTTAGTACCTGGTACCTACAAGAACACTAGGAACATAGAACATTTTAACAAAAGTTGGTTCTAGAAATGGGTGAATAGCTCCACAGATGTTTTCACTCAAGCAGGTAGCTAACCCAGTCTGTTGCTAACCTTGTCAAGGTCCTGAGCATTTTGCATTCCTGTTTATTAATAAAACTCAAAGCCAGATATCTCAAAAGCAAGTTTATTGAACCATCTTATAAATTTTACAATGAACTCTATTGGGGAAATCACCTCTGTTAGAAGCTCACCTGCCCCGCAGGTAGAATTTTCTTAGAAACCTTTCAATCTGAATTTGAAAATTGTATTCCAAGGTTTTCTGTCTAAAAGATCAGAGATCTAATCGAGGGGAATCTTCTTCAAATGTTCTACTGTAAATGATCTAATGCAACATCCTCACAGATACCAGAGGGTGGTGGGAAAGGGTGACATCAATCCCTCTTTATTACTGGATGCCCAGAAACATAGCATTTTAATTAGATATTCTTTGCAGTTTTATCTCTTCTGTATAACCCTGTGTTTTATTCTCTCTATAAATGTTTAATCTCCCATTTTCACCTCACTGAGATGTTCGTCTCAATATTCTACAGTGACACATCCCTGGGACGTGTCTTTCATGAGAATGATGGCTTGTGCTCTGAATGTTGAACATCTCCATCCATTCGGGGCACCCCAGTTGTATGCATAGCAGTGTATCTTAATAGATATCCAAACTGGCGGTTTTCCTTTTGTTAAATTTTTCCTCTTTTCTGAGCCTACGAAGTTAATGAAAACAAAACTGTAAAGCACTAAGACCATGTTAATATCAGTGTTAAGATAATAAAGTCTGTCAACAGGAGGGTCCATGGTGAAAGGTCAGTCTCCCCCAGATTCCCAAGATAGAGCCTCTTTTATGAGATGTGCTGCTTTGTGATTTGAAGTTATCACCTCTCTGAAAACAGAGAGATATAGAGAAACATGGAAATATGTTTGTCTCATGTGTTTCTCTCATATGTTTCTCCCTATGTTCTAGATAGTAGAGATACTAGTATTCTTGATTTTAAATTGGACAGTATTTGCTTTTTTCTTTAGAGGATGAGAAATTGGAATTCATATAGCTTCTCTCATTTCTCCCCCATTTTGATTTACAAACGCATGCACACACATACACACACGTGTGGGTACACACATATGGCATTGCTTAAGTTTGGAACAGTGACATTGTCTTCTATACCTGTGATAACTATTCTATACTATGTAAATATGTCACATTTACACTGTTTTAGACATATTATTCTCTACGGAACTGTTTAGTTGTGTGAGCAGTTGTAGTGGAGGGTATATAATCCTATTTTATTAAATTCCTGAGGCTTAAAGAGGAATGACTTTATTAATGAGAGATTCTCATAACTGACTTTAGCCTTTGCACTGACTCCCCTGGGTATTTATTAAACTTTTATTGCCGGTTGCCTTTGCTATGTTTAGCACAAAGTTTTTTCCCACCCAGTTTCAGTGGGCACTTGGGTAGATGTATTTGCTTGCTCTGCCCTCTTGTATCAGAGCGGTCAGAAATGTTAAACATAAGTTAGGAATCTTAAATCTTCAGCTTTGGACTTATTCATATTTTTGGTATTTGGCCTAAGTTGTTGAGTAAAGCTATTTTAGACAATTGCATCTTGCCTGTCCTACCGGGATTGGAGCCGCCAACTATTTTTTTCCTTCTATATCAAGATTTCGCAAAATAGACTATAGCATTAATGGTCCTTCACCACTGAATGAAGACATTCTGCTCAGAGGCTACTCTCAGACTTGAAAGAAATTTCAGGAAGGAGTCTGTGTGCATTTGCAGCAGCAGTAACTCTTGTCGTCTTAGCAAGAATGTTTTAAAAGAATTTCTTCTTTGGGGTAAACCACATTCTCTTTGGCTCATTTAGAGGTGGTTGCTGCCACTGTTTGCTTGCGGGCCACGTGTTGTTTCTGTTCCCTGTGGTCATCTGTTTGGAGAGGCCCTTGGCGTGTAGAAATAATATGGGTTTGTCACAAAATTGTCATCGACTTAGCGTGGGAAGCGATACCGCTTTGCAGAGTGGCTGCTGCGGGTTTTCCTGGCCATGCTCTTAGGGAACGCTTAAAGGGCAAAGAACTTTAAGGCCTTTGTCTCAAATGCTTGTCCAGTCCATAATAGTCTAACCATGGTGAACGGGTAATGTTCTTAAGTAAGCTCTGTGGATGAATGAAACTATTGTGAGCTCTACCTGTTGTAGATTTTATCATGAGCTTATAAATGTCTCTAACATTGGTTTTCACTTGAAAAGCAAACCCAAGTATAGGTAATGGAAGCTTCCCCCCCCCCCTTTTTCTTAACAGCTGTTTAAGCTCTATTCTTAAAATTGCACCGTTTAGATAAATATCCCATTTGTAACAGTGCTCAGTTATGCTGATATCTTTATAGCCCAGAATTTTTTTCTTTTCCTGAGTAGCTGGCACTAGAAGCAGAGTGAATTTTTCAGCCTTTGTTTTAAATGTACCAGCTTCTGAAACTGAATGGGTTTTTTTCCCTTGTATATGCTTTATGTACTTGTGTTTTTCTCCAGAGGTGATATTAACTGATTATTATATTCTTTAGTCACAGGGATTGTCTTATAATGTGCAGTTTGCAGATGTGTATTTACAAACACTTTATAGAGAGTGTTTTTGAGTATAAGAAATTCAGCAAGCCCATTTAGAAACTTTATAGTGAGTTTTAAAAATGCGGTGCTTTTAACTTTTGCAGCATATGCCCTAGTGTGTTTTCTTTTAAATAGAAATGAATTTTGTTAAGAAAGCCAATCTTTCTCTTTTATTGGGGAATGCCTAAGGCCATAATATAAGAACTTCTATCTTAGTAGGAGGTGATTTTAAAATTTCTAATACTGTTTTACTCAAATTAGATCATACTGTTTAGTTTATTATCTCTAAAAGAAGGTATTAAGAAGGTCTAGATTTTAAATTATCAATCACTTACTCTTTGTCTCAACATGACAGAGAAAATAACTTCTTACAATTTGAGATTCATCAGAGTACTCAAAAGCTTTTATATGTCAGGAGATACATTTTTTACATAATGATTTAAAATCTATAAGTAACTTAGAATAGAAATAGAACTTACTCAAATTACATTACTAGCATGAGATTACCTAAAACATGATCTGTTGGTCATTTATTAACAGACACAGCTCATCACCCTCTTTGCCTGGTGTGTGTCAGGTACTGTTCTCACATTGACTTTTATAAATAGTTTCCTTTGGATTATTTTGCTTTTAAAGTTATTTGCCAAATTTTGTATTCATCACGCCAGAAGGAATTAATTACCTTAGGTGACAATTTCTAAACTGTTGGGAGCATTCGATTTAATATTCAGGTCAGAAGCCCTCTGGCCAGAGTGTGATATGTTAAAGGTTCATAAACTAAAAGTAATGGTTGTAACTTTTATAACAGAAATACAGTTTAAGAGAATTTTTTATATAGATAAGTAATGTTGCCTTTCTGAGATTTCTAAATGTCTGACATTTCTAAGTAACTTTGGTTGATGACTGTTCTTTGTTGATGACTGATCTAATTTTTAAGAGTAAAATAGTATTAGAAATTTTAAGATCACCTCCTGTTAAGAATAGTTTTGGTTCAGTGTGGTTAAATGGGTTGTTTATAATGTTACATATTTTTCTCTGTGTACATAGTCTGTCTTGTTTTATTATGTATGAAACTCGCTTGTGAGAGTTGACTTTATTTCCAGTTTTGTGATGTGGAGAACTGGAATCATTTTAAGAATAAGGTTTTTAATATAAACACTGAAACCTGAATTAAACATTAAGTCTTGTTGTAACTTGCCTTTTAATAAGCTTTTGCATGCACTATATTTTCATGTTAGCACTTTGGTCTTTAAAGAAAATTCACACTACATCTGTAGAGATTGAGTCAGGTACTGTTTCTCATTTTTCATTTTTTATATTATTAGTTTTTCTTCATTCCTCTGTTTTCACACTGACATCAGAGATTATTCATTAGGTAGAACCAGGTAAAAAGGTCTTTGTGAATTCAAGAGCAGGGATAACATTTTGATAACAAAGTCACTAGTCCTCAATTCTTTTCTCTCTCTCTCACTTTTGGCCTTTCCCTTACCTGTTCTATTAAATCTGTTTCCTGTTCAGAGAGGGGTAACTCTTCAAACAGGTATCTCTAGGAACTGGAGTACATGGATTAGACTTCACATCTGGACAACAGCTAACAGCCCTTTTAAGAGCAGCTTCACTGAATGTGCCATCATTTTATCGAGTTCTGAAGCTTCAAGGGGCTTTGGTCGTGTCTGATACAGAAGTAAGAAGCCGTCTGAGGAAGTTAAATGAGTTGGTCGTGGTCATGACTTAAGATAGTAGGTTGTCTGATTGTATGTACCACTCAATTTCCCAGAAACGAAGGTGTGACAGACGTTGCTTTGGTGCAGGTAGAACCAGAGCCGTTGTAATGAAGACAGGAATGGATAGACTGGAGATACATTTTGGAGGAAGAGTTGATCATACTCAATTGTGGAACTGATGTAGAAGGTTAGGGAGAGTTAAGAATTAAAACAGCTGTCACACAACTCGCATACAATCCCCTCGTCTCCCCAAGGAGCAATAAGTCTTGAAGGAGAGGACTTAAGTGGAGGGTGGTATGATCAAATTGGCATTTGCTTGTTTGTTTGCGGTTTTCCCCTTTTAATCGGGGGTATAGTTGCTTTACAAGATTGTGTTGGTTTCTGTTGTACAGTGAAGTGAATCAGCTCCATGTCTACATATATACCCTCCCTCATGAACCTCCCTCCCCTCCACCCACCCCATCACACCCCGCTAGGTTACCACAGAGCGCTGAGCTGAGCGCCGGCTTACAGTTTTAAAGGATGAGTGCATCCTCACTTGAGAATGACTGGGAGGATAGGTTAGACTAGAGGACGGTTGGTGTGTTGAGGTGCTGTTGCAGATGTCTAGCTTGACTTAGGGCAATGAGACTGATGTAGAAAAATAGAGAGGTTGAAAGGATATGTAAGATAGTTATTGGTTGAGGGAAGAGCGGAGCTCTCTGACGCCTTGATTTCTGACTGGTAGAGCCTGTTAGATGGCGATGCCACTCTTCTGAGAGATGCGGCTTGTGGGATGGAAGGAAGAGCTTGAAGAGCATGCTGTTTAGAACCATTATGTCTAAGAGTCTATGAACAGGGCTTCCCCGCTGGTCCAGTGGTTAAGAATCTGCCTTGCGATGCAGGGGACACCAGTTTGATCCGTGGTTTGGGAAGACAACACATGCCACAGTGTGGCTCAGCCCATGAGCCACGACTATTCAAACCTGTGCTTTGGAGTCCATGCTCTGTAACAAGACACTTACACACTACAACTAGAGCCCACACAACCAAGACCCCAAAATTTATTTCTATAAATAAATTTATAAATGTATTTTAATAAAATATATTTATTTTATAAAATAAATAATCTAATTTATAATAAATAAGTATATTTTAAATTAAAAAAATTTTTTTTAAAGAGTCTTTGAACAGTTGCTTACTTGGAATCAGAACGGAGAGGAGAATCAGAGCTAGGGAATCTCAATTTAATTAGAACCATGGCTTTGAGTGAGGTTCCATAAGGAAAAGAATTTAGATCAAGTAGTGACAGAATATGGTGTGGAGAGAAACGAGTCCACCAGTTTTCACATGGTAGATATTTAAAAGGATGCGACAAGCTGGATGTAGGTTAGCTCTCGTCCTCCTGTTACCACACTGAATATAAGCGACACATGATCAGGTAGAGAAAGTATGTGTCAAACAGGATTATTTCCTGAACCAGGGCCAATGAAATGCTACTCAACTATTTAGACCTACTTTGTTACAAAGAATATCAGTAACAACATTTTCACTTCATAGAATTTTGTGTAAATTCTACATCAAATTGAGATATAATATTTATTAAAAGTTTTCCATGAAAAAAAAATTCTATGAAATCTGTAATACCTAGAGTCATTTGAAACTTCCCAGTGCTCCACCGAGATCTTCTTTACTCAGTGTCTCATACAGTTTCTCAAATTTAACATTTTGAAAGTCAACTTCAACCTTATCCCCAAACCTGCTTTTTTTCCTCTGGTCTTTCCCCTTAAGTCACAAAGGTCAGACCTTCTTTTTTTCAAAAAAATTGTTTTTTATTGAGGTATGGGTTTTACAATATTGTATGTTTCAGGCATACAACCGTGATTCACAATTTTTAAAGGTTCTACTCCATTTATCAGTTCAGTCAATTTAGTCGCTTAGTCTTATCCGACTCTTTATGACCCCATGGACTGCAGCACGCTAGGCCTCCCTGAGGCCTCTCCAACTCCCGGAGATTACCCAAAGTCATGTCCATTGAGTCATTGATGCCATCCAAACATCTCATCCTCTGTCGTCCCCTTCTCCTCCAGCCCTCAGTCTTTCCCAGCATCAGGGTCTTTTCAAATGAGTCAGCTCTTTGCATCCGGTGGCCAAAGTATTGCAGTTTCAGCTTCAACATCAGTCCTTCCAATGAACACCCAGGACTGATTTCCTTTAGGATGGCCTGGTTGGATCTCCTTGCAGTCCAAGGGACTCTCAAGAGTCTTCTCCAACACCACAGTTCAAAAGCATCAATTCTTTGGTGCTCAGCTTTCTTTATAGTCCAACTCTCACATCCATACATGACTACTGGAAAAACCATGACCTTGACTAAATGAACCTTTGTTGGCAAAGTAATATCTGTACTTCATTTACAGTTATTATAAAATATTGGCTCTATTTCCTGTGGTATACGATATATCCTTATAGCTCATTTATTTCATACATAGTATTTTGTACCCCTCTATCCCCTACCCATATCTTGTCTCTCCTTTCTCTCCCACTGGTTTTTGTCTCTATATCTGTGAGTCTTTCTTTTTTGTTACAATCACTAGTCTGTTTTGGGCTTCCTTGGTGGCTCAGACAGTTAAGAATCTTCCTGCAATGCAGGAGACCTAGGTTCAATCCCTCGGTCAAGAAGACCCCCTAGAGAAGGGAATGGCAACTCACTCCAGTATTCTTTCCTGGAGAATCCCATGAACAGAGAAGCCTGGTGGGTTACAGTCCACGGGTTCACAGAGAGTTGGATATGATTGAATGACTTTCACACTTCACAGTCTGTTTTATTTTTCAGATTCCATATGTAAGTGATATCGAACAGTATTTGTCTTGCTCTGTCTTATTTCACTAGACATAATACCCTCCAAGTCCAATGAAGAAAATTTCTTCCTTTTTTATGACTAAGTGCTATTCCATTGTATATATGTACCACATCTTCTTTATTCATTCATCTGTTGATGGCCACTTAAGTTGCTGTTAAATCTTGACTATTGTAAATAGTGCTGCAGTGGACATGGAGATGTATAAATCTTTTTGAGTTAAAGTCTTTGTCTTCTTCGAATATATACCTGAGAGTAGAATTGCTGGATCATATGGTAGTTGTATTTTTAATTTTTTGAGGAATCTTCATCCTGTTTTCCATGGTGCTTGCTCCATTTTACATTCTCCACAGTAGTATTCGAGGGTTCCCTTTCTTTCCACATCCTAGACAACGCTTTTTGTTTGTGGTCTTTTTGATAATAGCCATTCTGATGGGTGTGAGGTGATATCTCATGTAGTTTTGATTCACATTTCCCTGATGATGATCAGTGTTGAGCACCTTTTCAGGTATCTGTTGGCCATCTGTTATGTCTTTGGAAAAACGTTTGTTCAGGTCTTCTGCCCATTTTTTAACCAGATTGTTTGTTTGATCAGTTGTACGAGAGCTGCTTTAATTCATAATTCTCCCTAAACCCCTACGCCAGTTCCCCAATTGAGCACAATCCATTCCTCCTCCCTGTCTCCTCCTTCCACTTTGTCCATCCCTGTTACGATTGTTCTGGTTCAGACTGCCTCCGTCTCTTACCTGAATCCCCACAGTGAGCGCCTCACTTCTCCCTGCTTCCCTCCCTCCCTCTGAGCCACTCTCCACAGGCTTGACACGGGGGTTTTCTTAAAGGAAATACAGTAAGTCCCCTACATATGAACAAGTTCTGTTCTGAGAGCACGTTCGTAAGTCCATTTTGTTCATGAATCCAACGAAGTTAGCCTAGGTACCCAGCTAAGACAGTCAGCTGTGTACCGCTGCCTTTATGCTTGCTTCCAGCATCCTGTGCTTGGAATAAAGATACTGTCCTTACTGTACTCTGTACGCAAAAGCACACGTGAGTACACAAAAGCTCAGCCAGTTGGAGAGAATGCACACTCAGGACAGTGTACACCAGACGTGTGAACTTACATGATTGGACATGCAAGCATACATTCACATCTTTGAAAGTTCACAGCTTGAAGTTTTGTTTGTAGGGAGCTTCAACTATGTAGATCATTCTGCTTGCTCCCTTGCTTAGAACCTGCACATGATTTCCTTTTGTACTTAAGGTAAAATTCAGAATCTTTCTCTTGCATTCCAAAGTCTGGCACATGCTGACCCCGGTCATATCTGCCAGCTTTGCTCTTCCCTGGTGTTATTTCCTGTCCCAAAGGCTCCTATCCCAGCCCTTCTCTTATCTAGTCCTATTCATTCTAAAAAAATTTCAGCTTAAAACTCCACTTTCCAAGGAAGTGTTTGCTGAAGAAGTATTTGCTGAAGAGTCTCCCTCTTCAGAAGTGTTGCTCCTTCTTGGCATGGTCAGGGAAGGCCGCTCTTTGGGGGTGACTAGCCTCAGGGCTGATCCGAAATGACAGCAGGAGTGACTGCTCTCCAAGAACTACAGAAGGAGCTGTGCACGCATCCCTGGGGCTGGGATGACTGGGCACAAAAAAATCAAGCTGCCTTCAAGCCAGACGAGACGCAACTTACTAAAACACTTGGACAACAGAGTCTCTATGCAAAGGCAAGTCATTTAAAAGATTTTTCATCCACCGAGGCCTGCTTTGCAAGAAGCAGATCTCAACTCTTGAGTCATCGACTCTCATTTAGATTCCTAGACAGGTTTCAGAAGTATTTGTAATGCCATTGACCCAGCTCAGCAGTGACTTCATTAGGGCTCAGTGACTCATATACAGGGTGCCCCTTACCTGGTTTCTTCTTGGGCAAGAAGCCTCGTAGAATACAAAAAGCATTGATTTCAGCAGCAATGAAACTTGGGCCCAAATCTCAGTCCTCTTACGCATCAGCTGTCGAGCTTGGGTACCGTAATTCTTTGCTCTGAGCCAGTTTCTAACCTGGTGGTGGGATTAAGTGATATGCTGGACTTCCCTGGTGGTCCGGTGGTTAAGAATCCTCGCCAGTGTGGGGCGCAGGTTGCGGGGCAGTGGGGGGGGCGCAGAATGCAGTGGGGTTGGGGAGGACGAGTTCCCTCTCCATTCCAGGAAGATGCCACGTGCGGTGGAGCAGCTAAGCACATGCACCACAGCTATTGAAGTCCAAGCGACCTAGAGTCTGTGTTCTGCAATGAGAAAGCTGTGCACCGCAACAAAGAGGAGCCCTCGCATGCTGCTACTAGAGAAAGAAGCCCGTGTGCAGCAGGAAAGACCCAGCACAACTGAAAATGAAATAAATAATTTTGCAAAAACCTCTCCCATTAAAAATTATGAAATCACCTTTGAATGATGTGCTGATGATAAGACAGTGAACCCAAAGCACATGCCTACCACTGATGCTCATCGTTGTCTGCTTGCGATGTTTATCCTCTGCGTAAAGTGACCCAAGGGACTTCTGTCAGATTTTAAGACCCCCCCCCCCCGCCACCCCTTCACATCCGCTTAGCAACTGTGTAGTATTTATTATACACGCAGACTTTGGAAAAGAAAACAAGTGATGAAAACTTTGGCCAGAACCCCTTGATGGCCTCTCTCTCAAAAGTGGGAAGAGAAAAGTGATTCTGTGTCTGAGGCAAAGATAAATGTTAGAGAGAATATTTCCTCCTTGAGGTTTTACTTGATCTTTTTTTTTTCTCTCTCTGAAGACATAGTCTCAAAGAATGTGGAGAAACTTCAAAAGCAGAATAGAAGCACACACATTGACACACGGCAACCTTTACAACTTTTCTGTTTACACAGTGATTTTTTTTTTTTAAGCCCCAGATAAGAAAATAGCAAGAGTGGAATTGGGAGGCTGCTTTCCAGATTGAAATGCTTAAGTAAAAATCTTGGGTCAGAGTGACTCCACACAAATAAATGTTAGTTTGACACGCGAGTGAGCATGTTCTGACTTCCTTTCTGTTGTCGATGGTTTACATTTTAATTCCTGTCACAGGCTTTGGATTAAAAATGTGTTGCCTTCATCATGATGCTCATACGTTGAGACTCAAACAGAGCAAATCCAGTAGATTTATGTAGTTTTTCCCTGGCCTGGATGGAACAGCGGTACATTTTTTATTGACATAAAGACTTTGTCAAAAGCACCAAGTACAAATATGATCGTTTGCTTTGTTTATTTTCTCCTTCTCCTTTTTCTAGGATTATGACAGTTTTTTTGAATCCAAGGAGAGCAACACAGTCTTTTCATTCTTAGGCCTGAAATCACAGTTGGCGTCAAAGGTAGGTTAATCTTCTCTTGTTTTAAAATGTATCTTTCTTGAGTTGTTCTTAGGGATTGAGGGGAAAGGAGTGTGCAGCTAGTCCTCCAGATTTTCAGCTTTTGCTTTCTTGGTGCAGTTAGGACTGCCCAGGGTAAAGCCACATAAAGATGTGGCTTTCTTTCTTTCTCATTTTTAACTGTTGCTGTACATTAGAATTTATCTTTATTTAAAATTCAATTTATTCATAATTTGGACTTCTTTCTTCTAAGAAAAACTTAAGGTAGCAAAAAATCATAGGTGCTTCTTACTTTAAAGTGCAAGCTCACATTACTTTACCTTTTTTGAAAAAGAATCAAAGCCATGCTTTTCAGGTCTTCTCCTATTTAAGTCATTTACATTGGAAGGGGCATGATTTGCAGTAACAAATGGTCAACGTTGAAAAAGGGTAATTCCTAAACTAGTTCAAGTGTTTTTGAAGCCACTTTATTGTGTCAAATGTCTTTTAGAAAATGTAAAAGCCTCAAGCTTTTCTAACATTTAGAACTATAGATGATATATATTATTGTAACTTTGTAAAGCACATAAATTCATTTTCAAAATAAAAAATACCGTTTCTTTGTTAAATGAGGTAATTTTTTTAGTGTTATTTCCCCTTTAAAAAATACTTTTTTTTCTGATTATGAAAATAGCCTAGACTCATTTTAAAAAATTGGGAAAATGCAAATGTATAAAATAGAAAATAAAAAGTCACCAGAGAAGACCACATAAACATTTTTGATGTATGTCCTTGCAGTCTTTATGTACATGGCAATGGAGGTTTTGACTGTATTTCAAATTGAGACTGAATTCTAAAGCCTCTATTTTTAACACTGAGTTGAAATGAAGCAGCATTACTGGGAACTTTGATGTCTATAAGTAATAGGTCTTTTGAGGCCACCCGGGATCTGTACCATTTCTGGAACACCTGTGGGAGGAAGGCAGAGACTATCAATAATATAAATTACACCGCAGCACCTGTAGTTGCTCGCCAATGTGAAATTGTGCTTTGTTATACATCAGTAAGTCCACAGATGGTGGTGGGTGGTTTATGTGCACATGTTTTAAACAGAGGCAAAACCCACACATGAAATATTTAAAGGCTCTTAAAACTATTTTTATAAAGATGGAACACTGGAATACTTGGGAAAATGAAAGTATTTTTATAATGTGTTTCATACAAAGATATTAAACAATCCAGATTTATCTTCAAAGAACTGGAAAAAACTGGGATAAGAGCAGTCTCATGGATGCATAAATCCCGTGGACAGTGTCTGTGCAAACATCTTTGAAAAATACTGTGTGCTTGCCATCTTTGTTCTCATTTTCCCCGAAGATGTAGATTCCTTTGAGATTCTGCGGGCTGACTTTTTTTACTCTTTGAAAATCTTTATATTCTCTTAGAAATTTTTTAGGAAACCTATGATCTGTAAAATATGCCTTCTCCCATAACTTGTGGTCATGGGATTAAAGTTGGTCTTATGTTTTAAATGTTTTAATGGATTTATAATTTGCATACCGTACATTTCACTTGTTTTCAGAATTCAGCGATTTTTGGTATATTTACAGGGCTGTGTAACTATTACCACAGGCATAGAGTTCATTTGTTTATTTTTGGCTGCTCAGCATGTGGGATCTCTGTTCCTAACCAGGGATCACACCCGTGCCCCCTGCATTGGGAGCTTGGCGTCTTAACCACTGGGACCACTAGGGAAGTCCCAAGGTTGGTTTTGATGCCACTGAGGTTTGCTTGATTTCAGGAGACCATCCCATCAGCAGTGAGGGCTCTGGGCATCCCCACCCATTCCGACCCCCATTTTCAGACTCCTGAGTGAGTCACACGTGAGCAAGAGGCCGTGGAGCCCAGGCGGAAGCCTGTGGTGCAGTGTACGTGCTACCCTCATGAACCATTCAAAGCCTTAAGCGTTAATAGCAACTCACACTTCAGTTTTGTAGGAGAGAGGTACAAGTGTCTTTAAGAGCAAATCAGCATCTCCCCCCTTTCTAGTTATTTATTTTATGTGTGCTCAGTCATGCCCCTCTCTGCGATCCCAAGGACTGTAGCCCTCCATGCTCCTGTCCTTGGGACTTTTCTGGCAAGAATGCTGGAGTGGGTTGCCATTTTCTCCTCCAGGGGATCTTCCTGACGCAGGATCAAACCCGTGTCCCCTGCGTTGGCTGGCGGATTGTTTACTACTGAGCCACTTGGGAATCCGCATTTATTTTGTACCTTGGTAGTAATTCATTATACAGTCTACACTCTTAAGGCCTAGATGGAGCCTTCATGGGTGTAATATGCTATACGATGGAGCCTCCTTTCCTATCTTCTTTCCTACCCTCTCTGCAGCACAAGCACATGAAAGACAGGGCGAGCTAGCCCAGCCGGGGGGACATAAAGACTCCATTAGCATCTGATTGCTCTGTGGAACAGTGAGGGGAGAGACGCTCAATAGGAAAAGAACATTCAGCACCCAGATGTAGACACTGGTCCGTGTTCAGAGTGGACGGGATACAGGACGGTAGAAGGTCACAGAATGGTGGCCTGCACCATCCTGTATGATACGTGTGTGTGTGTATAATGGGATGATATATAGTCATGCTTCAGAATAAAATTTAATTACATTAAAGAAAAAAAACATCCACGCAGGACAGACACATCCGGAGCCAATGTGCCCTGCATAATAATGAATACGTTGAACACCAAGTTTGCTTCCAACTTTTTGTATTCTTAGTAGTGCCCAGAAACATCCTTATATCTACTGACACTCTGCTGCATGTACGTTTTTAAAGAATTCAGGTGAATTGCTGATACTTAAAATACTGATTTCCCACATTTCTCTAGTCCTTGAATTGTCCAAACCCTGGTTGGGAGTGGGGGAGTGGAGGCACACCCTCCTATGGATGTCTGGAGCTCACTGTGGTACCTCCCTACAAGAAAAGACCTTTTCATGAATAATTTTCAAAGGAAATCATCAACCTCATTCTCATAATAGACTCAAAACAGAGCCGGAAATGGAAGTTTCTGCTTTTGGATCTCCCCAATTCAGGGCTGATACTGAAAACATGTAACCACGTAAACCCTGGGCACTGAACCAACACAGGGCTCCTCTCAGAGCTCCCTCCCCCTGCCCACACCGGGGGTCAGCCCCCAGCGGTTGGGTCATGGTGGCTCTTGGGGGACCGAGTATCAGCTGTTCACCAATAGGTGTGGTGATGTTCCCCTCGGGTTATCCTCTGCGGGGCCCCTGAGTGAGGCGGTAACTGCCCCCCACCCCACTCACCCAGGTGCAAGAGGTGTTTCATCAGTGTTGAAAACAGGTGGCTTCCTTTCCCCTTTTCTATTTGGCAGGTCAGGTGCATGTGACGTAAATCTGGGCTCTGATCCTGAAACCTAGGATTCACTCTTACCCATCACATGAGGGTGATTTATTGTGATTCCCAGCCCCTCTGTTCCCTGACATTTCAGATATCACTGCCAGGGTCCAGTGGTTAAGACTCCATGCTCCCAGTGCAGGGGCTGGGGGTTCAACCCCTGGTTGGGGAACTAAGATCCCACGTGCTGCATGGTGCGGCCAATAAATAAATTAAATGAATAAATAATATAGATCACTTGCCAGGGTAAATTTTCTTGTCCATGTAATACAATAACTAGCTTTCTTTCTTTCTTTTTTTTTAAAATAAATAGGCAGAACCTTAGCGAAGACAAGTGGAAGAGATGGAGATGCATTTCAGAGTCCCCTCTGGTACTTGGCGCACACCTGCTTACCTAATGCATCACTGTGACAGAAGCCACATGCGTTATCAGTAACTTTGCTTGCCATGGAAAAGGTGTTTGGGGAAGACTTGTGTCTAATGGGATTGCATGATTGCTTTAAACCAAATCAGGACTGTGGTGGGTTTTTTCCTTATTTTCAGAGTTACCTGCAGTTGCCTCAGTTTACCCAGAGGAACTGTCACCTGTTCGAGGTGTGCTTCCTGAATGACTGAGTGATAAGCGGGTGGCACCATCAGAGAGAAAATACTGGGTCTGCCCTGGTTTGTAGTTGATGCCAGGATTGCTCAAACCTGCTTCTCTTCTAACTACCTAGGTGAAATCCTTGGAATTAGTCTGCCAGGCTTTTAGAATATTTTGATCAGAAAGAAAAATAGCAATGTTGGTTGACAAAGGGCTGAAGGTCTTGGCTGCAGAATCACAAATATTCCAGTGCTTTGTCATAACTGTAGAAAAAGTTAGATGCTCTAGCCTCCTTTTGGTGATGGGAATTCTTACCCCTCTAAATCCTCCAAGCTCCTCCTGATGTGTCCAGAAATCATACTTGATTACCGTATATGATCAGAACCGAGTTATAGGGATGAAAAGAATTGCTATTTTGAAAAATACATGCTTCTTTATCTCTTGCAAGGGGCAAGTCTCACTTAATGCATAAGATTGCATAAAAGGTATATTTCAAGAGGTGCACTAATTAGATAGTAAATTTATAGGGGACATTATCTTGACTCATATCTGAAGGTATTTCAGCTCTAGCAACTTAGTATGCATAAGTGCACATATATTTTTGAATGCAGCTCCCCTAACTAGTAGCTGCTTATATATTTTGTGAAAGGATTATATTTTTTGAGAAAGGAAGATCTTGGTTAGATGTATTTTGGGAACCCTTGATGAAGCATATTAAAAAAATAACTAATATTGCTATACATTTTAATTTTTTTTTCCTGTGTTACTTTTCACTGGTCCTCTCACTCTGCCAACTCATATTTCTGGCCAGTGCTCAGTCCCAGATTTTCAGAGTAATGTAGGTACATGTTCTTATTCCATGTATGAGCACCAGTGATTTTTCAGAACAGAGTATGTACAAGAAAGAGGCTGTCAGAGATTCACTCTGGATAGTACACAGCATGTGAAGTCTCTGCTCCCTTTGAAGTGGATGCAGATGAATACTGAACCTGTCTGCTTCATGAAGGCAGAGGTTCCTTTTACTGCATCCTTGTCCCTGCTCACACTTCTTAAGAGTTTTTAGTTGCCAAACCCAGGAATAGTCTTGCATAGGATAAGCTCTCAGAGGACTGTGTAAGATATTCTGCTATTCTCAGCATCCTGATGGTGGACCTGCCCTTTAGATTGTGAGCAGGAAGTTTGTAAGAAAGGAAAAGAACAAAAGAATTGCATTCCTATCACCTGTGTTCTCTCTCCCTCCAACTTGCTAAATGTGGACTCTTCTTAAGAACCTGTTGAATGCTAAAGCTGACATCCCCAGCCTGAGGTTTGCAGTCCAGAACTACAACCAGAAGGAACGCATTCCACTGATTCCTACTTGACTGGAACAGACACATAATCCACAGTTTTCTCTCTGTGAAATCATGAGTATGACTGCTTAGTTGGCATTAAATACAATCCAGGTCACATTCCACTCGATAAATCCCAGGGACTATCCAGGAAATTGTTTTTGAACTGGGTATTGTGTTAAAGTCTGATAAGACTTAGTATTTCTTTTTAAGATACAGCAGTTTAAAACATTAATGTTACCGTGATCTAACTTACATTTTGTCTGCTCTTGCCAGTGAGTACCAAGAAGCAACTTGGTAAGAGTGAGTCTTTGGGAGTTAAATTCTGGGGTCATAGGATCAATACAATACTTGCCAGACCAAGAAAGCTACTCAGACTTGTTTGTCTCAAAACCTTTGAATTACTCTGATTGTAGTAGATTCTCCTAAGCAGACTAGATGAATAGGAGAGCTAAATTATTATGACAGTTGCACACCATCTACCCTCACCTGTACTTTTTTTTCTTTGATCAGCAAAGAAATAGGAGAGACCAGCTTGAGCTGGTATTGTGCTTGTTACGAGTGAGCTTAGAAGCACGTTGTGTGGTATTTCCCGTGGTATCCAGGCTCTGCGGAGTCCAGATGGTAGCTGTCTGGGCTTACCTGAGCCACACTGTGTTCAGATAATATCATGCCCTTACTTGTGGTGTTTTACCAGCTGAATTCCAAACACATAATGATTTTCTTCATCCCTTCTTTATCTAGCTGCCTTTAGATCTGGATAATCACCTAGGAAAGAAGTGGATGGGAATTGTAGACATAGATATTATATCAGGAGCATTTCAAGACAGAATTTTTCTTTCCTATAGCAGGCTTGTTGGAGCAAAGGAAATGTGCTGCTAAAAATCAGATTATGCCTTTTTAAAATTAGACAAAATACAGAGTGCCATCCTGCTTGGTATATGCAGACCAGAAGAAAATTTATTTGGGGAAGTACTTGTTTTTCCAGATTCTGGTTCTATTAAAATCAAAGAGGAGAAAAGGAAGATTTTTTTTTTCTCTCAGGCTCTAATATATTTTAGATTTGTTTCTGTTTTATAGATTTATCCAACACTCCCACGTAGATGTTTTTATATTACATGAATTTAATAATGAACTAAACTTATTTGTTCTCTGTTGTTAAAGGGTACCAAAACCTCTTGCTGTTTTGTTTTGTTTGTTTTTTTAATTTGATTCCGCTATATAGGGTTTTGCTTTTTCTACAGATGCTTTTCATTTAATATCTTTTCTAAAGTGTCAAGACCCACTTTGATCTGCAAAATTATTGTTTTTAGATTTCTATTTGTATGCATTTGTCTCTAAAGGCATTGGTGAAATCTCAGATTTTATATTCAGCATTAAAGAGGAATAAATTCCAGAAAACACACAGTCTGAAAATGGAGTTTTTATTCCCTACCATGTCTTATACCTTTTCTAATTTTACTTTTGTGTTTGTTTGAACCTTCCTATTTAATTGGGCTGCTCAACCCGTATTGAAAGCTGTAGATTAGTTGTAAAAATGCATATGACTCATTGACCACTCAGAGAGACACTTACATGTGTGTGTGTGTGTGTGTGTGTGTGTGTGTGTGTGTGTGTGTGTATTGGAGGTGACTGCAGAATCGTGTGTGTGTGTGTGTGTGTGTGTGTATTGGAGGTGACTGCAGAATCATCTCAGTGACCAGGACCAAGAATGGTGTTAAATCACTCACCCCTTGCTTGGTTCAAATACCTGACACTGGTTTCCTGAGTACGCTGAAGCGCTGGGCTGTGCATTCTCTTCTGTTGGTTGGTTGGTTTAGTCGCTAAGTCATGTCCAACTCTTGCAACCCCATGGACTGTAGCCCGCCAGGCTCCTCTGTCCAGGGATTTTCCAGGCAAGAATACTGGAGTGGGTTGCCATTCCTTCTCCACCGCTTTCCTAATTCTGTGCAAAAAAAAAAAAAAGAGAAAAGAAAAAGTAGTGTAGCCACAACCTGTAATAGCAGGACTCCGTTTGCTACAGCCACCTCTGAAGGCAGAAGACATTTCTGAAGGTAGCGTCTGAAGTTAAGCGCATCACTGAACTGTTTCTAGCTTTAGACACCAAGACGAGGGAGGCAGCAAAGGAGGAGATAAAGAGAACAGGCCGTCAGTTTCCAGAAATGTGCTAAATTGTGAAACCAGGGAAGCCAAGTAAAATCCCCGCCTACTTGTAACCCAGATTTTCACACTTGCTAGTGTTCTGGCGGTGCAGGCCGGGTTAGTTTGGTCATCTGGCTAATCAGTATGTGTTGCGCCCCTAGAACCTGAGGGGGACTGTTTGAGCAGGACAATAGTCTCAGGCCTCAGGAGGAGAGAAACAGAGGACAGCAAGGACAGCGGGTGGTGATTCGGGAGACAGGTAAGTTCAGGGTTCTAGGTGATGGTTCGTCTGAAACGTGGTGTATAGTCTTTTTCTTTGTATGTTTCAGCCATTCTGGTTTTTTAAGTTCTCTCATACCTGCAGTGGAATCAGCATGCACGCGCGCCCACACACACACACACACACACACGTGTGTGATATATACACGCTGACAAATAAAGAAAAATACACAAACCCGGTAGTGTCTGCCAGCAGCTTCCTGCCATTCCTGTGTGGCACCCTGTGGTTTTTCCCTGACCCTGTCCTATCCCCGTTTAATAGTGGGAGGCCATCCTGAATGCTGTGCTGATCGTAACCTTTCTGTTCTTTTTTATTTTACCTTTGTGTAGATACCTAAATGTACATATCTTGAATGAATGGAATTAAACTGTATTCTTCTGCCGCCTTCGTTTTGATGTTCATTGCTTTTGGGCATAATCATTTTGAAGCAAGTACCCTGCTGCTGCTGCTAAGTCGCTTCAGTCGTGTCCGACTCTGTGCGACCCCATAGACAGCAGCCCACCAGGCTCCCCCGTCCCTGGGATTCTCCAGGCAAGAAGACTGGAGTGGGTTGCCATTTCCTTCTCCAATGCATGAAAGTGAAAAGTGAAAGTGAGGTCGCTCAGTCGTGTCTGACTCTTGGCGACCCCATGGACTGCAGCCCACCAGGCTCCTCCATCCATGGGATTTTCCAGGCAAGAGTACTGGAGTGGGTGCCATTGCCTTCTCCGAGCAAGTACCCTATTTTGTTTATTTTCACTGCTAAGTATTAGTTCACTGTATAAATATATCACAGTTTTTCCCTTCTCCATGTGGAAACACCTTTCTTTGAAATAGAAAAGGAAATGTTGCTATGAACATTCTTGTGATTTCTGGGGCACATACACATGTAGATGTAAACCTTGAATGGAATTGCTATATTACACATGCCATAAAGTGCATCATTAACCTAAATAGACAAGGCTAAGTTGTTTTCCAAAGTAATGGTACCTACTGGCAATCCTACTGGAGTACTAGAATTTCTGGTACTCGCGATCTCACCAGGGTTTACGATTATCAGACTCAACATTTTGCCAAGCTGAGGAGTGTAAAATGGTATCTTGTGGTTTCATTTATTTGATTACTAATATGACAAATATGTTTTACTATGGAAATTCCTGTTTCTTCCTGAGAATCCCTTTTAGGTCTTCTACCATTTTTTTCATGTGTGTGTGTGTGTGTGTGTGTGTGTGTCTTTAATTAAATTTTGAAAGTTCTTTCTAGTTTTATTGGTAAATGCTTAACTATTAAAGTAGAAACCATATTTAGAGTAAAAATTCTTCTGAAACTGTTTCCAGAATTATGAAAAAAGCATGTGAACCTTTATTCTATTTGGAGGAAATAAAGTTAAATGTGTAAATTATGTGTTATGTGCTAATTTTCACCTCCTCAGCATCTTAGCCTAGAGAAGATGTACCTTGGAAACCTCTCTATGTCCTGGAGGAGGAAATGGTTACCCACTCCCGTATTCTTGCCTGAAAAGTCCCATGGACAGAGGAGCCCGATGGGCTACACTCTAATGGGTCACAAAGAGTTGGATACGACCTAACAAGTGAGCGCACACACACACACACACACACACACACACACACACACAAATATGCTCTCAAAGTGTTCCTTCTTTGAGGTAATTTTAAGGCTCATCAATGCCAGTTATTTGGTAGGAAATTAATGTGATTTGTTTTCTTGCTGCAGAGTAAAACCAAAGAAAACCTTTATGTACATTGCATGTTTATTTATGCACAATTCCTTTGTATGTCAATATAGAATAGGCTTACAGCAATAGGCCAAAATGATGTTATACTTAAAAGGACATTTAAATAATTTTTTTGTGGGGCACACAGTTTTGAAGACATTAGCCTGTTAAGACCCTCTTTGCCCAGCAAAGGAGTAAAGCTATTCTTTTCCTCTTCACCCCTTCTCCACCAGAATGATTTTTTTGAGTTTAAGGAGATGGTATTGAACCTATACTCATAATTAAATAGTTCTTAAACTGAATGAAATATCACCATCGTGTGAATAAACCCAGTATGTTGTGATTGTTATTGTTCAGTCACTAAGTCATGTCCAAGTCTGTGACTCCATGGACTGCAGCACGCCTGGTTTCCCTGTCCTTCACTATCTCCCGGAGTTTGTTCAAACTCATGTCCATTGTGTCAGTGATGCCATCCAACCATCTCATTCTCTGTTGCCCCCTTCTCCTCCTGCCCTCAATCTTAACCTAGCATCAGGGTCTTTTCCTATGAATCAGCTCTTTGCATCAGAGAGCCAAAGTATTGGAACTTCAGCATCAGTCCTTCCAATGAATATTCAGGACTGATTTCCTTTACGATTGACTGGTTGGATCTCTTTGCAGTCCAAGGGACTGTCAAGAATATTCTCCAGCACCAGAGTTTGAAAGCATCAGTTCTTTTGTACTCGGCCTTCTCTGTGGTCCAACTCTCACCTCTGTACATGGCTACTGGAAAAACCATAGCTTTGACTATATGGACCTTTGTCAGCAAAGTGATGTGAATGTTTTCATATCTGGTTGGCAGGTATAAGAACAAGAAAGTACAGTGCAGTCTTCTGAGGCCCCTGCTAATCAGGGGGCAGTGTTTTTCTTAGGCCAAGGACCCTGGCATTTGAAAGCATACTAACCGAAAACTTGGTACTGCTTACAATGAACGGCACAAAGATTTAGACCTTTTTTTTTTTTTTATTAAAACAGCAGTCCACACTCTTGTAATATACATCCTTTTGGGTTCTATAATCATAAACTTCACTGTCACCAGACTTTCCACTGAAAAAGTTCTAGTGCAAATATCTATCATCATTAATGTAATGGAAATGAAAGCTCAATAGTACAGAACAGCGGCTCAGTGTGGTTCCAGCAAGCCATATAGAATTATTGGGCACTTGAAATGTACTTGGCTGACTTTGTTATGTGCTGTGAATTTAAAATATGGTTCATACTTTGAAGACTTATGAAGAAATAAAATATCTTAATTTTTATATCGATTACATTTTAAATGATAATATTTTGGACATATTGGTTTAAATTAAATGTTAAAAACTGATTTCACCTTTTTTTAATGTGGCCACTAGAAAATTTTCAATTACGTATGTGGCTTGTTAACAGTTCTCTTGGACAGTACTGTTCTTTACCTGAATTTACAATAAAGAAAGACCTTAAATGGGTTTTTTAGTTTTGGCAAAATATCTCCTTTATTTATAATATGAAAGGAAGTGTGAACATCTTCTGGAATATAATTTTCTAATATGCTGCCAAGATAAATGCTTTTCTCATTTGGTTTTTCTGTCCCTCTAGCTTGAACCATTCAAGGCAGAGGTTTTTGGGTTTTTTTCTAGAACAAAAGAGTAATGTGTGTGTCTTGCAACATGGACATCTCTCTGTGTCCAGCCTCTTCCTTTATTATATCACGTTGATGTCCCCTGTTGAATCAATTCACGCCTATGAGCTAAGTCATGGTGGCACTTTTGTGTTGTTTTTTTTTTTTGAAAGGAGGGAATTTAATGAATCACAGATCACATCTATAATCTGCAGAACAGTGGTGAATATTAATAGGATTTTTGTCCTAGATTTCCTAAAATATTCTCTGTATCTGTAAAACTTATTTGAGCTCAGAAGAATATATGGATCATCTGCTTTTTAAACGTTTCATTCTGATCTCATTGCCAAAGATTAAAACAGAATGTGAGTATTAAGGGAGAATAGCTTCCTTTTCATGCCCAGAATTTTTAACCTTTTGTTGTTGTTGTTGTTGCTCTCCTAGCAAAATAGTTTGGGGGAAAACATGTATTATTTTTGTTGGGAAAAGAATTGATGGTAACAGTACTCATTACGTGGAAGAATGTTTCTTCAGATTATTTTGTTTAGGACCCTTCTCTGAACTAAGGGAAAGATTGTAATATAGTCCTTGCCAGCCAAGAGATGCCATACATCCGTGCTGCTCTGGGGCTCTTGGTTTGCCATTCTAATGAGCTACCTCACTTAGGATTTAGTCTCTGGGCTTCCCTGGTGGCGAAGTGGTAAAGAACCAACCCGCCAATGTAGGAGATGCAAGAGACAAGGGTTCGATTCCTGGGTCGGGAAGATCCCCTGGAGAAGGGCATGGCAACCCCCTCCAGTGTTCTTACCTGGGAAATCCCATGGACAGTGGAGCCTGGTGGGCTACAGTCCATGGGGTCACAAAGAGTCGCACATGACTGAAGGACTGAGCACAAATGGCTGGAACAACTTGTCTGAGATAAATGATAGACACATTTTTCATGCTGATTTTATTTAGCTTATTGGTACTGTTGTCCCATCTGTTCAGCTGAGATCATATTTTTCTCTTAATTGTCTCCCTGTCAAACCATTTCATGTCTTGTGTTAATAGTACCACGAGGTTGAAATAAAGATCCTGGGCTCCAGGACAGCCCACGGTTAGGTTCAGAGAGCACTCTGAGCTACAGAACTGGGGCAGGAAGACCAGCGTTTCAGCACTGACTCTCTTCCCCTTGCTCAGACTTGTCTTTTTCTCTCTCCCTGCCTGTCTTTATGGTAAACCAGTCTTAAACAATCCGTTCCTAGCCACATCCTAACCAACACGTACAGGGAACAGAAGTGATGACAACAGCAATATTTTTACTCCCCAGATTGGCAACCAGAAGGAAGGACTCAGACAGCTGCTTCCCTTCCTGTACTGTTTTACATGCCTAAGAAATATTTATTCTACTGTATCCCAGTCATAAGTGAGAAATCAGATATGACGGGATCTCCATCCTAGTTGTAAAATGACTGGGCACAGAGAATGTTACGGTTACGTGTTCACCAGGTAAAATGACTATAGCGTTCAGACTGGTGGGTCGTTTCTGAATAATGACAGCAAGCAACCTCTTTCCTGTGCTTGCATGCTCAGTCTTGTCCGACTCTTTGTGACCCCATGGGCTGTAGCCCGCCAGGCTCCTCTGTCCATGGGATTTTTCTCAGCAAGAATACTGGAGTGGGTTGCCATGCCCTCCAGGGGATGTTTCTGACCCAGGAATCAAACCCACATTTCCTGCATCTCCTGCATTGCAGACAGATTCTTTACCACTGAGCTACCAGGGAAGCCCAACCTTTTTCCTATCATGGACTCATTCAGTGAACAGGCGGCCTCTTAGTGAGACCATTCCAGAGTGACCCAGTCCTCTAGGGACAGCTTTACTCGAGTCACAAAGCATAAACAGTTACATCTGCAGTGAGAATAGGCAGCTATTGCTGCAATCAGGTAGTGCAGGCAGAATGACAAGTGAATGAGGGGAATTTCAGTGGTACCAGTGTCTGTCCGGGGAGAGGGCTATCTTCCTAAATATGGGTCATTTTAACAGACAATGGATTTTAAGTTTTCTCCAGTGTTACTGAAAATTGTGTATTAGTCATTCTCATTGCAAATAGCCCTTTGCATGCCTGCTAAGTTGCTTCAGTCCTGTCTGACTCTTTATGACCCTATGGACTGTAGCCTGCCAGGCTCCTCTGTATCTTTTTCCTCGTCAACATCTGAGAAAGGACAGAATATGCCCTATCCTATTTCAGAAATGGCATGATCACCAGTCAAACTGAAACATGATGTTATTAAACCAGATCCATATCGTTTGTATTAAAACTATCACGTGGAGTTTGTTGATACCTACACTGGTACCTGTATAGATATTTACATTTGTATGATATAGTGCTCTTCGTACCGGCTTCCCTGGTCGCTCAGCAGTAAAGAATCTGCCTGCAATGCAGGAGATGTGGGTTTGATCCATGGGTTGGGAAGATATCCTGGAAGAGGAAGTGGCAACCCACTCCTATATTCTTGCCTGGAGAATCCTTGGACTGAGGAGCCTGGTGGGCTATGGTCCACGGGGTCGCTAAGAGTCGGACACGACTCAGCACAGCACAGCGCTCTTTGTACCTTATCTAGGAGCACAAATGTGTACTTTTTAGTATCTCAAAAGCTGCTTTTTTCATTTTTTTTTGTCTTATATTATTTGATCTGGGTCAGCTTTGTATTAAGAGAGAGGAATTACATATATATCCTCTTTTTTACTTGTATATAGTAAATTTGTTATGTAATAGTTTACCCTACAGTCACATGAAATACATGGCTTATTAGCTTGTGTTAATGGTGTATTTGATAATTAAGTGTATGACCATGTACTGAAAAGTTGAATTTTTTCCTTACTGTGTCACTAGTAACTTTGATGCCTTGTGTCTTTTCTGCTGACAATTACTGGTTGTGAAGTGGGAAATGTGTTGTATCAGACTGTGGCCAATCAGAAGATACACACCACATGGTGATTTAAGCAAGGGAAGTTAAACGTCAAGAATTATTACACTTTGATGAAAGGGTGACTCTCAGATATGAGAAAACTGCATTTTACCCTGTGGCTGAGGGAGAACGCCCAAGGAAGGACAAACTTCGGAGGAAGGGAGGTCGGGCTTCAGAGTTTGTTGGAAAAGTTATATTTACAGTCTACCGGTTGGCAGAGAAGTTAACAGGTTTCCCTGGGCAGGACAGACCTACAGTTGCTTGGCAACAGGAAGCAAACACCTCCATCTGCGTGGGGCTGGGATGGGGGTGGGGGTGCCAGGTGAGCATGGCCAGGCCAGAACTACCAGTTCCCTGAGACACCACATGTCCTAGGACCCGGAGTTAAAGCAGCACCATCAGACCCAGCCCACTGACCCACCATGTTGCAGCCTCACAGGGGCACCCCCTTCCTCCTGCACTGTCCCTCCAGCACCTTCTGTCTGAACAAGTGGAACATCGTGCTCACTGTATGGGAAGATGCTTACAGGAGTTCTGTCCATCCTTACAGAACGTGTGTTGGCAGGTGAATCTGGAGCTAAGCCACAATACAGTGATGGCTGGCACATATCATAAAAGGATTCTCTTTGTCATAACATCTCATCTGGAATTACACATGTTCGTTAAGAACAAAGGACGATCCGTGTTTTGTGAAGTAATTTGGTAATTTAAGTGGAAATTTGCATCCCAAACAGTACTTGAGGCCTGGCTGTCAGATTTGGAAAGCTGGCCACTCAGTTGCTAATTAAGCTGGTGAGCGTCTTGTCACAAGCACAAATGTTACAGGAAGATGTGAAGCTCAGGATGTGACCTTGATTTCCAGTCATCCTTACTTTGTGGTTCTCAGTTTTATAAAGCTGTTGAAATTTAATTTAAAAGAAAAAAAACATGCTGAGGAATATATTTAAAGTTTCTAGAAGTGACTCTTCATGTAATCAGTTCTTTAGAGGATATACATCAACCTATTTTTAGAGCATTGATCTTGGCCTAGCACTAGAATTTCTCTTGAATTCCCTAACAATAAATACCAAGAACCCAATACTTGCATAAAGGACACAGCTTATGGCTCTTTCTTTTTTTGTTTTTAATTTACTCCTGTGGTGAACAGAAAATTGAAAGACTCTCTGTAAAGTCTGACCTATTTACTCACGCTAAAAGATCTACCTCTAATGGAAGACAAGGCAGAAAAAGTTATTAGGAAACGGTAGGTGCCAGGTCCAATTAAATCCAATGATTAGGCGCTTTCCCAGACTTGCAGTCCGTGGTGGCTAGTGATTAAGCGGATGGGTAAAGGAAAGATAGATTATCCTGCCAGATAGCCTTCCTTTATTAACTTTTAAGTGAGCCTGAAGTGAGAGAAAAATTAATTTTACTGAGAAAGTAATTGGCTTCACGAGATGACCTGTCCAGGATTCTCTGTTCCTTCCCTGTGCCTTTCTCAGCTTGCTGCTGGAATGCTTGTCTTTGGATTCAGTTTCTCAACTGTATTGGAGGGGTTTGTGTGCCATCAAGCCATATTTACTAAATCAGGAGTAACAGATATTCAGAGTACCAGCACCGTTCTGGACTTTGTTGGGAATAGCAAAGTAACTTCCGGTGTGGCTCTGTTGTCTTAGGAGCTTACCATGTTGATGTCACTGTTGGTGTACAAAGCCGACCTGTAGAAAAGATTTCTGGGGTGCTGAGGAGCTGCCCTGGGCAGCCTCTGCACTCTTAATTCTTAGGTTCTATGGTGTAGATTTCATAGATGTCAGTAAATCAGTGGTAACATTGGTGTTAGTTCCGGGAATTAATTTCCTTTACTCACAAGCCCAGACTTGTCAGCTGTTATTAGGTATGCCAGGGAGGTTTGAAACCTTATTACTTTACAAAAGTATTAGTTAAGTGAACATTCTAATTTCCCCAGAAGTCAAGTAGAAGAGTTACTGTTGACTCACAATGGAAGCAGACCCAAATTTGATCCTTTCATTGTGTAATTATTCACTTTCTCAATTTTTAAAAATATTTATTTTATTGAGGTTTAGCTGATTTACAGTGTTGTGTTAATTTCTGCTGTGCAGCAAACTGATTTGGTTATAGATATGCATACACTCTTTTTTCATTTTCTTTTCCACTATGGGTTGTCACAGGATATTGAACTCCCTGTGTTACACAGTGGGACTTTGTTGCTTATCTATTCTATATGTAGTAGTTTGCCCCCACCTTTTCAATTTGGTTGCTATTCTTTTATATACACACTTTAAAACAACAAGACTTCATGAGCACAGCCAATTCATTCACCAACATAGCCTTTGGGTTGTTTCTCTGTTCAAGGAAAAACCCTGGCCTTCCTGGGCTCCTTATTAATTTTAGCTCCAAAGTCAGAAATCAATGTGAATTGCTTTTAGAAGCCTGACAGAAATCTGCCAGTTGAGCCGTAACTAGACAGAGGCCTTAATATGAGCTCACTGCTGTTCAGTATTTTTCTTGGGTAGAACAAGGAGGTGGATGATAAAAACAGCATGTTCTCTTGTCTTACAATAACCTTGATTACAGTCGAAGTTCTTTGCCTAACAATAGCTTTGGTTATATTCAAAGTTCTCAGAAAATGGCTGTCTAAATCTGAAATGTAAGATGTGGATTTATTTATGTCTATGTGCATGCACATGCGTGCATGTGTGTGCGTGTGCACATGTATACACATACATACATACATGTCTTGATGGAGGTTTGTCTCAGTTTTTAGTTCTACCAAAACTTAGTTTTAAAAAAAAAGGATAGGCAAGAAATATCTTTAAACACAATGTTCTTTCTAATTATTTGTCTTGGCCTAGCCTATGAAATGTGACCTACATCAGCTATTAGAAAAAAAATGCAATAATTACAGAGTCAGGAGCAAGAGAAATCCTAGGGTGAGAGTGACCAGCAAAACCACATAAGCCATAGCCCTGCCATGGTGTAAATAAAGACTCGGGAACAAAGGAGGCAAGTTTAGCATAAAGAGGGAAAGTAGAAAAACTGAACTGATCATTTTTGTGAAAGTTTGTCATATGTTTTCAAATTGAAGTGGCTACTTAGAGAAAACCTTCTTAAGATCACAGAAGAGCAGAATTGGAAGGCAGACTTGCAACTCTTCTGAACCCTTCTGAATTCACCCACCCAGCATTCTTATTTCAGATTCCACATACCATGTACATACATTTATAAGCTTAAAATTTCAGATTGGGAAAGAACCGAACATTAATGATTAACTCGTGACATTGTGGAGTATTTTTAGAACTCTAAGTGCCTCCCTTCTTTCACATTTGCTGTTTTACACTTGCTCTGAAAACCAGCTCACAAGTAGTCTCCGAAAACAGATGAGAATCCAAAGGAAGGGAAAATGCTGACCGTGTTATATGAAATGAACAAATTTTTGTGTGTATCTGTAGAACTGGGTGGATCTTTAATGAATATTTTGATAGTCAAACAAAATCCAGGATGTTCCAGTGCTCATGTGGAAGACAGAACAAAAGAATAAAATTTAAAAGTAGCCAGGTACATCATTTACTTTCTTGTGTGTGTATGTGCTCAGTCATGTCCAACTCTTTGCGACCCCATGGACTGCAGCCTGCCAGGCTCCTCTGTCCATGGCATTCTCCAGGCAAGAATACTAGAGCGGGTTGCCATTTTCTCCTCCAGGGGATCTTCCTGACCCAGGGATCAAACCCGTGTCTCTTGAGTCTCCTGCATTGGCAGATGGATTCTTTACCACTGTACCACTTTTATTCTCTTATTTGAATTTTGCTCAGAAAACTAGCTGGAATGGGGTGGAGGAAAATGCCAATGTTCTTTAAATGTACATAAGATCTAGGCCAAAAAAATATGCTATATGTATGATATAGGTGCAAACATATACATTGTATATTGAAAGTGTTAGTTGCTCAGTTATGTCCGACTCTTTGTGGCTCCATGGACTGTAGCCCGCCAGGCTTCTCTGGAATCCTCCAGGCAAGAATACTGGAGTGGGTGCCATTCCCATCTCTAGGGGATCTTCCCAACCCAGGGGTCTAACCCAGGTCTCCCATGTTGCAGGCAGATTCTTTACCATCTGAGCCACCAGGGAAACCCACACATTGTATGTATAGTATATATAATGTATATTTTATGCATTTTTTTTTTCCTGAATAATTTCGAAATGATACTGAACGCTGAGCTCCTCTGTGCAGGGCCAGCGCCCTCTAACAGGACTTGGGTGGTGGCGACACCTAGAGGCCTGATGGCTGAATGCAAGTTACAGAGTGGACTTCGTCGCTGTTGATTTGAAGCATCACCATTGCAATTAAGATTTATGAAGATAGCTGTGAAAAGGAAAGCTACCTTTCAAAAAAGGTCTTTTTCAGTATATATTTACATGCCTTACATTGGAAATAAAGGTCTAAGGGGGGATAATTTTTGCAGTATTTCAGAAGATTAACCTAAGTAGGTAGAGAAACCTAGGTTCTCCAAGGAGGTAAGCTGTCCTGTGATCCTGGGGAAGAAGGGGAGCCAGGAGAGACCCGGTGGAGGGCGAAGGATCAACAGTAGTGATGTGATTGAATTTACCTTGTTGCAGTTCTCAAGGAGTGCTGGAGAATCTTAAACTAGAAAACAAAGATTTTCTACAGCACTAACCACAGCGCCCTGCACCACTAGGTGACAGAAAATATTTAATGAAGCGGGACTTTGCATTCTGGTGGAGTGACAGTGTGTTACCTAAGCCCTTCATTATTCCCCTCCCAGCCCTGCCCCAGCTGGACCAACAGAACTCGGTGGGTGCGGGGCCAGGGATGGGGGAGGGGATAGTGATAGGAGGGTGCAGTAAACCTATGCATATGAAAGGTATCTTGCTAAGGTCCTAGAGCCATCATCTACAGCTTTACCTGCAGCTCAGGGAGAAAGAGGAGACAGAAAGAGCACAGAGAGAGGAGATGAGCCCAGAGGCATTTTTCTATTCCTGCATTCTGTGAAAGAACATTAATTGAGCACTGTATTAGTTTCCTTTTGCTGCTCTAGCAAATCACCCAAATGTAGTGGCTTAAAATAACACAAACACTTTTTTTTTTTTTTTTGGCAGCACTGTGCTGGCATATGGGAGCAGCATGTAGGATCTTAGTTCCCTAATTAGAAATTGAACCTGTGCCCCTTGCTTTGTATTGGAAGCACAGAGTCTTAACCATTGGGCTGCCCGGAAAGTCTGATGACCAAATCAGACTCTTAGCTGGGCTAGCTTCTTACTGAGTTACCTATGAGGACCACCATCTATAATGTTGAAAATCTGATTTTCAAAAAGTTCATGCATGTGTGCTAAGCAGCTTCAGTCATGTCTGACTCTTTGCGATCTGGACTGTAGCCCATCAGGCTCCTCTGTCCAGGGATTCTCCAGGCAAGAATACCAGAATGTGTTGCCATGCCTTCCTCCAGAGAACCTTCCCAACCCAGGGGTCGAACCTATGTCTCGTGAGTCTTCTGCATTGGCAGGCAGGTTCTTTACCACTAGCACAACCTGGGAAGTTCGTATTAGAGTTCAGAAGGTCAGAAATCCAAAACGGGTCTCACCCACCAAAATCTAGGTGTTGGCATTCCTTTCTGTTGGCTTTTGGAGATTTTTTTTTGCTTTTTTCAGCTTGCACAGGCCTTAGCTCCAGGCTGCATCACTCAACCTCATGTCTCTTTCTCTGACTCTGACACATCTTTCCTCTTAGAAGGATCCTTGCGGCTACATTGGACCCATGCAGATAATAGTCTAGGAAAAACTCCATTTCAAGATCATGAATTCCATTTGCAAAGTCCCTTTAATCAATGGAAAGCTGGTGCAAGAGATAAAGATATGAATATCTCTCTCTGAGAGGAGAGGGCATTCTTCTGTCTACCACAAGCACCATGTGATTCAACACCGCCAGCAGAGGCAGGAGATCTGAGGTCTCTGCCTCTAATGGAGTGGGGACTGGGATCATGCAGACACATCAGATTTTCCACATGACAAATGGTGGTCCTCATAGGTAACTCAGTAAGAAGCTAGCTCAGCTAAGGCCAGCAGCTCAAGCTTCCTGATCCGAGTGACATTTGACCTTGTTCTGAAAGATCAGGATGAGTTAGCTACAGAAGTGAGAAAGGGAATTTTAAGCAGATCAAATAGCATATGCAAAAGTACAGATGAGTGTAAAGACAGCTCAGCAGTTTTCACAACTAATAAAGTGTTGGGTTGTGTTGCTGGACTTGGGAAGAGATGAGGCTGAACCTAACGGCTCAACTAGGTGATGTGAGATTTTTTTCCTATGGTAGGTTCTGTTCTGGGCTCAAGGAACAAGGAAGTTCATTTTTTCTCACATAAATTAGGAGGTTGGGATTAACACATATACACTACTATATATAAAATAGATAACTAATAAGGACATACTGTAATGCACAGGGAACTACACTCAATATCTTATAATAACTTATAATGAAAAAGAATATAAGCTTCCCAGGTGGCGCTTGTGGTAAAGAACCTGTCTGCCAATGCAGGAGACATAAGGTTCAGTCCCTGGGTCGAAGATCCCCTGGGGGAGGGCATGGCAACCCACTCTAGTATTCTTGTCTGAAGAATCCCATGGACAGAGAAGCCTGGCAGGCTACAGTTCATAGGGTCGCACGGAGTAAGACACAATTGAAGTGACTTAGCACTCACATGCACATGTGTGTATATATGTATATATATATATGTATGAATATATAACTGAATCACTTTGCTATACACTTGAACCTAACACAACAATGTAAATCAACTATACTCCAATAAAAACTTTAAAAAAACGTTGCTTCCCAACATTCACGGTGTTAGGAAAGTATGTTCAACTCTGGTCAAGCAGCCGAATGTATTTTAATCTACCTTTTTATTAGACACTTTTAATGATAAAAGCAAAAGAAGCTATAAAGCTAGAATGAAGATAAGCAATTGATCATCTCACGAAAATATTAAAGACAATATCTAGAGGAAGATGTATAATATATTTTTCATAAGATTCAATATAGTTCTGTTCTCTTACCACTAGCCTCATGAAAATTTTAGTGAGATTTTCATTAAGAAAAAAAAAAGATTACTGTGGTAAAGACCCAAAGGTGAATTGCTAAGAAATTTGAAACAAATGTGATATTATTGAACCATTTCACACTAAAGAGCTTGTAAAACATGTATTGCCCTGCTATTATGGAAATTTTATCTGATTTTTATCTTTTGAATATGGACTAATCCCCAGCTGGTGCTTATTTCACTGGCTGACAAAAGAAATGGGAAATGTATCTAGAAACTCTGAGGGTCCCTGGATCGAGGTGGAATGAAGGTTTGAAGTGACTAAGGTTTGACAGGTAGTTCCTGGGCAACGTCAGGAGTCACAGATGTCATGTCAAGCAGGAACCAGACTGAAGGGGCTATGGGATTTGGACATGAACTTGGAACTCTTTCTACTCAAAGTGTAATCCAAGGAGCTATAGCAGCGCAGGAAGCCGGCTATGTCCCCACCCCATCAAAGTCACATTTTAACAAGCTCCTGGGTGACTGAGTCATACTGATGTTTGAGAAGCACTGCTGTAGAGATCTGAAGACATTGAAGGGTTGAAAGCAAGAATGTCAAAGAATCATATTTACATTTTCAGAAAACCATAGAGCTGGCAGTGAGAGGAGAAGATGGAGTGAAGGGAGAGGTGATGTTGGAAAGAATAGAGGCTGGGAGAAAGGTAACTCAGGGATCATAAGGGCTTGGGCAAGGGCCATGGCCACGTAGATGTCTTATTAGCTGTTGGGGAGAGAGATGGTGATACCCACATTTTCTGACTTGATTGGTGGAGGCAGTTAAAACAGGGGAGACAGTGGTGCTGCCTTTGGCGACTGTGAATCTGAGAAGGAGGTGAAACACTCAATTGCTTAAATTCACCATCAGACAACACAGTGTCTGTGATGTTTAGAAAATCCTGGAGAACCGAAAACAAAGGATCACCCGGGGAAGTAGGAAAGCCAGGAGAAAGGATTCAATAGGAAAAGTCAGATCAGACAAACACTCAAGTATCCTTTAGATTTGACATTTTGGAAATTTCGGTGAGCTTCTTAATTATTTATATGCCAAAAAAATGTGGGAATGAATTGCTGAAATTAGGGGAAAGTGAACAGAAATGAAATAGGATGCATAGAGGGAAGTCACTGAAAAAATCTAATTTAGGGCAAGGGGACTTGTCATAGCAGGTATGATTTTAAGGACTCTTGTGGAGACAGACAAGCCACTTGAAAAGCGGGGTGCCTCAGCAAAATTCTTGTAAGAGCCAACTGAAGCATGGAGAGCCCAGAGATGAGAAGAAAAATGGAGAAAATGGAAATCAGAGGGATCAGAGGCTCTGTGATGATCTTTACAGAAAGAAAGCAGAGAAGAGTGTTGGAAATAAGCAGTCAAGATGGGTGACTCTTTTAAACTGTGGTTATTAAGACTTTCTTCAATTTTGTGCTATTTCATCAATAGCACAATGTTATGGAAATAGGCCTGCCACTGTCCTATTTAACTAATAGCTTCCCCATTGGCTGTTTATGCTACACAATGTGTTCCTTTCTCTCTATCTTTGTGTGTCTATTATGGGTTTTTGATACATATTTCCCATGAGGTTCATATATGCTGACTTATAACTGTACCTGTTGGAGAAGACTCTTGAGAGTCCCTTGGACTGCAAGGAGATCCAGCCAGTCCATCCTAAAGGATATCAGTCCTGGGTGTTCATTGGAAGGACTGATGTTGAAGCTGAAACTCCAATACTTTGGCCACCTGATGCGAAGAGCTGACTCATTGGAAAAGACCCTGATGCTGGGAAAGATTGAAGGCAGGAGGAGAAGGGGATGACAGAGGATGATATGGTTGGATGGCATCATAGACTAGATGGACATGGGTTTGGGTGGACTCCGGGAGTTGGTGATGGACAGGGAGGCCTAGTGTGCTGTGGTTCATGGGGTTGCAAAGAGTCGGACATGACTGAGCAACTGAACTGAACTGAACTGAACTGATAACTGTACCCACTTGTTTTAAACTGGTAGTCATTTAAGTTCAGATACATTCTAAAAGAGCTACATTTTTACTCCCCCTCCCACATTTTGTATTTTTGATGTTGTATGTTGCATCTTCATGTTTATCCCTTGTTTATTATAGTTATTTTTACAAGTTTTTGTCTTTTAAGCTTCATATTGGCTTATGTAAGTGGTTGATTTTCAGTCCTTATTATATTTTTGTCTTTTTTTTTGGATTTTTCCCTTTATATGAATTCTTACTTCTTTTCCACTTAGAGAAGACCTTTAACATTTCTTTTAGTGTTGGTTTAGTATTGATGAACTCTTAGTTTTTGCTTATCTGTAAAATTCTTTATTTCTTCTATTCTAAATGATAATCTTGCTGGATACAGTATCCTAGATTGTAGGTTTTTCTGTAGAGAAATCAGCTGATAGACTTATGGGGATTCCATTGTATAAGCCTTTTGTTTTTCTCTTGCTTCCTTTAGAATCTTCTCTTTTTCTTTAACCTTTGCTGTTTTAATTATGATATGTCTTGGTGTGGCTCTATTTGGGTTCATCTTGTTTGGGACTCTGTGCTTCCTGTACCTGAATGTCCATTTCCTTCTTCAGGTTTGGGAAGCCACGCTGCTGCTGCTGCTGCTAAGTCACTTCGGTCGTGTCTGACTCTGTGCGACCCCATAGATGGCAGCCCACCAGGCTCCCCCATCCCTGGGATTCTCTAGGCAAGAACACTGGAGTGGGTTGCCATTTCCTTCTCCAATGTGTGAAAGTGAAAAGTGAAAGTGAAGTCACCCAGTCGTGTCCGACTCTTAGCGACCCCATGGGCTGCAGCCCACCAGGCTCCTCCATCCATGGGATTTTCCAGGCAAGAGTACTGGAGTGGGGTGCCATTGCCTTCTCTGTTGGGAAACCATAGTTTCCTCAAATACATTTTCAATCCTCTTCTCTCTCTTCTCCTTCTGGGACCCCTATAATGTGAATGTTGATGTGTCTGTGTGTGTGCTCAGTTGTGACTGTCTCTTTGCGACCCCATGGGTGAATGTTGATACACTTAGTATTATTCCAGAGATCTCTTAATAAACTACTTTAATTTTTTAAAAATTTGTTTTTCTTTTTGGTGTTCTGATTTGACGAATTCCATTACTGTGTTTTCTAGGTCAGTTAAGCATTTTTCTCTATCACTCATTCTGCTAGATAGTCCTTCTAGTGATTTTGATATCAGCTATTGAATTCTTCACTTATGATTGGGTCTCTTTTATATTTTCTAGTTCCTTATTACAATTTTCATTGTGTACATCTACTCTTTTCCCAAAAAATATTGGTAGTGATATTTTTACTACCAATACTTTGAATTCTTGATCTGGCGAACTGTTTATTTCTAGATCATTATTTATTTTTTTCAGGGATTTTTCTCTTGCTCATTCAGTTCAGAGTAGTTCCCTTGCCTTTTCATTTTGCTTAACTTTCTCTGCCTCTAGGCATTTAGGTGAAACAGTCACGTATTATAGTCAGGAGGGAGTGTTCTTATGTGGGAACATCCTTACACAGACTGCACATGCCCAGTGCTATTGGGAGAGGGGAGCTTACTCTGACTTAAATGCCAGGGCGTGTCTTTTTGTCGGGGGGTTGCTGGCAGCCATCTCCTTGGGAGGGGATGAGCTTGGAGATGGAGGTGCTTGAGCTGGAGCTGGATATGAGGTGGGACATTCCATCTGCTCAGTTGCTGTCACTGCCTCAATAGAGGCAGGAGCTGATCCCACCTTACTGGAGCAGAAGCCCTGAAGGTCAGGCCCAAGCTGGCTTTATTTGCTTTTAAGTGTGTGTTTTCTTCTCTGCCCACACTGGGACCCCTACTCCAGAGCGCTGAAGCAAGTGGGGCCTGAGCGAGCTCTTGGCCCGTGTCAGCCGCAGACGGAGGTCCAGGCTGTCTCTGGTGAGCTGCCTGTGCATTCACCTGCGACTGTGTCCCTCACTCTGCTCAGATGCAGCTTGGGTTCAAGTCCCCTTTATCCCTCACGGAGACCACCATCCCCTGCCTCTCCAGCCCTATTGTGAAGCCTCAAGCCACGACAGGAGGGGCCCGCATAGACTTCCGGCCTCTTTGAGGAGATGAGCTGTGATAGAGCAGACACTGTCGGAGATCTGGGCTTCTGAGGAGCTGCTTGAGTAAGGGCCAACAGTGGCCACCACCGCCCCACCCAGGCTCTGCCCCGGGACCAAGTTGCTTCTGTATTTGTTTGAGTTTTCTCCTGGTTGTGGCCATCCCAGCACGGGGGCAACAGTGTGGCAGAGGGTGAGCGGGGCTGGAGTGTTTGCTTGGCTTGGGCTGGGGGTACTCGCCGAGGTGGTCACAGGAGACACAGCAACCCTGGAGCAGACCTCTCTTCACCCTGCCTGGAGGCAGGCCAGCACACCGGTGCTCCTCACTAGCAGACTCCAGGCTCTCCTCACTCCTCCTATTAGTCCCCGTGGTCCTCCAACCACCCAGGGGGGCTCTTCTCTCTTGTATAGAACCCCAGGACTGGGGTGTCCAATCTGTGGCTCTCGCCACTCACTCCCCATAGCTATATTAAACAATATTTACTCTTTCAGTCGGCTTCTCAGTTGACCAAGTGGTAAAGAATCTACCTGCAATTCAGGAGAAACAGGTTCAGTCCCTGGTCAGGAAGATTCCCCTGGAGGAGGAAATAGCAACCCACTCCAGTATTCTTGCCTGGGAAATCCCGTGGATAGAGGAGCCCGGTGGGCTGCAGTCCATGGGATTGCAAAGAGTTAGACATGACTTAGCGACTAAACAACAACAACACGTTCAATATAGAGAGGTTCCCTAAGATTTTCCATGCAATCTATTGCATATTCCTAAAGTTCTCTGTATTTGTTTTCCGGGGCTGCTATAACACAGTATATCACACACTGCATGGCTTGAACAATGGAAATCTATTTTCTCACAGTGCTGAAGTCTAAATGTCCAAGATCAAGGTGTCAGTAGGGTTGGTTTCTTCCGAGGCCTCTCTGCTTGGCTAATAGGTAGCTGTCTTTTCCTTGTGTCCTCACATGGCCTTTTCTCTGTATGTGTCTGTATTCAAATTCCCTTTTCTTATAAAGACATCAGTCATATTGGATTGGGACCCACCAGAATGGCCTCATTTTAGCTTAATTCCCTCTTTAAAGACCTGTGTCCAAACACAGTCACATTCTGCGGTCCTAGGGGTTAGGACCCCAACATATAAATTTGGAGGACACAATTCATCCCATCCATAACATTTCAGCCCTGATTTCTTTTTTTTCGAGCTTGAGATCACTTTGTTCCATCTTGACAAATAACCAGTTCAGGGATGGTCTCTCTGAATGACTGGGTCATAAAGCTCTTAAGTGTGACATTTTACATTTTCATTCTTTAGCATACAAATAGTATATCATCATCACCATCATTGCTTCATCTAGATATGTTAGCATCAACAGAAGTTGGGAAATTAAAATGGAGCATGAGTGGAATGCTATTTTGTAACAAAGAATTGTATTCATCTCAGTCTCAAACATTGCAATAAAAAAAAAAAACAGAAAACTTCTACTTAGCTATTAGATTTAAACTAAAATATTCAAAACATACCACAAGTCTATTGCATTCAGCCCTGATATCTACTCAGTAACTTAATTTCAGCCCATTATTGGGTTGTGACATCCAGTTCCTAAACTGTTCAAGGAGAAACAGAGGGTTTCTTTTGTCAAATAACTGTCCAGCTCAGGGCTTGGTGTGCTGTCTCTGTAGAGGACCACAGAAAATGTATCTTAAGCTTCACTGGTCACATGTGGTCTCTGTTGTATTTTTCTCTGTTTTTCTTTATAACACTTTCATTCTTAGCTCAAAGTTCATACACAAACAGACCACAGGTTGAATTTAACCAGCGGAGATCTAGGCAATTGCCCACTTGGCAGGTACTTCCTTCAAGCCTTATAGAAGCAGATACCATAGTAAGACAATCTAATTCCTCCATTCTGACTTCAGTTCTCTTTTTACAACCTCTGGAAAGAATTTATATTTTCAAGTAGATTGTCCAACTTCTTAAGAAAAATTTCCTGATCACAAAACACAATATGCTAAATTACTTAGCAGCTGTTTTCTAATTTCAAGTTAATAAGTTGGCAATCTGAGTTTTGCAATCTGTGTGTGTGTGTGTGTGTGTATTTGTGTGTGATGTGTTTGAAAAGCTTTAGTTTGAAACTAGACCTTGGAATATCGTCCCAGCGGTTACTCCATCCTGGGTGGTCCACCCAGGAAAGCAAGCAGCATACCTTTTCCAAGCACTATCCATTTTCGGTAGGGACAAGTGATTGATAGCTAAAATGACCGAATGGCTGAAATCTGACAGAGGTGTTGCATTCTTGGTACCAAGAGGATAGGTTCCATTCCATCCTACTTTTTGGTCCTCTTAGAAATCATTTTACTTCTTTACCCATCTCTTTGCACATAGGCTGTCTACAAAGATGGCTGCTAACACATTTTCTGCTCTTGTACCTGCAGACCTCTTGCCCCACCAAGAGGCAGAGCCCGTTTCCCCAGCCTTGGAATCCAGGCAGGCTCAGTGAGTTGCTTCGACCATCACAACGTGGTGGGAGTGATGCTGCTTTAATCCCAGGTTTTCCAAAGTCTGCTTTTGCTCTTGTGGGCTCTAGCTCTTGTGTAAAGAAGCTTACTCTGTTGTTATTTGGTCACTAAGTCATGTCTGACTCTGCAACCCCATTGACTATAGACCACCAGGCGCTGTCCATGGGATTTCCCAGCCAAGAATAATGGAGTGGGTGGCCATTTCCTTCTCCAGGGGATCTTCCCGACCCAGGGATCAGACCCGTGTCTCCTGCATTGGCAGGCGGGTTCTTTACCACTGAGACACCTGGGAAGCTGGAAGCTTAGTCTAAGTTACTGAATAATGGCAGACCACGTGGTGAGAACCAGCCAGCACCACCTGAGGTCCAGACACGAGTAAAGACATCTTGGGTGTTCCAGTTTGAGCTAAGGGCCTGGTTAAATGCATCTTACCCATATAATCACTATGTGGGCAGCCAAGCCAATCTGTCTCACACCATCACAGAAAGTAAGAAATGACTATTTTAATCCACTAAGCTTTAGTGTGGCCTGTTCCAGTGCAGTAGACAGCTGAAATACACCAAGTCTTCTCTCTCCTTCTCCTTCTCTCCAGCAGAAGGCCTCACACTCTGCCCCTCCCAGCATAGGAGGACAGCAGAACGGAGGAGGAGTCACTTGGAAACCTCTCCAGGGGATCCTGATACTCCCCTCTCTCAGTTAAGGATAGTTTGGGCTGCAACTAATAGACAAAGCCCTGGTTACAGTGGTTTGAATGGCGTGGAAGTTTCTTTCTCATGTGAAAGCTACAGGCACTTTGTGAAATAACTGCTCAGAAACAGTGCAGAATGTCACAACATTTTCCTTGCCAAGCGCAGGCTCTAGAGCTCGGGCTCAGTAGTTGTGGCTCCCAGGCTTAGCTGCTTCAAGGCATGTGGGATCTTCGTGGATCAGGGATCCAGCCTGTGTCCCCTGCATTGGCAGGCAAATTCCTAACCACTGGACCACCAGGGAAGTCCCACAATGTTTTCTGCTTTGGTCAAGAATATGCCTTTTCCAACTTAGTAATTCTATAGCTTTATCTGTTCCCCAATTGACACTTTTATTTCAAATAGTATTTAAGATTATTCACTGTATTAAAAAAAAATTGAAATGCCCTGAAATCTTACAATACATACATGGAAGGAATTCCCTAAAAACATACAATCCATTAACAATAATGAGATGTGAAGTTCCAATAAACTTCCCTAAGCCATCAACAATTTCTTAAAAGTTCAATCAAGTCTGTCAGAGGGAAGAATGAATGGTTTTGTCTCCAGAAAACTGGATATAAAAATAATTTTACTTTTCTTATGAAGTGATCAAGGAATATATAGTAAAAAATGCTAGATATATTAGGGACTTAATTATAAGAGACATGCTTCTTTTTGCATTTGGGAATGTTGGTACTTGTCAGTCTTTTTTATTTCATAATTTTAGGTGTTATCTTTCCTCACTCTGCATGCCAAGTCACTTCAGTCTGACTCTGTGCAACCCTACAGACTATAGCCCACCAGGCTCCCCTTGTCCATGGGATTCTCCAGGCAAGAATACTGGAGTGGGTGGCCATGCCCTCCTCCAGGGGATCTTCCCAACCAAGGAATTGAACCTGTGTCTCTTCCATCTCCTGCACTGGCAGGCAGGTTCTTTACCACTAGTGCCACCTGGGAAGCCCCTTTCCTCACCCTAACCAATGTTTATTTTCATACCTAATCTTATAAAAACTCCATAAAATTTGAATGCACCTCTGAACACTAGAAGAAAATCCCCATCAGTTCAGCCTGATAAGATTAGCCTGTTGTCCCAGAAGAACAACAGCTTCCTGTTATGCTATATCGCTGTGAGGCTGAGGGTCCAAGATGGTGCTCTGAACCTGCAGACACTTGTTTACAAGAGCTGTCGCTGGAGAAGGCAAGACTCCCAGGCTGTGTGGACTGTGTGTTATATTATCTGCGGATGGCCTATCTACTGGAAACCCTTATTTTGTTACTAGTCTAGAGATTGTTCAAGTCTCTGATAGGGACAGTTCTAGTCTGTTGAATTCTGCATTCTGTCAGTGTAAGTGGAACCTCCCTGACACAAGTTCACAGTCAGCTGTCTCAGGGGCCACCCCTGCTCTGCGCTGAGCTAGGTCGTGTCAGCCAGTTGTGCCAAATGCCCTGGTTTCTACCTCTGTACTCCTTAATTTGGGTTCCAAAGAGTATTTACTTGAAAACAAAGATGGGACATCTTTATTCTTTTTTTTTTTTTTTCCATAGCAAAAAAGTGAGTCTTAGATAAGTTATCTATGTGTTTTACATTTAAATTTCATCTCTAAGTACATCTTTGCCCCATAAACAGTGAACTTGGTTGTATTTACCTTAAGTCTCCTAATTTACTCTTTAAAATAAACATTTCTTTATGATGAAAATGAATAACTAAATCATTTGCTGTACATCTGAAACTAGCACAATGTTGTACATCCACTACAGTGTGACTGCAGCCATGAAATTAAAAGACACTTGCTCCTTGGAAGGAAAGATATGACAAACCTAGGCGGCGTATTAAAAAGCGGAGACATCACTTTGCAGACAAAAGTCCGTATAGTCAAGGCTATGGTTTTTCCAGTAGTCATGTGTGGATGTGAGATTTGGACCATAGGAAAGGCTGAGTGTCCAAGAATTAGATTTTGGAATTACAGTGCTGGAGAAGACTCTTAAGAGTCCCTTGGACTGTGAGGAAATCAAATCAGTCAATCTTAAAGGAAATCAACCCTGAATACTCATTGGAAGGACTGATGCTGAAGCTGAAGCTCCAGTACTTTGACCACCTGATGTGAAGAGCTGATTCATTGGAAAAGACCCCAGTGCTGGGAAAGATTGAGGGCAAGAAGTGAAGGTGATGACAGAGGATAAGATGGCTGGATGGCATCACTGACTTGATGGACATGAGTTTGAGCAAGCTCCGGGAGTTAGAGAAGGGCAGAAATCCTGGCCTGGTACAGCCCATGGGGTCACAAAGAGTTGGACACGACTTAGTGACTGAACAACAACAATGTACTCCAATACAAAATAAAAATTTTTTTAAGTGAAAAAACATACATATATTTTCCTCAAAGCAATTCACTTTTAAGCAAAGAAGAAAAAGACATGTAATAATCAAGAGTAATCATTACACAAAATAAGTTCTCCCTTTATTTTAATGTATGTTCCCTGGACAGTATCTCAGCTCCAAATATGTTAGCAAAATGTTTTATGCATCACCCTCTAATTAAGGTTCAGGAGGTAGTTCTCCCAGCAGATGAGAAAAATATTCTTTTATTTTGACGTTGCACCATTGTTAAATTTATGGAGTTGGAGAGAGCATCTGAAATAAGTTTTCACCATTCATTAGTATTCATGACAGGAACTGACCTGAACTTCAAGATTTTTAAAATAACCTTTTAAGAAACCAGACATTGAAATGTGCTTTATTTTCATTTAAAAGGTACACACATGATTTTTTTCTGAGCTGGCAATTTGTCTTTTGAAGTTTTGTTTTTCCTTTCCTTTTGGAAGCATTTCCTCGAGCTTTAAAATCTAATTCTAATTGCCTAAAGAATCACATTACAATGTAAAAGGAAGAATTTAATCCAGAAGTTATTTTTTAAATGGAAAAATGTAAAAGCTTTTACGATAAACCAGTTACATTTTATTTTCAGGTTTAACTCTTTATCTTCCCTGTTGGTAGACATAAATCATGCAAAATTAGATCATGATACCCTTTAATTCTTAATATAATTTAGTTCATTTCACAATATAATCAACCTATTTTACAGAAATTAGTCTAGCTAGAAACATGTTTCAATATCAGTCCTGTCAATTCCTGTCCATTCTAGTTACTTATATAGTTGTGAATTAATTAACAGAAGATTTAGATGTTTTGGACACCTTTTTAAATATAAAACTGGATAGTTTATGTTTTCTCACTATCACATTAAATCTACTTTTACATAGAAATAATTAATTCTGTTCATCAAAAAATAGTAGTCTAAAGTTTTAAATTTTCTCCAAGCCAGTTTCCTCAAGTATACAAGGTCAATCTGATAACTGATTACCTTCCATTTCATATCTATAAGGAGCCATCTTAATCATGGAATAAATAATTTTTATTTATGGTATTCTTTTTCTTAGTCTCATGCAAACTCTTTTGCCTTTGTTCTCATACAAACAATAAGTGCATTTATGGCCAGTGTTGGCAAGAACCTCCATGTCAGACGAACATGACTTTTGGGTCATTCATCCCAAGCCTGTCTGAACTGCTCAAATCAGGGCTCACTGAGGCGGCAGACGAAGTTGTCTTTTTTTTTTTTTTAAATGTTGACTTATTTATTTGGCTGCGTCATTTCTTAGTGCTGCAAATGGGATCTTTGCTGGGGTGCAAGGACTCTCTAGTTGTGATGCTTGAGCTCCAGAGTGCAGGGGCTCAGTAGTTGTGGCGTGTGGGCTTAGTTGCTCTGTGGTGTGTGGGATCTTAGTTTCCCAACCAGGGATCGAACCAGCGTGCCCTGCGTTGCAAGGCAGATTCTTAATCCCTGGATCAACCAGGGAAGTCCCTATTCATGGACTCCTGTTATATTTTGTCTTCAGAAGCTCTAGATGTTGTGTCCATTAGGACACTTTCCCAGCTTGTAAAACCTGAGACACACAGTCTTGTTTACCACTCATCTCTCTTCTACTAGATATTCTAGAATATCTACTAGAATATCTAGCCTACTAGACTTGTCTGTTTTCTTTATGTTTATATAACTCTTCTCTGTGCTATAGCTTTGAAGAATGCTAGTTTCTTTTTCTTCCTTTTTACTTAGACAAACTAGGTTTCTCCATTATCAATCTGGGAAACCCTTCATCCTGGCTTTCGAAAACTTTCCCAAACCCCAGTCCCTACCCTACTCCCCTGTCTCTGGCTTCTCCCCATCAGACTGATGTGCTTCAGCCTGGTTGATCTCCCCATTTGGGGAAGGGTGCCTTTCTCCCCACAATGCCAAGCCATTGCTCATCAATTTCCCCGTCCAGAATTTGTTCCCCTCCCCTCCGCCTAACCAGCCTTCAAGCTCCAACCTAGTTCCTTCCTTCCTTCTTTAGAAGGGCTTTTTCTTTTTTAATCTATTTATTTATCTGACTGCTTTTTGGTCTTAGTTGCATCATGAGGGATCTTCCTATGCGACACACAGGCTCTCTAGTTGTGGTGCTTGGGGTTAGTTGCTCCATGGCTTGTGAGATCTTAGTTCCCTATCCAGGGGTCAAACCCTTGTCCCCTGCTTTGCAAAATAGATTCCTTACCACCAGACCCTCAGAGAATTCTCTAGGAGGGCTTTCTTGACTACTCCTGCTGATCTGTAGCTCATTGCTTTCTGAATGGTTCCGTCATTTGTTTCCCAAATTTCTCATTTGTCACTTGATTATCAGCAATAATCCAATATATTTTCTTATCTCCCCAAGGAGATTACATATTTTGGGGGGGAACAGGGGCCAACATTCAGGCTTCCTATCCTTCCTCCCTGTTGACTTTAGCACAGGGCCTTACCATGGGAGGCACTAGAGAGGCACCTCTTGACCAAACAAGTGGCAGCCTCTGGTGCTGGACTCTACTGTCTCATAGATGGATATTTGCCTGCTGTTGAACTGGGCCTCAGAAAGGCTAGCCGATTCATTGGTCACAGTCTTCTCTTTATGTGCCTAGTTTCCTGCTATCCTTATCAATAAAAGTCCAGCAGTTTACATTTGATGGAGAGTTTTTTCCCAGTTCAGTAACTCTCTACGCCTCTCACCATTTCTAATCTTTTAAAAACTTCTCTTTCATTCAGGTTCCCCATGAGACAGCCATGTTTTGGTGACACCCATTCCTGGCCTCCGCGTTTTGCGAGGTCTGGTAGACAGATCCCTTTTCTCACTATTGATCATACAGGACGAGGTTGACTAACTTTTTCTATAAAGGGCCAGGGCACAAGTATTTTAAGCTTTGCATGCCCTGTGGTCTCAATTGAGACCACTCAACTCTGCCACTGGAGCATGAAATCAGCAATAGACAATATATATGTAAACAAATGACATGGCTGTGCTTCAACAAAACTTTTTATGAACTTGGGAATTTGAATTACACACTATTCTCATGTGTGATAAAATATCCTTTTTTTGTTTATAATCATTAAAAAGTATAAAAAAAGCTTCTTAGCTGGCGGGCTTTACAGATACAGATGGTGGGTCAGACTGGGCTTGTCAATCCCGATACAGTATATCAAAGTGCAGCTTAGACATCAGTCAGGGTAATTTAGTTACAGGCAAGATTGGCTTGAACCCAGTTTCGGCTTGTGGAATTTCAGATCTGTCCCTAAGATTCCCGTCTATTCTTGGTGAATACAAGACTCCCTCAAACCTCTTGGCTCCTCCTTCCTCATTTCGAGCTTCTATTCTACACCCTGCTGACCCTCCTATGAAATAGAGCCCCTTTACTGAGCAACTCAAAACAGTCCCCACCCGCAGAGGCCTTGAACAAAACAGACTTTACTGAAGATTTCAGAGGAGAAATTTGCCACAAGCCTAAGCTATATCTAATGGGATGATGACACTATACTTTAAAAAAAATATTTTTTGAGCCATGTACATCTTAGTTACCCAGCCAGGGATCCAACCTGCATCCCTTGCATTGGAAGCACAGAGCCATACCCATTGGACCTCCAGGGAAGCCCCAATTATACTCTTTAAAGGTTGTTCTATCACTTCACCAGAGTTCTCTTCCCACCCACACCCCCAATAAATATTTTAAAATAAAAATTTAAGAAGACTGGGAACTTCCCAGGGGGCACTAGTGGTAAAGAATCCACCTTCCAAGGCAAGAGAGGCAATCCACACAGTTTCGATCCCTGGGTCGGGAAGATCCCTTAGAGGAGGACATGGCAACCACTTCTGTGTTCTTGCCGGGAGAATTCCATGGACAGAGGAGCCTGGCGGGCTACAGTCCGTGGGGCTGCAAAGAGTCAGATATGACTGAACACATACAGCACACAAGAGGACCGGTTCAACTTTTTACCAAAGTGGTACCTTTTTTCCCCTCTTGAACTCTGGGCATTCATTTGCTCATTCAATTTGTGTATCAAATTTAATTTATTTCTTGAATGCCTAATACAGTTCGGTCTAAAGAAACTTTCCATCATGAGGAAAATGTTCACCGCTCAACGTAGTGGCCACCTGTGACTACTGAGCACTTGAAAGTGTCTAGAAAGACCAAGGAACTGAACATTAAACTGTATTTCATTTAAATTAAGTTAAATGTCAACAGCCACACGTGGCAACTGCTATCAACCTGAACAGCACAAATCTACTATGTGCAGGCCACTAAGGTTCCCTTCGAGACTCTATTAATACTCAGTTCCTAAAACTTAGCACAAATCTGGGACTGGGCTTTCACTGCCAGTGAGCAAGATTTAATTAAAACTCCATGGTTTATCATGGCTGCCTTGTAATCAATAATGTTTAAAGCTTTCACTCTTCACTTCTGTCATGTAACTGAAGAAAGTCCCTGGCTTTCAAGGTTCTGTTCTATTTTCTACTTCAGTTGCACACAAAGGCAAAGGCTTTTTCCCCCCAAGGGCGTATTCCTCACACAGAACACATCTTCAGCCATGTGTCCAAATGCTATATTGATTCCAGCTGTTTCTTTACCAAGTTCATAGGCACAACAGCTGGTCTTTGTTTTTAACACCTCTCCGTTTAAGCAAAATATTTCATTTTAAATACTGCTTTAATATGTTAATGTGCGGACGATCCATATGGAAACTATCCTATGGAAATATCGATAGTTTGTACACAGGAGGATTGATCTACCTGGATTAGGAAGGTTTTGAAATAGTGCTAGGACATTTCTCAAAAATATCAAGGAATACTTTTTAATCACTGTAGATAAACACAGTCCCTTTGGAAGTGAAGCCAAACTTTTGGCACCATCCCAAGGATATAATAAACCTGTGTTCTATAGCAAAGCTGGAATCTATGTTACCACATCACTTGGAACATTCTGCTAGAGAGGGTAGTATTCAGATCCACATGGATTTAGGAGAAGCTTGGGTTTATAACCCTAGAGACTAAATTTGTGTAGGAATTCATTCCAAAATTATGAATCAAAACAAGATGGTACCTAAGAGGGCCAGCGTTTTCAGGAGACCAGTTATCTCTAGTCTTTCCTGGTTGTTTGAGTCACTTAGCAAGTGCTAGGAGTATAGGGTTCAAAATGTGAGATATTGGTAGCTATTTTCCAGATTGTAAGACAGATTAAACATAGGCAACCAATTTGGGGTGGTCCAGTGGTTAAGACAAGGCTTCCCAGGTGGCTCAGTGGTAAAGAATCCACTTGCAATGCAAGAGCCACAGGAGACATGGGTTCAATCCCTGGGTCATGAAGATCCCCTGGAGGAGGGCATGGCAACCCACTCCAATATTCTTGCCTGGAGAATCCCATGGACAGAGGAGCCTGGCGGGCTACAGTCCATGAGGTCAAAAAGACGAAGCACAGCATGCACGCAGGCAGTGTTAAGACCTCCAACACAAAGGGTGTGTGTTTAATTCCTGGTCCGGGAGCTAAGACTTCATAAACACTGAAGCCCAAAAACCAGAACATAAAAGACAACAATAGCAATATTGTAACAAATGCAATAAAGACTTTAAAAGTGGTCCACAGCAACAACAAAAAAGCTTTAAATAAAAAACTACCCAATTTGGATCTTGTCATACAATAATCTCCTAACAAATGTTAATTCCCTTTTCCTCGATTTTCCTCCTTGGCCGTTGAGATTTCAGTCACTGCGGAGGTGCCACATTGAAAGTTATCTCTCCCAGGGATGCTGTGACCAGATAACCTTCATGGAATAGAGGTGTGCAGAGGGACTGTGAACCAGTCCAGAGGTGAGCATTAGCTCTGACCAGCCGGTCCAAACAAGGTCACAATAGTGGGAGATGGTATTGTTCTCTACTGCAAGAGCTGCAAACCCAACACACACAAAAATCCTTTCGGAAGCCATTCCAGGAAACATGGGTTCATTAAAAAAACTCTAAAATGCAAGAAGAAATAAGCTACCATAATCAAGATTTAGCAGAAACAGCAAACTGCAGAAGTAGAGGTTTGGTATTGGAGATATTTGATACTGGAATGTAAAATAAAATATTACTATGCTTAAAGTAAAGTGAAAAGTATTGAGAACATGAGTGGGACAAAGAGACTTACAAAATGACTGGGTAGGGTAAAAAAAAAAAAAAATTTTTGGAAAATAAAGAAATATATAATTATTGAAATGAGAAACTCCACAGATAAAGGAGATTTATGAACTGGAAGCTAAATAGATCTGAAGAAGTTACTCAATTAAATTAGCAAGATCAATAGATATGAAAAGAAGATCTCTAGTAAGAAGTTTTAACTATATTCAATCCAGAGTTTTAGAAAAAGAGAATATCATAGAGGAAAGGAAATATCCAAAAAGATACTCAAAATTTTCAAAATTGTGGAAAGACTCAAATTTTCAGATGCAGGAAACCCAAAAAAATTCCAAACCAGATAGTCTGAATGGAACTTTGGGGAGAAACCCAGTCAGGGTGGACTTCAAATGGATTAAACCTAAACATGAGACAGAAAACTTGAAGGGACAATGAATGAACAGATGCACTCAATTATGAAGAAAGTGTTACTTCATTTCATGATCAAATATTAGATGAAAAATCTCTTAGCAAAAAAACCAATGAAATTCTAACTGCATATCCGCATGATTCTCATGTAAGCAACTGTCAATGGGCCTTTCATGAGAGAGTCCTGAAAGAAAATTTTTTAGTTAATGACAGATTGACAAAGTTGTAGAAATACAACTGGAGAAAATTTGCCTTCCTAAAATCTAAATTTTCAATGGTTACAGATCAAGAGAATAAAGAGTTGTGAAATTAGCTATGAAGAATATTAAAAAATGAGCATTCCCACAGGACAGTGAGAGTCATAAAAGAGAGGGTCAGCAGATGAAGAAATATCAGGACTGAGGTAAATCAGACAGAAGGCTGAACACCTCCTCTAGCCATGCCCCTAAGGGTTCTAGGAATTCTCCATGAGACCACGCTGGAAGTTATTATAAATACCACTGTGCACAGTGCTTACCGTTTGTAGTGAAGAATCATGCCCAAGCTAATTCAGAGTAATGTGTTTATACTTCTTATTCCATATGGTCTTCAGTAAGTTATCCTCAATTACTCCTTTTGTCATCTCCATGCAGGGTTGCGTTAATGAGCATCTCTAGTACCAAAGTCTATATCTGACTGATCTCAGTAGGTGTATTAACCAGACCTTTGCTTTCCTGATGCTTTGACATCTTGAGACCTTGCTGACCCTGCTGGGACTGCTCAGAGATAGCAAACAACTCACTTGTGAATGAATGCACCTTTCCTAAGGAAACCAGCCAATCCAGAGCCCATGCCCTTCAAGTACCTCTTTTATCAGGGTCTCACACTCTGGGCCACTATCCACCTGCCTTAATCACCTCATGGTCAGGTGACAGACAACCCGAGATGACCCCTATACCCCCAGAGTCTGCTGATATCCCAACTAGTGAATCCTAAGCCAGTTCAGCTCGCCTCACCAGTTTCTTCTCATAGGAACTAAAATAAAGGCTCTTGCCCACATTTCCCCTGGCACCCGCTTCTCCTGATTTAACCTGGTGCATTCCCGTGCGACCCCTCATGACATGGCATGTCCTCTCCTCTTAGAGTCTATGAGTTTAACAAACTCTCTCTTCCATGGCACTTGTCTCAATCTGCTGACCTTGCCATATCTGAATGATAATCAAACCTGTATTCTATAATGAGTGATAATTACCCTTCAGATTCTGGTACCCTAGGTGGGAAGGCCAGGTCAGAAGCTCGCTTGACTGAATGCCAGCTTGGCCAGGTATACCCTTCTCTGGATGTGTGATACACATTTCTAAAGACCTTGACAGTGTTCTTTCCACCCTGCCCATAGAAGAAAAACACGTGATCTGGCAAATGCAGTTATTCTGGCCACTCAGTAAAGAATTCCTGTGGGTTGGGTGAAGTGGATGAAATATAATTGTATTCAAGTGTCTTCTGTAGCCAGGGGAGGAAGCAAAGAAGAAGGGTGCTTGGGGCACAACCCCATTCAGGGCTGGCCAGTGAGTGGACGCATAAGAATGCACCTGAGGGGAGGAAGGAACGAATGCAGTCAACAAATCAAAGTCAAAAGTATTACACAAACTAAGGGTAAAATTATTTAAATATAAGAAATATAAGGGTTCTCTTTTCTCCACATCTTCTACAGCATTTATTGTTTGTAGATTTTCTGATGATGGCCATTCTGGCTGGTGTGAGGTGATATCTCATTATAGTTTATTTATTTATTTTTTTGTCTCATTGTAGTTTTGATTTGCATTTCTCTATTAATGAGTGATATTGAGCATCTTTTCATGTGTTTATTGGTCATCTGGATGTCTTCTTTGGAGAAATATCTGTTTAGGTCTTCTGCCCATTTTTTGATTGTGTTGTTTGTTTTTCTAATATTGAGCTGCATGAGCTGCTTGTACATTTTGGAGATTAATCCCTTGCTTTGGGAAACCTCCTGCACTGTTGGTGGGAATGTAAATTGGTACAGTGACTATGGAGAACAGGATGGAGATTCTTTAAAAAAAACTAGGAATAAAACTGCCATATGACCCAGCAATTCCACTATTGGGCATATACCCTGAGAAAAGCATAATTCAAAGACACAGGTGCCCAGTTTTCATTGAAGCACTATTTAAAACATCCAGGACAAGGAAGCAGCCTATATGTCCATCAACAGATGAATGAATAAACAATTTGTGGTATATATATATATGTGGTATATACATACATGTATATGTGTATATTAGAATATTACTCAGCCATGAGTAATATCAGTAACAATCTGAGTGGAATGAAATTCAAGTCAGTTGAACTGAGATTGGTGAATATATATCCTGTTATACAGAGTGAAGTAAGTCAGGCAGAGAAAAACAGATGTCATATATTAATGCATATATGATGAAATTTAGAAAAATGATACTGATAGACTGATTTCCAGGGTGGAAATAGAGACACAGGCATAGAGAACAGACTTGAGGACACAGTGGGGGAAGAAGAGGGTTCAATGAATTGAGAGACCAACAATAAAACACATACATTACCATATGTAAAATAGCTAGTGGGAAGTTGCTGCATAACATAAGGAGCTCAACCCAGTGCTCCGTGACGGCCTATGGGGAGGGGTGGGGGAGCGGATGGAGGTTCAGGACGGAGTGGGTATATGGATATTTCAGGCTGATTCATGTTTTTGTACGGCAGGAACCGATACAACATTGTAAAGCAAAAAAAAAGTGTTAGTTGTCGCTCAGTAGTGTCCAACACTTTACAACTTCATGGACTGTAGCCCACCAGGCTCCTCTGTCCTTGGAATTTCCCAGGGAAGAATACTGGCGTGGGTCACCATTTCCTTCTCCAGGGGATCTTTCAGATCCAGGGATCAAACCTGGGTCTCCTGCATTGCAGGCAGATTCTTTACTGTCTCAGCCACCAGGAAAGCCCCTGTAAAGCAATTATTCTCCAATTAAAAAAAGAGAGAGAAATATAAACCATTCTCATGGGCAACATGGAGACTTGAAGGGTGGGACAGAAAAAAAATTGTATGTGTCGGTGTGATGAATGTTTGATTTTTGATATTTTAGGAGACAAGGAGCCCAAGCTAGATTGGAAGATCCCACTGGCCCCCCTCCTCCCTTGGCATCACATAACTAGGATTCCTGCTTCCCTTCTAGACCCCAGGGGCCCCCAGGAGTCAAGGGATCAGAGGGAACAGAGGGAAGTTTACCCACTTCTCCCCTGGGAGCCAGGAGAAACCTGCAGAAGTAGCAAGCCCTTCACCATGAAATGTGACAATTCTAAAAGCTGTCACAGTGGGGCTGGCCTGTCACTGTGTCTGCAGGGAGCAGCAGGGCCTTGGTTTCCTCATCAGTCACCTCTGAGGCTTGTTGTTGGTTGAGAGAAGTCTGCAGAGCGGTGGGCACACAGCCAGATCCAGAGTGCTCACTAAGAGTTATTAATATCAATCACTACTATCTATGTAACATTTCACAGATGAAACTGCAGCTTTAAGAGAAGCTGCCTAACTATCTATTTTATACATGGTGGTGTATATATGTCAATCTTAATCTCCCAGTTCATCCCACCCTTTCTTCTCCCCCTGTGGCCACATGTTCATTCTCTACATCTACTTAATTATTCCTGCCCTGGAAATATGTTCATTTGTACCATTTTTGTAGATTCCACATATATGTATTAATAAGCAATATTTGTTTTTTTCTTTCTGACTTAACTTCACTCTATATGACAGACTCTAGGCCCATCCATGTCTCTACAAATGACCCAATTTTATTCCTTTTTATGGCTAAGTAATATTCCATTGTATGAATATATCAGGACTGATGCTGAAGCTGAAACTGTGATAATTTGGCCACCTGATGTGAAGAACTGACTCATTGGAAAAGGCCCTGATGCTGGGAAAGACTGAAGGCAGGAGGAGAAGGGGACGACAGAGGATGAGATGGTTGGATGGCATCACCGACTCAATGGACATGAGTTTGAGCAAGCTCTAGGAGTTGCTGATAGACAGGGAAGCCTGGCATGCTGCCTGTCCATGGGGTCACAAAGAGTCAGACCCGACTGAGAGACTGAACTGAAGTGATGAATATATCACATCTTCTTTATTCATTCATCTGTCGATGGATATTTACATTGCTCCCTTGTCTTGGCTATTGTATTAATATATGCTATGAAGCACAGGAAGCTCAGCTTATTGCTCTGTGATGACTTAGATGGGAGGGATGGAAGTCCAGAGGGAAGGAATATATTTATATGTATAGCTGATTCAGTTCATTGTACAGCAGAAACTAACACAATATTATAAAGCAATTATGGCCACCTCATGCGAAGAGCTGACTCATTGGAAAAGACCCTGATGCTGGGAGGGATTGGGGGCAGGAGGAGAAGGGGACGACAGAGGATGAGATGGCTGGATGGCATCACCGACTCGATGGACATGGGTTTGGGTGGACTCCGGGAGTTGGTGATGGACAGGGAGGCCTGGCGTGCTGCGATTCATGGGGTCACAAAGAGTCAGACACGACTGAGAGACTGAACTGAACTGACTGACTCCAATTAAGCATAAATAAACTAGAATAATAAAGAGGCTGCCTAACTCTCCAGGGGCGATTGTTGGTAAATGGCTGGGCTGAGCCGAAACCCAGATCTGACTCCCCAGTCCATCCACCCATCACTATGGCACTTCCTCCCAAGCAGCAGAGACCATTTCCTCTGTGAGGCTGTGCTGAGACCTGAGCAACTCCGCCTTCTGACTGCCACCTTCCTTTGTTCCAGTCCTATGCTCACCAAGTAGCCTTCTGATCCTCCCCAGATCCTGGTGGCAAAGGGGGTGCTCCTGTGGCAGAAATGTAGGACCAGGGATTGTCCTGACCATGGTTCTCTGGACTAACAAATTGACATTGTCACTTAAAAGGATTTCCTTGGCTTTTTGTTTTTCATATCACTCGAGCCTGATATTTCTGAGAGCATTGGAAAAATTCAGTTCCTGACCCCAGGGAGCTGGTACGACATAGCTGTTGGCCATGGTGACCATAACAAGGACACATCACACTTCATACACACTGTCCTCTGGCCTGGTCAGTTTTTGTACCTCATCCCTCTCAATCTGTCTCAGGCAGCATGGAATTCTTCTGACAAGGTCCCAATTTATTTTGCTTTCTATGTCATTCTATGACCTTACTATGGGTCAGTGTTAATATTCTTCTCAACACTGAAATAATTTTCCATCTCAGCAGCTGTTCTTTTCACTCTGAAGAGAAGTTTTAAATGTGACCATTATTCCTGGCTTTTCACAATGTATAAACTTTCTCAATATTATTTGTAGGAAACAAAGGTTACATTTCTGAGTGAGGGCAAAAGGAAGGGAAGGCCACTCGGGGAATCCTCCAACTCTTGGGAAGAAACATGGATATTGAGTTAAATAGTGTGATTTATTTGCTTTTTTCCAAGTTTGTGAGAATATTGGAAACTATTGTCTGTCATTGGTGGCCCCATGGTAACTAGGTTTTCCTGTGCACTTAATGATGAGATGTATTGGTAAAAAGGAAGATAGCAGACTTGCTCAGTCTTCTTTCAGAGAAGGTTTTCTATTTTTTTGTTTTTTAGAGGAAAGAGACATCCTTTGCAGTTAGCTCTAGCACTCCGCATGGCAATGGTAGGCACTATATCATTGTATTCAGAAATCAAAAAGAAAAATCCTTCTGTGGGTAAATGAAAAAAACAAACATGCTCACCTACCCTGTCATAAAAGTGATAATATGCAGCTGTACCCTATCTAAATGAATTAAAAAATCCAGAGGCTACCCTGGTGGTCCAGTGTTTAGGACTCTGAGCCTCCAAGGTAAGGGTTGAGGGTTCGATCCCTGATTAGGGAACTAAGATCCCACATGCTGGGATGTGGCATGGGCAATAATAATAATAATAATAATACAATAAAAAGCCAATCATTTTGCAGGTACATGGGGGGTCATTATTTTTCCTTTACAAAGTTATTTCTTCCCAGGAAGAGTCCTTTAAAGACTGGATGTTAGTTTATCTGAAATAACACAGAAAAAATACACTTAAGCATAAGTTTAAATACACCTTCTTTCCTGTGTCCTGTACTTACATTCCAGCTGAGTGACACATTTTCTTGTTCCTAAATCTGCCATCCTGGTTCATGCCTCTGGGCCTTTGCACAGGCTGATCCCTTCACTGGGAATGCCCCCCCCCCGCCTCCCCCACATTCTACCAATACTTGGGCCATCTGATTCAAAGAGCTGACTCATTGGAAAAGACCCTGATGCTGGGAAAGATTAAGGGCAGGAGGAGAAGGGGGCCACAGAGGATGAGATGGTTGGATGGCATCATTGACTCAATGGACGTGAGCTTGAGCAAATTCCAGGAGACAGTGGAGGACAGGGAAGCCTGGTGTGCTGCAGCCCACGGGGTCTCAAAGAGTCAAACGCAACTGAGCAACTGAGCAGCAACAACATTCTACCTGTTGGAATTCTGTTAGAATTTCCAGGCCTTTTCAAACTTTCATACCTACATGGCACTTATATTGGTCTTCCCTCATGTCTTTTTACAGTTTGTTTGTGTTCACTGTGAATGTATTTTCTGCCTCCTAATGATAAGCTCCATGAATAAAAGGAAAATGACTCTTTGCACTTCTCAGGGCTATGGGACTAATTCCTTGTCTTGCATAGAACATTCTCACATTTCCCCCCAGGTATTACTCAGAGCAAAGGAGTATGTGCCTCCATATTGCTTTAGGATAAAATTTCTTTGAAGCTGTGCTTTATCTTAAAAATTTAAGTAAATTTTACATTCAAATCTATCATATAATATTAGTAATTTTCACCCCAAAAAAATGTTTAAACTGACTCCTGTGTAAAATTTAGACTCTAGAAACTGCCTTGCAGTTTTTGCTTTTTAGCTAGTTAGACTTTCCAGCACACGGCCCTTGGGATAACATTCTCAGTTAAAAAGGGTACAAGTAGAAGTTTAAAATGTTTATTGAATTAAATTAAACAAATATAACATAATGGAAAGTGAGGTATTTGTTCAAAATGCCAAATAATTGAAAAATACAGTCAAGACTGATAAAGACCACTTGTCATTAGGAAGCCTAGAATAATTTTTCAGAGAATTATTTAAAATAGCAAAGTGGGACTTCCTTGGCAGCCCAGTGGTTAAGACACATCCATTGCAGGGGGACAGATTCAATCCCTGGTCAGGGAACTAAGATCCCACATGCCATGTGAAACAGCCAAAAATAAACCTAAAAAATAAATAAAATAGAAAAAGACCCCCAAAATGCTTTGTATGCACATTTGCTGATGTTTTCTCTTTCAGGTCAACTTGTGAAGTGATTAACATCCAGTTCTTCTGAAAACCCACAAATGGTCTATGCAGACCATCCTGCAATTTCTCTTTGTCAGTTACTTTAGCCTATGAGCTTCTGAATCCATGTTCATTTTAAGATTACATTAGAATAAAAGCTGAGAAGGCTGTAAAAGTAACTGACAGGCATGCACACCAAGTCACTTTAGTCATGTCCAACCCTTTGTGACCCCATTGGCTGTAGACCATCAGACTCTCCTGTCCCTGGAGTTCTCCAGACAAGAATACTGGAGTGGGTAGCCATTCCCTTCTCCAGGGGATCTTCTTGACCTAGGGTTTGAATTTACATCTCTTACATCTCCTGCATTGCCAGGAGTGTCATTTGGTAAACCCAAGTAACTGATACTTAAACTTAATACTTTATCTAGCCGCCGAGGAAGTAAGATTCAGTTTTAATGGGCATGCCTCATAGAAATTTCTAAAATGATCTGGGAAAATACCATATTAACAAAAAGCCTTAGGATAGAAATAAATTGCCAAGTTTGAGCATATAAATAAATAAAACACCCCGAACTCTTACCCTTTCCTGAAATGGATCCTAATGCTTAGGCACTTGAAGAAACCACTCCCCAAACATTCTGATGGCTCCAAAGATGCTAAACACCTCCCAAAGTAAATATCTCTAACATGACATAATAACAATGGGATCTTGTGTTATAAAGAATTCACTGGACTCTGGGAAAATGCGTTCATGCAAGAACAAGATGTTCTTCATTATAACCTCCAACTACAATCACATTCATGATGATAAAGGGCATTGTTAACCAAGCAAGCCCACCTGAGCACAGATGTGACCTGTTCCCTTTGCACTTTCTATATTTCCTAACAAGATCCTTATTAATATCTGTTGAATGAAAAGTGAAGTCGACCCGCACAGACAACATCATGATGGAATTATCTTTCCCTGTGGTCATGCCTCCCTCTCTAGTTCTTAAATTCCTCTTCTAATCTAGTGTAGTGGACTTGGGCCATCTGTGAAAAGAGTGCTTTTCCAGTTTTCTCTCCTTGAATATTTGCTTGTCTTTCTCCTTCCTAGCCTGCTTACAAACCCAGCATGACAAGATTTTTCTCTAGTCTGGCCTTGGCAATGGAATGAAATGCCACGTATCCATTGCTCCTTTCTTTCTTTTTATTTATTTATTTATTTATTTCATTGGCCTTTCTTAATGCTTATCATGCTGCCCTGTTCCTGGGGTCTCTGAAACAGCCAATCTGTCATTTATGGCTTGACTGTCTTTCTGGTGCTGCCCTTATTTTGAGCATCTTCTGTTGCACTTGCCTGAAATCGTATATAAGCAGTAAAATCCCTGAACTGTGGAGGATCTGCTGCCTGCTGCTCCCTCAAGGCAAACAGCCTCTGCAGGGGCAACTCATCATGGATGCGACGATATTTCAGTCACGCTGTGACTGCGCATGCAGGTTTAATCAACTTCGATGCAGACGTAATTCACAGTGGATCCCTTTTGTTTCACTTATCATCAGAATGAATACACACAGGAAGCTCATCTATCCCCCAACATTCATCAGTGGCTGCCATATTAAACATTGATTTTATAGTCCCAGGTCAGAAATGATGAAATCAATATCCAACATGGCAAATTGTATTTGCTCAGGCCTTTTTGCTCAGATTTCCTGACAAACTTCAAACATTTGACATTGCATTCATTTTACAGATTAAATGTGTGAGCTTATAGAGGCTGGTGGGCTATAGTCCATGGGGTCGCAAAGAGTCGGACACGACTGAGCGCCTTAACTAACTTTAACTAACTATAGATTTACATGTCCATAAAGGTTAAGAGTTAATTGCACATGAAACTATGTTAAATTTTAAAGTGAGAGTTATTATTAAATACACAATGAGGTATTGCATTATTTTATCACTATGATCCAGTAATTTATTCATCAATTTGCTGATTATTCTTTTAACATATATGAATGTAATGTTTAGTATTTTTTCAGAGCTTGAAAATAAAAGGTTAGGTATTTTACATATGAAAGGATTCTCAAACTGTGAAACTATCATATCTGGAATTACTTTTTGTATTTCAATTAATTTATTCATCCACAAAATGTTAGGCACTCACTGTGCTGTGCTGAGAAATGTGGATTCACAGACAACTAAGAACTAGTTCCCACTCTCTAGCAACTCATAGTTTAGAGGGAGAGATACAGGCACAGAAAAGAAGAAATTGGTAAAGATGTCACAGAAAGGTGATCTCATCCATGATTATCTCATCTCATAGGTGGTCTCCTGCTCCATGGCTAAACAGAGAGGCAGAGGATGCAGAAATCAAAGAGAACAGAAATATCAACTCTGAAGCAGCTTGAGATGTTCAGGAATGCTGAAAAGTTATGGAACAGGGATAATAAGCAAAGAGACCAGAAAAATGTGAGGAGGAGCCAAGATGTGGAATGCTATGGGGCTTAGATTTTGTCCTTCAGTCATGGGAAACTGCTGGGTGATATTGATGTTAAATAATTGTATGTCACATCAAAAGTTTTTACCCTATACCATAGTTAATTGTATTACTGAATGTGGTTTATTTTATGGTAAAGTTAATAGTAGTAATGACAAGTTAAGGGTGGTACAATAGACCTCATTGATTTCCACAGGACTTCCTTTGGTCTTGGACCTTACTATGCACACCATTTCTTACTATGCACACTTTGCACTGGATCTTTGCTGCTGCACGTGGCTTTCTCCAGTTGTAGAGAGCAGGGGCTACTCTTCATTGCAGTGGTCAGTCTTCTTACTGTGGTGGCTTCTCTTGTTGCAGAGCACAGGCTGTGGGCACGTGGACTTCAGTAGTTGCAGCATGGGCTCAGTAGTTGTGGCACATGGGCTTAGCTGCTCCAAGGCTTGAGGAATCTTCTCAGACTGGGGATTGAACCCATGGCTCCTGCATTGGCAGGCAGATTCTTATCCACTGCACCACCAGGGAAGTTGACACATCACTATTTCTTTGAGAGTGTTGTGAGTGCTGTTTTAGACTCAAAAGACTTGAGTCCAGTCATCATTCAAAGCTTATTAACCTTGTGAGCTCATGTAAGCCACTTAGTTTCACTAAGATCTGGTTTCCTTATTTAATAAATGGAGGTGATGATACCATACTCCCAAACTATCCCAATCTCACAGGACTGCAGTGAGAATCAGGTTAAATAATGGATGTGAATCATTTTTAAGATGGTGGAACATGACACATGAGGAAGGTTTTATCAGTTGTCAGGAAGCCTTTAACAAGAGGCTTCCTGTGTGCTGTTTTGGATCTGTCAGGAACCCTCTGGCCCTTATTAATTCCTGAATATTCAGGAATTAAGAGGAGAGGCACGCCTTTCCCGGGGCTGAGGAATCCAGGCATTTCCTTTGTTAGTTTCTCATTATGGTGATAAGTATCCTCTTCTCTCTTTAATAGGGATCACCTTGTGTTTTGTAAGTCTGGAATCTTTATCTTTGCTGAGAATAACTACCTTGTAAGACAGTATATATGCCCATGCCATGTTGATTAAAACACCTTTGTTCCATCAGAGCTTTGGTCCCCGTGTCTTTCTTTCTTTCTCTTCCTCTCTTTCTCTTTATCTATTTCTGGCTGATTCCCTGAAACGGGGAAGCCGGCTGCATAACCAAGGGAATATTAGCCTCTTTCCTCCTTTCACTTTCTCATTGTCAACTCCGGACCACCAGGGTCCGGTCCATTAAAGACCAACAACCAGTAACGTTATAATCATCATTATTGGCAGGCTACAGTCCAGGGGGTGGCAAAGAGTTGGACACCACTGAATGACTGAGCACACACGCACACATATTGTTTTATTATTGCTATTTAAAATCTGAGACAGTTCTGTATGACTTAGCAATTTGTCATCAAAAACAGTCTTCTTTTCTGGAGCACCAAGTATGTAGGTAGTTGCTATTACAGACATGCAGTAGAAATTTCTGAATTAAGCATCAGTTCTTTGAGAACTGACAAAACAGTCTCTATGCTAATTGACTGAAATGAGTTAAAAATTAAAGGCTCATAACCTCTGATGTGAATGGTGCCCCTGGAATTGTGCAGTGAAGTACCTGCTCAATCTTTATCAATACAGAAACTTGATAAGAGAACAAAAAGAGAATAAAGGGAAAACGTGTTTGAAGAGATTTGAATGGGGAATTTTCCAGAGTTGAAGGACACAATTTATTAACCCCACAGCACATTCAGAGTACTGAATCTGAGAAAGATCAATACACTGTTCCAGTTCTGCCACCCACTGACTGTGGACCCTGACCACGATGCTTTAACTCTAGGTGTGTTGATTTCCTCATCTATAATGCAAACATATTAATAACGCTTACCCCAGAGGGTTGCTGTGAAGTGTAAGCTCCTATTTGTGCTCAGCACACTGATTGAGGGCGGGAGGAGAAGGGGATGACAGGATGAGATGGCTGGATGGCATCACCGACTCGATGGACATGGGTTTGGGTGGACTGCAGGAGTTGGTGATGGACAGGGAGGCCTGGCGTGCTGCGGTTCATGGGGTCGCAAAGAGTCGGACACGACTGAGCCACTGAACTGACTGACTGACGCTGGCCCAGAGCAGGCAGTCAAAGAGTGTCAGCCATTATGACAAAGAAATCACGATTAGATTGAGAGCATATTTGTTACAGGCAGCAAAGAATGACAGAGGGCAATACTCTAATATCTTTCAAGTGCGAAAGGGACAATAACTATCAATCTAGAGTTTTGTTAAACCTAGGTAAATCATTACACAAGAATGAGATTCAAAAATAGACATTTTCAGACTAAAGCTAGATATTTTTTAACCCATAGCCCCACTAAAGGATTCTTAAAGAATGCACTATACAAAAAGAAGTGAATTCCTAAGTCTTGAATTACAAGAAACAAAATTCATTGCAAAAAGAGATTAAAGTAAGTCTTAAATTATCTATTGAAAATACAGCCTCTAATATTTTTTTGTGTGTCAAAAAGTTAAAAGATAAAAGTAACAGGAAGGAAGGAGTTGTTCACTGAACAGCTGAAGCATGCTGTGGCTTGTATTCTCTTCAGGAAAATAATTGAAATACTGAAAAGCTCTAAGTACTGTTTGAAAAATATATAGTTAAATATTTATATTTAAAAAGTAAAGGTAATCTGTCATGCATAAAATACAAACCATGGCTTCCAAACTGAGAGAGGGAAAACTAAAGTAAATAAAAATAAAGATAGAAAAATATGAAATAAGATGGTTGCAACAATAGCCTGGCCATAGCCAGCAGTCAGGAAACAGCATTACCAAGAGGAGAATGGATAAATAAATGCTTTTATCAGTCACTGCTCAACGGCTAACAATAGAGTTGGTCACATGAACACACTGAAGCAGCAGGTATCAACCTCAGGCTAAACTGAAGGGAAAAGCAAGTTGCTAACCATATATCGAGAATGAAAACATTTACCTAAATTTCTAAAGTATAAAATCTTGGGAGGGAAAGAAGAGAAGAGAACCAAAATTGACTAACAATTTTGTCTATGGTTAACATTTCCTTGTGTTAGTAATTATTGTCACAATTTTTCAGGCTTTTATTTTTATGAAAGCCTAGATGGTTTTGTAACATCTCATGTGCCTATTTGACAGTAAGAAGATATTTTAATAATCCCCAAATATTTGGAAATGTAATACACAATTCTAAATAATAATACATGGGTCAAAGAAGAAACCTCAAAGTTCTATAATATTTTGAACTGAATGGATATCAAAATTTCCAGCTATAACTAAAGCAGTACTTTGTTGCGGTTGTTTAGTTGCTAAATATATCCCACTCTTTGCAACCCCATGGACTGTAGCCCACCAGGCTCCTCTGTCCATGGGATTTGCTAGGCAAAAATACTGGAGTGGGTTACCATTTCAAATTACAAGGTTCATTTCAAAGGTACCAGGTTCATACAGAAAAATCAACTGTATTTTTACAGTAATGTTAAGAAATTATCCTTTCCAAAAAATCCAGATACTTAAGTATAAATTCAACAAAACATATGCTGTTTCTCCATACTGAAAATTATAAAACCCTGATGAATAAAATCAAAGAACTAGATAGTTAGAGACATATGCCATGTAATGGAAAGCTCAATATCATTAAGAAGTCAATTCTTGCCGTATCTATAGATACAAGAAAATCCTAATAGAAACTCTGACAGAATATTCCTTAGTTAGCAAAAATTTGATTCTAAAATTTATATAGAAAGGCAAAGAAACTGGAATAGCCAAAATGCTTCTGTCAAAGCAGAACAGAGTTGGAGAATGAATGACACCTGATTTCAAGATTTTCTTCCTATAAAGCTACAGTAATTAAGATAGTGTGATAGACGTGTGGTTCCATGAAACAGAAAGTCCAGAAATAGACTCACTCAAATATAGTCAACTGGCTTTTAACAATAATACAAAGGCAATTAAACAGAGAAAGAATAGTTGTCGAGCCATAAACAAAGAAATGGACACCAAACAGGTTATGATTCTAGATATAAAATATGAAACTGTAAAACGTTCAGAAGAAAAGATAGGAGAAAAGCTCTGTGACCTTGAATTGGAGAAAGAAATCTTAGATATGACTCCAAAAGCATGACTACAACAAAATGATCAGACTTCATCAAAATTTTAAAACTTGCTCTGTGAAAGACACTTTCAAGAGGCAAAAGAAACAGATTGAGAAAAAACATTTGCAAATCACATATGAGGAAGAATTTGTATTCAGAATATAAGAAAAAATATTAAAACTCAACAAGAAAGCAAAAAAACCCAATTTAAGAATAGGCAGATGATTTGGATAAACTCTTTACCAAGGAAGATAAATGGATAGCACCTAAAAAAGATACTCAACATCATTACTCAATGGGGAAATTCAAGTTAAAAGCATAAGATACTATTACACTCATATGTTAGAATGGCAAAAATTAAAAAAAGAAAACAGCTAGCAGTATCAAGTGTTAGGGAAGACAAGGAGCAGACAGAATCATCATGTATTGCAGGAGGGTGTGCAAAATGGTATATCTTCTCTAGAAAATGGTTTGGCAGTTTTTTAATAAAAGCTAAACGTAAAAACTAAACCACCTTGCAATCTCACACCTGGATATTTTACCCCAGAGAAACTACACAAGTTCATACAAAAACATGTATGCTATGCAAAAGTTGATAGTAGTTTTATTCATAATCACCAAAAACTGGAAACCATCCAGGTGTCTTTTGATTGTTGAATGGGTAAATACACTGTGGTACATTCACACAATGGACCATTACTCAGCAATCAAAACGAATAAACAGGTAACATGATGGAGGAATCTTGAAAGCAATATGATACTTCAGGGATGGTTTAGTCACTAAGTCGTGTCCAACTCTTGGACCCCCATGAACTGTAGCTCTCCAGGCTTCTCTGCGCATGGGATTTCCCAGGCAAGAATGCTAGAGTGGGTAGCCTCTCCCTTCTCCAGGGGATCTTCCCAACCCAGGGATCGAACCCGGGTCTCCTGCATTGCCGGCAGTTTCCTGCATTGCAGGTGGATTCTTTACTGAGTGAGCCACCAGGGAAGCTAAGTTAGGAGTCAGCAAACTATTTGGTCTGCAGGCCAGCTCCAGCCACACCTAGTCATTTATGTATTGTCTGTGCCTGCTTGCATGCTACTGTACCAGAGTTAAATAGTTGCAATAGAGACCATATGGCTCACAAAACTATTTCCTACCTGGCCTTTTACAGAACAAGTTTGCCAATTCCTGTGCTAAGTGAAGGAACCCAGACACAAAGGACTACATCTTCTATGCTTCCATTTATATAACATTCTGGAAAAGGCAAAATTATTGGAATGCAGAACAGATTGCTGATTCCCAGGGGCCAGGCTTGGGTACAGAGAGTGACCATATAGGATGAGCTTAAGGACATTTTGAAGCTTGGAATTGTTCTGTGTTTTGTTACAGTGGTTGTTACATGACTCTAGGCATGTGCCAGAGCTAACTTAAGTGAAATAACTGCACATCAAAAAAAAAAAAAAGAGTTTTCCTGTATGTAAACTAAAACCTAAATTTAAAGAACAGGGCAAAAATGAATGCTGTAAAAATGGCTCATGTATGAGTCTGGACTTTGGGATTGCAAGTCGCAAAAACAAATGATTGTTTTTGTTTTTTTTTTTAATTTTTTGGCTGAGTTGCACAACATGTAGGATCATCATTTGCCCACCAGGGATGGAACCTACATCTCTCTGTAGAAGATCTTCTACTCGTGGTTGTCCTCTCCTACTGATCTCCTATGGCAGGGGAACCTGTCCCCTGGCAGTCCTAATTTAGCAGAGAGAAAGAACTTTTTTCCTCTGTGTGTTTATTAATTTATTTTTTTAATTACTTATTATTTATTTAGCTTTTTTGTGACTGTGCTGGGTCTTCTTTGCTGTGGGCTTTTCTCTAGTTGCAGCGAGCAGGGGCTACTCTTCTTTGAGGTTCGAGGGCTTCTCATTGCAGTGGCTTCTCTTATTGTGGAGCACAGGCTCTTGGGCACATGGGCTTCAGTACTTAGGGCTCCCAGGCTCCAGAGCGCAGGCCCAGTAGTTGAGGTGCACTGGCTTAGCTTCTTCGTGGCATGTAGGCTCTTTCTGGCTGAGGGATAGAACCCACACCTCCTGTATTGGCAGGTGGATTCTTTACCACTGAGCATTAGCCACCTCTTCTGTGTGTTTCTTTATCAATTTCAAGGAAGGAGTTGCCCTGCATGGACAAGGACACACTTTGATCACTATAGTTGCCAAAGTAGAAAACGCATGAGGATTAATTAGCTCATCCTAGCCCTGTGTTTTGAGAAGAATGGGATTGGCAAGTTTGTTGAGAAGACAAAATCCAGTTATGGGCTCAGTCAACTTCATTAACGGTTAACTTTATTAACTGTACATTAATAAGACTGACACAACCAGTATTCTCTTTCTAGTGAGCATCTATTTAGAGTTTCACGGCTGCATTTCTTACAATGGGCATACACTACAGGCATTTCAAAAAAGGTTTTTAGGCACCCGACCCAAGCGGTCTGGGACTTAAAGGACAGGAAGCCAAATTTAATTACTTGGGAAAATATTTATTTCTGGTCCCAGTGTATTTTATTGAAGCATTGCTGTTTCAAAGAATGATAAAAAGGAAATTTCCTAAAGCTGGTAGTGTGGCCCAATTAAATAACCTTATTGTATAGATGGAGACCATACTGTGGCCATTGTGATTAGGCTTTTTTCCTTTGAAGTCTCAGTCTTTAAACATTTTTGGGCTTTTTAAAAAATCAGATCTAGATAGCCTCTCATTAAAAGATAAAAGATGCATGATTTTAAAAGTTTTCTCAGGAAGCCATCAATTATGTTGACTGAATTCATCTTAGCAGCTTTCCTGCCTCTGTGTCAGTGAACCAGAACCAATATTCTCTGTAAATGGAGAACAGAGGTTCAGAAACCTTTGTCCTTACGTGCCGTGTATATTGTAGAGAAGCAACTAAAGAAACTACAAACACCCTTCCAAAGTGAGAGACACACAAGCTTCACGATTTTGTTTTTCTCTTTCCCTTTCTGCAACGATACTCCAAGGGCTGTACCTGAAGGGCTCTGTTACCCAGAGAAAGGTCAAGTACATACTGATCTCAAGACCCTAAATCGCCAACCGGTAACAGGAAGAAAAACAAACAAAAGCCATCTTCCGTTTGCCCAGCCTTCTGGCTCATCCTCCAAGGAACACAGCCTCACTGCTCATGTTCCGTCAGTCCTGCACTAATGACTTCTCCCCAGAAGGGAACCAGACACATCATTTGCCCTCAAACTCCCATTCTTGCAGCCTGGAGAAGCAAACGCAAATAAGAAACAAGAAGATGACTTGCCTGAGAGCAGCTCCGAACAATTGCAGAGAGGATTCTTGTAACGTAGTCTCAAAATCTTAAACTTAATGTAATAAGTACACATCTTTGCAAAATAACTGGCTATGTGTATCAGAACCATTTTTGTCTTTCTCAACCGGAAACAAAAACAAAGTATCCATTACCGACAGATCCTGTCAGTATTGCAGCAGCTGCAAAGAAGTGAATTCATCTGATTTTTTCTCCTGTGCATTAAAGGGGTATGATCACATATTTTAAATGTTTCTACTGTTCTATTTTGTGAAAAATATTTGTGGAAAATTCTGAAAGAGATGGGAATACCAGACCACCTGACCTGCCTCCTGAGAAACCTGCATGCTGGTCAAGAAGCAACAGTTAGAACTGGACATGGAACAACAGCCTGGTTCCAAATTGGGAAAGGAGTACACCAAGGCTGTATATCGTCACCCTTATGGTGACCCAACGACGAACAAGCAGAGAAAACTAAGGAGGGTCTTGGAGTGCAGAAATGGAAAAACCAGACCCTTATCATCCTTCTCTCCCCCATGTTGTAACTATTAACAGATTTCAGGTCCTCCTGAACAGTATAACCTGTCTCCCCTCCTACCCTATCGGGAGAAGGTATTTGCCTTACTCTCCCCGCCTGCCCACCCCGTATATGTGCCTCATTCAATCAGCAAATGACATGCAAGACCTCTATCCCACTCCTTGTACCCTGGGTATAATAGTGTACTAAAGTCCTCTGTTCAACGTCGGTTCTCCTTTGGGCTGGCCCGCTGTTCTAATACCATCTCCCACTCTAATAAACTTTATTTCCCTCTCATTCTGTCTCAAGTCTGAAAATTCTTTTCCAAACCATGCCCGGACCACGACAACCCTGCTTATTTAATTTATAAGCACAGTACATCATGTGAAATGCCAGGCTGGATGAAGCACAAGCTGGAATCAAGATTGCCGGGAGAAACATCAATAACCTCAGACATGCAGATGACACCACCGTTATGGCAGAAAGTGAAGAAGAACTAAAGAGCCTCTTGATGAAAGTGAAAGAGGAGAGTGAAAAAGTTGGCTTAAAATTCAACATTCAGAAAACTAAGATCATGGCATCTGGTCCCGTCAGTTCATGGCAAATAGATGGGGAAACAGTGGAAACAGTGAGAGACTTTATTTTGGGGGGCTCCAAAATCACTGCAGATGATGACTGCAGCCTTGAAATTAAAAGACAGTTGCTCCTTGGAAGAAAAACTATTACCAACCTGGACGGCATATTAAAAAGCAGACATTACTTTGCCAACAAAGCTCTGTCTAGTCAAAGCTATGGTTTTTCCAGTAGTTGTGTATAGATATAAGAGTTGGACTATGAAGAAAACTGAGTGCTGAAGAATTGATGCTTTTGAACTGTGGTGTTGGAGAAGACTCTTGAGAGTCCCTTGGACTACAAGGAGATCCAACCAGTCCATCCTAAGGGAAATCTGTCCTTAATATTCATTGGTAGGACTGATGCTGAAGCTGAAACTCCAATACTTTGGACACCTGATGCAAACAACTGACTCACTAGAAAAGACCCTGATGCTGGGAAAGATTGAAGATGAGAGGAGGAGGGGATGACAGAGGATGAGATGGTTGGATGGCATCACTGACTCAATGAACATGAGTTTGAGTAAGCTCCAGGAGTTGGTGATGGACAGGGAGGCCTATCGTGCTGCAGTCCATGGGGTCCCAAAGAGTCGGACACAGCTGAACGACTGAACTGAACAAGTCTAAGTGACAGATACTTAAAGGTGAGAATTTAAGAAAAAGGTATTAAGGAAAGCCTCAAAATTATCCCGTTAAACTAAAATTACTTTATATTCATATTAAATAATGTCAATCTGGTACAATCAAGTTCAGTAAAAGAAACTGATTCAAGAACTGATCTACTTGTTTTAAAAGGTGTGGTAGTGTGAGGACTGATCAAAATCTTTCCTGTTTTCCAGAATTGAAAAGAACAGCAATTCTGAGAATAAATGGTACTAAGTACCTGACATGCTAGCTCAAAGAATGATTAGGCATGTTGGAGGTGGGGTTGTGGTTTGCTGATTGTTCTTAATGGCACAAAGCCTGCATTTCAACCTCAGCCTCTCCTCTATGATTGAGATGAGATGGCCCAGAGGGAGAAGGAGAGGCTGGGTGGGAAGCACGTTTGTGGGGGGAAACTGAGGAGGGGGCTCAAGCGGTGGTACATCTAGAGGTTCCCTAAGGTATTTGAGAGTATCTTCATACCCTCCATCATGAAATTATTTCAGTAATTATCACAGGCTGAAACAAGAACATAATAATGGACAGAAAAGAAATGCAAGCAGTGAAAAGTGTGTTATTAATTTCTGTACTACAATCATGCCAGAAAAATAAAATAAAAAATTAACAAAATATTGCAGAAAAAGGTAAAAAGTAATAGCTTAATATATTTTAATTATATTAATACATTTCTTGAAAAAAGGAAAAATATATTCCTTCATATTGGCCTAGCACAGTAATGAATAATATTACAATTTCTATTTTCAAGCCTTAATGTTTCAAAATGGATCTTCTTCATATATTCATATTTTGCTGCCTTTGTCCATCTATCTTCCCTCATGGTCTGTTGAAAAACTACTTTCTATTCATTTTAATTTCAAAAGATTTTTCGCATGATGCATTACATATACAAATAACAGTGAAAAGTCTTAAGCAAAGGGTAAGTTTGGCAGAGATTTATAAAATTTGCATTTCAAAATAAATTCCAAAAATTGCAGCACTGAGCATGTCATTGTTTCTTTGGACTCAATTCTGGCAGCTTTCAAATGACTCTGTTAGGTAGCTAGAATAGGAAAAAGGAGTCCAAAATAGCAGTGGCTAAAAGACAAAGGAAAAAGCCCACGAAAATAGAACAAAGGAAGGTCCAAGGACCAGAGTGGAACCTCAGGTGGAGCCCCAGTTTACATAGGGCAAGCTCAGGGTGAGGAGAAAAAAAGTATAAAAAGAAGATCCAAAAATTGAGCCCCCCACCCTCTCTTCTCTTCTCTTCTTTTGTGTCAGCCTGCCTTAAACCTCAAGGGTGTATTTTCCTTTGCTTTCCAAATAAAGTTAAGCTGTAACCCCGAGCTGTAGCACTGGTCCATCCGTCACTTCATATTTTTGCAGCGGTGACAGAGAACTGAGGAAGTTACATACTCCCCAGACGTCTCCATCAAAAAGATTTCCATTAGAATATCTTCAGCTAGTAAACTCAACATATATTTTTATCTTTTTTCATATACAAACTTTCAGATTTTTCTTTCTTTTGAAAAAATCAGAGAGGCTCTTTGATCCCTCACGTTAGAACGACAGTCCAGTTCTTGGTAGACAGTGAGGTGGTTCAATCCTTTGCTGTTGTTCAGTTGCTCAGTTGTGTCCAACTCTTAGCGACCCCATGGACTGCAGGCCACCAGGCTTCCCTGTCCTTCACCATCTCCTGGAGTTTGCTCAAATTCGTGTCCATTGAGTCGGTGACGCCATCCAACCATCTCATCCTCTGTCAAATCTTTCTCCTCCTGCCCTCAGTTTTCCCCAGCATTAGGGTCTTTTCCAATGAGTTGGCTCTTTGCACCAGGTGGCCAAAGTATTGGAGCTTCAGCTTCAGCATCAGTCCTTCTAATGAATATTCAGGGTTGATTTCTGTTAGGATTGACTGGTTTGATCTTATTGCTGTCCAAGGGACTTTCAAGAGTCTTCTTCAGTCCCATAATTTGAAAGCATCAGTTCTCCAGCACTCAAGCTTCTTTATGGTCCAACTCTGATAGCTGTACATTACTACTGGAAAAACCATAACTTTGACTAGAAGGACCTTGTCTAGCTGTTTTTAATATATTCTAGTAATGTAAGACTAGCATCTCTTGCTATTCCTCTTGGCATTCTTCTTTAAATTTTAATTTTTTTCTATGTAAACATCCATTTTCTTGTATCTTATTGGAAAGGAAAACTTTTTCTCTACCACCTTAGGACTGTATGGCCAGGGGCCTGTGAATTAATTGGCAATTTAACAGGACAAAAATTAACAGACAGATTAACAGGATAAAACTGTATTACACATGTGGGAGTACTTTACAGAGACACATGGGGATAAAGGTTTCTATACCAGCTGACCCTGTATAGGAAGGGGTGCTGAGTTACAGCATCAAAGGATGGAAGAAGATTCTGATGAGGCTTGTTTACCCATTTAAAAAAAAAATTCCAGTGCCTAAGGACAGTTGCCTCTATGATAGCTGATTTTTGTCATTCAGATATGATTTCTTTCTGCTTCTGCTCTAGCTCAGATATTTTCACTTTGATAACATTTTGGTTGACTTTTGTTCCTTTCAATGTAATGTGGTGTAATTACAGCCTTCTTCAGAATTTCTGGATGTTGATCTTCAAGCAATCATCTTAAAACTTGCTGTTTCACTATATGTTACTCAAGGTTGATTTGGGCTGTTTGTAAATATTTTGAGGTCTGATTAACTTCATCTAACATGTCACGTTAGAAACAAAGGTAACTCAGAAAAAACACTGCATGCAACAGAGAGAAAATGTAAGCTAATTCTCTTGGGTCCACATTTTCTTTTGGATTGGATTGTACTTTGAAGATTGAAATCAATTTTTCAAACTTGTTTTGACTGTATAGATCCATAATGGGTGTGACATTTAGTCTGGGAAGGTCTTTTCACTGTTCAGTACATACTCTGCAGTGTTTTCCACCAGTGAGGGGGAAACTGAATGAATGAATAAATATTTTCCAAAGTTGAAGAAGAACCATGACACTTCCAAAAGAAGAGAGCTCTGCAAAAGTTCAGAGTGCTTTACATAAGACACACAGGATGGGGAGTAGTTTTTTGATTGATGCCTCACACCACTGTAAGTATTTGTCATAGTTTCAGCTTTTCACCATTCAGTTGTTTCAACATCTATTCTGTGGGCTTAATAATGAGTTTTCCAGAAGTAGCAGATGAACCCAAGAGTGACTCTTTTATTTCAACTTTTCCATCGTCAATATGGATGTATCTGACCACTTTGCAAGTTTGATTAGTGTATGAAACATGGAGAGTAGGAGCAGAAATGATTCCTAAGCACTGTGCTTTTAAAATATCTGCCTCTATTAAGTGGTACTGATCTCAGTGAGGCAGCAGTGAGCGGTGACATGAAGTGAGATTTTAATTCACTGACCAGAAGTTAAACCTGGGTAGCCTGGATGAGAACCAGGGATCCTAGCCACCGGACCAGCAAGGGCTAGAGGCTGGAAGCTATTTTTTCCTGGATCTTTGCCTCCAGTGAAAAATGCATTTATCACAGAGGCAGAAACTGTAAATGTAGGTACAGAGTTCATATTAGAGACAGCACAAGCAGTGGAAGAGCACATGGAGAAACAGCTTGTCTAGTTAGGACAGAAGCAAGGCAAAGATGCACACCTGGAGAGAAAAGCTGTGGGTGGCCCCCTCACGAGCAGGCCCACAGTGAAGAGGCGGTCAAGTCACTTGTATAGGTCAGCTCTTCTGGCTCTTTTTCTTCCATCTGGCCAATTATCTGGTTTCCTTTTATACACCTGACCTACCCTGGGACCCTCCCCTGGGTGTGCACACATCCCTCAGCCAAGACGGATCTCAAAGTGAAGGCTTCTGGGAGGAGCAAGACTCACTATGGCCTGGAGTTACCCCTTGACTTTTGACCCACAAGGAGCCTTTCTGCTCACGTGTAGTGTCTCCCTTGTCCTAAAAAAAGGGGGGACATGGAGAGCCCTTAATCCTTAACTCAAACAGGGTTATGCCTCTCTTTGTCCTTCCCAAGAATTTATATTCTTGACTATTGCCATGATGATTACTGTAAGGTATTTACAAGAGACGTACACTGGCTATTTAACCTGCTTCTATTGTTACTTCCGTTTCGGAGGGCAAACAGGAGGCTGATTGTAAATGCTTTAACAGGAATCCAACTATCTCTTGTCTCAGAAAATGCTAACGGTTGTAAGTATCCAGCCTCAAGCCCACTTCTTCATGCCCCATGAAATACAAACAGGAGACCAGTTATTTATATTTATACCTAACCTGGAGCCCATCTATCTCCTACATCAGCACCATTGATTTAATGTTTTATTTTCTTGATTCATTCCTTAGTTAGCAATTTTAAAAGACTGTACTTCAACTCTTTAAAGATAGCAATCAAATTCAGTAAAATATTACCTGTACAAACTGAAATGTACACAAACCAACCAGATATATCATACCTCACAGTTTGCAGTTCTACTCTTATACATTTCAAACAAAATAAAAACTCTAAGTGGCTGCATAAAGTAACAGAACTGAAGTTCTCTAGTTCTATTTCTTTCTCTTCACAATTGCTATGCTATCATTATTTGTTTCTTTAAAATTAGAGAATTAAAATTTCTTCTTTTTGCTTCTTTAAAATTGAAGTTTAGTTGATTTACAATGTTGTGTTAGTTTCAGGTGTACAAAAAAGTGATTCAGTTATATATACATATATATCTTCAGATTCTTTCCTCTTATTGTTATTACTACAAATTATAAATTTTATTATAAATATTGAGTATAGTTCCCTGTGTTATACAGTAGATCCTTGTTGGTTATTTACCTTATATATGGTAGTGTGTATATATTAATCCCAAACTGCCATTATTTAACTTTGAATCAGTAAAAGAAGGATTCAGCTGGAAAGAAGGAATATGGAGTACCATAATGGTTATGACCAAATTGAACCTCAAAAAAAATTGAACTTACTCTTGGAAGGAATGCAAGTAATAGTATTCCTGTGTGTTGAGAACCAGCTGATTAATGGGGAGTTCTTGAAATTAACTTCCACACAGAATAAATATTTATTAAGAGATAAACAATAGAGACTTCTTTGGCAGTCCACTAGTTAAGAATCTGCACTTCCACGGCAGAGGGCACAGGTTTGAGGGCACGAATTTAATTAAGTTTTAATTAAATTTAAAAGCCTTTGCAGAGGAAGAGAAACCATAAATAAAATGAAAAGACACTCCTCAGAATAGGAGAAGATATTTGCAAATAAAGCAACTAACAAGAGATTAATCTCCAAAATATACAAAAAGCTCATGCAGCTCAATTAAAAAACAAACAGACAAACAACCCAATCAAAAAGTGAGTGGAAGATCTAAATATTTATCCAAACAAGACATCCAGTGGCTAAAAGGGACATGAAAATATGCTCAGAATCACTAATTATTAGAAAAATGCAAATAAAAGTTATAATATGGTGTCACCTCATACTGGTCAGAATGGCCATCATTAAAAAGCCTACAAATAATAAATGCTGGAGAGGATGTGGAAAAAGGGGAAGCCTGTTACACTGTTGGTGGGGATGTAAATTGGTACAGCCACTATGGAAACAGCATGGAGGTTCCTTCAAAAACTAAATAGAGTTATCATATGGTCCAGCAATTCCACTTCTGATCATTTATCTGGAGAAAACCATAACTAGAAAAGATACATGCACCCCAAAGCTCATTGCTGCACTATTTACAATAGCCAAGACATTGTTGTTGTTGTTCAGACAGTAAGTCATGTCTGACTCTTTGCGATCCCACAGACTGCAGCACACCAGGGCTCCCTGTCCTTCACTATCTCCTGGAGTTTCCTCAAACTCATGTCCATTGTCACTGATGCCATCCAACCATCTCATCCTCTGTTGCCCCCTTCTCCTTCTGCCCTCAATCTTTCCCAGCATCAGGGTCTTTTCTAGTGAGTCAGCTCTTCGCATCAGGTGGCCAAAATATTGGAGCTTCAGCATCAGTATCAGTCCTTCCAATGAATATTCAGGGCTGATTTCCTTTAGGATTGACTGGTTTGATCTTATTACCGTCCAAGGGATTCTAAAGTCTTCTCCAGCACCACAATTTGAAAGCATCAATTCTTTGGCACTCAGCTTTCTTAATAGTCTAACTCTCACATCTGTACATGACTATTGGAGTAAATCAGAGCTTTAACTATATGGACCTTCGCTGGCAAAGTGATGACTCTGCTTTTTAATATGCTGTCTAGGTTTGTTGTAATTTTCCTTCCAAGGAGCAACTGTCTTTTAATTTCATGGCTGCAGTCACCATCTGAAGTAATTTTGGAGCCCAAAAAGATAAAATATGTCACTGAGCCAAGATATAGAAACAATCTAAACATCCATCAACAGAAAAATGGATAAAGAAGGTGTAGTATGTCTATAGAATGGAATATTACTCAACCATAAAAAGGAATGAAATAATGCCATTTGCAGCCACATGGATAGACCTAGAGACTGTCTTACTAAGTGTAGTAAGTTAGACAAAGAAAAACAAATACACATGATATCAATTATATGTGGAATCTAAAAGAGGGGTACAAACAAACTTATCTACAAAACAGAAATAGAGTTATAGGTGTAGAAAACGAACTTATGGTTTACCGAGCATAAAGAGGAGGAGGGATAAATTGGAAGTTTGGGATTGACATATACACCCTAGTATATATAAAATAGATAACTAATAAGGACCTACTGTATAGCACAGGGAACTCTACTCAATACTCTGTTACAGCCTATATGGGGAAAGAATCTAAAAAGAGTGGATGTATGTATAACTGATTCATTTTATTATACACCTGAAACTAACATAATGTTGTAAATCAAGTATACGCCAAAAAATTTTTTAAAAGGTACACTCCGAATAAGGAGTATAAGTTATAGCCTTTTGTCTATAGCTGTCTTTTGTTTAGATTGTATTATTTAGATCTATTATTGGCTCTTCTATGTCATAATCATTTCTGAGGTATATATGAAGAATATTGCTACTGATTGTAATTATGAAACTGGTATTTTTGAATAGACAAATCAGTATGGGTTCAAGATTAACCTTTATAATAACACTTTCAGTCACTTACATTCTCATGTAAACTCTTATATTGTGAAGAAGGAAATAATGATAGCTGGCAGCTTATAATTGTAAATCAGCCATGGGAATGTATTCTATATGTGTCATCAATCATGTATATCAGCAGAAAAGTAAATATTTAAGAAGAGACATTCTGTAGTAAGATCTTTGTTCGTAAGGATAATCTTCACTTATTTGTGAATCCGTAGTGCTTAGCACATAGTAGTTGTTCAATTATTTTTTGAACAGATGGATAAAAATACAAATAAGTGGGGTGAAAAAAATACCATGCTTCCCCTACAGAGGGCACGGGTTCAATCCTTGGTTGGGAAACTGAGATCTCATATGCCAGGGGCGAAGGGAAAAAAAAAAAAAGCAATAAAAATATATTTGTTTGAAACACACAAACACCAGTAATTGTTTAGAACTTAGACCAACAAAAGATACTTACACAGAGAAATATTTTGTCACTAATGTTGTTTAGAACTGGTGATATATGGTGATGATCAAAAGCACTGCGACTGATAGTTTATTACGATTTTTTAAATTTTTTAAATTTAATTTTTGTTTTATATTGGAGTACAGTTGATTCACAGCATTGTGTTAGTTTCAGGGGTACAGCTAAGTGATTCATTTATACACATATATATATCCATTCTTTTTCAGAATCTTCAGGTTCAGTTTACTATTGTTTTTAAATTCTCCACAGATAATGTACTGCCTCACTGCCTGCACTGGGGGGACCCCTCCAGCACCCTGTCTTTTTACAAACAAGTCTCTAATGATTCTCCAGCCTAGAGAATGACTTTTAAGATCTGCAGTCATTTTTAAAAGGGAAATGGGCTGCTTGTTTCCTGAATGAGTGTTTGCTTGGCCATTGGGCTTGATTGCATGCACTAACCAAGTTGTCGCTAAATGAGAGACAGAGAGGTCACACAGTGGTGCAGCATGATGGAGGGGGGACAAGGCTGTCCCCAAATTCCAAGCAAGTAACCGAGGCCCCAGAGCTGAGTTATGACACCTGGGAAGTTGTTTAGAGTTCATTTCAGTTCAGTCCCTCAGTCGTGTCCAACTCTTTGTGACCCATGAACTGCAGCACACCAGGCTTCCCTGTCCATCAGCAACTTCCCTGTCCAACACCAAGCTTGCTCAAACTCATGTCCATCGAGTCAGTGATGCGATCCAACCATCTCACCCTCTGTCATCCCCTTTCCTCCCACCTTCAATCTTTCCCAGCATCAGAGTCTTTTCTAGTGAGTCAGTTCTTCACATCAGGTGGCCAAAGTATTGGAGATTTAGCTTCAGTACCAGTCCTTCCAATGAATATTCAGGAATGATTTCCTTCAGGATCGACTGGTTGGATCTCCCTGCAGTCCAAGGGAACTCTCAAGAGTCTTCTCTAACACCCACAGTTCAAAAGCATCAATTCTTTGGTGCTCAACTTTCTTTATAGTACAACTCTCACATCCATACACAACTACTGGAAAAACCATAGCTTTGACTAGACAGACCTTTGTTGGCAAAGTAATGTCTCTGTTCTTTAATATGCTGTCTAGGTTTGTCATAGCTTTTCTTCCAAGGAGCAAGCGTCTTTTAATTTCAAGGCTGTATTCACCATCTGCAGTGATTTTGGGCCCCCCAAAATAAATTCTCTCAGTGTTTCCATCTATTTGCCATGAAGTGATGGGACCGGATGCCATGATCTTAGTTTTCTGAATGTTGAGCTTTAAGCCAACTTTTTCACTCTCCTCTTTCACTTTCATCAAGAGGCTCTTTAGTTCTTCTTCACTTTCTGCCATAAGGGTGGTGTCATCTGCACATCTGAGGTTATTGATATTTCTCCCAGCAATCTGGATTCCAGCTTGTGCTTCATCTAGCCCAGCGTTTCTCATGATGTATTCTGCATATAAGTTAAATAAGCAGGGTGACAATATATAGCCTTGACATACTCCTTTCCCGATTTGGAACCAGTCTGTTCCATGTCCAGTTTTAATTGTTGCTTCCTGACCTGCATACAGATTTCTCAGGAGGCAGGTCAGGTGGTCTGGCATTCCCATCTCTTTCAGAATTTTCCACAGTTTGTTCTGATCCACACAGCCAAAGGCTTTGGCGTAGTCAATAAAAAAGAAATAAATGTTTCTCTGGAACTCTCTTGCTTTTTTGATGATTCAACGGATGTTGGCAATTTGATCTCTGGTTCCTCTGCCTTTTCTAAATCCAGCTTGAACATCTGGAATTTCACAGTTCATGTACTGTTGAAGCTTGGCTTGGAGAATTTTGAGCATTAGTTTGCTAGCGTGTGAGATGAGTGCAATTGTGCGGTAAAATGAGCATTCTTTGGCATTGCCTGTCTTTGGGATTGGAATGAAAACTGACCTTTTCCAGTCCTGTAGCCACTGGTGAGTGTTCCAAATTTATTGGCATTTTGAGTGCAGCACTTTCACAGCATCAGCTTTTAGGATTTGAAATAGCTCAACTGGAATTCTATCAACTCCACTAGCTGTGTTCCTAATGATGCTTCCTAAGGGACATTTAACTTCACATTCCAGGATGTCTGGCTCTAGCTGAGTGATAACACCATTGTGGTTTTCTGGATAATGAAGATCTTTTTTGTACAGTTCTTCTGTGTATTCTTGCCACCTCTTCTTAATTTCTTCTGCTTCTGTTAGGTCCATACCATTTTTGTCCTTTATTGCGCCCATCTTTGCATGAAATGTTCCCTTGGTATCTCTAATTTTCTTGACGAGATCTCTAGTCTTTCCCATTCTACTGTTTTCCTCTATTTCTTTGCACTGATCACTGAGGAAGGCTTTCTTATCTCTCCTTGCTATTCTTGGAACTCTGCATTCAAATGGGTATATCTTTCCTTTTCTCCTTTGCCTTTTGCTTCCCTTCTTTTCACAGCTATTTGTAAGGCCTTATCAGACAATCATTTTGCCTTTTAGCAATTCATTTTCTTGGGGATGGTCTCGATCTCTGCCTCCTGTACAATGTCACGAACCTCCATCCATAGTTCTTCAGGCACTCTATCAGATCTAATCCCTTGAATCTATTTCTCACTTCCACTGTATAGTCGTAAGGGATTTGATTTAGGTCATACCTGAATGGTCTAGTGGTTTTCCCTACTTTATTCTATTTAAATCTGAATTTTGCAATACGGAGTTCATAATCTGAGCCACAGTCAGCTCCCAGTCTTGTTTTTGCTGACTGTATAGAGCTTCTCCATCTTTGGCTGCAAAGAATATAATCAATCTGATTTCAATATTGACCATCTGGTGATGTCCATGTGTAGAGTCTTCTCTTGTGTTGTTGGAAGAGGGTGTTTGCTATGACCAGTGCGTTCTCTTGGCAGAATTCTATTAGCCTTTGCCCTGCTTTATTCTGTACTCCAAGGCCAAATTTGCATGTTACTCTAGGTATTTCTTGACTTCCTACTTTTGCATTCCAGTCCCCTGTAATGAAAAGGACATCTTTTGGGGGTGTTAGTTCTAGAAGGTCTTGTAGGTCTTCATATAACCATTCAAGTTCAGCTTCTGAAGGTTGGGGCATAGACTTGGATTACTGTGATATTGAATGGTTTGCCTTGGAAATGAACAGAGATCATTCTGTCATTTTTGAGATTGCATTCAAGTACTGCATTTTGGACTCTTGTTGATTATGATAGCTACTCCATTTCTTCTAAGGTATTCTTACCCACAGTAGTAGATATAATGGTCATCTGAGTTAAATTCACCCATCCAATCCATCAGTTCACTGATTCCTAAAATGTTGATGTTCACACTTGCCATCTCCTGTTTGACCACTTCCAATTTGCCTTAATTCATGGACCTAACATTCCAGGTTCCTGTGTAATATTGCTCTTTACAGCATCGAACCCTGCTTCCATCATCAGTCCCATCCACAACTGGGTATTGTTGCTTTGGCTCCATCTCTTCATTCTTTCTGGAGTTATTTCTCCACTGATCTCCAGTAGCATATTGGGCACCTACTGACCTGGGGGGTGTCTTATCTTTTTGCCTTTTCATCCTGTTCATGGGGTTCTCAAGGCAAGAACACTGAAGTGGTTTGCCATTCCCTTCTCCAGTGGACCATGTTTTGTCATCACTCTCCACCATGACCCGTCCATCTTGGGTGGCCCTACATGGCATGGTTCATAGTTTCATTGAGTTAGATAAGGCTGTGGCCCACGTGATCAGATTGGTTAGTTTTCTGTGATTGTGATTTTCACTCTGTTGCCCTCTGATGGAGAAAGTTAAGAGGCTTATGGAAGCGTCCTGATGGGAGAGACTGACTGACTGGGTCTTGTTCTGGTGGGCGGGGCCATGCTCAGTAAATCTTTAATCCAATTTTCTGTTGATGGGTGGGGCTGTGTTCCCTCCCTGTTATTTACCTGGGGCCGAACTATCCTGGAGGTAATGAGGATAATGGTGACCTCCTTCAAAAGGTCCCATGCACACACTGCTACATTCAGTGCCCCCAACCCTGCAGCAGTCCATGGCCGACCCACATCCCTGCTGGAGACTCCTGGACACTCACGGGCAAGTCTGAGTCAGTCTCTTGTGGGGTCACTGCTCCTTTCTCCTGGGTCCTAGTGTGCACAAGGTTCTGTTTGTGCCCTCAAAGAGTCTGTTTCCCAGTCCTGTGTACGTTCTGGCAACTCTATGGTGGGGTTAATGGCGACCCCCTCCAAGAGGGCTTATGCCATACCCAGGTCTGCTGCACCCAGAGCCCCTGCCCCTGTGGCAGTCCACTGCTGACCTGTACCTCCTCAGGAGACACTCAAACACAGTTCTGTCTCAGTCTGGGTGGGCTCTCTGGGTCCTGGTGCGCACAAGGTTTCTTTGAGCCCTCTGAGTGTCTCTGGCAGGTATGGGGTTTGATTCTAAATGTGATTTTGCCCCTCCTACCATCTTGCTGGGGCTTCTCCTTTGCCCTTAGATGTGGGTATCTCCTCAAAGTCGCTCCAGCACTGCTCAGCCACCGCTTCAGCATCTCCCATCTTGCTGCGGCTTCTCTGCCTTTGGACGTGGGGTATCTCCTCACAGCCGCTCCAGCACCAGAATACTGGAGTGGGTAGCCTTTCCCTTCTCCAGGGGATCTTCCCAACCCAGGAATCGAACCGGGGTCTCCTGCATTGCAGGCAGATTCTTTACCAACTGAGCTGTCTGGGAAGCCCAATCCTGAGAATTGGCCTCGAGAAATGGAAACAAGCCAACCCTGGAACTGAAGGTTAATTGTACCTAAAACAAACAAGGTGTCGCTGGTCAGTCACTGATGATTGTCACTGATGACCAATTTCAAGATGACTGTCAGAGCTGACTGTGCTGTTTCTGCATGTAGACCCCTCCCTCAGCCTATAAAAGCTCTTGCCCACTGATTGTCAGGGCAAGGTTGGGGAAAGGTCAGGAGTCAGCTTTTGGACAGGCGTCTGCCCTTCCCCCACCCCAGTTGCTGGCACCCCAAATAAAGCAAACTTCCCTTTCCACCATCCTAGGCTTTTTAATGGTTTTTGAGCGGTGAGCAGCAGCCCCTCACCTCCCACTTTCAGTTACACTTTGGCATTAATAACCTTAGGGCTTTGACTTTATCCCCAAATCACCAAAAGTTTCAAGAATCCCAAGGGGCAATTGTTTAGTTCTCAAACTGTCCCCCAAATTAGGTACCTGGGTCCAACAGGCACAGAATTCTCTCTCACAAACTAGCCAAAAGCTATTGCATTAATCAGAGCAACTTGCCCTTTTTCAAATGATATGTTTTCCTCTTTTTGTTTTCCAAATTTACATTATATTCTATTTCTTTTTCTTTCCATTTGTTCTGTTCTGTATTTCCCAGAGGAGTGCCCCATAATTTTCTCATGGACTAGATAATTATCAAGTCGAAATGATTTTTTTAATGTAAATATCTTTCTAAATTGTTAACATACTCAAGTTTCTCATTTAAATAATGACCAGAAATTGTTAAATTTGAGTTATGCATGCAGAAAGCATTTCATCACTGGAACACTGGAAAATCTTTGGAGGATATTGATTGGATTGCATTAAGAAATTGCTTTTCTTGTTTGTGTTTACAGAAAACAGAATATGCAATTGCAAAAGTGTTTTATCTTTGGGCTTATCTCTCTCTAAATGTGTAGCTATTGAGCCCTGTATCTTTTGCGGCAAAAATTGTAAGGATATTAAGATTTAAAAAAAGATGCAAGTCAAATTTGATCATTGCCATTATTGTCTTGGGAGTCTTTGAAAATGTCTTTTTTAGAGTTTAGAGTTTTATGACAATATGTTTGCCACAATTCAGAATAATTGAGAACAATCGAAGAAAGACAGAGCTCATAATTCCATTCCTTATTTGCCATCATGAGTCAAATGCCATGAGGACTTAAAGGTTCTGGTATGTTTTTGTTTTCTGATTTTAATACCCATCTGAGTTCCCCTTTTAGATTTTGTCAAAATCATATTTCTCTAAATGTCCTCAGACCTCTACAAAACTAGGCCACATAATCCACCCTCTAGGAATGAGAGTAAGAGATAAGGTGACTGTCCACCAATGAGGCTTGAGAGAGAGCCGACTAGGATTTTGACACACCTTGTAAGTCCAGGCAATGAAATAATTCCTGGAAATATACTACCTATGTATTCCAAAACTCCAACAAAAATAATGATAGCCTCATGCGCGTAAAGCTTGTAAACTATAAAGGTTTACACCATGTGTCCACATCTTAAAATCTACTCTTTCTCATGGTAATTCTCTAAAGTAAGTATCATTAGCCTCATTTTTAAAATATTTATTTGTTTATTTTTGGTTGTGCTGAGTCTTCATTGCTGTGCAGGCTTTCTAGTTGCAGCAAGCAGGGGCTACTCTCTAGTTTTGATGCCCAGACTTCTCACTGCCTTTGTGGTGTCTCCTCTTACAAAGCACGGGCCCTAGAGTGTACACGTGCTTCAGTAGTTGCAGACGTGGCATCAGTGGTGGAAGTTCCAGGGCTCTAGAGCACAAGCTCAGTAGTCGTGTGCATGGGCTTAGTTACCCCATGGCACGTGGTATCTTCCCAGATCAGGGCTAGAACCCATGTTTCCTGCATTGGCAGGCAGATTCTTTACCACTGAACCACCAGGGAAACCCTCATTAACCCCATTTTATAAGATACTAATTTAGTCTCTTAAATGATGGGCCTCAAAGTTTGATCCCAAGGTGAGAAATGCTTTGTTGTTGTTATTGTTTTCTCATCCACAACTTTGGCTCTGCTTCTGGTGGACAGAACCCTAGACAATGCCTGGGCCACTTCTCAGCCCCCAGCACATAGGAATCCCCTCTGTGTGACTCACAGTATCTCTGAAGTCACTGGATAGGCAATTATAATGTGAAATGGGAAATTTCCCCCCCAAAATGACTCTGTATCCTCTATGACCCATTTAGGTACAGGTTTTGTGGTCAACTATTTAAAAATTCATACACTTAAATATTTAAGGGAACCTCAAACTATAAACTTTTAAGATGTAGAATAAATTCCATATTCTCCTTTAACTTGATTGAAGTGAAAAGAATCAAATATCCTCTTCAACTCATTCACTACTGCACCCCCTCCCCCTCATTTCCTCCTCTGGAGAAGGGAATGGCTACTCACTCCAGTATTCTTGCCTGGAGAATCCCATGGACAGAGAAGCCTGGCAGACTACAGTCTATGGGGTCACAAAGAGTTGAACACAACTGAGTGACTAACACTTTTACATTTCAGGTTCCCTCTATCAGCCTGGCTATGATTCTTCTCATTCATCCCGTGGTTCCTCAGCTAAAGCTGAGTTCCCCCAAGTCCCAAGAAAAGTGGGGACTTTTATCTGTTTTGGCCCCAGGACTTCTGCTGAGACCCTTGGAATAACTATTCTCTCACCTGTCATCTGGCCTTTAACTTGACACCATCAAGTCTTCCCAGGGAAATAGCCAGAATTCACTGGCCTCTGATGGTTGGCATTCTGCCTATTTTTAGCCTTTGGTGGCTGGACTCTTAGAATGTCAGGCAGCCTCTAGGATGAGGCTAAGAATTTTATCTTGTTCATTTTTATATTTCTAGTATATAATACACTGTGGCACCTAGAGGTTCTATAAACATATATTGAATGAATGAAGAAATCTGTATCTTCTCACTTTATGGAGGAGAAATACTACAATGAGAAAGTCAAGTGAATTGGTCAAAATATGTGGTTGTTACTGACAGAACCAGATGAAATAGATGAAATAAATAGATTTCATAGATGAAATCCAATCTATGGATTCCCATTCTGATGTGTACCTATCTGGGTGTCCCTTTCAGTCAGCTTCTCTGCTCCTATTCAATGCATTCCCAGCAGACATATTTGCTTCACTTTTCACAAACTCAACAAGCTGGGAGCTGAGTGGCCTCTTCTGTGTAACCTCTCAGCCTCTTTTCTCCTAGAACCTATAATTTCTACAGTAGTCCTACCACTTTCATTGTAATACACCACATCCTTAACAGCCCCATTTCACGTGGTAACATGGTGTGTGGATGGGGAAAAATCATTTAACCCATCTAGGTTGCCATGATATTTCACATTCTTTGTCACATGAATAGGATCAAAATTTTACAGCTTTTAGATTCTCCTGGTGGCCCAGCGGTTAAGAACCTACTTGCCAATGCAGGGAACATGGATTCAGTCTCTGGTCCAGGAAGATTCCCCATACTTCATAGCAGCTAAACCCATGTGCCACCTCTATTGAACCTGTGCTCTAGAACCTGAGAGCTAAAACTACTGACCCCCACTTGCAGCAACTACTGAAGTCCAAGGGCCTAGAATCTGTGCCTCACAACAAGAGAGCCCACCACAATGAGAATCCCGCACACCACAACTAGAGAGTAGCCTCCACTCACCTCAATTAGAGAAAACCCACACACAGCAATGAAGACCCAGTGCAGCCAACAATAAATAAATATTTTTTTAATTTACATATTTTAACAAATTATTTTCACTAAAAAAAAAAAAAAAACTATAATAAAAATTTGAACACTTCAGAGGATAGAAAATGAAAAGCAAAAATCCTACTCCCCCCTCCCTGCCCCTCACACTGATCTCCAGTGTTTCTTGCAAAATGTGAATGCTATTAACAGGGTCTTAAATGTGCTACCAGGAAGCTGTCTTCCAAAACCAAGCACACACATATGTCTTTTTAAACAAAAAGCACATTGGCATTCACACTCAAAAACTGCTGAATGAAGAAGACAAGCTTCAGGGTGATAAATAAGAAAGCAAGTTGAAGACGTCATAACATTTAAGCAAATTTTAAAGGGCACACAAAATAATAATGTATTCATGTTACTTACAGATACGTGAAAAGGTATAAAAATAGATTAAACTCATGATTCTCGAGAGGTGAGAAAGGTGCAAGGGATAAGGAGTAAAAGACGTCAGATGTACCTGGAATTTTTTTACATACATACTCATTGTAGGAAATATGATCAGTGTTAAGAATTGTCAGTTTCAGGAGGGAACAAAATGGCGGAGGAGTAGGTGGATGTGGAGTACATCGCTGTCCACAGATACATCAGGAATACACCTTCAGACACAGACGTGCATGCAGAACACCAGCTCAGAGTAGAGAGGAGTACCTGACAAACAGAGAAGTATATATAGAAGCACGCAAAACTCGAGATCAAACCCTGAGCCTTTGGAGTGGGAGCACTGACTCCAAGACCCTAGACTACCGGAAAACTAACCCTAGGGAGTGTCAAATAGTGAGAACTAACACAAGGGAAACCACTTGAATACAAGACCTGGCATCATCCAACCACCAGTAGCACCCTGTGCAGGACACCCCATCTAAATGACAAACAAAACAAAACCAATCATCAGCAGGCAGGATCACCACCTCACTCAGCCTTGCCCATCAGGCGAAAAACAAGCAAACAAGCGAAAAAACTCAGCACAAATCTCACCCTATACAAAGCTTACACAAACCACTGGACAAACCTTAGGAGGGCAGAAACCAAAAGGAAGAAAGAATTCAACCTTGAAGCCTGGGAAAAGGAGACCTCAAACACAATAAGTTAAAAAATAAATAAATAAAATAATTAAAAGGCAGAGAAATACTACACAAATGAAGGAACAAACTAGAAACACAGAAGTCCAAATAAATTAAGAGGAAATAGGCAAACTACCTGAAAAAGAATTCAGAATAATGATAGCAAAGATGATCAAAAACCTTGAAAACAAAATGAAGAAAATGCAAGAATCAATTAACAAAGATCTAGAAGAATTAAAGAATAAGCATACAGAGACAAACAACATGATTACTGAAATTAAAAATACTCTAGAAGGAATCAATAGCAGAATATTTGAAGCAGAAGCAGGAAATCTGTGAGCTGGAAGATAAAATGCTGAAAATAACTTCTGAAGAGCAGAATAAAGTAAAAAAGAATGAAAAGAACTGAGGATAGTCTCAGAGACCTCTGGGACAATATCAAACACACCAACATTCAAATTATAGGGGTCCCAGAAAAAAAGAGAAAAAGAAAGGGAAGGAGAAAAATTTTGAAGAGATTATACAGCAGAAAAAACCTTTGACAAAATTCAGCACCCATTTATGATTAAAATTCTTCAAAAATGGGCATAGAAGGAACCTACCTCAACATAGTAAAAGCCATATATGAATTTCACCTTTTTCTCAAGTGCACATGGAACCTTCTCCAGGATAGATCACATCCTGGGCCATAAATCTAGCCTTGGTAAATTAAAAAAAACTGAAATCATTCCGAGCATCTTTTCTGACTACAATGCAGTAAGATTAGATGTCAATTACAGGAGAAAAACTATTAAAAATTCCAACATATGGAGGCTGAACAACACGCTTCTGAATAACCAACAAATCACAGATGAAATAAAAAAAGAAATCAAAATATGCATAGAAACAAATGAAAATGAAAACATAACAACCCAAAACCTATGGGACACTGTAAAAGCAGTGCTAAGGGGAAGGTTCATAGCATTACAGGATTACCTCCAGAAACAAGAAAAAAGTCAAATAAATAACCTAACTCTACATCTAAAGCAACTTGAAAAGGAAGAAATTATGAACCCTAGGGTTAGTAGAAGGAAAGAAATCTTAAAAATTAGGGCATAAATAAATGCAAAAGAAGCAAAAGAGACCATAGCAAAAATCAACAAAACCAAAAGCTGGTTCTTTGAGAAGGTAAATAAAATTGACAAACCATTAGCCAGACTCATCAAGAAACCAGGAGAGAAAATCAAATCAACAAAATTAGAAATGAAAATGGAGAGATCACAACAGACAACACAGAAATACAAAGGATCATAAGAGACTATTATCAGTAACTATATGCCAATAAAATGGACAACTTGGAAGAAATGGACAAATTTTTAGAAAAGTACAACTTTCCAAAACCAAACCAGGAAGAAATAGAAAATCTTAACAGACCCATCACAAGCATGGAAATTGAAACTGTAATCAGAAATCTTCCAACAAACAAAAGCCCAGGACCAGACGGCTTCACAGCTGAATTCTACCAAAAATTTAGAGAAGAGCTAACACCTATCCTACTCAAACTCTTCCACAAAATTGCAGAGGAAGGTAAACTTCCAAACTCATTCTATGAGGCCACCATCACCTTAATACCAAAACCTGACAAAGATGCCACAAAAAAAGAAAACTATAGGCCAATATCACTGATGAACATAGATGCAAAAATCCTTAACAAAATTCTAGCAAACAGAATCCAACAACATATTAAAAAGATCATACATCATGACCAAGTGGGCTTTATCCCAGGGATGCAAGGATTCTTCAATATCTGCAAATCAATCAATGTAATACACCACATTAACAAATTAAAAAATAAAAACCATATGATTATCTCAATAGATGCAGAGAAAGCCTTTGACAAAATTCAACATCCATTTATGATAAAAACCCTCCAGAAAGCAGGAATAGAAGGGACATACCTCAACATAATAAAAGCTATATATGACAAACCCTCAACAAACATTATCCTCAATGGTGAAAAATTGAAAGCATTTCCCCTAAAGTCAGGAACAAGACAAAGGTGCCCACTCTCACCACTACTATTCAATATAGTTTTGGAAGGCCATATATGATAAGCCAACAGCAAACATTATTCTCAATGGTGAAAAACTGAAAGCATTCCCCCTAAGATCAGGAACAAGACAAGGGTATCCACTTTCCCCACAATTATTCAATATAGTTCTGGAAGTCCTAGGTATAGGAATCAGAGAAGAAAAAGAAATAAAAGGAATCCAGATCAGAAAAGAAGTAGTATAGCTCTCACTGTTTGCAGATGACATGATACTCTACATAGAAAACCCTAAAGATTGATAGTATCAGAAAATTACTAGAACTAATCAGTGAATTTAGCAGTTACAGGATACAAAATCAACACACAGAAATCACTTGCATTTCTATATACTAACAATTAAAAGTCAGAAAGAGAAATTAAGCAATCAATCCCATTCACCATTGCAACAAAAAGAATTAAATATCTAGAAATAAACTTACCTAAGGAGACAAAAGAACTGTACACAGAAAATAAGACACTAATGAAAGAAATCAAAGATGACATAAACAGAAGGAGAGATACTCCATGTTTCTGGGTAACAAGAATCAATATTGTAAAAATGACTATACTACCAAATGCAATCTACAGATTCAATGCGATCCCTATCAAATCACCAAAGGCATTTTTCACAGAACTAGAACAAAAAATTTCACAATTCATATGTAAACACAAAAGACCCCCAAATAGCCAACAGTCTTGAGAAAGAAGAATGGAGCTGGAGGAATCAACCTTTCTGACTTCAGATTATACTACAAAGCTACAGTCATCAAGACAGTATGGTACTGGTACAAAAACAGAAATATAGAACAATGGAACAAGATAGAAAGCCTAGAAATAAGCCCATGCACCTATGGGCAACTAATTTTTGACAAAGGAAGCAAGAATATACAATGGGGCAAAGACAGCCTCTTCAATAAATGGTGCTGTGAAAACTGGACAGCTACATGTAAAAGAATGAAATAAAACACTTCCTAACACCATACACAAAGATAAACTGAAAATGTGTTAAAGATCTAAATGTAAGACCACAAACTATAAAACTCTTAGAGGAAAACATAGGCAGAACACTTGATGACATAAATCAAAGCAAGATCCTCTATGACATACCTCTTAGATGTACCTACTATAGTAACAGAAATAAAAACAAAAGTAAACAAGTGGGACCTGATTAAACTTAAAAGCTTTTGCACAGCAAAGGAAACTGTAAACAAGGTGAAAGGACAACCCTCAGAATGGGAGAAAATAATAGCAAATGAAACAACTGACAAAGGATTAATTTCCAAAATATACAAGCAGCTCATACAACTCAATGGCAGAAAAACAAACAACACAATCAACAAGTGTGAAAAAGACCTAAAAAGACATTTCTTCAAAGAAGATATACAGATGGCTAACAAACAGGAGAAGATGCTCAACATAGCTCATTATTAGAGAAATGCAAATCAAAACTACAATGAGATATCACCGCACACTGGTCAGAATGGCCATCATCAAAAAGTCTACAAACAATAAATGCTGGAGAGGGTGTGGAGAAAAGGGAACCCTCTTGCACTGTTGGTGGGAATGTAAACTGATACAGCCACTATGGAAGACGGTATGGCAATTCCTTAAAAAACTAGGAATAAAACTGCCATATGACCCAGCAATCCCACTCCTAGGCATATACCCCAAGGAAACCAAAATTGAAAAAGACACATGTATCCCACTGTTCACTGAAGCACTATTTACAATAGCTAGAACATTGAAGCAATCTAGATGTCCACTGACAGATTAATAATAAATAAAGAAGTTGTGGTACATATACACAATGGAATATTACTCAGCCAGAAAAAGGAACACAATTGAGTCAGTTCTAATGAGGTGGATGAACCCAGAACCTATTATACAGAGTGAAGTAAGTCAGAAAGAGAAAGATAAATATCATATTCTAATGCATATATACAGAATCTAGAAAAATGGTACTGAAGAATTTATTTACAGGGCAGCAATGGAGGAATAGACATAGAGAACAGACTTATGGACATGGGGAGAGGGGAGGAGAGGGTGAGATGTATGGAAAGAGTAACATGGAAACTTACATTACCATATGTAAAATAGATAGCCAATGGGAATTTGCTGTATTGCTCAGGAAACTCAAACAGGGGCTCTGTATCAATCTAGAAGGGTGGGGTGGAGATGGGGAGGGAGATGGGAGGGAGGTTCAAAAGGGAGGGGATATATGTACACCTATGGCTGATTCATGTTGAGATTTGACAGAAAACAACAAAATTCTGTAAAGCAATTATCCTTCAATAAAAAAGTAAATTAAAAAAAAAAGAACTGCCAGTTTCAGGAGTAGGTTTATGGGTGAAACTTACTCTCTGTATGGTATTTATTTTTAAATGTATTTTAAATACAAAATTTAAAAGCAAAGTAGATTCATTCAACACATACTGCTCTGCAGTGTACTCTTTCCATTTAACCATATATATTGGAGGGTATTAATCATTCTAGCACACAGAGATCAACTTGGTTTTAAAATGGTTGCATATCACTGAACTGTATACCTAAGAATGGTTAAAATGTGGCATGTTATACATGTATTTTATCAGAATGTTTAATCACCAGAAAATGATTGCATAGATATATTTCTTTATATTTCAATCATTTTACCATGCTCTTATGGATGGGCATTTATGTTGTTTGCAGAATTTTTGCTATTATAAATACTGCTGTCATGAATTTGAATACACATGTCACAGGCATCTCACTGGAAAAAGAGATTTTTCTAAAGTGGCTTTAGCTAACCATGGAATTTTGATAAAAAGTTTTAAACCATGGCAAATTTTTAGGTTACATTCATTTCTAATTACAGAACTTAGCCAAGGTATTTCATTTATGGGTATTCTTTATGCTTGAGGGCAAAGCTTTCAGTCCCTTTCTAATATTTTAAGTTTAAAATTTGGTTCTTTTCATGATTTTGGTTAAAATTCCATGGTCAGAATGTTTTAGTGTTGGCTTAAGGCATAGCCACTGGGAGTCCATCTCCAGTTGTTTTTACACCTTATCATGAGTGAATTTATCAGCTCCTTTTCTAAGATTAGTTTTCCAAAGGTAAAATATAAATAAATAAATCTTGAAGACAGAAGATATTACAAGTGTGCAGAGAAAAATTTCTTCCAAACCGAGGCTGAGAGCCTAGAAGACAAACTTACCTCCTACAAAATTTTAGGTAGGACAGACCCTAATATTTCATAAATGATCTCAGTATATTGACACCAATCTGTCACTCTAGTCTCAAAGAAGATTTAAAAATTATAGCAATGAAGACTTTAACGTCTGTGCCAGCTGAATGTGAAACTGTGAGATTTTTGGTGCTATTAAAATTGACCTTTTCATTGTTGCTCTAAATTTTTTGGGGGGCTTTATCATTAGGGGAATTATATTAAATATTTCTATTCAGTCTCATTTTTAGGTCTCCACATTCCACAAATATTGTAAATTATGGGATAAATATTTGCCTGGAAATTTGGGTGGATGCATGATATTTGCTCAGGCCAATCACAAGACTACATCCACAGAGGATGAGCATGATTAACAGTTGCCACTTACAAATTTCCCTCTCTCTATATATATGTGTAATATATACAACCCTGGAGCAAACACTGACCAGCATTTCCCCCTATATATGTACTGCGTGTGCATGAGTGTTCAGTCACTAAGTCGTGTCCAACTCTTTTGTGACCCCATGGACTGTAGCTCACCAGTCTCCTCTGTCCATGGAATTCTCCAGGCAAGAATACTGGAGTGGGTTGCCATTTTCTTCTCCAGGGGATCTTCCCGACCGAGAATATTTGCAGACCTTGTTTTAAAAATATGGTGAGGAGAAGGAGTGGTGTGTATCTTTTAAACAGAGAGGAATGGAAACTAACTGACAAACGAATTAACAATATAAACAACTCTGCTTGGGAAGCCTAAGTCTCCCCCATCCTGGGCCTAAGACCTTCCTGTCAGTGTGCTGACTCACCCAAGTTTTCCTGTGGAGGTAGCTAGCCTTCACTCCAGACTCCACCTTCCTCAGCCACAGAGGCTGCAGTTACTTCTCTTATTTATGCTTTTGTTTTCATCTGAGCCATTGCCGAGTCTACACATCCTGTCACGTGGCTCCGCTCAGCAGCCCTAACAGCTGTGATGGAAACTGGATATCAGCGCTGATGAAGACAGAAAATGAAAACAGAATCCCGTACCTTAATACCCTTTGGTGGGGAGGGAGTGGGGAGCCACTCTCACTATTTGGAGGCAGGTGTAAGCTTTGGATCAGAAATGCAGATATGATTTAATGAACAGTCTTTATTTTTGCATCGCGTTATCTCCTCAAGGATTTACATGCTCCTCTCACGTGCTGACTGAAGAAAGAGTTTTAAATTCGAGCTCTGATAAAACCTTTTTTTAAAAAGTACAGATGTTCAAGTCTGGAGCAAATAAATTCCTTTTTAGAAAAACTGGGTATATGTACTATTTATATATAAATAACTCACCCCACATGCAGGTATGTACACCTCCGTGTGTAATTTTAAATGACAGGCACCGATTTAACGCAGAAGCTAGGGTTCATTAGTTCCCTGAGAAGGATTGATTCACCATAGCTGGAATGGCACATACAGCTCCCAGCTCAGTTGTAATGAACTGAATCTTCCTTCAGAATACCTAATTAGTAAGTCTTTCTTCTGCTCCTTAAAAGGATCTAGACATTTAAACAGATAAATGTTTGGAAAATCTGTAAACATGCCAGAAAGGCATTAAGATTTCATGTGCTTGGGCTCTGAGGGGGAAAAAAAAAACATGGGAGAAGAGAACAATTGATTCGGGGAAAATGAGGTTGTCACTGTTTGGCGTTAAGAGCGTCATTTTCTGGGTCATTTGCAGAATTACTTGGCAAATTCTATGTGAAATACGTCCGTCAATGTATTTGATTGCCTCTTGGCTTTGCCGGACTTCCCTGGTGGCTCAGACGGTGAAGAATCTGCCTACAGTGGAGAAGACCCAGGCTCAATCTCTGGGTCGGGGAGATCCCCTGGAGAAGGGAATGACGACCCACTCCGGTATTCTTGCCTGGAAACTTTTCACACTTGGTTTTGTAGCTGGATCAGTGGCTCTTTGGCGCCCCTACTGGTAAACTGTGGGAATCTCTGGAAGACGTTTTTACCTCAAGGGTTTGCACACGAGATCTGCTTTTCACTGCAGTGGCGTATAGACAGGGTCACCCCGAGAGATGCTGCCTCATGTACTGCGAAGTTTCCACTCTGTTCATAAATGTATTGCACTCATTGACCCTAGACCAAAAATAGGCATTTCTGACAACCCTGTGAAGTGGATGCTAATTCAGGCTTCTGTCTCAACTTTTCTTGGAAGTAACCATCATTTCAAAAACCCCACATGGCATAGATTAGACATTTAGAAAACAATCTAGTAATCTTTAATTACATTCCATCTTGAGGTGAATAACTGCCCCATTTCCTGTCACCAGCAGTACCATATGTACTGAACGATGACAAACATTAACAAATAATAAGCCAAGAAAATAGAGATAACTCGGTGGGCTGATGGTGTGAGGCAATAGATAATAATTCAGCATCTATAGCCCTTCAGAGCATAATGAACCTAACTGCATATGCCATGTCCGATGAAGATTAAATGCTGTGGCCACGTATGATCCGAACTGAGATGACTGGCTTTGTCTCTAAACTTTCCAGGACACTACTTCAAGCAAAAACATTAGTCTTTATATATATACAATTTGTTGGTCTTTAAGGGACTGGAACCTGGTGGTCCGAGTCGACGATGAGAGCGTGAAAGAAGTAAAGAGGCTAATATTCCCTGGGTTACACAGCCGGCTTCCGTGTTCCAGGGAATCAGCCAGAAATAGATAAAGAGAAAGAGAGGAAGAGAAAGAAAGAAAGACACGGGGACCAAAGCTCCCCGTGGAGCAAAGGTGTTTTAATCAACATGGTGTGGGCATATATACTGTAGTTATTCTCAGCAAAGATAAAGATTAAAATTCCAGATTTACAAAACATAAGGCGATCCCTATTAAAGAGAGAAGGGGGAACTTATCACCATAATGAGAAACTAACAAAGGAAATGCCTGGATTCCTCAGCCCCGGAAAAGGCGTGCCTCTCCTCTTAATTCCTGAGTATTCAAGAATTAATAAGGGCCAAAGGTTTCCTGACAGATCCGTAACAGCACACAGGAAGCCTCCTGTTAAATGCGTCCTGAAAATTCCCCCTATTTTATTATATTTGTAAAAAAGGTCCTGAGCAAATGAGTTTGGTTAGTATTAACCAACCTCATAGAAAGACGACGATAAACAACAAATACAATTATCAAGACAATCACCAAAGTTGCAGTTCTAGACCCGATGCTGTGGGTAATACTTTGAAACCATCCTTGTGGGTCTAGCCCAGATAATTTGTTCAGCTAAAGTTTCCAAATTAGTGGAAGAGGGCAGATGTTTAGAAAGTTTCAAAGATTTTCTTTTGCAGTAATTGTACATTCAGAGAGTCATTATCATGTAAATGAAATTTGATTTGTTCCCAGCTGTAGGTACTATGATTGAATTGGACAGGAGTAACACAAAATTGGCAATTAATACAAGTTACAGATTAAATTGTAAGTGGGACACAGGCCTGTATAAAATATGACTGATTACAGTGAAAGAAATAGTTACTATGACCACGACTGGTCCCTGTGAAATGTCCGGTCGAGTCCCAAGTTCTTTAGTGCTGGCAGCAAGTTTCCATATGTTTTATATGTCTATACTTCAGGCCCAATTTCTTTATCGAGGATGATTCGAGGAGGAGGAGGATGTCATTCCACTGTCAAGTCAGCCAAGAAGTCCTTTGTCATGGTAATGTTTCAACATAGTGTTAGTAACCTTTTAAGCCACTTAAGCAGCATAATATATAATGTTTTTTGTTCTTTCCCTAACTCTTTCCCTAAAGTTTCAGTAGTATAAACACGGTTCACAGACAGAGAAAGGGCAGCAATGTCCGAAAGTCTTCTTTTGGAGGTAGGACAAAAGCCCAAGTTTGTCGGCCAACGTTCATGCATAATTTTCCTGGGTTCAGGCAATGGAAGGACTTCATAGCCTAAAGAAATGTTAATTAATTTGCCCTCCTCCCCAGTGTGTGAGGGTTCCAGGGAGGGGGCATATGGGTGGAGTCATTGGTTGATATGATCGGTCTATTTTAAGACCTGTAATAAAGGGGGGTTGGGTAAGTAAGCCCAGTTAAGTTTGGGAGACACAGGCTAGCAGGAAAATGTATTCAGGACTCCGAGGCATTCCCTGTTGAGAGACCAAATTTTCAGCTTCATTAGTAAGGGTTTTTATCTGTCCCCAAGAGGGGAGGTCATAGGATTGATGCCGCCAAGGGCGGTGCTTTCTGGAGATCTTTAGAGCCGCCATGGCCCGAGTTGGAATTTTCTTCCTCCTGGGGTTCTTGTTGTTTCATCTCCATTTTGAATGTCGGGAGCCCCCTTGGGTCGAATTTTCTAAGGAAAAAGTTTGTTGGATCCATCTGGGGAAATACAAGCATATCCCTTTCCCCGTAAGATTAATTTCCCAGATTTCTATTGATTATTGAACCCATCTTGGTACCAAATGGGCAAAGGAAGAGAAGTGTCCTTCAAGTCTTCGAAATGTCTTTCTGCTCTTGTTAAAATATTTCCCTGTGGTAGATTTAAAAAATTTTAAACAAATAAAGCTGTATTAACAATAGTTATAGGTTTAGAAAATATCTTATGTTGGACTCTAGTAAAGTCTGCTTTAGATAAGGAAGACAGTAGTGTACCTGTGTATTCCCCCTTCTTTAATTTTTTCTATTTGTAACTTTAGTGTGTGATGTGTTTGTTCGACTATGTCTTGTGCCTGTGGATTATAAGGAATACCTGTAATATGTTTAATAGAAAAAGATGGTAAAAATTGTTTAAAGTGTCTAGAAATATAGGAAGGGCCATTGTCTGTTTTAATAGAACTAGGAGTTTATGGTGGAGGTTTCTATATTTAAGGATGTAGGAAAATAACTTGAATAAGAGCATATAATTCATTTTGTTGAGCAGAATGGAATTTAGTGTAAAAGACTTTGTATTTTTTAAGAGACCAGAATGAAGCTTTGGTGTTTTTAGTCCCATCGATATAAAAGAAATGCGAGAAATAATAAATTTAGTGTTTTTGAAGAAATCCCAGAGCTTACCAGAAGGGTAATGAAATGAAATATCTCTAAAATATTTTAGAAAAGCTAATTGGAAATTGGTAGAAGTTTGTAATGTGTTCTCAAATTGAATAAAGTTTTATTAAAGTATAAGGGAGATAGAGAAAGCTTCTGACATAGGCATCAGAAGGGGGCAGAAATAGTGCCCCCCTGCTAGTCTTTAGCCAGGTGTCATATAACTACCAGCAGTCTGCTTAATTAGAGAAAGGAAATGTCTCAAAACTGAAGAGAATAGCACCAGGCCCCTCACCCACAACATGCATTTTGAGATAATCTTGGCACCAGGTGAGTTGTCCCGGGCCACAAAATGATTGACATGAATCTTGAAGAAAGGCAGGTTTCCAAGCAAATACAATTTCATTAACATAGCTTAAGAGAATATTTGCATGAGTAAAACATACCCGTTTGTCAAGTTGGTTCTGAGTCTTAGGCAGAACCACTTGAAGAAAGAATCTAGGGTAAATACATAGTTCATTAACATAGCTTAAGACAAACATTTCCATAAGGAAAACGCACTGGTTAGCTCAAGGTTTGAGAAAAGTTAAGTTCAGGTGGAACCAGGTGTCCTTATGGCATCACAGAATTTTAAGAGAAACCTCTTTTTAAATTTGTATAGAGAAGAAAAAATATATATATCACTAGTTTGTTTCCTCCTGCCGCTTAAGAGAGATAAAAATGTCTGACACTTGCAGCCTATTTTCTCCATTTGGAGACCCCTGGCCTTCCTGCCTGTTAAGTCAAACTAGATTGGCCAAGTGAAAGACCAAAGGTTTGTGGGGGCAGGGGCCCAAAAAGTCCAGTAGGTATTCTAGAGGGGACTGCTTGAGGATAAAGGAGAAAGTCATTTAGGGCTGGTGTATTGATGGCAGCACTGCCGGATGTTGAGGATTTGAGGGAAAAGATGGAATTTGCCTCTGATTTTTGTTGAAGGGGACCTGGGGGCAGGGGGGGGGGGGGTCTCCTGCTTGGAGTTTCCCAGAATAGGTTTCCCTTCACTATCAAATTTAGATTTACACTCTTTGGCCCAATGCATTCCTCTACAGCAGTGAGGGCAGATTTTTTTTGTTTGTTTAATTAGCTTTCTTAGGGAAGTCCCTTTTTAAATGGTACTTATTTCCACATGTAAAGCATCCTTCATTTTCCTTTTCTTAAGGCAGCAACCATTGTTTTAGCTAGCATTTGCATCTTTTGAGTTTCTGATCCTATTTTGCGACAAGCCTTCAAATAATCAAAAATAGTCCCTGTATCACAAATTGGGGCTATAGCCCTTTGACATTCCTGATTTGCATTGTCATAAGCAAGTAATTTCTCTAGTTGCCTTTTAGCTTCTTCTCCAATTACTGTACAGGAAATAGCAGTTTCTAATCTAGCTAAGAAATTAATATATGTTTCATTCGGTTCCTGCAATATTTTACTGTAGCTACCTGTAGGCTCCCCTTGAGGAGTAATTTGATCCCAAGCTTCAAGGGCCACTGTTTTTAATTGATAATGCAACAAAGGAGGGCATCGTATTTGAGCTTCTATGGCATCAAATTGTCCGGTGCCAGTTAACATTTAAAAAGTAATTTGGTTTTGGGGAGGGCCAGCTTGAGCATTTCTGTTAGCATGATTTCTGGCTACATCTTGAAACCACATTGTCCATTGAAGATACTCTCCTGGTTTAAAGAGAGCCTTTATTAAAATTTGCCAATCATAGGGAATAAAGGTTCCAATAGAAGGCACCATAGCATTTAGAATCAGTCTAGTAAAAGGCGAATGTGGGCCATACATAGTTATAGCCTTTTTCATTTGTCGAATGTGAAAAAAGTTAATACCTTCATAGTGGGGTATTATCTGCCCTTGAGCGTCAAAATTTCTTAAAACTGGAAAGGCGGAGAAACCATTGGCTTCAGAGACTTGTGATTGAAAAGCTAGCAATTCAGAGTGCCTCTGTTGCGAAGGGGGTAGATTATTGTTATTCAGAAAGGTGTTGTCGGTTTTAATGTTAAAAGGTGTCTTAAGGGACTTGTTGTCAAAATATGTGCCCTTCGGCAGGGGAGGAGTGCTTGGAGCAACCGGAGTAGGGTTAGTAGGAAATATGTTGTTCTAATTGGGCCTTTTGTAAGGCTTTATCATCTAATTCATATTCATGTAATAAGTGTTCTGCCTGTTGCCAAATATCAGGAAGGCTAGAATTACCTTGTAATGGCAGAATCACGGCTTCAATGAGAGCCCATAGGGGCCAGAAATCTATCAGAATACTTTTTCCCTGTCTGTTGGCTCATTCAACATCCTCTTTGACCCGATGCCAAATTTCTAGATCAAAACTACCTTCATCGGGGAAGCAAGGGTTACATTCAACCACTGTCTGAAGGCAAGCCTCTATTCGCTGACGTGAAACCGAAAATCCCTGAACTTTAAATAAGTGCTGAAGTAAAGTAGAAAAGCGAGGGGGCTTTCCAGCCGATTGACCCGTGTCTTGATACTTACCGGCCTCAATAGGCCCTGGGGGTCACTCCGTTCGAATCTTGTCATGTGTACCCGAATCCCTGTTTCTGGGTGCCACTTCTTGGTCCTTTAATGGACCGGAACCTGGTGGTCCGGAGTCGAAGATGAGAAAGTGAAAGAAGGAAAGAGGCTAATATTCCCTGGGTTATGCAGCCGGCTTCCACGTTCCAGGGAATCAGCCAGAAATAGAGAGATAAAGAGAAAGAGAGGAAGAGAAAGAAAGAAAGAAAGAAAGACATGGGGACCAAAGCTCTGATGGAGCAAAGGTGTTTTAATCAACCTGGCGTGGGCATATATACTGTAGTTATTCTCAGCAAAGATAAAGATTAACATTCCAGACTTAGAAAAAACAAGGTGATCCCTATTAAAGAGAGAAGAGGGTACTTATCACCATAATGAGAAACTAACAAAGGAAATGCCTGGATTCCTCAGCCCCGGGAAGGGCATGCCTCTCGTCTTAATTCCTGAATATTCAGAAATTAATAAGGGCCAAAGGTTTCCTGACAGATCCATAACAGCACACGGGAAGCCTCCTGTTAAATGCTTCCTGACAACAATATATGTGTTACAATGTCTAACATTGTAAATCAACTATACTTCAATAAAAAATATAAAAAGTTAAAAGAACCAGGCAAAATTTAAAATACACACATGCACATATGTGTATATATATATATATTTGTATATATGTGTGTGTGTGTGTGTGTATGTGTATATATATATATATATATATATATATATGTATATGTATACATGGTCAGTACATAGCCTATACATTAACTTAGTAACAAAAATTGCATAGTCTTTACTAATGAGAAAGGAATTTCACTTTCGGTAGTTTGATGGAAGAACATCCTTTCACGCTTTTTTTTCAGATTCTTCCTGTGTCACGGTCTATGTTTTTTAATTTGCAAGACTTAAAAGAGCATCTAGAATTACTGTCGATAGAACTGTCCAATTATTAAGTGATATAGAATTCTAACCAACGTAAGTTCCCTAAAGGATAAAACATGCAAAGCCAATAAAGATCAACCACTGTGGATAAAAGTGGAACAGAGATGAGCTGCATGACTGAATGGACTGATCCGCTGCTCACCCTACCAGGCTCAGACTCTGGGATGGCGCCAGGTTCAATGTCCTGGTGCAGCGACTCCCCACCACACCTTTGCAGAGTCAGCAGTAGCATTTCATTTCATTGAAAGCAAAAGATGCAGTGGAATACTTGGCTTGAGTTTATCAAAGAGTGAGCATCAAACTTTTGTATCAGGTCCAGAGGTGTGCTGGGAAAAAGAATCAGAAGTTCAAAAGGAAAATCTTGATTTGCAGCATTTGCCAGTTTTCATGGTATAAATACTCCCACAATGCAGTGTGACTGGACATGGATTTGAGAAATAATAACAATCAGATCTCTGGAGCTGGTACAAGCAGGCTCCGGCATATCTCAGGCAGGTCCTTGCTAAGCCTTGAAACTTTTTCTGATTAATGGCTATGAAAAGCTGTATAAACATGGGCCATTTTTCCAACCTTGTGCTGAGCAAGGCGTAGCAATGGAACTGTGTAAATGGTATATTTTTTTAAAGCTTATGAATATACCTTTAGACACTGATGCTATTTTCCTGGGTAATGCTAAAGAGAAAACACTCTAGGGAAAAATGGCTAAGATGGACATCATGTTCTATTGTAACTAATTTTTTAAATGATTTTCTCTTCATCATGGACCATTTTTTTAAAAGTCTTTATTGAATTTGTTTACAACATTGCATCTATTTTTTATGTTTTGGGTTTTTGGCTGAGTGTCATGTCGGATCTTAGCTTCCTGTCCAGGGATCAAAGCTGCAGCCCCTGCGTTGGAAAGCAGAGTCTTAACCACTAGACCACTGGCTGTTGCTATTCTGCCAATAAGTCATGTCCAACTCTTTGCGACCCCATGCACTGCAGGACACCAGGCTTCCCTGCTTTTCACCATTTCCCAGAGTTTCCTCAAACTTATGTCCATTGAGTTGGTGGTGCTACCCAACCATCTCATCCTCTACCACTCCCTTCTCCTGTCCTCAATCCTTCCCAGCATCAGCGTCTTTTCCAGTGAGTCAGCTTTTCACATCAGGTGGCCAAAGTATTGGAGCTTCAGCTTCAACATCAGTCCTTCCAATGTATATTCAGGGTTGATTTCCTTTAGGATTGACTGGTTTGATCTCCTCGCTGTCCAAGAGACTCTCAAGAGTCTTCTCCAACACCACAGTTTGAAAGAATCAGTTCTTTGGTATTCAGGCTTCTTTATGATCCAACTCTCACATCCATACATGACTACTGGAAAAACCATAGCTTTGACTATACAGATCTTTGCTGGCAAAGTGATGTCTCTGCTTTTAAATATGCTATCTAAGTTTGTCATAGCTTTTCTTCCAAGGAGTAAGCATCTTTTAATTTTATGTCTTCATCTTTTAATTTCGTGGTTGCAGTGGATTTTGGAGCCCAAGAAAATAAAATCTTTCATTGTTTCCCCATCTATTTGCCATGAAGTGATGGGACCATATGTCATGATCTTAGTCTTTTGAATGTTGAGTTTTAAGCCAGACTTTTCACTCTTTTACCACCAAGGAAGTCTCTAACTAACGGCTTTTTTGAGCTGAATATTTTCCCTTGTATTTTTCTGTGAGGCTGAGGGAAGTCTCTTCTCAAACTGCAGCTGTCATATTTAAGTAAGTTCTGCTCACCCAGGTGTCCTGTCCTTTGCTGGCCACAATCAGGGAAGAACTATAGTCCTGGTTCCCCTTAGTCAGTGGTTCTCAATCTCTGCTGCTCATGGACATCACTGGGAGCAGAGAGAGGTGGGAGTTTTTCAAGTGTTGATCCATTAGCCTCATTTCAGATCATTTAAATCATTGCCTCTGAGGTGAGGTATAGGAATCAGGATTTTTTTAAAGTGCTGTCAATAATTCTCATCCTCAACCAGGTCTGAGAAACACTAACCTATGATCTACTTGGTTGCATTTCTTTCTTTAGTAATTTTCTTTTCACATTTAGCAAGAAATATCTGAAGGAGGCCTGAGGCTGAAACAACCTGTCCATTTCAGTTTTACCCCTAAACTCTGAAACTGCCTCTGGGGCTCTGGGCAGTGACATGCTTCTTTCCTTCTCAGCTCTGTCCTTTGCTCCTAAACCTTTTATCTACCTTTGTTTTGATAGAGATGGGGTATCGTGGAATGGGTCAGGTCCCAACAGCCAGAATGGTGCGCTCAAGTAGACTAGTGGGCAGGTAGAGATCATGGATTTTACCATGTCCAAGAGCATCAATAAAGGACAGTCACAAGAGGATGCTAAGAACAAATGAAATTGGGAGATCAATTTGAAGTAAAAGGAAATGAAGCACACACAGGGCAAAATGAAGTGGAGAATGAAATGAAGAGTCAGGATTTGTATCCGGACAGGGCAATGGTTGGCTGCTCGACAACATCAGCCATCAGGGAAACGCAAATCACAGTGCAGGTGAGACACCGTTCCCTTTCCTAGTTTGACTATTATGAAAAAAGCAAGGAAGGAAAGAAGGAAGGAAGGAAAAAAGAGAGAGAAAGGAAGGAAGGAGGGAGGGAGGGGGGAGGAAGAAAAAAGAAATAGGAAGAAAAGAAAGAAGGAAGGAAGGAGAAAAGAGAGAAAGGAAGGAAGGAGGGAGAGAGAGAGACAAAGAAAAAAAGAAAGAAGTCAGCAAGGATGTGGAGGAATCAGAAACCCACCCCCAGCCCCATGCATAGCTGGTTGCTGGCTGGATTGCAGTGTAGGTCTTGGGAGTCACGGAGGGAAGCCGTCCCCCTACCCAGGGGCCTCCATGGGACTTCTGCCACCTCCAGAGGCCAAGTCCTTTCACCCAGCAGTCACAATGGCCAGGCCATTTTGCAATGAGTAGAAACCATCCTTAGAAACAGCTAGTTTTCACTGAACACATATTCTCTGCCAGACTCTGTGGTAAGAGGCTTATGTAGGCATATCACCCATTGCTTGAAAGAACCCTATGACGTGGGACCGAGGGATTAGCAATTGAGATTAAATCAGAATACATTTGGTACATCTTTTCTTCTCGTTCCAAATCCTGTTAGCTTGTTTAGCTTGGTTGAGATTCTGATCCCTTTTTTTTTTTTATTCTCATGAGCAGTTGGGTCTTGAGAGAGAATCTGTATTTGTTTATATTTAAAAGAGATTTTAATCTATGTCTATATCTCACTATATACATAATTTTATATATATATATATATATATATACAATTATATAGAAATACATATATTACACATCCCAGTGCCTAACACAGCACCTATCATACAGTAGAAGCTTCACTGATGAACAGAATATAATATATGAACATATACACTCATATATTCTCTGTCTTTCTTATTTCAGAACTCATATATTCTCATCTATTCAAAAAAAAATTATGCCATTAAGGGAATGGATTTCATTTTGCCTTCCAAACTGATCCCCTTCATCAAAGTTATACATGGATTAGAAGGTGGAACATCTCTGACTCAGTCAGCAAGGAAATAAAGATAAATGAACTAGCTGTGCTGGTGAAAAACATTTTAGGATACTACATGAAGGCAATATCCCTCAAATCTAATATGAGCTTAAGTCACATGACTTATTCCTGCAGGGAAATATTTACTGCTCACTTCACCATATCAAGAACCATCTGGGGTCTCTGGGTTTTCTGAGTGAGATGGACAAGGTCCCTACCCTTGTGAAGGTTCTAATCTAGAATGTAAACATACAATATAAACAAGTTAGAAAAAATCTAGAAACTGATCATTTCTGTGGTTGAAGTAAATGGAGTGATGAGACATGGGTCTGGCGATAGAGGAGAGGGTCTATTTCAGATAAAGGATGTCCAGGAAAAGCTCCTCCGCACTGTTTCCAAGTCCTGGCTATTGTAAATAGTGCTGCAGTGAGCACTGGGGTACATGTGTCGTTGTGAATTACGGTTTTCTCAGGGTATGTGGCCAGTAACAGGGTTGCTGGGTCATAAGATAGTTATCTATTTTCAGTTTTCTGTGGATGAGGTTGGACCTAGAGTCCGTCACACCAAGTGAAGTAAGTCAGAAAGAGAAAAACAAATATCGTATATGAACGTGTATATGTGGAATCTAGAAAAGTGGTACAAATGAACCTATTTCCCGGGCAAGAATAGAGACACAGACATAGAGGATGGCCATGTGGACACAGGGCAGGGAAGGGAAGGATGGGACTGCGAGAGTAGCATTGAGATAGATACACTGCCCTGTGTAAAACAGAGAACTAGTGGGCAACGACTGTGGAGCGCAGGCAGCTCATCTCGGTGCTCTGTGATGACCCAAGGGGTGGGATGGGGGATGTAAGGGATATAGACGTATAGCTGATATACATACCAGCTATATACATATACATATCAGTATACGTAGGGCTGACTCACTTCGTTTTACAGCAGAAACTAACATGATATTGTACAGTAGACGTGTGTTGTCGCTCAGTCGTGTCCGACTCTTAGCGACCCCATGGACTGTAGCCTACGAGGCTCCTCCATCCATGGGATTTTCCAGGCAAGAGTACTGGAGTGGGTTGCCATTTCCTTCTCCATGTAAAGTAAGTATACTCCAATTAAAAAAATAAACAAACAAATCTTGGTTGAATAAAGAGAGACGATTCAAAAGGGAATACGGCAAGGGGAGAACAGACAGTTTTCCAAGAGCCCAGGGCTCAAGTAAGAGTCAATACTGTCAACTCCCTGATGGAAGCCTCCGAGGGAAAGATTTTTAGCTCCATGTAAACAAGAAGGAAATGGCAACCCACTCCAGTATTCTTGCCTGGAGAATCCCATGGACGGAGGAGCTTGGTAGGCTACAGTCCATGGGGTCGCAAAGAGTCGGACACGACTGAGCGACTTCACTTTGACTTTCAAACAAGTTTCTATTAGCCAGCGTTTTCTGAAGGTGAATGGGTGTGGGGACCAACCCCTGGACAAGGACGCTCTCCAGGTCAATCATGGGTCACAAGATTAGCTCAAGACATGGACCCAAAGGCTGGTCTGAACACGGGATTCTGTGGCTTTAAAAGCACAAGACGCTGAGAACGAAATGGTCCACTCCTGAAGGTACCTTGAGGGTGAGCTCACAAGTAGGCTTAATCTCAAACCCGAGACACAGCACCGTCAACGCCTCACTTCCCTTGCCTGTGAGGGAGGGCTCCTCAGGGGAGGAAGCAGTGACTTCTCAGCCAAAGGAGGTAGGAGCCCTCAACACCAAAGGAGAAAAACAGCTGAAATGTAAGCAGGTAAACTGGGTCTTACACGGAGGAGGGGCATTTCGAAGGGCGAGGTTAGGCCTGGGAATATGAGGAAAAGAGGAAAGAATAATTGCAGATTAAGTGAGTGAAGAGTGGATGGTGGGTTGGTAGGGCAGGAGCTGTGGACACTTGCCTACACACTTCTGCCTAGGAGCCGTCGTCCTAGGTGGGCAGGGGGACAGATTCTGTCCCGTCATGCCCTTGAGCATTGTATTCATTTATCCTCCTGGGCTTCTAGGTCTAGTCTCTCTGTCAAAATGCCCTAGATGGGATTAGATAATATCCAAGACCCCTTTCCAGGTGGCATAGTGGTAAAGAACCTGCCTGCCAATTCAGGAAATGTAAAAGAGTTTTTGATCCCTGGGTGGGGGAAGATCCCCAGGGTAGGAAATGGCAACACACTCCAGTATTCTTGCTTGGAAAATTCCATGGGCAGAGAAGCCTGGGGGCTACAGTCCATGGAGTCACAAAGAGCTGGACACAGCTGAGCACCCATGAACAAACAGACATCTATCGAATTTCTTTCAGATTCTTATTCATCTAGAATATCAGCTATCACTGAATTTTAGAGGAAGCCTCATGAATACAACAGGATTTATGTGCCCCACTTCTCACTTCTTTTGTGAAGTGTTTTTCCACTTGGATTTTCCAGAAATTTGAGTAATTTTGGTTTTCATTTACTTTCCTTGATTGAAAGAAATTTTGTGAGCTACACAAGACTTTATTTTGCAATTTTGTTGTTTGGCTCTACTGTCAATAAAAGGAATTATATACTGAAAAATGCCAATTTGAGTTTTGTCACTAAATATATTTAAACATGTTCTATTTAGTTTTCCAAGAAAGAACTCATAAAAATACTTCCTGTATTCTCATGAAAGTATTGAATTTTAATTAAATATGGAATTTGGCTTCATGTCATGCATAAAGGGATAAAGCCACATCGTAGAAAATTAAAGGGCTAATTTAGAAAAAAAGTCTCAAAGTATTTTACTTAAAACTTCAGCTCGGAACTAAATACTTTAATACTTAATTACTTTAGATAATCTAAGAACGATTAAATAGTAATTAAGAAAGTTTATTTTAGGAGTTTGCACTTTGAAGACTCTGTTAAATGGATTTCAGTGATCTTCCCTTGAGTATACACAGACTGTTTTAAATGTCATACCTTAACTAGTTGACTCAACAAGTGAGTTCCTATTATCCACCAGGCTAGATCCTAAGGACACAGAATGAGTGCAGCTAGTCTCTGCTATCCAGGCATTTACTCCTCATCTGCTCCAAGGAGACAGCAGATGGCTCAGCTGGTTGGTTGTAGAGTGATTATCTGGGTCAAACTCTAGCTTCACCTCTCACTAGCTGCAAAGCATTAAGCAAGTTGTTCATTCAATCAGAGTTTTAGCATCTTCACCTGCAGAAGGAAAAAAAAAAAAAAGAGTAAGCATAGAACCTCAAAAAGAGTGTTCTGGCTAGAATATTTGAAATAGTATTGAGAGTATGTTAAATACTTAGAATATGTTTGTGAAGAATATTTTGCTGTGTCAACTTGGTTAGGCTCCACTCCCCAGTGATTCAATCAAACACTAATCTAGGTGTTATGATGAAGGTGTTTGGTAGATGTGGTTAAACTCCATAATCAGTTAACTTTCAATATGAGAGATTATCCTAGATGATCTGGATGGCCCTGATTCAATCAGTTGAAAGACCTTAAAATCCAGGCTGAAGCTTCCCTGTAAAGAAGAAATTCTGCCTATGGACAGCAGTGCAGGAGAGCCCCAGCCTGCCCTTTCTGATGACTAGTCATTGGAAAAGACCCTGCTGCTGGGAAAGATCGAAGGCAGAAGGAGAAGACCGTGACATAGGATGAGATGGTTGGACGGCATCACTGACTCAATGGATGTGAACTTGGGCAAACTCCGGGAGATGGTGAGGGATAGGGAAAATGGTGTGCTGCAGTCCATAGGGTCTCGAAGAGTCAGACACGACTTAGCAACTGAACCCCAACAAGAAGAGACACATAAGAGAGAAAGAAAGACTACTTACTTCCTCTTTCTCCCCCTTCCTTCCCTTCCTCCCTGCATCCTGGCTATTCAGCTATTCTGTGATCCACCCATCAGGCTTCCAGTACATTCTTTCATTATCTACTGCTTACATTTATTGGGTTTGTTTTCTCTCTTTGCAATGAGAGAACGTGAAGTGATACTCTAGGATTTGGCCTTGAGTTCCCCTCTCTCCTCACTTCTCTTTTTAACCTGGAGCTGTCTCATGAGCTCTGTACCCGCATGTGGAAAAGCTTAACTGCTCTTCTCTTGGATGGCTCCCCGGCACCCAGAACCCAACCTGTCCCCAAATGAATTCATGTGCTTTCTCCCCAAAGCTGCTCCTCCTTCTCCTCAATTCTCTAATTCAGTGACTGACACCACTATCCAGTGAATCACTCAAGCCAAACACACCTCCCCTTTGCCCTCAGTAGGTTAGCAATTGCTCGGCCCTGTTGATTCCCATTCTTGGTATCTGTCATATCCATTGACTTGTCCGGACCCCTTATTCTTGTCCCAGACCCTCAGGGTGGCCTGGAATATTGTGATCATCCCCTAGCTTTCATTCATTCTCATCTCCCTCTCCCTCTTCATCTGTTTGCTATCATCCACACATCTGGGTCTTGTTTCTAAAGCAATCCCCAATTAATTATCTCCTCTATTTAAAGTCCTTCTCTCCATATATGACCGATATAGATTGGCACACTCAGCAAGGCGAATCTCTGCCTGATTTCTCCATCCCTCTTTACTCATCATAATCCCTAAACTCTGATCACGTGGATCCAACCGCACTTCACTGGATCTATTCCCCGCAGCTCTTCCAGCCCATCTGTGTCTCTGCTGCTAATTGCCCAGAATGCCCTCCCAACTCACCCCCAGTCATCTGCCTATATTAAGTAATTTCCATTTTTCACTTGTTTCATAAAACCACAATGTAGTGAATATCCTCACCCCCATTCTTCTGAGCATTTGTCTATTTCCTTCATTTAAATTTTCAGCGGTGACATTTCAGGTCCAAGGGTAGGTATGCTCATCTAAAAATTTTAAACTTATTTGTACACTGCTTTTAACAAAGACTGAACCAATCCTTCCTCCCTCCTCAGTGTGAGGGTCCATCTTCCCTCCTAGACTATCATTCGTCTTCATCTGTGCTAGACAAATAGCTTAAAAAAATCTTTTTATGTTATTTTTTTCAGAGTATGTTTTCAGATTACAAAAGTTATGCATTCTCATTGTAAAAACACCAACATACAGGCTGTTAAGTTAAACAATGTTATCCCCCCAAAATATAATTGAAGCCCTAATCACTGGACCCTGTTGAGTGTGACCTTATTTAGAAAGAGGGGCTTTGAGAATGTAATCAGTTAAGATGAGGTCATACTGGATCGGGTTGCACCCTAAATCCAATAACCAGTGTCTTTGCAAAGAGAAAGAGATGTGAAGACACAAACTCACACAGAAGAGAAAGTGCAGTGAAGACAGAGGCAGAGGTCAGAATAATGGGTCTGTAAGGCAGAGATGCCAAGGTTTGGCAGCAAACACCAGAAGCTGGAAGAAAAGAGAAAGGATCTTCCCCTAGAGCCTTCAGACAGAGCATGGCCCAGCTGACCCCTGGACCTCAGACTTCTAACCTCCAGAACTAGGAGACAATATGTTTTAAGCCACCCCTTGGTGGCTGGTGGTTTTTTTGGTTTGTTTGTTTGGTTGGCTGGTTGCTTAGTTACAGCACAGCATTATCTGGTTTCCTTGCCAAGAATCTTACCTGGGCCCCCAGCACCGAGAGGATGGTGTCTTTTCTCTGGTGGTTGCTTTAAACCACCCAGTTTGCGGTATTTTGTTATGTCAGCCCTAGGAGATGAATATATAGGCCTAAAGAGATCATCACGTTGAAAGTGTGATAAATATTCTTCCGGTAGATCCCCTGAATCTCGTTTAAGATCGGCCTAGGCAACGCCCCCTCCATGAAGCATCTTCCTCCGTGCTTCCACTGGACAATGGTATGAAGCAAAATAATTGCGGCGAAAAAAAAAAGAAATTGCGGCGGCCGGCTCAGTCTGCAAGGGCAGCCGGTGCCGTCGTGGCCACGAGGTGGCGCTGCTTCTCCAGCGGCTGCAGCTGTCCCTGACCTCGGGGGGCGGGGGGAGCTGGGTTGAAAGCTCCCAGTCCTGGGAGGCTGCTGGCCGGGTTCCACCCTCCCTCGCTCTTGTGAAGCCGCCGCCTTAGAAGGAAAAGGTCCTGCTGCTTCGCCTGGAGCCTCTCCTGACTCACTGGGTTCAGGGGTGTCTCTCTGAGACCGGCCTCACCGGGGCTGGGCAACCTGCACTCAGCAATCTACAACCTAAACCTGCCCAGGCAAACGTTCACGATCGTCCTGGCCAAACCGGGGGATCCTGCTTCAGTTGCACGAACTCTGAGCTGCAAAGCTCTGCCCACTTCCTGGTTAGATCTTCCCTCCCCGAGGATGCAGGAGCGCCCCTCTCTCTTTCTTAATTCTTCTCACACAAAGAAGGGTGCCTCGTTCAGGGTGCAAAAACCCCACCAGTTTGGGGGAACCATGACTAAGCAAGTCTTCCCTCCTAAAAAATTAAAATGGGGAGGGCAGAAGACAGAAGCACGGACGGGGCAAAAGAGTCAGCCCTTAAAAGGAGAGGAGGCTGGGTGGGTAGATGCTTTTGGAGGGGGAGATCTGGAGTCACTTTCCTTCCGTATTTCATGATGAAACAGGGTCCAAAAGCAAGGCGGAGAACAGTACCTAAGGGTCAAGCGCATTTGCAGAAAAGGGGAACTGTGATGGGAGAGGCCTTGTGAGCGTAAGGGCCCACTGATATGTTGGAAACCAGTTGTTCGCTCACTTATGTATTTAAGAAATGTTTATTGCGCACCTGTTATGTGATCACACTGTTTTAGAAGATGACCACAGAGAATTCCCTGGCGGTCCAGTGGTTGGGACTCCAGGCTCTCCCTGAGGAGGGCTCAGATTCAATCCTCCAAGGAACTAAAATCCCACAAGCCACTGCAAGGCCATGCCAGAAGGAAATAAACGGTTAAAAAACAAAAAAGACATGAGGATAGAGCAATGAACAAGTAGGAAAAAATCCAAGCCTTTGGGAAATATTCTAGGTGGAGAGGGGAACTAATAAAAAAGAATAAGCATAACAGATTAGTGAGAAGAATGGAACCGCTAGCAGGTGATGGGTATTATGGAAATACTAGATCAGGATAAGGGATATCAGATTATCCTGGGGTGAGGGAGCTGTGACTTCAGATTCTACATCAGCTCTTCAGGGAAGATGGGAAGTCCTCATTGTCCTCAAAGACTTGAAGGAAGTGATGGAGTTATCTGTATTGCTGGTGGTGGGTGGTGGGTGGTGGAGCAGTGGGGGCCGGTGATCCAACAGAGAGAGTGGTCAGTTAGCTGCCTGGCCTGTTATTGTCACCCTTGGAGTACGTGGGAAGCTGAAACCAGAGAAGAGGGGAAAAAATGAGATGGTTCAGGCAAGATGGTGCAGGGCAGGTGCAGCAGAGGAGTTATAGAGAAAGAAATGGAAGGAGTTAAAGTGTGGTTCAGAAGATATTAAGAAGAGGTGGCAAGAATACACAGAAGAACTGTACAAAAAAGATCTTCATGACCCAGATAATCACAATGGTGTGATCACTCACCTAGAGCCAGACATCCTGGAATGTGAAGTCAAGTGGGCCTTAGAAAGCATCACTATGAACAAAGCTAGTGGAGGTGATGGAATTCCAGTTGAGCTATTTCAAATCCTGGAAGATGATGCTGTGAAAGTGCTGCACTCAGTATGTCAGCAAATTTGGAAAACTCAGCAGTGGCCACAGGACTGGAAAAGGTCAGTTTTCATTCCAATCCCTAAGAAAGGCAATCCCAAAGAATGCTCAAACTACCGCACATTTGCACTCATCTCACACACTAGTGAAGTAATGCTCAAAATTCTCCAAGTGAGGCTTCAGCAATACATGAACCGAGAACTTCCAGATGTTCAACCTGGTTTTAGAAAAGGCAGAGGAACCAGAGATCAAATTGCCAACATCCGCTGGATCATAGAAAAAGCAAGAGAGTTCCAGAAAAACATCTATTTCTGCTTTATTGACTATGCCAAAGCCTTTGACTGTGTGAATCACAATAAACTGTGGAAAATTCTTCAAGAGATGGGAATACCAGACCACCTGACCTGCCTCTTGAGAAACCTGTATGCAGGTCAGGAAGCAACAGTTAGAACTGGACATGAAATAACAGACTGGTTCCAAATAGGAAAAGGCGTATGTCAAGGCTGTATATTGTCATCCTGCTTATTTAATTTATGTGCAGAGTACATCATGAGAAACTCTGGGCTGGAAGAAGCACAAGCTGGAATCCAGATTGCTGGGAGAAATATCAATAACCTCAGATATGCAGATGACACCACCCTTATGGCCGAAAGTGAAGAGGAACTAAAAAGCTTCTTGATGAAAGTGAAAGAGGAGAGTGAAAAAGTTGGCTTAAAGCTTAACATACAGAAAACTAAGATCATGGCATCTGGTCCCATCACTTCGTGGGAAATAGATGGGGAGACAGTGGAAACAGTGTCAGACTATTTTGGGGGGCTCCAAAATCACTGCAGATGGTGACTGCAGCCATGAAATTAAAAGATGCTACTCCTTGGAAGGAAAGTTATGACCAAACTAGACAGCATATTAAAAAGCAGAGACATTACTTTGCCAACAAAGGTCTGTCTAGTCAAAGCTATGGTTTTCCCAGTGGTCATGTATGGATTTGAGAGTTGGACTGTGAAGAAAGCTGAGGGCTGAAAAATTGATGCGTTTGAACTGTGGTGTTGGAGAAGACTCTTGAGAATCCCTTGGACTGCAAGGAGATCCAACCAGTCCATCCTAAATGAGATCAGCCCTGGGTGTTCATTGGAAGGACTGATGCTGAAGCTGAAACTCCAATACTTAGGCCACCTCATGTGAAGAGTTGACTCATTGGGAAAGACCCTGATGCTGGGAGGGATTGGGGGCAGGAGGAGAAGGGGACGACAGAGGATGAGATGACTGGATGGCATCACCGACTCGATGGACATGAGTTTGAGTAAACTCCGGGAGTTGGTGATGAACAGGGAGGCCTCGCATGCTGCGATTCATGGGGTCGCAAAGAGTCGGACACGACTGGGCGACTGAACTGAACTGAAAGTGTGGTTCAAGAAACTGCAGGTAGGGAGCGATTCTGCATTCCACATACCGAAGGAGGGTGGAAGGAACTGAGAGGTCTCTCCAAGAAGGACTGTGGATAAGCCATGGGTATCTGGGTCAGAATCTGAGATGCCATAGGTAGAATAGATCAAAGTGATCACAAAATCAAGACTGTGGCTTTGGGAGTGCCCTGAAAACGACCTGATGTAGGTAGACACCCGGGGCATCCCCCAGTCAACCACCCTACCTTTGCACTCTTCTGAAAGGGTGGCCAGATTATAGGGAACAGTGTAGGAAATTTCTTCCCTGCCTTGGCAACAGACACACCATAGAATTTTACGTGCTCCCTAAAGCAGTTTGGGATGCGTGGATGCCTGCTAGCAAATTTTATACGATGAACACATTTGCACTTACAAATGGTGAGGACCTTAAATTCCCCACGTAGTCACCCATTTCTCTCATCAGAGCTGAGTTATTTTATTCTCTTCTAAGAGGGCGAGGTGTATCTGTGTTTATGTAAATCTCCATGAGAGGCAGTGTGGGGGTGTTGGGCTTGAGGCCACAGTAAGACCGGTGGAGCAGAGGGCTGGCAGTGACTTGAAGGAAGTGTCACTGGGAGTGGCAAAGTGGAGGGTGGAAGTCTTAACCAGGACGTGTGCGGAGGGAGACGTGGGTCTAGTCTCCTTCATCTGGGAGTGGTTTCCCTCTTGCAAGTTCTCTTACCTTTCTCCACCTTAAGGCTGGCCTCGCCTCCACTCAGCTTGTGAAAGAGGAATCGTCATTGGGAGGTAGTGATGCCCGTGACTGGGCGGAAGGGGATTGAACAGCGATGAGTCATTCGCTCACCTGCGACTTCAACAGACCCTGAACATCTCCTAGGAACTTGGAGACACGTTGCAGACGTGAGGGGCATGTCGGTGGACACAATAGGGGCCTGCTCTTTGAGAACTACCTTCCTTTAAGGGGAGACAGAGGATGAGATGGTTGGATGGCATCACCGACTTGATGGACATGAGTTTAGTAGGCTCGGGGAGTTGGTGATGGACAGGGAGGCCTGGCGTGCTGCAGTCCATGGGGTCGCAGAGTCGGACACGACTGAGCGACTGAACTGAAGGGGAGACAGAAACTACATAGGAGGGGTAGTTTGGAGAGGTTGAGCTCGAGGGATTGGGGAGCTGGTAAAGAAAAAAGGGGCTTCCCAGGTGGCGCTAAGCGTAAAGAACCTGCCTGCCAGCCAGCGCAGGAGACGTAAGAAACGCAGTTTCAATCCCAGTCGGGAAGATCCCTTGCAGGAGGGCGTGGCAACCCACTCCAGTATTCTTGTCTACAGAATCCCATGCGCAGAAGAGTCTGGCAGGCTACAGTCCCGAGGGTCGCAAAGAGTCGGACGTGACAGAATCAACTTAGCACGCAGGCAAGCATATATGATTTAATCTAATTAATTTAGTGTATAAATTAAGCACATTAAGAGATTAACAACAATAACTAATAATAAAATATAACAATTATAACAATATACCCTAATGAAAATCATGTGAATTTGGTCTCTCTCTCAAGACATCTTATTATGCTGTACTCATCCTTCTTGTGATGATGTGAGATGGTAAAAATGCCTCTGTGACAAGATGAAGTGCATGAATGATGTAGGCCCTGTTATGTGGTATCTATAGGTTACTATTGACCTTCAGAAGGAGGACCATCTGCTTCTGGTGATCCTGGATCAGTGAGCCATGATGATGTCAGTGGTGGCATGTCAGGAGCAGATGAGGCCAAATGTTGGGGATCCCAGGTGGGATGGGGCAGGATGGTGTGAGATTTCATTACACTGCTCAGAATGGTGTGCAACTTAACAACCATCACCAGCCCTTTTGGCTCCGGGGTCTGATTTCATGGAAGAAAATTTTTCCATGGACCTGGGATGGGGGGATGGTTCAGTAAATGACATTTATTGTGCACTTCATTTCTATTATTATTATTACATCAGTTCCACCTCAGATAATCAGGCATTAGATCCACTGGGGCCCCATGTAATTTAAAATGTATGAATTGTTTATTTTTAGAGTTTTTCACTCATTATTTTCAGACCACAGGATCTGAAGCCACAGAAAGCAAAACCATGGGTAATAGGGACCACTGGGCACCTTTCTCAACTATTTCCACATCTGTGAAATTGATGTCATAATAGCACTATTTTATTGAGATGTTTTGAAGATGGACTGACATGATAGCTATAAAGTATCTGGTGACTGATACAGGCCAAGTGCCCAGGAGATGTACCTGTAGTTACTATTATTGGTGTTCAAAGAAGAACCTCTGAGATAGGAATGGGACAGGGGAGGGATAGTTTCAAGTGAAATAAATGAGATTAGTTTAGTTTATAAGTACTCCTGAGAAAACACCCTTCATCAGCATGACTGGCTACAGAATTTGTGGGGTCCAGTGCAATGTGAAAATACAGGGCACAGGAAAAATGATCAATGTCGCTAATTATTAGGGGCATGCAAGCCAAAATTACAATAAGGTGTCACCTCACACTAGTCAGAATTGCCATCATCAAAAAATCAACAAATAATAAATGCTGGAGACAGTGTGAAGAAAAGGGAGTCTTCCTACACTATTGGTGGGAATGTAAATTGGTATAGCCTCTATGGAGATCAGTATGGAGGTTCCGTAAAATTTTTTCTAAAATGTAAAAAATAAAACCCTAAAAGTAGAGTTACCATATGATCCTGCAATCCCACTCCTGGGCATATATCCAGAGAAAGCTCTAATTTAAAAAGATACATGCACCTCAATGTTCATTGCAGCAGTATTTACAATAGCCAAGACATGGAAACAGCCTAAATGTTCATTGACAGGTGAATACATAAAGAAGATGTGGTGTGTATGTGTGTGTGCACGCTCAGTCGTGTCTGACTCTTTGCAACCCCATGAGCTGTAGCCCACCAGGCTCCTCTGTTCATGGGATTTTCCAGGCAAGAATCCTGGAGTGGGTTTCCATTTCCTTCTCCAGGGGATCTTACTGATTCAGGGATTGAACTCATGCTTCTTGTGTCTCCTGCATTGCAGGCAGATTCTTTACCGGCTGAGCCACCAGGGAAGCCCGTGAATACTGGAGTGGGTAGCCTATCCCTTCTCCAGCAGATCTCCCAGACCCAGGAATTGAACCAGGGTCTGTTGCATTACAGGCAGATTCTTTACCAGCTGAGCTATCAGGGAAGTCTCTCTCTCTCTATATATATATATATACACATATATACATATATATATGAAATATTCTATGTATTATATATATGGGATATGTATGGATATGGGATATGGGATATATATATGGGAAATATATATATTTATATATATAGGATAAATATATGTAAGAATACTACTCAGCCATAAAAAGGAATGAAATAATGCCATTTGCAGCAACCTGAATGGACCCAGAGATTATCATACTAAGTGAAGTAATCCAGACAGAGAAAGGCATACCATATGATATCACTTATGTTGGGAATCTTTAAAAAAATGATATAAATGAGCTTATTTACAAAAACAGAAATAGACCCACAGACATAGATAACAAACTTATAGTTACCGAATGGGAAAGGGTGGAAGGGATAAATTAGGAGTTTAGGATTAATATATACACACTACTATATATAAAATAGACAACCAATAGGGACCCACCATATAGCACAGGGAAGTATACTCGGTAGTAACCTAAAAGGGAAAAGAATCTGAAAATGAAAAAATATATATATTTTACACACACACACACACACACACACACACACACACATACACCTATGCATCTTGTTGTTGTTTAGTAGCTGAGTTGTATTCAATTTCTTTGCCATCCCATGGACTGTAGCCCGCCAGGCTCCTCTGTCCATGGGATTCTCCAGGCAAGAATACTGGAGTAGGGTGCCATGCCCTCCTCCAGGGGATCTTCCTGACCCAGAGTTTGAACCCATGTCTCTTGTGTCTCCTGCATTGGCAGGTGGGTTCTTTACTACCTGGGAAGCCCAATTGGGTGGTACCTGATGCAACTGAAAATGCTCCACAAACCAGAGCCCTGGGAGATGAGTGATGCAAAAGTTTAAAATGTTTACACAGTTTTCTCTAAGTCACCATTAGTGGGATTACTATAATTGGACACCTGGTCACCTCAACTTCTGGTCCTGCATTTTTAACTAGTTTGCAAGGTAAATAAAATCTGGATATGATCTTGGTCTTTCTACTTGGGTTCATAAGACATGGATTAATTTAAGAGTTATCCTTCTTTTGGCTAGAGAGGGGTTGACACTTGACCTTAGTTTTCTTTTAATGTGAAATGCAAGTGCATAATATCAAGCATTGTGTGCATTTTTATGTCTGTGTAGCATCTTGTTTGAAATGTGAGTGCCCAGAGATACTGGCCTAAGTTGACCATTTTCTTTCTTTCCTCCTGTCTTCTTTCTCCCCTTCCCTTCCTTCCATCTTTTTTTTTTTTTAAGTGTACATGCTCCATCGCTGTCATGTCTGACCTCATGGACTGTAACCCACCAGGCTCCTCTGTCCATGGAATTCTCCAGGCAAGAATACCGGAGTGGGTTGCCATTTCCTTCTCCAGGAGATCTTCCTGACCCAGGCATTGAACCTGCATCTCCTGAACTGGCAGGCGGGTTCTTTGCCGCTGGGACACCTGGGAAGGCCCCTCACCATCACCTTTTTAAAAAAATACCTAGCAAAAACAAAACAAAAACCACAAAACCAAAACCTAGTATATGCTTTGCATATAAATGAATTTAGCAAGTCACTGTGGTTCTTAGCTAGGAATGCTTTTGCCCTCAGGGCCCATTTGGCAATGTCTGGAGACATTTTTCATTGTCACAGTTGGTGGGGTGGGGGATTCCTACTGGCATCTACAGGTAGAGCCCACTACATCCTATATCCTCCAATGCTCAGGAGGACCCTGCACAACCAAAAAATGATCTGGTCCCAAATATCAAGATTTCCCGAGATGAAGAAGCCCTACTGTAGAGGAAGAGGAAGAAACATGGAATCAACGATCAAGATTCCGGGTCTCTGATTAAGAAGAGACAGTTCCTGTCATCTGTTCAGCATCTGTTCTGGGACCCGTGATGGGATAGAGGGAGTTGTTTCTGCAGCAGAGGGTCCCAGGGTATGTCTCAACCCAACGGTCAGGAAAACACAGCACAAAAAGAAAATCAACTGGGGCAAAGTCAGAAGATGGTTATAAATGTGTACAGGTTTCCCGTATGTTTTGTATCTTAGGAAGTTTTATTTCTCCTGCCTATTCTGGGCGAGTCCAGACATGCCCACCAAGACAATCCAGTTGCTTGGCTTCCAGTTTACCTTGTGAATGGAGAGACCATGTTTGTGCTTGACTCACTGTGAGAAGCAGCGCTGAAGCAGACTCAATTTCCTACAAAAAGGGGAGACATAAACATAAATTTAATGATGGTATCAAGAGTTAAGGAATATCCATTTCTGGGCATGCAAACTGTATCTAACCCTTCACTGATCTCAATTGCCATTTATTAATCTTCTTAATTAACACTATTTTATTTTTGCCCAGAGGAAAAAAGAAAAGGGAAGGAAAAAGAGAAAGCATAAGATGATGAAAGAGACACTTCACAGTGATACGGACTGGTATGAGAATACAGATGATTTATCCAAGCACAGGTTCCCTGGTGGTTAGTCTTATTAATTTCTTCCAAATGTACTCTCTTGTGTAATTATTTTTAAAATAAATTAAATATTTAAATTAAGATAAAGATGAAGTTAGGATTAAATTACTGCATCTACTCATAATCTCATTTTCAATTTTGACATATGCCCTCAGTAGGGGTTGATTATCCCAGTTTAAAACCCTATCTGCCAGGAATAGAAGAAATTGCTTGTTTTTCTAAACAAAACTGGCTTTTATTATCAAACTTAAAAGTTTTTTCAGCATGACTTTGTAAGTGATAGCTCATTTTGTTTCCATTTGCATGTTTTTTTTTCTCTTCATATAAATATTGGCCATTTACCTTTCTTCTCTTCTGAATTACCTATTAATGTCTTTTGCCCACTTCTAATGTTATCTCTTCTGTTGGAAAGAGTCCTTTGCACAGTAAGAATTTTTCCCCCTTTCATAAGTTTTTTTTTTTTTTTTCTCATGTTGCAGATTTTTAATGGTATTCTAGATGTGGGCTTCCCTGATAGCTCAGTTGGTAAAGAATCCACCTGCAATGCAGGAGACTCCGGTTCGATTTCTAGGTCAGGAAGATCTGCTGGCGAAGGGAGAGGCTACCCACTCCAGTATTCTTGGGCTTCCCCTGTGGCTCAGCTGGTAAAGAAACTGCCTGCAATGTGGGAGACCTGGGTTTGATCCCTGGGTTGGGAAGATCCCCTGGAGAAGGGAACGGCTATCCACGCCAGTGTTCTGGCCCGGAGAATTCCATGGACTGTATGGTCCATGGGGTCACAAATAGTCAGACCTGACTGGGTGACTTTCACTTTCACTAGATGTGTACAGCAGTTACGTACTTTTATTATGAAACTTTCATACCTTTTGCTTCACTATATGTTATCAAAAATTTGGCCAATTTATCACTTATTTGCTTATTCATTCTTTCAAGAAGCAGAAACCAGATGCTTTCTATGAGTCAGAGGAACCACCAACACCATAATAATGGTGCTACCATAATAATGACAACAATAATTATGCTACCATAATAATGACAACAGCGAAATAAAACACAGAACAAAATCCTTAGGAATAAATGTAAAATAAAATGTGCAGGATCATTTTAAAGAAAATACTAAAATTTAGCTGAAGTACACAAAAGAAAGGAAGATCCCCTGGAGTAGGAAATGGCAACACATTCCAGTATTCTTGCCTGGAAAATCTCATGGACAGAGGAGCCTGGTGGCCTGCAGTCTATAGGGTGCAAAGAGTCAGACACAACTGAGTGACTGAGCACACACACACACACACACACACACACACACAAGAAAGACTGACTAAATGGAGAAATACTATATTTCTGGATGGGAATTACCTTATAAAGATGTTAATTCTTATGTTATTTAAAAATTAAAAACTTATAAGAATAAATATGTAAAATATCTAAGGAAAATTTTATAGAAAATGGTAATAATAAATGATTTGATTAATATGATATTAAAGCAGATTATACTTTCTCAGTACTTAAAATAATTGGGAAAAGATTATTAAATGGTACTAGGGCAACTGATTAATTATTGTGGGGAAAGGCTAAAATCTTACAGTATATTTATAAAATATAAAAATATTATGTTTTATGCCAAATTAAATTCTAGAAAGATTTATAATTTTTTTTTTTACAAATATTCCAAGGTTTTCCTGGTGGCTCAGATGGTAAAGAATCTGTCTGCAATGCAGGAGATCAGGATTCAATCCCTGAGTCAGGAAGATTCCCTGAGGAAGGGAATGGCAACACATTCCAGTATTCTTGCCTGGAGAATTCCGTGGACAGAGGAGCCTGGCAGGCTACAGTCCATGGGGTCACAGAGTTGGACACAACTGAGTGATTAAGTGTGCACACAAATAATGAAATTATAAAATTACTGAAAGAAAATGTAAAGTACAATATCAAAGAAAGAACAAAATCTACTATGTAAAAATCTGATGTCATGAAACTGCAAAAGGTTTTTGTAACAACAATATCAAATTAAAATAGATGTTATATAGAAAACGTGTGTGTGTGTGTGTATTTGTGGCATCTGTATGCAGAGGGGTGGAGTAGAAATCTGCAATATCCCAAATACATAAGGCACTCTTCATATCTTCAATAAAAAGAACAAACCTTTCATAGAAAAATAGGCAAAGGACATGAATTCAGTAAAGAAAATTCAGTAAAGAAAATATGAAGAAACTACACATATTTATTTAAATACTAAACGTTGGTAGTAATGAAAGAAATGTGAACAGTCCAGCAAAGCACAGAGTTAAAGAGCATGTGAGAAATGCATACGCATATCCACGACTGTTGAGACTTCAGATTAGGACTGATTTGAGGGGATACAGTTATGCTGCCCTGAATTTAGCCTATGAAAGCAACAAACATTTTCTCACAAGTTCCTTGGGTTAGGAAGCTGGGTGCAGCTTGACTGGGTCCCTTTAGCCCAAGGACCCACCAGAGGCTGCAGCCATAAGCCTGGCTGGAGGAGTGAGTCATCTCAAGGCTCCACGACGGGGAGGATCCACCTCCCAGCTGGTAATTGGTTCTTTCTGGTTGTTGGTCAGAGATGGGCTTCCCAGGTGGCACTAGTGGTAAAGAATCTGCCTGCCAATGCAGGAGACATAAGTGACATGGGTTCAATCCCTTGGTCTGAAAGATCCCCTGAAGGAGGGCATGGCAACCCACTCCCCTGGAGAATCCCATGGACAGAGGAGCCTGTCTGGCTACAGTCCATAGGGTTGTAAAGAGTTGGACATGACTGAAGCGATTTGGCACACATGCATACATGGTAACATGGAAAGATGTTATTGAAATGACTGAATTAAAAATCAAATTTAAAAATCTTTAAAATATGTGCTTTTTATAAATTGTTAAGTATATACACAAGGAAAAGTCTGAAACAACAGACTCCAAAATATTGACATGATTATTTCTTTGAAACAATGGGAATACACATGTTTTAAATTTTTCTTTCTTCTGGCTAATTCATATGGTTTACATTTTATACACTGGTGATATTATATTTTATAGCAAAAATGAACCAATACTTGTAATGAAAAGTAAGTAAGAAAACCATCTTCACTTGCTCATATTTGTATTGGACATTTGCACTGAGTCTTGGCTCACTCAGGCTGCTATAACAAAAACACCATAGACTTGGTAATTTAAACAACAGGCATTTATTTCTCATAGTTCTGGAGTCTGGGCAGTCCAAAGTACTGGAATATTTGGTGTTTGGTAAGAACCTTCTCCCAGGTTCATAAACAGTGATCTTTTTGCCCTGTCCTCACATGGTGGAAGATTGACAGGGTTCTCTGGGTCTCTTCTCTAAGGGCACTAATCTCATTCATGTGGGCGTCCCCCTCATGACCTAACTACCTCTCAAAGGGCCCACCTTCACACACCATCACATCCGGGATTATTGTTGTTATTCAGTTGCTCAGTTGTGTCTGACTCTTTGCAGCCCCATGGACTGCAGCACACCAGGTTTCCCTGTCCATCACCGACTCCTGGAGCTTGCTCAAACTCATGTCCTCAAGTTGGTGATGCCATCCAACCATTTCATCCTCCGTCATTCTCTTCTGCTCCTGCCTTCAATCTTTCCCAGTTTCATGGTCTTTTCCAATGAGTCAGCTCTTCACATCAGGCGGTCATAGTATCAGAGCTTCAGCTTCAGTGTCAGTTCTTCTAATGAATATTAAGGGTTGATTTCCTTTAGGATTGACTGCTTTTATCTCCTTGCAGTCCAAGGGACTGGATATACACTCCAAGGGACTCTCAAGGGTCTTTTCCAGGACCACAATTCGAAAGCATTAATTCTTCAGCACTCAGACCTCTTCATGGTCCAACTCTCACAACCATACATGACTACTACTAGGAAAACCATAGCTTTGACCATACAGACCTTTGTCAGCAAAGTGGTCTGTGCTTTTAAATATGCTGTCTAGGTTTGTCATCTACTCAATGGACATGAGTTTGAGCAAATTCTGGGAGTTAGTGAAGGACAGGAAAGCCTGGTGTGCTGCAGTCCATGGGGTCGCAAAGAGTCAGACATGTCTGAGTGACTGAATGACAGCAACAAAACAATTTGTCATGTGTTTCCTTCCGAGAAGTGAGTGTCTTCTAATTTTATGGCTGCAGTCACCATCTGCAGTGCTTTTGGAGACTGGGAGTTAGGGTTCAATGTATGAATTTGGGGGGACATAAGCTTTCAGTCATCGGCAGATAATGCATGCATTTGGCAGCTCTGGCCAGTCCTCCCTTCACTATTAGCCCCCACATTCCTAAGGTACTGCCCAGCAGCCTGAGCACAGTAAGATCCTTCAAGAACCGGACCCAGACCATTCTTTCTTTCCCTGGAGAAGATTCTGCACAAGCGTCCTCCATGGACTCCGTCACCAGCTGCACATCCTAGGAAGAGGGGTTGCCATCGTTTCCAAGTATAGACGAACAACACCATTAAGCACGCAGCTTACCGGCACAGTAAGACCACAGTGTATTGTGGAATGTTGTTCTCCAGAGCCTTCCTGGACTCCTCATATATTCACTTAACACTGACATTCTCCTGTCCTGTCAAGATGAGTCTAAGAGTAAAAGAACAGTAACTTTTTCATTTTTTTTTACCATTCCTTTGAAATTTTCAAGACATTGTTTTTGGAACACAAAGCTCTCATGTTCTATTAATAAATGAGAATTAAAATAAACCACATGAAATTGTGCTGTCAGGACTTCATTTCAATGAGATTATTTCTGCTGAAACATTTAATTGGGTATGGTTTATGCATTGACAATGATCAATATATTCATTCCCCAGTGAGCTGAGAATCAAAACCCTGTGTTTGAAGGAATCATTTATAAATATGTTATGGGTTCTTTAAATAAAACAAGTGAAACCCATAGCTGTACAATATTAGCAAAATACTTCACAGAATGCATTGTGATTCCTTTATTGGCTGATGTGGTAATTAAATTCATGTGCTATAAAGCAATGCAGAGAGCTGGTTTATTCCTTTCTGAATGAAATTCATTCTTTTCAGTTTTAGAAATTAGAATCGGAAAATGCCTGTATTTAAGGCAAATTACTTTCAAAACTAATCCCAAAGAGGAGAATTCTTAATATGGCAGTGCCTTGGAAATGTGAAGTTACTCCCTGCCCGACCTTTCTTAAGCCCCAGCCCCCAGCCCTTTTTATCTGATTCTGAAACTGCCTCAGACATAATTGGGTTTCCTAAGACCTATTTTTCTCACTGGACACGATTGTGAACAAAGAGGGCTGAACTGGGAAAATAATTAATTTTAATGAGAGAGACACTGGGGGGAGTGTGAGTGGCTTCCTCTGTTTGCTTTGATCTAAAATAACGAATGTTCATGCAGCAAATAGAGCAGAAAGATTACAAACATCTAGTTCTAAACAGAGGTGGCACTTTTATACAATCTAATGAAATCTCTGACAAGCCATGTTCGCGACTGGGTCTGCTGAAGCGTGACAGAACGTCTTGGGGGCTCTGTATTTCTCATCTTAGTTTGTACCAACTTGTACAAAATACATTCCATCAAAGGTATATGGAGGGTGTGCCCAATTACTTCTATCTCATCAGGTTACAGGTGTAGGATTTTCTCCTTTAGGTGTTTAGGACCTTCTTTTTACAGATGTTTTCCATTTTGTTTGAAGACTGTCTTACCTGCATGTCTTCTGACATAGGAAAAGACCCCAAAGTGGAGACAGCTCCATGCTTGTCACTAACTGCTATACCTCTGACAGTACTGGCGCACGCGGGCTCAGGAAACCTTTGTTGGCATGAATAAGTGAAAATTGATGAACCCACCACTGAAATGTAGACACTGTCTTCATTTTGCTTTCTAGCTTTCCAGTGTTTTATAAAGATGAATATATAAGGCCATTCAAGAGGAATAAACCTTGGCATCTTCATGGCCCAAAGATGTTTTCTTAATAAATGAAAATGCCACTGTGAGCCAAGTGGCTTTCTCCAGGGCAGCTCTGCTCCAAGCAGTGACTCATGGATCCAAGAAGACACTTCTAAAACCAAGTGGAGTTTTCCTCGGGATAGACCTCCCCCGCCCCAACCTGTGCCCTGGGCTGCTTCTTTGCAAAAAAGCTTTCGTTTCCTAGAAAAGCTTTCGTTTCCTAGACTTTCCCTGAGTTTCAAAAAGAAAAATTTAATCAGAAAAAAAAAAAAAAAAAGAAACAAAAGAGTCAAGCAAAACAAAATAACAATAATTTAACCATAAAACAAAGTAAGGACCTTTAAGTTCCTCCTCAAGGGCCATGGATATTAATAATATCCTGAGCCATTTCCTTGAGTTGTTTTGCAGATACTGAAATCCCCACCATGGCCCCTCAAGGGCCATGGATGTTAATAATATCCTGAGCCATTTCCTTGAGTTGTTTTGCAGATACTGAAACCCCCACCAGATGGAAGAAGCACACTACACCCTTAATTGCATACTGACCACAAACACCTAGACTGTAGCTAGTTAGAACCAGAAGGTTGATGGTTAAGATTTCCAAAACATCTTTACCTCACTACCAATCAACCAGAAGGAATCAGAGCTTATCAGGCATCCTACAAGCCTCATCTCTAGTTTTGCCTTCAAACACTCTTCCCTGAAAGGGTCTTTGGAGCATGATTAGAGAGAGAGAGGGAGAGACCCTTGGTCCCTAGGGAGGAGTCAGGGGTGGAAATAAAAAAGCAATAGAAGCAGGAGAAGAAAGCCCACCCTGTTTAAAAATATTGCCTGGAATTTCAGGAGACAGTGTTTCTTTAAAAGGCAAAGAGGGGGACTTCCCTGGTGGTTCGGTGGTTAAGAATCCTCCTGCCAATGCAGAGGACACAGGTTTAATCTCTGGTTCAGGAAGATCCCACATGCCACAGAGCAATTAAGCCCACAGGTCACAACTACTGAGCCCATGCCCTAGACCTTGAGCTCTGCAACAAGAAAAGCTAGTGTTGTGAGAAACCCTTGCACTGCAAGGAAGAGTAGCCCCCACTTTCTGCAACTAGAGAAACCCCATGTGCAGTAAAGAAGACTCATAAATTACTTTTTTAAAAAAGCCAAGGAAGATGAGGAAAGGAAGAGAGGTGTGTTTGAAATGTATGCTCTCATGTAAAACCTGGTTAGCAGGTAACTGTCTGGCGAGAGTTTCCCACTGGTGCCCAGCCCCGCTGATTTTAAGTGGAGGTGGCTGGATTTGGGGGTTTGGGGGGGAGGGGAGCGAAGAAGGTTGAGTGATTCTGGCCCCTAGTCCACTAGTGGCATCTGGATCTCATTTACAATTGCTTCCTAAAACCATATTTCATTGAACAGAAGTCTCTTACAACATTTGGCTTAGAAATCAATGCTCAGATAATCCTTTCCACTGTTTTTATAGTTTTGTATGACGTGTTGATAGAGTGTCTCTGAACTAGTTAACAGTAAAACCGAAAATCCAATAATCCCACTGGCCTAGAAACTTATTTCTCCTTTAAACTCCTAGATAAAAACTAACCAAATGATGCCTTTTATGAATAACTGCTCAAATCATTTTAGTCCCATGGGAGAAACTATATTTCAGATACTCATTTTTTGTGCAAATGGATTTTATTTATCATTATTGTCCCATTTACATTAAATATTAAGAACGTAATAACATTTGAGGGGAATTTAAGTATTTATTTTTACCTTTACCTTTTCTTTATGGCAAGCAGTCTTGATTTTCCACACCCAGTGGTGATGCATTTCTTTAAAAATTCTTTTTACAATAGAATTAAGTAAAACGGGATCAATTGGAAGAAAAATTTAATAATAGTGTAGATGATACACACACATGGTGGAAATCTATGAAGTTGGAATTTGAACACTGTTGAGAAGCACTGATGTAACTTTCCAAGATCTCATTATTAGGGTCTTCAAAGCTCGGTGTGTACCTTTAACTCATAGAAGGTGGTTCACAATCATAGCTTTACATAGGACTGCCCAGGGGGCTTCCAAAAACAGTCTTGCTGAGGCTCCACTTCAGACCAATTAGATAAGACTCTCTGAGTGTGAGTCCATGGATGGATTTTTAAAGCTCCCTTTGAAAGGTGCGGCCAGAGCTAGGAACCACTGATGGAAAATCTCCCACTTCTCTTCATGTTGAGTTCCAAGATGAACTTTTGAAAAGTGTATTCTAAGTTACCACTTATCTAATAGGCTAGGTGAAGAAAGAATTTGGTTTCTGTACATTTGATTTTGAGAACCATACTTTTTCTGGGCCACCCCAACCCTCCACACTGATGTCCTGCTCATGCCCAGCAATCCCTTTCCTATAAGGATGACCTCCTCATCCCAACTGTGATCTCACTGGAAGCTGGAATGGTGAACAGAGGCAGTAACAAGAACAAGATTCTATTTATTGTGTTCTCACTGTATATTATCTTTTGTTTCAATGTGTAGGTGAATTTTATAATACACATATTTTGCAGATTTGAAAGTACACATCTATAGGACAAAAATCTATACATGTAACTTACAAAAGTGGAATTTCAATATGTATTCTTTAGCTTTTTACTTGGAAACAACCTTAAATTCACAGAAAAGTTGCAAGAATATTGCAAAGATTTTTTTCCCTGAAACATATAAAATAAGTTGCTGGCGTGATGCTCCAGTCCCCAAATAATTTATTACGTATTTCCTGCAAACAAGGATATTCGCCAGTACAACTACAAGCTTCAGGAAGTTAGCATCAATATACCTTTCGTCTTAGATTCCATTCAAATTTCACCAGTTGTCCCAAATGTTCTTTATAGCAAAAGGATCAAGTCTGGAATCACATGTTGTACCTAGTTTTCTCTTTAGGACTTCCTCAGGCTTTCCTTGACCCTCACAACATTGGTGCTTTTGAAGATTTCAGGTCAGTTATTTAGCAGAATGTCCCTCAATTGAGGTTAGTCTGTTGTTTCCTGATGATTAGATTCAAGTGTCCACACTTCCAGCTGTCAGAGGGATATCACTGCAGTCTTCTTTTCACTTCTATCAGAGGGCTCATGACTTCAGTTTGCCCTATTAGTTCCTATTTGCTTCACTAAGGGGATTTCAACCAGGCTAGTGACTCTTTTTCCCCTTAAATAAATATTTTGTGGGAGGTATTTTTAAATCATGTGTGTATCCCATACTGTTATAATCCATTAGAATCAATACTTATTTTGATGTTCAAATAATCCAGATTTGGTCAGTGGGAACCCATTTAAGTTGGCTTTCTTATTTCATACATAACCCCATCATTATTGGAGCACTTCCTTCTGTGTGTGTGTGTGTGTGTGTGTGTTTGCATAACAAAATGTTTAGAATCAGTGTTTATTTTCTCTGCTCCAACTCTGGTATCAAACATTTATTCAAGAATCTTTGGTTCCTTTGAGTACAGATGGGTGTTTAGAAACCAATATCTAGGCACCAGCTGTGTTCACGCCTGTTAAGCCGTCACAGCTCCCAGACCTAGCCACTGGACAGAGCTGTAATCTTTATGTAGACACACACACACACACACACATATTTATGTCATACTTACTTCTATAACTATCTTTACAAACTAGAAACCATGAATTCACACCAATATCCTCAATTATAATCCAGCACCCCAGGATTCACTCTAGCCTTCTCCCTTCTCATATCTGTAACTCCACTCTCCAACAGTGAGAATCCTGTCTCATGTTACACTCAATATATTTAGTAATGATACTCTGCCATTACCTCTCCCAAGGCACCAACTCCCTCCTCATTTCATTAAGATGCTGACACTCTCTGCTGGCTCTCCACTGGGTTTTAATTCCTTTTTCTGGACTACCCCTCCCCTGTCCCTAGTTGGGCTCTGAAACCCTGTGTCAAGCTGCCCTACAGCGTGCAGATGGCCTCCCACCCCTCTTGGGCTCTGACGCCCTGCAGCGGTCTGCTGTTATCATGGCCCACCCACCTGGACGTCTTCTCACCCTCCTGTTCCCTGACACCGGAGTCTGCTCACTCCTCTGTGTGGACCTCCTCCTTTCGGCTCAGGCTGCCGCAGCTCCCTCTCTTCTACCATGCACTGGGGCTTATTTCCTCAGCCCCACCTAATGCAACACAGATTTTTAATTTTGAAGAGTTTTGCCAAATTTCCAGCCAGAGAGATTCCGTCAATTCATATCTTACCGTTAATGTAAGAGAGCCTGTCTCCCTAACACTCAGCAATGGAGTGTTATTATACTTTCAGGTCTTTGCTAATTTGAAAAGTGAAAAGTTTGTCTTATTGTAGCATAAACTGTATTTAAGAAAACATAAAGTATTTCTACCAATTAGAACTCCTACTCTCATTAAAACTCCAAATTTTAATTCCATTAGGGTTCTTAATTTTTAATAGTAAACTCCAAACTTTGTAAAAGAGTGACATTTCCTCACTTATGTAATAGTATATTTCCCCCTCTTTAGTAGCTACACTTGGTTCTAGAAAACCTATTGTTGGTCCCAGATATAATTGAAAGGGATAGAAAATTTTAATTTCTAATGGGACAAGAAAAGTAACACATGAACAGTCTGTTTTGACTAGAACAGTTGTCAAATCAATAATTATTTCTCATTTTAAAAACACAGATTTAGAAGAAAAAAGCTCCATCATATGATAATAATGGAAGGCCTAGGTCATTTGACCTTGTGTCTTAAGGTTTTGCAGTAGGTCAGCATGCCATGGCTTGCCCTTGATCTCAGAGCAGCTCTAGCTGATATTTCATGATACTTGTGGTTGTCTTTATGGAGCATTACCAGTTCATCAGGGAAACATCTTTTACTCGGAAGCCCCGGGTACTGGAGGCACCTTCCAGAAGCTCTATTATATTGACCCTCACCCAGCACATCACACTGAAATGTCTGCTCAGATTTCCCCACGGAGTTTTATAGCTGGCTCAGAACCATCTAATACACCTACCCAGCCACTACTCTTCCCTTTCAGGGTCTAGTAAATGTAGGCATATGAATTTTAAGAGCCTCTGGAAATGAAATATCATATAGTCTGAGAAATTATTTAACTTACATTCATAATTAGCAGACTCTTAAGGACAAAAGGAAACCTTAATGATAGCTCATGTTTTGTACAACATCCTATGTTTCACCAGATATCCAGAGATTTCCCAAAGTTGTGTATTTGGGGAACAAGAGGATATTCTCCAGTCATAGCCCTGTGTCTCAGACTCATCATGTGTGCCAGAAGATGTCCTGGGTCTTTATAAAAATTCACTTGGCCACACCATGGGAGAAAGACATTCAAAAGGTTAATTTTGCCAGCTACACTAATGACAAAGAACCATTATTCCAGCAGCACCTCGTTTATCTGGTATTATTGGGTAGAGCAAGGTTTTCTGTATAAATAAATTCTCAGAATAACAGAGCTTTCAGGATAACCAAGATGCCTTTAAAAAAAATATTTTTGCTAATATCTGTGGACTAAAAATGCTGCCTGTCATATCAGTAAACAAAGGATGTTGCAGCCATCAGCCGCTTTGATCAACAGAATGTGAGCCTTAAGGGAGCTCAGGATGGAAACTGAATACCCGCCAGCAAATCATCAGACACTGCAGCCACATCCCAACCCCGACCCCCACCGCGCACCTGAGAAAGCTCAGCCTGAGAAAGCACAGGTTACAGGCACCAGAGACCTGAGATGTATATCAAAGGAAAGATTTCAGTGAGCCCAGCCGCTGGCATCTTCCCAAGCATAAAAAAGCACTAAATTCCTTGAGCTACTACTGGTTTTCTTTAATTAATAGTAACCTTTTAATGTTCTGACTACCTGGTCTTTTTGCAAAAACTTGTATGTATCCTGGCTCCTTCCTTATCTCTTGTATGTATCCAGTCTCTCAGAGTTTTCTGAGATGCTGTGTCCAGGCTTAAGTCCTCAGTTTTGTCCTCCAAATAAAACACGACTCTCAACTTTTGGCTTCTCTGCTGGCTCAGATGATAAAGAATCTGCCTGCGATGCATGAGACCTAGGTTCAATCCCTGGGTCAGGAAGATCCCCTGGAGAAGGGAATGGCTACCCACTCCAGTATTCTTGCCTGGAGAATCCCAAGGACGGAGGAGCCTGGTGGGCTACAGTCCACGGAGTTGCAAGAGTCAAACATGACTGAGTGACTAAACCACCACCACCACCACCACCACCACCAGATGGAAAAGATGTATTAGTTGAATATTCAGTAAGTCCATGAGTGAATGATAAACCTGGGGACAGTGAGCGCACACTGTGTCATGATCTAGGATCATGTTGTGAACCACAGTCATCACCATGGATGGCTCAGCCCTCAGGAAATCCTCTTTCCTTCACCACCCAGGATCCAGAGCTTTTGATCCCACTTCGTATGACTCTCAACTCAAACTCTCAGGAAACCAAGCTTATTAAATTACTATTTGTAATACTTGGAACAAGCAGCAACAGGATGTATCATTTCTTGGAGGGCCAGGAATAATTATTCCTTTTTTTCAGCCCATATTTCTTGAGGGTCTACTCTGTGGTTGGTGCTGTGATAGGTCATGTGAATTCAACAGAGTTCTCACCCTGGTGGGTCTTACATTATACTGGGAATCAGACAATAGGTAGATGAATATAGAATTAACTGTAAGATTTCGATGAGAGTGATGCAGACAAAGCTAAACAGGAGGCTTGAGGGCGGGGAGGGACTAACATTTCAGAGAGCATCTCTCAGAGGAGGTGACTTCTGAGCAGAAGCCTGTTTTGTCCCTTGTATATCAGATCTGCAGCTCCTATGATTACAAGCTGATTTGGCCCAGAAGCTCTTTTCTGGACTCCCTTAAACTCTTTCCCATAGTCACTTTACTGCTTGAGACAGCCCATTTTTAATGTAGTGGTGATGGACTAAACTGCCAGGGTCTGGAAGTGAACTTCCATCAGGTAAGGTAGGACCCTATTCATACATTAGTTCAAAAGATACTTATGAGAACTTAGCGGGCAGCAGAGGATGAGATGATTGGACAGCATCACCAACTCAATGGACATGAGTTTGAGTGAACTCTGGGAGATAGTGAAGGACAGGGAAGCCGGGGGTGCTGCAGTCCGTAGGATCACAAAGAGTCGGACACAACTTAGTGAGTAAACAACAATAACAACACATGCTAGGATTTGGCCAGGACTTAGAAATGCAGACCAAAACTAGGAGGCCATGGCTGAAGGCCTGGGTGAACTTCCAAATCAGTGGGAATAGTTAAACATGAAAACAAATCAGTGCAGAAACTGTGTCAGATGCCTTGGGAGCTGGAGGTCCAAGGAAAACCAACCAGCTCCTGAAGCTGGAAGACTCATAGAAACACTTAAAGGAGGTGATTTCTGAGCTATGTTGTGAAAGAGAAGTAGGTGTATTTCAGCTTGATGATGACATACATCAAACAGAGGTGACAGCAAGGGCAAAATTATACACAAGGAGCAGAAGTCCTGTTTGGACCTCAAGTCACCTGGTTTGACTCATTCGCTGGTTGTGAAATGGAATAGAAGAGGCATATAAGAGATGCAACTGGAGATAAACCTTGGTTTAACCCTGAAAAATAGTACCCAGTGATTAGCAGTATAGAATGAGGTCTCCTACTGGAGGTTTTCAAAGTCACTGTGGAGAAGTTAAATATCATATTCATAAATCACACTTGGTATATGTCAAATATTACATCAACAAAAATATTACAAACACATATATGTGTACAACCATACAAGGCATACAGGGCAGTATGGAGCCACTGAAGTTGTTAGTGCCCGCCGAAAAAATGCACACTCTGAAATTTGAGAACTGTGTTTTATTTGACAGACACACTGGGGACTTAAGCCCAGGAGCCAGGCTCTCAGATAGCTCTGAGGAACTGTCCCAAAGAGGTAAGGGAGGAGCCAGGATAAATAGGAATTTGGGAGAGAGAAGGGAATAAAACCAGGTAGTTGAACATCAAAAGATTACTGTTAATCAGAGGAAAAAAAAGACATCTCGAGTTAATTGATTTAATGCTTCTCTATGGATGGGAAGATGCACGACTGGGCTTAATGAAATCATTCCTTTGATGTGCATCTCCGCTATCTAGGGCCAGGATCCTGTTTTTCTCCATCCTGAATTCTCTCAGGGTGCACCGTGGTGGGTGGCCGCAGAAGCTGATGGCCCAGTGGCTGCAACATTCTCTGTATACCAATACATTCTTTGAAAACTGAGCAGGTAAGGTTAGGCTGCATGAGGCAGGGACAAGCTGAGACAAGAGCCAGGAAGACATGATAATTGAGTGGCTGGTGAGGCTCTGGACAGAATATGGCAAGGGAATGAAACAACATTACCATTATATAAGAATGTCGGTGCCAAGGTAGACAAGACAAGTCTGGGAGACTGATTGGCTCTGATGAGAACAACGCCCTACTCTGAGAGTTTTTTCTTCCTCTTCCTCATCCTCTTGGCTCTGAAAAGAACAGTATGTCGTGGCTCAGAAGCTTCAGTTTACGTGATGTACTTGGAATTTTTATTAACCAACCAACAACAACTGCCCATTCTACCCCAATCATTGGGCAATGAATTTAACACTGACAAAGGGAGTTTCAGAGACCAGGTCACACCAACGCTTGAATTTCTTATTTGTCGATATGGATAGATTTCCAGTGCTACAGGGAGGGATGGCTCCTGAACATGGGGATGCCTGTGATCCCCTTGAGGCTATTAGATGAATGTTTTGCAGCAACACATAACAAACTCATTTTCCTTGCCTATCCAATGGCTGGAGATGGGGATTTGAGACTTAAAATTTTTTTTTATTCATTTATTTATTTTGGCTGTGCTGGGTCTGTTTTTGCTGCTCAGGTGTGGTTCACAGGTTGCTCATTGAGGAGGCTTCTCCTGCTGCAGAACATGGGCTCTAGGGTGCTAGGGCTTCAGTAGTTGTGCCTCCTGGAGTCTAGAGAGAAGACTCAGTAGTCGTGGTGCATGGGCTGAGTTGCTCCCAGGCACGTGGGATCTTCCCAGATCAAGGATTGAACCTGTGTCTCCTGCATTAGCAGACAGATTCTTAACCACTGAACTACCAGTGAAGCCCTGGGGATTTAAGATTTAAATCTTATTGCTCAATTCTCTGTCCTCTTGTTCCCCTACCCTACCCCTTCTGTGAAATCTGCATAGACCTCTGAAAAGGCAACTATGTCTAAGGTAAAAGTTATTTTATGTATTGGAACAAAAAGCACACAATATAAAATGCTCTAAAATTATTTCAGAAGCAGTAGACCCTTGAATGAATTTAGACTTGCCTCTGAAATTTAAGCACCAAACAGATAATCCAATAAAGTAAATTAAGGAAGCCAGTGAATGCAATCAATTTGTTTTATCACCCACATTTTGCAAAAGTGGTTAGAAGTGTTAGACTCCTTTCTGAGAGAAGTCACATGACCCTCTCTACCTCCCACAAGGGTAGAAATGGCTAGGACTCATTTGTTTGCTCTTCACAGCAAATAGCACACTTCACCCTCCAAATAGCCACATGCCCAGCATTTAGACTAAAAAAGCTATATTAGCTGATGATAATGCAAGGGTCTTCATGAGGCTGATAGGACTGGATTGTTTCAGAGTAACCCTCACTCGAATGTCAATTTCTTAAATGGATTAGATTGGATTGGAGGCTGTAGTAGAGCCTGCTCCTATTCTGAAACAATCTAAGTCATTCCAGTATTTCTTTGATAAATATTCCTAAATAGACCCTCAAGAGAAAATGAAGCACTTCCTAACCGCCGTGTCCCAGCCATAAGTCAACATTTTTCATCCAGCTCTTCACTGCTCAAGATCTGCTCCACAAGACACTGAAGATGCAGGATGGAATGTTGGCAAGTCACCATCGATGGGAAGGGCCTGCTCTCCACGTCCACTGTTCATTCTTTGGAGTTCTTCTTTCAGGCTAAAGGGAACATCCGTGAAGAGTGGACCCAACCTTCCTGCGCTGGAGTTGCTGGTGGAAGCGGCGCCTGCCAGAGTGGGAAGAATGGATGGGAACAGGGGCCTTCTTGCCTCCCAGCCTGCAAAAATCAGGCCCTGAGGACCAGGGCTCCAACTCTGAGGAGGACTAGCTGCTGGGCCATGATGGTTGTTTACCTTCAGGATCACATGTTGGGCCTTCTTTACTCAGCCTAACACTTCCTGCACCACATACATATGTAGATGGCCCTTTTTCAATGTTCTGCTAGTGTGTGGGAGGGGTAGGGAAAATATGAATAGTTGACTCCAAACTTCATTTCAGTAAGTCCTCCTCCAAATTTTACCAAAGCTTCCAGGAAGTCATAACCTTTAGGATGTACCTGAATTTGCTTCTCCAGGCCTCTGACTTTCTGACGCTTTTTTTGTTGGTGTGTTTGCTGCAGGAAATGCAAAACCTAGGAAGCTTCTAGAATTCCTGCACTAAAGGGACTGCACATTTCTCTCTGGAAGGCTTGATCTGTAACTGGGCTTGGTCTGTAACCAACACATGGGGCTTCCCCTAGAAACATCAGAGTCTGGTCCATGAATAAAATGCTTTTGTTTTGCTAGATTTCCATTATGGTCAATTTTTTTTTTTACCAGTTTTTCTTTCTCCTTTCATCCCAGGCTCCACAAGAAAACCCAGTTAGTCTAAACAGGAGGATCATTGAGGGGAAAACTGTAGGTGTGGATGTGTGTGGAAATCTAGAAACATTGCCACTTTCCTCCAATGCTATTTCTTCCCTCTTGAAACAAGAGAAGAAAGTTTGCTAAGTTCTTGGTGGAAATCATTTCTGTCACTTTACTGTGACTTGAGGCTACTGCCAGCCAATGGGAAATTGTTTCATAAACTGTATGGGTTTTTAGAGCTGCAGATTTTAGAAAGCTGTTCCAAATTTCAAATTTCTAAAGAAAGTACTGGTGACATCAATGCTGCTATATCTGGCTCCCAGGTGCCTGCGTGAGTTTTGAGCAAGAAATAATCTAATAGAAAAAAATACCTCCACCAATTAACTTGGAGTAGGAAATGGCAACCCACTCCAGTATTCTTGCCTGGGAAATTCCATGGACAGAGGGACCTTGTGGTCTACAATCCATGGTGTTGCAAAGAGTCAGACACGACTGAGCATGCACACACACCATCAATCAACTACATACATGTGTGTGTTAGTCGCTCAGTCGTGTCTGACTCTTTGCAACCCCATGGGCTGTAGCCTGCCAGGCTTCTCAGTTCATGGAATTCTCCAGGCAAGAATACTGGAGTGGGTAGCCATTTCCTTCTCCAGGGATCTTCCAAACTCAGGGATCAAACCCAGGTCTCTTGCACTACAGGCAGATTCTTTAACATCCAAGCCACCAGGGAAACCCCAATTAACTGCACAGCAAATGTTTCTTTACCAAAGTGATCTTATCCAACGTGTCATTTAAAGACAGTTGTTTCTCACTTGTTCTTTGCTTTTGTTTTGATTTTCTTTTCTATTCATCTGAGCTACGGAGGGAGGGCTGCTGGGTGATCTGTGGACAGCTCACCTTCATTGTATGCTTACATCTGATGTCTACAGGTAAGAGGACCTTGGTCCTTGTCTTCTTTGGAGAAAGAATTCCACAAAGAGACATTGTAAAGCAGGCAGAGTTTATTGGAAGCACAGTATGTGCAAAGAGAAAGAAGAAGTAGTTTATTTAGAGCAGAAGGAAAGCAGAAATACACACCCAGAGAAGAGTGCAGACATCCTCCATAGTGAGAAGTGTAACAGAGAGGTGATTTAAATCACTTATGTGGGGGCAGTTTTTCTGGGTCTTTGATTTCCTCTGGCCAATCATCTTGCTTCATTTCATTTCATTACATCTGACCTGACCGGGGCCCTTCCTGATACACATGGGCATCTTCAAGTCAAATGTATTTCAGAGGAGGTGGGGGTGGGGGATCCTTGGGAAACTGACAGAACTTATTATGTGTTAGTGCTCCCTCTCCTCCTTTTTTTGACCCCCAAGGAGCCTTTCTGTACATGTGGAGTTGGGGGGTGTCGCTTTGACCTCAAGAATGAAAACTATGGTTTTCTTATCTTTTTATTTCAGCAGAGCTCAGATACTCTCCACTCCTGCCATTAACTTTTCCCCCTTGAAGTGTTGAGGGAAAACAAACTCCAATTTACTTCACTCGACAAACTCTAGCTGCTCAATCCAGGAGCCCATCTACCTTCTACCTCACACCCATTCTTCCCTGTGTCTCGGAAGAAATTCAGGAAACTCCTACCCCAGAAGTTCCTTCCCCACATGGTTCCAGGTTGGATCTGGCTGGTGAGAGGTAACCCCATGCGATGTCCAAGGCAGTAAAGAAGATGCAGTCAGTGTTTCTCAGTGCCAGCTGCAGACAGTGGCTTGGATCCTGGGGAACACTCACCAGGGGAACCCCAGTTCCCCTTGAGACTCTGCCCTGCTCCGTCAAATGTCCCCAGTGCCACCTTCTGACCTTTTCTTACCCTGTCGTTTAATTGTGCATAAGCTTAAGTTCCTATAGCAACTCTAATTGGAAAACCTAGAAAGGTTTCCATTTTCTGATTGAATCCTGATTGATATGGGGCAAAGGAGTCATTATATCATTCTGCTCTTTCCTTATGTTACAAATGGGGAGGGATGTTCATGAGAAAGGGCTTCACAGCTGGTACTGGTGATAAAGAACCTATCTGCCAACACAGGCAGACATAAGAGATGCAGGTTTGACCCCTGGGTGGGGAAGATCCCCTGGAGGGGGATCAGCAATGCACTCCAGTATTCTTGCCTGGGCAATCCCATGGACAGAGGAGCCTGGCAGGCTGAAGTCCATAGGGTTGCAGAGTAAGACATGACTGAAGTGATTTAGCACGCACACACACCTTAATGAGAAAGTCTTTCTTGAATGAGGATGACTTACGGTATAGTGTCTTACATACCAAAGACACAAGTCAAAGGTAAAGTCCCACCTCCCAAGAGTTCTAAAGAAGAGGCAAAATGACAACTATGCATAAATGAAACTGTATGTGTCAATGCAGTGACTAAAGCTAGGTGTCCAGGAAAGACTCCATCTGGGAGTCTTTCTGTTGGAAGCAAGGCATTCACCCAAGTACTTTTCTTTCAAAATCCTCTATGGATAGACGCTCCATGGATGGCCTTCCCAGGCAAGTGCTGTCCTCAAGGACCACATTCCTGAGCTGCTTTGACAGGCCATCCTGCAGGGACAGGGCCATCACCGGCACTCTACATCCGGGCATCGGAGGAGGCAGGTCGGTGAACACGGCGATGCAGGGCTTCATTTTCTGCTGCCTCCCGAACATTCATGGGGGGATTCCTGGGAAGAATTTGAGGATGAAAATAACGGTCACAAGTGGTTCCATTAAAAAGAGCATCTGTCAGAAAGATTTCAGTTTCATAAGACAGAGAACATCAGCTGAAACTGGCTTAAACTTCCTGGAAGGGAACGTTCGCCTTCCCTTCATGGAAGGGAGGCTCAGTGATGCCACCTGTCCAAGGTCCTCCCAGCCTCTGCTCCGCCGTTCTCAGCATCGGTTGTATTTTCAAGCTCTTCTCCTTGGGGAAGCAAGATGGGTGCAGTGTGGCCCAGTGAGGCACCCAGAAACGAAACAACATTGAGTGGTAGGAAGGGAACGCAGAGCCTGATGTTCATTTTCTTGTAAACAAGGACACGTTCCCTAAAGCCCCTCCAATACCTACCCCTCTTACATGTCCCACTGGCCAGAAGGGAGTCATAAGCCCACCCTGAAACATGTCCTTGGAAAGAAAATGAGACTGTACAAATTGGCTCTGTTCAGTCAGAATTTAACCCTGTAACTGGGAGTGGGTTCTCACATTAGTGCCACTGGAGTGGGATGGGCTGATGCCATCCATGGGCCTTCGCAATAAGAATAGGAGAGGATGTCTGATGGCTTTTCTGGAGATCGGTCAAGATGGGAGCTACTAATTGTCAAGGGAAGCCAAGAGGGACCCTAAAACTTGCCAGGAGCCCAAGTTGTTCATAGCAACTGTTGGCCTTCAGGGGGTTCTATAGGGTTCACACCTTATTTTGCATCACCACCCTCAACCGTGCTCAGGTGCCATTGTTCTGAATCCAAAATTTGTATTCAGCTATTTCTGGAATCCTGCTTCCAATCCTGATTTTAATGAGAGCTGTCTTTCTTTACCATGTCAATGTCATGGGCAGAAGAGCAGCTCAGCCTTGGACTGAGGGCACAGAAATAGAAGTCCATCTTCAAGAACCTGCCACAGACTGGCCTTGGTCTCCTGTTTCCCACTGGCATCACCCAACCCAGGGCGCACTGGGTAGGGCAAGGAAGAGTGGAAAGGGAGGGAGCCTGTCATTGGGGGCTTTTTCCTGAGCCTTTGAGAGTGAGGCTGGGGCAAGGTTTTCACCATTAATGTGCTTGGAGGAAAATGAGCACCAGCGGTGGGAGTGTTTCTGGTTTCAGGATAGAGAACTAGCAAATATTCCCACCATTACTAATATGCATTCAGAGAGCTTTCCTCAGAATGAGACAGACCCAGAGATAACCTAGTCCAGAGTTGACTAGGTGTTACCAGGTGTTGTGCAAAAGCAGTGCACAAGCAGTTCTCCATAGTGATGTTGGGGAAATACTGGGCTAAACAGGCTTGTGACTTCACGACCTTCCAGAGCCTTTGATATGGTGCCATACATTGTGGTTCATTATGTTCTGTGTTTTCCAAACAAAAACTGCAGCCATGAAATTAAAAGACACTTACTCCTTGGAAGAAAAGCTATGACCAACCTAGACAGCATATTAAAAAGCAGAGACATTACTTTGCCAATAAAGGTCCGTCTACTCAAGGCTATGTTTTTTCCAGTAGTCATGTATGGATGTGAGAGGTGAACTATAAAGAAAGCTGAGCGCCAAAGAATTGATGCTTTTGAACTGTGGTGTTGGAGAAGATTCTTGAGAGTCCCTTGGACTGCAAGAGGATCCAACCAGTCCATCCTAAAGGAGATCAGTCCTGGGCATTCATTGGAAGGACTGATGCTGAAGCCGAAACTCCAATACTTTGGCCACCTGATGTGAAGAATTGACTCATTGGAAAAAACCCTGATGCTGGGAGGGATTGGGGGCAGGAGGAGAAGGGGACAACAAAGGATGAGATGGTTGGATGGCATCACCAACTCAATGGACATGAGTTAGAGTAAACTCCAGGAGTTTGTGATGGACAGGGAGGCCTGATGTGCTGCAGTCCATGTGGTCGCAGAGAATCGGACATGACTGAGTGACTGAACTGAACTGAACTGATATTCTGTGTTTTCCAAATGTATTTGATCACAGAATACAACCTGGAATATTGGTGAGACAGATGTGCAGAAACCTCTTTGGGAAATGCTGCTGAGACCCTTCATTTTACAGTGAGATAAACTTAAGCTTGAAGGAATTGTCTCAAGTCACCCTAGAGCCAGGATCCCTGAGGAAATAGAATAATCACAAGAAATTAAAACAGTGAACGGAATGTGGAAAGGATTAGGGAGGCCAACAGACCTAGTGAGATCTCTGCCTCCCTGGCCCCAAAGGGAAGAGAGAAGGCACTTTTTTACTGGAGTCTAACTAAGGGCTAGAGCCAGGGGCGAGGGGCTGCTGATGACCAGTGATGTGGCAGGGATGGGGTAACTGGGTGACTTCAGCATCGCCCTCCCCATCCTCCCATTTCCCCTGGCATCTCCCATTGGTATACCCTGGAAAATGGAGCGTTGGGAGCTGGTGACGCTGCCTGTAGAGGTCAGCCTCCAGGCCACAGAACTGAGCAGAGAAGCACTGATGGTGTACTCAGGGGGCAAGGAAGATATAACCAGCACCATGATATAGCTGGGTTCTTGTGTTTTTCTTCTTCTTCTTTTTTTTTTTTTAATGTTTACCTCATTTAGTTTATAGGCTTATTTGAGTTTGCTTGCTGCTGCTGCTGCTGCTAAGTCGCTTCAGTCATGTCTGACTCTGTGCGACCCCATAGACGGCAGCCTGCCAGGCTCCTCTGTCCCCGGGATTCTCCAGGCAAGAATACTGGAGTCGGTTGCCATTTCCCTCTCCAATGCATGCATGCATGCTAAGTCGTTTCAGCTGTGTCCGACTCTATGCGACTCTATGGACAGGAGTCCACCAGGCTCCTCTGTCCACAGGATTCTCCAGGCAAGAATATTGGAGTGGGTTGCCATTTCCCTCTCCTGAGTTTGCTTACAACAATGTAATTTGATATGATATATCAACTCTTTATCAATAAAGTTGGGGAGGGGAAACTTGATACTCTGTAAAACAGAACAGAGATAAATACTGAAAATATAAAGCAATGGTTCTCATAGCGTGGTCTAGGACTCTCTGGGGTCCTCAAGACCCTTGTAGGTCTGCAGGTCCATGTGTAATAACACTGTGATGCTATTTAGTTATTTACTTTCATTTTCTCACAAGAGAACAGAGGGGTTTTCCAGAAGCTTCGTGGTGAGGGACGATGCCATTGTTCTGATGGCTAATGTAATGAATGTGTGCTTGAGTGTGCTTATGCTTAAAAATCACTCCGTGTTGCTGCAAATGGCATTACTTCAGCCACAAGGATGGACCTCGAGATTGTCATACTGAGTGAAATAAGTCAGACAGAGAAGGAGAAATATCATATGCAATCTTTATATATAGATATAAATAGACATAATACAAATGAACTTATAAACCAGAAAGAGACTCACAGACATAATGAACTTATGGTTGCCAGGGGCAAGGATGGGGGGAAGGGATAGTTAGGGAGTTTGGGATGGGCATGTACAAACTGCTATATTTAAAATGGGTAACCAACAAGGACCTACTGAGCGGCACGTAGAACTCTGCTCAATGCTATGTGGCAGCCTGGATGGGAGGGGAGTTTGGGGGAGAATGGATACACATATATATATGACTGAGTCCCTTCTGTGTTCACCTGAAACTATCACAACATTGTTACTCAGCTATAACCCAACACAAAATAAAAAGTTGCAAATAAAAATCACTCCATTTTAATTTCAAATGCAGTAGATGATAAACATTACCACATAAGCAAAATCTTATGAGGGTCTTAAATAATTTTGGATAAAAAGGAGCCCTGAGACCAAAATGTTCCAGAACTGCCGATGTAAAGAGAGCAAAGAGACCAGATGTGTCCAGGTTCTTGAAGGAACTATTCCCCATGATGGGCACCAGATCTGTTTTCAGGTTATCTGGCAGCAAAGCACATAGGAAACACAAAGGTTATGTTTAAGTCATCTGTGCAACCTGGGGTGTGACTCACGTACAAAGTGTTACACGACCTTGTATGTAGTCCATGGAGGAAGGTTTGTCTGTGTAAGGAATGATACGAGGGATGCTGGGTAATAAAAACAGTACAGTATCTTTATTGTAAGGGCGGGAATTCATTTCCTGTTGCTGCACAACAAATTACCTCCCACTTTGCAGCCTAAAACAACACTCATTTGTTATCTCACATGTCCTGGGTTAGGAATCTGGGATGGGTGTAGGTGTAGCTGGGTTCTCTGTGCAGGACCTCCCAAACGATGAAATCAGGTGTTGCCTGGACTGCATTAACCATCTGGAGACTTACCTAGAGAACGATTCACTTCAAAGCTCCTTCAGGTTAAGGGCAGAATTCATTTCCTTGTGGCTGTAGAATTCTTGGTAACTTGCTTCTTCAAAGCAAGCAGTGGCGAGAAGGCAGTCTCTGCTGCTTTAAGTCTGTAGCTTCGGGGAAGGCCTGGAGCCTCTTGTAAAGGGCTCAGCTGAGTATGTCAGGCCCACCCTGAATAAACTCTCTCTTGTTTAAAGTCAACTGATTAGTGACCTTAATTGTACCTGTAAAATCCCTTCACCTTTAACATATAAAATAAGACAATCACAGGAGTGATATGAATCTTTGCTGTATTCTATTGAGTAGAAGCAGATCACAGGATCTACCCACACTGCATGGTGAGAGAACTACGATGTGACTCAGATAATCACCCTATGGTGTGTCTGCCATGGGTGGGGAACAGATTCAACCATAATAAGAAAAGTTTTGATACAAAGACACCTGAGAGTTAGCACAAAGGCATGACTGAACCCTCAAGCAAAGACCTTGGAAAGAACATCCTTTCCAGCAAGATCTACATGGGTGAACAACATTCCAGACTTTCAATCAGAACACTAAGGTGGAAGTTCAGAAATACAGAACCATCACATTCCTGGGCAAATGAAACACTAACAAAGAATATGATGTAAAAAATGATGACACAGAATTGTAGGATGTACAATGCTTCTAGCTGGGTTGGTGGGCTTGGCATCTCTAATCTAATCACCATTGGCTAATACATATCATATTGTAAACGCTAAATAGCATTAAGAAGCATTATCCTGAAGGGCAAAGGGATGAGTGTGAGGTTTTTTTTTTTTTTTTTTTGAGTGTGAGGTTTTTTAATCCCTGATAAATACATCTTTGAATCTGTTATATTGTGTTTGTGGCATTTTCTTAAACTTTATTCATGAAAAGTTGAGGGGAAAGTTGATAGGATTTTTCAAGGATAGCCTGTAGAGGAGAGGACCTATGGAGGGAATTTCCTAGAAATGATTAGCTTGTAATTTGAGGGTGAAAAAGATTTCCCTTAAAGCTCAACATTCAGAAAACAAAGATCATGGCATCCAGTCCTATCACTTCATGGCAAATAGATGGGAAAACAGTGGAAACAGTGACAGACTTTATTTTGGGGGGCTCCAAAATCACTGCAAATGGTGACTGCAGCCATGAAATAAAAAGACGCTTACTCCTTGGAAGAAAAGCTATGACCAACCTAGACAGAATATTAAAAAGCAGAGACGTTACTTTGCCAACAAAGGTCCATCTATTCAAGGCTATGGTTTTGCAGTAGTCATGTATGGATGTGAGAGTTGGACTATAAAGAAAGCTGAGCACTGAAGAATTGATGCTTTTGAACTGTGGTGTTGGAGAAGACTCTTGAGAGTCCCTTGGAGTGCAAGGAGATCCAACCAGTCCATCCTAAAGGAAATCAGTCCTGAATGTTCATTGGAAGGACTGATGCTGAAGCTGAAACTCCAATACTTTGGCCACCTGATGCAAAGAATCGACTCATTTGAAAAGCCCCTGATTCTGGGAAAGATTGAAGGCAGGAGGAGAAGGGGACAACAGAGGATGAGATGGTTGGATGGAATCACTGACTCAATGGACTTGAGTTTGAGCAAACTCCGGGAGTTTGTGATGGACAGGGAGGCCTGGTGTGCTGCAGTCCATGGGGTCACAAAGAGTTGGACACAACTGAGCAACTGAACTGAACTAAAAAATTTCCCTCTGTAAAGATGGATGAATGTGGCCAACCTTTGTACCCATGATACAGAAACAAAACCTGTAGACTGGATCAAGGAGGTGACCCAGGAAGAAAACAAAGGTCTTGATTTAGGAAGATATAACTCTGCTCACCAGGCTGTGTATACCAGTCTGCTTTCAGAAATGTTGACTGAGTGAGAACCCTCTGAAAAGGTCAAAATCCTCAACCTTAGTAGCTGGCTTTGCTGACCGAGGCTATCTGAGATGTGACACAGACTTGCCCCTCCCCGCCACCTCAGATGGATTAGGGGAGAGGATAGCTTGTGGGAAGGGTTGCTACCAGGTTAGGCCCCTTACAAGGAAGGTGGAGGGCCTCCCAGGCAGATTTCACTTCTTCTGGATGCTTCCCAGGTGGTTGCTTATTTTTATGCTAACTGGTTCACTGAGGGCAAAAGTGGTTATTTTTTTCAACAGTCTTCAAGGAGTAGAAAACGCATCTTTGATTTTCATTAAATCTTGTAATTTACATCAGTCTGGATGCATTTACTTCTTTCTCTCCACCACTGCTCCTCTCCCGCCCACTGTCTCTTTCCCCTTCCCCATCTTGCTCCTCTTCCTCTTCTTTCCGGTATTGTTTAAAGTACAGCAACTCAATACATGAGTACTTACCAGATATTAACAGGGATGTTTATTAGCAAATCCAATTATAAGATGAAATTAAATCCTGAGAGAGAAGAAAGAAAAACAAAACAAAACAAAAATAAATAAATCCTGAGAGAGTGAGGGACAGGGAGGCCAGGCATGCTGCAGTTCATGGGGTAGCAAAGCGTTTGATTTGACTTAGCGACTGAACAACAACAAAATCCTAATAAAGTTTTAAAAAACCTGTGTGTGCTCAGTCGTATCCAACTCTTTGCCACCCTATGGTCTGTAGCCCGCCAGGCTTATCTGTCCGGGGGATTATCCAGGCAAGAATCCTGGAGTGGGTTCCCATTTCCTTCTCCAGCAGAACATCCCGACCCAGGGATCAAACCTGTCTTGTTTCCTGGGGCTCCTGCACTGAGCAACCTGGAAAGCCCCCAAAAAGCCTGTAATAAAATTGATTAATGACAAGAGTCATTATTTAACATCTGAATTCGTAGATAGATTACCATGATATCTTTGAAAGGAATTTATATTGATGAATTGGCTATTTTAAATGTTAATTAAATGTATAAAATGCAATAATAAGTGGAACTAAGTTATGATTTTTAAAAGATAAATCAAAACTGTTGTTTTTCTAGTACTTCTGTATGTTAAAGATAATCTATTTTTCTGTCTTGCATACTCTCATTTTCCTCCATTCCTGTCAAAAATTTCTAAAAGCCCCTTTAAAATTGGTCATCTAATGATTTCTGCTTTTCCTCCTTTTAAATATGTTTTTTTCAAAACAGCAGCCATGAGGCTAAAGGTAGGTGAGTCAGTTATAATAAGGCAGCTTCAGTAATTAAATTATTGTGCTGCCGCCTCTTGAGTTGTAATTTGAAGGGATGAAAGCTTAATTTTTCCATCAACGATGTCAGTTTCATCCAAGCTGTTCTTCAGAGTGCATTAAAAAATTACATGTTTAAAGCAATCAGGAGAAAACAGAATTTACACCCCTTATCACAATAGCATGAATAGATTGTAAGTGTATGGACCATTTTTGCTCTAGAAAACTAAGTCCATTCAAAACATATTCATAAGTGATCAGGGAAACAGAGCAGTACAGATGTAAAAATACTAGTCGTGAGCTTAAGGCAGAAACATATCTAACAAATTAGAGTAAATAGCAGCCCAACTGTCCTCACCGAGGTTTATCTGTTCAACCTAGCAAGGAAGGAAAGTTAGCATTAACTGGTGAGTTCCAAGGTCTCTCAAAGGAAAAGGCACTTACAGCAATTAAGTCAGACATGGAAAAAACAGCTCTGCATTGAAAGCTGACAGCAGGACTCGGGCACAATATCTGCGATGAGCAAGCGGCTGAGGATTTTAATGGATGGAGGCTTGGGGACTAATGGACAATTAATGTAAAACAGATGACTTCCCTTGGAGATGACAGCCTTTTGAAAGGCGCTTTACCTGCTGCTCAAACAAATGTGGCTAACTTGAAATGATAAAAGGAACAGTAGCTGGGCTAGATGGGGTACGAGTGGCCCTGCTTTCTCCTTGAATATCTTCAAAAACCAGGTCAGGAATTTAACAGTTTCTTGCAGCTGGTGGTGCAAGCCCCTCCCGCCGCTCTCGAGGGGTCCTGGAATGGCTGTGTTTCTTAAGCCATTTTCCACAGAGCTGCCCTGCGGGTTCACCTTGTTTTACAGGGGAAAGAAGACAGCATACATCATGGTGTTACAGCCTAGTTTTTATTTATTTTATAAGTATAGTTACTTTACGATGTTATGTTCATTTCAGGTATACAGCATAAGGGATTCAGTTATATATGTATATATATGATTTCAGATTCTTTTCCAATTTAGGTTGTTACAACAGATTGAGTATATTTCCCTGTGCTAAACAGTAGGTCCTTGATGTTTACCTCTTTTATACACAGTAGTGTGTACATGTAAATACTGAACGTAATTTATCCCCCCTCCACACCCCCTTTGATAAACGTAAGTTTCTTTTCTGTGTCTGTGAGTCGAATTCTGTTTTGCAAATGAGTTCAATAAAAGCCTAGCTTTTATTTATTTATTTATTTTTTTGGTTTATGCAACTTTATTGAAGAAAAATAAATCAATTACTAGCAGAGCTATTAGTTGATCACTCATCCATTGACAACTTGCATCATTTATTCAGTGCTATATTAAACAGTGTATTGGAAGATAGATTAACTAATAGCTCCAAGCCTCCTAACAATTTAAATGAAAATTACAAAATGTTTTGAGACCCTATTTTGGAATACAAAGGGTGTTTGACTTCCAATTTCCATTCTCTGTAGAACAAGAACAGGTCATTCCTTTATTGACATGCATAAAATACATCACATTTTCTGTTCTGCTGATGCTATAAATTCAATACCAATTCTCCAGCCACATCAGTTATGAGCATAAAGTATATCATGTAACCTCAAATCTCTAACAGAGGAAGGCTTAGACAAGAATGGATGCTGCTAGAATAATGCTGCTTCCTTTGATGTGACAACTCAGCATCCATCTCCCTCCCTCTCAGATGATTCTTCAGCATGTTAGAGCAGTGAGGAATGGTTTTAGTCTCATAACCAAGTTAGAGTGAAGACATTGGCCACATAATACACATGCTCCATTATTTTTAAAAATTCTGAATCTTGGGCAACTGTTCTCTTGTAACTACTTTACAGTTTCTAAAAGCAGTTATTGTCCAAAGCTGGAAGAACTTAAGTCTTCTCAGATGAGCATGTGAATGAATGGAGGGAGGTAAACAAAAAATAAAATTAAAAAAGATGAGGTCTGATAGGGGAGCAGCCGGATAAGAAAATCAAAAAAGGAACAGTAATTTAAAGTTTATTCCAGCTATAACGCAGGTTATTCTGACTTTAAGGTAGCATCACATGGCATACTTCTGAGTCCATTCCCGAGATATTCTGTTGTACTTATCTCTGTCTGTTTTATAGATCCGTGCAATCTCTGGCACTAGGGGGTCATCTGGGTTTGGATCACATAGCAGTGAACAAATGGATAAAAGAACTTTAGAAATAGTTAAAGCAGGAGACCACTGTGATCTTAGAATATCAAGACAAATGCTGCCATTACTGTTAATATTTGGATGATAAATTCTTGTTGTAAATGCAACCTTAGGTGGTTTGAAGGGGTAGTCTGTAGGAAAATGAATTGTCAAAAAGAATACACCGCCTTGATATGGGCTGTCATTAGGTCCCATAATTGTGGCTTGCCAATGAAACATATCATCCCCAACTGGACCTGCAGAACATTGTGCTGGAGGGTCACGGGCCAAATCACTAAGTTCCTTATTAATCCGTTTCAGCGCCATAGTCTGTGCTTTTCGTCTGGCTCCTCACTATCTCGGTGTGTGCTCGAAGGTCCGGCCAAAACTCTTTGATTATCCCGACGGCTGGGAAGGATTGTCTCTTGTCTCACACCGGCTCTGCCAGACACAGGCGCAGAGGGGCCGGGGCCTCCCTCACGCTGCGGCCTCAGCCTCCTCCCCGCGCGGCAGCTGGTGCCTCCCCGGCCCCAAAGCCTAGCTTTTAAAATGACCACAAACCACACCAGCACAAGAATTGCAGTAAATACATTTGAAACCTCTCTTAGAGGCTTTGGAGCATGGTTTCTTCCTGGTTCAGTTATCTTAGTTGTATTTACTGAAGTCCAAAAGCCAGGGTCCTTCAAGTTTGGGCTTTATAACCACATAATTTACCCTCCTATTAAGTTGTCAGGTACCAAAAACATACACTGAAATCAATTGCTTGGAGAGAGAAATCCATTCTCTATAGAAACAATTCTGCCAAGATATTTAAATTGCCATGTGATCCCCCAAAGTCTTTTTAGTTTATAATGGGCTTAACTCACATTACCTGAGCACTGGGTTCCAAGGAAAACAACGTGGGTGTTTTTTCCTCTTTCTTAGTGGGAAATGGAAATGGACTAGCCTATAATTTTGAGATACAAGCTAGTCCTCAAAAATTTTTAACTTCTTATGTCCCTGTGTTCAACCCTTAGGAAATCAGTGCCTTTGGGTAATTTAAATTACTAGGTATTGCACCCTAATCCCCACTCCAAATGTACCTATTTTAGTAATTCTCCACTCATTCCCCTCTAATTTTTCTTTCATTTGCTCAGGACAGTATATCTCAACTAGAAAATTTTTTTTCAACTAAAAATTAAAGAAAAGCAACCTCTATGGGCTGATTTACACTCATGGGTGAGGTCCAAACCCTCTTAGAAGTCTTTGCAAAACCAAACTGCTTCTAATATCACATGCATCTCTAATTGGCAGAAATTCTGTGAGAAAAGTCAAGTGAAAATATCAGGTAGTTGAGTAATTCCATTTCTAAATATCTAACTTGAAAATATCTACATTAGCAGGAGAAATGCACAAGGATATTTGTTGATGTGGTGGAAGGTAGAACCCACGTGAAAGTCAACAGGAAAATGCCTAAAGTGTAACATATTCAGGATGCAATATTATGCAGCAATTGTGTGCATGCTTTAGAAAATTAGGAAAAGTCATCTTTTTTCACAGCCTGACTGGATTTCAGCTTCCAGTGTTGGGCAGGGCAAGATTTGCACAGGTGTTGATAGAAGCCCAGTTCCTCCTGATACGGACCAGGGTTCTGGGTCTCCCTCAATCAAAATAAATTGACTAGAGCCCAGTAAAGAAATTCAGACAAGGCTCTACAGGGACCCCTGCAGAGGAGAGCGAGATCAAACAGCACGTTCCCTTGCTAGCTTGCTCCCCAAGGGGGACAAGCTTGTTTCTTATATGGGGTCAGGGTAGGGATAAGTCCAGGAGTCGGGCCAGAGAGGTGACAGGTGTTTTGCCCACTCCTCTGCTGGTCGTGTGTGCAGGGGGCACGCTCAGTACCCTGCTTTTGCTCCCAACACCCTGTTTTTGCTCCCAGCTCTTCAGAAATGGCAGTTGAGTTTTTTGGTCTTTTTGTACCTTTTGTCCATAATTTGCTCCAACTGCACATGCACACGCTTGTTTTTAGTCCCATAAAGTTTCTCTGTTATTTTGTTGCTGGAGGAGAGGTTTATCCAGGAGCAAGCACTGCAGCAAAAGGTCCCAGGTCCCAACCTGCCTTATTCCTCCCCAGGTGGATCCAGAACTTGGCAGGGGCAGAACTTAGTTTTGGGTTTCAAATACTAATGTAGATTATGTGTCATAAGTCAGAAATTTGTGTAGTGAGTGTGACATTGACTCAAAGTTGGGTAAGTATGAAATAGCTAATTGCTTTCTTCAAATCAAGTTAAATCTGACTGCCATTCCCTAAAGCACTGAAATTTGTAAACGATGAACAAACCTGACTCCATATTGGATCTATTCCTTTAGCTCTGACTCTTGTGCTCTGTTGCCTGTGCTTAGTTAGTCTTGCTGACTCTGCACCTTCTGTAAAAGTATGTTGCCTATACCCTGATATATACATGATAGAAAGGTATAACTTTTTTCCATGCATACAGAGAAGAAAAGTTTCAGAGCAGAGAATAACGTTTGTCTTGTTGGAGGTTTATAGGAACATTGTGACCAGACCTACCTGGACAGCTGAAAGAACAAAGGATTCCAGGATCAAGAATTCTGCAACAATAAACCATACCCTCTCCCCTTTAGTATAAAAGAAGTGTGAATTCTGACTCAAGTGAAGTGGTTCCTTGGGACACTAGTCCATGTATTCTCAGTCTTCTGGCTTTCCCAATAAAGTTGCTACTCTTTGTCCCAACACTGTGCCTCTTGATGTGTTGGCCAGTTGTGAGGGGAGCAGTATGAGCTTGGGCTTGGTGACAAACTGGCAAGAAACTCAGCTCTGTGTCCTCTTCCTCCCAGGGTTATTTGGTGCCCAGACAATAAGCAAGTTTCTCAGGCTGCCATGGGTGCTCTGGATCATCACTGTCCAAGGATAATCCAGGAAGTTGTCTCACCTGGTTCTGGACAAAGGAGTTTCCCATCAAGCCCCATTCTCTCTGGGCTCAGTCCAGCCCTGGCGCAAGGCTGAGGAAACGGCACTGATCCTCAAGGGGTTCAGGATCTGCAGACCTTCGTGTTTCTCCTGAGCTTTGGGAATGTCCTGTCCCTCAGTTCCAAGAGGTTCCACGTTCTCTCAATAGACACCTTCACATACACACACACTCCCTAGCACTATTCACTTCAGTCGCTCAGTCGTGTCCGACTCTCTGCGACCCCATGGACTGCAGCACACCAGGCTTGCCTGTCTATCACTAACTCCCAGAGCCTACTGAAACTCATGTCCATCGAGTCGGTGATGCCATTCAACCATCTCATCCTCTGCCGTCCCCTTCTCCTCCTGCCTTCAATCTTTCCCAGCATCAGGGTCTTTTCAAATGAGTCAGCTCTTCGCAACAGGTGGCCAAAATATCGGAGTTTCAGCTTCAGCATCAGTCCTTCCAATGAATATTAAGGACTGATTTCCTTTAGGATTGACTGGGTGTATTTCCTTGCAGTCCAAGGGACCCTCAAGAGGCTTATCCAACACTACAGTTCAAAAGCATCAATTCTTCAGCGCTCAGACTTCTTTATAGTCCAACTCTCACATCCATACATAACTACTGGAAAAACCATAGCTTTGACTAGATGGACCTTTGTTGGCAAAGTAATGTCTCTGTTTCTTAATATGCTGTCTAGGTTGGTCATAACTTTTCTTCCAAGGAGTAAGCATCTTTTAATTTCATGGCTGCAGTCATCATCTGTAGTGATATTGGAGCCCCAAAATATAAAGTTCCTCACTGTTTCCATTGTTTCCCCATCTATTTGTCATAAAGTGATAGGACTGGATGCCATGATCTTAGTTTTCCGAATGTTGAGTTTTAAGCCAACTTTTTCACTCTCCTCTTTCACTTTCATCAAGAGGCTCTTTAGTTCTTTTTCACCATAAGGGTGGTGTCATCTGTGTATCTGAGGTTATTGATATTTCTCCTGGCAATCTTGATTCCAGCCTGTGCTTCTTCCAGTTCAGCGTTTCTCATGACGTACTCTGCATATAAGTTAAATAAGCAGGGTGACAATGTCCAGCCTTGACATACTCCTTTCCCTATTTGGAACCAGTCTGTTGTTCCATGTCCAGTTCTAACTGTTGCTTCCTGACCTGCATACAGATTTCTCAAGAGGCAGGTCAGGTGGCCTGATATTCCCATCTCTTGAAGAATTTTCCACAGTTTGTTTTTATCCACACTGTCAAAGGCTTTGGCATAGTCGATAAAGCAGAAGTAGATGTTTTTCTGAAACTCTCTTGCTTTTTCGATGATCCAACAGATGTTGGCAATTTGATCTCTGGTTCCTCTTCCTTTTCTAAATCCAGCTTCAGCATCTGAAAGTTCATGGTTCATGTATTGTTGAAGCCTGGCTTGGAGAATTTTGAGCATTTTACTTTGCTAGTGTGTGAGATGAGTACAATTGTGCGGTAGTTCGAACCTTTTGGGCATTGCCTTTCTTTGGGATTGGAATGAAAACTGACATTTTCCAGTCCTGTGGTCACTGCTGAGTGTTCCAAATTTGCTGGCATATTGAGTACAGCACTTTCACAGCATCATCTTTTATGATTTGAGATAGCGCAACTGGAATTCCATTACCTCCACTAGCTTTGTTCATAGTGATGCTTCCTAAGGCCCACTTGACTTCGAATTCCAGGATGTCTGGCTCTAGGTGAGTGATCACACCATGTGGTTATCTGGGTCATGAAGATCTTTTTTGCATTCATTTGAAGATCTTCTGTGTATTCTTGCCATCTCTTCTTAATATCTTCTGCTTCTGTTAGGTCCATACCATTTCTGTCCTTTATTGTGCCCATCTTTGCATGAAATTCCTGTGAGATCTCTAGTCTTTCCCATTCTATTGTTTTCCTCTATTTCTTTGCATTGATCACTGAGGAAGGCTTTCTTATCTCTCCTTGCTATTCTTTGGAACTCTGCATTCAGATGGGTATATCTTTCCTTTTTTCCTTTGCCTTTAGCTTCTCTTCTTTTCTCAGGTATTTGTCAGGCCTCCTCAGACAACCATTTTGCCTTTTCGTGTTTCTTTTTCTTGGGCATGGTCTTGATCACTGCCTCCTGTACAATGTCATGAACCTCTGTCCATAGTTCTTCAGGCACTCTAATCAGATCTAATCCCTTGAATCTATTTGTCACTTAGACTGTATAATTGTAAGGGATTTGAGTTAGATCATACCTGAATGGTAGTGGTTTTCCCTACTTTCTTCAGTTTAAGTCTGAATTTTGCAACAAGGAGTTCATGATCTGAGCTACAGTAAGCTTCCTAGCACTATAAAGACACTCAAGTTTCAGACTTCAGAAAGAAAATGGGCTGCAGAGGAGAGAGATTACCTTAACACAGTCGCTCTCAACATGTGGTCCTGGCCTGCAGCATCTAATATTCAAGGGAGGCTCATGGTTAGGAATGCCAATTCCTGGACTCCACCCCAGACTTGTTGAATCAGAAACCCTGGGAATGGGGCCCAGCATGCTGTGTCTTAAGCCCTCGTGGGTCCAGAAAGTAACTTGGGCTTTCTTTTCCAACCTCACAATAAGTACCCAGAAGCAAGAGACTGTCAAGTCCTAGCCCCTTGTTTAAGTGGGGGAGGAAAAATGGAGAGGTTAACACAAAACAACTCTCATTCTTTCATGTACTTCTACAGCAACAAATAAAATAAACACTGATGACAAACTATAATGTCTACAGAGTGACCTCAGTTCAGGCAGACAAAACTGGAGTCAGGCGGCCATTAAGGACTTGGTCTCAGACTCGTCTCTGCACGGATGGGAACTTGTACTTTCTTTGAATTAAACCAGACCCAGGGATACCAGCAACCATAGTTAGAACAAAACCTGAGGCCTTATGGTCTCAAGGTCTCCTCTTATAAATAATTTCAGATGCCAACAAATCCCTAACTAACAAACACTCTTACTTCTTGCCACCTCCAATGATAATTCTTGATAAAAAACTCATGTAACCATAAACTTGCAATATAAGCCTCCCCTACTCCATGGTGTAGTTCAGCAGAACACAACTCAAATGTGTCTTGAATCATTTAAAAAATATTTATTAATTTATTTTATTTACTTTTTTGACTGTGCCAGGTCTTAGTTGCAGCATGTGAAATCTTAGTTGTGACATGTTGGATCTAACTTCTGGATTGGTGATCGAACCCTGGGCACGCTGCACTGGGAGCATGGAGTCTTACCCACTGGGCCACCAAGGAAGGTCCTGCTTCTTGAGTCTGTGTCTTCTGGGATACAGTCCTGAAAAACCCCAAATAAACACCTTTCCACTTCAATCAGGTCTTCATTTCCAAAATTTTGGTTAATGATACCTTAGTTAATTCTCTCTCCCCTTTTATAAGGCACTGCAAAGCACAGTCTGGTTTCATAAAGAATGGAGGAAACCTGAGAACACGTCTGATCCACACCTCACCAACAAATCCTCACCCTCACCTGCCAGGTTTAAGAATTCAAGAGGCTTTATCCTAAAAAAGAAGCATGTGGAGAAATAAAGGTCAAGTGTTCACTCGAGGCTGTTCCACATCTCCATGGAATGCAGAAATGTGTGAACACTCTTAGAATTTCAATTGGGTCTCCCTTTTGCAAGGATTTTTATACTAACATGGACCCAGCACATAACTCCTTGTAGTAAAAAAATGGTCTGTGTTAAAAATGCAATATCCTCCTCCAATATATATACCAGATAAATGCTCACTTTTATCACATCATCTTATTTCAACCTTGCTATAAGGTTTGATTCAAGCAAAAGTGGAGGGTTGTGATTTTCGTTCTTAAGCCCAATTAAATGTCACCATTTCCCAATTTCTCCTGCTGCCCCAGATACTTCCAACATATTTCAGACCTGAAATTTTCTGAACTCCTTCTTCTTTCCCAAGTCATTTTAAGAACGGGCCATTAAAGCATAATTACGTGACTGGAAAATACTTTTGAAGCCTGCTCAGTGTGACTTTTTTTAATAGCGAGGTTTCTGAATTGCAGGCCTCCTCGGTGGATTTTCCGAGCTGGGTATAACTCGAGAGCATCTCTGCGGGCCCATTAGTTACCTTACAGAATTACATGAACTGTTTTAGGCCTCCCAAGGTAGCAAAGACTTAGCAATAAATGAATGTATTATGCTTCACACCATCATATTTTTAGACAGTATATACTAACAACCAAGACTGTTGAGCAGTTTTTGGCTTCTGAGATTATTTCTGTGAAATACAAGATTTACTCTTTACAGAAACAAACAAACAAAAATGTTTAAAGCCAAATGGAGAATCAGCCTCCAAATTTCATTCGAGTTGATCCCGGCCAGAGAGCAATGCGGACCTTGATCAAGGTCACCACGGCTGGTTTCAGGACAGCAGCAACTGTATTCACAGTCCTCACTGTGAGTCCTCCAACTGCTCATCTGCGTTTCAGCCAGTTCTTTTTCCCTAAAATACCAGTTCATTACCTTCCAGCACACGACTGCCACCTACTGGTGACGATGGTCATTGCTGCCTGTGCAAAGCCGGAACTCTTCACTGGCCAGAAAGGAAACAGATCAAGAATGACTTATACGTGAATATAACAAAAAAGAAGCGGACTTACAGATGTAAACAACAAACGCGGTTACCAAACAATGGGGAGAGGAGCAGGGCAATATAGGGGCGGGGGAGGAGGGGGAGGTACAAGCTATTGGGTTTAAGATAGGCTCGAAGGTGTATTGTACAACCTGGGGAATATAAAGCCAATATTTTCTTATAACTGTACCTGGAAAGTAACCTTTAAAAATCATATTTAAAAGTTAAAGTAAAACTTTAAAAACTTCATGAAGGAGAGAAAAGAATTCGTCTTCAAAATGCTTTGAGTCGCTTTACTTAAACGTCATCTTATGTGATCCTTTCAACACTATGAAATAGGAATTTTTCTCCATGAGGACATCAGGTGCAGGTGAAGAAACTTACCCACGGAAGAATCAAGTTCACACAGACCTGCTCCAGCTGGCAATAGCTGCACCCGCTCCCGCGCCCCCACGTCCAGCCCCCACGCCCGCCCGCGGGCTGAGTCCTGGTCCTCTAGCTTGGATCTGCTTGGGGCTGGGGTCTTCCACCTCTTCCCAGTCTTCTCTTAATGGGGACTACTCCCCGGGATGCATACTCCCTGGGATCCAGCGATAGGCTTAGGGAAAGCCAATCAGATCCTCTGACCCTTTTTGCCAGCCCGGGTGAGGGAGTAACACGTGCTCTTTTCCACTCGCGCAGCCAGTGGTGTGAACAGCGCCCGCTGGAAGCCGCCCTGGCTCTGCCCAGCGGAGCCCAACATCCTAGGCCGCCACGGTGCAAGAAAAGCTGAGCGACGTCGAAGACCTGAACCAGTGACAGCTCTGTGCCCCCAATTCCACTGTGCTTGGACCCAGCTCTGCTCTTGGGTATTTCAGTTCCGAGAGCCAAGAAATGCCTCTTTAAGGGTTAAATGCCTCTTTGAGATGACTTTTCCTGAATCTTGTCCTGAAAAGTCCTAATACCGAGGGTTTGCCCCTTTCTCCTTTCCTTTTCTTTTCCTGCTTTCAACTGTCAACAAATTAATGCTTGTATTGTGCCTGTGCTTACAAGACACGAGCCCATTTTCCAATACCTGTTTATCCTTGCATTCACAGTACATAAGTAAAAATGTCATTTGGATATAAACATAATTTTAAAACTGAAGTAGAAAATAAAATAAAATGAAACTGAAGTAGAGTTGATTTATAATATTGTATTAGTTTCAGATGTACAATATAGTGATTCAAAAAGTTTATAGGTTGTACTCCACTTAAAGTTGTTATAAAATGTTGGCTATATTCCCTGCACTGTAGTATATATCCTGTAGCTCATTTATTTTATACAGAGTAGTTTGTACCTTTTAATTCCCTACCCTTTATCTTGCCCCTCCCCACTTTCCTCTATCCTAGGTAACCACTAATTTTTTCTCTGTGTTTCTGTGAACATAATTTTAAGTTTTTATATAAATTAAAAACCATGAAATACCTTAAAAATCTTTTATTTTTCCTCCTAAATATCAGGTTCTCAAGAGCAACCAGGAGGTCTACAATCTAACATAGTTACTTCTCTCATTAAGGCAGAAATTGATTAGAGCTTTGGGGTTTGTGAGGGATACTAACCATCTGTCTAGGATTCATGCCATCAAGGCTTAGATGAGTTGTAGATGGTTTTTCTCAAAGGAGACATATTCCCTATGTCAAAATATCATACATTTTTTAAAGTAAGGTCAAGACATAAATACCTTGGGAAATGCAAAGCTATGTACAAATCAGTATGTTTAACAATGTTATTTATTTTTAGTTGATAGGAGAAACTAACTTTTCTTAAAATTATACATCTCATTTTTAATTCATTATATAATCTCTTTGTTAATGTTCAGATAAAAAATTTATTGCATGCAATTTTCTCAACCAGAGAACTTCTTGGGTGGTAAATTGTTGAAAATGTCAATGATAAAATAAATTAACTTGATCCCAGAAGACAGTATGATGCTCATAGCATTGCTTTCCCAATGTTATCGACTGACTAACAATTTTTGGAGACTGTCTTCTGATTGGTTAAGGATTAGTGATGGGCTGATGGCTGCCCGAAGCACTTCTGCTTAAGTAGAATTATCTACCAAAGATGTTTTGGCTACAGCAAAGGGAGTTTGGCGGATTTGCTTTTTATTATTTGAGGCTGCTATATCCATGAGAGAAAGGTATTTTGCAAGTAATGTTTGGAGCCATGAATAAACATTGGAGTTAAGTGCTGATTTATTTCAACAGTGTTTTAAAACTCCTTTAAAAATTGTTGACCAAGACAGTTTATGGCCCCTGATTTTCACTCTGTTCTTCAAGGAGCCTCAGGAGCAGATGGAACAGGGCCAAGTAAGGGTCCGTCTCCCACCATCCCCACTCAGTTCCTCCACCAGCTCCTCCCACTTAACGAGAGTGACTGCTCTAAACTCTGTTTTATGTATAGTGCTTTATTGAAAGGTTTTTCACTCATTCAACAACTGTGTCTTGAAAACCAACTATCTCCCAAGCATCAAGTTGAGACACTGTGATACTCCCTAAACAAGAAACTCGAACTACCTTATCTTTATGTTCGGGGGGAGGGGCATGAGGGTACAAACAACACACCATTAACAAGAGAATAAATAAAATAATACTGATAGGAGCATGATAAAGAGAATAATGTGATCACGTGATGGAGGGTGGCTGGAGGAGTCAAGCATCATTAGAAAAGGTGGTGAGGAAATGCCTTGCAGAGACGGTGATTCTTGGAATGGTGTATTTGTGTCATTAGAAGATTTTAAACAGAGTTGTGATAAAGCCCAATTTTAAAAAAATCACTTTTGTATGTTTGGTAGAAGGAGACAGAGATAGAGAGTAAAAGCAAAAGGATCATTGGGAAGCCATTGGGATCATCCCATCAACACACTGGTTTGGATATGAAGTAAAGAAAGGAATCAAGGATGACTCCTAGGTTTTTCCTTTTGAGCAGTTGGATGAATGGTGATGTCCTTTACTAAGATAGGAAAGATAGGACTTCCCTGGTAGTCCAGTGGTTAAGAATCTGCCTGCCAATGCAGCGGACAGTGGGTTCAATCCCTGGTTTAGGAACTAAGATCCCACATGCCACAGGACAACTAAGCCTGCACGGCACAACTACTGAAGCCCACACACCCGTGCTCTGCAACAAGAGAAGCCGCTACAAAGAGAAGCCCACACATCGCAACTAGAGACTAGCCCCTGCTTGCTTGTCGCAACTAGAGAAAGCAACAGAGTCTGTGCACAGCAGTAAAGACCCAGGGAAGCCAAAAATAAACAAATAAACAGATTATCATTTAAAAGCAAGATAGGAAAGATAGGAGGAAAACCAAGTGTGAGCAGAGACTATAGAAAGAAAGCTTTATTTTGGATAGTTCTGATTTAAAACCTCTCTTAAATATTCAGGCTAAGATGCAAAGTCAGCCGTTTTCTCTGAAGTCAGGAGCTCAAAGAAGAGGTCAGGCTCTAAAGATCTAATTTTGAGAGTTGTGGATGATGCAAAGAGATCACCAAGAAGTGGACCCAAGACCCTGTTCCAGGAACTCAAGGAATTCAATTTGGCAGAGAAAGGAAAGACAAGACAGAAAAGGTGATGGATTCTTTTGCAAAAAGAAAAACCTAACACCCTCCCCCACCAGAAGGATAGAAGAAATCTGCACCAATTGCTGTGGATATCCCCAAGAATATTCCAAAATCCCTGGTTAATCAGAGCAGGAAATATTGGCCAGAAATTCAGGAAGAAAACCAGGGGAATTCAATGAATTCTGTTACTTTTTAAAAACCTACAAAGAGGGACTTCACTGGCAGTACAGTGGATAAGAATCTTTCTGCCAGTGGAGGCGACATAGGTTCAGTCTCTGGTCCAGGAAGATCCCACATGCCTCAGAGCGTCTAAGCCCGTGTGCCACAACTAGTGAGCCCCTGCTTTAGGGTGCTCTAGGGCCTGTGAGCCGCACCTACTGAATTCCTGTGCTGCACCTACTGAATCATGCGACTAAAGCCTGTGCCCCACAACAAGAGAAGCCAACACAACGAGAAGCCCACACACCGCAATGAATAGCCCCTGCTCACAGCGATAGTTCAGTTGGTCAAGAACCCGCCTGCAATGCAGGAGGCCCCTATTCAATTCCTGGGTTGGAAAGATCCTCTGGAGAAGGGATAGCCTACCCACTCCAGTATTCTTGGGCTTCCCTGGTGGCTCAGCTGGTAAAGAATCTGCCTGCAATGCGGGAGACCTGGGTTCAATCCCTGGGTTAGGAAGATCTGCTGGAGAAAGGAAAGGCTACCCACTCCAATATTCTGGCCTGGAGACTTCCATGGACTGTGTAGTCCATGGGGTTGCAAAGAGTTGGACACGACTGAGCGACTTTCACATACATTCACAGCAACCAATGAAAGCCCATGTGCAGCAACAAGAACTCCGTGTAACCAAAACATAACAAATAAAAAAATTTAAAGAATTTTTTAAAGTCTATAAAGATTATAATAAGTAATTTAGGGAGAATAATACCATTCCTTATGTGCCATACTTTGGGGACAAAATACCATACCTTGGGGGAAATTGCCCTAATCTTGGGTACCACAGCTAAGATCCTGTTATTTATATTCATATGGTCATTGTTCCCTAAGAATGTCCCAATACCAGGCTGACTCAGATCAGAAGGTGCTAGTCTTTGCTACTCTTTTCAGATCAACTCCTCTTTTATGCCAAACTAGGATTTCTATAATGAGCACAGATTTCCAGTCCAGGGGGACCCTATGGTTAGTTTTCCTTCAAGAGTCCTTCCCAACTTTCCTGGCCCCAAAGCTCAACTAGAATCATTGGCCATCCACAAGGTAAAGTTTGATAATGCTGGACCACAGCAGATAAAGAACAGATTTCTCCATTCTTTTGTCCTCAGGAAGTTCTTTTGACCAAAGAAATTTCTCCAGACACTAGATCTGTATCCTAAGGGGTATTATTTCTTCTTCTTCTTTTTTAATCTTTATTTATTTTTGGCCTCACTGGACTTTTGTTGCTCCAGGAAGGCTTTCTCTAGTGGCAGTGCATTGGCTTCTTATTGTGGTGACTTCTCTTGTTGTAGAGCACAGATTCTAGGCTATTGGGCTTCAGTGGTTGTGGCTCCAAAGCATGGGCTCAGGAGCTGGGGTGCATAGACCCAGCCACTCAGCAGCATGTGGGACCTTCCCGGGCCAAGGATCTAACCTATGTCTCTTGCGCTGACAGGCAGATTCTTAACCATTGGACCACCAGGGAAGTTTAGGGTATTATTTCTAATCAGATGTGGTCTGGCCACAGAGTATTTTATTGCACCCTTTCCTTACGTTCGTGGAAACTATTTTTCCTAATGCCTATTTTCCTCTCCTGTTTCAGCTCCTTTCTCTGTCCACGCTCAATCGTGTCTGACTTTTTGCAACTCCATGAACTGTAGCCCACCAGGCTCCTCTGTCCATGGAATTTTCCAGACAAGAATACTGGAGTGGGTTACCATTTCCTCCTTCAGGGAATCTTCCCAACCCAGGGATCAAGCTCATGTCTCTTTTGTCTCCTGCATTGGCAGGTAAAATCACTTTTGTGTGGTCTATTTATTTGGTCTTATATATATATTTTTAGCATTTTTGTGCATTTTTTGGTGATTTAAAATGCCCCCAAGTGTAGTGCTAAAGTGCTGACTAGTGTACCTAAACACTAGAAGGCTCTGCTGTGTGTCATGGAGAAAATATGTGTGTTAGATAAGCTTTTTCAGGCATCAGTTAAAGTGATGTCAGCTGCGAGTTCAATGTTAATAGATTAACAATGTATGTTTAATAACTTGTCTTTAAATAGAAATGTACATAAAAGAAAGATATGTAGTGATCAGTTAATGAAAATGTTGTGACCAGAGGCTCTTAGGAACCTTACTCTGTATTTACCCTAGGAGCAATTGTTTAATATTCACTAAGTCTGTTTTTTGCAGTGACTGTAGAACTACCATGAGTAATGAGAATCATCTATATTTACACCATCAAGGGGACATCACTCAAGTGACTTCCCTTCCTAAAGAAAGACACCTACATCAAGGTGACCAAGATCTCTGTAGGCAGAAAAGTGTAAGGTAGACTTGAAATGGCAGATCTTCTTCCTTTGAAAAGACAAAAACAAAACAACCATAAAGAGGAAAACAAAGCATTTAAAGTGTTGCTTCACCACTCCCCATGCTCCCCCTCAGTGTATATGTAAGGAGAATCCCTTGGACTGCAAGGAGATCCAACCAGTCCATCCTGAAGGACATCAGTCCTGGGTGTTCACTGGAAGGACTGATGCTGAAGCTGAAACTCCAATACTTTGGCCACCTCATGCGAAGAGTTGACTCACTGGAAAAGACCCTGATGCTGGGAGGGATTGGGGGCCGGAGGAGAAGGGGACGACAAAGGATGAGATGGTTGGATGGCATCACCGACTCAGTGGGCATGAGTCTGAGTAAACTCCGGGAGTTGGTGATGGACAGGGAGGCCTGGCATGCTGCGGTTCATGGGGTTGCAAAGAGTCAGACACGACTGAGCAACTGAACTGAACCGAACTGAAGAAATATATATATATATATATACATGTAACATATATTACATATGCAACATATAAAACATATATATGTGTAAAATATATATATAAATGAAAAAATACATACCAACTGTACAATAAAATTAACATGTTGTGGAAAGCACTTGGAGCAAATCCTGGAAGATCATATAAATGTTAGTGCAATGTGTTCAAATAAATTGCACAAACACAGAGATAATACTAATATTATTAAGAATTACAGCTAAACGTGTGTGTGTATCTGTGTGTCTGTGTTAGTCGCTCAGTTGTGTCCGATTCTTTGCACCCCATGGACTGTAGCCCACTAGGCTCCTCTGTCTATGGAATTTTCCAGGCAAGAATACTAGAGTGGGTAGCCATTCCCATCTCCAGAGGATCTTCCTGACCCAGGGATTGAATCTGGGTCTCTTGCTTTGCAAGTGGATTCTTTATTGTCTTAACTACCAGGGAAGCCCAACTAAACATATACCAAATATTAATATATCACTTCACTCCTGCCTCACATGATTATGTGAAACATTTTCTCAGAATGAGATATAGAAAAGTTTATATTTTCCATTTCTTCCTTGGAATATTATTAGGAGATTGCTGATAATAGTACAAACACATGATAGATTATTATATAACTATTCATAGTCAAGTTTTAGAAGAATACTTAATATGTAATGATGTGGATCTACAATGAATCTACAAAGTTGTACAAATACTATGATCACAATTTAAGAAGATTATCTAATGCTACAAATATAATGAGAAGACACTACTACAATATTTGAAGTTATAAACTTCAGCTATGATATTATAGGTAATTTTTAAATTCTTTATACTGTTCTATATTGTCTACGTTTTCTATAATAAGGATATTACCTTATATAATGAAAAACTATTGTTAATTATGATTTCTATACTTTCATACTGTTTTTATCATTCAAGCCTAAAAAGTGCTCACATATGTTTTTATATTAAAAAGCTACATTTTTCTCACTTAACATCTCAAAAAAGAAATGTTAACATTTCTTTAAGCATTCCAAAATCTGAGTGAAATGCAACAAGTTATATGGTCAGGTCTCCATTCTTCTAATAATGAATGGCAACGTAGACAAGACTGTACAAATTGTACAAAAACTCTTATGGGTTTGAAAGCGTGATTTGATTTTCATGCAGAAAATATATCTTTCCAATGCTGGATGTCAAAATGAGCCTGCCTTCCTGGTATACCTTCCTTTCAGCAGAAGGCCGTCAAACTTTCAGGTGACAGGTGAATGCTGGCAATAACTAGCAAAGTAGAAAGCCTTCATAGCCTAAATAATAAATTATGGTATAAATTGAAAGGAATAAAAAATAAGCCGATCCCTCTAGAGAAAATAGGTTAGACTCAGATGGCATGAATCTATGCTCAATACCCAGAGCACGTGCATGAGTGCTAAGCTGCTTCAGTCGTGTCCGACTTTTTGGGGCCTCATGGACTGCAGCTTGCCAGGCTCCTCTGTCCATGGGATTTTCCAGGCAAGAATACTGGAGTGGGTTGCCATTCCCTTCTCCAGGGGATCTTCCTGGCCCAGGGATTGAACCCATGTCTGTTATGTCTCCTGCATTGGCAGGCAGGTTCTTTACCACTAGCATCACCTGGGAAGCTCTCCCCAGAGCACACCCAGCAGCAAATAGCCTTTAGCAGTTATGTGAATCATGTAAATAGGATGAACAACGTTATTTTTAATAACAAAATAGCACATATTTTGGCATAGGTTTGGAACTCAGAGTTGAGCCTCCTATGCAGCAATAAAATTCATAGTGAATACTTCATGTCTTTGCTTTCACACTAATTATAAATCCATTGATTTGTAATGGATCCTTAATATTAATCCCTTAAACTATATATTTTAAGACACTTTGGGTTCATTTTGAATTTTTAAAAATAAGCATGGGCTAGTTATCTCTATTTATAAACAGCTCATCTAAGACTTGTAAAGCCCATCAATTTGGGGCCATTGACTTGTATTTCTCTGCTATCTTTCATTCCTATACGTGTTTTCTGTTTTTGTTCTCTTTGATGGTCTCCCTGTGTTGTATTTGTTTTGCTCTTCAGGGCTGGTTTAGTCCGATGGACACCCCAGAGAAAATTCTGACTCAGCAGACCTCTTCTAAAGGGTTGCAGAAGGTAAGTGAAGGCTACTCAGCCTTTGAGGACTGATATTATGTGAAGCTATCAAGATGCTACTTGACAGGACCCAGCATCAACATGAAATGAGATCACGAAGCTACAGAACACAGAAGTGGTCCCACAGCCAGACTAGAGATGCAGATGTAGAGAATGGAGTTGTGGACACAGCAGGGGAAAGAGGGTGGGATGAATTGAGAGAGTAACACTGAAATATATACACCACCATGTGCAAAACAGATAGCTAGTGGGAAGCTACTATATAGCACAGAGAGCTCACGTCGGTGCTCTGTGATGGTCTAGAGGGGTGGGATGGGGGGATGGGAGGGAGGTTCAAGAGGGAGGGGAAATATGTATACCAGTGGCTGATGCATGGTGATGTACGGCAGCAACCCACTCAATACTGCAAAGCAATTATATCCCAATTAATAATATATAAATTTAATAGAAGTAAAAAAGAGGGAGGGGATATATGTATACCTATGGCTGATTCATGGTGATGTACGGCAGCAACACACTCAATACTGCAAAGCAATTATCCCCCAAATAATAATAAATAACTTTAATAAGAGTAAAAAAGAGGGAGGTGATACATGTATTGTTGTTGTTCAGCCGCTCGGTCGTGTCCGACTCTTTGTGACCCCATGGACTGCCACACACCAGGCTTCCCTGTCCTTCAACATCTCCCGGAACTTGCTCAAACTCACATCCATTGAGTCGGTGATGCCTTCCGATCATCTTGTCCTCTGTCGTCCCCTTATACTTATGGCTAATTCACATTGTTCTATGGCAGAAACGGACACAGCATTGTAAAGCAATTATCCTCCAGTTAAAAGTTTTTAAAAATTAGAAAAAGCAAAAAATGGAGCAAAGTCTAACTTTAAACTTGCCATAATTTTAATAAATTTTTGGATGTGAAAGAAAGAAAGAAGTGGTCCACAGCTTCAGGCTGTGACCAGAGACCTGAAAGATCCCTGACCCTGCTCTCTTTTCCTTCCACAGTCTCAGCCTTTATCTGAGATCCGGGATCAAGGGTGGAAGAGTAGTTTGTGCTGTTCTTCCCTCTCATACTTATTTTCCAACCCTTTCAGAAAAGGTAAGTCTCTTACCCAGCCTTCTCCATGACTGTGTAGCCACACATACCACACATAAATGAGTCTCCCAGTTGGGAGTGTCTGTGCTGACCCTGGCGGATGTGTTGGTTGGGTGATAAACATCAGCATATGTCCTGACTTCTATGAAGCCACATGAAGGAGAGAAAACACAGATTCACGAACAAGCCCCATTCCTTCCTGTAAGACCCACCAGCGTTCTTGGCCTTCCCCGATCTACAGAAATTGATTCCAGACCAAACAAGAAATTCAGGCAAGGCTTTATTGGGGCCCCTGTTATGGCAGTGAGGGGAACGAGGATAAACAAGTCTCCCTTGCTCACTCCCCGAGAAGAGGGAGAGCTTGCTTCTTATGAAGCGAGGGTAAAGATGTGTCCAGGGGTCGGGCAGAGGGGTGGCTTAGGTGGTCTGACTCCCCTTTAGCGGTGTTGAGTGCAGGGCGCATGCGCAGTCCCTGCTTTCGCCTCGAACACTTTCTGCTCTTTTTTTTTTTTTTTTTCCGGTTTTTGCTCCCGGCTCTTCAGAAATGGCAGTGGGTGGTGGGGGCAGGGGTTGGGGGGTGTTGATCATTCTGTTTCTTGTCCAAAATTTGCCCCAACTGCACGTGCATGCGTTTTTAGTCCTTTAGGGTTTCTATTTTGTGTGTCCAGGTGCGAGCATTGCAGCAAAGGATTCCAGGTTCCACGTCCCAGCCTGTTTCACTCATACTCAGCCTGCAAATAAGCTAAGTCATTTCCCTGGGGAAACTGAGAGTAGTTGTACTTAAGATCTCAACTAGGCAGAAGCCAAATGCTCAGTGAGGTAGTGTATGTGCTGGATGTTCAGCTTTGCTTAAAAAAACTTTTATAAACCTTTCCAAACATCCACATGGACCTAAGTTTCTTATCTGCTAAAGGCTAACATCCAACTTTTCCCCCTCTCTTTTCATTTTATTTTAAAATAATTTTCTGGTGTCTTATTAGTATTCTGACATTTAATTATGAGTTGTTAGAATTATCCTAGAAAGAAAATATCTCTGTTCAGACTTCAAGGACTAATACAATAATACCACTTGCTTCATTAAGTCTTGGGCATTATAACCTCACAGCACACCTGGAGAAGAACTAACAGATTCACTACAGTGGTGGGTGGTCTCTGCTGAGATGATAAACAATGCCCCTTTATGTTTGAAGAGTCATTGATTCATGCTGAGCCTATGAAAAGTGAAAAGGGGTAAAGTTATGGTTACTTTTGAAGGACTGAAGCAATGGTTTAAAAGATTGCTCAAGGAAAGACATATTTTAAAATGTGGGATTACTGGAGAGTTGTGCTGAATGCTAGGAGCGTGGTAACTGGCAAACTGTTTTTACTTCTGTGTAAGACATGCCCTAGGAACAAATCACAGTTTGCTGAGGAGCTGCAAGGCAGTTTGATTAACTTTCTTTTCTAGGACAAAAGGCTACCATTTAACTTGACATCCGCAGGAAGCTATGCGAATTGAGTGATTCAGGCAATGATATTAATTCCATTTGAATTCCATTTGAGTTTATTGATTCCTTCATCTGGGAAATAAAAAATAAAAAAAAATTTAAAAAAAGAATCAGGGAGCAGCTGTGGAGGCAGTAACCCAGGTCTTCCAGATTTTTGCTGTAAATCATGGGAAGGGATATGGTCTAAATTGCTCCCATTTGTAAATGCTTCTAGGCTGTTAAAGTGAAAAATGGCTTATCTTCGAACTTCTTTTTTCTGTCCTTTGTTAAGCTAAGACAGAAGCCTAGTGGCTAGCAATAAAGAAAATTGTACTAAACATTTAGAAAACATTTCTTTCCCAGGAGATGAGCTACATGCAGATATGTTGAGCTTGTAATCAGTGAGAGCAGTGTTCTTCTTATCTGAGGGATGAGCTTTTGGATGATGCAGACCTGGAATGCTAGCATTTGTTGGGAACTCGTAGCTGTAGGGAAGACAGCTGTGATGAATGATTCCCCAGCACCCCAGGTCTGGGGAACAAGAAGTTCACTTGCATTTCTGTTTATAAAACAGAATATATCTGGCAATAAATAATGCCTTCAACCTTGATATTTTTCCCCAGACTAATTCCATTCATTAATCAAACCAAACCGTTATACTAAACCCCAAGGCTAATATGCTATAAAAAGTTCCTATCTATAGTGAGGACGGGTTGATTTGTGACTAAGACGGGGAAAAGAAGGATTATCTCATGTTTCTTTTATTTCCCCAAACCTTGGTGTTTAAAACAAATAAAATTCATAATTTAATCTCCTCAATTCCTTGAGCTCGTTACATCTGATTGCTGCTCAGATAGCTTCTAGTATGCAAAGGGTCACTTGCTATGGTCTGAATGTGTGTGTCCCTCCACATTTATACATAGAACCCCTAGGGGATGGTATCGGGGGGTGGGGTCTGATTTGGACCCCACCTAGGACATGATTTGGAGAAGGCAATGGCATCTCACTCCAGTACTCTTGTCTGGAAAATCCCATGGACCAAGGAGCCCAGTGGGCTGCAGTCCATGGGGTCGCGAAGAGTCGGACATGACTGAGCGACTTCCCTTTCACTTTTCATTTTCACGCATTGGAGAAGGAAATGGCAACACACTCCAGTATTCTTGCCTGGAGAATCCTGGGGGCGGGGGAGCCTGGTGGACTGCCATCTATGGGGTCCACAGAGTCGGACATAACTGAAGCGACTTAGCAGCAGCAGCAGCAGGGCATAATTAGGTTGTGATTAGGTCATGAGAGTTCTACCCTCAAGAATGGGATTGGTGCCCTTGTAAAAGTGACTCCAAAGAGACTCCTTGCTCCCTTCCCCCCTGGGAGAAAACAAGGAGAGTCTGCATCCCAGAAGTCCCTCTCTTGACCATGAAAGTGACAGTTGCTCAGTCATGTCCAGCTCTTTGCCACCCCATGGACTATAGCCCACCAGGCTCCTCCATCCTTGGGATTTCCTAGGCAAGAATACTGGAATGGGTAGCCATTCCCATCTCCAGGGGATCTTCCCAACTCAGGGATCTAACCTGGGTCTCCTGCATTGCAGGCAGATTCTTTACCATCTGAGCTACCAGGAAAGCCTCCTTCAGTCATGATGATACCCTAATCTAGGATTTCCAGCCCCCAGAACTAAGAGAAATAAATTTCTGTTGTTTATAAGCTACCCAGTCTATTGTGTTTTGTTAAAGCAGCCTGAATGGACTAAAATAGCTACCTACACTCCAGAGAAACTGTAGAGGAAGTCAGTGTTTCCATTTCTAACCCCGTGAAGAAAGGTCAGGGGCTGGGAGTCCACTGTGAACAGAATAACCTAACATAAGACACATGGGAAACCTCACTCTGGCTGAAGCCAAAAGGACAGCATGTGTGTGTATTAAGTGTGTTAGTTGCTTAGTCATGTCTGACTCTTTGTAACCCCATGGACTGTAGCCCGCCAGGCTCTTCTATCCGTGGGATTCTGCAAGCAAGAATGCTGGAGTGGGTAGCCATTCTCTTCTCCAGGGGATCTTTCCAACCCAGGGATCGAACTGGGGTCTCTTGCATTGCAGGCAGATTTTTTGCCGTCTGAGCCAACAGGGTTCGTATACTACTACCACCCAATTAACAACAACAACAACAACAAAAATGTTAGAAATTACAGGTAGAATTGAGAAAAGGCGAGAATTCTGCTCCAGGTCTAAGCTGCAGTGTCAGCCTCTCGGCTGCTGGGCTGTGTGTTGGTCAGGGTTCAATCAGAAAAGCAGATGACTGTACATGTACATTCAGGTATATTTTTCTATATAAATGATACACGTAGCTAAAAGTTAAAACTCAACTACTCGGCCACAAAGAAGAATGAAATAATGCCATTTTGCAGCAACATGGATGCAACTAGAGATTACCATACCAAGTGGAGTAAATCAGAAAGAGATCTCTAAGACAGACACCGTATGATATCACTTATATGTGGAATCTAAAATATGACACAAATGAACCTATCTGTAAAACGGATACAGATTCACAGACATAGAGAACAGAAAAGAAAAGGTCAGGTGGGTGGGCTGGGTTGAATTGAGAGTTTGGGATTAGCAGATGCAAACTGGCATATATAGGAAGGATAAACAAGATCAAATTGTACTGTGATAAACCATAATGGAAAAGAATTCTTTATAAAAAGAATAGGGTTTCAAGGACACACCCAAAAAACTTAAAACTCGAAAACTTCTACAGGAAAACATAGAAGATCTTTGTGACATAGATGAAAAATAGTAATTATAAAATATAGTCCATCAAAATACAAAATTTCCATGCATCAAAAGATTTCATTAAGATGATAAAAACAAAAGCTAGCTACAGCTGGAAGAAAATATTTGCAATACAAATATCTCATAAAAGACTCATACCCAGTATATATAAAGAATTACTGACTAATAGAAAAATGAGCACTCTTTTTAATAAAAAATTGCAAAAATCAAAACATACTTTACAAAAGATATTATATGATTGTAATTATAAAAGTGGCCAATGCACACATGAAAAGATGCCAGACATCAGTGAAATGCAAATTAAAAGCATAATTTACACAAACTGGAGTAGCTAAAATTAGAATAAACAGACAATATTAAGTATTGGGGAAGGTTACAAATGTAACTCTCATGCATTATTGCTGGAAACGTATAAAGATAAGTACTTTGGAAAGCAATTCGTTATTTTAAACATATATTTAAAATAAAATTTAGCAATTCAACTCCTAGGGAAATGAAAATATATTCAGTAAAAAAAAAAAAACATACTACAGCCCTGTACAAAGGACTTCCCTGGAGGTCCAGTAGTTAAGACCTCACCTTCCAATGCAGAGAATGCATTTTTGATCCCTGGTCAGGGAGCTAGATCCCACGTGCCTCAGGGCCACAAAACCAAAACAAAAATATTTGGAGGCAATATTGTAACAAATTCAATGAAGACTTTAAAAATGGTCCACTTAAAAAAAACACACAACTGTACAAGGATTTTCCTAGCAACTGTTCCATAATTGTTGAAACTAGGGGAGGAAAAACAATTAAGGAAATAAATTGCCAAATTATATGGTGGCATTCCCATTCAATGAAATTCTACTGGCCAATGAAAAGGAATAAACCACTGTATATCAGTTATCTGGGACTGTGTAACAAACCACTTCAAGATATAGTGACTTAAAAAACTCTGATGTATTATTTCTGTAGGTTAAGAGAGTGGCATTTATGCCTGGGCTGACTCTTGCATTTATATTCAGTTGCCTGGATGGAACCAAGAGAGCCTCACTCACCTCCTGGTGGCTTGATGCTGGCAGTGGGCTGGACACTGCCTTCATGTGGCCCTTTATCCAGATGGTCTTCCCATCCTCTAGGGCTTCTCTCTCTAAATGTGGCCTGTCTCTTCAGCAGGGTAGCCTGAACTTCCTTATACGGCTGCTGGAGAAGGAAACCGCTACCTACTTCAGTATTCTTGCCTGCAGGATCCCATGGACAGAGGAGCGTGGCAGGCAAGAGTACATGGCTCATGAAGAGTCAGACTGGACTCAGCATGCACGGTCACATGCTTCTTCCAAGACATAAAGTAGAAGCTATACGCTGTATTCAGGCTTGGATTCAGAAGACAAAGAATATCACTTCCATCACATTTTACTGGTCAGTCAAGTCATAAAAGCAGCCTGTTTCATGGGGTAGTATATAGACCTTGTCACATGATGGGAGGGGTAGCAATTTTCCATTATAAAGGGATCAGGTAACAGAAAAGGGGGAGTCACTGGGAGGCTATTTTCACCACGATCCCTCTTGTGATATGTATAAAACAGAGATTAATCTCACAAATAATACCTTGACTGAAAGAAGACATTCACAGAAGAGTAAACAGTATATTATGTTATTTTTATATTAAACCCCGTAACAGTCAAAACCAACCTCTAAGTCAGAAATGAGAACACTGATTGGTTGTCTATTGTGGGAATGGAGCTGGGGAGGTTGACTGAGAATTGGGACAAGGAAGCTTTCTGTAGTGATGAAAATGTGCCATGAATTTCAGATTTTCTTCATTGATATTAGTATTTCACATCCAATAAACAAGTCTTATAAATATTTCTTCATTGTTCATATAATTAATTCTTTTCCATTAATTGGCTAGAACAGCAAACAATCAAATACCCTGTTTATTTCTTCTATTAGAAGTTTATCTTGTAATGAATTATTGCTTTTATCATGCTCTGAAAATTTTTCGCTACAATTTGCTTCTCAGTGCCCCCATATATGTCTATTTATCTTGTTGTTCATCTTTATTGCTTTTCTTACAGCCCATCAGCTTTTGAGCATGAAATCTATAGAAAAGGAAGAAAGGACATAAGGAAGTTTTCCCCCCAAATTTTGATGTGGCTTCTGCTAGAGGAAGTGAGTTAATGAATAAATCTGGGTCTGTACATAACTTGAATGAACAGAAAATCAGCTTTTTCCTTTTATCACCAAACCAGAAAATGTTAACTTTTTTTTATTCTTAAATACATAAAAATAAATAGACAGTATAGTGAACCCATTCTCCAGCCCCAAACATAAACAGGCCAATCTTGCCTCATCTATATTCCTAGCCCCAGTGCTATTAGAGATGGACCATCTTGTTAAACTTACTCTTCAAAAGTAATCCAGGATAGCATATGTGTTTCATTTGTTCCATCAATCAGATAAATCTGAAAAGAAAAACTATTACAAAATACCAAAGTAATTAATAACTTCTGGTCCTAAGAAGCAACTTTCTGTCTGATGAGATGACGAGATGGAGCAACACGTGCTACACATTCATACAGACCTTGGTTCTCATCTCTCGTAACTGCTATGTTGCCACATAACTGATGGCAAATGGTTTTCAATGACAGGTTGCAATTGTTCAGAACATATTTTATTGGTTGAAGAAACTCACAGATGATTTTCATTAGGCCAAAGGAAAAAAAAGAATAGCTTAAAACTGCTCATAGGATTTTCTTTTGTAACAAGTGTGCATTGTTATTACCAGGTGACCAGGATAAAATCTAAATGGAGTGGTAGGTGGTGTTTGGTTTGCCACTTCATTTGGTATGGATTCTCCCATTATTTCCATTTTTTTTTTAATGTTTGGATAAGTAAGTCACATTTGTTTCTTTCACTTGGACATTTTTTCCAAGTCCTGACACAACAATGGATTCTATTCAATAACTACATGATTCCCACTAAATTTGTATTATTGAAGCATTTCACTTTTCATTATGACCCTGAAGGAAAAAGCTCTCACTTAAAATTTAACAACTGTCACTACTTTTTAGCACTCTAAGAATAATACTGAGTTGTCTTTGGTCTTTAAGATCCTGATCCAGTGTGTTTTGTTTGGCTTGACTTGCATATAAAACAAGCAAACACAGCCTCCTTGTATTCTGTGTCATCCCCAGGACTTGAGAATTCTCAATATGGTCATTCAGACTGAACACTTGTCTTGTGTCTTGTGTCTGTCTCACTGAAAACAGTTTAAAACGATTCACGCAATTTTAGTGTTGGGCTAGTCTAGTCCGGATCTCAAAATAATTTAACCAGTTACATTTTCTTCCTTCTTAAAATATCTGTTTGAGACTTTCTGCTTATTTTGCATTCTGTACATTTCTCTCTACATCTTATTAGGATCACAGTTCTGAAAAACTGCTGTCATTAACAATGTTGAACACTTTATTGCCTTCCGTAACAACATGAGGAAAGAAGACATGGATCCTAACAAAATCAACTTCTTCCTCAAGATAAGCGGTTGCTGACTATCTGGAATGCTCTGATGGACTTATAATTTCTCTCCTCTTTTAAAAACATATTAAAAAAATTATTTTTCATTGTGTGTAATTGCTTTACAATGTTCTGTTAATTTCAGCTATACAATGAAGTGAATCAGCTATATGTATACATATATACCCCAGGACATGGAAGCAACCTATATGTCCATCAACAGATGAATGGATAAAGAAGATGTGGTTCATACATATGATGGAATATTACTCAGCCATAAAAACAAAACTCAACAAAACAGGGTCATAAGATGGAGATGAGATGGACCTAGAGTCTGTCATACGGAGTGAAGTAAGTCAGAAAGAGAAAAGCAAATATCATATATTAACGCATAAATGCAGAATCTAGAAAAAATGGTACAGATGAATCTATTTGCAGGGCAGGAATAGAGATGCAGATGTAGAGAATGGACTGTGGACATAGATGGGAAGGGGAGGGTGGGGTGAACTGGGAGAGAAGGATTGATATACACACAATTTCTCTCTTCTTAACTTTCCTTTTCTTTCACTGCTTTTCCTTCTGAAAGCATTCTCATTCTAGTAAATATATCTATCTTTTCACGATGTTCCTTTCAAGAGATTTCCATTTCCTTGAGACCCAGTGGGAGAATTTGGCCATTCTGAGGCTCCTGCAGACTTCTTTCTTTAAGAATAGGTTTTTGGCTTGCAGTAGGATACTTAATTCCATTTTATTTAAATTTTGGCATAGTCCACAATTCATAACAATGTACACAATCTGAATTTAAGGTTTGCAAAAGTGCAATTCAAATACATTTTAATTGCTCCTACCTTGTATAGAACTATATAAATTGGTAATCAAGCAACTTAAAAAAAATTGAGGTATAGTTGATTTGCAGTGTCAAGTTAGCTTCATGTGTAAAGCAAGGTGGTTCAGTTATACATATATCCTCTACTCTTTTTCAGCTTCTTTTCCTTTAGGCTATTACAAAATATTTGTTATAGTTCCCTGTCCAGTAAGGAACAATAGGTCCTTACTGGTTATCTATCAAACAATTTCTATTTTACATACATTAACTTGTTGATGGATATGTGTAGGAATTTTTATCACTGGGACCCTCTATTCTTCGGGTTATCTTACTGCTTTTAGACAATTTTGTGTGCAGACTCACTATGCCAATGTCAACGTTATAGGTTGTTTCTTCTGGAACTACTGTCAGGAAAGACGTTGAGTAACAACAATAGTAAAGCTTGTTGAGTAACTAGTTAATGCATTGCAGAAAGCACAGAATGCCACACAGACACTTCAGATGCACATGGTACTGCCACAGTTTTGCTCTATAAACACAAGGATTCTTATAAACTCGTATTTGCATGATTCCCACACAAAAAAAGAAAGAAACGTATAGAGTATTTAAAATTGTATATTCTGAATTATTTTATCTGTCCTTGACAAAACTCCCATTTGCGTAGGTATTGTAGCGAGCCAAATCGTCCACTAACAATTTTGCTTTGTGGGTCTAATAATTAAAAGAGATTTCTGCAGACTAGCTTCGGTCCATACATCGTTTCTCCCACATGACCCCCATATCTAGGGCTGAGCGGTTAGGGCACTTTCATGTTGCAGCCTCATCTCTGACCCTACACTTCATATTACCGTTGGGTGAGTCAGCCTGGTGGACAACGGTGGTTTTCCTGGAAGTCATCTTTATACCTGGACACCTAGCAATAAATAACAATGCGAGAAGAGACCATAAGCTACATAAATATACTCCATTAAACCAAAAATATATGCTTCCTTTGCTCAGCTCCCTTTATTTGTATCTCCCAAAAGCCAGGCCACTCTAAAATCCCTGATATCCCAGGGAAAGTATGACAAAGGAAAAATGAGTAGAAAGAGACAATTGTCTTAACCAGTGAAACTATCTTACTTTAACATATTTTAGAAAAGCACATGAGTAGGTGAACTCATTTCTAGGTTCTCTCCCAGGCCTTGAAAATGGTCCATTAAAAATGAGGGGCTCTGACATTTTGTCAATTTTATAGTAAACCTGCTTCTGACCCCATCAGCAAATTACATCTGTAAATTACAGTTCATTGATTACTCTTGATGTGTTGCTGAGGACATTATATATACAATGAAGGAAAAAACTCAGAATTAGAAACTTATTTAACTCATGATTTAATGGTTTTAGATCAATCATAACAATTAATCATATAATTACAAAATTAATTTAATAATAAATGAACAGCAGTAACTAATGCATGAGAAGCTCTTTTGCAGGCTGTATGATCTACACTTCAACACTATGAGACAGGTGTACTATTACAGGTATTATCATCCCTCTTTCAGATATGAGGAAACAGGATGGAGAGGATACATGATTTGTTCACAGTCATATAGTTTTAGTAGAGGATCTGAAACAATTTCTATGAGGAATGCTATGGGACTTCTATGGAGGCTCAGTGGTAAAGAATTTGCCTGCCAATGCAGGAGATGTGGCTTTAATCCCTTGGAGTAGGAATTGGCAACCTACTCCAGTATTTCCAGTAATTCCATGGATAGAGGAACCTGGCAGGCTATAGTCTATAGCTTTGGGGTCCCAAAGAGTCAGACATGACTGAAGCGACCGAGTCCTCATGAGGAATTCTATGACAGGGACCCAAATGTCTTTTTGTCCAGGCAGGAAGGATACATGGGGAGAGGAGGGGATACAGTTGTAATGAGACCAGTCACTCACTCCCTAGGGACTGGTGAGACTGTCTTGAACTGGAAAGCTCAAGGCCATCTAAGGATCAGTAATCAGACCCAAGGGATTGTGGCCCCATGCTAACACTGGCCCAGACTTTCTGATATTTCAAGAGAATACAAAAACATAAAAGTTTGTGTGTCACTGTGTATAATCTCCAAATTGTAAAATACTGAATCCATTTAATTTATTTTTTGTTTGTTTCTGATCTCACTTTTTAATCAACACTAAGGCCTTTTAACATTTAGCTTCCTTCTTTCTTGAATGTTTCTGAAGACATTCAATTCCCAGGGCCCTTGGAATAATAGAATACACCTTCCTTTGTTTCAGTAGTTTAGGATTGATCACCACCCTCGCCCATGTCTTCATTCGTGCCAAAACAACAACCTATATAGAAGTGACAAGAATTTCACCGTCTCTATTCAAAGACCTTATGGAAAGAACAAAACCAGGGATGACATAGTCTTTATCAACAGCTGCCAACTCAAAAACTCTTCTGTTTTGGGCAAATATATTAATCTGTGTACTTGCTGAGGCTGCCTTGGACTCTAGCCTCTGGAAATCAGAAGTGCTGATGAGGGGGGTCAGTGTCAAATGGCAGGTGGACCCGGCTGCCTGTTGCAGTTTATTGTTCTTAAATCAATTTTTAAAAATAAAAACAAGGGGGCCAAAAAAAAGGACTGTGCTTCTAGCGCTGCTCCAAGGCCAGGACTACTCAGCTACAGTTAGTTCTTTGCAAAATCACAGTGTATAATCTGTATTCCTACACTCTTTTTTCCTTTGCTTCCCTTGTGGCTCAGCTGGTAAAGAATTTGCCTGCAACGCGGGAGACCTAGGTTTGATCTCTGGGTTGGGAAGATCCCTTGGAGAAGGGCAAGGCTACCCACTCCCATATTCTGGCCTGGAAAATTCCGTGGACTACAGTCCATGAGGTCACAAAGAGTCGGACACAACTGAGTGACTTTTGCTTTCACTTTCACTTTTTTCCTTTTACTGCTCAAAGTTTTGTAGGTTGCTTTCACTGCTCAGCATTTTGTTTTTCCTAGAGCAGTTGCTTAAATAAGTTGGTTTGTAAGATTCTCTGACTCAGAAGTGGAGCTTGACCTTTCTAATCAGGACGCTTTATGGGAGGGAACACAAGAAAAGGTAACATACAGCAACATTCAACTGTTTACCACAGGTGATATGGTGCTATCTACCTGTAAAAAGTATTGATTTTCCCTCTGGTTACTCCTTATTGGTCAAGTATCAGATCAACCTAGGAGTAAAGAAATATAGAGAAGGACATAAAATACTGATCAAAGGGGTGGGCTGGAGTGGGAGGTGGGAGGGAGCTTCAAGAGGCAGGGAACATATACACACCTGTGGCTGACTCATGTTGATGTATGGCGGAAACCAACACAATATTGTAAAGCAATTATCCTCCAATTGAAAACAAATAAATTAAAAATAAAAAAGAATCAGAAGACCTCTGATCTATTACCACTTCCAAAGAAGCATCTGGATATGCTACAGTTAAGTACAACTAAATATTAGTAATTATTAAAGTTAAACATTAGATTGTTCAAGTTTACTTTAAACTGAACTATTATAATAATTGATATAATAACTTTGTGTATAGAATACTGTTTGAAATCAAGTGGGTTATAGATAAGTAAATATGTTTTTGTTATATTTACTTTTTATGCAAATGGTACTGGTAATAAAATTTCATATGTATTTTTTCTACAAAAAAAATCAGTAATTAGCAGTCATAAACATTTCAGGCACCAAGGCACCTGTCCCACTTTAATATCCACTGTATGAAATATGGAATTGTTTTCTAAAAGCACACAGCCAGATCATTCAATAGGATCCCCAACAACCTTTGCCCCAGTTATCTTGCAGCCCAGAAATCAACACTGTTAGCAGCAAACCTCAGAAATAAAAGCTTAGTATTCATACTATAAGAAGTGTAAGTCCCTGAAAGCACAGTGAACTCAGTAATGTGATTCTTTCCATTCACTTCATTTTATCTATTATTTTTTATTTTTGATTGTATGTTTCATACTTCCAGTGACCAAACGCTCGTATCAAGTGGTTGAAATTATTGGTCCCAGAAATTCCAGTGAGCTGGCTTTACTGACATCTGCCTGATTTTTGAGCTTATTGTATCTGTGTGTATCACTGGGGTTCACACGCATACAGAAAGCCAGCTTTTCCAACATGGAAGACAGAGGGAGACTCACCTCCTGTCCACACGGCCTCGGTCATTTGCATTCGGGTCTCTTCTGTTTCTTCAGAAACAGCCCAAGTGTGTGATTATGTACTTCTGGAGCCTCGCCAGCTCACTCAGGAGTTTCTGGCCCTCTGGTGTCTGTCCCCTAAGGCAGCAAACTCGATCGACTCAGAGAGCTGTTAATTAAGTGAATTATGTCTTGTCAGGAATTTATGAACAAAGAAAATAGGACTGGAAATGATAACTGTGCCCTCACAAAAGACTGAGTAAGCGATATGCAAATTAAACAAAAAACCCCAACCCAACCTTATAAAGAATCTCTTTATAAGGATTTTCCTTCTCCTCTGAGTTTAGTTTTTTGCTGTAACCCAATTTGACAGAATACACTTGTTCTTTAGTGAGATTGTTCTCATCCCAAATATGCTTATAATCTTGGGTAAAATGCAGAGAAGAGCTGAGAGGAATATAAACACTGTGTATTCTCTTTACAGAACCGTTGAAGGAAATGCTGTTTACTTGGAAATAGAGTTCCAGAAAGTATGTCTGCCATCTGTAGTCCAGATGATGGTGGCTGTGGTGATGAATTAAACATTTAGAAATAAAAGCTAGTGGTTGTTTCTGTTTTCGAGGATAAGGCAATTGAAATATTGTTTCATTACTCTTAATGCACAAAATAGCTAGAACTTGTTTATGCATTATATATTCATAACTTAGAAGACACTTAAAGAAAGACACAATGATTGTGGATTTTTGAGAGTGTGTCTTGGCACAATTTCTGCATAAGCTCTGATGCAGATGTAATATGCTAAGCCATGGAGACTGCTAGAAATTTGAAAGCACTCTTATTAGCACCATGACTTACTCTTTAATGAGGGCTCCTGCTCTAAGATTGATTGTTTCGTATGCTGCCACTCACAAGCATGTATCAATCAGTTCACTGTGAATGTCCCCATTCTTGAAGCTATGAAAGGACATTTAGAAAGCTGTCCGTGATTCGTTACTAAGTGAGATGCAAAGAAAGCTAAATGGGTATGATTCCTGAGCACTGCCCTTCAAGAACAGGCTGTCTAAAAGGGACTTGTACAAGAACAGGGCAATGAATACAGTACATTCATAAAATATTCATAAAATCAAGGCACATAGAAGAGTTTTGTTTTTTTTTAAATAAAAAATCCTCTCTGCTTGGAGAAGGCAGAACAAGCAGAGTAATGGTCTTTGTCATCATGCTCAATCACGTCTGACTCTTTGCGACACCATGGACTGAGGCCTGTCAGTCTCCTCTGTCTATGGTATTATGTGACCCCAGCAAGAATATTGGAGTGGGTTGCCATTTCTTACTCCAGTGGATCTTCCCGATCCAGGATTCGAACCCACTAACCGACATCTCCTGTGGCTCCTGCATTGGCAGGTGGATTCTTTACCACTGAACCAAGCCCAGAGTAATGGTAGAGGAATCATTATCTTTCATCCAAAGTCAAGAGACAATTCTGGTATTTAATGAGACTTCAAAGGCTGTTTGTAAAATCAAGAAGATTGGGAAGGAGACATACAAGCCAGAAAATGAACAACTGAAAGCAAGTTGGACTTGGGAGGTGGTGATGTGTAGAAATGGCCAGGATGCAGGGTAGCGGCAGGGGCTGGGGGCAGCCATGGTTGTAATGGGACCAATCATTCACTCCCCAAGAACTGGCAAATTGGAGAGATTGAATTGGAGAGCTCAAGGCCATTTAAGGGTCACTATTCAGACCCAAGGGGTTGTAGTCTTATGGTAATACTGGCCTAGACTTTCAGATTTTTCAAGAGAATATAAAAATGTGTGTGTGTGTGTGTGTATAAACTCTGAATTGTAAGACACTGGGAGGTGGTGAGCCAAATACAAGAATGTGAAATTGAAGCAGGCTGTCTATCTGTAACTCAAGATACTCTTTATGGCCCTATGGACTGCAGCATGCCAGGCTTCCCTGTCCTTCACTGTCTCTTGGAGTTCGCTCAAACTCATGTCCATTGAGTTGGTGATGTCATCCAACCATCATCCAACATCCATCTTCTGTTGCTCTCTTCTCCCCTTGCCCTCAGTCTTTCCCAGCGTTAGAGTCTTTTTCCAATGAGTCAGCTCTTTGAATCAGGTGGCCAAAGTATTAGAGCTTCAGAATCAGTCCTTCTAATGAATATTCAAGGTTGATTTCCTTTAGGATTGACTGATTTGATCTCCTAGCTATCCAAGTGACACTCAAGAGTCTTCTCCAGAACCACAATTTGAAAGCATCAATTCTTCAGTGCTCAGCCTTTTTTTTTGGTCCAACTCTCACATCTGTACATGACTACTGGACAAACCATAGTTTTGACTATATGGACCTTTGTTGGCAAAGTGATGTCTCTGCTTTTAAATACAATGTGTAGGTTTGTCAGACCTCTAGGTAACTAATAAGGACCTAATGTATAGCAGAGGGAACTCTATATAATATTCTGTAATAACCTATATGGGAAAAGAATCTAAAAGGGAGGGCAGGATATGTGTATATGTATAACTGATTCACTTTGCTGTACATATGAAATTAACACATCATTGTAAATCAGCTATTTTCCAATAAAAATTTTTTAAAGAAAGAAATAAAATTTGGAAAGTAAGAAGAGAAAGGAGATAAGTAAACGCAGGAAGGGGATAGGAAGTATTACTGCTAAGTTCCATTGGTCCCTGAGATGGGTCTGGAGCTCTGAAATGATGATTAAATTCTCATCCAATTCCTGAATAAATGCTTCTAATATCAGGCAACTGAGAAGTAAATTGAAATGACATTATTAGAAATAAGTGTCTATGTATAATTTGCAGTCTCTTTGCCTGAAAGAAGAGATTTCATCATCTGTATTCATTGCTTTTGAGACTACTAAAGTGAATCTGATATTTCTTCATGTTAAATTGAAGGCTGTAGTTATCAAAATGCTGACAGGTTGAGTTATTGGCTATTTTCAGGGCCCATGAAAAGAGTATCCCATTAATAACATTCACTGTGTACATTGGTAGCAGAGAATTACTTAGAGCTATCAAATGTGTTATTACAACTTATCCTGTATGCCCTAAAGAAGACATTTTTGACTTGTAGGGGAAAAAAGGATATTTTCAGGGAGTTGACAAATGACAAAATAGCACGGGAAAGATGTAGTAATGCAATTCTATAATAACTCAGTTAGAATCTGCCACTCCTTTTTTGGTTGTTGTTTTTCAACAAGGTTTACAATGCTTATCTCTCTTGTTCTCTCCCTCTCTCTCTCTTACACACACACAATGAGATGAAACCAGAAAACAAGAAGTCAGATGAAGAAATTTGTTTAAAATGTTGATTTATCATGTGGGCTTAAAACTCCCTACCAAAAAAATTTGACCATTTCCTTCATTTTCTACTAAAAATATAACAACTGTCAGTTTAAGTATACAATCGTGTATTATATGCCCTTAATGCACATTAAAAAAAAGAGAGAGAGAAAAGAAAATCTTTTGAAAAGTTCTGATTTTAAATACAAAAGCAATGGTGTAGGGATAAACATGGGGTTATAGCTACAAGGTATGGGTAGCCTTATTTGGCAAATAAGGCTCTCACACTTCCTTTTCAGGGTGTGATCGCTTGCATAAATACTTCTCAAGCCTTTTGTATATTTCAGCCCAAGAACTATTTTCACAGGTTCTCTATGGACCATTATGGACACACCCTTCATATCCAAAGGCTACACGGACATAACCGTATTTCATACTCCCACAATACAGAAACACACATGCACAACCCAAGAATGAGTGGAGAAATGACGATGCCTTTTGATGCCTCTCATCCATATGATTGACATACATGTTATAATTCCTGTGTCCCATGTACCCTGCTGGGCACTAGGAGAGACCCAGGAATAATATACCCAATTCCTGTCCTCAGCAAGGCATCTTTAAGTAACTGGTGAGAGACATTAAAAAAAAATGGCAAATCACAATATAGTAAGGGAAGTAATTTTGTCATAAAGATATGGAGCACAGTGCTGTGGAATTCCCAGAATGGAGAGATCCACCCTTCCCAAAGTCAGGGAAGACTTCACAGAGAGATGGACCCTTAAAGACATAGGATTTCACCAGACAAGAAAGAGGTCTTGAATAAATAAAGTTCAGTTAATTCTAAAAAGTAAATGCTCTAGAAACACAATCAAAGCTTTTCCCCATGCGGAATCTGCAGCAGAATGGCGGTGCTGCTGCGGGCAGGCTGGTACCCTGCCCGCGGAGATGGTCTGCAGCGGTGCCGCTACCAGCCGAGCGGAGAGCGGACCCTGTCCAAGTTCTGTGCCTCAGGAAACAGAAAAGGCTTTCTCTCCAACTCGCTCGGTAATATCAAACAGGAATTAGCCGAAAAGAAAGAAATGAATGAAAGTATTAAAAAAAAAAAAAGTTCTGAGATGAGGCCAGGAAGCCAGGAGGAGATACAGAACCATCAAATCAGAAACTCTAAAAACAAGAGAGGCGATCAGGAAAGAAACTGGAGGCGATCATGGGCTCCGGGAAGGTGAGCCTTGACGAAGTCATTCAAAGTGATCTTGGCCGGAAAATCAAAGAGGGTGTGGAAGAAGCAGCCAAGACCACCGAGCCGTCAGCCGACTTGTCCAAAGCCGGGGAGAAGCTCGACTGGACCGCTGCCTTCAAAGCCCCCTGCCAGGGCGTGGAGTCTAGAAGGAGATGGACCAGAGCATCCCGGGGCAGACCGGGCCTACCTGCGGCTGGAGAGAAATTCAAGGAAGAGAAATTTGTTTGAGGCCAAGGAGGAGGCGCTGGGGATCGCTGTACATGGACTCCAAGTGGGACCAGCAGTGGAAGGACTTCAGGGACAGCGACCCGGTGCTCCATCGGTTCTTCAAGGTGAAGATGAAGTGTGCCAAGAGCAACAATGCCTTAGGCTGGGCGTCCCTGCGTGCTGACAGTCAAGGTCCAGGACTTGGTGACAGTCAAGGTCACAGCAAAATGATGGATGCAGAGGCCTGGCTAATCACCACCTTCCAGGCCCAGTTGGTGATGGTGATCAAGAATCCCAGAGGCAAGGTGGTTGAGAGTGACCTGGACAAGGTACTGCTAAATGTTGTACGTGTGGGTGCTCTGCCCAGACCAGGATGAGCTGAAACCCTCTGTCACCTGGTGGTTCCCGGACATCTCGGCCTCCAGCACAGAGCAGCTCCTTTGAGCAGGGACCTCCGGGGCTGACCCTCACTGAGGACACGTGGGGGACTGGTGTCCACCTGCAGCAACCAGATCTCTGGGGACAGGACCGTCAGCTCTGTCGCTGCCCTGCCAGGCCGGCTGCAACACCAGCTGAATGGGGCAGGGAGGGGACGGTCTGCACTGCCGCCCGGCCCCCCAGCAGCCTGGTCCCGGGAGGGCCATAGGCACACAAACCAGCCAGAGCCCAGAGGCCCCCAGCCCTGAGACGCCCTCCTGGGGCAGAGCTGTGGGGGCTGGGCCCATTGGCCACATCAGCCAGGCTGTTTTAGCTCCTTTTTTTTTTTTTTAAATAGTGCCCTGGTTATCCTGTATATAACTGAGATTTGGAAACAATAAAACACCAAAATGCAAGAGAGCAAAAAAAAAAAAAAATCTTTTCCTGATACCGGGATGCAGAGCACACAAAAGACCTTTCCAGAACCCTGAGCCTTCCTGCTGAAATCTTGGGTTCTTTCCGCAGTGGAACTTAGATTCTTCTTTCCAGTACATTTATGTGATGGTCTTGTTGGAGTCACAGATCAGTTCACAGTATATGAAGGTGAGGATGGAGTTTCCTCAAAAGGAGAAGCAACTCCTGGAATCAGTCATCTTGAGAAACAGTCAGGCCTGGGATAAGAAATAAGGATTTTGTAAGCCACTTAGGAGAGAAAGTTTTCCTTCTCTCTGGGGCTGAGGGTCTAAGGCAGGGATATTCCTGGAGGTTTTCTGATATTAGGATGAGGGTAGGGCCTCGCTGATGGTTCAGAGGGTAAAGAATCTGCCTGCAATGCAGGAGACCCGGGTTCAATCCCTGGGTCTGGAGGATCCCCTGGAAAAGGGAATGGCTCCCAACTCCAGTATTCTTGCTGGAGAATTCCATGGACAGAGGAAGGAGCCTTCCAGGCTGCAGTCCACGGGCTCACAAAGAGTTGGACCCAACACACACGAGTAAAACTAAGACCCTCGGCACCAGAAGTAGCTTCTGTCGCTGGTCTGCCTTCTCAATCTCAGTGAGTCACAAGCTGCAATTTCATGCTGCAGACGGAAATTTTCCACAAGGGTTACTCGGTAGGAAACATGTCATTCTGTCTGCACGGTTGTCATCAGGTCCTGTTGTGTAACAGCTAGGCTGCAACATTAGCTGCAGTAACAAGCAGCCCAAGAACCTCCATGGCATGAAACAGGGAATGTTTGCTTCTTGTTTATCTACATGTTTAATGCAGGCATGTGCACTGCGTGGCCTCTGCTTAAAGCTGTTCTCTTTTCACGCCCTTAAAACTTCCCCCCAGCAGTGGTGGATGTGACTTCTGCTGATCCAAAGTGATGCCACACATGAGCAAAGGCAGCAGGATGATGGTGGCCACGGACCCCAACCCCATATTCCAAAGGAAATCTCTTGAGTCCTTGGATGAAGGGTATACAGTTTTAATTAGGAAAATGATGATCAAATTTGAAATGTACTGAGCAGGCGGTTAACTTTCCTGACAAAATAACTCTGTAACGATGGTCTGGTCGTAGGAAGGCGAAGGAAGAGAGATGATGGAATAAGCAGAGAACAGAGGATGAGTGAAGCTTGAGAAGCAAATAGAGACATAAGAGAAATGAAGGCAAGAAGGAGATTCATGACAGTGAGTATTGCCCATGGCTTTGGTACAGCTTTCTCCTCCTCTTCCGATGCTCCATGGTTGTTCAGTTCTCTAGGTTCTGACTACTTAATTGAACCAAGACCTGTAGGTAAGAAGACCTACAGAGACCTGTAGGTAAGAAGAGGCAGAAGGGAAGAGCAGGAAGATGTGGGTACAGTAAGTCTCCTACATGTGAACCTTTAAGTTGCTGACTTTCAAAGATGCGAATGTGCGTCTGGTTCTAGCAAGAAACCAGAACCCGTGTCATCAATGTCAGGCGTGAGTGAAATGGCAGCTCACCCTCCATCTCCTGTTGCTGACGATCCTTCACTCTCCCATCTCCCACCTCCTCTCCCGCCTCTGTTCCGTAGCTCTTCTTGCCTGTTCACTGTGTGCCAGCTATTGTACTTACTACTGTCCTTTTCAAGGTACTGTACTATAAGACTAAAGATGTTTTCTTTCCTTTTGTTTTTTATGTATTGTGTAAAAAGTATTATAAATCTATTACAGCACAGTACTATAGTGTGTATATAATATGTATTGTGTACATAATGTGTATATATGTGCATATTGTGATTATGTTAGTTGGGTACCTAGGGTAACTTTGTTGGACTTATGAACAAATTGGATCTAACAGACATGCACTCAGAATGGAACTCGTTCATATGGCAGGGTCAAGGGGATGGTGACTCAAAGATGCCTGAGTCTGGACTCTCCAAGATGGGTAACTGGAGAAAGATGAAGGAACAGAAAGGGGCCAAGGAAAATGGAAGTGGCCATGGAGAGTCTAAAATTCAGAATCTGCTTAAGCCGGGAAGACACTGCAGCTGATGAAACTGCTCATCTTCTTGAAATATCAGATTCTTCCTCTGCTGCCCTCTGCCTGATGATGCTGAAGTTCACCCTCCTGAGACTGTCTTCTGGGAAGAAGATTACTAATAGGTTGGGAACTGGTCATCCCAGAATAAATCCATGGAGCCCTTGGCCTTGTGGTTTGGGGTTTGAGGATTGCCCTGAATAAGGCAGTCTGGTCATCCTCCAAGGGCAGCCCGCTTCGTCCATCATTAGACACGCCCAGTTGTACTACCTCCATGACGACCAAGGCTTTGGAGAACTGGCCGGAACTGCTGGGTAGAGGTGGGATGACTGTATTCCAGAGAAAACCTTGCTGTGATCCATGAGAAATCACTAAAATTTGTTTAAAAAGTAAGAAAAAATTGAAAATAAAGCTTTTACAGCTTCACAAACCTGGTGTTAAAAATATCATTTTAATGCTACAGAGCTGCTTTCTGTAGCACTTTGCTAGCAGAGACCATCAGATTAATAGGCATCTCTATGAAATGTCAAACTGTCTTTTCATATAAAAACCATTAAATTGTTTAATTGAAATCCATTGCAAGAGAGGTTCTGAATTCTCAAAGAGAGGACATGTATTTGCCTAGGAAAGTAATAAGACACTCCCCATGATCTGTTAAGGCCTTGAAGGGGCAGTTGGATTTTGCTCACATAGTAGACTCAATTTATGATCTTCTTTCATGACTTAATTGTGGAATTGTTTTTTTTTAATTTACATGAAATAGAAATAGTTTTTCACTCATTGCTCTGTTGAGTATCTCCTCTGTCCTGAAATTAATACTTGCCTTTTCTTCCTCCATCTACAAATATGGTATTTCCTTGGAAGTGGTCATATTTTACAAAGGGCAGCCACAAACCTAATCAATACCTTTGTGTGGCAAAAAGGCAGAGGGCTCATTCATAGAGAACAAATGGATGGTTGCTGGGGTGGGGAGTGCAGGGGAGATTGAAATGGGTGAAAGGGTTTTAAGGTACAAACTTCCAGTTGTAAAGTCAGTCAGTCCAGGGGATATAATGTACAGTATGGTGACTATAGCTGATACAGTGCATATTTGAAAGTTGCTAAGAGAGTAGATCTTAAAAGTTCTCATCACAAGAAAAAAAAATTATAGCTAAGGCAGATATTAACTAGACTGATTGTGGTGCTCGTTTCACAAGATATGTAAGTATTACATCCTTACATTTTACACCTGAAACTAACATAATGATATATGTCAATTATAGCTCAATTAAAAAAAAAAAAGACCCAACCCAATGGGTGCCCAGCTTGGTAAGTCCCAGTGTCTGAGAGAAATAGAGGGCAACCCTGCCTCTGGGAAGATCTCTGCTCCAGGCTGCATGGTTTGGTGAGCAGAATATTGGCTTGATTTCATTCTCACACATCCTTCAGGCAGGCACTTTGTGAAATGCACAAACTGCACAGCTCTGAATATTCATTGGAAGGACTGATGCTGAAGCTCCAATACTTTGGCCACCTGATTCAAAGAGCCAGCCCGTTGGAAAAGACCCTGATACTGGGAGAGATTGAGGGCAGGAGGAAAAGAGGGCAATAGAAGATGAGATGTTTGGATGGCATCATCGACTCAAAGGCCATGAGTTTGAGCAAACTCTGGGAGATAGTGAAGGACAGAGAAGCCTGGTGTACTACAGTCCATGGGGTCGCAAAGAATCAGACACAACTGAGCAACTGAATAACAAAAACAACAATACATGTCAGTTCTTACATGTTCTTATGCGATGTGTCTCCTTAGCTACATTTGACCAGTCCAAGGGTGGCTTCTTATATAAGCCAGGCCAATCAGAGCTCTTCAGTGGGATTTTTTTCTGACTAGAGTCAGACCTTCTTTGTTGGCAAAAGTCAAATGATGAATTTTGTAAAATACTGGTGACTAGGGTTCCTCCCATTTGAAAAAAACCATTGGCAGTGAAAAAAGAATGGAGCCAGTGCACAAGAAAACAAAGGCAAGAGATGACAAACACTCAATGAGCACAGAAGTTCCTGCTTCCGAGCACAGAAGTTCCTGCTTCCAGCGGCTCCTGAGACCAGCAGCATCCTTGTCCTTCTCGTGGTGGGTGGTCTGGCTGTTCAGCCCTCACCTGGATTCCACGAGTCAGAGACATCCTTTTTGCGTCACCTTCTTTGAGTCGGGTTTGCTCCATGGCAACTTGAGAGTCATGAAAAAATGCAGCGATGGTGCAAAGAGAGCTGAATATCCCGGCAGCCAGTCGTGGCTCCAGCGCCCATCTGTGACCAGCTCCCGTAACCTATGCACAGACAGGTTTGTGTTTGTTACATGATCAGGAGCCAACAACCCCCATTTCTCACAATGTGACCTGATCCCAGACTCTAGACCTCAGTTTCCATATCTGCAAAGCGGAAAATTCAAGAATTTCTGCTTCATAGTGTTTTTGTGAGGATTAAATGAAGGAATGCATGTAAATATTTAGGACAGTGCCTGGCATCCAGTGCTCAGTAAATGTTAGATCTGATTACTACTGTTTTTCTTATTTCCAGGTCAAATGAGGCTTGACATAGGATAGGCGCTAGTAAGAGTTGCAATGGGTGTGACAATCTCATTTTAGCCTTAACTCCATCGCTAACATTCTGTGACCTTAGGAAAAGTATTTATATTTTTGAATCTCAGTTTTCTTATCTGTAAATGGGAAAAAAATATTTTTGGCAGGTTAATTAAAAGCTAACACAAAATGATGTGTATAAGCAAATGTCATGAACTCAAACTCTATCCAATTATAAAAGATGAAAGATTAGAAAAGTGAATTTAAGTATGCTTCTATATGGTGATGCTAATATATCAATATTTTAGCAGCTAAAAAAAGAAGGGAAACCACGACAGCAAATAATAAAAATATTTTCTTGAATTGTTTCATAAAAAAGGGAGAACTTGTAAACTGATATTCTTCTATTGAATGCAATAGGCACCATATGTCCTAAAAAAAAGAGACTTTTTCTCCATGGGGATCAATAAAACTATTTTCATTTTGATTGGGAAATATGTGTTTTTTAAACATTCTTATTTTTCTTAAATTGGCCCTCATGCACAAATTTCGGTTTCCCCTCATGAAGACTGTCTAAGAATTTTGATAGTGTCCCAAGCTTAATCTGGGAAAACAACAATTTTAAAATTTCAAATCAAATCTTGGCATGATGTTTAAAACATTAGCCTGCCTCCAACAAAAGAAGCTTTAGATCAAACCATCTGTTTTCTTAGCATGCTAGCCTTTGGTAAGTGGAGATTTTGAAAATAAAACTGAATATAATCATCTTTGGACCATTTCAGTGAGAGAGGGTAGCTCCACCAAAAAAAAAAAAAAAAGCTCTATTGCTTTTTCTAGCAAGTTTGCAGATTTGATTAAAGAAGATGTTTAGCAGAATAAATTCAAGTTGAAGAATTAAAAATATGAGAAAATATAAAAACAGGCAAGTTCTTATATGTACAAGTTGAGCACAGTGCTACAACATCTCCTTTCTCTTTTAATTTAGAACATCGCCATTTGATGTTTTCAAACTGTGGTGCTGGAGGACTCCTGATAGTCTTTTGGACAACAAGGAGGCCAAACCAGTCAATCCTAAAGGAAATAAACCCTGAATATTCATTGGAAGGACTGATGCTGAAGCTGAAGCTACAATACTTTGGCCACTCGGTGTGAAGAACTGACTCACTGGAAAAGACCATGATGCTGAGGAAGATTGAGGGCAGGAGGAGAAGGAGTGACAAAGGATGAGATGGTTGGATGGCATCATCAACTCAATGGACATGAGTTTGAGCAAACTCCAGGAGATAGTGAAGGGCAGGGAAGCCTGGTGTGCTGCAGTTCGAGGGGTCACAAAGAGTCAGACATGACTAAGTGAACAACAGCAATCTGTTCTCTGTCACAGCCTCCTCCCCTCTTAACCTGAACATTTGCAAGAAAGGAATGGAGGGAATTAGAGAGAGTCCAGGTGTCTGACTCACCTATTTTCCAGCCTGGCCATAGACCTGATCAGAATAGCTCCTTGGTGATGTGGTTGCAAGGTTGTGGTGGACACCCTCCAGGCCGGACTGCTTTCCAGCAGCACTTTCCCTTGCTTCCTTGGTAGCAAAATCTCTGTTTTGATCAGTTTCCAGTATGCCTAACCCTAGAATATAACTCAGGATTGGCGTGCATGCATGCTAAGTTGCTTCAGTTCTGTCTCTTTGTGACTCCATGGAATGTAACCCGTCAGGCTCCTCTGTCCATGGGATTCTCCTGGCAAAAATACTGGAGGGAGTGGCCAAGCCCTCCTCCAGGGGATCTTCCTGACCCACGGATGGAACCTGAGTCTTTTATGTCTCCTGCATTGGCAGCCATGTTCTTTACCACTAGCGCCACCTAAGAAGCCCATAATTGAGGGTTGATCTCTATCAATTCTTCGCCCCTAGAGGTGGCAGAATGACCCAGTCTTGGCCAATGTGATTCCAGAGGATCTGCTGGGGACACAGAGAGTTTCCTCCCAGACAGAAGGGGAAGGGCCCATGAGTCCACCCCTTTGCCCTCCCCTCGATGTCCTTCTTTGAACACTTTTTTGAGGATATGATGCTTGGAACCATGTGGTACCTTTGGGAACCACTATGAGAAGACAAGCCCAGTAGAGAGACTGATGCAGTATCTCAACTGTATGGCTGACTCACTCTTGAAACTCCCACCCCTAGACTTCTTGTTATATGAGTAACTAAGTGACTTTACTGGTTAAAATGTGGTTAGGTGTTTTGTTATTTGTGAGGATGCATGCAGACTAAGTCAATTTAGTTGTGTCTGACTCTTTGCTACCCTATGGAGCATCCTCTGTCCATGGGATTCTCCAGGCAAGAATACTGGTTGCCATTTCCTTCTCCAGGGGATCTTCCCAACCCAGAGATGGCACCCACTTCTCTTAGGTCTCCTGAATGGGTAGGTGGGTTCTTTACCACTAGCGCCAACTGGGAAGTCTACTTTAAGGAAATACTTGTAAGGAAAATCACCCTAATTGAGAATTGGGTCTTCCACAAAGAATTTTACCTGCAATGTTCCCTCCTGCCTGCCCACTTCATGTTGATATATATTTAGAACCACAGAACACCAGAGCTGAAAGTCACTCTAAACTTCTGATTAATAGGTGGTAAAGGAAGTTCAGACATGATTCTACTCGACTGAAGTGGTGAGTCTTGTTAGTAGTGTAAATGCCTATGGAAAAGGAGAAAGTCACACCTGACATTTGAACTTTGGTGTGACTGACTCTAGCCAAATCACCTCCTAGAAACAGGTTTGCCTGTGGACAAAGCACATGAAGCTCCAGGAAACTTAGGAGGTCATCTTTAAGGAGAAAGGTACAGAAAGGGGAATTGGAGGTTCTTGATCAATATCTTTGTTTTTATTATTCTTTAAATTTTATATTGGAGTATAGTTGATGATGTGGGTCAGATGGTAAAGAACCTGCCTGCAATGTAGGTGGCCTGGGTTTGATCCTTAGGTTGGGAAGATCCCCTGGAGAAGGGAATGGCAACCTAGTCCAGTATTCTTTCCTGGAGAATTCCATGGACAGAGAAGCCTGGTGGGCTACAGTTCATGGGGTCACAAAGAGTTGGACATGACTGAGCAACTAACACACACACATACACGTATTTGATTAACAATGTGTTCATTTCACGTGTACAGCAAAGTGATTTGGTGTCTTTTCAGATACATGTTCAGATACACGTGTCTGTTCTTTTTCAAATTCGTTCCCATTTTTTTAAGGCCAAGTCTGAAGTAAGTTTTTCCACAAATGTCATGTGAGATGGAAAATGCATACTTACAAATTGCTTTCCAAACAAGCATGGTAAACATTTCCTCCAGAAGGCGTGGGACCTTTGACCTCATCATTCCTGAGCTGCTAGGCCCTGCTCTGGGTACTGGAAGCTCTGGCAATGGGGAGGTCACTAGGTCCCTAGAACCTCAGGAAGAGATTTACAAAACAAACCACGGATATGAAATAAATGCTATTAAGAGGGGTATCAGAGGCCAGTTTCAAAAGCTGCAAATATTTCCTGAACTTCTGCCATCTGATTCTGCAAGAGTCATGTAGATACAACCCAACTATCCAATTTGTTGCAGTGGTTGGTTTATAAGACTTTTCTTGAAATATTGATAACCCCTTCTATTTTCCCCTCAAATTTTTATCAAACTCAAGCAGATTTCTCAAGCAGAGAAAACATATTCTCGTAACTTAATTGATAAAAGCAATACATGTGTACATCCCTACCTGTCCTCTGTATGGCCTAGTTCTGGCTCTATTTAGCAAAGCAAGTGAAACATAATAGATGCTCAGTAAATATTTATGTGCTAGATGCATGAAGAAATGCAGGAAACTTACAAATACTGACAAACAGAATTTGAGAGACACACACTCTTTACACATGCATTTGTACATTTATACACAGTCAAATCTTATTCCATAAATATATTTTCTATTTATGTTTTGAGTTGTCTGTTTCTTTTGCTATAGAAGGGGAAGCGGATGAGACTTGTTATTTCCTGAAAATGGGATCTGGGGAAGTTTTTAACGATATTATCCTCCATTATAAAAAGGGACAGAAGGGAGACAAGCTGCTTCCACAAGTTTACACATCGCTGGAAACAAATCTAAGCTTTCTAACTGCCACTAAAAAATTCCTCCACTCTGCTATGTAGGTCAGTCTAAGACAGTTGATAAAGCTTTATAGTCCAACTAGAATGATTTAAAAAACTGAAAGAACCCAAGTAAGTAAATAATAAATGTTCACCTTCATTTGCTATTACACAGGGTAAACATGAGTCATGACATAATTTCTTTGCTCAATGGAAGAGGGATTTATGCCTTTATGTTGTCAAGCTTGTCCCAGGGGCTGTTGGAGTTGAGTTTGCAGCTCTGGAAGTAAATGAGGAGTCTGTCTTTGAGACTCCCTGGAAAGCCCTCATTAGCAACATAATTTAGCAAATATGACGTTGACATCACTGTGCCAGTCCCAGGTTGGCATATATGCCATTCCAGTAAATCACCTCCTGCACATCCTCTGCATGATCAGGTCTGGGACTGTTACTCAGAGACTCTAGAGGGAAAGAATTTAGAGTTTAAAGTTTCACCTGGCAGATTATTATAAAATGTTATTACAACCGTCTACAGGGAGCCAGAAAGGGACGCAACAGGACTTGAGTTCAAATTACAGTCAATTTCTGATCATGGACCTCCACGTTATTTGCATACTGGATTATCATTACCTTTGGCAGAATTGTCCTTGGGGAAAACAAAGCAGAGAAATAAGGACTGTTTGTCTTAAGTTCCAGTTTGCCATCTAGTCATTTCTTCAACAAATACATATGAAGCACGTATTAGATGCCAAGCATTGTCTCAGTGTGGTGATCCCACAGACAACAAAACAGAGCTCCTGCTCTCATGGGTCCTAGTTTATTAGGCAGATGCAATAAATAAATTAATAAATTATTAATACATAATATGATACTGGATCACCATAAATGCTATGATAAAAGACAAAGAAGGATGAGCTGATGGGAGTAACATTCTAGGTAGAGCTCTCTATAGGAGAGAAGGGAGTGAATTGAGGGGCCAGCCTTGGGCTGTCCAGAGGCAAAAGCTCCAGGCAGTGGGAAAAGCAGGTGCAAGGGATCCAGGGCAGGCTTGCACAAGAGCAGATGCAAGCAGGGGATGTGCGAGGACCAGCCAGTGTGTCAAGCAGAGTGAGTGAGGGATTGAGTGTGTGAATTGTGTCAGAGAGACACCCAGGAGAACAATCACATGGGGCATGGAGACCCCAGGGAGGACTTTGGCTTGGTCAGTGCATTTACAGTGTTGTCACAAAAGAGTATCAGAATCCACACTGCCATTTAAAAGGATCCTCCGGCTGTAGTTTAACACACACACTACACTATCTGTGTGCTGAGTCTGGGAGGGACATAGAAATAGAAACGGGAAAACCACATAAGATTACAGAAATCCTCCCCAGAGATGACTGGTTTGGACCAGAAAGGATTTCTGGCTGGGTTGAATACAGGATGGGAAAAAGAGAAAAATGAAGGAGAACTCTGGTAAAGAGCCTCATCACCGAGTAGGGTGACAGTTATTCTCATTTGGGGGGATTATGAGTTATTCTCATTTCCAGTGCCCCCATCTCCACCCTGTGAATACCAAAATCCAAGGATGCTCAAATTCCTCACGTAAAACAGCATGCTATTTGCATATAAGCTACACATATCCTTCTGTATACTTTAAAACATCTCTAGGTTACTTGAAATACCTAATATAATGTAAATGCTATGCAAGTAGTTACCAGAGTGTGACAAATTCAAGTTTTGCTTTTTGGAACTTTCTGGATTTTTTTTCTGAATACTTTCAGTCTGTGGCTGGTTACATCCACAGAGGCAAACTCCAAGTTTAGAGGGCTAACTGTCGTTATTAAGATGGGCAAGATTGTGAGAGAAGCCGATTTGGGTGAATGTGAGCAGGTAATCCAGAGGCCAATCATAGACTGACGAAGTGTGAAATCTTTGGGGGAGCCCTCCTAATGAAGGTGATTATGATGGCAGTAAGACACTTTGGACACTGCTCCTGTACAAAAGACGTCAAGAGGGAAAAGGCCCAGTAAGTTTATCTCACAGTGTGGGGTGCTGGGAGCCCCAGCTGCTATCAGAGGCTCAGACAACTGTTAGTGCTGCTGCTTCGTTGAAGTGCCGGTGACTGGGGGATACACATGTGCTCAGCCTTCTGCAATAGTAGAACACCCAGGAGGGGGCACCGGAGGCAGACAAGGCGACTGGCAGGCTTCTAGCAGCCCAAGAATACCGAGACCAACTGTGTGGTTTGGGAGACTGGAAAGGAAACCAACCCAGAGAATCCCACACACTGGATCCTATCTGATGCCTACTTAACAATGTACACTTTGCTCATCTTGCTGTTCATGTCCTACGGCAGTCACCGAAAACACTGCTGTGGTTAGAAAATCCAGTTGGAAAGATGAACTTGGATATCCGTGGTGAAACATGGTGAAACATGGATGAAACATGGTGAAACATGGTAAAATATGGATGAAATATGGTGAAACATGGGTGAGGCATAGATGACACATGGCAAAACATGGGTGAAACATGTATTAAACATGGTGAAACATGAATAAAACACGGTGAAACATGGTAAAACATGGATGAAACATGGTGAAACATGGGTGAAGCATAGATGAAGCATGGCAAAACATGGGTGAAACATGGATGAAACATGGTGAAACATGGGTGAAACATGGGTAAAACATGGTGAAACACAGTGAAACATGTTGAAACATTGGTGAATGTAGACAGAAATAAGTCTTTGGAGATCTGCTCAAGTTGCTTGAGTAGCAAACAAGGGTTCAGCAGAAGCAAAGGAGCTATGAATTGAAGAAGAATGTGTAGCCTTCATAGAGATAGACCCACAGCAAAAAAGAATGAAATCATGCCATTGGCAGCAACATGGATGGACCTAGAGATTATCATACTAAGTGAAGCAAGTCAGACAGAGGAAGACAAATATCCTGTGATATCACTAAAATGTGGAATCTTAAAAAAAGGTACAAATGAACTTATTTACAAAACAGAGAGAAACCCACAGACATAGAAAGCAAACTTATGGTTACCAAAGGGGAAAGGGAGGAGAGAGGGTCAAATTGGGAGTTTGGGATTAATAGATAAAAACTAGTATATATAAAACATAACCAACAAGGACCTACTGTATAGCACAAGGAACTCTACTACAATATCTTATTATAACCTCTAAGGGAAAAGAATCTGAAAAAGGATGTATATATTCAGTTATCCATATATAACTGAATCACTTTGCTGTACATCTGAAACTAACACAATATTTGTAAATCAACCATACTTCAATTTAAGAACATTGTAATCCAAGCAATCATTTTCCTCATCCTTAAAAAAAATGGGTACATGAGATGGGACCAGTGTATGAACTCTACAGACAGAACAGGTTAGGTTTTCGTCCAAAGCTAAGCCTGTGGAAAATATTACTGCAAAGTCAAAATTAAGGCTAAGAAATGATCTCCAATCAAGACAGATCTAGGGGCTTTCCCAGTGGCTCAGAATGGTGGCTCAGTGGTAAAGAATCTGCCTACCAATGCAGGAGACATGGGTTCAATCCCTGGTCCGAGAGGATCCCACATGCCTTGGAAGAAGTAGGCCTGTGGGCCACAACTGTTGAGCCTGTGCTCTAGAGCCTGGGAGCCTCAGCTGCTGAGCCCACGTGCTGCAACTACTGAAGCCCCATAGCCCAGAGCCGGTGCTCTGCAGTAAGAGAAACCACTGCAATGAGAAGCCCGCCCATGCAACTAGAGAGCAGCCCCCTGGCGGAAACTGGAGAAAAGCCCGTGCAGCAATGAAGACGCAGCACAGACAAAAGTAAATAAATAGACAAATAAAATCATAAAAAAGAAAAAACCGATCTAGATGATGATATAACTGGCCTAAAACAGAGGTGTTTGTGGGATGCTGAAGTTAACTGTGACTCAAGATCTTGTTCCCAGGGGAGAAAGGAGACTCTGAAGTACAATCAACCATTTCCAAGAATCTCTCTGCAATTCTTTCATCTGTAAAGGCCAGAGAAGACTGAAATGTACCTGAAGAGTGAACTGGCCCAAATACAGCACCTGTAGATCCTGTGTTACCAAGTAACATTTCCCAGCTGCCTGCAACATACACGACTAGGAAGGAGTACAGACGAGAAGAAAAAGAAGGCTTGAAAACTGACTCCACACCACCACCCCCAGAAGGCCACGGAAAACCTGTAGCAAAGGAGGATGCCTCTGCCCATAAGACTCAGACTCCTGACCGTGGTCAGCTCTGAGGCCAAGTGTTCAAGCCAGGTGTCCCCTAAACCAGAAGAAAGGATCTCGTGCACCCGTTGTCCTAAGTCAGCCAGCTACATCTCACTGAAGAGCTTGCTTAATGCAAAAGACTTTCTACAGGATCTGGAATTTGTCCCATCTGATGAAAAGCAAAAGCAAGGCTGCACTGAAAAAATGAAACTGTAATTCAGAGCAAGAAAGAGTGGAAACAGTCAGAGGGCGTGGCAATGACTGAGCTCTTCATGGAGTGGTAACCAGCCCTGTAAGTGCAGGTCTTAGGAGTCCAGGGGCCAGGCTGTAGCACTTTGGGTTCGGGGTCCCTCCTGGCAGTTCAAAGATTGGCTGTGGCTCTTGCTTGATGGTTCACTAGTTGATATATTTGCTAAAGGTAAGAACTGTCTCGAGGATAACGGAGTTTGTCTGGATCCAAATGTTCAGAAACGGGATGCAGTGGTACTGGAACTCATCTATCCCAAACATCCTTGGGATAAATCACTTTTCTTGCAGTTCTGAGAAACCTTTACAGCTTCATGGTAAAGTATTCATGCCACTTGAGATTCTGAATTGGTTGGTCTCTCCTTTGTTTGGAATTTGGGATTAAAAAACATAGATATACCTAGACCTAAAGGCTATAAAGTCAAGGGTTTTTTTTCTAACCTTTTGATTTTTATTTATTCATGCATATTTTTGGCCATGCTGCAAGGCACGTGCAATCTTTGTTCCCTGACCAGGGATCGAACCTGCACCTGATGCAGTGGGAAAAATGGAGTCTTAACCACTGGAACAACAGGGAAGTCCTGAAGTTGACTTTTATCAACTGACTGAAAACTTAGATAAGATGAAGTTCACAGATTGCTCTCTTTACCAGACCTGATTTAACCCTTTGTGGAGAACTCGGATGAACACATCTAGCTTCTGTGACTTTTATCTTTTTCCATTAACTCCTCTGATACTTTATTTCTTCATTCTCCCAGAAGTCCCTTCCCTCCTCCCACCCCTGGGTTGGGGGCCTGACATGGAGTAGACCCTCTTCCCAAACTACCGACTATGTGATGCTACAGAGAATGGAGGTGCAGTTTGCAAAACAAGATATTATTTGTTATTCTTATTGCAAGCTTTGCAATGGCCACGATGCCATTTAGAAGATGTTGGCATCACCCCTGGCCCATAGACCACCTCCGAATTATCAGTGTCTAATCACAGAGCAGAGTTGCAGTGTCATAAATGTCACCACACTCCACGGCTCTGATATATGCCCTCGTTAAGGTCGAGAACAGGAAATTTAAATATCAGGGTTGAGCTTTTGAGCAATCATGTCATTTCTATTGACCACCTAATGAAAATGAATGGCATTTAACAGTGAAAAGATAAGTTTACCTGGGGCTCCCAGCTGCCATAGCTGTGCTTCTGCCATTGCCAAGAAAGGCTTTCACCATACATTTAATTTTAAGATTCTCCTGTTACCAGGGGGATAGGGGGCAAGGCATAAATTGGGAGTTTAAGACTGACATATACACCCTACTATATATAAAATATACACAGTCCACAGTGTCCCAAAGAGTCAGACACAACTGAAGCAACTTAGCATGCACGCATATATAAAATAACGGCTTTCCTGGTGGCTAGGTTGTAAAGAATCCACCTGCAATGCAAGAGATGTGGATTCGATCCCTGGGTTGGGAAGATCCCCAGGAAGAGGGCATGGCAGCCCACTGCAGTATTCTTGCCTGGAAAATCTCACAGACAGAGGAGCCTCGTGGGCTACAGTCCGTAGGGTCACAGAGTCAGACACAAAGCGACTGAGCATACGCGCGCACGTATTTAAAATAGATCACTAATAAGGACAGACTGTACAGTACACGGAACTCTACTTAATACTTGGGGTATATGTATGTGTCGAACTGATTCACTCTGCTGTATACCTAACACCCAACACTGTTAATCAAGTATACTCCAGCAAAAATTAATTCTAAAAAACAGTTGAAGAAAACACAGGAAGACTGAGGACATGTTGGGGGCTTTCACTCTTCAATTTCTTTACCAAGCCACATAAATAAAGATTTAGACACTGGTAAGCATCATAAGAACACTGACAGATTAACCATAAAGGCCGAAGTAAAGAGAAGATGAACGCTTTGGGTAATCTATCTGGGTAGATAATGCCTAGGATATTTTCCTGGGGTCCTATAGATTCGATGTTTAATAGCAACTGTAAAAACATCCAAAGAGGGCGTGTGAATATGAACATAGAAATAGTCACATAGTGATAAACCATTCACACCAGAAAATGAAGCAAAGGTGTGTCATCACATGTATGAAACGGGGCAAGAGTTAATTGCATTGGCGGAATCTAATTTGTAGTCGTGAGAGGGAAAAAAAATTCCCAAGAAACCACGGTAACCATTGCTGGCAAGGGGATTGCAGACACAGCTCCTGGCAACTGTGGCCTTGACTAATTTAAGGAGTCTGACATCACTTGTTAAACAAGAAACTTCCTATTCCTTTTGAAATTAATCATGAGGGTGGAAAGCAAGAAAAGACTCCCCTTGACCATGAGATTTTGCAGAGAACTTTGAGCTCCAAAGCCCATGAAGAACCATTCAGACGTATTGCCCCAACACGCATGTTGAAAGAAGCCCATGCCCCACAAGACTCTCCAGCTCCTTGATCTGCCCCAGGAGGGCAGGCCGATGGCTGGGAAGGTGGCAGCCTTTGTGTGCAGCCTCCACCTGTGACTTACTAGCTGTGGAACCTTGGACAACGGACTGATTTTTCTCTGCCTCAGTTTCCTCTTCTGAAAAATGGAGATGTTAATTTGCTGTCATTGTTTAGTCCTGACTCTTTGCGACCCCATGGACTGCTGTCCACCAGGCTCCTCTGGCCATGGAATTCTCCAGGAAAGAATACTGGAGTGACTTGCCATTTTCTTCTCCAGGGATCATCCCCACCCAGGGATCGAATTCGTGTCTCCTGCATTGCAGGCAGATTCTTTACCACTGAGCCACCGAGGAAGCCCTGGGGATGTTAATATGCCTGTTTTATAGGACTGTTGGGAAGACCAAGTTACTCTTTTAAGTCCTTGGAGCAGAATGTGGCACACAGCCATGTTATATGTTTGTGAAATAAATAAAGCAGGTAAGGGAGATGTGTTTGCTTGCTTAGCGTCTCCCCTCCTAGAACACGAGGTTGGTGAGAAAAGGACCTGTTTTGCCCTCTGTGCATTCCCAGTGCTAAGATAGTGGCGGGCGGGGTGGGGGTGGGGGGGTGGTCCCTGAGATTCTTACGTGCAGTCCTCCTGGGTTTCCCCAAAGTGTTTCAATGCCACCTTTGTCCAATAACATTATTTGGGTGATTTGGCTTCTGTGTTTAATTGTGGACTCAGAAATATTTTAGGGCAACAAATTCTCTGGGAATCCAATCTTGTTTGTTTTTTTTTTAAATAATTTTTCAGATGTGGGCTATTTTAAAAGTCATTATTGAATTTGTTTCAATATTACTTCTGTTTTATGTTTTGGTGGGGGTTTCTTTTGCCACAAGGCATGTAGGATTTTTGCTCCTCAGCCAGGAGTTGAATCCCCACGCCCTGCATTGGAAGGCAAGTCCTAACCTCTGGACCTCCAGGGAAGTCCTCCAATCTTTTTAACATAGGTATTTGCTTATTGAGATCTTATAGTTTAAGGCCTAGAGCTCCTCCTGGCCCAAATATATGGTCCAGAAATAGTACTAAGCAAAATTTTTTTTTTACATATTGAGATATTGGGAAAATTCTGACTTATACATGAGTGCACACTTGTGGGCTAAGTTACTTCAGTCATATCCAACTCTTTGAGACCCTACGGACTGTAGCCCACCAGCCTCCTCTGTCCATGGGATTCTCCAGGCAAGAACACCGGAGTGGGTTGTTACGCCCTTCTCCAGGGAATCTTCCTGACCCAGAGATCAAACCCTCATCTCTTATGTCTCCTGCATTGGCAGGTGGATGTTTTCTATCACTGAGCCACCAGGGAGGCCCCTCTTGTTGGTTATCTATTTTAAACATAACAGTGGTCTCACGACTTCTTTATGTCATTTCCTCCTTTCCATGGTGTCTCTTCTCTTTAAGCAGTTCTAATTATTGAAATTTACCTTCCAGTTTGGTGCTCCGGCTTCCCTATGGTTTCTTTCCTGTTTTCCTCTCGGAGCTCTCTTGGGTGTGCCGTGATTGTTGTGACGGTGGTGGTGTTGCTTTTACGTTGTGTTACGTCCTGGTCTATTTCCTTAAGTTTATCTCCTAGCGGTTTTACTGACTTTTTCCAGTTCAGCTTTCAGATTTCAACTTCAAGAGCCCTCCAGTTCTTGTTTTGTGGATGTAACATATCCTCTTATCAACCCTGGAGGAGGTCAATTACAAAATGTTTGGGGGAGTTTGTTCTTCTCCTCTCTGTATGGTCCCCAATCTGTCTGGGCTCCTTTTCATTTTCGCTCTTTTGTCTCTTTCATGTTAGCAGCATCGACCTGCCCTCTGCTCTCTTTTTCCATCCACATGAGAGAAGCTGGGGGAAGCCCCGTGCGGGGCTGGCCTCATGACCTGTTGAACCTCACTGTGGGGTTTTGGGAAGAGGTGGCCATTTTGTCAAGTGACCTTCACAAATCTGTTTGAGCATTCTTTGGCACTGCCTTTCTTATGGACTGGAATGAAAACTGACCTTTTCCAGTCCTGTGGCCACTGCTGAGTTTTCCAAATGTGCTGGCATATTGAGTGCAGCACTTTCATAGCATCATCTTTCAGGATTTGAAATAGCTCAACGGGAATTCCATCACCTCCACTTGCTTTGTTTGTAGTGATGCTTCCTAAGGCCCACTTGACTTCATATTCCAGGATGTCTGGTTCTAGGTGAGTGATCACACCATTGTGGTTATCTGGGTCACGAAGATCTTTTTTGTACAGTTCTTCTGTGTATTCTTGCCACCTCTTCTTAGTATCTTCTGCTTCTCTTAGGTCCATACTATTTTTGTCCTTTATTGAGTCCATCTTTGCATGAAATGTTCCCTTGGTATCTCTAATTTTCTTGAAGAGATCTCTAGTCTTTCCCATTCTATTGTTTTCCTTTTTTTTTTTTTTTTTGCATTGATCACTGAGGAAGGCTTTCTTATCACTCCTTCCTATTTTTTGGTACTCTGTATTCAAATGGGTATATCTTTCCTTTTCTCCTTTGCCTTTCACTTCTCTTCTTTTCACAGCTATTTGTAAGGCCTCCTCAGAAAACCATTTTGCTTTTTTGCATTTCTTTTTCTTGGGATGGTCTTGATCCCTGCCTCCTGTATAATGTCACGAACCTTTTTCCACAATTTTTCAGGCACTCTGTCTATCAGATCTAATCCCTTGAATCTATTTGTCACTTCCACTGTATAATTGTAAGGGATTTGATTTAGGTCATACCTGAATGGTCTAGTGATTTTCCCTACTTTCCTCAATTTAAGTCTGAATTTTGCAATAAAGAATTCGTGATCTGAGGTACAGTCAGCTTCCAGTCTTGTTTTTGCTGACTGTATAGAGCTTCTCCATCTTTGCCTGCAAAGAATAATTAGTCTGATTTTGGTATTGACCACCTGGTGATGTCCATGTCTAGAGTCATCTCTTGTGTTTTTGGAAGAGGGTGTTTGCTATGACCAGTGCATTCTCTTGGTGAAACTCTGTCAACCTGTGCCCTGCTTCATTTTGTACTCCAAGGCTGAACTTGCTGGATACTCCATGTATCTCTTGACTTCCTACTTCTTCATTGCAGTCCCCTATGATGAAAAGGACATCTTTTTTTGGTGTTAGTTCTAGAAGGTCTTGCAGGTCTTCATAGAACCATTCAACTGCAGCTTCTTCAGCATTAGTGGTTGGGGTATAGGCTTGGATTACTGTGATATTGAATGGTTTGCCTTGGAAATGAACAGAGATCATTCTGTCATTTTTTTTTTTTTTCATTTACAGAACCATTCTGCAATTTTTAAGATTCCACCCAAGTACTGCATTTCAGACTCTTTTGTTGACTATGAGGGCTACTCCATTTCTTCTAAGGGATTCTTGCCCACAGTAGTAGATATAATGGTCATATGAATTAAATTCACCCATTATAGTTCATTTTAGTTCACTAATTCCTAAAATGTCGATGTTCACTCTTGCCTTCTCTTGTTTGACCACTTCCAATTTACCTTGATTCATGGACTTATTGTTCCAGGTTCCTATGCAATATTGCTCTTTACAACATCGAACTTTACTTCCATCACCAGTCAAATCCACAACTGGGCATTGTTTTTGTTCTGGCTCCATCTCTTCATTCTTTCTGGAGTTATTTCTCTGCTATTCTCTAGTAGCATACTGGGCACCTACCCACCTGGGGAGTTCATCTTTCAGAGATCAAATCACCAACATCCGTTGGATCATAGAAAAAGCAAGAGAGTTCCATAAAAACATCTACTTCTGCTTTATTGACTATGTTAAAGCCTTTGACTGTGTGGATCATGACAAACTGTGGCAAATTCTTCAAGAGATGGGAATACCAGACCACCTTACCTGCCTCCTGAGAAATCTGTATGCAGGTCAAGAAGCAACAGTTAGAACCAGACATGGAATAACAGCCTGTTTTCAAATTCGGAGAGGAATAAGTCAAGGCTGTATACTATCACTTTGCTTATTTAACGTATATGCAGAGTAGAAAGAAAGAAGAAAGAAAGTGAAGTCGCTCAGTCGTGTCTGACTCTTTGCGACCCCATGGACTGTAGCCCACCAGGCTCCTCCATCCATGCTATTTTCTAGGCAAGAGTACTGAAGTGGGTTGCCATTTCCTTCTCCAGGGGATCTTCCTGACCCAGGGATTGAACCCAGGTCTCCCGCATTGCGGGCAGATGCTTTACTGTCTGAGCCATCAGGGAATCTAGATCATGAGAAACGCTGGGCTGGAAGAAGCACAAGCTGGAATCAAGATTGCCGGGAGATATCAACAACCTCAGATATGCAGATGACACCACCCTTATAGCAGAAAGTGAAGAGGAACTAAAGAGCCTCTTGATGAAAGTGAAGGAGGAGAGTGAAAAAGTTGGCTTAAAGCTCAACATTCAAGAAACTAAGATCATGGCATCTGGTCCCATTACTTCTTGGCAAATAGAAGAGAAAACAATGGAAACAGTGACAGGCTTTATTTTCTTGGGCTCCAAAATCACTGTAGATGATGACCGCAGCCATGAAATTAAAAGATACTTGCTCCTTGGAAGAAAAGTTATGACCAACCTAGACAGCATATTAATAAGCAGAGATATTATTTTGACAACAAAGGTCCATCTAGTCAAAGCTACAGTTTTTCTAGTAGTCAAGTATGGATGTGAGAGTTGGACTATAAAGAAAGCTGAGCACCGAAGAATTGATGCTTTTGAACTGTGGTGTTGAAGAAGACTCTTGAGAGTCCCTTGGACTGCAAGGAGATCCAACCAGTCAATTCTAAAGGAAATCAGTCCTGAATATTCATTGAAAGGACTGCTGCTGAAGCTGTAGCTCCAATACTTTGGGCACCTGTTGCAAAGAACTGACTCATTTGAAAAGACCCTGCTGCTGGGAAAGATTTAAGTCAGGAGTAAACAGGGTTGATAGAAGATGAGGTGATTGGATGGCATCACCGACTCTATGGACATGAGTTTGAGCAAGTTCAAGGAGTTGGTGATGGACAGGGAAGCCTGGCATGCTGCAGTCCATCGGGTCGCAAAGAGTGGGACATGACTGAGTGACTGAACTGAACTGAACCAAACTCAAAGAGCGTCTGTTCCACTGGGCAATAATAAGCTCATCTCACGCTTCTCACTGTGGAGAGCTGTGGTGAGTCATGTGTGTGTGCGTGTTAGTGGCTTAGTCGTGTCCAGCTCTTTGCAACCCCATGGACTGTAGCCCCCCAGGTTCCTCTGTCCATGAAATTCTCCAGGCAAGAATAATGGAATGGGTTGCCAGTTCCTGCTCCAGTCATCATATTTATGTGGATACATATGGATATCCATATATCCAATTTATGGATTTTCTTACACCCATGTTTAAGTCATTGTCCTACTGGAAACTCAGAGAGCTGTGTTTTGAGAGGGATGATTTTGGAATGCCTCGAAGGGAAAGGAAGGTCAGTCAAAGCCAAGAGCAAGCCAACAGGCAGTGAGTCATAACCAGTCATAAATTCTACTTCAGGACGTTAAGGTGATAGGCTATGCGGACTCTGACTCATGAGTAACAGTAACGTCTCCTCCCGATGTGGTAGGTGTGACAGATGAATTAGCATTGCTAGTTTGGGTGACAAATGAACAAGCCTTGTTACTTGCCCTCTACTTTGACAGTGAATTGAGCTTGTCTTTCAGGTATGGAGAGGCGAGAGCATAAAAATCTTTCTTTTAAGGCTTGTTAGGATTGGAATGTCACATTTCTACATCTGCATCATATATTTAATAAAGCTGAATGAGACAAGCCAGTTTGCATGGCTGGGGATAAATTGGAACATGTCATTAGACACATCAATTCTGAAGTCAGTTGCAGAAAGCAAGTTGATACAGTGCATGGGGTCTATGAGTATGCTGCTAATGTTTTGCTTGCACATGTGTTTACACACACACTCAAGACCTTGGAATTGGTCCTCGCAAATGCCTACGATGTACTTTGACATTCAAGGGAAATGTCCTTGTAATCAATCCTATGAGATACTGGAAAATAGTTCAGCAAAAGATAAAACACTAAGCAGAATACATTATTCCTCTGAAAAACTTGTGTCATTTAACAAGCTTAAGTCTTTTCCCCTATGCTGCCTTGAGATGAGAACTCTTTCAGCCAGAAAGACTCTTATCTGCAATTTGTAGGGGACCAGCTCCATCGTGGCTGCTCTCACGCCATGTTCCCACATAAGCCTTGGAGGCAAGGCCCCGCTGCAGCCTGACTTGTCTCAGTGAGCATCGATCGTCCTCTCAGGAACTCAGTGAGAGAGGCAGTCTTGAGAGGAGATATCCCCGAGCTGTGTCCCGTCCACTGCCCGACCTGTGGGAAATGCCACAAGGCAGTTTCTCATCTGTTCCCCTTGGTCCCCAGGAGCCATGGGACTTTCCACCTGCTCCCCGGCCTTCAGAAACAGATGCAGACTCTATAGCGACTTGGGGTCCTCAGGAACAGCGTCCCCCTGTTCATGTCACCTTCATCGTTGGGCCCTTTGGGTTTGGTGGTGTCCCGTGGGACAGAGACACAGATAACTAACACACGCTGATCTTATAAGGATTGTCTAAATCCACCTGGGTTTGTGTCCTTAGCAGTGTGGCAAGCCCATCTTCCTGCATTCTAAGCAGCCACACGCTGCTGCCTAGTGAACGCTTGACTGCTTGGAGTTACTGTTATTTAGTGGTACAGTCATGTCCAACTTTTTGTGACCCCCCTGGACTGTAACCCACCAGGCTCCTCTGTCCATGGGACTTCCCAGGCAAGAATACTGGAGTGGGTTGCCATTTCCTTTCCCAGGGAATCTTCCTGACCCAGGGATTGAACCTATATCCCCTGCATTGGCAGGTGGATGACAGCTTGGTAGAAAACCTGCTCAACAGTAGCTTAAGAGGGAGAGGATGTTTATATTCCTCTCATGCTAAGAAGTCTGGACATGGGCAGCTGCTACGTTAAGTGACGGACATGATGTCAGAGCTGGTGTTGCTGCAATAGTTCAGCAGGCTTCTTGGTCCCAAGATAGCTGCTGTGGTGGCAAGCATCACATCTGTATTCAAGGCAGGATGAAGCTGTAAAGGCAGGTTCCAGCTATGCATCTGTTTACTTTAGGAAAGCAATAGCTTTCCCAGAAGCCTGCCTGCAGACTTCCACTTGTGCATTATTGGCCCTAACAGCATCACACCAACCTGAGCTTCAGGGGAGGCCAGTTTTGAAAGAGAGGAATTAGATTGGCATGATTGGCCTAGACTAGATCAGACTAGTGGTAGTACCCTGCTGGGTGGGTCTACTTGCCTCTTGGAACCAGGCAGGAACTTCATTGGTGAGACAGGGGGAAGAATGGATTGGGTAGGCAACAACTGTGTCTGCCACTTGAGCCAATGTGGCCAGTCCCAGCTTGTCAGCTCCCGAAGACTGATCAGTAGCTGACTCCAGTCTGTCCCTGCTTGTGATTCAACTGCAGCTCCTACTCAAACTGGACAATGAAGAGGTGATTGTGAGGACCTTGTGAAAACAATTTCCAAGTTTGCAGAAACTGTGGGATTTACCTAAAAGCAAAAAAAAAAAAGAAAACTATGAGAGTTGTCACCATCAAAGACTATAGACACACCAGCCTTGAATGCCTTTTGGGGCCTTTTTTCTTTTCTTCATTCCAGAGGTGAAATACCAGAAAGTGAAAATTGCTGAGTCGTGTCTGACTCTTTGCAACCACATGGACTGTACAGTCCATGGAATTCTCCAGGCCAGAATACTGGAGTGGGTAGCCTTTCCCTTCTCCAGGGGATCTTCCCAACCCAGGGATCAAACCCAGGTCTCCCATATTGTAGGCAGATTCTTTACCAACTGAGTCACAAGGAAGTCCAAAATGTCAGAGTTGACATCAAATGGTTAGAAGAGGATGATATTAGGTGGATGTTAAGGGTCTGAAGCCACCGCAAGCTTATCTCCCTTTGCAGAATTCTAATCATGGTTAAGTTTCCTTCAGGTAAGAGTACTATATTGCCTCATTTAATTAAGAAATAGTTGGGATTGTTACCTAAGTTTTGGTAGATTGATGCAAGGAAAATTAACCTATCTGGTCAGGAGGGAAGCAAACTTTCAAATGCTGCCAATGGTCCTAATGCCTAAGGAGACAGGCTATAAGGACTTAACATACCCCCTCCTTTCCCTTTCATTTGCCAAACTCCTCAAGATCCTGCTTAAAAATAACTTGCTTTGTGAAATCATGCACAAATTTCTCAAAGTTAGTCCAGCCATCTGTAATCTAATAGTCCCTTTCCATATTTCTCTTTTCCCTAACATTTTACCACTGGTACACGGGAATGACTGACTTATCCAGCCATCTCACCCACCAGATTAGGAATATTCCCAAGGGAGAAGTTTTGTCCCAAACATTTAGTACAAGGTTGGAAGCACAGTAGTAAGTTCTCACCATGTCCTTATTGAATAAAATCAATTTAAACTTTGAATAATTATTAACTTATAACATTGAAGCCCTACACCTTTTTTAAAATTGAAGTATAGCTGCCGTACAATATAATGTCACAGGTGTACAACACAGTGGTTCATAAATTTTAAAGATTACACTCCATTTATAGTTATTATAAAATACTGGCTATATTCCCTGTGTTGTACAATATATCTTTGTAGCTTATTTTATGCCTAATAGTCTGCACCTCTGACTCCCCTAACCTCGATCTTGGCTCTCCTGACTGGTAACCACTAGTTTGTTCTCTACAAATGAGTCTGTTCTTTTTGTTCTTTTCGTGAGTCTGTTGTGTTTTTAGATGCCACATATAAGTGATATCATACAGTATTTGATATAAGATAAAGTCTTACATCTTAATTCAAGCACATAAAAATTTAAAAACACACTCAGAAACTCAAAATAGGAAGCAAATGCAAAGCAAGAAAAATATTTGCGACTCTCGTCATGTGAAAAATGGTTTATTTTCCTAATATATATAAACCTCTAAGAGTTGAGATAAAAACAGTAAACAGGCAAGGACACAGACAAATCACTTAAAAAGAAGTATGCTGGGCTGTGTTTAGTCGCTCAGTCATGTCCGACTTGTGCGACCCCATGGACTGTAGCCCACCAGGCTCCTCCGTCCATGGGATTCTCCAGGCAAGAATACTGGAGTGGGTTGCCGTGCCCTCTTCCAGGAGATCTTCCCAAATGACCCTTAATCCAATGAAAACATGCTCAGTATTACTCATAATTTTTAAGATGCTAATTAAAAATAAGTTGAGGTGCTCTTCTCACTTATCATATTGGCAAAAATCCAAAAGTTCAACAATATAGTCTGTTAGTGAGACTGTTGGAAAATGAACGATTTCAGTGTTTCTGGGAGTGGTACAAACGGTGTCATCTTGAGAGGATACCGTGTGGCAATATCTATGCAATCATGTTACAAATACTTTCACTCTTTAACCCAATTTTCCTCCTTCTAGGAACTCCTCCTGCAGAAATCTCTGCACAGTTACAAAATGATGCACACAGGCACAGGATGTGGAATTGACCAATACTGTGAGATGAGAGAGGTTCCCAGGTGGTGCTAGTGGTAAAGAACCCACCTGCCAAACAGGAGATGTAAGAGATGTGGGTTCGATTCCTGGTTCGGGAAGATCCCCTGGAGGGGAGCACGGCAACCCACTCCAGTCTTCTTTCCTGGAGAATCCCAAGGACAGAGGACCCTGGCAGGTGGCTGGGGGGCTCCAGTGCCAGGGGACACAGAGTCAGACACGACTTAAGCAACTTAGCACGCACGGCACAGCAAGATGAGAAGCAAGCCATTTCTGTAGGTGGAGAGTGGTTAATTAAACTATTGTAGGATTTCCCTGGCAGTCCAATGTTTAAGGCTCCACGCTTCCAATGCAAGGGGCACGGGTTGGACCCTGGTTGGGGAACTAGGATCCCACATGCTGTTCAGCACAGCCAAAGAATACAAATAAATGAATTAATTAATAATCTTTCAAAAATAAATAAGTAAACTACGGTAGGTCCTCACAATGGAACACTATGCAGCTGAACTCAAAGGAGGATGCCTTCTCTGTTGTGCTCTGGGAAGGCCCCAGGACAAATGGTTCAGTGGAAAAGCAAAGTTTAGCATAGTGACCACAATGCAATGCTTTCTGTTTCATGAAGGGGAGGATAAACTTTCGCATTTGTTTTTGTTTGTAACTGCAGAAAATACTGGTTGTGTGTACTGCAAGGGAGTGAGCAGATGGCAAAACTGGGTGGATGGAGTGGAACCAAAACTTCTCACTGTGTACCATTTTGGCTTTTAAAACCTGTGAATTATTACATATTCCAAAAATTAAAATTTTTAAATCCTACATCTTGCCCATAAGGTTTAGAGAAAGTGTGTGTCTTTGTATCTCTGCTGCACCTTTTACAAAATCAGTGAATCTGGGCAAATCTCTTAACCCTTCTGAAGAAGAATTTGATGAGTAGACAAATGCAAAAAAAAAAAAAAATCAGACTTGAAACAGAAGTAGTTCTGTGCACGTGTGGGCTGCTATTAGCAGCGAATTTAGTAAGAATTATTTTAAAGAGCTCTTGCAGGCGTGTGTGCTCAGTCACTTCAGTCGTGTTTGACGCCGAGACCCCATGGACTGTATCCTGCCAGGCTCCTCTGTCTATGGGATTCTTCAGGTAAAAATACTGGAGTGGGTCGCCATTCCCTCCTCCAGGTGAATCTTCCCAACCCAGGGATCAAACCCTTGTCTCCTGCATTGCAGGCAGATTCTTTACTGCTGAGCCACCGGGGAAGCCCAAAGAGCTAAGGTGACCTCTTCAGTGACTAAAGGTGGCTCTAGTGGCAAAGCACCCGCCTGCCAGTGCAGAAGACATAAGAGACGCAGGTTCGATCCCTGGGTCGGGAAGATCCCCTGGAGGAGGGCATGGCAACCCACTCCAGTATGCTTGCCTGAAGAACCCCATGGACAGAGGAGCCTGGCGGGCTGCAGTCCACAGGGTAGCGAAGAGATGGACACGACTGAGAACTTAGCAGGCACGCATGGTGAGAGCGTCAGAATCTTCAGTATTCTTGTGTGATAGGGGTAAGCTGTTTTCATTTTTGAAGATAATAAAATGAACGCCAAAAGAAAGAAGGTGATTAATTCAAGATAGCACTGAGTGTAGGACAATGCAGGAGCTGGCAGCGGGGCTCTGTATATCACACATATGAACACAGCTACGAGCCAAGTGCATTGATGGCTACGCCGTTTTAGCAAATCCAAAAGAAAACACCGTCAACCTAATTTGGAGGTATTCTAAATACACAACCTGTTTCAAAATGCAAGATAGCTACCAAACACAACCCCTGCCAGTAACTGCTGCAAATCTTGATGAAATCAATCGTTTGAAATCTTCCTTCTAATTTTCTAGAGGCCCAGAGAATGGGGGTCACCACCAGGCTGGGAGTTTCTAGGGAGAAACTTGAAATAAATATTTTAAAAAGCCTTCCTCTGCAGAACTTTGCACGTACAGTACAGTCCTACACATTCTCACCCTGTGATTGTTTATTTAAAAAGAAAATAAAGAATTACTAGTGCAGATATGATATCATTAGCAGGGCACTGTCAGCAAATTCACCTACTCCTCTTAGCTGGCTTAGTTTGCCTTTTTCTGTGTAAAATGAATACGTGTGTGACATTCTGAGATCTGGATTATTTACCCGGTAGGGTGGATTTCAAAAACAGTACAAAGAAACAGCTTAGGTGGGCTGTTTCTTCACAACACTTTGTGAAGAAATTGTGCCCCCTGCTGCTTTAATTAGATATTAACGTCACCAGCTTAACAATTGTTTTGGAAAAATGTTCAACCTGCAGGGGTGCAGGATGGTGCTGTGACTTCAAGGTCATTTAAATGTCCTCTCAGATGCAGTTTCTTCCAGCAATTAGGAACTCTGCTTGACACCGACCTTGGGGCAAAGGAAGCAAAGAAGAAATGCTTCCTTTTGTGATGCTTGTAAAGACATTTGTCCTAAGAACCTTCTCGTTATTTCATGTATCTTTGTAACCTCTGAAGATGAAATATGAACAAGATGCAAAGCTTGGAGAGACGTGCTGGCTGACAGGGCCCCTTTATTAGGACACAAAGGGCATTTTCTAAGTGCTCAGAGAAATAAAAATGCTCCTTGAGACTGACTGACTTCCTTCAGTGTGAGAAGACTTAACACTGATGAATAGCAATTCATGACCGTGCACTGGGGGCCTTCGAAGTTACTGCTAACTTGCTATGAGCCACTGATTCAGATCCTCAGTGCACCCCCAAAAGGACTCCAGGCCTGGACAAAAGCATCAACTGGAAATGTGGCAATTGTAACCCCGGCCCCTTTTCTTGGGGTCCTCATTTCTTTTTTCGTCACACCTGGTTCCCTTCGTTGCCTGTTGCCTGTCAACCTGGGCTTTTAAATCTATACCTTTTTTCTGGCCGGGTACTGATTTCCCACAGGTTGCCCGGAGATCTTTCAGGAAGTTTATTGACAGAGCTTCCCTTCTTTCCCTCTGCCATGGGCTGAATGTTTTTATCCTCCCAGAAGCCGTATGCTGAAGCCCTAAACCCAAGGTGATGGTACTTGGAAGTGGGTCTTTGGGAGGTGATTAGGGTGCAATGAGATCGTGCGGCTGAGGCCCCATAATAGGATGAGTGCCTTTATATGGGGATGTAGGGAACAGAACTTTTTTCCCCTCCATGTGAAGACACAGTAAGATGGTGGTTGTTGCAAACCAAGAAATGAGCCTTCACCTTGAACTCAGCCCTGCAGGCACCCTGATCTCTGACTTCTAACCTTGAGAACTGTGAGAAGCCCATGTCTGTGGTTTAAGCCACTCAATCCACGATGTTTTGTTATAGCAGCCTGAGCTGGGATGTTCTCTTAAAAAATATTTACATCTTTTGGAGAAATTCTGAACATAGGAAGGACTTTGATGATCCATTTGTCCATGGAGAAGATCATGGAGGTGTTTTGGTGTAGAGAATACATGTTTCTCCTAGCCACAGCTGCAGGGTGCTACTCTGCTTTTCTGTCAACTGCGGAGAGAATAAGGCTTTCCAGTCTGAAGGATGCAAAGCTTTGCTCTAGATTCAAGAAATAGGAAGGCAGTAAAAACTGTCTCCCCGACCCCGTCCCCTAGAAAGGTTTTCATTCTTCCCAGGCCCCTTTGGCCTTTGATGAGGGCTGTCATATTTAGAGAAGAAAAATACACAACACGTGGTTAAATCTGAATTTTAAATAAACAATGAATGCTTTAACACTTGTATTTGTTATTTGTCTAAAATTCAGATTTAACTTGGGTCCTGTATTTTGTCTGGAAATCCTGTCTTTAACTGTTTTCATGCCTTCTGTTTCCAGGGCGTTCTGAACACACCTGAGTGACACCTGAGCCGGGTCAGAGGGAAGCGGGCCCTGGGCTCAGGGACCACCGCGGTCCCCAGGCACCGTGGTTGTCCGGAGACTCATCGCCCTCTAGCGGCCACCAGGGACATCACACCAGCCGAGCGGGCAGATGGGGTAAGATGCTCCTGAGTCCACATCCTCACCTTGGTCCTGGAGAACAACAAGAGGGACCTGCCAAGATATAGTTGACTACACCGAGATCCATTTTCCTCAGAGCCCTTGCGCAAGAAAGTGGCCCTGTTTCCAGCAGCAGAAATGGAGATTCCCTTTCTTCCATTAAAAGTACACTGGAAGAGTACCTCTCTGGAATAGCTTACGCTGATGGTGACAGTCTAACCGTGGGCTGCCCACACTCCATCACTGATGACTGTGGGATAGCTGTTGTCGTCTCCTTCGGGGGAGAAATCCAAGCCCTTCTCCCTGCTGACCCCCAGTGATTTGTCAAAGTGTGTTCCTTTAAACTTCAAGCTCAAAAGACTCTTATCTGTAATGTGCCTGGCACTCAGATACATTTAAATGAACTGATATTGAAATTCTCTAGTAGCTTTGAATTAAAAATAAAGAAGAAACCTGCTCTTACCCTCGGGGAATGACTGTTGTATCAGGAGAGGAAAAAGCCAAAGTGCTTACCATCAGCCATGACTGTGGAATTTGGTTTTACATTTCATTTCCACCCTTTTTTCCCTTAACATTTAAGTTTTATTTATTTATTTGTTACGTGTTTATATTTGGCTCTTCTGGGTCTTGCTGGGTGGGCTTTTCTCTAGGTGCAGTGAGCAGAAGTTATGCTTTAATTGCAGCGTGGGGGCTCCTCATTGCAGTAGCTTCTCTTGTTGCAGAGCACGGGGCTCTAGGTCACGTGCGCTCAGTAACAGCAGTCTGTCTACAGAGTACTGACTTAATAGTTGTGGCACACAGGCTTAATCGCTCTGTGAAATATGAACCTTTCTGGTCCAGAGCTTGAACCAGTGTCTCCTACATTGGCAGGCAGATTCTCTACCACCGAGCCACAAGGGAAACCCTCATTTCCACTCTTAACATGCTCAACTGATGACTGGAGTTGGACCTGCATGGAAGGATTGATAAATTATGAGGCTGTTTTGCAGACATGGCTGGCTTGTAGTGTTTCATGAAACAACAGTTATGTCAAGGATTGTGGAATGGAAGCAAAGCACAGTTTCTAGGATCCAGAGATGACTCCCAGATTACACCCTGAGTTCCTTGAAGGACTTCCTAAGTGATCAATGCAAAGAAATAAAGGGAAACAATAGAATGGGAAAGACTAGATATCTTTTCAAGAAAATTAGAGACATCAAGGGAACATTTCATGCAAAGATGACAATAAAGGATAGAAACTGTCCAGGCATAACAGAAGCAGAAGATATTAAGAATCAGTGGCAAAAACACACTGAAGAACTACACAAAAAAGGTCTTAATGACCCAGATAATCACAGTGGTGTGATCACCCAACTAGAGCCAGACATCCTGGAATGTGAAGTCAATGGGCCTTAGGAAGTATCACTATGAACAAAGCTAGTGGAGGTGATGGAATTCCAGCTGAACCACTTCAAATCCTAAATGATGATGCTGTCAAAGTGATGCACTCAGTATGCCAGCAAATTTGGAAAACTCAGCAGTGGCCACAGGACTGGAAAAGGTCAGTTTTCATTCCAATTCCAAAGAAAGGCAATGCCAAAGAATGCTCAAACTACCGCACAATTGCACTCATCTCACATGCTAGTCAAGTAATATTAAAAATTTTCCAAGCCAGGCTTCAGTAATACATGAACCGTGAACTTCCAGATGTTCAAGCTGGTTTTAGAAAAGGCAGAGGAACCAGAGATCAAATTGCCATCCACTGGATTATCGAAAAAGCAAGAGAGCTCCAGAAAAACATCTACTTCTGCTTTATCGACTATGCCAAAGCCTTTGACTATGTGGATCACAACAAAGTGTGGAAAATTCTTCAAGAGATGGGAATACCAGACCACTTGACCTGCCTCTTGAGAAATCTGTATGCAGGTCAGGAAGCAGCAGTTAGAACTAGACATGGAACAATAGACTGGTTCCAAATAGGAAAAGGAGTATGTCAAGGCTGTATATTGTCACCCTGCTTATTTAACTTATATGCAGAGTACATCATGAGAAATGCTGGGCAGATGAAGCACAAGCTAGACTCCAGATTGCTGGAAGAAATATCAATAACCTCAGATATGCAAATGACACCACCCTATGGCAAAAAGTGAAGAAGAACTAAAGAGCCTCTTGATGAAAGTGAAAGAGGAGAGTGAAAAATTTGGCTTAAAGCTCAACATTCAGAAAACTAAGATCATGGCATCCAGTCCCATCACTTCATGGCAAATAGATGGGGAAACAGTGGAAACAGTGGCTGACTTTATTTTTCTGGGCTCCAAAATCACTGCAGATGGTGATTGCAGCCATGAAATTAAAAGATGCTTGCTCCTTGGAAGAAAAGTTATGACCAACCTAGACAGCACATTAAAAAGCAGAGACATTACTTTGCCAACAAAGGTCTGTCTAGTCAAGGCTATGGTTTTTCCAGTGGTCATGTATGGATGTGAGAGTTGGACTATAAAGAAGGCTGAGTGCTGAAGAATTGATGCTTTTGAACTGTGGTGTTGGAGAAGACTCTTGAGAGTCTCTTCGACTGCAAGTAGATCCAACCAATCCATCCTAAAGGAGATCAGTCCTCTGTGTTCACTGGAAGGACTGATGCTGAAGCTGAAACTCCAATACTTTGGCCACCTGATGTGAAGAGCTGACTCATTTGAAAAGAACCTGATGCTTGGAAAGATTGAGGGCAGGAGGAGAAGGGGACAACAGAGGATGAGATGGTTGGATGGCATCACTGACTCAATGGACACGGGTTTGGGTCAACTCTGGGAGCTGGTGATGGACAGGGAGGCCTGGTGTGCTGCAGTTCATGGGGTCGCAAAGAGTTGGACATGACTGAGTGACTGAATTGACCTGGGGACAAGGTGACTTTTAGTCTCCACAAGTCTCCCTCAATCCACTTGAAGAGCACAGAACCCAAAAACAATCATCTTGCTTTGAATTTTCAAGACAAATCCCCTAGAAGTTGCCGCCTTTAGCCAAATTGCCTCTCTGAAACCATTGCTACACAAATGTGCTGGACTTTTGCCACCTGGCATCCATCTTAGTCCAGATCCATCAACCCACAGGGTAGGGTGGTAAGTATTTGCACAGAAAATTGAAATATCAAGTACTCACCCTTTTTAGAATAACTCATAAGGAAGATAGTAATTATTGAGCGTCTAATATGTGCCAAGCACTCTCTGGTGTGATCTTCATGGTATATTAGTCAGCTCAGGCTCTTTCAACAAAATGCCTTAGCCTGAGTGGCTTAAACAACAGATATTTATTACCCACAGTTCTAGAGACCGGAAAACTGAGCTTGAGGTGTTAACATGTTCAGGTTCTTGGTGAGAGTCCTCTTCCTGGCTTGAAGATACCCTCACATGGAGAAGAGGGAAAGAGCTCTATTCTATTCATCCCCTTATAAGGGCACTAATCCCATCATGGATGTCCCACCCTTATGACCTCATCTAAACCTAATTACCTCCCCAAAGTCCCATCTCCAAATGCTATTATAATGAGAGCCAGGACTTAAACATGCAAGTTTGCAAGGGGCTACACAAACTTTCAGTCCAGAGCACATAGTAATGCTGTGAGATCATTACTGTGCAAGTGTTTACAGATGTGGGAATGACAGGTTAATGAAGTGGAGTAACTTGGCCAAGGTCATTCAGCGAGTGCCAAGACACAAACCCACGTCTGCCAAGTTCATCTCTTGCCAGTGTATGGCACTGGTCCTTGAATACCAGAGGAGGCTACTTGTATGCTTAGAAGGAGGATCAAATCATTAGGGAATGGATGCTAGAAATCAAGAAGCAAGCATCAAGAGAAAATATGGAAGGGTTAGCTGAACAGTGGGTGGGAAAGAGGCAGAAGAATGGCTCTGTCCTGCCTGCCTGGAACTCTGAACTCTGCATCCTGGGTCTCATCAGCTCACCCCTCTAGATCAAAGGTCCTTTAGATGACAAAGAAGATGGCAGTGCTTCTGAAAATGTTTCTTAGTTTTTAAAGTATGTACGCTTTCATGCCTCATCTCCTGAATATTCTGATCTTGTAGGTCTGCAGAGGGACCCAGGAATCTGCATTTTTTAGCACATTCAAAACTCAGGGATGTGATGTTCTCTCACGTTCATTCCTCTTCTAAATTCTGCTACATTTTTAAGGGAATTTTCTAGGTAAGGTTATTGTTATTATTTTAATGTAACTTTGTCAGGAAAGGAAAAGTTAAGGTACTTGGTGATGAAACTGGTGTATTTCTAGAGAGCAGAATTGATATGTGAACGTTCTGGTGGTGTTTTCTGTGACATTTCACTGGCATAAGCTCCTTAAACCAATAATTCCACTTGATACTAGATTATATAAGGAATAGAACCTGCATGCCTTCCAAGGAATTGTTAGCCTCATGTAAAGAATGTTTTGGAACCAAAATATAGTAATGACAGTTTCAACTAGATTTTTCCTTAGTCATTTAGATCCTGTGCTGCCGCTGCAGGGTCACCTCAGTCATGTCCAACTCTGCAACCCCAAGGACTGCAGCCTGCCAGGCTCCTCTGTCCATGGGATTCTCTAGACCAAAGTACTGGAGTGGGTTGCCATGCCCTCCTGCAGAGGGTCTTCCCAACCCAGGGATCGAACCCAGGTCTTCTGCATTGCAGGTGGATTCTTTACCATCTGAGCCACGAGGGAAGCCCAAGATTGCTGGAGTGGGTAGCCTATCTCTTCTCCACGGGATCTTCTCAACCCAGGAATCGAACTGGGGTTTCCTGCATTGCAGGCGTATACTTTACCAGTTGAGCTACCAGGGAAGACCGTAGTTTCTATATTCATTCCTCAAACATGCATTTTTAAACTGCTTACCATGCTTCAGGCTATGCTAGGAGTTATGAATAGGTTGAATAAGAATTGCTTGCTTTCATTAACCTTGGGCTTCCTGGGTGGTGCTAGTGGTTAAAAAAAAAAAAAAAAAAAAAAACCCCACCTGCCTATACAAGAGGCAAAAGAGACATGGGTTCAATCCCTGGGCCAGGAAGATCCCCTGGAGGAGGGCATGGCAACCCAATCCAGTATTCTTGCCTGGACCATCCCATGGACAGAGGAGCCTGGCAGACTACAGTCCATAGGGTTACGAAGAGTGGGTCACAACTGAGGCAACTTAGCATGCACACCTCTTCAAATTCTGTCCATAAGAAGTCTGAGTAAAATTAAATCAATAAATAAAAATGAAACAGATCATAGAGATGTTCCCATTGTGAAAGCAATCACTGTGCACACTGGGGCTTATGTTAATGGACACGTAAGTGGAAATGGAGTCAGCAACACTCTTTTTGAATATCTTCAGCTTTAAGAAGTGCAGAATTTTTTGAAAGCAGATAAGGAGCTTTTGAATCCCATTTTGTTGACTCATGTGGTGGTCACCTGGTTAGACTTAAAATTTATAGACTGGATAGACAATAATGGCCTACTGGACCACACAGATGGGGCTTCCCTGATAGCTCAGTTGGTACAGAAGCAATTCCTGCAATTCAGGAAACCCTGGTTCTATTCCTAGGTCAGGAAGATCCACTGGAGAAGGGATAGGCTACCCACTCCGGTATTCTGGCCTGGAGAATTCCATGGATTGTGTAGCCCATGGGGTCACAAAGAGTCGGACATGACTGTCAGGGAACAACATCCAATATCCTGTGATAAGTCATAATGGAAGAGAATATGAAATAGAGTATATATATGTTTAACTGAGTCACTTTGCTGTCCAGCAGAAATCAACACAATGTTGAAAATCAATTATACTTCATTTAAAAAAATTAATACATTCAAAAATAGAACTGAAAAAGGATAGTTTCAAGCCCTTTGACTAAGTATGCTTTTTCCGCCAACAGTCTGTTGCTTTTTCTATTTAATTCTTGGCCCTTCAGTTCTCTTCCTCCTTGGTTATTTGCACCATTCCTACTCTTAAATGATTACTGTTCTCTTCTTTAATCATCACCCACAAGATGTATACTTCATTATCTTATCTTGGTGTGAGAGACTCATCTAATACACGAGGCACATCCCTGTGAAGATGGTGTCATCACGTTAGCAATTTGTCTCTCTTGTAACTGAATAAGCTACCTGGAAAATGACTTTTACCTCTTGGTTTTATTTCTTTCCTTATAAAACTTCTGTCTATATTGCTGACATGTCACCTACTTAAATATCCAAGATTAAATCTACTTGTTGGGCTGGCAAGGAGTTGATATATGATTAACAGGCACTTCTTCTTCAAGAAACTCAAGATTGTGTAAGTATGCTTTACTTATGCCTGTTGCAATGGCATTGTGTAATAACAGAGAGACAACCAAGAGTGGTGATGATGACAGCCCATCCCAGCTGTAGTGACTGATTCTCTAATTCCAAGAGCCAACAGGGAAATTATGACCTGGTGAAACACACAGCTCTCAAAATCATTCCAGAAATTCCAAAGAGTGATGTGATTTTTCTCCCCCTGATTGCAGTGAAGACACTGTGTTGTTTGATGCTTTTCTTCATTTGCTCCATTGTTTCTATATCATGCAATCCAGTTTCTATCTAACAGAGATCTTTTAAGCCCTTGGTACAGGCCAGCCACTGAACTGGGAGCTGGGAATGCAGCTCTAAGTACCAGTAAGTGGACATGAAACAGAGCAAGACGCTTTGGTCCTTGCCTCCCATGTCCTCAGCCTGCCTTTTTTCTGTGGAAGAACTTTAGACAAAGAATAAGTTTAATCAGAGAAGTGAGAACATGCAGGAACAAAGGAAAACAGTCAGAGGAGACCAAATAATAATAGTTTAGCCATTAAATATAGTCAAGGACCTTTAGTTTCTTCTCAAGGGCTATAGATAGTACTCTGAGCCATATCCTGTGAGCTGTCTTAGAGATACTGAAGCCCCGACCAGGTGGAAGAAGTTAGCAACATGATGACCGGACTGTGGCTGTGACATAAACTGCCACCATTCCAAGAACTGGCCTCAAGGAAATGGAAACAAACCTGAAAAGTCGGGCATATTGAGACATGCCCCGGAAAAGTGCCACAAGGTAAATTCCGGAGGCTGGCTAAACTTCCGGGGACCGACCCCCTGCAGCCTGGTCCAATCAGGTACCGACCCGGAGCCCTCGGACACTGACCGCCGCTGTAGCCCGCGCTTTCTTCCTTATATGAAAAGACCTGGCTTGGACGCCGGCCCTGGCTATAAAACCCCTCCCCAACTCCCTCATACCTCGCAGACTCCCTTTGTCTCCTCACTCACCCGCCGCCGGGAGTTCTGCCCAAGAGCGACCGCTCAATAAAGGCCTTTACCACCGGTCCTTAGAGGCGGTTTTTTTTTTTTTTTCCCCTCCCAGGGCGTTTTTCTAACAAAACCTACTCTGGAACTGAAGATTAGTGGTAATAGTGAGAGTCACTCAGTTATGAACAACTCTTGCGACCCCATGGACTGTAGCCCGCCAGGCTCCTCTGTCCACAGGATTCTCCAGGCAAGAATACTGGAGTGGGTTGCCGTTCCCTTCTCCAGGGGGATCTTCCCGACCCAGGAATCGAACCCAAGTCTCCTGCACTGCAGGCAGTTTCTTTACTGACTGAGCTATGAGGGAACTGAAAATTAATTGTACTTAAAGCAACCAGGATGACGCTGGTCAGACTATCGATGATCAATTTCAAGGCGATTGTCAGAGCTGACTGCTGTTTCTGCATGTAGCCCTCTCCCTCAGCCCATAAAGCTCTTGCCCACTGGTTGTCAGTGGGTGGAGTTGGCCTTTGAACAGACATCCTGTCTCCTTCCAGTCCCTGGCCACTGGCATCCAAAATAAAGCAAACTTCCCTTTCTGCCAACCTGGCCTTTTTAATGGCTTTTGAGTGGCGAGCAGCCAGCCCTGGGTTTGGTAACAGACACAGACACTAGTCTCTTCTGTTACCTTCTTCTATTCATTTAATCAAATTCGTTTCTCTGATGTTTTGATAATCAGTCAGAGCATAAGAATGTGGAACTAAATGTATGGGTTCTGTTGAGACAGATCAGAGTGTGAGGTTCAAGTTCATCACAGCCACCTGTGTGTCCATGGATGCTGTTAAAACACAAAAATCAACTGAGTAAATGTAAAGATCTATTTGGCTTTTTTAAAAACAATGCATGAATCAGGCAGCATCCCATCTAGCAAATAGAAAGGAACTCCAATGAACTGGACAAAACGGAAGAGTTTTCTACGCAGGAAGCAGGGAGGACCTAAGAAAGAACAGATTGTTTCAGGCAAGGTCCCCTTCCTTTAGGGAACAAAAGAGGTCTATCAAGTGGCTTTTCTCGCTAATGCTGACCTGGAAATTCTAGACTGATGGGTGATTACACTCTGGGGAAGACTGAAATGACAATTATGTGTGTGTGTCCATGCTGAGTTGCTTCAGTCATGTCTGAATCTTTGCAAACCCATGGACTGAGGTCCACCAGGCTCCTTTTCCATGGGATTCTCCAGGCAAGAATACTGGAATGGGTTGCCATGCCCTCCTCCAGGGGAAATGACACTTATATTAGGTATTAACTCTCAGTTTGGTGACATGTGCTTAGCACAGTGTCTCCATTTGGGACCGGTTGCCTTTTTTTTAAAAACAATTCCCCCCTTTGATCAGATTTAGTTTCACTGAGATGTGACCAAAATCAAGGACATTTTTAAGGAACCTCTATGCTGTTCTCCATAGTGGCTGTATCAATTTACATTGCCACCAATAGTGCAAGAGGATTCCCTTTGCTCCACATCCTCTTCAGCACTTATTGTTTGTAGATTTTATTATAATGGCCATTCTAACCTGTGTGAGGTGATATCTCATTGTAGTTTTGAATTTGCATTTCTCTAATAACTAGTGGAAGGAAAGTTGTGACCAATCTAGACAGCATATTAAAAAAGCAGAGACATTACTTTGCCAACAAAGGTCCATCTAGTCAAGGCCAGTGGCCATGTATGGATGTGAGAGTTGGACTATAAATAAAGCTGAGCGCCAAAGAATTGATGCTTCTGAACTGTGGTGTCAGAGAGGACTCTTGAGAGTCCCTTGGACTGCAAGAAGATCCAACCAGTCCATCCTAAAGGAGATCAGTCCTGGGTGTTCATTGGGAGGACTGATGCTGAAGCTGAAACTCCAATACTTTGGCCACCTCATGCGAAGAGCTGACTCATTGGAAAAGACTCTGATGCTTGGAAAGATTGAGGGCAGGAGGAGAAGGGGACGGCAGAGGATGAGATGGTTGGATGGCATCACCGACTCAATGGAGATGAGTTTGAGTAGACTCTGGGACTTGGTGATGGACAGAGAGGCCTGGCGTGCTGCAGTCCATGGGGTTGCAAAGAGTCATACACAACTGAGTGACTAAACTGAATTGAACTGAATAACTAGTGATGTTGAGCATCTTTTCCTGTGCTTATTGGCCAACAATAGAACCACCATGTGACCCAGCAATCCCACTACTGGGCATATACTAAAAAAAAAAAACCCCACCATAATTCAAAAAGACACATGCACCTCAATATTTATTGCAGCACTATTTACAATAGTGGGCTTCCAGGTGGCTCAGATAGTAAAGAATCTGCCTGCAGTGCAGGAGACCTGGGTTCAGTCCCTGGTTTGGGAGGATCCCCTGGAGAAGGGAATGGCTATCCACTCTAGTAACCTTGCCTGGAGAATTCTATGGACAGAGGAGCCTGGTTGGCTACAGTGCATGGGATCACAAAGAGTCAAACACGACTGAATGACTAACACTTTCATTTTCATTTACAATAGCAGGATATGGAAACAACTAAAAGTTTGTTGAGAGAGGAATGGATAAAGACGTGGTGTGTGTATACAGTGGAATTTTACTCAGCTATAAAAAAGAATGAAACTGAGTCATTGGTAGAGACGTGTATGGATCTAGAGACTGTCATACAGGGTGAATTAAGTCAGAAAGGGAAAAACAAATATTGTATATTAATACATATATGTGGAACCAGAAAAACATTGGTACAGGCCATCTTATTCACAAAGCAGAAATATAGATACAGATGTAGAAAACAAATGTATGGCTACCAAGAGGGAAAGGAGAAGTGGGATGAACTGGGAGATTGATACACATACCCTATTGATACTGTGTATAAAATAGATAACTAATGAGAACCCACGGCATCCAACAGGGAACACTACTCAGCGCTCTGTGGTGACCTAAATGGGAAGGAAATCCCAAACAGAGGGGATGTGTGTATGCGTGTAGCCGATTCACTTTGCTGCCCAGCAGAAGCTGACATAACATTGTAAAGCAGCTGTTCTCCAATACAACATTTAATACTATTATTGTGGTAAATAAAAATTCATTAAAAAAAATTTAAAGACATTAGTGAGCAGCTACTGCTCTAAAAATTTTCAAGTTCCTGCTGTTCTTTTGTTGTATTCACAGGTCATGACTTTTTCTTTTTTTGGCTTAATTTCTGTGATAGTCACAGGCTGTTACTTCAGGTTCACGATTTTTAAGTCAGGCATTCTGTTCATTCCTTTTCTGATGCTCCAGACTCAGGGGGATCACTTTCTTGGTGGTTATTGGCTGTGAACCTGCACTTAAAGTCTTGAGAGAACATAGCACATTAGGAAGACTACTGTGAATTATATATATAAATATATAATTATCCTGTTACAAGCAGGATAATTCCCAATGTCTGGAGTGCTCTCTGGAGCCATGGTCCCCAAGATCCAAACCAATCAAAATCAAATAAGTCAAAGGCAGACCCTGTTGAAGGAGTCATCTTTTAAAACCAAGTAACTTGCTCAGTGACCTTGTGTGACTGAGTTTCAACTGCCCCAGAAGAATTAATCCAAGTGCAGCAGGTGGTGTTGGCCAGGGAAGGAGGGCCCCACTGAAGGAAGCAAACCCTGAATCATAAATGCTTCCTGAAAATTCCCATTTGAATTTGTGGCTCAGGACTGGAAGGGTGACAACCACGGAAGCCAGTAAAATGTTAAGTGTCGGTAGACCACACAGGAAGTTTTATTCTGCTTACCCTTGTTCGGTGTCCATTTTTTTGTATGGAGTCTGGGTACAACATTCCCCAAGTTTGGGGTTGTTAACCAGAAACAGGAAAATGGGTCAGGGGTCTCACGCATCATGGATCGATAAGGCTTTCTGTTGACAAATCCAACAGTCTGAAAGATTACCCCTCACCTTAGCAATGGCCTGGGAGATATAAGTGGAGGCATTTCCAGGCCAACAACAGAGTTAAGGGAAAAAAGAGTTTAGTAAAATAATGCGTGTGCACAGTCGCTCATTCGTGTCCAGCTCTTTGTGGCCCCATGGACTGTAGCCTGCCAGGCTCCTCTGTCCACTGAATTTTCCAGGCAAGAATACTGGAGTGGGTTGCCATTTCCTAGTCCAGAGCTTCTTTCCAACTCAGGAATCGAACCTGTGTCTCCTTGCATTTCCTGCGTTGGCAGGCAGATTCTTTACAACTGCACTTGCCTCCTGGTAAAATGCTAACTTTCTGTGAATTTCAAAAGGCTTTTAAAAATGTCTCATGAGAGTTCATTACAGTAGAATTAACGATGAAATTTGGTTATTTTGGTGACACATAACACTTTAAAATGATAACTGGAATTATTGTGGTAACATTATACTAGAACATATCAGACTTCAGGAATATTACACAATTTCTGGAATATTTATAACATATACAAATATGGCATAAAGAAGCCTTAGTATTACTTCATACTTGACAATACTTCCCATGAATTTAGCAGGTCAAATAAGTCTAAGTAATCTTTGTTTTTATAAGAAGGGAGAGCAAATCTTTTGAAACTTTCCAGGGACCCTCAGGAAAACCCCGAAGTTAGTTTAAGTCAAAAAGACTTCATTTAGGATTTGATTTGGACAGTTTTAAAACTTGAAACTCTTTGTGAAATAGGATCATAAATCACTGTAAAAAAAAGCAAAGCAAAACACCCAGTTATACATCTAACCACCATGACAATCAAAGACTTCACAGGCCAATATGGAAAGTTAAATAATTGGGTTTTTTTTTTTAACTTAGCTCTTTTAATAGAGAAGATTCAACTTTCTTAAGTAATCAAAGACCTGATAAAGGCAACACTGGAAATTACTGTGACAAAGCACAGAATCTTTGTTTTCTAGGCAGATTGCTTTAAACGGCAAAGAGAACCTTTTACAATCTCTTATCAAGAGCGAACCAATAGTCTAAGAAAACTTTGTCTTTTTAACAGAGAGAAACCAATTTTTCACCAGTTTACTTTTCATATAAAACTCATTCACTCAATTAAATTCATTCCAATTTTAGCCAGTCCTGACCACGCATAAAATTCCTTACCAAAGATTACTTTTCTTCAAACCTTAATTAAATATGTTAGAATTTTTAGCTCTAAAAAAAAAACCTTAATTTTAATGAAAATAAAGAAGTAAACAATTATGAACTGTTTCATACTAACATTCTGTGAACTGGCAGACTTATAAATACTTTTCATAACTTCTGGAAATGTAAACTTTCGCATAGTTAATTTCTCAGCATGGCACAAACGTGTTTACTAATAGACCCATAACCTTAGTTCCTCTAAAAGGAAGCCAAAAGTAGATAAACTCATGTTCAGTAATTAATGTTTCAAACTTTATCTTATTTGGAAATGACCTAGAAATTTACTGACCATCCATCATTTAATTAAACTTAGCAAAACTTTAAGCTCTCAGGGTACCAAAAAATTTTAATGAAACTATTTAAAAATTCACTTAAAAATTTTATCCTACTTGTAGCTTTTTGATTCACTTGTTTTCAGTGATTATGTTTAGATTAGTTGTAAAAATTATTTGTCTTAGTGACAAATTTTGTAAAGGAACATGAACTTATTTGACTAGTAAACCCAAGTAGAATAAACGTTGTAAGTCAGCATTATTTTTGATAACCCTAAAGAGATGTCTATTTTAATTGTACCAGTGAACTTAAACTAGTTTATAATTACTAAAAGTTATCTCATATCACATGAACTTGAAAAGCATTTGCGTTAGTTTTTATTATAAGAATTTTATAAATATGTGATTCACATAAGTGCATAATTTTCTTTAGAAAAATTTTAAAAAATAGAGCTCTTTTACAAGTTAATTTCAGTAATACTGTCTAGAGGTAGAAAATATAACATATCACACATCTATTTTATATATATATATATGTATACACATATATACATATATTTAGCACTAAGCCACCTGGGGAGATGATTATATATCTGGCAGTAATTTAAAAATGACTGCCATGAATCAGCTACAGTGATACAAAACTCACTAGTTATAAAAGAAGGTGGGGACAGAGGTAGGAGGGAATTTCAAGAGGGAGGGAACATATGTATACTATGGCTAATTCATGTTGATGTATGGCAGAAACCAACACAATATTGTAAAGCAATTATCCTCCAATTAAAAATAAATAAATTTTAAAAAATCATCAGATCCAAAAATAAAGAAGTTGGATCCAAGTTCTTTTTTTGGTAGACAGAATAAGTTAAGATACTTGCTCAGATAGCTAAAGGTTTTTACTAATATTTGTGGAGGAGATATTTATAAAAAATTCTATTCATCTAAGTTTCAAGTGACCTTTCTTTCCCCTTCTAGTTTTCCTTCTGATAAGAGTTACCTCCCTGAAATGTGTAAGAGACTTACACTTAGATTTCAAAAGCACAGAGGAAAAAAAAATGCAGTTTTCCCAAGAAAGGCTTTGGTTTCCTAAGGCAAGAATTTTCACAATATTTACAAGCCTTTTGAGACAGAGACGCCTGGCATGCTGCAGTCCATGGGGTTGCAAAGAGTCGGACATGACTGAGTGACTGAACTGAACTGAGATAAATAGAGGAAGTTCGGGAATTGGTAAAAAGGAATGGATAGATTTTGAATTGCCTCTAGAGTTGCATTTCTAGTTTTGCAAAGATTTGTAAGCTAAGAACAGTTGCTCTCAATTCCTTAAACAATTGTATTGCAACCTAAATGACATCATAGATTCATCCCCATCCAACTACATTATCTTTAATTTGTGGTGGTTGTGTTGTTGTTAATATCAGGGAGATTTCTAACTAAGATAAAATCAAAAGATTTCTGTGTCCTGGATTTAGAGCTGTTTGTCTTTGGAATATTTTAGTAAATCCTTTCACAAAGGCTTTAGAAGGCTTTTCTTTCCCTCTGGGTACATAGTTTCATTTCCGGTTAGGAGAGGAAACCTAAAAAGATTCCTATCAGACCCTGAAGATCAGTTTCCAATTTCTGACAAATATGTATCTGACTATAAAGTTACTTAAAAAAAAAAAAAAAAAAAACCCTTTATATATCTTGTCAGGTTTCAGCCAGGACAAACAGTATATATTTATGGCAATATTGAACAACATGTTGGACTCAAGAGGCATCCACATAGAGGGTGCAGAAGGTATTTTCCTCTCTCCTGGATACTACAGAGATTGGAGAGAGCTCTTTGTGGCCCCATGGACTATAGCCCCCGAGGCTCCTCTGGCCATGGAATTCTCCAGGAGAATGGAGTAGCTTGCCATTTCCTCCAGGGGATCTTCCCAACCCAGGGACTCAATCCTTGTCTCTTAATATCTCGTGCATTGGCAAGAAGGTTCTTTACCACTAGCACCACCTGGGAAGCCCAAACGCTTTCACTGGATACTGCAAAGATTTGGGAGAGCTGACTCTGGTAAGAAGTTTCACCTTTATCTGGTTTCCTACCAGTTTTCCCAGGATCCTCTGTCCTGTAGCTTCAGTATCTACCACAATTTGGCCAAGTTTTCTGTTAATTTTAATTTAGCTTCTCCCTGACTGTTTAAAGGAATGACATAGCACTTTACCAGAAAATCCCAGAGTCCCATCAACTTTTGGAGGGATCCATACAGGGGTCCTCCTTCAAAGATAGATATGTGGAGGGGCATCTGCAAGACCGCTAACTTGGTGGACTTTAGTTTATAGTCACAGTCTCTTCAGAGAGGAAGGATAGTTCAGACTAAGGATTTCTAGAATGACTGTATATGTGCAGTCTCTCAGTCAAGTTTGACGCTCTGCGACCCTATGGGCCGTAACCCACCAGGCTTCTCTGTCCATGGGATTTTCCAGGCAAGAATACTGGAGTGGGTTGCCATTTCCTTCTCCAGGGGACCTTCCTGACCCAGGGACTGAACCCATGTCTTCTTGCAACTCCTGTACTGACAGACTACTCAAAGGGAAGTAGAGACGAGCTGGAGTTGTGATGGCCTTACAGCCTTTCATTTTGGGTACCTCTCACCTTATATGCCTTTTAAGTTTTCATTACCCTTTTGCAAAGAATCTTTCAGTGAAGCTATTTTTGGAATCTTGAAGCCTTCTGGGGGAGTCTGCATACCAATTAAAATAGTTAGCCTAGGACTTCCATGGTGATCCAGTGGTTGATAATCCCCCTGGCAATGCAGGGGACATGGGTTTGATTCCTGGTCCAGGAAGATCTCACATGCCAGGGTGCAACTAACGCATGTGCCACAATTGCTGGGCCCATGTGCTGCAACTACTGAAGCCTGAGCACCTAGAGCCCGTGCTCCACAACGAGAGGAGCCACCGCAGTGAGAAGTCCATGGACCCCAACTAGAGAGTAGCCCCTACTTGCGACAACTAGAGAAAGCCCACACAGCAACAAAGACCCAGAGCAGCCAAACATAAATAGACAAATGAATAAATAACAGGGGGAAAAGAATGCCTTAAAAACTAGGTATCATATTCTACTTGTTTAATTTTGGAAGCCTTACTTTCAAGTGTCTGTATAGTCAAGGCCATGGTCTTTGGTCTTTCCAGTGGTCATGTACAGGTGTGAGAGTTGGACAATGAAGAAGGCAGAGCACTGAAGAAATGATGCTTTTGAACTGTGGCAATGGAGAAGACTCTTGAGAGTCCCTTGGACTGCAAGGAGATCAAACCAGTCATTCTTAAAGGAAATCAACCCTGAATATTCATTAGAAGGACTGATGCTGAAGCTGAGCTCCAACATTTTGGCCACCTGATGTGAAGAGCTGACTCATTGGAAAACACTCTGATGCTGGGAAAGATTGAAGGCAGAAGGAGAAGAGGGCAACGAGGATGAGATGGTTGGACGGCATCATTGATTCAATGGACATGAGTTTGAGCAAACTCCAGGAGATAGTGGCGGACAGAGAGGCCTGGCGTGCTGCAATCCATGGGGTCACGAAGAGTCAAACACGACTTGGTGACTGAACAACAACAATTTTCAAGTGTACTTCTTAAATGAACTTATTTCATCGGAATGCTCCTGACAGCAGTTTCTTGGGACCCTTAGCTCCAAATGGATTTCAACCTACATTTATGTCTGGCCATACTGGGGGATCTCAAGCATCTTCCCAGGTGCCACAGTGATAAAGATCCCGTCTGCCAACACAGGATACGCAAAGAAATATGAGTTCAATCCCTGAGTGGGAAAGATTTCCTGGAGGAGGGAATGGCTACCCACTCCAGTATTCTTGCCTGGAGGATTCCATGGATAGGGGACCCTGGCGGGCTACAGTCCATGGGGTTGCAAAGAGTCAGACAGGACTGAAGGTCTGCACACTGACACACAATTTGACAGTTACCAAGCTAAATTCTCAGGGCATGAAGCAACAATATAATTCTAGGTTTTTTAAGCAAGATTTTGCCATTTGTGTAACTATCTAGAGTTTCTGGAATTACCATTTTTAAATATAAAATAAGCATGTGTGTTGGAAAATGATGTGCTCTTTTGAACTTAAAAATCCCATTTCTTTTGGCTAAGCCTTTTGGGTCTCTTGGAACCAGATTAATACCTAAGAAGGATGTGGTATGGAGTTGGCAACTGTATGGAGCTTTACAATGTACATCATTGCAAGGAAATTTTCTCGAGGTTAGAGTGTGATCTAGTGTCAATCTAACCCATTCCATGGTGAACGTATCCTAACACTGGAGCCTTTGGGTTATGTGGCAAACACTCTTAACAGCTTTTAATTGCTTGACTCATGCCCACTGGTTTCACGGCATTTTTGTTTTAAATGTTCCCATTAGCCATGACCTTTATCTGCACAAGACAAACAAACAGGCACTGCACCATGCCGGTAGTAACCAAAAGACGTTACTGCAGCCTGGTCAAGGGAAGGCGTGGTACACACCGCCATCAATGCTCAGCGTTGAACTTGGAACTGAGGACAGTGCTGGATGCCAGGAAAGCAAACCCCAAGAATGGGGACCGTGAACTGACTCCATACAAGCGAGGAATGGGACCTGCTGCCAGCAGGTCCCAACGTGAAATGTGGGAACAGAACCAAGGACTGAAGTGGGAAATCGTGTCCCTAATGACAAGCAGCTTCCAACGTGGAACTCAGGATTCCAGTCAACTGGGGGACTGACTGGAAAGTGAATTAGATCAAGCGCTTGACACAGAGAGACACTGGGAGGAACTTACCCACCATCTTGGGGAATGGTGAGAAACACGGAAAACTCAAAGGGTTGTCAGATATTGTGTATGTGTTGCTTTCCTGGTGGCTCAGACGGTAGTGTTTGCCTGCAATGCGGGAGACCCGGGTTCAATCCGTGGGTCAGGAAGATCCCCTGGAGGAGGAAATGGCAACCCACTCCAGTACTCTTGCCTGGAAAATTCCATGGGCTAAGAAGCCTTGTAGGCTACAGTCCATGGGGTCGCAAAGAGTCGGACACGACTGAGCAACTTCACTTCACTTCACTTCATGCCTGTGTGTCTCAAGCCATCAGAAGTTCACTAGAGATCCTGACACAGCCATCTAGTCTGTTAAAATAAGAAATTTAACTGAGTAAATTTAAAGATCTAACTAACTTTGTTCAGTGATTTGTATCATCGACTCAATGGACATGAGTTTAAGTAGGCTCCGGGAGTCGGTGATGGACAAGGAGGCCTGGCATGCTGCAGTCCATGGGGTTGCAAAGTTGGACACGACTGAGCAACTGAACTGAACTGAATGATTTGTAAATTAGCCATCCTCCCATCTAGCAAATCTCTTAGAAAAGAGATCTAAGGAGTTGTATAAAATGGAAGACTTTATAGACAGAAAGAGCGGGGAACAGGAGGGTCTACCAGGTGAATTACCTCACTAGTGCTGACCAGAAAATTCCAGACTGGCTGGTGACTACATTCTTGGGGGAGGTTGAAGCTGCAGTTAGGTCAGGTACTATGTCTCAATTTGGTGATGTGGGTTTAGCACAGATGACTCTATTTTGAGCTTGTTGTCTGTTTCTTTTTTTTAACAACATGCATGTTCTGCTGAACTTTCATTTTCCCATTTGTAAAATCGAGCTCACATTAGTACTTTCTCCCCATGATAGGCATGAGGATTAAATGAGATAGTGCTTATAAAAATACTTGCCCTGGTGCCTTGAATTTAGCAACTGCTTCAAATGTGAAGACTCCTATTAACTAATAATCTGATTTTCCCAGGCATGTATACACAGACTCAGCTGGTTCTCTGCCAGAAGTTGAGGGCCTCCTTGAACTATCAGCTGGGTTCAGCTCAAGAAAAAAATTTGATGAGAGTTGAAAATGATGTGTGACTCAACTCATAATAAACTTGTTGTTGTGTAGTCAAGCAGGGGATGGTAAAGTTAAGATTTCTCTTGGCGAGTGAAACAGATTAAGAACTAGTGCTGCGATCTAGAGTTCCCATTTTCTAGGATGACATTTCTCAGATTAATTCTGGTGGAAACAAGACCTGAGAAGGGCTATGTAGCACTGGTTCTCTGGCCAAATACCTCTGGAAAATGTTATATAAGATGGTGTGCATTGTATATTCACAATGTACACTAGCATGTCAAAAGTTCAGAGAGTACTAGCAGAAAAGAAATCGCTTATACTTCCTATATTTCCCAAATTGATGTTTCTGTTGTTGTTTTTTTTTTTCAAAGAGCATCAGTTAACATCTCACAGCAGGGAGATCAAATCAGTCAATCTTAAAGGAAATCAACCCTGAATATTCATTGGAAGGACAGATGCTGAAGGTGAAGCTCCAATAATTTGGCCACCTGATGTTGTTGGAAAGGACCTGAAGCTGGAAAGATTGAGGGGAGGAGGTGATGGGGGTGACAGAGGATGAGATGGTTGGGTGACATCACCAACTCAATGCACATGAGTTTGAGCAAACTTTGGCAGATAGTGAAAGGCAGGGAAGCCTGGTGTGCTAACAACCATGGGGTTTCAAAGAGTTGGACACGACTTAGCCAGTGAACAACAACATTTCAAGTAACATTCTTCTGGAAATGCTAAGAGAAGCTGAAAAGAATTTACCTCAGGATCCTCAAGTAGTGAAAAGAATCCATACTTGGAAACCAGGAAAACTATTTTTCTGGCCCTGATCATCACCAGTAGTGTAATCTTGAGCAAATCACTAAATTTCTTCACATATAAAATGAAATGAGGTCTCACACTGGTCAGAATGGCTGCTATCCAAAAGTCTACAAAAAATAAATGCTGGAGAGGGTGCAGAGAAAAGGGAACCCTCTTACACCGTTGGTGGGAATGCAAACTAGTACAGTCACTATGGAGAACAGTGTGCAGATTCCTTAAAAAGCTGGAAATAGAACTGCCATACAACTCAGCAATCTCACTGCTGGGCATACACACCAAGAAAACCAGAACTGAAAGAGACACGTGTACCCCAATGTTCGTTGCAGCACTGTTTACAATAGCCAGGACGTGGAAGCAACCTAGATGTCCATCAGCAGACAAATGAATAAGGAAGTTGTGGTACACAAACACAATGGACTATTACTCAGCTATTACAAAGAATGCATTTGAATCAGTTCTAATGAGATGGATGAAACTGGAGCCTATTATCCAAAGTGAAGTAAGTCAGAAAGAAAAGCACCAATACAGTATATTAATGCATATATATGGAATTTAGAAAGATGGTAACGATGACCCTATATGCGAGACAGCAAAAGAGACACAGATATAAAGAACAGACTTTTCGACTCTGTGGGAGAAGGCGAGGGTGGGATGATTTGAGAGAATAGCATTGAAACATGTATGGAGAAAGCAAAGGCAACCCACTCCAGTACTCTTGCCTGGAAAATCCCATGGATGGAGGAGCCTGGTAGGCTGCAGTCCATGGGGTCGCTAAGAGTCGGACACGACTGAGCGACTTCCCTTTCACTTTTCATTTTCACGCATTGGAGAAAGAAATGGCAACCCACTCCAGTGTTCTTGCCTGGAGAATCCCAGGGACGGGGGCGCCTGGTCGGCTGCCATCTATGGGGTCGCACGACTGAAGCGACTTAGCAGCAGTAGCAGCAATACTTCTCTGTGGGAGAAGGCGAGGGTGGGATGATTTGAGAGAATAGCACTGAAACATGTATATCACCATATGTGAAATAGATGACCAGTCCAAGTTCAGTGCATGAAATAGGGCACTCAAAGCCAGTGCACTGGGACAACCCTGTGGATGGGGTGGGGAGGGAGGTGGGGGGGGGGGGTTCAGGATGGGGACGCATGTACACCCGTGGCTGATTCATGTCAATGTATGGCAAAAACCGCTACAATATTATAAAGTAAGTAGCCTCCAATTAATATAAATTAATTAATTTTAAAATATATATAAGTGATATGTAACTATGTGAGAGTGAATGGACTTGCGGTTCATGTGTTGACATAGCTGTATTTTCTAGACATTTAATTAAACATTTATTAATTTTGATTTTGCAAAAATAAAAATAAATGAAATGAGGGATTTCCCCAGTGGTCCAAGTGTTAAGACTCTTTCTTTCAATGCAGGGGACTCAGGTTCAATCCCTGGTCGGGAAACGAAGATGTGCACATGTGCACCCGGGGGCTGATTCATGTCAATATATGCAAAAACCACTACAACAGTGTAAAGCAATTATCCTCCAATTAAAATAAATTAATTAATTTAAAGTGTCTGTGGCATAGTAGAAGTTTAAAATGTTTGGAAAACAAATCAACAGATTAATACTCTGCAAATCTAATAAATCAAAGTAGATTGCAAGTCAAATGGCCAGAACAAGGTAACATATGAAGTGAATGAATGAAATGACAGTTGAAACCATGCAATTGGAATGATCAGCAATTAAAGGCATACAGAGAAAAAAGAAGGACACCAAGGATTAAGCCAATCATTAGCACTACAGAAAACAGAGGGAGTCAGTGAGACTGAAGGAGAAACAACTGTTTTCCAATAAGACATGAAAGAAAGGGGGCACGTGAGTGCTCAGTGGCAGCAAATGACCTGAGAGATCAAGTAGGATGTTGTTGTTCAGCCCCTAAATTGTATCTGACTCTTTTGCAACTGTAGCCCACCAGGCTCCTCTATCCATGGGATTCTCCAGACAAGAATACTAGAGTGAGTTGCCATTTCCTTGTCCAGGGGATCTTCCCAACAGTTCACTTATTTCAGCCACGTTTTTGGGAAGGTCAGCTTGGCAATAATCCAAAATCCTGATGTCTGAGATGGAGGTGATACAGCCTGGGTAGAACAAAAGTCTCCCCCACATACCCACATTTTCAGAATGTGAAAGCAAAGAACTCAGTGATGGGGGGGGGGGGGGGGGGGAACATAACTTGGTTCTTTTAACACAGCCTGATTCTATTTTATATTTTTGGAGGGTAATTGCTTTACAATTTTGTGTTGGTTTCTGCTGTACAATAACATGAATCAGCTCTAAGTAGACATATATCTCCTCTCTCTTGAGCCTCCCCCAACTCCACCCCAACCCACCGCTCTAGGTTGTCACACAGAGCTGAGCTGAGCTCCCTGTGTTATAGAGCAGCTTCCCACTAGCTATCTGTTACACATGATAGTGTATATATATCAATGCTACTTTCCCAATTTGTCTCTCCCTCTCCTTCTCCCACTGTGTCCACAGCTCTGTTCTGTACATCTGTGTCTCTATTCCTGCCCCGCGAGTAGGTTCATCAGTACCATTTTTGTTGATTCTCTATATATGCTTTAATATACCATATTTGTTCTTCTCTTTCTTACCTTACTCTGTATAACAGGCTCTAGTTTCATCCATCTCACTAGTTTTATTTTATTTATTTTTATTGGAGTATAGTTTGCTTACAATATTGTTAGTTTCTGCTGTATTGCAAAGTGAGTCAGCTATATGTTTGCATATACCCCCTCCTTTTTGGATTTCCTTCCCATTTAGACCTCCACAGAGGTCTAAAGTTTCTCCACAGAGAAGTAGAGTTTCTTGTGCAATATAGTAGGTAGGATCTTGTTAGTTATGTATTTTATGTATCAGTTCAGTTGAATTCAGTCACTCAGTCATGTCCAACACGTCCCAGCTCCCAGCCTGAAGCACTATCACTTCCTGGTCAATTTTGCTTCATCTATACCTCCACCTACTTGCCCTGACACATGCTGATTATTGCAAAGCAGCCACTACATACCAGGTTACCTCACTCATAATATTTTTGTACGAGATGCAAGCTATATACCAGGGCTTCCCTGGTGGCTCAGATGGTAAAGAATCTGCTTGCAATGCAGGAGACCAGGGTTTGGTCCCAGAGTCGGGAATATCCTCTGGAGAAGGGAGTGGCTATCCACAAGAGTATTCTGGCCTGGAGAATTGCATGGACAGAGGAGTTTGGCGAGCTATGGCCATGGGATTGCAAAGAGTCAGACACAACTGAGCAACTAACACTTTCACTTCACTTTCAGGGGTTTAAGTGTAGGCAGTGGAAAGAACAGAAGTTTTGTGTGGTAGGCTCTCTCCTGGAGCAGATGAGCACTATTAAAAAAAACCCAACTCCAAGGAGGAAATTCCTTTTTCTTTTCCAAGAGCATGTGACTATAACCGGCAGAAAGTCAGCATAGTGAGACTTTTCTCTGAATGACCAGAGAAAAACTGCTAGATTTATTAAAGAAGAGAATGGCTTTTGATAAAACTGAAATTTCTTTCTTCTAAATAGATTCACTCAAAGAAAAAAGAAGCAACTTCGGAAATTTTCTAATTTGAGATAAAATTGCATCTATGAAAGCAGGGTGAGCAGTCATGAAGAAAAGAACAATCTGGAATCAAGAATGTATGGTACTTGAAGAATTAAAAAACATTTAATGATGTATATGGAGAGATACAGAATGTTCATGGATCAGATGAGATTCAATATTGTTAAGGTGCTAACTGGATGTTAAAATTATTTTAATTTTAAATATTCCCAATTAAAACCCTAGCAGGATTGTTTGTAGTAACTGACAAGAAAATTCTAAAATTTATTTGTAAAATCAAAAGGCCTAGAATATAGCTAAAAGGATTTTGAAAAAGAACTAAGCAGGAAGGTTATAGTATCTGACTTTAAGACTGTCTGTATCTTTAAACAGTAATAAAGACAGAGTGGTATTGGTATAAAGGTAAACATTTAGGTTATTAAAATGGGATAAAGAATCCAGTAATAAATCCATGTGTATGTATTCATTAATTTGTACCATTGGTGCCAAGGTAATTAAATGGAGAATGGAGAATCTTTTCAGCAAATGCTATTGAACCAATCAGATAATCATTTGGGGAGGAAAAAATGAGCAATCACTCTTACCTTATATGACACACAAAATTTAACTGCTATTAAGATAGGAAATCTAAACAAAATCTAAAAGTATAAAGCGTTTTAAAAAAAAATACAGGGGGAAATCTCTGTGATCTTTTGACATGGAAAGATTTCCTATCCAGGATGCTAAAAGCATTAAGCAAAGGGAAAAAAAAATTAATGAAATGAACTTCATGAAAATTTTAAATGTCTGCTCTTCAAAAGCCACAAACTGAAAGAAAATATTTGCCACACATACCTGACAAAAATTCATATCCAAAAAGTGAAAACTTACAACTCATTAAAAAGATGGTAAACAACCTAATGTAAGAAATAGGCAAAACATTTGAACTGACACTTTACAAATAAAACACATAAAAGATGTAAAATATTATCAGCATGATGAAAATACAAATTAAAGTCAGCATGAGATACCACAACATACCCATTAGAATGACTAAAATAAACAATGAAAACTAACAGAAACAAAACAAGACAATGCTATGAAGATATGGAATAACTCTTGGGAAGGTAAAATGATATAGTCACTTTGGAAGACAGTTCAGTAGCTTCTTTAAAAATTAAACATACAGTATCATACAACTTAGCAATTTTACTCTTAGGTATTTAGTCAAGAAAGATGAAAATATAGGTTTACACAAAGACTTGTACAAGAATGTTCTTAACAGTTTTATTTACAGTAGTCAAAAACTAGAAACAATCCAAATGTTCATCAACAAATGAATAGATAAATGTGGTATATCCATTCAAAAGAATGCTACTTAGCAACAAAATAGAACAAACTACTGATGCACAACAGGGATAATTTCAAAAACCTGCTTTGCAAAAGCAGGTAGACACAGGTGAGTATATTATTTTATTTATCTGAAATTCTAGGTAAAAAAATAAAATCTAATATGTAGTGACAAAGCAAAGCAGTGGTCACTTGGAGCCCATTAGGGTGATACAACGCTCAAAGGAAACCTTTGGGGTGTTGAAAATGATTGAGTGATGGTAACAGGGTTATAAAATAGGGGCAAGTAAGTTTTCTAAAATTGGAAGCTAATCACTAACAAAATTTGCAGCAAACTTTTCAAAATATAAGAATTTTAAAATCATAAAATAATATTAAAAAGAACAAGGAAAATAAAAATATAGACAAACTACAAAATACCAAGATTATAAAAATGTACAATCCATTTTGATATTTTTTATGATTGATAGTAAATGGATTTTAATCTTTTATTAAAACTGAAAGGGTTTCAGGTTGGATCAGAATCAGTTCAGTTCAGTTCAGTCGCTCAGTGGTGTCCAACTCTGCAACACCATGAACTGCAGCACGCCAGGCCTCCCTGTCCATCATCAACTCCCGGAGCCTACTCAAACTCATGTCCATTGAGTTGGTGATGCCATCCAACGATCTCATCCTCTGTCATCCCCTTCTGCTCCCACCTTCAATCTTTCCCACCATCAGAGTCTTCTCAAATGAGTCAGTTCTTCACATCAGATGGCCAAAGTATTGGAGTTTCAGTTTCAACAACAGTCCTTCCAATGAACATTCAGGACTGATTTCCTTTAGGATGGACTGGTTGGATCTCTTTGCAGTCCAAGGGACTCTCAAGAGTCTTCTCCAACACCACAGTTCAAAAGCATCAATTCTTTGGAGCTCAGCTTTTTTATAGTCCCACTCTCACATCCATACATGACTACTGGAAAAACCATAGATTGACTAGATGGACCTTTATTGACAAAGTAATGTCTCTGCTTTTTAATATGCTGTCTAGGTTAGTCATAACTTTTCTTCCAAGGAGCAAGTGTCTTAATTTCATGGCTGCAGTCACCATTTGCAGTGATTTTGGAGCCCCCAAAAATAAAGTCTGTCACTGTTTCCACTGTTTCCCCATCTATGTGCCATGAAGTGATGGGACCAGATGCCGTGATGTTAGTTTTCTGAATGTTTAGTTGTAAGCCAACTTTTTCACTCTCCTCTTTCACTTTCATCAAGAGGCTTTTCAGTTCCTCTTCACTTTCTGCCATAGGGTGGTGTCATCTGCATATCTGAGGTTATTGATATTTCTCCCAGCAATCTTAATTCCAGCTTGTGCCTCATGCAGCCCAGTGTTTTCCATGATGTACTCTGCACATAAGTTAAATAAGCAGGGTGATAATATACAGCCTTGACGTACTCCTTTTCCTATTTGGAATCAGTCTGTTGTTTCATGTCCAGTTCTAACTGTTGCTTCCTGACCTGCATACAGATTTCTCAGGAGGCAGGTCAGGTGGTCTGGTATTCCCATCTCTTGAAGAATTTGCCACAGTTTGTTCTGATCCACACAGCCAAAGGCTTTGGCATAGTCAACAAAGCAGAAATAGATGTTTTTCTGGAACTCTCTTGCTGTTTTGATGATCCAGTGGATGTTGGCAATTTGATCTCTGGTTCCTCTGTCTTTTCTAAATTCAGCTTGAACATCTGGAAGTTCCCGGTTCATATACTGTTGAAGCCTGGCTTGGAGAATTTTGAGCATTACTTTGCTAGCATGTGAGATGAGTGCAATTGTGCAGTAGTCTGAGCATTCTTTGGCATTGCCTTTCTTTGGGATTCAAATGAAAACTGACCTTTTCCAGTCCTGTGGCCACTGCTGCGTTTTTCAAATTTGCTGGCATATTGAGTGCAGCACTTTTGCAGCATCATCTTTTAGAAAAAGATTTGAAATAGCTCAACTGGAATTCCACCGCCTCCACTAGCTTTGTTTGTAGTGATGCCTCCTAAGGCCCACTTGACTTCACATTCCAGAATGTCTGGCTCTAGATGAGTGATCACACCATCGTGATTATCTGGGTCATGAAGATCTTTTTTGTATAGTTCATGTGGGTATTCTTGCCACCTCTTCTTCATATCTTCTGCTTCTGTTAGGTCCATAAAATTTCTGTCCTTTATTGAGCCCATCTTTGCATGAAATGTTCCCTTGGCATCTCTAATTTTCTTGAAGAGATCTCTAGTCTTTCCCATTCTATTGTTTTCCTCTATTTCTTTGCATTGATTGCTGAGGATGGCTTTCTTATCTCTCCTTGCTATTCTTTGGAACTCTGCATTCACATGGGTATATCTTTCCTTTTCTCCTTTGCCTTTTGCTTCTCTTCTTTTCACAGCTATTTGTAAAGCCTCCTGAGACAACCATTTTGCCTTTTTGCATTTCTTTTTCTTGGGGATGGTCTTGATCCCTGTCTCCTGTACAATGTCTCAAATCTCCGTCCATAGTTCATCAGGCACTCTGTCTGTCAGATCTAGTCCCTTGAATCTATTTTCACTTCCACTGTATAATCATAAGAGATTTAATTTAGGTCATACCTGAATAGTCTAGTGGTTTTCCCTACTTTCTTCAGTTTAAGACCAGAATACCAAACATAAATGCAATTTCTATAAGATACATTTAAGTAAATAATGCTTAAACATTGAGGGATGTGAACAGAAAAATCAAGAAAAGAAGAGGTAGGCAAACCAGATGAAGATGAAATAGGATTCAACAGCTACAAACACTGAACAGGATTTAGAGGTAATAAACAAAAGACGAATAACAATTTTTAAAAATTTGAATAATATAGGGTCGGAGGTGAGAGGGAGGTTCAGGAGGGAGGAGACGTATATACATCTATGGCTGATTCATGTTGTTGTATGGCAGAAACCAACACAATATTGTAAAGCAATTATCCTTCAATTAAAAATAAATTAATTAAAAAATTTTAAATTGAGCAATGTAATTAAAACTATAATTGAATAAATAGTCAATTTTATGCTCAAGAGAAAATACACCATTCTGAAACATCATGGCAATTTTACAGACTTCCAATGCACAGTAGTTGCTCTGACCACATTCTCTGAGTACATTCAAACAGGCAGAAATTAACCACAAAATATTTAACAGCAGTAGAAATATAGCCCCTTGTGGGAATCTCAAATCATTCAAACTACAGGTTAAAATAAAAATTGTTTTTACAATTGCCATGTTGTTTAGAAAATGGATATAATTTTTAAAATTCTGAACGTTGCAATTTATAACATGGCAATCCACCTGCAATGTGGGGGACCTGGGTTCGACACCTGGGTGGGGAAGATTCCCTGGAGTAGGAAAGGGCAACCCACTCCAGTATTCTTGCCTGGAGAATTCCATGGACAGAGGAGCCTGGCAGGCTACAGTCCCTGGAGTCACAGTCAGACACGATTGAGTGACCAACATACAAATGAGTAGAGTGGAGCCAATATATGCTTTTAAAGAGTTAACAAGAAGGAATCATGAAAGGTTCAGGCTAAGATGGAAGACTAGGAAGACACTGAGCTTGCCTCTCCCAGGCACAGCAAAATTACAACCATTTACAGAGCAACTATTGATGAGAAGGACTGGAATCTAGCAGAAAAGCTCTTATTCCACTAAAGATATAAAGAAGGAACAGTAATGAGATGGGTAGGAGTGACAGATGGTATAGTCAAGACCCATATCCCCAGGTAGGTGACCCATAGATGGGGGAACAACTAAAACTGCAGAGGTCCTCCCCAAGGAGCGAGGGGTCTGAGCCCCACATCAGGTTTCCCAGCCCAAAGGTCCCACTCCTGGAAAAGAGTCCCCACAGCATTGGGCTTTGAAAGCCAGTGGGAAGACCCAGAGGCCTATGGGAATTGAGACTCCACTCTTAAAGGGCAAAAAGAAAATCCCACATGCTCTGGGACCAAGGGCAGAAGCAGTGTTTAATAGGAGCCTGGGTCAGATCTACCAGCTGATCTTGGAGCGTCTTCCATGGAGGCAGGAGGCAACTGGAGCTCACCCTGGGGACATAGGGGCGGAAGCCCTTTGGGGGAGTTTATTCTTCCACGTGGACACTGGTGATGGCAAGTGCCATTTTGGACTCCTCCCACTAGCTTATTGGGCTTTCCTGGTGGCTCAGATGGTAAAGAATCTGCCTTCAATGCAGGAGATCCAGCTTTGATCCCTGGGTGGGGAAGGTCTCCTGGAGAAGGAAATGGCAACCCACTCCAATATTCTTTCCCGGAGAATTCCATGAACAGAGGAGCCTGGTGGGCTGCAGTCCATGGAGTCACAAAGAGTCAGACACGACTGAGAGGCTAACACACACACATGCACACACACACGTGCACACACACACACACACCTGTAACTTTTAGCACCAGGACCTGGTCCTGTCCACTTGCCTGTTGGCATCAAGTACTGGGACATCTCTGGTGAAGCAGGCCCACCCACCAGCAGGCCTGCTGCCCTAAGACCTGATAAACTCATAGCCACCCCAGGATATAGCCTTGCCCACCAGGGGTCCAGGAACCAGCCCCACATACTAGCTCCAGGACCCCCTGGGCCCCAGCGACACCACCCCATCAGGCAGACATCAACCTTAGGATCCCCTGGGTCTTAGCCTTACCTTCCAGCAGGCCAACACCATCTCTGAGACATCTTGGGCCCCTCAGCCAGCAGCTCCAGAGTCCAGTCGCACCCACCAATAGGCCAACACCAACTTTGGGCCCCCCTCCCCAGGGCCCTGCAGCCAGAAACCATAGAACCCGGCTCTGCCCACCGGGGAGCAGACACTAGCCTCGAGACTCCCTGGGTCCCAGTTCCGCCCACCAGCAGGCCAATAACAGCTCTAGGACATCTTGGCCCCTTCAGCCTACTACCCCTGGATTCAGTCTCACTCACTAGCTGGCCAGCATCTTCATGAGACACCTCAGAATCCACAGCCACCCAAATCAGGAACCAACCCCACTCACCAGCAGGCTGAAACCAGATTTGAGAAGCCCAGCCCCACAACCACCCATCCCAGAACCCACTTCTGCCCACCAGTGAGCCAACACTAGCTCCAGGACCACCCTCCCCCACCCACGGGAGTACACAGCCAGCCACCTGATGATCTGGCCCTTCCAACCAGTGGCCAGCAGCCTCCACAAAAGGCAGGGCCTGGCGACTAAGTGGACGAGGGGACAGCCACGCCCACCAGACCGCAGTCCACATAGAGGGCACCCCTAGAACACGTGGCTCTGGGGACCAGAGGGGCGTGCGATGCTAGATGCTCTTAATACCAAAAAAAAAAAAAAAACAACAAAACAAAACCCAAACAATGCAATTTAGAAATGTGCAGAAAGCATAAATAGACATTTTTTCAAAGAAGATGTGCAGATGGCCAACAGGCACATGAAAAGATGCTCAACATTGCTAATCATGGGAGAAATGTAAATCAAAACCACAATGAATACCACCTCACACCTGCCAGAATGGCTACTGTCACAAAGTCTATAAATAACAATATCGGGCAGGATATGGAGAAAAGAGAGCGCTTGTATACTCTTGGTGGGAATTTAAATTGGTATAGCCACTATGGAAAACAGTGTGGAGGTTCCCAAAAAACTAAAAAAAGGACTACTATATGATCCAGCAATTCCATACCTGGGTATATACCTGAAGAAAATGAAAACACTCATTTGAAAGGGTACACAAATCCCAGTGTTCATAGCAGCATTATTTACAACTACCAAGATAAGGAAGTAACCTGCGTCCATCAACAGATGCATGAATAAAGAAAGTGTAATACATATATACAATGGAATGCTACTTAGCCATTAAAAAGAATAAAAATTGCCTTTTGCAGTACCATGGGTGGACCTAGAGAGTATTATTCTTAGTGAAATGTCAGGCAGAAAAACAGATACTGCGTGTTATCCCTTACACACAAAATCTAAAAGAATAAACAAATATAACAAAATAGGGGGAAAAAAGAGTTAATAAGAAGGATTTGCACTACATGACACTGAAAATTATAAACTCATAATAATTAAATTAGTTTCCCTTTACTTACACTGGATACCTGGTCAGACTCAACCTGTCCTGTGATCTTTTTCTTCCTTTTCATCGACATCCTCAGTAGCAGCACTGCCTTCCTCACCGGACACCTGACTCTCTTAATTAGAACTGGTTCCCCCTAAAAAGCTATCATGGAATGATGGCACAGGAAAATGACAGTGGAAATGGCCAAATTTGTGTAAATTCCAGTAAGTGCTGATCTTCGGGGTGACTCTGAACACCTTCTAGCTATGGTGTAGTTTACTGACGGAATCATCAACATCCCCTGGAAACTTGTCAAATGTGTACATTCCTGGGCCCCACCCACACCTACTGAATCAACAATCTCTGGAGGTAGGGCCCAGCATCTGTGTTCCACAATCTCTCCAGGTCACGGATACACCTGCTAAAGTTTTAGAGCCACTGCTCTAACCTATTCTCCCTTTTAGAGCTCAGCTTCATATAATACCTAACCAAGCTGATTTTCCACTCATGGGGCTAATATTTCCTTTCGATAATCAACAGGTGGAAAATGTCAGTTTTCATTCCAATCTCAAAGAAAGGCAATGCCAAAGAATGCTCAGACTACTGCACAATTGCACTCATCTCACACGCTAGTAAAGTAATGCTCAAAATTCTCCAAGCCAGGCTTCAACAGTACATGAACTGGGAACTTCCAGATGTTCAAGCTGGTTTTAGAAAAGGCAGAGGAACCAGAGATCAAATTGCCAACATCTGCTGGATTATCAAAAAAGCAAGAGAGTTCCAGAAAAACATCTATTTCTGCTTTATTGACTATGCTAAAGCCTTTGGCTGTGTGGATCAGAACAAACTGTGGCAAATTCTTCAAGAGATGGGAATACCAGACCACCTGACCTGCCTCCTGAGAAATCTGTATGCAGGTCAGGAAGCACTGTTAGGTGTAGGAAATGGGAAAGTGGAGACTTCCTATTTCACAAGGATGGAGAAACCAAACAATTCTTTTAAACAAAATTTAAACCCAGCATTGAACCAGGTCTCCAGGCAAAGGACAGAATCTCAGGTAGCTATCTCCCAATTCCGCCTAGTTTATATGATCTTCCTTTCCTCTTCACTTCCTCATTCTAGTATCTGAAGATTACTAATGTTAGCATTAATACATTATTGTATACAATGTATGCATTGTATAATGGCTTAAATAATTCTTCCACAGAGTGACAATTTTTTTGCCTTAGATTCCAAAGTTCTGAGGAAGAGAAAAGTTTGTTCATGACACTGGGGATCCTCTATCCATATGTTATAGAGGACCATAGCACCTGTGTGAGCCCACCGTCTCAGAAAGCAGATGCTGTTAAAATAGTCTTGTGTGGGAGGGAGAGATTAGGAGTTTGGGATTAAAATATGCATACTACCATATATAAAAATAGATAGCCATCAAGAACCTACTGTATACAGCACGGGGAACTAAGCTCAATATATAACCTACAATGAAAAGGAATCTTAAAGAGAATATATATATATATGGTTTCCCTGGTGGTTCGGTGGTAAGGAATCTGCCTGCCAATGCAGAAGACAGGGATTTAGTCTCCGGGTTGGGAAGATCCCCTGGAGAAGGAAATGGCAACCCACTCCAGTATTCTTGCCTGGGAAATCTCATGGACAGAGGAACCTGGTGGGCTACAGTCCATGAGGTTGCAAAGAGTCAGACACAACTTAGTGACTGAACAACAAAGACACGCACACACACACACACACACACACATATACATATATATATATGTATATATATAACTAAATCACTTTGTGATACACTTAAAACTAACATGGCATTTTAAATCAACAGTATTTTAATAAAATAGTCTTGTGCATTTCCCGCAATAATATCACCTTTAAAAATTCCTGTCTCAATACTGCAAAAGATGCACCATCTCTTCTTTTAAACTATGGAGAGAATATGAGTCACTCAAAGCAGGAGTACAGATCCTAACACTTGCCTTCAAATGGGATAGACCCACCCTTTCCAGGAATGAAGTGTGGTGGCTACTCATGGGTGACTAAACAATTCATGTAGGATTCCTAATATTTTCATGAGGAGTAGCCAGGCTTTAGGAAATCTGATTGCTAAGGTGATGTAAGGATTTTGCTGGCTGCTTAGCACAATTATTTCAAGCAGGTCAGTGGAATTTAATTTGTCTTTTGGGTGGAGTCCAGCAGAAACAGGTTAGGTATTTACAGGAACCAGAAAACAGTTGGAGTGCTTCTTGGTATGTTATAAATACTCTCAAGGATCAATGAGACTTTAGGAATGACTTAGAGAAGATGCAGATAATTTTGTTGCCTTACATATCATTGCTCACAACAAATAAAAATGTCGCTTGCCTTTAATTTTTTAACTATTTCCCTGTGTGCCGTGAGACAAGATTATTAAACCAAAATTTAGTTTACTTACTCTTAGCTTTCATAATTTTTTTTCCATTTAAGACTAATGTCCATAAAACTCTCTCACTTGTCATTAGAGTGCATGATGTACTATGTAAAAGCTAATAATTAGGTTGATGAGTCAGGTATAATAATAAGGAATTGGGTGGAGCTTTGCAAAATTTTTAATTTCATGAGAATGAAGACATTTAGAGAAAGAATTTCCTTTATTAAAAATATCATTTTCCAGGTGCTTGTCTTTAGTTCCTAAAATAAATTGTTATGTAAGAACCATGTCACTTTAATGCAAATTTTTTTCAAAGATGGTTTACTTGTAAACATAAATGATTAGTTGTTGCATCATGGTTTTCCTGTTTTTACCTTGCTCTCTGTTAAGCCGGTGTCTGTGTACCACAGCAAAACCAACCAGGATTGAAAAACCTGGTTAGTCTAACACTCAGTGATTCGTCTGTGTGGTTACACCTCACAAGGGGAGCCTGGAAACGCCAGTTTTACTAGTCCCAGGAGAAATTATCACACCTCAGGAACAGCCTCTCAAAGTCCCGTCGCTTTTCTGTCTCCCCGTGTTCCCTGCCTTTTCCTCTCTCATTAAGGACACGAGTCTGTCTCTCCACTTCTAGAAGGACCTTCCTGCTTCTTCCCTGAATCTGACATCTCGAGATCATAACTGGAGTAAGGGGGAGAGCCCAGCAATAAAGGGGTGGGGAGTGGGAGGCATCAACTGTTGGGTGTTAAGACAGGCTGCAAGGATGCATTGTACAACATGGGGAAGAGAGCCAGTATTTTGTTAACCCTCATTGGTCTCTGCCCCTACTTATTGGCCTAAGGAAGGGGAGAGATGTGTGCCCTGGGCCTCACATCCCCCGCTGGCAGAATGAGAGGGCTGGCCTGGATTGTAGCCAGAATGCTTTGACTCTGGTTCTTTTTTGTTTTTTGGCCATGCCATGAGACTTGTGGGATCTTAGTTCCTTGCCCAGAGATCAAACCCGGGCCCTGGGCCATCAGCGCGAGGAGTGCTAACCACGGCACAGCCATGAAAGCCCCTGTGACTCTCAGTCTTCAATGGTTCATGTTCACTCTGTCCCCAGCTCACTTCTTCGATGGGTACTTTACAGTTTATGAAGGTCTTTCACACCTTTACGTTTCAAAACAGTTTTTCACACTCTTGATCTCATTAGATCTCTGAGGGACAGGCAAGGTGGATTTTAAGACCTTCATATTAGCTCTGAAGGAACTGCCACCACTAGAGGATTTTTGACTTGCTCATTGGCACAGAGCTTCTAAACGGTGAAGTGGGGCCGAGACCCATGTCTTTAGTAAAGTGGAAGTGAAAGTGTTAGGCACTCAGTCGTGTCCAACTCTCTGACTCCATGGACTGTAAGCCTGCCCGGCTCCTCTGCCCATGGAATTCTCCAGGCAAGAATACTTCTCCAGAGGATTCCCTTCTCCAGAGGATCTTCCTGACCCAGGGATTGAACCTGGGTCTCCTACATTGCAGGCAGATTCTTTACTGTCTGAGCAACCTGGGAAACCCATATGTCTGTAGTAAAGAGTCCTTTTTCATGCATTTTATGGTCCTTCCACTCCAGTTTCCAACAGTTGAAAACACAAACTCCTATTTTCCTTTGTTTCTAAACTAGCTTCCCTTATTTTGAAGCTTCAGAACATTTAAAAATAACTGAAGATATTGATTAAAAAATAATGAAGGTACATGTGTTTAACAAGCCTTGTTATAGTAACTGATAACGCAGGGCCAGGACTAGAGTAAGACAAGTGAAGTTTTTTGTTTCGGGCACAACATTTGGGAAGATACTCTCTTTAAAAAAGTACTCAAGTTTAATATTTTAAAAAATCAGAATTAGTGCAAAAAATATATAATGAACAAAATACCAAAATTTTAAATAAAGTTGAGATCAATAGAGAAAAAAGGATAAAAACTGTTTAAAGAATTACATGAATTATATTCTTCTGCCTGTTAAAAAATGGCTACTGCACCATATCTGTACTCTCAGCTTCCAGACTTCTGATTATGTAAGAAAAAATAAAGCTATTAATTTAAACTACCCTTAATTGTGTTTTTTCTTACTTGCAACCAAACATGCCTCTTCCTGAATCAGTAGTTTTGAGTTTCACTGGCTGAACATACCAGTTCCTTAGGATAGCATCTTCTACTTAGGAAACTGAGAATATTTATAAAATAAAATGCTGACAATGGATAATTTGAAATTTCTGGGTTAAACAGATGAGTGAAGCAGTGTTGAAAAGGCTATAATAGGTATTCAATCATTAGAAGTAATAGTAATAATGTTTAATAGTATTTAATAATAGTAATAATAATAATCCTTATGTCTCAGGAACTGATGATTGTATTTCCAAGATGTGAAGGTTTCTGAAAAGAGGACATCTATTTTTCTTTTGGTCCCTGGATGCAGTCTACGCTGTTTACTCCTGGGCTGACTTGTGTATTAATGACTTTTTGTGTATTAATGACTTTAGTCATTATTAGACAAATCACAGCCGCCATTTAAAAATAGCTCCTTTTGCCAAACCCTAAGGCTTGAAACATGTTTTCAAAGATATATAAGATACTATCTCACCCCTCAAAGAACTTGGAATCTGATAGGAGGCTTATAACCCAGTGAGGTATTTATTTCCCATTGACCTATTTCCTCCATGATTATTGCCCCTATACTCAGACTGTGACCTTTGATCATCCTGCTCTAAGCTGGTAGATGTGCCAGCAACGGTTTGAAGCTCTTGGTGTTCCTGTTCCCGTCGTGCTGGGGATGTCAGCTGTGGAACAGGCACCTCCAGTTAGAACCCTGAAAGTCTTCCCAGATAAATATTGTTGATTTTCTTAATGGTTAAGTTTCAAGTAAAACTTTTAATTTCAAATTAACTTTAAGTTCAATAGGTCCTGGGAATGGCCCTGAAGTTTAATAACCCAACAATAATGAGGAGACTACTGATACAGAGGTTTAGTGCATTGTGTAATATCACTACGCCTAGGGAGCATTCCCATAGTATCAATCTAAGCTAGTATCAATGACTCCAGACTTGCTTAGCAAGGCAAACTGTCGTCACCCATTGTGGATAGTAAATACTTTGTTAGTTACTCTTGCATAAATTAATAATTACAACAGGACTTGGTTCAACTGGGTCTCGACTAGCTCTTATTTTTAACATCTTCACAATTCTCCTTAATGTTCTTGAGTATTTATTACATATTCTCTTGTAGTGATGTGTCGGCATTTGGCATATATATATGCCAAATATATACATATATATATGCATATATTTCACAAACACACACACGCATATATATATATATATATACACTAATGCTTCTGATGTTAAAAATGACAGTACGACTAGGAAAGAGGAAATGAGGAAACATGGATTCTAGTACAGGCTCTGACTGGCTGTAAGAACTTGGTTAGAGTTTTCTAGTTGTATCGTGACTATCTTTTTATAAACTTAGTCAAAATAAGGTGATTTTTAAATGACATGTCCTCCCAGTTCCATGTTTCCATAAGCACATGGTTCAGTCAATGAATCGGTCAATTGATTTCTGGAGAAGCTGTATGTTCCATTCATACTGTATCATCCAAGGGTTTCTAGGAGGCAATTCAAGATGGCAGCAGGGGAAGATCCTGAACTCACCTTCTCCCACGGGCACAACAAATCCACAGCTACATACGGAGTAATTTCAGCTGAAAAAGATCTTAAAACTAGATGAACATCAACTCCACAATAAAGAATTAAAGGCCCACAGCAAAATTGGTAAGATAGGAGGAGATACATTCACTCCAAAAACCTTACCCAGGCAAGGTGACCCACAATTAAAAGGAATCTCAAAAATATGGAACTTCTCCTTGAGGGGTTAGGGGTCTGTGCTCCATATCAGGCACTCTGACCCTTGGTCACCATAAAGACAAGCGCCCCTCCCTCCCACCCCACAAATGCCTGGCTTTGAAAACCAATGGGATTGCTTTCAGGAGAGCCATAGAACTCTAGAGAATCGGAAACCTGCTTTTAAAGGATTCAGGTGCAGACTCACTCACCCCAAGACCCAGTGAAAAACAACAGGTTGAAAAGCACCTAAAGCAAAAGTGAAGAAGAGCCACTTGCTAATCTTAAAGCATCTGCTGAAGAGGCAGGAATCTGTTGATTGTCGGGAGCCGGCGAGAGAAGCCCCGCCCGTGACAAAGTCTAGGTTCAAGGAGCTGGCACGCAAAGGCGTCCGGACCTCCGGGACCGCTCCACACGCAAAGGCGTCCGGACCTCCCGGGGTTTCTCGGACCGCCCCACCATCCACTCCCAGGCCTTCGTCCTTTCATCTTCTGATGCTTGGCGTTCTTCTATGTTCCCTAAAAACTAGTCTGACTCTTACCTAAAATCCCTCCTTGAAACCTTTGCATGGCAGCAACACAGTCCCTAGGGGCACATGGGCCCCAATAAACAGGCCAGAGGTAAGGAAAATATTAACACAGGATATCCTGCCGCTTCTGGCTGTGTTGGAATTATGATTGCCAATTTAGAACCTGGAATGCTCGTGATTGCACAGAAACCCTTCTAGCACAAAACCAAATCTGCTACCAACAGGCCTATCTATCCCATAAGCAAAAGTAGATAAGAGTCCATTATGAAATTGAGAAGATTCCTTAGGGTGTGATCAGAAGGGAATTCATGAGACCTCTGACCCTTAGGATTACATACCAGAGCTAAGTCTTGGAGTGAGCTTCCCAAGATAAGGTTTGTAGATGGCTTTTCACAGTTGACTAGCTGCTGCCATTCAATTGTTTAAAAATTATGTGTAGGTATTGATTGTTCTGGAAAGTTATTTATGATGTAACCCGTGATTATGCACCTGGTACAATCTTATCATTTCCCCCCCTCCTTAAACCTCTTTAAAGGATTATTGGTTTTAGGGTATATAAGCACTGATGTAAAAGAATGAAGTAGTCTTGATCCTGCACTCAACCAAGACTCCACTCGCTTTCTTTTCTTCCCCGATGCCACTCATCTGAAGGGAACTCCTGGACCCCGGCAGTTGATACTCTCTCCAGGGATGGAGGGGCTAGTGGAACACCATTTTTGTGATTTCATTCTACCTTGCTAATGCTGGTGCTGGCAGGCATCATTTTGACACTCTTCTACTAATCTGCTATTTCCAGAGGGTATGATCCACTCAACCTGTGCCAGAGCATGACCACAGCTCACCCACCTGCACTGTAGCTGAAGGCATGTGCAGCCCACCCAGGTATGCCTCTTGAGCTCCTGATGCTGGTTGCTAAGGGGGGTGGGGGGAGGCGGTGGTTGCACTTCTGGGCCCCACAAGCCATCTCCTATACAAGACTACTCCTTCAAGACTGGGAGAGGTTGGTATTTCACTTAATAACGTAAAAGACAAACTTAGAGAGTCAGGCAAAATATGGAGACTGAGGGATATATTCCAAACAAAAGAACAAGGCAAGAACCTCAAAAAAAAAGACTTTAATAAAAAGGAAATAAGTAATCTTCTGGATAAAGAGTTCAAATTAATAATTACAAACATGCTCACCAAACTTGAGCACAGTGAATGAATGAGCACAGTGTAAACTTCAATAAAGAGATATAAAATATAAAGTATTGACTATAAAGAGCCAGACAGTATAAAAGAGAAGTCAAGAGCTAAAAAATACAATAATAGAAGGGTTTGATAGCAGACTAGATAAAGCAGAAGAATGGATTAGCAAGCTGGAAGACAAAGCCATGGAACTCACCTAGACAGAGCAGAAAAAAAGGAACGTTAAAAAGTGAAGATATTGTAAATATCTTGCAATATCTTAACAACATCAAGAAGAATAACATTCACAGTCTTCAAAGTCAAAGACAGAGAATCTTAAAAGCAACAAGAGGAAACAATTTGTTACACACAAAGGAAACCTCAAAAAGCTACCAGCAGATTTTTCAGCAGAAGCTTTGCAGGCCAGAAGAGAATGGTATGCCATAGTCAAAGTGCTGAAAGGAAAACATTCCCAACCAAGAATACTTTACCCTGTGAGAGTATCACACAGAATTGAAGAAGAATTAATGTTTTCCAGCTAAGCAAAAGCTGAAGGAGTTAATCACCACTAAACAAGCCATACTATTTATTAACATTAAAGGACATCTTTAAGCTGAAAAGAAATATGGTTAACTGATAACAAGAAAACACACAAAAGTAAAAATCTCACAGGAAAAGGTGAAAATAGTAAAGGTAGTAGACTAATTACCTATAAAGCTAGTATGAAGGTCAAAGGGCAAGAGATAAGAGTAGTAAATTTAACCAAATTTCTGCAGTCATGAAATTAAAAGATGCTTGCTCCTTGGAAGAAAAGCTATGACAAAATTAGACAGTGTATTAAAAAGCAGAAACATCACTTTGCTGACAAGGATTCATCTAGTCAAAGTTATGGTTTTTCCACTAGTCATGTATGGGTGAGAGTTGGACCATAAAGGCTGAGTGCCAAAGAATTGAAGTTTTTGAACTGTGGTGGCTGGAGAAGATTCTTGAGAGTTCCTTGGACAGCAAGGAGATCAAACCAGTCAATCCCAAAAGAAATCATCCCTGAATATTCATTGGAAGGACTGGTGCTGAAGCTGAAGTTCCAATACTTTGGCCACCTGATGCAAAGATCTGACTCACTGGAAAAGACCCTAATGCTGGGAAAGATTGAAGGCAAGAGGAGAAGGGGGCGACAGAGGATGAGATGTCTGGATGGCATCACTGACTCAATGGACATGAGTGTGAACAAACTCTGGGAGACAGTGAAGGACAGGGAAGCCTGGTGTGCTGCAGTCCATGGGGTTGCAAAGAGTCAGACATGACTTAGTGACTGAATATTAACAACAACCATAATAACTAGGTAAGGGATATATAAAATAACAGGTGACATAAAAGACATAAAGCATTGTGTGTCAGGGGGACTAAAAGTGTAGAGTTTTGGAATGTGTCAAAATTTAAGTTACTGCCAAATTAAAATAGATTCATATAAAAAAGATGTTATATGTGAACCTCATGGTGACCATAAAACAAAAATTAATAGTAAATACAGAAAGGAAAGTGAGAATGAGAAAAGAATCTGAACACAACAGCAAAGAAAGTGATGAAACCACAAGGGGAGAGAAAAAAAGGAGAGGAGCAAAGAGAAACTACAAAAACAGCTAGAAAACAATGAACAAAATTACAATAAGTACATACCTATCAATAATTACTTTAAATGTAAGTGGACTGAGTTCTCCAATCAAAAGATACAGAGTGACTGCATGGATAAAAGACAAAAACCACAAGACTCAACTACAAGCTGCCTGCAAGAGACTCACTTCAGAAGTAAGCACGCACAGACTGAAAGTGAAGGGATGGAGAAAGACATTCCACGCAAATGAAAACAAGAAGGAAGCTCGCACAGCTGTACTCATATCAGGAAAAATAGGCTTTAAAGACTATAAGAAAAGACAGAGAAGGGCATTACATAGTGATAAAGGGGCTCAATCCAACAAGAAACTATTACATTTATAAATATATATGCATCCAACATAGGAGCACCAAATTACATAAAGCAAAAGTGAACAGACTTAAGAAAGAGACATCAGTACAATAACAGGAAAGGACTTTAGCATCCCACTTATAGCAATGGATAGATCATCCAGACAGAAAATCAATAATATACTAAAATGACACATTACATCAGGTCGATTTAAATATATACATGACATTCCACCCCAAAGCAGCAGAATACACTTTCTTCTCAAGTGCATGTGAAAAATTGTCCAAAACAGATCACATGTGGAGCCACAAAGAAGAGGTGGCAGGAATACACAGAAGAACTCTACAAAAAAGATCTTCATGGAGTGGCCGCGCTGAAGGAGCCGGAGCCGGGCGGAGCTGCGGTGGCGCCGAGAAAGTTTTACAGGTGCCGAAATTCCACCTCTGTTATCACAAAACTTGGCCACTCGAGCATTATGAATGTCAATGACCTCAAACTCAGGTTGTCCAAAGCTGGGCAGGAACACCTGCTGGACTTCTGGGATGAGTTGGAGGAGGCCCAACAGGTAGAACTTTATGCGGAGCTCCAGGCCATGAACTTCCAGGAGCTGAACTTGTTTTTCCAAAAGGCAATTGAAGGATTTAACCATTCCTCCCAGCCAGAGAAAGTAGATGCACGGATGGAACCTATACCTCGAGAGGTGTTGGGCAGTGCTACCAGGGATTAAGATCTGCTGCAGGCCTGGGAAAGTGAAGGACTTTTCCAGATTTCTCAGAACAAAGTGGCAGTTCTTCTTCTAGCTGGTGGGCAGGGGACAAGACTCGGTGTTGCATATCCCAAGGGGATGTATGATGTTGGTTTGCCATCCCATAAGACACTTTTTCAGATTCAAGCAGAGCGTATCCTGAAGCTTCAGCAGTTAGCTGAAAAATATCATGGCAACAAATGTATCATTCCATGGTATATAATGACCAGTGGCAGAACAATGGAATCTACAAAGGAATTCTTCACAAAGCACAAGTACTTTGGTTTGAAGAAAGAGAATGTAATCTTTTTTCAGCAGGGAATGCTGCCTGCTATGAGTTTTGATGGGAAAATTATTTTGGAAGAGAAGAATAAGGTTTCTATGGCTCCAGATGGGAATGGTGGTCTTTATCGGGCTCTTGCAGCCCAGAATATTGTGGAGGATATGGAGCAAAGAGGCATTTGGAGCATTCATGTCTATTGTGTTGACAACATATTAGTAAAAGTGGCAGACCCATGGTTTATTGGATTTTGCATTCAGAAAGGAGCAGACTGTGGAGCAAAGGTGGTGGAGAAAACAAACCCTACAGAACCAGTTGGAGTGGTTTGCAGAGTGGATGGAGTATACCAAGTGGTGGAGTATAGTGAGATTTCTCTGGCAACAGCTCAGAAACAAAGCTCAGATGGACGACTGCTGTTCAACGCTGGCAACATTGCCAACCATTTCTTCACCGTACCATTTCTGAGAGGTGTTGTCAATATTTATGAACCTCAGTTGCAGCACCATGTGGCTGAAAAGAAGATTCCATTTGTGGATTCCCAGGGGCAGTTAATTAAGCCAGACAAACCAAATGGAATAAAGATGGAAAAATTTGTCTTTGATATCTTCCAGTTTGCAAAGAAGTTTGTGGTATATGAAGAATTATGGGAAGATGAGTTTTCCCCCCTAACGAATGCAGACAGTCAGAATGGGAAGGACAACCCTACTGCTGCAAGGCATGCTTTGATGTCCCTCCATCATTGCTGGGTCCTCAATGCAGGGGGCCACTTCATAGATGAAAATGGCTCTCGCCTCCCAGCAATTCCCCACAGTGCTACACATGAAAAGTCAGAGGCCATCACAGCTGATGTCAATCACAACTTGAAGGATGCCAATGATGTGCCAATCCAGTGTGAAATCTCTCCTCTTATCTCCTATGCTGGAGAAGGACTAGAAAGTTATGTGGCAGATAAAGAATTCCATGCACCTTTAATCATTGATGAGAATGGAGTCCATGAGCTGGTGAAGAATGGTTTATGAGCCAGATACTAAATAAGTTCCACCACGATAAGAGTAGCTTTTATTTTTGATAGACTGACTGTGAACCTACAGGACCTCTCCTGGAATACTCATGTTTGAATATACACAGGCTTTCATTTGCTTGTTCAACTCTTGTAACTACTACATATTTCGTAAGATCCAGGTGACTGAACTTTAGAAAGCATTTTTATGATTCACAGCTGATGGAAGGTATTATTTATATTTTTCAGTTGTATTTTTTTCCAAGCTAAGGAAAACATTGGCCATCTTGGATATTTCTTACAACTTAAGTATAGTCATGGTGTTCAACATCACTTTACTTGGAAGCATTTGTTTTGAAGTTGTACATAGTAGTAATATGTCATTGTACATGTCGAAAGGTTTCTATGGTACTAAAAGTTTGTTTTATTTTATCAAAAATTAAATTTTTTTAAGAAAATAATTGGACAGTAAAATAAAAAAAAAAAAAAGATCTTCATGACCCAGATAACCACAGTGGTGTGATCACTCACCTAGAGCCAGACATCCTGGAACGTGAAGTCAAGTGGGCCATAGAAAGCATCACTACAAACAAAGCTAGTGGAGGTGATGGAATTCCAGTTGAGCTGTTTCAAATCCTAAAAAATGATGCTGTGAAAGTGCTGCACTCAATATGCTAGCAAATTTGGAAAACGCAGCAGTGGCCACAGGACTGGAAGAGGTCAGTTTTCACTCCAATCCCAAAGAAAGGCAATGCCAAAGAATGCTCAAATTACTGCACAATTGCACTCATCTCACACACTAGCAAAGTAATGCTCAAAGTTCTCCAAGCCAGGCTTCAACCGTATGTGAACCGTGAACTTCCAGATGTTCAAGTGGGATTTAGAAAAGGCAGAGGAACCAGAGATCAAATTGCCAACATCCACTGGATCATTAAAAAAGCAAGAGAGTTCCAGAAAAACATCTACTTCTGTTTTATTGACTATGCCAAAACCTTTGACTGTGTGGATCACAACAAACTGTGAGGAATTTTTCAAGAGATGGGAATACCAGACCACCTGACTGGCATCCTGAGAAATCTGTATGCAGGTCAAGAAGCAACAGTTAGAACTGGACATGGAACAACAGACTGGTTCCAAATTGGGAAAGGAGTACGTCAAGGCTGTATATTGTCACCCTGCTTATTTAACTTCTATGCAGAGTACATCATGAGAAATACCAGATTGGATGAAGCACAGCTGGAATCAAGATTGCCAGAGAAATATCAATAACCTCAGATACATATATGACACCACACTTATGGCAGAAAGTGAAGAACTAAAGAGCCTCTTGCTGAAAGTGAAAGAAGAGAGTGAAAAAGTTAGCTTAAAATTCAACATTCAGAAAACTAAGATCATGGCATCCAGTCCCATCACTTCATGGAAAATAGATGGGGAAACAATGGAAACACTGACAGACTTTATTTTTGGGGGCTCCAAAATCACTGCAGATGGTGACTGCAGTCAAGAAATTAAAAGACACTTGCTCATTGGAAGAAAAGCTATGACCAACCTAGACAGCATATTCAAAAGCAGAGACATTACTTTGCCAACAAAGTCAAAGCTGTGATCTTTACAGTGGTCATGTATGGATGTGAGAGTTGGACCGTAAAGAAAGCTGAGCACCGAAGAATTGATGCTTTTGAACTGTGGTGTTGGAGAAGACTCTTGAGAATCCCTTGGACTGCAAAAAATCCAACCAGTTCATCCTAAAGGAAATCAGTCCTGAGTGTTCATTGGAAGGACTGTTGTTGAAGCTGAAACTCCAATACTTTGGCCACCTAATGCGAAGAACTGACTCATTGGAAAAGACTCTGATGCTGGGAAAGATTGAAGGTGGGAGGAGAAGAGGATGACAGAGGATGAGATGGTGGGATGGCATCACCAACTCAATGGACATGAGTTTGAGTAAACTCTGGGAGTTGGTGATGGACAGGAAGGCCTGGTGTGCTGCAGTCCATGGGGTCGAAAGAGTTGGACATGACTGAGCAACTGAACTGAACTGAACTGAGTCATAAAACAAGTCTCAGTAAATTCATCTTACAAGAAAAGCTTTCAATTAGGTGTGAGATAAGCTGATGGGCTACAGTACATAGGGTCACACAGTCAGACATGACTGAAACAACTTAGCATGCATGCATATCCCTGATGAACATAGTTGTAAAATTCTCAACAGAATATTAGTAAATTGAATTAATAACATATAAAAGGATCATACATCAAGATCAAGTGGGATTTATTTCAGGGTTCGACATTTGCCAATCAATCAATATGATACATATTAACAAACTGAAAGATAAAAATTATGTGATGATCTCAACAGATGCAGAAAAAGCACTGGACAAAATTCAACATCTGTTTATGATTCAAAAAAACCTCAGCAAAGTAGATATGGAGGCATTATATCTCAGCATAATAAAGATTATGTATGACAGACTCACAGCTTATCTGACACCTAATTGAAAGATTTTCTTGTAAGCTCAGGAAGAAGACAAGGATGCCCACACTTGCCACTTTTATTCCAGTTAGTATTGGAAGTCCTAGCCACAGCAAGTAGGCAAGAAGGAGAAATGAAAGGAATCCAAACTGGAAAGGAAGAAGTAGAACTGTCATTACTTGCAGATGACATGATACTATACATAGAAAATCCTAAAGACATCACCAAAAAAAAAAAAAATGTAGAAATAATAAATTAATTCAGTAAAGTTGTAGGATACAAAATTAAGTATAAAAATCTCTTGCACTTCTATACACTAATAACAAACTATCAGAAAGAGAAATCAAGAAAAAACCCCATTTACAAATGCACCAAAAAGAATAAAACACCTAGAAGTGAATTTCACCCAGGAGGTGAAAAACATGTGCACTAAAAACTATGACATTGGGGAAAGAAATGGAAAAGGACACAAATGGAAAAACATTTTATGAAAGTGAACGTTGTTCAGTTGTGTCCAACTCTTTGCCACCCCGTATATTCTATAATCCATGGCATTCTCCAGGCCAGAATACTGGAATGGGTGCCCTTTCCCTTCTCCAGGGGATCTTCCCAACCCAGAGATGGAACCCAGGTCTCTTGCATTGCAGATTGTTTCCTTACCAGCTGAGCCACAAAGGAAGCCAGAATGGACAGAGGATATGAATACACATTTTTCCAAAGACATACTGATGGCCAAGAGGGACGTGAAATGAGGCTCATGATCACTAATCACCAGGGAAATGCAAATCAAACCGCCATATCACCCCACCTGTCCGAATGGCTATTATAAAAAATATATAAATAAAAAAAGTATTGGTGAGGATGGGGAGAAAGGCAGACACTCATGCACTGTTGATGGGAATGTAAATTGATGCAACCAGTATGGAAGACAGTATAGAATTTACTCAAAAAAATGAAAAATAGAGCTATCATATGATTCAGCAGTTCCACTTCTGGGTTTCTATCTGAAGGGTATGCAAACAGTAAATCAAAAGGGTATATGCACCCCTATGTTCACTGTAGCATTATTTACAGTAGACAATGGAAATGATCTAAGTGTTCAATGATGCATGAATGGATAAAAAAGGTGTCTCTCACAGGCACAAACACACACACACACACACGCACACATACACACACATATGAATACCACTCAGCCATAAACAAGAAGTAAATCTTGCCATTTGTGATAACAGGAATAGACCTTGAGGGTGTTTTACTAGGTGAAATTAAGTCAGACAGAGAAAGATAAACATTGTATGATTTCATTTACATGTAGAATCTAAAACACAAAACAAACGAAACTCAGATTTGTAGATATGGAGAACAAATAGGTGTTTGTCACACTTAAGATGGCACTGGCCACCATAAATGTTAAACGCAAATATATGCATGTCTAGACACAAAAATATTACAAAGAAACTCTTTATAAGAAGCGAGCTTTTATGAAGTGGTTCTAACTCTCTCCTCTCTGGATCTCATTTTTAGCACCATTCATAATATTTCATTTTCTTTGCCCATCTTCTCCACAAGTTGTTGGCTTCTTCTTCTTCTTTAGGATGCATTTTTACATGTTTTACTTTATTGATTACTTTTGGTTGCTCTGGGACTTCACTGATGCCTGGGCTTTCTCTTGTGGCAAGCGAGGTTGTGGTACACAGGCTCCTCATTGCAGTGGCTTCTCTTGTTGCAGAGCACGGGCTCTGCATGCATGGGCTTCTGTAGTTGTGGCATACAGATTCTAGAGCGCAGGCTCAGTAGTTACAGCCCGCAGGCTTAGCTGCACGTGGAATCCTCCCAGACCAGGAATCAAACCTGGGTCCCCTGAATCGGCAGGTGGACTCTGATCCAGCATACCACCAGGGAAGTCCTTGAGATGTATTTTGAAAAGAAAAGAAATACTTGACACATTTTTAAAAAAGTTTAGCATGTTATATTATTATCTTCCTCAGCTAACACAATAATTGGCACATAGAGAGAAATGTCAAGACACTTGTCAAATGAGTGTATTCCACATTAATCTGAGAGTATAAAGTATGATTACCTTAAAATGATAAGCAAAGCTTTCTGTATAATATCTAAATTCTGACACAAACATGCTACCTCTTGTCAAGGAATTGTTTCCTCAATTTCAGTACTGTTTCCCAAATTTTTACGTAAATTATGCCTACAATTAGGAAACCTCTGACTTAAAATTTGAATATGAAAGAGTAAAAGTTGCAAAAGCTGTTGAAATTTTAACCTTTATCTCAACCTTTACAAACTTTATAAATTTTTGTAATTTTAATCATCAATAAAGACGTTCAAAATCAAGTCTTTGAAAGACAGTTAATTTCAGTACAATTCTATAGCCACATGGAGGTGTCTTAAGAAGAGCTTACACCACAATGATACATATATAAATATGTATATCTATCTGTATGTATTTTCATATTAAGATTTATTTATATTTAAATAAAACTTTCAGAGGCCAAGATTAAAGCAATGTATTAATTTATGCTAAATATTTAGCATATGTACTCTATAAGAAAAAATTATATAATTTTCATATGTCTTATTTCTTTTTACTTCTTCTTCAAGTCACTTTTGACCCTTTACACTCACCAGAAAATAGTTAATAATATTCTACACCCACAATGATAAGAGTTCCCATTAGGTCATGTTAACCCACTTCTTCTCATTCCATGAATAGGAAAGTCTAGTTGCATATAATGTTTATTAATTGTCCCTGACACTACTGCCTGAAATAGGCTCCCAGTCTAGAGTGTTAATCTCGTTCCTAAACTGAGCTGGCCGTGAGGCAGCACTGTGAAAGCCGTGGCAGGTGAGAACCACTTCCCAAGATTGCTGATGAGTATAAATCAAAATGAGACAAACTGGATTTCCGTGGTGGTACAGTGGATAAGAATGTGCCTGCCAATGCAGGGGATGTGGGTTCAATCCCTGGCTTAGGAAGATTCCCCATGCTGGGGAGCAACTAAGCCTGTGCACCCTACTGAGCCCAGATGCCACGACTACTGAAACCCGAGTGCCCAGAGCCTGTGCTCTGCAACAAGAAAACCCACCATGAAGAGAAGCCCACGCAACTCAACTAGAGGGTGACCCCCACTCTCTGCAACTACAGAAAGCTTGCATACAGCAACGAAGACCCAGTACAACCCAAAACAAATAATCTTTTTAAAAATGAGACATTATTAGTCAAATTATTATGTAATATTACAAGTATATGACAGTACTAATAAGATGTTGTAATTACTACCATGGCAATAAAATTACGGGAACTCTGTGCTAACATTGACTGTTTATTGAACACTTAGTATATGTCAGGCCATAGGCTAAATGCTTTTCCAGCAGTATCTTATTGAGTTCTCATTAAAATCTGACTACTCAATTGTGATAGAGAAGTGGGCAAACTGACATGAATTTTAAGTATAAAAATAAAATATGGGATGAACCAGGCCACCTCAAATTTTTACTGGAATAAAGAATGCCTTCTTCCCTTCCCCTGCTGAGTCTACAGCACAATGATGGCAAAAAGGTGCTGATCCTTTAAGCAATATCTAAATGAAACTAATCATATTAATGAGAAATGTAAATGATAAAATGTCTATCACTGATTATTCCAAGAAGTCAGAGCCATTGCCTTCATAACAGTCTGATCATTATGACTCAATATATTTATAAATCACAATTTATGTCTAACTAGGAAGAATAAAACAAACCTGGAATATGTTTCCTCTAGTTTGTATGCTCTAAACAATGAAGCATAAGTTTAAGGTAATTAAAAAATATGATTTATCAAGACAGCAGGAGACAAGCCACAGACTAACAGAAAATATTTGCAGAAGACATACCTGAAAAAGGACCGCTACCTAAAACACACAAGGCACTCTTAAAGCTCAACAGTAAGAAAATAAACAATCCAAATTTAAAATGGGCAAAAGCCCTGAGCAGATATTTCATCCAATAAGATAGACAAGCAGCAAATGAAGATATGAAGAAATCCTCCACATTCTGTGTCATTAGAAAATTGCAAATGAAAAAAACAATGAAATGACATGGCACACCCATTAGAACGGTAGCCTCCAAAACTGACAACATCAAATGCTAACAGGGATGTGGAGCAGCAGGAACTCTCATTCATTGCCGGTAAGAGTGGGAAATGGTACAACCACTTTGGAAGACAGTTCAGTAGTTTCTTACAGAAAAACACAGACTCCTACCACATGAACCAGCACTTTGCTCCTGGGTAGTCACCCAAAGCAGTTGGAAACATGTCCACACAAAAATCTGCACATGTGTGTTTATAACAGCTTTATGCATCATTACATTTATAGTCAAACTGCAGGAGATTTATAGAGGTATACAGGGATTGGCATAGTATTAGCAATGGTCCTTAATCCGGGGATCCATGGCAGGCCCCTCTGGATTTAAAGTCATTAATTTCTATTATTGTCACAGTGCCCAACCAGGAGCCCTTAATCTGATTATCTCTCCTGCTATTCTAACCAGAGCTATTCCAGCACTGTCTTATAACAAGTGCAAATTAATTCCTAATATAAAACAATAAAAGCTAATATAGACAGTTCTTTGAATTTACTGTGTTAATAAATAAATTTTCAAGTGCTTCAGTATTTAGTTAAGAAATCACACTCTTTCCTTTCATGATCTTCTTTGCCTGAATTCAAGTTACTTTAGTCCACAATCAAACAATATTAGGACAGGCTTCCCAGTGGTAAAGAATCTGTCAATGCAAGAGACCCAAAAGACTCAGGTTTAATCCCTGGGTCGTGAAGATTCCCTAGAGAAAGAAATAGCAACCCACTCCAGTATTCTTGCCTGGACAATTACATGGACAGAGAAATCTGGCAGGCCACAGTCCATGGGGTTGCAAAGAGTGGAACATGACTGAGCAACCAACACATACATACAAACATACATCCTTTCACACATTTTTGGGCTAGCTCACAAGTGAAGCTGTAACACTGCCACAGTCCATTTCCAGCTTGTGTTTGCATTTTATGTGGAATAGGTTTTAACCAGGCTCAATTATTTTCTTTCTCATTTTCTCAAGCAGAGTTCCAGCACAAATGAATATTTATCACAGATGGTTTAAATGAAAAATCTTTTATAAAGAGATGGCTTATAGAGGTGTAGGCAAGGTTAAAGGAACAAATGATGTTGCGGTATCCAGACCCTAGCAAGAGTGTGATGTTATCACCCCTGGAAGTGAAGAAACAAGGGAAGAAAGCAGTGCTCCCAGAGCTTAGTGAGAATTAAAACTGTGGACAGATTTCCCAGCAGGGACTGTGGCTGTGGGGGAAGTAGCTAGGGTCAGAAGTACATCACCCACATAGGGAAAGAGCATGGAACAGATGTTCTATGCATTCTATGCATCCACCTATTGATTTCCTATTGATTGGATCCAGCTGACCAGGGAGCCAAAGTGATGCAGTGTCCATACGGGTCAGTGTCCTAGGACACAAAGCAAGGTGGAATGGATCAGACGTGTGTAAACACAATCAATCTATATTTCACAGAAATTTTCAAGACGTCAAACTCGTGGGCTGAGGGAAAAGTGACGGTGCGGCAGGACTGATGCTGTGGCAGGACTGCCCATGCCACTTACCTGGGCCTTCACGGCCTTCCACCTGATGAAAGGATACTGCTGTGCATGGCTTAGCTTATGACATGGTGAATCAGATAACTCCCAGTCCATGACAGGCAGCTCAGCTTACACGGTCATGTGATAGTCTGTGGTCAGCTACACAAATTTCTCCCACGGTCTGGAAGCAGTCCAGGATCTGTTTCTTTAAAATAGTACATTTGGAGACTAGATTGTGGCTTTATGCTAAAGCCCTAGAGGACTACACTGTCATTCTATGTTAAGGCTGGCCAAAGGCCCCTGTAGGATTGCCTTCTGTCAGATTCTTCAAGAACCGTTTCATCTGTTGGATCTTAAGGCTCAAATAGCAGTGTAACTTGCATGGCAGTCCATAGTAGGAACAAAGCCATTTCCTACGCTGGCTCCGTTCAGAACTGGCAGCCTGATGGGTTACTTGATAAGTGGGTGAAAGTAGCCCCTTAAATGTATATATGCTGTTTCAAAGGTCCAGTGAAATTTAACAGTCTAAGAAATTCACCTCTTTACTACCAATGGGTAACAAGTTATAGCAACTGTCTTTCACTAAAGAGAAAAAAAAAATCTCCATCTGCTACAGATCACTGGTCTGCCCCAAACTGTTGATGTCATGGCTTTTGAATTTATATGCTTTTTCCCCCTCCCACCATCTCTTGGGCACTTAGCAAGGAACCATGGTACTTTCTACCTCCTGGGCTTCTTTGGTAGCTCAGATGGCAAAGAATCTGCCTCCAATGCAGAGGACCTGGGTTCATTCCCTAGGTTGGAAAGATCCCCTGGAGAAGGGAATGGCAACCCGTTCCAATATTCTTGCCTGGAGAATTCCATGGACAGAGGAGCCTGGCAGGCTACAGTCCATGGGGTCGCAAAGAGTTGGACATGACTGAGCAACTAACACTTTCACTTTCTGCCTCATCCTCATCACTAATCACCACATCGAAGTAGGATGAACCAATAAATATCTTATGGTGTGATGAGACAAACAGGATTTCTAGATTATTATAGAATACTAGATAATCAACACTATCCTACAGTAAGACCACACAAAAATAAAGGTGAAAGAAACTATTTCTGTTTCCTCTTTATTGGAAAGGAGAAGAAAAACATTTAACAGATTGATAGCTAAGTATCAGATGCCAAAATTATATTGATTTGTTGCAGTTAATTGACCATGTCTAGAACAGTCACTGAACTTGGAGTTACATGACTAAGTGAAAATTTCCCAGATTACTCAGTGGTAAAGAATCTGCCTGCCAATGCAGGGGACATGGGTTTGATCCCTGGGTTGGGAAGAGCCCCTGGAGGAGGAAATGGCAATCCACTCCAGAATTCTTGTCTGGAGAATCCCATGGACAGAGGAGTTTGGCGGGCTGAAGTCCAGGGGGTTGCAGAGTCAGATAGGACTAAGTGTGCATGCATATATGCATAAATAATCCACGGTCATTCTCCAAGACTCTCCAATATCTGGCTAGGGTCAAATTGGAGAGTTAAATTAGTGTATAATAAAAATAATCAGCCCTGAATCTTCATGCCTTTGATGCTGGCATGAACCTCTAACATTCATGGAGAAACATGGTATTGCTTTTGGTCCACTGTTTCAAGAAGGAGGTGATCAATATTTAAGGGCTTTGACTTGGGCCTTTAATCCATATTAGCCCTCATTCCACGCAGGGAACTAATGTTAAGATTCAGCCAAAGACTGAGTATGACTAATCCACTATACATTCAGGAACCAAAGAGTGCAGGTTTGGGGATCCATGGGGCCACTGTGAGATGGACTTAGGCCAAAATTACCTTTATCCCGTAGCCTCCTTAAGCCTCGGTTTTGACTGATGGTCACAGTAGCAATTTGGGTGCCTGACGATCAGCATCAGCTCAGTGACCCAGTAAATCCCCTAAAGTCTGCTTATTTCCCTTCCCTTTGGGTGAAAGCTAGTAGAATTTATACTGCATTCTTGTGACAATGTCACAGGGAATTTTCTCAAGGGAACTCCACATTCCTTTCATTTAGGAAGCCCTGGAACTAAAAAACCTCTTGATGAAAGTGAAAGAGGAGAGTGAAAAAGTTGGCTTAAAGCTCAACATTCAGAAAACTAAGATCATGGCATCTGGTCTCATCCCTTCATGGGAAATAGATGGGGAAACAGTGGAAACAGTGTCAGACTTTATTTTTGGGGGCTCCAAAATCACTGCAGATGGTGACTGCAGCCATGAAATTAGACGCTTACTCCTTGGAAGGAAAGTTATGACCAACCTAGATAGCATATTAAAAAGCAGAGACATTGCTTTGCCAACAAAGGTCTGTCTAGTCAAGGCTATGGTTTTTCCAGTGGTCATGTACAGGTGTGAGAGTTAGACTGTGAAGAAAGCTGAGCGCCAAAGAATTGATGCTTTTGAACTGTGGTGTTGGAGAAGACTCTTGAGAGTCCCTTGGACTGCAAGGAGATCCAACCAGTCCATCCTAAAGGAGATCAGTCCTGGGTGTTCCTTGGAAGGACTGATGCTGAAGCTGAAACTCCAATACTTTGGCCACCTCATGCAAACAGTTCACTCATTGGAAAAGACCCTGATGCTGGGAGGGACAGGGGGCAGGAGGAGAAGGGGACGACAGAGGATGAGATGGCTGGATGGCATCACCGACTCGATGGACATGAGTTTGAGTAAACTCCGGGAGTTGGTGATGGACAGGGAGGCCTGGCATGCTGTGATTCATGGGGTCGCAAAGAGTCAGACATGACTGAGTGATTGAACTGACTAACTGGGTCTATGAAACGACTCAGGTATGGAAATCGATGTGGGAGCTGTGTCTATCCTGGAGACTCAAGCCACATCTGTGCTCACTAAGTTTAGAGTGAGAGATAGAAATCAAGTAGGTTGCCTATCTGTCTCAGTCCTAGGGACATCATAATAAATTCTCAGCCACCATAAATACTCAGGCTTCCCAGGTGGTGCAGTTGGTAAAGAAGGCTCCTGCCAATGCAGGATATGCAAGAGATGAGGGTTTGATCCCTGAGTCAGGAAGATCCCCTGGAGAAGGAAATGGCAGTGTACTCCAGCATTCTGGCCTGGGAAATTCCATGGACAGAGGAACCTGGCTACAGTCCATGGGGTCATAAAGAGTCAGACATAACTGAGCATGCATACTCACATGCATAAATACAGATGAAGTTATTTTAATAATGACTCAGGGGAATTCCCTGGCAGTCCAGTGGTTAAGACTCCATGCTTCCACTGCAGAGGGCCCAGGTCCAATCCCTGGTCAGGGAAATAAGATCCTGCAAGCCTTGTGGCACGGCCTAATAATAATAACCATCAGACTCAGCTGCCCATTACGATAACCATGTCCATTTTGGCATTTAAGTACTGGCATTTGCCTCTGGCAATCTGCAATACCATCATTCCTACTGAAGTCCGAGAATGTATTTCAGAAATGGCACTTTCCCTCCTTCATCATCCTGAAGGATCAGAATATGTCACCCCAAAGCACTTCACTTTGACAACAAGGATTATTTTGAGCTGCAGGCAGTGGAGAAAAAGCAGACACAGAAAGAGCTCTTTGCCCTCCCTCTGATTGCCTAACAGCAGGGAATAAATTTTCCCTGTTGAGGCTGTTTCCTCTTCTCCTATATCAGGAAAGGGAGAACAACCCTTATCCCTGAAAACAAAGAAGGAACAGAGATGAGTCTGCATTAGGAAAAAACAAAACAAAACAAAAAACAACCTCATGAAATAACCCTTGTCTCCCATGAGTTTCTCCCACATGCTTCCTAGTTACTTTCCCACAAAGCATGAGCCCTAGAATCTGAGATTCCCTTTCCTTTGTCCAGTCACTTCTCTACAATTTGTTGTCTTTTGTTAAAATGGTATATAACTCCCAAGGCTAACCATTTCTTCAGGTTTTTTATTTCTTCACCTATGCATATAAAATTGAAAATATTAACATCATTCAATGTTATAAAGCTCTTCCTTTGATAATCTGTCTCTTGTCAGTTTAATTCACAGGTAAAGATGGCTTAAAACTCAACATTCAGAAAACTAAGATCATGGCATCCGGTCCCATCACTTCATGGCACATAAATGGGGAAGCAATGGAAACAGTGACAGACTCTATTTTGAGGGGCTCCAAAATCACTGCAGATGGTGATTGCAGCCATGAAATTAAAAGATGCTTGCTCCTTGGAAAAGTTATGACCAACCTAGATAGCATATTAAAAAGTAGAGACATCACTTTGCCAACAAAGGTCTGTCTAGTCAAAGCTACAGTTTTTCCAGTAGGCATGTATGGATATGAGAGTTGGACTATACAGAAAGCTGAGCCCTGAAGAGTTGATGCTTTTGAACAGTGATGTTGGAGAAGACTCCTGAGAGACACTTGGACTGCAAGGAGATCCAACCAGTCAATCCTCAAGGAAATCAGTCCTGAATATTTATTGGAAAGACTGATGCTGAAGCTGAAACTCCAATACTTTGGCCACCTGATGCAAATAACTGACTCATTTGAAAAGACCCTGATGCTGGAAAGATTGAAGTCAGGAGAAGGGGACAACAGAGGATGAGATGGTTGGATGGCATCACCAACTCAATGGACATGAGTTTGAGTAAACTTTGGGAGTTGGTGACGGACAGGGAGGCCTGCAGTGCTGCAGTTCATGGGGTCTCAAAGTGTCCGACATGACTGAGTGACTGAACTGAACCTAAGAGGGTAGAAGAAGTTTTCCTCCTTGCAGTCCACAGTCTACAGAAAACAGCCACTACAAAAATTTTCAAGGAAATATGGCCAACGTACACTTAACACTGTATTTCTCAAATATGATGAGACAGTGGTCTGGGGAAGTCACATATGATAAATAACCTGCAACATTGCTAATAGCCTTTGGAGTCTCTTCTCCGTTAATGCAATGAATTTCTAACATATGTCTCACTCTGATGCAGGCCATCAATGATTCCAGGTTTTCCTGATTTCAGGTTAAACATTTGACAAATTATTAAAGCTACTCCTCACTGTTATGTCCTCAAATTAAAAATTTCTGATAAGTACATCTATATTAGTAATTTCAATCCCTTAAAATTCTTTAAAAATAATTTCAGGCTAACCCTAAGATTTGTTTCTTTCTGCTTTCTTAGCATTCATAAATTCAAGGCAGGGAAAAATTAGCCAAGTCCTATAATTCTAGGCTATCTCATCCCAGGATAGATTCTGTATTTTCACCCTGGAGCATGCTGTAATTCTTCTGACAGATCTGATGACACTGAAAAAGTAGAAAGCAGACACAAGGAAGATCAGCATTGCTTTAGAAGGTCTCTACCTTGGGTGAGACGGTGACTGCAGCCATGAAATTTTTAATTTCTCCTTGAAAGAAAAGTTATGATAAACCTTGACAGTGTATTAAAAAGCAGAGACATCACTTTGCCGACAAACGTCTGTATAGTCTAAAGCTATGATTTTTCCAGTAGTCATGTATGGATGTGAGAGTTGGACCATAAAGAAGGCTGATGCTTTTGAACTGTGGTGTTGGAGAAGACTCTTGAGAGCCCCTTGGACTGCAAGGAGATCAAACCAGTCAGTCATAAAGGAAATCAACCCTGGATATTCTTTGGAAGGACTGCTGCTGAAACTGAGGCTCCAATACTTTGGCTACCTGATGTGAAGAGCTGATTCGTTGGAAAAGAGCCTGATGCTGGGAAAGATTGAAGGCAAGAGGCGAAAGGGGCAACAGAGATGGTTGGATGACTCAGTGGACATAAGTTTGAGCAAGTTCCAGGAGATTGTGAAGGACAAGGAAGACTGGCAAGCTGCAGTTCATGGGGTTGCAAAGTCGTACAGGACTTAGAGGCTGAGCAACAACAACAACCTTGGTTGAAGTCATTACAGGATCTCAAGTAACCAAGGACTAATATCTGATCAGGAAGAAAGTGCTACTTTTCTTGGCTAGAAATATCCAATGGGATTTAAAGAATCAGGTTCTCGGATTCATCTACATCCATCCAAATGTCCCCATTCCAATTCTTTGGGTCCCACTCTTTCCCAGTTACCACCACAACTTTCACTTATTGAGGCTGTGAACTTCAGTGGTAATTCTGCCACCAGTTTGGACCAAACTTTGGACCTCGTTTTAAGGTGAGATCTCCCACTACAAGATGTAAGAGGGCCTCTTAGGGCAGCTAGGAATGAGTGAATTTTCTTTCTGATAGCTCTTCAGGGCAATCAGAAACATCCATCTCACTCAAGTCTTTATATTCCTCATTTCTATCACAATACTTCAATAATGTCACCCCTAGGTCTGCCAAAGACTTTGCTTTCAGTAGTTATTTTGTTCTTGGTGACCACAGTGAAAATGTCAGTTATCTAGTACATGGAAAGTAGTATCTCATTTCATGAAATTGTCACTGCCTATAAGCTCAACTAGGTCAGATAACCAATTCCACATTCTTATCTCAAGCAGCCTGCTCCCTGATTACATTTTGGTACTGAATACTTCATTACATAAGATTCACTGCATGCAATAGATACCACTCAACGTATTTCAGGCAGAAAGAGCTTTAATTCAAAGAATTAGATGCTTATACTATTACTGGTAACTTGGAGGAATCAAAGTTAGGAGGCCACCCCCTGTCTTTGACTTGAAATTCCCATGACCACATCTGCCATGACTGTTATCACCATTACCACTGCCTGCCTTCACAAACTTGGTGCCAAGGTAGTAGAACATGCAGTTCAGCTATTGCCAACATATATGTCAGTAAGGAGTCTATTCACATGATTGCATTACTACAGAAAGATGGCATCCACCTCCCTTCTGCCTTTCAAAAGTTTCCTAAGTGCCTCCCCGAGCGCTTCCCTGCTGGCTGAGGTGGTAAAGAATCCACCTGCAATGCGGGAGTCCCCATTCTGATTCCTGAGTTGGGAAGATCCCCTGGAGAAGGGCGTGGCAACCCACTCCAGTGTTCTTGCCTGGAGAATTCCATATACAGAGGAGCCTGGTGGGCTAAGTCCATGGGGTTGCCAAGGGTCAGACATGACTAAGCAACTAGCTCACCTGAATTTGTGAGGGAGTCTGAGAAATGTAATCTTTCATCCTCCAGACTGTAACACAAAGAGAGGAAAGGACAGAAGGAGAACATTTCAAAGGGTTAGGAATGGATTCATAGAGCTGCTAACATCTAGCACACAAACCTAAAGATGGGGCTGGATTTCTAAAATAGTTAATATGTAGGGAAGACTCTGGGATGTAAACGCCAAATTTCAACTCTGAGGATAAATTAGAAATTTGTTCCCCAAATTCAAGTCGGCACTTTTGCCTCACTAGCTCCCATTCTCCTTTTCTGACAAAAAGACCAGACACCACTTTTACAAGGGCTGGTAATAATAATTCAAGTCTAACATAAACATGCAAACATTGTTAAATATATCTTTAATGAGCAACTATCTTTGTGACCGAATAACATCTTGAATTTTCACTATGAGAATTGAACGTGGAAAATATCTGAAATTCACCTATATGCATACAGTTGATAAACCCTAACTATATGTAATCTGCTTAGAAAAATGTTAAAGTTGTGTTTGGTTCCCAGATTTATTGAGGAAATTAGAACATAAATCATATTCAAAGGTGAGGTATGAATGCCATAACATAATACTGTGCAAGACTAGTAAGCTACCCACCCTCTCATTAATTAAATAGCTTGGTAATCATTCTTCTTGAAAGACTGGTTCTGAGGATAGCTACCTCACAGGGAGGAGAATCTCAGTCTAAGCCTACAGCATCAGGGATGACAAAGAATGAATCTCAACTGGATGCTTTCCTTTCTCTTAATGTCAAATAAAAAAGGAAGAAAAAAAATTAAACCGAGGAACTACCTGACTGGCTTCTCTAAAATTGCAAGAAAAGGATTCAAGGGTATGTGGAGACTGACAGTGGATACAGAATATGCCTGTGGGCTGACGAATACTTTTTACAATGCACAGTCTTGTATTTAAAGTGGGATATCCAGTAATTTCAAGACCTTGTCTTTTTAGAAACAGTTGTATTATTTAAGCCTTCCCAGAGTTTTTCATCTTAGCTTTTAACGTGGACATATTCTTTGTGGAGATGTTCAGTTACAATGTGACTTTCTGATAGCTGCATTAGATTATTATAATTAGGTAGATAGACATCAAATGATGTGTTTCAGCATGCATTTATTCTTAAAGAAGATACTGCTTTAAGGACACATTCTTTGGGGAAACCTCACCTATAAGGGTGCTAGTGGTAAAGAACTCAGCCTGCCAATGCAGGAGATGCAAGAAATGTGGGTTCTATCCCTGGACCAGGGAAGATCCCCTGGAGGAGGGCATAGCAACTGACTCCAGTATTCTTGCTTGGAGAATCACCATGCACAGAGGAGCCTGGCGGGCTACAGCTCATAGGGTCCCAAAGAGTTGGACACTACTGAAGCGACATGCATGCACATACTTATGTGAATGGAAAAAATAAAAAAATTCTAGTTGAATTTCAATTTAAGATCAGATGGATCTCCAATGAATAAATGTATGAAGGAAACTTTGGTCACACGTGGACATGTAAACATGTCTCTATGTCGTAAAATGAAAAAGACAAAGAAAAAAGGAGACCTAAGTTCTGGGGTTTCTTTTAAACTGGTAGAAAAATGCTTAATTTCTCCAAAATTTAGACCTGTAAGTGTAAAAGGACACCAAGAGATAATTCAGATCATCCCCCTGCCAGGATGGTAATTAGTCACCATCCAAAGCTATTACCATCTCTTCAAATGTCATGGTCCTCACCTGGTTAGTTCTATATGTCAACTGTAACTTTTAATTTAGACCTCTGAATATCCTTCAGGAACACAGGGTTATGTTACAGCCTCCTATTATAAAAACTTAAAAAAAAAAAAAAATAGCTGTGCCTTTCAATTGACACTGGTGCATTCCCTCTATAATTTACATCAGGAAAACCGACCTGAAAAATACTTGCGTGATCTGCAGTGTTTTGACACAAGAAATCTGTTTCTACATTTCTTCCTTTTCATGAAGCTTCTTCTGGCTCAGATGTCCTCTGCCTAAAATTGTCATTGCTGTTTAGTCACTAATTTGTGTCAGACTCTTTCGCTAACCTGTGGACTATACAGCCCGCCAGGCTCCTCTGTCCGTGGGATTTTCCAGCCAAAAGTCCTGAAATAGGTTGTCATTTCCTCCTCCAGGGTATCTTCTTGACCCAGGGATCAAACTCACATCTCCTGCATTGGCAGGTGGGTTCTTTTACTGCTGAGCCACCAGGGAAGCCCCTGCCTAAAATACCTGAGATTAATTTAAAGATGGATTGTAAAATCCAGTAGTAAGGACTTGCTTTCTGAGGTTACCTGTCAAAACCACTTACAGGCTGAGTGGCAGATGACTGATCTCATCAAGCAGGTTCTGTGGTTACTGCTCAGATGCTGTGTGCCTGGGCAGGTTGCTCAGCCTCTCAGCTCTTCGACCCTATTGATCATCCAGCAAAATCCTAACTCTGAGTCACCCAGGTCTGTAGTGAGGATACCACTTACAGCTATACATCCACCATCATCTTTTTCTCAGTAAGGACAATGTTACAAATACGGCTGGCTGAGGTTAAGGCCATAACAAGGGATGAGCTGAGAGACAGTGAACAGTTCAGCATGCTATCACATTCTAATGAAGGTGAGATTCAAAGGCTCTGCCCCAACAGTCAATACCTAAGGCCTCAATTACATTATTAACAGATATGGAAGCAAAAATCACCTCCATCTCTAGGTTCTCTTTCTCATTTACAGGGTATCCCTCTATGAAGCGCATCCCTGGTGACTCAGATGGTAAAGAATGAGACTGCAATGCGGGAGCCCTGGGTTCAATCCCTGGGTCGGGAAGAAGAGAAGAGAATGGCAGCCCACTCCAGCATTCCTGCCTGGAGAATTCCATGGACAAGAGGAGCCTGGTGGGCCACAGGCCATGGGGCCGCAAAAAGTCGGACATGGCTGAGCAACTAACCTACATGAAGCAAGCCTTTAAATTAAAATATTCCTGATAAATAAAAAAGCACTGCTAGATTTCATGTTCTAAAATGTGAATATAATAATCTATAGGAAAATATGTTTGAATGCCTCAGAGTATGTGTGGAAAGTATGAAAAAGAGAATAACTGAATTAATAATGCTAAAACTGGAACTAGTCAGTGTCCAGCAGCAAAGGAGAGTCAGGGGTAACACAGAAAAGAGAAGAAAGAGAACCATAGTTATCAATTCAATGGGAAAACACACTGCTAACACGCCTCAGCTATTTCTAGTCAATGCAAATATTTCAGAAATTCCCTGTTTTCTAAGAAAATTTTTCTTAAGTTACTGACAAAGTTTTACCAGAAAGAGGATGCAATCCTCCTCACTGATTGTTACATATGAGGCATGTGTATTTAGTGGGGTAACAGAGAAATTATGAAAGTGCTCATAAAAGGCTGTATTTATTACATCTTAAAATCATCTTTGGTAAAAAAAAAAAAAACAACTTAAAGTATAGTAAGGACTGGAGGATTTGAATATCAGAACAGGAGAACTTGCTAACTTTATTTTTAGAACAAAAAACAGCACACCGTTAAAAAGTGTTACCATGTACACACTGCTATATTTAAAATGGATAACCAACAAGGACCTACTACTGTATAGCACAGGGAACTCTGCTCAATATTACATGACAACCTAAATGGAAAAAGAATTTGGTAAAGAACAGACACATGTATATGCAGAACTGGATCTCTTCACTGTACACCTAAAACCAATACATTGTTACTCAACTACACTCCAATATAAAATTAAAAGTTTCTTTTTTTAAAAAAAAAAAGCTTACATTTGAAATGACAAATGTAAGAATTCACAACAAAATGATATGCCAGGAATCCAAAAATTCTTCCAAAGAAACATCTAAGTTTTAAAGTAAAAATATGCTACCATAAAAAAATAAGCTTTTTGCCAGAAATTATTGACACCCAAGTTCTAGTTTCATTTCTTTTCTACACTAGAAATTGGCAGCAGGGAATAATTTAGAATATTAACAACTGAATTAAATAAATAAATATCTAGAAGATTTATATTATAATAAACTGAGTAGCCAAAAAAAATCATTTTTCCCACAGCAGTAGTATATTTATTGTGCTGAAATCAGGTAGCAGGGAATGAATAGCTCTAGGGAACTAGTACAGAATGTTCACAAAGATTTACAAATCTCTAGTCATTACAAACTGAGTGGTAAAAACAAAAGTGTTGAATCCTCCTAGATCAAACTATTACGTGCTGCAAATTTTCTGTAGTTCTCATGTCTGCATGCCTTGGGTTGGGGTGGGGGGAGAAGTGTGTAATTTGAATGCACAATAAATATTTCATAGTTTACAAAGTATTCTGAAATAGTCTGCACAAACAGCATTACATCCTGCACATGCAGTTTTGATATGTTAAAGATACTTAGAAATACTCATGCCTTTTTATTTTTTGGTCACAAGATCCCTGTGCAATACCCACTAGCAATTTAACCTATGTAATAAGACACAGTACAAGTTCTTTCCTAGTGAATTTCCAGTTGTGTTTTTACATCACATGAAATACTTCATTGGTAAAGAGCAAATTTAATTTTCTGGATCTGACAACCCTCACTTTTACTCACTTTATGTCTTAGCAATTAACACCTTTTAACAATCAAGCGTTGAATTTAATGATCTTTAGCACCAAGGAGTCAAGAATATTGCACCAAAACGGGTTTACACTTCATATCTAGTTACAAATAAGATCTTGCAACTTTGTCACAGAAAAATATCACTCCAAAATTAAACACATTGAAAGAGAAGGATAATTTCACAAAAAAGCTTGCTGTATGCTATTTGTAAAAAAAAAAAAAAGTTAGTGAATTTGAAAGTTAGTATTAAAATTTACATTAGAGGACTCCTTGATTTTTTAATTAAAATTTATTTAATTTTAAATGTTCTTTCCAACAGAAGAGGTAGGTATATTTCCACATATGAAAAATTGGTAACAGCCACAAATCAAAACAAGGAAAGCCTGATAAAAATCAACATACTCTCTTCTAACAGCACATAAATGTAGCTATTTTATGATGTTACTAGTAGACACATGAGTTGTTTCATGTTCCAATCAGACAGTAATCTTAATTTTCATAATATATACCCAGTAGTAACAGGAGTATTGAAAGGCTGCCTTTTCATCACAAAAATTGTTTCCCACAGTGATTTGTGCTGCAGGTCACAGTGAACTGAGCCACTGGACAGGATTTTACTGTAATTCTATTGTCACCAACACCATCATCATCATAAAGCCTCTAAGAGTCTACAAAGATCATCAGATTTTTAAAATTTAATTCCAATCAAAAGGGTATCTTCGGACTACAGGTGGAGAGATTTGATCATTCCAGTAAGCAAATGAATTCAAATGTGCACGTTTTAAACTATCTGCATTTCCAGTTTGGGACCAGAAAAGATAAGGTAACTGATTTTCATCAGTACATAAGTTGCAATTTAGCTAAAAAAAAAAAAGGCATAAAGACTGTGTTTCTGTGATCATCAAACTGAAGGATGAAGAGAAATGAAAAATCTCATGCATTGTTGGATGTGAATGTAGGGGTGGGGGGGGTCTCCAAAATCACGTGATGATTGCTTTGGTCTGACAACATCAAGGCTAATAAAAAAAAATGTTTAAAATAAAAACTTCATAAATAAAACATCTGGGTGTTGCATTTAACACTTTACTCAATCTAAAGGTTACTAATAATACATAGAGCACATTTGCCTTTTTTCTCCCCACCCTCAAACCCTCATTTGCTTCTGTTTTCCCTGAAATCTTAAATGAAGTGGGAACTTCCTCACTGTCAACACCAGGTAAGGCCCAGTTCGCTTTACTCTCCTTTTGCTTTTCCATTTTTCTGCTTCTTGCCATTTTCTACCACTAGGTGGTTTTCGGATTTGTTCACACCATTCGCTGAAATACCATTCGCCGCTGTTTTTCCAGGTCTTGCTTTCTTGGGCTCTTTGTACGTCCGCACATAGAAGTTAAGGAAGAGGAAGATGAAGCTGATCGCGTAGGCGATGAGAGCCCAGTGCATCCACTTGGGGAAGGGGCAGTCGGTGTACAGCGACAGGGCTGTGTGCCCGATGGTCACGTGGAACTGAACCTGAAAACAGAACAGCACAGCCTCGCTTACCGTGGGCAGCAAGCAGCTCGTCCCGACCACAGCACCTTCCCTGCGGCTGAGACAGGCCCGTGCCTGACCCAGCGCCCAAGACCTCAGCGTTCTCTGGCTCCTTCTCACGCGGGCCGCTTCTCAAAACCATGTCCTCAACGAGGGCTTCCTGCTAAGACTCAAGTACCCCCACCCAATGGGGTCCTCCATCCCTTTAACCAAAGGGTTCTGGTTTGGGCTGGTTTTCTGTTTCGGAGGAATTATGTCTTTTGCATCTGCTGACTTCTGGACTGTCCGTCTCTCCCCTCGAGTACCACCTAAGGGCAGGGCTCGGCATTCATCCCCACGATTCCTGGGCCCTTGGCCTGGTATCTGGACCCAGGGAATTATTTTTTGCATAACACTGAATAACGTTATCTAATGAGAGGGAATATCACTGGCCTAAGAGAGTGAAGGCTCTTCAGTTTTTGTTTTCCTCCCAAATAGACTGATTTCTTTCCACAAAGTTGTTAGCAAGCTGGTACATATACTTTTAAAAATGAGTTTATCAAAATGGCTCATTATCTGTTTCTTATGGAATAGGAGACAGATAAATATGCACTTTAAAATTAATTAAAAATTGAATTAACACAATCCTTTAAAAACTAAGATTCTTGGTAAAACTTAGTAGATATTTGACAATAAGTATAAAAAGAGAGGACGGTTCTCAATATAAGAATTTGTGAATTCCATGGGGTTAAACAACACTTAATTTTTCACAAGGTTAACATACAAGATTCACTGCTGTGAGAACTTCTGCCTTGGAAATACACTACCCTTCACAAAATTAACACCCTATCTAAAATGGGCAATTGCAGCTTCTCTTTTAAAGATAGCATTATCAATATTATTATATTAAATATTATTTTAAAAAGTTTATCCCATGTAAAGCTCCAAATTTCTATCAGACTAAAAAACTTTAAAAGTTTCCCATGGCAAAATCCAGGTTTTAGGGACTTTTGATTTCACAATGATTCTTAGAACCTGCATCGCTGGAAAAGGGTGTGTCTGGGGGGTGACTGAGTCAGGCATCGCTCAAAGAGAATCAGGTGCAGTCTTCCCGCAAAGTAGATAACAACAGTTCACATGATTTCCATCTTCTCATTTTCTTGGGCCCACTTACTAATAACCGCGAGAAACGAATTACACAAACTGTGTAAACAGGTTACACAAAAACTGGAGGAAGCTTCCTGTAGCATTTTACTTGCAGATGAGTCCTGCACACCCAGCACTCCCCAAAAGCTGTGCTTCCTGTTTGGGTAGCCTGTTGTTTGGCAACTTAAAACAGAGATGAATGATATTTCCAAATGTGATTCCACTGATAAAATTGTGCACATGCTATGATTAAAGCAAATTATAATCAATTCCAAGGCTTGAAGAATAGCTACCAGGTTGGTTTTGGATTTCCGGTTTGATCACTGGGCTGGCGCTTCAGCTCTGAAGGTTGCACTGAGTCACCCAGATGCTACCAGAAGTCCTACTAGGGGTTGGTGCTGTGAACTGTCTGCTCTGAAGATGAACATGTGAGTATACCAAGCTCTGCTCTCTAAGGATTGTGTGTTAGGGAATTAAGAGTTCTTTGATCCTTGGTCCTTTAACTTATTTATTTTTTGGCCACACAGCACTGCATATGGGATCTTAGATCCCTGACCAGGGATCAAACTTGCACCCTCTGCAGCAGAAGCATGGAGCCTTAACCACTGGGCGGCCAGGGAAGTTCATCCTTTACCCCATCCCTTCCTTGGCTCTGTGACTTCTCTACAACTTTCCTATTCTAAATGTATAGGATCTGTTCACAAGAACGAAAAATGGGAGTAAAAAACCAGAAAATGTATTTAAGGGCAGAATGAACAGAGGTAATAATAACATTTTAAGTGGGAAAAAAACTAAGAAGTTATTTTTCTAATCATAAACGATTGTGTATTTTGCAACGTGCCTAGATCTTTACTCATCCATTTCACAGAGATGTTTAAAGGATATTCCTATTAGACAGACAGGACCTGCATCTGGTCTTTTAGGGACATTTAAAAAGCAAGAGTCTGTGAGCACTCAGCCTATGAACAGGCAGCTCAGAGCCAGACAGCCTAAACTCCTATCGCTGGAGCACAGAGAAAGCCAGTTTGGTAACATAAAATGGTTGAAAATGACTCAGCACTTCACAATTAATGAGAGTCTAACGTTCTCAGTGTTTTAACAGAGAACTCACCAGCTGCAGCATGGTCAGGTATCGTTTCCACCAGAGATATTTCTGAATCCACGGGCCGAAGGCAGCTAACCCGTAGTATGAATACATAATCACATGGATGAAGGAATTCATCTGGGCTCCAAAAAATGCTTTAGAAAAAGAGGTGATACAAGACACGGAAATCTTTATTTAGGTGATAAACCATCTGAACGTAAAATAAATGAATCTACATTATTTTCCAACATTTAATTCTGAGTATAGATGAGAAATAAAAGTTGTAAAACAGTTCTAATGGACAAGCCTTCTCTTAAGATCATGCCGAATATTTTTAAAGTTTAGACTCCAGCTTTAATCATATAAATAAAAATGGGTGTTCTTCAAAGGCAAAGGACTTCCCCAGTGGCACTGCTGCTAAGTCGCTTCAGTAGTGTCCAACTCTGTGCGATCCCATAGATGGCAGCCCACCAGACTCCTCCATCCCTGGGATTCTCCAGGCAAGAATACTGGAGTGGGTTGCCATTTCCTTTTCCAATGCATGAAAGTGAAAAGTCAAAGTGAAGTCGCTCAGTCGTGTCTGACTCTTCTCGACCCCATGGACTGCAGCCTACCAGACTCCTCCGTCCATGGGATTTTCCAGGCAAGAGTGCTGGAGTGGGTTGCCATTGCCTTCTCCACCCAAGTGGCTCAAGTAGGCCCTAATATACTTAAGTAGGTCCTAATACTGCCAATATTATTTTTCATTCTGTTACTCTTGGGGGAATAAAAGCCAGGGTACATATAATGGTTTAAGCAGATTTGTAAATCCTTCATTATTGTCTTTATATGTGCCGATACACATAGCTACAACAAAATAATACTCATTTCTTAGATTTCTAAATAGTTTGAAAGTCAAGTAGCAAGATGAACTGTAGTATGACTTGTACCCTGGGTCCCCATCAAAGGAATGGTCTGTTTCCAGCTCAATAATGTGAATTATCTCCAATGTACAGGCATCTCAAAAGCTGGAGGCAGATCTTGGCCAAACTGTGAGTTCAGATTCTCTTCAACACTGAGAAGGCTACCTACAATTTCCTTTGAGTAAGAAGCAGTAGGTGCTCTGGGGCCTATTTGAGAGCAAGAGTGGGCTCTGGGCTTGGAGGAGAGATGGAACCTTCAGATGGAGAAGTTCTATCTTGGTATCCTCTGAATCAGAACCACTAGCATTGCTCCCTCTCAAAATACTGTTTGCTACACTTGGGATTCATTTATGCTAATCTCTGGGGTAAATCTTTAGGTGTGAAAGTAGTCACAGATAAACAGCTAAAGCTCTACTTTCTTCAAATTTCTTTAAAGCGAAATTAACACAGGAATAATTAAGCCTGGAAGGAAGTTATATTTGTGTGTGTGTTAGTTGCTCAGTCATGTCCGCCTCTTTGCGGTCTCATGGGCTGTAGCCTGCCAGGCTCTTCTGTCCATGGAATCCTCCAAGCAAGAAAACTAGACTGGGCTGCCATTAGACCAAGTCAAATTCCCACCACTTTCCACCCGACACATTTACATAATTTAGTACACGGGGACATGTTCCTGAAGATGCTCACCCTGTCCTCCTGGGACCCACTTAATTCCGATCCACCACAAGGTAAACATGGTGCAATGATGATACACGTGAAGAAAAGAGACTTGGTTGTTTTTCTTCCTCAGGATAAAAAACACCGTGTCCAAATATTCAATTCCTTTAGATATAAAGTACCACCACAGAGCAGCAGCTATCTGTAGAAAGAAAGGGAAAGCATTTTACAAACACCAGAATGGTACTATCACATGGTTTTCTACTAAAGTGAAGTCTTAAGCAATTTTTACTGCACAAAATGTATGAGGCATAGAATCATTTTTGTTTAAGTGGGTGTGAAACCTAGGCATCTATTCATGGGGAAGATGATGGGAAATAAAAGACTCCAAATCTGTATCTACACTGTACCAACAGTTCAGAGATTTTCAGTCTGTTTCATAGCTGGATGTCCTGGGTACCAGCCCACTGACTGCAGTGCTGTGAACACTTTCAGCTGCTATGATTTGCAGTGTGGGAGAGAAACAGATATTTACTCTATAAAGGCATTTCAGTTGTTCATGTCGAGCCTATATTCCAGCCTCAGAGATTCTTGCAAGTGTGCTTGAGGAGCAACTCGTCTCTCTTTCTCACTTTAACATGTGCAACAAAATACTTAACCACATTATTTTTTATTAGGTGGTGAAATTTTTAAAATGATAAACTGCAATAAACACACACACGCCACAAATATTTCCTAGGTCATAAATATAATCCTGCTTACATGAGTAAGTCTTTTCTTTTCCTGGGCTCTAATTAAGACACCAGATGGTGCAGAAAGATTACATTACACGCTGAGATTAAGGATCCAAGGATCCAGCGAGAGGTGACCTCTGTATATACATTTTAAAATATTTCACAGGAATCCCACTAAAATAGTAATCTAGATTCATCTTTCTTATGTCAAGTATTTTCTTTGACATCTGCACTATATACCAATAGCAAAGGCAGCAGTACAAAACTGAAATCTGATGGTAAACTTGTGTGTGTCAGCAGTTTGGCAGATGCATTCACAGGAAGGCTTAGGCTCTTCAGAGCTGATAGGGTCTTCATTTGATAAGAGCACCTGTTGGATGCCATGGGTTTCTGTCTGTTTGGGTTTGGCTGTTCGCTTTTGAAAAACAAAATTATGATTTTAAAGTGTAGGCAAGGAAAAAAGAGAACATCCAAAGAAAAAAATAATTGTCTTGTATTTACAAACTGAGAATTATTTACTGAGTCTGTTTGCATAATAACATTGCTGAAAATGATAAAGTTGTTTGAAAACAAACTTGAAATAGGGAACTACTCATAGCAAAACTATATTTAATATTCACCATTATGTTGGTATTTTAAAGTGTAACATTTTGGTGCAGTAAGGGGCTTCCCAGGTGGCTCAGCAGTAAAGAATCCACCAGCCAACGAAGGAGACATAGGTTTGATCTCTGAGTCGGGAAGATCCCCCGGAGTAAGAAATGGCAACCCACTCCAGTATTATTGCCTGGAGAATTCCATGGACAGAGGAGCCTGGTGAGATATAGTCTGTGGAGTTGGACATGACTTAGCAACAGAGCATGCAAACTCTATCTAGAAGGTCATGTCTTATTTCCCCTCTTATCTGGCATGTTAAATTAGCAATGAGACATAAACAGTAATTAACAATCCTTCTTTTTAGTTTGTGAAAGTGTTACTCGCTCAGTAGTGTCTCACTCTTTGTGACCCCATGGACTGTAGCCTGCCAGGCTCCTCTGTTCATGGAATTCTCCAGGCAAGAATACTGGAGTGGGTAGCCACTGACTTCTCCAGGGGATCTTCTGACCCAGCAATCAAACCCAAGTCTGCTGCACTGCAGGCAGATTCTTTTGCATCTGAGCCACCAGGGAACTGAATAGCTACATCAAAGTGAAAAGATTCTTCTTAGCTACATAACAACGAATACAAAGATGAGTGTCTGAGTAAAACACTTATTCTGCCACATCTCAGAATAACAGAGAGGGAAGAAATGTTCAAATACAATCTGCTGCCAGTCTTGTCCTTCTCCTCCTAGATTTCAGGTCTCACAACAGCTACATTTTTAAAGAACTCATCAGTTTACGCATGCCAGGAGGGCAGGGACACAATGGCCAGAGTGGTATTTTTAAAACTTGATCCTCCAAATATTAACATGTTGTCTCCCCCAAAGGGTTTATCTGAGCTCACTCCTCAAAGAAAGCAAGTCCGACACATTTCCTTTTCTCTCCCCAGATGCAAGCAAGACCAGTCCTGCTCCACTGCTCCAACCAGGAGAAGGTTCTCGAGCAACAAAGGGGCTCCCCTCAGGCAATCTCAGGTCTGAGCTCCCTGTTAACCGTTTGTTTACATGACTGCCTCTCCCACCTTTGCTAGAATGTCAGCTCCACAAAGGCTGGGTCCCTGTCTGCCTTTCCACTGGGGCTCCCAGTACCCGCGCGCTATCTGTGTATAGCCAATGTCAATACACACTTGTTGAATGAATAAAACCAACGTGACAACCAAAAGGGGTCATTTTTCATCAGCGTGTTAAGTCTTCCAATGGGGAAATGAAGACAGAGACATAAAATCATAAATACATTAAAGCAATTTGGTCTCGGGTCTTGATGAATACGGGTTAGTTTATATTGTTGAACCCCAATGCTAAAGAGCTATTTTTTTTTCAGGGCCAGCTATTACATATTATATTATTACTACATATATCATATCTAACATAAAACACACATATATATAACATATGTCACAGACACATATTTTTAATATGAACACAGTATACAAGAGGAATTCAATAAATACGTAACTAAGTATTGTTTCTTCACTTGAGTAAAATGGCAATTTTACTGATGTAGGTGACTACAAAGTAAAATATGATAACATTGTATTACTAGTCTATTTTTCTCAAATATAAATAAAAACTGGGTTTATACCTATACAAGCTGTGCTATGCCTAATTTACTAAACATTAAATAGTTTCTATTTGTCTTCCTCATACTTTCTTAACAAATATTCAACTTCAAGAGTTTCTATTCTCGACCAAAAAACCAAGAATCTAAAATATAATCTTTATACTAAACATGGAACTATTATTATTATTGTTTTTTTTGAGTACTGCATTTCAGTAGTTCAACACATATTCACTCTCAAATCACCAAATGAGAAAAGATAATGGGGGAAGAAAATGGATTTTAAATTATGTATATTTTTTAAAAAGTAGTTTTATTGACTCCAAACAATCCCACTATAGTTTTACCACTACATTAAAGCATGTTTTTCATAGACTAGAAACTACAAAATTAAACCAACTTATACTGATTAGCAGTGTTTTTAATATACTTACCCTGACTTCATGAACGTTATCAGAATAATCCACAGTCTGGCAAATATAGCTATATCCTGCATTATATGATCCCATGAATAACTGGAAAAAGAAAGTAACATTTGGAGTAAAGTTTTAGAAGATATAACATTTAAAAGCACTACCTACAATGTGCAAACTTCCAAAATATTTTTAAAAGTAATATTGTCTTAAAAATAAATTTCAAATGCATTAAACATTTAATATGTTGGAATTTCTAAGATTTATTATCCGTCAATTTATTATTAAATTGAAATCTAAATTGACATGTAAAATTTGGACTGAGACACTCTATCTATATTATAATATTAAGAGAAACTGTGATTAACCATGCTGCAAGAGTTGCATGGGTTTCTAGTTTTGAACCAGAGTGGACTGCATCTAACAAATTAGGTAAAGTAGCCAAATAAATTAAAGTTTTTTATGATGTCGAGTTTCTCACAATTTAAAAAGTGGCTGGGTCAATCTAGCTTTTAGGATTTCCTTTTAAAATGCCATAGAAAATTTCTTGGTTTCCAGAAAAGTATCCACTGGTTAGCAGCAACAGTTGTATAATAGTTAACTCATTTTAGTTCCAACCTAAAATATTAATACAATTATATTATGTGGTAGGATTTAAATTTGAAATCGGTATTTTACATCTGCATATTTTCATCAGTTACCAAACCTGAAACTGCTGAATGAGAAATATAAATAAAGAGGCACAACTATTTACTGAGGATTTAATATGTTCTAAACACAATGCAAAAATTATCTCACTTATCTGTGATACCTTAGAAGACAGGAATTATGCCCATTTTACAGATGGGGGAAATGAGCCTCAAAAAAGTTAAGGAACTTCCAATGTCAGAAAAACTAGTAAGGGTTATTTTAGAATCCAGTTTGTCTGCTTCCAAATTTCACTTTAAATAAGTCTTTATACTTTATGAATGTTTCAGATTTTTGTTATCCATGCTTACGTCAATAACATAAAATTTATTCTTAGAGGAGCTAACAGTTATCTTAGGGCACAACATTCCAATCATAGTTTAACACATTCTTATTTTCTAATTTGCAACAGACCTGAGGAAGGATAAAGTGAACTTTAGTAAACCTACCTCTCTGAAGATAAAAAGGTTAAGCAAAACCATCCCGAAATTATAGAGAATGAGCACTAAACGCATCTGGAAAGGCTCACGGTCCCTCATCCATTTGGGACCCAGCCACACGAAGAGGAGGTACAGGGTGCTTATGCAGAGTGTCGGCAGTGGGGACTGCATCAGGGGCCAGTTCTCGACGCGTTTATCTACAGAGGGGACACAACATTCATTACGTGATAAACATTTCATCAAATGAAATTATTAGGAAGGGCCACGTTTCAACTTAGCTTTCCTCCGTGACCAAATACAGATCCTTAGAGGTCCAACAAAAACACACGACATACAGTTCTAATGACATGAATGAACCTGGACCGTATTATACAAAGCGAAGTAAGTCAGAAAAAGAAAAACAAATATCCCATATTAACGCATATATATGGAATTTAGAAAGATGGTACTGGTGAACCTATTTGTAGGGCAGCAGTGGAGATGCAGACATAGAGAACAGACGTGCGGACACAGTGGATGAACTGAGAGAGCAGAAGGGAATCGTGTATGTTACCATATGTAAAAGAGCCAGTGGGAGTTTTCTGTATGATGCAGCGAGCTCAGACCAGTGCTTGTGACAACCTAGAGGGAGGGAGGTTCAAGAAGGATGGGACATATGTATACGGATGGCTGATTATGTTGATGCAAGGCAGAAACCAACACAACATTGTAAAGCAGTTATCCTCCAATTAAAAATACATGCATTTTTAAAATATATGACATAAAAACCGAAGAAACAATACCAATTCCTGGGAGTAGCTTTTGGAAGTGAAGTTGCATTATATAAGGTACACCTTATATATTTGACAGAGAACCTTGACAACAAAGAGATGAAACAAGGTTCATTGAAAATACAGAATAGGCTTGGGGTGAACAGTTAATCAAAGGTTTCATAGACAGAAAATACTTAAAGGAGAAACTTGACCTTATATTAAATATGTGAAATAAATCAGCAGTTTGGAAGCTACTCCCTCCTATGCTAAAAGCAGGAAAAACTTAGTAAACTGAAGAGGTCTGGAGAATAGAAGCCATCCCCTGGAATATTTCTGGATGCTGAAGACAACAGTATGGTTATACCTGAATTAAGTTGAGGATTAAGTTAGAGGTCATTACAGTTTGATAATTTATTTAAATGGCAACCACCATATTCAAGACATTTTTCTTTTTTCTTGAGAACATGAATTTATTCTTTTCCCATGAGTATAATCAACTTAAGTGCTTTTCTCTAAAGCGATAAATCATTTACCTTAAGTATGTGTAAATATATACATCTCCAATGTAACACATTATTTCATTTAAATTGAATCAGCTGTCTTTAAATTCAAGTATGTAATCTTGAATCAAATTTATAACAGAGTTTTGCCACAAATATTTCTGAGATGCATAAAAATGAAATATGAGGTAGACAAAAATTTACATTATAAAAAGACACTGAAGTCAATTTTTATATTTCTAAAAGCTAAATGGCATTTCGAAGGTTGTGAATCTAATGTCTAGTTTATTCTTGGTAATGCATATTATTTCTATGTTGTATTTTGAAGAAAATAATATATTTCTCAATAGTTAAAAAATTTTAGCCAGTTCCTAAAACCTAGCCTAAGTGAATGTAATTTAATTGCTCATTACAATGTCTCTCTATTTAAACTGTCAGTTTTATAAAACTATATATGTGAAACAGCTCTGGATAAGTTAATTATCTTTCAAAATACTTTGCATAAAATAAATTAGTCTGTTCCTATATTACTGTCAACAGAAAATAAGACAGAAGATGTGAAACACAAGTACAAAAATATTTAATCACATAGCTTCCAAAGTTGGGAAATGACTTAATAACTATGGTTTCCATAAAAGAAGAGTTGCTAGAAGGGTGGGATGGGGCTTCCCAGGTGATTCAGCCATTAAGAATCCCCTTGCAATACAGGAGATGTGGGTTCGACCCCTGGGTCAGGAAGATCATCTGGAGAAGGAAACAGCAACCCTCTCCAGTATTCTCACCTGGAAAGTCCCATGGAGAGAGAAGCCTGGCGGGCTACAGCCCATGGGGTTACAAAGAGTGGGACACGACTTAGTGGCTAAAGAACAACAAGGATGGGATAGTGACTTGAAAAGAAAAGAAAAAAACCAAACACACAAATATGAGAACAACAACAGAAACCCCAGAGGAACTGATTTTACTTTATAGTTTACAGTGGAAGCCTACTATCTATCTATTCATAGAGATTATGGTTCTGTCACTCAAATCAAAACATATTCCAGAACTAAAAATAAACTAAAACACTTAAAGGACAGGAGGGATAGTAGTCCTCTTAGTAGTCCTCTTATAGGGAGGGTAATTTAAAAGACGGTGGCATGGCTTTTGGTGAAGGTACTGTACCACTGTGGTCTTACCAGTGGTTGTGCACTCTTCTTTAATGTCACTATGATATCCTTCTGCACCCATATCTTTCTGTGTCAAAAGGCCCCTTAAAACATGGAGTATTTATCTACTTAGATCTTTATTTTTCTGTATTATAGAAAAAGACTTGATACGAAGCCCCTAAATCCTAAAGCTTGGATCTACTTCTGGTGATGAGGAAAGGAGTTGCCAGGGTGTCCCATCTTCATCCACAAACTAGAGAGCTTTTCCCATAGGATGGATGCAAAGAGCAAAAGAACTCTGCTATGAGATAATCTATGTAAGAAAGAAAATTACAAAGAAAGATTGATTATATTCCTTGCGGTTGAAGATGGGGAAGCTCTATACAGTCAGCAAAAACAAGACTGGGAGCTGACTGGGGCTCAGATCATGAACTCCTTATTGCAAAATTCAGACTTAAACTGAAGAAAGTGCAGAAAATCACTAGACCATTCAGGTATGACCTAAATCAAATCCCTTACAATTATACAGTGAAAGTGACAAATAGATTCAAGGGATTAGATCTGACAGACAGAGTGCCTGAAGAACTATGGACAGAGGTTCATGACATTATACAGGCAGCAGTAATCAAGACCACCCCAAGAAAAAGAAATGAAAAAAGGCAAAATGGTTGTCTGAAGAGGCCTTACAAATAGCTGAGAAAAGAAGAGGAGTGAAAGGCAAAGGAGAAAAGGAAAGATCTGAGTGCAGAGTTTCAAAGGAGAGCAAAGAGAGATAAGAAATTCTTCCTCAGTGATCAATGCAAAGAAATAGAGGAAGACAAAAGAAAGACTAGAGATCTCTTCAAGAAAATTAGAGATACCAAGGGAACATTTCATGCAAAGATGGGCTCAATAAAGGACAGAAACAGTATGGACCTAACAGAAGCAGAAGATATTAAGAAGAGGTGGCAAGAATACACAGAAGAACTATACAAAATATATCTTAATGACCCAGATAATCATGAGGGTGTGAAAACCAGACATCCTGGAGTGTGAAATCAAGTGGGCCTCAGGAAGCATCACTACAAGCAAAGCTAGAGGAGGTGATGGAACTCCAGCTGAGCTATTTCAAATCCTAAAATATGATGCTGTTAAAGTGCTGCACTCAATACGCCAGCAAATTTGGAAAACTCAGCAGTGGCCACAGGACTGGAAAAGGTCAGTTTTCATTCCAATCCCTAAGAAAGGCAATGCCAAAGAATGCTCAAACTACTGCACAATTGCACTCATCTCACACGCTAGTAATGCTCAAAATTCTCCAAGCAAGGCCTCAACAGTACATGAACTGAGAACTTCCAGATATTCAAGTGGGATTTAGAAAAGGCAGAGGAACCAGAGGTCAAATTGCCAACATCCACTGGATCATCAAAAAAGCAAGAGAGTTCCAGAAAAACATCTACTTCTGTTTTATTATGTCAAAGCCTTTGACTGTGTGGCTCACAACAAACTGTGGAAACTTCTTCAAGAAATGGGAATACCAGACCACCTGACCTGCCTCCTGAGAAATCTGTATGCAGGTCAAGAAGCAACAGTTAGAACTGGACATGGAACAACAGACTGGTTCCAAATTGGGTAAGGAGTACATCAAGGCTGTATACTGTCATCCTGCTTATTTAACTTCTATACAGAGTACATCATGAGAAACGCTGGGCTGGAAGAAGCACAAGCTGGAATCAAGATTGCTGGGAGAAATATCAATAACCTCAAATATGCAGATGACACCACCCTTATGGCAGAAAGTAAAGAAGAACTTAAAAGCCTCTTGATGAAAGTGAAGGACGAGAGTGAAAAAACCTGGCTTAAAGCTCAACATTTAAAAAACTAAGATCACGGCATCTGGTCCCATCACTTCATGGCAAATAGATGGGGAAGCAATGGAAACAGTGACAGACTTTATTTTCTTGGGCTCCAAAATCACTGCAGATGGTGATTGCTGCCATGAAATTAAAAGACACTTCCACATTGGAAGAAAAGTTATGACCAACCTAGACAGCATATTAAAAAGCAAAGACTACTTTTTCAACAAAGGTCCATCTAGTCAAAGCTATGATCTTTCCAGTAGTCATGTATGGGTGTGAGAGTTGGACCATAAAGAAAGCTGAGCACCGAAGAATTGATGTTTCTGAACTGTGGTGTTGGAAAAGACTCTTGAGAGTCCCTTGAACTGCAAGGAGATCCAACCAGTCCATCCTAAAAGAAATAAGTCCTGAATATTTATTGGAAAGACTGATGCTGAAGCTGAAACTCCAGTACTCTGGCTACCTGCTGGGAAGGGCTGACTCATTGGAAAAGACCCTGATGCTAGGAAAGATTGAAGGCATGAGGAGAAGGAGATAACAGAAGACAAGACAGTTGGATGGCATCACTGACTTGATGGACATGAGTTTGAGCAAGCTCCAGGAGTTAGTGATGGACAGGGAAGCCTGGTGTGCTGCAGTCCGCAGGGTTGCAGAGAGTTGGACACGACTGAGCAACTGAACTGACTGACTGACTGTAACAAAGAAAGGAAGATAAATTCATCTGTAAAGCGATTCTAATCTCTAACATCATAGATTATTTCTTACTCTTATACACACAATTCCTATTGACTGCAAAGGCAGTTCTGTGCAGCAAGCAAGGGAAAAATTAGAGAGGTGGGTTCGAAATTTCCCCCAAATCAAGAATAAATAAAAATGCTCAATCCTGGGAGGGAGTTTGGGGGAGAATGGATACATGCATGTATATGTATGGCTGAGTCCCTTTGCTGTCCACTTGAAACCATCACAACATTGTTAACTGGCCATACTCAATATAAAATAAAAAGTTTAATAAAAAAACTTAAAAAGAAAGAATGTCAATTGGGTCACTCTAATCTTCAAGAGCTCATGCTCGTTCTCAGTCATATCTTATTCTTTTGTGAACCCATGAAGCCCACCAGGCTCCTCTGTCCGTGGGATTCACCAGGCAAGAATACTAGAGGGGGTTCCCACTGCCTACTGCAGGGGATCTTCCTGACCATTAAATGAAACAGTTCTACAAAACACACATTGGTTGTTACAGTCCGTGAACATAAGCCTCAAACCTTGCTTAAAATATTAATTTGAATATTGTTTTCCTTAAATCCAAATAGCAAGTCTACACGTGACATAAATGATTGGTTATATCATCCTAATTTTGTAAGACCAAGAACAATGAACTCTACTTCATCAGAATGGTGGGAGAACTGAGGTTCTCTTTAACAGACTCGTTCAAACTACACAGAAGTTACCATTTCATTCAGGATTCTTAATTTTCAAAGAACTGAAGTCTTTCACTAAAATAAAAGAAAGTTCTTTGGGAAAAAAAAATGCCCATCCTTTTTAATGCATGGTGTTACTCATGCAACAGAGATATTTAAAGAGACAGGAGTAAGAAGCTGAAGGTCTAGACAGGAAGAAATAAGACAGAAGCCAACAGGGGTAAAAGAGGTGTGGGGGGAGGGGGCAGACAAGGAGTAACAGTCACAACAGAGGAAGCATGTGAGACTCCACCAGCAGACAGGCGCGCTGTTTTAACGCCAGCTCTGCAGCTGTGGGTAAGACCTTAAGGGCACAACTTGTCCTCATTCCCTTCATCTGTAACACCTGATGGGGAGCAGTGAAACTGGATTAGCGCTTCTCCAATGTCAACAAGAAAAAGAATCGCTTGGGAGCATAGTTACAGTGCAGGTTCTGACTCAGTAGCTTGGGGGTACGGCTCACCTTTAGGAAGATTTTGCACTTTCTAGAAGTTCCAAGGGAGGCTATGCCAATGTTCCATGGACCATCCTTGAGTATCAGAACACTAGGTGATCCCTTGGGAGTGTTAACTTCTAAAAATTGCTACTTTTTATAGCAACAGCAAGGAGGAGAAGGGTTCCCTGGTAGCTCAGATGGTAAAGAATCCCCCTACAATGCAGGACACCCCAGTTTGATCCCTGGGTCGGGAAGATCCCCTGGAGGAGGAAATGGCAATCCACCCCAGTATTCTTGCCAGGACAGTCCCATGGACAGAGGAGCCTGGTGGGCTACAGTCCATGGGTTTGCAGAGTTGGACAGAACTAAGCAGCTTTCACTTTTTCAGAAAGAGAAAGAATGGGACTGAAGGTAAGGAACACTGGGTTAAGAAAACAAGCAGTTTTCTCTGGCCAGGGACCCACTTCTCACGGCGAGCCCTTGCACATGTTCTTATAGCGCACCATAGTGTCCTGTGACCGTCCTCCAACGCCCCATCCCCGCACCCTCTGCCTCTGGCCTGACCTCTCCTTCTGAGTTTGGTGTTTATTCTTTTTTAACTAATCACTTTTTACCTCTTTATTTATTGTTGGTTGTGCTGGATCTTTGTGGCTGTACAGGCTTTTTTCCTTTAGCTGCAGCTAGCAGGGGCCACCCCGTAACTGTGGTACCAGGGCTTCTCATTGCTGTTAGCAGGCCACCCCGTAACTGTGGTTCCAGGCTCCTCATTGCTGTTAGCAGGGGCCACCCCGTAACTGTGGTTCCAGGCTCCTCATTGCTGTTAGCAGGGGCCACCCCGTAACTGTGGTTCCAGGCTCCTCGTTGCTGTTAGCAGGGGCCACCCCGTAACTGTGGTTCCAGGGCTTCTCTTATTGCTGAGCGTGGGCTCTAGGGCACGTGAGCTTCAGTAGCTGTCTTGCACAGACTTGGTTACTCCACAGCAGGTGGGAAATTCCGGGACCAGACATCGAACCCATGTCTCCTACACTGGTAGGTGGACTCTTTACCACTGAACCACCAGGGAAGCCCTTAAATAATCTTTTGAAGGAATTATATCCTCTATTCATTTGAGTTACACAGGATCCAAATGTAGATCATGCGTATTAAGGTAAAAGAAGACACGTTTCTGGTATGCTGTCAGTACACAGTGATGGATGGGGTTCCACACCATGAATTTTATTAGGGGTGGAAAAAAAAAGGAAAATTCTACTGAAACACTATCCCTCTTGCCAACACTGAAGTCAGATTCTGTCATCGAGGAATACCAAGGTTCAAATGGGTTTTATGTAACATTCTTGGGGAATGCTCTCTATGAAAAGCTCCTATAGGGGAGGGAGAGGGTCAATATGGCACAAATATTATATAAATTGAACTCCAGTTGATTTGTCATATTGTCTTCTTTCTATATTTTATTAATATGTTTACTAACATGTCTATGCCTTCATGTTTTGATAATTTTGCTCTTATTTTTGAGTCTGTTTATTAACAATTTTGGGCTTTCCTCTATGGCTCAGATGGTAAAGACTCTACCTGCAATGCAGGAGATCTGGGTTCGAGACCTGGGTTCAATCCCTGGGTCAGGAAGATCCCCTGGAGAAAGGAATGCCTACCCACTCTAGTCTTCTTGCCTGCAGAATTCCATGGACAGAAGAGACTGGCGGGCTACAGTCCATGGGGTCACAAAGAATCAGACACGACTTAGCAACTTTCACTCTCATTAACAATTTTAAGCCTTTCATGTTGCACATCCCTGAATATTCATTAGAAGGACTGATGCTGAAGCTCCAATACTTTGGCTACCTAACGTGAAGAGCTGACTCATTGGTAAAGACCCTGATGCTGGGAAAGATAGCAGGCAGGAGAAGAAGGGGACGACAAGAGGATGAGATGGTTGGAAGGCATCATCAACTCAATGGACATGAGTCTGAGCAAACTCTGGGAGATGGTGAAGGACAGGGAAGCCTGGCATGCTGCAGTCCACGGGATCGCAAAGTGTCAGACATGACTTAGCAACTAAAAACAACAACAATAAATTCCACGTGTAGAATTTCAGATTTAGAAATGATCCCTTTATTTTAAAAAGGAGATGCATAGAGACCAAGAGACTTGCAGGAGAAGGGGGAGCCCACCTTCTCAGTCACCATGCTCACTCATTTTAAATTATAGGCATGAAGAAAATTTTCAAATAAAACTGTGACTATCCATCATGGTCCTTCAAGGGAAAGAAAGCAAGAGAGACTTACAGAAGTCCCCTGAGCAGAAGGGAGGACAAGAGATAAACACACCGAGGCTCACACCTTCCCAGCTGCTGCACCCAGTAGACCTGGTCTAGGATCGCAATGCTCTGGAAGACACAACACCAAATACTGAGGAAAGACCAAGGAAGTCTAGCCTGCAAAAGAGGAGGCCTCATCAAATACTCAAAGACCTAAAGAGGCGCCAGATTTATTCTCTATCCAGAGAACCCATGAGAAGGGCTTGAGCAAAGGTAAATGACGCCTATAAATTCAGAAATTTCTAACCATGAGGTCTCTCTTCCTATAAGTGGAAAAGCTGTCTCCTTTGGAAATGAGTTTCAAGTTATTAATAATTAAATTAATTTTAAATTAAAGTTAAGCAAATCTAAAGCTAAATATTACTGCAAATCAAGTTTCGGAGCAAGGAACTTTATTTCAAAAATAAGACTTACCAAGACACATTATCTTAACCTTCCAGACCCTTAAGCGTTAACTTCTTTCTCAAGAAACTGTTTCCATCTAAAACACTTTGTTTCACAAAGCTCATGCCAAGTGAGATTGGTTTACAAACACTAGTTTGGTCAACAATCATACAATTTTATCTATATTAAAAGGCCATGTAATGGTTAACAACTATATGTGCTCATGAGAACTCACAAGCTGTTCACTATAAAGAGTTCACTTTATTATGTGTAAATTATACCTTTATTTTAAAATGGTACCGAAAAAATGGTCCATCTGAAGTGGGGCTTCCCTTGAATACTCTCCCCACCAAGAGCTTCGTTTATTCTTAACCTGATTTGCACCTTAAAAATCACCCAGCATAGTAAACAGAACAGCCCTTCCACCCCTTCTGAGCTCAGTGATTAGGGGCAGGTCATTTGGTCCCTGACCTCTCAAAACTCATCATCTGTTAGAGGAGACACACATGACAAATCAATTGCTTTGCAGGATTCTGACAGCAACATCAGAGGTCAGTCTGGGGACAGGAGAGAGGTGACAAGGGTGGCTTCCGGAGCTGACGCCCAAACCATTCCTTGAAGAAAAGAGGAGTAACTTGGCAAGCAGATAGGAAGGGCGGAAAGCCTTCCTGCTGGGAGAATCATATGTATAAAAGCCACAAATCAAGAAATAAAACACTTACTCTGGAATCTAAGCAGGCCTGAGGTAGAGGATGTGAAGTGAAAGTGAAAGTCGCTCAGTCGTGTCTGACTCTTTGCAACCCCATGGACTAAACAGTCCAGGCCAGAATACTGGAGTGGGTAGCCTTTCCCTTCTCCAGGGATCTTCCCAACCCAGGGGTCGAACTCGGGTCTCCCACATTGCAGGCAGATTCTTTACCAGCTGAGCCACAAGGGAAGCCCGAGGTAGAGGATATATGCAAGGAAAGATGGCAGGAAATGACTAGAGATTTACAGGTCAGATCAGACCTGGGGAGTCTCACAAACTCTGCTGAAGAGGCTGGAACTTATCCTGTAGAGAACAGAGAGATGCTTCCTTGGTTAGAAACTGGAGACCACATGTGGCTTTCAGCAGATGCTGACGGAGGCAGCAGGGGATGGACTGAGGGGAAAGGCAGGGAAACCAGCTGGGTCCGTGGTTCTCAAGTATCTGTCCGTTGCCCACAGAAGAACCATCTGCTCATTAAAAATGCAGATTCCTAGTTTCCACCCCAGATCTACTGAATCACCATCTCTGTGGGTAGGGCTCAGCACTACAACCTTCAAATTCCCCTGCTGATGCTGATGGGTGGGCAACCAGCCTTGGAGACCACTACACCGTGCAAGAAATGAGCGCAACCTGGATCCAAGGGTTGCAGTGCCGATGGAAAAGACAGGCAGATGTGAAAGTCACAAGAGCGAAATCTACAGGCTTGGGGGCTGATGTAGATGTGAGAGGTCAGAGTGAAAGAAAAGCGTGGGGTTACTCCCAGATTTCTGGCCTGGCTGGTGGCACAGATGGTGAAGTTGTGGATCTGGGACAGGGCATACAGGAAGAGGAGCAGGAGGTAATCAGGTGCTTTCTAAACCTCTTCTGCTTGAAGCACTCGTGGAACACCCAGCGGGAGGTATCCAGCAGGGTCTGCATCTGGAGCTGCAGACAACTGCCAGGGTGGCAGACACACAGAGGAGTCACTGGCAGTGAGAAGTCCTCCAGGGTTTCAGGTCACAAGGGAAAGAACACACAGTGAAAGACTAAAACGAACGAAGGCTGAACCCTGCAGAACACCTAAGGGAAGACAGGGATCAACGGCTGTGAAGCAACCAGAGAAGAAGGAAGAGAAAATAGAAAAAGACATGAGGACCAAGAGAGGGGATGGGCAACACACTCTATGGATGCAGAACCAACTGTTCTTTCCAAATCTTTTTAATGAGAAAAAATAACTGTCTCACAAGGTTGACGGGTGATAGTTAAGTGGGTACGTTCCCAGCACACGTGGATGCCATAGGCCCTTCCTTCTGTTGTACCCTGTTCCCTCTGCATCTCCATGCAGGTGGTCCTACATTAGGGATCATCTGAGCCCCTCTGGCTAAGAGCCAAGCCCTCTATGTCTTCTAGGCCTTTTCTTCCCAACCTAAAGGAGTTCTCTAGGCTCTGAATCTGAACTCTCAAGTCAGACTAGCAGCCTTATGACCCCAGCTTTCTCATTCACCAGCTGAATAAGCCCCAGCAAGTTACCCAGTCTCTCTGACTTTACGGGTGATGATAGGGTTGCCAGGAGGAATAAGACACGACGGACAGTGTCTGACAGAGAATAAGAGCTCAGTACATGTCAGCACTGTCTTTACCACTGACAATAATCAAACCACTAAATCCTCCTCTCTCCCAAGAGAAGAGTTAAACCAAATTAAAGAAAAATCGCCATCAGCAATTAATCTTAGCAGGAGACTGTAAAATGAGAAGACAGAATATTTTATAACTTATATGCTGAGAATACAGCACATTTTGTAATTTATTCAGGAGAGCAAATGCATAACAAGTCTAACTTTTTAATTATCTAAAAAAAAGTTCTTTTTTAAAAAACAAAAGCATCCTTTTAAGAAAATGTAAACCAGATTTTAATAAATAATAAAATATTTTTAGTCCAATAGTTTTGAAGTAACCCAAGTCCTTGGAAACTTCTACTTGTACACAAACAACTGTAATTAATTCTTACAACAAACTATGTATAGTAAAGCAATTTTCTTAAAAATCTCTATAGGCGTCTTTTTTCTTTGAAAGGCTTATCTCTTTTAAAGCTTTTTAGAACTCAGGATTTCTACCAGTTAGAATGAAATATCTTCTGCAAGCAGTCTAAGCTGATAGTTGATTTACAGGGCTTCCCAGGTGGCTCAGTGGCCATCAAAAGAAAAATTAGTAAAAATTTAAAATTTTAGAAGATCCAAATTCCCAGAATTGATAAGAAAGAAAACATGGTTACAGGAGGAAATAATCTTCGTTGGGTGACAACTTGGGGAGTCACACGAAGCAGAGGGAATACGGCACCAAGGGACAAGGACAGGACCTGAACTGACAACAGCTGGATTCCAGCTCTATCAGTCATTTTCCGGCTCCATGACTTTGAACCTGAAACTCTTGGGCCACAGTCTTCTCCTATGTAAAACGGGGGTGATAATGTGTGTGCGCTTACTCAGTCTCGTTTGATTCTTTGCCACCCCGTGGACTGCAGCCCGCCAGGCTCCTCTGCCCATGGAACTCTCCAGGCAAGAATATCGGAGTGCGTTGCCATTTCCTACTCCAGGGGATCTTCCTGACCCAGGGATCAAACCCACATCTCTTGCATTGGCAGGCAGATTCTTTACCACTAACGCCACTAGATTACCAAATCACAGAGTTGCTTTGAGGTTCAAACTGAAAACCCTCTGTAGGAAGCCACTCCAACATGAACCCTTTTGCACTTAAAATTCACTAAACATGAATTTCTTCTGAAACTTTTCAAGCACGCTGTGGTTGCCTCTAGCATGCCATGACACTGTCCTGGCACCATCTGTTTAACTGTGTCCCACACCAGACGTGGCAGGGGCTGCAACCGTGATCTCTAAAACCACATAGCTTCCCACGGTGGCTGCACCCACAAACGGTTGAGCCCAAGCACTCTGAAGACCACAGAGTATCTAGAAAATAGCTACTATTATTATGGCTACTGTGAGAATCGACATTCAAGACATTTTATTTTTACCGAAGTATAATTGATTTACAGGCCTCTCCAGGTGGCTCGTGGTAAAGAACCGCCTGCCAGTGTAGAAGACCCAGGAGATGCATGCTCGATCCCTGGGTCGGGAAGATCCTTTGGAGAAGGAAATGGCAACCCGCTCCAGTATTCTTGCCTGGAGAATCCCATGGACAGAGGAGTCTGGTGGGCTACAGTCCATGGGGTCACAAAGAATCTGCCAGGACTGAATGACTAAGCATACATGCAGTTGATTTACATTGTTGTGCCAATCTCCGCTGTATAGCAAAGTGACTCAATGTTACACCTTACAGATCCCTAACATTCAAGATATTTCTAAACTGCCCTTTTGACTCCTATAAAATGAGCAAGAGTCCTTGATCAATATCATTCTAAAAGAAATACAAAGTCTCTGTTGAAGTGAAAAAAAAACCTAAATATTCTATATAAATCCATGCCATTGCTGAGATTCTCTTAAATACATTTTAATAATAATATTTTAAAATTCATAAAAATATTTTAAAATTTTAAAATAGTATTTTGAAATTCTTATTTCTATCATAGTACATAGTAATTGTCGTGTTAGTCTTTCAGTCGTGTCTGACTCTTTGTGACTCCATGGACTGTATCTGCCAGGCTTCTCTGGATTTCTCAAAGCAAGAATACTGGAGTGGGTTGCCATTTCCTGCTCCAGGGGATCTTCCCAACCCAGGGAACGAACCATTGCATTGCAGGCAGATTCTTTCGTCCAAGCTACCAGGGAAGCCCTAGTATATAGTACATGGTAGATTATCAAAAACATTAAAACTCCATCCTTGTGCTATTTGAAGTGCGGTCCCAGGCTTTCCTGGTGGTCCAGTGGTTAAGAATCCACCTACCGGTGCAGGGGACACGGGTTCATTCTTGGTCTGGGGAGATCCCACATGCCGAGGGACCACTAAGCCCGAGCACCCCATCTACTGAGCCCGAGCTCTTGGGCCCTCAAATTGCAACTACTGAGCCCACGAGGCCACGCCCCACAACAAGAGAAGCCACCAAAACAAGAAGCCCGCACACTGGAACTAGCAAGGAGCCCCTGCACACAGCAACAGAGACCCAGCGCAGCCAAAAATAAATAAATAATTTTTTTAAAAAGTGTGGTCTCTGTGCTAGCAGAAAAGCACCTCTTGGAAACTGACTTGAAATGCAGAAGCTCAGGCCTCACTCAAGACTTACTAAGCCAGAGTTCTGCTTTAATTAGTTTTCTAGGTGCTTAACACATCAAAGTCTATGAACTGCTTTAGTCCACTCAGAAGTGTGGGCCTACTTTATATAATACATAATCAAGTCATGTAATTTTGATCTGTTTGTTCCTAGAGCCTCGCTGAATAAATCAGCTGGTTTTGTTTTCTAACATCTACCTCTATTTAACCTCCCGTAATGCTTAGTCGCTTAGTTGTGTCCGACTCTTTGTGACCCCATGGACAGTAGTCCGCCAGGCTCCTCTGTCCATGGAATTCTCCAGGCAAGAAAACTGGAGTGGGTGGTCATTCCCGTCTCCTGGGGATCTTCCCGACTCAGGTATCGAACCTGGGTCTCCTGCATTTTAAGTGTATTCTTTACCATCTGAGCCACCAGGGAAGCCCTTAACCTCCCATAGACAAAAGAAAAACACAAGTCCAGCAGCCAATGAGAGGCACTAACAGCTTCTGGCATACAATCAAGACATCAAGAAGTATGTACCACACACTGTTCTCTATAACTATACACCCCTCCTTACTAAATCAGAACCAACAACTGCAAATCAACTCCATGCTTTTAACACCTGGCAGCTAATCACTAATACTCAGGAAATGGCAACCCACTCCAGTACTCTTGCCTGGAAAATCTCATGGACAGGGAACCTAGTAGGCTACAGTCCATGGGGTTGCAAAGAGTTGGACATGACTGAGCAACTTCACTTCTTCTTCACTGTTATAAATCCATTCGCCTCTAAAGACTACACAAAATAACAGTGACTTCATGTTACGCTGTACGCTGAGAGTACCCCAGAGAGAAACTGCTCTTTTTCTGAAGGATGTAGTCAGTGTCCTCCTCCAATTATTGTAAGTATCATGAGGGCCAGGGTTACAGCCATTCCTTGATGTACCTCTACAACAATACTTGCAAAAACTTGCTAAAAGAAATGTTTAATGAGCAAATGTAGATAACTGTTGTCAAGAAGAATCTGAGAAAGATCTTGTCTCTGTGCCAAGGATCAACTAAACACCCCCTCTTCTGGGTCCCATTCTAAAATGGGATGCTTAGTATATTCTTCAAGCCAAGGAAGATCTGGGGTATCAGCAAGGTGAAATAGGCAGAAGCAGAGGAGAAAGGTCTGGATACAAGGGGACGAGTCACCAGCTGAGATTTACTCTAGAATGAAACATTCTGAAGACAGTGGAGGACGGACAGGTGAGTCAGGGTGATGAGCAGGGAATGTCTGTCTGCTTTAACCCATCCGTGCTCAGGGCAGAGGATGCTGCTTTCAGGTTGGAAGAATGCCTGGATGAAGTCAAGGAAAGGGCAGCTCTTGAAGAATTCGGAGGCTGAGCTAGAAAAGACTAAGAGGTCAGAGTGTGATGGGCAGACTGGAATGAGTGGACCTCATCACCAGCAAGGCCAGGGGAAGGTGCAGGCTCTAAGGGAGTCAAATGGCCAATGTAGAGTTTTATGAACTCAGCTGTATACTAGTCACACAAGAGCCTGCAAGAATGCAAAGAGGAGTTAACAGCAGAGAAAAAAGAATTCTAGTTCCAAGTTTACCTGTACAGAAAACACAATAAAGGTGAAAAGCAAGAGAAATGATAAAATTTCTCATAGAGAGCAGATAAAATAGAGACGGACTCAGAAGCTTCAAAGGAGAAAAGACAATAACATAGACAAAGTGAGTGAGTCAATGTGTGATATGAGCTGCAGATCATTTACACAAAGGCTTAATTTGGGAGGGCTGGTTCTAGATGGATATTAATTACCCGGAAGGTTGGTCTATCTGCTTGGAAAATGGGGATAGTAGAAACTAATACAAGATTGCAAAGCAGCTATACTCCAATAAAAATTGCTGCTGCTGTTGTTTGGGCTTCCCAGGTGGCTTAGTGGTAAACAATCTACCTGCCAATACAGGAGACGCAAGAGACATGGGTTCGATCCCTGGGTCAGGAAGATCCCCTGGAAGAAAAAAATGGCAACCCCCTCTATTCTTGGCCTGGAGAATCCCATGGACAGAGGAGCCTGGTGGGTTACAGTCCGTGGGCCACAAAGAGTTGGACACAACTGAGCAACTGAGCACCCACACATGCTGTTGTTTAATCATGAAGTCATGTCCAACTCTTTGCAACCCTATGGACGATAGCCTGCCAGGCTTCTCTGTCCATGGGACTTCTCAGCCAAGAATTCTTAAGTGGGTAGTCATTTCCTTCTTCAGGGGATCTTCCTGACCCAGGGATCGAACCTGCATCTCCTGTACTGCAGGTGGATTCTTTACCAAGAGCCACCTGGGAAGCTCCAATAAAAATTAATTTAAAAAAAATTTTTAACTGAAAAAAATAAAGAAAATGGGGATAGTAACATACTGAACCCACAGGAGTATAAGGATTAAATGTGACAAATACAAAGCATTGGTCCAAGAGCTTGACATATAATAAACATTCAATAAATGTTCGCCATGATGACTGGACAATAAAACAGGATTTGTGGGACGAGTAAGGAGGCTGTGTTGCTTTATGCAAAGGCCACCAAAGAAAGATGGAGGTGAAAGATCTCAATTCCATCCCGGCTCTGTTACTTTCTAGTTGTACAGTTTCAAGTCTATCTCTTCATCATGGTGGTGGCTTAGTCACTAAATTGTGTCTGACTCTTGCAATCCCACCAGGTTCCTCTGTCCGTGGGATTTCCCAGGCAAGAAGTGGAATGGGTTGCCCTTTCCCTTTCCAGGGGATCTTCCCGACCCAGGGATCAAATCAAGTCTCCTGCCTTCCAGGCAGATTCCTTACCACTGAGCCACCAGGGAAGCCCTCTTCTAGGGACACTAAGAAACATTAACTAATACAAAGTGCATAAAATTCATATCATAGCGTTCTATAATTCATACCCATCCTACAGTAGAAGTTCAATAAACAGTAGTGAGTTCTACCATGTGCAGACGATATCTATATTCATGGTTTAAAAAATTACATATTCATCAAAGCCAGTGCAGGGCGATATAGGGCAGTCATAGGTCACAGGGAGAGGCAGATGTATATGCGTGTGTGTAATATGTACTTTTTAACCATGAATTTAGATACCATCTTCATATGTTGAAACTCACTGCTATTTACTGAGCTTCTAGTATAGGGTGATTATGGTATAAAATGCTGTAATATGCATTCTATACACCTATGTTATTAATGTTCACAGTAGGCATTTAACAACTCTATGATGACAACATGGACTTAAATATATGTACATTTGATAAAGAAGAAGAATGCTATGTATACTAAAGCCAAGACAGAATGCAGGCAAGTAATCTTCTCATCCCATTTTCACACTTTGCTGGGCTTCTCAGAAAAAGCAGTTGCAAAACATCCTCCATGTGGTAATCTGAGAGTTCAAAGACCAAATATCACACCTAGCGCTATCAGTGTGGCTTTAAGAAAACCAAAAGCAAAAAAACACTGAGATACTACTGAAGTATGTGGTGTGTTTTAATGGAACTTCGGTCAAGATCTTCTCTTGCGAACTGTTCTATTTGCTGAATATCCATAATGGATCCTGAATTCCTCTTCACTAATTAGCAATAGTTTCTAGTTCTTATATTATGAAGTATGGCAAACATTTTCAAAATTCACTTTGAATATACTTTCTTTTAAGGTTCTAGGCTAGTCCATAATATGGAAGTCAACTTCACCTTCTCAGGCTAAATACCACTACCACTTTTTGTATTTTATATATATATATATACACACACACACAATATATATATATACTCATATATATGGTATGTATATATTTATATATGGACTTCCCAGGTGGCACAGTGGTAAAGAATCTACCTGCAAGGCAGGAAACACAGGTTCAATCCCTGGGTCAGGAAGATCCCTGGAGAAGGAAATGAATGGCAATCCACTCCAGTATTCTTGCCTGGGAAATCCCACAGACAGAAGAGCCTGGCAGGCTACAGTCTATGCAGTCACAAAAGAGTCGGACACAATTTAGCAACTAAACAACAAATATGTACGTGTGTGTATATATATATATGTGTGTGTGTGTGTATGTGTGTGTATATATACATATGTATGTATATATATAATACTTCAGTTTAATTTCATACAATAGCCCTTACAGCACCATTAAGCATTTCAGATGCTTTTCTTTCGATTACCTCTAGTGGTATTATGACTCTGTTCAGATTTAGTGTTCTAAACAGTGATACACCTCCGAGGACTTTGCCTTCTTGCTGGGCGAGCTCAATGGGAAACAAGGCACTGGGCTAAGAGACCAAACCACCTCTTTCGATTCAACTGCCACGTGCAAGTTGTTTAACTTCTAAACATGGAAAATATCACTGCCTGCCAGGCCTAAACTCCAGAGTTGTGAAGTTCTTGGTAATCCTGTAAAGCAAATTACAAAGCCAAGATTGTCGTCCCTGTCATTTGCTACTTTCTAGCCATTTGCACGCATGTGTGCTAAGTCGCTTCAGTTGTGTTCGACTCTTCGCGACCCTATGGACTGTAGCCCAGAGGCTCTTCTGCCCATGGGATTTCCCAGGCAAGAATACTGGAGTAGGGTGCCAATCCCTTCTCCAGGGGAGCTTCCCAACCCAGGGGTCGAATTCACGTCTCTTACATCTTCTGCACTGGCAGGTGGGTTCTTTACCACTAGTGCCACCTGGGAAGCCCTCCAGGGCCATTTGGGTCCTTTTTAAAAAACAACAGCTATGAATACTCTATAAAGAGAGCCGTTCTATGATAAACTAAAAACAAAACCACTTTTAGTGTTTTGGCGATGAACACTGAAGAAAGATCATTTCTAGAGATGCTATATTAATTGTATGACATATGACGATCTTTTTAAAATTGTAATAAAAAACACATAAACTTTACTATCTCAGCTGTTTCTAAGCATACATTTCATTAGTGTACATTTCACTAGTGTACATGTCATTAGTGTCACATGTATTCACATCGTTGTGCAACCAGCCTCCAGAACTTTCTCCTCTTGTGAAACTGAAACTCTATATCCGTTAAACAATTCCCTGTCTCCCCACCACCTTCCCAACCCCTGGCAACTACCACTCTACTTTCTTTTTCTATGAATGTAACTATTTTAGGGACTTCATAATCACCAGTATTTGTCTCTTCCTGACTAGCTTATTTTACTTAGTATAATGTCCGAAAGGTTCAGCCATGTTGTAGCTTGTGTTGGAATTTCCTTTCTTTATAAGGCTGAACCATATTCCCTTGTACGTATATATCACAGTTTATCTATTCACCCATCAGTGGATATTTGGGTTGCTCCCACTCTTGGTCATTATAAACAGTGCTGCTATGAATATGGGTGAACAAATATACATGAAATTCTTTAACAATACATGTCTGTGCCTAAGTTATCATTTGATAAACAAATAAAATGAAAAAAGAGAAGCTTACTCCTTCAAATACTCTAGTTAAAAATCACAAATGCCTTGATGTGATCACACCTAACAGTGAGAAACTGATTCCTCAGTGGATTAATGCATTTGACTTTCAAATTCCAATTAAATGTGACCACAAATAAAGTATTATACTGAGATATTTTTCAAGAATTACAATATTCCATGGAGAAGAATAAATGACAAAAGTAAGATGCTTTAATACCAAAGTGCCTAACCAAACTAAGGAACATACTTACACCAAAACCATTTAATTTCTTTTGTTTTCCCTGTATGCTAAAACCTACATATTTGTAGCAATTCTACAAAAAATTTAAGCCATATTTCCAAATTTGTTAGAAATGCTCAAAAAGTGCTTAAAAATGAAAATCTTTTCTAATAATGTATGATAAAATTTGCATTTTCTATAGGAAAAAAAGTATGAAGTAAGATTAAGTTTAGACTATCTAAGCCATTGCTTTAGGAGATATTCTAAGAATTCAATAAAAAGGCCTTAAGGGGACATATAGTTTCAAATCTTCTCATTGTACAAGCAGAAATATGAGCCCCTCCAAATCATGAGTAACTTGTCCAAAACCATGTAAAAAGCCATCCTCAGAATAATAAACTTATTCTTTAATGTTACTGCTATTATTTTTGACAAGATAGTTAACTCTGGGTTGTTTGAGAAATACCAAGATCATTAAAGGGGTAGAGTATTACAGCCACACACACAGTACTATGTCAAAAAAAGAGGGGCTTAAATATCTGTATCTCTGTGTTTTTTATTCCTTCACCTATCCCTTATGGAGCAGATAAGAGAAAGTGAAAAGGACTAAACATGAACCTGTTATTTTTAACATTTACACGGTACTAATAACAGTTTTACTGGTGAAGATTGGAATTGTTGCCTGGAGTCAGGTTTTCAGTTACTTATCAGTATATGTTTATTTGAAATTACTTTATCTATGTAAAGAATTTTTAAAAGCTTCACTTATATTTAGAATTTAAGAGCCAGGAGAGACCTCAAGAGATTACCTAATTCAGCTCAATTTGCAGGTGAAAAAAGTTGACTTGGAAAAGCAAAGTGCCCGCTATACACACTCACTGGTAATTTGTGGCAGGTCCAGGACTAAAGCTTAAAGTCTAAACCCCAGTCCAGGGTCCTCTCCATCTGCGACATCACGTGCCCCCCTCACTTGCGCACACACCACAATGCTCATGTGCAGAAGATGGAGAGAGAGGAATGGCATCTGGTTCTAAATCTCTTGAGAATATTCTGTGCTACTAACTGATTTTATGGTTTGATTCCTTCATTCAATTGAGTCAACACTGACTGACTTAAGACTAACTTATGATAAAGATCATTCTTAAACTCTCCATTATTTAGTGTAATCCCTTAAACTCCCCATAATTTAGTCTAACCCCAAACCTTACTAATATTTATCAATCAGAAAGTATCTGAAATGTCACTATCTGAAATCAAGCTAGATTAAGGGAGTCGTGTCAAGCCAACAAATGTATGGGCACTCCCTAGTGTTGGGGAGAAAAACACTAAGAAGGGAAAAGATAAGTAATGATGAAGGTTAAACAGTGCAAGAAAAGACAGTCTCAGAAGAAACTGCACAAGGAGGTACGTGAGCGAAAGCTCAGGGCAACGGGGTCAGATGGAGCAAGGAACGGCGCTGGGTACCCGGGCTGAGAAAGGCTCCACGTGGGAGGGAGACTGAGGCAGGGCCTGGTGAAAGGCATGTGGGAAGGGAACCAGGGAGAAGGGCAGTAATGGCAAGAGCAGTGTGACAAGGGACATCACGTGCGCCTCTTTTACTCAAGCGTGAGTGTCCCAGGTTGGCTCAAGCTGCAGGTCTGTGGGCAGGGACCAGGGTAGACAGGAGAGCTGGAAATTCGGTTTTGAGCTATGTATTTCTTCCTCCCCTCTCTTCTCTAAAAGTCAGGATCCAAATGATTTTTTAACATATATATTGTAATTCATTCTCATTCTAAGGGAAAATGAAACAATGGCACCTTAACAGGAAAAAATGTCCTAATAAGGAAAAAAGAAGAAAGAGCCATCTCAATGTGAGAAAAGACAGATTCTGCTACCCAACTCTTCTCTATGTGACCACAGACGTCTAATTCGAAATAATAAGTGACTCAATAAATCAAAGATAATACTTTGGTTAACATTAAATCATTCACTAATGACATTATCACAGGACTTATGAAAAAAACAAAACACTGAATTTTAAAAGGAGGATCAACTTCTTGTGGCTCTTAAGATCAGAAAAGCACTCACTGATATAATTATCTATGTAATTCTTTTTTTTTTAAATTTTTTTCTTGCATTCTTTTTCTTTTATTTATTAAAAAAAATTTTTTTTTCATTTATTTTTATTAGCTGGAGGCTAATTAGCTATGTAATTCTTAAAACCTTGTTTCCCAAAGCCAAAGAATCTAACTGTGTAAAATTGTGTCCCGATGCCAGTTTTAGAGCATGTGTTGTTTTCCCCTCCTGGCATTCCATCTGTGATTGGATACTTCGGGGGAATGGACGAGAGCAACAGACATTAGAGTCCAGGACCAAACAAACAAACAAAACCCTACAGCCGCATGGACTTCCTGGAGGCTGCAGGGAGGCTGGAAAGGAAGGAAAGAGGACTTCAGAGGACTTCATTGAAAACACGGCCTAAGGGAGACGCCACGTTAGAAGATGAACACGTATTTGTCTTTCACTGCCTAGAACTTAGAATGTCTTTTCTCAAAGAAACACTGAAAATGATGAGTTCCCACGCTAGTCCAAACAGAAAACCTATTTTAGATAATGACGCAGATTGAAAAAAACAACTATACATTAACTGTGACAAATAACAAGATCAATGAAACAATGCTGTGCTCCGCTCAATCGTGCCCAACTCTTTGCGGCCCCGTGGACCGTAGCCCGCCAGGCTCCTCTGCCCGAGGAATTTTCCAGGCAAGAATACTGGAGTGGGGTGCCATTTCCTACTCCAGGGGATCTTGCTGACCAGGGATCGAATCCCTGTTTGTCTCTTGCTTCTCCTGCATTGGGAAGCCCCAGTGTAACTGAATAGCCTGTTTAAGACCCATGCGCCTCTGGGGCCCAGGAAACTGTGAAACAGACCCTTGCCTAGCTGAGCTGAGTTAAACACCCCCTTCTGTGAGCCATCAAGTTTCAGCACACCAAGCTGACTCACTGGCACTTAAACTCATTCCTAGTTTCCATGGACTTTTAGTTTTGACAGCCATTTTTAGTCCACCTAGCAAACACTCTCTAACACCATCCATGTCAATTCCACATGGGGAAACAGCTTAAATACTCTAAAGACGGAGCCATACACTCCTCTCACGACTCAAGACTGCCAGGCAAGTGGAAGTGGAGACACGGAGAGTCGAGGAGTTTCCTGACCTTCCCCAGGCTCCAGCGAGCCCTGACCCTCACTCTGACCACACTGCTTTGAGACCACGACAGCAAGGAAGGTGGAATGGCCGTCATCCCCCAGACTTCACAAGCTGCCTGGGGTGGTGACCACTTGTCCTCCTTCTCTCCCAGAGCCCAGAACCATGTCAGCACATGGCAAGTGATGAGATAAGAAGGAAAGTTTATACAAGCCTCACTTCCAGATTTCATCATCACCCCACAAGAGTCCTCCACCCTCTTGGACCACACATCCTCTTCTCCCATCTGACACTCCAAAGTGAGGGGAAGGTCAGATAGACTGGCCTTTCACACTCTGATCTCAACTCCTACTCATCTACCTACTCTGATCTCAACTCCCAAGTAGACAACTCATTTTTCACCCAACTAGAGTGTGCTATATTAGTGAACATAGATCAGTGCCCAGCCCAGCACACATGCCATGTGGAAACATATTCCATGAACGATGGCTGTTTACAAACAAACACGTGGTCAAAAAGAAATATGGAACCTCGAGAGACAACTGGCCTTAGAGAGGACATGCTGGTTATTAACTTTCTAAGATGTTTCTTTGTTAATGTTAGTTACACAAAATGCTACTAATAAGTAATTACTAAAATAATAAATGCAATGGAAAATACAGACAATTAGGGTATTTGTAAGTCGGGGATATTGACTCATCAGTTTTGAAATTGTATATACAATTTTTCTTGAGTAGATATACACTTTGAGCCCAGGATCCCAGTCCAATGATATTAATGTACTCATAAAGTGAAAGAACAGAGGAAAATACCACAATGACATCAGACCTACTCTAATGCCACCAACTGCTATTAAAAAAGTCCTGTAAAAAAAAAAAAAAGTCCTGTATCAGTCTATACTTTCCTGTATATTATAAACTAAGACTCACTTGTTCAAAATACCTAAAAATACAGAGAAAAATTATTTTTGCAGGTTTTCTAAGAGTACAGTGCTTTCATAGTTTCAATTCCAAGGTATACAGTGTTAATTACATGGTAAAAGTAACATTTTGCATGTTCATACACTGTGGGACATATTCTACATTTGCTAGATATGTGTCTTTGAAAAGCCCGATTTTTATGCATTGCTTTGGACATGTGTTATTAAATATCACCATTTAATATAATAGCAAAAAAAATTTTATTTTTCCAGACATCGCCCTAGGGCAAAAATCTTTGAAATCATCAAATGCACTCCCCAAATGTGTAACAACTATTCCTATTAGACTGCCCAAGGTAGACAGAGCTAGGCAGAAACCTTGACACTAACTTTACACTTAGGCAGACACCTCTGGGGAGAGAAATATTTAATGAAATGATAGAACAGAAAGCAAGAAGCCCACAGCTACCGCATGGGGATGAATGCACTCTAGGGCAGGCAGCCTTGTTCATCTCTTGCCCTCCCTGGAGGATGTGCATCCTTTTACCATACTCATCACTCTTTCTCAAGACCATCTTTCTCTCTGCCCACTTTTATCTTATCCTCCTTCCAAATTCATCAACTTTTCCTTCAGCCTCATCTCCTAGGCTACTTTTCTACTTTGAAACTCCTTCACCCAGATATTCATGAAATTACAGGAAGAAGGGCCTCTTGGAATCAGTCGTGTGAATCAGCCGAAGATAGGAGAGCACAGAAGCGGGGGTGTGGCGACAGGGCGAGAAGAAATGGGGCAGCAGTGGGTTCAGACCAGCTCTTCTGCCTGAGTCTGAAACAGTCCTCCTTACACAGCAGCAAGGCAGAGCAGACTATATCCGACTAAGCCTCTAAGTTGGTTAAGAAATACCATCTACCTACACTAGGTAGCTCATTACAGAAAGCAAGGAAGCAGTCTCAGGTTTCGTAAGTGGATAGCCAGAGCATGGGCAAATACCTTACCTCTGACCTGCTAGAGAGAGGTCACTTCTTTCTGGTAGCTACTCTCATTTCTCAGGCTTGGTCCACAATATTATACTATTTTACTTGCCTTTCACAGGCTAGCGGAAAGCTTTCACATGAGGGAACTGCACGAAATTTCCCACTTCATTTGTGATTTTTTTTTATACCAGCATCATTAGGAAGGAACTGACCATCACAGAAAGGTACATTCTACCTTTGCTCTCAATGGTTCTGAAACTGAGCTTTCCCAAAGGTGGGAAAGCTCTGAGGGAGGGAAGACAGGCAGGCAGGAGAAGTCCTGGGTGTGGCTGGCTATATGGAGATTGGAGGACCTTGACAATGTCTGGAGTCTGAAATATGCAAAGTGCAATTATCTGCCAACCAGTTTGCCTGAAGTTCAGCTCTGCACAATTGTGTAATGGGAAACCCTGATGCAATGTTTAAATTACCAAAATCACAGAGATGAAGGAAATGATACATCTCTCCCAGTTTTTGTAGGTACCACAAAACCTCAATGGATACTACATAGAAGGGAGACTTTAAAAATGAATGATTCCATTAAAAACTGTTTTTTAACCATTTTCAAGTGCAACAGCTAATTAAATCGCTTATTTCTCACTGTCAAACTTAACATCTTCTGAAAAAGAACTTTGCTAAAGAAGTTAAAACCGAGGCAATGCCAAAGAATCATTTTGTCTCCCACAGAAATAATTTCAGAATACGTTTTTTCCCACAACATATATCCATATATTCATGCTGCAACCAACAATCACCAAACCAAACAACAGACACCAAACTATAGGACTATATTTCCATTTCTAGGGAAGGGAGGCACGGTGGTAACATGTCATGTAAACCTCTTCCACTGTTGGCATGCAGGGCAATATTGCAAAAGGACTGGCAAATGATAAAACATAAGATCCCTTCTAAAATCCTGTTGGCCTCGTTTTTTTTTATTTCAAAAATTTGTAAACGCTCTAAACCCAAAAGTAACTGAAGCAAATAAAGAAAACAGATGGTAAAGTATAACAACTGCCTCCCCTTAGGCAGCAAAGCCGCCTAGCTCAGCTAACTAAGGATCCCTGTCAAACTGCGACGGCGAAAGAGAAAAGTTGGCCAATTTAAGAAAATGGTACCCAGGCAGGCTTCTGGGACCATCTCTAGGTGCTGCTGTAGAGACCCCCCCATCCTACAGATTCCCCATTTCTCTCCCGGTTGTTTTATCTTTCCCCCCTCCCCCAGACCGCACTGCACTGCGCAAAGCCATCGCAGACAATCACTTGGAACCTCCGTGCGGATGAAAAAGCCTCAGAAACTAACCCCCTCCCAGGTTCAAGGAGCCGAACAATGGCTCCCGACTTTTCCTTCCAAACGGTGTTGCGGACGGACGAGCCAGACAAGAAAATTACGGGCAGGTGCGTCAAGGCAACCAGGAGCCCAAAAGGACAACGACCCCCCACCCCCACCCCGGGGCCCTGGTCCCCTCCCCCGAGCCCCATCACGGAATGTTCCTAAAGGTTACAGCAGACCCCGGAGCCGGAGAGAACGGTCAGAGCCCGGCAGGTGCGCGGCCACAGGGTGGGGCGGGCCTGCGCCAGGCTCCAGCTTCGATCGCAGCGCCTGCATCCGAGAAACCTGGCAAGACCCGCTGGAAGAAGCTCACGAGGGAAACCGTGCGGGCGCCGGGGGAGGGGAGCGCCTTAACGTTCGGATCCGATTAACCAGTGCCCGCCCGCCCGCCCGCCGGTCCTCGGCTCCGCAGCACCCCAACAGCCGCCGGGCGGGGGGCGGAGGGCAGTCGGGGTTGAGGCCGAGGTCCCCCCGGGGGAGGATGGCGAGGATGGAGAGGACGGCGAGGATGGCGAGGCGGCGGCTTTACCTGTGATGGACAAGGTCCAGCGGTAGAACTCCACGGTGTCGTTGAGCGCCGTGGAGACCGCGTTCAGGACGCTGCCGGGCTCCGAGTCCAGGAGCCCCATCCCGGCCGAGAGCGGGCGCCGGCGGCGACGCGAGGAGGAAGCTGAGACCCCGCGGGAGGGCTGGCCTCGGCGGCTGCGGCGGCGGCCGGGGGACCCCTCTTCCCCCGCGAGTCCCCCTGTCTAACGGCGGCGGCGGCGCCGCAGCTGCGTCCTCGCCTCCTCCTCGGGGCGCCGCGGCGGCGGGCACGCGGCGGCGAGGAGCCGGGTGGAGGGCAAGGGACCGTCGAGGCTCCCGGGAGGAGGAGGAGGAGGGAAGGAGAAGCAGGAGGAGGAGGAGGTGGAGGAGATGCCGCCGCGCGCACCGGGCGCTGCACCAGTCTGCCGCCGCGCGCCGCCGCCGCCGCCGCTCCAGTCTCCTCGGCCGGCGTCACGTGGCCGCGCGGGGCGGAGGGGCCGGCGCGCCCCTCCTCCCGCCCGCGCGCGCGGACCCGGCGCAGGGATGCTGCGGCGGGGGCGGCGGCCGCGCAGGCGCCCCGGGTACCCGCTCCGGCCGCCTCGTGCGGGGACCCCCGCACGCCGGCTTCCCCGCGCCCTCTCCTCCCCGGTCATCCGCCCCACCGCATCCTCATCCCTTCCCCGCCTCCCTCTCCCTCTAGGCCGCTGCAGAGAAGTCCTCCGCCTGCCCACAGGTGACCTCGCATCCGCCCGGGATGCATCTTAGAAAACAGGACGCGGGGAGGATGGGCGTCTTGTGGGCAAGGCTGAGCTAGGCGACGTGCTTTGGTCCTTACCTGTCAATCATTTCGATGTCCCTTGGGTTTCTGTTTGTTTGTTTGTTTGTTTTTTGGTTTGTTTCACCTCAGCCTGCACAGATGTCACCACGATAAGGGAGATGCTGAAGCTGTCCTTCTAAAGAAGTAAAAGGTTATTTATCTTCTAAGCTACGGTGATGGCGAATGGACTTTGGGGAGCTAATCATTAACAAGTTAACAAATAATTTGAATAAACGCTTGCGTTTATTGTTCGGCAGAGACTTTTAATATTCAGGGAGTAATCAAAGCAGTGTAATTGTTAAATGAGGTTATAATAGTTAAACGAGGTCATTAGAAGAAAGAGGGCCTAGAGAGGCCTTACGGTTAGAGAAGTCTGCTCAGACCTGAAGGAGTTGTGGTGAATCTGAAAGGATGATTACTCAGGAGACAAAAGGCAATCTAGGCAAAAGAGGGAAGAGTTGTTTGTTTATTTATTGTTTAGGTAAGAAGAAGATAGGAGGCAACAAGATAATCTTACCCTGAAAAGGGAACCTCTAAAAAGGAGCAAAACTACACTACACTCAGTTCATAATTAGCTTCTGACATCAAACAAGACCTTTGAGAACAGTCCAATAACCTTTTCCCCTACTTGATATTTAAGCATGTCGCCTACTTTTTGTGTAATCTTTTCACCAATTGTTGGTTTAGGATGCTGGGGTTAAAGGCCGTTGATTCATAAATAAATACAGGACTTTGAGTGCAGTGTTAATTTCTTGTGCTCTTTGACAGTATTAAAATAATCTGAATACTATCTTTTGTCATAGTTATTTATTTGTTTTCCAGTTGACCTGTTATATGATCTTTGATTTTATTTTATATTGGAAGCATCCTAGAGGATAAGAATTATTTTGGGTTCCTTTTCGAAGACCCAACCCAGAGCTATAAATAAGTGTTTGTGATGATGTCAAAATGATAATATATTTTTTCAGAACATAAGAAGAACTGTATGTGGCAGACATTTTAAGGAAAGAAGAGATAACTAAAAGTAACTGATGTACTGCACAAGCAACTATCAGTTCAGTTCAGTTCAGTCGCTCAGTCATGTCCGACTCTTTGCGACCCCATGAAGCAACCATAGTCTTCATTAAATGCTCTTTTTTTTTTTAATTAACCAAACAAAATGTAATTTATCAAAAGCCAGACTAAAGGTTTTTGGATTGAAATATGCTTTCTCAAGTCTGAACCTAAATTTATGTGTATCTGTCCGATTCTAGAAGCTATACACTATGTATAAAACATCCTGTCAAGTTTGGGGAGTGGATTGTTGTTTTAGTTGCCAGGTCCCGTCTGACTCTTGTGTGACCCTGTGGACTATAGCCCACCAGTCTCCTCTGTCCATGGGATTTCCTAGGCAAGAATACTGGAGTGGATAGGAGTGGATAGTGATCGACAATTTACTCTTCTATTTTGATAGTCTGGCAAGGTTCAGATTAGTTTGAATTTCATCTAGAAAATTGACTACTATTTCTGCATTGTGAGATCCTAAATACTTTATTTGGAGAACAGATCCCTGCCCTCTTTTCCTTTCACATTTGCAAAATCTCAGCATCTCTACTTGTTTAATACAGTGTCAAATTCTTAAAACCATTTCAGATGGTTTCCCCAGCCTTTTTTACAGCGAGTCCAGCTTAAGTGCCTCTATTCACTAGGGGGCGCCTGTCACATATACGAAAATCCTAGACAAGGGATGACAGGAACATCCGGCAGGGCACTTGCACCGCCTCCATGACCTACCCGGTGGAGCAGTATGTTTGTTTGCATTTATGGGCTGTCCAAACATACACCAAGAACCAGAGCCCTAGAACTTACCTGCCCTGACCTATCACCCAGCATGGAGACTGACCGGCCAGTCCTCAATTCACAAGATGTGTACAAACACCACTGGCTGACCAAACCCAAAGTCTACCTACTCTGTGGAACAGAAGGAGAACTGCATGTCCACTCAGCTAGAGTGGCAGCCATCTAACCAAGATCTTGGTGGCATTATGTCAGAACAAAATCAAATACAAGCATGCATGGTTGGTATCTGCAAAATTTTGAGAACGGAGTTCTTTCTTGGGGAATGACTATAAATACAACAGAGTTACCTACAAAAACTAAAGGAAAGGATATGATTATAATAAGATCATTTTACATAAAATAGCAAAATATATTTTAAATGTCTTCCAGCCCATACAGAGTTAAGAATATAAATCAAGCTATCCACTTTTTCCCCCCTAGTGTTTCTATATTTCCATGTTGTCAATATTGTCAGCAACCTGTGCTTTCAAAGAAAGCAGAACCTAAAAATCTGTTGACTCGAGAGTGAAAGGACATCTGATAAAGAGCAGTAGAGAGACCCTGAATCTTACAGAAGTAAATGTTGCCAAGTGGATCATACAGAAAATGAAGAAAATTGATGGTAATATTAATTGCTGTCTATTAGTTCTCATTTTCTGTTAATTCCACTGGCCATTCCATCCCTACTCCATAAAGGTAAAAAAGTATGTAGTATCCATTACACCATGAAAGAAAGTGAAAGTGAATCACTCAGTTGTGTCCGACTCTTTGTGACCTCATGGGTTATTCAGTCCATGGAATTCTCCAGGCTAGAAGACTGGAGTGGGTAGCCTTTCCCATCTCCAGGGGATCTTCCCAACCCAGGGATCAAACCCAGGTCTCCCATATTGTAGGCGAATTCTTTACCAGCTGAGCCACATATATTCTTAGCTAGTTTGGAATTATAATCTTTGCCTTAAGGCATCTTTCATAAAATTTTTTTTAGGATGTTTACTTTTTTGTTACCTTGTATTTAATTATTTTTATTATATGAAGTGGATGTTGATTCTCCTGATAATTCTTGTGTATTGAAAAAATTACAAATAAGACAATGAAGTGAAAATCCCTCACAATCTCATCTCTCTTATTTTTCCAGATTTTTACACATCTATTGGAGAAGGAAATGGCAACCCACTCCAGTATTCTTGCCTGGAGAACCCCATGGACAGAGGAGCTTGGTGGGCTGCTGTCCATAGGGTCACACAGAGTTGGTCACAACTGAGGTGACTTAGTATGCACGTGTTACGCATGTATATAAGCTCTTTTCTCTTTACACAAATTTTTATTTTAATGCTATTCTGTAATCTGCTTTCTAAAAACAACAATAGATTAGGAACACTTTTCAATGCAAAAATACTATGTAATATTCCATTATATGGATATACCACAATTTATTTAGTCTCTGCAATTTAGATTGTTTCCAACTTGAGCTATTATAGCAATTTAACTATTAGTATCCCAGTATGCACAATTTTGTGAACTTGTCTATATTCTTAGCATAAATTTCTGCAAGGGAAATTTCTGGGTCAGGGAGCTTTAATTTAAAATTTTGGGTATCTGATGATTGATTAACCTCCAGAAGTATATCAATTCATAACTCCACCAAAATTATGAAAGTGTGCTCATTTCTCTACACCCCATTATTCTTGCTGAATTTAATTATGTTTTATAATCATTACCAATCAGATAAGCTGATAATGATATTTACTGTTGCCTAACAGTTAAGCATGTTTATTGGCATTTAAGCTTCTTTCTTTTGAGAATTGTCTACTTGTATTCACTGTACACTTTCTATTAGTTGCATCTATTTTTCTTACTGATTTATAAGAGATTTTATGTAATAAAGTTATTGCTCTGTGTGTGTGTGCTAAGTTGCTTTAGTCATGTCCTCCTCTTTGCGACCCCATGGACTATAGCCCTAACAGTTTTCTATCTATGTTGCAAATGTATTTTCCCAGTTTATTTATATTTTACTGGATTTATTATTATAATAATTTTTTCTGTTTGTCTTTTTTATCTTTTCATTTTTTTGTTGGCCAGACCACTCAGCATGTGGGATCTTAGTTCCATTTAAAATACAATGCTCAAAAAAAAGGAGTACCAAGAAAAGAATCTTTGAAGAAAGAGTTAAATGAAATGAGAGAGTCATAAATGCAAAGGCCTTGGTGAACTCTGATTTCTCCTCAATCTAGAATCACATGTTTCTACTGTTTATTTATTTATTTGGCTGCACCAGGTCTTAGTTGCAGCATACAGGATCTTTTTGTTGATCATGGGGAATCTTTTAATTGTGGCATGCAGGATCTAGTTTCCCAACCAGGGATCAAACCACACCCCCTGCAGTAGAAGTTGGAGTCTTAACCACTGGACCACCAGGGAAGTCCCTATAATAATTTTTAACTGTGCATATTGGAGGCTGGGGATAAAGCATAAGTTAGGCTCACTCAAGGCTCTATATTGTCACCCTTCTTGTTTAACTTACATGCAGAGTACATCATGAGAAACGCTGGGCTAGAAGAAGCACATGCTGGAATCAAGATTGCCGGGAGAAATATCAATAACCTCAGATATGCAGATGACACCACCCTTATGGCAGAAAGTGAAGAACTAAAGAGCCTCTTGATGAAAATGAAAGAGGAGAGTGAAAAAGTTGGCTTAAAGCACAACATTCAGAAAACTAAGATCGTGGCATCCAGTCCCATCACTTCCTGGCAAATAGATGGAGAAAGTGGATACAGTGGCTGACTTTATTTTTGGGGGCTCCAAAATCACTGCAGATGGTGGTTGAAGCCATGAATTTTTAAAAGATGCTTACTCCTTGGAAGGAAAGTTATGACCAACCTAGACAGCATATTAAAAAGCAGAGACATTACTTTGTCAACAAAGGTCCGTCTAGTCAAGGCTATGGTTTTTCCAGTAGTCATGTATGGATGTGAGAGTTGGACTATAAAGAAAGCTGAGCACCAAAGAATTGATGCTTTTGAACTGTGGTGTTGGAGAAGACTCTTGAGAGTCCCTTGGACTACAAGGAGATCCAACCAGTCCATCCTAAAGGAGATCAGTCCTGGATGTTCATTGGAAGGACTGATGTTGAAGCTGAAACTCCAATATTTTGGCCACCTGATGCAAATAGCTGACTCATTTGAAAAGACCTGATACTGGGAAAGATTGAGGGCAGCAGGAAAAGGGGACAACAGAGGATGAGATGGTTGGATGGCATCATCGACTCAATGGACATGAGTTTGGGTAAACTCTGGCAGTTGGTGATGGACAGGGAGGCCTGGCGTGCTGCAGTTCATGGGGTTGCAAAGAGTGACTGAGTGACTGAACTGAACTGAACTGAGGCTCACTCATCACCACCTCCACCAGAATTATGAATCAGAATGTTCTTTTTCAAACAGTGTAACTTCTGGAAATTCTGATCTACACTTTCAGGAGCAAACACTACTCCCTTCTCAAGAATCTCAGCTCCAAACATCTTGCATTGAATATTGATTATTTTGAGATCCCCAATAACATACACCCAGTCTAGACTCTTTTATAGATCAGTGCTACTGGTCCTATCTCTCTTCACATAGCTATACTTCAAGGCGATATTGTGCATTCAAGGACCTAGTGATGAGTGTCAAACCACAGTATTGCTCCCAGTTCTTCCTGGCTTGGTTCTAACCCAGAAAGATTCTATCACACTCAACTGAGTATTTCTAGGTTTACAGTTCTTTTATTTACTACATCCTATATAATCACCATCTTCACCAATGATATAGACCTTGATCATGAAATCTGATGATAAATGGAAAGTGTTAAGGAGAACACTTCTTCACCTTGCTCTTACCTTCCCATTACTGACAGTCAGTCTGGTTTCATCATAGCAGAAGACAAAAGAGATCCCTGAGAGAAAACCAATTCATGTGATAAACAGACTGGCTGAATTTCAAGGACTTAGTATTGAAAACCTGACTCTTGATTCCAGGCCAGCGTTTAGTTCACTGCAGAAGCCATCTTTCACCAGCCATCTTGATATTTATTCTGGGGATGCCTTCAGGAAAATGGCCATATGTGATTGAATTTAAAGAAAGTTGCTAGTGATAAGCTGAAGTGTTTGGACCCAGCAGCTGTTCAGTAGGACACTCACATGAGAAGAAAAACTGCACAAAAGTGAATGACCTCCCTTAGACCTTGGAGAAACAGCCATGACCCTGAAGAATCCATGGACAAAATTAAAAGGCAATAACTGAAGGAAAGTCTTGGCTTCTCTACTGTCATTTATATCTGCTCCCCCTTTCTCATTCTTTTTCACTAGCTCCTCCTCTTCTTTCTGATCTTTGATTATCAGAATTCTTATATTACACCTCCTGCCCTTTGATCCATTCTCATGGCATTGATTGCCATCTTTTTATAACTCCCAAATGTATATTTCCAGTTTACAGCCTTTCAAGTTCATAAATCTCACAGCTTGTGTGGTACTTTGTCTTTGATGGGCCTCAGGCGTCTGAATCTGAGATGTTAGAACATATTTCCCCCATGTCTGTTTCTTGCTTCATAGTCTTTCATTACTACACATGCCCCAAGCCATCACTGACACTTTACCCTCCCTTACCACCCATATCCAATCCATGACCAAGTCCTATCACTGCTACTGCAAAACATATCTTGACTCCTTCTACTTCGCTCAGCTCCACTGCATACACTTTAACCTAAGCTTCCATCATCTCCTCACCTTAATCACTTCATCCACCCCTTAACTGCTCTCTCTGCATACATGTCTTTCCTCCTTCTCACACAGCAGTTTAAATACTCTTTTAAAACTGCCCATCAGATCATGGAAAATGATATATCTGATAAGGAGTCAATAATCAAAATATACAAAGAATTCAATATCAAAGAAACAAACTGATTAAAAAGTGCTGAGATTCGATGGAAAACAACAAAATTTGTTAAGCAATTATCTCTTAATTTAAAAATAAATAAATTTTAAAAATAATGTAATTGAAAGAAAAATAAAATTCAGAAGTCAATAAAAAAATAAAAACTAAGCAGGGGATCAGAATAGACGTTTTTTTCTGAAGAAGACATACAGATGGCTGACAGGCACATGAAAAGATGCTCAATATCTCTATCATCAGAAAAATGCAAGAGAAAACCACAAGGAGATAGATAGCACCTTGCACCTGTGAGAATTGTTGTTATCAAAAAGACAAGAAATACAAGGGCTGGCAAGGATGTGGAGAAAAGGGGACCTTTGCACACTGTTGGTGGGAATGTCAGTTAATGCACTCAATATGGAAAACATATGAAGGTTCCTCAAAAAATTAAAAATAGAACTGCCATGTGGCCCAGCAATCCCATTTCTGGGTATTTTTCCAAAGAAATTAAAAACACTAGTTTTATTGCAGCATTTTTACAATAGCCAAGATATTGAAGCAATCTAAGTACCCATCAATCAGTTCAGTTCAGTTGCTCAGTCATGTCTGACTCTTTGTGACCCCATAGACTGCAGCATGCCAGGCGTCCCTGTCCATCACCAACTCCCACAGCTTGCTCAAACTCATGTCCATAGAGTCAATGATGCCATCCAACCGTCTCATCCTCTGTCGTCCCCTTCTCCTCCTGCCTTCAATCTTTCCCAGCATCAGGGTCTTGTCCAGTGAGTTGGCTCTTCTCATCAGGTGGCCAAAGTATTGGAGTTTCAGCTTCAACATCAGCAGTCCTTCCAATGAATATTCAGGACTGATTTCCTTTAGGATTGACTGGTTGGATCTCCTCACAGTCCAAGGGACTCTCAAGAGTCTTCTCTAACACCACAGTTCAAAAGCATCATTCTTTGGCTCTCAGCTTTCTTTATAATCCAACTGTAACATCCATACATGACTACTGGAAAAACCAGAACTTTGACTAGATGGACCTTTGTTGGCAAAGTAATGTCTCTGCTTTTTAATATGCTGTCTAGGTTGGTCATAAATTTTCTTCCAAGGAGCAAGCATCTTTTCATTTCATGGCTGCAGTCACCATCTGCAGTGATTTTGGAGCCCAAGAAAATAAAGTCTGTCACATCCATCAATAGATGACTGGATAAAGAAGATGTGTATAGCTAGATAGATGATATAGCTATAGATATAGATGGACTTCCCAGGTGGTGCTAGTGGCAAAGAACCCACCTACAATGCAGGAGACCAGGGTTCAATCCCTGGGTTGGGAAGATCCTCTGGAAGGAGAGCATAGCAATCCACTCCAGTATTCTTCCCTGGAGAATCCCATGGACAGGGGAGCCTGGTAGCTGCAATCCATAGGATCACAGAGTCAGACACAAGTGAAGTGACTTAGCATACATGCACACACGGATAGAGATATATCCACACACAGAGTAGATTTATTATTCAGCCATAAAAAAGAATGAAATCTTTCTATTTGTGACCACATGGATGGACCTAGAGGGTATTATGCTAAAAAAAATAAATCAAATTTAGAAAGACAAATTCTGTATGATTTCACTTATATGTGGAAACTAAAAGCAAAACAAATGAAAAAATGTAGTAGAACAGTCATAGATACAGAGAACAAGTGTGGTTGCCAGAGGGAAAGGGCATAGGGGATGAGTGAAATAGGTGAGGGAGATAAACTTCCAGTTACCAAGAAAAAAAAAATGAGTGACAGGGATTAAATGTAAAGATGGGGAAATACAATTAATAATATTGTAACAACTTTGTCGGGTCACATGGTAGCTAGACATCATGGTCATCATTTCGTAATGTATACATATATTGAGTCACCTATGTTATGCACCTGGAAATAACATAGTCTTATAGGTCAATTATACTTCAATTTAAAAAAAAGAGAGACTTGGACTAGCTAACACAATACTGAAAAAGAACAAAATTGGAGAACTTACACTGCTTGATTTCGGCAGTTGCTGTAAAGTTCCAGAAATCAAGACAGTGTGACACTGGGAAAAGGATGTATACACAGAACAATAGAAAAAGTACCCCAGAAATAGACACACATATATAGCCAACTGATCTTTGACAAAAGTGCAAAGTCAATTCAGTGGAAAAGGAATAGTCTTTTCAACAAGTTGTTCTGGAAAAAATTGTGTCCGTATACAAAATAAAAACATAGAAAGAGACCATACACCTTTCACCAGAATTAACTCAAACTGGATCACAGACCTAAGTGTAAAATGTAAAATAATAAAACTTCTAGATGAAAACATAGGATATAATTTGGTGACCTTGGTTTTGGTGATGAGTTTTTACATATAACACCAAAGTCACAATTCATGAAAAAAAAATTAAGAGGCTGCCCTGTCAGTTCAGTGGGTAAGACTCGACACTTCCACTGCAGGGAGCATGGGTTCAATCCCTGGTCAAGAAGTAAGATCCTGCATGTCACATGGCACAGCCAAAAACAAACAAACAAACAAACAAACAAACTGCTGTCATTAAAATTAAAAACTTCTGCTCTGTTAGAGACTGTTAAGAAAATGAAAAAACAAGCCACAGACTTAGAGAAAATGCTTGCAAAACATTTTTCTGATAAAGGACTTGTATCCAAAATATAAAAAGAATTCTTAGTATTCAACAAATTCTTAGTATTCAACAATAATAAAATAACTCAGTTTAAAATTAAGCAAGAGAATCGGACACTTGACCAAAGGAAATATACAGATGGCAAACAAACATGTCGGAGGCTCAGTGTCATGTGTCATTAGAGAAGAGCAAATTAAAACAACGAGATACTACTAAATGCTTATTCGAATGGCTAAATATTAAAAAAAAGGAAAAAAAAAAACCTTGGTAACACCAATTGCTGCTTAAGGCACACATTAGGAGAAACTCTCATTCACTGGTAGCAGAAATGCAAAGTGGTACAACCACTCTGAAAGGCAGTTTGGCAGTTTTTTACAATGCTAAACATAGTCTTACCATGCAATCTAGAAACTGTACTCACGAATATTTCCCCAACTAATCTGAAAATTTATGTCTACACAAAAAGCTGCACGTGGATATGTATAGCAGCTTTTTCATAACCACCAAAAACTGAAAGCAACCAACCTGCTCTCCCATAGATGAATGGGTACAGAAATTGTGGTGCATCCGTACAGTGGAATATTATTTGGCAAAACAGAGAAATAAGACATGAAAGACATGGATGAAACTTAAATGTATATTGCTAAGTGAAAGGAACTAGTGTGAAAAGGACTACATACTGTATGATTCCAATATTTGACATTTCTGAAAAGGCAAAACTATGGAGAAAGTAAAAAGATCTGTGGTTTCCAAAGGGCTCAGGGAGATAGGAAGAGGCTAAATATGTCTAGTACAAGAAATTGTGTAGGGTGATATGATTATTGTATATGATACTGTGATGGTAGATAAATAGCACTATGCATTTCTCACAGTCCATAGAACTTTACAGCAAAGAGTGAGCCTTAACATGTTATTCATTGAGAAGGTTGGGGAATACCAGGATGGAATACAGGCTATGACAAAAGAATGTAATTGTATTACAGAATGTATGGAACAACCACATTGAAGGGGGTCAGGGTAAAATTTGCTGCCCTAGTAGATTTGGAAGTGAATAGAGTCTTTCAGACTAAAGGCAAAAGGAAGTGCTCATAGGCAATGTACTTTAGTTGGTAAGGTTGTTTCCCCTAGGAGTACAAGTCAACAGTTCTGAGTCTGCCGGAACTGAACAGTTGAGTAACTGGATGGAGAATAGCATGAGCCAGCTCTCTCTCTGTTGAAGTGGAAGCTTATAAATAAGCAAGGCAAAGATTATTATAAATAATCCATGTGGTAATAAAGTTGGAGAAATCCATATAAAATCATGATTAGCTTAATTTATTGATAGAGATGTGTATATACACATATATCTTTGCTCTGTCAGCTGAGAGGGCTTAAGAGGCACTGACACCCTTCTGGCAGCAAGTACACTTAGTACCCAGATTTTGGTTCCTCACACTATTCTCCTATCAAAGTAAACGAGGATAAAATGACTGATTTGAGGACTGGGGTAGGAATGTATTAGATGATCCCAGAACATCTTTTAGTACCAGGAAGTCAAGAAATGCTCAAGAAAAAAAATGCAAATTGGTGTGAGTTTTGACAAAGGGACACAGGAAACAACTGGAAGAGCTCCCAGTGCCCAGAGCTGGAACACTTTGAGCAAAAAAAAAAAAAAAAAAAATAGAGAAAGTAGTATTGCCTTGTAACCCAAGTGTAAAATAAGATCCATGAGTCCATACAGATAGAAGTGATTGAACAAATAAATATACGGGGAAGAAGAGAGAAATCCCTTGCAGAAGAATTCTAAAAAATGAGGCAGCTACTTCCCACTCAACAGGGTGGGGTGTAACACCCCACTCCCTAAGTGAAGGCTGCTTGTAGTAACTTCTTTCCAAAGAGTACAATGTGGAAAGGGAAGAAAAAAAGTAACTTTTTGGTAGGTAGATAAATCTGGAAAAGAAAGTGAAGTCGCTCAGTCATGTCCAACTCTTTGTGACCCCATGGACTGTAGCCTCCCAGGCTCCTCCATCCATGGGATTTTCCAGGCAAGAATATTGGAGTGGGTTGCCATTTCCTTCTCCAGGGGATCTTCCCGATCCAGGGATTGAACCCAGGTCTCCTGCATTGTAGGCAGACGCTTTACCATCTGAGCCACCAGGGAAGTGAAAATATCTTAGTTCTCCACAAAACTAAGTTCATCAAAAGCAAGGAAAGTTTGAGAAACTGTAATAGACAAGAGGAGTTTAAGGAAACCTGAAAACTAAAAGTAACATAGTATTTTGGATGGGATCCTGGAATGGAAAAAGAAACACTGAGAAAGTTTGAATAAAGTACTGACTCAATATTGGCTTAGTAACTGTGACAAATAATGCAATACGAAAGTGAGATGTTAATAATAAGGGAAACTGGGTGGGATGTATATAGGAACACTGTATTTTGCAATTTTCATTTACATTCAATCTATTCTGAAGAATGAAGATTATTTTAAAATCATCAATAAATAAAATGTGAAAAATAATTATAGCCTTTTGAAATCATTTCAATTTTGTGGTTTATCTTAAATGAAATAACTACCAAATGTATCTTATGGTAAAATCAGTTGAATAATGGTACCTAAGCATATGTATGTTGTGAGATTTAAATGAGGTCAGCCACGTAAAGCAGTATGACTACTCAAAGAATATTGGTTGCTCTTGTTATTGTAGAAACTGATTACTCAGATGTAATCCACAAAGAATCAATAGTGCAGCAGAGAGACAAGTAAAACGAGTATAATGAATGATAGTAAGTGATGACTAATAACTCTTTCTTTACCAACTGTGTAACCTTGGAAGATGAGTTAATCACACTGCCTCTGTCTCTGGCAGTCCTAGTAAAGGTAGTAATAAAAATGATATTAATCTCAACAACACCACTAATGACAAATTGCTACAGAAGTATGCTGAGGTGCAATAGAAACAACAGGATTTCCTAACCTAGACTGTGGATGTCACTGGTTTTCTAGAAAAGATAAAAGTTAAGATATATGTCATGAATACATGTTAACTAATTCACATACATTCAGTGAGTTTCTACTACATATATTAATCTCTACCCCATTATTTTTTTGAGACTCAAATCAAGGGTAATTTCCCCATCACATCTCTGCCTTCTATAACTTTTATTTTTATTTTAAATGTTTGACATCAGTCAATTTTATATCTGGAATCAACAGGCATTCTTTAAAGAAAAAAATGTCTTTGTAAATTGGACAGTGTTCTCCCTAGCCAGAGCATGTATAGAATAAAATTGCAAGGGCTTAGCAGTGAATAGGGCCTAAACAATCATAAAATTATCCCTAGTTTTAAACTCAAACTAAAAAGTGAAAGAGACATTCTTTTCTCATGCTCTACTGAAAAGATCATTTTTACCAAGAAACTAAACTGTCTGTAAGTCATAAGGTCTATTGAGTGAAGCTAATTTAATTGATCTGCAATGTCACAGATTTTAATTATCAAAAATGAATCAGATCCAGCAACATTTCTAATATTACTAGAACTATTTTGGTACAGAATAATACAAAAGATTTCCAAATAAAGGAGGATATATGAATTAGTATTGGGCACAAAATTCTCAAGACCCAGAGGGGGAGGGTAGAGAGGGAGGTGGGAGGGGGGATCGGGATGGGGAATACATGTAAAACCATGGCTGATTCATGTCAATGTATGACAAAACCCACTGCAATATTGTAAAATAATTAGCCTCCAACTAATAAAAATAAATGAAAAAAAAAAAAAAACTATGAAATAACCAGTTTCTCGGTAAATTTCTGGTAGCATGAATTTATTTATTCCTTTTTGATCTAGACTAAGTAAGAACAAGACCAAAGGAAAACAATGTAGTTTGATCATATTTTGTTAGATTCCCAACTAGTACATTGCTTATTTTACTGATAGAATTTTTCTTTGGCACTTCCTTTGTATGCAACAGATCACAGATTTCAGGAGCAACTGGGGGACTTCCCTGGTGGCTCAGTTGTAAAGAATCTATCTGCCTGCCAATGCAGGAGACACAGGTTAGATTGCTAGTCTGAAAAGATCCCACGTGCCACGGAGCAACTACGCTAGTGCACTGCAACTATTGAGCCTGTGCTCTAGAGCCTGGAGTCTGCAACAGGGAAGCCACCAAAATAAGAAGCCCGAGCACCACTACTAGACAGAAGCCCCCACTTGCTGCAACTAGAGAAAAGCCCGCAGCAATGAAGACCCAGCACAGCCAATAAATACATAAGTGAATAATTTTTTTTTTTTTTAAAAGCAACTAGGAAGATAGATAGTATGCTATAATGGTCCAGGAATCAGGAGGCCTCAGTTCTGTTTTTATCTCTGGCCCTAAGATGTATGGGCATGGACAAGGCCCAAGGCATGGACAAGAGTCTCTTTAAGGCTCTCCTTATCTGACAAATGATGATAATACATTCCTTATCTTCTTCAAATAGTTGTGTGGGTCGAACGAGATAATGACCATTAGAGTTAAATTATGACATTTTACCACTGAAATTGTTACCAATGAACATACTTTAAAGAGAATAAATTCATCAATAGATATTGAAAAATGTTTTAAAAAGCTATTGTGATATACCTTTCTTCATTAATAACTGAATTAAGTAACCACAGAAAATGTTCTAAATTTTACTTTGTAAGTACAAAAACAAAATAACCATTGCAATAGCTAGTTAGTAATAGTTAACCATTGCTAACTATTTCTTCCTGTGGGGGGAAAATTATAGCCCTCTGAATACTCTATAGTATATTCTCATGTTGAGGAAAACCACACCCAAAACCAAGATAATTAAAAAGAATTATATAGATTGACCACCACAAATGTAATTTTAGGTAGATTAGCAATGTTAATGGTTAGTATAGTTCCTAAAAAGAATAACATGAGCTACATTCTCTAAAATTTGATGAAATACTGTATTAACATTATTTTCTCTCACACAGGATTATCAAGGGATTATATTGGGAAAAGAAATCATAAATGTTCTTTAGAATTGTATCTGTCCCCTTACAGCAAATACTTTTCTCCCTTGCCTTTATATCATGTTTTCTATCCATGTCATTTCACTGCAGGTGAGAGAAATATACAATTCCTCTAAGAAGTGGTCTAAAAAGAAGAGGCCAAGAAATGCTACTTAGCAGTTCTCAGCTTCCTAGAAGAAGCAGACAAGGATATCGCTATAGTTCAGTCGCTAAGTCATGTTCAACTCTTTGTTGAACTCTAGCAAGCCAAGCTGCTCTGTCCTTCACTATGTCCTGGAGTTTGCTCAAACTCATGTCCATTGAGTCAGTGATGCCATCCAACGGTCTCATCCTCTGCTGCCCCCTTCCCCTCCTGCCTTCAATCTTTCCCAGCATCAGGGTCTTTTCCAATGAATCAGCTCTTCGCATCAGGTGGCCAAAGTATTGGAGCTTCAGCTTCAGTCAAAAACCTTCCAATGAATATTCAGGACTTATTTTCTTTAGGATTGACTGGTTTGATCTCCTCTCAGTCCAAGGGACTCTCAAGAGTCTTCTCCAGAACCACATTTCAAAAGCATCACTTCTTCAGCACTAGGTCTTCTTTATGGTCCAACTGTCACATCCATACATGACTACTGGAAAAATCATAGTTTTGACTAGACTTTTTAGGCAAAGTGATGTCTCTGCTTTTTAACATACTGTCTAGGTTTGTCACACTTTGCTTCCAAGGAGCAAGCATCTTTTAATTTCATGGCTGCAGTGATTTTGGAAACTAAAAAAATAAAATCTGTCTCAGTTTCCACTTTTCCCCCTTCTATTTGCCATGAAATGATGGAACTGGAGGCCATGATCTTCATCTTTTGAATGTTGAGTTTTAAGCCAGCTTTTTCACTTTCCTCTTTCACCTTCATCAAGAGGCTCTTTAGTTCCTCTTTACTTTCTGCCATTAGACTGCCATTATCTGCATGAGGTTGTTGATATTTCTCCTGACAATCTTGATTCCAGCTTGTGATTCATCCAGCCCAGCATTTCCCATGATATGCTCTGCATATAAGTTAAATAAATAGGGTGACAATATGCAGTCTTGTCATACTCTTTCCCCAATTTTGAACCAGTCAGTTGTTTCATGTCTGGTTCTAACTGTTGCTTCTTAACCCCCACACAAGTTTCTCAGGAAACAGGTAAGGTGGTCTGGTACTCCCATTTCTGAATTTTCCAGTTTGTTGTGATCCACACAGTCAAAGGCTTTAATGTAATCAATGAAGCAGAAGTAGATGTTTTTCTGGAATTCCCTTGCTTTATCTGAGATCCAATGAATGTTGGCAATTTGATCTCTGATTCCTCTGCCTTTTCTATTCCCAGCTTGCACATCTGGAAGTTCTTGGTTCACGTACTGCTGAAGTCTAGCTTGAAGGATTTTGAGCATTACCTTCCTAATGTGTAAAATGAGTGCAATTGTATGTTTGAACCTTCTTTGGCATTGTCCTTCTTTGGGATTGGATTGAACACTGATCTTTTCCAGTCCTGTGACCACTGCTGAGCTTTCCAAATTTGCTAGCATAATGAGTGCAGCATTTTAACAGCATCATCTTCTCTGATTTTAAATAGCTCAGCTGGAATTCCATCTAGGTTTGTTCTAGTAATGTTTCCTATCACAGCCTTGACTTCACACTCCAGGATGTCTGGCTCTAGGTGAGTAAATATACAATCATGTTTATCTGGGTCATTAAGATCGTCTTTGTACAGTTCTCTTGCCACTTCTTAATCTCTTCTGCTTCTGTTAGGTCCTTACCATTTCTGTCCTTTATTGTGCACATCTTTGCATTAAATGTTCCATTGGTATCTCTGGTTTTCTTTGAGAGATCTCTAGTCTTTCCCATTCTATTATTTCCCTCTATTTTCTTTTTGCATTGTTTTCGTGTGAAAGCTTTCTTATCTCTCCTTGCTATTCTCTGAAACTCTGCATTCAGTTGGGTATGTCTTTCCCTTTCTCCTTTGCCTTTCACTTCTCTTATTTTCTCAGCTATTTGTAAAGCCTCCTCAGACAATCACTTTGCCTTTTTGCATTTCTTTTTCTTTGGAATGGTTTTGGTCACTGCCTCCGGTACAATGTTATGAACCTCTGCCCATAGTTTTTCAGGCACTCTATCAGATCTTATCCTTGACTCTATCCATCATCTCTACTGTATAATCATAAGGATTTGATTTAGGCCCTACCTGGATGGTTTAGTGGTTTTCCCTACTTTCTTCAATTTAAGCTTGAATTTTGCAATAAGGAGTTCATGATCTGAGCCACAGTCAGCTCCAGGTCTTGTTTTTACTGACTGTCTAGAGCTTCTCCATCCTTGGCTATAGGAACATAGTGGTATTGACCATCTAGTGATGTCTGTGTACAGTCATCTCTTGTGTTGTTGAAAAAGGGTGTTTGTTATGATCAGCCTGTTCTCTTGAAAAAACTCTGTTCACCTTTGTCCTGCTTCATTTTGAACTCCAAGTCCAAACTTGCCTGTTATTCCAGGTATTTCTTGACTTCCTCATTTCCCTCAAAGGGAAAGAGATACTTCCTCATTTGACTTCCTCATTCCAGTCTCCTGTGATGAAAAGAACATCTTGGTTTTTGTGGTTTTGTGTATGTGTGTGTTAGTTCTAGAAGGTTTTGTAGGTCTTCATAGAACTGGTCAACTTCAGCCTCATCGGCACTAGTGGTTGGGGCATAAACTTGGATTACTGTGATATTGAATGGTTTGCTTTGGAAATAAACTGAGATCATCCTTTCATTTGTAAGACTGCACCCAAGTACTGCATTTTGGACTCTTTTGTTGACTATGAGAGCTACTCCATTCCTTCTAAGGGATTCTTGCCCACAGTAGTAGATATAATGGTCATCTGAATTAAATTTGCTCATTCCCATCCATTTTAGTTCACTGATTGTTAAAATGTCAGTGTTCAATCTTGTTATCTCCTGCTTGACTATGTCCAATTTACCTTGATTCATGGACATAACATTTTAGGTTTCTATGCAGTATTGTTCTTTACAACATTTGACTTTACTTTCACTACCAGATATAGCCACAACTGAACATTGTTCCCACTTTGACCCAGCTGCTTCATTCTTTCTGGAGCTTTTAGTAATTGCCTTCTGCTCTTCCCCAGTAGTGTATTGGACACCTTCCAATCTGGGGGGGCTCATCTTCTGGTGTCATATCTTTTCACTTTTTCATACTGTCCATGAAATTTTCAAGACAAGAATACTGGAGTGGGTTACCATTTCATCCTCCAGTGGACCACATTTTCTCAGAACTCTTCACTGTCTGTCTTGGGTGGCCCTGCACACCATGGTTCACAGCTTCATTGAGTTACACAAGCCATTTCACTCCCCCCAAGGCTGTGATCATGAAGGGGCAGATGTGAGTAACAGTCCTCAAAAGAAGCCTTGATCGGAACTGATGAACTGGCGAACTGTGTAAGGGAATCTCCGGGTGAACATGCCAACCAGGACTGTTCATATGCATAGCATATGCATATCGTAAGAAGCAGTTGTTTAATTTACATATTTCCAATACATTGTCTTAAAGAGAGCTACAATCAAAGAATGCTGTTACTGGTCCCAGAATGAATATAACAAATCTATTAAAAGTAACACTGAGGAGGAAAAAGGAGACTTGATCTGCAGTTTCACTGAGGGGTTAAAAACACAAGGAAATGCTCATAGTTTAGAGGAAATAACTGGAAAAGAGAAGAGAGAGGGCCTTAGAGGAAGATTGATTCCTATTTGGTAATAGGTTTTTAAGGCAGGGGTCCCCACCCTCTGGGATCTAATGCCTGATGATCTGAGGTGGAGCTGATGTAATTATAATAGAAACAAAGTGCACCATAAGTGCAATATGCTTGAATCATCCCAGCACCAAGCCCACACCGTCTGTGGAAAAATTGTCTTCCACAAAAGTGGTCCCTGGTGCCACAATGATTGGAGACCATTGATTTAAGAGTAGGGACCGTATCCTATCCATCTTGTATGTATCCTATTTTTGTATGTGTGGTAGCATGGACAGTGCCTGACAATGAGGATGTGTTTGATATAGATAGCAAATATTGACTGGATGGGTGGATGAATGGATTAATGCATGGATAGACGGATAGTAGATATAATATATTTACTTAGAAAATATAAATGAAAACAAGGTATCACAATCTCTTTCAGACCTGTTAATTAGGCAGGATTGAAGATGGAAGCAGGAATAACAGCTAGGCACTTGAACATACGAACACCTATCCATCTCTTGTCTAATTACCCCTGCCAGTCTCTACTCTCCTGATGATTATTTGGCCAACATTAAGGGGACTAAAGAGTAAAGTTGACTAGAAATGTCAGTAAGAGTGAGAAGAAAAAAAATTAAGACAACAAAACAACTAGAACCAAACAATGATTGCTTGAAGTGTGTAAATTCTGAAATATCCTTTATATGCCCTGATTGGATATGAGTGTTATAGTATCTGTTCTCCTGGATAGTATGCAGCAGAAATAAGGGATTCTATAAACTGCAGTTGAATAGTAAAAAAAAAAAAAGATGATGCTAATACTCACATACCCACTATTTTGATGTTTCTAATGGCGCTTCTTATTTCACAGGCTTTAATTAAATTATTACATATAAGATACGAATGGAAGTAGCTTATATCAGTGGGGTAGGAAATAGCAACCCACTCCAGTATTCCTGTTTGGAAAAGTCTATGGACAAAGGAGCCTGGCGGGCTACAGTCCATGGAGCTGCACAGAGTTGGACACGAATGAGCGTGCACACATAGCTTACATCAGAGGTAGCAAAATAAAGTTCCTACAACTGCCATGAAAGTAGTGTAAATAAGGGACTTTCTGGTGGTCCAGTGGTTAAGAATCTGCCTTGCAATGCAGAAGACTCGGGTTTGACCCCTGGGTGGGGAAGTACGCAGTACAGCTAGGGAGTTCACGTGTCTATATGACACAGCAGAAGACCGTGGCGCAACAAAGACCCGAGGCAGCCAAATAAATAAGTCGATATTTCTAAAAAATATAATGTAAGCAAGTGACAATTTTGTACCTTTTGACAAAAATGCTCGCCAATGAATGTAAAAGGGATGAGAGGAGTAGAAAAATCAAGATTTTCCAACCGCCCTAGTAATAATTGATTTTAACTTGTTATCCATGGATATTAAAATTATTAGTTGAAGAACTGTTGAACCTTCCGACAGTCTAGTGGTTAAGAACTAGGATCCCACATGCTATGCAGCATGGCCAAAAAAAAAAAAAAAAAAAAAGAAGTGCAGAAGAACCTGTTAAGGAACAGGTAAGTTACATAATCTGAAATATCACTTCACCAATCACACAATCAGATTAATTACAAAGCAGAAAAGTAAGTTTTACAATGGAAAATTGTAGATAATATCTTAACAAATGATGACCAATCTTGAGACTGACGTCTGTGCCTTCCGATATGAAGCACTGAAAAGACCAGCGAGTATGTAACAATGCAAGTCACCATGTCTCTAGAAGGGCAAGGGGCTGCATAACTCCTCTTCACAAGGTTCTCAGGGGGACTGTTAGATTGAGTCATGAAATGTGAGAGTAAGTTGTAGGAGTCAGTCTGAGCAAAATCTATTAGCAGCAAGTATTTCAGGAAATTGTGTGTCCCCTCAGAAAGCTGACGTTCATCTGGAAACACTCCTCAGCTGCTTGAGGAGCAGTAGCATAAAATTTTTGCATGACACTCACAGCAAAAATTTCCATGGGCTCTGGGGCCAATTCACACATCTCTGTAGCAGGGTGACAAGAACCAGTACCCTGGTCCAAGTGCTCACATGCATGCTACGTCACTCAGTCGTGTCCAACTTGTTGAGACCCTATAGACTGTAGCCCACCAGGGCTCCTCTGCCTATGGGATTCTCCAGGCAACAATACTGGAGTGTGTTGTCCTCCTCCAGGGGATCTTGCCGACACAGGGATCAAAACTGCGTCTCTTATGTCTCCTGCATTGGCAGGTGGGTTCTTTACCACTAGCGCCACCTGGGAAGCCACACACACATCCCCCCAAGTGCTCACATCTCCCATCAAAAGCTCACTCATAAGGTCCTTCCCATCGACTTTGAACATGACACCATTTAACCAAGAAACATATCCTGGGCTGATGCCTCTTAAGCTTTAACATATACACAGGCCCCTGGGGAGTCTTGTTAAATTATAGATTTTGATTCAGTATGTCTGGCATGGTACTCAAGATTTTGCATTTCTAACAAATTCCTAGGTAATGCTGATGTTGGTTGGCAGACCACACTTCTGAGGGTCCCACCCATCCCATTTCTGCCTTCACAAACAAAGTGATTACCTGTGATTACTGGTGAAACAGGCCTGATTTAACCAATTCTATCAGTTGCCATGAAATTAAAATTGTTCTGACTAAAAGACTTGCATTCGAGTTTTCTTGAATAGTGTTTTAATTGTATAAATTAAACTGATTTTTAATCACTAGCGAATATGTATATAATTCTGTAATAGTCTACTATACGGTTGATTTTTTTCTCCAAGTTAGTTTGGGGATTTCATCTTGAAAATGGCAGATAGTGGACAACCTTAACATTCTAAATTCTCTTAAGACCTATCTGGACCACTTAGCATGGAGCAAATATTGGGCTTGTTATGCTAAACTATTCATTTTAGCAGTTATTTTTAGTTTGAGCAAGGTTTACAAACTGAACTCTTGGACCCAATTCAGCCTACAGATGTGTTTTGTGTGGCATACGAAGTTATTTGTTTGTATGTAACAGTATTTTACAATTAGGACTTCATCCATAACAATGCTTTAAAACTATTTACCTTCCCTTGATCTACTGACATGCTTAACTTTCTTCACTAAACAAAAAATTTAAAAGCACTGACACATTTGACTCTCTATATTTGTTACTGTATTGTTAATTGATTACTCAATGAAATCCAGAGCAGAAATAATGTGAGAAAAGAAAGAGCAATGCTGTTTTTAAAAAATCTATGAACTCAATGAAACACAAAATGACATTGATAGTAAAAGAAAATACTTTCATGGAACTCTACTCAACGTTATGTGTCAGCCTGGATGGGAGCAGAGTTTGGGGATAATGGATACATGTTTATATGTGGCTGAGTCCCTTCCCTGTTCACCTGAATCTACTATAACATTGTTGATCGGCTATACCCGAATACCAGATAAAAAGTTTAAGCTTTGAGAAAAATGCTGAAAGGAAATAAATAAATACAAATACTAAATATGGAAAATGAAATCCATGCATTGAGATTGATGACATCTTTAATTGACAAAATATGCTCCCATTTTAATAACTATTTAAGAGAATAATACATTAACATTTTCTATGATCTTGTGGTAGATTGCCATATTAATGCCCCCTTGAATCCCTTGGGGATCCTTGTGGCTCCCCTTTGAAATCCACTCTGGATTTGGCCATGTGTCAGCACTGGCCCATGGGGACATCAGTAAACAAGACAGAAACAGATGCTTATATGTGTTTGTATACTGAGGCTTTTGATAACCAAATGGCCCAATTACCTTGAAATGTCACAAATATCTCTAACTGCCAAGTCAGGATAATAACAATAATCACTAAGAGAACCTGCATGTTTGTATCTAGATGTTTGGCTATAAGGAAAATTAGAAGTTTAGCAACACTTAATGGAGTATGTGTGTTCCAAGTTAACGTAGTTGACCAACCATGCCTGGGCATTCATGCTCTCAGACCTGGCCTTGCCACTTAGCATTCATAGAGTGCTACTGTGGTCACTTGAGGGGTCCCATTTAGTTTCCTTTAAGGTGAAAGACCACACATGAAGAGAAGCCAGCCACCTCAGCCTCTGAGCCCTGCGGACTCATAGACTGCACGTGTGAACCCAGAAACCAAAAGATTTCTTCTGTCTTCTTGTTCTCTCTCATTTGTAAGTTAACTAAGTTACATATAAGAAACAAACCTGCAAATTAAAGCATTCTTAATAAACTTACATGGAACAAACCTATAAATTAAAATATTCATATTAAACAAAACATTGCTGGATTCTGTATTCTAAAATATAAGCATGATTATATGTATTAAAATTGTTTGAATGCCCAGAGAGTGTGGAGAGTAAGGATAAAATAAATGAATAATGCTAAAGCCAAAATGTAGTCCATTACATCCAAGATTTTTTTTAAACAAGAAGCTAAACAGTGCTGATTCATGATAAAAGCAATTTTCAAATTGCAGGGTATGTTAATAGATTAAGAACCCAGAGTATGAAAGCTGGAACCTAAAAAAGAGATATATGAAGATGATTACACATGTTCTTTCTTTTTTAACTTAAAATCAATTTCTTTCAGATTTTTTAGATTTAAAGTTTCTAATCGATTTTACAAAATGGAAACAAACAACATCTACAAACATTATTTTGGTTAGATAAAACATATATATTTTGCATGTAAAAGATTCCACCACTATAAATACCAACAATATCTTTCTGCAGATTTGGAAAATATCAATTTCATGAAATATCATATATTGATACTTCGCTTTTGGTTTTCTTAAAAGACATTCTCTTAGAGAACAGGCTGAGGTCAAATGTTAGAGAAGTAAACTGACTTGCCCAAAATTGCAGTTGGGTAGTGGCTTAAATAAGATGAAAGTGAAATTTTCTAATCACTGGTCTAATACAGTCTTTCCATTTTACCAAATCTGCTATTTTCTTTTTTTCTGTTTATGAGTTAAAGCTTTATGCTATTTTCACAGGAGTTTAGGGTTTCAATCTTAGATGAAAAAAAATGAGGGATGACTGCTACCTAGTGCCAAAACGATAACCTTCATTTGTTCATTTGATAAATATTCAGTAGCCACTGTTCTAGGTTCTAGGAATATAGTAGTGAACAAATTGGGCAGTTATTCCTATTGTTGTGGAGAAGTTTAGAGGCAAACATGAAAAACTAAACAAGTAGAATCTACAGTATTTCAGGTGGTGATACTGTGGAGGAAAATGAAGCAGGGCAGGCAAATAGGCAGTGTGGGAGTTGGGGTGAGCCTTGGGCACTTGGTGACCCATTTAAAATACAATGTTCAGAAAAGGCAGTACCAAGAAAAGAACCACTGAAGAAAGAGTTAAAGGAAACGAGAGTCATAAATGCAAAGACTTGGTCAGCTCTGATTTCTCCTCGACCTGGAATCATGTGTTTCTTTTTTTTTTATTTTAAATATTTATTCATTTGGCTGTACCAGGTCTTAGTCGCAGCACGCAGGATCTTTTAGTTGATCATGCGGGCTTACCTGGTGTCTCAGAGGGTAAAGCGTCTGCCTGCAATACAGGCAATCTGGGTTCAATCCCTGGGTCGGGAAGATCCCCTAGAGAAGGAAATGGCAACCCACTCCAGTATTCTTGCCTGGAGAATCCCATGGATGGAGGAGCCTGGTAGGCTACAGTCCACAGGGTCGCAAAGAGTTGGACACAACTGAACGATTTCACTTTCTTTCTTTCTACGGGATCTTTCAGTTGAGGCATGTGGGATCTAGTTTCCTGACCAGAGACTGAACCCAGGCCCCCTGCATTGGGAGCTCTGAGTCTTAGCCACAGGACCACCAAGGAAGTTCTCTAGAATCACATATTTCTGTTTCAGTGGTGAATAATGCATGACCCAGAAACTGAGTTAACAGATGTGTTATCAAAAGTTTGTGAATTTCCTATAAACTGAGCATTCTGTGCTATCCCCATGCATGTATACTAAGTTGCTTCAGTTATGTCCAACTCTTTGCAACTCTATGGGCTGTAGTCTGTCCAACTCTTTGCAACTCTATGGACTGTAGTTCGCCAGGTTCCTCTGTCCAAGGGATTCTCCAGGCAAGAATACTGGAGTGGGTTGCCATGCCCTCCTCCAGAGGATATTCCCAACCCAGGGACTGAACCCAGGTCTCTTATATCTCCTGCATTGGCAGCCAGGTTCTTTGCCACTAGTGCCACCTGGGAAGCCAATCTTACCCCATAATAAACTTTTACTTACGGTTCATTTTATTTATTTATTTAAAGTAATAAAAGCAATACAAAAATTTTCCCCTAGAATGCTTGTGTGTGTGTGTGTGTGTGTGTGTGTGTACACATCTGTGTGTGGTGAGGGATGCATGTGTGTGTGTGAAAGAGAGATTGGGGGTTGGTGGCAGGTTGAAAGCAAACTCAAAAAATTCTGCAGTATATGCAGGTGCCTGCTGTGGTGCCAGCTGTGGGCAGAAACTGCCCACAGGGTGGAGTAGGTGGAAGCGCTGCTGTTGGGTTGGTACAGATGGTTCAGTCATCTGCCAGCTGAACCATGACTGAGGACAGAGGCCCTTGACAGACCCAAAGGAAAGTTGTGAGCTGAATTGTTTAGGTTGATTCCCATGTTATGTTAACAGTACACAGAAAGGGAAAACCACACACAGTATCCATTCACTAGGGATAAGTACTGTGAGTGATACCAAAGCCTGGAGAAGCTTTACTCAACTCTGGAAACTAATGGCTGTTTTCAGTGACAGAGATTGTGGAATCAGGAATGATCACTCCTTCAGAAGTGAAAAAACAACACCTGGGAAGCAAGAGCCAAGAGTTCTAGTCCTAGTTTTGTTATTTCCCGGATTTTAACCCAGGGCAAACCACCAAGCTGGTCTAGGCTTCAATCCTCTGCCTGCAAAATGAAGACAAAGAAATTGGGCAGCCTATTTTTAAAACTGGCATGAGGATTAAATGAAACCGTTTAAGTGAAATACCTTGGAAACTTGTAACATTATTTACAAATATAAAATATGATCATCTTTTGTTTCTCTTGCTATTTCCTTCAGGAAGTTAGGACAGATTGCTATTATTACTATTATTACACTTTGGTATAGGTTATTGATGTGATCATATAATAAGATGTATTTCTTTCCCAAACAACTACCCTTCAGAATTCTAAATTACCAGCTATTAAATACCTAAACTTTTAAATTCCTATTTCAGAGAATAAAAATCAATTTCATCAATTTCACTCACTAATATCAAGGTACTATGCTCTATTTCCCTCTTGAATTACTATTCCTCTTTCCATCTCCTTCCATCTTTAAAAGTCAGTTCAGCTCAGTTCATTCAGTTCAGTCGCTCAGTCGTGTCCAACTCTTTGCGACCCCATGGCCTGCAGCACGCCAGGCCTCCCTGTCCATCACCAACTCGGAGAGTTTACTCAAACTCATGTCCATTGAGTCGGTGATGCCATCCAACCATCTCATCCTTTGCCTTCCCCTTCTCCTCCCTCCTTCAATCTTTCCCAGCATCGGGGTCTTTTCAAATGAGTCAGCTCTTCGCATCAGGATTGGAGTTTCAGCTTCAACATCAGTTCTTCCAATGAATATTCAGGACTGATCTCTTTTAGGATGGACTGGTTGGATCTCCTTGCAGCCCAAGGGACTCTCAAGAGTCTTCGCCAACACCACAGTTCAAGATGATCTATTTTCTGTAAGATAACCTATGTCGTCAAAACCAACATTATCATTTGACCAACACCTGCTTTTTCTTCTTCCTGTCTCTCCTGCAGAGTTGATGCAAAAGGCACCACTTAGGATTCTCAGCCTGACTTTTGTTTAGAGAAATGGGCCCTTGCTCCTCCATTCTTCGGCCCTGAGGCATCTGTGGCAGGACCAGTCCTGCAACCTTTCCCTTAAAGAAGGGAGCGAGCCTCTGACAGCTGCTGTCGCCCTCCTGGATGACCATGGCGCAAGTGCCACCTGAATCAGACCAGCGGGGACACATGGTTGTGCAAGAGGCTGTGGGTGGGTAATTTATCCTCGCCCCAGAAGAGCACTTTGCCACCTCAGGGTGCTCCGAGTGAGTCATGTCCTTCCGAAGCTTTGAAATAAAAACCAACGATATGAAAACATTAGGACATTGTTCCTAACAAAATGATATGCATTCAATTGTGTAAGAAGAACTATATTAGAAATACATATTAGAATAAAATAGAATAAATATGTTTAATGAGAACAAAATACTGTATTAAAGTTTTTTCTTAACTGATCAAAAGTCTTGAGCTAGTTTATGTATTCAGATAAGTTAATTCAAGCCCCTCATGGAGATATAATTAGAAGATAATTTTAAATAGAATAAATAAATAAATTAGAAAAGACTTTAGCCATTGCATGTCTTATACTTAATCCTCAGAAATTATTTTAGGATTTCAGAATACTGCTCCCTTTAAAGTGTTGAATTTTGTCTTTATTCTTATTTTTATTTAAGACATATTGATATATTTTGCATATTTATACAGGAGAAAACAATGTGTTCATGTTTAGTTTCTTTCATTTTCACTTTCAATAATATTAACTTTTTTTATTAACTTTTAAAAAGTTTTTAAATTTTTATATTGGAGTATAGTTGGTTTACAATGTTGTGTTAGCTTTCAGGTGTACAGAAAAGTGATACAGAGTATGGTTTATTATGCTTATCATCTTGGCACAGTGTTATGAAGTTAATTGCCCATGTTTTAGTTAAATGTCTTCTAGGATTCATGTTGATGGTTTTTTTTGAAATTATTCATCCTAAATAGGTAACCAGTCCCTTAGCGTCTCCTTGCTTCAGAGGCAAGATGTGGCAAGACCCTGAGAGGAGCTGGCCTCTTTCTGAGGTCTCTTAGAAGCCTGTCTTTTCTGCACAGTTACTATCAGACCTGCTGACAATTCCAGGGCCCCGCACATGGACAAAAGCAGCAGAGCAAATGACTGATGAGAGGTGCCCTCCAGAATCTTAGTGATAATCAAGACACAAGGTTCAGTCTTGTGTGGGTGGGGCCCCAACTATTATTAATTTCTTTCCAGGCTTTAAGAAAGGCGCATGGCAAGAGGGAGGGGACATATGTGTATTTATAGCTGATTCACGATGTTGTAGGGCAGAAACCAACAAAACAGTGTAAAGCAATTATCCTTCAATTAAAAAAAAAAAAATATATATATATATATATAAACCATGAGGAAAAAAAAGACAGGCGTGTGGAGTTGGATTTCAAGTGATTTAGAGATTACAAACAAATATAATTCTTGACTTTTAAATTTGTGACCTGGGCTTCTGCTAGTCCTTTGTTTTGACTTTTAACATACACATTCACAAACTGAACCAGGAATTGAAGAGAATTAGCTATGACTTCTTGGTTTGATCAAGAGATTATTGTGCTGACAATCTTAGCCTGTCAGGCTCTCAGATATATAATAGCAATCTTCAATTTTATTCATTATCTTCTCATTGTGAAAATAAAGTAAAAGGCTACATTTTATTTAGAAAAGTGTATAGTTGATTTACAATGCTGTGTTAATTTCTGCTGTATAGTAAGTGACTTAGTTAAACATATATATATATATTCTTTTTCATATTCTTTTCCATTATGGTTTATCACAGGCTATTGATTATCCTTCTCTGGGCTTTACAGTAGGACCTTGTTGTTTATCCATCCTGTGTATAATGGTTTGCATCAGCTAATCTCAAACTGCCAATTCTACCCTGCCCCCTTTGGAAACCACAAGTCAACTATTTTAATGCTGTGCATGTATATCCTTCCAGTCAATATACTTATATATTAACAACAAACCTGTGTGCCCAGTTTGAGGAGTAACATGGAAGAATTTCAGGCAGAATTGTTTAAAGTCAACTTCCTTCCTATGCAGCGACTGGCTTCTGTGTTCCCTCTGAAAGTGAAAGTGTTAGTCACTCAGTAGTGTCTGACTCTTTGCAAACCCATGGACTGTAGCCCACCATGCTCCTCTGTCCATGGGATTCTTAATACAAGAATACTGGAGTGGGTTGCCATTTCCTCCTCCACGGGATCTTCCCAAGCCAGGGATTGAACCTACATCTCCTGCAATGGCAGGGATTCTTTACCATCTGAGCCACCCTCTGTGTTCCCTCTGGTGGCCTTTAAATTCCTCTTGCTGACACCTCGTGGCTTCTGTTGCTGCTGGCTGGCTTTATTGGCAAGGATGTGGGAGGTGGCTTTATGTGACTGGAAGATTTGTCTCTGCTAAGTTGATTTGAAGATTTTCTTCTGCATCAGTGTAGAAAACCTGTGGGCAACAGAAGCAGACTCAGCCTGTGAGGGCCCGTCTGGGAATTGCAAGTCTATTTTCCTGGGGCCTGAAGAGCCTATGGGAAAGAGTGGGAGCTTGATCTCCGGCCTGGCCTGTAGGCATGCTTGTACATGCTAGTCGCTCAGTTGTGTCCAACTCTTGGTGACCCCATGCACTGTAGTCCGCCAGGCTCCTCTGTCCATGGGATTTTCCCAGGCAAGAATACTAGAGTGAGTTGCCATTTCCTCCTCCATGAGATCTTCCCAACTCAAGGACTGAACCTGTGTCTCCTGCACTGGCAGATGGATTCTTCGTCACTGTGCCACCTGGGAAGCCCCAGGACTGTAAGCATTTGGGGTAAATTATGAGATAGTCAGACATAAGTCAAATTGAAGTAGGGCTATAGAGTCTTCAGCAAGAGAAGTCATCAAAGAGCAGAAGGAGGGAAGCCTAATCATCAGAGGAGAAAGATCGTTAGTATGTATAGCTTTGTGACTGTTACAGCTGTTCCCAACCCAGTCCCCTAATTTATATCTGGGTCCAAGTGAAGGTTATAAGTAAAAGCTGAAAGATCATGTACTGAACACTTCATAAAACATAAGGTACACACACTCACACTGCATTGTTCTTGACCCTTCATATTGAAAGTTACAAAGGACAGACAGATAACCCTAATTTGCCACCGATCTCCAAGCTTTAGTGCTGCAAACTTTTAAGAGCCTCACAGAGCATGGCAAAGTCCTTTGTGCTCAGTGAAGTAACCACAGATTTGCTAAAGAACGAGGAGTTGGAGGCACAGGATCTTGGAGAGCAATGGGGACCCCTAATGGAGAAATGCAGTCCCCAGTGAGGCTAGATTTGTTCCTGATCACAAAGAAGGCCACCCCTGTGACTTTCAGAAACAACGAAGGGAACACCTCAGGGGCTGAGGACCAGCATTATACAGCTAGGGGTGATAAGTTCTGGAATCGGAGTCTTTTTTTTTCCCCCAAGACAAGTTTTATTTGGAAAGCGTTTCTAATTGTAAAAGTTGCAAGCAAGTTACTTTCACAGTTACAGTTCTATGGATCTAGTATTTTCAGAGATCCCAGTGTTCAAAAGTATATCTCAAAGTTAATAATAAAGCCACACCCACACCAAAAGGAAAGCGCTTTTAGACTGGTTTGAAATGTACAGCCATGGATTCCAACTGTTCTGAGAAATGGGCCCAGCACTTCCTTGGGAACCAGGTGGGATGAGGGCACCGCCTGCAGAGGTCAATGTTTCTAAGTAAGTTAGCTATGTGGACAAGATGACCCAGTCCTTGGGAAAAACAGAGGAAGCAGCAAGTCTCTGCCGGTGGGGTATGTGATACAGCTCACTTATCAGGGCACTCACGGGATCCCAGGGCCAGCAGCCGCTGGGACACGCTGCACATGGTGAAAGCTGTCAGGGAAGGGCGAGTACTGAAGGGCAGGGGAGGTCTCTCCCAGTACCACTCAGCCTTCAATTTACTACAGCAGAGGCCATGTTCTGGGGTATCTTCGGGAAAACACTTGAAACAGTTAAAGAGAGACGATCCAGGATGCAGCCACCTGCTGATGAGTTCCTTTGAGAGCTAGACACAGGCTCACATACCCACAGATGACAGATGCTGCTATAGAGAACTACTATCTGTTCCGAATGGTTTAGCCTCTGGTTTGTAATGGTGCCCCTGGACTTGTTATCCTCTTTCATTTTTATTCAGCACATATTTATTATGTGTACGTAATAAGTACATCCTCAATGTGTGAAGGTATAGTAGTGAGCAGGACATATTTTTTATTAATTTTTATTGGAGTCTGGTTGCTTTTCAATGTTGTTTTAGTGTACTCTGTACAGCAAAGTGAATCAGTTATATGTACACACATATCCTCATTTTTGGATTTCCTTCCCATGTAGGTCACCACAGAGAATTGAGTAGAGTTCCCTGTACTCAACAGTAGGGTAAGACTTATTTTGGTAAATTCTTAAAGACCTCATAGCCTGTCAAGCAAGAGGCATAAACAAGTTTATCCATTTATTCATTCAACAATTTCTAATAACTACCTACAATACACTAGATGCTGTTCAATGTTTTTGGCATAACACTGGATAAGAAAACAAGGAAGGATCTTAATCTCACGGTGCTTACTTGGTAGGAGAAGACAGATGATAAACACAAAGATAAATAATTGAACAAGATAACTACAGATAGTGATGAGTACTGTAAAAAGATAAAGCATGGTGATGGGATGGAGAAAAACCGCAAGGCCTCATTGAAGAGATAACTATTTGAACAGGAACCTGCAAGATGGACAGGAGCCAACCGCTGAAGAACTGTAGGTGTGTGTTCTAGGCAAAAGCAACAATACTAAATAGAGCCCTTACACAGGAAATAATTTGGTGTGTTCAAGAACTGAGAAGAAAGTACGCTAGAGCTTAGTGGGAGAGAAGAAAGAGTGAGATGAGATGCTCACAGAAAATCAGAAAGGGCCAACCCATGCAGGACCTTAGAGATGTTGGGAAGGGGCACCACTTCCCAAAGATCCTATAAAGCCAGGGATGTTATAAGTAGGGGATTGCTGTGATCTGAGAAGTTGCAATAACATGTATGAGATATTTCATTTCTACTTTCTAACAGCACTCTCCCCCAGTATCTAAGGAACTTAAACTCTTTTATGTTTATTCTTTGGCCACAACTCGTGTCATGTGGGATCTTAGTTTTCCAACCAGGGACTGAACCTGTGCTTCCTGCATGACAAGCACTGCGAAGAGTCTTAACCACTGGACCAGCAGGGAGTCTGCAAGAAACTTAAATTCTTTAGAGCTGGTTCTGGTGGGTCACTAGTAACCCTAATTCCACCAGAAAGCTCACTCTTTATCCTAACATGTGATGCCTCTGCTTTGACTCTTATCTCAGTTCCTATTCATGCCAGAGACCATAAGATGGGACACCCTGTAAGACACTGGTGGTGGAGGGCTTTGGTTTCCTCTTCTTTGCTGGAGATTTCCATGTCAAGACTATCTAGCAACTGCCTCTCCCAGGAGATTCATGAGTATTAAGACTTCTACTAGCCTTTCACATGAGAACAGCCCTATGTTGAGGAATTTGGCACACATACACATACAACCCCCAGTTTAATAGAGTCTCAGTAATAGTCACGCAACAGGGAAAAATGACAGAGATGTCTGCAAACCAAAGAGGACTGTGAGAAGGGTGGTTTAAACACACAAAGGAAGACAATTATATCCTATATAGTAGCTACATGTTCTTGTACATGAACACATCTGAAAAACTCAAGGGACTCTCAGAAATGTTGGCTGCTGCTGCTGCTAAGTCGCTTCAGTCGTGTCCAACCCCTTGTGACCCCATAGACAGCAGCCCACCAAGCTCCCCCGTCCCTGGGATTCTCCAGGCAAGAACACTGGAGTGGGTTGCCATTTCCTTCTCCAATGCATGAGACTGAAAAGTGAAAGTGAAGTTGCTCAGTCGTGTCCAACTCTTCTTGACTCCATGTACTGTAGCCTATCAGGCTCCTCTGTCCATGGAATTTCCCAGGCAAGAGTACTGGAGTGGGTTGCCATTTCCTTCTCCGATAAATGTTGGAGGAATGTGCATTTTTCAAAGAAATGGTAGGTTGTACTAGGCAGTTAGGGAAGAGTGAGTCACAAACAGGCTAAAATATGGAATAGCACATTCATCTTCAAGAGCCTCAAATATTTTTCATATATTTTCTAAATATTTGGGGCTTCTGGATAAGATGAATCATTTGGGTTTATTTTGTTTTTATCCATTCACCACCATTAAAGTTACTTTAATCATCACCCACATATATATATATACTTACATTGTTTTATATATATATAGTAATATAAATTATAAATAATTATAATATCTATGTATAACCATATTAGTCACTATGTATACTGGCATATATATCTGAGTCACTGTATATATATTACAATTATTATGGGCTGAATGTGTCTCCCCAAAATTCATATGTCCCCCCAATATGATGTGCTCTTATAAGAAGAGAAGAGGCATCCAGAGATCTTTCTCTCATTTTCCCCACCTGTGCACAGAGGAAGGACCATCTGAGGACTCACTGAGAAAGTGAGAAAGTGCCATCTGCAAGCCCAGGAGAGAGGCCTGCCCAGAAAACAAACCCCGCTGACACCTTGATCTCTGACTTCCAGCCTTCGGAACTGTGGGAAAATAAATTTCTGTTGTTTAAGTCACTCAGTTGATGGTATTTTGTTATGACAGCCCAAGAAGATTAATTCAGATTTTAGTACCATGAAGTAGGACGCTGATGAAGCAAATACCTAAAAATGCAGAAATGGCTTTGGTGGGTCAAGGCTAGAAGAGTTTTGTGGTACATGCTAGAAAAATCCCACATTGCCTGTTGGTAGAAATATGGATGGGGCTTCCTTGTTGGTGCAGTGGTGAAAAAAAACATAAACCAGCCAATGCAGGAGACAAGCGTTTGATCTCTAGGTTGAAAGGATCCCCTGGAGAAGGAAATGGCAACTCACTCCAGTATTCTTGCCTGGGAAATCCCATGGACAGACAAACCTGGTGGGCTACAGTCCACACGGTCACAGAGTCTGACACGACTAAGCAACTAAACAACAACAGAAATATGGATTTTATGGGAATTCCTTGATGGTCCAGTAGTTAGGGTTCCATGCTTTCATCGTTAAGGACCGGGATTCAATCCCCGGTCAGGAAACTGGGATCCCACAGGCTGTGCCACCTGACAAAAAATAAAAAGTAAAAGACAAACAAACAAACAAAAAAAAAAGAAATACGGATGTTAAAGGTGATTGTAGAGAGAGCTCAAAAAGCAAAGAGGAAACAAACAGACTGAAAGAGGTGAAGGTACAAACACCTTGGTTTGTTTTTTATTTTCCTTATTGCTTACAGTTAAATACAAGAGGAGATATGAACTGAAGGAACTATAATGGCTAGAGGAAGCTTTTATTATCACAAGGAACAGAATGTTGGTAGAAAAAAGAACATGAGAGGTGTTTCTGGTGAAATCTCAGACAGAAATGAGGAACATATGATTGGAAATTAAAGGGTAAATGATCCTTGTTATAAAATGATGAGGAACTTGGCTGAATTGTGTTCTAGTGCCTTGTGAAAGGTAGTACTTGCAAGGGATGGCGTTGGATACTTAGCAGAGGTTATTTCTACACAAATTTTGAAGGTGAAGATGCACCAGGGTTTCTCCTCATTGCTTATAATAAAATGCAAGAGGAGAGAGATACCTTGAAGGAATTGCTTGTGTTTTTTTTAAATTATTTTTTATTTAACCTTTGGGGATTTTTTTTTTATTCATCTGCTGCTTTTCATTTTTTCTTTCTTTGAAAATATTTTTTTAAATACATTTTAAATTCTTTTATATTCTACTTTTACTTTCCTGAGGGAATTGTTAAGAAATTCCATACTGCAAAAATGAGAAAGTGTGTCCTGAAGGAGTGCCAGTTCCTGTCCTGTATCTGGACAGGATCTCCATGTGAAGATTACTCACAGATTTAATCATCATGTCAGTTGAAGTCAGCAATAAGAATGAGATTATATCAATATTGTCAAAATGGCTATACTACCCAAAGCAATCTATAGATTCAGTGCAATCCCTATCAAGCTACCAACGGTATTTTTCACAGAACTAGAACAAATAATTTCACAATTTGTATGGAAATACAAAAAACCGAGAGTAGCCAAAGTAATCTTGAGAAAGAAGAATGGAACTGGAGCAATCAACCTGCCTGATTTCAGACTATACTACAAAGCCACAGTCATCAAGACTGTATGGTACTGGCACAAAGACAGAAATATAGATCAATGGAACAGAATAAAAAGCCCTGAGATAAATCCATGAACCTATGGACACCTTATCTTTGACAAAGGAGGCAAGGATATACAATGGAAAAAAGACAACCTCTTTAACAAGTGGTGTTGGGAAAACTGGTTAACCACTTGTAAAAGGATGAAGCTAGAACAATTTCTAACACCATACACAAAAATAAACTCAACTCAAAATGGATTAAAGATCTAAATGTAAGACCAGAAACTATAAAACTCCTAGAGGAGAACATAGGCAAAACACTCGCTCACATAAATCACAGCAGGATCCTCTATGACCCACCTCCCAGAATATTGGAAATAAAAGCAAAAATAAACAAATAGGACCTAATGAAACTTAAAAGCTTTTGCACAACAAAGGAAACTATAAGCAAGGTGAAAAGACAGCCCTCAGATTGGGAGAAAATAATAGCAAATGAAGGAACAAAGGATTAATCTCAAAAATATATAAGCAACTCCTGCAGCTCAATTCCAGAAAAATAAATGACCCAATCAAAAAATGAGCCAAAGAACTAAACAGACATTTCTCCAAAGAAGACATACAGATGGTTAACAAACACATGAAAAGATGCTCAACATCACTCATTATCAGAGAAATGCAAATCAAAACCACAATGAGGTACCATTACACGCCAGTCAGGATGGCTGCTATCCAAAAGTCTACAAGCAATAAATGCTGGAGAGGGTGTGGAGAAAAGGGAACCCTCTTACACTGTTGGTGGGAATGCATACTAGTACAGCCGCTATGGAGAACAGTGTGGAGATTTCTTAAAAAACTGGAATTAGAACTGCCATATGACCCAGCAATCCCACTTCTGGGCATACACACTGAGGAAACCAGATCTGAAAGAGACATGTGCACCCCAATGTTCATCGCAGCACTGTTTATAATAGCCAGGACATGGAAGCAACCTAGATGCCCATCAGCAGACGAATGGATAAGGAAGCTGTGGTACATATACACCATGGAATATTACTCAGCCATTAAAAAGAATTCATTTGAATCAGTTCTAATGAGATGGATGAAACTGGAGCCCATTATACAGAGTGAAGTAATCCAGAAAGATAAAGACCAATACAGTATACTAATGCATATATATGGAATTTAGAAAGATGGTAACGATAACCCTATATGCAAAACAGAAAAAGTGACACAGATGTACAGAACAGAATTTTGGACTCTGTGGGAGAAGGCGAGGGTGGGACGTTTCGAGAGAACAGCATCGAAACATGTATATTATCTAGGTTGAAACAGATCACCAGCCCAGGCTGGATGCATAAGACAAGTGCTCGGGCCTGGTGCACTGGGAAGACCCAGAGGAATTGGGTGGAGAGGGAGGTGGGAGGGGGGATCGGGATGGGGAATACATGTAAATCCATGGCTGATTCATGTCAATGTATGACAAAAGCCACTACAATATTGTAAAGTAATTAGACTCCAACTAATAAAAATAAATGGAAAAAAAAATGAGATTATACCAGCAGAAGCGCTGCCAACTGAAGCAGAGACAGAGAAAATGGGATAGAATGAAGGAAGACTGGCAGACTTCCACAGGACAGGTGTACTCACTTCTGACAAGTTCCCGCTCTGGATCCATATTTGAGAACATTTTCAAAATATATCTTAGATCAGTGGTCAAAGACCTAAATGATCAGAGAGCTCAATAACTGAAAACGCTTACATCTGTTTTCATAGACCTCTACCAAGTTAGGTCTTTCTAGTTCTGCACTTAGCAGTGTTGCCATGGTATATCATTTTACATTTTTTATTTTTATCCTACTTGTTTCTTCATATTTAAAGTCAGTTTATTGTAGGCTTTGCTTCTTTATTCAGTATGAAAATCTCTATCCTTTCCAGGGGGTGTTTGGATCATGTATTAGTTCAGTTCAGTTCAGTCGCTCAGTTGTATCTGACTCTTTGCGACCCCATGAACCGCAGCACGCCAGGCCTCCCTGTCCATCACCAACTCCTGGAGTTTACTCAAACTCATGTCCATTGAGTTGGTGATGCCATCCAACCATCTCATCCTCTATCATCCCCTTTTCCTCCTGCCTTCAATCTTTCCCAGCATCAGAGTATTTTCCAATGAGTCAGTTCTTCGCATCAGGTGGCCAAAGTATTGGAGTTTCAGATTCAGCATCAAGTATACCTAATCAAGCATAACTAATAAATCATGTATATACCTAATATGTACCTAATCTATAATAATAAATAATAATCTATTATAACCTATAATAATGATTATACCTAATCATGTACACCTAATACATGTATACCTAATATGATTATTGATAGAGTTGATTTAATTCTATTTTCTTTTTTTAGTCTTTTTTCCCTGAATTCTGCTTCATTTTTTATTAATTTAATATTTTGATTTTTCCTCTTCTGTTCACTGTTTAGCCATAAATTTTTTTATTTTACTTGTCTGCTTATTTAGTTTTACTTGGTTTTCAGTGTTTTACTGAATTCAGAGGTTTTTTTTCATACTGTTTTTACTGCTTTAGAGTTTTTAACAACACTATCTGAGATAAAATGTGAGCCACATATATAATTTATAATTTTTCTAATAGCTGTATTAAGCAGTTAAAAGGAACAGGTGAAATTAATTTTAATACTTTAAAAATCTAATTCAATATATTCAGATTATCATTTCAACCCATAATAGTATTAAACTATTAATGAGAAATTTTAAATTATTTTTTCCACTATGGTTTTGAAATCTGATGTGCATTTTACACTTGTAGGCTATTTCCTTTTAGATTAGTCACATTTCAAGTGGTCAAGAACTATTTGTAGCTAAAAGCTATAGTAGTAGTCTGTGGAGGTTTATAGAATGCATTCTTAACTTCTCACAAGTGACAGTATACCATTTGACATAAAGTAGAAAAACCTTAAACAAAAACACCTTCCCTCCCCCCGGCCTTAGCGCATTTAGTGTCATTTGTTTTCCTTTTGTATAAACCTAACAACATGTTGTTATTGTTATTATTTTTACGCTTTGTATACTTTAAAAAGATTTTTAAAGTAAGAAAAATGTCTTTTATATGTACTCATATTTACCATCTTCAGTGTTTTTGGGTTTTTATGTAGATTCAGAATTTTTTCGGTCTGAAGGACTTCTTTTAATAGCTCTTATACAAATCTACTGGTACTAATGCTTTCAACTTTCAGATGTCTGAAAACATCTTTATTTTTCCTTCACAGTGAAAAATATATTCGTAGCCTATACAGCTGTAGGTTGACAATCTTCTCTCGTCAGTACAGGCATACATTTTATAGTGCTTCACAGATACTGCTTTTTTTTTTTTTTTTAAAGCAAATTGAAGGTATGTGGCAACCCTGTATCGAGAAAGTCTATTGACACTATTTTTCCAATAGAATTTGCTTGCTTCAAACTTGTCTGTCACATTTTGATAATTCTTGCAATATTTTAAACTTTTTCATTACTGTGTGTTATGGTGATCTGTGATCAGTGATCTCTGATGTTACTATTGTACTAGTTTTGGGGTGCCATGAACCACATCTACATAAGATAGTAAAATTAATTGATAAATCTGTGTTCTGGCCACTCTCCCAACCAGCAGCTCCCCCATCTCTCTTGTGGGATCTCCATATTCCCTGAGACACAACGATATTGAAATTAGGACAATTAGTAACTCTACAGTGGCCTCTGAGTATTCAAGTGAAAGGACAAATTTCTTGGCTCTCACTTTAAATCAAAAGTGAGGAGTGGCTAAACTTAGTGAAAAGGGCATGTTAAAAGCAGAGATAGGCAACCAAAGCTAGGCCTCTGACACCAAGAGTTAGCCAAGTGTGAATACAAAGGAAAAGTTCTTGAAGGAAATTAAGTATGCTGCTCTAGTGAACATGAATGATAAGAAAGAAAAACAGTCTTACTGCTTTAAACAGTCTCACTGCTTTTTCTCTAAAGAGAAAGTGGTCTGGGTAGACTATCAAACCAGCCTCAACATTCCCTTAAGCCAAAGCCTAATCCAGAACAAGGCCCTAATTATTTCAAGTCTGTGAAGGTTGAGAGAAGTTAGGAACCTGTAGAAAAAAAAAAAAATTAAAGCTAGCAGAGGGGGGTTCATGAAGTTTAAGGAAAGACACTTGTCTCCATGATATCACAATACAAACTGAAGCAGCAAATGCTTATGTAGAAGCTGCAGCAAGTTATCCAGAAGATCTAGCTAAGATGATGAATAAAGGTGGCTACATTAAAAAAACAGATGTTCAATGTAAATGAAACAGCATGCTATTGGAAAAAGATGCCATAGGAATTTCATAGCTAGAAAGGAAAAGTCAATGTCTCTTCAATGCTTCAAAGCAAAGGCTGACTCTCCTGTTAGGGGCTGATGCAGCTGGTGACTCTAAATTGAAGCCAGTGCTTACTTGCCATTCTGAAAATCCTAGGGCTGTTAAGAATCATGCTAAATCTACTCTGCCTGTGCTCTGTATATGGAACAGCAAAGCCTGGATGATAGCACATCTGTTTATAACATGGTTTACTAAATATCTTTAACTTACTGTTGAGATCTACTGCTCAGAAAAAAAAAAAAAAGATTCTTTTCAAAATTTTACTGCTCATTGACAATGAACCTGGTCACCCAAGAGCTCTGACAGAGATGTGAAAATAGCTTACTGTTGTTTTCATGCCTGCTAACACAACATCCATTCTGCAGCCCGTGAATCAAGGAGTTATTTTGACTTTCAAATCTTATTTTCAGAAGTCTCAGGCACAGAAGGTCTGTGGGTAAGAAATACACTTCATAAGGCTGTAGTTGCCATAGAGAATGACTCCTCTGATGGATCTGGGCAAAGTAAATTGAAAACCTTCTGAAAAGGACTCATCATTGTAGATGCCATGAAGAACATTCATGATTCAGGAAAGAGGTCAGAATATTAACATTAACAGCAGTTTGGAAGTGATTCCAACTCTCATGGATGACTTTGACAGACTCATGGCTTCAGTGAAAGATATAACTATGGATGTGGTAGAAATAATAAGAGAACAAGAATTAGAAGTGGAGTATGAAGATGTGGCAGAATTGCTGCAATTTCAAGATAAAATTTGGGACAAAACTAGCTTCATAAGCATGAGTAAATAAAGTGGTTTCTTGAAATGGCATCTACTTCTGGTTAAGATGTTACTAAAGATGGTTGAAATGACAAGTGTTTATTTTTAAAAGAAGCCCCACACTCATTAGCACCCTATTTATTTATTTATTTAGCTGCACTGGATTGTAGTGGCAAGCAGGCTCTTTAGTTGCAGCTTGTGAACTCTTAGTTGCAGCATGTGGGATCCAGTTCCCTGATCAGGGATTGAACCTGGGCCCCCTGCATTGGGAGCATGGAGTCTTAGCCACTGGACCACCAGGGAAGTCCTGACAACAGTGTTACATCAGCTTATTTGAAACAGCAGTTGCAGGACTTGAGAAAACCGACCTCAATTTTCAAAGAAGTACTGTGGGTAAAATGTTAACAAACAGCATTGCATGCAGATAATGCAGAGAACAGAGAAACCATTCACTCAAGCGAGAGTCAATTGATTTAGCAAACTTCCCTCTCTTATTTTAATAAATTGCCATAGTCATCCCAATCTTCAGCAAACCCCTAAACAGCCAGCAGCCGCAACACCAAGGCCAGACCCTCAACCAGCAAAAAGGTTATGATTTTTTGAAGGCTCAGATGATTGTTAGTACTTTTAGCAATGAAGTATTTTAATTAAGGGATGTACATATTTTAGACATAATGTTATTCCACTTTTAATAGTTTATATGTGTTTTGTATGCACTGAGAATAAAAAAATTATGTGATTCACTTTATTGCAATATTTGCTTTATTGCAGCAGTGTGGAGTCAAATCTGCCATGTATCTCAGGTTTGTTTGAACTTAAAGATATTGCTCCATTGTCTCTGGGCTTATGTTGTTTTTGATAAGGAGTCTTCTGTTAGCTTTATCATTCTTCTTTTGTATGTGTCTTTTCTCTCTGGTTGTTTTTTAAGACTGCCACTAGTTTTGAGTAATTTAATCATGTGCCTACATGCAACTTTTATTAAGTTTCTTGTGCTTGGGATTTGTTGAGCTTCTTCGATCTGCTGGTTTATAGCCTTTACCATATTTGAACAATTTTGGGCCATAGTGCCTTCAAATATATTCTTAAGTTCTCCCTCCTTTCCTTTGAAAATTCCAAATGTTAAGAATTTTATTTTGGAGAAATTTTTGATTACACAGAAGTTGTAAAGGTAGTGCAGAGAATTGATGTACACGCCTCTCTCCATTTCTCTTTTAAGATCTTATATACTGTTGTACCTTTGTCAAAATTAAGAAACCAACGCTGGCACATTACTATTACCTAAACCTTAGTTACTTACTATTAACTAAACCTTAGTTACTTATTACTTGAATTCCATCAGTTTTTCCATTCATGTCCACTTTTGTTCCAGTATCCAATCCATAACACCACTTTGCTTTTATCTGGCAAATCTTCTTAGTGTCCTCTGGTCTGTGACTGGGGATATTAATTTTAACAATATATTTTAAGACAATATATCAAATTATCATTTCAAACTGTGATCAATATTTTTAAAATTATCTATTATTTTACATTATTTTTTCATACTAAATCTTCAAAATCTAGTGTGTATACTCAAAGCACAAATTAAACTCTCTTTGGAAGTACTTCATTTGAATTGAGAGCTCACAAAATTTATAGTTGAAAAAAAAAGTAGACTGACGTTCTCTGGTTGTTCCAATACACTTAAAATTCTTCTGATAATTGTACTATGTTTTTAAATTAAAATTAATTAATTAAGAAATTTAGTTCCTCAGTTCCAATAGCCATATTTCAAGGGCTCAATTGCCCTATGTGGCTAATGGCTACTATACTAAACAGTGCAGCTCTAGACCGTTGTAAGGACTTTTGACATTTATTCTGAGCTCTGAAGTGGAAGTGTTAGTCACCCAGTTGTGTCCGACTCTTTGCAATCCCATGGACTGTAGCCCACCAGGCTCCACTGTTCATGGAATTCTCCAGGCAAGAATAATGGAGTGGGTAGCCATGCTCTCCTCCAGGGGATCTTCCTGACCCACAGATCAAATCTGGGTGTCTGCATTGCAGACAGATTCTTTACCGTCTGAGCCACCGGGGAAGCCCAGCAAAGGAGTGACGTGATTTCACTGAAGTTGACTGTTCTGCAGGAGAACAAACTGAAGTGAGGGCAGAAGCAAGGAGACCAGCCAGGAAGCTACTACCATAACCAAGTGAGTGGTGAAGGTGCCTCAGACTAGGGCAATAGTAGTGGAGGTGGAGAAAAGTGGTAGGATTCCAACATTACGTTGTTAGACCTGACACAATCTGCTTATGGATTAGATGTGGGATTAGGAATGACACCAGTTTTGGGCTTAAAAAAAAAATTATGAATGTCTTTTACAGAGAAGATTTTGTAAGAAGCAGATTGAGAGTGGGAGATCAGGGGCTATTTTGAATATTTGAGTTTTAAAATATCTATAATATCTACTTTACATGGACATGTTAGGTAGGCAGTGGATATGAGCCTGGGGTTCAGGGGAGAGAGGTCTGCTGGAGCAATATATTTGGGAGTCATTAATGTGTAGATGGTATTTTAAAATGTAAGAGTGGAGGCTATCGCTGTAAAGTGTTAGCAGTAGTATTTTCAGAAAAATGCAAGTTTTGGGATTGCGCCCATCAGCTCAACAGAAATTCGTGGCTCAGTGGTAAAGAATCTCCCTGCCAAGCAGGAGGTAGGATGTCTGGGTTGGGAAGATTCCCCTGGAGAAGGAAACTGCAACCCACTCCATTATTCTTGCCTGGGAAATCCCATGGACAGAGGAGCCTTGCGGGCTACAGTCTGTGGGGTCGCAAAAGAATACGACACGACTTAGGGACTAAACAAGTTATCTTGTCTATGCTCACTCTGCTCGCTTTACAACAGGCCAATGAATTGCAGAGGAGGGGGATGAGACAAGGAATACAACTTTATTCTGAGAGCTGACTGACAGAGAAGATGGCATGCTAATGTCTCAAAATAACCGCTTGTTGGGGTTTGGATGCCAGGTTCTTTTATTGATCAGAGATGGGGGGGGGGGGGCGGTGAGGAAACAAAATACAAAGGCCATTAATCTTGCAGCTATCTCCTAAAATGGCAGGGTATATGTTCCTCCTTCCCGCCATCTAGAGGTGGACAGGTATCTGAACAAAGGCACTTTAACATGCAGAAGGGCACGATTCTCTGAGGTAAGCCATTATGTATGATTATAATAACAAAAGCAAGGAAAAGCAAGTCAAAGAAACCGTTCCAACAGACTGGCTTTTCCCTGCAACAGCAGCAGCAGCAAAAGCAGGTGCCGGACTCAACAATGCAAAGGCAGGCATGAGCCAACCATATACAGTAAATCATTTTGCTCTGATGAAACAAAAATACAGAGCCAGACGGTATTAAAAAACGTACTGGGTAAGGAAGGGCTTTCAGGCTGGCCGGGTGGCTAGTCAAGAGCTGGGAACGCGAGGGTTCAAAAGACAAGCTTTGGAGTTAACAAGGGACAGCTGCAGTTTCGTTTCCTACACGTACACAAAACCGACCACCTTCTACCACAGAGCATATGTCATTCTGCTGGTACAACAGGCGTCTCGTTTCCAAAGAGAGACAGCATAGCCTCCTACCGCAAAGACACTTAGCAGCCAAGCCAGCCCTCGCGGAGATGACAAGGGAGGTGGCCTTTCCCGGAGGGCACTTGAGCTCTAAAGTGGGACAGGCTTGGAGGGAGGAAGGGAGGCTGATAAGGCGAGTTCAAGCGTAGAATCTCGATGGGCGTGTGTGTTCTGCGCTGAATTCTGACAAAATGGGAGGACCTCCGCTTAAAGACAAGGCAAAGCGTCATTTAAGGACAGTGGAAGGTCTAAGGTTGGGGGAAACTCAAGGACAAAAAGCACTGAGACTTTTGAGCTGGCGGCAGGGCTGAAGGCACTGCAAACAACCCTCCCCTACCACATCCTCCGGCACCGAGGACCCTGAAGGGGCAATAAGTGAGGCGGCGGAGGGGGCGGAAAAAGGCCGACTCACCAGGCACCTTTAAGGTCCTGATGCTGAGAGCAACGTCGGCGCGCGCCTATCTCCCTCTCACCGGCTAACTTGGCCCGGGAGTGGCTCCTCTCGGAGAAAAACCTGCCCTGGTTTTTAAACCGGAAGGTGCCGGAAAGCTGGTCTATCGGTGCCTCGAACTTCCGGGTCGCGGAAACGGTGGAATCAGAACGGAAGACCCCCGCCGCGAGGGACGATCCGGTCGCAGAAAAAGGGGCGGTGCCGGCGAGCACCAACCAATCACAGCAGACGCTTCCACGTGGCCAGCACTGGCCAATAGGCGACCGCGTCGGTAGCGGCGGGGAAATTCAAACGTGTGTGCGGAGAGGGGCTGGAGTACCCATCTTTTCTTCTCAGCTCCGCTTTTTCGCGGAGAGTCCTGCCTTGGCGGCGAACGGAGGGGCGGAGGCGGCCGGGGTGTTTTGGCCCTTGAGCCGAGCCGCGCGGGCCGGTGAGCGGTGAGGACGAGGCGGGAGGTCCCCGAGCCTGGCAGAGGGCGTGGGGTGCGGCTCACAGGCCGGAGGGGGAGGGGCGGGCCCACTGCCCCCGCAGGCCCTCCTGTTAGTGCCGGGGGTTTATTTGTCGAGGACCCGGGAGGCGAGAGGTAGGTGTCTGGACTTGGCTGGGAGAAGGGGCCTGCCAGGGCCTCTGCGGGAGACTCCTCCTCTTCTGTGGTGTTTTAGAACCGGGAGAGGTGGCCGTGGTTCTGACAGTTACCTTTGGAACCTGGCTTCAAGGGGTGATACCAGGCACCCGCTTTGTCGCTCCTTTTCATTAACTATACTCGAGGTCGGGGGCGGCATTGATATCAGTGACCCTGGTTTATTGGATTGATGGGTGTGAGAATCATCACAAAGATGACATTGATGGGAAGAAAGACTGCGGACCCTTTGTGGACTAAACAAACATCAACACCGTGGAGAAGGAACAAGTACTCAGTACTGTACAAATACCGTAGATTCTTGGTATGGGAATGATTAAGGTAGCACATCGCCCTTCTGCCAGATATACAGAAGAATAAGCCTGCTGATATCCCATTTGTGAATAAAGGGCTGTGATGTATGTATTCTGCTTTGTAACCACTTGCAACGTGCAGGTTTACTGACATAAAGCAGGTGAATAAAGGAATGGTTTTTATCATTATCGAAAGGATTTTTTTATGCCAATGTGTTTCTACCAGAATCCAAGCAAATACACTTCACATTAAAAAAAAAAAGACTGAATTTGCAAATGGCCCAGAGAAAATTATAATTCTGGAACAAGAGTGAAAGGAAGGCATAGAAGAAAGTTTGAAAGGGGGCAGCAACTTCCCTTTTGTGCAATGCCTTTTTGAAGTTCTTGTGGAAAGAAGGAGTGTACTGAATACTTACCTGTCGGAAACCATGCTGGACAGATGACAAAGACATGCAATTGTTTTTGTGCACATAGCTTCACAAGTACCACCCTGATAATATCTGTCTTGAGATGTGTTCATATAACTAATGTTTTAGTCTCCTGGGTTCTAAAAGGCTAGTTGCAACATTTTTTTTTTTTCCTTTAATGCTAGTAAAAGGAGGAATTATGAATAGCTCGTTTTATTTTTTTTCTTAGAAATGGAGGCTGAGGAGTTAAGTGGCAGAGAGTTGACAATTGATTCCATAATGAACAAAGTGAGAGATATTAAAAATAAATTTAAAAATGAAGATCTTACTGACGAGCTAAGCTTGAATAAGGCCTCCACTGACACTACAGGTGAGTTGTGTTGTTTTGAGTGCCCTCTGAGGTAGAGGAAGGAAATGTTAACTGACTGATGCTCACCAGTGAGAGCACAAACATTTTATGTTTTAATCCTTTTGTGTGAAAATAGTTCCACAATTTTCCACTTTCTTAAAAAAGGAAACTTAATGCTATTACAGTGTGCTGAAAGGTGGTTTTCTTAACTTCCATTATTGGCAGCTGTCATTTCTGCTGATATGCTTGGTAGGTACTCCTCCCTCCCCCGCTCCGCCCCCCCCCCCCCCCCAAATTTTGTGCAATCTGAGAAAGCCTCACTAATCTTAATAAAACGGTGTATAAATTTAAGGCTAACCACACAATATATGATTTGAAGAACCTTTCTGTTACTCTCCCAGCCTTTCTTTTTTTTTTTTTTTTTTTTCCAGCCTTTCTTTCCTGTTCTTTGCTCATTCTGTTTCAGCCGTAGCAACTTCCCTGCTGTGTCTGCTGTGTGTCAGACCAACCCCTACCCCAGTATCTTTGTTCTTACTCTCTGCCCACTCATACCTTCTTCAGGTTTTTGCTCAAATGTCTTTTCAGCAGGGCCCTCTCTAATCCATTTATTTAATTAAACTTTTTATTTTGAATTGAGGTATAGCCGATTAACAATGTTGTGATAGTTTCAGGTGGACAGCAAACGGGCTTAGCCACACATATACATGTATCCATTCTCTCCCAAACTCCCCTCCCATCCAGGCTGCAGAATTGAGCAAAGAATTCCCTATGCTATACAGTAGGTCCTAACCTACCTATTTAAAATAGCAACCTGCTGTATTGTTTTTCTCCACGGCAGTAATCATCTCATATCTCCTTTGTTGTTGTTCGGTCACCAAGTCACGTTCAATTCTTCACTACCCTGTGGACTGCAGCATGCCAGGCTTGCCTGTCCCTCACCATCTCCTGGAGTTTGCCCAAGTTCATGTCATATCTCCTTTACTCAGGTGTTTGTTGTCTGTCTACTCCCCTAGGATGTGAGTTCCATGAGGGCATGGTTTTTATCTGTGGTGCTCTATCTACAGAACTAAGAATGGTTCCTGGCAAGTAGTGGGTACTTAAATATTTTTTGAATGATGAATGAATGAAAATACCCAGAGATTAATGTCCTAGTTTTATGAAAAGTATTAGCTCAGAAGCTGAACTCTTGTGGTTGTTGAAAAAGTTGCCTTTAGATAAGTTTTATCTATACTAACCATTCAATGGATGAGGGATTGGAAAGCAAAGGGAAGAATTTATCCATATAAATAGCCATGATGGCAGGTCATATTCCTTGAAACAACTAGAAACATCATTTTGGTGTTAAGCAAATTTTTTAATGGTGATAGAATAAACACATACTTTATTTTGTATATTTAAGTAGCACCAATGAAAGTTATGGCTTCCCTGGTGACTCAGTGGTAAAGAATCCACCTGTTCTGATAAAGATCAGAACAGATTATGGGTAAAAACAAAGTTCTGAATCTGTTATGTTTTAGTGAAAAGCAAAAGCAGTGATTTTGTTTGTAAAAGCAAATATTTAGCCCTTGTTGAAGGTAAGTGAAACTAATAGAAGGGATGATAGTTTCTCTTAAAAATCTAAATTTAATAATGTTTAGTAATGACTAAAGTAACCTGAACATGTTGTCAGGTTGTCATGTGGTCATTAAATTATGTTGTCTTTTAAAATCTATTAACACCAAAGAAAAAAATAAATTACAGTGTGAAAATTATGGAGAAATGTGGGTAACTTGGAGGGAGAAGAAAATGACCATATGAGTTGCTTATCTTTTATAAACTGGTTTTGTTTGATTGATTGAAAAGTAAATTGAGGAATATGGAGATAATATTGGATGGATAAAGTTGTAAAGAAGGTTATGTTAGGACTAGGACCATAGGTTTCTAAATGTTTAATAAGTCATGGATGAAGAATTTTCCAGGCAAGTTGGTACTGGTAGTGGTGGGAGAGGCTTAGATTTTCTTTGACTTGTTAGGATGCTAAAATAAAATTATGCTGCTATAGGATACAGTTTTCTTAGATTGCATATGGTATTTTAAAGCTACTCATAAACATTTCCAAATTCTCTTTTCTTCAAAATATGCAGCTTTTTACAGTAAAATATTCCCTCTTAAAAGATATATATGCAGTAAATAAATTGTTTATATTTACATGAATTGGTAAAGTTTTAAAAGATATTTTAAGGAGTTTGTGTGCATTTGTACTGAGAGTATAAATGATTACATGTAATTTGAAAGAAAAGTGTAATTTGGTATTTGTTTTATGACTTTCTTTTTTTTTTGCTATATTTTTCCCCTTATTCAGATAACTCAGGAACTGTTAACCAAATTATGATGATGGCAAACAACCCAGAGGACTGGTTGAATTTGTTGCTCAAACTGGAGAAAAACAGTGTCCCTTTAAATGATGCCCTTTTAAATAAATTGATTGGTCGTTACAACCAAGCAATTGAAGCACTTCCTCCAGATAAATATGGACAAAATGAGAGTTTTGCTAGGATTCAAGTGAGATTTGCTGAACTAAAAGCGTAAGTATTAGCATTTTAATTGTATTTAGCTAACTACATTACATAACACATAACTACATCACCAAAAGGTAAAATGAAAACATGTCAGAACTACTTGTAAGAAGTTTTTTTTTTTAACCAAGTCTTTTTGTTTATAATTAACAAGTGCATTTGTAAACTTTCTTTACAATGTACATATTTCCACAAAAATTACATACTCTAGACTCCACCTAAAAATTTTTTTAAATTAACTTATTCAATTTTACAGACAGAAAACAGTATTTTGTGTCTTCTGGAAAATAGAATGAGGAGTTATCAAACAGGCAACTGTGTTCTTTTTCTTAAAACTTGACTCTGAAATCTTTATTTCAGTATTCAAGAGCCAGATGATGCACGTGACTACTTCCAAATGGCCAGAGCAAACTGCAAGAAATTTGCTTTTGTGCATATATCTTTTGCACAGTTTGAACTATCACAAGGTAATCTGAAAATGTCAAGTCCAAATTTTAAGTAAAAGATAACTTCCTATTGTAACTTAAATCATGTGTGTGAAATAGAAATAATGAGGCAAAAGGCATGAAAGTTGATCAGATGAAAATTCAGGGAAGGATGCTACCTGAGTGTAAGTGTACGAAATATTTGTTATACCAGCCCTTTCACTTGCATATTACACAAGTTAAACTGTTTGATATTAATTGTTATCATAAGTGAGAAATTGCTTATTTGCTTATAAATAAAATGTGTGAGCCTTGGAATAAATATTTTTGCCTGAGACTTTAAAACTTTTTTCCTAGGTTCTGAAGTATATGCATCTGGGGAGTAAAGGTTGCTGCATTAAAATCACTGTTATTTTTTACTTTGTTAGGTAATTTCAAAAAAAGTAAGCAACTTCTTCATAAAGCTGTGGAATGTGGAGCAGTGCCACTAGAAATGTTGGAAATTGCCATTCGGAATTTAAACCTTCAGAAAAAGCAGCTGCTTTCAGAGGAGGAAAGGAAGAGCTTATCTGGTAAATATGTTTGTGTGTGCTAATACTTTTCTGTGGTGTTTAGTCCTGCAAAAAAGGGATTCAGGATAATATTTTATAGAAAAATATTGTTTATTTAGAATGATCAAAATCTAAGATTAAGTTTTAGATGCAAAGGCAGTGAAACTTGGAAAAGTAGCAAAGTCATTACTCTCTTCTTGGCATTTTTTTTTTTTTCCTAGTCAAACTCTAATTAGTAACACATTACACAACTCAGTAAAAACAGTAAGGTCCTGGGACTCCCCTGGTGGTCTGGAGATTGAGACTTCTGCTTCCACTGCAGGGATACAGGTTCAATTCCTGGTAGGGGATCTAGGATCCCATATGCCACAAAGCACGGCCAAAAAATAAATAAATAAAAATAAAATTGACATATACAAAAAAAAAATTACACTTTAATATAAAACAATATGGTCCCAATGTATAGCACAGGGAACTATATTCAATATCTGCAATAAACTGTAATGGAAAAGAACATGAAAAGGTATATACATATATATATATGTGTGTGTGTGTGTGTATGTGTATAATTGAATTACTTTGCTGTGCACCAGAAACTGACACAACATTGTAAATCAACTGTATTTCAATTAAAAAAACAAACAGGGACTCCCCTGGTGGTCCAGTGGTTAAAAATCTGCCCTGCATTGCAGGGGACCCAGGTTCCATCCCTGGTTAGGAAGTTAAGATCCACATACTGTGGGGCAATTAAGCCTGCAAGCAACAAGTACTCAGCCTTGTGCGCTCTGGAGCCCGCGCACCGCAAGGGAAGATCCTGCATGATGCAGTGAGGATCCTGCATGCCATAATGAAGACCCAAGGCAGCCAAATAAATAACAAACTAAGCAAACTTGAGCTAGGCAAGTGAATCACTTTTTGCTATTAGAAATGAGGAATGTGACTTTACTCTGGGTAAACGGTTCTGTAATTATGAAACAATTATGAAGTACAGTTGGAGAATTAGCATCACAACATCTTCATATCTGAATGTCTTATTTAGGGACAAATATTTACTATGAATTGACTTTTAAAGTATTATTTATGAGATTTTTTATGTGTGTGTATTCCTTATATCTTTACAAATTTAATTATAGTTTCAAAATGTTTACAGCATCTACAATATCAAGTGCACAAGAACCATTTCCCAATACACTTGGACATTTACAGAATAGGAACATTAGTTGTGATTCTAAAGGACAGACTACTAAAGCCCGGTTCTTATATGGGTAAGGAAACCAAATTCATTTTTTAAATATTCATCATACATTTATATTATTTATACATCTGCATATATGTTTTCATATTATAATAGTGTTTAGCAGTTGATGAAATGCTTGTATCAATATTATCCTTTTAAAAATCGGTTTTTCTTTCTTTCTCTTTAGAGAGAACATTCCCCCTCAAGATGCAGAGATAGGCTATCGAAATCCCTTGAAACAAACAAACAAGGCTAAACGGGTAAGTTATGTTTTACTTTGATTAAAGCAGTAGTGGTGAGGTCTATGCTTATTTCCTAGTTAGTTACTTAATCTTCTAAAACATTTTTAGTCATGCCCATTTGGAAGAGTCCCAGTTAACCTTCTAAGTAGCCCGGATTCCCATGAGAAGACGGATGTTTCAGTTGCACCACATTTTACTAAAAGGTATGTTTGAGTTTTAACTTTTGTTTTCAAAGCTTGAAGACTGATGGCAAAATGATCATAAAGTCTCTTACTACATAAAAGTGGTTATAAGTACATTTTTATTTAGAATGAGGAACGAGTAGGGAATACGACTTTATTTTGCTTTTTCTCTCATTAAAAATATTCATTAAAGCAATTGTTAAAAAGTTAGGAAACATAGAAGAAAAAGTATTAAGTTAATATGAAGCTTACAGGACTATGCACAGACTGAAGTGAAGTCGCTCAGTCGTGTCCGACTCTTTGTGACCCCGTGGACCCACCAGGCTCCTCCGTCCATGGGATTCTCCGGGCAAGAATACTGGAGTGGGTTGCCATTTCCTTCTCCAATGCACAGACTAGCCCAGTAGTAAAAACTCATGACGTTTGAATCGCTTATGGTAGCCTCTCTGGTGAGACACTCTAGTGTGTGTGTAAGTGTCCATTGTGGATGGGAAGTCTGAAAACAATTTTCTTTGAGGCTAGTTCAAGGAAAAAGCAGCTATTAGTAGGAAAAATGATTTAACTCACTCATTTGCTTCTGAATCTAGGGCTTCAAGAAGTGGGGCAGGGTAGGTAGAGATGAAATATTGTCCACCACATCTGAAGTGTTCTCCTTCCTTCACTTTGAAAAATGAGAATCTCGTAATCCAGTTTAGCTAAGGGTCTTCGTTTTTCTGGTGAATTTTAACTAACCACTGTTCATAACATTATTTCTAATGGAAACGACTCCTGGATTCCACAGAATCATTTTGCCAGTAAACTTTAGAGAGAAAACGTTTTTAGCTGGTGTCTTCTCTACTTAAATGCTTATTATACTTAAGGTTTGACTGAATATTGATATTAAAGAGCATTATGGATGTCAAGGTTAAGCTCTAAAAGTCATATGAGGTGACTATTTTCTGGTTATCTTCACTTCAACTACTAGCTCAAGAATAAAGGAGACTTTCTCCACTCCAAAAAAATAAGAACAAAAACAGACCAGCCATTTTCTTGGTGCTTGTACTGATACACTGAGGTAGGCACTGTGGAGGCCCATAGGAGGGTCTACACCCTCGTTCTTACCCTTAAAGCTATTTACAGCCCGAAGTGTAGTTTAATCTACACATTGCTGTTTCCTTATTCTTTCCCACATTCATGCCTTGACTCCAGCTGTTACTTATTATGGAACAGGGGAGGCAGTCACCTGCTTACCACTCATCTCTGTTACTTTTGTCACTGCCCAGCACCTAATTTAGTCACATTTGTATTGGAATCTTGTTATTGTTAAAAACACCTTTTCAAGTGATTTTTCCAGTTAACAGATGTACATATTTAAAAACCTAGCTTTAAAATGAAAAAGATAAAATGACTTTGCTAATTCTAAAAAATAATAATAATAATAATAAGTAAAATAAAATGAAAAAGATAATACCCTGAATACCCTGAAATGATTGATTTCAAATTAAACAATTCTTTTGTTTCATGGTAACAGACATATCTCTGGGTCAGAGTGCCGAGATACAATCACGCCTGGATCTAAATCAAGTGGAAATGATTCCAACGAATTGAGACATTTAAAGGTTTTTCCATTTTTAAATCTTTATCTGGAGCAAGAGTTCCTGACCCAGGGTTCATGGAGCTTTTTCTGGGGAAGGGATCCATGGTTTATGTATCTCCCAGTGTTCTTGAAACCCCAGGAGAGGTCGGGCCACTAATGGGAAGTGACACAGAAGTCCTAAACTGTATCTCCTCAGTGGAAGTGGGAGGGCAAGGAACGACCATCTACTGTTGAAGTAGTGTTTATTATATAGTGTTTAAGCAGGTTAGTTGGCCTGGTTTTGGGAATAATGGGGCAAGCATTGTCCCGCAACTTTTGTTTCTTGATGTGTTGAATCATATGATCTGACAGAGGAAATTAGACAAAAATGAGAGGGTGTCTTTTTGGTGCGGCAGAGGTGAGGGCTTAGATAGTCAATCCTGACGTGCTGATACGGCAGACACGTGAACGTGCAAGGCAGGAAGTAGCTTTAGTCCCTGATGCACTGATTTTTAGGGGTTATACTGTTCTTACTGAAGTTGAGTTAGACCCCTGGCATCATAATGTGGGTCTTTTCAGTTTTTACATTCTTTGTAATTCCTCTCTCTTTCATGATGTATCCTTTTAAATAATGAGTTTATCTAATTTACAGCTATCTCAGGGAATAGCATATGGTTGTGTCAGGAGTTTACTTTTGGGATTTAGAATAAGTTCTGTCTTAGACTTCTACAAATCTTAATTTTGACCAATGCTATTATTTTTGGTGATAATATAGTAACAAAATAGTGAAGCATGTTTTATGTTGAATTTAAGCTTTCTAACCTCTCTTTTTAAGTGAATATGTCTTATCATTTGATAATATGTCTACTGAAAGCAAATTGGCCAAATCTATCATTATGGCCATTCCCATTGCTCTAGTCAATAATTCAAGAAGTTATTTTTGCTGGAATTTTGTGAGTCTACATATAATTATGATAACTTTCCTAGCAATCTTTTCATATAGATGAGACTGTAGTATATTGAACACTAAAATTAGTACTACTTCTGTTTTTAAGACTTTGTCTTATATCAAATCGAAATAAAATCTTACTCTATGTAGTCTGTTCAAAATATTCGTTCCAAGGAACCTGTGATGTCAGATGAGAAGAGTTCTGAACTTATTACTGATTCAGTAACCCTGAAGAATAAAAGTGAATCAAGTTTTCTAACAAAATTAGAAGGTAAGAGTGACAAAATAGACTACCTCTTTAATTAAGAGAACCACTTTGTTACTTACGAAAGTTGACCAGCCCCCTAACAATTGCCATGGAAGAGTAGGTCCCTTTATCTTGTGTTTCAGTTAAATTGTATACAGTATATGAAAAGTATTAAATTCTATAGCAGAGGATTCACCTAAAAGGTGTGTAAGAGGAAAATAGAGGGAAAATTCAATGGCATTGAGTCAATTTTCTCAGTTGGCTTGAGAAATATTTGGGAAAGCATATGAAAGTGTATTTATATGACAATTCTGTTTCCCCTTTTGTCAGACATTTGCTTTTCCACTATATGTGTACTATGGTGAATATTCTAAGACCATATAAATGAATGAGACAGGTTTTAGCCCTGAGAGTCCCATGTCTCAGGAAACCCTGAAAACTGGGATGCCGTTATTTTGATTGGGACCATCAGCATTCCTTGATACCCACAGGGAATTGTTTCCAGGATCCCCCATGGATTCTCAGATCATAGAATGCTCAAGTCCTTTATATAAAATGATGTAGTATAGTTAGTTCTGTGGAACCTGTGGATATAAAGGGCCAGCTATAGATTCCTTTTCCTGATATTTGGGGGAAATGATTTTATATTTTCATGGCATCTATTACAAACTGATATGATTGAAAAACCATCTTTACCAAATGCTTGTTTATAGTACTGATCTGGCACCTAATTTAATGCTAAGTGAATGCTTACTGAGTGCCCACACTATGTTAATGGTATTTTATTATGTAGTAAAATTTGCAGTCAGAAAACTACCCAAAGCATAAGAATACAACCCAGTGAAATATCACTTTTTTCACATGCATTTCTGTCAGGTATATTCAGGGTGGGGTGGTCAGGTACACAGGATGTGTATACAATCAGCTCATCGATAGTACCAAGCAGTTTTCCAAAGTGTTGTGTTTGACCAGCACTTATATTAGCTCTTACTCCATATTCTTCCCAATCATTTTGTTGTTGGTTTTCAATGTTACACATTCTGATTTTGCTAAGTAATAGTTCATTGTGGTTTTAATTTGCATTTTCCTGTTGTCTAATTATGTTGAATGCCTCTTTGTGTTTATTGGCCATTTGGGTATCTTCTCAAGTGCTTGTTCAAGTATCCCCAATTTTTCTATTGAGTGTCCTTTTTTTTTCTCAATAATTTTTTGGTCTAGATACAGTTCCTTTGTTGGGTACATGTGTTACAAGTAACTTCTCCCATTATGTGGCGGAGATTTGATTAAATTTTAAATTATCATGCATTTTAATTTATCAGTCTTTTCCTTTGTGGTGGGTATTTTCTGTGTCTTTAAACAAATCTTCCTACTCCAAGATCATAAAGATATTTCCATATGTTTTGGAAGGTATCATTTTACCTTTCACATTTAGACCTATATTCTACTTGAATTTAATATTTATGTATGGTTAAGATGAAGTGTCAGGATTCATTTTTTTCTTCTCCATGTAGATATCTAGTAGACTCCAGCAGCATTTATTGAAAAGATGCTTTTTTCCCCTCAGTGAATTGTTATAAATTAGATGAGTCTGTTTGTGATGTCTGGTTTTTGGATACTTCTCTGTTCCATAGTACATTTATGACTTTGTGCTAATTCTGTCTGAAGTCAGTCTTCATATCTGTCAGTGTAAATCTTCCAACTTGTTTCTCTGTTAGAGACTATTTTAGTTTTTCTAAGCCTTTTGAATTTCCATATAAATGTTAGAATCCATAAGTTTCCTTTTTCTGTTTTTTTTTTAATGGTATTTTGTTTGAGTTCTAGTGGGACAAGTTGACATCTTAACAAATAAATTTTCTAGTCCACTAACCTGGCATACCCCTTCATTCATATAAGTAGTCTTTAAAACATTATTGAAAAAATTGTTTTCTGTGTAGAGATTTTGCATTTCTTTTGCTAGAGATATATCTAGACATTTGATATTTTTGATAATATAATGATGGGATCTTTAAAACAAAATTTATCCTTTGCTTCTTTGTTGCTAGTATATAAAACTACAACTGATTTTTAACTATTGTTCTCGTTTATAGAGATTGCTAAAATCACTGTTTACATCTAATATTTGCCTACGAATTCTTTCATGTTGTTTGAAAATAATATAACATTTTTTTTCTTCCATTCCTTTTACTTTAATTTCTTTGCTGTGTTGCACTTATAACCTCTAGAATAACAGTGAATAGAAAGATTGATAGGTGGCATTTTTGTTCATTCCTTAGAGAGACACTTTCACTGTTTTACCCTTGTATAATAACTGGCTTAGAGTCTTAAAGCTGTTCTTTATCATATATCAAAACAGATTGAGGTTAACAGTTCTTTTGTGACTGGGTGTTAAATTTTATGAGATACCTTTTCTGTGTTTATTGAGTCGGTCACGTACTTTTTTTTCTTTATTATTATGCCAAATTAACTTTCAGTGTTAGGCAAACTTTACATTTAGAAATAAATACAACTTGGTCATAATTTATTGTACCTTTTGTATATCACTTGCAAATATTTTGTTTAGAATTTTTGTGTTTGTCATGATAGGGATAGAATAGTGACGCTCATAAAATAGTCAATATTGTTGAGTTTCTTTTGTTCAGAGACCCTTAAGATAGTAAATTACAGGCTAGTTTAAGGTAAAATTTTTATTAAAAAAAACTAGGTCTATGAAAAATGGTGAACTGGCTTTTATTAATGAGACTTTATGATATATGTTTTTGGACTTTTGCATATTTCTTTCTTTGTTTTCTGGTAAAAAACAGAAGTATTTAAACTGAGAATAGTCTCTGATAAAGCTCTAGATAACAACCTAGGAAAATGGCTGTTGCAGCTTTGTAAAATTGACTTGCTAAAAGCAAATTGTCAGTAGCTGGTTAAAGCTTTTAATTTCTGTTTTTAAGAGCAAAATGCGAATACAGTTTGTAACATGTTCTGTTGTTTAGGTTTAATTTTGTTATTATCCAATATTCTTGCCCATTAATGACAACAATAAATGCAATTGCAGAAACTAAAGAACATCAAGAACTAAAGGTTCCAGAAAGTGATCTGAAACAATGGCAATCAAAGAGAAAGTCTGAGTGTGCAAACCAGAATCCTGCTGCATCTTCCAGTCAGTGGCAGATTCCAGAGGTAATCCCTAAAGTTGATACAGAGGTAACTTGCTTTTCCACATCAAGTTTTTCATAATGTGATGATCATGCTAAATGTTTTCTTCTTGTATTAATTTCTTTAGTGGAGTAGTTTTCTTTTTGCTCAAAAGTGTGTGTGTGTGTTTTAAATTCACAAAAGAATGATCTAAACAATCATAGGTTTAGTTTAGTAACAGTATATATCAAGCTGAATTCTTTTTCTGCTTTCAGTAGTATTTCTAGATTGCTGGTAGACTGGTGCAGAGGTCAGCAAACTACAGCCTAGGAGCCAAATCTCGTTCCCAACCTGAATGTAAACAACAATTTTTGGGAACAGAGCTATGTCCATTTATTTACTTACTGTCTTTGCCTATTTTTGAACTATAAGAGCAGAACTAAGTAATTGCAACAGAAACCTCGTGGATAAAATAGAAAAATACAGACTAGATAATGTGAATTCATAACAAGTTGAATGATCATTCCCCTTGGCTGGGGTCTATTTCAGAAGAAAGGATCTGTTAGAGAGGTACATATGAATATAGTTCTTGGTCATACTCTCCTTACAATTAATTTTCAATTGTAGTCTCACTCAGCAGTTCTCAAATATTTCAGTTTTGGGATCCTCTCTTATATTCTTAATTATTGAAGCCCATAGAGAACTTTGGTTTATGTAGGCTATGTTGATCTCTATTTGCTATATTAGAAAGTAAAACCAATAAATTTTTAAACTATTTGCTACTTTATTAAAAATATCAATAATAAGCATATTACATGTAAATAATACTTTTATGAAAAAAGTGTTTTGTTTTATTGAGGTATAATTGATATATAACATATTTGTTTTAGGTGTATGACATAATGATTCGATGTTTGTATATACAGTTGACCCTTGCATGACATGGGTTTGAACTGTGTGGGTCCACTTATATATGGATTTTTTTTCAGTACGTATGTATTATGGTACTACATGATTTTCTGTTGGTTGACTCTGAGGATGTAGAGCAGTGGATACAGAGCTCCAGCTGTAAAATTATATGTGGATTTTTGACTTTGTGGGTAGTCAGTGCCCCTAACCTCTGAGCTGTTCAAGAATCAACTCTATTGCTAAATAATCACCATATTAAGTCTAGTTAGCATTCATCACCATACCTAATTACACATTTTTTCTTCTGATGAGAATTTTTAAGATCTACTCACTTAGCAACTTGCAAGTGTGCAATATAGTATTATTAATTATAGTCACCACATTGTGCATTACGTCCCAATGATTGATTTATTTTGTAACTGGAAGCTTTTACCTTTGATCCTCTTCACCCATCTCCACTCCTGCCACCCACACCCCTTGGCAAGCCCCAAACTATCCGTGAGCTTGGTCTTTTGCTTTTTTTCCCCTCTAGATTTTACATATAAGTGATACAATGCAGTAGTTGTCTTTCTCTGGCTATTTCACTTAGTGTGATGTCCTCAAGATCCATCTGTGTTGTCACAGATGGCAAGATTTCATACCTTTTATGGCTGAATAATAGTCCATTGTATATATGTACCACATTTTCTTTATCCCTTCAGCCATCAGTGAATATTTAGATTGTTTCTGTTTCTTGGCTATCATAAATACTGCTGCTATGAACACAAGAATACAGACATCTTTTCAAGTTAGTGTTTTCCTTTTCTTTGGATAAATACCTAGAAGTAGAATTGCTAGGTCATATGGCAGTTCTGTTTTTAATTTTTTGAGGATCTTCCATACTGTTTTGCACAGTGGCTAAACTAATATACATTTTCACCAACCCTGCACAAGACTTCCATTTTCTCCACATCCTTGGCAACACTTGTTATTTCTTATGGTTATGATAATAGACATTCTGACGGGTATGAGGTGATCCATCATTGTGGTTTTGATTTACATTTCCCTGATGATTGGTGATGTTGAACTTCTTTTCATATCCATTGGATATTTATTTATATGTCATCTATGGAGAAATATCTAGTCAGGTCTTTTGTCCATTTTTAAGTTGGTTATTTGATTTTTGGTATTGAGTTAAAGTTCCTTGTGTATTTTGGATATTAATCTGTTAATGGATATGTGGTTTACAAATATTTTCTCCCATTTCATAGATTGTCTTTTTTATTTCATTGATGGTTTCCTTTGCTGTGCAGCTTTCTAGTTTGATGTAGTCCTATTTGTTTATCTTTGCTTTTGTCTTTACATTTGGTGTCTGATCCAAAAATTCATTGCCAAGACCCATGTTAAGGAGCTTACCACCCGAGTTTTCTTCTAGAAGGTTTATGTTTTAAGGTCTTACATTCAAGTCTTTAATTCATTTTGAGTTAATTTTTGTGTGTAATGTGAGAAAGTAGTCCAGTTTCATTGTTTTCCGAGTGGCTGTCCAGTTTTCTGAAGACCATTGATCTATGTCTGTTTCTTGCAAATATCATATTGTCTTGAATACTGTAGCTTTGTAATATGGTTTGAAATTAGGGAGTGTGGTGCCTCCAGCTTTGTTCTTCTTTCTCAAGATTGCTTTGGGTATTCCAAACTTTTGTGATTCTATACAAATTTTAAGATTGTTCTATTTCTGTGAAAAATGCCATAGGAATTTTGATAGGGATTGCATTATATCTATAGATTGCTTTGGGTAATGTGGTCATTTTAACAATATTCTTCCAATCAGTGAGCACAAAATATCTTTCCATTTACTTGTGTCTTCTTCAGTTTAAGAAGAAGACATCAGTGTCTCACAGTTTTCAGTATACTAGTGTTTCACTTACTTGGTTAAATTTATTCCTAGGTAGTTTATTATTTTTGATGTGATTGTTTTCTTAATTTCCCTTTCTGATAGTTTGTTATCAATGTATAGAAATGTAACAGATTTTTGTATATTGATTTTGTTTCCTGCAACTTTACTGAATTTGTTAATTTTTTCTAACAGGTTTTTTTTTTGTGTGTGTGTGTGTCATCTTTAGGGATTTCTACATATAATATGTTATCTGCAAATAGTGACAGTTTTACTCTTTCCTTTTCAATTCTGATACCTTTTATTTCAGCTTCTTGTCTACTTGCTGTGGCTAGAATTTCCAATACCATTTTAAGTAACAGTGGCAGGAGTAGGCATTCTTGTCTTGTTCCTGATTTCAGAAGAAAAATTTTCATCTTTTCACCATTGAGTATGATGTCAGCTGTGTGCTTGTCATACGTGGCTTTGTTATGTTGAGATGTGTTTCTTCTGAAAAATAAGTATTTTTCAAAACAAACTAATTACAGTGAGGGGTGTGACATTTGTTTTACAGTCTTTACAATTTTTTTAAATGGTTGGCATTAGAGGGCTAGATTTCTTATATCTGCTTTTGCATCCAGTCTGTCTCACTAATCACATGCCTTGGGAAAACTTTAGTTTATATTCATGAAAGAATGAAAGTGAAAAAGGCAAATAATGTCTTAGTATGATTATGAAAATAGTTTTAACCTTTCAGACTCCCTGCAAGTATATCCTGGGGAAACCCCCGAACTTTCTGCTATTTCTGGGTCGCTGGTTGAGAACTGTTTATCTAAGTAATGGAGTGGGTAACAAATGTTAAATGAGAAGAATCCTGACAGGTTGAATTATGGACAGTCAGCATCTCCTGTATTTTTCTTTTTAAAAGTTATAAGCTAATAGAATGGTGAAAGGACTTAAAACAATTTATTTGTCATTAGGGAGATTCAGACTAAAACCACAATGAGGTTTGTGGTTTGAAATGTGCCATTTCACCCACAAGATGGCTGTAGTTAAAAAGAGACAGTAATAAGTGTTGGTGAAAATGTGGATAAATTGGAACCCTCATACATTGTTGCTGAGTAGCTAAACTGATACAGTCTCTTGAAAAATGGTATGGCAGTTCCTCAGAAGGTGTAGCAAACAGTTACTATATAATTCAACAATTCTATTCCTAGGTATATACTCAAGAAAATATGTATCTGCAAAAAAGCTTGTATGTGAATGTTCATAGCAGCATTAATCATAATTGTTAAAAAATAGAAGTAACCCAAATAGCCATCAACTGGTGAGTGAGTAAACAAAATGTGGTATTCTGATTTTATTTCATTTTATTATTCAACAGTAAAAAACTAGTGAACTTTGGGAAGGTCATGTATACACTGCTATATGTAAAATGGATAACCAACAAAGACCTATTGTATGGCACATAGAACTCTGCTCAACATTATGTGTCATCCTGGATGGAATGGGGGTTTGGGGGAGAACGGATACATGTATGTATATGACTGAGTCCCTTCGCTGTTCATCTGAAACTACCACAACATTGCTAATCAGCTATACCCCAATGCAAAATGTTTTTGGTTTTAAAAGAAAAAAATTTTTAAAAAAGTAGTGAAGTGTTGATAAATGCTACTGCATGGTAAGTAATAAAAACCTGTCACAAAAGGCCATATATTTTGTGATCTCTTTTATAAGAAATGCCTGGAATCAGCAAATCCACAGAGACAAAAATTAGACAGATGGCTGCCAGAGTCCAGGAGTAGTGGAGATTGGGGGTGATGGCTAATGCAGAATTTCTTCTTAGAATAATGAAAATGTTCTGTAATTAAATCGTGGTGATGATTGCATACTCATGAATATATTAAAAACCACAGAATAGTACACTTAGGTGAAAAAGAAAAGACTAGGCAGTTTTTTGTAAAGAATCCGCCTGCAATGCAGGAGGCCCCGGTTCAATTCCTGGGTCGGGAAAATCCCCTGGAGAAGAGATAGGCTACCCACTCCAGTATTCTTGGGCTTCCCTGGTGGCTCAGCTGACAAAGAATCTGCCTACAATGCGGGAGACCTGGGTTCGATCCCTGGGTTGGGAAGATCCCCTGGAGAAGGAAATGGTTACCCACACCAGTATTCTGGCCTGGAGAATTTGATGAACTATATAGTCCATGGGGTCCCATAGCTGGACACGACTGAGCCACTTTCACTTTGCTTCACTTACTTTATAGCTATAAGCTCCCCCTAGCTATGTCCAGAGCATTTCTTTTCTTGTAAAAACCCAGTCCTTTTCTTTTGGGGGCATGTGCTGCATGCAAGATTTTAATTTCCTGACCTGGGATCAAGCCTGTGCCCCGTGCAGTGGAAGCGTGGAGTCTTAGCCACTGGGCCACTGGGGAAGTCCCAAAACCCTACCCTTCTGAGGTGCCTACTTTTGGGATGTGCTATCCTGCAGTTGCTTGTTGCCATCATCTCTGAACATCCCCGTGACTCCGCATCATTCTCTGAAAATATTAGGCTCTGGATCACTTCTTTCAACTTCAGCCCAACAACTGTCATCATTTTTTGTTAGCTTCTGTACCCCTATGTATCACTAGTCCTATACCTGGCCTCCAAATTCATGACTTCTTCCTCTTTCATGCCTACTTTCTTAATTTCACCTCAGCTACCCATTCCTGTGTCCTCAATTCCGAGCTCCAAAATCTCAAATGCAAACATCTAAATCTATGGTCTATGAGTATAACCTTTCCACTTTCCTTACTAAATACTCTTGCTGCCATAGTTTCTCAATACCGTTCTGGCTACTCATCCAAATGTGTGTGTGTGTGTGTGTGTGTGTGTATACACGTATATGTATACACACATGTATATACACATATATACATGTATATATATAAGGAAATCTTAAATGGAAAATTTATCTGGGAAAAGAGGTATAGTGGCCAAATACACAAAAGACTGAAAAGTAGAAAATAGTTTAGATTTATCCATTGTGGATCTCCAGAGTATAATGTGGACCCAGTGGGTTGAAATTATAGAAGCTGATTTAATCTAGATGTCAGTTAATACTTACTAATAACTAAAGCTCTCCTCAAATTAGAGGTAGTGAATGATCAGTTACTAATAGTGTTCAAGCAAAATGTGATTTGCAGGAGTTGGCAAGATTTTCTGTAAGACCTTTGTGAGGCAGATGGTCACTATTTTATCTTTTAACTCTGCCATTATTACATGAAAACAACCACAGACATGTAGACAAATGGTCTTTGCTGTGTTCCAATAAAACTTTATTTACAAAAACAAACAACAGACCAGATTCAACCTACAGGTTGTACTTTGCCAGTCTCTGCTGTAGAGGAAGTTCATTCATCATTGCTTTGGAATTTGTATGAGATAAATTCTGTAAGCTGTATGTCTTTTACAAGGGAGAAGAACACTAGATAGGTATTTGCCATTTCAAACGTTGCTAAATAATTAATACTTGATCATTTTCCCTTCGAATGTAAAGGTAGGGGATGATTCTATTTGTAAAGACTAGTTTTCTGAAGCACAGAATACTTATTAATATCTAGATTATACAAGTCCAATTCTAGTGACAGTAGCCCTAAAGAGAAAGGATATTTAGATCCTGTTTTGTTCAACACTGCTGTGTGCCTTCCATCTAATTGCAATCTCTTTGAGGAAAGTATAACAAGCTTCAAAATTTAGAGTAAAAGAGCTTTAACTAAAAAGTTATTGAAAGCCTATAATACATACATCTACTTATTATAGCATGTTTTCATATTTCATATTTTCTTTTAGAAATTTAATATTTGTGAAATTGTTGAACAGGTGACTAATTAAAAAGCCCAAAATCATGATGTTTTTTATTTTGGTCTAGCAGAAACACACCACTTTTGAGCAACCTGCCTTTTTGGTTTCCAAGCAGTCACCACCAATATCAACACCTAAATGGATTGACCCAAAATCTATTTGTAAGACACCCAGCAACAGTGCCTTGGATGATTACATGAGCTGGTAATTCCTTTTGGTTCTTAGCTTGGTACAACATGTGCTTTGGGGCAAACAGATCTGGAGGTGAATCCTGCTCTCTTACCTGAAAGACTTTCTAAATTCGTGTTATTTTTCTCAGCATCAGTTTTTTCATCTGTAAAGGAAGGGAAGGTAGCAACAATATATTTTTAAGGATTGTTATGAAAGTCTCTGTCATTATAATCTGTACCTACTCTATGTATATGCTTTTTATACCTATAGGTCTATAGGCAGTACCTTTAAATACTTTAAGTATGCAAAACTTCTTGTTAATCAAGCACTGCCACTTGTATATCTCTGTAATTGAGAGACTTTAAAGATTAGCATTCTTACAGTAAATAAAGGGTGGATGCATATTATAGCAAAGGAGGTGTTAATTAGAGTGTGAGAGAGGTTGGTGGCATAACTCACATAGTTCTGGGCTTGTTCAAGATCTGAGTCGCTGCCAGTGAGGAATGAGTGAAGAAGCTGATCAGTGCTGATTGACAGAAAACATAAGGGATGTTGAAAAGCAAATCAATGGCATTTCTAAGAAAGGAAAGAGGGGATATGGCATGTGATATCCTTCAAGTAGTGGCTATATTTTTAACATAGTTTTAATGTCTTAGAGGCTAACTGAAGCTCATGTCTTTTGCTTTTCATTTTCACAATGTGATCTTGAATCCTAATAAGAACTGGCCTTGGAGTTTTATAACCGATTCTATTAAATAAGTAAGCTATTTAATACAATTTTGCTATTTATTGCCTCATTTTATTACACTTAGAATACTTTAAAGAATGACCGCTAACTAAAATAGGATATGGTTATTTCTTATGAAGTTATTTATTTTCAACAAATATTTGTAGAATTCCTTTGTGTCAAGCACTATTCTTGGTGTTGAAGATACAGTAGTGAAAATAAGAGAAGCAAAGCACAAACGTGAGCTGAACAGCTTTGTGTTCAAAGGTCAGACTCTCATGTAATTGGCTTTCAGATATTTCTAGTAGGTTGTCATAGAACATTATTGTTAAAAAACACTCAAAATCTATGATAGACTGAGCTTTGTCTTGGCTAACTTTTATAAAATAACTCTTAACTGTATTTTTTAATGACATTATTTTTATTTTAGTAAGGACTTCTCGTCTGGGGACAAAAATTACTTTCAGAAATAATTCCCCCAAAGTGAAGTTTCTGGTGATGGTGAATCTAAAGTAAATATTTCAGATGTATTAGGAAAACTGACTTGGGTTCTATTTGATATAACACATTTATATTCACCACACAAAATCTGAGTCAGAATCTTGTTTTTAAAGCTTTAATGTTTTAAATTTTAAAAAATATATCTTTCCCAGTTTTAGAACTCCAGTGGTAAAGAATGACTTTCCAGCTGCTTGTCAGTTGTCAACACCATATAGCCAGCTTGCCTATTTTCAGCAGCAACAGCAGCAAATACCTGTTACTCCACTTCAGAATTTACAGGTTTGATAAGCTTTATTTATGATGGTACATGATACGGTATGATCAAAGATTTTATTTTTGCAGGATTTATTTGTTAAGAACAGTGTTAAAAACTTATTCAATCTTAGTCCCATTAGGCCAAACTCTTTTCTGATATTCTCATAAGGGTGCCTCGTGACTTTGATAGGTTAGTTACTGAAGAAACTAATGAAGTATTTTTCATTAACTTGCACAAAGTATCTAGTCTGAATAGCTAGATAAAATTTCTTTTGTAATCTAGGTTATTTTTCATTCCACTTAACTATTTAAACCAATTGTTAGTGGGCAGCTTCATTTTATCAGCTGATTAATATACAAGTATATATACTAATATATATACAAGTAATATATAAGTTTTTAAGAATATCAGAATAGCAATATGAGATGCTACTAGAATATATTATTAAAAAAAACCTTTTTTTGCTGGTGAGGCGATTATATTGCCTCAAAACTTTTTTTGCTGGTAAGGCGATTGTATTGCCATCCAGGAAGATAATTATTTAGATACTCTGTTGACATCAATACTAAGATTAATTTTTAATAACTATCTGCTTCTCAGAAGCAGAGAAGCAGCTTAATATTGGTAGAAAGTATAGGCTTTGGTGAGAGTTTGCCTGGCCATGACTCTTGGCCTCACTACTTACCAACTATGTGACCTTTTTGCAAGTTAATTAAATTCTCTATTTCCTCATCTGTAAAATAGGGATAATAAAGCTCTCTACACCATAGGATGACTGTGAAGATTAACTTAGTTAATATATATGTAACTCTTACAACAGAAACTGGTGCTTGGTAAAGAATAAAAGTTGGTAGCAATTGTTTAAGAAAAACAGCAAAAAAAAAAAAAAAGTAATGAACTAAACAAATCAAGAGATTAAAAAATTAGCTGACAGAAAATAAAAGGTAACCAGAGGCTATAGGAAGAGGAATGGAGGGTTATCTCTGAGGGGTGTAGGGTTTCAGTATGAGATGAGGAGAGGCCTGGAGATGAATGGTGGTAATGTTGGCACAGCAATGTGAATGTACTCAATGCCACTGGAGAGAACACTTAAAAACGGTTAAGATGGTACATGTTATGGTATGTAAATTTTACCACAATTTAAAAAGCAATGGAACAAGAAGTTTAGCTGACAGTAGGTTATACTAAAAGATATAATAGTGTTTTGAGGGTTGACTCAACAGTATAATAAACTACAAAAAAGAGAAAGAAAGATAGCCTGGTTTGCCCATCATGTTAATTCAAAGAAAATTCATTGAGGAGTTGCTTATGTCAGGCCTTGTTTGAGCTGAACTCTGAAAGGCAAGCCAGACGTGACCAAGTGAGGGAGCGAGGATCCTTCTAGAGGAGCCTGGTGTCAGGAGGAAACCTAAGGAGGCCAGAGTGTGACTATAGTTCACCAAGGGGCAGGGCGATCCTCAGGGTTCTGCTGGACTCTACGTTTCGCTCCGAGGGAATTAGGAAGCTGTGGAACAAGCTGGAGTAGGGGAGTGAAGCAATCTTACTTGTATTTTGAAGAAATCTACTCTGGTCATGGGTGAGGAGGGTGTATTGAGCGGGTTACAGGATGTCCTGTTCAGTGTAGGACACTGAACTTCACACTGGTGTTGAATCAGACATAGGTCAGAGTTACTGTATTCTAAAAACAGTCAGCAGCTGGGAGGAAAGGATATTGGACTGCTTCCTTTGCTCTCAGAAATTTTTGTAGGAGAGGAAGCCCCAGAAGGAAGAGTGGGGAACGGCAGTAAAGGGCAACTCAGTGAAAAATAAGGTGTCCATATGTCAAAGCCTAACAATTTCTTACAGAAAACATACTTCATGGCCCAACAGCGTCTTTTTAACCCTAAAAGTGAAAGAAGTTACAGTCCTTATCTTTTATATCAGGGCTTCCCTGATGGCTCAGCAGGTAAAGAATCTGCCTGCAACGCAGGAGACACAGGAGACCCGGGTTCAATCCCTGGGTTGGGAAGCTCCTCTGGAGGAGGAAATGGCAACCCATCCCAGTATTCTGCCTGAGAAATCCCATGGACAGAGGAGCCTGGTGGGCTACAGTCCAGAGGTTGCAAAGGGTCGGATATGACTGAGCATGCGCACTGGGTACCAGTTACACTATGTAAGAGAGCACCCGAGAAAGAGTCTACCATTTGGGATCTAAAGCATGACTTAGTTGAACTGAGGTTTATTTAGACCTTGTTTCAACTTGGTTAGTCAGCTGACCGGGTGGTCTCTGTGTCCAGCTTCCTGCTCAGCTCAGAGTAAGTCCTCCTGCTCTCCATCTATTCAGAGCATTTATAGGTCCACAGAGGGCTCTCATGTCAGGGAAGGGAAGGCATGCAAGTTGAATATGGTACATCAATTGAGAGTTTGCTGAGGAAGATGCTCAAGTTCAAACTAAGCAATTCGTTGAATATTATCCAGCATAAAGGGGACATTGCTGAAATCTGCCTTTGTCTGATTGACTCTGGAACACTTAGCACCTTAGCATGCTGCTTCCTTTATAGTGTTAGGCTAAATGAGAAAAAAGAATATGATAAAGTTGTGTGTTTGATTATGTATGTATGTATGTATGTAAGTTAAGAGGTTTGTGTAAGAAAGAATAGATGAGAAAGATGAAAAGTGACTGCTTGTGAATTTGTCTGTTGGACATTAAGTGGGGTTTTTTCCCCCTTAAATTTTCTGTTTCTTAAGTTGAGATAAATTAGACGAGGAGACTTTGAACTATTGCCTATATATTAATTTAATAAATTTATTTCTTTGACTAAAGTATGTAAATTGCTTCTGTAAAATATTGAAATGTTGTGACATATCTGATTGCTTGAGATTTCAGATAACTTCAAAATTGGAAATGTTTCACTGTATTAAATGCAAGTTAGTTTCTCAGGCATGGTCTATGAATGTTTGAAGCTTTATCTTATTTTAATTATTTAGATTTCAGCATCCTCTTCAACAAATGAATGCATTTCAGTTAAAGGAAAAATATATTCCATATTGAAGCAGATAGGAAGTGGAGGTTCAAGTAAGGTAAGTTTCTTAAATTTTTGAGAAATGAATAAAAATATTTCAAACTTTCTTCTGTTTGTGTACCTTTTGGGGCCTTTTTTCTTAATTTCTAGGGGCCCATATTTCCCTTGAGCCAAAAAATCCTTATCCCTTTCTCCCATCCCCTCGCCTTAACACATGGCATATTTCTTTCAATCTCAATTCCCTGCTCTTCCCCTCCAGTGGCCTATGATTCCGTATTTCTTCTCTAAATAACATTAACATTGACTGGGGGATGGCAAACGACAGCTTTGTGACGTCCCCAAAGAGTCTTTCTGAAAGTGAGGCCGATGGTGATTAAGTAGTTAGTGTGCTGAGTATGATTGAGCAAGGTTTCTGATTAATGGGTCTTGTTTTGAGTTTTTCTTTTCAAAAAACAGAGTTTAGCAGCAAATGATTCTCTAGAATTGGAGTAGATCATTTCTGAAATTTCTCTGAGTTCTAAATCCATCCGGTTCTAGTTCTCTGGATAGATGGCATCTCAAAAGAGCTTCCGACTTCAGTACTTCTCATTCTGTTCTCTTCAATCCACTTAAAACAGTTTTGTTTTTACCTTCTTTGCTCTTCAAAACAGTTGTTATCAAAATCACTAGGACTTCCCTGAGAGTCCAGTGGTTAAGAGTGCATGTTTCATTTGACAGAAAACAACAAAATTCTGTAAATCCTTCAATTAAAAAATAAATTTAAAAAAGACAAAGAGTGTACACTTCTACTTTGGGAGGCTTGGTTTTGATCCTTGATTGGGGAACTAAGATGCTGCTTGCCACACAGTGTGGCCAAAAAAAAAAAAAAAAAATCACTAATGACCTCCATAGTTTTACCAAAACTAATTCTTGCCTTTGATTCTGGGCTACACAGCAGATGGGACAGTTGATCATTCTTTGCTTGCCGAAGCTCTCTTTCCTTCGTGGCCTCTCAGTGTTTTTCTCCAGTGGCCGTTCTGTTTTCCTCATAGCACTAACCTCAGCGGGGCAAGGCCCGTGAGCTCAGTTTTGACCTCTTTTCTTCTGTCTCCAGACTCGCTCACTCCCTTGGTGCTCTCATCCAGTCTCATGGTTTTATACACCGTGTATATGCTGACAGTTCCCAAATTTATATTTCCAGTTCAAACTTCTCCCTTGAATTCCAGCCTTGTGTATCCAGTTTGACTGCTCAGCATTTCTTCTTGGGTGTCTGTAGATATTTAAAACTTCATATGCCCCCAGCATAACTCTTGTTTCATAGTCTCCCATTTCAGTAAATGGCAGCTTCTTTCTTCCAATCACTGGACCAAACACCTTGGGTCGGCACTGACTCTGCTTACATCACATTCATCCAGCTAATCAACAGGTTCCACCTCAAAGTCCGTCCAGAATCTGACTCTTCTTCATCACCTCCACTGTTGTCCCTTTGGCCAAAGTAGCTTCGTCTTTTCACCTGAATTTTTAAAATTGCCTCCTAACTTGTCTCACGGACTCCTGCTCTCCTTGTCTACTTTAGCATAAGGGTAGTTTCCTCCAGATACCCTCACATCTTTGTTCAGGTATCTTCTAGATCAGGCCTTCCTTGACTACATTCTAAAACCATCGCTCTTGCCTTCCAGTCCCCAGCACACTATATTCTCTCCTGCTGTATTTTTCTCCTTAGCTCATCTAATATGCTCTGTAATTTACTTACTTGGTTTTGTTTTTTGTGTCCCCTTCCACTTGAATGTGAGTTCCATCAACGTAGGGATGTTTGCTCCATTATCTAGAACGGTGCCTGGAACAGAACAGTGACTGAGTTGTTTGTTAAATGAATAAGCTGACCCTCCTCAGCTGTTTCGCTGCTTTAAGTTGTTATGGATGAAATATGCAATAAACCATATTGGGTTCATTTTAATCTTAACAGTGTTTTAAACATTGTTTTCCTTGGAAGATAATAATGATGTAAGTTTACTTAAGTCAAGGGCCAAACGATAAAGTTATGACCAGCCTGTATTTTCTTAGTGCAATTAAATTAATTATTATGATGGCCTTGCCAAATTCAGCATGCCTCAGGGAAAAGGGTAACATGCTTTATGAACCTAACATTGTTCATGCTCTGTCTGCTGGAGTTTAGACAGTGACCAACTTAGACTGTATTAAGAACATTTTAGAAGATTCATGGGGCTAGTAGAAACGGTCAAGACATTGACCTTTCTAGTTCTTTCATTAACTTTGCATGAAACTGAAAAATTATAACTCTGACACTGTCTCTAACTGGAAGTAAATGTTCCCTAATCCTTTTCATCAGTTATTGCCAGAGCAGGGACATTAGGGGAGGACAAGCACATACATGGAAAAAGCTGATTTAGAAGTTGCACTTGCTCAAAAATTTTGAGATCTTTGTTTTAATATCCTGCAGATCTTTTTTTCTGATATACCTGACAACAGTAATATGTTTTGAAATGTCCACTTTATTCTGTCCTAATTGCCTCTAATAATGGTAGCTAATGTTTGCTACACACAAACATGTCATCTCAGCATCCTTCCAGCCCTGTGCAGAAGGTGCTCCTAACATTCTAATTGTATTGAAACAGAATAGTAGATACACTAAATTCTCTGAGAGGTGTAAGGCTGTTTGGTGGTGTTTAGTTGCTAAGTTGTGTCTGACTCTTTTGGACCTCATGGACTTTAGCCCCGCAGGCCCCTCTATCCATGGGATTTCCCAGGCCAGAATACTGGAGTGGGTTGCCATTTCCTTCTTCAGGGGCTCTTCCCAGCTCAGGGATCGAACCTGCTTTTCCTGCATTAGCAGGCAGATTCTTCACAACTGAGCTACCAGGGAAGCCCATAAGGCTGTTTACCTCATGCCAAATAGCTTTGTGCTGTTTTAAAATTGCTTTTCTTTCCTTCCTTGCTGTTGTCTGCTGCCTCTTGCCCTATCACTGTTTTATGTTCCTCCCCCTCTAATTTGCTTTCTGTGCAAGTAAATCAACAATACTTTGTTAGAGTTTTGTATTTAAAGTACAGGTTATTGGCTGTAGCCGACAACTTGATAGACACTGCTTTCAGTGCAGTTTCAATACATGAATCTCATTTACTCTTGGGCTCTTTTCTCATTTCTTGCCACTATCTGCTGGATCAGTTCAGATCAGTTCAGTTCAGTTCAGTCACTCAGTTGTGTCCAACTCTTTGCAACCTCATGGACTGCAGCACGCCAGGCCTCCCTGTCCATCACCAACTCCCGGAGTTTACTCAAACTCATGTCCATTGAGTCAATGATGCCATCCAACCATCTCATCCTCCGTCATCCCCTTCTCCTCCTGCCTTCAATCTTTCCCAGCATCAGGGTCTTTTCAAATGAGTCAGTTCTTCGCATGAGGTGGCCAAAGTATTGGAGTTTCAGCTTCAGCATCAGTCCTTCCAATGAACACCCAGGACTGATCTCCTTTAGGATGAAATGGTTGGATCTCCTTGCAGTCCAAGGGACTCTCAAAAGTCTTCTCCAACACCACAGTTCAAAAGCATCAATTCTTTGGCACTCAGTTTTCTTTATAGTTCAATTCTCACATTTATACATGACCACTGGAAAAACCATAGCTTTGACTGGATGGACCTTTGTTGGCAAAGTAATGTCTCTGATTTTTAATATGCTGTCTAGGTTGGTCATAACTTTTCTTCCAAGCAAGCATCTTTTAATTTCATGGCTGTAGTCACCATCTGCAGTGATTTTGGAGGCCCCCAAAATAGTCTGTCACTGTTTCCATTGTTTCCTCATCTATTTGCCATGAAGTGATGGGACCATATGCCATGAGCTTAGTTTTCTGAATGTTGAGTTTTAAGCCAATTTTTTCACTCTCCTCTTTCACTTTCATCAAGAGGCTCTTTAGTTCTTCTTCGCTTTCTGCCATTAGGGTGGTGTCATTTGCATATCGGGAGACGGAAATGGCAACCCACTCCAGTATTCTTGCCTAGAGAATCCCGTGGACAGAGGAGCCTGGTGGGCTGCTGTCCATGGGGTCGCACAGAGTTGGACACGGCTGAAGCGACTTAGCAGCAGCAGCATCTGCATATCTGAGGTTATTGATATTTCTCCCGGCAAGCTTGATTCCAGCTTGTGCTTCATCCATCCAAGAATTTCTCATGATGTACTCTGCATATAAGTTAAATAAGCAGGGTGACAATATACAGCCTTGATGTACTCCTTTCCTGATTAGGAACCAGTCTTTTGTTCCATGTCCAGTTCTAACTTGCGGTTAGTCAAGATTAAACAGCTTTTGAATAAATGATGTTTTCTTTAATGTTAAAAGAGATAAGTTAATATTTATTGCTTACACTGGTATTCTGTATCTGAATTTATACATTTTAGAAGCCCCATCCCAGTTGCACATTGCTGAAAGTTAGACACATTACCAGTGTTTTTCCAAATGTATTAATATTGTCTGCCTTATCAGCATTGATTAGAAATCGACTGTCACTGTAGCCAGAGCGGTTTGGCCTGCAGCTCACCATGCGTATAGCAGCATTTTGTTCTTGTCAACTTGATTTTGAAAATTGAAACTCAGTCTACTTTTCACAACCAAATACATTGATAGCTTACAATTAGCACTTATTTTTAAATATTGTCTACCACATGGATGAAATTGTCAACTTCAGTCATAGTGGAATCAACACCATCTGTGAAATGAATTACTTTTTATTTCCTTATTCAGCCCTTAGTGTTCCTTGGCATTTTTTAATGTCTTTTTCTTCAGATTATTTCCCTGGTTATGACATCTAACAGAGTGTTATGAATGTATATGAAATTTAAACTACCTTATATGTTGATAGATGTTTTTTTAAATTTATGCATTGGAGTAATTGAATACCCATTGTCATAGGTAGTTGAGAATGTACTGTTACGCTCCTAACACTTTTTTTCCCTTTTATACTCAAAATAAGGCCAAATATTTTAAATTATTCACATCAATAATCCTTAAGTGTCTGTCTAATGTAGAAGTATTGTGACAATATATAAATAGTGTATTCTAAACTTTTTCCTTTGTTTTGCTGTATAGGTATTTCAGGTGTTGAATGAAAAGAAACAAATACATGCTATAAAGTATGTGAACTTAGAAGAAGCAGATAGCCAAACAGTTGATAGTTACCGGAATGAAATTGCTTATCTGAATAAACTACAACAACATAGCGATAAGATCATCCGACTTTATGATTAGTAAGAATTTTTCAGTTTAAAAGAAAACTTTTTTTTTTGCTTTAATTTTTATGATAAACACTTAAATCTTGGTAGTATAACCTAACCATTTATTGTTTTGTTTTCGTTTATTTTTAATGGCAGTGAAATCACAGATCAGTACATCTACATGGTAATGGAGTGCGGAAATATTGATCTGAATACTTGGCTTAAAAAGAAGAAATCCATCAGTCCATGGGAACGGAAGAGTTACTGGAAAAATATGTTGGAGGCAGTTTACACAATTCATCAACACGGTATTTTAAAATCTCTTCACAAAAAAAAAATTAAAATAAAATCTCCTTTTAAGGCTGACACAGTGCCTTAAGAGGCTAACACAGGAGGGTAAAGGAAGTCTCCAAAAAACCCAGAGAAGAGATTTTTAGAACTCCTCTCTGGATCCTGTCTGGAGTCACAACTGAACCGGAAGATTTTAAGTCTTAGCACTTACTAGTATGTGTATAGTTCAAACCAAAGTCATTAAATTTAAACTTGAAAAAAAAAAAAAAATAAAATAAAATCTCTTCACATATAATGTTAAAATATTCATTAGCAGTGCCAGCTTAGAGAAACACACTTATAATTTTAAGGTACTGGTTATTGGCAGCTTTAGGCTAAATAAACTAAATATTTGGCAGTTTAATAAAGATGAAGCGACAAAACCATTTCTTTAAAATACTGTTAACAAAAGAATACAGGGCATGAACTCAAATCCCCACATTCATGAAGCACCCATAACACAAAATGTTTCATTATCAGTAATAACATAGTCCATAGTCCTGGGTCTCCAAATATTTGAATTACAGCAGATCTGAGACTATGGTTCAGGCACCCTAAAAGTCTTAGATGTTTATTTACTCATTCTAATTGTTTTGTATTGTGCACCTTGTGTGAGAGTTTTTTTTTTTTAACTACTAGCTCTATATTCTGGGTTGGCTTTTTACTTGGACTTGGTTCTATTTTGTTTGTTTTGCTTTTTTGTTTTATTTAAAACTCTTTAATTCTATCATGGCCTTATATACTGTACAGAGCAGTTGTCTCTTGTTTTTGCATCCCAGCCTCTACCCGGGACCCCTAATCCATTTCTCCTTCCTCATAGAATCCTGAATTTCCTTCCAACTTTTCAACAGTTTAGACTTGGTTCTTTTTAGTGCTTCTTTGCCTTTTCCTTGTTTTAAATAATTGATAATGTAGGTAATTGTAAATTATCTCCTTATGTCTCTCTTCCTATAAGTTAGAAGGTAATTCACCAGTGATCAAGATCAGGCTTATGGGTGGGTATGTGAGGGGCATTGGAGTCTTACCACATAGCAGCGTAGCTTACAGTGCTGTCTTGTGGTCAGAGAAGCACAGTGGTAGTTAAGAGCATAAACTCTGAGGTCAGACTGCCTGGTTCTACTCATGACCCTGTTCCTTAGGCTGTGTAGCCTTGAACAGATTGCTTAAACTCTGCCTTAGCTTCTGCAACTAAAAATGGGGATGATAATAGTACTTGCCTCAGCATTGGTATGAGGGTTGAATGGTTCAATACAAGCTGCAAACTTAAAATAGTGCCTAGCACATAGCAATTTTCTGTATGTACACAGAGTATATTAAAAATGAATATTTAATTTGACTAAAGGAATCAACTCATGAGTAGACTGTGCAATTTCTTTGTACTTAGAGTGCTTGACATTGTCTGATGTTATACTGGATTTTTATTTTGAAGGTATTGTTCACAGTGACCTGAAACCTGCTAACTTTCTGATAGTTGATGGAATGCTAAAGCTAATCGATTTTGGAATTGCAAACCAAATGCAACCAGATACAACAAGTATTGTTAAAGACTCCCAGGTAATGAATGGCTGGTTACTACACAGTAGAGGTCAATTCCTTTTCATCTTTGAAGTATTAGTTTGCTAATGAGGATTTTATTTTTCCCTACTTCATTTTTCAAAGGATTTGAAACCTTTTTTTATAAGAATAGATATTATAACCATAAAAAAATAAATCAGTCACACAATTAATACAATTTAGTATAGAAAGTCAAGACCCAATAGACATGTATCCAGCAATTTTGAATGATTTTCATATAGCTGAGGTAGAGAAGCAGTAATACCTGCCTTGAAATCATTTTGGTTATTATCTAAAACTCACCTAAAACTTTGTCTCAAGTTTCCTGGTAGTAGCCAAAGAGAATTGCAGTTTTATGTTTTTCATTGTCCTTTAAGAGATAAGATTATTTCATTCTTCCAGAGAAGTAAAGCTTTCCCTATCATTTATATTTGAGAAAAATTCTTAAGTGAGCCTTCATATTGGAAACAACATGACAAATATTGTACTCAACCACATTTTTATAATAAGATATGCAACAGCAATCTTCATAAACTTGTTCCCATAAAAACCAAGGCGATAACAATCAAAGAACGACTAAAAATAATCCTGCTTAGAGCCAGGACAGTGTGCTCCATGTATGCAGATCTTTGATGTGGATCTGCCTTAATCCTAGGAATAAAACTGGATTTTTTTTTTTTAGGAGTAGCTGGGCAGCATGCCCTTCAAACAGTTCTGTTTGACACTCACTTCTTTTTATATAAAAAATACAGCTGAACATTTAGTTGTAAATCAGTTTGACGATAACTTCTATGGCAAGGCTCTAAAGTATAGGCATTCTATATTTGAAAGCAGAATTATTTTAGAATAAAACAAATGCAGTGTAAGGTTGGCATAATCCTGCTGCGGAAACTCTTGCATGATGTAGACACCCATCCTGTCTCTATTTGGACGTGGGTCCGGGGAACACTTAGAGACAAACTAGATTTTTCGTTGATTGGTTAGTTTATATTGAAAAGTGTTCCGGGTCTATTCCAGCACAGAAATGAGTGACTGATCAATTCCTTCAAAGTTTATGGCCATTAATAAATTTCATCCTGTGAAATGTTATGGTCCCTGCCCACCATAATCATAGAAATAGCTCAGCATTCTGAAAGGAGGCAATTTTTTTATTATGAATCTAATTTATTTTGCTGGAAATGTGAAGAAATTTGTTTTAATGTTTTTGTCAGTTATTTGAGTTTCACAAATATATTGTTGAAATCTGTAATTATTCAAGTTGTCAAGAATTTGGCATTCATGTTTTTAAAAATCTCAAGCAGACTGAATGAAGTATTTTCATTGATTTCTCTGTTTTCTGTGATTTGGCAAGTAGGTTGGGACAGTTAATTATATGCCACCAGAAGCAATCAAAGATATGTCTACTTCAAGAGAAAATGGGAAGTCCAAATCGAAGGTACTTTAAGATTATTTATATCCCATTTATTTGGCACAAACAGGAAATGGGCTAGTCTCTGACCAAATTAACAGATAACTGAAAATTTATTTCTTTAAGTTCTAAAATTAGGCCGTTATAGAGACCTTGCCTCATTAAGCAGACTGTCCTGGGATTCAATTTTACCCTTCTTTATTGATTTGAGATTGCTCTTTTAATATTGTGCTTTTAATGTGGTAATGCCTTATAGTGTGCTCCTATAAGAAATGCACATTGGATATGTTTTTAGTTTTAAAAATAAGACTAAATTAACTCTGATATGGACATCTTAATTAACACTGAACTGATAACCTTAGAAGTCTTTTTTGTTTGTTTCCTCTCTGACACTTAACGTTTTATTTCTTACCGTTTCTTCATTTGTAAATTTTACATTTCCAAGTACAACTCTAGCAAGTAATTTTTTCCAGGCACTTTCTCACTTCCCTTATTTCACTGCCTCTCTGAGCGCTCATGTCAGTCTCACTGACATGAGACTGAGTCGGCTTTGCCTGCCGTGGTGCCTCTGGCTCCAGACCCATCCTCCTTCCTCTGCAGCCGGGCAGTCTGATGGACACCAGCATGCATCGCTGTGTGGTCCCTGTGTTCAAGTGACACATCTGCTTCGCTGTCAGCTGTCTTTGTGACTCGACCATGTCTGTCAGTTTCTTTGTCTGTCAGTTAGGCTTATGAATAGTACCTATTTTAAAAGTAATTGAGGATTGAATGAGAAGGAATATAAAGCATTTAGTACATTGTTCAGCTGAAAACAGTTGCTTAATAAATATGCTTTCACTTGCTAAATTATATTTTCCTCCCTAGAAAATTGTGACTTCTAAATATCTTTCCAAATAACTGACATATAATTATGCCTAACAGTTTCTTTTATAAAAATTCTTCTTAAATCTCTTTAGCTTCTCCTTTTCTTTTAACACTTAGACTTGACTGCTCTTTTTTCTTGATTAGATTTGCCATGGTTTTGTTAATCTTCAAGAGTCAGGTCTTGGGGAGAGGTGGGAGGGAAGCCCTAGAAGGAGAGCATGTGTGTGTAGTTATAGCCGATTCACGTTGTTGTACAGAAAAACCTAACACAGTATTGTAAAGTAATTATCTTCCAATTAAAAATAAATTAAAAAAATAAAGAACCAGGTCTAGATTTCACTTACTATATTTTCATTTGCTCTCTAATTAATTTCTGCTCTTATCTTTGTCATTTGTATTCCCTTTAGGTTTTTTTCCCCTTGCTTCCATATTTAAATAATTGCTATTTTAATTTTAGTAGCCTTCCGTATAAAGTTGTACTCAAGTAAAACTTTGAGTTTTACTGTTGCTGCACCTTATAAGTTTTACTGTAGTGTTTCTTATTTTCATTTAATTCACTTAATTTCCAAAATTCCTGATTTCAGTTTTAAAATTTTTATTTTTTCTTTTCTTTAAAATAAAATTGGGTTTGAGCTGTATGTAATGTTCAGATCTTTTTCAGTTGTCAACTCAGTACTTTAATATGTAATATTGGGAAATATCAATTCCATTGCATCACCTGCTCTGCAGTGGCCTTAGGGATTCTGCATAGAAGATAATTTTATTCCAATATGTAAGCTCACCATTGCTGTAGAAGAGCTCAAGGCCCCTCCCAGACTAGCTCTGTTCAGGAACTGCTTACCAATGAGCAGCTAATGACCACTTGGGGCTTCTGTTCTGAGGTCTGTCAGGCACACTGATTACTTCTCTCTGCGTCAGATGCCTCTACCATGCAGGACCTGTGGCTGTTGGTGGTTTGTCTCCATTCACATTCAGGTTTTACTGTAAATATTTTCCTTATGTTTATGTTTGCTACCAGGCAGCTCTGTCTAACTTATCTGGGGATTTGGAGAGTTTGAAAAACTGTGCTGCCATAACACTGCCATTTTCCCAGAATCTGAAATTCTTTTTAATCTATGATTTAGGTTTAGAAATGGACTTAAATTTCCAAGTGATTAAATTGGAGGAAAAGCTTATTTATTATTATTATTATTCATTTGCAGTTTTCTTTGTGTTCAGATAACAGGATCTATTTTCTCTCTCATGTTCTGAAGGGCATGTTAAAATCTGCCCCCACTTCAAAGAATTTAATATAGTTGCTTAACATAGTTCTATTAAATGTGATTTCAGTGCATAAAAATTCATAACATGTCTTAGTTGATTATACCTTTTATCACAATGAAATGGCTTTCTTCCGTTAGGAGCATTTTGCTGTGTTCTCTTTTTCTAATATTAATATTGTTGTCTCTTCTTTCCCTTTTTATGCATTTGGTTATATGTGTCCATTTTTTTCCCCCTCTAGCTTTCTGTTATTTGGTTTAGATTAATCCTTTGTATAGAACATATGGTTACTTTTGTTATACTGTATATTGAGTATGTATCTTTTAAAAGAGGAGTTTAGCCATTCTTATTTACTGTACTCACTGCTGTGGTTGGTCTTAATCATGTTTTTTTAAAGTCAACAGTAGAATTATGTTGTAATATTGCATTACTTATAATGAGGTTATTTAGTGCAAAGAACATTTAATAATAAATAATATTTACTGAGAACCAGAAACTATTCTCTATGTTTACACATATCTCATGGTTATTTAATGTCCATGACAGTGTCCTTTTATTATTTCTGTTTTGGAAGTTAGGAAACAGATAAGGAGAACTACCAGCTAGTACTAAGGCAGGGACTCAAGCCCAGCCCAGTCTGGCTCTATAGTTTATGTTCTTAGTTTTAGGTTAGCTCAGCTTAACCTTTTTTTAAATCTATATGTATTTACATATTATGAATTTATTTTAAAAAATGTGTTTTAATCCAGTAATTTTTGGAAAAACAAGTAAATTTCATACTTGCAGTTATGATTTTTAGTTTTGTGTTTTCACAGATTGACAAGAATATAATATTTTGTTTCAGTAGATCTATTTTAATTATGAGTTTGTTGAAAGATTTAAAGTGGATTTTATTTTGATAAAATAGCCAGATGTAATAAAAACTAGAAAAGGATGTTTAGTAACGAACATTATTTAATACTCGAGACATGTAATGAGGTTTAATTAAGATTTTAAATATGAGGGTAAATGTGTGTGTGTGTATAATATTTTAATTTTATGGTAAAATAACAGTAACTTCTTTTTTTTTTTTTTTTTTTTTAACTTAGATAAGCCCAAAAAGTGATGTTTGGTCCTTAGGTTGCATTTTGTACTATATGACTTACGGGAAAACACCATTTCAGCATATAATTAATCAGATTTCTAAATTACATGCCATAATTGACCCTAATCATGAAATTGAATTTCCTGATATTCCAGAGAAAGATCTTCAAGATGTATTAAAGGTAACATTAATAGTATATAAATATAGAAGAATTATATTTCATATAGTACTTAACTGTTTACTAAAAGAAATAGCTGAGGGGATTCTCTAGTAGTCTAGTGGTTAAGACTCAGCAGTTTCACTGCTGTGGCCTAGCTTCAATTGATGGCCAGGGAACTAAGATCCTGCAAGCCGCATGGCATGGCCAGAAAATGAAAGAAAGAGAAATAGCTGAAATGATTGGAATTATATATCTGGAGTAGATGAAGCTTGTCTATTGAAAGTTCATTTTGAAGGGTTTTAAAACATATGAATACTTGGAGATTTGAAGAAATGATGTGTAAAATCATCTTGTCATTTCTGAGTAGGCACTCTAGAAACAGCTTCTGTAATATGATGCAATCGGGAAAAATACTTTATCAATATTGCATAAGGAAACTTGCTTTGCTTTTGTTTTAAAAACTTAACCTTTATGTTTATAGCATTGTTTAATAAGGGATCCTAAACAGAGGATATCCATTCCTGAGCTTCTGGCACATCCGTATGTTCAGCTTCAAACTCATCCAGGTACTTCTTTAAAAATAAACTTATTACCCGATTGGTAATATCAACAACCTTCTGACTACTCTTTTCCTGCATGCCTCCTTCCTTAAAGAAGTTCCTTAATGCTGAATACTAAAATAAATGAGATTGGCTTCCTTTACTTGCCAGCATTCATTTTTACTTATCCTAGGAAAGGGACTATGATCAGTGATAAATTATAAGAATGTAGTTATTGTGCTTTTAAGTAGAATACACATTTATATATAAACTTCTATTTTTCTTACTTGATACCAGTGTGCTATTAATTCTATATATTATTTTACACCTGGGCTTCATAGGTGGCTCAGTGGTAAAGAATCTGCCTGCCAAGCAGGAGATATGGGTTCAACCCCTAGGTTGGAAAAATCCTCTGGAGGGAGAAATGGCAACCCACTCCAGTATTCTGGTGTGGGAGATCCCATGAAAGAGGAGCCTGGTGGGCTAGAGTCAATGAGGTCAGACATGAGTCAGACACAACCTAGCAACTAAACAACAAAACCAAATTATTTTATAGGTAACCAGACGGCTAAGGGAACTGCTGAAGAAATGAAATATGTTCTGGGCCAACTTGTTGGCCTGAATTCTCCTAATTCCATTTTGAAAGCTGCTAAAGTGAGTATGTCTATGCTCTGTCTACACTAATTTTAATTGTTTTGTATAGTTTAGTGAGTTAGGCACTTAAACAGGTAAACCAAAGGAAAATTGGCCCAGTCATTAGATCAGCTATGAAGTGTGTTTCTGTATTTAGATACTTAATATGTGTTTTTTAACAAATACAGATTTATTTGATTTACGCTTTTATTGGCCAGACAAGACAGCACAATTGAAAATGGATTGTCATGGGGAGGGATGTGGGGGGGGATCGGGATGGGGAACACATGTAAATCCATGGCTGATTCATGTCAATGTGTGGCAGAAACCACTACAATATTGTAAAGTAATTAGCCTCCAACTAATAAAAATAAATGAAAAAAAAAGAAAATGGATTGTCATATAAGGTGCATTGAAAAGATTGCTTTCAAGTAGGTCTCAACCAGAATAAATTTAGTAAAGAATCTTTTAAATCAACCCCACTTTTAACACAGCTTTTGAATTTATTTCTTATAGCCAGTTTTATTTTTAAACCATCTTAGACAAATCACAGTATTTGTCACGTATAATGACTTCTGTGTAACTGTATATGGCAGTCAGTACTTTTCTCAAAGCAAATGTCTCAAACCTATTAGTCTCCCAGTGCCTGTTTATACCATAATTTTTTGGATCTCACTGACATTAAACACCTAATCATTTTTAGAACACTATACTTAATTGACTTTATTTACTAATTTTATATTTCAGTTATAATATTATTGTAAAACTACAGTAACTTAAACTAAAAAACACTGTTAGCTCTCTGGATAGGGATAACACCAATCTAAGATGTTTAGAACTTGAATACATTTCTCGAAGAATTTACTACATATTTACCATTATATTTGCATTTATATAAGGTAAATTTTTTTCTTAAATTTTCTCGAGTGCTGACAGCTAAATCAATGGCTTTAGGAATTGAAATTGGACCAAAATTTATTATGTAATTTTTCTCTATAATTTCATTTCTCTAATTCTACCAGTGTATTGTTTAAAGCCTTTTATGAATAAAATTAGGTGGATTACCTTTATCACTAAGGTTATGTGTTCCTTGATGGCAAAGATATCTTCTATCTTCATAAATTAGATGTTGGCTTAGCCTTAAATCTTTTACCAAATATGTAGATTTTAGTATATTAATTAGACTTATTTATATAGCAGTTGTATTTTTTAATGTCTTCCATTCTTTAGTTTAAGTATCAACTGAAAGTATATTTCCTGTTGATTTTATTTTACAGTATAGGACTTTATCTAAGACTGGCTTTATTTAAGAAAAAATAAGGTATCTTGTAATAACATAATGAAAAAGAATATATAGAGGAACAGACAGATACAAATATATCTGAATCACTTTGCTATACGCCAGAAACTAACACAATATTATAAATCAACTTTATAATACTTCAGTTAAAAAGTTTTGCTATGTAATACTATACATCAGCTATAAAAGAAAAAGTAAGGGAGATTAAGGCGACCTTGAAGATGCATCCATACACTTAAAAATAACTGTGTTACATTTTTCTTCCAGAAAGATTGAGCTGCATCTCATGATAGCTGATTCTTAGGCCAAGCTAGGTGTTTAAAACCTTTAATTATCTCCAGTAGTGTATAAAATAATTTGTAATTATAAGAACAACAGAGAAATGTCTTATGTATTAGAAGATGTGAAGTTAATTAAACCTTTGTTAATCTGATATATGTTGAATTTTAAATATTACAAATCAGATGTGTGTTTTTAATTTCAGACTTTATATGAGCAATACAGTGGTGGTGAAAGTCATGATTCCTCTTCATCATCCAAGACTTTGGCAAAAAAATGGGAAAGAAAATGATTTGTGGCTACTCGTGAACTGTCAGGCATCACCTGTAAAACATCGGGACTGTTAAACTCTTGGTTCTCTGTGGAAATCTCTTGAAGACAGCTTCACTCTGAAATGTTACTGACAGAAAAATTTAGTGGATTATCCTCAAAAGAAAACTGTAAAAACCCGCTAATGGCACTGTATGTATTAAATTGTAGAATTGTTTTCCTTTTTATGCTTCCCTATAAATCTAATCTATTTGATATCATTTTCACACTTGGGATAGTAGATGGAAAATGGAAATATATTCTGAAGAACTATGTAAATAGGCTTTGTATAGTATAAAATGACACTAAATTTTCAAAGTTATAGAATTGTTTTCTTTAAGCAAATATACTGTTGGTGAGGCAACAGATTTCTTAATAAAAATGGATTAAGGGAAAACATGAGAGTAGACCTTAGTAATTAACTTTGGGGGAAAAAATTCCAAAGGTTTCAAATTCTAAAAGAGATTTCCAGTTGTTTTATGGCACTGGAAATACTGCATCATTTTAAAGCTGTACTTGCCTTTTTTAATTTTCTTTGATTCTTCATAATATCTTTGTTTTGGGTGTTCACAGAATCATGCTGGATTCCTAGACATAGGCAGTGTAGAGCATGACCTCATTGTATGACTTGCTTAATGATGAGCAATTACAAATGTGGTCCCGGAATTTCTGAGTCTAAACCTAACAGGTTACTTAAAGATATTATCATATAGTATTCTTTTCCCCAATATTTTCTATTTTGATAGACTTTTTTTTTTATTAAGACTTTATTTTTAAAATAGTTTTGGATTCACAGCAAAATTGAGGGGAAGGTGCAGAGATTTCCCATTTAACTCCTGAGCCCACACATGCATGGCCTGCCTCCCTATCAGCATCCACCACCAGAGTGGTGCTGTTGTTACATTTAATAAGCCTACATTGGCACACTAGTAATCACCCAGAGTCCATAATATATATTACAGTTCACTCCGTGCTGCATGTTCTAAGGATTCAATAAGAGTATAAAAACATCCATCATTATGCTCTTTTAAGAGTATTTTCACTGCCTGAAAAATTCTCTGCGCTCTACCTGTTTATCTCTCTCCTACTTCTAACCCCTGGCAACCACTGATCTTTTCACTGCCTCTATAATTTTGCCCTTTCTAGAATGCTCCCATATAGTTGGGATTATACAGTGTTTAGCCTTTCAGATGAGCTTCTTTCACTTAGCAATATGCATCCACCTTCCTGTCTTTTCATGGCTTGAGAGCTCATTTCTTTTTAGTGCCTAATAGTATTCCATTGTGTGGATGTACCATGGTTTATCCATTCATGTACTGTAGGCCACCTTGATTGCTTTCAAATTTTGGCAATTATGAATAAAACTGCTCTAAACATCTGTAAGTAGGTTTTTGTGTGGTATTCAGCTTCAAAGAGTTGAATACCAAGGAGCATGATTGATGTATTATATGGTTAAAGTATATTCAGTTTTATAAGAAACTGCCAAGCTGTCTTTCATAGTGACTGTACTAGTTTGCATTTTCTTCAGCAGTGAATGAGAGTTTCTGTTGCTCCATATCCTTGTCAGCATTTGATGTTCATGTTCCAGATTTTGGCCTCTCTAGTAGATTTGTTGTGATATCTCATTGTTCTTTTTATTTGCATTTCCCTGTTGACATTATATTGTGTAGAGAATCTTTTCATATACTTACATCTGATAGCTTCTTTAGAGAGATCTTTTCTCCTTTTTCAAAGATCTGTTAACTGTATTTATGGGTGGTCTATTTCTGGGCTGTCTGTTTGGTTCCAATAATCAATTTAGCTTTTCCTTCATCAATACATGCTGTCTTGATTACTGTCACTTTATAGTAAGTCTTGAAGTCAGGCAGTGTCAGTCTTCCAACTTTCTTCTTCTCCTTCAGTATTGTGTTGACTCTCCTGGGTTTTCTGCCAATTCATGTAAACTTTAGAATCTCTTTGTTAATATCCATAAGGAAACTTGCTAGAGTTTTGATTGGGATTGCATTGAATCTGTAGATCAAATTGGGAAGAACTGACATCTTGACAATATTGAGTCTTCCTATTCCAAGAACATTTATTTTCCATTTATTTAGCTCTTCCTTGATTTAATTATTCAGAGTTTTTTCAGTTTTCCTCATATAGACCTTGTACATATGTTGTTAGATTTATACATTAGCATTTCATTTTGGGCGGGGGGTGGCTGATGTAAATGGTTGGAGGAGGAAATGGCAACCCACTCCAGTACTCTTGCCTAGGAAACCCCATGGACAGAGGAGCCTGGCAGGCTACAGTCCATGGAGTCTCAAGAGTCGGACACCACTAAGCAAGTAAACCACCACCGATGTAAATGGTATTGTGTTTTTAATTTCAAATTCCACTTGTTCTTTGCGGTTATATAGGAAAACAATCAATATTTATATATCAGTGTAGCTATTGTTGGTTATTTGTTTCAGAAGTGTTTTTTATTGATTTTTTTTTTAAATTTTCTGCATACATGATAAGTTTCTCACTATTAGGTATGCTGTTTGCTGTATGATTTTTTATGGCTATTCTTTATCAAAATGAGAAATCTCTTTCTAGATTGCTGAAAGTTTTTATCATGAATGGGTATTTGATTTTATCAAACGCTTTTTCTGTATCTATTGATATTAATAATGATTACGTGATTTTTCTTTTTTTAGCCTGTTGATGTAATGGATACCTGTATGGCTGTTAGTGTAGCTGGCATCATCCCGGCCCCTTCCGGTTTCCCCTGTCCTCCTGCTGACCTTAAGCAGGATTGCACTGTGTCTTACTTTCAAGCCCCTGCCCTGCCCTGAGGTAGCTGTCAGCTTGTCCCGGTGGCCCCTCTGTGCAGGGCCGCTGTCCGTGCTTCTGCCCAGGCCCACCCTGGGATTAACTTACCCTAGCAGTTTTTATTGGTCTGTTTTCAAAAAAAATCAGCTGTTGGTTTTGTTGAGTTTCTCTTTTTGATTTCTTGTTTCCGATTTCAGTGATTTCTGCTCTAATTTTTATTAATTTTTTTCTTCTGTTTACTTTGGATTTAATTTGCTTTTTTTTTATTTTCTAAAGTACAAACTTAAATCATTGATTATAGATGTCTCTTGTATTTTTATTTAACTTAGCTGTAAATTTTATTTTATGTACTACTTTTACTGAATCCCATAAATTTTGATATATTCTATTTTCATTTCTATTAATTGAAATATTTTAAAATTTCTCTCCAGGGTGTGAATACTAGGAAGCAGAGATGGGTTACCTTTGAGACTCACTACCAGCAAATGTTAGCTCTCTTTATGATTTTTTTTTCCCCTATTTCATACAGATTTTAAAGTTTATCCTTAAAGAGTGTTGGCCTAAATTACCTTTTCCCTTTTTAAACTTTTACATATGTATATATTCTTAATCAATATACTGATATCTCCTTAATTTGTTCTTGAAAAATCTTCTATGTAAAAATAACATTTCATAGAATAGTAAAACACCCTTAAACAAGGGACAAGCTATCAAGTTAGGGTTACAGTGTTTAAAATAACATTTTCTGATTGCTAAATTATGTCCAGTTTTGCCCTGTGTATTTTGAGGCTATTTCACTAGAGGCATACAAACTTGGAATTTTTTTATCTTCCTGGTAAGTGTAATGGTCACCATTTCATAGGGATTCTCTTAATTTCTAAATATATATTTGTCTTGGCCTTTCCATGTTTCTTTGGTTAATAGTTGCCTCGTACACATATATATTCTTTAATTTCTGTGTCCTTTTAGGAATATCCCGTGTAAATAACATGCCTGAATTTTACCTTATATTGTCACTGGCGATTTCCTTCTTACCTAATAGATTAACTTAATCTATTAATATTCATTATGATTATATTAAATGTGTTCCTACGAGCATATGCTTGTATTTCTATTTAATACTTGTTCTATGCTTCCTTTTTTTTTAAGTCACCCCTCCCATCTTTTTTCCTAGTTTTGTGTTTCTTTGCCTATTTCATAATTTCCCCATTGATGGCTTAGAATTTTATTTTACTTTTTTTTGTCTTCTGTTGTTAGTCTTAAATTTTACCATGCTTATTTAACTTATCAAAGATTTAAGTTAAACATCTCGACTTCCTGCCAAAGAATTCAATGACTTTAATGTACTTTAACTACATTAACACAACTTCTGTGGCATTGTGGTGTAATGGTTTTATCCTACTATAACCCTATAGACTATTAAAATTTTATACAAACAATATTTATTTAAGATTCACATAAACATTATTTTTTTCAGGTCTGAATTCTGAACTGATAGTTATTTTCTCTTTGCACATTGAGGTTATTATTGTACATTGTTATTATTGTATATTGTTTCTGTTATTGCTATTAGAAACTCTTCTATCTATCTCATTATTATTTCAAAATAAGTGATCTGCCTTTCTCTTTGGCTGATTTTAAGATCGTTCTACCTTTTGTAATCTGCTCTTTCACTAAAATATGGCTAGTCTTTTTCTTTTAATTGTTCAGTACATATTATGCTTGCCAAGTGTTTGGAATCACATATCTTCTTGATTCAACATTTCTGAGCCATGATATCTTCATACTTTTTCATTTTTAAGAATTCCATTTGGTTATTTTTCTAATATGCCCATTTTTCCTTGATGATTTCTTGCTTCTTCCTCAAATGTGTGATTCTTTAATCATTTTACATTATTATTCTTTAATCATTTTACATGGAACAATTTTACATTTCATACCTACGATTCCAATGATATTTCTGCATTGAAATCTTTTTTTTTTCCCCTAACTCTGATGGTGATTTTTTTTTACTGAATTGGAGATTTCTAAGACCACTCCCAAGTTTGATGATTTGCTCAGAGAACTCAGAGGATTCAGCATATGGTTATGGCTTATTCTAGTGAAAGGGTATAATTAGCAAAGGAAAAGGTGGAGCAAAATCCACAGGAAACATGACATTAGGTCCGAGGGTCCTCTCCCAGTGGTTGCACATGGGGTGCACTTAATTTGCTAGCAACAATTCCCTTCTTGTGAGTTTTGTTGTTCTTTGTGATGTATTTGCTTGATCTCAATGGTTGGAAATCCTTAAGGAAGCTGGTGTTTGCTGTTAAACCAGTATTAGTATCAATCAGAGTAGGTTATTGTCATGGTAACAAGCAACCCTAAAAGTTATCAATAGTTGTAAGCAATGAAGTTCTGTTTCCTGCTAATATCTGTGGGGGAGGAAGGAGTATACTGCTCTGGGTTGTCCTTACACTCTCAGAACCAGATTTTGGGTTGCCATAGCAGACAGAAAGGGAAAGTGTGATAAATTTTACTCTGTCTCTTAAAATTACTCCTTTTAAGTGACATCCTTAACTTCCATACATAATTCATTGGCTAAAGAAGTTACATGGCTTAATGTAATAACCATGTGTTCAAAAAAGAAAAAGCTAAAAATATGTGATGAACATCACTAATTAAAATTCAACAGAAGATATAGCAGTACCCTTTCTTATTTTGCTTCACGTAGGGGTTCCTACCCTGTAGTTCAGGGCTTCCCAGGACTGCTGGGTATGGAGTGACCCAAAGAGAGGTGAAGTATTCTTTTTTTTTTTTTTGGCTGTGTTGAGTCTTCATTTCTGCTCAGCTCTTCTTGTTCTCTAGCTGCAGTGCCGGCTTCTCATTGCGGTGGTTTCCCTGGAGCAGGGGCCGTAGGGCATGTGGGCCTCAGTGGCTGTGGCACACGGGCTTAGTTGTCCATGGCGTGTGGGATCTTCCCAGATGAGGGATTGAACCCGTATCTCCTGCACTGGCAGGCTGATTCTTTACCACCGAACTACCAGGGAAGCCCAGAATAGAAGTTTTCTCTTGTGTCACTCTGGTGGGTTTTTATCTTATGCGCCTTTCCCAAAGAGCAAATTTGGGCTGCTCTCCATGGTGTTCTCCTTTGTCTTTCTTCTTTTCTTTCTTTCTTCCTCTCTGTTCTACTTCTCCACTTTTACCTCCATAGAGAAAGTCTATCGTACTGAAGAGGAAAATGTATTTGTAATGACACTACTTAATTGCTTAATAGTTAAAGTAAGAAATAACTTTTATTGGGTTACAATGTTTGTAGAGCCATAATTGTGTGTGTGTGTGTGTGTGTGTGTAAAATGTATATATATATGTATAGATACTGAGTTAGTCAGAAAATACATTTGAGTTTTTCCATAAAGAACTTTTTGGGCAACCCTATATATATAAAACCAATTTGTATACTGTTATTAGAAATGTACTAAATTAATGCATTTGAGAGAATAAGATCAGAAAGGTCCCCGTAGCCACAGATAGGGTAAGGAGGAGGTGATTGTGGATGGTTGTTTTATATTCTGGCTACAACTTCACCAGTGAGGTAAAGCAAGAACACAGTTGGTACTCAAGCAGGTAGAGCAGAGGGTCCAGCCCACTCTGTAACAAAGTCTTCACTTAGTTCAGGGATATTATAATGTCCTTATAGGATACATAATATGTGTATGTGTATATATACATATATACATATAAGGCAGAGAAGGCAATGGCACCCCACTCCAGTACTCTTGCCTGGAAAATCCCATGGACGGAGGAGCCTGGTAGGCTGCAGTCCATGGGGTTGCGAAGAGTCAGACATGACTGAGCAACTTCACTTTCACTTTTCGCCTTTATGCATTGGAGAAGGAAATGGCAACCCACTCCAGTGTTCTTGCCTGGAGAATCCCAGGGATGGGGTCACACAGAGTCGGACACGACTGAAGTGACTTAGCAGCATATATATATATAAGGAGGTATAATATACTTTTTTTAAAAGCATGTGCAAGTGAAGAACAGTGATAACTAGTCATGGAGCAATGGTGGACTAGCTAACTCTACTTGGGAGAAAAGTCTAATGGAGTTTGTGGTGGTGGTGGGGTCAGGGTGGTGTGTTTTGCAGGCAGATAGTGGAGGAGTGGAGATGGGTTGGAGAAGGGTTGGGAACCACACTGGGAAGGCATACTGGGGGAGATTGAGTATGCTGCCTTTCTTCCCTTTGGTGGGGCAGATCAGGCTGACTACACCTGGTGAATTGCCTCTTCCATCTCATCTCTTGGGATAAATATAAACTAATCACGTGTTGTGTTAATTGCTCAGTTGTGTCCGACTGTTTGCAACCTCATGAACTGTAGCCCAGCAGACTCCTCTGTCCATGGGATTCTCCAAGCAAAATGAAGTCATTTCCTTTTGAATATGTGATTTAGTGCTTTTTGTTTGTTTTGTTGGAGTATAGTTGATTTACACTGTTGTTTTAGTTTCAGGTGTACAACAAAGTGATTTAGTTATATGCATACATATATCTGTTCTTTTTCAGATTCTCTTCCCCTATAGGTTATTACAGATTATTGAGTAGTTCCCCGTGCTATACAATAGGTCCTTGTTGATTATCTATTTTATTCATTTAGTGTTTTTTTATTACAAAAGGAAAATAGTCTCATCTTAATCTACCTGAGGAGTATAATAGAAGCATAAATAATGCTTAATCCCATCACCCTGAGTTAGTTACTGGTAACAGTTGGCATATTTGCACAATTGAGATAATATATTAATAAATTTATACTCCTGTTTTTTCACCTACCTTTCTCATAAGCATCTTCCTAAATCATTTAAACCTTTCATAAATATAATTTTGATTCCTATGAAATATCATGTGAATGTAAAAAACAATTCTTTTTTTTAAATTTTGTTAAATAATTCAGAATAAACCACAACAAAGCTGTTTTTGCTTTTAAGGAATGGAAGTTAATTGTTTGTCCCTAAAACATAACTAATAACATAAATCCATAAATAAATAAAGGTTGTGACACTGTCATGGATTTTTTTTTTTTAAACTATCAGCAATTTGATATTAGATTTGGAAACTGAGATTTGATTTTACGTTTAAACCATTCATGATGTGTAGTGGCCAACCTAGTACCTTTGTAAGTAGATTCAATTGAACAATATTTTAGGGAGAAGAAAAGGCTATCTAACCAGAAAATCCTGTTGGTTCCACTTTCAAGGTATATCTGTAATTCGAAGTCGTCACCCGCTCCACCTGTATCACCTTGAATCATTGCAGTAACTTCCTACCTGTTCTCTCTGCTGCTACTTGCGTTGCTTTCTACTGTGCTCTTCACAGAACATGCAGCCCAAGTTGCTCCTCTGCTCAATACCCTCCACCTGTGTATGCACGCTCAGTCTTGTCTGACTTTGCGACCCCATGGACGGTAGCCTGCCAGGCTCCTCTGTCCATGGGGATTCTCAGACAAGGGTACTAGAGTGAGTTGCCATTTCCTACTGCAGGGAATCTTCCTGACCCAGGGATCAAAACTGCGTCTCTGCGTCTCCTATACTGGCAGGCGGATTCTTCACTACTGCGACACCTAGGAAGCCCTACCCTCCACCTGAGTCACATCCAATTTAAAATAAATGGCCAGTGTCTTGAAGGCGGGGTTTCTGTATGCAGTCATATCTGGCGAAGGCCCTAGGGCCTTTGTCCTTGCTGTTGCCTTTCCTAGAATGCTTTTCCCCCGGTAGTCACTATGCTTATTCCCTCATCTCTTTGTGTTTGTCCAAATGTTATTTTCTTAATAAGGCCTTGCTTAAACAGCATATTTAAAATCATAACCCCCTTCCTGTGCTGCATAATCTCTTTACCTGCTTTATTACTTTTAATATTATTTATCTTCCTGAGTGAAAACTGAGTGATAGTCGCTCAGTCGTATCCAACTCTTTGCGACCCCATGGACTGTAGCCTGCCAGGCTCCTCTGTCTGTGGGGATTCTCCAGGCCAGAATACTGTAGTCGGTAGCTGTTTCCTTCCCCAGGGGATCTTCCCAGCCCAAGGATTGAACCCAGGTCTCCCGCATTGCAGGCGGATTCTTTACCAGCTGAGCCACCGTTCTCACATTCTATAACGTGAACATTCTCTAACATCCTCCTAACATTCTCTATAATGGATTTAATTTTTTACTGTTCACCTCCCTCCATTGTAATAACAGGCTCATAAAGCAAACCTCTTTTATTAGTTTTCTTCATTACTGTATCCCCAGTGCCTAATGCAGTGCCTGGCCGGCTAATTGCCACTTGATACATATTAGTTGAAAACATGAATAAAAGCTTTTCTTCCTGGAAAGGAAGAATTAGAACACATTTCTTGTGGAGATACAATAGGAGCCATGTTTGCCTGTTCCCACCCCAGGCTGAGGCTCCCCTGGTCCCACATGCTTGGCTGGCTGAGAGGGCCCCCTGGTGGTAAGGGTGGGAGGTACAGAGGGTGCCATTCATCCCAGAAGTTTGGAAGGCGGTGGCTTAGTGAGTCAAGGTTCACAACCCCCAGGTTGGGTGTGGAGCAGCAGCAACAACATTTGTGGTTCTGGTCCTCAGCAGGAATTTCTGGTTTGGGTGTGAGTCTGCACCAATGACTGACTTGAAACTCTGCTGTAGGGCTCAGTCAGGGACCGGCTTGCTAAGTGGGTCAGGTCAGGTTGAAAGACTCTGACGATTGCTAGTTACCCAAGTCTATCCGGTCACTGCCCAGAGAACTTTCCTTGCATTTTTGCAGATCATTACATTCGTTTTGTCCTCAGCAACTGGTCCTTGGTGCTTAACCTTCTATGACTGGGGGCAACTTGGAACAAGTCAAGAAGGGTTCAGCTCAAGCAGCAACTCCTTATGATGAAGAATGATTTTTGTTTCTTTTTTTTGACAAAGACTGATTTTTTATCTTCTGATTATCAAGATGGCTCTACGTCCAACATTCTCCTTTTTTTTTTTTTGCTGTGCCATACAGCATGTAGGCTCTTAGTTCCTCTACCAGGGATCAAACCCATGCCCTCTGCAGTGGAAGTGAGGAGTCTTAACCACTGGACCACCAGGGAAGTCCCCCACTTTCTCTGTCTTTTTTTTTTTTTTTTAAACTTAAGTCTTTATTGAATTTGTTACAATACTGCTTATGTGGTTTATGTCCTGGTTTCTTGGCCATGGGGCATATATGGGATCCCTGCTCCCCGATCAGGGATCGAACCTGCATCCTCTGCATTGGAAGGCAAAGTGTTAACCACTGGACCAGCAGGGAAGTCCCATCTCTGTCTTTTTTTCTTGCCACTTCGGGTCACAAATTTGAACTCTGAACAATTTTGTCTCCCTTTCCCCCTGCTTTTTCTGTACCTATCCCAACCACACACCAAATTCTTAAATGATTCCCTCCCATTCTTTCACTCTCGTCTCTAAAACCACCTCCTTGTTCTGGCACTCCTGTGTCCTCCAGTCCATCCTGTACAATGGTGGTTTCCAAAGTGTGGTTCCTTGAGTAGCAGCATCAATATTGTTTACCTGAAAATTGGGTTTTCCTCTTAGTGGGTGTCGAGCCAAAAGATGCAACCAAGTCAGGAGAAGGAAGGATTTATTACTTGCAGTATCTAAGGAGAACACGAGGGATCTTTCCCGAAGCAGTATCTCCCGGAACAGCAAAATTGGGGAAGTTTTAATTTAAGGGTACATGCATATTCATGACAGTGCTTGAGCAGAGGAGAATTCAGCATAGAATTGGGGCAAGGGTTGGCAGAGTCCAAGCTTTAGTCGACTGAAGTCAGGAAGGTAACACCATCATCTGTCCTCCAACTGGGTGGGGGCCTTACTTCGTGCAGAGCTCAAAGACATGTATCAGATTTTTCTGTATATCTGGAGGAGGATCTAGGGCTCTGTTTTATTGCTGAACTATTATTTTTAATTAATTTATTTTTAATTGAAGGATAATTGATTTACAATATCATGTTGGTTTCTGCCATGCATCAACATGATTTAGCCATAGCTATACATATGTCCTCCTCCCTCTTGAACCTCCCTCCCATTTCCTACCCCATGAACTATTGTTTCTTGACTTGCTTTTCCTTTCTTCCTGCATTCTTTCCATTCCCTTAAGATCATTAATTATCGAGGCCTGTTCAAGGGCAATGAATGTGGCCAGGCTTAGATCACAAAATGGTTTGGGCAAAAATGGCTTCTCTTGTGTCAAGAAAGCCATGCCTGGTTTTCTTTATCCATGGACTCCCTACCCTATCTGCTTACAGTATTGCTTGGGAACTTGTTAGAAACGAAGTTTTGGGGGCTTCTTGCCAGACCTCCTGGATCTTAGGGGTGGGGTTTAGCTTTGGGCTTTAATATGCCCTCCAATGAGAACCCCTGAGCTGCTAATGAACCTTGTAACCAGATTCACCTGCTAAAAACATTGTTGCATCATTTCCTTCTTCAGCTCAAGTATCTCCAATGACTCCCTGTTCCTTACAGGTGTGAGTTTGAATGTATCAACTCCCATCCTGCATTTCCTTTGCTCTGTCAGACTCCCTGCTCTCCCACACGTTTCTGCCATTCTCCACCCCATGCCCTCCATACTTACACATCATCTTCTGAGTCTCCAGCAGCAGAACCCAAGTCTTAATCCTGAGCCCAGCCCAGAGCTCTCTTCTCCCTCTGAACTTATCCTGGTCTTGTATGGTCTAATGCACACATTTGCCTCTTGTTTATCTCACCTTGCATTGACAACCATTGCTTTCTGTATATGGCTTTGGATTCCTCAAATAGATGATAAGCTTCTATCTATGACTGTGCTGGGTCTCCATTGCTGCACACTGGATTTTCTCTAGTTTTGACCAGCAGAAACTACTCTCTAGTTGCAGTACTCGGGCTTCTCCTTGCAGTGGCTTCCCTGGTTACAGAGCATGGGCTCTGGGCCCGCGGGCTTCAGTAGTTCTGGTTCATGGCTCTAGGGCACAGGCTAAGTAACAGTGTCACATAGGCTAGTTGCTCTGCGGCACGTGGGATCCTCCCTGACCGGGGATCCAGCCCATGTCCCTTGCACTGGCAGGCGGATTCGTTCCCACTGAGCCACCAGGGAAGCCCGAGATGGCTTTTTGATTGAAAGAAACAAAGAGGAAGGTGGGAGGCTTCATTAGACACACCCTGTAAACACGTGATAAATACTTGTTGAATGCCCGAGTCTGGAAAGGGAGCTGAGAAGACATCAAGGAAGGTGAATGGGGGTGTCAGATACCAGAAGATACCAACAAGAGGAAAGAGGAGTGGCAGGAGACCAGTGCAAGTGGACAGTTTGATTTAAATAACACCCTATTTCTCCTGAGAGGAGCGTGTCGCCTTCATGCTAATTGGTGACTAGGAATTCAGGTTGTAAGGTGAACACATGAGTAGAAATCAGGGGAGATGATGATAAAATAAAAAAAACATTTTTGTCTCGCCTCATTTTGTGAGCTGAATGATTCTGAGACTCAGGACCCAAGGAATTGCTTCCTTCCTGAGTTGTAATTGTAGAAATGCCTAAAAGGGCAGTCTTCTTAGAATATGTCACTCAGTAGATGAAGAAACAGCTATGAAAATTAGCAAGTTGCCCAAGGATGCACTGCTGTTTCTTTTCAGAGTAGAAACTAGGATCCAGATCTTCTGACTGACCATCCTAGACCTCTTATTTTTTCTTGAAATCTCTTTAGTTTTTTTTTTTTAAACAAAAAACAACTATGTTAATTTTTAAGAGTCTGTATCTTATGAATCTTTATTTATATAGGTGAGAATAATTAATACCTAACTTGATTCCAGATTTTCAGAAGTGAGACCTAATTCTAAAAAAGGTTTAATAACTGAGATGAACTTAAATTATGAGGTAAAAGCAACTGTCAGAGTGACTGGCATAGGCTTGGCTTTTAATGCCTATCTGTTTTTCTAATCTTTGAATTATAATTCAGATCCTCACCTGAAAGTTTCTCCTCATCCTTTGTTTGTATAATTAAGGGCATTGTCTTTGGAGTTATTCAGATATAAATTTGGGTCCTGGCTCTGTCATGCTCTATGTAATTTTTTCATAATTGCTTAATCTCTCCAAGCCTTGCTTTCTCTGCTACAAAATGAAACTGACAATACCTTACAAGTTTTATCAAGAGAACACACTCGTCATAGCAAACACCCTATTCCAACAACACAAGAGATGACTATACACATCGACATCAGATGGTCAATCCTGAAATCAGATTGATTTATTCCTGCAGCCAAAGATGAAGAAGCTCTATATAGTCAGCAAAACCAAGACCTGGAGCTGACAGCGGCTCAGATCATGAGCTCCCTATTGCAAAATTCAGTCTTAAATTGAAGAAAGTAGGCAAAACCACTAGGACATTCAGGTATGACCTAAATCAATTCCCTTACGATTATACAGTGGAGGCGATGAATAGATAAGGGTTTAAACCTGGTAGAGACTCAAGTGCCTGAAGAACCATGGACAAAGGTTGGTAACATTGTGCAGGAGGCAGTGGCCAAAGCCATCCCAAAGAAAAATGCAAGAAGGCAAAGTGGTTGTCTGAGGAGGCTTTACAAATAACTGAGAAAAGAAGAGAAGCAAAAGGCAAGGAAGAAAGGGAAAGATAAACCCAACTGAATGCAGAGTCCAAAGAAAGGCAAGGAGAGAGAAGAAGTCTTGAAAAATGCAAAGAAATAGAGAAGAACAATAGAATGGAGAAGACTAGAGATCTCTTCAAGAAAATTGGAGATACCATGGGAACATTTCATGCAAAGATGGGCAATGATGAGGGACAGAAACAGTAAGGACCTAACAGAAATAGAAGAGTTTAAGAAGAGGTGGCAAGAATACACAGAACTAACTATACAAAAAAATCTTAATGACCTGGATAACCACAATGGTGAGGTCATTCACCTAGAGCCAGATATCCTAGCGTGTGAAGACACGCTACCTCAAGTGGGCCTTAGAAAGCATTACTACGAACAAAGCTAGTGGAGTTGATGGAATTCTAGCTGAGTTATTTCAAATCCTAAAAGATGATGCTGTGAAAGTGCTGTACAAAATATGCCAGCAAATTTGGAAAACTCAGCAATGGCCACAGTGGAAGAGGTCAGTTTTCATTTCAATCCCAAAGAAGGACAGTGCCAAAGAATGTTCAAACTACCATACAATTGTACTTACTTCACATGCTGGTAAGGTTACATTCAAAATCCTTCAAGCTAGACTTCAGCAGTATTTGAACTGAGAACTTCCAGATGTACAAGCTGGTTTTAGAAAAGGTTGAGGAACCAGAGGTCAAATTGCCAGCATTCATTGGCTCATAGAGAAAGTAAGGGAATTCCAGAAAAATATCTACTTCTGCTTCATTGACCATGCTAAATCCTTTGTGTAGATCACAGTAAACTGTAGGAAATTCTTAAAGATATGGGACTTCCAGACCACCTTATCTGTCTTCTGAGAAACATCTATGTTGGTCAAGAAGCAACAGAATCAGACATGGAACAACTGACTGGTTCAAAATTGAGAAAGGAGAATGAGAAGGCTGTGTGTTGTCACCCAGTTTATTTAACTTATGTGCAGAGTACATTTTGGGAAATGCTGGGCTAGATCACTCACAAGCTAGAATCAAGATTGCTGGGAGAAACATCACCAACCTCAAATATGCAGGTGATACCACTCTAATGGCAGAAAGTGAAGAGGAACTAAAGAGCCTCTTGATGAAAGTGAAAGAGGAGAGTGAAAAAAGTAACATTCAAAAAACTAAGATCATGGCATGCAGTCCTATTACTTCATGGCAAATAGAAGGGGAAAAAGCAGAAGCAGTGACAGATTTTAGTTTCTTGGGCTCCAAAATCACTTCACATGGTGACTGCAGCCATGAAATTAAAAGATGCTCCCTCCTTGGAAGGAAAGCTGTGACAAACCTAGACAGTGTATTTATAAAGCAGAGACATCACTTTACTGACAAAGGTTCGTATAGTGAAAGCATTTCCAGTAGTCATGTATGGATGTGACAGCTGGACTATAAAGAAGGCTGAGCATTGAAGAATTGATGCTTTCACATTGTGCTTGAGAAGACTGTTGAGAGTCTCATGGACTTCAAGAAGATCAAACCAGTCAATGCTAAAGGAAATCAACCCTAAATATTCATTGGAAGGACTGACGCTGAAGCTCCAATACTTTAGCTGTCTGATTCAAAGAGCCGATTCATTGGAAAAGACCCTGATGCTGGGAAAGATTGAGTCCAGGAGAAGAAGGGAGCGGCAGAGGCTGAGATAGTCAGAAACATCACCAACTCAATGGACACGAGCCTGAGCAAACTCCAGGAGATAGTGAAGGACAGGGGTGCTTGGCTTGCTGCAGTCCATGGGGTTGCAGACACAACTTGGCAACTGAATAACAACAGCAGTACTTTGCATGATCACTCTGAAGAGTGAATGTCAGGATGCTTCAGAGTGCTTAGCACAGTACTAGACACTTGCTGCTGCTGCTAAGTCGCTTCAGTCGTGTCCGACTCTACACGACCCATAGACGGCAGCCCACTAGGCTCCGCTGTCCCTGGGATTCTCCAGGCAAGAACACTGCAGTGGGTTGCCATTTCCTTCTCCAATGCATGAAAGTGAAAAGTGAAAGTGAAGTCGCTCAGTTGTTTCCAACTCTTAGCGACCCCATGGTCTGCAGCCCACCAGGCTCCTCCGTCCATGGGATTTTCCAGGCAAGAGTACTGGAGTGGGGTGCCATTGCCTTCTCCGACTAGACACTTAATAAGTACTTAATATATATGGCTTATTTTTTTTTTTTATTATTGATATGCAATGAAACTTTAGTCCAATCTGTACCTTCTCATTATGAGACAGTAATGGAAGGAGAGTGTGGTTTGAGGCAACTACCTGAGGTTGAATTTTGACCCCACTGCTTACTACTTGTGTGATCTTGGAGACGTTACTTAACTCTTGCAGGCCTCCGTTATTGTCCCCATTTTATAGATGAAGACCCTATTCCTAATTTGCAGGGTCACAGTGGGCAATGAATGAATCAGTATATGAAAAGTGTTTAGATAAGTGCTTGGCACAGCAGAAGTAACCCAATAAATATTAGGATTAATGTATTTCTTTCAGTACCTATTGGCTTGAGATTTTTCTGACTTTGAAGAGATCCCTTCCTCTTGGCAAGGCTGAACCTGAAAAACTCCTTGCCATCCTTCTATTCTATGTCTCTGTTTACAGCTGATGGCCTACACCTCCCATATCTTTTATTCCCTACCCTTCTGCCTATTGAAGTTGGAGGAACCCTTTGCTCCATGATCAGAAAATAACCAATTATGGTTGAAAGAAATGGTCAGCTGTAAAGGAACAAGAAGACTGCTGATAATGTTAGAGGTTTAAAGTAATTTTAAAAAACTAGAGAACTTACCTGATGTTCCAGTGGTTAAAACTCCATGCTCTCACTCACTGCTGGGGGCACCGGGATAATCCTGCATGCCGTGAGGCATAGCCCACACCACTCCCCCCCAAAATAAGGAAAATTTGAGGATGTTAAAAAGGAAATTAATGATCTAGACAGAATAGAAACTATGCTAGATTATTTCCTGTTTAGTTGGCATGTGAAGGAAATAATACATCTTTCTGCTTGCCCAAAGACACATTCTTTAATTCATTCCTGTCTTCTGTATTTTCAACAAGTAGCCTGAGAATTCTCATTCTGGTCTGCTTAGCTGCTGATCCAATCTTCTGCCCATCCAGTATTTCATGACACCCTTGCTGGTCGGCTTCTAGAGGGTAACCACCTCCTTATCCTGTGTGTATACAGCAACCACACTAACTGCCTGCTCACAGCTCTTCCCTCTTTCTGCCTGGAAGCAGGGCTTAGGTTCCACAGAGGTGTCCAGACCCCCCTCCAAGGGACTCGGAGAAGACTGGCTCTGTCCCTGGCTCTAGGAGTCGATCTTGTTTGGTCGAAGCCCAACTTGGTAGTCTCATTGTTCTGCCAGAGACAAGTTCAGCCCTAGGCACGTATCTTAATTCTGGCAAATGAAATACGAAGTCAAGGAGCTCTTGGAAGTATATCCTAGTGGTAAAAATAAACTCATAGAAAGAAGCAGTACATAGTCTTCTGGATGTCGTTATGTCTGCATTGATCTTAAACTACAGCTGCTCACCTGCAACTATGAAGGGGATTAGAAGGAGGAGGGCAGATCAGAATGGTGGGAAAAAAGCATGGATCCTTGGGGATGTACTGGAGCATGAGGTTAGTCCTGAAGCCATCTCACTGTGGGAGTTCTTGTTTTATAGGATAATAACTTTTCCTTAATGATTAAGCCAAGTTGGGGTGGTCTAATGGCTAAGACTCCATGCTCCCCACACAGGGGCCCTGGGTTCGATCCCAGGTCAGGGAACTAGATCACAACTCAGGGTTTGCATGCCACAACTAAAGATCCTGTGTGCTGCCTCTAAGACCTGGCACAACCAAATAAGTAAGTAAACAAATAAATAGTTTTAAAAGTAGTCATAATTAAGCCAAGCTGCATGTCGTCTGTTATATGTAGTTGAAAGCATCCTAAATAGTACACATACCGTTGTTCTGCTTGGATGCAGACATTTTCTCTAGGCTTTTTCATGTCTACTGCCTCAGTGAATATCCCAGCCCAGAATAACAAGCCTCTCCTTTGAGCTCCTTTATCCACTCTCCATCTTTATCTCTTGCTGTAAATGCAAGACCCTGACACACCTTTTTGGTTCCCAATGTGCAGCACACTGCCTGAAAAGCAGACATGTAATTGCCAGTGGTACTTAGGATGGAAAGAGAACAACTCTGGCCTTTATCATCTGCATGTTGGTTGGCGCTCATTCGCATGGTCAGCAGTATGTTTTAACGGAAAGAGGGTAGACTTAGGGGTTGATGGACTTGAGTCCCAGCTTCATCACTTGCTAACTGCGGGTTCTTATGCCACTTCCATAACCTCTCTCAATTCCTTTTCCCCCTTATGTACGATACGGTTAACAGTACCTTACCACATTATTTTGAGAATGAGGTGGAGCAAGGAATATGGCTGCGCTGGGTCTTCTTTGCTGCACGTGGGCTTTCTCTAGTTACTGCCAGCAGTGGCTACTCTCTAGTTGCAGTGCTCAGGCTTCTCATTATATTGACTTCTGGTTGCTGAACACGGCCCCTAGGGAGTGCTGGTTTTAGTAGTTGTGGCACAGATGCTTGGTTGCCCTGAGGCATGTGCAGTCTTCCCTGACGAGGAATCAAACCCATGTCCCCTGCACAGGCAGGCAGATTCTTAACCACTGAACCACCAGGGAAGTCCTCTTGGGTGCATTTTAATGTACACAAATGAGCTTCTTGCCCCAGATTAAGATACATTTACTCCTCAACTTTGTCCCTTCTTCTTGCATTGAGGCTCAGGTCGGGTGACAGAGAAAAGGATGTCAACATGAAATACTTTCGAGACCAGGCTAAGTGAAACTGGGTAAGAAAGAATCTGCTACGGGATCTACAAAAAGAATCATTGCATCCTTCCTGAGAGACATGATATGAAAATTGGTAATGTGAAATAAAAAAGCAAGTAGTAAGGGGAATCATCTCTATTCCAATTTTGATACCAGGAGAGATGTTTTAACTGCAACAGTTTGATTAATCTTATTTCCCTCATCTATAGATGCTTTTGCTCTCTAAAGCAACTTCTCTCCTTGTTATTTGAAAGATCACAGTAAAGGGGAGCGGAAGAGAGTGGAGAGCAAGGAAATTAAGAACATGGGACACCTTGACACCTTGGTCCCCATGAAGTCATTCAGTCATTTATTGCTAGCAGCCCACAGGAGTTGCTCAAACTCTCACACTCTTGACATTTGCTCAGAGGAACACTCAGGCCTCTTTTGCAATCCAGGGTTAGAAGGCTTTGTAGAAAAAGTGATGCTTAGATTTTGGTTCTGCTCTTGGCCTGTATGTTTAACATAGCAGATGGCTCTGGTCAAGGGGTCTGAATGTGTTTCCAAACTCAGAGGCCATGACATAAACATTCTGTCCTGAGGCCAGTCATTACTAGGATGGGGAGGGGAAAGAAAGCCCAAGTAGGTCTTGGGTTCTCACAGCAGAAGCAGGGGAGTCTTGGCTGTTAATGTACCTGGTTACAAGGGAAAGATAATGGCGGTTGCATGAGTGAGTCATGATACATGATTACATGGGTGAGCCTAGAGCATGATGTAATGAATATAAAGTATTTCTACTTTAAGAAATCCATTTCAGAAGTCAATCACAGATCTTGCCAATCTTTCTCTTCTTCCCACAACACAGCAGAAATATTAAAAGGGAAATGGATATGTACCATTCAGCCAATTGTTCCATACTTTTTCTTGTGTTGAAAAAGAATAAAACTTATATTGATTATTCATCGGTTGTCTTCCTACTTTAAAATGTAATTTTTTTCATTTTAAATTCAATTATTTAAATTCTTTTACTTCTTCCTTTTTTTCCTGACTCCCTACTTCTTGTCAAAGATTAGTAGAGACCACACTTCAACTATTTTATTGCAGTGACAGTTTCTCATTTAAATTGCTAGAATTTAAAAAAAAAAAAAAATGTATTCATTTTTGGCTGTACCAGGTCTTAGTTGCAGCATGTGGGATCTAGTTCCCTGACCAGGGATCAAACCTGGGCCCCCTGCGTTGGGAGCTCAGAGTCTTAACCACTGGGCAAGCAGGGAAGTCCAAATTGTTAGAATTTTTAAAGCTTGTGAGACTAAACAAATATTCACAGAGAAGCATTCAAGGATGTTTCTGACAACACATTTGTGGGCAAGAAATTGGAGGCAATCTGTCTGTCTTGGGAGAAATGGGGAAATCAATGGGGGAAATGCCAGTAGCTGTATACTAGTTGTCCATGAGCCCCCATGCATAAATCTCGAAAATAGTGCTGAGAAAGTGAGAAACAGAAACAGGAGCATTTAATTAAATAAGTGCACAGAGACATCCCTGGTGGTCTGGTGATTAAGACTTCATGCTTCTAATGCAGGAAGCCCAGGTTCAATCCCTGATCAGAGAATTAGGTCCTGAGAACCTAGTTGCAGAGAACATGCTGCAACTAAGACCTGATGCAACCAAATAAATATTTAAAATATAATAATAAAATAAGTACACACAGAAAAATATTTTTATAAAGAAATATATAACTTAAATGATGAAAAAGTGAAAGTTACTCAGTCATGTCCAACTCTTTGCAACCCCATGGACTATACAGTCTGTGGGATTCTCCAGGCCAGAATACTGGAGTGGGTAGTCATTCCCTTCTCCAGGGGATCTTCCCAACCCAGAAATTGAACCCAGGTCTCCCATACTGCGGACAGATTCTTTACCAGCTGAACTACAAGCGAAGCCCCAACTTAAATGGTATATGTCAAAAATTAAAATAGGTATTTATTTGGGGGGAAGGTAATGCTAGAGAAGGAGGGAAAAAAATAAATTGATGGCAAAATTTAGAGAAGATATTTACATCTATTAGCAATGAGCATGTGCCATAAATGGCACAGGAATAGTATGAGTATAGATTAACTCAGCCGTGCACTGGAGGGTCCAAATAAATCTATAAGTAAACAGAAGAGAAGGGCTTATCTATAGTGGAAGAGCTGAGAGATGTTTTTGAATGCTGTTTCCATAGAGGCAGACTTGATGTGTCCCAGGAATTGTATCATCTAAGGCCAGGCAAATGATAGCTATCTGTAGGATAGCTAGAGTGTGTTTACCTGGTGAGCTGATGTGACTTAACGTGAGTACCCTACTGGCAGGGATGACTGCTGAGAGCCATGGACTCAGTCTTGTTGCCAACAGACCACAGAAACGTTGAAGGTCCTTTTCTCAGCGTTAGAAACGCTAATCGGAGAAGGCAATGGCACCCCACTCTAGTACTCTTGCCTGGAAAATCCCATGGACGGAGGAGCCTGGTGGGCTGCTGTCCATGGGGTCGCTGAGAGTAGGACATGACTGAGCGATGTCACTTTCACTTTTCACTTTCATGCATTGGAGAAGGAAATGGCAACCCACTCCAGTGTTCTTGCCTGGAGAATCCCAGGGATGGGGGAGCCTGGTGGGCTGCCGTCTATAGGGTCACACAGAGTCGGACACGACTGACGTGACTTAGCAGCAGCAGCAGCAGAAACGATAACACCTTCCACGTGTATGACATTTCACATTATTCAAGGCACTTCTGTGTCTACAGATTCATCTGATTGTCCTGAGAGAGGCTAAGTGAGATATTATCATGCATTTCACAGATGAGGACCCTGACACAGTGTGTCTTCAGTTACTGTTCCAAGGCCACACAAGCTGGTAGAAGACCTGGGTCTAGAAGACATGTCTCCTGAGCAACTGATGTGCTTCAGTTCTTTCTCCTGGTGAGAACAGACAATTGAATGGGACATACCCTTTTTGCTTTGGTTCCCAGGAAGCTCTTCTGAAAGAATTATATCTGGGCTTTTTTTGTAATATTTATTTATTTATTTGCCTGTACCGGGTCTTAGTGCAGCACACAGGATCTTCAATCTTCACTGCAGCATGCAGGATCTTTCATTGCAGCCTGTGAAGTTCAGTTGCAGCATGTAAGATCTAGTTGCCTGACCAGGGATCGGCCCTGCGCCCCCTGCATTGGGAGTGTGGTGTCTTAGCCACTGGTCTGCCAGGGAAGTCCTGTATCTGTTCTTATCATCTGCACATTTATTCTTTTTCTCCTGGTTTTGAACTTCCCTTTTTTTCCCCCTATTTTCCTGGTCATAGTTCTTTATTCCTACCTAAGTTTTACCCTTATTCTGTGGCCACTACAGACTCTATGAACTCATTTGTACAAGAGGTAGTATAAATAAACGCATGAAAGTAAAAATATGGGGTCCACAGCTTTACATAAAAGTAAAAAGTTTCCACAGCGGGAAGATAAAAAGCATGTTTTCCTAGGATGGTCAAATAGCTAGCTCTAATAAAGCTGTATTAGAAAACCACATTTAGAAAATCATAAATGCTTGGATTGTACATGGTTTGATTAGTGTTTTGAAAACCATGGCAAAGAAGAGGACAACTTCTCTAACACTAAATTAAGACCGTGATGTAGATTTGGAAACTTAACAAGTCAAAATGACCCTCAGTAGTCCCTGTTGCTTCATGGGTAAGGAGCTGTCCTTCATGGAATCCCCCTCTCTGGAGTGGTCTGGCTTCAGAGCATCAGACTGGCATTCTGGGTTTGCAGCTCTTGTCGGCTTTTGATGTGGATCATTTTTACAGTCTTTGTCGAATTTGTTGCTCTGTTGTTTGTTTTATGTATTGGTTTTTGGGCTGCAAGGCATGTGGGATCTTAGCTTCCTGACCAGGGAGTAAGCCTGCACCACCTGGGTTGGAAGGGGAAGTCTTAACCACTGACCCGCCAAGGAAGTCCCTTCCATTTATTATTTAGATTGCCCTTCACACTGATCACTGACCTCAGCCAACCTGTCCAGCTTCCTTTCCATCCCTTCCCCTGAATTTCCACTGGCACCTACATTGCCATGGATTCACCATCTCCCTTGCCAATATGCGCACTGGGTCCTGTGATGGATCTCCCTTCAAGGCCCTGTTCATATCACTTCCCTTGAGAAACTGGTTTGGGCTCCTCAGTGGTCCTGTCACTCAGACAGAAGCTCCTTCCTGGAGTCAGAGCATTTTGAATATGCTGCCATAGTTAGTAGCTAATTCATACCTTTATCTCTTCTGCTAGATTTTGAGCTCGTTCAGTCAAGACCTGTTTTACATCACACCCGCCTTCTTCTGACCTAGCATAGCACTTGTCATGTAGGAGGTACTCAGTTGATGTACTTGATGATGTGATCTACAGGTGGCTGAAATGGTGTCCAATGAGTTGTTACATGCATGGGTCAGCCAGACACTCTGCCAGGTCACAGCTGCAAAGGGTCAGGTGTGCACTCCTTAGGCCTGATTCTTGGGCTCCAGTCGCAGCAACTCCATGCCTTTCTTTTTCATCTTTCTGTGGTCCTCTTTACCCTCTATTTTCCTAATGACGAAGCTAATCTTAAAAGCCTAGATGCCTGCTTTAAAAGTTAATTTTTAATTATCGTGATTTAATTTGGAAAAATCTCATTTTTTTTAATCTGGCAAAAAATATAAATATCAACATGTTTATTATGCTAAGAGATATGTAGGTTTTTAGGAAATAAGAATATTTACAGTCTATGAAATACATCTCTGTGTATACATATATATTAAAATACACATATATATGTGCACGCATGCATGCTCAGTCATGTCCGACTTTTTACAACCTCATGGATTGTAACCCACCAGGCTCCTCTGTCCATGGGATTTTCCAGGCAAGAATGCTAGGGTGGGTTGCCATTTCCTCCTCCAGGGGATCTCCCCAACCCAGGGATTGAGCCCTAGTCTCCTACATTGGCAGGCAGATTCTTTACCACTGAACCACCTGGGAAGCCCTATGTATATGTACTTACATACTTTAAATGTGGTTTCTACAGTCGATTTTTGTGTCCAAATTGAGTTTATAGCTGAAATTTGAAGTTTCACTTTTACAGCCTGAAAGCAGATTTGAACCATTCAGAGAAAATCTAGAGCTGAAAACTTTTGTCTTGCTTTTTAAGTTTGTGCTTGTTATTATGCATGCAGGCATCCCTCCCTTCTGTAGATATTTACTGAATCTAGGGCTGGGGCCATAAAAGTACGTAAGACAATCAGTTCAGTTCAGTTGCTCAGGCGTGTCCGACTCTTGCGACCCCGTGGACTGTCGCACACCAGGCTTCCCTGTCCATCACCAACTCCCAGAGTTTCTATCCCAAAAAGCTGGTAGGGGTGTAGCAGGAGCTGGAATGGGGAGTAAGGGGCAAATGTGAGGAACTTGTAGACCACAGGAAGGAGTTACTTCTTTTCCTGCCACCTGCTGGGAACCACTTAAAGCTTTAAAGCAGGACTGAGCTACAGTTCTGTCTCTACTTGTACTTTAAAATGTTTCTCATTCTTTGAGAAAAATGGAGTAGTGGGAACATAAGCAAATAAGATTATTGCTAAAGGCTATGGCAATCATCAGTGAGACAGTGAGGGCTACAACTATGGCAGTGAATTAGGGTGGAAAGAGGAGGAATTCAGTAAATAAAAGGTCAAAGCAATAATACAGGGGACTTCCCTGGTGGTCCAGGGGCTAAGACACTTCTTCCAATGCAGGCGGCCTGGGTTCAATCCCTGGTCAGGGAACTAGATCCCACATGCCCCAACTAAGAGTCTGCATGCCCCAACTGAAGATCTCACATGCTGCAATGAAGATCAAAGATCTCATGTACCTCAACTAACACCCTGCACATCCACATAAAATATTTCTTTTAAAGCAATAAAGTGAAAGTTGCTCAGTCGTGTCCGACTCTTGCGACCCCATGGTCTATACTGTCCATGGATTTCTCTAGGCCAGAATACTAGAGTGGGTAGCCTTTCCCTTCTCCAGGGGATCTTCCCAACCCAGGAATCGAACTGGGGTCTCCTGCACTGCAGGTGGATTCTTTACCAGCTGAGCCACCAGGGAAGCCCAAGAATACTGGAGTTGGTAGCCTATGCCTTCTCCAGTGGATCTTTCCGACCCAGAAATTGAACTGGGGTCTCCTGCACTGCAGGAGGATTTGGTCACTTTAACTGGGGAAGGTGACGAACAAGGGCAATAGTAGCTATTTGGCTTTTGCAGTGTGGGGCTGCTGTTTATGGGAATTAGGAACACAGAAGACCAAAATAAACTAAGAATCCAGTATATAACTACTTCTCGGAAATAGCTACATTTCAAAGTAAAGTCACTTGAATGACTCTTTAAAGGTCAAAATCCTGAAAGCAACACTTTACACTATACTTCCGAGGGGACTGCAGGAGAGGGTATCGGGTTTCTTTGGTCAGTCTGTGTTCTTCCCCTCTAGATCCTCAGATGCAACTACACTGCTTGAGTGAGAAGCTAAGACTGACCAATGCCTTGGGTCCAGTTGCTCTGAATCTCAACGTGTTATACTACCTGGGAGTCTGTGCTGGATCCCATATACTGACCACCTGGGGCTGGTCACACATCAAACTACTGAAAACATTACTAGTTAATTGGGAGCGATAAAATTTATCTCCCCAAGTCTAATGTTTTAAATCCCTGGCTCCTGTTCCTCATCAACCATTTTGCAAATATATGTCACATAGAAAGTCCAAGTTAACTAAGTATGCATGATCAGTATAGAAAGAAAAACTCAACATATGTTGGGCCACAAGTAAATGTTAAGCACAATTAGTAACAGAACTAGGTTATTTATAAGCAGGGGCTTCCCAAGTGGCCCTGGTGGTAAAGAATCCATCTGCTAGTACAGGAGTCATAAGAGACATGGACTCGATCTCTGGGTCAGGAAGATCCCCTGGAGAAGGAAATGGCACCCCACTCTAGTATTCTTGCCTGGAGAATCCTATGGACAGAGGAGCCTGACGGGCTATAGTCCACGGCATCGCAAACAGTCTGACACCGCTGAGTGTCTGATCACAGCACAGCATTTATAAGAATTCAACATTCATTCTGTAATTCTCAAATCCATTCTGTAATTCTCAAATCGCTGAGTCACAGCATTAAAAAACTTGAAAGAAACTGCTTCATTACAACCAGTTTACTTAATATTTGTGCACTTTGGGAAGAGTTTGTCCTTCACTGAAGATTAAAGTGTTACTTTTAAAGGTTGTGGACCTGTTAGGAGAAACACACTGACTGAAACCACCCACGCTGATCAGAAACCATAATAACCATTTTTGTGAGTTATTTCCAGACAGGAGGTCCTGATAAGGAATGCAGAACTAACGACACCACCAACCAGAAGAATTCGGGAAAGGTCAAAAGAAGACACCACGAGTCCTACCAACTCCCAGAATCCTCGTTGCATCCATCTTGGCTGAGCAACGTAAGCAACACCAGGGAGGACCCTGAGCCAGGATGATTGGCCAAAGACAACCTGGAAACTAATCCCATCATCATAAAACCGAGACTGTGAGCCACTTGGCAGAGCAGTCCTCCTGGGTTCCCTTATCCTCCTGCTCTCTGCCCAGGCTCCCCTTCCTAAAACGTCTCTTGCTTTGTCAGCATGTGTGTCTCCTTGAACAATTCATCTCCAAGTGTTAGACAAGAACCCCCTTTCCGGTCCTGGAAAGGGATCCCTCTTCCTGCAACAGACCTGTTGCTTTCTCGCCACTCATGCTGGGGACCAGGAAGAAGTCATAGTTGGGAGTTCCCATCAGCTACCATGAATACCCATGAATCATGCCTTTGCATCATGAAAAGGGCTCTCAGACCCTTCCCCTGAAATCTAATTTTTGGCTCACATGACCTCCCTTGGAACCACACTGGGCATGAAGTATCATTAGAGTGGCCAGAGGTCATGGTTTGTCAAAGATCTCCCTGCTAAGTGGCCCTAGAAGCGTTAGAATCTGGGAAGCATCTCAGTGCTGGTTGATGGTTCAGACCTGAGCAAGCCTGGCCAGTTGAGGTCCCTTGCACTATAGCCTGGTCAGACCTTAGCATCCAGATGAGCCAAATCCTGGGGAAATGTCAGGAAGTGTATCTCTCCCTGGAGCCTTGCTTTCAGTTTACTTTTTTCAGCACCACGGTCCTCTAAGCTTGCTTATCCTTTCTAGTTTCTGAGGCTCTCGCTCCATGTAAGGTCTGAGACCATCATTGATATCTCCAAAGTCATTCATAACAGCATGTTCGTGCTCCCAGGTTTTGGCATTGACTTTTTAGTCTCAGTTCTTAAAGACCTTTCAGGAAATTAGGACAGGTGTGGCAAGTCATTTAGTGAAGGTAGCCATGCCCCTGTAGTAGCACTACAGAATCATCAGAGCAGACAGGCATGCACATCTTGTTTTCCATGGCTCCTCCCTTTCATTTCTTTTTTTTTTTTTTTCCCTTTCATTTCTTTATCCAGGGGACATTCCCATTTCTGCTTGTTGTTGTTCAGTCGTTCAGTTGTGTCTGACTCTGTGACCCCATGGATTTCTGCACACCAAGCTTCCCTGTCCTTCACTATCTCCTGGAGTTTGCTTAAACTCATGTCCATCGAGTCATTGAGGCCATCCAAACATCTCATCCTCTGTTGCCCCCTCCTGCCATCAATCTTTCCCATCCTCAGGGTCTTTCCAATGAGTCAGCTCTTCTTGTCAGTTGGCCAAAGTATTGGAGCTTCAGCATCAATCCTTCCAGTGAATATTCAGAGTTGATTTCCTTTAGGATTGACTGGCTTGATCTTGCTGTCCAAGGGACTCTCAAGAGTCTTCTCCAGCATCACAGTTTGAAAGCATCAATTCTTTGGCTGTCAGACTTCTTTATGGTCCACCTCTCACATCTGTCCATGACTATGGAAAACCATAGCCTTGACTATATGGACCTTTGTCGGCAAAGTGATGTCTCTGCTTTTTAATACGGTGCCTACGTTTGTCATAACTTTTCTTCCAAGGAGCAAGTGTCTTAATTTCATGGCTGCAGTCACCGTCTGCAATGATTCCTGCTTACTGTGCACTTGACCTGCCCTTGTTGGTTAACTATGGGCCAAAATAGGCCACTCTCAGCTTTAAGAGAGAGAATCAATGAGAGTTTTAAAGAATTGTTTTCAAACAAAAGTATAACTTTTCCTGTGAATGCTAAAAACAAAAACAAACCAAGGAAAAGAAAACAAAGCATAAGACACCAAGACCCCTTATTTTTTAAGCAACAAGACGAAATTAAATGCACACAGGTTGATTTACTCTTGAAGGTCTAGAATTGAGGAGTCTCTTACATGGGCAAAGGCTTTTCATGTTTCTAGTGTTGTCTGGGTATTCCGTTAGAGCTATAGTTACTTCCTTGCCCTCCTATTCTCAGAACTGATATTTTTCAGGCAGAGGCAGAAGTACAGGACAAATATTCCAGAATTCCTAAGAGAGTACAACCAAAGAGACTGACCAGATAGTGATGTGGAAGTGGGTTCAGGGGAGTAAAATTAAGGGAAGTTTGGGTAAGGATCAAGAGCTTGTGAATTCCAGCTATTGGGGTGCAGGTGGCTTGGCATTTGAAATGTACTTTTGTAACGAAGATGATGATAAACAAGGGGTGTCAGAAAATAATTGAAATTAAATGAGTAAAACTCTAAAGTAGGTGCAGTACTTGAAGGGATTTTAATCTTAATTACATGAGTTGCTTCCAGTTATAGTCAAGAATGGTATATGATTATGCAGCTTGATAATCTTCTGTATGTAACAGGTTAACCTGGTGGCTTCTTGTGATTAGATCAGTGCATTCTATTTGTGTGTGCTCTCTGTGAATTTTTATTTTTATAGCATGACCCTTTGTTCACCACTTGAAGTAGCAGAGCAGAGATTCCTCAGAATTAATTTTAATCACAATATATCTGTAATGCTGGACATTGTCTTGAACATTTTGCAAGTATTAGCTCATTGAATTCTGACAACAATCCTTTGAGGTCCTGTTATTAAGCCCATTATTCGGACTGACATATATACACTACCACACGTTAAATACACAGCTAGTGGGAACTTGGCATAAAGTTCAGGGAGCTAGCATGGTGCTCTGTGCTGACCTAGATGGGTGAGATGGGAGGTGGGGTGAGAGGGAAGTCCATGTGGGTGGGGATATATGCAGACACATCGCTGATTTGCTTCGTTGTACAGTAGAAACTTAAATAGTTTCTATTTAGTAGAAACTATTAAATGATAGCTTAATATTTGGTACTATTAAATAGCACAACATTGTAAAGCAGTCATACTCCAATTAAAAAAAAAGAAAATGAGGCATAGAGAGGTTAAGCAACATAGCCAAGGTGAAGCAATGTAAATGATGGCAGAGGTTGCATTTGCACCCAGGCCTTTTGTCTCCGATGCATGCTCCGCTCTCAGATATGGAGGTGCAGTGCCTCCGGGGAGAACTGCCTTGTGCTTCCTTGGTTCTCAGTGGAGTAGGAGCAGCATTAGAAGAGAGGTTGCTCTAGCGTTGACCCCATGAGAGCTTGTGGCTTCACAGGAAGAGAAGAGGCAAAAACAATACAATAAAAAGAAAACAGACTTCACAAAAGTGAAGTACCCTGGGATCATTGGTGAATGTTGCTTTTGTAGAAAGAGTTAAGTCCCATTGGGAAATTGAGAGTGTTGTTTTGGATTTGCAAAGTCATTTCTAAGGGAAGAGGCTTGAAATTCTATTAAGTCAGTCAATCTACACTATCACTCAGCCGGCTTTAGTCCGGGAAAGCTTTATGCACAGGAGAGCCCAATAATAACCAGGCAGGATGATGACCCTGACTCAATGAGAAACCCCCTCAATCCACACAAATGACTCACATATACAACTTCATAAGGCAGAGATGTGTGTGACCCACTTTAAAACATTTCCATGAATTGAAATGAGATGCATCCTTGGTTAAATAACCTATATGTGACATTTCTTAACTCCCTGATTCTTTCTAAATGACCTTTAGAATGGTAATTTTGTATAATGTATAGTGTCTTGGTCTAGATACATCACCTGTACCAATCCATTCAACTTCAAAACAATTATCAACATTCGAGTCACTCTGTTATCATCTGTATCACCTCCATCCACCCCCCACCCCTTATTGATTATTATTATTAGAGTTTGTTTTATGTAAAATGTGTATTGTTGTTGTTTAGTTGCTAAATCATGTCCAACTGTTTTGAGACCCCCTGGACTGTAGTCTGCCAGTCCCTTCTGTCCATGGGATTCTCCGGGCAAGAATACTGTAATGGGTTGCCATTCCCTTCTCCATAAGAGGATCTTTCCAACCCAGGACTCGAACTCATGTCTCCTGCTTGGCTGGCATATTCTTTACCACCTAGCCACCTGAGAAACCCTTGATTGAAATGTACAAATCTTAGCTGTACAGTTTGATAAATGTATATACATGTGCAACCCATATATTTATCATACTGTAGAACATTTCCATTTCACCAGAAAGTTCCTTCTTAATCAATCCCCAACACATTATGGTAGCTAGCTTCTAAGATGGGCCACAGAGACGTCTACCATCCGCCCTCATAGTTTCCTCCCACACTGAGTTAAGGTATCTCAGGTAACTGTAGGATACTGTGGAAATGATGGAGTATATTTCTAAAGACGTTGTAGATTTCATCTTCTCTCTTGGATGGCCTGCTCTGGGCGAAGCCAGCTGCCATGCTGTGAGAACACTCCACTAGACCTATGGAAAGATCCATTGGCAAGGGACCAAGGCCTGCTGCCCACAGTCAGTGGGGTGAGCAGCTTTCTGCCAGCTGCCATGTATGTGAGTGAAAGGTGAATTAGCCAACCCTGCTCAAAGCTTCAGATGGCTGCGTGCCTGGTCAATGTCCCGATTTCAGCCTCACAAGGGACCCTGACCGAGAACCACTGGGCTATGGCACTCTCAAATTTCTGACCCGTAGAAACTGTTTGATAATAAATGTCTGTTATTCTGTGCTGATAAATTTAGGGTCATCTGTTACACAGCAATAGACACTACTATACCCCCACTATCTCTTGATTTTTTATCTTATTAATAATTTTGCTGAGTTTACAACATCATATAAATGGAATCGGGCTTCCCAGGAGGTGCAGTGGTAAAGAATCTGCCTGCCATTGCAGGAGACACGAGACATGGGCTCAATCCCTGGGTCAGGAAGATCCCCTGGAAAAGAAAATGGCAACCCATGCCGGTATTCTTGCCTGGGAAACCCCGTGGACCAAGGATCCTGGCAGGCTACAGTCCATGGGGTTGCAAAGAGTTGGACATGACTTAGTGACTAAACAAAAACAACATAAATGGAATCATACTGTGTGTCATTAATAATTGATTTTAAAATCTAATTTTATCTTTAGTAGCTTGAGCTATTCCCTGAAAAATTTCTAAAGAATTTTTTGCTCACGGGATTAGAGAGGCACCTCTTAATTGCCTTAGCAATTTCTTATTTGTGTGTGTGTATTTCATTATTTAGCCTTTTCATCACATTTTTTCTTTAATAAAAATAGTTATTTCATCCATAGGCATGATCCTTATGAGGTGTCTCATATAACCTGGTGTCCCACTAGGACCTACCTAGCTCAGGGCCTTGAACCCAGGAAGTATTCAGTAGATACACAGTAACTGCACAACTAAATCAGTATTATTGCCAACCATTCCAATGACCTGAGTGATTTAAAAAAAATTTGGTATGTGATCCTTCCTCTCAGAGCTGCACTTTGTCATTCATGATTTCTGACCTGTAATCTGTATCATATCCCAAACCATTCAGAAATAGGTGTTTGAGGGGGCTGTCTGAGCTTTCCAGAGCAACCAAAAGCACCTGGAATAGCGTCTTGCATCACTGTGTACCTGAAGTATGTATTCCTCTTACCACCTGCAGACTTTGGCTGGAAACTCTGACCTCAGGAATGTCACAAAGAGGGACAGGACACAGTCTCTCTTTACTGAATACAAGTTTAACCAGCTTCTCTGAGTCATTCTGTATTTGTTTCGGAGAACACATACATTGTTTAATTCCAAAGATGTCAAGATAGAAAAAAATCTAGGTCTGTTTTATTTGCAACCACTTAGGAGGTGTGAAAATGGTAGTCTCTAATGGAAACTTTGAAAGGAGACTCTAGGTTGTTACTTAAGGAGATAGATGGGAAATTGTCCAATTCTGGCTTTAGTAACAACAATCTCAGTAGTCCCTGGGTCTTCTTCTCACACCATTGGGAGACCAGTTCAAATCTAAATCTTTGCATCCAGTTACAAGTGAATCATGAATTCAAAACATTGTGAAGATAGTCTCTCATGGACATTCTTAAAAAGCTGAGTTCACCTTGTGTTGACTTTTTTGCATTTTTAAAAAATTATATTCCTCTCATTATAATTATTTTATTTATGCATGTCTAGGACTGGTCCCGGAGAAGGCAATGGCACCCCACTCCAGTACTCTTGCCTGGAAGATCCCATGGACGGAGGAGCCTGGTAGGCTGCAGTCCATGGGGTCGCTAAGAGTCGGACACAACTGAGTGTCTTCACTTTCACTTTTCACTTTCATGCACTGGAGAAGGAAATGGCAACCCACTCCAGTGTTCTTGCCTGGAGAATCCCAGGGATGGGGGAGACTGGTGGGCTGCCGTCTATGGGGTCGCACAGAGTCGGACACAACTGAAGCGACTTAGCAGCAGCAGGACCGGTGCACATTTCTTCAACCCCAGTCACTAGGGAAGAGTCATGCAGAAAGCAGCTAATCAGAATGCAAACTCTCCAGCCTCAAAACATGACAAGGACATGTCAAAAAAGACAAGAGCCAAGTTGAACGGACTCACATTAGCTAAACTGGAGACAGCTAAAGCAACACAATTATTGATGGTGTAATGAATTATAATCCATGTGAATAAAATAAGAATCCATGGATCCAATAAATAATATATATATAAATGTTGAATAAATAATTAAATGAAGGACAAGGAAAAGCTAGTTATTAAAGTAGAATTCTAAGTAAAATGTATAGAAAGAATGATGAAAATAGAAAAATTGCATTTTTCAGAAACCACAGTAATCACTGCCTTAGGCAAGTAGCATCAAGTGATGCTAAAATTAGCTCATGAAAGTATTTACATAGTTTACAATATCTTCCCACAAGATCCTTTAGATACAAAGAGAAAAATAGTAACATCGTGATGCAGAAACTTGGCAGACACTTTAATCAAGTGATCAACAGTTAGCCTCCAAAGTTGATATGCTTTGTGATCACTTCCATGAGGGGGACACAATATCATTTCCGTGAAGTCCTTGCCCACAAAAATGTATAACTTGAACAAGCATGATTAACATTTGTTAATCATGAACAAGCACTGATCAAACCCAAATGGAAGGATTTCCTACAAAATGATAGGCTTATACTCTCCAAAAGTGTTAAGGTCTTAAAAGACAAAGATGAGTACATTGCCTCGATCAGTGTCCTAGAACTTCAGCACACATCATAAACCCGTGGGAGGGCTTGCTAAGGCACAGATTGGTGCCTCCTTAGTTTCTGATTCCTAAGTCTAGGAAAGGGTCCCCAAATTTGCATGTTGGTTTTTTCCCATGATATACATGCTGATGGTCTGGGGACCACTTTGAGACCCATTGGTCCAGAATGAGCAAGCTATAAGCTATCAGTCTAGTCAGGTGCTGGCTTTTTAATAAAGTTATAATAGAATACAGCCACACCCACTTGTTTGTGTCTTGTCTAAGGCTACTTTTGCCCAGGTTGATAGCTGTAATAGAGACCATCTGGCCTGTGCAACAGAGAATAGTTACTATCTGACCCTTTTCAGAACATATTTGCCAACCTCTGGCATAGAATCTAGGTTAAGTAGGTTAAGTGACAGTACAGTTTGCCACCGCTGTCCAAAAGTAGGGCATCCCTATGACACCTTCTGTAAGTGGAAATGGTGCAAAGGGAAGAACAATTACCCATGAGCATATCTTGATAGAAAGTGAAGAGGAACTGAAGACCCTTTTGGAGAAGGTGAAAGAGGAGAGTGAGAAAGCTGACTTTAAAACTCAGCATTCAAAAAACAGATCAGGGCATCCAGTCCCATCACTAAATGGCAAATAGATGGGGAACAAGTGGAAACTGGCAGATTTTATTTTCTTGGGCTCCAGAATCACTGCGGGAAAATCACTGTGGATAGCTGAAGTTTCAGCTTCAGTCATGAAATTAAAGGACGCTTGTTCCTTGGAAGAAAAGCTATGACAAACCTAGACAGCATATTAAAAAGCAGAGACATCACTTTGCCGATAAAAGGCCATATTGTCAAAGCTACGGTTTTTCCAATAGATTAGTTGCTCTGTGGCATGTGGGACCTTCCCAGACCAGAGACTGAACCTGTGTCCCCTACACTGGCAGGCAGATTCTTAACCCCTGGACTACCAGGGAAGTCCAGTCTTCTCTATTATTATTGTTACTATTACTGTGCTTGACTTTGTTGCAGTGAAATTCCCAGCCTGCGCCATGGTGTCTTTGTCAGGCCCAAAGAGGTGCTGTTGGGACAACCTCAGGCTGCGCCCAGCTCCGGGACTGGAGGTTCAGGGGTGGGGAATGTCTTCAGCTTGGAGGGCACCCCTTCCCCGTGTACCTCACTATACCCTGTGACTGGGTTCCTCTCTCATCTCTCCCTACAGATGGCAAGAAGGGACTCATTCCAATTTTCTTTTCCTCCCTACCCCAAGCCTTGTGAAGCCATCACAGATTCTTTCTGGGAACAAAACAGTTCAATGATTTAACCATATTAAGCCAACAGCTTCAATGATTTCGAATCTTACACAAATTGACAAATAATGAAATATATATTTTTTTCTAGAAACAGGGTGAGGTGCAGGTGCTTGTCCCACAACTTTTCCCTTTCAGTTTGCCCTTGAGATTTTTGCCATTGATGTCTCAGGGCCAGGCTCTTGGGCCATCTTAAGCACTGAGATCAGAGAAACACTCAGCCTGTGAAGATGAGGCCCCCAGCCTGAGGTCCCCTGCTCCCATCTCTTGATTGTGCTTTCTGGGTGACCCAGGCCTAAACTTCTGCCCTCCTGAAATGTTATGACCAACCATATACAGGAGGAGAAGTAAACCAGAGTCAGGCCCTCTCCCCAACTGGATCACAGGGATAAGCTGGGAGCCGGGTGAAGCGCATTCCACCCAAACTGACCTCGTCCTTAGAGGATGGCTTCTAGCAGGTCCCCTCTGCATACATTTTCTCGAGTCTTTGCTGTGCTGACACCAGTGAGAGGTGGCTTCTCTCCTCACTGTCAGCTCAGGAAACCGAAGCTTAGGAATCAAGGACTCGCCCAGGACTACACGGCTTGTAAATCACAGCTCTTCCATCCTCAGCTCAGTTTTGTTTGTTTCCTTTTTGTTTCATTGTGGCCACGCAGCATTCCTGATCCTAGTTCCCTGACCAGGAATCAATGCCGGATCCTAGTTCCCCCACCAAGAATCAATGCCAGATTCTAGTTCCCCCACCAGGAATCAAAAACTGGAAGCACGGAGTCTTAACCATCTTAACCTCAGGAGGAGCAGGGATGTCCCTCTCTCTTTCTTTCTATTTTTGTTTCTTTTTATCAAAGGTTATAGGTCATAGGCTAGGAGATATGTTCAGTTCAGTTCAGTTGCTTAGTTGTGTCTGACTCTTTGCCACCCCATGGACTGCAGCACACCAGGCTTCCCTGTCCATCACCAACTCCTGGAGCCTACCCAAACTCATGTCCATTGAGTCGATGACGCCATCCAACCTCTGTGACAGACGTCATCCTCTGTCGTCCCCTTCTCTTCCACCTTCAACCTTTCCCAGCAACAGGGTCTTTTGTAGTGAGGCAGTTCTTCACATCAGGTGGCCAAAGTATTGGAATTTTAGCTTCAACATCAGTCCTTCCAATGAATCTTTAGGACTGATTCTTTAGAATAGACTGGTTGAATCTCCTTGCAGTCCAAGGGACTCTCAAGAGTCTTCTCCAACACCACAGTTCAAAAGCATCAATTCTTTGGTACTCAGTATCCTTTATAGTCCAACTCTCACATTCATACATAACTACTGGAAAAACCAAAGCTTTGACTAGATGGACCTTTGTTGGCAAAGTAATGTCTCTGCTTTTGAATATGATGTCTAGGTTGATCATAGCTTTCCTTGAAATGAGGAAACGTCTTTTAATTTCATGGCTGAAGTCACCATCTGTAGTGATTTTGGAGCCCCCAAAATTAAAGTCTCTCAGTGTTTCCATTGTTTTCCCATCTATTTGCCATGAAGTGATGGGCCCAGATGCCATGATCTTAGTTTTCTGAATGTTGAGTTTTAAGCCAACTTTTTCACTCTCCTCTTTCACATTCATCAAGAGGGTCTTAGTTCTTCTTCGATTTATGCCATAAGGGTGGTGTCATCTGTGTATTTGAGGTTATTGATATTTCTCCTGGAAATCTTGATTTTAGCTTGTGCTTCTTCCAGCCCAGCGTTTCTCATGATGTACTCTGCATATAAGTTAAATAAGCAGGGTGACAATATACAGCCTTGACGTACTCCTTTTCGTATTTGGAACCAGTCTGTTGTTCCATGTCCAGTTCTAACTGTTGCTTCCTGACCTGCATACAGGTTTCTCAAGAGGCAGGTTAGGTGGTCTGGTATTCCCCTCTCTTTAATAATTTTCCACAGTTTGTTGTGATACATAAAGTCAAAGGCTTTGGCACAGTCAATAAAGCAGAAGTAAATGTTTTTCTGGAACTTTCTTGCTTTTTCAATGATCCAACAGATGTTGGCAATTCAATCTCTGGTTCCTCTGCCTTTTCTAAATCCAGCTTGAACATCTGGAACTTCACGGTTCACATATTGTTGAAGCCGGGCTTGAAGAATTTTGAGTATTATTTTGCTAGCATGTGAAATGAGTGCAATTGTGTGGTAGTTTGAGAATTCTTTGGGATTGCCTTTCTTAGGGATTGGAATGAAAAATGACCTTTTTCAGTCCTGTGGCCACTGCTGAGTTTTCCAAATTTGCTGGCATATTGAGTGCAGCATTTTCATAGCATCATCTTTCAGGATTTGAAATAGCTCAACTGGAATTCCATCACCTCCACTAGCTTTGTTCATAGTGATGCTTCCTAAGGCCCACTTTACTTCACATTCCAGGACGTCTGGCTCTACGTGAGTGATCACACCATCGTGGTTATCTGGATCGTGAAGATCTTTTTTGTATAGTTTTTCTGTATATTCTTGCCACCTCTTCTTAATATCTTCTACTTTTCTTAGGTCCATACCATTTCTGTCCTTTATTGTGCCCGTCTTTGCATGAAATGTTCACTTGGTATCTTTAATTTTCTTGAAGAGATCTCTAGTCTTTCCCATTCTATTGTTTTCCTCTATTTCTTAGCACTGATCACTGAGGAAGGCTTTCTTATCTCTTCTTGCTATCCTTTGGAACTCTGCATTCAAACGGGTATATCTTCCCTTTTCTCTTCTCTTCTTTCACTTCTCTTTTTTTCACAGCTATTTCTAAGGCCTCCTCAGACAACCATTTTGCCTTTTTGCATTTCTTTTTCTTGGAGATGGCCTTGATCCCTGCCTCCCGTACAATGTCACAAACCTCCATCCATAGTTCTTCGGACACTCTGTCTATCAGATCTAATCCCTTGAATCTATTTGTCAGTTCCAATGTATAATCGGTAACTGATTTACTTTATGTCATACCTGAATGTTCTGGTGGTTTTCCCTAGTTTCTTCTATTTAAGTCTGAATTTGGCAATAAGGCTTTCATGATCTGAGCCACAGTCAGCTCCCGGTCTTGTTTTTGCTGACTGTATAGAGAGGGCGTCTCCATCTTTGCCTGCAAAGAATATAATCAGTCTGATTTTGGTATTGGACCCCTGGTGATGTGCATGTGTACAGTTGTCTCTTGTGTTGTTGGAAGAGAGTGTTTGCTATGACCAGTGCATTCTCTTGGCAAAACTCTGTTAGCTATTGACCTGCTTCGTTTTGTACTCCAAGGCCAAATTTGCTACTCCAGGTGTCTCTTGACTTCCTACTTTTGCATTCTAGCCCCTATAATGGAAAGGACATCATTTTTGGGTGTTAGTTCTAGAAGGTCTTGTAGGTCTTCATAGAACTGTTCAACTTCAGCTTCTTCAGCATTACTTGTTGGGGCATAGACTTGGATTACTGTGATATTGAATGGTTTGCGTTGGAAACAAACAGAGATCATTCTGTCGGTTTTGAGATTGCATCCAAGTACTGCATTTCAGACTCTTGTTGACTATGATGGCTACACCATTTCTTCTAAGGGATTCTTGTCCACAGTAGTAGATATAATGGTCATTTGAATTAAATTCACCCATTCCAGTCTATTTTAGTTCATTGATTCCTAAAATGTCAATGTTCACTCTTGCCATCTCCTATTTGACCACTTCTAATTTGTTTTGATTCATGTACCTAACATTCCACGTTCCTATGCAATATTGCTCTTTAAGGCATCGGACTTTACTTCCATCACCAGTCCCATCCACAACTGGGTGTTGTTTTTGCTTTGACTGTGTCTCTTCATTCTTTCTAGAGTTATTTCTCCACTGATCTCCAGAAGCATATTGGGCACCTACTGACCTGGGGAGTTCCTCTCCAGGAGATTTGTAATGGATACCAAACAAGGTCCCCCACTTTCACAGTTTCAATCGGCTGATGGAAGTCTTTCCAATCACCCCCTGCTGTTTTCTGAGTCCATTTCCACACAAATCAACATTTAGAGCAATACATATATACAAACACACACCCTATCGCAACAGACATTTACAACATCAAACACCTATTAACAGTAAGTGACACCAACACAGCTCCTCTGTAATTAGGTTTCTGGACTATCTTCCCTTGAATCTCAGCAGCCCCTTGGAACACACCCCCTTCCTACACACCTTCCCCCATTCAAGCCTCACTTACCTTAAGGGCGTCGTTGGAACAAAAACCTCCTGCCAAATGGCTAAGGGAAGAGGCTTTTGGTGGAGAGGAGCAGAGATAACCTTTCATCCTGGGAGTGGGCGTTTACGTTTGGAAGGAGAACACAGGCTGGCTGTCCTGTGTCCACTGTCACCTGATGATACCACCTGCGAGCCCTGGAGACTATCAGAGACAGCCCACAGTGGTTGTTTGTCCTTCATTGAATCTGAGGGCATCTCAAGATTTCACAAGGGGGTATGGTGCTGTGTTTCAAAAGAATGTCTTCAGCAAAATTAATTTTTCCCTTGATTTTAATTAAAAAAAATCACTGTAAGAATTTAAAAAGTTGTGTGACAACAGCAATACGGTTATGTAAGAAAATATTAATATTTTTAAAAATTAAAAATAAATGAGGCAAGTGGGCAAAATCTTGATATCTGTTGGATCTGGGTCATGGATAAATGGAAGCTCATTGGGCCATTAGCTCTACTTTTCATTGTGTTCTTGAAATTTTTTGTAATAACAATTTGAAAGAAAATGAAAAGGGATGATCCTTGAAGATGTGTACAGAAGGAGAAAGAAAAGCATCATTTTCAAGCTTCCCCAGATTCCTTTGGAGGTTGTCTTATTTTTTAATTGAATTTAATTTTTAAAAATTAAAAAAATTTTGGCCACACTATGTGGCATGTGGGAGCTTCGTTCCCTGACCAGGGATTGAACCCGTGCCCCCCATATTGGAAGCAATGAGTCTCAGCCACTGGACCAGCAGGCTAGTCGTGGAGGCTGTTTTATACTCAAACCGTGTAGCACCTTGCTGCACCTGTGTGAACTTAGGTAGGTCACCTAATGTCTCTGAAGTTTCGTTTTAGTCATATCGGAGTCTCTTGGTTTTAAAGTCATTGTATTTTTAGGAAGTGGCAAAAAATGTCATAAAATCCAACAAATAAGGGAGAAGAGTTCAATTTTTAAAACACTGGCACTCTCTGCTTGAGTCTCTGCCATATTGCTTAGAGCAGAAATTCAATTCTATCTTTAAAGCATTAAATGAAAAGCTGATTTTTAGGTAAAAACAATGTAAAATAGAAGAAACACTTGTATTTATGTTAAACAAGATATTAACAGTGACATAATATGTCACTGTGACATAATATGTAGTACAATACAATACATAATTTACACGATAAACATAAGAAAGCTGAGCACCAAAGAATTGATGCTTTTGAACTGTGGTGTTGGAGAAGACTCTTGAGAGTCCCTTGGACTGCAAGGGGATCCAACCAGGCCATCCTAAAGGAAATCAGTCCTGAATACTCATTGGAAGGACTGATGTTGACACTGAAACTCTAATACTTTAGCCACCTGATGCAAAGAACTGACTCATTGGAAAAGACCCTGATAGATGGGAAAGATTGAAGGCAGGTGGAGAAGGGATGACAGAGGATGAGATGGTTGGATGGCATCACCGACTTGACGGACGTGAGTTTTAGCAAGCTCTGGGAGTTGGTGATGGACAGGGAAGCCTGGCGTGCCACACTCCATGGCGTCACAAAGAGTTGGACACAACTGAGCGACTGAACTGAACTGAGTATAGTATTGCAATGCCTGCTCAGTTGCTTCAATCCTGTCTGACTCTGTGACCCTATGGACTGTAGCCTGCCAGGATCGTCTGTCTATGGAATTTTCCAGGCAAGAATACTGGGTTGGGTTGCCATTTCCTCTTCCAGGGGATGTTTCTGACCCAGGGATTGGACCTGTATGTTGTATCTCCTGTATCTTCTGTATTGCATGCGAATTCTTTACTGCTGAGCCACTAGGGAAGCCCACAGTATTATAATAACTATTATTATTTGTGTAGATTATGCTGATTAATTAAGAGCAAAAGTGTATGATAGATATTGGTACCCCAACAGTGCTCTGGATACCTCTGTGTATAGCTGAGGAGATAGTAGGAGGCAATGTGACCCCAGCTTTCAGGCAGTGAGTTAGAACAAGCAGTTGTAACATATCCCACTTGCCTAATCAAATTGTCCTCCCCACTCATGTCATGAGATCTTGTGAAACAGACATCTAAACACCTTTGCCAGATTGCCACAGCTGAGAAAGAGAAGACTGGAGGGTTAATTGGTCCAGAAGTAGGATTCATCCCTTTTACATATCAGTCCATGTTCTAGAACTAGTTACAAAGCTCCATCTACCTGGAAAGAGAGTGGGAGAGAGGGGTGTGGCCATTCAGGGGGCAGTGCATTTCCCTGATACAGGTGGATGTATGACAGACATAGCTCCAACCTAGATCTGAAGATCGAAGAAGCACTTCTGCCTATGAAAAGGCTTGGGAAAGAAGCACTGGATCTTCTAGAACATACAGTCTCTGGAGAAGCAGAGTGGGAGTTGCAGATAAAGGAACAGCACAGAATAATAAAATATTGCATGTTTTAGAGATCTATTTTGCTAGAAAAGACAGGCCCCTGAAGAAGTGTGGGAACAGGGAATTTCCTGGTGGCCCTGTGGCCAAGATTCAGTGCTCCCCATCCAGGAGGCCTGGGTTTGATCCTTGGTCAGGGAACTAGATCCCACATGTTGCAGTGAAAACCTGGCACACTCTAATAAATGTTGTTCAGTTGCTAAGTCATTGTCTGACTCTTTGCAACCCCATGGACTATAGCACGCCAGGCTTCCCTGCCCTTTACTATCTCCTGGAGTTTGCTCAAACTCATATCCATTTAGTCAATGATGCCATCCAACCATCTCATCCTCTGTCACCCCCTTCTCCTGCCCTCAGCCTTTCCCAGCATCAGGGTCTTTTCTAGTAAGCTGGCTCTTTGCATTACGTGGCCAATGTAAATAAATAAATTATGTATCTAATTATGACTGATTTGTGCTGTTGTATGGCAGAAACAAATACAACATTGTAAAGCAGTTTTCCTCCAATTAAAAAATAAATTTTAAAATAAAAATAAAATTTTAAATATAGTAATGAAAATGTAAATAAATAAATATAAGAAAAATCTGGGAACATAGTCTGGAAGTCATTAGTCAATTGTATAGAGCCATATATACCATGCTAATGGGCTAATTAGCTAGTGTCTAGACAAATTTACTGAACATTTTGAACTTTGAATGGACGTTATGCAGTAGGAAGAGATAGTCTAACCTTGCCTCACTGTAGAGAAGATGGTCCCACACCCAAGAAGATTAAATGACATGCACACGGTCATATAGCTCATTAGTAAGAGAACCAGGATTAAAGTCCATGTTTTCCTGACTTCCACTTCAGGTTTTGTGTAGCAACCCTATGACCATGGCCTGCTTTGGAAGGCTAATCTGGAAGTGATGCTCGGAACGGATAAGATGGTGGGAAGGCCAGAGATGGGAAAACCAATTTAGAGATGATAGTATTTTCTTAGTGAGGGTGACAGGACCCTGAACTAGGCCAGTAATCAAGAGATAGGAAACAAGTCGTGGTTGGAGGTAGAGTGAGAGAATTAACTCCCCACTGGAGCGTGAGAGAATTTCTTATTCCTTCCACTTCACTTATGGGCACTTCCACTAGGTTTATACACCTACCTCTGCGTAAGGTGAGAAACAGATGAACTCGTGTGGCTCAGTCTCACATTCTCTCTTTTGTTTCTCCTCTGCCATGGGTTAGGGGCAGAAGATATGGGACCGTGGTGGTGAAGTTCTGCAGGGAGCCGGCCTGAATGTACAGGCCCCCTACGGCTCTAAGAGAGATCAAAAGGTCTCTCTTTGTCCTGCCACCCCTTCTTGTTAACGTATAGACTGGCATTTGTCTCCTTCAGGGAAAAAACACACCGGTGACCTTTTTGCCTGTTTTTCTGGTGCTGATAAGCTCATCATGCCTGAAACCTGTTTTCCATCTAATGTTCTATTGATGAAGCCTGTTTTCCATCTAATGTTCTATTGATGAAGCCTGTTTTCTATCTAATGTTCTAATGATCTTAATCATGTTGGGCGCTAGGGTAATTAATGCTTTACTGATCTTAAGTGTGGGAATTTAAAACATCTGTAGCTTTGCACGTATGCAAAAACCCTCGATCTATTCTTAGTAACTCCTGTTAGCATATATATAGGCGTGGTATTCTTCAATAAAGTTGGCGGAGTCAGACGCAAGCAGACTCCGTCTCTCTCAACCCCATCTTTCTCTTTCTGAGTCTTCTTTCTGAGTCTTATTTTTCCTAGGTACTCTGGTAATTGCGTTCTTGACCAGTTGGTTTGCCGGCAGGCTCCGGCAAAGTTCAGCCTTGAGCTTAATTGAATTTAATTCTGTGTTGGGAGGGAGAGTGTTAGCATATTTATGTGGCCATGCGTTCAACTTACATTTTCCAAACTCAACATTATCAGTAAGAACACCCTTCCCTTGGTTACCATTTGTTTTTCTCTAGTGTGTTTTACTGAGGTTGAAACTGAAACTCCACTACTTTGGCCACCTGATGTGAAGAGCTCAGTCATTGGAAAAGACCCTGATGCTGGGAAAGATTGAAGGAGGGAAGACAGAGGATGAGATGGTTGGATGGCATCACTGACTCAATGAACATGGGTTTGAGTAAACTCCAGGAGTTGGTGATGGAAAGGGAGGCCTGGTGTGCTGTGGTCCATGGGGTCACAAAGAGTCGGACACAGCTGAGTGACTGAACTCAACTGGACTGAATGTGTTTTATTTCTTAATTTGTTCTAAACTCAGAGAAAGGTGGTTATTTATTATCCCCACTCAAACTGCAACAGAAGGAATAAAGGCTTTAATAAGAGAGACAGAGACAGAATCATAATTTCGGAATGAAGACTTCAGAAAATTTATGGGTCAACTCTCTCCATTTGTAAGAAAAGGAATTGAGTTCTGAAAAGTTTGGCCTACCAGAGATGACAGGTATGCTCTTGGGTTAAGTTGAATAATAGTTCAGAGATCTTTGTCCTACTTGATTATGGGTAAGATGGTGATGGGAGGAGAGCAAACTATAAACAGACCTAGGAAGCAAGCCAGTAGCATGGAAGGGAGAGAGGTGGAAATATAGGCCTGGGGCTATCGATGTAAGATTCCCGCCCGCCCCCCCCCTCCCCCCCCCCCCCCCCCCCCCCGTGGAAGTTTGATGTTTTGGGTAACCAAGTCTGTCACTGATTTATTGATGCTTTCCACCTTTAGTGGCATGTATTGAAAGTCCTTCCCCATCCTCTATGTTATACAAATGTAACCTAGAAAATACAGGTCAATATAGAACACAGCAGAGTCTTTTCCTGCGAGTCAGAGGAGCTGACTCGCAGGAAAAGACGCTGATGCTGAGAAAGATTGAAGGCAGGAGGAGAAGGGGTGACAGAGGATGAGATGGTTGGATGGCATCATCGACTCAATGGACATGAGTTTGAGCACACCCAGAGAGATAAAGTAAGGGAAGACAGGCGTGCCGCTGCAGTCCACGGGGTCCCAAAGAGTTGGATGCAACTTAGAGACTGAACAATGAGCAACAACAACAGACTTGCGGAAGAGCTACCATTCCAATGACTTCCGAGTGATTGTGGACAGAGGTGAGATCTGTGAGAGACAGAAGTAGCAACCCAAGGACAGGACTGGGATGGATGCTTCCATTCAGAAGGATGAAAGGAGGGAGAGGAACTCCTGAAGGAAGCAACAGAGTGCTAGAAAGGAGAAGTGGCAGGCGGAAAGTGGGAAAAAAAGCTGGTCAGTAGCATCTAATGTTTGCTATCAGTCTAGAGAGATAAGTGCTGGCAAGGGGTCGGTGAATGTCACTTCTTGCTTCCTTACAATGACAGTTTCACTGACGGGTATGTCTTGGCAGAAGCCAACTAGATCTGAGGAAGAGTGTCACGGCGGCGATCCTATTTGCTGGTTCTTATTGACTTACTTCTTTTAGCTAATTGCCTGTGATATCTCGATCTGCTGTGACTACTTGTAAGAAGACAATGTCAATCCAAGGTCAGCAGTCATCAGTTTGAGTCTTCCTGCCTTGTTTAACTAGAGTGGTTTGGTGTCCTATGGTCGGTCTAAATAAACTGCTTTATTTGTTGTTGTTTCCTCGCCAAGTAATGCCAGACTCTTTGTGACCCTGTGGACTGTAGCTCGCCAGGCTCCTCCATCCATGGGATTTCCCAGGGAAGAATGCATCTCCTGCACTGGCAGGCAGGTTCTTTACCCATGAGCCACCAGGGACACCCAAACTATACCTATGTTTTAAAAAGATACATGATTGTAAATATAACTGTGTAACTTTTTGTGTAGAAATGCTTAATATTATTTAAAATGTTAATACCACCAATTTAGCTCCACCATTTCTGAAAGAGTTCGGTTTGCAGCCACCTCACTATTTTTGCCAGAATGTTTCTTTGTTTACTTACCTGTTTTAACTCTGATGGCATCGCCGACTCGATGGACATGGGTTTGAGTTGACTCTGGGAGTTGGTGATGGACAGGGAGGCCTGGCGTACTGCGATTCATGGGGTCGCAAAGAGTCGGACACGACTGAGCGACTGAACTGAACTGAACTGAACTTTAAAGGAAAAGATACCTCCCTAGAAGGAGTCCACCAGCAAGCCTTCTATAGGCTGCTGACACTGCAAAGCCATTGATGGTAACTGATCAGCCCTCATTCACACTTTGATCATCCCATGGGCTCTTTCACCTGTGAGTTAAGGGTACTGAGCATAGAAGTGAGGCTGGAGGATCTGCCATGGTGAGAGAGTCTTTCACGGAATGAGATTTGAGACAAAGTTAAAAATTTATGGAGATGTTTTCAGTATGAGACAGGCTTTAAGAGGGTCGTTGAGTCCTTCTTCAAGAGACGGGAGAATTTTTCCATGACAAGGAGACTTACAGGGTCACTGACTAAAGAAACAATTAAAGATCCCATCTTTTACTGACATGTCTCATGCCCCTTTCCCTTTGGAGTCTATCATATTTCAAACAGTTTCTTCAAACGAGAGGTTAAACCCAGTTAAACAAGGCGGGGAGACACGGAGTTGACTGGCCTTTCGTGTGCTGCCAGATTTTGCAATCTTGGTTTGAAGATCACCATACTCAATCTTTGTTCCCTCTGATATTTTATGTTTTTTTTTTTTTGAACCAAAGAAATCCCCCCTTTGAGTTTATTCGAGCTTGAGGGGATTGTGAAGATGGAAAATAAGCCAGTGGGTTGGGTTGGTGTAGGACCACATTAAGCCTGGCTGGAATCAGTATTGTATCTTAACTCATTTCCCAACTTTAAAGAGTGAAGCTCACACTCCCTGGCATGACATATACAACACTTGTGACCTCAGCCTGTGGACCATTCCAACTTTATGTCTGGCTAAAGGCTGTCATGCTTCCTTTGGCCCATTCCAAGGGACCTGTTCTTACACTCTGCTTTGCCTTTGGTCAAGCTACTGTTTTTCTATGGTGAATGTTCTTTCCCTATATTCACAGCCTTACTCCAGTGACACTCCCCTCCTTGATTCTCTTGGCTAAAAGAAATTCCCCAATATTTCATTTTCAAACTTGTTTTTAAACCACAGTCACCTAATGAACCTGTTAAAAATGTGATGTGAATTCCCTGGCCCTATCCCAGGGGCTACTAACTTGGTAGGTCTGGAGTAGAGTCCAGGACTCCATACTTGACTTACATTCTAGCTGATGATGATACAGTCATCAGGGACCACACTGAGGAACACTGCTGTATTCTTTAAGGATGTTATTACTTTATAGTTTGTTTCACATACTACATGGGTTGCAAAATGGTCTCTGGAATGGCTTAGCTGTATGGTAAGTCCCTTATATACAAATGAGTTTCATTTGGAGAGTGCGTTCGTAAACCCAGTTTGTTTATAAGGCCAACAAAGTTAGCATAGGTACCCAACAAGTACAATCAGCTATATGGTACTGTCGGTTTTCCCAGGTGGCACTAGTGGTAAAAAATCTGCCTACCAATGCAGAAAGATGCCAGAGATGTGGGTTCGATCCCTAGGTTGGGAAGATCTCCTGGAGTAAGAAATGGCAACCCACTCCAGTATTCTTGCCTGGAGAATTCCATAGACAGAGGTTTATAATACTTTTCACACAAATAAAAAATAAACACACACAAAATAAAGGAAACCTTTTCGATCTCACAGTGCAGTACCTTGAAAAGTACAGCAGTACAGTACAATAGCTGGCACACAGGGGCTGGCATCGAGTGAACAGGCAAGATGTGTTACTGGAGGAGGGAGAGGAGGGGAGTGATGGGAGAGCTGAAAGATTGTCAGCAATAGGAGACGGAGGGCAAGCTGCAATTTCATGCACACTGGATGTTGATGGCACAGGTTTTGGTCCCCTCTTGAAAAAACAATGCAGTGATGTCTGGGTAGTACTGTACCAGCTACATCACTGCTGCTTTTACACTTGCGTCTGGACATCCTGGGCTTGAAATGAAGACACTTTACTGCTCCACTCTATACAGTACTGTGCAGTAAAATACAAAACCCACAACCACTTGTAGAGAAAGCACGCATGTGACAATGTACAAGCAACTCATGAGCTAACTCACACGATCGGATATGTCAACGCACATCTGCATCTTTGAAAGCTTGGAACGTGAAGGTTAGTTTTAGGGGACTTACTGTATCTATGCTCAGGCTTCCCAGGTGGGGCTAGTGGTAAAGAACCTTCCTGCCAGTGCAGGAGACATAAGGTTTGAACCCCGGGTGGGGAAGATTCCCCTGGAGAAGGAAATGGCAACCCACTCCAGTATTCTTGCCTGGAAAATCCCATGGACAGAGGAGGCTGGAGGGCTACGGTCCATAGGGTCGCAAAGAGTCAGACATGACTGAAGCAACTTAGCATGTATGCATGCACTGTATCTGTCCTAGCTTACACTCATTTCCAATGAATGGACATCTCTGCACCAAGTTTTTTATGATTGGGAAGGAGGTCGATGTTGCTTGGGAAAAGAGTGGTGACAATACATCTCTCTGTCCTCCCATTCCATGGCCCCAGGACAGGACCTCATGAAGGTCTGGAGTGCTTCTCCTTCAGGAGAACAGATGTTGGGACAGCTCTGGAGCTACAGAGTTAGGTCATGGCATCATCTCAACACGAAAAACTAATATTCAATAAATATTTGTTGAATGAAAAGACAAATGAATAAACATTACTTTGGTCTAGGGAACTTAGCACATGAGCATTCTAAAACCAATTTTGAGATGGGTTTGGAGGGAGCAACTTTGATTAAATGACTTATCCTCATATATTCTGTGCTCCTTCCGTTGTAAATGGAAAATTGTGATGCCTGTTCGCTATATATTACTTACTTTAAAACCACGAAGTATTTTAAAACTCTTGGATATGAGTGTTATGTATATATTTTGCATTATTAACAGTTTTCAATTTAAAATTTTTCATAATATGCCTGTTAAATTTAATACTGTACATTCATATGCAAACTTATGAAGCATAAAAACCTTGGAGATTTCTTCTTATATTTTCCTTGAAAAGAGTTACTTTAGTTATTTCTTGATTCACACTTCTTAAGAGAAAATAAGGACCATGGGAGAGCAGGCAGTAGACATTTTTCAAGGCATTTCTGTCAAACTTTGGTTTGAATTTCATTTTTGCCCTAGCTTCAGTTTTCTCCTCTGTTAAGTAGAGTTAATACCTCAGTTCAGTTGCTCAGTTGTGTCCGACTCTTTGAGACCCCATGGACTGCAGCACGCCAGGCTTTCCTGTCCATCACTAACTCCCGGAGCTTACTCAAACTCATGTCCATCGCATCGGTGATGCCATCCAACCATCTCATCCTCTGTCGTCCCCTTCTCCTCCTGCCTTCAATCTTTCCCAGCATCAGGGTCTTTTCTAATGAGTCAGTTCTTCCCATCAGGTGGCCAAAGTATTGGAGTTTCAGCTTCAGTGTCAGTCCTTCCAATGAACACTCAGGACTGATCTCCGTTAGGATGGACTGGTTGGATCTCCTTGCAGTCCAAGGGACTCTGAAGAGTCTTCTCAAACACCACAGTTCAAAAGCATCAGTTCTTCAGTGCTCAGCTTTCTTTATAGTCCAACTCTCACATCCATACACGACTACTGGGAAACCCATAGCTTTGACTAGACGGACCTTTGTTGGCAAAGTAATGTCTTTGCTTTTTAGCATGCTGTCTAGGTTAGCATGCTGTCTAGGTTAGCACGCTGTCTAGGTAGGAGTTAATACATACCTCCTAGGAGAGATGAAGATAAAATAAAATCATGTCTATAATGTTTGGGATTGGCTTGTCATTACTTGATGGAGGCAAAGGCAGATACACTGAAATGCTAAAATGAGATTGCTGCCAGAAAGTGAAGTAATAAAGGCATTTCAAAATTTGTGTGCTGGGATTTCCCTTGTGGTCCAGTGGCTAAGACTGTGCTCCCAATGCACTGGGCTTGGGTTTGATCCCTTGTTGGGGAACTAAAATCACACATGTCTCAGCATGGGTTCACATGCTGCAACTAAGACCCAGCACAGCCAAATAAATAAAAATATAGGAGGAGGAGCCAAGATGGCGGAGGAGTAGGACGGGGAGACCACTTTCTCTCCTACAAATTCATCAAAAGAATAACTGAACACAGAGCAAACTTCGCAAAACAACTTCTGATCGCTAGCTGAGGTCATCAGGCGCCCAGAAAAGCAGCCCATTGTCTTCGAAAGGAGGTAGGACAAAATATAAAAGATAAAAAGTGAGACAAAAGAGCTAAGGACGGAGATCCGTCCCGGGAAGTCTTAGGCGGCATTGCTTGGGGTAGGGTCCGGGCCTGAGTGCCCTGAGGACAATCGGAGGGAGCTTCTGTGAGTTGCCAACTTGAACTGTGGGAGACCAAAAGAGAGAGAGTAAATTAACCGGCTCGAACACACTGCCGGCCGTTCGCAGAACAAAGAGACCGAGAAAGTCCAGAGAAGAGCTCGCAGGCTGTGGACCGGCCCAGCCCCGCCGGAGGCAGGAGGCAGGGGGGAGGGGAAGGTCGCGGCGAGACACAGGGCGCAGGCACCCGACCGGCGCGGGCGGGGACTGGGGCTGGGGACGCGGAGGGCAGAAGGCGCGCGCACCCGACTGGCGCCAGCGGAAACTGAGACTGGGTCCGCGGAGGGGAGGGGGCACGCCACACCTGGGGAGAGTGTGCCCACCAAGCCCCTGGCTGCCTGGACTGCTCTGACGGGGAAGGCACAGAGAGCAGGCGCAGCTTTCCGTTCCGCGCTTTTGTGGAACACCCGAGGGCTGGAACCTCTCGCAGCGCGGGGCGCGCTCCATATAGAACAGCCGGGAGCCTGAGCAGCGCAGACGGAGAAAGCAGCGCCAGCCCCTTCCCGCAGCGCCAGCCCCTCCCCGCGGCGCAAGCCCGTCCCCGCAGAGCGACGGAACTAGCTACCTGAATAAGAGTCCACCTCCGCCCGCCTGTGTCAGGGCGGAAATGAGGCTCTGAAGAGACCGGCAAACAGAAGCCAAATAAACAAACGCTTCAGAAGGGACTGGTGCAACAGATTATAATCCCTCTAAAAAACACTGACTACACCGGAAGGGGCCTGTAGATATCGAGAAGCGTAAGCTGGAACGAGGAGCTATCTGAAACTGAGCCGAACCCACACTGACCACAACAGCTCCAGAGAAACTCCTAGATATAATTTTACTTTTTTCTGTTTTTTCTTTTTTCTCTTTTATTTTCCTTTAAAATCCCCTATTACTCCCCCATTACTCCTTAACTTTCATTTCCATATTTTTATGATTTTTTTAATTAGGGAAAAAATTTTTTTTTTTCTTTTTCTTTTTTCTCTTTTTCTTTCTTTTTTTTTCTTTTTTCTTCTTTTTTTTCCTTTCCTTTTTCTCTTCTATTTCCTATTTTTCTTTTTCTCTTATTTCTTTTAAAGTCCTCTAGTACTCCTCTACTACTCCTTAATTTTCATTTTTAATACACTATAACCTTACAAAAAAAAAAAAAAAAAAAAGAGAAGCCCTATTTTTAAACCGAAGATTATTCTCTCCCAATCTTGACTCTCTGTTTTCTACCTCAGAACACCTCTATTTCCTCCTTTCCCCTTCTCTTCCCAATCCAATTCTGTGAATCTTTGTAGGTGACTGGGCTACGGAGAACACTCTGGGAACAGACAACTGCATAGATCTGTCTCTCTCCTCTTGAGTCCCCCTTTTTCTCCTCCTGCTCATATCTATCTCCCTCCTCCCTCTCCTCTTCTTCATGTAACTCTGTGAACCTCTCTGGGTGTCCCTAACGGGGGAGAATCTTTTAGCCATTAACCTAGAAGTTTTCTTATCAGGGCTGTATAGTTGGAGAAGTCCTGAGACTACAGGAAGAATAAAACTGAAATCCAGAGGCAGGAGACTTAAGCACAAAACCTGAAAACACCAGAAAACTCCTGACTACATGGAACTTTAAGTAATAAGTGACTGTCCAAAAGCCTTCATACCTACACTGAAACCAACCACCACCCAAGAGCCAATAAGTTTTAGAGCAAGACATACCACGCAAATTCTCCAGCAACGCAGGAACATAGCCCTGAACGTCAACATACAGGATGCCCAAGGTCACACCTAACACATAGACCCATCTCAAAACTCATTACTGGGCACTCCATTGCTCTCCAAAGAGAAGAAATCAAGTTCCACGCACCAGAACACTGACGCAAGCTTCCCTAACTAGGAAACCTTGACAAGCCAGTCGTCTAACCCCACCCACTGGGTAAATCCTCCACAATAAAAAGGAACCACAGACCTCCAGAATACAGAAAGCGCACTCCAGATACAGCAATCTAAACAAGATGAAAAGGCAAAGAAATACCCAACAGGTAAAGGAACATGAAAAATGCCCACCAAGTCAAACAAAAGAGGAGGAGATAGGGAATCTACCTGAAAAAGAATTTAGAATAATGATAATAAAAATGATCCAAAATCTTGAAAACAAAATGGAGTTACAGATAAATAGCCTGGAAACAAAGATTGAAAAGATTCAAGAACTGTTTAATAAAGACCTAGAAGAAATAAAAAAGAGTCAATTAAAAATGAATAATGCAATGAATGAGATCAGAAACACTTTGGAGGGAACCAAGAGTAGAATAACGGAGGCAGAAGATAGGATAAGTGAGGTAGAAGATAAAATGGTGGAAATAAATGAAGCAGAGAGGAAAAAAGAAAAAAGGATAAAAAGAAACGAGGACAACCTCAGGGACCTCTGGGACACTGTGAAACACCCGAACATTCGAATCATAGGAGTTCCAGAAGAAGAAGACAAAAAGAAAAGCCATGAGAAAATACTCGAGGAGATAATAGCTGAAAACTTCCCTAAAATGGGGAAGGAAATAGCCACCCAAGTCCAAGAAACCCAGAGAGTCCCAAACAGGATAAACCCAAGGCGAAACACCCCAAGACACATATTAATCAAATTAACAAAGATCAAACACAAAGAACAAATATTAAAAGCAGCAAGGGAAAAACAACAAATAACACACAAAGGGATTCCCATAAGGATAACAGCTGATCTATCAATAGAAACCCTCCAGGCCAGAAGGGAATGGCAGGACGTACTGAAAGTAATGAAAGAGAATAACCTACAACCTAGATTACTGTATCCAGCAAGGATCTCATTCAGATATGAAGGAGAATTCAAAAGCTTTGCAGATAAGCAAAAGCTGAGAAAATTCAGCACCACCAAACCAGCTCTTCAACAAATGCTAAAGGATCTTCTCTAGACAGGAAATGCAGAAAGGTTGTATAAACGTGAACCCAAAACAACAAAGTAAATGGCAATGGGACCACACCTATCAATAATTACCCTAAATGTAAATGGGTTGAATGCCCCAACCAAAAGACAAAGATTGGCTGAATGGAAACAAAAACAAGACCCCTATATATGCTGTCTACAAGAGACCCACCTCAAAACAAGAGACACATACAGACTAAAAGTGAAGGGCTGGAAAAAAATATTTCATGCAAATGGAGACCAAAAGAAAGCAGGAGTCGCAATACTCATATCAGATAAAATAGACTTTCAAATAAAGGATGTGAAAAGAGACAAAGAAGGACACTACATAATGATCAAAGGATCAATCCAAGAAGAAGATATAACAATTATAAATATATATGCACCCAACATAGGAGCACCGCAATATGTGCGGCAAACACTAACGAGTATGAAAGAGGAAATTAATAGTAACACAATAATAGTGGGAGACTTTAATACCCCACTCACAACTATGGATAGAGCAACTAAACAGAAAATTAACAAGGAAACACAAACCTTAAATGACACAATGGACCAGCTACACCTAATTGATATCTATAGGACATTTCACCCCAAAACAATCAACTTCACCTTTTTCTCAAGTGCACACGGAACCTTCTCCAGAATAGATCACATCCTGGGCCATAAATCTGGTCTTGGAAAATTCAAAAAAATTGAAATCATTCCAGTCATCTTTTCTGACCACAGTGCAGTAAGATTAGATCTCAATTACAGGAAAAAAATTGTTAAAACTTCAAACATATGGAGGCTAAATAACACGCTTCTGAATAACCAACAAATCATAGAAGAAATCAAAAAAGAAATCAAAATATGTATAGAAATGAATGAAAATGACAACACAACAACCCAAAATCTATGGGACACTGTAAAAGCAGTGCTAAGGGGAAGGTTCATAGCATTACAGGCTTACATGAGGAAACAAGAAAAAACCAAATAAATAACCTAACTCTACACCTAAAGGAATTAGAGAAGGAAGAAATGAAGAACCCCAGGGTTAGCAGAAGGAAAGAAATCTTAAAAATCAGGGCAGAAATAAATGCAAAAGAAACTAAAGAGACCATAGCAAAAATCAACAAAGCTAAAAGCTGGTTTTTTGAAGAAATAAACAAAATCGACAAACCATTAGTAAGACTCATTAAGAAACAAAGAGAGAAGAACCAAATTAACAAAATTAGAAATGAAAATGGAGAGATCACAACAGACAACACTGAAATACAAAGGATCATAAGAGACTACTACCAGCAGCTCTCTGCCAATAAAATGGACAACTTGGATGAAATGGACAAATTCTTAGAAAAGTATAACTTTCCAAAACTGAACCAGGAAGAAATAGAAGATCTTAACAGACCCATCACAAGCAAGGAAATCGAACTGTAATCAAAAATCTTCCAGCAAACAAAAGCCCAGGACCAGATGGCTTCACAGCTGAATTCTACCAAAAATTTAGAGAAGAGCTAACACCTATCTTACTCAAACTCTTCCAGAAAATTGCAGATGAAGGTAAGCTTCCAAACTCATTCTATGAGGCCACCATCACCCTAATTCCAAAACCAGACAAAGATGCCACAAAAAAAGAAAACTACAGGCTAATATCAGTGATGAACATAGATGCAAAAATCCTTAACAAAATTCTAGCAAACAGAATCCAACAACATATTAAAAAAATCATACACCATGACCAAGTGGGCTTTATCCCAGGAATGCAAGGATTCTTTAATATCCACAAATCAATCAAGGTAATACACCACATTAACAAATTGAAAGATAAAAACCATATGATTATCTCAATAGATGCAGAGAAAGCCTTTGACAAAATTCAACACTCATTTATGATTAAAACTCTCCAAAAAGCAGGAATAGAAGGAACATACCTCAACATAATAAAAGCTATATATGACAAACCCACAGCAAGCATCACCCTCAATGGTGAAAAATTGAAAGCATTTCCCCTGAAATCAGGAACAAGACAAGGGTGCCCACTCTCACCACTACTATTCAACATAGTGTTGGCAGTTCTGGCCACAGCAATCAGAGCAGAAAAAGAAGTAAAAGGAATCCAGATAGGAAAAGAAGAAGTGAAACTCTCACTGTTTGCAGATGACATGATCCTCTACATACAAAACCCTAAAGACTCTACCAGAAAATTACTAGAGCTAATCAATGAATATAGTAAAGTTGCAGGATATAAAATTAACACACAGAAATCCCTTGCATTCCTATATACTAACAATGAAAAAACAGAAAGAGAAATTAAGGAAACAATACCATTCACCATTGCAACAAAAAGAATAAAATACTTAGGAGTATATCTACCTAAAGAAACAAAAGACCTATACATAGAAAACTATAAAACACTGATGAAAGAAATCAAAGAGGACACAAACAGATGGAGAAACATACCGTGTTCATGGATTGGAAGAATCAATATTGTCAAAATGGCTATTCTACCCAAAGCAGTCTATAGATTCAATGCAATCCCTATCAAGCTACCAACGGTATTTTTCACAGAACTAGACCAAAGAATTTCACAATTTGTATGGAAATACAAAAAACCTCAAATAGCCAAAGTAATCTTGAGAAAGAAGAATGGAACTGGAGGAATCAACCTGCCTGACTTCAGACTCTACTACAAAGCCACAGTCATCAAGACAGTATGGTACTGGCACAAAGACAGAAATATAGATCAATGGAACAGAATAGAAAGCCCAGAGATAAATCCACGAACCTATGGACACCTTATCTTTGACAAAGGAGGCAAGGATATACAATGGACAAAAGACAACCTCTTTAACAAGTGGTGCTGGGAAAACTGGTCAACCACTTGTAAAAGAATGAAACTAGAACACTTTCTAACACCATACACAAAAATAAACTCAAAATGGATTAAAGATCTAAATGTAAGACCAGAAACTATAAAACTCCTAGAGGAGAACATAGGCAAAACACTCTCTGACATAAATCACAGCAAGATCCTCTATGACCCACCTCCCAGAATATTGGAAATAAAAGCAAAACTAAACAAATGGGACCTAATGAAACTTAAAAGCTTTTGCAGAACAAAGGAAACTATAAGTAAGGTGAAAAGACAGCCCTCAGATTGGGAGAAAATAATAGCAAATGAAGAAACAGACAAAGGATTAATCTCAAAAATATACAAGCAACTCCTGAAGCTCAATTCCAGAAAAATAAATGACCCAATCAAAAAATGGGCCAAAGAACTAAACAGACATTTCTCCAAAGAAGACATACAGATGGCTAACAAGCACATGAAAAGATGCTCAACATCACTCATTATTAGAGAAATGCAAATCAAAACCACAATGAGGTACCATTACACGCCAGTCAGGATGGCTGCTATCCAAAAGTCTACAAGCAATAAATGCTGGAGAGGGTGTGGAGAAAAGGGAACCCTCTTACACTGTTGGTGGGAATGCAAACTAGTACAGCCGCTATGGAGAACAGTGTGGAGATTTCTTAAAAAACTGGAAATAGAACTGCCATATGACCCAGCAATCCCACTTCTGGGCATACACACGGAGGAAACCAGATCTGAAAGAGACACGTGCACCCCAATGTTCATCGCAGCACTGTTTATAATAGCCAGGACATGGAAGCAACCTAGATGCCCATCAGCAGATGAATGGATAAGGAAGCTGTGGTACATATACACCATGGAATATTACTCAGCCATTAAAAAGAATTCATTTGAACCAGTCCTAATGAGATGGATGAAGCTGGAGCCCCTTATACAGAGTGAAGTAAGCCAGAAAGATAAAGAACATTACAGCATACTAACACATATATATGGAATTTAGAAAGATGGTAACGATAACCCTATATGCAAAACAGAAAAAGAGACACAGAAATACAGAACAGACTTTTGAACTCTCTGGGAGAAGGCGAGGGTGGGATGTTTCGAGAGGAATCGGGTGGAGAGGGAGGTGGGAGCGGGGATTGGGATGGGGAAGACGTGTAAATCCATGGCTGATTCATATCAATGTATGACAAAACCCACTGAAATGTTGTGAAGTAATTAGCCTCCAACTAATAAAAAAATTAAAAAAAAAAAAAAGACAAAACATTGGATTCACACACACACAGAAAAAAAAAAAAAAAAGAATTCATTTGAACCAGTCCTAATGAGATGGATGAAGCTGGAGCCCCTTATACAGAGTGAAGTAAGCCAGAAAGATAAAGAACATTACAGCATACTAACACATATATATGGAATTTAGGAAGATGGTAACGATAACCCTATATGCAAAACAGAAAAAGAGTCACAAATGTATAGAACAGACTTTTGAACTCTGTGGGAGAATGTGAGGGTGGGATATTTCAAAAGAACAGCATGTATACTATCTATGGTGAAACAGATCACCAGCCCAGGTGGGATGCATGAGAAAAGTGCTCCAGCCTGGTGCACTGGGAGGACCCGGGGGAATCGGGTGGAGAGGGAGGTGGGAGCGGGGATCGGGATGGGGAATACGTGTAAATCCATGGCTGATTCATATCAATGTATGACAAAACCCCCCCCCCCCAAAAAAAAATATATATATATTTAAAAAATTGTGCGTTGACTTAGGAAATTTGAATCACAAATTTTCATGAAAAAATGTAATATGAAAATCTTTGTAATACTTGCATTTTTCTTCTCTACTCCAAAGTGGCAATTTTTATTATCTTCTGCCACCTGGTGCCTTGACCAAGTTACTACATCCCATAAGTGTGAGTAATAATAAAATGCTATTATTAAAATATTATTATTATTAAAATAATTTAGTAAATATTATTTAGATATTTTTCTGGGGTAGTCACTGTATCAAACCTACATAAATTAGCTAATCAATGAATTCAACAACCACTTATTGAGTACAGATATGTATCAGCAACTTTAATGTATTATGTGGTTTTATTATCATGACATCCTTTTAGGTAAGTTTCACATTCTCCCCATGAGACTTAGAAGGAATAAGTGATATACCCTCCAAGGTCATACAGCAGGAGAGGAAGGACCTGGGATTTAAACCAATTATTTTTCTCACTGCCATTATAATATATGGTGGTTAATCTACTCCAGTTTATTGATGTAGCAATTTTTATTTCATGGGATGATGATGACTCCAATATAACAACCTTCTCAATCAAACTTTGTCACCATCTACTTAGACTCAATGTCAATCCACCTCATGCTGATAGTAAGAACAAGTGAATTTGGAATGTTTAGACTTCTGTGTTCCAACTCTGCTGGAGAAATAGATTGCTTGTTTTTAATTTGCTTTCCCTTTTCTCCGTTTCTTTTTTAGAAGATGTAGAGGAATTCAAATTTGTTCTGCAGAAATTCAGAAACATATTAAAATAGACTCATAGTCTGGTTTCACTCTAGTTTGAAGAATTCGGGGGAAGGATTTTCATGGTGAGATGTTTACAGCTGGAGGGACTACACAGGCACCTCCAGGCAGGTTTCTTTTATTCTAAACACAACGTCCACTTTTGGTTGATAGCAGCTCCTTGATTTATGTTTGGGTAATCCTCCTTTTTACTTTGCATACAGTCTTGGTCAATAAGATACCTTTCTCCTCCTTAGTCAACAAACAGCAATCAACTAATCTGGGCTTATCAGAATCTCTCGCTTGAGAACTGAATCTTGAACAAAGTCAGTCAAAGACAGTAATAGTTGGAGTCAATTCATCCTTTAGAGTTTTAATATCCTTGTGAGTCTCTAAATTGCCTCCGATTACCTGGATCTTTGGGGCTACCTTGTTTGATGCTCTTTCTGAGCTGTTTGCTGCTTCCATTTTGGTGGGTTATCCCATATCTTCTGATTACTGTTGTTATTGTTGTTTCATTGCTAAGTCACGTCTGACTCTTTGTGACCCCATGAACTGTAGCCTGCCAGGCTGCTCTCTCCATGGGATTTCCCAGGCAAGAATACTGGAGTGTGTAGCCATTCCCTTCTCCAGAGGATCTTTCCAACTCTGGAACTGAACCTGTGTCTTCTGCAATGGCAGGCAGATTCTTTACCACTGAGCTACCAGGAAAGCCCCCTTCTGATTATAGTTCTGCTTAAATTAGTCAAATAACCCTAACTGATGAAAGAATGAGCAGGGTAAGACAAGGGCTGTTCTTCTCTAGATAGGGAACACAGTGTATGGAGGGCTATATTGAATTTATAGGGTTTGTCTGCATAGTGTGTGGACTGGCCATATCCAACACACTGGGGAGGGGAAGCTTATAAGAAATGCAGATACTATGTGAATCAGCTATATTTCAGAAAAGCTCAGATGCTTTATTCTGTGCTTAATGGATAAGAGTTTCCCATTGTGAGGTCCAGGGAGTCTGAAATTTGAACAAAGTTCTTGGGGATTATTCTGCAAAATATGTTTGAGAAACACAAAAGGGCACAGATTTTGAAATTTGAAAAACATGGATTGGAATGATTTAAGCTGTTTAAGCTGTGGTTGGTCTATTAGCTCTCTGATTCTGTTTTGTCATCTGTAAAATGAGAACAGTTAAGACTTTTATTCATTAAGTTGTTTTAAGAGACTGAAAAGTATATAAAGGACTTTCATATTACCTCAACAGAGGAGAGTTGCATCATTCTTGGGTGCTTAGATTCCCAAATCTAATACGTCCAGGTAAAATTGTGAGTAGGCAATATTATGGATGAAAATCATGTAAATCCACAGTGGCAACAACTGGCTACTTGTATGCATCATGTTGTGAACAAATGTATAGTCTTCCTCTAAGTCGTGACTTAGGGAGAATTTTCCTGAAGAATTAGAATAGGTTGCATGCATGCTCAGTCGAATCTGACTCTTTGAGATACTATGGACTGTAGCCTGCCAGGCCCCTCTGTCCACGGGATTCTCCAGGCAGGAATACTGGAGGAGCTTGCTATTTCCTCCTCCAGAGGGTCTTCCCAACCCAGGGATTGAACTTGTGTTTCCTGCATTGGCAGGCAGATTCTTTACCATTGAGCTACCTGCTGCTGCTGCTAAGTCGCTTCAGTCGTGTCCGACTCTGTGTGACCCCATAGATGGCAGCCCACCAGGCTCCTCCGTCCCTGGGATTCTCAAGGCAAGAACACTGCAGTGGGTTGCCATTTCCTTCTCCAATGCATGAAAGTGAAAAGTGAAAATGAAGTCCACTCAGTTGTGTCTTACTCTTCACAACCCCATGGACTGTAGCCTACCAGGCTTCTCCGTGCATGGGATTTTCCATACAAGAGTACTGGGTATGCATGCAAAATAGTTGGCTTGTACTTAGAAGTCATGTTCTATTATTTCAGAAAACAACCCACACTTTACATTCTCGAATTGTTTCTCATGCTCCATGTCAAACGAGGTGGACGGGGGCAAGTGATGCTCCCGGTAATGTCACTCCAGGAACAGGCTGACAGCTGCTCTAGCATCTGGAACATTGTGAGTTGACGAGGTAGCAGAAGAAAACACGGAGCATTGGCCGCCAGCTCTTAAACTCTTCCACCCAGGAGTGCTCCACACTTGTGCTCAAATTCACTGCCAAAGCAAGTCATGTTGCCGTGCCTAATTTCAGGTGTCCAGAGAAGTGCCATCTGCCTAAATCCTTAGAAGCAGAGGGAAGCGAAATACATGAGAGTATCACTGATGCTTACTCCACAGGGCCTGGGCATGGGTGTGTTCTGAAATCTCCCCGAGGGATTCTAATGTGAAAGTTAAGGACCTGGTCTCAGGCTTGCACGCTTTGACCGGAAGGGAGGTAAAAATAACCTGCTCCACTTAAAGCCTCAAATGAACACGGGCAGGTTCAATGTGCACGTGAAGTGATATGGGTGGACTTCTACATTACTTATGTCTATGGGTGGCTTTACATGACAGGGGGACAAATTACTGAGGGTCATAGGCGGTGATCACTGCTCATCTGCCTCTGCTGTCTCCCCTCCTTTTTCACACTGGTCGCCACCAGGAAAATCTAACAGCCTCATAAAGTCTCTGATGACTCCAGGGGTGCAGTTATTCAAGGTTTTGAAATAATATAAATGGGTAAAAGTCACAACAGGGGACTTCCCTGGTGGCCCAGTGGTTAAGACTTCACCTTCCAATGCAAGGGGTACGGATTCGATCCCTGGTTGGGGATCTAAGATCCCACATGCCTCTTGGCCAAAAAAACAAAACATAAAACAGAAGCAGCACCAACTCAATGGACATGAGTTTGAGCAAACTCCAGGAGATAGTGAAGGACAGGGAAGCCTGGCCTGCTGTAATCCATGAGGTTGCAAACAGTGGGACATGACTTAGTGACTGAACACCACCACCAAACAGAAGCAATATTGTAACCAATTTAATAAAGACTTTAAAAATGGTCCACATAAAAATTTTTTTAAGAAGTCACAACAGAAAATGGAGGGAAGGTAAAATATGGGTCTCAAAACTTTCTTGCAGTCCCTACTCATTCTGTCAACCATAACTAATAAGGCTTTTGGAAACTTGGCAATACTCACAAATTATCCTGGGAATTAAAAAAACTCACTACTGCCAGGTTGGCATGTGTTTTGTTTGTTAGTTTGTTTACAGATAAGTGACCATCTCTGAAACTTGGTTATGCATACAGGCAGGTATTAATATTTGGAGCAGTAATCTGAGGCATCATGTGTATCTAAGTTCTTCCACCTGGCTGATCACAAATGCCAGATATGTCACTTTGAAGGATGCCCTTTCTGCAGTATCTGCTCACCACGTTTCATCCATGCAGGCTGGTTCAGGTTCCTGAAGGACCGATCACAGGGCATCTCATGCCCCTGCAGGAGATAAGAAGCCAGAGAGAAATTGTCTAGATACTTAGGAAGGGTGGACAGAGGGGTAACTCACACGCTGGGTGTACAGGTGGGTTAGATCCAAGGTTTGGCTTAAAGTAAGTTTCATTAAAACACAGGGCCTGGTGCATGGAAGGCTCTCAATACACACTCATGAATAGTAGAATCAGAAAATTAACAACTAGAGAGACCCTAAATGTTAAAGTGTTAATCACTCAGTCATATCTGACTCTTTGTGACCCCATGGACTGTAGCCTGCCAAGCTCCTCTGTCCATGGATTTCTCCAAGGAAGAACACTGGAGTGGGTAGCCATTCCCTTCTTCAGGGGATCTTCTCAACCCAGGGATCGAACCCAGATCTCCTGCATTGCAGACAGACTCTTTACCATTGGAGCCACCAGGGAATGAGGCATAAATGAAATGAAGCATAAATCATGTCATTATTTTAGTCTTTATTCATTAGTATAGTCTGCATAAAGAGACTCCTTTAATGGTGTTCATCCATCCTGTACTTGACGATCTCCAATGATATGGAATTTATTACAGTTGGTTCTCCACATCTGTGAGTTCTGCATCCATGGATGCAACCCAATACAGATCAAAAGTATTTGGGAAAAAAATTCCAAAAAGCAAAACTTGAATTTGCTGTACACCAGCAATTATTTATATAACATTTACCTTGCACTAGGTATTATAAGTAATCTAGAGATGACAAAGTATAAGAGAGGATGTGCATTAATTATATGCAAACACTGTATCATTTTATACGAGGGGCTTGAGCATCCTTGGATTTTGGTATCCTTGAGGGATTCTGGAATCAATCCCAGGGGGATACTGAAAAACAATTGTACTTCCTAAGACAATGAAAAGAGTCTACTTAGTAAGCTGTTTTTATTCAGCTGGCATTTGCTTCTTTTGTTTCTTGTTCTTTCCTCTGAAACTCATTGAACTGAGCGAAGCTTAGTGTAAGCTGTGAAGTTTGTGTGATTACAATGTGTATACGTTCATTGATCATAGCAAATGTACCACTCTAGTGTGAAATATTGATAGTAGGGGAGTCTGCCTTTGTGTGAGTGTGGACTATCAGCAAACTGAGAAAATGCAACTTGATTGTTTTTTATCCTTGCTTTTTGCCCTCTTTTTTAAAAATTAAAATTTGACTATAAACATGTAATTTTATTTTGTTGCCCCCTCCCTTCATTCAAATAAAATAAAAAATACCCTCACTCACAGAAAAATACACAGTATAGTGTGCACATGCACGTGCACACCCACACACACACACACACACCATAAAACAGAAGAGGTGACCATAACAACAACAACAACAACAAAAACAAGATGAAAAATCCCCAAAAAGTTGAATCTGGGAGGCTTGACAGGAATAATGGAGACATAATTCTGGTGCTCTTTTGAGCAGTTTTGAATTCCTGTCTCCGACCCCCTCCCCTGGAATAACTGCTACTTCTTTGAAAGAGACCACTGTGCTGAGTGACTGGAAGTCTCATCACTGGAGGACTCATCTCCACGCTGTCAGAGCTGTTCCTGATGTTGCTGCGGGGGTCCTTGTTTGAGCAGAGGGCTGCTGCCCACTCATGCTTGTCAAGAGACCTGTTGCCAGACTGCTGCTTGTGCTGTGATGCCTCCTTCCAGGACTTCTCCTTGGAGACTCATCTGTGTTGTGTACTATTTGCAATAAGCTGAGTGATCTATGAATGGGGAAAAAAAACATCCCGTCTCTTAACCCCAATCAGAAAACAGACAGCTGGCCCCTCTCTTTGCCTCTCCTTTCCCCATTTCTTCTCTTCTTTGCTGTTGTTCAGTCGCTAAGTTGTGTCCAGACCCCATGAACTGTAGCATGCCAGGCTTCTCTGTCCATTACTATCTCCCTGAGTTTGTTCAAACTCATGTCCATTGGGTCAGTGATGCCATCCAACCACCTCATCCTCTGTCGCCCCCTTCTCCTCTTGCCCTCAATTTTCCCCAGCATCAGGGTCTTTTCCCAATGAGTCAGGTCTTTGCATCAGGTGGCCAAAGTCTCCTTGCAAAACCAAAGATGAGCCGGGAGGTCAGGAATAGCAGAAGGGGAACATCCTTTCCCCTGCTCCTTCCCTTTAATTCTTTCCCTTTCTTCTTCAAATTCTGCTTGGGACCTGTACTTTTCCACTTTCATCGGATGGAAACACTTTCATTCTTCTCTCTACCATATTTTGCTGTAATGCGAAAATTCATCTATAGAGAAGGTATCCTTTTATTTTCATTTTGAAAGTATACTTTGAAACATTTGAATTTTTAAGAGGGAAAATTTACAAAGTTTATTATTTTAAATGTAAATTAAGAAATTTTTAAATTCTCCAGGTCTCTAAGCTAATCAGGTCATTTTCACTGCACCTGGGCAAAAAAGCACCTGAATTGCTATGAAGTGTATTTGCAGGTAAAATAGAAGTTTTACCTCTTTCCCTCGCGTTTAAACCCAGAAAAACAAAATTAATAAAAGAAAATCAATACATACTTAAGCACACAGGGAGAGTTTGAATAAACAACGGAGGCTTACAGCACTGATTCCCGCAGTGTTCTGAAACCCCAAACTAATAACCAAATGCCAATCCACAACCCTTTCCATCTCTTGGAGGATAATTGAGGTAAAGAATGGGAGAGGTAAGAAAGGGTTCCATTTCAAAAGAAAACAGAAATCTTAAGGTGAAGAAGCCATCAGAACCTCACGACGCAGATGACACTGGAAAAAGCAGGAACGCAGGCCGAGTGGGAAATTGGCGGACAGGCGTGCGGGACCCCTGAGTTTGCAGCTGACCCCAGCAAGACTCCACCTCTAGGAACCATCTCATGGGAGCTCACCTGTCAGCTAGCATCCGCCCCAGCCCCCTTTCCGCATGCGCACCACGGGCCAACGCGGCAGGGTCGTCTCGCAGCCCGCCCCACCCCCCGAATTCCGGGTTCTGATTGGTCCTCCTGGCAGGTCCGCCCCTTCGGCCCAGCCAATGGGAAAGCCGCCTCGGCGCTCCGCCCTCCCGGCCGGCAGGGGCGGCCCGGTAGCCTGCAAACCCGGGTGGTGAGCGGGGATGGCGGCGGTGGCGGCGTCCGCGGGCCGGCTACTGCGGCTCCGCGCGGCCGGGGCCGACGGACCCTGGCGTTGGCTGCGTGGCGCGGGGCTGCCGCGGGGCTTCCTGCAGTCCGCCTCGGCCTACGGGGCTGCGGCCCAGAGGCGGCAGGTGGCTCACTTCACTTTCCAGCCGGACCCGGAGCCCGTGGAGTACGGTGAGCGAGGGGCTGCCCTGTCCGCTCCGCTGCAGACCAGTCTCGCAGGCCGGTGGGAGCTCACTGAGGGTGCGCCCTGCCCGTCCTCGGCGGGGGCCGGCAGGCTGACCTCCTTGCACCCCAGCAGAGTCCCTGCCTTGCTCTCGAGAGTCCGCTACCTGTGGGTCTGTGATTTCCTCCTTAGTTCTATGGCCGCGCTTTCTAGAGGCAGCCCCTCGGCACCCTCGAGATGGGTGAGAGGGCGCGCGGGGTGTGCTAGGGCCCCAGAGTGGAGGGGCGGTGCTGGGGAACGCCTCCTTTTCTCCGCTCTCTTATCCTTGCGTTTCCATGTACGTCCCCTCTCCCCCTTCACCCCAGAGTTGTCCCAGCTTGCCCACGGAGGGGCCACAAATTACAGGCAGAGAGGTATGTTTAAAGAAAAAAGCAGTCTCCCCTTCCTTTTTTATTTTTGTTTGTTTTATTAGGTAAGAGAAAACAGAGGGACTAAAGCAACTGAGTTGGTTTTCCCAAGGCCACAGAGCAGCTTCTTCCTAGAGATGCGAAACAGCCATCTTCCTTTCTATCTGAGCCTAGCACTGAGCTTGTGGTGGGCAAGGCTGCCACTTAGCCAAGGAAGGGTAAGCGGTGTGGGTAATGGGCGGAGGAAGCCATGGAATGCTTCCAGCTGCGGCAAAGACTCGCAGACCTCGCCGTATGACAGTTGCATGACTGTTACAGCTGAGTTTTCTGTAACCTCCGAAAGATCCAGTGCCTATCATCGCAACGTTGGGAACAGTAGGAAAACAGTTAACTTTTCCTTGGCTGGCTAATCACTTCTCCCATGCTAGAGCTGACGTTTGGGAAGTGTGTCAGTATTTACTTGTGAGTAATAAAAATGAACATTTATTGAGCGCTAACCTCAGGCAGGCCCTGGACTGAGAAATTTACATTCATTCTCTTATTTGATGGTTAGGACAATCTTAAGAGGTAGGTAATCTTTTTTTTTTTTCCCCCTCAGTTTTTAGGTTGGGTCGCTGAGATCTTGAGATAGTTTGTCCTGGATTACAGAGAGAAGTTAGTGGTGTAGTGTTGCAGAGTGGCAGACCACTGAAGCAACTTAGTATGCACACAGCTTTGGAATCTAATTATTCAGATTCCAGAGCTTCTATTCTAAACAATGTGCTAAACTGCATGTGGAAACTATTTACTAAGAGGTGTTCTGGTTTTGTGAAATAGTAGACACTGTAAAGGTGAACACAATTTTTTTCTCACCAACAAAATGAACCTTGAATTCTGTCTTCAAAGAAACTAGCCCAATACTTGAGAAATAGAGCATAGGTCTTCTTAACCTCCTTCCATAATTATGGAATTACTAAAGCTTGAGTAAAACGATAATAAAATGCTTGTTCTTATAAAAATAACAAAAGAATATTACAGATAATTTGGATAATAGAAAAAACAAGATAATCTCAACACCCACTACTGTAAATATTGCTAATATTTCTGGATGTATCCTTTTAGGGATGTCATTCCAGTTTAGTGGAATTAAAGAATTTCACTAATAAAGTGGGGCTTCCTAGATGGCTCAGCTGGTAAAGAATCTGCCTGCCAATGCAGGAGACATGGGTTGGATTCCTGGGTTGGGAAGATCCCCTGGAGGGGGAAATGGCAACCCACTCCAGTATTCTTGCTGGGATAATCCCAGGGATACAGGAGCCTAGTGGGCTACAGTCCATAGAGTTGTAAAGAGTTGGATACAACTGAGTGACTGAGCACACACACACTAAAATGAATGGAATAAAAATTTCCCATAATTGTAGTTTTAATATAAATACAATCTGCATTATTTAATCAGAAGCCTTTCCCCATAGTTTTATATAGTTTTTTATAGCCTTCTTTAGAAGAAGACATGTTTTGGGAATTCCCTGGCAGTCCAGTGGTTAGGACTCCATGCTTTCACAGTGGAGGTCCTGGGTCCAATCCCTGGTTGAGGGACTAAGATCCTGCAAGCTGTGTGACATAACCACACCCCACCCCCACCCCCCGAAAAAAAAAAACAAACCCCAACCAAACGAAAAAACCTGTTCTGTTGAAGAGAAACACTATATAGGTCAGTGGTTAAAATCTTGGCTATAGAATCAGATTGGCCTAGGTTCCATCTTTATCCTTACCTATAACTTTAATAAACTTATCACTTAACCCTCTGTAAGCCTCAGTTTATGAGGACTTAATATCTACTTTGGAAGGTTTTTATGAGGACTAAATAAGGATAATGTGTGTAATGTACTTAACACAATCTCTGACTGCTAAGAAGCAATCACTCAGAAAGTAAATGGAAACATAATAATTACCTTTATACTTTTGTTGTTACAGTTTTGCAGTGTTATAAATAATGCAGATGGAAACCTTTCTTGTATCTTTTATGTATCTGAGATTATTTCTTTAGGATAAAGAATAAGTCCAGGGGTGAGATTTGGTACTTGAAGATATGAACACTTCATTGGATTTTTAATGCATAATTCAGATTACCAGTTGATACTCTTATTTGCAGTATGAATGTGAGTACTGGGTATCATGCTAAAATCACAGGTGTGCTGTGACCCTGTGATTTGTGGTGAAATACATATCTGGTGTTTGTTCTGTTCCTGGCACAGAACCTTTGAAAATTCCCATGATGAGAGCAATAAAAATGTCTTTAGTTGTATTACTGTTTGGTAAGCCCTAACGTTACTGAAGGGGCTTCCCAGGTGTGCTAGTGGTAAAGAAACCACCTGCCAATGCAAGAGATGTGGGTTTGATCCCTGGGTCAAGAAGATCCCCTGGAAGAGGAATGGCACCCCGCTCTAGCGCTCTTGCCTGGAGAATCCCAGGGACAGAGGCGCCTGGGGGGCTTCTGTCCATGGAGTCACAGAGCTGGACACGACTGAAGCGACTTAGCATACAGCACACAAAGTTACCTAAGGATGCGGATTCTCACCAGATGTGCTTAGCGAGTTGAAACTTGCAGTCCCACCCCGCTCACCTCTGGAAAGGGTAGGGGGACCTCCAGGTCAGCGGATTGCCAATGGCCAGTGATTTAATCAGCCATGCCTATCTAGTGACACCTCCCTGAAACCCCAAAGGACAGGGTTCTGAGAGCTTCCGAAGGAGTGGCACTCTCAGAGACCATCTCACATCTTTCCACACACCTTGCTGTTTGCAGCTCTTCCATCTGGCTGTTCCTGAGTTATATATATTTTGTAATAAACTGGTGATCTAGTAAGTAAAATGTTTCTGAGTTCTGTGAGGTGCTCTAGCAAATTAATTGAACCCAAAGAGGAGTTGTGGGAGCCTCCGATCTTATGTCCATTGGTCAGAAGCAGAGGTGACAACCTGCACGTGGGGTTGGCACCTGAATGAGGGGAGGGGCAGTCTTGTAGGACTGAGCCCTTAACTTGTAGGATCTGACATTATGGGAGATCGTATCAGAATTGAGTTGACACCTGGTTGGAGACTTGCTCGGGGATATGTTAAAACACCCACATTTTGGAATTGGTTGTCAGAATTGTATGTGCTCATGTGCGTGCATGCACGCACACACACTCACACTCACTCTCTCACTCACTCACTATGGGGTATTTTGTGCTAACTGCACTTTTGTTTTAATATGCCTTTATTTCATTTCTATTGAATGTGTTCCCATATATTTGTTTGCTAGATTTCTTTGCACTTGTGTGAATTGAATGTTCCTTGTCTTTGTGTACTTTAGAAGTTTGTACACGGTATACTTTTTTCTGTCAATACTAATGCTACCTACCATTTTTGAGCAGCTGCTCTATTCCAGGTGGTGTTACAGACATCAGTCTATAATCCTCCCAGGAACCTTGTTGAATTAAAGAGCATTATGCTCATTTTATTTTTCTGGGCACCATCACTGCACCATCACTGCAGATGGTGATTGCAGTCATGAAATTAAAAGACGCTTACTCCTTGGAAGAAAAGTTATGACCAACCTAGACAGCATATTAAAAAGCAGAGACATTACTTTGTCAACAAAGGTCCGTCTAGTCAAGGCTATGGTTTTTCCAGTAGTCATGTATGGATGTGAGAGTTGGACTATAAAGAAAGCTGAGTGCTGAAGAATTGATGTGTTTGAACTGTGGTGTTGGAGAAGACTCTTGAGAGTCCCTTGGACTGCAAGGAGATCCAACCAGTTCATCCTAAAGGGAATCAGTCCTGGGTGTTCATTGGAAGGACTGATGTTGAAGCTGAAACTCCAATACTTTGGCCACTTGATGTGAAGAGCTGACTCATTAGAAAAGACCCTGATGCTGGGAAAGATTGAGGGCAGGAGGAGAAGGGGATAACAGAGGATAAGATGGTTGGATGGCATCACTGACTCAATGGATTTGGGTGAACTCCGGGAGTTGGTGATGGACAGGGAGGCCTGGCGTGCTGCGGTTCATGGGGTCTCAAAGAATCAGGCACAAGTGAGCAACTGAACTGAACTGATGCTCATTTTACAGATGAGAGAATTGAGGCTTAGAGATGTTGGTGGCTCGACCAAGTCTGATAAGTAGCAGGACAAGAATTTGAACCCAGACGTGTCTAACTCCAAAGCCTCCTATACAAATGTACTAATGTTTTGTGTGGTAAAGATACTAATGAATATATTTATTCTCTCTCTGTCTTAATATATTGTTATCTCTCTGCTTTTCATTTGTGCTGCAAAGAATTTTTATCTTTTTATTTTGATTATTTTGACACATGAAAGGGCCTCCCTAAATAGAGTAGTGGGCACAGTGGACTCTGAGGAGGTGACATTTAAACTGTACTATAAAAAAAAAGGTAAAGGACTCACTTCTGCAAGGACCAGAGGGCAAGTTTGTTTTTCAGGAAGAAACAAGGGCAAGCAAGGGTGAAGTCCCTGGGGTGGGGTGAGTTTGTGATGTAGGACCCGAGAAAGCCACTGTGGTTGGGATGTTCTGAGCAGGGGATGGTAGGCAGCTCTCAAAGGTCAAGTGTAGAAGGAAGAGTCCTTGTATTGTGGGGATGAGGGTGTTCTTTCCGGCAGAGTAAATCCCCAAGGTACCAATGAGTTCTGTTCCGAGAGCATGTGCGAAGTTCAGTTTGCTGGTAAGTCCGACAAAGTTAGCCTAGGTACCCAACTAACTCAATCTGTGATATAGTACTGTACTGTAATAGGTTTATAATATGTTCACATATTCGAAAGTTCACAACTTGAAGGTTAACATGTAGGGGACTTACTGTATTAGAATTTTTAGTGTCAGGAACAATATAAGTAACAAGAGATTAGAAAGCATGAAGTTTATATGAGGAATAGGAATTAGTTTATTTGGAGGAAAATGGGAAGGGGTAGGAAATAAGTTTGGAAAAGTAAATGGAGGCCTTGAAAACTAGAACAAAAGTTAGGGAGGAGAAAAGATTGAATATCTGCAATGTGCTTTTCACTGCGCTGATGTATTAAGTACAGGTTCAGATAGTGTTCTGTGGGTGATGAAGGGCCATTGACTGTTTGGCAAGAAAGTGGCCCGAGATGTACTCATGTTATATTCTTAGGCAAGTTTATAGAATGGATTGCTGAAGGGAAAGTAAGGAGATCGAGAGGTGAGTCATAGATCGAGAGACAATAATTGTCATGTAGAGGATATAATTGCTTGAACTTGGGGAGTGTCCATGGGAATGGTTGTGCGTTTGGGAGGCATTGACCAAATTTGTTGCTGTTTTGCATGTTGGGGTGTCAGTCAGGGGAAGGTGTAGCCAAGTTGGCTTGACATTTTCAGCATGGGAGCCCAAAAGGATGGTCAAGTGGTGGTCTCACTGATAGAAATGAGGGCTGCCAGAGGAGAGGCATGTTTTTGGAGAGAGAGAGAGATGACTTAAATTTTGGATGTGTTGAGAGGGCTTAGTCCTTTTGGGCTGCTATAGGAAAAATACCAGTAGACTGAGTGGCTTATAAACAACAGAAATTTATTTCTTAGAGTTCTGTAAGTCCAAGGTCGCAGCACTGGTAGATGATTTGGTGTCTGGCGAGGATCTGCTTCTTGGTTCTTAGCCATCTTCTAGCCATGTCCTCACATAGTGGAGGGGGTGAGAGAGCTCTCTGGGGTCTCTTTCATAAGGGCACTAATCCCACTCTTGAGAGCTCAACCCTCATGAGCTAATCGCCACCCACAGGGCCTACCTCCAAATACCATCACATTGGGAATTAAGTTTCAACATCAGCATCTGGGGGGACACAAACGTTGTGTCTCTAGCATTGGCAGTGTGGGCAGAAGACAGCACTATGAGGTGGGTTGGTCTGATTCTAATCTGGCACCAAAACACTGATGTCAAAGGTGGCAACCTTTGGGAGCAGATCGTTCTCTCCGTGTCTCTGCTCATCTTACTCAGGATTGCTCCATTGTGTGTCCTTCCTCATTTCTGCTTCTACTCCATGCTTCCTTTTCTGACTGACATCATTGTTGCTCATCCAAGCCCTTCATGGTACCCCATAGAGTGAAGATCAGGATGAGAGCAGACGCTTGATCAGTGCTCACCATCTGCCAGACACACATGGGTGCCTCACATGTACTGAGTCCTTTAGCCCTTATGTGACTGTAAGAGAGTGTTAGCCCGCACCTTGTAACTTAGCATTGTGACACTGGCCGTGTGCATTAGTCTTAAGCTTTTGTTGCCTTGTCTGTACTGTCTCAGAGGGTCGCTGTGGTCACTCAGTAAGATAATCCCTGCAATTACTGGCCCAATGTGTACCAGGCACCAGTAATTGCATAGATTATCTTATTGAGTGGGGGAGGGAAGGTTAACCAGTGCAGAGTAGATGCTCCATAAATATTGGACATTTGATAGTAGTTATCTCACTGAATTCTCACAGTCGTCCTACATTATTAGATAGTATTATCCATGCTTTGTAGCAAAGGAAGCTGAATGTCAGTAAAGTAGCTTTCCCAAAGTCACACAGGGAGTGACTGGTATACCGTGGTCTCAGGTGCTTTAGCTGTGTGGATTGTCTCTGTCTCCCTTCCGTGCTGCCCTGGGCTACAAAGGGAATAGTTGCTGAGAATAACTGAGGACTGCTCATCAGACTGGTTCTGCAGGATCACCTTCCCTCACTCCCCTTTGCCTGGAATTGTCGTTGATTGTGACATTGGTAGAAGTTTTTTCCCTGCTCCATTCCTCTGTTTTTAAGTGGTTGATGAACAATTTGCTCTGTGTATTTTTTAATTTTTAAGAAACAGCCTCATGAGTTTATTTGCTCAGCCATTCACTCAGCAGATATTCACTGAGCACCTGTTACATGTTAGATACTGTTGTAAGGTCTGAGCACATTGCTCTGATCAAAGGCACTTAAGAACCTCTGCCCTCTTGGAGTTTATGTTCTATTATGTCCCTTACATCCTGCCAGCATGCCACTTTATTTTTACAGCAATGATAATGACCTGGCTTACTTTTTATTTAAAATTAAAATATTTTTTATTCTATTACAGGATATTAAATATAGTTCCCTGTGCTATACAGTCTATTTTATATATAGTAGTTTGATCTGCTAATCTCAAACTCTTGATTTATTGGCTCCTCCTTCTTTGGTAACCATAAGTTTTGTTTTCTATGTCTGTGAGTCTGTTTCTACTTTGTAAATAAGTTCATTTGTAGCATATTTTAGATTCCACATATAACTGATAACATGATATTTGTCTTTTTTTTCTGACTTAATTGGGCTTCCCTGGTGGCTCAGATGGTAAAGATTCTTCCTGCAGTGAGGGAGAACCATGTTCGATCCCTGGGTCAGGAAGATCCCCTATAGAAAGAAATTGCAACCCACTCCAGTATTCTTGCCTGGAAAATCCCATGGACAGAGGAACCTGGCGGGCTACAGTCCATGGGGTTACAAAGAGTCGGACAAGACTGAGCTTTGAACTCTGACTTAATTCACTTAGTATTATAATCTCTAGGTTGATCCATGTTTTTGAAAATGGCATTATTTCATTCCTTTTTTTATGGATGAGTACTATTCCATTGTGTATATGTACTGTATCTTCTTTATCCACTTGTCTGTTGATGGACATTTAGATTGCTTCCATGTCTTGGCTATTGTAAATAGTGCTGCAGTGAACATTGGACTGCAAGTATCTTTTCAAATTAGAGTTTTCTCTGGATATATGACAAGGAATGGGATTGTGGGATCATATGGTAGCTCTAATTTTAGTTTTTTAAGGGACTTGATACTGTTTTCCAGTGTGGGTTACATCCCCACCATCAGTGTTGGTGCGGGGGGTTCCTTTTCTCCACACCCTCTCCTGTGTTTATTTGTAGATGTTTTAATGATGGCCATTCTGACCAGTGTGAGGTAATACCTCATTGTAATTTTGATGTGCATTTCTTTAATAATTAGCAAAACTGATCATCTTTTCTTTTGCCTCTTGGCCAGATGATGACCTGTTTGTTCATGATGTTCTACTGAGGACAGTTTTGAGTAAGCAGCTCTCAGTGAGTGAGTGAAAGTCACTCAGTCATATCCGACTCTGCGACCCCATGGACTATACAGTCCATGGAATTCTCCAGACCAGAATACTGGAATGGGTAGCCTTTCCCTTCTCCAGGGGATCTTCCCAACCCAGGGACAGAACCCAGGTCTCCCGCACTGCAGGCGGATTCTTTACCAGCTGAGCCACAGGGGAGCAGCTCTGATCTAACCGTGACACACCATTTTACCAGAGGATGCCCTTTAGCTTTCATCCTTGGCTTGGGAAACTGCACTGCTGTGTGTATTTAAGTTTGTTTTGAAATAACTTTCTGTCTTAGGAAAGAAGAGTCATCAGTCCAGCTTTGAAATTTTGCAGCCAGTTAATGATACTGGTAATTGTGTGATTTGGCAACTGGATTTAATAATTTTGTAGTGGTGTTCAGAAACCTTTTTCTTTTCTTTTTTTTTTGAAAGTCTTCCCAGTGGCACAGCTCTGATTAGATATGCTCAATGTATGCTTATCTTATCAGGAGGGAAGATTAGGCATACTTTTATCAATAGTTTTTGCTGTCACCTCCAGGAAAATAAGTAATTCTAAGGAAAATAAATATTTAAATGATATTACCTCTGAATAACTTATGATTTCTTCCTGACTCGTCCTGAAATCATACTGCATATTTAAAAAGAATAAAAAGTAAATATTGTTCTATTAAAAATTGTCATTTAAAGCTTTTAAAACCATCTAATAGAATAGTAGTTAATCCAAAACCCCCAAATTCTGATTCTGTTCAGAAAAATAAGTATTCAGGAATGAAAGATTATGTGTTCATATGGAAATATAACCTTTAAATACCCTTACTTGTAAATTGTTTTCATATAAGATGAGCAAATTCTTTGTGGTTATCAAGCAATACTGTCCAGATTCACTCTGTATGATTTTTATTATTAGAGTCTTTACTTTATTCTTGTACTGGAAACTTGCCAAGCTGCAGTTCAATGAGATATCTTAGGAGCATTCAGTATTAATTCAAATGATCAACAGACTTGAAATAAATACTAGCATAGATGTTTAGGCATTTTCATCCTCCTTCGGGTCTTAGCTGTGAAAATCCTCACAGATTTTCATAGATAAAAATCTTACTTTAGGAAATGTTTGAAAGAGGAGAAGGAGTGGGAATGTCATGGTAGTTGAGTACCGGCACCAGTCAACTCTTCCAAGAATTTTTCTAAAATGGAGAAAAGGATTTAAACAAAGTACCTATTAAATGATATAGGCTTAGCCTGAAGAAAAATAAATTGTGAGGTAATTATGGACATGGAGTGTGATGGTGATATGACAACAATTTCTTGAATAAATTCCTATTCTCCACACCAGAAATATGAGTAGAAACAGGCTTTATTATGGGTTCAGAAGGCAGCAGGGCAGATCTGATTGAATATTTGTTGTTCAGTCGCTAAGTTGTGTCCGACTCTTCATGACCCCGTGGACTGCAGCACACCAGGCTTCCCTGTCCTTCACTATCTCTTGGAGGTTGCTCAAACTTATGTGCATTGAGCCGGTGATGATACAGACTGTCATTCAGCAGTGGTGGAAGGGATCAGAAAGACATGTGAGCCCAGAGCTGGACAGAGAATCAGAAGGCTGGGTGTCGATGGAAGATGGCAGATTGGAGGTATCCTGAGTCAGAGCCTGCTGTGGAGCCGGGCTGTTCTGGGTATGGGTCTCCAGGAAAAGGACAGGTGACCACGGACTCATGGCTGCAGGTTGAAGGCAACAGCAGATCCAACCTGGGAATTAGACCTTGGCTTTGAGGATACACAGGCAGCTGAGGTTTACAGAGTTTAGGTGGGCCAGTGGTAGGGGAATAAGCAGCAGGCATTGGAGGGATTTGATAGCTGCATGGCTATGGGTAAAGGTGCATGGATCAGGTGCTGACATGAAGACAGTGGTGGTTTAATTGCTAAGTTGTGTCCGACCCTTGCGACCCCGTGGGCTGTAGCCTGCCAGGCTCCTTCCTCTGTACATGGGGATTCTCTAGGCAAGAATACTGGAGTGGGTTGCCATTTCCTTCTCCAGGGGATCTTCCTGACCCAGGAATTGAAACTGGGTCTCCTTCATTGCAGGCAGATTATTTACCAACTGAGCTACAGAGACAGAGCCTGAACATCAGAGAAGACACAGGCAGAAAGGAGCCTTTTTCTGCTCTGAGTTGTGTTTTCACAGATGATTTGACCCTAAATTTCTTGGAAGACCATGGGCACTGGGCAGCACTGAGGCTTAAATCAAAGCCCTAAAATCATGATTATTTCTGAATTCTGACATTTGGAACTTTATCAAATAAAGCTTCGTACCATTCAGAATAATGCCGAGGTCAAGATGAAGGACACAGACACAGTCCAGAGTCTAACAAAAATTAGCTAATATTTATTCAGCGCTCACTGGTCATGCACTCTTCACTGTTCTGTGCATTTATTGTTCCATTTAATCCTCTTAACAGCCCATTTCAGGAGATAGAGATTGGCTGGCAGAGAGTCTACTTAAGCAATAAGATAATAGAAAGGACCAAGCTGTTGTGTTAAGGCATGGGATTGTGGAGTTCTCCAAACACTAGCGGGCTCAGCTGGTAAAGAATCTGCCTGCAAAGCGGGAGACCTGGGTTCAGTCCCTGGGTTGGGAAGATCCCCTGGAGAAGGGAAAGGCTACCCACTCCAGTATTCTGGCCCAGAGAATTCCATGGACTGTATAGTACATGGGGTCGTAAAGAGTCAGACACGACTGAGTGACTTTCACTTTGCAAACACTAGCAGTTCTCTGCACTGAAGTTCTTTTAGCCTTTCTCATTGTTTATGGCCCATGGCTATTTGCTCTTATTGGCACATTTAACACATGCCATTGGTCATGTGTGTTTGTTATGAGCTATGTTCCTAAAACCCATCCAGGGCATCTTCCCAGACCCCTCCCACTCTGCTTGCTTCTCTTTACTGACTTTCTATAGCTTTTATTTATATGGACACATATTTGTTCAACTTCACTGAATTCTTTCTTCCTTTTTTTTTTTTAAATAGTTGTTTTTAAATTGTTTAATATGTTTCAATTTTGCCTCCTCAACAAGCATCTTAAAGTTGTATTGCTTTTATATCTTCCACAGAGACCTTACCATGGTAAATAATCCAGTAAATTTGTGTAATATATTCCATGCTTTCCTTTCTACCTTGGCTTTAATCAAAGTTTAATTGACTATTAAAAAACTGATTGTAATATGTGATTCGTTATGTAATTCGTTATAATACATAATTTTTTTTGTTTTAATTTTCACAGGGCAAACTCAGAAAATGAATCTCTTCCAGGCAGTAACAAGTGCCTTAGATAACTCATTGGCCAAAGATCCTACGGCAGGTAAACTTTCTTTGTGCTTGACTGTGGTTGTTGTTGTTTAGTTGCTAAGTCATGTCCAGCTGTTTTGCAACCTATGGACTGTAGCCCACCAGACTCCCCTGTCCATGGGATTTTCCAGTGAAGAATACTGGTGTGGGTTGCCATCTCTTTCTCCAGGGGATCTTTCCAACCCAGGGATCGAACCCTCGTCTCCTGCATTGGCAGGCAGATTGGTTACTGCTGAGCCACCAGGGCAGCCTCGCTTGACTGTGGTAGTTGTGTTAATTCAGAATCGAAGATTTGCTGGAAATATTTGTCTGGAGCTCAATGAATAGCATTATATCTACTTGAAATTTTTACAAGATCTGAACAGATGCTTAAGGCTAAATAATCAAATCATGATATTAAACACATTTTTATCCTCTTATTATGAATTAGTTCTCATGTATATCTGACACTGACATCATTAAATTAACTTTCCTCCATGGTATGTGTGGTCCTGATAATACATTAACATAACACCTTTTACAATATGTGCTACTGTTTCTCTAGCATATAGAAAAAATGGAAAATATCACTTTGTTCAGCTATTTATTTATTGATACAAAATGAGAGTTTAGTTCTGTGCTTTCATTTGGGATACATTATCATTCAGCTTGTAAGATTTTTTTGGAAAATAACTTTAATATTGATAATTAACTTTATAAGTACCTTATCTTATTATATTGAATTATTGATATAAAAAGGGTTGTATTGCTGTGCATTTTCTAAATTAGATTGACTTGACTTTATACGTATATTTAGTATACCTTGGGTTTCCCCTTGAGAATCTCTGGTTTAAAGGTCAAGAGGAAAGCAGGTTAGTTTTTAGGAGAAGTGAGAGCTGGACTTGCTTTGTTTTGAAAGAGAATGACTGATATAGTCACGTAGATAAGGGTGAGTTATTTTCTCGAGGTCTTTGAAGCTGGTGAGGTGCATTAATGGGACTAGAATTCAGCTTTGTGAACATCCCCTTAGTCAGTTTAATTTGCCTTGCCTATGTAGCACCCCTGAGTTTTCACCAGAACTATTCTTTGCCTTGCTCTTTACATTCCATTATACTTGCTGTCTATGTCACTCTCCTACTTGTGACTATTCTGTCAGCTTGAAATGCTGTTCCTTCTGCTTCTTCAAATTGCTGACTCTCACTGTATATTGTATATTAAAAAAAAAAAAAAAAAAAAGAAAATCAGGGGACTTCCCTGGTGGTCCAGTGGTTAAGACTTCGCCTTTCGATGCAGGGGGTGTGGGTTAGATCCCCGATTGGAGAGCCGAGATCCCACATGCCTTGCAACCAAAGAACCAGAAACATAAAAACAGAAGCAATATTGTAACAAATTCAATTAAAGACTTTAAAAAGGATCCACAGGATTCCTTAAAAAAGGGAGGAATCATTAACGCCCCCCACCCCCAAGCCAACAGAAACACCCCTCAAAAGCCACTGCCCGAGGGACACATATGCCTAGAGTGTGAGTCACAGCTCTGCCTCTTGCTTTCTGGCTTGTTAAGTTACTTGACTACTTTTCGAGGTTCCAGATTAGTGTTTCTTTCTCAACGGAGGCTCCTCCCCTTACATGTCACACTGTCTGGAGACCCCGTCGGCTGTTACCGCTTGTGTGGTCAGCAGCCCACCCACTGGACGAAGACCAGGCATGTCGCTCTGTGTCTGCAACACATAGGACAGAAGAATCATCCAGTCCAAAGTGCCACTCGTGTCGAAATTGGGAAACCTTGATTTAGATCTCGGAGTCCATTTCTGTTTTCTACTTTCATATGTAGACATTTACATTACTTATTTCTCACTGTTAGAATCATTTACGAATGATTAGATACAACGTGTTCTTTATTTTTTTCAGTAATATTTGGTGAAGACGTTGCCTTTGGTGGAGTCTTTAGGTGTACTGTTGGCTTGCGAGACAAGTATGGTAAGTTAGTATCTTTATACATGAACAGTGTTCCTGTAGAGTTTATACGTCTTGGCAGTACAAAGTATGCCTGTTAAGATGTTTGCCGTGTCCTTATTGCATCATCAGATTCCTTTTGTTTCCACAGCCACCCCCAGACTGCTTTGGCCTAGATTTCACTAAATGTGTTCTAACTGTAGCTTCCCTCTGATCTAGTTCATATTATACATATTATAGATTCCAAAGTATTCTTCATTAAATGTATTGTTCGTCATGTCATTCCTACATCTGGGGATCTTCAGTCTCTTTTTGCTGCCCTGCTTTTACCAATTTCAATCCCATTCAAGGTTCTGCCCTATTGGTCACTGTTCATCTTTTATTATCTGCATTAGGATTCTCCAGAGAAATCCAACTATTAGGATATACCTATGTGTGAGTAGATGTATGTGTGTGTATAAAATATACCTGTATATGTATATGTTTTTATAACTATATGTGCTGTAGTATGCTTAGTCACTTCAGTCATGTCCAACTCTGTGACCTCATGGACCTTAGCCCGCCAGGCTCCTCTGTCCATGGGATTTTCAGAGCAAGAATATTGGAGTGGGTTTCCGTGCCTTCCTCCAGGGGACCTTCAGGACTCAGAGATCAAACCAGCATCTCCTGTATCTTCTGCAATGCAGGTGGATTTTTTTTTTTTTTTGCCTCTGAGCCTCTGGGGATGCCCCATCTATATCTATGTTTATACCTGTATATACTTCCCAGATGGTGCTAGTGGTAAAGAACCCGCCTGCCAATGCAGGAGACATGAGAGATACGGGTTCGATCCCTGGGTTGGGAAGATGCCCTGGAGGAGGAAATGGCAACCCATTCCAGTATTTTTGCCTGGAGAATCCCATGGACAGAAGAGTTGCGGGTTACAGTCCATAGGGTCTCAAAGAGTCAGACATGACTGAGGTGACTTAGCATAATACAATCTGTGTTGAGAGAGCAAGAATCAGAGATTTATATTTTAAGGAATTGGCTCCCACCATTGAGGGGCTCACAAGTCGGAAATCTGTAGGGCAAGCCAGCCGACTAGAAAACCAGGCAGTCTTCAGGACAAATTTCTTCTGGTTTGGGAAACCTTAGTCTTTCCCTTTGGAGAAGGCAATGGCAACCCACTCCAGGGTTCTTGCCTGGAGAACCCCCTGGATGGAGGAGCCTGGTGGGCTGCGGCCCATGGGGTCGCACAGAGTCGGACACGACTGAAGCGACTTAGCAGCAGCAGCAGCAGCAGTCTTTCCCTTTAAGGCCTTCAAGTGATTGGATGAAGCCCATCCACATTAAGAAGGATAATCTGCTTTACTTAGATGTTAATCACATCTAAAAATACCTTCTCAGAGTATCTAGACTGGTATCTGACAGCCGGGCCACATCACCTAGCCAATTGGGCACCTGTCATTAACCATCACAGCATCCTTCCATGTTTCATCCCCGCCGATCGGTGCCTTCTGCCTGGCACGTGATCCATTTCTGCCCATTGCTATCACTTGCTTCATTCAGCTCAGACTTAAAGCCATCAGAGGAAACATGCTGGCCCATTCCAGCATCCTCACTATGGATTTGCTCTGTAAGGAATGTGTCCCACTGCCTTGCTGGTGCACTGCCTTCCTTGGAGGTGCTTTGACCTTTCATTTGTTTCCTCAGCCTTATCTAATCTGGAAATCAAAGCAGTTGAGTTTGGATAGGAGTTGACACTTGCCTTTCCTTCTGGCCTTTACCACTGGCCTTTACCACTTTCCTTCTGGCCTTTACCACTGGCCTTTACCACTGCTCATGTGGGTGGAAAAAGCAGTGAGGGGCCTTAAGAATTTTTTTTTTCCTCCCATTTGTTCCTTCTTGGTCCTCTCTTCCTCTGATGTTATACTTGCATCTGAAACCCTAGCTGAGTCCAGGAAATCACGTGTTCCCTCCCACTTGTCAGGAGCGCTCAGGTTGTTCTTCCCCCTTCCCTTTTGCAGCAGTTTCATTTGGGTCCTGTCCATCTGCTTTCTCCTCACTGTCTGTTTTAACAGAGGCGAGATTGTTGGCTCCATCTCAGCCATCTCAAACTATCTCAGTTAGCCCTAGCTTATTCTGACTCCTAGAGACTTTAGATCTTCAAAAAGAAATCAAAGGGGCTTTCCTGCTGGTCCAGTGGTTGGAAATTTGCCTCCCACTCAGGGGATGTGGGTTCTGTCCCTGGTTGGGGAGCTAAGAGTCCACAGGCTGTGGGGCAACTCAGCCCTGTGCCCTGCGACTGCTGAAGCCTGCAAGCTCTAGAGTCTGTGCTCTGCAACAGGGGAAACCTGTGTCCTGCAACTAGAGGAATGAAGACCCAGTGCAATGAAGACCCAGTGCAGCCAAAAAAAAAAAAATTAGAAACCTCTATGCATTTGATTTCTAAATGCGTATGCATTGTGGAACATTTGGAAGATGTAGAAAGGCATAAAGAGGAAAATAAAAATTGCCCAAGCCAGCAGAGATAAACTTGAGAAAACCACTAGCCATATCTTGATATTATATACACTTCAAGGTCATATTTGAATATATTTATATGTATTAATATTTAAAACATAGAATTAGACTTTTTTTTTTCCTTTAGGATTTTTATCTCTGTTTACATTGCCCATTTGTTGTTGCCTGGTGTCTATTTTGTCCAGTAGAGACCTTAGCATTTTAATCACGTGTGTGTGTGTGCCTGCTCAGTCGCGACTCTTTGCAACCCTGTGGACTGTAGCCCTCCAGGTTTTTCTGTCCGTGGGATTCTCCAGGCAAGAATACTGGAGTGGGTTGCCATTTTCTTCTCCAGGGGATTTTCCAGACCCAGGGATTGAACTGGCGTCTCCTGTATCTCCTGCATTGCAGGCGGATTCTTTGCTGCTGCGCCATCAGGGAAGCCTAGCATGTTAACCATAGTTGTTTTAAATTCCCAGTCTGATAATTCCCGCATCCTTGCCACATCTGGTTCTGATGCTTGCGCTGTCTCTTCAAATTGTGCTTTTTGCCTTTTGGTGTGCCTTGTTACTCTTTCCTTGTTAGCCAGACGTGATGCATTGGGTAAAAGGAACTGCTGTGTAAGTAGGCCTTTCGGAATGTGGTGGTGAGGTGTTTGTGGGGTAAGGGACAGTGTTCTATGATCCTCTGAGTTGGTCTGTCTTTTAAGTGAGCCTGTGCCCCTGGACCATGAACGTCCCAAATGTTTCTCAGCTTTTTCTCTCCACCTCCGTTAGAACTGGGTGGCTAGAGAGAGCTTGAGTTGGGTCTTTTCCTGTCCCGAGGTCAGCGGGGTTCCGATGCTACACAGGAGGCTGGGCTCTGGTTAGCTAGCGGGTTTTCCTTGAGGAGGGAGTGCTCAGCTTGTTTCAGAATGGTTCCTCATTTACTTCCCTTGTTGGAGGCAAGAGGGGATTTTCTCTGACACTTACTGTGGAAACCTGATTGAGCTCCCGAAGGGAAACTTCACAAAACGGTATGGGGGGCCCCTATGACTGGGTCTTCTGAGTTTTTAACTCTCAGACTTGTCCTCACGGAAGCTCCAACTATTCCTCAGCTACAGCCCAGGTTTCCTGCCCCGCTTCTGGTCTCTGCTATGCACAGCCGAGAGACCCTGCGTTCTCCCGTCTGCTTCTCCATTCTCGGGGTTGGCTGTTTGCTCTGTGGCCTTGCTTCTCTAGTGGGTCCGAGAAAAGTTGTTGATTTTACAGTGTGCCCCACTTTTTACTTCTTGTGAGGACGGCTTGGCGACTTCCAAGCTTCTTCCCAATTTCCATCACCAGTCTGGACCTTGGGCCTGAGTGTCCCCTCTGTGTCCTGCCCCTCAGCTCACTGCAGTCTTCACCGTGGTGTTCCCGTCACTTCAGGCTCAGCATTTCCATGCTCATGTTTTCAAACTCGGCTGAATTTATTATGTTCTCCCAGAAAATCCACGCCTCCTCCTACATTTCTTAGTGAATATACCATCGTCTACTTGATTACTCAGGCCGGAAGACTGAGGAGGTCCTAGTCTCTTCCCTCTGTCTCATTCGCCACATTCATTAGGTCCTCTGATTTTATCTGCAGAGTTTGTCTTTACTGTGGCCTCTCCTTTCCATCCTCACTGCCCTGGAGGCTCGCTTTGTATCTGAATTGTCTCTGCTTGGATAGTTGCCTTGCTTTTCTTAGTAATCACCCTCCCTCCTGTCCCAACCTTGATGTCAGAGTGATCAAGCTAAAATGTGCATTTCTTTGCAGAATATGCAGGAGATTTTGAGATCTGCCCTCTTCCCACTCACCTGGCCTCATTTCCTTTATTAAAACTGAATTATTTCCCCTTAAGTCTGTGTGTTTTTCATCTCTCTTCCTTTGCACTTGTGGTTTGGATCTCCCCCACCCTCCCAGTTCCCTGGGGAAACTCCTCTTTTACCTTCACAGGTCTTCTTTTTAAGGCTCTTCCTAAAACAAAACAACCTAATCAAAAAATGGGCAAAAGACTTCAACAGACATTTCTCCAAGGAAGACATACAAGTGGCCAAACGGTACATGGAAATATGCTCAACGTCACTAATTCTTAGAGAAATGCAAATCAAAACTACACTGAAATATCACCCACCTCACATGGTCCAAATGGCCAACATCAAAAAGTCTACGAATAATAAATGCTGAAGTGAGTGGGGAGAAAAGGGAACCCTCCTACACTACTGGTGGGAATGTAAACTGGTACAGTTACTATGGAGAATAGGAAGTTTCCTTAAACAACTAAAAAGTATTTTTTACTTTGATCACTGGTATTTCCCCGGTGATTCAGTGGTTAAGAATCTGCCTGCCAATGCAGGGGACATGGGTTCAATCCCTGGTCTGGGAACTAAGATCCCAAATGCCGCGGGGCAGCTAAGCCTGTGGGCCACAACTACTGAGCCTGTGCTCATGCACAACTAGAGAAAGCCTGTATGCCGTAACTCCTGAAGCTCACGCGCCCTGGAGCCTGTGTCCTGCGACAAGAGAAGTCACAGCAATGAAGAGCTGTGCACTGCAAGTAGAGAGTAACGCCTGCTTGCTGCAGCTAGAGAAAGCCTGCGTGTAGCAATCAAGACTCAGTGCAGCCAAAAATAAAAAATAAAAAGCGAGCAAAACTAAAGATGAAGTTGCCATATGATCCTGCAATCCCACTTCTGGGCATACATCCAGAGAATACCATAATTTGAAAAGATACATGGATCCCAATGTTCATTGCAGCACAGTTTACAATAGCCAAGACGTGGAAGCAACCTAAATGTCCATCAGCAGATGAATGGATAAGGAAGATTCAGTACATACATGTGATGGAAACTTGGCCATAAAAAAAGAATGAAATAATGCCATTTGTAGCAACATGGATGGACTTAGAGATTATCATGCTAAGTGAAATAAACCAGACAGAAAGATAAATAGCATGTGATATCACTTATATGTGGAATCTAAAAGAAAAAAAAATATAAATGAACTCATTTCCAAAACAGAAAGAGACTCAAAGACATAGAAAACAAACTTATGGTTACCGAAGGGAAAAGGATGGGAGAGAGATAAGCTAGGAGTGTGGGATTAACATATACACACTTCTACATATAAAACAGATAACCAACAAGGACATTCAGTATAGCACAGGGAACTATACTGAATGTCTTGTAATAACCTATTAACATAAGGGAAGAGAATCTGAAGAAGGAAAAATGTATACATATTTTTTCTTCTTCAGACTCTCAAATTCTTCTTCATGTATATACATTATATATGAATATATGAATTGCTGAGCTGAACACCTGAAACTACTGTTGCCAAGAAGAGAGAAAAGCATTCTTCCTGACTCTCTGAGCTTATCCAGTCACTGATTATCACTGTCCAGATGTTTACGTCTTTTGCATATTGCAAAATTACAATTACATGTTGTAATCGTCTTCCCAAGAGATTTCTACATCAGACAACCTCTCCAAGGCAATAGGCATTTAAATCATCTTGCATCATTAGCTTCTAATGATATATATATTCTAAATATATATTTACAATATGTTCTATATATATTCTATATATATAGAATTCTATCTATATTCTATCTCTCTCTATAGATATATCTATAATAATTCTATCTATATTCTAGATAGAATATATAATTCTATCTATATTCTATCTATCTATTATATATATATCTGATATATATATATTCTAAATATATTCTATATATATTCTGAATATATATTCTAAAATATATATTCTAATACTATCAGACAGTATTTATGGAGTGAATGTTGCTGAATATAGTTACCCTTCACTCTTTCACCAAGACAGGGGCCTGCTGCCTCAGAAAGGGGTTTCCTTATTTCCCTTTAATGATTTTAGTTGGTTAAATTTTTCCTTAAAAATAGCTTAAACCAGGGAGAAACTAGCTGTCCACCGCTTCTAGAAGGCGCTGGCAGATTTATGTTTACATGACGAGGAGTTGAGCTAATTAACAGCTGTTTAATTCTTAGCTTTACTGTAAACAGATGTGAATTTTTACACTAGCTTTAGGACTATGAATTCAAATTTTGAATAATTCCAGATCAATATGAACAATTAAATCACCATCACTCTAAGAGGAAATGAGCTTCAGTTTTCAGGAGTGAGGAATAAAGGAAATGGGGAAGAGAAATCTATCCAAACAGAACTTTTTGTATATTTAAGAAATAGCACATCTTTTAAAAATACTGTTCTACCCCTTTGAGTATATGCTTGGAATTTTAAGCTATACAGAAACATACTTGCTTGGTAGTCTCTTTTTTTGAAGTTAAAAGATTTTGTATTTATTTAATTAAAAAAATTTTAATTGAAATATAATTGATGTACAATATTGTATTTGTTTCAGGTGTACAACAAAGTGGTTCAGTTATACATATTTATATGTATTGAATCTCTATATTTTTAGAGATTCTTTTCCATTATAGTTTATTACAAGATATTGAATATAGTTCCCTGTGATATACAGTAAATCATTGTTGTTTAAAGATTTTGTATTGAAAAGAATTACAAAGATTATGTTGATGTAGCTGAATGCTTTGAATGACATAGCAGGCAAACCTCTTGGGGGGAATTGATTCACTCTCTGGGGAGAGCTGGGTGTTGAGAAGGGATCGGCCAGTAGGTGGCAGCCTACACTTTGAAATGAGACTGTCCCTATTGAGGGTTTTAAATTCGGCCAGAAGAGAGTTTGGATTGAGGGTTACTGACATAATAAATATTGTGAAGCTGAATACTACTTAATATTAAAAATAAGAAATTGGCTCATTAGGGGCAATCCTATTAAAAAAAAAAACAAACGAAGGGAGATGGAACTTAAAAAAATTTTTTTTGGCATGCCATGTGGGATCTGATGTCCCTTATCAAGGATAGAGTCTGTGCCCCTTGCATTAGAAGGGCGGAGTCTTAACCCCGGAACCACCAGGGAAATCCCAAGAGAGCTGTTTTGTACCCTAGATAACCCAGATAAGTGCGAGTTTAGCATCACCAAACTGCATTTCTGCTTCCTTGTCCTTTGACAGAACAGAAAAAGAGTGCTTGGAAACTGAAAATAGAAGAGCATAACCTCATTAACACACGGCAGGTTTAACCTTTTTATGTGAGATAACTCCTTGATCTCGAGTTCGATCCCTAGGTCAGGAAGATCCCCTGGAGAAGGAAATGGCAACCCACTCCAGGATCCTTGCCTGGGAAATCCCACGGACAGAGGAGCCTGGTGGGCTACACTCCGTGGAGTCTCAGAGTCAGACACCACTGGGTGTCGGAGCATGCATGCACGGAGGTGAGAAAAGGAGCAGCAGAGGACTTGGGCGGAATTAGTTTACAGGCCTAAACATCTGCCTTTTCATGGGATTTGATGTTTTTCCATGACTATTCATTTCTGTCCACCTCGATTGTGGCTTGTAGCAGCTTGGGAAAAGGAATATAATCACTCACTTGTTTTCTTATGTAAACTTCAGAGAAATTGTATAACCAGATGCTTTAAGACACTGAATTCAGGAAGGAAAACTAGGGCAGGCCTGGGGAGAAGGCGCGTTTTCTTCTGTCATCTGCCAACATTTGGGAATTGACTTTGACCTCCAGCATACTCATCAGTAAAGTGAAAGGAGAGCATACGTTTAGGTATTCTTTATGCTTTTATCTTTTTTAGAAAGAGGAACACAGTTGCTTTAGGCTTTGATTTCTTTTCCATTAAGAGGTTTTATGAGTGTAATAATTATGCCGTCTTAGAACTGTGGTCTGCTTTGGGCACTTAATTCTCTCTCTCTCTAACATTGTTGGAGGATTGTTGATCCACAGTGTTGTGTTAGTTTCAGCTGTACAGCAAAGTGATTCAGTTACACACACACATATATTCATTGATTTTCAGATTCTCTCCCCATGTTAGTATTACACAATATTGGATAGAGTTTCCTGTGCTATACAATACCTTGTTAATTATCTATTTTAATAGAGAGTAGTTATGTATTTCTTAATTTTCTCTTAAAGAGTCCCCTTTCCAGTATTTGTTTTAAATGTGGAGGCTGAAGGCAAAGTCTTTTGACATGTCTCATACTTGTACCTGAAATGGGAAATTAACATCTTCAACAGGAAAAAGTGAGTTTACATTATAAGTTCCTCCTGCGAAGAGAGGGTTACTTGAATGATAACCATTCTCTTGGATCACGTGTCAGGTTCCCCTGAAGAAAGGGGATCTGTGAGATGGGGTTTGGCCTCTGGGCAGTTACAACTAATTTTGCTGGGGGAAAAATAATTTGGTAAACTAATGACAATTCTTTGGGAATATGGACTACCTGGTTTATCTCCCCTATTGAAGTATATACATAAAACTAGAACACTTTCTAACACCATACACAAAAATAAACGCAAAATGGATTAAAGATCTAAATGTAAGACCAGAAACTATAAAACTCCTAGAGGAGAACATAGGCAAAACACTCTCTGACATAAATCACAGCAAGATCCTCTATGACCCACCTCCCAGAATATTGGAAATAAAAGCAAAAATAAACAAATGGGACCTAATGAAACTTAAAAGCTTTTGCACAACAAAGGAAACTATAAACAAGGTGAAAAGACAGCCTTCAGAATGGAAGAAAATAATAGCAAATGAAGAAACAGACAAAGGATTAATCTCAAAAATATACAAGCAACTCCTGCAGCTCAATTCCCGAAAAGTAAATGACCCAGTCAAAAATTGGGCCAAAGAACTAAACAGACATTTCTCCAAAGAAGACATACAGATGGCTAACAAACACATGAAAAGATGCTCAACATCACTCATTATCAGAGAAATGCAAATCAAAACCACAATGAGGTACCATTACACGCCAGTCAGGATGGCTGCTATCCAAAAGTCTACAAGCAATAAGTGCTGGAGAGGGTGTGGAGAAAAGGGAACCCTCTTACACTGTTGGTGGGAATGCAAACTAGTACAGCTGCTATGGAGAACAGTGTGGAGATTCCTTAAAAAACTGGAAATAGAACTGCCATATGACCCAGCAATCCCACTTCTGGGCATACACACGGAGGAAACCAGATCTGAAAGAGACACGTGCACCCCAATGTTCATCGCAGCACTGTTTATAATAGCCAGGACATGGAAGCAACCTAGATGCCCATCAACAGACGAATGGATAAGGAAGCTGTGGTACATATACACAATGGACTATTACTCAGCCATTAAAAAGAATATATTTGAATCAGTTCTAATGAGATGGATGAAACTGGAGCCCATTATACAGAGTGAGGTAAGCCAGAAAGATGAAGACCAATACAGTATACTAATGCATATATATGGAATTTAGAAAGATGGTAATGATAACCCTATATGCAAGACAGAAAAAGAGTCACAAATGTTTAGAACAGACTTTTGGACTCTGTGGGAGAAGGCGAGGGTGGGATGATCTGAGAGAATAACAAGTATAACTAGAAAAACAAGTATACTATCACGTGTGAAACAGATCGCCAGCCCAGGTTGGATGCATGAGACAAGTGCTCAGGGCTGGTGCACTGGGAAGACCCTGAGGGATGGGATGGGGAGGGAAGTGGGTGGGGGGATCGGGATGGGGAACACATGTAAACCCATGGCTGATTCATGTCAATGTATGGCAAAAACCACTACAATATTGTAGAGTAATTAGCCTCCAATTAATAAAAATAAATGGAAAAATAAAACAAAACTTCAGGACAGACTGAATACCAGATTTAGATTGTATCTAAGTGTCCATGAATTTGGAGCAAAAACAAGAATTCATAAGAAGATGTAAACTTTTTTTTTTCTAATATGCTTAAAAAACTATTTTAAAAGGATTGATAGTCGTTGTTTGGATTGTTCATGGGATCAGAAGCAGCTAGTCATCGGTAATCTGTATTAAATAGTTTTTAATGACATTTTTTGTGACTCTTTTGTGGACAAATTTTTTAATGCATTAAACTGTTCTGAGGTGCAGCTGGTGCTTTGACTTTTTTTTTTATCTTAGTTGATTAAACAATAAATGTTAGAACTGCGAACAGGTGTTCTTTTCCTAAAAGTCAGGCACTTCACATTGCTCCTGCTATTATAAGGCCCCTTTGTTTACTGAAAGCACACATGTAGACAAATTAGTTAAAGAACATGTCAAAACGCCTTTCTTTTTATCCAGTTGAAGGAGTTATCCTCAAAAATGGGATGAATGTATTATTAGCATATACTTAATTTGTATTAGGTTCCTTTACATATTTCTTTAACGTCCTTTTGTGAATTTTCATCAAAGAAAAATATGTTAGAATTGGTACAGTCACTGTATTTCAACTTCTCTAAAGATCAGACTGAATATCATCACAGTCATCATGATGACCAGTGACTTAACAAATAACATTTAAGAGATTTAGATATTTAATCTATTTCGTAGGGTATTAGTGTGTGTATGTGCTCAGTCGCCAAGTTGTGTCTGGCTCTTTTGCAACCCCATGGACTGTAGCCCACCAGGCTCCTCTGTCCGTGGGATTTCCCAGGCAAGAATACTGGGAATGGTTGCCATTTCCTTCTCCAGGGGATCGTCCCGACCCAGGGATTGGACTCTATCCTACATTGCAGGCAGTTACCACTGAGCCACCAGGAAAGGCTATGGGGTATTAGAACTGGAGAGAAATTGAGTATATATCCAGCTCAGGGATTCTCAGTTAGGGTGGCTTTGCCCTCCTGGTAGCATTTGGCCACATCTAGAGACATTTCTTGTTGTCCCATCTGGGGATTGCCACTGGTATGCAGCGGGTAGGGGTCAGGAATGCCGATAACCATCTCTTGGGGCAGAAGGCAGCTGTCTAAACAGAGTGATTTGACCCCAAATGGCAAAGCTCTGAGGTTGAGAAACCTTGATCCAGTCCTTCTTCACATAATACAGAGACTGAAGTTCTGAGAGGTTAGATGCTGTTACCAAATTGCCCAGGGGCAAGTGGGGGAACCAGAGCCAGAACGCAGTTCTGAGCTCTTGGCTCTACATTGTTTTTTGTTTTTATTTATAAATGAGCAACTCACTGATATAGAAAAGCATGAGAAATATAAGGAATTGATAAGAAATTTTAATAAACAAAGCTTAAGGGTTTGGATTGTTCCTGGGATCAGAAGCAGCTAGTCATCGGTAATCTGTATTAAATAGTTTTTAATGACATTTTTTGTGACGCTTTTGTGGACAAATTTTTTTAATGCATTAAGCTGTTCTGAGGTGGCAGCTGGTGCTTTGACTTTTTTTTTTTATCTTAGTTGATTAAACAATAAATGTTAGAACTGCCAGCAGGTGTTCTCTTTGACATTTTCAGCATCAAGTGTAATGCCCTTAAGCCAGTTTTTCTCAACATTATTTGACAATGGCAGGCTTTTAAAATGATCAGATGTGAGCACCAATAGGGGCTTAAGAGATGGGCTTAGACGAAAGGAGACCAGGAAAAATGGGAATAGAGATCATTATTGTCAGAAAGGATAAGCTTGATTCATATATCTTTTTTAACATCATCATTAAAAATTTTGAAAAATGGAAGTATATCAAGAACAACTTAGATTAAAAAACAGTAAAAAGTCTTGTTTTATATTTTCACTGTCAAGTATGACATATCTCATTTGTCCATTTATTATCAGGGATGATGTTGCTACGTTAGCTTCCTAAATCTGGTGCTAGATCTTATGAAAATCCTCTTCTAGACTGGCACCTTTTTTTTTAATTTTGCTTTTTGGCTATACTGCAAGGCATGTGGGCTCTTAGTCTCCTGACCAGGGATTGAACCCGAGGCCCCCGCATTGGAACCGAGCAGTCTTAACCACTGGGCCAGCAGAGAAGCCCTGAGGCTGGTACTTTGAACAGAGGGAAAAACACAAACTTCTTTCTTCAGCATGTCATATTTCCTGGATTAGGAAGCACTTGGTATTTTTAATTGTTTTAGTTGGGACGGCTTACTTCCCAATTTTTACACATTACAACCAGCAATTTTTTTTAACTTCATTTTTCATGGTTTCAGAATTGCTGCTCATTTGACTCAAGTCTAATTTTTGAATTATAAGGCTTCATTTTAGATCCTAGATATGAATCCCAGGTTCATTTCATTCCCAGGGAATGAAAGAGGACCAGTATAATGATTTTTATATGGGTAGTTCAGATTGCTCTGTATCTGGGAATCCTTGGCTTTTCCCACCTCTTTTGTTCATCTTAAGGAAACAGATCACAGACCCATTAAAGTATAACTGAGAATGCTCTTTCTTCTAAAAGTAGCATGCCCTGCGGCCATGGCAGCTTAACTTTGACACGCTAGCATGTGAAGCTACTGTTGTCACTTACCTGTCTCAGGAGGTTTGAATCTAAATGTGTAGGTGGTTACATGGCTAGACAGTCTGTGCTTCAATTCTAATTCGAAATTCCACTGGTTAGCACCTTCCATGCAGTTACAAAGTCATGGAATAATTAAATCCCAACTTTCTAGTCAAGTTTGGAGTAGCCTGTAAAAGCAGCCCCGCGTGGAGAACAGTATTCGTGTCATCTGCAAGATCCTTGCAGAGTGAGACCTTCTGTGGCAAGTCAGAGATGATGGGAGCCCCGTGTTCTGTTTTTTGTTCCTAGTGAGTGTCTCCATGGCTTCGATTGGCAGAGAGGATGAGGGATCAGTTAGGTGAAGGTTGGCGTGTGTCACGCGCTAAGGAATCACTTGGGAAACCTGTTGGACAAAAAGCTTTTGGTTTGCGACTGAGCAGCTGAACCCAAAGGCAGCTTCTGCAGTGAAATACCTGACCTTCTGCAGGGGCATCCTCCCAGCCCTCTTGCCCCCGAGGGCCTCTGACCACCAGCCAGAAGTGGTGGCATTGGGGCAATCTTAAAATTAGCCAAAAGGTTCTTTTTCTGTAGTTTTGGCTTCTGGACACTTAAGCACTGTTGGTAATAAGGGATTTCTCCTCATCTCTGTTTCTGGGCAGGCTGCTCCTTTTCACCCTCCTCTTTTTTCTCTTCTGGTCGTGGCTGGCTTGGAGTGCAGCAGAAACAAAGAAATTTATTTCTCAGCCAAAAGAGAACACACAAACACAGTATTATGTGCTTAATTAATTAAGATCCTCTAGATGCTGAACTTGAGCAGTGTGTTTTTTGAAATTGGAAAGGTTCCTCAAAACTCAAGAGGAAAATCTTTATATCACTATAGGAACATGTTAGTTCATTCATCAGAGAGAGAGAGGAACATGTGAAATGGTATAAACCCATTCTATCTACTCAAATCTAAATTAAACACCAATAGACATTAAAGGGAAAAGTTCCACAGCCTTCTGAACAAATTCCCGAGTCCAGTAGGGCAACTTAGTCATTTGCCCAAAGAAGATACCTTTTTCTTTGTTAAATGTTCTGCAGAGTTTCTGCGTAGGGACCCTCTAGTTTTTGATTATTCTGTGTATGTATGTGTGTATATATGTATCTCAAGGCTATGACTTTGCTTACAGTGTCTAACCTTTATACAAAAAGAGAAAAGGTGGATGTGGTGGCATCCAATTATTGCACTAGCTGTGTTCTTTTAAATGGCCTTTCTTCATCCCATACATAGTCTGCTGATAGGGACTCATGTGGGGAACCGGGAACTTCTCACCTACCCAGCCTCTCCTGATTTCTCTCAGATCGTTAGAAGCTGGATTAAAGCCAGATGGTCTCAGTGAAGCATCGCCCTCACTCAGTTCTCACCAGATTACTTTTATTCCTTAGTTCCTGTTGTTTCTTTCTTTCTTCTTCTTTCTTTTTTTAAAATTTTATTATTTATTTTGACTGTACCGCACCTTCTCTGCAGTGCACGGGCTTCTCTAGTTGCCGTGAGTGGGTTCTAGAATGCATGGGCCCAGTAGTTGTGGCATGTGGGCTCAGCTGTGACTAGTGGATCTTAGTTCCCTGACCAGGGATTGAACCAGGGCCCCCAGCATTGGGAGTGCAGATTCTTAACCACTGGACCACCAGGGAAGTCCCTCGTTTCTGCAGGCAGAAGGCAGCTCACTACTCAGCTTTAGCTCCCGTTAACACTTAAGGATTTCAGTAAAGTAAAATTTTGGTAAAATTTGTTCCCAGTGTTTCCAGGCTGGGCGATCCTGTATTGTTGTTATTCAGTCACCAAGTCGTGTCTGACTCTTTATGACCACATGGACTGCAGCACACCAGGCTTCCCTCTCCTTCATTATCTCCTGGACTCTCAGACTCATGTCCACTGAGTCAGTGATGCCATCCAACCATCTCATCTTCTGTCGTCCCCTTCTCCTGCCTTCAATGTTTGTTTCCCGGCATCAGGGTCTTTTCCCATGAGGCAGGTCTTCACATCAGGTGGCCCAAAGTGTTGGAGCTTCAGCATCAGTCCTTCCAATGAATATTCAGGATTGATTTCCTTTAGGATTGACTGGTTTGATCTCCTTGCAGTCCAAGGGACTCTGAAGAGTCTTCTCTAGCACCACAGTTCAAAAGCATCAATTCTTCAGCACTCAGCCTTTCTTAGGAGATTCATTTTTACTAAGGGAGCAATAGCCAAGTGACTGAAATATCTTTCACAGTTTACACTTCCTGGTGGCTATGGAGTGCTACTGTTGTCAGCTATGTCCATCTGCTTCCCATTGTCTCAGAAAGGTCTCTGTGGTCCAAATTTATAGGATCAGAGAACAGACGTGGTTCCTTAGATGAGCTGTAGATGGCTTTCAGTGGGAGAGGAGTTTAACATACCAGTTTTCCCTTGCTGCAAGTCCTCTTCTGGTTTGATCTGTGTCTCTTTGTGGATTCTCATGGGGGTCTTTGTTCAACTGCAGGACCCTTTCCTCCCTAGTTTCAGCAGGACTGCTAAGGGTTCAGGCCCAGTTGTTAGGCGTTGATGTGGTTTCTCTTTTCCTCTGGGGGACTCTCTCTGGTGGAGGCTTCAGCAGTTGGTCACTGTCTTGCCTTGCCTGTCCCCTTCTCACGCCCTCTGTGTTTGCAGCTGTAAGTAGACCAGTGTCCAGCCTTTGGAGAACAGCCAAAGGAAGGAAATGAAGAGGGCTCTGTCGATGGTTGCAGTGATGTGGATCTCTGGTCCCTGACTTTGCTAACATGGGGGTCTCAGGGGTGCCCAAGGCAACTTTGATCTTCATCACTTCCCCCAAATCATCTCCTGCCTACATAGAATCTAAGTAAAAATGATGCGCTAGCTATGAGAGTGTAAGACCAAGACAAGCCACCTGCCTTTAGTCTCTAACTAGAATGCTTCTTCTATGCTCCTCTCGTATAGATATTCTGGAGCCTCTGCTGCCTGGCAACTCCATCAATTTCTTTGTTTAGGTCAGTTTTATAATTTCTGCAGAACTGAAAGGTTGCCACTCAAAATAGCCCCAGGTCAGTTCAAGCATGTGATAGCCTTGTTAGGCCAAGTAACGGATAATGAAGGCAGTGACCGGCTGAATTACACTTAATGGAGAAAGACTGGCCCTGACTATTACCATTGCCACATTGACTAATGGGCACAGGAAATGGATGGTTAATATTAATGTGTCATCTGACAAGCAGAAAACACATCCTCAAACTTTGTCTTAGGTGAGGCACTTCTTTCGGATTTCCTTGGATTACTCAGGTTATTTTCCTGGGTACAGAGACCAATGCACTAGGTCCATGAGCTTGTTGGAGATACATCTTAGGAGGGTCGATGCGTTTCAGTGGCATGGTGCTTATGTGGGATAAGTGTCAGACATAGGTCCCCAGGTGACCATACCATTCTGATAGCTAATGTTCAGCTGTGCCCGTAGGTTGCAATTCTGATACTTCCGTTTCACCCCAGAGATTGCGGGGCCCTGGTCTGGGGTGTGGCCAGGGTGTTGGGAGTTTTCAAAGGTCCCCAGGTGATTCATATGTGCAGCCAAGTTTGAGAACTCCTGTTCCAAAAGGTACTAAAAATTTTCAACATGTAGTCTCTGCCTTTTAGGACATCCAGTAAACTTGGTCTGCCAAAGCATCGCCCCCATGGTTGAGTAAAATCACAGTGCAAGAATGAAATAACAATATGAAATGATGGAAGACATGCCTGGCAACTTTCCTTTTAGTCCAGAATGTACGTGACAGAGGGTGAATGAAACTGTGTGCTGAGAATTTTGGTAGAAAATGGCAGCTGAGTCTTCTGGAAAAAGAGCGGGATATAGATATTGACATTCATTCCCTTCTGAATTCCCACTAATATGTCAAGGGATCTTCTTTTGTAAGGGGCTAAATTCATAAGGATGGGGGACAGTGGGACTGGAGCCAACATGAATGGCAGCCCACTCCAGTATTCTTGCCTGAGAATACCATGGACAGAGGAGCCTGGCAGGCTACAGTCCGTGAGGTTGCAGAGAGTAAGACATGAGTGACCAGCTAACTGAGCAGCGCAGCTTCAGAAAAACTTGATTTTAAATGAATGTTGTTGAAAGTATTGGTTTTGTGTTCTCTCTGTAAGAAATTATCTATGCTTGAAAAATCGAAGGGATATTGCTAGTTTTATAAAACTATGTCTGTACAAGTTCAAGTAACATTAGAATGCAAATTTAAGTTAACATTTGATGTCTCTTTTTTGTTTAAAAAGTGTTCACATATTTTGAATCCTGTCGTAAAAGATGGTGGATGACATAGTTAAATTGATCCTTTAGGATCGAATGCTGGCCACAGGCTTGGGGACACTGAGACATAACGGTGGGAAGACCAGTGGCAGGATGACTCCTGATTACAGAGGTTCTTAAATTTTGGAGCACATCAGAGTCACCTGGAAGGCTTGCTCCGTCACAGATTTGGATGCTGCCCCCAGAGTTTCTGATTCAGTAGGTCTTCTGTGGGGCCCAAGCATTTTTTACTTCCAGCAAGTCTGCAGATGCGGCTGCTGGTGGTCCAGGAACTGTAGTTTGAGAACCACGGAGTCTATCTGAGAGGTAATGAGCGTCTGTCTGACCCATGGCAGTGGAGGGAAGGGGGACCCAGGTAGGGGTCAGTGAAGAATCAGTGGGGCAGAAGCAACAGGACGCGTGATTCTTTGCAGGTGGAGGCAGATGGAAAGTAAAGGATTTAGAGCAGTTGTCAGGGCTTAAATATTGAAATATTGACCATGAAGTTTCCATTGGGTATGCAGTTAGGAGGCCCTCAGTGACTTGTGACCTACAAAATAAAATAATTTTCATGGAAGAGTGGGGTCAGAAACAGATTAGATGGCTAAAGCTTCGAGGAGATATGGTTATCCTGTAAGAGTGTATAGAATATAGATTTCTTTAATTCTGAAACATTGGATTGTCCTCTGTACCATGCTTATTTTAGCTGGCCATCTGGTTTGGACCAAACTAAAGGCTTCATCAAGTTGCACATTGTGATACTTGCTAGCTTTCCCCCCTGACCTTTTGTTTAAAAATGGATCTGACGTTTAAAAGGTTTATTTCAAATAAACCAGTTTATTTCAAGTGAAACTCATCCTTCTGAATGTATGTGTACTGGTTTTTAATCAGTGTAGCAACTATTTTTCTCTCATTTCGTTACGTGTAGTGACTTTCAGGCTGCCTCTTGGATCCTGCTTGTGGATTCTTGAAATGAGCCAAATTGAAAACTTCAGCCATGGAGTTCTTTTTTCTTTTCTAATTAATTTTTATTGGAGTACAGTTGATTTACAATTTTGTGTTAGTTTCAGAGTTATGGAGTCCTGATGGTTCTATGTTGGGGTTTCTTTCACTACTGTCTGTACTCTGACTGTTAGAATTGACTCCCTCCTTACTTCTTTTTCCTTTTTTAAACATTAAAAAAATTGAAGTGTAGTTGATTTATTGGGTTTCCCAGGTGGCAGAGTGGTAAAGAATCTGCCTGCCAATGCAGGAGAAGCAAGAGACTCGGGTTTGGTTCCTGGGTTGGGGTGATCCTCTGGAGTAGGAAATGACAACCCTGAAAATTCCATGGACAGAGGAGCCAGTGGGCTTCAGTCCAGGGGGTTGCAAAGAGTTGGACATGACTGAGCACAAGTTGATTTATAATGTGTTAGTTTCTGGTTTACAGCAAAGTGATTCAATGTTTCATATATATTTATACATATTCTTTTCCATATGGTTTATCACAGGACCTTGAACGTGTTCCCTATGCTGTATAGTAGGACCTTGTTGTTTATTCATTCTATATATACTGGTTTGCATCTCCCAACCCCAAACTCCGAGTCCATCCCTACCCCCTTCCCCCACCCCTTGGCAACCATAAGTCTTTTCTCTATGTCTGTGAGTCTGTTTCTATTTTGTAGATAAGTTCATTTGTATCATATTTTAGATTCCACATATAAGTGATATCATATGGTATTTGTCTTTGTCTGATTTACTTCACTTAGTATGATCATCTCTAGCACCATCCATGTTGCTGCAAATGGTGTTATTTCATTCTTTTTTATACAGTCTCCTTCCATCTGATCTGAATGATTGCAGTCTTTGTCTTGAGTCTGTTCTCGACTCTCCTCCCTACTCTATTTCGTGTTATATACATCTGTGAGATTAATTTTTCCAGAATACAGCTCTGATCATGATACTTTCTTGCTTAAAATCTTCCCCCTGTTGAATGGTAAAGTCCAGTTTCCTTAGCCTGTGTTTAAGACTGTAAGGTGGCCTGGCTTTGACTTTTCTTCCCAGCTTTGGTTGCCCCCTCGCCCCCCACAGTTTTGGCTGCATTCCCGCTGTTTCCAGTTGCCCTTCTGCATATATGATGTTGTTTCTGCAACCTCAGAAACTCCTCCCCTGTTTCAAATCTGACCCTACACCTGACCCAGCTCTTCTTCCTCAGCCTTTGCCATCTCAAAGTAACTTCTCTTGATTGTTCTATTTCTATCCAACATCGCATCCATAACTCATATGCTTATTTTGTCCCATGTTATAGTTATATTTACAGTTCATCTTCTTATCTCCCATGAAGCCCAGAATTGTGTCAAGCATGGAAATTCATTGAACAAATGTAAGAGTGGGCAGCTAATTGTCAAGACTTAGTGCAAATAAAGTGATGATTCATTGAACTGCCACAGCAAGAGAATGACCTATCAGGAATGACTTCTAACAGGATTTTATTTTTTTTTTTAGGATTTTATTTTTATAGCTGCTTTGAGTGAGGGCTTAAGGGACTTCCTTAAGGACAGTTTGTCAACTTTGTCAGATCTTTTTTTCCATCAGAGCTCTATATTTATTTAACTTAATTCTTACTTTCTGGTTGTGTCCCAGGTATTTCAGTGAGCTGAATACTATTCTGGTGCATGTGGGTTGTCCCTCTGTTATCATGCCACTTACGGCATGCTTAAGTATTGCCCGGGTGACCCATATTTATGTATATGTGACACATGCACATGTATATTTATTTTATCGGAAATTAGTTTGGTGACCAGCTGTGTTTTCCACACAGTGGTTATTAATTAGGTGAATTAATGGGCTCACTAGCCTCTGTAATGATCACTGGGAATGTCCTCCTATTTTGAAAAATTAATTTTTATTGGAGTATAGTTACATTACATTGTTGTGTTAGTTTCTGCTCTACAGCCAAGTGAATCATCTGTGTGTCTGCATATCCCCCCTTTTTGGCTTTCCTTCCAATTTAGGTCACCACGGAGCACTGAGGATAGTTCCCTGTGTGATGCTGTACGTTCTCGTGTTTTCTATCTTAAACATAGTGTCTGCTGCTGCTGCTGAGTCACTTCAGTCGTGTCCGACTCTGTGTGACCCCATAGACGGCGGCCCACCAGGCTCCCCCGTCCCTGGGATTCTCCAGGCAAGAGCACTGGAGTGGTTGCCATTTCCTTCTCCAATGCAGGAAAGTGAAAAGTGAAAGTGAAGTTGCTCAGTCGTGTCCGACTCTTAGAGACCCTGTGGACTGCAGCCCACCAGGCCGCTCCGTCCGTGGGATTGTCCAGGCAGGAGTACTGGAGTGGGGTGCCCCTGCCTTCTCCACACATAGTGTCAGTAGTGTATACATGTCAATCCCAATCTCCCAATTCATCCCGCACCGTCTTCTAACCTTGGTATCCATATGTTTGTTCTCTTTGTCTGTGTCTCTATTACTGCTTTGCAGATAAGAGAAATCTTTACAGTTTTCTAGACTCTGCGTGTATGCATTAATATATGATATTTGTTTTCCTCTTTCTGAATTACTTCACACTGTCTAGGCCTATCCACGCCGTTGCAAATGGCCCAGTTTTGTTCCCTTTTATGGCTGAGTAATATTCCCTTGTATATATGTACTTCATCTTTATTCCTCTGTTGATGGACATTTAGGTTGCTTCCATGTCCTGACTATTGTAAACGGTGCTGTAATGAATAGTGGGGTGCATTTGTCTTTTTGATTTGTTGCTTTCTCTGGGTGTGTGCCCAGGACTGGAATTTCTGGGGCATATGGTAGTTCTGTTTTTAGTTTTTTTGAGGATCCTCCATACAGTTCCCCATAGTGGCTGTTGTACTTTTTGATAAATTCCGTTGATGTTTTCTGATTCTGTTTTTATTTTCTCATTGAAGTGTGAACTGGAAAAGTGCTGTACACCAGTACTTAGATTGTAGACGTGCCATGTAGGATTTTTTTGTTATCCTTGATTTTAGAGAAAAAAATACAGTTAGCAAAGGAAATGATAATGCTATAGGTTATAAAAATTATGAAACATTTCAGATTTAGAAGAGATTGATATCATTAAATCTTCAAAACTAACTTTTTTTTGACTGAGCATCAATCACTTGGGCCTTTTAAACTGTTTTACTTTGGGGACCATGTTATGTATTATAATTTATGGTGTCTGTGTTTAGCTCTGCCTGAATATGGACCTTGAGTTATATCTCTAGCCCTGTGACTCATAGATACTTTAAAAAGGGCTGATAGAGTTAGTGAATGTTGTTTATTTTCTGGTTAAAAAGGGGCCTTCATTCTCTTGAGCTTTATTTTATTAATAGCTCTTCAGTTCGGACTTAGAATTGGTTTAATGTCAACTTTCTCCTGTTTACAAAGGGGAAAGCTCATTTATTTTTCATGCTTCTTTGTCGTGTTGTTCCCTCTGCTTCTGAGAAAAGGGCACCAGCCTATTTAGACAGGGACGTTTTGGCTATTTATAAAGTGAAGCAGGTTAATTGAAATTGACAGCTTGGTAATGTCCTCCTTGGTGAATGACGCACATGGATGATGTTGGTGTTCTGTGTGGCCTTCTAGGCAGGAATCTGCTGGAGGAATGTGTGTGCCTTGAGCTCTGGTTTTGACGTAGATACTGGGTATGGATATGTTTTAGGAAACATCTCATTTCCATATAAATGAAGGAAGATTAAAAAAAGCTTTTTTTTGTTTTAGATGGTTTGCCCTGAAATTCCAGCTGCTATCACAAGGATGATGAAAATATTTCTTTTGACTTTCTGGATAAACAACTTTAGTTATTATTCATGCACAGTGAAGTCATTATGGGTTTATTCAGAAATACATTTTGTATTCATTCATTGGAATCTTTTTTTCCAGCATCAGCTATGTGTACATTTATTTGAAAAAAATATGTGTTTTTGTATGCATTTCTCTAAACAATACTCTAGGCTCTCAATAAGTTTTAGATAGCTTCACTTAATAAGTTTGTATAGTTTCATCAATAAGTATGTCCATTTGATTATGAGAAAAGGAAGAACCAAATAGGTCGTCTTCTTTCTTACATGGTGGAACTCTGGTTCTTCTTCTGAGACATAATAAAACATCAGTTCGACTAAAATGAGTTTTTGTGTTTTTCTTTCCATGTTTCACTTAAAGAAGAGTCTTACTTCACCTTAGAGAGTTGTATAGTACCTATCCCCTAAAACCCAGGCATTCAGCTTACATTTGTTTAGATTTAGTTTCATGCAAGCCAAGGTGATTTTGTTAGTGGGAAATCGGTCTTCTTAAATCACACTGATCATGCTCAGAAACAAAGTTTCAGCTTACGCGTAAGTGTTAAAATGCCAGTGGTTGATATACCACTTATCCTTGGTCCCCTATGGGCCTGTAGCCCTCATCTAGGTCAGTGTTGGGCGATTCCTGCAGATGCCCAGGGCTCTGGGGTACCGAGGTGGTCCTGTTCTGCCAGGGTCACGCGGTTAACTTTGTGGATCATATAAGGGTGTTACTCAAATGCTAGGTGAACAGCACAGAGTTCGGGACCAAACATTGGTTTGCTCACGCCCAGTCAGGATGGTGGTGCAGAGCTCTGGCTTCCAAGTGGACAGCTGCTTGAATAGAACTGCAGTCTCTCAGAATCAGCTGGCCCTCATTTCCAGGCAGTGTCTTAGAAGGTCGCCTGGGGCTCAGTCCTTAACTTGCGTGGTCTCCAGGCCTCTGCACGTACATAGCTGCCGCTGCAGAGCATTTTTGTCCCTCAATCCAGGAGCTACCCTTGATGGTCAGCCCTTCATTCCCACTCCTAGGATATCTTTTTATTTGTTGTTAGTGTTATTTTTTAATTGAAATATAGATGATGTGCTATATTATGTGAGTTTTATGAAATGATCACCACCATCACTTTGATCACTGTGACCATTTTGATCGTCTTGTGACCATCTGTACTCCTGGGATATATATCACTTGTTAGCAGTGGCTGGGCTTCTTGTGTGTAGGGCTTCTGAGGTGGCTCAGTGGTAAAGAACCCACCCGCAGTTCAGGAGATGCAGGAGACGCGGGTTCAATCCCTGGGTTGGGAAGATCCTCTGGAGGAGGCCATGGCAACCCCCTCCAGTATTCTTGCCTGGAGAATCCCAGGGACAGAGAGCCTGGTGGGCTACAGTCCATGGGGTAGCAAAGAGTTGTGTGTAGCCCTCCTCTGCCCAATGGTAAACCTCTCTCTTTGATGAAAGTGGGTGCCGGCCTCCTGCTGTGCTCATTCATGGTCTTGCTAATGGAACAAGATTGTGATTTCTGGGTTACAATTGCTTGTCACAACTCTGTCACCATGACTGACCTTCCTTCCCTACCCCACCCCAGCCATCACCGCAGATGGAGAGATTACTCACTGTAGAGAGAGTCCAAATGCTCTTGACTTCGCCTACCATGCTGAGTAGGCTCCTCCAGCTGGTGGCCTGGGGGTCTTGAAGCCTGCTTGTGGGCCCCTGTGCCTCTCAGTTTTAGCCCTTAGGATTTCTCTGCTCACTCATGCCTCTCCACTCACAACACTTAAATCCCATTGATTTTCTAGTGTTACACAGACATTTTCTCTGTTTTATTCTCATTACCACTGTCCTGATAATACTTTACATGCTTAAAATACTTATGGTTTGCAAAGCACTTGTAATGCCTATTGTGTTTGATCCTGATTGGTAGGCAAGTTAGTGATTTTTCTCCTAGTTTTATGAATGAAGAGACGGAAGCCCAGTCTAAGATCACACACTCAGAAAGTGGTTGAACCACATCTAAACCTGTGAGTTCTGACCCAAAGCCCACATTTTTGACCACCCTACTCACTAGTACTTATGGGTCAGGAAGATCCTTTGGAGATGGAAATGGCCATGCATTCCAGTATTCTTGCCTGAGAAATCCCTTGGATAGAGAAGCCTGGCAGGCTACAGTTGGTGGGGTTGCAAAGAGTTGGACACGACTAAGCTCCTAAGCACTTCTCATCTTTAGCTGCCGTTACTCTTTCTAATCTCTTTGTATTTCATCTGCCTTGAGTCACTTCCCAACTCTGAATTTGCACTTTATTTCTTGCCTCTGTGGCTTTGGTCGCTGTTCCTTCTACCTGTGCCTAGTGAAATTCTGCCCATTTTTCAGTGCCCAGTTCTAGCGCATTCTCTTTCATGAAACTTGGCATGATTCCTCCAGGCCTGAAAGAATCTCTTCTTCCCCCTCCTCTAATAACATTTTATTTTTGTATCTCTTTCCTGTATCATAGTTATTTATATTTGTTCTATCTCCTTTTTACCTTGTAAGTTGTTTGAATATTTAAATGTTTAACATGCCTTAAATGGTATCTTATCTCTATCATTTATAGTACCTTGTATATGGCCAAGTTCATGTTGTGTGAATGTTTATTCTATAGGGGAAAAACACATTATATCAAGTAATACATTCACTGGGTCAGAGTTAAAGTTCTGATGGTGTCAGAAGGATGCAGGGCTTGATATTACACCTTGCCACATCTATCTGATAACTTAGAAAGTTAAACTTGAAGTCTCTCCCTTTGTTAGAGTATATCCTCAGTTTATCCTATTTCTTAGGTATCCTAAGCTCATTTACTGAAGAACTTATCTAACTTGCAACAAATAGAGCACATTGTTCATCTTTAAAAAATTTTTTTTAAATTGAATAATAGTTGATTCCCAGTGTTGGGTTAATTATCGCTGTACAGCAAAGTGATTCAGTTATACATATATATATATATACACACACATATATGTATACACACACACACACACCCTTCTTTTTTAAAAATATTCTTTTCCATTATTATTTATCTTAAAATTTCATTTCAATGTTCCATATTTTTAGTAGCCTCCAACTGGTTATTGCTAATATTATTGCATTTCTTGGCAAACAAAAAAATCCAACTTCTGAGTCCCAAAGTCATTTTTATTTTACCCTTTAAGATTTCATTATCATTCATTAAAAAGTAAAAAATCATTTTAAGATTTATGCTGAGCTTTCAAGAGCATAGCAAGCAGGAAATGTTGAATTTAATTAAAATTTTTGAATAACTCCATCGTGATTAAGATCATGTGAACTGTGATGGACATACTCAGTTGAATCTAAACTGATATGAGGACTTTCCCTGAAATCTCCCTTGAATCTAAGTACATGGAAATTATATCTAATTTAATGTAGATATAACTATAACTTTACTGTCAGTAACATTTTAGTTTTATGCACAAGTTTGTAGATTTCATACTGCCTTTTCAGGATAGAAACATATAGAAATTTATGCAGAGTAACTGTGCTATATTGCAGTGCAATTAATTATTGACTCAAAGTTTGAAGCACCTCTTTTAAAGGTTCTTGTAAAGATATTCTCATATGGTTTCTTGATCATTTTTAAAATCCCTGCTTTAAAGATGCTTTTTATTTTACTTTGTTGTTGGTAAGTAGATTACATGCTGTGATGGCTCAAATTTGCTATTTTATTTGCTTTGCCTTTTGGAGAAACATCAGGGAATTTGAGGACATTGTTTATAAAGAATTTTTAAATTCAGATTAAATGTTCAGAATTATTTTGCCTCTGTGACTGTGGTGCCAGATAATTAAGTTCTAATTTGATATATTTTAGCATTGTTGAGTTGAGTAATTTGCAACAGCAAATTTAGGAAAGAAACTTCTCTAATAGAATGGAGCAAATCTTCTTAAAGGAACCAAGGCTTTTCTTGGCAAACAAAAAATCCAACTTCTGAGTCCCAAAGTCATTTTTATTTTACCCTTTAAGATTTCATTATCATTCATTAAAAAGTATAAAATCATTTTAAGATTTATGCTGAGCTTCCAAGAGCATAGCAAGCAGGAAATGTTGAATTTAATTAAAATTTTTGAATAACTCCATCATGATTACAAGACTCAGTTTCCTTTTTTGAAGATGTGGAGCTAGTGAGAAGATATTCAGCAGTGGTAGGATTTGATGGTTCTATAATTCATTTTCCTGCTCTCTGCCCCTTCCGTTTGTTGTTATTCTTTAGTCGCTAAGTTGTGTCTGACTCTTTTGCAACCCCATAGACTGTAGCCTACCAGGCTCCTGCCCATGGGATTTTCTAGGCAAGAATATGGAAGTGGGTAGCCATTCCCTTCTCCAGGGGATCTTCCCAATCCAGGGATTGAATCTGCATCTCCTGCACTGGCAGGCAACTATACTCCAATAAGAGGTCTAAAAATAGAATAAAAGTGATTGCAGTTAAGATAGGAAAAAAAAATTTAAAAGTTTTAGTATCAGTGATAATCTTAAAAAATAATATAAACATATCATCTGAATCACCTGCTATGTAATCAGATATTGCTGTGTGATAAAACGGGTGTTTTTGTTGACTGTGTTTGTCTACTTCACAGTGTCTGAAATATATGAAGTGTTCACTGAGATTCAGATAACAAACTGTGCTAATATTAATAGCATCCCTGTGTGCCATACCCAGAGGAACCAGCATTATAGCAATAACACATTCAAGTCACAGACAGATGAATTTCACAGATTCCATTTAACTTTCAACAGTTCATTAGTAGTTAGTACATCAATAAGTGAACACTGAAGAACTTTCTATACCTGATTCCAGCAATAATTGAATATTTACACATTTGATAAGGATTTCACATGGTTGTGATACCAACTTTATCTCAAAGTTCCTTCCTTAAAATTAGCATTCAAGGAATGCCGTGGGTGTCTTTTTTAGTATGAGGTCTGATTATCAGTTGTCAAAGAAAGTCACGAGGTTACATATATTATTATATGTAGTGAATTTAAGTGAAAAGGCATTTTTTCATTAGAATAATTAAAAAAAATTAAGATTATATATAGAATCTGATCTGATGCTACATTGCTATAGCAGAAAACCATTATTTGTTATACTTCAGTTTTTCTGTTAACTTGAATTTAATTGGTTTTCAGTTGTTTATTTTTTTGTATTTAGGATTTTTGCCTTTTTCTTTTAATAAGAGTAATAAACGCTGAATTTAATTTTGTATGTATTAAAATATATTGAAATTGATTTAAGTTAACATTAGAAGTACAAGACAGTATCTTTCCCTTAAAAGTTATCCATCTAGTACTTCGTTTGAGAAATTGTGGTCTCTGATATTGAATGTTATTATATCTCAAACATAGTGGCTCATCCCAACCAAATGTTCCCTATTTCAGTTTCTATTTGTTGATTTTATAATTTCCCCAAATTTTGGCTATCATTTCTTATTTTAATATTATTTTGGTCATTCAGTTTTTTCATTTATAACATATTTAAAAAATGTTATATGTTGAAGACTACTTAAGGCACTAGAGATGACTGAAGATAGTTCTCTTCTTTATGCCTGGGTGAGCCTGTAGTCTCTTCACTGTCAGATTTTCCCATTATTTAAATGAAAAATCTCATGTATGTATTATTACATATTGATTTCGACTAAACTATTATCTGCCTTCCTGGCATATCTCTGTGTTTGGAATGCTTGGTGGATCCTTGTTGAAAAGTTGTACTGAAAGTGTTAGTTGTTCAGTCGTGTCTGACTCTTTGTGACCCCATGGATTATAGCCCACCAGACTCCCTGTCCTTGGGATTTTCTAGGCAAGAATACTGGAGTGGGTTGCCATTCCCTTCTCTAGGGCATCTTCCCTCAGGGATCAAACCTGGGTTACCACATCCTCATTGTCACAGACTAAGTGCCTTTTAGCCCAGGCACGATGGGTGTTTTAAATCTGGTCACTCAAGCAAAACTATTGAATGACTACTAAGTTTAAACATTGTGCTAGGTACTACTGAGTGTTCAAAGATGAGTGGGATGTAGGCTGTATTCTCAGTACAGGAGCTCATGGATTCTAATCTGATCATTAAATCCTTGGAACTGATTTGGACTTTGCTGAATCTGGACATTGTTGGTTCTGTGCCTAGAGTCGTAGACTCATTAGTTACAGTGAAACTTCTGCATTTTATCTACCCATTCATTGAGTAAACCTTTACTAAGCACATTTGCTCCTGGTTGATTTTTATCTTCTTTAATTTTCCTGTCTTATCAATTATAATAACCCGGATCTATTTCCCAGGAGTATTCAGAATATAATAGAGGTAGACTCTATAGGACAAGACACCCAAACAGCACTTTCTAGCTATTGTTACCTAGAGGCTACAGTTTGGAGAATGTTGCCATAAGATCATTGTAAATAGAGGCAAGCTTACTAAATCTGGAAACCTTGGAACCTGGCACCTTCTGAAAGAAGAAAGGAGCTGTCCAGAAGGGATGAAGTTCCAAGGATGGCCTTGGCCAACTTGTGGGATCTCTGGAGCCATGATGACCCTTTTGAGCTGTCCCTAGTTGAGCTAAAATGATCAGTCCTTTATACTCACACTGATTGATTATTGGATAGTGGCCACCAAGTATGACCTTGAACTTGGAGGTTCGGTGTAGTTGAGGCAGTCTCTGAAGGGGTGACAGCTGGGGTCTGTTGCTGAGAGCACTCTTAGGAACCGGAGCAATAAGTTCTTCACACGGGGGAGCTGGGCCTCACGCCTCAGAGTGCCCCCTCCGGGTAGTACACCATGACTACTACCTTGATGCTGAGTGCTAAGTCAACTCTTCCATTTTCTGGTTATGGATCATGAGTAGTCTAATTTAGGATGCTAATCTACTGCGGATTAGTTATGGCTAAGGTGAATACTTGGTTTATATTTCTCCTATAAGTTTCCACTTGTGTGTATTAGTTGTTCAGTTGTGTCCAACTCTTTGTGACCCCCTGAACTGTAACTCTACAGGCTCCTCTGTCCATGGAATTCTCTCATCAATAATTGGAGTGGGTTGCCATTCCCTTCTCCGGGGGATCTTCCCAACCCAGGGATCGAACCTGGGTCTCCCACATTGCAGAGATTCTTTATCATCGGGGCCACCAGGGAAGCCTAAGTTTCCATAATATTCCTTACTCTAATAAAATGTTTTGGCATACCAAGGACAGTCCCGTTTGCCTGGGACTACTCAGGTTAGGACTGTTGATCGATTAGCATCTGTTAATTATCTTTGGTATCCTAACACTCCTAGACATATTTCCATTTGGATGATAACTTATATGCTCATCTTGCTTAGTATGTTTAGAAAAATTTATTTGCATATTTATCCTCTAAGTCTCTCTGGCCTGTTTATCTAATGAATGCAACATTCTGCTCCTTTCTTTTTTTTTTTTTTTTTTCCATTCTGCTCCTTTCTACCTCTTATTTTAAAGAGGCAGAAGTGATCTGGATTAACTTTGTGTTTTTACTTTATTTGACCCACAAACAAATGCCTTTCATCTTGATTAAATTCTTCATCAGCAAACTTTAAACTGTGAAATCACATTATATTCCAAAAAGTGTGTGATTAAAACTTCTTGTCATTAGGTGCTAAGTCGTGTCCAACTCTTTTGCAACCCCATGGACTATAGCCTTCCAGGTTCCTCTGTCCATGGGATTTTCCAGGCAAGAGTACTGGATTGGGTTGCCATTTCGTTCTCCAGGGGACCTTCCTGACCCAGGGATCGAACTCGAATCTCCTGAATTGGCAAGCAGATTTTTTACCACTGAGCCACCAAGAAGTCTATTGTGATTAAAATGACTGAAATATATTTCCTGTGTCTCCCTATCTCTTGCCCCATTAAAATTGTATTGAATATGTATAATGACATTTATTTCCTGTGGTATATTTTGTATCTGAGTCACAAATGTTTATATACTTATTTATCTTTCTGTTCAAGGAATCTGGGACTTGAGCTATTTCTCTGATGAAGTTGATCTTTTTTTCTGGAAGGATAGTCTGACCTATTCAGATTTGTGTCCTGAGGAAATACTGGTTACTTAGAGATAGGCAGTTTTACAGCTGCTTTTTCAGATTTTTTTTTTTTTCAGTTTTTTAAAATTCATCTTTATTTAAATATTTTTATAGACAAATTGAAATACTTATAAGCACAGTTATGGTAGACATACATATAAATGAAATGTATAAATACTTCAGACAAAATTTAATACATATTAGACAAACCAAAACTTACATTTGGTGTTAAGGTATATTTACATGAATATTGAAAAAAATGTTTTCACAAAAACTGCTATAAAATGTTCACATTTGTCTTATAATAAGTTAGATTTCCTACACTGATGTTTTATGAAAATTATGTAAAGATCTAATTTAGTCATTCACCTCATATGCTACCATTATTTGTAAATAAAGCATATTTTTGTCAATAGAAATGTACATTTAACTCTTAATCTTGTAACAGTTTATCAAGACCATGCCACATTTATTAAAAAAACATGCATGCCACATTAAAACTTAATTCATGTACTTTTGTGCACATTGTTTAGTTTTGCTATGGCACTCTATCTTTGTGAAAAATATATTTAAAATTTGGCACAGAATCAATAAATTGTATTGGCATGAATCAGAACAAATGTGATTTACATTTTCCATGCCATAGAAAATACTCTATCACAATTTATCTCTTCCCTTTATAGTTTATGGACCAATGGCAGTTTTCTATTTTAGTCAGAATAGACAATGCATATTCACAAATTAAAAGCCCTGTGTAGGTGTTTTGCTTACATTCTAGCTAGAAATGAATCAGCCGTAGTTTTTCTGGCAGTTAAACATTTCCTTCTGTATTGTGGCCAACAAATGTCTAAATAAGGGCTTTATCAGCAACAATGCATATCATAAGCTTCTTTTCTCTGGGAGGCAGAGAGGTTGGAAGGAAATGCGGGTCTCTTTATGAAGAGTTTATGGACTGGAAATACAAGAGGGAAAGAGAGAAAATGCCAACTGACACAGAAGCAGGGGATGTTCTTGTAAGCTGGTGAGAGCAAATCATGAAGTAGCGAAAAATAAAGACAGGAACCTAGGTCTCCATCAAGGTGGAGAAGACTGCCATGGGCTTAAGGAAAATCTGTCATTCAAAAGAGACAGTATCCAGAGCATTCTTCATAGAGCATTCTTGTCTCAGCAAACTACTATTGCTTTCTAGGAAAAGTTGTAAATTTCCACATCAATGTCTAAATTAAGACTGAAGAAATTAAGCTAACTGGCAATTTTTTTTTTTTTTTTTGGTCTGAATTCATTCATAAACACAGTGAAAGGAGAAAGGGGGTAACATTAAGTTTTCCTCCAAACCAGAGAAGTCACACTCTGAGTAGAGATTTCAGAATTGTGCTCAAAAAAAGTCTCAGTTCTTTTACACAGTTTTTCCAAAAGAAATGTGAGGTGCTATATTTTGAGAGACTGGTTGACAAAATCTCCTTTCAAAAAGCCTTGATAAATTAATCTTTGTATTTATTACTAGAGGAAAAGGAAGTAGATCTTAGGTTTAATTTTTATACAAATATGCTTTATTCTAAAAAAATATAGAGCAATGAATAATATATTATTATTTGCTTCACGATCCTTGCTTTCTGATGACCTCTAAGGGCCTTTACAAAACACATCAGAGGAGTGAAATTAAATCGGCAAACTTTTAGTTTGTTAAGGTGCACACAGACAAAATGATTACGAACCACAGAGTACAGAGTTTTCAATAGTGAAATCATACCAAAACCTTGGTAAGGTTTTGCTGACCTCATAGGAGAGTAAGTGTTGGGGAAAGTCACTGATGGTGCCCTGCCCGGCGCACGTGTGGGGCCAAGGTGAGGGTACATCGCTCAGAAGCTCAGCCTTTAGTGAGCTGTTCTCCAGGGTCTGGCCTGCCTTATTTTCCGTCTCAGGCCCTGCCACAGTCACACTGGATGAGTGTTTCTTTGCCAGTTTACGTTGTTAATTCCTTGCAGAGATGAATCGTGACAAAAATTCAAAAGCAGTTCCCTCATTCATCTGTGGGTTTATCCCCCTGAGCTGTGAATGACCAGGCTCCTCCCAAGGCTGCTTGTCTTCTACGTCTGAAGTGTTGCCTCTTGCTGCCACTCTTTGTTCATGTGCCATATCTCCTGAAAGGACAAATCCTTCTGTCTCTGGTACCGACGGCTATTTAGATTCCGGAGGCTTTCTGAAGGAGTGAATCATTGCTGCCTCTGCTGTTACCGGATGCTCGCGCCGCAGTCCCCCGTTGTACTGGCCCCGGAGCCCGCTGCCTTGCTTCCGGGGTTCAGCTTTTTCAGAAAATTTTATTGGAAAGTATTTCATTTTTACCCTGGGTAGATTTAATAGCACGCAGGACCACTTTATTCACAAGGAAAACTAATTTAGAACTAGCTATGGGTTCCAAAGGTACTGAGGTCTTCAGTTTTTTTTAACCTACCAGGAGGCAGTTGGTTGTCACCATAAACCACGGCTACTTCTTTTTCCTAATTGTTTCTTTGCACTCTTCTCACTGTTTCCGGCCTTTCTTTGTGGCTGAGATGTTGTCACAGGGGACGGGGTTCACTGGTGGACTCGATTTGCCCACTTGTGATTCTTTGGGCAGAGAAGTCAGCTGCTGTTGTTTTGATGTTTGGAGTCATTTAGTGGATGATAACTTCAACAGAGAGTATGCTGCCGGAGATGTCCAACTTCTTAATCACATTCCCTTTACAAAAAAGAAAAGTTAGAAAGTGGTGGTATGACTTTATACTTAGTCTTCAACAAATGAGAAGTTGAAGTCATTTATTTAAATGGTCAACCGTCTGTACTTAAGCATTCTTCACATTTTCATAGACTCAGGGGATAATGGAGCTACACAAAGATATTAGCCTAAAACTTAAGCAAAGGTAGCAAAATATAAGAAAATGGTATGCTGTATGAATATCTGTTCTTCACTTTTTAATTTTTAAAATTTATTTTTTTATTGAAGTATAGTTGACTTACAATGTTGCATTAGTTTCTGGTGTATTGCAGAGTGATTTAGTTATACATATAGATATATATTCTTTTTCATATTCTTTTCCATTATGGTTTATCATAGGATATTGAACATAGTTCCCTATACAGTAGGTGCTATACAGTAGGACCTTGTTTTATCCATCCTATATATAATAGTTTGCATCTGCTAATCCCAAACTCCCTATCCATTCCTACCCGCTCCCCATGCCCGCCCCCCCCCCCCAACCCCGGGAACAACAAGTCTATTTTCTATGTCTGTGAGTCTGTTTCTGTTTTGTATATAAGTTCATTTGTGTTGCTTTTTAGATTCCACATATAAGTGATATCATATTTGTCTTTCTCTTTCTGACTTCCATCGCTTAGTATGATAACCTATAGTTCCATCCATGTTGCTGCAAATGATTATCTTCTTTTCCTGCTACTGTATTATCAGTAACCATAAGTTTACCTGAAATATTAATCTTAATTATCTTAAGTTCAGTAAGAAGTAATTTGGATGTTAATTATTCTTTTCTGACTTAGTTCAAGGCTCTTGGGCATTGAAGAGCTTTCAGATTAGGCATACGTTTTTTCCTTCATGTGAACTCACAGCCACTAACCCCCTAAATAAACATTAGTTGAGTTTGTTTACAGTACTTTGTATGAGTCCCTCTTACAACACTCTTGGAGCCTTAGAAATAGATTTGTCCTTATAGCCTTTAGCTGCCTTTGAAACATAGGAATTGCAGCTGATTTTAGATTTTATTTATCACTTGGTTGAATGTTTTAAATTGTCATGTGTTTCAGGAATATCCAGGTTTTGTACCACCTGATCTAAAGGCTGTGGTCTCTGTGAGATTATGTAATCACATCTTTAATGCGTATATATAATCACTACTTAAATGTACTGAATTCCAGAAGTTTGGTTCCAAATAGCAAAAAGTTGAGTTTGGTTATCTCAGAAAGTAAAGAAACATTTATATAGAATTGATTTTTTTTTTCTTAAGTTTTTTTTTTTTTTTGGATGTGAACTATTTTTAAAGTCTTCATTGAATTTGTTATAATATTGATTCTGTCTTATGTTTTGGTTTTTTGGCCTCAAAGCATGTGGGATCTTAGTTTCCCGATCAGGGATTGAACCCATATCCTCTGCATTGAAAGGTGAAGTCTTAACCACTGGACTATCAGGGAAGTCCCTAGAGTTGAATTCTAAATCCAAAGAAGCTTAACTCTTATTATCTAATTTAGTCTTTCAAAATAAACATTTATTGAATGTTTGCAGTAAATAATTCAATAATGTATTGACAGTCAAGTGCTAATGCTGTCCTTCCTTGTTGCCTGCTGACTCCGGGCCAGTCCTCTCTGTTCCTAGCGTGGCTCATCGCCAGCCTCACCAGCACTCCTGTCGGTATCCACATGGATGCTCTTCTTGATTGTTTATCCTTTGCTCTGGGGATCTTGTGTTCCATCCTACCTTAGCTTTTCACTTTTATGGTCTACCCCCAGGTATGGTCTGCCTACCCCAGACTGTCATTCCCAGTCCCTCCATCCTCTCAATCTGAAACCTTCTCAACTCCGACCTCCACCTCGAACCTCCCCAGCTCACTGCCTCTCATGCCTCCACTCTAACAATCCTTTGACTGTCTTAATCCTTCAAAGTCATGAATCCTGCCATCCTATCACTGACTCTCACTCCCCTGATGACCTTTCTTCCCTTTATACCCACTTTAAATTCCATGCCATGATTTGCTTGGCAAAATTCAATGCTGGTTAAATCCATCTTTGTCTATATCCTCAATCCTGAGCTGAATATTGTTGGAGCAAAACATATCATCTTGTCAAGTGAACTCACTTTCAGCTCAATACTGGTGACCTTCAGGGCCCACCCAGGCTACATGTTCCCGTATGACTATTTCATATGCTTTTCTCTCAACACTGCCTCCCCAGAACTCCCTAGTGGTCCAGTGGTTAGGATTCCACTCTTCCACCACAGGAGGCACGGGTTTGATCCATGATCTGGGAACTAAGATCCTGCATGCCACAGTGTGACAAAAAACCAAAAAAACACTGCCTTCCCATCCGTGTGTGTGCGTGTGTGTGTGTGTGTGTGTTAGTTGCTCAGTCATGTCTTTGAGACCCCATGGACTGTAGCCCACCAGGCTCCCTCATCCTTCTCTTAGCTAATAGTCTAATTTACATTTTACTAAGATAGATGGAGCGAATGGAGAACTTCAGCAAACTCTCCACTGCATCTCTCTGTGTTCCAGCATCAGTGCTCACACGTGCTTTCCCTCTGAATGCACATAAGGGCTCCTGTCACTCGGCACACCAGACCCCTTCCTCCTCGGTCACCATCTCAAACACATGGTTCCACTCATTCTTCCTTCTCTCCATGTCCTTAGTTTTCTCAGTCATCAGTCCCCCCGCCCCCTCATCATTTCTACCAGCCTGCAAATATCCTTCTGTTTCTTCCATCTTAATCCCTCTACTGATTCCATATTCTTCTCCAGCTAGCTGTTGCTCATTTTCTCTTCTTTCCTCCACAGCAGAATTTCTCCAAGTACAATTGTTATTATTCCTTGTCTCCAATTTCTATTCTCCAGTCCCCCTTGAATTAGGCCTTTGTTTTCTCCCTTTCTCCCACCTGTTATATCCGGGTCACCAGTTAGAAAATGGTCAGCCCTCATCTCACTTTTATTTTTTTTTAACCAATTTATTTTTTATTGAAGTATAATTGCTTTACAGAATTTTGCTGTTTTTGGTCAAACCTCAACCTGAATCAACTGTAGGAATACATACATCCCCTCCCTTTTGAACCTCCCTCCCATCCCCCTCCCCACCCGACTCATCTAGGTTGGTTGATACAGAGCCCCTGTTTGAGTTTCCTGCACCATATAGCAATTCCTGTTGGCTCTCTATTTTACTTTTCAGCTGACAGCACTTGGCTCAGGTCACTGCAGTCTCTTAGGATCACTTCGTCTGACTTCTAGGCCAGCATGTTCTGCTAGTTTGCCTCCAAATTCTGGCTGTTTTTTCCTTGCCAAGGTTGCTAGTTATTTTTCACATCTTGCTTTTTAAAAATGAATTGATTAATTGGCTGTGTCGGCGTTCAGTTGAGGCAAGTGGGACCTTTGTTGCATCATGTGTACTCTTTAGTTGCGTCACGTGGACTCTGGTTGTGGCACGTGGACTCTGGTTGCGTCACGTGGACTCTCTAGTTGCGTCACGTGGACTCTTTAGTTGGCGGCACATGGACTTTCTAGCTGTGGCGGCACAGGCTCTCGAGTACTCGGGCTTCAGTACCGCTGTACGTGGGCATGTGGGGTCTTAGCTTCCCAACCAGGGATCCAACCTGTGTCCCTTGCATTGCAAGGTGAATTCTTAGCCACTGGGCCATCAGGGAAGTCTTCAGACCTTGTCTTTTTAGCACTGGGTTTCTCCTCTCTATGTACCCATTTAGATGTACCTGGGAGTCCCATCCAGTCCCATGTTTTTTAATCTTCATGCTGATGACTTCCAACTCATACACCTAACAGTCCAATGAACCGCATTCCCTCTGTGTCTGAAGGCACAGCTCAGACATAACATCTCCACAGCGGGGCTGCTGATGTCTCACCTCCTCCTGCTTCATGATTTCCCTTCCTTGAGAGGTGGTAACTGTCCTCCGGCTATCTGAGTCAAAAAGTCTCTAAATCCTCCTGAGCACTTCACTTCACACCCTTTTCCTCAGTACCTCCTTCTGACACTATCCTAAGGCTGTCTATCTGGATGCACACCTTTGCTGCTCTTCTGTGTCATCATCTCTGGCTGGGGTGATTGCAGCCTCGTGTTACCAGTCTTGCTGGGTCCATATCTGCCTATTTAGAGGCTGGTCACCAAGGACCAGCCAGAGGGCTCCTGCTGGAATGCGATTTGGAGGATGGGGTGACTTTGCTCCCTGACTTCCTGTCTTGCTCATGTGCTTACTGACTCATTCTCACAGGCAAAGTCAGAATGTTTACAGTGACCTCCCCCCAACAAGGCCCTGTCTGACTTCTCCCACCTCCCCAGCCCATCCCCTTCACTCTTCAACTTCATGTCTTCCCACAATTTCTGTTACTCCACACCAGGCCCTCTGGACTTGATAACTTGCCTCTAATATGCTGAACAGGTTCATACCCCAGGACCTTTGCACTCATGGATCCCTCTGTTCAGAACATTTATGTCCTGGGATGTATGCACAGTACGTTTCCTCACTTTCTTCAGCCCTTCCTTTAAATGTCATCAGACAGTGGTGCCTCCCTGATCTTCCTGGCTGAGACCACTGGAGTCTCGCGTCCTCACCCCTAAACGCTCCGTGCTTTCCTGTTCTCTCTAGCTCTTGTCATTCTCTCATGCACCATGTATTTTACCCATTTATTTATTTTGGTTAATTAAATTTATTTATTTATTTATTTTTGGCTGTGCTGAGTCTTCACTGATACATGTGGGCTCTCTCGTTGCCGTGAGTCATGGGCTACTTTGTAGTTGCAGTGCAGGGGCATCTCATCGCAGTGGTTTTTCTTGTGGAGCACAGGCTCTAGAACATGAAGGTTGAGTACTTGTGCGCAAGCGTAGCTGCCCCATGGCGTGTGGGATCCTCCTGGATCGGGAATTGAACCCATGTCCCCTGCATTGGCAGGTGGATTCTTTTTTTTTTTTTTTTTTCATTTATTTTTATTAGTTGGAGGCTAATTACTTTACAATATTGTAGTGGGTTTTGCCACACATTGACATGAATCAGCCATGGATTTACATGTGTCCCCCATCCCAATCCCCCCTCCTGCCTCCCTCCCCACCCCATCCCTCTGGGTCTGCCCATTGCACCAGCCCTGAGCACTTGTCTCATGCATCCAACCTGGGCTGGTGATGTGTTTCACACTTGATAATATACATGTTTCAATGCTATTCTCTCAGATCATCCCACCCTTGCCTTCTCCCGCAGAGTCCAAAAGTCTGTTCTGTACATCTGTGTCTCTTTTTCTGCCTTGCATATAGGGTTATCACAGTGGTTTTTCTTGTGGAGCACAGGCTTTAGAACATGAAGGTTGAGTAGTTGTGGTGCACAAGCTTAGCTGCCCCATGGCATGTGGGATCTTCCTGGATCTGGAATCAAACCCGTGTCCCCTGAATAGGCAGGTGGATTCTTAACCACCGGACTACCACGGAAGTCCTTTGTCATTTATTTTGTTTTTATTGTCTGTTTCTCCTGACTAGTAAGTTCCAGGAGGATAGGATTTTGTTTTTTTTTTTTTTTTTTGGTTTTGTTTGTTGCTGTGCCCTCTGTGTCAAGAATAGAGCCTAGACAATATTAGGTACTTTATAAACATTTGAACAAGTGTGTGAATTGTTTTAATCTTTTCAGTATTGTGAGCAACTTGTTGCAGATAGTGGAACTGAGGCTTAGAAAGTGTAGTAATTTGTGGTAATAGTACTTAAAGCCAGAACAGGCTTGACTGAGAGTACAATCCCTATATGCATTAATTCACCCATTGAAATATGACGTGTATGAACTTTATGTTAGGTTATGCTGAAGCTGAAACTCCAATACTTTGGCCACCTCATGCAAAGAGTTGACTCATTGGAAAAGACCCTGATGCTGGAAGGGATTGGGGGCAGGAGGAGAAGGGGACGACAGAGGATGAGATGGCTGGATGGCATCACCGACTTGATGGACGTGACTTTGAGTAAACTCTGGGAGTTGGTGATGGACAGGGAGGCCTGGCATGCTGCGATTCATGGTGTCGCAAAGAGTCGGACATGACTGAGCAACTAAACTGAACTGAACTGAACTGCATTCTAAGGAAGTTACTAGTACTGTGCATTTGATTTATGCTCTTATAGTCCATCATGACCTCTTTGGGAGATAATAGAAACAGATTTTTAAAAAATTTATATTTTTCTTTTCTTTTCAAAACATATTTTTAATACTTAGTTCTTGTTGAAGCAGTTTCAGTTAGATCATAGGAAGTTGTTGGAGAGAGTTATTAAACAGTTTCCTCAAACCATTTTGAAGTAAGAGCTGTAGGAAACTCAGCTTTTGCCTTCTAGCAGTAAAAAGGGCTATACTAATTGAGATGAAAAATATCTGAATCTGCGTGCTTGAAGCAGCAGAGAATAGGTAGGAACCCTGCTCATCTGGTGATGGTGCTCCCAGTATTTCAGGGTTCAGGATTCTGCACTTGGCAGCTGGACTCTGTGTTCATTTTCAATTAATGAATTGCACTGGGTCAATGGAAGCCTAGCTCTTCAGCAGTTACCAAGCTACTTGCAGTCAGATGGAAAACTGATGAAGGATGGAAATCACGATTTTAGCAGATAGTCCCAGATCCCAATAAGTATGAATCATGCTGTAAGTTTCTGCAGCTGCTTTGAGAGTACAAACTGTAGGATGTGTCTGCTGGGTGTTTCCCAACACTTGCCCTCTGTGTGGTTCGCTGTCAAAGGAATGATTGAACTGAAAGTGAGTTCTGTGCACCAAGAGGAATGGGTATCCTTGGGTTATGGACATGAAACATGAATCCTGATCAATCCTAGATTCATGAAACATGAATCCCAGACTTTTGGTCCCCTGGCTAGATTGTTGGTGAGGCCATTGCTTATGTCTGGCTAGATCGTTGGCTAGGCCATTGCTTATGTCTGACTAGCTCTCTGAAATGAGAATTTTTCACGAAAATCCTGATCCTGGCCAAGAGGTGGTGAAATTTCAGGTGACAATTGAGTTGTATGATGCAGATAATGTATCCTGCAGATTAATAGAAATCAGAGCTTCCAATGCAGGGGGCCAGGGCTCAATCCCTGGTCATGGAACTAGATCCCACATACTGCAACTAAGAGCCTGCATCCTGAAATGAAGATCAAAGATCTTGTGTGCTGCAACTAAGACCTGGCACAGCCAAATAAATAAATATGAAAAAAAAGTAGTACTGAGTCTGTGTGTCTTTGTCTTAGCTGTCCCAAGTCATATAGCCTGGGGAGGTCTCCCAGGGGAGCCCGTCCTGCCTGCATTTCCTTTCCTTCAAGGGTCAATTCTTCTTCTGTTCAGGCCTGCTTTTTGGTTCTCCTGTGCCTTTAAGTAGTTGTTGGTTATATTCTCTCCAGATTTGTAGTCATTTGATGTGGGAGTGTTAGTGCGAAGAAAACTATTCTACCATGACCGAGATTGGAATTTCAGTAAGTACTAAGTGAAAGTGAATGTGAAGTTGCTCAGTCGTGTCTGACTCTGCAACCCCATGGGCTGTAGCCTACCACACCCCTCCATCCATGGGATTTTCCAGGCAAGAGTACTGGAGTGGGTTGCCATTTCCTTCTCCAATAAGTACTAATGCATAGTTTTTTCATCATTCAGTTCAAAATACTTTTTGGTTTCCATTATAATGTCTTCTCTGGGACATGGGATATTTAGCCATGTATTTAATGCTTTTTTTTAGGCTTAAAATTTTTTTGAGGCATTGTCCTCTGTTGTCCTCTTCTCCTCTTGCCTTAAATGTTTCCCAGCATTAGGATCTTTTCTAATGAGTTGGCTCTTTGCATCAGATGGCCCAAAGTATTGGAACTTCAGCTTCAGCATCAGTCCTTCCAATGAATATTCAGGATTGTTTACCTTTAGGATTGACTGGTTTGATCTCCTTGCTGTCCAAGGGACTCTCAAGAGTCTTCTCCAACACCACAGTTCAAAAGCATCAATCACAGAAAACCAACCAAAGTGATCACATGGATCATAGCCTTGCCTAACTCAGTGAAACTATGAGCCATGCTTTGTAGGACCACCTAAGATGGACGGGTCATGGTGGAGAGTTCTGACAAAACATGGTCCACTGGAGAAGGGAATGGCAAACCACTTCAGCATTATTGTCTTCAGAATCCCATGAGCAGTATGAAAAGGCTGTACATTACATGACTTATTTATTTTGTAACTGGAAGTTTGTAACTTTTGACCACCTTCACTGATTCTTATTAACCCTCACCCCTACTTCTGGCAACCACCACCCTGTTCTCTGTGCTTATCAGCCTGAGTTTTTGTTTTTTCTTCTTTTATCCCCTTCAGATTATACATATGAATAAAATCACACAGTGTTTTTCTTTGTCTGATGTATTTTACTTGGCAAAATACCCTCTAGGTTCATCCAAAGAATGGCAAGATTTCATTCTTTGTTATGGCTGAGTAATATTCCATTGTGTATGTATGTGTATGTGTGTGTGTGTGTCTGTGTATCTATATCTATCTATTTATCTATATGTGTCAAATCTTCTTTATCCATTCATCAATCATTGGACCCTCAAGTTACTTCCGTATCTTGGCTATTGTAAATATTATGGCAGTGATCATGAGGGTGCCGATGCATATATCTTTAAAAAAATTTGCTTTTGGCTTCTAGCTTAATCCCACCACGGTCTGAGACTGACTCTGTATGATTTTAATCTTTTGGCTGTTGATTGACTATATAGCTCAGTCTGTGGACAATTGGTGTCTATATTCTGTGTTCACTTGAAAAGAATTTGTATTCTTAGCTCTTGGGTGCTCTACGTCAGTTATATTTGTTAACCATGTTCAAATATTCAATAGTTTTTACCTTTTTATTTTGATGTGCTTTTTCTGTCAGTGAGACTTGTACGTGAACATCTCCCACTGTATTGGGAATTTTATCTAATTATCCTTTTAATTCTGTTAGTTTTTTCGATTTATGTGCAGTTTGTGTTGTTATATGGGACTTCCCAGGTGGCTCGGTAGTAAAGAATCTGCATGCTAAGCAGGAGACTTGGGGTTTGATCCCTGGATTGGGAAGATCTGGAGGAGGAAGTGGCATCCCACTCCAGTATTCTTGCCGGGAAGATTCCATGGACAGAGGAGCCTGGCAGGCTACAGTCCATGGGGTTGAAAAGAGTCAGACATGACTCAGAGACTGAGCATGCATGCTGCTTATATGAGTATAAATTTAGAATTATGTCATCCTTATGAATTGAATCCTTTAACAGTATGAATTTTCCCTCTTTATCTCTGATAGTACCTTTTCCCTTAAAGTCTACTTTGTTTGCTTTTAATGTAGTGACATCAATTTCTTTTGGTTTAGGTTTTTCATTGTGTGTGTGTATTTTTTTTCCTTTTCCTTACATTTATTTTATTTATTTTTTTAAGCATCTGGGTTTTACTTTCTTTTATCCTAGTGTGACAATCTTTCAATTTAGGACATTCAGGTTACTTGGTTAATATAATTGCTATATTTACCTTGAAACCAACAATTGTACTATTTCTTTACTGTTTCATTCACATGTTGCTTGTTTTCCTCTACCTCATGGTTATTAACTCTGTGAATTTTCCATTGTATCTTGCATCACATTACTCTCATTTGTCATATGAAGGTGACTTTCTTGTCTTTTGTAGGTAAAGATAGAGTTTTTAATACCCCACTGTGTGAACAAGGAATCGTTGGATTTGGAATTGGAATCGCAGTCACTGGTGCTACTGCCATTGCAGAAATTCAGTTTGCAGATTATATTTTCCCTGCTTTTGATCAGGTGAGAAGATTGCATTTTGCCCTAATGGAGCATCTCTAAGGCAAGTCCGTGAAGTTTACAACTTTACCTCCAGTCTCCCGCCCCCTATCTTGGAACTTTTTGTTACCTTTGAGCTATTTTGTTATGGGCATATATTTAAAGATTAGATAAGATGTCTTAAGAAAATCGATGGGAATAAAAGGACCGATCATGAGATGTCCCTTTTCTCTTTTCCTTTCAGATTGTTAATGAAGCTGCCAAGTATCGCTACCGGTCTGGGGACCTTTTTAATTGTGGAAGCCTCACCATCCGGTCCCCTTGGGGCTGTGTGGGCCACGGGGCTCTCTATCATTCCCAGAGTCCTGAAGCTTTCTTTGCCCACTGCCCAGGAATCAAGGTATTCTCACTTACGTACTTTGCTTGCTCTCCATTTGATGTTTCCATTTTGGTTCATTCTATTAGTATTAACTAATATGCTTATCTAGAGAAAAGCAATCAGAAATTTTGGAATTTATGTGAATTTAATTGTTTTTAAGAAAGAGAACTTTTATTTCTTTTAGGTTAAGCACCCGGCCCAGGTTTATAGACTGTTCTTCTTGAAGTGACACTGGCTTGACCCTGATGTTGATTTCATACACTTCAGATAATAAGACTGAAAACATAGTTTATCTTCAACCTCATTCAAAGCTCTCTATTTTTTTGCAATAAAAATCATATTTATTTATCAAAATAGCATATTTTACCAAGACATGAAAAATGAAAATGACAAAGTAAGATGTACATTCCTGTCTATCTTTGGCACGTTTCACGAATTTGTTCAATAGAAAGGCCATACTTGCAAATTCCATTTGAGCAGAAAGCGCTGTCTCTTTCTTTTGTGTTTTTAAAATATTTTTCTTGGAGTATAGGTGCTTTACAATGTTATTAGTTTCAGGTGTACAACAAAGTTAATTAGTTACACACATACATATATCCACTCTTTTTTTTAGATTCTTTTCCCATATGTACAGAGCATTACAGAGAATTGAGTAGAGCTCCCTGTGCTATATACAGCAGGTTCTTACTGGTTATCTATTTTCTTAAGAAAAGCTTTTTATTTTGTATTGGGGTACAGCCAATTAACAATATTTTGATAGTTTCAGGTGAACGGCAAAGGGACTTAGCTCTACATATACATGTATCAACTCTACCCCAAGCTCCCCTCCCATCCATGCTGCCATATAACATTGAACAGAGTTCCATGTGCTATACAATGAATTCTTGCTGGTTATCCATTAAAAATTTAGCGGTGTGTAAAGCTCTGTTTCTTTCTAATGGAACTTTCTCACTTAAAAGTTGATTCTGGCGTAATTTTAATAAATCTACTGCTTAGACCATATTTACCTCGCAGTCAGAGGAGTAAAGCTTTTGCTCTTAGTCTGTTTCCTACGTTTTCAATACCGTGACAAAAGACTTTGTTACCTTGGTGTAATCTCTAGTCCAGGGTAAGGTAAATGCTTCCTCAAGTCATTAATTTTGCAGCCTCTCTCTCTTTTATAGCCTTCCAGAATAATCTTAGGTCTTTTGATTAAAAAATATATATATATATATATTTGCTTATTTTATGTCCTAATTTTTAATAATATTTTCTTTTTTATTTTCTGAAAAGCTTTCCAGTGAGTCATTATAGAAACTCATAGATATGTCTACCCAGGGCTTTATGCCTGTTTTTCTTTTTTTAAACTTATTTTTGTTTTTATTTTATTTTTATTAGTTGGAGGCTAATTACTTTACAATATTGTAGTGGTTTTTGCCATACATTGACACGAATCAGCCATGGATTTACATGTGTTCCCCATCCCGATCCCCCCTCCCACCTCCCTCTCCACCCGATCCCTCTGGGTCTTCCCAGTGGCACTTGTCTCATGCATCCAACCTGGGCTGGTGATCTGTTTCACACTTGATAATATACATGTTTCGATTATGCCTGTTTTTCGATAACAGAAGTCATTTGTGGATGTGTGTGTATGTTTTATTATTTTTTTCAACCAGATCAAAGTTGTAAAATTAAGTAATGGTTTGCATAATTTTTCAATACAAGCTGTAAGTGGTAGTTTGGGCCAGAAACATTTCAGTCAACAGTTATTTTTGTGCTTGAGCTGAAGATCAATTCATGTTTAATGTCTATTTTTAAGACCTTGCTCCCCTCCACATTTTCTCTTTTATTTTATCCTAAATGAGAATATACATATAGTACAAAGGGCTAAAAATAAACATGAAGAAGGCCGATGAAGAAAAACTAAAATAGGAACATAAGATAAAGACATGGTGTGTTACAATGAGCTATTCATTTAGCAGTCTATTTTCAGAAAATAGTGAGATTTGTGCTATTTTATTTTTTAAATAAAAATCCTTCACTAAAATTGTATAAAAACGATTTTGAAAGTCAAATACAGTTTGCTTCAAGCAATCTTATTTGAGTCTTTGTGATAAATTCAGGTATATTTCGATGATAACTCTTCCTGTGTAACACTTAGGTGTATGCAGTTGTTTAAAAATGATTAAACTGGACAACAGCTTGTGATTTGAGCCAAAGTGGTGTAGAAGTTAAGAACCTGATGAGGGGGATCGGGATTGGGAATACATGTAAATCCATGGCTGATTCATATCAATGTATGACAAAACCCACTGGAAAAAAAAAAAAATAATAATAAAAATAAAAAAAAAAGAAGAACCTGATGAGTCAGAAGAGGTGAAAATCCCTGATGTAGCAAGTGATGTAACCTTGGGCAAGTTACTTGGTTCCTGCTTATACCTCATTCTTTTAATTTCTAAATTGGGGAAAATAATAATTGCTACTTCATGGAATTGCTACGAACAGTAGGTGAATTAATCCACATTGTGAGTTTAGCCCAGTTAACACACTTGCTACCTCCTGTCTTTACTGTTACTTTCCTCCTTATCAACCTCAATCTCAAGAAGGTCCTGAGCCCTTTCTCCAGCTGGAAGTGTACAGGATCCACACTTTGCTTTTAGTTTTGCAGTGAAGTGAAGAAAAGACATGAAAGTGTTAATCCCTCAGTTGTGTCTGACTCTTTTGACCTCATGAACTGTACCCCACCAGGCTCCTCTGTCCATGGAATTTTCCAGGCAAGAATACTGGAGTGGATTGCCATTCCATTCTCCAGGGGATCTTCCTGACCCAGGGATTGAACCTGGGACTCCTGCATTGCAGGCAGATTCTTAACTGTCTGAGCCACCAGGAACTTTTGCTGTAACTACACGTTATATCACCTCGATCATAAAGTTCAGTGGATTATTTTTCCACTTAAGAAGTGAAGGCCAGATTTATTATGGGAAAAGAGATTTTATTTCTGGGGAAATAAGAGATGTTAAATCTGGGGAAGAAACTTGCATACCTTTGAAAGCAGCAGTAACATATTAGCAGAAAAGACTTTGGAGGTCAATACAGGAAGATATTCATAAATTTACTCTTTTGTTTTGGTGAGTGCTCTTTGTGGTTTCCTTTTATTTTTTAATGTATGTGCAAGTTTAGCTCCTTGAGAAAATAACAGTATCTTAATTACCAGAATATGGTGGTCATGTGATAAATATTTGTGGAACAAATGGAATTGTTTTGGACAATATGTAAATTTTATGATTAATAGTAATTAGTCTAAAAATACAAGATTTCTATATTAGTAACAGTTGGTTATTTAAATTTTGACCCTTATGAATGAGTTTACTGGGAGACATTTTCACTAAAATTGTCTTTAAAAATAATCTGTTTTTGCAGGTGGTTGTACCCAGAAGCCCTTTCCAGGCCAAGGGACTTCTTTTATCATGCATAGAGGATAAAAATCCTTGTATATTTTTTGAACCTAAAATACTTTACAGGGCAGCAGGTAAAAATTTCCTTTATTTTATATTTATAAACATCTTTATGCATTTTTTTTTTTGGCACAGCTCAAAATTAGAATTTTTCTTTAATAAGCTTGATTTGTATTTCCATTTTGGAAAAAGTTTCTGATTTCTTCTATACTTAGTTTGTCCTCATCTGTATATTTTAAGTTAACTTTAAGGGAAATCCTCTAGCTGTTTAAATCTTAATTTTGGAAACAAAGAAGCAATATGAAGTGGTAGCAAGAATGTAGGGATTATGTTTTGCTACACAGTAGATGTTAAGTGGATGTGAGTTGAATGAAAAGGTGAATGAACTCATTGTACTAAATAATAAATGCTCTTTTAGCCAAAGTGTGTTTATAGGTCTTCATCTAAATTAGGATTCCTTTGAGAGTGAAATCGTTGTTCAGTCACTCAGTCATGTGACCCCATGGACTGCGGCACACCAGGCTTCCCTGTCCTTTACCATCTCCCAGAGCTTGCTCAAACTCATGTCCATTCAGTCAGTGATGCCATCCAACCATCTCGTCCTCTGCTGTCCTCTTCTCCTCCTGCCTTCAGTCTTTCCCAGCATCAGGGTCTTTTCCAATGAGTCAGCTCTTCACATCAGGTGGCCAAAATATTGGAGCTTCAGTTTCAGCATCGGTCCTTCAAAATGAATATTCAGAGTTGATTTCCATTAGCATTGACTGTTTTGGTCTCCTTGCTGTCCAAGGGACTGTAAAGAGTCTTCTCTAGCACCCCACTTTGAAAGAGAGTGAAGGGGCCACGATTAAGCTGTGACATAAGGTCTACATTGGGATGGGCATCTGAGGCAGACGATGTGTTTGATCACCCTCCTTCTAGCTCAGAATCATCATTCGTTAAACTCTCATCCATGATAGCTACTTTTTCAGCCATAATGTACATTTGATCATCAAACTGTTTATTCTGCCTAATGTGTATTTTGATTTTGAATTTGAGAAACATTGCTTTGGCAAATCATTCTTTTCCTTGAATAGTTAAGCTGAGAAACATTTTGTTTTATGGTGATGTGAATTATGTACATTTAAATGCATGTGTAAAGATATTAAGTTAATGTTCAGTTGTATAGATTTGGCAGTCTTATGTGTCTACATAACCACTATGTAAAATAAGACTGAAAAATTTTCATGGCTCCAGGAAGCTCCTTCCTGCCTTCTCCCTGCCAATCCCTTCTCCCTACCCCAAACTTAGCCACTTTCTAATTGCTTTTAGCGCTGATTGTTGCACACAGTTTTGGGCTTCATATACACAAATCAGTGCTGTATATATTCTTTTGTGTTTGCCTTCTTTAGCTCAGCAAGATAGTTTTGAGATTCATTCATAATGTTACTTGTATCAGGGGTTTATTCCTTATTGCTGAGTAGCATTTCCATTGTATGAATATTTCACAGTTTATCCCTTTCCTTGCTGACGAACAAATGACCATCATTGTTTTTAGTTTTTGTCTATTTTGTACAAGGCTGCTCTGGACATTCTTGCACAAGTGTTTTTGTGAACATGTTTCTTTCTTTTTTAGAGGTGGTGGTGGGGAAATATCTAGAAATTCTATCTAGGAATAGAATTGGTGTGCCACAGAGTAGATGTAGATTGAATGTTCTAAGAATCTACTGAAGAGTTTTTCAGAGTGGTTTTGCCATTTTATATTTCCCTTGGAAATTTGTCAGATTTTCAGTTGCTCTTACTCATACTTTAAATTGAATCTGTATATTTTTTAAGAGCTCTACTATTATCTATCCCATTATGGAATGAAAAGTGACCAACAAAACAATTTCTAATCTTAGGTGAATAGGAAAACATCAGTGTTATACAGAGTAGCTGTTTGATTTCTAATTAATTTGAATACTCTATGAGTATTGTATTTGTCAGGCTAACCAATTCAGGCTAATCAATTAATACAGGTTTTTTTTTTTCAGTATTTAATAAATAGAGACTGAGTAAGAAACATTTACAAAATATTCCCTTTGTTACAGATTTTGAAATTGGGATTGGTGAGGGAAACGTTTAATGTTATAGGATTCCAGCTAAGAGAATGAGCTTGAGAAATTTGTTTTAGGTTTGGCACTGAGAGCAATTATGAAAGAGCTAGATGAGGATTGGGACTCAAAAGTTTTTCTTCAGTTTCCCTGTGATTGATTATGTGCCATTTCAGGGACTTGTTTTTGTTGTTGTGTTGTGGTTTGGTTTTTCTGGCCACTCCCCGTGACTTGCAGGGTCTTAGTTCCTTGAGGAGGAATTGAACCTGAGTCCTTGGCAGTGCTAGCGCTGAGACCTGACCACTGGACTGCCAGGCAATTCCTTCAGGGACTCATAACTGAATCTTTTCTTGATCCCAATCTTGTGTGTTAGTCCCTCAGTCAGGGCCGACTCTTTGTGTCCCCATGGACTTTAGCCTACCAGACTCCTCTGTCCATGAATTCTCTAGGCAAGAATACTGGAGTGGGTTGCCATTCCCTTCTCCAGGAGATCTTCCCAATACAGGGATTGAACCCTGGTCTTCTGCATTGCAGGCAGATTCTTTACTGTGTAAGCCACCAGGAAAGTCCCTTGATCCTCAATGTCTCGGTAATGACTAAAGAAGTGTTAGTTCTTTTATGGCTAGAGAACTTCTCCATAGATGAAAGTAGGCTTGGAAATGAGTTAGCTACCAGAGTCTTTATATGAGTCTTTCTATGAGTGGTTATCAAGGTTGATCCCCAGGGCCAGCCACAGAAGCTCTGTGGGAGCTTCTGAGTAATCCAGGTTGTCAGGCTTCAATTCAAGGGCCTGCTGAATCAGAACCGCTGGGGACTGCCCAGCTTGCTCCATCTTCACAGTCTTCGAGGTTCTTCTGACTCACACTAACTTTTTTTTTTTTGCATTTCATTTACTTTATTGGAAAGAGAGAAAGCCATGACCACAGTATTGTCTATAGAAATCAGCTTCTCAAAAGTCCATAAATTTAGGATGAAGGAGAGCAAAATATGTTAACCCCTGAATACACCACTTTGGAATATTGATTATTTTGAATTCAAGTTACTAAAAAAGCAGCAGGTGCCAGGACACTCTGACCCTCCATTGTCCCATGAAAGCAGGAAATAAATCTTCCATGTGAAACTACCTTCCCTGTGTCAGGAGGTTACAATGTGTCCTTATCACCAGATATAGGGACTTTTGGGCCAAGAAGGCTGGATAAGCACATCTTGTCACTTTCCCACTAATTTGTTACCCCAAACCCAAACTCCTTTGTTTTGCCAATTCTTCATGAGTAACTTTTGAGAATCAGAGTATACTGTCAGTTTGGAAGTAATAGTTATCCCATTTATTTATCACCAGTGGTTCTTATGTAGAATTCAGGATGCCTTTAACCCATAGTTATCTTAGATTCGACCTCTGGTTCAAATCTGTGTCTTGTAGCTGAGCATAGTTCGGTTTCTGCGTTTTGGTTGGGGAATCGGGGCTCTGAATGTTCTGACATTGATTCTTCAATTGCTGCCTGCACGCAGCCCAAAGTTCTCTAGCTCTATCAGTTAATTCTCAAGTCTGCTTTATACTTGCGGAGGAAACTCTAAAATTAAAGTTGTTTGGAATGACATAAAAAAGCTATCAAAATGGATTATTTTGATTCAATAACCTGGATTATCATGCTGGGTGGAAGACAGTTCTGACAGAGTCTAATAGATAAAAGGAGGTGCTTCAGATTTATTTGAAAGATCAGAATAGCCTGATAATTTTTAAGTGGTGATAATAGGAAGACTTGTAGTATTCATAAGCACTAACTTAATAGATTGAATTTTTCCCCTACATTCATTCTTCTTGAATTTTCAGCATACATTTGGGAATAGTTAAAACAAAGGGGACTAAAGATATGAGCCTTTACATTTAAATATTTTTAAAGAGTTTACATTGGGAAAGTTCATAGAGTAATAAATATAGATATATATTATTATATTACAAATACTATTCTGACAATTCTTTGTAAAACTGGGAGTTGTTTGGGAGTTGTGTTCTTTATATAATCACTCATTTAAGTTAATTATCCAGTGATCTTAACACAGGGCTTCAGTGCCTGCCTATTAGTGCAGGAGACTTTAGGGATGCAGGTTCCAATCCTTAGGTCAGTAAGATCCCCTGGAGGAGGGCATGGCAACTTACCTCGGTATTCTTGCCTGGGAAATCCAATGGGAAGAGGAGCCTGGTGGGCTATAGTCCATAGGGTTGCAGAGTCAGACACAAATGAAGTGACTTACCACAGCACAGCACAATCTTAACTCAATAGGACATGGTCAAGTATAAAGAAGAACACAGAAGCTAACTGTTGAGTAGTCTGAGCCAATGTCAATAAAGTCTATGCAGGCAAGTCTTTATTTTGGATATGGATGATATCTTAAATACATAGATATATTCATGAATTATCCAATTTCAAAAAATTAGGCTGACAATAAAACCCATAATAAGACCTTAAGCCTGATGGAAATGAACCCCTCACATGAACATCCCGCTGGGCAGTGAAGTGGCACCTCAGGCATCCAGGTACTAGGGCACTTCTGTCTGGCTTCTCTGTTGTCTTCAACATGGTCCCAGGTGGGTGCTCCATTCCCAACATGACAGATCCATTCCAGCCACCAGGAAGGGGAGAGGGAGTCTTCTCTTTGAAGAATGACATGGAAGTTGCACATATTAAATCTACTCTTATCTCATTGATCAGAACTTAGTCACACCGCAAGAGAGGCTGACAGTGTAGTTGCATGTGTGTGCTCAGTCGCTTCAGTCATGTCCAACTCTTTGCAACCCCACTGACCAAAAGCAAAGCTTGCCAGGCTCCTCTGTCCATGAGATTTTCCTGGCAAGAATACTGGAGTGGATTGCCATGCCCTCCTCCAGGGGATCTTCCCGACCCAGGGATCGGACTTGCATGTCCTGTGGATTCTTTCCCACTCAGCCACCGGGGAAACCGACAAGGTAGTTGAGTGCTGGGCTGAAGACTAAGAATGTTGTTGTTACATAGTGATGGGAGACAGATATCGACAACTACCAATCCCTGCCACAGTTGCTTTTATGGTTTCCAAAAGAAGTTACTACATTTAAGGAGGGGATAGAACTTTTAGGAAAAATAATATGGTTTGACTTGTTGTCTACTTCTAGGGATTTATTTCAGAGTATACTAATGAAATTCTGAGAAAATGATACATTGGTACAAATGGTTAATCACAGCACCATTTATAAGAACAAGAACTGGAAACACCCTACTTGTCAATCACTAGGGGGCTTGGGGTTGGTTGAGTAAATTAAACTGTATCCATTTGATGGATTATACTTCAGATCTCTGTATACTGCTGTGTCAGTCAGGGTCTGGTCAGGCCTCACAATAGTCCCACGGATAAAGTCCCTAAAAGAAGATAGAGTCTCTTGGAGGAGGAACAAGAATAGACAGTGACAACCCCTTTGAGACTTCAGATATTAGAATATCATATAAAGAATGCAAAAAAAGTAGGTTTTATATTTTAAAAGGAGACACTTGAAATTAGAAATAGTAGACAAGCAAATTTGAATGTCTAGAATGTCTAGAAAAGAGAAATAAAAAAATGAAAGAAAAAAAAAATCCCTTCTGATTTAACCAGAAATTACAAACAGATAAAGGAAAAATTAGTAAACTAGAAGATAAGGTTAAAAAAAAAATTTACCAGAAGGTCATCTAGAGAAGCAAAGGGGAGAATAGGAAAGATATTGAGTATGAGGGGAGAATGAGGAAGTCTGAATATGTCTAAGGGACAGAGTTCGGTGAGATTCCTATGATGTTCATTAATAGAATTTTGCTGACAAAGAAGTTCCCTGGTGTATTTTTGCCACTCTGATTGTAATCAGAACTAGATTGGCACAGTAGGAAATATTTCAGGGGGTCCTCAGCTATTACTTATTTTCCCCTCTAGCAGTTATTTTCCCAAATGTGGAGTCATTTTCTCTGTGATTCTTGAAATATTTAAAAGATACTAGGTCAAGAGTTCCTTAGGAAGCTAAAGTATTAAGCATCTAAAAAAAATATAACTTGCTAACTCAAAGATGAATTTTCCCTTAATGGAGAATTTTTATCTATATATCACTAAATCCTATTCAGAAATGGTTCAGTTATAGAACGTAAGAGTTATCCAAGGCTTTAGCTTGTGGGCACAGCTGTCTCCCAGTAGTTAATTTTTTGGAGTCTATTGGTCCTTTATTTTTCTGTGGGACATCTTCCCATGGGCACTGCTCTTAGTGCATTGTATTTGGTCCTGAAGGAGCTGAACTCCATCATCTCAGGGAATGGGTATGTGGCTCCAGTCCAGCGATTCTGACTTTCCTGGGGCTTTCTGTGTGGAGACAAAGCTGCACTTTCTGTGGGCAGTTTGCCTGGGGTGACCTGGGACTGCCAGCCATGTCACTTGGTAAATGATAAATGATGGTCTCTAGTAGAAGACTGTGAGGTCAAACACATGTGTTCACTGTGGGTGGAGAGAAATAGGAACCCAGAGTGAAAATCCTCGCCATTCCTATTCTTTAGGTTAGTCCCTAGACTTCCCTGAGCTCCTCCTTTCTTTCTTTTTTTAAAAAAAATTATTTATATTTATTTATTTATTGGCTGTGCTGCATGGCATGTGGAATCTTAGTTCCCTGATCAGGGATTGAACCTGTACCCCCTGCAATGAAAGCACCATCTTAACTACTGGACCACCAGGGAAGTCCCCTGAGTTCTTTATTTCTTGAATCTTAACTTGACTAATGGATATTTCCCCCAGGTCCTTCTATTTAATCTCATTGTAAGTCGAACTGCCTTTGTGTTTCAGTCTTCCATAAACTTTGCTGATAAAAATTGGTAACCTGACGCATCTAACCTGATAGAGAAAAGATATTCTCTTTTAAAATGAAAACATCCCCAGTTGGATTACCAAGATAAGCCATGGCCTTTCACAGCTTGATGTAAATGCTACTTTTGTCCTCATGCTAAAGCAGGATGCTCATCTGTTTATAATAGTACTTTTTACTTCATAAGGTTGAGATAATCCATGTGTGTATTTACTTACTGTTTATGTACTTTTTTAAAAAAATTTTATTTATTTATTTATTTATTTTTTATTTTTTTATTAGTTGGAGGCTAATTACTTCACAACATTTCAGTGGGTTTTGTCATACATTGATATGAATCAGCCATGGATTTACATGTATTCCCAATCCCGATCCCCCCTCCCACCTCCCTCTCCACCCGATTCCTCTGGGTCTTCCCAGTTCACCAGGCCCAAGCACTTGTCTCATGCATCCCACCTGGGCTGGTGATCTGTTTCACCATAGATAGTATACATGCTGTTCTTTTGAAATATCCCACCCTCACATTCTCCCACAAAGTTCAAAAGTCTGTTCTGTATTTCTGTGTCTCTTTTTCTGTTTTGCATATAGGGTTATCGTTATCACCTTTCTAAATTCCATATATATGTGTTAGTATGCTGTAATGTTCTTTATCTTTCTGGCTTACTTCACTCTGTATAAGGGGCTCCAGCTTCATCCATCTCATTAGGACTGGTTCAAATGAATTCTTTTTAATGGCTGAGTAATATTCCATGGTGTATATGTACCACAGCTTCCTTATCCATTCATCTGCTGATGGGCATCTAGGTTGCTTCCATGTCCTGGCTATTATAAACAGTGCTGCGATGAACATTGGGGTGCACGTGTCTCTTTCATAGGCAAAACACTCTCCGACATAAATCACAGCAAGATCCTCTATGACCCACCTCCCAGAATATTGGAAATAAAAGCAAAACTAAACAAATGGGACCTAATGAAACTTAAAAGCTTTTGCACTACAAAGGAAACTATAAGTAAGGTGAAAAGACAGCCCTCAGATTGGGAGAAAATAATAGCAAATGAAGAAACAGACAAAGGATTAATCTCAAAAATATACAAACAACTCCTGCAGCTCAATTCCAGAAAAATAAATGACCCAATCAAAAAATGGGGCAAAGAACTAAACAGACATTTCTCCAAAGAAGACATACAGATGGCTAACAAACACATGAAAAGATGCTCAACATCACTCATTATTAGAGAAATGCAAATCAAAACCACAATGAGGTACCATTACACGCCAGTCGGGATGGCTGCTATCCAAAAGTCTACAAGCAATAAATGCTGGCGAGGGTGTGGAGAAAAGGGAACCCTCTTACACTGTTGGTGGGAATGCAAACTAGTACAGCCGCTATGGAAAACAGTGTGGAGATTTCTTAAAAAACTGGAAATAGAACTGCCATATGACCCAGCAATCCCACTTCTGGGCATACACACTGAGATATTCTCGTTTAAAATGAAAACATCCCCAGTTGGATTACCAAGATAAGCCGTGGCCTTTCACAGCTTGATGTAAATGCTACTTTTGTCCTCATGCTAAAGCAGGATGCTCATCTGTTTATAATAGTACTTATTACTTCCTAGGTTGAGATAATCCATGTGTGTATACACTTGCTGTTTATGTACTTTTTTAAAAAAAATTTTATTTATTTATTTATTTTTATTTATTTATTTATTTTTTTATTAGTTGGAGGCTAATTACTTCACAACATTTCAGTGGGTTTTGTCATACATTGATATGAATCAGCCATGGATTTACACGTATTCCCCATCCCGATCCCCCCTCCCACCTCCCTCTCCACCTGATTCCTCTGGGTCTTCCCAGTGCACCAGGCCCAAGCACTTGTCTCATGCATCCCACCTGGGCTGGTGATCTGTTTCACTATAGATAGTATACATGCTGTTCTTTTGAAATATCCCACCCTCACATTCTCCCACAAAGTTCAAAAGTCTGTTCTGTATTTCTGTGTCTCTTTTTCTGTTTTGCATATAGGGTTATCGTTACCATCTTTCTAAATTCCATATATATGTGTTAGTATGCTGTAATGTTCTTTGTCTTTCTGGCTTACTTCACTCTGTATAAGGGGCTCCAGCTTCATCCATCTCATTAGGACTGGTTCAAATGAATTCTTTTTAATGGCTGAGTAATATTCCATGGTGTATATGTACCACAGCTTCCTTATCCATTCATCTGCTGATGGGCATCTAGGTTGCTTCCATGTCCTGGCTATTATAAACAGTGCTGCGATGAACATTGGGGTGCACGTGTCTCTTTCAGATCTGGTTTCCTCAGTGTGTATGCCCAGAAGTGGGATTGCTGGGTCGTATGGCAGTTCTATTTCCAGTTTTTTAAGAAATCTCCACACTCTTCTCCATAGCGGCTGTACTAGTTTGCATTCCCACCAACAGTGTAAGAGGGTTCCCTTTTCTCCACACCCTCTCCAGCATTTATTGCTTGTAGACTTTTGGATAGCAGCCATCCCGACTGGCGTGTAATGGTACCTCACTGTGGTTTTGATTTGCATTTCTCTAATAATGAGTGATGTTGAGCATCTTTTCATGTGTTTGTTAGCCATCTGTATGTCTTCTTTGGAGAAATGTCTGTTTAGTTCTTTGGCCCATTTTTTGATTGGGTCATTTATTTTTCTGGAATTGAGCTGCAGGAGTTGCTTGTATATTTTTGAGATTAATCCTTTGTCTGTTGCTTCATTTGCTATTATTTTCTCCCAATCTGAGGGCTGTCTTTTCACCTTACTTATAGTTTCCTTTGTAGTGCAAAGGCTTTTAAGTTTCATTAGGTCCCATTTGTTTATTTTTGCTTTTATTTCCAATATTCTGGGAGGTGGGTCATAGAGGATCTTGCTGTGATTTATGTCGGAGAGTGTTTTGCCTATGTTCTCCTCTAGGAGTTTTATAGTTTCTGGTCTTACATTTAGATCTTTAATCCATTTTGAGTTTATTTTTGTGTATGGTGTTAGAAAGTGTTCTAGTTTCATTGTTTTACAAGTGGTTGACCAGTTTTCCCAGCACCACTTGTTAAAGAGGTTGTCTCTTCTCCATTGTATATCCTTGCCTCCTTTGTCGAAGATAAGGTGTCCATAGGTTCGTGGATTTATCTCTGGGCTTTCTATTCTGTTCCATTGATCTATATTTCTGTCTTTGTGCCAGTACCATACTGTCTTGATGACTGTGGCTTTGTAGTAGAGTCTGAAGTCAGGCAGGTTGATTCCTCCAGTTCCATTCTTCTTTCTCAAGATTACTTTGGCTATTCGAGGTTTTTTGTATTTCCATACAAATTGTGAAATTCTTTGGTCTAGTTCTGTGAAAAATACCGTTGGTAGCTTGATAGGGATTGCATTGAATCTGTAGATTGCTTTGGGTAGAATAGCCATTTTGACAATATTGATTCTTCCAATCCATGAACACGGTATGTTTCTCCATCTGTTTGTGTCCTCTTTGATTTCTTTCATCAGTGTTTTATAGTTTTCTATGTATAGGTCTTTTGTTTCTTTAGGTAGATATATTCCTAAGTATTTTATTCTTTTTGTTGCAATGGTGAATGGTATTGTTTCCTTAATTTCTCTTTCTGTTTTTTCATTGTTAGTATATAGGAATGCAAGGGATTTCTGTGTGTTAATTTTATATCCTGCAACTTTGCTATATTCATTGATTAGCTCTAGTAATTTTCTGGTAGAGTCTTTAGGGTTTTCTATGTAGAGGATCATGTCATCTGCAAACAGTGATAGTTTCACTTCTTCTTTTCCTATCTGGATTCCTTTTACTTCTTTTTCTGCTCTGATTGCTGTGGCCAAAACTTCCAACACTATGTTGAATAGTAGTGGTGAGAGTGGGCACCCTTGTCTTGTTCCTGATTTCAGGAGAAATGCTTTAAATTTTTCACCATTGAGGGTGATGCTTGCTGTGGGTTTGTCATATATAGCTTTTATTATGTTGAGGTATGTTCCTTCTATTCCTGCTTTTTGGAGAGTTTTAATCATAAGTGAGTGTTGAATTTTGTCAAAGGCTTTCTCTGCATCTATTGAGATAATCATATGGTTTTTATCTTTCAATTTGTTAATGTGGTGTATTACATTGATTGATTTGCAGATATTAAAGAATCCTTGCATTCCTGGGATAAAGCCCACTTGGTCATGGTGTATGATTTTTTTAATATGTTGTTGGATTCTGTTTGCTAGAATTTTGTTAAGGATTTTTGCATCTATGTTCATCACTGATATTGGCCTGTAGTTTTCTTTTTTTGTGGCATCTTTGTCTGGTTTTGGAATTAGGGTGATGGTGGCCTCATAGAATGAGTTTGGAAGCTTACCTTCTTCTGCAATTTTCTGGAAGAGTTTGAGTAAGATAGGTGTTAGCTCTTCTCTAAATTTTTGGTAGAATTCAGCTGTGAAGCCATCTGGTCCTGGGCTTTTGTTTGCTGGAAGATTTTTGATTACAGTTTCGATTTCCTTCCTTGTGATGGGTCTGTTAAGATCTTCTATTTCTTCCTGGTTCAGTTTTGGAAAGTTATACTTTTCTAAGAATTTGTCCATTTCATCCAAGTTGTCCATTTTATTGGCAGAGAGCTGCTGGTAGTAGTCTCTTATGATCCTTTGTATTTCAGTGTTGTCTGTTGTGATCTCTCCATTTTCATTTCTAATTTTGTTAATTTGGTTCTTCTCTCTTTGTTTCTTAATGAGTCTTGCTAATGGTTTGTCAATTTTGTTTATTTCTTCAAAAAACCAGCTTTTAGCTTTGTTGATTTTTGCTATGGTCTCTTTAGTTTCTTTTGCATTTATTTCTGCCCTGGTTTTTAAGATTTCTTTCCTTCTGCTAACCCTGGGGTTCTTCATTTCTTCCTTCTCTAATTGCTTTAGGTGTAGAGTTAGGTTATTTATTTGGTTTTTTTCTTGTTTCTTCATGTAAGCCTGTAATGCTATGAACCTTCCCCTTAGCACTGCTTTTACAGTGTCCCATAGGTTTTGGGTTGTTGTGTTTTCATTTTCATTCATTTCTATACATATTTTGATTTCTTTTTTGATTTCTTCTATGATTTGTTGGTTATTCAGAAGCGTGTTATTTAACCTCCATATGTTTGAATTTTTAACAATTTTTTTCCTGTAATTGAGATCTAATCTTACTGCACTGTGGTCAGAAAAGATGTCTGGAATGATTTCAATTTTTTTGAATTTTCCAAGACCAGATTTATGGCCCAGGATGTGATCTATTCTGGAGAAGGTTCCGTGTGCACTTGAGAAAAAGGTGAAGTTGATTGTTTTGGGGTGAAATGTCCTATAGATATCAAGTAGGTCTAGCTGGTCCATTGTGTCATTTAAGGTTTGTGTTTCCTTGTTAATTTTCTGTTTAGTTGATCTATCCACAGTTGTGAGTGGGGTATTAAAGTCTCCCACTATTATTGTGTTACTATTAATTTCCTCTTTCATACTCGTTAGTGTTTGCCGTACATATTGCGGCGCTCTATGTTGGGTGCATATATATTTATAATTGTTATATCTTTTTCTTCGATTGATCCTTTGATCATTATGTAGTGTCCTTCTTTGTCTCTTTTCACATCCTTTATTTGAAAGTCTATTTTATCTGATATGAGTATTGCGACTCCTGCTTTCTTTTGGTCTCTGTTTGCATGAAATATTTTTTTCCAGCCCTTCACTTTTAGTCTGTATGTGTCTCTTGTTTTGAGGTGGGTCTCTTGTAGACAGCATATAAAGGGGTCTTGTTTCTGTATCCATTCAGCCAATCTTTGTCTTTTGGTTGGGGCATTCAATCCATTTACATTTAGGGTAATTATTGATACGTGTGGTCCCGTTGCCATTTACTTTGTTGTTTTGGGTTCACGTTTATACAACCTTTCTGCATTTCCTGTCTAGAGAAGATCCTTTAGCATTTGTTGAAGAGCTGGTTTGGTGGTGGTGAATTCTCTCAGCTTTTGCTTATCTGCAAAGCTTTTGAATTCTCCTTCATATCTGAATGAGATCCTTGCTGGATACAGTAATCTAGGTTGTAGGTTATTCTCTTTCATTACTTTCAGTACGTCCTGCTATTCCCTTCTGGCCTGGAGGGTTTCTATTGATAGATCAGCTGTTATCCTTATGGGAATCCCTTTGTGTGTTATTTGTTGTTTTTCCCTTGCTGCTTTTAATATTTGTTCTTTGTGTTTGATCTTTGTTAATTTGATTAATATGTGTCTTGGGGTGTTTCGCCTTGGGTTTATCCTGTTTGGGACTCTCTAGGTTTCTTGGACTTGGGTGGCTATTTCCTTCCCCATTTTAGGGAAGTTTCCTGCTATTATCTCCTCGAGTATTTTCTCATGGCCTTTCTTTTTGTCTTCTTATTCTGGAACTCCTATGATTCGAATGTTGGGGCGTTTCACAGTGTCCCAGAGGTCCCTGAGGTTGTCCTCGTTTCTTTTGATCCTTTTTTCTTTTTTCCTCTCTGCTTCATTTATTTCCACCATTTTATCTTCTACCTCACTTATCCTATCTTCTGCCTCCGTTATTCTACTCTTTGTTCCCTCCAAAGTGTTTTTGATCTCATTCATTGCATTATTCATTTTTAATTGACTCTTTTTTATTACTTCTAGGTCTTTATAAACAGTTCTTGAATCTTTTCAATCTTTGTTTCCAGGCTATTTATCTGTAACTCCATTTTGTTTTCAAGATTTTGGATCATTTTTATTATCATTATTCTAAATTCTTTTTCTGGTAGATTCCCTATCTCCTCCTCTTTTGTTTGACTTGGTGGGCATTTTTCATGTTCCTTTACCTGTTGGGTATTTCTTTGCCTTTTCATCTTGTTTAGATTGCTGTATCTGGAGTGGGCTTTCTGTATTCTGGAGGTCTGTGGTTCCTTTTTATTGTGGAGGATTAACCCAGTGGGTGGGGTTAGACGATTGGCTTGTCAAGGTTTCCTGGTTAGGGAAGCTTGCGTCAGTGTTCTGGTGCGTGGAACTTGATTTCTTCTCTTTGGAGAGCAATGGAGTGCCCAGTAATGAGTTTTGAGATGGGTCTATGTGTTAGGTGTGACCTTGGGCAGCCTGTATGTTGATGTTCAGGGCTATGTTCCTGCATTGCTGGAGAATTTGCGTGGTAAGTCTTGCTCTAAAACTTACTGGCTCTTGGGTGGTGGTTGGTTTCAGTGTAGGTATGAAGGCTTTTGGACAGTCACTTATTACTTAAAGTTCCATGTAGTCAGGAGTTTTCTGGTGTTCTCAGGTTTTGGGCTTAAGCCTCCTGCCTCTGGATTTCAGTTTTATTCTTTCTGTAGTCTCAGGACTTCTCCAACTATACAGCCCTGATAAGAAAACTTCTAGGTTAATGGCTAAAAGATTCTCCCCCGTTAGGGACACCCAGAGAGGTTCACAGAGTTACATGAAGAAGAGGAGAGGGAGGAGGGAGATAGATATGAGCAGGAGGAGAAAAAGGGGGACTCAAGAGGAGAGAGACAGATCTATGCAGTTGTCTGTTCCCAGAGTGTTCTCCGTAGCCCAGTCACCTACAAAGATTCACAGAATTGGATTGGGAAGAGAAGGGGAAAGGAGGAAATAGAGGTGTTCTGAGGTAGAAAACAGAGAGTCAAGATTGGGAGAGAATAATCTTCGGTTTAAAAATAGGGCTTCTCTTCTTTTTTTTTTTTTTTTGTAAGGTTATAGTGTATTGAAAATGAAAATTAAGGAGTAGTAGAGGAGTACTAGAGGACTTTAAAAGAAATAAGAGAAAAAGAAAAATAGGAAATAGAAGAGAAAAAGGAAAGAAAAAAAAAGAAGAAAAAACAAAAAAAAAGAAAGAAAAAAGAAAGAAAAAAAAATTTTTTTTTTTCCCCGTAATTAAAAAAATCGTAAAAATCTATGGAAATGAAAGTTAAGGAGTAATGCGGGAGTAATAGGGGATTTTAAAGGAAAATAAAAAAGAAAAAATAAAAAAAGGAAAAAAAAAAAAGAGAAAAAAGTAAAATTATATCTAGGAGTTTCTCTGGAGCTGTTGCGGTCAGTGTGGGTTCGGCTCAGTTTCAGCTTGCTCCTCGTTCCAGCTTACACTTCTCGATATCTACAGGCCCCTTCCGGTGTAGTCGGTGTTTTCTAGAGGGATTTTAATCTGTTGCACCAGTCCCTTCTGAAGCAGTTCCCTTTGTTTATTTGGCTTCTGTTTGCCGGTCTCTTCAGAGCCTCATTTCCGCCCTGACATAGGCGGGCGGAGGTGGACTCTTATTCAGGTAGCTAGTTCCGTCACTCTGTGGGGAGGGGCTGGCGCTGCCGGGAGGGGCTGGCGCTGCTTTCTCCGTCTGCACTGCTCAGGCTCCCGGCCGCTCCATATGGAGCGCGCCCGCGCTGCGCGCGGTTCCAGCCCTCGGGTGTTCCACAAAAGCGCGGAACGAAAAGCTGCGCCTGCTCTCTGTGCCTTCCCCGTCAGAGCGGTCCAGGCAGCGAGGGGCTTGGTGGGCGCACTCTCCCCAGGTGTGGCGCGCCCACTCCCTTCCACGGACCCAGTCTCAGTTTCCGCTGGCACCAGTCGGGTGCCTGGGCCTTCTGCCCTCCGCGTCCCCAGCCCCAGTCCCCACCCGCGCTGGTCGGGTGCCTGCGCCCTGTGTCTCGCCGCGACCTTCCCCTCCCCCCTGCCTCCTGCCTCCGGCGGGGCTGGGCCGGTCCACAGCCTGCGAGCTCTTCTCTGGACTTTCTCGGTCTCTTTGTTCTGCGAATTGCCGGCAGTGTGTTCGGGCCGGTTAATTTTCTCTCTCTCTTTTGGTCTCCCACAGTTCAAGTTGGCAACTCACAGAAGCTCCCTCCGATTGTCCTCAGGGCACTCAGGCCCAGACCCTACCCCCAGCAATGCCGCCTACGACTTCCCGGGACGGATCTCCGTCCTTAGCTCTTTTGTCTCACTTTTTATCTTTTATATTTTGTCCTACCTCCTTTCGAAGACAATGGGTTGCTTTTCTGGGCGCCTGGTGACCTCAGCTAGCGGTCAGAAGTTGTTTTGCGAAGTTTGCTCTGCGTTCAGTTATTCTTTTGATGAATTTGTAGGAGAGAAAGTGGTCTCCCCGTCCTACTCCTCCACCATCTTCTGTTTATGTACTTTTAAAATACTTGTATGCTAGACACAATGAGGTATTGTGTAGGCTAGTTGTTAATCCTCATAATAACCTTGCCAGAAATTGTCGCTATTAATACTTTATCCATGAGGAACCTGAGGATGAAACAACTGCCCAAATCCACAGAAACAGGATTCAAATCCAGACAGTCCATCTCTTGAGTACTGGACATATATTCACAGATGGTTCTATTTAATTGTCACAAAAGCTCTGCCAGGTGGTGTTATCCAGAAACTGAAGTTGAGAGAGTTTAAGAAACTTGCTCACAGAGGAATGAGTGATAGAGTTAGGTTTTATTTTATTTTATTTTTAGAGTTAGGTTTTAAACCAAGATGTTCTGACCCCAAAGGTGGCTTTTTGTCGAAAAGCTTACCCTATTTTGCATCCCATTTAAACACCATTGAGTGGAGGGTACCATTGAAACAATCCTTCCTATAGTGTATGGTCCAAGGTTTGACTGTATACTGACTGCTTTAACTTTTCTATTAGCTTAGGATGAATTTGCTTCTTTGAAAGTTATAAAAATTACATGAGACAGTCCACTGTAGGCACAGGTGCTCTGTGCTGTCATTAAGGGACTTGGTCTCATGTTCCGAACTAGAGGCAAAGGCACCTGAGAAATGTAGTTTTCCTGTATTTCAGGGAGAAGAGGTGGAACTGTCTGTGCCTGTCACAGCTCCTCTGAGACTCTTCGATCCCTCATTTTTGGACCTAGTCCCCAAACACTGTTCTATATTCAAATATCTGTGCTGTGGTGACTCTCCTGTATGTCTGGCCCACAACATTTAGAAAGGATTTTTGCAGTTCAGCCACTCACTTTTTATAGTACCAAGATGGAAAAGAGGTCGGTCATCCATTCCTTAGGCAGCAATTTTCTTGAATTTTATTTCTACTAATTTTGAATATACAATAGATATAAAACTTGTACCTTCTAAATCTGGAAGGAAAAAGGAAATAGTGCTTGGGAACACATATTCTGATTATGACATTTAAATTTTTAGAAAATGGCAGAGGGACATTTAGAAGAGGTAGATAAGGAAGAGCCATCTAGACAGTGTAAAAAATATACAAAGTAGTTTAAATTCAAAAAGAAAAATGGGTCAGTGATATTATCACATGTAAGCATCTTGTGGAGAAGCTGTTCTTAGTATGTCTTTTGAACTTGTTGGTTTTATTTAATTGAATAATTCAGGACATTAGTGATACTGAAGTAAATATGACTTTCATCTCTGATTCTTCCTAGTGTGGAGAAATAAGACTAAAAGCTTTTGCTACCTTATTTCCTGAAATCATGCTATCATTTCAGACAAAAATAGATCATAATGATAGCGAGGATTTTCTTTTCTTCTCTTGTAAGCAAATACACAGATTATATATGAATTCACACATTCTGAAGAGAAGAAAATTGTTTTAAGTAGTTTTTGAATGGTAGTAGACTTCAAAAATATTTCTGCCAAATACCAGTGTACACAAAAAAGAATTCGTATTTTTTGTTATAAATTTGTTTTGGTTGGCATCATTAAGCACATTATTTTTGTGCAGACTAGAACATTTAATCCGAAGCATGCTCACTGATAAGAATTAAGTTCCATCTAGTAATGAGAGAAAATTCATGTTAGATGTTAGTTTTTTTTTTTTTTTCCCTTTGTTTTTTTTTTTTTTCTTTTTTCTTTTTTAATTTTTATTATTATTATTTTTTTTTGATGCATAGAATTTAAAAAAGCAAATAATGTTATCAAAAATAGTAGTTCCTTACTTCAGCCTTTAGCAAATTCATGTTTCTTTCCCCACAGGCAATCATTTCTAGTAGTTTCTTGTAATATTTTATATCATCAGATTTGTATTCATAAATAATATGCTTACACAGCTTTTTAAAGTTTTAGGCATTATAATTTAACTTTCTACTAGAATTTAGCCCATCAGTTCATGGCAAATAGAAGGGGAGAAAGTAGAAGCAGTGATAGATTTTATTTTCTTGGACTCCAAAATCACTATGGATGGTGACTGCGTCAATGAAATTTAAAGATGCTTGCTTCTTGGAAGGAAAGCTATGACAAATCTAGACAGCATATTAAAAAGCAGAAACATCGCTTTGCCAACAAAGGTCTGTATAATCAAAAGTAGAGTTTTTCTAGTACTCAGGTATGGATGTGAGAATTGGACCATAAAGAAGGATAAGTGCCGAAGAATTGATGTTTTCAAATTACAGTACTGGAGAAGACTCTTGAGAGTCTCTTGGACTGCAAGGAGATCAAACCAGTCAATCCTAAAGGAAATCAATCCTGGATATTCATCGGAAGGACTGTTACTGAAGCTCCAATAGTTTCACCACCTGATGCGAAGAGCCGACTCATTGAAAAAGACCCTAATCTTTCCATCTGGGAAAGATTGAAGGCAAAAGAAGTGGGCAATAGAGGATGAGATGGTTAGAGAGTGTCACTGACTCAGTGAATTTGAGCAAACTTCAGGAGATAGGGGAGGACAGAGGAGCCTGGTGTGCTGCAGACCGTGGGGTCACCAAGAGTGAGATGTGACTTAATGACTGAACAACAGCAACAGCAAAGAATTTAGCCCCCTTCTTTCCCTTAGCTGTGCCATTGCTCCTCTTCAGAATATCCAAACTTTAAAAAAATATCTCTATAGAATCATAGTGTATAACTTTTTAGTGTATAATTATAGTGTATAATTTTTGGTCAGGTCATTATTTAGTGTTCACATTGCTATGACTATATTGGTCTGATTCACAACTGAGCCAAAAAACGGTATGGTTTTATTTCCTCTTCGGTATACAGCACTTTGTCTTCTCTGAAATGTTTTTTTCTCTTCTCTTTTCATTTGCTTGATTTCTCATGTTTCTATGACTAATATAATTCCTACGATCCTCAATGTACTCTTGTTTTTTAATTATGTTCAGACACATTAGGTGGTCAGTCGGGTTCTTCTTTATCCCGTAGGCAACTCTCTTTTTTGGGGGCCATTGATTAATGTAGTTAAGATTGTAGATTTTTGAACCAGACTGCCTGAGTTTGAAGTACTGACTCCACTGCTTACCAGTCAGGTGACTTTTGGCAAGCTGTTCAACCTCTCTGTTTTAGTTGTCTCAGTTATGCAATGAGGATAATGACAGTACCTACCTCATCAAGTTGATTTAAAGATGAAATGAATAGATTTGAAGATACCAACACAATGAGAGTTCTCAGTGCTGCTTGTAGCTGATGTGACTCCCAAGGATAACTCAGTTCTATCCTTAGTCTCAATATGTGATTTTAAGAAATCTATTTTTATATCAGCTGCTTTATCTATACATGTGAGGGCAGTGATAAAATTTGCTCAATGCAACTTGGAAGTCCAAGAAAGTTCAATTACCCCATCTAAGCTACTTTAGTTTTCTCTTTTTTTTCAATTAAAAAAAAATACGCCTATTGAAAATAACATGTTTTAATATTTCAGTGCAGACAACATTATAGTTATGTGGTTAGCAATGCCTCACATTGTTTTCTTAAAAGGATTAGTTTTTTCTTATTATAGAGGTACCTCATGGTCGACTGGCAAGCTTTGATGCTTTACAAACCACTGAGGGGCCTAAATCAACTTTCTGTACCACTTGTGTACAGGCCAGCAATGTAGGCTGAACTCACCTGAATAGGTCAGGTTTCAGGTGGGCTCTATAATAGGTCTGTCATCAGTTGCAAGTCAAGTGTAGGTTGAATTTGCCGATGTTAGTTGGGCTGTCTCATGTATCTGGAGCTGTGGTTGGTGCGCCTTGGTCTACCTGTCTCATTTTCCAGCACGCTAGCTCAGACTTGTTCACATGCTGGAAGCAGCTGTCACAGAGAGCAAGCAGAAACATGCGAGGCTTTTGAGTCCCAGGCTAGGAACTGGTACACCATCTCTTCCGCAAGAGCGTGTTGGCCAGAGCAAGTCACAAGGCCAGGCCCAAGTTCAGGACGGGGGCAAAGAGATTTCCACATCTCCGTGGGAACAACTGCAAAGTCACATAGCAAAGGGTGTGGATAGATGTTAAAGGATTATGACTAGTTTTTAATATCTTGTATGTTTGTTGAAGCTTCTGAAAAGTACAAGAGCCATGATAAAAGGAGCTTATAAATCCACCCCCTGACTCCTGTTGATTTTTGTTGTACACACTGCTAGACTTGTATCTATAGCTTTAAACATTTTATTGCTGTCCATGTATTTGTTCTCATTTGTTTGATTGCAAGTGACTTTTTACTTTTGATGTTTTTAGTTTCATATTTGTTTATTTTGTATGAACTGTTCACATAGACTTCAGTCTTAACCTTGTGAAGTAGCATTTATTGTAAACCTAAGATGAGCAGGAAATTTAGCGAATAGATCATTATCCTATTTTGTGTGAAAAGGCCTTGAACTAGTATTGAAAAGCAAGAAGAATCAGAAGGTTTGCAACTTGAAGTACAAAATTACCTTGAATTTGTTTATATATATTCTGTGATTGAGCTGGTAAGAAGAAATATTCATGGACTAGGGCCCAGTAGAATTTTCCTAATACTCTGGCACATTCTTTATACTATTCATTCACTTGTGGGGCTAATTTTGGATATTAAACAGATGTCTATTTTTGATGATTGGCTTAATCCAACTGGGTACATTGTCAATGCCTGAGCTTACACTATATATATAAGATCATACTATAAACATTGTTCGGTACTTTGCAAATCTTTCCCCATACATTTACATTTATACGAATATGTGTTATACAGAACATACATATACAAATAATAAAATGTGTTATGTGTAACTATTCTGTAATTTGCTTGTCTTCCCAATTTATTTTGGATACATTTTTAGTGTCAGTTCACAAAAATTTAGCTGATTTTTTGCTTGTAAAGTTTCTTGGAACATACTATAATTTATTTTTTCTCCTATTATGGAGCTTTGAATTGTCTGTAAATTCTGCCCATTCTAAACAGTGCTGAACTAAACATTCCTACTTATATATATTTAGGCATACGGAAGGAGAAAATTATAAGCCTGATTTTTTTGTAGTATAAACTTTTAATTTATATTTTTAAATTTTATTCTTGTTTTCTATAAACTTCTTACAGTCTTTCATTAAGCCCTGAGTAATAAATAATTGATGAAGGCAGAAACTGTGAATCTCCAAATGGCAACTAATGAAAAATTGGAAGGATCAGGTATTACTGACAAAGATACTATGGGGAGACAATATTCAATATATAACTATTTATAGCCTGAACTAAAAATTGAAAACTGAAAATGTTTGTAAGACATTTAACTTGGAAATACTAAGAATAAAATGCTTACATTTTTATTCTCCTATGTATCAGAATTTAGCCTGTTCTTGTATTTTTAAAACTTTCTGTGTTCTGTTAGAAAAAGTGTCTTTTTAGTCTGTTTATTAGAAGTTCATTTTGTAAGAAGTAGATCTCAATAGTTTAATGTTACCTTCTGGGAAATGTCACCATTATATCTATATGGGCTATACCCACGGGCTGGTTGTCATTGAGAGCAGCATCTATCCTATTATTTGGAAATACATATTTATTTCCAAAAATGTATTATTTGGAAAATATACAGTTTCTAAGGATTTTTTTTTTTAAGTTGGCAAAAAAATTAGAACTTTTTTCTTCTGTTCTTTGCAGCTTGCCTGTAATGATTCTTCTTCTCCAAGAATGTGGTTGTTTCCGTTTATTAAAACTTTTAATGTTTGTGAATAAATTTTGTAGGTATTACCATTATGTTTGGCACACTCTTTTGTTAGGATTATTACTAGGTGTTTCATTTTGTTGTTGTTGCTGTTATGGGTTAGATTTTTTTTCCACTACGTATTTCTAATTGGTTATTATTGGTATATGGAACAGCTATTGATTTTGTATGTTAATATTGTGTTTGGAGACCTTACTCGATTCCCTAATAATATTTCAGATAATAATAATGTTAGTAATATTAATTATCTTAGATGTTCTAGGTAAAAGGTCTTATTCTCCATAGCTAATGATAATTTTACCTCTTTTTTTCCTCCAATAATTGATGAGATGGTTCTTTTTTCTTTATTAGAACTGTCTCATCCTTTAAACAAATTTTTATTGAAGTATATTTGATATATGATATTATATAAGTTACAGATATACAATATACTGATTTACAGTCTCTAAAGTTTATACTTCACTTAAAGTTATAAAATATGGGCTATATCACCTGCGTTGTACATTATATCCTTGTGGCTTATTTTGTTTATTATTTTGGCTGTACTGAGTTTTTGTTGCTGCCTGGGCTTTTCTCTGGTTATGGCTAGTGGGGGTACTCTCTAGTCATGGTGTGCAGGCTTCTCATTGCAGGGCTTCCCTTGTTGTGGAGCATGGGCTCTAGGGCGTGCGGGCTTCAGTAGTTGTGGCATATGGGCTCAGTGGTTCCAATTCTTGGTCTCTAGAGCATAGGTTCAATAGTTGGGGTGCATGGGCTTAGTTGTTCCATGGCATGTGGGATCATTCCAGACCAGGTATCGAACCCATGTCTCCTGCACTGGCAGGTGGATTCTTTACCACCGAGGCACCAGGAAAGCCCCTATTTTTAAATTTCTTAATGGATTCATTTGAAAAGTGCTACATCACTGATCTGCTTGGTGACACAGAAAGTGGTATTCTGTAGAGAACATGTATACTAATCATTATTTGTCAAAAAATGAGTGGGAAGAATTAGATTCTGAAAGTAGAGCCTGACAAATGGCTTAACTAACTTATTTTGCTTATATTTTGTTATGTAATATATAGAGGTGATCTGTAATATTCACATCAGATTAAGTCTAAAGTTTTTTCTTTCAAAAAGGAATAATAATTCCAAATGTTGTGTAGGTTTAACTCACTGTTCAACTAAATTTAACAGTTTAATTTTCTTTCTTAGAGGTTCATAAAATAATGGTGATTTTGCAATTGACTATGAAAATTAAAATGTTCTTTTTCTATGTCCACATAATTCTTTTTGTTAGGAGATTTTTTTTTTTTGCGTTTAAACTCTTGACATGCTGATGGAGAATGGCTTTAAAATAGTGCCTCCCCTCCAATTCAGCATTGCATTATTTTCTTTATTATTTTGCCACTTTTTCTTGTAAGAATCTGTATGAATGAATTTCATTCATATGTAGCTCCTCACTATAGCAAATGTATAGGAAACTAGTTACTAAAGGAATTCTAGTGTCTTAAATATGAAAAATGGACAATTGCTACTAAAATGGTTGATGGGTGAACTTATACTGAGTTATTTGATGCTGTGCCATACAGTACATGAGGAAAAAACCCCAAAGAGTAATGGCAAAGATTGAACAGGGTGTGTTACGAGTCTGGGTGAATTTTGGCATATACACCAAGTACACCGATGCACACTGTGGAGTAACATCCATCTCGTAAAAGCTTTTCTGTTAAATACGTGAGACAGGAAAATGTGATGAGGCTAGCTTTGAGATTGTGGTAAGGAGTACAATGGCTGCTTTATCACATCTTTGCTTTTGTGATATATTTTTTGCAAATTATTTTGAGAGGAGATCTTGTTTGTCTCATTGCGCCAAAGTACTAGAAATGTGGGGTTTTCAAAATAACTAATTATCAAAGAAAAAGAATTAGCATGCATTTGAGTTTCAATAGACCCAGGACTTTTTGTTTCAAGTTCGTAAAAATATTATTCAGTTAAAAATAATGTAAATTAGAAAACAAATTTCAGTGGTAAGTGACATGACCTCCGGAAACAACACTTGTAAAACATTTGCAGTCTTAAAATCATATCTGTAAAAGTTAGTGTGAGAAGTTTCCTGGCTATATATAAGATATTTGCTGATTCTAGCTTGATGTTGTGTTTACATTTAGACAGTTTGATGGGTTATTGGTCTTTATTCAGCAGTTGAGAGTCTCTAGCTAAAAGTTGATGGGAGTGCACACACAGATACTAAATTTATGTCTTTCTACCTTCTTGTCTTTAGATCATCAGAACTCGTTTCAATTCATCCAGATAGATTAGGAGTTCACAAATACAACACCAAATGTGACCCCACTTCTTTTATAGTTGGATAGGTGTCTTAAATCCTCATTTTCTCTATTTGTACTAGCATTTCCAAACACAGAGCTTATTTTACAAGGTCAGTCTACAGTACCTCTATCATGGCTCTCATAAGCTCAGTTTCCCATAGTTGGTTTTCAAAGACATTTCTAATTTTATGTACCTGCCCATCATATCATACGTTAATTTCCTCAAATGTGTGTGAGGCTTGCTAAGGTGGGTCAACTCCTTTTAAAAAACTTAACATTAAAAACTTCATTAAATGTTTCAGTTCTAATAATTAAAAATTCATTTCATTTGAATTTTCAAATGTAAATTTCATAAACATTTAGTTAAGTGTTTCAATTAAAACTTCAAATAGAAAGGTTTCAGAAATTGTGCAAAGGAGTCCTATATATCCCTCTCTCAGCTTCCCTGGTTATTAACCTCGTGTGTAACCACAATAGTAATGATCAAAACCAGGAAATTAGCAATGATATAACACTGTTAACTCTACTACACTAATAGTTTCAAATTTCACTAATAGTTCCACTGTGTTTTTTATTTATTTACCATTGGCTGTGCTGTGCACTGTGCAGGATCTTAGTTCTCCAACCAGGGATTGAACCCGTGCCCTCTGCAGTGAAAGCATCAAGTGTTAACCACTGGACTGCCCGGGGAGTCCCCACTTACGTTCTTTTATGGATCAGGAACTGATCTAGAACCTCCACTTATTGTTACTTTTCCATAGTCTCCTTTTTTGGGGGACAGAGTTTTTCTTTTTGGTCTGTCCTGATCTCTGCATTTAGTTTGCTTTCTTGTAGAATGTCTTTCTTCATGACTGAGTTCAGGTTATGCCTGTTTTTGGTCAAGAATCCATACGAGAGATGCTGTACCCTCTCAGTGCATCCTGTAAGATGACATGGCCTTCTTTGTTTACTCGTTTTGACATTTCCATTAGTCGTGTATGGTACTGCGCTGCTTAGAATGCCAACTTTTTGCCTTTGTGCATCTATCCACTTCTCAGGACCTACCTTTCCTTGTGGTTTTCTCTATTTGCTCCAGTTCATGTGCTTTCTCACTTTTCTGCTTTCCTTTTTGCCTTAAGGCTGAGCTTGTCACGTGGCTGTGACCTGTAACCAATATGGCCCCCAGGATGCATCTCTGCTTACTCCCTTGTGGTATTGAGGCTTATTATTACCCATTTTGTGCTGTCCACACATGTTCCCAATGACAACATGGTTTCAGTAATATCAAAGTTTAGCACCTAGTAATTTTATTTATGGAAAGTTAATTTTACTTTCTAATTAGATAGTAGCATGTAATATTAGGGGCTTCCCCCGTGGCTCAGTGGTTAAGAATCTGCCTGCAATGCAGGAGCCTCAGGAGCTGTGGGTTTCATCCCTGGTTTGGGAAGATCCCCTGGAGGAGGGCATAGCAACCCACTCCAGTATTCTTGCCTGGAGAATCCCATGGACAGAGGAGCCTGGCAGACTACAGTTTATAGGATTGAAAAGAGTCAGACATGACTGAAGCAAATTAGCATGCACACATTTATTAATATTATAACAAATATATTGACAAATATGATAGACCAGTATTATAATAGTACATTGACTTTCTAATGTGAACTATTAATCTTTAAATCTTCAGTAATTTGAGGGGCAGAGGACTGGGGAGATTGTGTACAACAGTATTTGATTGGTAGAAGAAACTGCATTTAGTTTTCTTCTTCATGTATTCTTATCTGTAACATCAGTGTTAAAAGTAATTTTTTGTGTAGAAGTGAAAATTACCAAGAAATACGACCATCATTAATACCCTCAAATTTAAAAGGAGCATTCAAGAAAGTAACAATGTAATATAGGGATTAATTTATGGTTACAGATCAGTTTTGTACAGCAAATGGTAATAGAAATAAGAATAGTGTTCTTGGAGTGAAAACTTTATAGTCTTAATGACTGTACCATTGAATTATTTTAAACTGTAAACCTGTTTTCTTCCTAAGGACTGAAAGAACATCTATAGCAATTAACTTAATGTGTCCTCATTCTGCTTCTGTGATGTGGCAGGTAGACACAGGCTGCTTTTCATGGTTTCCAGGTGAGAGCCTGGGGCACAGAAGTAATAGGATGCTTCGTCAGAGATCGGTGGATTAGATGCAGACACAGGGCTGGGAATGGGCTCTTAGGTGGGTGCCTGCCCTCCCCCTTCAGACTGTAAATCCTGGCAAATGAGAGAGGCTTCCTCAGGTGTGGAGACTTTGAATCTGCTGATAGTAATCAAGCTGAGCGAAGTAATTCAGAAATACACTTTCTTTTTAAAAACAACATTTAATGTTTTATCACAAGATCATGAATAATGCAACATGATAAAGCCCCACTGAGCTTGACATCTGTGGGGAAACGAGCATTACTGTAGATTAGTGCCAGGGCAGAGAAATGACCCTATTATCTCTGTAACGGTAATACTGTGCCTCCCAGGGAAACTTGCATCATTAAGAGTGAGCTGTTATTCTCTTGCTGATTCTCCACAGGTTGTTAATATATTAAATCAAAAAGCATTGCAAAGTTTTTCAAAGAGCTTTGGAATATAACTCAAAAGTTTCACTCTTCAGCTTGGCCTGAAACGTCATGTATATCTGTGTTTACACATGTACACACAAGTCTGGACATGAACACGTGGACACATCTCACAGCTCCATTTCTTTGTACACATCTCCTCTTTCTATGTGAAAAACCTCCTCTATTTTCTCTTAAGTACTTCTTTATCTCTAAGATCTTTGCTTTTTTGGTTTATGATCTAGCATCTTGCATGATGTCTGCATCTGTTGGGTACAGAGTGACTGTTAAAGAAATAAGCATATATTTATATTCTACATCATGTAATATGTCTGTAATTTATACACTCTTCCATATTTTAAAAATACATTTAAGGAGACCTGTAAGCATTACAACAAATTAGAAGAAAATTGAGAGGAAAGAAGGAAGAGAATGGGAAATAAAAGGGACCAAGCGTAAGCTAATTCATGTCGTGAGCCTGTCAGTATATATGTAATTTGATATGTGTATTTGCAATTACAAAGGGAGAATATCTGTGGAACTTACAGTATACATTTAAAAATCCATCTTGTCTGATTTTTGAGCAAAAAATTGCATCTTTTATTTGGCCTTGGAAAGCTCTGTCTGTCTTTAAAGTCACACACTTTTGTCAGTCTCTGGCGCTGAAGGGTTTCTCTGTGGGATGCTCATTTGTGCCAAGACTAGAATGTAATCAGCATGTGGTGAAATGGAGGGGCTCAGTTAGTCCCACTGCTGTGAAGACAGGAATCTGTATTGTGATTGCAGAGGGGCCCTTCAGTTCCTGAAGTTTCACGCTCAAACTCCTCTTACCTGCTCTTTTTCATAAAGCATTATCCATGGTATAGGAATGATGATTGGAAATAATAACCTTCTTGTGAAATAAATATCTTCTTAAGTTAATAAAACAAAAAAGTACCTGTGAATTACAGCGTGCTTTCTTAGATGACCTGTTTGCCAAGTTTAAATAAATGAACATTTAAAATTGTATTCTTTTTTGTTGAAATGTAATTGATTTACAATGCTATATTAGTTTGTACAACTAACCACTCCTTAGGTGTACAACATAGAGATTCAGTAATTTTATAGTTCACACTTCATTTAAAGCTATGACAACATAATGGCTGTAATTCCCTGTGCTGTACAATATATTCTTGTTGCTTATCTGTTTTGTGCACAGTAGACTCTATGAGAGTCTGGGAGACTCTGGCATGATCAGAAACTCATGAGGAAACAGCACAGAGTCCCATTTGCAGCTTAAAGAATGACTGAAATAAGAGCGTTTGGCTCGTTCTGACAGTCCCATTACAGTAGTGGATCAGGAGGAAAGTGGACCAGGGGCTACAGTGAGCACAGAGGAAGTTGCCCTGGTGTCCAAAAGAAAATCCACTGATTGCCTGCCCCCCCCCCCCCCCCACAGTTATTAATACCCAGGGTTCCTCAGGTGTAATTAGGATGGGAGCTTGTGTGGGGGCCCCTGGGCACCTTCAGTCCTGATTGCCTTGAGAGTCCGACCCCTGGGGCCTACCCCTCAGAGGGCAGTCTTTTCTCCAGTATGGTCCTTTGCAGACCAGATATGGAGCTGAGGATGGCTTAGATGCCTGAGGACAATCCCACTTGAGGTATCCCCTCCTATCCACAGTAATAGCAAGTCCGTCCCTTTTCACCTGGGTCCCTCTTGGCATTTCCCCTCAGGCTGTTTCAGAGCTGGTCTAACAGTCATTTTGGGGCTTCAGTCTTTTGCCTGGTTCATTTTTTTCACTGTTTCTCCTCATATTCTCTACCATAATAGATTGTCTGAGCCAGTTGCAACAGATTTATCTAAAGACTGATTTGGTCCATACGCCTGTTTTAATAGCTTATTGTGGACATCTGGAGCTGACTGAGTGAGAAATCTATCTTTTAAGATTATTTGTCTCTCTGAACTTTTGGAATTAATGTCAGTAAACTTGAGGAGAGCCTCCTGTTGTCTGTCTAGGAATTTACCAGGAGTTTCTTTCTCTCCCTGTTCTATGTCAGCCAGCTTAGCATAGTCTAAAGTCTTAGCATGTGATTGCTTGAGTCCTTCAAGAATACATCTGACAGAGTGGCTCTGTTATGGGAACTTCTTGGCTCCCAGTAGGAAGGAGGGCTATTTCTTGTTCCCTCTTTCCCCTTGTCTCATGTTCAAGCCATTCATCTCCAAAAGTAGTAGCTTCTTCCAAAACTCTAGTTTTTGAGGGGTCAACGTCTATTCCAAGACATACATTACATCTCTCCAAGTAAGGTCATAAAGTAAAGTTAGTTCTATAAAGGCTTCTATGTACTTTTTTGGATCCTCTAAATAGGCCCGACCACAATTGGGACTGTTGGAATTTCTACTGAGACTGAAGCAACCCCTCCTTGGAAGGGTGCCCTGACTCTCAGCCTGTTCAGCTGGGAGCCCCAGGTACAGAGGCAAAGTTAGAAGACAGGAGGGAGCTGAAGGTTTCACACCCAAATCTGCACCCTTAGGACATAAGTCTGGCATGTCTTGAAGAGGGATAAAGAGCAACACATATGGCACATCTACTCATTTCTCTTGTTTTCTACAGAACCATTCTAGTTGTAAAACAGTAATAATTGAGACCTTTCAACCAGTCAGTGTTCCCCATCTTCCAAAGGATACTGTGGCCATTCAGTATCACAGAAGATCAGATGTGTCTTTTTTTTTAAACTCTGGGGATCAAACTTCTCCCAGTTTTTAAAAAATACATTTTAAAGGAGTGGTTATGGAACTGGAGCTAACCAGATCTAAGAAAAAAGGGGCATCCACAGTCTTGGCTTCTTTCCACTGGGGGCATCCCTCTCTGCTCTAGATGGGAGTGTAGACAAATTTTCCACCGAAGCTTTCCTTCCCTGGTCGGACTTAGTCTGTCCCTTACTGATGCAGGCGTCTTATTCATCCCTCCCGGTTCTACCACCAAGGCAAAGTGGAAATGCACCAGGGGTGGACCTGATGGCATCCCAAATTGATTTTGCGTTCCGTACCACTAAGACCTTTGATTTGTCCTTTTCTCTGACACCACCCAGAGAGTAACAGAGCAGCTTTCCTGGAGTGTTTCCCAAGCTAGGACCACTAGGGGAAACATCCGTCTTACATGTGTCTGTGCACATTCCTGGGTTACATTCCTGACCGCAGTAGGAATGATGAGTCATAAAGGGACGAACAACAACCAAGATGTCCCTTCTGAGTGTCGCCACACTGGTATAGCAAAAGAGGTGGTGGGGGTTGGCCAGTGAGGAAAAAGTGATTTTTGTCCTCGAGCTACTAGGGCCAGTCCTTCCAGTTCATTCCCACAGATTCCACAAAAAGAATATCTAAGGAGTTGAGACAAGAGCCATCAGAGAGCCGCCTCTGATCCACTAAGAGCTAGCGCTACCAAAGGAAGAAGCCAGATCCTGCAATTCCTGATCTGTGTCCTCAAAAACCTCATGGTCACCAGCAATGCTTCTATCCATGTAGATGGGAGGCAGAGCCGTGACAAAGACTCTTTCAGGCCGCTGGCCCCTGAGGCAGGCAGCCAAGAGGTGACCTCTAGCCTGAGAGATGTTCCTGGAGCTAGAGCTCCGCCTCGCTCCCAAATGTGCTCCTGTAATGTTCGGCTCCCAGCAAGGCTAGGCGCTTCCATACATGGGGTCTAAGTAAAAGTACATAGTAACAGCATGGATCACAAGTCCCTTGAAAGTCCATGATCTAACAGATTAGGTTAGTATTTCTAATTCCCGGGCAATTACCATATGGTCAAAGAGACCAGGAAAAGCTGACCGAGGAAGGGAAGTTCAGTCCACACACTTCGCCCATTTTGGCTGCTCCCCTTGCAGGGACATTGGGTGTTTCTTGGTGTTGGCAGGTCAGTATAAACCCCTGACAAGGTTCCCTTTTTTGGGGCTGCCTTCGGTCATTATGAGGCACCACGAAACCACAGAGAAGAGCTCATCACTTGCTTTGTGCAGGGAATGTCATTCATTCACACAGGCATACTGAAGAGTTAGTAAAGCAGAAAACGTGTATACTGAGAAAGGAGAGAGGCTAAAGCTCTGAGTGTTCTTACCTTGTCCTGAAGATCCCGGACGAGCCCCCAAGATGATAGCTTACAGTGAACGTTGTTGGATTTGTGATCTCCGAAGTAGACGATTTAGCTTCGGGACCAGGCTTGATCACTCAAGAGCTTTTGTGTAGTAGAGTTTTATAAAAGTGAAAAAGGGACAGAGAAAGGTTCTGACATAGACATCAGAAGGGGCATGGAGAGTGCCACCACATTTAGGTCTTTAATCCATAAAATTGTAATCTTATTTTTATCCTCTCAGGATTAAATTTATGCAAATCTAAAGAGAGAGTTTTTTTGGTTCTTTTTAATATGTCTCTTCTTGAATCTCGTTCTTGGCATGCTTTTATTTTTTCAATGGAAGATTAAGCCTTGTTTGCCATGTTGTCCCTTAATTAATTGTTAAAGTAATGAGGCCTTATTATTCTGGATAATTTATTGAATACAATGAAGCAGTTAGTCACCCACTGGCAAGTTTTCAAAGGAGGTGGGCCAAGATGCCAACCCACTTCTTTTGATGCTCCAGCCCTTAGAGTTGTGTGTTCCAGGGATTTGCTAATTATTAGCCGGCAACTGATTTACAAGGTGGGAAAGGCTGAGCTCTTGAATGGTGGCCATGGGCTCACAGGCAAGGCAGAGCGTGTGTACTGGCTTCCAGCCTGGACTTTTGGCAGGCAGACCTTGCTGCTTGGGGAAAGAAGACTTGAGGATGGCGAGGAGCCTGTGTGCTACCTTTGGCATACTTGCCAGATGTTATCAACATTGTTCTTAACCGTCACTTTAGTTGAGCAGCTGAGAATTGCTAAGTAAAATGTATTATTCCAGTTGAATATGTCTGTTTTCCTACTTGACTGTTTTTTGTCCATCCATCCCTCCATATTTCCATTGGTCCATCCATTCATCTGATACTGGATTTAAGCCATCAATGAATGGGCTCTAATTGACCTCTGGAAGCACTGTTTGGAATTGAGGCTGGGAAACATTTTCTGCAAAGGGATAGACAATAAATATTTTAGGTGTATAGGCCATGATGTCTCTTGGAACTACTCAGCTTTGTTGAGGAAGGGCGAGAACAGCCATAGGTAATATGTAAATAAACGGATGAGGTTGTGTGCCAAGAAAACATTGTTTACAAAAGTGGACTTGCCTACTCTTGGTTTAGACAGTTGGAAGTATCTGACTGAATGAACATAGTTTGTGTGCTACACACACACACACACACAAAGAAAAAAGCCTTAAAAAGTGTTTTTGATGCTCTTCTAACAGCTATGTGTCAGGTTTCTTGGCTTAATTGTCATCTGTGTTGAGGTTTATCCCCAGAAGTAGTTTTATAAGTTTTACTATTTTATTTGTTCATTTATTTCATTAAAAATACTTATGATTTAAAACATTCATTTCTTTCTGGCACTGGTTTAAGACAAGTCATTGGGTTGGAAATATAAAAAAATACAAGTAATAAAATTTTCTACCATATCACTGATAGCAGCACCATTAAATTTTATAATTTTTAACTTAAAAATATGATTTCACAACCATACTTTTGATATACTGTTGAGTGGGAAAGGAGATTATGGAAGGGTTCTAAATAGCATGTACAGTGTAATTATGTTTGTGGAAAGAAAACAAGATTTACATATGTCTTTAAACTGTGCAGGTCCATCTATATGCAAATTTTTTGACTACCCATTACTGTGTTACTACAGGACTAGAGTTGGTTGACTCTGAGGATGTGGAGGATCAACTCTAAGTTGCATGCAGATATTTGACTGCACGGAGCATCCTTGCCCTTAGCCACCATGTTGTTCAAGAGTTAACTGTGTATGCATACTTACATACTGTAAATATCTGAAAACATAGTGAATCAGCCAGGGTTCTTAATTTTTAAGTGGTGAGATCAACTTTGTCCAATATAAGTAGAAAAGATTCATTAAAGGATAACAAGTAGCTCAGAGATCCCTGGAGTACCTAAGAACCACGGTTGTGTGTGTCTCTGTGTACTCAGTCGTGTCTGACTCTTTGCAACCCCAGGGATTATAGCCCTCCAACTCCTCTGTCCATGAGATTTCCCAGGCAAGAATACTGGTGTATGTAGCCATTTCCTTCTCCAGGGAATTTCCCTACCCAGGGATTGAACCCGTGTCTCTTGCATTGGCAGGATTCTTTACCCCTGAGCTACCAGAGAAACCCAATATATCTATATTTAAATACCCCAAATTTCATTGCATAACTGGTGTTGCAAAGATATTCCAGCAGGTGGCAGTGGACATGGGACTGTATAAATGTCTGAATCACTGATACCACTGAGCTTGGATGCTGGATCTGCCTCCACAGCTGTCAGTATTCTGGAATACTTGCTGGTCTCTTGTGTCACTGGCTTCCAATTCACAGTCTGTCATGGGTGGGTGCATTTGATGGGCAGAGCCCACATTTTATGCCCTTGCTGCATGGGAAGCTGGGAAAGTGAATATGTAGACCTGACTTATGTAGTGGGCAAGGGGCCCTGCTTCAGAAGGATCATAGGAAGATATTTAAGATCTTGTCTTAAAGATATTTAAGATCTTGTTATTGCTGGACAACAGCAAGAGTGAGAGCTGTCCACTGCAGGCACCCAGGAAATTGTTGGCATTGATGACTTTTGGACAGTAGAGTTGGAAGGGCTGACTGGAGAGCAGAGGGAACCTTTTATTTTACTCTTCTGTGCTCCTAGAATTAAAAAAAAAATCTCATATAATTTGTACAGCAGAAATTAACAGAACATTGTAAATCAACTAGAATAAAATTAAAACAAAACAAAATAAGGCAAATTCACATAACACTGATAATAAAAGGACTCTGGGGGAAAATGAAGAAAAGGGAGTGACCTTTTTCTCCTTATCTCTTCCATTGTTATCCTGCTTCATGTGGTAATTCAAGAAGACTTCCCATCATCATGGGGGCAATTTTGTTTACTCAGTTTCACCTAAAAATTCATCATGCCATTTCCTCTTGAGTTTGGTCAACTCTCGGTTACTTGCAGTTTGTTGGGCAGAGATATCATGAAATGGTTTTCTCTGAGATACCAGTGATGTATTCTTCCTTTGGCTTGGTGGAGCTGATTCAGTTTGTCTCTTTGAGGTCTACAGAATTCAGATTTGAAAATTGAGGTGTTATCATCTGCCGTGGTTGGTGATAGTGTCCATAGTTGCAAGATGCAAAAATGAAATATACTTAGAAAATAGGCCATATTGCGTGTTTTTTTCTGTTTTTCAAGCACTCATAAATTTCTTTACTCTGATAGAAAAGTTATCTGAGAACTTAATTCAGTCCAATGAAATTTTAGCAGGCATATTAAAATCTTTTTAAACTTTATTTTTGTATTGTTTTATGTTTACAGAAAAAGTATGAAGATACTACAGAGTTCCCATATACCCCTTTATTTACATCTTATGTATGATACACTTGGTATAATTAATGAACCAGTATTGACGAAACATTATTATTGACTGAATAACAGATTTTATTAAAAGTTTTTTAGTTTTTCCCTATAGCTGATTTGATTGTACATTTTCATCTGTGTAGTGCTGTCATATAGTAATTCCATTTCATTTGTAAATAACGTCTGGAATTTGGAGGAAGAATAAATAAAATAAAGCTTTGCCACAATGAAGTTCTTATATTCTTTTTGCACAAAGTCGCATAAGAATAATTAACCTTACATTTTTCCCCCCCTCGTTTTATATTCAGTGGAGCAGGTTCCTGTAGAGCCATACAACATCCCCCTTTCCCAAGCTGAAGTCATCCAAGAAGGGAGTGATGTTACTCTAGTTGCCTGGGGCACTCAGGTCAGTAACCACTACAGCAGCTGGTAATGCCATCTTGTGTGTGGAAGCTCTCATTTGAAAAGTATATATTTATTTTTAATCAAAGGATAATTGCTTTACAGTATTGTGTTGGTTTTTACCAAACATTCACATGAATCAGTCATAGGTTTACCCAAGTCCCCTCTGGCTTGAACATCCTTACACCTCCCTCCCATCCCACCCCTCTAGGTTGTTACCCAGCCCTGGTTCCGAGTTCCCTGACTAATACAGCAAAGTCCCATTGGCTATCTATTTTATATATGGTAATGTATGTTTCCATGTTACTCTTTCCATACATCTCACCCTCTCCTTCCTCCCCCCTTGCACCTCCCCATCCCCAGCTTTGTCCATAAGCCTGTTCTCAATATCTGTGTCACATTGCTGCTCTGCAAATTGGAAGCTCTCATTTTTAATGCCGATTCTCTGAAGCATTAAAAATGTCTCCCTTATTTCTCAAATTTAAATCTTGTTTGATGCTATGTCTGTATCTGGTACTGATTTCTGGTTGAAGGTAAGATGCCTTTCCATTCATATGCATATGGTGAAGCCTTTAAAAATATGTTGATAGTTTACAAAAATGTATTCAGTAGACACTTTCTTTTGAAGCATTAGGTATCCTCACTACTTGTTGCTGCTTTTGACATACCATCTTTTTTTGGCCATTATTCTTATTATGTTATTGAATTAAAGATTTAAAAATTCTGCAGTACTTTAGAATTTTCAAAAGTTTCATGCACAGGACTTCATATAATCCCATAATAACCCCCTCCTTTTTTTTTTTTATCCCCCATCCCTACAGTTCCCCTCCTTGCTTCTCTCTCCCCACAGGTAACCACTAGTTTGTTCTCTGTATATGTGAGTCTGCTTCTTCTTCTTTTTTATTACTAGTTTGTTGTATTTTTCAGATTCCACATGTAAGTGATATCCTGCAGTATTTGTCTTTCTCTGTCTGATCTTTTTCACTTAGCATAATGCCCTCCAAGTCCATCCATGTTGCTGCAAATGGCAAAATTTCATTCATTTTTTTTTTTTAATGGCTAAGTAGTGTGTGTGTGTGTGTCTGTCTATCTATCTATCTACCTACCTATCTATGTATATATCTATGTATATATATGTATATCTATGTATATATCTATATATAGCTCTCACAACTTCTTTATCCATTCTATTGATAGATACTTAGGTTGCTTTCATACCTTGGCAATTGTAGATAATGTTGCTATGACCAGTGGGGTGCATGTATCTTTAAAATTAATGTTTTTCTTTTTCTTTTTTGTATGTATACCCAAGAGTGGAATTGCCAGGTCATATGGTAGTTCTAGTTTTAGTCTTTTGAGAAACCTCTGTACTATTCCAGAGCAGGTGCACCAATTTACATTCCAATAGTGTACAAGGGTTCCCTTTTCTCCTTTTCCTTGCCAACATTTGTTATTTACGTTCTTTTTGATGATAGCTATGTAGACTTCCCTGGTGGCTCAGACGGTAAAGCGTCTATCTACAATGCGGGAGACCGGGGTTTGATCCCTGGGTTGGGAAGATCCCCTGGAGAAGGAAATGGCAATCCACTCCAGTACTATTGCCTGGAAAATCCCATGGACAGGGGAGCCTGGTAGGCTACAGTCCTTGGGGTGGTAAAGAGTCGAATACGACTGAGTGACTTCACTTTCCTTAACTTTCACTATGCTGACAAGTGAGAGGTGATATCATGTGGCTATGATTTGCATTTCCCTGATGGTTAGTGATGTTTTCATCCCATCTGTTTCCATCTCTCGTGATTACTTTGCTGGCTATCTGGACCCATCCACTGGTTCAGCCTCATTATTTCATACCTTCCCCTAGTGAGCTGATCTGTCTTAGTTTTCCTCAGAGCTTATTATCATATTGCTCTATTTCCAAACTTTTAAGCTCAGGACTCATTCTCTGGCCATAGCCTTCTATCTCTCTTTGGGACTGACAAGTATACACTACTGTATGTAAAATAGATAATCAACAAGGACCTACTGTTATAGCACAGGGAACTGTACTCTTTACTCTGTAATGGTCTACATGAAAAAGAATTTAAAAAAGGGGATCTATGTGTATGTGTAACTGATTCACTTTGCTGTATACCTGAAATAACACACCATTGTAAATCAACTATTCTCCAATAAAAATTAAAAAAAAAAGGAAATGATCAGCTTTTATTTTTTCTGTGAAAAGGAGGTGCCTCTTATTTTAGAAAATTTAATACTGTAAAATGCAAAGAACATTATGAAAATCATTTGCAATCCCACAGCTTCCTTCTCTCTTTTGCACTTGACTTTTGGCTTGGAGAGCTGTGGCCCTCATGGTTTCTCATCTCCTGAGGGATAACCAGGCTGCTTGTTGTGTCACATCTGATGATGGTGCCCATCGTGGGTTTTGTAAACCTTTTCTGCTCTCCTTGAGTCCTCCTTTAAAAAACTCACCCTCAGCGTGTGTCCTTGCCTCTCCTTTTAATATATCAGTTAGAGTGTGTTGGGTTGTAACTGCAACTTGCCTTTCCTTCACACCATCACCTGTGCTGCCAGTTCTTACCTCTTTTCCTTTTGTTTTCCAAGAAGTGTCTGGTTTTCACAGCTACCTTTCCAAATCTGTTTCAGAATATATTCTGTTTCTCCTTCTCCAGGACTGCTTGCTATTCATCAGCTGGTCCCTCTCTCCTGCATCATCAGTTTCTCCTTTCCATGTCCTTCTTATTAAAAACAAAATGTGTCTCTCTTTTCTATTTAAAAAAATACTTTTCTCTATGCCACCTTTCCTTTAAATATCAGTATATCTTCCTCTTTTATCATTAAACTTGAGCAGCTACTTTCTATTCCCTATATTTAATTCCCTCATTATTTTTTTAAACTCATTTACCTATGAGTTCTGTTTCCACTAGTTAAAACTATTTCTGCTAATATTGCTAATCTTTCTAATTGCTAAATCCAGCCCTTATCTCATATTACTATAGTATGGGACACCAACTGGCTACTGTCTTTATGAAACCTTTCTTTAGTTTCTGGGATATATTGTCTTCTGGTTTTCTTTCTGTTTAACTATTTTTTTTTTTTTTTTTTGCTTGTTTTTGTTTTTCTCCTCCTTCCTCCTTTTCCTCCTCCTCTTCCTATTCTTCAGCTCCTACTCCTCTACTTTGCTCTTTAGTGTGGGTCACCTACAGGGTCCTATGATTTTTGCCCTTTACTTCTCCTACATGCCTTTTCTAGAAACTCAACCTACTCCTATGACTTTATTAACCTTCTCTGTGTTGGTATCTTTGGAATCAGTATCTTTGGCACTGACTGCTTTCCTTTTCTCCAAGAATCACTTTCCAGCTGTTTTCTGGATGTCTATATCTGATTATTTTGTTGGAGTACTGGGCTTCTACATCTAAAAGAAATTCTCCTTGCAAATCAAGTCCTCTGACCTTAAACACTATCTCTATTAAGAATGTCAGAATTCACCTAGCTTTCCTCTGTAGTCATCCTCTGCCTATTTTCCTCTTTTTTTCAGGTTCATGTGATCCGAGAGGTGGCTGCCATGGCTCAGGAGAAGCTTGGGGTGTCTTGTGAGGTCATCGATCTGAGGACTATACTCCCTTGGGATGTGGATACAGTTTGCAAGGTATGAATATAGTGTTGATAGTGTCCTTTCCTCAAAATCTGTTTACCAAAAGCCCTTTCCCAAATTTGTTGGGTCCCTGTAAATAATTATTTTAAAATTGTGAGCTTCCTGAGCCTTCCCAACCAATTTTAAAACTTCAACATTTACACCCTGAATGAAATGTATGAGCTTGCTGCTCAAGGAAACAAATCGCTTCAGGATTTTTCCCTCCCACGGTTCTGTGTTTAAAATATTACAACTCCTGTTCTGCATGCCGCTAGCTCGGATTGACTTGTGTGAGTAACGGACCAGTGCAAATGAGAGCATATCAGGGCTGTTGGAGTCACCTGGGTGTTTAAACTTCTTATTGGTTATGGCTCAGTAAGCCAGGTTTAATATAGCCAGCTGAACGGTTTAGCTGAATTCTCATTTTGTTACTTCTCCAAAAGAGAAGTGAGGTGGATTTTTTTTTTTTTTAAAGCAACTTCTTTATATAACTTTAATAATGTGGATCATAGTTTCATATTATGTAATGGGATTCTGGCTGCTCTGATTTACAGTTTTCTATCTAAGTAGTCTCAAGAACTTTGGCTTGTTGAGATTGATCTTGTTCTTACTGTTAATAGGATTCATGTAGTCCCCTCTCAAGAATATAGTTTAGTTCTCATTTATTGGCTGTAACTGATATCTTTCATATTAATGTCTAGATAAATTGAAGTGCATCTGTTACCAAATTGATATATAAGGAAGGTTAAGTTCTTTTTTGTGTATGTGATGGTCTTATCTACTAAAGTTTAGGTCACATTGTGTGTAATTTTTCTTGATCTACTTTTATAGCAAATGAGTCATAAGACTGAGAGTATTCTACGTTTATTATATTCAAGAGTTTTGGCATTCTTGTAGCTTTTATAGGCTGTTTCTTAGGTTATTACATAAAAATAATCTGCAGTTACTGCTGCTATAAAAGTATAGTTTAGGGTGTTTGTTCATGCTTAGTCACTAAGTCATGTCCAACTCTTTGCAACTGCATAGACTGTAACTTGCCAGGCTCCCCTGTCCATGGGATTTTCCAGGCGAGAATACTGGAGTGGGTTGCCTTTTCCTTCTCTAATAGCATAAGGTGTTTTTATGTTTAATAGTATAAGGTGTAGTGATTGTTTCATAATTTAGAGGAAGATTTAAGGTTTGTTCCAGTAAATGTTCTGTAGACTCACTGGACACTATGGAGGCACTTGAGATGGTTACAAATGGCTTCAATAACATTCTAAGTCCTTATATTTATAGTTTTCATAATAAAGGGCAGTGTTTTAGGTTGAGCTACTTGTAACTACATGAAAATAGTGCTTTTTGCAAGCATTTTCAAGTCATGTCAGACATTGTTTCCTTTCAAATAGCCAGTGTTCCAAACTGTGGTTAAACAGGGGCCGATAGCCTTTGCCCCAGAGTGCACTTCTTGTTTGCAGGGTGTCTCCCTCACTTGCAGGTTTATATTTATAATGTGAATGGTGCTTGTGCATGAGCATATGATGCTATGTCATGGTGCAGTGGAGAGAACTGATGTATGGTTGGAACATATATTTACATGTGTAAACTTTATTTAAATATTTATATACATTATATATTCAAAAAAATTGAAGCAGCTTATGGTAAACACAAATGAACTAACACTCTAGTTGATAACCATGAAAGTAAAGTGAGAGGAAGTAGAGGAAAAAAGAAGTGGGAAACTATATTTATATCAGTTTCCCACTGATACAGTGTGAGCACTAACCCCATCCCCATCCCTCAGTTCAGTTCAGTTCAGTTCAGTTCAGTTCAGTCGCTCGGTCATGTCTGACTCTGCAACCCCATGAACTGCAGCACGCCAGGCCTCCCTGCCCATCACCAACTCCTGGAGTTTACTCAAACTCATGTACATCGAGTCGGTGATGCCATCCAGCCATCTCATCCTCTGTCGTCCCCTTCTCCTCTTGCCCCCAATCCCTCCCAGCATCAAGGTCTTTTTCAATGAGTCAGCTCTTCACATGAGCTGGTATTGTTCCCACCCCTACCCTTTATTAAATCTAGCGGTCTCATCTTTGTATGATCCTGAAATGTAGACCCTGTTCCTTAGGACTCTGCATGACTGGAGATGATGAAAGAGGAGACTAAAAGCCTCTACTGAACAAGGAAGAGATGCAGCAAACCTCTGACTGATGCTTTCATCATGTTATTTTTCTAGCTGATGACCCTCCAGTTATAGAAGTGAAAGCCAGCTTATCATTTCTTGATGACTTTGAGTGTATTTGTGCCTCTCTTCATTGTTGATCATGGTACATCTTCAGTTTTCTTTTCATGCACAAAAGAGAAAATTTTTGATACTTGGCATCTTCTAGGAATCAAAGATGATTTTAAGAAAGAGGGCCCTATAACTAAACTGATTTTAAAAATGAGATTTTTTTTTTGTTTGTTTAATAATAATTCAGCTTTTCTTTATCTTTAGGAATTCTCTAGTAATCAAGATTTATGTTTTTCTCTTTCAGTTAGTGCTGTGTTTTATTGGTTGTTTTTGTCTTGTGACAACATTAAATCTCTCAGCTTTATTCATTACATGTTAAACTCAACACCAAAATACATCTCTTGAAATACCTAGTCAAGAAAAGCCTATTAAAGGTAAACATAATTTATTGAACATAAGCATTACCATACTGTGCATAGTAAAAGGGCTCTGGAACATTGGTTATTGTGATCTGAATTTGACTATGTTTTTAAAACGTAGTCATACTTTCTACTTAAGCTTTAAAGCATTGTTTGAAAGTTATAAACTGGAGTAGTTGATTGGCGACAGAACAAGAGAGGTTTTTTTAAATTAATTTTTTATTGAGGTATAGTTGATTTACAATATTAGCTTCAGGTGTACAACACAGTGATTCAGAATTTTTATAGATTATATGCCATTTGAAATTATAAAATATTGGCTATATTCCCTGTGCTGTACAATATATCCTTGTAGCTTATTTATTTTATACATAGTAGTTTGTACCTCTTTACTCCTCTCTTACCCTTCTCCTGTTCCCTCTCCCCTCTGGTAGCCACTAGTTCATTCTCTGTATCTATGAGTCTGTTCCTTTTTTGCTATATTCACTAGCTTGTTGTATTTTTTAGATTCCACGTGTAAGTATTTATCTTGCTCTGTCTGAATTATTTCACTGAGCATGATGTGCTCCAGGTCCATCCGAACAGCAGGGTTTCTGATTGTTGCTCAGAGAAGCCATGAAGTTGGAGACTCTAGTGGGGCTAAGAACCATAGTCAGTTTATCTACTCAATTCTGAACCTGATATTAAACAGTTAAGCTGGAAGCCACTGGAAAGCAGAATAGAAATCCTTGAGTTTTGAAGTACTTAGGAGACAGAGACCCACCCTGAGGCCTGGGGGTTTCAGTAGGGGTAGAGTGGTCTAGGAACAGGGATGAGAGTGGCAAGACCTGAAATGAGTGGTAAAAGGACACTGACCTGCAGCTGCTCTTTACCTGGGGACACCAGTTTGTCTCAATTAGAAGCTGAGAATCCAGGTGTGTAGAAACTTTGTTTCATGGGGTTGTAAATAGCTCAGTTGGTAAAGAATCTGCCTGCAATGCTGCTGCTGCAGCTGCTAAGACGCTTCAGTTGTGTCTGACTCTGTGTGACCCCAGAGATGGTGCAGCCCACCAGGATCCCCCATCCCTGGGATTCTCCAGGCAAGAACACTGGAGTGGGTTGCCATTTCCTTCTCCAATGCAATGCAGGAGACCCCAGTTCTATTCCTGGATCGGGAAGATCTGCTGGAGAAGGGATAGGCTATCCACTCCAGTATTCTTGGGCTTCCCTTGTGGCTCAACTGGTAAAGAATCTGCCTGCAATGTGGGAGACCTGGGTTCAATCCCTGGGTTGGGAAGATCCCCTGGAGAAGGGAAGGGCTTACCCACTCCAGTATTTGGGCCTGGAGAATTCCATGGACTGTGTAGTCCATGGGGTCACAAAGAGTTGGACATGACTGAGCAACTTTCACTCATTCACTTAAGGACAGAATTGGAAACTTGAAGGGTCTTAAACACATAGTCTCTGTCTCAAGATACTTGCCAAATTCTCAGGCTCTGTATGATAGCACCTAAGCAGAATGATCTGAAAGGCCAAGCTGTCACTTGATGCTGAAGTGACAAAGACCCATCATACTTTCCATTGAAAGCTGTGGGGTCAGGTCTTTGTTTAGAGGCAGTCAGAAGTAGATCATATCTTTCCAACCTTCATGCACCTCTACCCCTCTCAGTTCCTTGTTGAATTAATGTACTTTACCTTATGCTCTATCTGCCTAGAGCAGGGAGGCATCTTCTCATCACTTGGAACCTCTTGTTGCTGCTGTTCAGCTGCTCACCCCTCTCTGACTCTTCGTGACCCCGTGGACTGCAGCACGCCAGGCTTCCCTGTCCTTCACCGTCTCCCAGATCTTGCTCAAACTCATGTCCATTGAGTCAGTGATGTCATCCAACCAACTCATCCTCTGTTGCCCTCATCTCCTCTTACCTTCAGTCTTTCCCAGCATCAGGGTCTTTTCCAGTGAGTCAGCTCTTGGCATCAGGTGGCCAAAGTATTGGAACTCCGGTTTTAGCATCAGTCCTTCCCGTGAATATTGAGGGTAGATTTCCTTTAGGATGGACTGGTTGGATTTCCTTGCAGTCCAAGGGACTTTCAAGAGTCTTCTCCAGCACCGCAGTTGGAAAGCATCACTTCTTTGGTGCTCTCAGCCTTCTTTATAGTCCAACTCTCACTTTCGTACATGACTACTGGAAATACCACAGCTTTGACTGGACACTTTTGTTGGCAAAGTAATATCTCTGCTTTTTAATATGCTGTCTAGGTTTGTCATAGATTTTCTTTGAAAGAGCAACCATCTTTTAACCTCTTAACAATCAGCATTCAATAAAAAAAATTTTGCAAACTATATGAAGAGACAGGACCAACCAACTGAGCAAAAACCAAGAGAAAAATAAAGCAATAGAAAGCAGAAACACAGGTGATCCAGATATTGGAGTTAGCAGATGAGGATGTTATGATTATCATGTTTAGGAACATAGAGAAAAAAGAAACAAAAGAGGCAAGAAGGTATAGAATTATTCTAGAAAATTGGAGTGAATGTGTATGTGTGTGTGTGTGTGTCCGTATCAAGCATTGTAGAACCAAAAAAGATTTTTTTGACAGCACTCAATGGATGTATTTAAAAGCATATTGAACTTAACAGATGATGTGATTAATGAACTAGAAGGCAAGTTAATAGAAAATGTCTAAACTGAAGGACAGGGAGGAAAAAAATAGACTAAAATAGAAAGGAGCATAAAAGACATTTGCAATGTGGTCAAAAGATCTGTCATAAGATTGATAAAGAAGAGAGGATGAGTTGCTCAGATACAATATCTAAAAGTATTTCTCATGAAACTTTTGTAACATCAGCCCACAAATTCAAGATGCTTCATGAACCGCTAAGAGGGATATATTCAAAGAAAATTACACCCATATACATGATGGATTGACTTCTCAGATTGCTGGAGATGCCAACCTAGAATTCTCTACTCAGTGAAAACATTCCTTTAAAATTAAAGTGAAATAAATAGTTTAAACAAATAGAATTTGAGAGAATTTATCAGCAGTGCATTTTCACTAAAAGATATAATGATACATGTTGTAATCTCTATAGAGTAACAACTGAAATAATAGTGAAAGTATATATCCAGCAAATTAAAAAGGGAAGTGTAGATTAATAAAAATATTAATTAGACCACAAGAAAGAGAGGAATACATGTACAAAAAACAGTTGTCTCAATAGAAAACAGTAAGATGACAGATAAAAGTCTGGATATTTTTGTAAAGATTAAATGCAGATGAATTAAATAATTCAAGTAAAAGACTGAGATTTTCAAACTTCATTAAAAAATAACGGTGATAAATGTGCAGCTTAAATGAGATATGCTTTAGAGACTTCCCTGGTGGTCCAGTGGCTAGGACTATGTGCTCCTGTTGCAGGGAGCCCGTGTTCAATCCTTGGTCAGGGAACTGGATCCCATATGCTGCAACTAAAATCCTGCATGCCACACACAGGGTCAACAATCTTACTTGACACAGCTAAGACCTGGAGCAAATAAATAGTAAAAAAAAAAAAAAAAAGTATAACAAATTAAAAAAAGAGAAACGTGTAAGTATGAGGACACAAAGATTAGAAAAGTATGGAAAAAGAAAGCTTCTATAGTTATACTAATTTTGAATAAAATTTTAAGGCAAGAAGTGTTACTAAAAATAAAGAGGAATATTTCATAATGCTAAAGGGATTCATTGACCAGAAGATGTTACATTCTTAAATCTGTCATGTCCTTAATAGCATAGCTTCAAAATACATAAAGCAAAGGAAACAAAATTCAAAGGAAATAGACATATCCACAATCACAGGGGGAGACTTTGGCCCCTTTCTTAAAGGCTGATCAGGCAAGGAGACAACATCAGTAGTATGGAAGATCTGAACAGTTAGTAAAATTGTGCTCATTGTGCACCCAACTATGCAAGAAATTGTTCTTTTCAACTGAATATAGAACATTTGTCAAAAGTGACCAGATGCTAGGACGTAAATATAACCTTAACAAATTTCAGAGTTTGAACTCATTTAGAATATGTTCTCTGACAATAGTAATATTCAGTTAGAACTTGAGGGGGAAACAAGACATCCAGAAAAGCCCCAACTTCCTGCAAATTAAATAATTTATATTTAAATAGCCATGGGTTGTAAAAGAAAAATTGCAACAAAAATTAGAGAAGACACTGAACTGAATGGTTATGAAGATACTACCTATCAAAAGTTTCACAATTCAGCTAAGCTCATGCTCAGAGGGAACTTTATAGTTGTAGATACATTTATTTAGGAAACAAAAATAATAACAAAAAAATTAATTTCAGTTTCCATCTCCAAAAGAAAGATCAAACCTAGAGAAAGTCAGAAGAAATTAAATAATAAAGAATGGAAATCAATGAAACAGAAAATGTGCAATAGATGTATTTAATAAACTTCAGATCTTTGAAGAGACTAATATACTTGATAAACTTTTAACAAGACTGTTTGAGTAATACACTTGATAAATCTTTAACAAGACTAATGAAAAAAATGGATCAAACAAAGTGACAAATGCTAGGTATAATTAAAAATGATGGCAGAGTCTACAGACATTAGAAAGGCAATGAAAAGATATTGTGAATAATTTTACAAATAAATTTTGGGTGAAATGGACAAATACCTGTGAAAATACAAATTTTTCAAAATTAATCAAAGAGGAATTAGAAATCCAGAATAGTCAGGTATCAAAGAAATTGAATCCATTTTTATCAAGCAAATGCAAGCCAGCCCTAGGCCCATATGGCTTTACTGGGGAATTCATTAAAACACAGCACTTTTTTTTTTTCTTTAAATTGAAGCATAGTTGATTTACAATGTTGTAAAACACAATTTAAGCAAAGTTTTGCAGACAGTAGAACAAGAGGGAAAACTTACAGATTCCGTTTGTATAACCAGCTTGATCTTTGTATCATACCTATTTAGGGCTGTATATAAAACAAAAATATAGACACATTTTTCTTGTGAACAAAGATGGGAAAATGAGAAACAGAGCACTGGAAAATCAAATCCAGCAATTGAAAAGGCCAATGTGAGGGTTTATTTCAAATGAGCAAGGGGTGTTTGAGACCACATTCACAGAGGGTTGATGCAATTCCCCACCTGAACAAAAAATGGCAAAAATAATCTTATTGTCTTGCTAATACAGAAAAATTGATTTATTAAAAGTCAATATTCATTCATGGTTCAAATATCTTAGCAACCTACAAATGTGAAAGGGAATTCAACTATATTAACTTGGTAAAGAGTAACTTTATCTTTGTTTTATAAACAAGATTTAATCTGATAAAAAATAGGTTTACAAAAATAGCTATAAAAAGCCTGTGGATAAAATTTCCAAGTGAAATTTTGACAATTTTCCCCTTGAGATCAAGACTGCAATAGGATACTCATATTTAAAGGCAAGAGACATGACAGTTACATCGATTGAAAAGGAAGAAATAAAACTTATCCATAGATAACATGACTTGTTTATAAGAAAGATCAGTAGAATCTACAGGAAGATTATTAGAATTAAATGAATTTACCAAGGTCCCTGGAAACAAGGTCAATATACAATTGTATTTTTCTATATTGATTTTCAATACAATCGATTGTATTTTTGTAATCCAGCCACAGAAATTGATACTTAAAATTTGATAATAATGGAAATGTTTGAAATTAATTTGAAATGTAATTAATTCAGAAGTTGGTAATATTTTTAAAAACATCAAAAATCAAACACCTAGGGCGAAATGGAGTGATGTGTGTATAAAAGCTTTATGCAGAAAAGCCACAGAATATTTAGAGAAATTAAAGGAGACCCACCCAAACAGAAGAGCACAGTATTTTAATTATTGCCTAGGCTATTCTTGGCTTTACAATCTTGAAGAAGAATAAAGCTAGAGGAATTAATAGTCACATATGTTATAGGCAAAATGTGTTACAAGGTTGTAGGAATTACAACAGTGTATTGGTGTAGGTGGACATATAGACAAATGGAACAGAATAAAAAGTAAAGAAACAGACCTGTTGATTATTTGATTCAGGACAAAGGTGATTGCAGTTCAGAGAGGACAGATGGACTTTTCAGTAAATGATGCTATTTTGGATACCACAGAAAATAATTATGTTAACTTGTAAAACACAAATGTCAGTTTCAGAAAATTGCAAATCTAATTGTGAGAGAGAATATGATAAAGCTCTTGGGAGAACAGATGAATGTCTTTATGATCTTGTACAAAGATTTCTTAACTAGAACAAAACAAAACAAAAACTCAGAAATGCTAACATTAAAATAAGTTGTTGAAACTGAATTTCATTAGTTTAATTTCATTAAGAATTTATTGGGAATTCTCTGGTGGTCCAGTGGTTAGGACTCCATGCTTTCACTGACAAGGGTGTGGGTTCAGTCCCTGGGCCGGGATCTAAGGTCCCACAAGTTATGCGGTGTGGCCAAAAAAACACAAACAAACAAACAACTAAAAAAGAATTTATTCATCAAAAGGCTTCAAAAGTACTTTGACACACTTGGAGAAACTTAATGGAAATTTATGTTCAGAAATATAGAGTACTGTTACAATCAAAAGAAATATTCCAATAGGAATATGGGTGAAAGTCTTGATAAGTCACTTCATGAAAGAATATATCCAAATGACTGAAAAACGTAGGGTAAATTGCTCAATTTCTTTAGTCATCAGGACACGCAAATTAAAAACACAATATTGTTGTTGTTTAGTCGCCCAGTCATGTCCAACTCTTTGTGACCCCATGGACTACAGCGCTAGGCTTCCCTGTCTCTCACCATCTGCCAGAGTTTGCCCAAGTTCGTGTCCATTGCATTAGCGATGCCATTCAGCCATCTCATTACAAATACAATGTGATACCATTAAACACACCATTCTGGCTAAAATGAAACATACTCCTCAGAACCAAGTGGGGCCAGGGATATAGAGTAATCTATCTCTCATATATTGCTGTTGGGAATATTAAATTGTTACAATCATTTAAAAAGTAGTTGGGCATTATCCAGCTGATTGCTATGACCCAGCAATCCACTCCTATGTATATACCAACAGAAATTTACAAAAGATAAGTTCAAGAATGTTCATAGTGCTTCACATTATTAGATGCACACCAGCCAGAGGATGGAAACATTATCATAGGATATTGTTCTGTAGTGAAAATGGATTACCAGCAAATTTAATGGAACAATGTGTATTCACCTCACAAACAGTTTGACTTAAAAAAGCTATATTTGAATGAGTACATACTGTATGATTCCATTTATATAATGCGCAAAGACAGATACAACTCATCTGTGGTGTTAGGAGTCAGTGTCATGTGGTGGTTAATCAGGAGGGGGCCTGAGAAGTATGGGATGCTGTAACAGTTTCTTGTTCTGAGTGCTGGTTGTATAAGTTCAATTATATATTGAACTCAGTGTTCTGAGCAGAACACCCATTTATGTGCTTTTTGTGTGTGTATGTTATCCTTTGAAAGAAGGTAAAAGAAGAAAAACATGAAAACACAGAAAAAACCCTGTGTTCCCACTGGTTAGTTTCTTCGAGTTTGGGTTGTAGTGGAGTTTGTGTAGACTCAGGGAAAGCTGTGGTGTGCTCTGGCCAGGGTAAGTTTCTCTTGCCATTAAATGTTGTTCTAACCCAGCTCAGCTGTCACACTGATGAGAACAGGAGCTCTCATCCCAAGAGTGGTAGCTCTGCTCTTCCCAAGAGTGAGAACAATGGCTAAGTGCTGTGCTTTAACACTAAGCTAAGGGCTGGAATAGTCTTCCCTGCTGAGATACAGACCTCATTCAAAGGCATTTAGAAGTGAACTGCAAGCTAACAAAGCAGTGGACAGGTGCAGAGTTAGCCCTTGAGGTACTGTCCAGCTTGAAATGAAGATTCATTTTTAATGAGTAGAAATTCAGAGTAATTGTCCATGAAAAACAAGAATTTGATTTTGGCAGGAGAATGATGCCTTTGAAAGAAACTCTAGATTTCAAGAATCATATGGGCTTCCCTGGTAGCTCAGCTGGTAAAGAATCCATGTACAATGCAGGAGACCCTGGTTTGATTCCTGGTCAGGAAGATCCCCTGGAGAAGGGAATGGCTACCCACTCCAGTATTCTGGCCTGGAGAATTCCATGGACTTCATGGGGTCACAAAGAGTCAGACATCTCTGAGTGACTTTCACTTTTACTTTCATTGTCATTCAACTTAGAATACAACATTCAACACTGCAAAAAGGAATAAGAAATAACCATTCACAAAGTGTAGGTGATTTCCACCTGTTTATAGAGAAAATTGACACCTAATTTTGATATGCTTACACTTTAATTGAAGATTTTTTGTTGTTGTTCAGTTGCTAAGTCGTATCTGACTCTTTGCGACTCCATGGACTGCAACACGCCAGGTTTCCCTGTGCTTCAGTGTCTCTTGGAGTTTGCCAAGTTCGTGTCCATTGAGTCAGTGATGCTACCTAATCATCTTACCTTCTGCTGCCCTCTTCTCCTTTTGCCTTCAGAATTTCCCAGCATTGAAGATTAAATAATGCTGATTATTGAAATAAATAAGGGTTTTCCTTTGTATCTTGGGAGTCTTTGATTTCTCTTTCTCCTTCTCTGCTTTCCCACATTTAATTCCAAAGCAGACTCTCCTGACTTTGTCTACACAATATGTACAAAATCTGACCACCACTTCTACTGCTATTACCCTTGATCCTAGTCCAGAGCACTAACGTTTCTCACCTGGATTTTGGCCACAGCCTCCTAACCACTGTCCCTGCTTCTGTCCTATCCTTGCCATAGGCAGGGGTGATCCTTTGAAACGTGAGTCATATAATATCTCTTCTAGTCTCAAAAGACATCAGTGTTTCCCATTCAATTCAGTGGAAAAGTCAAATTCCTAATCAAGGTCTACAGGGATTCACCTGATCTCACTGCACTCCACACCTCACTGCCCATCCACTCTTCAGGAAATGCTCCTGGTTGATTCTTGTCAACTACAAATTCACACTTGCCATATACCTCTACAAGGATTAAATCATCTGCTGCTTTAGCTGCTGATTTTCACTATCTCCTGAAAGAAGTTTAGGGTGGAGAGCAGAAGGGAAGCACTCTGTGCTTGAGAATAACTGGCAGAACAGGAGTTCATATAGTTGGATATTTTCAGGAGCTGATTTTATGAGCCCAATTCTTGTATCTCCTTGTATCCGTGAAGCACTAAGATCCTTCATGGTGGTGACTGCTCATTGTGACTAGCAGAAATCTGAAAAATTATGTGCTTGATTGTGTGTACTCCCCCTTCACCAAAATCACATATATATTGACCTTCTCCTACTGCCTCTTTGGAGCAGTTTCTCAGAGCTATCTGAGGTGCTGTCTCCTGGGCTATAGTCCTCATTTTGCCCCAAATAAAGCTTAACTTACAACTCTCAAATTATGCTTTTTTTGTTTGTTTGTTTTTAAAGTTGACACTCTCAAACAAGGAACTCTGTTAGGTCACCACTCAAATATCATTTTCTCATGAAAGTCTTCCCTGACCAGCTTCTTTAATAAATAGTGAATCCCATTGTTCCTGCCAAGACTCCCTTTCATCTCTTTCTTTTCCTCTAGAAAGGTTAACGTAATCTAACTTATTATCTTACTTATATTATGTAACTTTTGTATTGTTGATCTTCTTGCATTGGAAGGTAAATTTTGTGAGGTCAGGGATTTTATCTGTTGGCTCAATGATGAACTCTCAGTACCTGAAACAATGCCTGGCTGGATGTTTGGAGTTTGATAAAAAATTATTGAAAAATTATTAGGAATAATAGCAAGAGAAAGTTTGACAATATGCTATAAAAACCATTGTAGTATTGAAATGTTTTGAATTTGGTGCTTTTTCTTACTCTTGGTGCTTTATACAAAAGTTTGAAAAGTGACTCTATAATATTGCTCTATGAATAAATCCTCAAATTTATTCTAAGTCAGAACATTTAAGTTTTAAGTTGACCTTTAAAAATTTTTTTTGCTTGTTTTTCTTTTTTTTTTCTTTCTTTATTTTTTCATTTATTTATATTAGTTGGAGGCTAGTTACTTTACAATATTGTAGTGGTTTTTGCCATACATTGATGTGAATCAGCCATGGATTTACATGTGTTCCCCATCCTGAGCCCCCCCCTCCCACCTCTCTCTCCATCCCATCCCTCTGGGTCATCCTAGTGCCCCAGCCCTGAGCACTTGTCTCATGCATCCAACCTGGACTGGCGATCTGTTTCATACTTCATAATATACATGTTTCAATGCTATTCTCTCAGATCATCCCCCCCTCGCCTTCTCCCACAGAGTCCAAAAGTCTGTTCTATACATCTGTGACTCTTTTTCTGTCTTGCATATAGGGTTATTGTTACCATCTTTCTAAATTCCATATATATGCATTAGTATACTGTATTGGTGTTTTTCTTTCTGGCTTACTTCACTCTGTTTAATGGGCTCCAGTTTCATCCACCTCATTAGAACTGATTCAAATGTATTCTTTTTAATGGCTGAGTAATATTCCATGGTGTATATGTACCATAGCTGTCTTATCCATTCATCTGCTGAAGGGCATCTAGGTTGCTTCCATGTCCTGGCTATTATAAACAGTGCTGCGATGAACATTGGGGTGCACGTGTCTCTTTCAGTTCTGGTTTCCTCGGTGTGTATGCCCAGGAGTGGGATTGCTGGGTCATATGGCAGTTCTAATTCCAGTTTTTTAAGGAATCTCCACACTGTTCTCCATAGCGGCTGTACTAGTTTGCATTCCCACCAACAGTGTAAGAGGGTTCCCTTTTCTCCACACCCTCTCCAGCATTTATTCCTTGTAGACTTTTGGATAGCAGCCATCCTGACTGGCGTGTAATGGTACCTCATTGTGGTTTTGATTTGCATTTCTCTGATAATGAGTGATGTTGAGCATCTTTTCATGTGCTTGTTAGCCATCTGTATGTCTTCTTTGGAGAAATGTCTGTTTAGTTCTTTGGCCCATTTTTTGATTGGGTCATTTATTTTTCTGGAATTGAGCTTCAGGAGTTGCTTGTATATTTTTGAGATTAATCCTTTGTCTGTTGCTCCATTTGCTATTGTTTTCTCCCATTCTGAAGGCTGTCTTTTCACCTTGCTTATAGTTTCCTTTGTTGTGCAAAAGCTTTTAAGTTTAATTAGGTCCCATTTGTTTAGTTTTGCTTTTATTTCCAATATTCTGGGAGGTGGGTCATAGAGGATCTTGCTGTGATTTATGTCGGAGAGTGTTTTGCCTATGTTCTCCTCTAGGAGTTCTGTAGTTTCTGGTCTTACATTTAGATCTTTAATCCATTTTGAGTTTATTTTTGTGTATGGTGTTAGAAAGTGTTCTAGTTTCATTCTTTTACAAGTGGTTGACCAGTTTTCCCAGCACCACTTGTTAAAGAGGTTGTCTTTTGTCCATTGTATATCCTTGCCTCCTTTGTTGAAGATAAGGTGTCCATAGGTACATGGATTTATCTCTGGGCTTTCTATTCTGTTCCATTGATCTATATTTCTGTCTTTGTGCCAGTACCATACTGTCTTGATGACTGTGGCTTTGTAGTAGAGTCTGAAGTCAGGCAGGTTGATTCCTCCAGTTCCATTTTTCTTTCTCAAGATTGCTTTGGCTATTCAAGGTTTTTTGTATTTCCATACAAATTGTGAAATTATTTGTTCTAGTTCTGTGAAAAATACCGTTGGTAGCTTGATAGGGGTTGCATTGAATCTATAGGTTGCTTTTGGTATTATACTCATTTTTACTATATTTATTCTTCCAATCCATGAACACAGTATATTTCTTGATCTGTTTGTGTCCTCTTTGATTTCTTTCATCAGTGTTTTATAGTTTTCTATATATAGGTCTTTTGTTTCTTTAGGTAGATATATTCCTAAGTATTTTATTCTTTTCGTCACAGTGGTGAATGGTATTGTTTCCTTAATTTCTCTCTGTTTTCTCATTGTTAGTGTATAGGAATGCAAGGGATTTCTGTGTGTTAATTTTATATCCTGCAACTTTACTCTATTCACTGATTAGCTCTAGTAATTATCTGTTGGAGTCTTTAAGGTTTTCTATGTAGAGGATCATGTTATCTGCAAACAGTGAGAGTTTTACTTCTTTTCCTATCTGGATTCCTTTTATTTCTTTTTCTGCTCTGATTGCTGTGGCCAAAACTTCCAAAACTATGTTGAATAGTAGTGGTGAGAGTAGGCACCCTTGCCTTGTTCCTGACTTTGGGGGAAATGCTTTCAATTTTTCACCATTGAGGATAATGTTTGCTGTGGGTTTGTCATATATAGCTTTTATTATGTTGAGGTATGTTCTAATCCTGCTTTCTGGAGAGTTTTTATCATAAAAGGATGTTGAATGTTGTCAAAGGCTTTTTTCTGCATCTATTGAGATAATCATATGATTTTTATCTTTCAATTTGTTAATGTGGTGTATTACATTGATTGATTTGTGGATATTAAAGAATCCTTGCATTCCTGGGATAAAGCCCACTTGGTCATGATGTATGATTTTTTTTTTTTTTTAATATGTTGTTGGATTCTGTTTGCTAGAATTTTGTTAAGGATTTTTGCATCTATGTTCATCAGTGATATTGGCCTGTAGTTTTCCTTTTTTGTGGCATCTTTGTCTGGTTTTGGTATTAGGGTGATGGTGGCCTCATAGAATGAGTTTGGAAGTTTACCTTCTTCTGCAATTTTCTGGAAGAGTTTGAGTAAGGTAGGTGTTAGCTCTTCTCTAAATTTTTGGTAGAATTCAGCTGTGAAGCCATCTGGACCTGGACTTTTGTTTGCTGGAAGATTTCTGATTACAGTTTCGATTTCCATGCTTGTGATGGATCTGTTAAGATCTTCTATTTGTTCCTGGTTCAGTTTTGGAAAGTTATACTTTTCTAAGAATTTGTCCATTTCTTCCAAGTTGTCCATTTTATTGGTGCTGCTGGTAGTAGTCTCTTATGATCCTTTGTATTTCAGTGTTGTCTGTTGTGATCTCTCTATTTTCATTTCTAATTTTGTTGATTTGATTCTTCTCCCTTTGTTTCTTGATGAGTCTGGCTAACGGTTTGTCAATTTTATTTACCTTTTCAAAGAACCAGCTTTTGGTTTTATTGATTTTTGCTGTGGTCTTTTGTTTCTTTTGCATTTATTTCTGCTGTAATTTTTAAGATTTCTTTCCTTCCACTAACCCTGGGGTTCTTCATTTCTTCCTTCTCTAGTTGCTTTAGGTGAAGAGTTAGGTTATTTATTTGACTTTTTTCTTGTTTCTTAAGGTAAGCCTGTATTGCTATGAACCTTCCCCTTAGGACTGCTTTTAAAGTGTCCCATAGGTTTTGGGTTGTTGTGTTTTCATTTTCATTCATTTCTATGCATATTTTGATTTCTTTTTTGATTTCTTCTATGATTTGTTGGCTATTCAGAAGCATGTTATTTAGCCTCCATATGTTGGAATTTTAATAGTTTTTTTCCCCCTGTAATTGAGATCTAATCTTAGAGCATTGTGGTCAGAAAAGATGACTGGAATGATTTCAGTATTTTTGAATTTACCAAGGCTAGACTTATGGACCAGGATGTGATCTATTCTGGAGAAGGTTCCATATGCACTTGAGAAAAAGGTGAAATTGATTGTTTTGGGGTGAAATGTCCTATAGATATCAATTATGTCTAGCTGGTCCATTGTGTCATTTAAAGTTTGTGTTTCCTTGTTAATTTTCTGTTTAGTTGATCTATCCATAGGTGTGAGTGGGGGTATTAAAGTCTCCTACTATTATTGTGTTATTTTAAATTTCCCCTTTCATACTTTTTAACATTTGCCTTACATATTGCGGTGCTCCTATGTTGGGTGCATATATATTTATAATTGTTATATCTTCTTATTGGATTGATCCTTTGATCATTATGTAGTGTCCTTCTTTGTCTCTTTTCACAGCCTTTATTTGAAAGTCTATTTTATCTGATATGAGTATTGCGACTCCTGCTTTCTATTGGTCTCTGTTTGCGTGAAATATTTTTTTCCAGCTGTTCACTTTCAGTCTGTATGTGTCCCTCGTTTTGAGGTAGGTCTCTTCTAGACAGCATATATAGAGGTCTTGTTTTTGTATCCATTCAGCCAGTCTTTGTCTTTTGGTTGGGGCATTCAACCCATTTATATTTAAGGTAATTATTGATAAGTATGGTCCTGTTTCCATTTACTTTGTTGTTTTGGGTTTGAGTTTATACATATTTTCTGTGTTTCCTATCTAGAGAAGATCCTTTGGTATTTGTTGAAGAGCTGGTTTGGTGGTGCTGAATTCTCTCAGCTTTTGCTTGTCTGTAAAGCTTTTGATTTCTCCTTCATATCTGAATGAGATCCTTGCTGGGTACAGTAATCTGGGTTGTAGGTTATTCTCTTTCATTACTTTCAGTATGTCCTGCCATTCCCTTCTGGCCTGAAGAGTTTCTGTTGAAAGATCAGCTGTTACCTTTATGGGAATCCCCTTGTGTATTATTTGTTATTTCTCCCTTGCTGCTTTTAATATTTGTTCTTTGTGTTTGATCTTTGTTAATTTGACTAATATGTGTCTTGGGGTATTTTGCCTTGGATTTATCCTGTTTGGGACTCTCTGGGTTTCTTGGACTTGTGTGACTATTTCCTTCCCCATTTTAGGGAAGTTTTCTACTACTATCTCCTCGAGTATTTTCTCATGACCTTTCTTTTTGTCTTCTTCTTCTGGGAGTCCTATGATTCGAATGTTGGGGTGTTTCACATTGTCCCAGAGGTCCCTGAAGTTGTCCTCATTTCTTTTGATTCTATTTTCCTCTCTGCTTCATTTATTCTCACCATTTTATCTTCTACCTCACTTACCCTATCTTCTGCCTCTGTTATTCTACTGTTGGTTCCCTCCAGAGTGTTTTTGATCTCATTTATTGCATTATTCATTATTAATTGACTCTTTTTTATTTCTTCTAGGTCCTTGGTAAACATTTCTTGCGTCTTCTCAATCCTTGTCTCCAGGCTATTTATCTGTAACTTCATTTCGTTTTCAAGATTTTGGATTATTTTTATTATCATTATTCTAAGTTATTTTTCAGGTAGATTCCCTATCTCCTCCTCTTTTGTTAGGTTTGGTGGGCATTTTTCATGTTCCTTTACCTGCTCAGTATTTCTCTGCCTTTTCCTCTTGTTTAGATTGCTGTGTTTGGAGTGGCCTTTCTGTATTCTGGTAGTTTGTGGTTCCTCTTTATTGTGGAGGTTCCTCCCAGTGGGTGGGGTTGGACGATTGGCTTCTCAAGGTTTCCTGGTTAGGGAAACTTACCTCGGTATTCTGGTGGGTGGAGCTGGATTTCTTCTCTCTGGAGTGCAGTGGAGTGTTCAATAGTGAATTTTGAGATGTCTGTGGGGTTGGTGTGACTTTGGGCAGTCTGTATATTGACGCTCAGAGCTATGTTCCTGCGTTGCTGGAGAATTTGCATGTTATGTCTTGTTCTGGAACTTATTGGTTCTTGGGTGGTGGTTGGTTTCAGTGTAGGTATGGAGGCTTTTAGATGATCTCTTATTAATTAATATTCCCTGGAGTCAGGAGTTCTCTGGTGTTCTCAGGTTTTGGGCTTAAGTCTCCTGCCTCTGGATTTCAGTCTTATTCTTCCAGTAGCCTCAAGACTTCTCCATCCATACAGCACTGATAATAAAACTTCTAGGTTAATGGTGAAAAGATTCTCCACTGTGAGGGACACCCAGAGAGGTTCACAGAGTTACATGAAGAAGAGGAGAGGGAGGAAAGAGGTAGATGTGAGCAGGAGGAGAAAAAAGGGGGAACCAAGAGGAGAGAGACTGATCTAGGCAGTACTCTGTTCTCTAAGTGTTCTCCGCAGCCCAGAACACCCACAGAGATTCACAGAATTGGGTTGAGAAGAGAAGGGGGGAGGGAGGAAATAGAGGTGATCTAGGGAAGAAAAAGGAGAGTCAAAAGGGGGAGAGAGTAATCAAGCCAGTAATCATACTCCTGAGTAAAATGGGCAGTGAAGATTGGATTCTTAAATGTACAAAATTGATATCAAATACTAAAAAACAAAGATTAAAAATCTAGCGTAGAGGTTAAACTCTTAAAAATACAATATTAAAAAAAAACACACAAAAAGTATAAGCAATATATATGAAGTCTGCTTTAAAAATAGGGTCTTTTTTTTTTTTTTTTTTTTTTTGCAAGGTAATAGTGGGTTATAAAAATGAAAATTAAAGGAGTAACAGAGAACTTAAAAAAGAAGAAGAAAAATTTTTTTAAATTAAAAAAATAATAATAATAGTAAAAATATATCTAGGAATTTCTCTGGAGCTGTTGCTGGCAGTGTGGGTTCAGTTCAGTTTCAGATAGTTCCTTGTTCCAGCTTATACTTCTCAATATCTATAGGCCCCTTCCAGTGTAGTCGGTGTTAACTACAGGGATTTTAAGCAGGATAGTTTTTTATGTAGATAACAACTATATATTCTTTGTGGGCTTTCCTGATAACTCAATTGGTAAATAATCTGTCTGCAATGCAGGAGACCCTGGTTCAATTTCTGAGTCAGGAAGATCTGCTGGAGAAGGGATAGGCTACCCACTGCAGTATTCTTGGGCTTCCCTTGTGGCTCAGCCGATAAAGAATCTGCCTGCAATGCGGGAGACATGGGTTCAACCCCTGGGTTGGGAAGATCCCCTGGAGAAGGGAAAGGCTACCTACTCCAGTATTCTGGCCTAGAGAATTCCAAGGACTGTATAGTCCATGCAGTTGCAGATTTGGACAAGGCTGAGCGACTTTCACTCAACACTCAACCACTATATATTCTTTGTAGCAACTTTTAAAGAAGAGTAGGACATGACTGAGCAACTGAACTGAACTGAACCTTTTGGATGTCAAAATTTCTTAAACATTTTCTCAAGGAAAATATGATATATATATAACCTCATCTCTTAAAAATAACAGTCTGATAGAGAATAGACTGCTGGTTACCAAGAGGGAGGAATTTGGTGGAGATGGAGTGAGAGGTTGGGGTTCGCAGATGTAAGCTTTTATATATAGAGTGGATAAGTGACCAGGTCCTACTGTATAGCACAGGGAACTATATTCAATGTCCAATGAGAAACCATAATGGAAAATAATATAAAAAAGTATGTGTATGTATAACTGAATCACTTTGCTGCACAACAGAAATGAATACAACATTGTAAATCAACTATGCTTCAATAAAAATATTAAAACTGAGAAAAAGAAGCCCCCCCAAACCAAGAAAAACCAAGTCCAATGAACTCAGATTGTCATAATGTATTGAAAGTTACATTTGTTGAGGTATTTAGCTGTTTGCTTCATTGATATGTTTTTGTGCTTAAATTTTATGGTTTTAGGTCTTTATAAATTTAAATTTTCTTTTATCCTATTCTTTGCTGTCATGTTGTCAGCAGCTGTACATGGGATCCAGATGACCAAACTTTGTAACCAAAAGATGTACGTTGGCCAGGGCAGGCCTACGTAGTGTTTCCTCATGAACTGAGAACACATGCTTCACTCTTCAAACCTTATGATATCAATTTAGGCTTTTCAGAACCTTTCTCTTGTTATTTCCTTGTCTGCATTGCAGGTGGGTCATGATCATGGAATTTAGAGCTGGAAGAGGTTGGTCTGGGCCTGTTCCCTTGGGCCTTCCTGCTGGTCCCAGGAGAGGCCTGTGACTCCTGCATCCATCACAGCTCTTAGGCACTGCTTCTGACCAGGGGTTTTCGCTATTCAAGGGCACTGTGGGTACAAAATACTGTGTTGAAATCTTACTCTCACCCCCAACTATAATCTACTTTTTTTGGAGTGTAATCTATATGGGAAGTGTTTTTGTGTTTTAAACAAAGTTAGGATGTGACATAAAAAGAATCTTCTTCTCTACCTCCTTCACTTTTCTCTCCACCTCTCTCTTTTGCTTTCCCTCTCCTTTCTCTCTTAAACCTAAGTGATGTAACAAAAGATGATGATGTGTCCATAAATGCAAATGGTTGTTCTTTGGCTACATTCTGAGGCAGTTCTGGGCTTCCCTCATAGCTCAGATGGTAAAGAATCTGCCTGAAATGCAGGAGGCCCAGATTCTATCCCTGGATTGGAAAGATCCCCTGGAGAAGGAAATGGCAACCCACTCCAGTATTCTTGCCTGCAGAATCCCATGGGCAGAGGAGCCTGGGGGGTTACAGTCTATGGGGTCACAAAGAGTCAGACATGACTGAGTGACTAACATTTTAGTTTTCAGGCAGTTGTAGTCTCAGTGTTTTTGAGTTTAAGCTACCAAAGGAGCAGGTCAGGGCCTCAGCGATACTAGAGTATGGGACAAAAACTGGAAGTAATTCAGCTGGGCTGAGGGAGGGACCACAGGTAGGAGGGAGGGCTCAGTGTTCCTAGATTTACCATCCTATCATCCTACCCAATCACCCTAGCTGTTTCCATTCCTGCTTCAAAAGACTTCACTGGGACCCTAGATTAAGGTAAGGCAGGTTCTCAGGCTGGCAGGGAGGGGAGGGTGTGGAAGATTTGGGAACAGAGGGTGCTTCTATACTCAATCCAAGGGATATTGTAGGAGTGAAACTGGGAAGGCATTAAATGGTCATCTGAATATAATTTATATATGAAGAACCAAGTTTGCTTGGTCTTTGTATTTGCACCTGGTGTTAATTAGTGTTAAGTGTGAATAGTGCAGAACATTTTTAGAAGACCCATAGTACCACTGAAGATAGTGTGGGTTGTATTTTAGGACTTTTAATTCTTACTTTGTTGTGTTTGTTTTTATTGTGATAGGGTTGGCTTAGACTACCATAGATTTCATTTTTATTAAGAGTTCTAGCCTAGCAAGGTAATACTAAGGTCTGTGCTCAGCACTGAATGGTTCTAAATTGGTTTTATGACAAAGTTGGAGAATTTGCCCTTAGAGAATCCATAATGGTGTAGTACTACCAGTTATAGTCTTCTTTTTAGTTGATTTCTGGACTTCATTGAGAAATTCAGTGATTGAATACTAGCTATTTTGCTTGAGGCTTTATATTTGTGAGGGAGAAGGGAGAATATGAAATTCAGTGAGAATTAGACTTGACCCAGGAGTTGGGGTTGAGGGGGAAGAGGAGCTAGTAACTTCTATCACCACTAGAGGCCTCTCTTAAACCAGATTTCATGCTTGATATCACCAGGTTTTTGTAGAGGGGCCTTGTTCCATCATTGTAAATTAAGCATATTTTCTGTTATGGTTCTGAATAAATAGTATGATAGAGCTTTTATTTTAGAACATGTATTATAATGTAACCCAAATGTTTTCTATAAAGTATGTATCTGAACATCTAGGATCTATTAGTCTGAAAACAAATGAGGGATCTTTTTCTGCTCTCCACTTTCACTCTCTAAATAAGCTTTTTAGTGAAAACATGTAATCAAAGACCATGGCCAGATGAAAATTATATGTCTCCCTGACTGTGCAAGGATGTTAGGCTGCAAATTATTACTGATTTAACATGCGTTTAATCTTTGAGGGCAGTTTATATTTTGCGGTCGGCACTCCAGTGTTCTTGCCTGGAGAATCCCAGGGACGGCGGAGCCTGGTGGGCTGCCGTCTATGGAGTTGCACAGAGTTGGACACGACTGAAGCGACTTAGCAGCAAGCAGCAGCAGACTATAAAATTAAGTTATATACTAAAAATTGCATGTATTCTTTTGTGATTATAAGAAGCTTCTAATATTAAAAACCTGTTTAAGGAATGATTTGAAAATTTTTCTAGACTTCATGTTATCTGGGGTAAAATTAAGTGCTTTCCTTTAGTAGTAATGAAAATAAGTCTAATTTTTAGTTTGGAATTATTTTGGATGTAGGTTGACCTTGGCGAGAAAGCAAGCAGGTGGGGCAAGATCATTCCATGTGGTTCTGTTCCAAAGTAGAAAGCTGATGAGTTGGAACTTTATTCCACCTTCCATGTCATTGTTCCTATCGGATTTTCTTTGTTGTGACCACAGCTAGCTAGTTGTTGTACTAAATGGAACAAGTTCCAGGTTGTTGGATGCTATATCTGGAAGGTAACTAAGTACATTTATGGCCCTGTGTGGTGGCCTTTGGCCAATTCCTCTGAGTTCCATGAAGGCAGGGAATTTTATAGATCTTGCATATTGCTGTGTGTATCCCTAAGAATCTTCAAGAGTGTCTAGTATATAGAAGATCTGCAGTAAGTTTTTCTTGAATGATCTTATCGAATTGCAAAAATAACATGTAATTTGTAATAGTAATTTGCTTTTTCAGTGAAAGAAGTTAAAGGAGAAACTGGTAATTCAAGTATCACTCCTGTCCCCTGGCAAATTTTTGGTATGACTTAAGATTTAGATATGTTTTGAGGAAGATTAAAATAAAAACTGGGTTCTGATCTAATTTTGTGTTGCAGGCGTGCTAAGCCGCTTCAGTTGTGTCTGACTCTTTGCAACCCCATGGACTGTAGCCCGACAGGCTCCTCTGTCCATAGACTTCTCCAGGCAAGAATACTTGAGTGGGTTGCCATGCTCTCCTCCAGGGGATCTTCCCGACCCAGGGATTGAACCCACAACTCTTACATCTCCTGCATTGGCAGGCAGGTTCTTTACCACTAGTGCCACCTGGCCTTCCCTAATTTTGTGTTATATATTTTTTTATAACAAGACTTAAAGTAGTGTCTGGTAATTGGTAAATAAAAGAAGTTCAAGGGACATGTTTTATGTGTATCTCCTTTAGTATGCATGACAGTTCTAATTAGACACCAGCATCGTTATTTCAGAGGTGAGAAAACTCAGGTTCAGAAAAGGGAGAGTATCTTGCTCCAGTCCCACACAGCTGAGAGGCAGAGCTGGGCTCTGCCCAGATTACTGAACTCAGAGTCTTTCCTTTTTCTTTTTTACACCATGCAGTTTCTCAAGCAGGGTTTGAGCAGAATCTTTTAAGTATCTTTCAAGATGTAATGAAGTAACTGATTTGTGATGTAACTTGAAAGTATAAAAGATACTGGCCATAGAAATGTATTTCCAGAGAGGGGTAGTCCTTTTTGTCCATATTTATTTCATGTGGGCTTTCTGTCAGAACTCTCTATATTCTGATTTAATCCTTTCAGTTATCCTATATGCTAAGAATTAGGACTCCTGTTTTAGAGATGAGGTAATTGAGTCTCAGAAAAATTAGCAATGTCCCTAAGCCTTTTGGCTAATAAGTGGCAGAATTACAGTAGTTCAGTCTCAGTTCTTCCTGAACCCTGCTATTTTTGCAGTACAACAGTGCCTCCTGTTAGAGTAGTTATTTTAAAGTTAACTAACTTCATGCTTTAAAAATTATCATTTGAGTTTTGCTGATGAAATGCTTCTAAATTTGAGCTTGCAACATCTCAGTAATTTTCTTTCACATTTGCCCACCGCTATAACACTTTAAAAAGTATGTAACATTCTTGATACAGCATAACCTTATAAATCATACTATCTTATTTTGTTTCATTTGGCATTGTTATTTTCCTTCCATGTAGAAATGGAGAGAGCAAGATTGAAATACTAATTATATTTTTCTATTTCTAATCCTATTTGATGGGTCCCTTTATACTGGCATACCTCATTTTATTATGCTTCACAGTATATTATGTTTCTAAAAATGGAAGGTTTGTGGCAACCCTGTGTCAACCAAGTCTGTTGTGCCATTTTTCCAGCAGCGTCTGCTCACTTTGAGTCTCATTTTGGTAATTCTTGCAGTATTTCAAACTTTTTCATTATTATTATATTTGAGATGGTGGTCTGTGATTAGTGATCTTTGATGTTATTATTGTGATCTTGTGGGGACAACAGGGTGGAAGACAATGAACTTAACTGATAAATATGGTGTGTATTCTGACTGTTCACTGATCAGCTATTCCTGTCACTCACCATCTCCTCCAGTCTCCATATTCCTTGAGACACAAAAATATCAAAACCAGTCCAAGTAATAACTTTACAAGGCCTCTAAGTGTCCAAGTAAAAGAAAAGGTTGCATGTCTCTCACTTTAAATCAAAAGCTAGAAATATTGTAGCTTTGTGAGGAGGGCATGTCCAAGGCTGAGACAGGTATAAAGCTAGTCCCCTTGTGCCAAACAGTTACCCAAGCTGTGTATGCAGAGAGGTTCTTTTTCTTTTTTTTCCTCTTGTTTGAGCAGCTTGTAGGATCTTAGTTCCCTGACCGGGAATTGAACCTGGACCCTTGGCAGTGAAAGTGCAGAGCCCTAACCAGCCGGACTGCCAGGGAGTTCCCACAGAAGAGAAGTTCTTGAAGGAAATTAAAAGAGCTACTCCAGTAAAAACATGAGTGATAAGGCAAAGTGGCCTTATTGCTAAAATGGAGAAAGTTTTCATGCTCTCGATAAAAGATCAAACCAGCCACAACATTCCCTTAAGTCAAATCCTAATCCAGAGCATGTTAGTTCACTGATTCCTAGAACGTTGATGTTCACTCTTGTCATCTCCTGTTTGACCACTTCCAATTTGCCTTGATTCATGGGCCTAACATTCCAGGTTCCTGTGCAGTATTGTATGAATGTGAGAGTTGGACTATAAAGAAAGCTGAGCACCAAAGAATTGATGCTTTTGAACTGTGGTGTTGGAGAAGACTGTTGAGAGTCCCTTGGACTGCAAGGAGATCCAACCAGTCCATCCTAACGGAGATCAGTCCTGGATGTTCATTGGAAGGACTGATGTTGAAGCTGAAACTCCAGTACTTTGGCCACCTGATGGGAAGAGCTGACTCATTGGAAAAGACCCTGATGCTGGGAAAGATTGAGGGCAGGAGGAGAAGGGGATGACAGAGGATGAGATGGTTGGATGGCATCACTGACTCGATGGACATTGGTTTGGGTGAACTCCAGGAGTTGGTGATGGACAGGGAGGCCTGGTGTGCTGTGGTTCATGGGGTCACAAAGAGTCAGACACGACTGAGTGACTGAATTGAACTGAACTGAATCCAGAGCAAGACTCTAACTGTCGTCAATTCTATGAGGCTTCAGAAAGGTGAGGAAGGTCCAGAAGAGAAGTTTCAGTCTAGCCGAGGTTGGTGTGTGAGGTTTTTTAAAAAAGCTATTTCCCTAACAACAAAGTGGGAAGATAAAGCAGCAAGTGCTGGTATAGGAGCTGCAGCAAGTCACCCAGAAGATCTAGCGGAGGAAATGAATGAGGGTGGCTGCATCAAATGACAGGTTTTCAGTGTAGACAAAACAGTCTTCTGTTGAAAGAAGATGCCATCTAGGGCTTCCATAGCTAGAGAGGAGAAGCCAGCGCCTGACTTCAAAGCTGCAAAGGACAGATTGACTGTCTTGTTAGGGGCTGATGCAGCTGGTGACTTGAAGTTGAAGCCAATGCTCATTTATCATTCTGAAAATCCCTTAGAGTCACGCCAAATCTACTCTGCCTGTGCTCTGTAAATGGAACAAGAAAGCCTGGATGACAGCACATCTGTTGACAACATGGTTTACTGAGTATTTTTAGCCCACTGTTCAGAAATACTGCTTATAAAAAAAAAAAAGGGAAAAAAGGAAGAACAAAGATTTTCTTCAAAGTATTTACTGCTCATTGACAATGCACCTAGTCACCCAAGAGCTCTGTTGGAGATGTACAACAAGATTAACGATATATTCATGCCTGGTAATATAACATCCATTTGGCAGCCCATGGATCAAAGAGTAATTTTGACTTTCAGGTCTTTGAGAAATACACTTCATAAAGTTATAGCTGCCATAGATAGTGATTCCTCTGATATATCTGGTCAAAGTCAATGGAAAACCTTCTGAAAAAGTTTCACCCTTCTAGATACCATTAAGAGCATTTGTGATTCATTGGAAGAGGTGCAACTATTAACATTAACAAGAGTTTGGAAGAAGTTGATTTCAACCCTCATGGATGACTTTGAGAGGTTTAAGCCTTCAGTGGAGGAAATAATTGTAGATGGGATGCACATAACAAGAGAACTGGAATTCAAAATGGAGCCTAAGGATGTGACTGAATTGCAATTTCATGATAAAACTTGAAGAGACGAGGGGGTTGCTTCTTATGGATACACATAGAAAGTGGTTTCTTGAGATAGAATCTACTCCTGGTAAGGATACTGTGAAGATTATTGAAATGACAAAACAAGGTTTAGAATACACTATAAACTTACTTGATAAAGCAACTGTAGGGTTTGAGGAGGCTGAAAGGATTTCTATGTAAAATGCTATCAAATAGCATTGCATGCTACAGAGAAATCACTTGTGAAAGGAGTCAATTGATGAGGTAAACTTCATTGTCTTATTTTAAGAAATGACCACAGTGACCCCAGCCTTCAGCAACCACCACTCTGATCTGTCAGCAGCCATCAACAACAAGGCAAGACCGTCTACCAGCAAAAAGATTTTGACTTGCTGACTTTTGTTGATGGCTAACATTTTTTAAGCAATAAAGTCTTTTTAAATTTAGCTCCATACATTGTTTTGTAAGACATCTGCTACTGCACACTTGGTAGACTAGAATGTAGAGAAAGCCTAACTTTTATATGCACTGAGAAACCAAAAACTTTCATGTGAATCATGGTATGGTGACAGTCGCTTTTTTGCAGGGGTCTGGAACCCAACCCACATTATCTCCCAGGTCTGCCTGTACACTTACATTATTTGAGTTTCACTCCATATTTTCATTTTGTTTAAATTCTCTGCTTTTGCTTTTAGGAACAGCAGGAAAAGAAAGAAATTCATCACTTCATTTATGGTGAACAAAGATCATAGGTACATTGTGTTCAGAGTTTAACATTTGAGATGTTATGTAAGAAATCTACATTTATTGAATTTTTGTGTTTCTCTCTGGTGACTCTTTAACATACTTTCCCATTAAATTGGTATTCACACTTAGGGAAATTGTAGCACTTATGCTACAATCTGTAAGTTTTTTTTGCCTTTTCTAAACACAGTGGTTTTGTAGTATTTTGCTATTAAAATTTAACTTAAAAATTACTGAAATCGTGGTCTATAAAGGTTTTAAAAACTAAAATTAGAATGTATGCCATTTACCTGTTTAATTTATTTAATCCAGAATTGAGGCTACTGTTATCAGTCAGGATAGTCAACCCTTCCAAATATGTACACTTTCTGTCACATGTTTAACTTGACTTTTCTTCCGAAAGCTTGTTTTTGCTCTCTACTTGTTTATATTTTCTTTTATATCTTTAATTAAATATATATAATTTCTTATGTAGCTGTTTGACATTTTATTTTAAGTTTATTTTGTAGTACTTTGTTGATATTGTGAATAATGTAATTTTTCCCCCCCTTTTTGCCCTTGTTTTTCTTTTTTTGAGTGTGACAGTAGAAGAGATTAAAATAAAGTAATACATTAACATGATGACCAAACCATGGTACAGCAGAGCTTGTAATGCAAAATAATGTTTTCTATCTCTGTCCCTAGGCCCAACCTGTGAACCCAGGCACTTTTTTTTTTTGTTAATTAAAGTTAGTTGATTTACAAGGCTGTTAATTTTTGCTGTACAGTAAGGTGATTGAATACATATAATATTCAGTTATATTCTTTTCCATTATGGTTTATCATAGGATACTAAATATAGTTCTTTGTGCTATACAATACGTCCCTGTTGTCCATTCATCCTATATATATAATAGCTTACATATGCTAATCCCAACTTCCCACACCATCCCTCCACCACCACCCTTGCCCTTGGCAACTACAAGTCTGTTCTCTATGACCGTGAGTCTGTTTCTGTCTTGTAGATAGGTTCATTCCCACATATAAGTGATATCATAGAGTATTTGTCTTTCTCTGTTTGACTTCACTTAGCATGATGATCTGTAGTTGCATCCGTGGTGCCTCTAAGGGCGTTATCTTGTTTTCTTTTTTTTAATGGCTGAGTAGTATTCTGTTGCGTATATGTATTACATCTTCTTTATCCATTCATCTGTTGATGGTCGTTTAGGTTGTTTCCGTGTCTTGGCTGTTGTGACTAGTGCTGCTATAAACCCAGGGGTGCATGTATCTTTTTGAATTAGCTTTGTTTGGGTATATACCCAGGAGTGAGATTGTAAACACAGCTACTTTTAACCATTTCTCTTTTGTTCTTTTGATAGCTACTTCTGTATCTCTAAGTAATATATTGTACAGGTATTTCTGCTGTAAGGCAATTTATGTATTTCTGAAAAGCCATGAATTCTGCAGAAATACTCACTAAAAATGACATGGTTAATGAAAAAAATAGGTTGGACAGACTACTTAAATTTGTCACTTGGTAACTGAATCAAGAAAGAACTTATGACTAGAGTCAGGAAGAATTGAACTTGCTGACTTATGGAGTTAAGGTCACAATGCATTTAAGTTGGGGAGAACCATGTAATAAATACTTCTAAGACAGAACAGATAGGCCAACCTGAGCCAAGAGGTGTATTGTATGGGATGGTCTTTCTCTGAGGCGCTCAGCTCCGAAGTTAGGCTTTGCCCTTTCCCGTGTTTCTTTGTGGCATGAAACATTCATGTGTTCGGGCAAATTGCTTGTGTGCCAGCATGCCTCTGTCAGTTGCTGCTGCCTTTGGTCCCAAACACACTCCACACTTTGTGCCCCAAATGTGGGCTCCTCTCCCCCAGTCCCTCAGGTGGCTCACTGGTAAATTAGTCTTGAGTGACAGAGCCTCAGTCACATCTTTATCTTAGCTGTGATGGAGACTGGAAACTCATTTCTTACATTCTACCTTGAGAAAGTGGGGGTAGTAGGTAAGCTGTCAAAAGTGGAGAGTGTGTTTTGGGTTATCAGAAATAAGGTCCAACACACATATATGTGCATATGTATATTCACACACACACATATATCCATGAGGAAAGATCTTCATTCATCAGCTTTAAACGTTATTTCCTCCCTACTCTGATACATGAAGATTCAGTGTTCTTACATTATCTCTTAGTTTCACCTCATCATTTCCTCAATTTTGAGTTATAATATTTTATTTTTTCTATTATTTGTTTTGATTTGTGATTATTTCTTTAAATCTCTGTGATAGTGTTCTAATAACTCTTCTCATCATATATGGACCTTTCACTGTGTAAGAAGGTGACATTAAAGTCCTCTTTCTCACCTCTCCACCTCTTTCTTCCTTTCCAATTCCCACTTTTTATCAGTTACTTATTTTTATGTTGCCCAAACTGGTAACATTAAATTCTGTTCTGTAACTGCAATAAATTTTCTTATCTTTGTCTGTATGTTGATTCTAAAAGTTAAAAACCAGTAAATACTGGTTGCTGTTATTCTGATAGCATAAATATTTTTCACCACTGAGCTGACTAAGGGGATAAGATTCTATTTTTTTAATTCAGGCCAAGTGTTTCTCTGCCCCAGAGCCCCTCAAAAGATATATTCTTGGCATCCAGATCAAGTGGTTTGCCTTTTCTTAGAGTGCATAAATTAGATAAGATCTTGCCATGTTTTAGACACTTCAAACAAGGCCATTGCCATTCTTCTAGATCATTTTGGATTTTTTAGAGTTTCAGACTACTGTTTGTTTTCTCTTTGAGAAAGCATAACCAGCCTTTGATATACCTTGAGGAGCAATACTGTCTCTTGGAATCTACTTTCCTTTCTGCTTCTCAAGGGAGTCTTCTGGTCTCCGGTTCCAGGCTTGACTAGGCTTTATGACCATTTTGTAAATCTTTAGGGATATTTCTTCATTCCACTCTTATAGACATCATTTTATGAGTTTCCCTATTTCATGGCTTTCTCCCTCATTTTTCCTAGGTAAGTACATAATTAACTTCTTCAAGCAAAAGGTATTGGGATGAGGGAGACTTGTATTTTTTTACACCCACACTTTGATTGATAGTTGCTGTGCAAAGAATTCTGCACTCACAGTCACTTTCACTTAGAACTTTGAAGAGGATGCTTCATTATGCACTTGTATTCTATTGGGGTAAAAAAGTTTCATGCCGGTCTGATTCTCTTTCTTTTGTAAGTGATCTCTGTGTGTGTTTGTTTTTCTGGAAATTTTTATGATTTTTTTTCTTTTATGCTGAAATGCCATAGGTCTGTGTTTAAATGCCTATCTGTTTCACTTGCCTTAATTTGCCTCTCATGACTTTCCTCTGGAGACTTATTACTTACTTAAAAATAATTACATCCTTTCTCTTTTGTATATTTTCTTTTAAAACGACTCTTAGTAGTTAGTGAGCAGACCTTCCAGACTGATTCTCTGTGTCTCTTATCTTTTCTGTCCTAGTTTTGTCCCATTGGGTTCTTGCATTATTTGGGACATTTCCTCAATTTTGTCTTTTAATTCTTACTTTGTCTATTTTAACTTCAGCAACCAGAACTTTTTTCCTTATGCTCTGTTGTTTTTGAAGCATCCTGTTTGTGTTGTTTTATGCCATATCTTCTTCTCTTCTTCTGGGTATACTATATAAATTACATTTATGTATATTATAAAATAACAATTTTTTTTTTTTTTTACAGTTCTCTTCTATTACATTATCTCTGTTTCTTCGGAAGTTTGGTTTCTTCAGTAATATTTATTTTTCCTTCCTGTTGACTGTTCGGGAGAGCACATGCAGTTCTCCTATCTCTTTCCTCTGTTGGTGTCTCGTCCATGGTGAAGTGTAGATCTGTGTGCATGGGTGAGACTCTGCTATTTAGGGTGAGTGAATGGGCAGAAGGGGGTGCCTCTAGATGTGTAACAGAGCTAGGATTGATTCTTGGACATCAACCTCCACAGTAGAGGCCTGTCTTTATAGGCAGTTTGAATGGTTTTGTCAGAGACTCGTTTCTTTGGATTGTCTCTGGAGTCAGGATTGGAAAGACGTGTTTTATTGGGGCTGTGGGGCAGTTGGTACAGCTGCTTTATTTAATTCCCCTGTTTTCACTCCCAGTTCTTACACCCACCTTCCACACCTGCTCATGAGCCCATCGGGGTCTCTGAGGACACTGGCTTCCTCTTTCCCTGTCCACCCCGCTCCACACCCCTGGGTCTGGGCTTCAGCTTCCTCTGCCCTTAGTCTGTGCTCCATCCCACACTCCTCAGAGACTAGTTTCAGTCTCTTTTGCCTCATAATCACTACCCCCTCCGCCACTTTGTTGTTTTGGCTATTAACAGGTTTTTTTCCTCTTTGTATTCATTTCCTGCTTTGGGAGAGAAGGAAGACAAAAGCATATATTCAGTCAGTTATCTCGAGTTGGAATGCTTCTCTGCTGTGTTTGTTTGTTTGTTTGTTTTTTAAACAGGAAGCCTGATGATTTGTGTATCTTAATCTATATGTTATTTCACCCAAATCTTACTCACTTCAGTAGTTTCTTAGGTGATTTTTGTCTGATTTTCTTAGTTTGTAATCTTATTCTGCAAGTGAGGCCAATTTTGTTTCCTCTTTTTAAATCTACACACACACACACACACACACACACACACACACACACATATAATATATATTGCTTTTTTTTTTTTTTTCTCATTTGGCCAGAGCTGCTGAACAATATGGAGTATCAGCCATGATGACACACATATGAATGTGATGTTTTCAAGTCTGATCTTGAACTGATTGAATTGTTAAGTTTAACATGAAAAGTGTCAACTGCATTATATATTGATTTCTTGCTTATTGAGAAAGGTGTTAGAAATCTCCTGCACAGGTAGTGTTTTTGAGTGAATGGATTTGGCACTTATCGCCTGAGTACTTCTTATACTTCTTTAGCCAGTAACCACAATTGCAGACTAGGTGATGGGTAAGAACAGAAAGTTAGCTTTATAAAACAATAAATCTTTCCAGTTGAGTTTTGTCAGCTTTTAGATGGCAAAGATGGTAAATTATCTTTGGGCAACAAAATGAATATTATTTCTTGACAGTAAAGCAAGCAAAATAAGTCACTTAACTAGCAGCTGTAATGGATCTTCTACCCTAAAGTCAGTAAAGCATTAAGGATTAGTTGCTCAGTTGTATTCGACTGCTTGCAATCCCATGGACTGTAGCCTGCCAGGCTGCTCTGTCCATGTGATTCTCCAGGCAAGAATACTGGTGTGGGTAGCCATTCTCTTCCTTAGGAGATCTTCCTGACCCAGGGATCAAACCCGATTCTCTTGCATTTTAGGCAGATTCTTTACCATCTGAGCCATCAGGGAAGCCCTAAAAGCCAATAAAGACCCAGGGAAACAAATTGAATTGGAAAGATGCCTGCATGTGATAAATATGGCAGTTAAACAGCAGGTCATTGCAAGGACAAAAAAATCTGGTTATTGATTATCATGTAGAAGAAAGGAACCACTTGATTTATTTTCATTTTTTAAAAGTGCTTTAGAAATTGCCTTGTAGCTATTAAAACCAATTCATGATATGAAAATCCAGAGTATAGTATTTGGAAATGCTTGGTGGGAGTTGCTGGGAAGCAATCTTATGTCAAAGAGACTGTGTATCAGTATTATCCACAGAGGGACTAGAAATCATTTGGAATTGTCAAAAAATGAAATGAGTTGCCTCTTGTGGTTGTGAGACCCTCACTGATGGGAGAAACTTGATAATCATCTGGCAGAGATGTTAAGAGAAGAATTGGAGAGGGTGGCCTAAACAGCCTTCTGTGTCAAAGGTTGTGCAAACTAAAGGAAAATCATCCTTTAGCATTTTGGGAAGTAATAAATATTATCTCTCAGTATAAAATACTGTAATAAAATAATATAGATATTATAAGAGTTTACCATTTATTTTTTATGTAGAATTTCTTTCTCATATTTCTAGTAAAATACCTATGAACTCAGACTTTTCCTAACTTAATCTTCCTTTTATCATAATTGAGTGGTCAATTATTTCTCCAGTTTTGTGAGTAGAACAGAGACCCACTAGTTTTATAGTGATTTTGTGTGTGTGTGTGTATTTTTAAATTGAGGCGTAATTGGTTTACTGAATTTTGTGGTTTTCAGTCATACATCAACAAGAATCAGCCATAGGTACACCAATGTCCCCCCCCTCCTGGACCTCTCTCCCATCTCCCCATCCCACCGTTCAGCCTGTCACACAGCCCCTTTTTGAGTTCCCTGAGGCATATGGCAAATTCCTATTGGCTATCTATTTACGTATGGTATTGTGAATTTCCATGTTACTCTATCTATACATCTCCCTTCTCCCTTCTCCCCTCCCCCCATGTCCAGAGGTCTGTTCTTTATGTCTGTTTCTCCATTGCTGCCCTGAAAATAAATTCATCAGTTTCATCTTTTCAGATTCCACATATATGTGTCAGTATACGGTATTTATATTTCTCTTTCTGACTTACATCTCCTGAGGCAAACCAAAATTGAGAAAGACACATGTATATACCCCAATGGTCACTGGGGCACCATTTACAATAGCTAGAACATGGAAGTAATCTAGATGTCCATCTACAGATGAATGGATATAGTGATTTTGTGATAAATCTCTGACAGTTGCCTTTTAAACTTTCCCCAGCTACTCTCTCTCCACCCTTCCCAGCTGCTTACCACCCACCTCACTGGGGTTACCCACTTTGATTTAGACTGGATCACCTGTGGTACCTCTTGAACTGTTTGTTCCTTGCATTTTCCATATCTTACGTAAGCCATCATGATTTCTCTCTAGGACATAGTGTCCTCTTGCTCTTTTGAAGCCCATCCTTCTTGCCAAGGTAATTTTTCCAAACTGAAGATCCACGAGTCCCTAATCCTATAGTTCAGTTCTGTCAGTGGATGTGGGTTGGCCTCAAGACAATGTATTATGACATGGGTCCTCCAGTCTCAGAGAAGGCAATGGCAACCCACTCCAGTACTCTTGCCTGGGAAATCCCATGGATGGAGGAGCCTGGTAGGCTACAGTCCATGGGGTCTCGAAGAGTCGGACATGACTGAGTGACTTCACTTTCACTTTTCACTTTCATGCACTGGAGAAGGAAATGGCAACCCACTCCAGTGTTCTTGCCTGGAGAATCCCAGGGATGGGGGAGCCTGGTGGGCTGCTGTCTATGGGGTCTCACAGAGTCACGACTGACGTGACTTAGCAGCAGCAGCCTCCAGTCTCTGTCCCTGGTGTGCTGTCTCATATCATCTTCTGCCATTCTTTTCACACACATGTGCTAGTCTAGCTCCATCAAATTGACTGTAGTTCCCTGAAAACATCATGTTCTCTGTTGCCGCAGCCCCTTGGCACCTGTTGTTTTCCTCTGTATCTCCTTCCCCTGGATGGATCTGAGGTCTAATGCGTCTTTCAACACTCAGTTACATTTACTGTCCTCCAGGAAGCTTTTCTGAACCTGTTTTCCCATTGTCTGCGTTGGAGTCATTCTCTGTGTTCATGCAGCACTTTCCTTGCATCTCTGAGAGCAGATTTCCCTTTCCTCGTCTTATTCCCGTTAGACTCTTCCTCTTATCTCTGTATCTTTCACAGCTACTAGTGTGTGTATGTGGTACTAGTGCATGTGTGTGTGCTCAGTCATGTCTGGTTCTTTGCAACCCCAGGGACAGTAGCCTGCCAGGCTCCTCTGTCCATAGGATTCTCCAGGCAAGAATATTGGAGTGGGTAGCCATCTCCTCCTCCAGGGGATCTTTCCGATCCAGGGTTCGAACCTATGTCTTCCATGTTACCACTGATGGGAAGCCCATGTAGTTCTAGTTCATCTTATTGGATGTGTGAGATCAAAATTCCTCTCTTGTCCCCTGAACTCTCTACTTATCCAGAGGTTAGCTTTCTTAGACTCTGTTTTCTAAGACTCTTGAAGTAGGTAGAAAAAGACTTCTAAGTGCTTATAGTTTGTTGTCATAAAACCTATCCAGAAAAGCACACACATTGATTCTATTGAGGCCTTTAATCACATCCCTTCAGCTTTTACTTTACATAGAATTCTAACAAACGTTTACTGAGTGTCGTAGCTCACATTCCATCAGAAGCAACACATGAGGTCAGGAAAAGCTGACAGGTATGTTGACAAGACTAAAGCTGACATACTCAGAGTCTGAAAACAAGGCACTCTTTAGGAAAAGAAAAAAAAAAAAAAAAACAACAGTGAAAAGTACCTAGAATATCTTATTTAAAAAAGTTATAGTAGTTTGTAGTCATTTAATTTAGAAACAAGGTAGACATCTACCTTGACTGCATAGTATTATAATTGATGTCCCAAATTCTACCCGTCGTCATGAAGAGATTAATTTTTGTTTTCCATTCTGTGTTTGAAATGCAATCTGACTGCTTCAAGGTATGAGTCAGGTGAACTCTCAAATGTGTTGAATAACTCAACTCCCTATAGTGCTGGATAAATGAGTTCTTGCTGAGTCTTTTTCTAAAAGCTGCAGGATGACTGGTGCTTTGCTTCTAATCATTAATTTCCCTTCGGTTATATTCACATTACTAATAATGTTATGTAGTGATATTCTGTTAGGGCTTTTTTCTATTAATTTCTAATTTCTCATATCACACTTAGAAAATAATAAAATGACCCTTTTCTCTTGGCTCTTCCTTTTTTCTTTTTTAAGCTCTTTCAGACAAGGAACTGTTTATGAATTTTTGGTGGCAGAAACTTCAGTATGTTATTAATTCTGATACTACTTTGTATTCATTTTCTCCAGCATTTTCCAAGCTTTGCTTTAATAAGATTGGTGGGGAGGAAAAAGGGGGAGATTAAGTCTCAATGTTCATAGATTGGGATATTGAAGTGTGACACATACCATGTGTAGTTACAGTATTTCAAGTCCCTTTGCTGGGGCTGGGGCTATTAATCTTCTTGCTGTGACTCACTGGAGACGTGATTCTTCTGTCTCTTGGTGTGGTTAAACTCCTCCAGGGGAGGTGATGCCAAAGGGTGGAGGGGGGGTTGACTAATCTGTTAAGTAGCCTTTTATCTGAGACGCTAGTTTCTCATTAATACTTCTGACCAAAAGGGTTGATGGTTGGAAATACGGATTTTTTTTTGTTTTTAATTAGTCTCTCTAGGGATGAGAGGCTTATTTTGGAAGAATGGAATTTTAAGGAAGCCTGACAACCCCAGTTTCCATGTGACTGAAGCATTTTGGCAGCTGAAAAAGCTTTCACAAGTAGGAGCGAGAGGCAGACTTTCCACTGGGAGTGAAATTCACGTGGAAGCTGTCCCTCTGCTCTGGGGTTACAGCAGTTCCCTTGGGACTTTGTTTTTCTTTTTAAATTTATTGGCGTATAGTGGATTTACAATGTTGTGTTAGTTTTAGGTGTACAGGAAAGTGAGTCAGTTATACGTATACATATATTCATTCTTTTTCAGATTCTTTCCCCATGTAGGTTATTACAGGGTATTGAGAAGAATTCCCTGTGCTATACAATGGGTCCTTGTTGGGGTATCTGTTTTATATATAGTAGTGAAAGTGAACTCACTCAGGTGTGTCCAACTCTTTGCGACCCCATGGACTGTAGCCTACCACTCCGTGAGATTTTCCAAGCAAGAGTACTGGAGTGGGTTGCTATTGCCTTCTCCAGGGGATCTTCCCAACCCAGGGATTGAACCTGGGTCTCCTGTATTGTAGGCAGATGCTTTACTGTCTGAGCCTGGGGTTTTTTTGACCACAAAGCAAGGCATGTGGAATCTGAGTTCCCTGACTAGGGATTGAACTCATGCCCTCTGCACTGGGAGCTTGGAGCCTTAACCACTGGACCACCAGGGAGGTCCTATATAGTAGTATGTGTATGTTAATCCCTTGAGACTTTTGTGCTTCTTCCTCCCTAATGATTCCAAAGGCTCTCATGGGGTTTCACTTGCCATCTTGTGCATTTATAAATACCTTCACTTCTCTATTCGATATTTTTGTGTTTTAATTGGGTCAGCTGATATCTCCCACAGACACAGGGCTGCCTAGTGCTTCATTGTCTCTTCAAGAAAGGTATTTTCCTCCTCTCTTATACTGCCATAAAATGATGTTGTTGTATTAGCTGTTTAGTCATGTCTGACTCTTTGTGATGCCATGAGCTGTAGCCCTCCGGGCTCCTCTATCCATGGGATTCTCCAGGCAAGAATACTGGAGTGGGTAGCCATTCCCTTCTCCAGGGGATCTTCCTGACTGAAGGGTCAAACCTGGATTTCCTGCATTGCAGGTAGATTCTTTACCATCTGTGCTACCAGGGAAGCCCTCATAAAATGATAATACTTCTATATTACCATAGTTTTACAACCTGAGAGGCACAGAGATGGGTTGTTTTGCTCAAGATGTTGGAGGAAAAATAGAGAAGTAACCCAAAATGAACATCCCAGCTCCCTGTGCAGCATAACACCCCAACGACAGTCTTCAATCTCAGACTAGACTCTTTCCATACAAGGAAGCCCCTAGTTTTCTTGTCAGGCAGCTCTATTGGTTATAAAGACTTTAGCTGACATTTGCTTTCCTCTGACTTCTGCCTATTGATTCTTATTTGTCTCTTTCATAAGATTATGTGTGCACCTACTTCTGCTGACTTGTTTTAAAATATTTGGGCAGCTTCCCAAGCCTCCTCATAGTCTTCTCATCTCTAGACTAAATATTCTATTCATCCCTTTCTACTATTATTTACACCTTTTGGTTTCCTGATTCCTCATGGTAGTGACTGCTCTTCTCTGGACATAGTGTCAATGTCCTATGACCCTATTAACTTCAGAATGCTTAAAAATAATACTGGAGATATGGTTTTGTCTAGCTGAATGCCTAGAAGGACTTGTTTTTATCCTGAGACCTGATGTTTATCATAACCTAGAAGGAGACTTATGCTTTTGATGCTTCTGTTTCAGAATACCTGAAAAGGAGTGAGTTCTATGTCATTGGATATGTTAAGCAGATGCATATAATGTCAGGGATATTAGAGATTAAAAAAAAAAATAGAAAGCATATTGAGTGTGCAGCATCCTTACTAAAATAAGTGAAAAAGTCTATTTATACATCGTTTTGTGAAATATCAGCTATAAAATATAGAGCATGTTAGGAGATGGTCTTGGGGATGCTAGTTTGCTATTTTCTCAGGTTGAAGGTTTCCTGAATAAAGCACTTTTTTCCACCAAAAAAAAAAAAAAAGCATATTAGAGTATGTAGTATTGGAATTAATATTTGAAAATGTTCTTCTCTTAGAAGTGATAACATTATATCACTTAGATGCTTTTGTTCTATCACTGAATCAGCTTGGAAGGATATTTTGCTTCTGTGAAAGACTTCATCTTTTGCCAAAAACCTTTAGTTCATAAAAATTTTGTTGACATTTCCCCTTCATGTCAACATATAGCACTTTAGTTTTCTTCACATTTGTCCACATTATTTACTTATTCTTTATAAAGTCAACATTTAGGGAAATACAAATAGGTTGTTACAATCTTTTAAAAAAAAACCTCAATTAGCATTTTTATAGCATTGTTTTGTTTATTACCAAATACCCATTTCTTTTATGAGAGTTATGTTAATTATGCTTTCTTATAATAGATCATCAGAACCGTTTATCAGTAATATGTTTGTAAATGGAATATTGTTAACTATTAATATCAAGTTGTTGAAATATCTATTGACCTTACTACAAATTTGGGGCTAGGTAGATGAGGCGTGCCTACTTAGTTATTTTAGTCATGTCTGACTTTTTGCAACCCTATGGACTATATAGAGGAGCCCGCCAGGCTCCTCTGTTCATGGGATTCTCCAGGCAAGAATACTGGAGTGGGTTCCTCCAGGGGATCCAATGCAGGGATTGAACCTGCGTCTCTTGCATTGTCAATGGATTTTTTACCCACTGAGCCACTTGGAAGCCTGGGTAGCTGATAGATTTTGCCACATGATGGCAATGAGAGCTTTAGTGGTGTCTTTTTTAGGACAAGTGATTTCTTAGTGACTGTGTTAGCAACTTTCAATTCTAGTGTATAGAGTCTTATTTTTTTTCCCCATGAGGTGATTTTTAAAATGTGTGGCTGTTGTGAGATATTCAGTCCAATAATATTGCATATAAGGACACTCAATAAGAGGATTTTTGGGTTAAAAGGAATGGATGCTGGAAACCCAAAATCTCCCAAGAAAATTGTGGTCTGTAATAATTCCACCCTTGGGAAAGGGAGGCTCCTCGAAGCTTCCATGACTATTAATCTTGAGGAAGAACATACACGGTCTAGTTGGACTGAATCCTCTAGCCATCTTATCAAGCCAGGTCTGTAAAAGTAGGGTCAATTGGCACCCTTTTTGGGCCCATTAACCACTATGAAAATGGTAGGAATACATGAACAGCATGATGGGTCCTTTGACAAGTAAGTATAGGGTGTGTTTCATGAATTCTTCCCATTTCTTGATTTTACCAATAGTCTCCCCAAAGTCACTCCCCAGAAATGAATAGTAAGAAGTGAATTTGCTTGGATTGCTTTACTCATTTTGGAGAGTGGATGAGAAGGGGCTTCCAACTGAAGTTGCTTTTTTTTTTTTTTCCCTTTTCTGCAGCAGGCACCTGCCTTTAGCCTTTTGTGAGGATACTCTGATACCCTCTTTGCTTCCATGAAACATCCTGTCCTGGTTTCTGTAGGTCACCAGTCTGCATGGTCTGGGTAGTTCACCAAGCTCTGAGTGCTTCTCATGGGAGAAGGAGCTCAGGCCCTGGTGTTCAGCTGGTTGCTCTTGCCTTGGGCGAATGAGTCAAGGCAATGATTTTCTCTCCTACTTTATGAAAGTGAGACTTTCTTTTTCTACTAGTCTTAAAAAAAAAGTTTACAACAACTAAATAAAAGATAAGTTTCTTGAGTGAGTTAACATCTATCTGGATCCTTTAGATGTATATAGATGCGGCAACTTTTCAGATTAGTAGGATAAATAGACAAAATATCCCCACATCAGTTCAATATATATTCCAGATTGTCTATCTTAAATAAGAGATGTGAGTCTGGTTTAATTTGTAACAACCATTTCAGTCTTTTTTGAGCAAAAGCAGTGTAGTTATTTTTGTCATTTGTGTAAATTATATTACAACATTAAAGAACTTCAGGGAACCCTGAAGGATTGTTTAGTCACTTAAAACCTTAAACTCCCTTCAGGGAGACCAGTGGATTCATGTGGACCCTCCAGAATCATTAGTTAACCAGATTTGAAAATTGCATTAGGATTACTGCATCTCTTTAGGGCTTTCACTTTTAATTTAATTTTATGTTCTTTAAAAAAAAACACACACACACAGAAAATGACTTATGGTTAGCTTGGGAAAGGTAAGCTTAATTCCAATTTTTGTGTCCCAAAAGTCTATTTTGCCTTTATAATCCTATTAGCTCATTAGCACTCCATTTCTTGTATTTGGGTGCCCTGTGAACCCATAGACTTCAGTAACCAGAGCTGCAATCTTCAGTTTAATAATGCATTCTGCTCTGAGATTTATGACCATAAAGTTCCTTTATGGGAATCCTCTGTTTGTGGCTCTAAAAGTGTTGTACTTGAGGTAACAGTGAGGCTAAAGTCTAATGTGAGAAGGTTTCGAAAATTCTAAAGTGTTAGTATTCTTTAGTCATGTCTGACTCTTTGCAACCCGATTGAGTGTAGCCCGCCAGGCTCCTCTGTTCATGGAGTTCTCTAGGCAAGACTACTAGACTGGATAACCATTCCCTTCTCCAGGGGATTCCTCCAACACAGGGATTGAACCCAGGTCTCCTGCATTGCAGGAAGATTCTTTACCATCTGAGCCACCAAGGAAGCCCAAGAATACTGGAGTGGATAGTCCATCCCTTCTCCAGGGCATCTTCCCGACCCAGGAACGAACCTGGTCTCCTGCATTGCAGGAGGATTCTTTATCCTCTGAGCTACCAGGGAAGCCTTCTAAAAATGGTAGAACTGTTATCAAATAAGTGTAAGTCTGTGACTCACTGTATTTCCTTGGCTTTTTATTCCCCATGAACTGGAGAAAGAACCACTGTAGGGGGTTGGAAATGTTCTTTTTTAGGGTTGTGGCATGACAGAGTGGTTGCTTTTTCCAACCACCACATGTGGTGATGAGGCTCTTCGGAAGGACATTAGGGTCCTCCCTGAACAAACAGCAGCAGCCTTCCAAATAACTTACAATAAATGAGGTATGTAGGACGTCTTCCCCAGCCAGATGTAATTTTCAATAGGAAATGAGTACATTTAAAGTGACCTCCTACAGGAAAATTTGGGATAAATAGCTAGAAAGGGAGAATGGCCAAAAGATCCTATTCATAACCAATACAAACTATAGTACAAATACATTTTATGAAAGAAGTGAATGTATGCAGAAAATAAAACCTTAAAAAGGCCTTAAAACAAGACTTGAACGTACGGTGTTTTTGGATGACCAAGTATGTAAACACCATTTAATACAACCCCAATTCAAATTCTAATGGGAGTTTTTAGTTTTTTTAAAACTGCCTAAGAATACATGATATTTTATATAGAAGAATAAATGCCTCAAAATAGCCAAGAAAGAAGAGTGAAGGGGATTTTCCATTAGCTGAAATTAAAGTGAACAATAAAGCCATGTGAACAATCTATGGCTTATATAAATCAGGGGTTAGCAAACTTTTTGTGTAAGGGAAAGTGAAAGTGAAGTTGGTCTGTCATGTCTGACTCTTTGCGACCCTTATGGATTGCACCCTAAGAGGCTCCTCTGTCCATGGGATTTTTCAGGCGAGAGTACTGGAGTGGGTTGCCATTTCCTTCTCCAGGAGATCTTCCCGACTCAGGGATCAAATCCAGGTCTCCTGCATTGTAGGCAGACGCTTTACCGTCTGAGCCACCAGGCAAGATAAGATAGCAAATATTTTGAACTTTGTGGCTCAAAGTTCAAAATATTTGCTGTCATAGCATGCAGGCAGTTATATGGGTTTGACTGGATTTAGTTTTTAAACTGCAGTTTGCCAATTCATGGTATAGACTTTACAACAAAATAGTGCTCACAAGCAGATAGGAAAATTTGTGACAAAGGTGGTATTTCAAGTCATTTGAAAAAGAGAGTTTAATAAGTTATGCTGGCAAAGTTTATATTCATCTGAAAAAATTGATATTCCTAAAATGTAAAAATAAATTCTTGATATATAAGATTTAAATATAAAAGGGAAACAATATAATCATATAAGAAAATGTAAGAGAACATTGTATAATCTGTGAGTGGAGGCTATATTTTTAAACAAGACAACAAATAGAGAAGCTGTAAGGAAAAAAGAGAAACATTGACTACATATAAATGAAAATTTGTTTACAGCAAAGTTATAAACTTTGATGACTTATAAACAAAATATGATAGCATATAATCTATTAACAAAGAAATAAAATGAAAACCTATGAAAAATATTTGTAACATAGTGAAGAAAAGGGCTAATGTCCATAATATGCAAAGTGCCTCTGCACCTAGCTCAGTAAAAAAAAAAAAACAACAAAAAGTACAAAGAGAGTGGTTCTTGAAAACTAGTGGCCAGTGGCTGAAAGAAAAGATGCTCAATGTCACCAGAAGCTGTACTCTTCTTCTGTAAAATGGGATAATTATAGTGCCCACCTTATAGTGTTGTTGGAAGAGTTAAATCAAATAATACAAGTAAGGCACTAAAGTGCTTGGCACATTGGCTGTGTTCCACAAGTGTTAGTTTATTACCCTGTAAGGATGAGTAGGCAAGGACTGCTGATAAAGGATGTTATGGTGTTTTGTTTGTAGTTGGGAATAGCTGGAAATACACTAATGGAAATTAACTGAAGTATTGTTAATTTGCAACATATGTTAGCCTCAGGTGTATAGCAAAAGGATTCAGTTATACATACATATATATATATATATATATAGTCTTTTTCAGATTCTTTTCCATTTAGATTATTTTAATAAATTATGTATAATTGCTATGGAATTTTATGAAGTTATTTAAAATGACTACTTTAAATGTATTCCATAAGTTTAGAAAGCATTATGATGTATTGTTTAGGAGAAATGTAGATTTTAGAGAAATACAGACACTATGGCTTCAGTTTTATAGAATAATATGACAAAAATCATTGACATGTTTTTATATGATGCTGAAACATTCAACTTCTATGCTTCAAAATCGTTGTTTTAATTAAGAATATTCTAAAAGCAGACTATACAGTTCACTGCTTCCTTCCAATACACTTTCAATATTGGATCTCATGTTAGACCTCCTTCTCCTTCACTAGGTTGTAAATGTATATCGAGTTTTATTCAGAGGGCTCTAGAAGTTATACCTTGTATTTCCTGAAATTCTAAACTCAAGTAAGTCAAACAGAACCTAAAGAACAGCAGTTGTATGGCACACGTGGAGTCAGTCACCACCACCTTGTCTTATTTATTATTCCATGAAGAGACCAAGGGTGTAGTTTTCAAAGAGCATTGTTGGTATTTAGTTGGTTATTGGTAGTTGGGGACCTAACTTTCCGTTGGCTATTATCAGAGATGGAATAGTTCACTGCAGCTAGAGGGGCAAGAATTTACATCTGTATGTGAATTCAGCACTTGGGCAAAGGTTTGGGTAGGTTAGTAGCTTGATAATAAATGATATCTTAAAATTATATTGTTCCTTAGTTTTTAGAACAGATTTTAGCAACAGCAATAATACTAATGAATACTGTGTCTGACTTTTTGCAACTTCATGGACTATAGCCCTCTAGGCTCCTCTGTCCGTGGGATTTTCCAGGCAAGAATGGTGGAGCGGGTTGCCATTTTCTCCTTCAGAGGATCTTGCTGACCCAAGGATCAAACCCACGTCTCCTGCATTGCAGGAGGATTCTTTACCACTGAGCCACTAGAGAAGCCCAGTACTTCCAGTGTTGAGCATTGGCTGAGACATTACACTTGCTCCTCTTTTAATCCTTCCAACTTTAAAGAGATAGATGCTGTTACTATTTCCTTTTAAAAACATTTATTTTTTATTGAAGTATGTTGATTTATAATATCATGTTGGTTTCAGCTATACAGCACAGTGATTCAGTTATATATATATATATTCAATATATATTATATAATTATAGGTTATAATTAAATATATTATATATTATTACCTATAATTATATTTATGTATATATATTTTCTTGTATATGTATATATATATTCATTTTCTTTTTACTTTGAGGGATACACGCTTAGATGAACTGAGTAACTAACCTTTGGTTACTTGTTGAAAACACAAAAGCCAATTCCTAGACTATTTTTCTACCAAGTAGAAGAGCTTATTTTTGAATCAGTGTCTGAGCTGAGTTTTGAACTTGGGTTACTATTAATACCAAATTCTATGTATGTTGTTGATCTTCAAGGTCTATTTCTTCTTATTGATTACCACATTAATTCTGCCCAAAGACCAGCCATTTAGATGTCTTATTATTTCTAATAAAATATAAGGCCACAAATTAATTGTTGTCTAGTATCTTTTTTTTCCCATTTATTTTTATTAGTTGGAGGCTAATTACTTTACAGTATTGTAGTGGTTTTTGTCATACATTGACATGAATCAGCCATGGATTTACATATATTCCCCATCCCGATCCCCCCTCCCACCTCCCTCTCCACCCAATTCCTCTGGGTCTTCCCAGTGCACCAGGCCCGAGCACTTGTCTCATGCATCCAGTCTGGGCTGGTGATCTGTTTCACCCTAGATAATATACATGTTTCGATGCTGTTCTCTTGAAACATCCCACCCTCGCCTTCTCCCAGAGTCCAAAAGTCTGTTCTGTACATCTGTGTCTCTTTTTCTGTTTTGCATATAGGGTTATCGTTACCATCTTTCTAAATTCCATATATATGCGTTAGTATACTGTATTGGTCTTTATCTTTCTGGCTTACTTCACTCTGTATAATGGGCTCCAGTTTCATCCATCTCATTAGAACTGATTCAAATGAATTCTTTTTAATGGCTAAGTAATATTCCATGGTGTATATGTACCACAGCTTCCTTATCCATTCGTCTGCGGATGGGCATCTAGGTTGCTTCTATGTCCTGGCTATTATAAACAGTGCTGCGATGAACATTGGGGTGCACGTGTCTCTTTCAGATCTGGTTTCCTCGGTGTGTATGCCCAGAAGTGGGATTGCTGGGTCGTATGGCAGTTCTATTTCCAGTTTTTTAAGGAATCTCCACACTGTTCTCCATAGCAGCTGTACTAGTTTGCATTCCCACCAACAGTGTAAGAGGGTTCCCTTTTCTCCACACCCTCTCCAGCATTTATTGCTTGTAGACTTTTGGATAGCAGCTATCCTGACTGGTGTGTAATGGTACCTCACTGTGGTTTTGATTTGCATTTCTCTGATAATGAGTGATGTTGAGCATCTTTTTTATGTGTTTGTTAGCCATCTGTATGTCTTCTTTGGAGAAATGTCTGTTTAGTTCTTTGGCCCATTTTTTGATTGGGTCATTTATTTTTCTGGAATTGAGCTGCAGGAGTTGCTTGTATATTTTTGAGATCAATCCTTTGTCTGTTCCTTCATTTGCTATTATTTTCTCCCAATCTGAGGGCTGTCTTTTCACCATGCTTATAGTTTCCTTTGTTGTGCAAAAGCTTTTAAGCTTAATTAGGTCCTATTTGTTTATTTTTGCTTTTATTTCCAATATTCTGGGAGGTGGGTCATAGAGGATCCTGCTGTGATTTATGTCAGAGAGTGTTTTGCCTATGTTCTCCTCTAGGAGTTTTATAGTTTCTGGTCTTACATTTAGATCTTTAATCCATTTTGAGTTTATTTTTGTGTATGGTGTTAGAAAGTGTTCTAGTTTCATTCTTTTACAAGTGGTTGACCAGTTTTCCCAGCACCACTTGTTAAAGAGGTTGTCTTTTTTCCATTGTATATTCTTGCCTCCTTTGTCGAAGATAAGGTGTCCATAGGTACATGGATTTATCTCTGGGCTTTCTATTCTGTTCCATTGATCTGTATTTCTGTCTTTGTGCCAGTACCATACTGTCTTGATGACTGTGGCTTTGTAGTAGAGTCTGAAGTCAGGCAGGTTGATTCCTCCAGTTCCATTCTTCTTTCTCAAGATTACTTTGGCTATTTGAGGCTTTTTGTATTTCCATACAAATTGTGAAATTATTTGTTCTAGTTCTGTGAAAAATACCGTTGGTAGCTTGATAGGGATTGCATTGAATCTATAGATTGCTTTAGGTAGTATAGCCATTTTGACAATATTGATTCTTCCAATCCATGAACACGGTATATTTCTCCAACTGTTTGTGTCCTCTTTGATTTCTTTCATCAGTGTTTTATAGTTTTCTATGTATAGGTCTTTTGTTTCTTTAGGTAGATATACTCCTAAGTATTTTATTCTTTTTGTTGCAATGGTGAATGGTATTGTTTCCTTAATTTCTCTTTCTGTTTTCTCATTGTTAGTGTATAGGAATGCAAGGGATTTCTGTGTGTTAATTTATATCCTGCAACTTTACTATATTCACTGATTAGCTCTAGTAATTTTCTGGTAGAGTCTTTAGGGTTTTCTATGTAGAGGGTCATGTCATCTGCAAACAGAGAGAGTTTCACTTCTTCTTTTCCTATCTGGATTCCTTTTACTTCTTTTTCTGCTCTGATTTGCTGTGGCCAAAACTTCCAAAACTATGTTAAATAGTAGTGGTGAGAGTAGGCACCCTTGTCTTGTTCCTGATTTCAGGGGAAATGCTTTCAATTTTTCACCATTGTGGGTTTGTCATATATAGCTTTTATTGTGTTGAGGTATGTTCCTTCTATTCCTGCTCTCTGGAGAGTTTTAATCATAAAAGGATGTTGAATTTTGTCAAAGGCTTTTTCTGCATCTATTGAGATAATCATATGGTTTTTATCTTTCAGTTTGTTAATGTGGTGTATTACATTGGTTGATTTGCATATATTAAAGAATCCTTGCATTCCTGGGATAAAGCCCACTTGGTCATGGTGTATGATTTTTTAATATGTTGTTGGATTCTGTTTGCTAGAATTTTCTTAAGGATTTTTGCATCTATGTTCATGTCCAGTATCTTTATTGTTGTGTTTTGGTGTTGCCCAAGCACTTTATACCTACAGCTAATGCATTAGCCATATTATGGTAATTTGTTTGCATGCACATTTCCAGCTTAGCCAAGGACTGTTTGAAATAAGAGCTGTCTTATACAATTTTGGGCTATAATGAGTGGCAGACTTTTAAGTGATCAGTTACTGTTGAACTGATTTTGACAGTAAGGTCACAATCAGTTTGGCCTTTGTTGTTCAAAATGTATATATGCATTCACTTAAATTTAACCCAGACCACAGGTCTCAGTTTAGCTGGAAAAATGAAAATTTTGTCTATGAATATACAATAAGTCCCCTGCATCTGAACCTTCAAGTTGCGAAGTTTTAAATATGTGAACGTGCATTTGCATGTTCAGTCACATGTTAGTTCACATGTCTGTCATACACTGTGTGTGCATGGATCCTCTGCAGATGGTTGTGCTTTTGTCTACTGTACCGCACTGCATGGAGTTCAGCAGTACAGTGTCTTTATCTCAAGCGTAGGATGTATGGAAGCAAGTGTAAAAGCAGTGCTATGGAGCTGATTGTCTTAGGTGCCTAGGCTGACTTTTTTGGACTTATGAACAAACTGGACTTACCAGTGCACTCTCAGAATGGAACTCATTTGTATGTAGGGGACTTACTGAAAATATAATTTTAGGTCTCATATATGGTCATATATTTCCGTGTATAGCCTAAGGCTGTCTATAATTTACATGGAAGAAATTAAAGCCCTTACTCTTTCACTGTTTCAAGCTTTTCACATGTAGTAGCTCATTTATCCCGTACCACCTCAGCATGAGGTATCTGCAGTGAAAATGCTAATGTAAGGAGGAGAGGTCAGATGACTAGCCCGAAGCCATATACCAAAAGGGGTTGAGCCAGGATTTGAACCTTGGGAGTCCAACTTCAGTGTCTGTGCTCTTGACCAGTGCTCTATGCTGCCTAATTGATCTATATGTGGTAAATTCATGTATGTGAGTCTTATACCCAGAAAGAAAAAGAGATCGAAAGAGATGTTCTTTGATACTTTGTAATGAACTTCATTATGACACCTTTGGAAAATATATAATATTTTGCAGAAAAATCTGGTTTTCTAAGGTCTACTTTTAATAGGATGTAAAATAAAATTTGTTCATATAGATTTACTGTAAGAGTAATGTAGGTAATTTGGAAAGAGTTTGGAAGGGAACCAACAGAAGAGTAAGAAAATTTAAGCCATGTTATCATAGAAAATATTGTAAAGATTTCATCTTAAGGATGTTTTATGAAGGAATTGAAAGTGTTTTTCAAATATGTAAAGATAGAAGCTGGTGAAGAGTTTAGGTCAGTTCTTTATAGTTTGGGCAGGTAAATTTAGGACCAACTGGTGGATGCTTTAGAGAAATAGTTTTTTGCTCAGTGAAAGGTGGAAACTTCTGTACTGATCAACTTAGAAAATGATGAGGTTTTTCTTTCCAAAATGATCAAAAATAGGATGGAAACAGGGAAGCCACTGAGAATAATCAAGTGTTTAGCTTTTTGAATAGTGGAACTTGGTGACCAGACATGAAATTCCTCCTAAACCTGCAATTCAGTGATTCTAACACCCTACACGGAAGGGATTCTGCTCTATTATTATTATTTATTCTAATATTTGTTATTATTTTACTGATAGTATACACTGCACTCCCTGGAAAAGTTCTATGTAAGTGATTTCCAGTGAAACTTATGGTCACTCAATCCATTAGTTATAGGAAAAAAAATGCCTATCACAAAGTCATCGCCAAGACCAATGTCAAAAGAGCTTTTCCCTTGTTTTCTAATAGGAGTTTTTTTTGGTTATACTTCTTTTGTTTAAGTCCTTGGTCTGTTTCCACAACTAGCATGGTTTTTGTGAATGGTGTAATATAGGGGTCTAATGTCATTTTCCTACATGTGATTGTCCAGCTTTTCCAGTGCCTTTACTGGAGAGAATATCCTTTCCCCATTGAGTATTCTTGGTTCCCTTGTCAAATATTAGTTGAACATATATGTGAGGGTCTATGTCTGGGCCCCCAATTCTGTTGCATTGGCTTATGTGTCTATTTTTATGCCAGTTCCATACTGTTTTGATTACTGTAGGTTTGTAATGTAGCTTGAAATCAGGAAGTATAATGCCTCCAGTTTGTTCTCCGTTCTTAGGATTGCTTTGGGCACTTGGAGTCTTTTGTGATTCTGTGCAGATTTTAGGGTTGTTTTTTCTCTTGCTGTGGAAAAAAGCCATTGGAATTTTTAAGTGTGTGTTAGTCACTCAATTGTGTCTGACTCTGCGACCTATAGACTATGGCCCACCAGGCTCCTCTGTCCATGGAATTTTCCAGGCAAGAATCCCGGGGAGTGGGGGTAACCATGTTCTTTTCCAGGGAATGTTCCTGACCAAGGGATCAAACCCAGGTCTCCTGCATTCCATGAAGATTCTTGTGCTTACTCATTCAGTCATGTCCAACTCTTTGCAACCCCATGGACAGTAGCCTACCAGGCTCCTCTGTCCGTGGGGATTCTCCAAGCAAGCATACTGGAGTGGGTTGCCATGCCCTCCTCCAGGGCATCTTCCCAACCCAGGGATTGAACCCAGGTCTCCCGCACTGCAGGCAGATTCTTTACTGTCTGAGTCACCAGGGAAACCCCATGCAGATTCTTACAGGGATCATATTGAACCTGTAAATGTCTTGAGGTAGTATAGATAATTTAACAGCATTACTTTTTCTGATCCAAGAACATGGGATTCCTTCCATTTATTTGTGTCTCCTTCAGTTTCTTCCATCAATGTCTTATAGTTTTCAATGTACAGATCTTTTAGCTTGTTGATTAAATTTATTCCTAAGTATTCTCTTTGACTATTTTATTATTTTCTTTGTTTTTCCTTCTTTCTTTTTTTCATTTTTGGTTTATATTAACCCACCTGATTTCTATACATTGATTTTGTGTTCTGCATCTTTACTGATTTTGTTTAGTTCTAACAGTTTTTTTGTGGAGTCTTTAGGATTTTCTATATGTAGATTATATCATATGCAAACAGAAATAGTTCTACTTCTTTCTGATTTGGATATCTTTTATTTCCTTTTATTTCCTAATTGCTCTGGTGAGAATTTCTAGTTGAGTAGGAGTGGTGAGAGAGGGCACCCTTTTTTGGTTTCTGATTTTAGAGGAAAAGCTTTCAGACTTTCACCATTGAGTATGATGTTGGCTGTGGGCTTATCATTTATGACTTTTAATATGTTGAGGTTCATTCCTTCTAGACTCAATTTGTTAGAAGAGTTTTTATCATGGAAGATGTTATGTTTAGTCAAATGCATTTTTAGCATCCACTGAGATGATCACATGATTTTTAGCCTTAAGTTTTTATAGTTTTACTACATTTATATGTGTAACATTGCTTTGGCTGTTTTATCTTTTTAAAATATGGTTTAAATGACCATCATCAAAAAGTGTACAAACAACAAATGATAGGATGTGGAGGAAAGGGAAACCTAGTACACTGTTGTTGAAAATGTAAATTGGTGCAGTTACTATGGAAAGCAGTATAGAGGGTCCTCAAAAGTTAAAACTAGAATTACCATATGATCCAGCAATTCCACTCCTGGATACATATCCAAAGAAAATGAAAACACTGATTCAAAAGGTACTTGCACCCCACTACCCCAATTTTCATAGCAACATTATTTACAATAGTCAAGATAAGGAAACAAACTAAGTGTCCATTAACAGATGTATGGAAAAAGAAAATGTGATATGATGTGTGTGTAAGTATATATGTGTATGTATATATATAGTTACATGGAATGTTAGGTTTTAAAAATGAAATTCTGCCATTTGCAACCTAGATGGTATTGTGCTGTGTGAAAGAAGTCAGAAGGAGAAAGACAAATAGTGTACATTATCACTTATTTGTGGAATCTAAAAAATAAAAATGATTATAAGAAAATCAAAATAGATTCACCAATACAGAGAACAAACTCTATTGGTTACTAATGGGGAGAGGGAAACAGAGAGAGGCAGGATAGGATTAGGGAATTAAGAGATACAAACTACTAGGTATAAGGTAAATTAGCCTCAAGGATATATCATGAGCACAGGGAATGTAGCCAATATTTTATAATAACTATAAACAGAGTATAATCTTTAGAAATTTTGAATCACCATATTGTACATCTGAAACTGATATAATATTATAAATCAATTATCCTTTCATAAAAAGTATGGTTTCTTACTATATACATTTTCTATAATTTAAAAAAAATCTCTATTATACTTTTTAGAAGTTTTAATTCAGCAGATATTTATGGAGCACCTGCTTTGTGCTAGACATTGTTCTAGGTGCTTAGGGTACATCAGGTGAACAAAAGAAAGATCCTTTTTCTTTTGGCATTAATATTCTAGCTAAAGGAGAAAGGCAATATATGTAATAGACATTTTAAAAAGTTAATTATGTGTATGTTAGAATGAGACATTATAAGGAAAAAGAAAGTAGATTAGGATAAAGGATTAGAAATATTGTAGGGGTATCGGATTATAATTTTAAATAATTGGTAAGGATAGGCCTCATTGGGCAAGCAATTGAGTGAATTTTGAAGCAGTTGAGGGAATTAGCTGTACAGCTTTCTGGGGTAAGAATGTTCCAGGCAGAGGGGGGCCAAAAAGCAGAAGTGTGCCTAGTGTACTTCGGAACCACCAAGGAAGTTTGTGTGGCTGTAACATTAAGAGTGACTCCAAATATGGGGTGAAGTGAGAGAGGCTGGCGTGTTAGTACTTCAGCTTTGGGGAGGTTCAGAGAGAGAGAGGACATGTGTATATCTATGGCTGATTCATGTTGTATGGCAGAAACCAACACAACATTGGAAAGCAATATCCTCCAATTAAAAAATAAAAAAAAATGAAAATTTAGGCAGGATTCTACTCAAAAAAATTCATGCTGCTGTGGAGTGAAATGCTGTAATATATTGCAAAAAACTTGATCTGGCTACTGTGTTCAAATACACTGAGTAGAATCTGGGGGATGAATTAGGGGACTGTTATAGTAATTTGGAAGAGAGATGGTGGTGGTTTGGACCAAGATGGTTAACAGTAAAAGTGGTGAAAGAAGTGGTCAGGATCTGAATGTTTCTTTAAGATAGAGACAGTGGATTTATGGACAGATTGGGTGTAGGAAATGGGAAAGAGGAGTCAAAGATGACTCAAAAGTTTGACCAGAGCTTTTGAAAGGGCAGAGTTGCTGCTGACTGAATGAACTGATGGCAAGAATATGCTTTGAGGAAGAAAAATCCGGAATGAGGTTTGGACTGTGTTGTATTTCCTCTGGCTCCTATGAGTTGGAAGTTTGGGAAGGAGGTCTGAACTGGGAGTCATCAATGTATAGATGGTACAGTCCATGAGGCTGGATAAGATTGCCAGGAAAACAAGCATTGACAAAATGCATACAGGGAGGCAGCCTTGGGCCACTCCAGCCTTTGGAGATAGGGCAGAAGGGAAGACACCAGGCAAGGAGACTGAGGAGGGCTGATGAGTAAAGTAGGATACCCATGTTGTATGAAATCCTGGAAGCCAATGGAGTAAGGGTCAAGGAGAAGGGTGTGGTCAGCTGTGCCATAGGGTGCTGCTAGGATGAGTACTGAGAACTGAGCAATTGGTTTATCAGCACTGAAGTGGCTGGTGAACTTAATGAGAAAAATTTTAGTGAATGGTTAGGGGGAAAAATCTGACTGTGGTGTGTTTAGGAGAAATAAAAGGAGAGAATTGAGAACTGCTAATGCAGAAAATCAATGCAGGGAGTTTTTTGGCAGAGGGTAAGCAGAGGAGGATGATGTAGGATAGTAGAAATAGGCTCAGGAGAATGGTGTTGTTTTCTTTATTTTTAAAAGGTGGGGTAAATAAGAGCATGATGGGAATGGTCCAGTAAGAGCACAATTTTGAATTATTTACTTATATGTATGCATATATTTTTTTCTAATTTATTCTAACTACTAGTATTCTATTGATGACTATCTTAACCTTGATTTATCTGTCCTCTCCTTAATGGAGATTGAAGTTGTTTTCTAGTTTCCTCTATTATATATAATGCTTCAGGGAAGTGGGTATACACAATATTTTTCTCTTGTAAATACCTGCAAATAAAACTTTTAGGTCATACTTTATCTGTATTTTCTGCTTTAGTAGATATTGTCAAATTGTTCTATTAATATACTGTGGTTGCAACATTTCTATGCTCACCAGCAGTATACGAGATGTCTTGCTGTGATAAATTCAGTTGTGTGAAAAGGGTAACTTGCTGGGCTCAGTTCTGCATTTTGTAACTATTATACATCCCACGATTGAATGTTTTTTCATAAGTGTATTGGCCATTCTAGTTTCTCCTTATAAATTCCCTCCCATTTTTCTACTGGGGAGAAAATTTCTTAATAATTTATGGAGTTCTTTATATTTTCTGCCAGTGCATATGATGGTATCTACCTATATCTATTTCTTTCCACCTATCTATCCCTCATGTATACTTTCTCAGTCTGTCCAAGTATTATAGTTTGTCATGATTATGTTCATCTTTGCATTTATAGTTTGTGCCTTTTCTGCCTCACTTAAATCTTTCCTCATCCCAAGATTATATATTCTTTTATATTTCTTGGAGTAGTTTTAGAGTTTTGCCTTTCAAACTTAGGTCTTCAATCACCTTTAATCACATGTGATTTTTTTTTGTATGGTTTAAGGTAGGGATCGTGGTTTGCTTTTGACTCTTCCGTGTATTGACTAGTCTGTCCTTTTCCATGATTTGTAAGGCAGCATCTGTCATCACCTCATTATCATATATGCACGGGTTTGTTTGTTGGTTCTGGTGTATTTCTCTGCTTCTTTTCAGAGCCTTCCACCAACACATCACTGACATAACAACATTGCTTTATAATAAATGTAGATATCTGGTAGAGCATGTTTCCCCAACTTATTCTCCCTACTTTGTCTTGACTAGTTTTGGTCCTTAAGTTTTCTGTAGAAATTTGAAGATAATTTGTCAAGTCTCTCTCTCTCTCTCTCTCACACACACACACCTTTTTGGAATTTTGATGGGAATTGTATTTAATTTATATATAGTATAGGGGCTACAACATTTTGACACACATTGATTTTTCCTTTCTATGAATATTCTTTCTTTATTTATTCCAGCCTTTTAATCTTTTGTCTGTTTTCCCACACACTTCTTGCTCATGTTTGGTTAGATTTATTTCTAGATACCTTAGAGATTTAATTGCTGTGATGAATGGGATCTGTTTGTTCCTATTACATTCTCTTTTCCTATTACTGGTTCTATGGAACATTATTTATCACTGAGGGCTGAGTTATATGGATGTTGAGTGGATTAGTCATGGAAAGGGCACTTTGGAGGAGGCAGCAACTCCTAAAATAGAGGGATCATACTGAGATATGAACCACATAGCATCAGAAAGAAGGGGGTCCCCTAGCTGTCTGGGGCAAGCAAACATGGTGAACAAGAAAGTAAAGAAAGAGAGACCAGGAAATACAATAAGGGAATGAGGGATGATCCTGCTAGACGAGATTGGGTGCACGAGAGCAAGTATTGAAGAGGGATAGCTGAAGGTTCATTTGAGGATGCACTTTAGTCAAGCCACTCTGATTGTAAGAACTAGAATTCATGAGCGTTAGCTCAGGAATGGCATGGGCAGCATTGTGTGCCTCAAATGGGGTCTGGGGGGAGTCCAGCTGTAGGAACTGGCAGTCCAACCAGGTCTCAGGGCTCTTTGTCAGGTTTTGATTCCCCACTTTCCATGTGCCAACATCTTCATCATCCTGACTTCTTCAGCTCTGATTCAACCTTTCAACTGTAGCACGTGCTGCCATGAGCAGGTTTCCTGTGCATCTTTTTAAATTAATTAATTTTTCAGTTTTTTGTTTGGCCGTGCCAGGTCTTAATGGCAGCATGCAGGATCTTCAGCTTTTGTTGTGGCCCATGGGGGTCTTGTTCCCTGACCAGGATTGAACCCAGGCCCCCTGCCGTGGGAGCATGGAGTCTTAGCCACTGGACCACCAGGGGAGTCCCCACATCTTATTTTAAATTCCAAACGGTGATGTTGGCCCAATCATCTTTTTAACCAGTCTCCTAGATTGCCTGCTAGCCCACAGATTGGCTGTTTTTTGTTTTGTTTGTTTGTTTTTGGTCTAGCACTCACCATTGGTTTAGTCCTTTGTAGGATGACAAAACATCCCAGTTTGCCCAAGCATAATTATTGTTTCAGAACAATTACTATTTTTTCTCAGTTTTTTAAAAATTTGAAGTATAGTTTATTTACAGTGTGTCTTAGCTTCAGGTTATAGCAAGATGATTCAGTTATATGTACATATATTACAATGTATTATATATTGTTATGTGTTATATTTATGGTATGGATGGCATGGAAAAACTTGAATGAATTTTTTGGCTAACCTAATATGTATATTTCAGATTCTTTTCCCTTACGGTTATTACAGAATATTGAGTATAGTTCCATGTGCTATACAGTAGGTCCTTATTGATTATCTAGTTTATATAACAAGAACAATTAATAATAATGCCTTCTAAACTCTCTTAGTTCAAACAGTGCATTATTTGGTTGTATTACTCACTAGTCTCTGGGGCTTCAAAACATGACTACTTATTCCCAAAACAGGGATTGTGGGACAGGAGTATGGTGCTGGTTGGGAACTAGGCCAGGGAGGGTGGTACTGAGTAACGTCTCTGCTCTGTGTTGGGTACAGTAATGGGGGAGTGATGAAGCATCTGTGAGATGTCCAGAGACGCTCCATTGGCAATGGGGTTATGTTACTGGAAGAGGACAGATAAAGTGTGGCATTTAGTTAGGTCCAGAGACCCAAGTCAATCGGTGTAAAGGTAGGTCTGTAGTCTGACTATTCAGATATGGATCAGAGGAGAGAATGATTTGGGATGTGGTTAAAACTGGTGCATCTTTATCAAGCAAAGTGTTTTCCCCTCTTGATCAAGGGTTAACGGGAGAAGACTGAGGCATGGAACACCAGAGCTGTTGTACCACGTTCCAGTCCCAGAGTGACTGGGCTGGATCTAGTCATTAAAAGACTAGACAACAGGATCAAATTTAGCTGTGAAAAGGCAGAGAAGGAACCATGACTTAGCAGTGAGACTCAAATACAGGTATATTTGGAAAATGATACTGAGCTGGATTATCCCCAGAAAACAAGGATTATTATGCTTTATTTATTTATTTGAAGTATAGTTGATTTATAATGTTGTGTTAATTTCTACTGTATAACAAACTGATTCAGTTATACATATTAACACACACACATATATATTCTTTTTTAAAATACTCTTTTCCATAATGGTTTATCATAGAATACTGAATATAGTTGTCCATACTATATGGTAGTACCTTGTTTGTCCATGGAGTTCTCCAGGAAAGAATACTGGAGTGGGTAGCCATTCCATTCTCCAGGGGATCTTCCTGACACAGGAATTGAACCCCAGTCTCCTGCATTGTATGTGGACTCTTTACTGTCTATAGGGCTTTTAATATTCTTTTTAAAAATATTCTTTCTGTTATGGTTTATCAGAGGATACTGAGTATAGTTCTATGTGCTATATGGTAGGACCTTGTTTATCCATTCCATCTGTAATAGCTTACTTATTATTATGCTTTATTCTTCAGCAGCAAAGTGAAGGCAGGGATGTCAGTGAGGATAAATCCAAAGGTAGGAATATCCTAATGATGGAAAAGAGTAAGGAGTGGGGAGCGCTGAGCTTTGTGACAGATGATGATCCTTGATGAGTCGAAATCAGTATATGTCTGATACAGGAAGATTCAGGGCGAATAGAAAGAACATTCTAAAGTCATGTCTGGATAAAATCAAATTTGATTTGATTTGATTTTTTATTTATTTGATTTTATCAGCAGCTAAGAATTAGTGAGAAAAGACTTCAGGTTATCTATAATTTTAAAAATCTTTCTGTAGGTGGATCTCAGTGTTCATGTAGGCCGTTAGAATTATGGAGGTTATATTTGCCCATTTGAATAAATTTATATAAAGATAAATGAACAGCTCACTTTTTCTTTCAGTCAATTCTGTGTCACAGCTCTAAATGTAAGCAATATGTCTTTGAAAAAAATACACTATTTCCTGCTGCCTCATTCTATAAACATGAGTCTATAAAATGACAAAAGCTACTGGGCTTTTATGCTGGGAAACTGTCACTGGGAAACACATGTTAAGTAGTGATATTTGGGAAAGGCTGAGGTGTCTGATGACAGATGGAGTTGAGGGCTGGTGAGGTTTGGAGAGAGAATTCTTGAGATTACTCTCTTGTGTGTAGTTGTGAATCTGGAACCCCAAAATAGTGTAATCTAGAGGTACGTGTTGTAGTTGAACTAAGAGGTGGTTTAAAAAACCTGTTAGAAAATTAAGTGTCCTTTTGAAATAGTGTCCCATAGAGACACTGAAAGGCATTGCTCATAAGTCAAATCTTGGAGGGTTCCAACATAATTATATTAAAAAAAATTAGCTCTGTTAAAATTACCATTAAAAGAATTAGGCAGACATCTTTTTGTTTTGTTGTTATTATCTAAATAGAGACCAGAAATGTCTTTGTTTCACAGGAAAAATGAGTAGCCATCCTTTTGTTTGTGCGGTGTGTACTTTGGTGTGTGTGTCTACTATAGTAGTAACAGATAATGTCTTTTTACAACTCATGGAAAGAATTCGTTTCTTCTCTACCAAAAAGCTAACCTTGTGGGACCTGACAAAAGTCATTATATTATTATGTTTTTTGGCTCAAGAAACTAATGATATCTTGGAAAAAGTGAAGGAGTGTGGCAATGAAAGAAAGACATCTGTAATGTAACAGACAAATTATTAAAACAAAAGATGCAGTGTTTCTTTAATTGGATTCTCATGGCCTATGGCTTTACATGCTGACCAAAGGCAGTGTATGGAAGAAAGGAACTGTGGATTTTTGAATCACAGCTTTTCCAGTTTGGGTTTAATAGAATTCAACAAACTTTTATTGAGCATCTACTCTGGAGCCAGACAGCCCGAGTTTGATTCTTGGCTGTATTATTTTACCTCTCTGTGCATCTGTTTCCTCATCTGTAAAATGGAGAGGATGACTGTAGTCCTTACCCTCTGTAATTATTTTAAGGAGGAAATGAATTTTAATATGTGTATTCAGGCCTGTGCTTACCACTTTGATTCAAAACTGAACTGATTAGAGACTGGGAATTTAAAGATGCTCATGTTGTCTTGTGAGAGAGACAGGAAAGCCCAGTAAGTGACCCAGCAATTTCAGTATTTTCTGATGGTGACAAGAAAACATGGTCAGAAGTTGCTGTGGGAAGTAAAGGGGGAACAGTTAACAGTCTTAGGGGGATGGTTTTATGGAGTAAAACTCAAGGCAAGTTTTCTACAGGAAAGGAAGAATATCCCTCCAAGAAGTCCCAAAACAAAAAGTAGATGAAGCCAGAGGCTGGGAGACATTCATTTGCAGCTTTTTGAGCTTCCTTCCTCGGTAAATATTGCATCTGGCCACTGTGGCCACTGTTTAGACACTTGGTAAAAGCATGACTGAGATGGTTTTAAGTTCTGGTAGGCCTTTCATTTGTGCCCACAATAGTCTAGCTGACTCTAATGGCATTGTGATAACTAGAATTGCAAATGACCATTCCTCAGCCTGGTTTTCAGGACTTCCCAGGTGGCACTGGTGGTAAAGAACCCACCTGCCAATGCAGGAGACGTGAGACGCGGGTCTGATCCCTGGGCCGGAAAGATCCCCTGGAGGAGGAAATGGCAACCCACACCATTATTCCTGCCTGGAGAATCCCATGGACAGAGGAGCCTGTTGGGCTACAGTCCACAGGGTCGCAAAGAGTCAGACATGGCTGAAGTAACTTAGCACACATGCACGCAGCCTAGTTCTCTGTACTGTTGGGTAAAGTATTGACTGCTGGGTTAGAATAATGCCATGAAGAATGGTCAGCAATTTCATGTCTTGCTTCTTCTCATCTACTCTCTGTCAGCTCTAATGAATGAAGGAGAAAAGAGGTGAATATTGTTATAAATGAGAGAGAGAGGATGACATTTTTAAGACCAATGTGTGGGAGTCATGCTTTAGGATACTCTGGATGTTGACATAATTTGTGATTCTCTAACCTGTGAAAACTGTAAACTGAAATAAAAAAGAGTTTCATTTTATTATACATTTGTGGATGTGCAGAAGTGTGACTTTATTTCCCTGGAACTGAAATCAGTGTTGTTCTGGAAACTTTTTTCTGCCAGTAGTAAAAAAGCATGTCATGTTACTACTTCAAGTTAGTATCTCTTTATAAAGCACTTGAGGGTAACTCGTTGGCCAACTTTAAGATGTGATACAGTCTGTAAAAATTTTTGGTCGTTCTTAGGGCTGCTGTTCCCATTCTGTGGTTGTTCTTTCACCCCCGCCTTCACCCCCACCCCAGCGTGCTCCAGATGGAGTCTCAGGGGTGGGAAAGCACTGGGAGAAGGGAGGTGTCCATCCAGTTCATGGTCCCATGGCCTTTCTTGTGTGTCTCATTTTGCTTGGACTTTGGCCTCTGTCTTCATGTTATTCCTTGTTGCTGTGTCAAAAGTGAGGGCATCTTCTGGTTGATGTTTTAGTTAAGACAAACCCACGATGACTGCTTGCTGATTCATTGACTGGCTCTATAGTCCTCATGTTCACTATCCTTACCTCCCTGGGATTTCCCAGGGGACACTAGTGGTAAAGAACTCAGCTGCCAATGCAGCAGATGTAAGAGACACAGTTTGATTCCTGGTTTGGGAAGATCCCCTGGGGGTAGGAAATGGCAACCCATTTCAGTATTCTTGACTGGAAAATTCCATGGACAGAGGAGCTTGGCAGGCTACAGTCTATGGGGTTGCAAAGAGTCGGACACCACTGAGTGCACACTCACGCATACACACTCATCCTCACCCCCTACCTGCAGTGTAGCAACGAAAGCTCCCCCAGGCTTCCCTTGAAGGGGCTGTGGGAATGATTTGGGATCGCCGACAGCCCACTGGAGCCAGGAAGACAGGAAGGCTCTGCGTTCTCACTCCCTTTCTGCCCACCGTACTTCACCACCACTGTGCTCTGTGATATCCACCTACACTGACTCAGAGGGCCCATCAAATAATGAAGGACAGGGAAGCCTGGTGTGCTGCGGTTCATGGGGTCGCAAAGGGTCGGACATGACTTAGAGATTGAGCAAAAAGGATTCAGATTGGAAGTTGGGCAAAGCCCTTGATGTTTGTCGATACGCTCAGTCCATCGGAATTTTTTAAACCATCTTACCATGCCATCTCCTGTTCATCTCTCACCCAGACACATGCTTGCATACACACATCTTTGAAGACCTAGATGATGTTTAAATTTAGTGAAGGACTTTGGTCCTTACCTCTTCTTGCGACCCATCAAACTTCTGTCTCTCTTCCTAGAGTCAGGAAAACTGCTCTCATATGTTGTGCTACTGCCATGCTCTCTCAATATCTTTCTTATAAACTCTCAATTCTACATGTTCCAAGACAAACGCTGTTGGAACATCAAACATACTGTTTTTCTTTGAAGCTCTCACAGTAGAAAGTATGGGTTCAAGACAGTTACGTCTGCTGATCTCATTTAAACAATCCTATCTTGAAGGTTAGAATTGAACAGCTTTGTCTTTGTTCTTGGCTGTGTCGACACGCCTGTCCCTCTAAACTGAAGCTGTCTCAGCTTTACTGGGCCGAACAAAAAGATCAATAAGAATGAAAAACAAATCAGATGATATTAAAAAAAAACAACAAACAACCCACCAAACCCACCTCACCTGTCAGATCTTATTGCCTCTGTCTGAGTTGTTACACCACACAAGAGGAATGCTCAGTCATTTATAGCCCTGACTTTGTGAGGATGAGTCAGGCTGCAATCCATGCATATTTATAAACTGAAGTGTTATTTTGTCAAAGATGTGTTAAAATGAGCTAATGTTAGATACAGAGGGGAAATTGTTGGTCAAAGTTTAAATTCTGATTCCTCTCTGATTCACTTGCATGTCTTTACAATTTATTGACACCTTCCGGGCTCTTATCTCTAAGACAGACTTAATGACTCACTTATGACGATAGCGCATACTGTTGGTGCTTCTGGAGATGGTGGAAGAATGTCACCAGCCGACCAAATTCTATTATCAGAGACGAAAAATGAACAGAAATGATTCTTGAAATGGCCCCTCTGTAGTTCCTGAAATAGCTTCTTGGATAATCACCATTGTGAATTGCTGCTGATGGCTATTACCAGAAGTCTGTGGGGTGGTGAGGACCACTTGAGCACTGGCTTTGTCAGAGTGGTTTGAGGCTTTCTGCTACTTAACATTCAGAATGATCCATGATTCTTTCTAAATTGCAATTCAAAACCTCAGGATCTTATCAGTGGGAATCTAAGTATCATTGCCCAATAGTTATAAGACCTGCTTGCTTGCCTCAGAGTTTTTCAAAGAATAATGTGAATTCTGCAAACTGTATGTGAATGCTGCAAACTTCAGCACCATGCAAGTGTTAGGTGATTGTTGTGATTTTCACTATACTAATGTACTCTGCTTAGCCAAAAAGTTTGTTTGGGTTTCCCCGTAAGATCTTAAAGAAAAACCTGAATGAATCTTGTGGCCAACCCAATGTTTTCCCTTCATCTATTTCCCTTTCTTTTCAGTGTTTTGGGATAGTCATACCTATTAAGCTTGAATTTTAAAGAAGGTCCTCTTTTCTCAGAGTCAGCACCCTAGCTGGTCAGGTGGTGGTTTATTTGCTAAATTGTGTCCAACTCTTGCAACCCATGGACAGAGGAGCCTGGCAGTCTACAGTCCATGGGATTATAGTCCATGGGATTCTCCAGGCAGGAATACTGGAGTAGGTTGCCATTCCCTTCTCCAGGGATCTTCCCGAGCCATGAATCGAACCCAGATCTCCTGCATAGTAGGCAGATTATTTACCATGTGAGCTACAAGGGAAGCCTAAGCTAAGCTAGTCAGAGCCATCTGTATTTTTTCTACCCTTTAAGCAATGCCCTGGGACTTCTTTGCTTCTTATTGGGTCTATTATGCTATTTTTTGAGCATGGAATACATTTCCACATGTGCTGCTCTTTGAACAGGAACTACACTCTTTCCTGCCTGGTTTTATTATTATTATTATTTTTTTTGTCTAGTCTTCTTTGGGCTTATCACTTACCAACTGGTTTGAAAGAAGATTAATTTGTATTCAACATGTGAGTCAAATGGCAGTTATGTGCAAAATTTAGTGATTGTTCTGGGGAGGGGAATGACCAAGGCTTCCTACTTGGTCAGTGGTGGTGCTGCTCCCCAAGGCTGAGAATATGAGAGGTGAAATGGAGAAGGCAGGTAGGCTTTGGACCAAACTGGGGAGTGAGGGAGTGAAGAGAGCTTGCTGTTAACTTTGGATGTGGCGAAGGCTGGAGGTGCCCTGACCTGTGCGTGAAGCCTGGGAGAGGCTCTGACTCCAAGTGACAGAGCTGGGAATTATTAGCATAAAGACTGTGGTTGAAGCCAAGGGAATGAATGAAAGAAAATGAAGATGAATTGCCTGTTGAATAACTACCAGGCTTTCCGTGGTTATTCTTATGTAAGCAGATATCCTGGTGGGGGAAAGTGCGTCAAAAATAGCAAGAGTGAAGTTGACATACATTATGTGTTGAGTGTCACTGATCAGCTTTCTGGAAACTACAATTTTGAAAATCAGTGACAACAGAGCTTCTCAGCCTCCGTGCTGTGTGCGTGGTATTTCCGATGAGCCCTTGTGGGGGCGCTGTGGTGTACACTGTAGGTGGGCCCTGCCTGCTGGATGGTGGTAGGCTTCCACCTCATCCCACTGCCCCCAAACCCCCACCCCCAACTGTTGTGACAACCTGCACTGTCTGCAGTCATTGCTAACCGTCCCAGGGGCTAGATGGTGCCACGTGACCAGGTTCTTCTGAGTTCACCTCAAGCATTTGGGGAGGAGCTCTTCTGTTCCCAAATAACTGCAAAAGGCATTCACTTCTATAATTATTCTGACCCCATTAGGAAGCAGCTTCTTCATCTTAGAGGATCAATGGAATCATTTTATAGTTTTTTTTTTTTTTTTTTCTTTTAAAGTCATGTGCTGCACGGAAAAGCACTCACAGTGCTATTCTCAAATCAAAGCTCATCTTTCTGTATGTGCGTGTCATTGTATAAACGAAGGTGATGCTGTTTTCCAAATAGTGCAGTAGCTGTGGTGCAGACTCAGCCGTTTCACAGAAATGGTCATCCCTCTGTGTCTCAAGCATTTCAAGGCAGACTGTCTAAAAGGGTTACCTGAGAGGATGCTTGAGGATGGAGGTAAGAGCGTTGGTGGTTCAAGTGAACTGAACTGCGTTCCAGTAATTTGAATGTAAAAAATTTTTAGAAACAAGGACTAGTATTTAATATTTTTAAAGTTACATTCGTCTCTAGTTCATCAAGAAAAAGAGTATAAGAAAGTCATTTAATAAATTACCTATCTTAGTAGCTGAATCAGCTTATCTAAACTCAAGTTTACAGAAACATAGGGTATGGTTGATTGCAGGCATGCGAAATGGTGTTATTAATACTTGGCAGCCTCTGAAAGCAGTTAGCATCTGTTCCACTTTTGTTTCTTCCCTGACCACTAGCCCCTGCATCACAGACTGTTATTCCTGACACTCCACTTGGGGAAGGAGCTGAGGCAAGGGGTGAAGATCATGGGGCATCACCTCTTATCATAGATCCCCTGGCGTTTCTTCCTAAGCTCTTGTAAAATGGTGGTGGCTGTGCATTTTATATCCCTCATTGTTGTTTAGTCACTCAGTTGTGTCCTACTCTTTGTGAGCCTGTGGACTGCAGCATGCCATGCTTTCCTGTCCTTCACCACCTCCTGGAGCTTGCTCAAAAGCATGTCTGTCAAGTTGGTGATGCCATCCAACCATCTCATCCTCTGTCATCCCCTTCTCCTCCTGCCTTTAATCTTTCCCAGCATCAGGGTCTTTTCTAATGAGTCAACTCTTCGTATCAGGTGGCCAAAGTATTGCAGTTTCAGCTTTAGCATCAGTCCTTCCAATGAATATTCAGGACTGATTTCCTTGAAGACTGACTGGTTTGATCTCCTTGCAGTCCAGGGACTCTCAAGAGTCTTCTTCAACATCACAGTTCAAAAGCATCAATTCTTTAGTGCTCAGTCTTCTTTATGGTCCAACTCTCACGTCCATACATGACTACCGGAAAAACCATTGCTTTAACTATACAGACCTTTGTTGATAATGTCTCTGCTTTTTAGTATGCTGTCTAGGTTTGTCATAGCTTTACTTCCAAGGGGCAAGCATCTTTTAATTTCATGGAGCCCCACCCCCCCCCCCAAAAAAAAAAGTCTGTCACTCTTTCCACTGTTTCCCCATCTATTTGCCATGAAGTAATGGGACTGGATGCCGTGATCTTTGTTTTCTGAATGTTGAGTTTTAAGCCAGCTTTCTTCTCTTTCGCTTTCATCAAGAGGCTCTTTAGTTCCTTTTCACTTTCTGCCATAAGGGTGGTATCTTCTGCATATCTGAATTTATTGATACTTCTCCCGGCAATCTTGATTCCGGCTTGTGCTTCATCCAGCCCAATTTCACATGATGTACTCTGCATATATGTTAAATAAGCAGGGTGACAATATACAGCCCTGACGTACTCCTTTTCCTATTTTGAACCAGTCCATTGTTCTATTGGATTGTGTTTATAGACTTCTAGCTCCCCTCTTAATCTTATTTGCAGCATGTATTGAGCTTACGCTCAGAGCCCCATAACTGCCTTCTCAAAATCTGATCATGTTCCTTGATTAGTAGAAACAAGAGGGAAGGGGGAAAAGAGAGAGAATACCAGAATTTGGAGGTCTTTCTGCTGCTTTTCATCTTAAAAGACAGGAAGAGTGGAATCTAGACAGTTAGGGGAAGTGAAGGTCTTTTCTGTGTGCTACTTCTGCTGTCATTAATTGGAATGACTAAGGTCACTTTGAAACCAGAGCAATATTTTATCATTTAAGACAAAATTAGGTTTGGGCTCATCTAGCGTGATATGGCCCTGGAGAAGGAAATAGCAACCCACTCCAGTATTCATGCCTGGAAAATCCCATGGACTGAGGAGCCTGCAGGGCTGCAGTCCATGGGGTCACAAAGAGTCGGACATGACTGAGTGACTTCACTTTCACTTTCATCCTTATATGGAGTGGGGAAGATAGTATGACTGAACCAATGGAGAGAGTGTGCTTATCCAAGCTTATCCAAACTTATTACTTTCTCCCTGTGTATACCTGGTCCTGATTCCTTGTCTATAAATCCTACTCAAGATTCTGTGGATTTAATGTAATTATTATATAAAGTACTTTGTAGTTGTAGCCACAGTTTTTATAGTTTAAATGGTGAATGTTTAAATTGCTCGCTTAGGAATCATATAATAACTATTTAAGAATTGTTCTCTGATTGTTCAAGATTCCTATTTTGGCTTTGCCGCTAACTAGGTAGTATCCTTGGTGAAGTCATTTCATTTTGTGGCCCCTGTCTTGCTTGTAGTGTTCAAAAACCATTAAAATTGATGACCTTTCATTTTCTAAGCTCTGAAATTCTATTTGGTTCAGCTGTTTAAAAACCTAAAAAAGATACACCTATTAACTAACTGGAGTTTGACTATCTGCTAGGTTAAGTAGCCTTTGACAAATAATCCTATCATTTTCTAGGTAAGTACTCACAAATAGAATAAATGGTTTTTCTGGTATTTTACCACTTAATTATGTCTTAAAGAATCCTATTTAAGGTTAGAGTATGCTATAAACTTAGTTAAAATGTCTCCAGAACACTCAGCCTGTCTCAAGAATATGTGACAAAGGGAAAATTCTACTGAGAGACATTTGTAACCAAATGCTGTTAATTTCCAAGCACTCTGTTGCTCTGTTGCTGTGGGGCGGGTTGGGAGGGGATATCATGTGTCCTTCGTGTGTTTAGATTCCCCTCCTCTGCCATATGTGTATTGTAAACCCAAGGAGAGTAAGTGCCAGTAAGAGACAGCAGCTCTCACTCCAGGCCTGGAGTTTTGAGGATCTCTCATTCTGTCTATGCTCATGGCTACTCTTACCGTCTGAAATGACTGACTTGTCTTTTTATGTATTTCTGTTTGTTTATAGTGTGTGCAGCAACCAACATCAACAGATGGTGGATTCCCTCAAATATAATATTTTTAAAGATAATGATAGGGAGTTAAGTTATTAAGTCTCAAATCTAAACCACAAAAATACTTTCAGCATTAGCTTATTGGACTTTGCTGCTACTAACGAAAAGTAGGGATTTTATCATGTAAGAATTTAAAAAACAAAGAAAATAAACACAGAACAAAAACTCAGTTCTGTGCCCTCACAATAGCTCATGTTTCTAGAATGCTTACTGTGGTTCTGGGCATTTCTTAAAGAGCTTTAAACATCTCAGATGTAGAGAACATGCGTACGGACAAAAGGGGAAAGGATGGGGGTGGGATGAATTGGGAGATTGGGATTGACATATATACACTATTGATCTTATGTATAAAATAGGTATTAGAACTAATGAAAACCTACTGTATAGCTCAGGTAACTCTAGTCAATACACTGTGGTGACGTAAGTGGGAAGGAAATCTGAAAAAGATGGGCTATATGTATACATGTAGCTGGTTCACTTTGCTATATAGTAGAATCTAACACAGCATTGTAAAGCAACTATACTCTATAACAAAATTTTTTAAAACATAAGAGCTTTAAATGTCTCAACAATGCCTCTAAGTAGGTGTTATTATCTCATTCATTTTATAGATGAAGAAACAGGCTCAGAGTAAGAAACTTGCCCGTGTTCACACAGCTAGTGAGCAACAGGGCTAGGGGTTGATCCGAGCTGCCCAAGTCCAAGTCCAAAGTTCATGATGAAGCTGTTTTTAAAATCTAATTTCCCAAATTTCCTTCATGCAACATTGAGACTTATTTTTGTTTGTATCAAGTGAAGTGGCAAATTGAGTGGTTTCTGGAGAAGTTCAGGTCCAAACAACATTATTGCTGAGATCATTCAGATTATTTTTGTCACTAGTGTTTGATGAATGAGACAGTGTCACGAACTGGACGTGGTTATAGAAGAATTAGGAAAGTACATTAGTCTTCCACTCACTGGCTTCTCAATTGTGAAACCACAGTTTGACAAGGTTATTGGCCAGAAGTTGTTTTAACAATTTTTCCAAATCTTCTGAACTTGATAGAAACTGAGACAGTTTTTAAAATTTGTTTTATAAAAGCATCAGATGAGCTGAAGCCAGTATGAGTGATGTACTTTGTGTAAAACTAGGGTGTTGTATGGCCGCCATCCTCGATGGTTACTAATCCATGAAAATGTAATATCTAATAATTTAAAACAATCTAAATTGAATTTATTATTGAATTTTATGCAGAGAATGATTACATATATTGATAAATCTAAGAGATACCAAGAGAAGAACAAATACTAAAAGTAACATAAATATTAGGCATTAAAAATGTAATTAGGCAACTAAAACCCAATATCACACAGTTTAAACCAGAGTCATTTAAATATATTTGTTGGTAAAGTTCCTTACACTGTAGACTTGACTTTCCTCTTCTTCCTCTTCTCCTTCCGCACCCTTTCCTCCTATCAGCATCATTGTCACCACCATCCTCTCCATCAACTGCATCCTAGCATCTACATCAGTACTTCAGTTCCAAGTGACCAAAACCTACTCAGGCTCAGTTAAGCAAGGAGCAGTCTGTTTGGAAGGACACCTTGTCGTCTGTAGTTTGAGTACAGACTGAAGACTCAGGCCTCTTGGAGCGTGCCAAGGCACATCAATGTGCTTAGAATGGGTTAGGAGAGAGTACATGTTGATTCCTCAGTCTGAGGTCGGCTGGGTGGGTCCCTGGGCCGTCACTTCTGGCCTGTGAGAAGCCTAGCCCTCTAACCCAGTGTTCCATGCAGATGTGAGATTTTTACATACACTAAGACTTAAGAATGCCTGAAAAGTATCTTAGGACAGAAGATACAGCAGATAGATAGGACAGAAGCTAGAATGGGTTATATGTCCATTCCTTGGTCCAGAGAATGTTGGGTGCTTTGGTTTAGAGCCCATTCAAATCTGTCATCTTATGGAGGAGGATAAACTTCCAAAAGGAATGTCATCTAAGGGAGAGAGGGCATGGGTGGCAGACAGGGAACTGGTCCCACGTCATGCACTGTCTTACTTTATCATATGTAAAAATATCGCTCCTAACATGTTAATCACAGATGACCTTTGGCCTAGAATTCATGACTACATATATAATTTTTTATGAATATTATGTAGTTTTCATAATAAACCTTGGGGAAAGAAGATTTTCAACCATATCTTGTTTTTAAGTCTAAAAGGGAAAATAGAGGGTTATTTTAGCTTTTTTAGATCATCAATTTCTGTCAAGCTTCCTAAAATTATTATGAAAATAGAAATATTTCTAAAAATCTTTAAAACTTTAATCAAATTATCTTTAGGCAACATTTCATAAGTCATTATTTCTTTGTTGAAATAATCGGGGTTCTTTGTTATTACAAAATAACTGTCTAGGTTGTTGTATCAATGACATTGCCTATGTTTGATTCAGGCTTATATACTGTGCGTGTAGGGTCAGCAGGATGGGCCACAGAAGTGCCTTTTCTCTTTTCAGAATCAAATCTGTAAAAGCAATAATTTCTGCTCTGATTTCTTCTCTGATTTCTTAGTATCCTAACATATTAGTAGTTTATGTCTATTTTTTCCTAATCCTATCCTCATCTCTTTTAGTGTAAACTTGTTTTTTTCCTCACGTCATTTTTTTCCTTTTTTAAATTTTGTAATTGGGTGGAAAATTGCTTTGCAAAGCTGTGTTTGTTTCTTCTGTATGGCAACTCAAATTGGCCATAATTATATATTTATATCCCCTCCCTCTTGGGCCTCCCTCACCTCCTCCCCACACCCCAGCCTTTTAGGCCATCACAGAGCACCAGGCTGGGAGCTTTGTGTGATAGAGCAACTTACCACTCACTATATGTTTAACACATGATAGTGTATATATGTCAATGCTACTTTCTCAGTGCGCCCCACCCTCACCTTCCCCCACTGAGTCCACAAGTCTGTTCTCTACTAGGTTCATCAGTACCATTTTTTTCTAGATTCCATGTATATGCATTAATGCATGATACTTGCTTTTCTCCTTCTGACTTACTTCACTCTGTCAGGGCTTCCCTGATGGCTTAGATGGTAAAGAGCCTGCCTGTAATGCAGAAGACCTGGGTTCAGTCCCTGGGTCATTCAGGAAGGTTGTCGTTCAGCCCCAGGAAGATCATCTGGAGGAGGAAATAGCCACCCACTCCAGTAGTCTTGCCTGGAGAATCCCACAGACAGAGGAAACTGGCGGGCTACAGTCCATGGGGTCGTGAAGAGTTGGACATGGATGAGTGACTTTCACTTCAGTTCACTTCACTCTGTATTTCATCCACCTCGCTACAACTGACTCAAATCCATCCCTTATTACGGCCAAGTAATATTCCAGTGTATATGTGAGCCACAGCTTCTGTAGCCATTCATCTGTTGGTGGATATCTAGGTTGCCTCCCTGTCTCAGCTACTATAGAAATTTTGCAGTGAACATTGGGGTACATTGTCTTTTAGAATTATGATTTTCTCAGGTTATATGCCCAGTAGTGGGATTGCTGGGTCATACTGTAGATTTATTCCTAGTTTTTAAAGTAATCTCCACACGTTTTCTGTAATGGCTATATCAGTTTTCATTCCTACCAACAGTGCAGGAGGATTCCATTTTCTTCACATCCTCTCCAGCATTTATTGTTTATAGACAGTCATTCGGACATGTCATTTTTTAAAAAATTAGATTCTTTTCGAGGTGTGATTTTCCTCTCCACTTTCTGTATTATGAAGTACAATTGTAGAGTTGTGTTAGTGATCTTTTTAATTGTTCATAAATGTTATAAATAATATGAAAAATAATATTAAAAAGCAGAGACATTACCATACTGATGAAGGTCCATATAGTTAAAACTATGGTTTTTCCAGTAGTCATGTATGGATGTGAGAGTTGGACCATAAAGAAAGCTGATCACTGAAGAATTGATACTATTGAACTGTGGTGTTGGAGAAGACTCTCAAGAGTCCCTTGGACTGCAAGGAGATCAAACCAGTCAATTCTAAATGAAATCAGTCCTGAATATTCATTGGAAAGACTGATGCTGAAGCTGAAGCTGAAGCTCCAATACTCTGGCCACCTGATGTGAAGAACTGACTCATTAGAAAAGACCCTGATGATGGGAAAGATTAAAGGTGGGAGGAGAAGGGGACAACAGAGGATGAGATGGTTGGATGGCATCACTGACTCGATGGACATGAGTTTAAGTAAGCTCTGGGAGTTGGTGATGGACAGGGAAGCCTGCAGTCCATGGGATTGCAAAGAGTCAGACACAACTAAGTGACTGACCTGAACTGAACTAAGTTTTAAAAATAATGCCAAAAGAAAATTTCTAAATATTCTACAAAAGCCTTATGATTAGAATAACAGGGTCTTTGGGTAAGTCTTTTGAAGAACAATATTCATTGTTTGTTTAAAAATGAGTTGCATTATGTTATCCTTCCAGGGTATATTTGTTTTTTCTATATACTTCTTTCTTTTTTTTTCTTTTTTATTAGTTGGAGGCTAATTACTTCACAACATTTCAGTGGGTTTTGTCATACATTGATATGAATCAGCCATAGAGTTTTTCAGCAAAATTCTAGATTGTCAGCTCCTTGAAGGTGGAGCCCAATTATTATTTGTATTGATTTTGTACCTTATTGGTTTTTGCTAATTTAAATTGTGCTTTCTTTAACTGCAGCATGAAAAGAGACAAGTGCCATATACAATCCTTTGTGAGAATTATAGCATAGTAATCATTGTAATTTTTTTCAAGGTCAGTTTAAAAGAGCCATCCTTCTACAATTTTCCAAAAATCGATCTTCCATGTCAGGGTTTTTATATCCTATTCCCTTCCTGTCATTTGTGTGTGCATGTGTGTGTGTGCATGCACGCACACATTCAGTCATGTCTCACTGTTTTTGACCCCATGGACTGTAACCCACCAGGTTCCTCTGTCCATGGAATTTTCCAGGCTAGAATACTGGAGTGGGTTGCCATGCCCTCCTCCAGCGGATCTTCCCGACCCAGGGATCGAACTCACATCTCTTGTATCTCCAGCATTGGCAGGCGGCTTCTCTACCAGCTGTGCCATCTGGTTATTAATAGCGGCTTTTATTTTTCTGTATTTAAAAAATGCTCTGGCATTAATTTCTCCAATACTTTGATTTACAAAAAATTAGAAGGATAAAAATTCAGATCAGCCCAGACAGTTTCTCACTAAGGAACCTGCCATTATTGTATAGTATGCAGCAGGGAAAATCTCCATTATGGAGAAAACAATTTTCCATGTTATAGGGTCATAAAACTAGAAGGCTTTTACCCCTGTCTTACAACATATAGTGATGCAAGGCGTGGGTTTGGCTCCATGTGATTAGAGAACAATGGAAATTTAGTTTTCCAAATTGAATTGTGTTGTGTAATTTCCTGTGGGATATGTCTTAAGCTCCTGAGCATAAAGGAAATGCCTCATGTACTGTGCATAATGTTTTTCGTTCTTATTAGAGAAAGCACAAAGGATGTAAAAATCTTAAATATATTATCCTAGTCACTAAAATTATTTATGGCCAACTAATAAGACAATAAGCCAGATGCAGAAATTTGACTTCTGGATTTTGGTAGCGTGACTCTGCCGTCAGGGACCTGATCTGTGCCTGATGCTGTGTGCCTTTGTTCGTTTCACCCATATTGGAAGCACCTTCATTTTTCCTTCTTCTGGGTCTCCTTTACTTTCTCACTACAGTAAGCCCCTTACATGCCATCAAGTTCTGTTCTGAGAACACATTCGCGAGTCCACTTTAAGTCCAACAAAGTTAACCTAAAACTAAACCCAACTAATACAATCGGCTATATAGTTCTGTACTGTAATGGGTTTCTAGTACTTTTCACAGAAATAATACACACACAAAAAAACAAACAAAAAATTAAAACATTTTTAATCTTACAGTACATTGAAACATTGTTGAAAAATTGTTGCTGTTCAGTAACTCAGTCGTGTCTGACTCTTTGGGACCCCATGGACTGCAGCACGCCAGGCTTCCCTGTCCTTCACCATCTCCCAGAGTTTACTCACGCTCATATCCATTGAGTTGGTGATGCCATCCAACCATCTCATCCTCTATCGTCCCCTTCTCCTCCTGCCCTCAATCTTTCCCAGCATCAGGGTCTTTTCTAATGAGTCAGCTCTTCGCATCAGGTGGCCAAAGTATTGTTGCTTTAGCACCTTGAAAACTACAGGGTACAATATAGCAGCTGGCATATAAGAGGTGGCACTGGGTGAACAGGCAAGAGGAGTTACTGACAGGCAGCTAGGAGTTACTGTCTAGTTGCAGCGGATGGCCTTCTCTTTGTGGCGGCTTCTCTTGTTGCTGAGCACAGGCTCCAGAGAGTGCAGGCTCAGTAGTTGTGGCACACGGGCATGAGTTGCCCACGGCATGTGGAATCTTCCTGGACCAGGGAGCGAACCTGTGCCCCCTGCGTTGGCACGCAGATTCTTAATCACTGGACCACCAGAGAAGTCCAATCTGATAGTTTCTAAAGTTGCTTACAAATGTGAATACCTACATTATTAACAATAGATTTCATACAGAGAAAAGACCAAAAAAAATATCATTTTTATATGGAATTTAAAAAATCTTAAACTCATAGAAAGAGAACAGATTGATGGTTGCTAGGGAGGAGGGAAGTAGGAGTTGGGGGAAATAGGTGAAGGTGATCAAAGGGTGCAAAACTTCTAGTTAAAAGATGAATAAATTCTGGGGATGTGATGTAATGTGGTGACTATAGTTAATAATACTGTATTGTATACACGAAAGTTGCTAAGAGAGTAGATCTTCAAAGTTCTCACCACACACACACGCGCACACACACACACACACACAAATAATTGTTACTATGTGAGGTGATGGACGTGTTAACTAAGTTATTTGCGGTAATTGCTAATCATTATGTTACACATCTTAATATTATATGTCAATTTTATCTCAAGGAACCTGGGGGAAACAGAATAAGTCTACCCACTGGAGTTTTAGTTGTTTTTTTTTTAACTTTTTAAAAATAGACATGTCATTGATTTACAATATTGTGTTAGGTTAGGTGTACAGCAAAGTGATTCAGTGTTTTATATCAACATGCATCTTTTTAGATTATTTTCCATTATACAGTGTTACAAGATATTGAATATAGTTCCCTGTGTATACAGTTCATCTTTGTGGCTTATATATTTTATGTATGGTAGTGAATATTTGTTAATCCCAGGCTCCTAATTTATCCTTCTACCTCTGCCTTCCCCCTTTGGTGACCATAAATTTGTTTTTTAGTCTGTGAGTTTGTTCTGTTTCGTATGTAGATTAATTTGTATACATTTTTTGATTTCACATATAAGTGATATATAACATTTCTCTTTCTCTGCCTGATCTAATTCACTTAGTATGATATTCTCTAGGTTCATTGATGTTGATGGAAATGACAACACTTTACTTATTTATTTTACAGCTGAGCTGAGTTATATTCCATGGGTGTATGTATGTATATATAACACATATTTTAAAAAATTATTATTATTTTTAATTGGAGGCTAATTACAATATTGTGGTGGTTTTTGCCATACATTCACATGAATCAGCCATGGGCACACATGTGTCCCCCATCCTGAACCCCCTCCCACCTCCCTCCCCATCCCTCAAGGTCATCCCAGTGCACCAGCCCTGAGCACCCTGTCTCATGCATCGAACCTGCACTGGTGATCTAGTTCACATATGATAATATACATGTTTCAATGCTATTCTCTCAAATCATCCCATCCTTGCCTTCTCCCACAGAGTCCAAAAGTCTGTTCTTTACATCTCTGTCTGTTTTGCTGTCTCACATATAGGGTCATCATTACCATCTTTCTAAATTCCGTATGTGTGCGTTAATATACTGTATTGGTGTTTTTCTTTCTGACTTACTTCACTCTGCATAATAGGCTCCAGTTTCATCCACCTCATTAGAACTGATTCAAATGCATTCTTTTTAATAGCTGAGTAATATTCCATTGTGTATATGTACCACAGCTTTCTTATCCATTCATCTGCTGATGGATATCTAGGTTGCTTCCATGTCCTAGGTATCGTAAACAGTGCTTCGATGAACATTGGGGTACACATGCCTCTTTCAATTCTGGTTTCCTCGGATAACACGTGATAAACCAATCATTTGTTCATGGGTACTTGGGTTGCTTCCATGTCTTGACTACTGTAAACAGTGCTGCTATGAACACTGGGGAGCCTTTGTCTTTTTTTGAATTAGAGTTTTCATATTTTTTCGATATATGCCCAGGAGTGGGGTTGCTGGATCTTATGGTAACTCTACTTTTAGTTCGCTAAGGATCCTCCATTTGAATGCAGAGTTCCAAAGAATAGCAAGGAGAAATAAGAAAGCCTTCCTCAGTGATCAGTGCAAAGAAATAGAGGAAAACAATAGAATGAGAAAGATTAGAGATCTCTTCAAGAAATTTGAGATACCAAGGGAACACTTCATGCAAAGATGGGCACAATAAAGGACAGAAATGGTATGGACTTAACAGAAGCAGAGGATATTAAGAAGAGGTGGCAAGAATACACAGAAGAACTATACAAAAAAGATTTTCATGACCCAGATAACCATGATGGCATGATCACTCATCTAGAGCCAGACATCCTGGAATGTGAAGTCAAGTGGGCCTTAGGAAGCATCACTGTGAACAAAGCTAGTGGAGGTGATGGAATTCCAGTTGAGCTGTTTCAAATCCTAAAAGATGATGCTGTGAAAGTGCTGCACTCAGTATGCCAGCAAATTTGGAAAACTCAGCAGTGGCCACAGGACTGGAAAAGGTCAGTTTTTATTCCAATCCCAAAGAAAGGCAATGCCAAAGAATGTTCAGACTATGACACAATTGCACTCATCTCACATGCTAGCAAAATAATGCTCAAAATTCTCCAAGCCAGGATTCAAAAGTATGTGAACCATGAACTTCCAGATGTTCAAGCTGGATTTAGAAAAGACAGAGGAACCAGAGATCAAATTGCCAACATCTGCTGGATCATCAAAAAAGCAAGAGAATTCCAGAAAACATCTACTTCTGCTTTATTGATTACACCAAAGCCTTTCACTGTGTGGATCACAACAAACTGTGGACAATTCTTAAAGAGATGGGGATACCAGACTACCTTACTTGCCTCCTGAGAAATCTGTGGGTCGAGAAGCAACAGTTAGAACCAGACATGGAACAACAGACTGGTTCCAAATTGGTAAAGTCAAGTACGTCTTGGCTGTATGTACTTGAGTATGTCAAGGCTGTATATTGTCACCCTGCTTATTTAACTTATATGCAGAATACATCATGAGAAATGCTGGGCTGGAGGAAGCACAAGCTGGAATCAAGATTGCTGGGAGAAAGATCAATAACCTCAGATACTCAGTTGATACCACTCTAATGACAGAAAGTGAAGAGGAACTAAAGACCCTCTTGATGAAAGTGAAAGAGGTGAGTGAAAAAGCTAGCTTAAAACTCAACATTCAAAAAACTAAGATCATGTCATCCAGGCCCATCAATTCATGGCAAATAAATGGGGAAACAATGGAAACAGTGACAGATTTTATTTTCTTGGTCTCCAAAATCACTGCAGATGGTGACTGCAGCTATGAAATTAAAATACGCTTGCTCCTTGGAAGAAAAGCCATAATCAGACTAGACAGCATATTAAAAAGCAGAGACATTACTTTGACAACAAAGGTCCATCTAGTCAAAGCTATGATTTTTTCAGTAGTTGTGTATGGATGTGAGAGTTGGACTATAAAGAAAGATGAGTGCTAAAGAACTGTTACTTTCAAACTGTGGTGTTGGAGAAGAATCTTGAGAGTCCCTTGGACTGCAAGGAGATCCAACTAGTCTATCCTAAAGAAAATCAGTCCTGAATATTCATTGGAAGGACTGATGCTGATGCTGAAGCTGAAACTCCAATACTTTGGCCACCTGTTGCGAAGAACTGTCTCACTGGAAAAGACTCTGATGCTGGGAAAGATTGAAGGTAGGAGATGGGGATGACAGAGGATGAGATGGTTGGATGGCATGACTGACTTGATGGATATGAGTTTGAGCATGCTCTGGGATTTGGTGATGGACAGGGAGGCCTGGTGTGCTGCAGTCCATGGGGTTGCAAAGAGTCGGACATGACTGAGTGACTGAACTGAACTGAACTGAAGGATCCTCTATTCTGTTGTCCATAGTGGCTGCGGCAATTTACATTCCCACAATAGTGTAGGAATTTAGAATTATAGCTTCTTTAATGTTATTCATGAGACTACTTTTAAAACAAAAAAAATTTATAATGTATAACTTCAATAAATGTTTATTGATCAGCTATGTACCAAGGCACTAAGACACAGCATGAGTCTCTTCTGTCATGGGGCTTATATTCTTACATCAGGCTGACTGACTCCCTTTGATTTAAAATCCTAATTTCTCTTGTCTTTAACATCATTTTCCACTCACACCTGCATGTTATTGTTGTGTAGTTGTGCAGTTGTGTCTGACTCTTTGTGACCCCATGGACTGCAGCATGCCAGGCCTCCCTGTCTCTCACCATCTCCTGGAGTTTGCCCAAGTTCATGTCCATTGCATCGGTGATGCCTGCATCACACCTTCATACCCATCCCCCAAATGTATGCATACATATGCACACATTATACATATGATAGTGTCCATGTACATGTACATATACATATATACTGTTATATTATGTATTATTATATTATACATATAATATATAATTATTACATATTATATAATCTGAAAGATGAGATATAAGAATATGATAATATATAATATAGCAACATATCCTGTGTGGCACATCCCATACATATATTTTTCTGCTTTTGTGTTTAAACCTATAATCAGAGAATTAATTATGTGTAACTATAATGTGTATCTTAAGAATTTGAATTCTGCCTTTAAATATTCCCTCTTTTGTATCTCAAATTTTCCAGTAAATATTTTGGCTCTATAGTATGTCAGTTTTCCATATTTCTTTGTTCATAGACTTTGTAGTTTTCCTTGTGACTACAAGAATGAAGCTGCGTTCTCTCTCCCTGCAAGTTCACAAATGTTCAAAGATCAGGGACAGAGTCTGTTTTCCCCAGCTTCTGGTCAGCTGAGAAGAGGTCACTAGACTGAGCCAAGGATTCCTGTTTTCAAGAGCTTTTGGAGCTTGAGGAACTTTGGCATTTGTTTAATCTAACTCGGAAAAAAACAGGTGGGACTCTGATTGCAAAATGAGGCCATGGCATTGGGTTAAGATACTCCATTCTTTGTTTAGAATGGTACAAGAGAAAAGCTTCAACAAATTTTATCTTTACTTAAAAAATTCAGCCTTGTGGACATACTTTATCTTTTCATCATTGACCTATAGTTCTGTGAGATCAAAAATTCTGAAGCAGCAAACAGTGACTGCTGACTCCTTTATGCACGTTGAAACTTGTCCTGCCTTCCTCCTGTGGTTGGATTGATGCATTGGGGTTACAGAGAGGGGGCAGTCTAACCCCAGGCAGTAACCTCATTGACAGCCTTAGTGAAGTTTGTGTAGATCTGAGAGGAACAAAAGCCAAAATGGACAAATAGACCTACATCAAACTAAAAAGCTGTGCAATGAAGGAACCTATCATCAAAACAAGAAGGCAGCCTAGTAAATGGGAGAAGATATTTGTAAATGATATATCTGACAAAGGGTTAATATCCAAAATAGTTAAAAAATTCATACAATTCAACAATAGCAAAGAAGGAAGCTAGTTAAAAATGGGTAGAGGGTCTGAATAGATATTTTTCCAAAGAAGACGTATTCATGGCCAACAAGCACACGAAAAGATGTTCAACATTACTAATTATTAGGGAAATGCAAAGCAGAACCACAATGAGATATCACCACATACCTGCCAGAATGGCTAATATTGAAAAGACAAGAAATAACAAATGTTGGAGAGTATGTGGAGAAAAGGAAACCGTCCTACACTGCTGGTGGGAATGTAACTTGGTGCAGCCACTATGGAGAATAGTATGGAGGCTACTCAAAAAATTAAAAATAGAACTATCATATTATTCAGGTATTCCACTTCTGGGTATTTATCTAAAGATAATGTTCTTTCCGAAGAATATGAAAACGCTCATTAGAGAAATATATGCACCCCTACCTTCATTGCAGCTTTATTTACAATAGCCAAGATAGGAAAAATAACCTGTGTCTACTGATGAATGAATGGATAAAGATGTGGTATGTATGTCCAACGGACTATCACCGAGCCTTAAAAAGAATGAAATCCTGCTGTTTGCAATGACATGGATGGACCTTGAATGTATTATGCTAAGTGAAATCAATCAGTTGGAGAAAGACAAATACCTTGTGATTTCACTCATATGTGGAATCAAAAACAAAACCGAAACTCAAAGAAATAGAGAACTGATTAGTAGTTACTAGAGGGGAAGGGGTGGGGGGTGAAATGGGTGAAGGGAGTCAACTGCTGTTAGTCATGATCATTCTGTACTGTATACAGATGTTGAATGATAATGCTGCATAACTAAGACTTCCTACTAATAATAAAAAGTTAAAGAAAAAACCACACACAAAAAAGAGGCAAGCTGCCTATATGGCTCTCAATCTCACCCAAGCACTAGGAGAATAAAGATGTACCTTTTCCCAGCCCAGGTTTCCTGGCTCATGAACCTGATAAGAATACAGTAGACAATCAGCATTTATTCCATGAGGACAAGAGTTAGCAGAAAAAGCAACATTTTGGCAGCACTGGGACCATTCTGTCACTGAACCTCAGGTTAACACATGAAGCCATAAACCGCACTCTTCACAGTCATGCTGTAAGTCTCTGGGTGTACCGCTCTCCTGAACTCATCCCTAAAACTTTCTCTCAATCTGGAGCTAATTAGAGCAGATGTCCTTACTCCTCTAATTATGGTTTACTTTATTTGCATATGTTTTTTCCTTAATAGAGGGCCATTACTTTAAGAAGTCCTGGGGTAGTATCCTATGCCCAGGGCACTAAGAATGGAGAATGTCCTATATTATTACATGGGCCAAGATTGTTAACCACTTTTAGGTCAGATCCTGTCCATGTTCCTGGCACTGTTTCTCTCTTGGCTTCTTGAGCATAAAGAATATGCTTGATATGCTGTATCCATCCTAAAGGAGATCAGTCCTGGGTGTTCACTGGGAGGTCCGATGTTGAAGCTGAAGCTCCAATACTTGGCCACCTGATGCGAAGAGCTGACTCATTGGAAAAGACCCTGATGCTGGGAAAGATTTAGGGCAGGAGGAGAAGGGGACGACAGAGGATGAGATGGTTGGATGGCATCACTGACTCAATGGACATGGGTTTGGGTGGACTCCGGGAGTTGGTGATGGACAGGGAGGCCTGGCCTTCTGCGGTTCATGCGAGTCCCAAAGACTCGGACATGACTGAGCGACTGAACTGAACTGAATATGCTGTATCTGTGAAAAAAACTTGACTTCCCAGGTGGTGCAGTGGTAAAGAAACCAACTGCCTGTGAGGGAGACACAGAGAGATGCAGGTTCACTTCCTGGGTTGGGAAGATCCCCTGGAGTAGGAAATGGTAACCTGCTCCAGTATTCTTGACTGGAAAATTTCATGGACAGAGGAGTCTGGTGGGCTACAGTCCAGGGGGTTGCAAAGAGTTGGACATGACTAAGCACACAGACATGCCATTTTATCCTTGTTTTGAGGCTATCTCAGGAGCTAAGACTCAGGAGGTGACATTAAATTAATATTGATGTTAGAAATTTTATCACTTTTTTTTAATGTTGTTTGAAATTTCTTTGGCTTATGATTCTTTATGAGCTATAGGCACAAAGAACATATTTTTATTTTGTGTGCATTTGTAAGAATAATCTAAATTAAAAAAATTATTTATCTGTTTTAATTGGAGAATAATTACAATTTTGTGATGGTTTTTTACTTTACATCTCCATGAATTGGCCATATGTATGTACGTATCCCTTTCCTCCTGCACATCCCTCCCCACTCTCTCATAAGAATAGCTTAAATTTATAAACTAGTTTTGAGAAATTTTCTTCTAGAGGAGGGTTTTCTCAGAACATTATTCAAGTTGAAAAACACTGGACGAGGCCTTTGTGACTGCAGGTTGCACAATGCTGGCTTGGAGGATGGGCGCTGGGAAAGCAAACCTCTGTCTGATGACTCCTATCTCCTGGGGCCCCACTGTTGCTCATTCTTGAAGCCAGATGGTGATTTGGGGCCTGCAGGTATACCCTCTGCCCTCAGTGAGGGCTTGGAACCTACTTGAGCCCAAAAGTCACCTTAGAAATAGTTAACTCAAATGAGGTTAAATTTGATTAGGCATAGTAGCTTTTATTTGAATCTCCAAGTTTGTATTGGTCAGGCCATCCTGCCTTTTATGACTAACTTCACATTCTTTAAGTTTATGATAGGATAATTTGGGGGTAATGGTGGTGGTTTAGTCGCTAAGTTGTGTCCAACTCTTGCGACCCCTTGGACTGTAGCCAGCCAGTTTCCTCTGTTCATGGGTTTTCCCAGGCAAGAATACTGGAGTGGGTTGCTGTTTCCTTCTCCAGGACATTTTCCCAACCCAAGGATCAAACCTGGGTCTCCTGCATTGCAGGTGGATTCTTTAATGACTGAGCCACCCGGGAAGCCCAGATAATTTGGTGATGATGATAATACTCCGGACTTTCCTGGTGGTCCAGTGGTTAAGACTCCATGCTTCCAATGCAGGGGATGTGCGTTTGATCTCTGGTCGGGGAAGTAAGATCCCACATGCTATGTGGAAGGGCCAGAAAACAAAGAAAAAAAAATAATGTTAATAATGGCAACAGCTACCTTCAGCCCCCTACCACCTGTATGCTTTTCACTGTTTACAGTGTCTCTGTTTCAAAACTAAATGTATGTTTCTTAAGAGATGGGGATGTATGCTAGGGATTCCTCTTTGAGAATTGTACTTCTCTTTAGAGTGTTTTATTTTAAAATGATGATTTCAGAATAGTTGCCAGCTTCCTTATCTCATTTTCTGGTTGACTTCTTATCTTGTGGTTTGAAAAGGTAGTGCTGAAACAGTTCAGTATTGAAGGTAGTGCCAATATGTTTATTAATATTACTGATCTCATCACATTTAATTTCAAAGGAATGGCCTTTTGACATTTTTTTCGTGTTGGATACTTGCTCTGAATCACTGCAGCTTTTTGAGAGTTTGCAGATTTATGTCTCGAATGCCTTTCCCCAGCCCCACTGCCTTGCTTAGTGAGCAGTTTAACTCCCTGATGCAGGCCGGCTTCAATATTATGGTTTCAGTGTCAGTGATGCAGAGCCAGCTGTGTTCTGATTTCAGAATTGTGGTTGGCTGTCCTGGCATAAGGTGATTGCTCCGGCATCCTGAAACTGTAGGATTAGGGAGCAGAAGGTTATGGTAATATGCCACCTTCGTTGAGGTTTCTTGGCTCCACTTGGGCTGAGGTTTAAAATACATGAGCTTCAAATTATGTAGATAGAAAAAATGTGGAAAAGGTGTGCATATATAAACACAAGCATGCATATTCTAAAGGTCATACTTTTTTTTCTTTCTTTTTTTTTTTACAGTAGATGTGAGAAATGATTTGTTTTTTCTTTGAGACCGAGATTTAGAAGTGGTTTCTTTTAAGTTATTTAGGACTATGGATAGTCACAAGAATAATAGAACCCTAGTATATTTCCCTTAATTTATTAGAAGTAATCATAACGTGAGTCACCATCAGAACTGAAGGAGTAGTGTATCATAGATTTGAAAACATCAGCTTATGAATTTATGATTAGTGAAGACCAAGATCCAATCTGATCATGTCTTGGTCTAGTTAAGATGTGCCAACTAGGGGATTGGTAATCTTTGGGAGGATAGATGGTAACAGTGAGGCCAAAGTGATAAAACTTTGTTTTCCTGAACCCACACCATGATCTTCTGAGAGAACCCGTAGTCTTATCCTTATCATTTTGATCTTTGTATTTTCTAGTCCTTTTTCTGTGTGGGTCCGGGAGAAACCCAATTATTTTCATGGTGGCACCTTCATTTTCTTCTTCTGCTTTAAAATGTGGGCCATGACATCTGTGCTTCCCCTTCCTACCTGTTCCTTGTGCCTGAGACAGACACACCAGCTCCGGGCTTTTTTCACTGCTGTTGGCCTGGCCCAGCTCCCAGTACTGATGGCCGAGGTTAGCAATTTACATTTCCCAGAGCTGGTGAGAGTGGTGGTAGTGGGTGAGTGTGTAGGTGGGGGTAATGAAAAAGAATTCTATAGGTTGCCTTTTCTGTAAGAAAATGTGCTAGAAAATTATATTCTGATAGAATTATTAAAACTTTGTAAACAAAAATACATCTCATCAATGGCAGACTTCTTGGTGTAGTGTTTCTCCTATGGAGGACTATATTTAGTTAGCAAACTGCATTTATGATTTCACTAGAATGTGCACACCTTGGAGGTCGCCTGGGAAGGCCTTGAAGGATGCTATGAATGCTTCAGGTGCAGGGTTACCAAGTGCATCGTGCAGAAGAATTTCAGAGCAGTAGGTACTCTCTTCCTGTACATTTAAAATTTCAGATGCTGCAACTGTCCACTTATGATGTCATTTTGGAACCTACAGCAGGATGTCTGAAAGCTGAAACTTACACATCATCTTGGATAGCTTATTGTTTTTCTGGGTTTTGGAAACACGTGATGAAGAAAATGCTCAAATATCTTTCTTTTGAAACACTGGGTCTGCTCTGCTAAATGTTACGTTCAGTGAAATGGATGTTTACACGGGTCAGTATCCACAAAATGTTTGGAAAGACCAGAATGGAAGGCTGCCTAATTCAGTGTATAATTTTGTGGGTAAAGATAACATGGCAGAGAGAACATCTTGACATTTGAAAAGAAGTGTCGTCTTGCCAGAAAGATGTTTCCTTAAAGTATAGGTTGCAAGCTCTTGGGCAAAATCCAGCTTGGAGACATATTTTGCTTGGCTTTCACATATTTAAAAACAAACAAGAAAAGAGTTTGACCACCTAAATCAGAGATGGTGTTCTCTGGTTGTCCATACTACCCCTTGCTTTTTATTGACTGTTACTCACATTCCTTCCTGGGGTTCTGAAACATTGGTTTTGTGTCTCTTGCTAAAGGAAATCGCTTTGTTGGCAGTCTCTGATTTCTGTGCCTTATCTTTTAATTTGCTGTCAGACTCAGACACTTGGATCACTTCTGCCTCATGCTTATTTCCTCTTGGCTCCAGTTCAAGCAACAGCAGGCTCTTGGGAAAAGGGACAGTGGATGGAGATGAGGAGGATGCTTGCTCCAGATTCTCTGGTTGTGGTCCTCAGATGTCCGCAGGGACATGGGGAACCCGTGGAGGGCTCCTGTCTGTTGTGCTGCTTCGTCATCTTGCCATCCTGTCTTAACTCTTGCCCCTGTATTTTTGTTGTTGTTGTTGACACTTTTAAGAAGCAAGTTTATCCATACTCATTCATTTTTCAGGTAGGTTTGAATTCCACTGAGTGGGTAGCATGATACTGGGCTAGCAGAGGGCAGAGACCCAGGTACCCAGAACTACCACCACTGCACGTGTCAGTTATTCCAGTGGGCTTCCCAGTGGGCACTAGTGGTAAAAGAACCTGGCCGCCAATGCAGGAGATGTAAGAGATGCAGGTTCAATCCCTGGGTCAGGAAGATACCCTGGAGAAGGGATGGCAACCCACTCCAATATTCTTGCCTGGAGAATCCCATGGACAGAGGAGCCTGGTGGGCTACAGTCCATGGGGTCGCAGAGTTAGGACATGACAGAAGTGACTTAGCACACACACAAACACAGTGTGCTTTTAGTTCCCGCAAGAGACATTCAGGTCTTATCTGTAGTTTCCCTGTCTCTTGGCGGTTAGATCTTGTGGGTTTTTTTTTCTCTCTCTCTCTCTCTTTTAATTGGAATCTAGTTGATTTGGAGCTTTCTTGGTGGCTCAGTGGTAAAGAATCTGCCTGCAAAGGCAGGAGATGCAGGTTAGATCCCTTGGTCAGGAAGATCCCCTGGAGGAGGAAACAGCAACCCACTCCAGTATTCTTGCCTGGAGAATCTCATGAACAGAGGAGTCTGGTGGGCTATAGTCCATGGATCACAAAGCATCGGACATGACTTAATGACTAAACAACAACAATAACAGCAACAACAGAATGATTCATTTACAATGTTGTATTAGTTTCAGGTGTATAGCAGAGTGAATCAGTTATACATATACATATATCCAGTTTTTTCTTCTTTTTTTTAGGTCTTATAGTCTCTTGAATGCAGAATAGATAACATGCTCTTCTAGATCTCCAGTAGATGGTTTTCAGAGGCATGCTTTTTCTTTGAGTGATCAGGATAATTTCCAGCATTTTTCCCCGAATAGGCTGTATGGTTTATTGTATGTTTTGCTTCCTTTATTCACCTTTGAATAGATAGGGTGATATCATTTTGTCCAGACTCCCCTGCCAAAAAGCAATGTGAGGCTTTACTTTGATTCTGCTTTCTGTCGCTAGGAGATTCCCTTTCACAAATTTTCAAGCCAGAGGGTAAATTGTTGCAGCTTCCAGCTTTGTCATTCAGGACATGAGCTCTGCTTATGGGGAAGAGCTTCTCTTATGCTGCCAGCCCCACCAACACAAGGGCCTGAATTATTGAAGCCCCTGATTTTAGATGGTGTGTAATGTATGATAGCTGTGGAAAGCATTTAAATGGAATATTTCTAAAGTGCTTTGTTCTTTTAAACAAAATTAACTTTGTTGATCCAATACATACACATGATATATAAGATTATGTTATTTTTTTTTAATTTAAAAATATATTTTTTTCACCACACTGCGTGGTATGTGGGATCTTAGTTTCCTAACCAGGGATGGAATTTGTGGCCCCTGCACTGGAAATGTAGAGTGTTAACCACTGGCTGCCAGGGAAGTCCTCATAAGATTATTTTGTATTTTGTTTTAGTATAAATTTATTTTAAAATTTAATTTAGTTTTTTTTTTTTTTTTTTTTTTTACTCACAGCTTTACTAAAGGATTATTGGCAAATGATGACTAGCACAGGTCAAAGTGTGCAATCTGATAAGTTTTGACAGGTGGACATCTGTGAACCTATCACCACAATCAAGATAGTGAGCGTGTCCATCATGGGTCCCCTTCACTTCCTGCCCCGCCCATCCCCCCATTTCCAGGCAAATTGTCACTAAAGATTAGTTTGCATTTCCTAGAATTTTATATAAATGGACTCATGCGCCTGGAACTCTCTTTGTTTGTCTGGCTTTATAAGTGAAACCCTATGGTCTTTCTCTGACGTTTTCACTTTAGCATAATACATCTGGGTCCAGCCATATTGTCACAAATGGCAAGACTTTATTCTTTTTTTATGACTGAGGATATTTCATTTTATCTATCTATCTATATCACATCTTCTTTGCTCACTTATTTATTGATGGACACTTGGGTTGCTTCTATATCTTGGCTATTGTAAATAATGCTGTGATAGACATAGGGGTGCATATATATTTTTAAATTAACGTTCTTGTTTTCTTTGGGAAAATACCCAGACGTGGAATTACTATGTCATATGGTATTTCCACTTTTAGTTTTTTGAGGAACCTCCATACTGTTTTCAATAGTGGCTGTACCAATTTACATTCTCATTGACACTGCAAAAGAGATTGCAGATTTCTTCCGTATCCACACCAACACTTGTTATTTCTTGTCTTTTTGATAACAGTCATTCTGACAGGTGTTAAGTGATATCTCATTGTGGTTTTGATTTGCATTTTCCTGTTGATTAGTAATACTGAGCATTTTTTTTGTGTGTGCCTTTTGGTTATCTGTATGTCTTGTTTGGAAAACTGTCTGTCTATTCAAGTTTCATTTATTAAACTGAGCTTTTATTTTTTTGATGTTGAGTTATCTGATGTTGAGTTTTATGCAATGCAGGAGACCTGGGTTTGATCCCTGGATTGGGAAGGTCCCCTGGAGAAGGGAATGGCTACCTACTCCAGTATTCTTGCCTGGAGAGTTCCATGGACAGAGGAGCCTGGCAGACTACAGTTCACGGGGGTCACAAAGAGTTAGAAATGACCGAGCAACTAACACTTTTCATACTTTTTTATGATTTGTTTGTCTATTTCGAATATCAACTTCTTATCAGATGTATTGTCTGTCAATTTCTTCTTCCAATCAGTAGGCTGCCTTTTTTGTTTTGTTGATAGTTTCCTTTGCTGTGCAAAAGCTTTTTCGTTGGATGTAGTACCATTTTTTGATTTGTGCTTTGTTTCATTTGCCTAAGGAGACATATCCAAAAAAATATTGCTAGGAGTGATGCCAAAGAGCATACTACCTATATTTTCTTCTAGGAGTTTTATGTATTTCAGTCTTTAATCTATTTTGAGTTTAGTTTTGTATGTGGTGTGAGACAGTAGTTCAGTTTCTTTCACGTGTATTTTGTTTGTTTGTTTCTGCCAGTACCATGTTGTTTTGATTAGTGGAGTTTTGTGGTATAGTTTGAAATCATGGAGTATCATGATATCATTGATATCTCTGGCTTTGTTGTTTTTTCTCAAGATTATTTTGTCTATTCAAGGTCATTTGTGTCTACACACAAATTTTAAATTACTTGTTCCAGTCCTGTGAAAAGCGCCATTGTTATTTTGTCAGTGATTGCACTGAACCTGTAGATTGCCCTGGTTAGTGTGGTGATTTTAACAATAGACTCCTTCCCAAACATGAGCATGGTGCAGCTTTCCTTCGTTTGTGCTGTCTTCAGTCTCCTTCATCAGTGTCTTATAGTTTTCTGAGTATAGTTCTTTTACCTCCTTGGTTAGATTTATTCTTAGATATTTTATTCTTTTTGATGCAATTCTAAATTGGATTGTTTTCTGTTTCTCTTCCTGGTAGTTTATTGTTAGTGTATGAAAGCTCAGCAGGTTTTTCCCTATTAGTTTTGTATCCTGCAACTTTACTGGACTCGTTTATTAGTTCTAATTGTTTTTTTTGCTGGCATCTTTGGGATTTTCTATATACAATGTCATGTTATCTGCAAACTGCAATAGTTTTACTTTCTTTTCAACTTGGATTCCTTGCTTATCTAATAGCTGTGCACATGGTCATTTTAAAACCAAGATGTCCAATATTTTATAATTTTTAAATTCTTTTCTGAGGATAAATCTTAGAACGGATGTTGCTTATCTAGGAATCTGGACCATTATTAGCTTTTGGTAAATATATTCCCAGTCTTCCTCACAAGATTTATGTCAGGCAATATAAGCAAGATTTTGTGATAGGCTTTCCAGAATTAAAATTTAAATTATTTTGTGATTTTAATGGATGGGGTGCCATCCATTTTTACATTTTATTTTATTTACATTTTATTTTATTACCAATTACATGTATTTTATTACATTTACAAAAAATCCAATTTACATTTTATTTTTGTTTTCTTAACTTATTTAAAAAAATTATTATAGCACTGGAACATTTTCATTAGTTAGTAATGATTTTCTCTTCGATAATAATAATCGTATTTCTCTTTGGTTCATTTTCCCTTTTATTTTTGGTTATGTAAGCATTTTGTGAATATAGTCTTAGTATATAGTTTTATGAGTTCTAGCACATGTATTAATTCCTGTAATCACCAATATTTTTATGATACATAATATTTACATAACTTCAAAAAATTTTCTTTGGCATTTCTCTTTGTAACCACATCTTCTACATCTAACCTCTGGAAGTAGTGACACTTCATGACAAGCAGTGACCAAGTTCATGGTCACTATAACTCTGAGTTCCCAAGAATGTCATTATCATGCAGTATTTAATATTTTGAGACTAGTTTCTTTCATTTAGCCTAATGCCTTTGAGATATAGTCAAATTATTGTTTAACTCAATAACTCTTTTTAAAAAATTTTTTATTGGAGTATAGTAGCTTTACAATGAATAGGTTTCTTTTAAAAATTGCAGAGTAGTATTTAATTATGTGGATTGACATATAGTTGATTTATATTAGTTTCAGGTGTACAACTGTGTTTCAATATTTTTCCTTTTTTAAAAAATTTCTATTTTTACATATCATTTTTAAAGGTTGTACTCCTTTTACAGTTACTACAGAATATTAGCTCTGTTCCCCACATTGTACAGTACATCCTTGTAGCCTTACAATTAGTAGTTTGTACCCCCCACTCCCCTGCCCCTGTATTTCCATGCCCCTGCTAACCACTAATCTGTTTTCTATATCTGCACGCTTGCTTCTTTTTTGTTATATTCACTAGTTTGTTGTATTTTTTTAGATTCTTCATATAAGTGATATTATATATTATTTGTCTTTCTTTGTCTGTCTGATTTAACTTAGCTTAATGCCCTCCAAGTCCATCCAGGTTGCTGCAAATGGCAAAAAAAATTTTTCTTTTTTTTGGCAAGGTAGTATTCCATTATACACACACACACACACACACACACACACACACCATAGCTTTTTTATCCATTCACCTGTTGAAGGACACTTAGGTTGCTTCCGTATCTTGGCAATTGTTAATAATGTTGCTATACATATTGGGGTTCCTGTATCTTTCCAAATCAGTGTTTCTGTGTATTTCGGACATTCCAAGAGTGGAATTGCTGAATCACGTGGCAGTTCTATTTATGGGTTTTTGAGGACCCTCTATACTGTTTTCCACAGTGGCTGCACCAATTTACATTCCCACCACCAGGGTAGAGGGTTCCCTTTTCTCCTCATTCTTGCCAGTGTTTGTTATTTGTATTCTTTTTGATAAGTAGCCAGTCTGACAGGTATGGGTGCTATCTCATGGTGATTTTGATTTGCATTTCCCTGATGATTGGTGATGTCGGAGGATAAGCAAAATGATGAACTTATGATAAAGTAAGTTACCAAGCATAAAATCTTGGATTACTCTTCAAAAAATGTTTCTTTTTTTTTTTTTTTTTAAAAATCATTTACAGCCTAAGTTATAATAGGTATTTCTCACTTTGTGTGGTATCATGGCCATGATCATCTTATTCTGTTTTATTAGTTCTTGTCAATAAAAGAGTTGCAGAATAGAGATTTGTAAATCCAACAGGAGTGGATTATTAGTATTTTTGTAGTTTACAAGGAAAGAAAATAAAGAAAATTTCAGAATTATTTCCCTGAAAAAAAAGGCTTAAGTCCAGGTGTAAATTTATTTTTAGATATTGAATTATATTTCTGGACAACTATTATTATTGCACCTTAGCTTCTTATTCCATCAGTATTGAAATTTGATGCTATAATTCTTGACCTGGAGATTTCTATGCCTCTCTGCCCCTCAGCTACTCTATCGAGTAATTAATGAATGTTTTGTAGACAGATATTATTATTTCTGCTAAAGGAATTATTTTCCTGAATCCACCTGTCATAGAAATAATTTCTCCCTATCATCTTGGTTAAAAGGAAAGTATGAAATTTATGTACTTTTATATCTCTCTGCACCATCTTAGTTATAGATACTCAAAATATATGTATAACTTTTGCTGAAATATTGTATGAATTTTCCTTTACCACCTTTTTGAGTCATAAAAAAGACCCAAAAGATTTTAAACTTTGCCCATGTATTATGAGCTACACATGAGTTTTGTTTCGTAATGGACTAAAAATCCATTTAGTCCAACAGCTTTGGGCCAGGTTTTAGAAAATAAAAGCATTTATCCATGGTGATGCAGAGTGTAGCAGTGTTTATACTTTTGATCATTCCTTAGAGAAGTAGTACCTTAGTAGACAACCAGATGGATTCAGGGAAAATTGTACCCTTGATACATGCCTAAAACAGCAGTGTAAAATGTAACTGGCTGACAATCTTGGTTTTGGTTAGGGCCACTTTTTTAGTCATGGTATGCTGGGAACTCAGGGGATGATGTCAGTCTCTACCCTTAAGACTCTTATGATGGCCAGACATAGTATTTCCCTCTGTCGTCAACACTTGAGCAAAGCTTGCCAGATGGAGACTTAGGAATAGAAAGGGAAAGAGTATTAGTAATTGTTTATATTAAGAGAGAAAAATTCATTTTTTCAGCATTATTTTTAAAAAGACCTTAGGGGTTGAAATTTAAAATGTAAAAAAATTTATTTTCATCAAAGATAACTTAATTATTAATTCTCATGTTCTGCCTTAACAACCTTTAAATTAATTTCTTTCTTTATTGAGAATGTTTTATTCTAGGACATTGTCACAACCCATCTTACAGTCCTATAGGGACCTGTGTTAACTCGTCTGTGTTTTCCTAGTATTGGCACATGTGAGTGGCTCAATAAATCGTCTTTGACATGAACCAGTGACCTTTGGAACTTATACAACATTAAAAGATATTTGGGAAATTGTGTGTAATACTCAAATATGATGATGATAGTGATTTTCTGGTTTGTACCAATGTTTCAAACTGTCTTGGTTGACATTATTCTATCTTCTAGTTACTGGAAGAATATGGAGCAAAGAGATGGGACTCTGAACTTATATAATACGTAACTAGACTCTGTTGTTCCCTTGGATAGTGATTACCAAGGTCCCATTACTGATTACAAGTTATCTTTGTGATTCCGATTAGCTGTCTTACCAGTAAAGATTTTTCAGGAGAGGAGTGCTATCTTAGATAATCAACTGGGCAAAGGATTTATAAATCATCTTAGGAAAAGATGTCCTTGTGTATGTTTCAAAATAGAGGTTGATGAGGAAACCAGATGTACTGCTTTTTCAAAAAAGACATAGTGAACAATTGAGTTTGCTTTTATATTTTTTCCCATAGGGTATATCATATTCTGAGAAGATTTTATTTCTGGTCCCCAGAAGGGACCAATTTAAGAAATTCAATGCATTAAGCACTTAGAAAACACTATCTGTATCAACAATAAAAATCAAACAGCCTGATTCAACAATTAAAAAGATTTTAAAAAATGATTGATTATTAGACATCACTTACCATTAGGAAAATGCAATTCAAAACCACAGTGAGCTAACACCCCATACCCATTAGGATGGCTGCTATCAAAAAAGTAAAAAACCAAAAACAAGTGTTGGTGAGGATGTAGAATAATCAGAACCCCTGTGCTTTGGTGGTGGGAATGTAAAATGGTACAACTGCTGTGGAAACCAGTATGGCTGTTCCTTAAAAATTAAACATAGTATTACCATGTGATCAGCAATTCCACTTCCAGGTATATAGCTCAAAGAACTGAAAGCCGAGACTCAAATAGATATTTGTACACCCATGTCTGTAGAAGCATTATTTACAATCGCCAAAAGAGTCTGAGAGCTGAATGGATAAACAAAATATGGTTTATAACTCTAATGGGATACTAATCAGCCTTAAGGAAGGAAATTTTAACACAGGTTTTAACATGGATGACCATTAAAGGCATAATGCTAAGGAAAATAAGCCCGTCACAAAAGGACAATATTGTGTGATTCCACTTAGGTGAGGTTCCTAGAATAGTGACAAATTCATACAGACAAAAGTAGCATGGTGGTTGCTAGGTTCTGGGGGAAGGGAAGGATAAGGAGTTATTGTTTAATGGGTACGGAGTTGCAACTGGGAAAAAAATTGAAAAAAATTCTGGTGTTGTATGGTGGTGATGGTTGTACCGTGAATGTGCTTAATGCCACAGAACTGTAGTTAAAAATGGTGGAAATGGTGAAGCAAATAGAATTCCGTATATGGAATTTTCATTCAGCTCATAGTCATAACCTAGAGGCTAAACTAGGTACATAAGCTGTCTGTGAATTATCAACCTCTTCCCTCAATATGTATATAATAGCATGGTAACAAGTTATTACTTGAATGAAAGTAAGCTCCCTAAATTAGTGAATAATAAATGTAATGAAATGGCCTCACCAATGGTCTTTATTGCTGAGTCAGGTTCTTGATTTGCCAAGTAGTGTGTACAGAAATTGTACTACCACTTTTTCATGTATTACAAGCATATAAGCAATTTACAGTAAGATTTAATTACATGGTACTTCTGAATGTTTCCTGCTAGTGGGCTTGATGAGTGGCTCTTGTGGTAAAGAACCCATCTGCCAGTGCAGGAGACATAAGAGATGCAGGTTTGATCCCCGGGTCTGGAAGATCACCTGGAGGAGGGCATGGCAACCCACTCCAGTATTCTTTCTTGGAGAATCCCATGGACAGAGGAGCCTGGTGGGCTACAGTGCATAGGATTGCAAAGACTCAGACACGACTGAAGTGACTTAGGATGCACGTATTGCACACTTCAGAGAAGCCTGGAAGAGCTAAGGATGCTCTAAGAATAGAAGCCGTAGGAGACACGACACCCTGATTGTGTGTCAAAGGACAGCTTGGCTTTTTAAAACAAATTAATTAATTCTTTTTTTGGCTACACCGGGTCTTCATTGCTGTGCGTGAACTTCTGGTTGCAGAGAGTGGTGGCTACTATCGAGTTGTGGTGTGGGCCCTTCTTACTATGGAAGCTTTTTGTTGGAGCATGGTCTCTAGAGTGCATGAGCTTCCGTAGCTGTGACCTGTGAGTTTAGTAGTCACGGCTCATGGGCTCTAAAGGCAGGTTCAGTAGCTATGGTGCCCAGGCTTAGGTGTCCCAGTGTGTGTGGAATCTTCCCGGACCAGGGATCAAACCCGTGTCCCCTACCTTGGCAGGCGGGTTCTTAACTGCTGGACCACCACTAGAGAAGTCCCTCAGCTTGGCCTTTTAATTGTCTTTGTGAACAACTTTCTAACATTCTACAACATGGAGGTCAATAAATATTCCAGTGACATGTTGTAATTTCTCCTTTTCATAAAAAGAAATGGAGTTGAAGTGGAGATTGGGTATAAGCTTATGGAAATATTTTAAGTCTCACTGAAAAAAGATAGGACAGTGATAAAAATGAAGATTAGAAAACAACATGGGAAATGGCTGCCTCAATCTTTCAGAATTTGTTTTGGCACACACAAAAATTATGTTGATCCCTATAGGTGGTTGTTTAAGCTAAAGGGGAAAATGGAAAAACAAAAGAACTTTTAAGACATACTTACTTAAATTTACCTATGTTTCACTCCATATCTAATAAACATCCACCAGTCCAATACCTTTCTCACATGGTATGTGAGCTCTTGTCAACAGGAAAGAAAATTTATGTTCAAAATTTATGTTCAGTACCAAGGAAAGGAAATGTTCTGTGTGTTCTTCCAGTCATGCATTTACAAAAGATGTATATAAAAGCAGAGATATATGTAGTACTGCTAACTTCTTATTCTAAAGCCAATCTAGAGTAGGAGAAATAGGCAGAGCTAGCCCAGGGTAGTCTTTAATAAGAATTAGAATGATGATTAGAACTTAGTTTTTAGGACTTCCCTTTCAATGCCTTTTATAGCATGGTTAGTCCCTCCTAACAGCTTCAAGGCAACTGAAAATTGGAACTTGTTAGTGATTCATTTAAATCTCTGTAATGCTTTAAAAAATCAACATTAAGAACATTTATTGAGTATCCACATTTATAATCACACATTAGATATTGTGATTAGGTCCAGAATACTTGATACCTTCTAAACTTTGTGCTCTTGAGTGATTTGGAGTCTGCTGGAGGAGACAGTATAGAGATACACACACCTCCTCTCTCTCTCTCTCTATATATATAAATAATTCCCACACGAAGAAACAAAAAAGATGCTTAGGTAATTTTTTAAACTTTTAATTTTAATAACATATGTGTTTGTCCCCAAATAATACAGTGAGCACAGTTTGCTCAATTTAATGCAGATTTTGTCATGTGCTGTGTTCTGTAGTAGACACAGGTTTAAATAAGAGTCCCCATCTTTGAATTGATGGTTTTGCATGTGGTTGGAAGGGGTAATGGGACAGATGGACTCAGGGCTCTCCTACAAGATAAACTGCTGATGCTTCTAAGAGAGGGATGGCAGTCAGTGCTGCCTTGACCTAGTGCCTGATTCTTGCCCTTGAACCCTGGTTTTCGGACTCACAGAACATCCTTGCCTTTTTGGCCACCTTAAGTTCTGTTAGGAAATGATTACTAGGAGGTGTATAATAGTGTTGTTGTTGTTGAGTCATTCAGTCGTCGCTGACTCTTTGCGACCCCATGAACTGCAGCACTCCATGCTTCCCTGTCCTTCACCAACTCCCGGAGTTTGCTGAAACTCATGTCCATTGAGTCAGTGATGCCATCCCACCATCTCATCCTTTGTCCTTCCTTTCTCCTCTTGCCCTTATTCTTTCCCGGCCTCAGGGTCTCTTCCAATGCATCGACTCTTGGCATCAGGTGGCCAAAGTATTGGAGCTTCAGCTTTAGCATCAGTCCTTCCAATGAATATTCAGGACTGATTTCCTTTAGAATTGACTGGTTTGATCCCCTTGCTGTCCAGGGGAGTCTCAAGAATGTATAATATGTGTATAACATGATCAGAAAAAAAGGAAAAGGGTAACATAGGGTTTAAAATAAGGAAAAGCCTAGCTAGCTGGGGGCATCAGGGAGGGAGGGGTTGTGTGAGATGATGCTGGAAAGAGGGTTAGGTTAGGGTTAGCCTCCAGAGTTCGGGGAACAAAGTCAGAGGCAGGAAAGCATGGGTCGCAGTCATGGATTAGTGGGGAGCCTGACGTGCCTGGAGCCTGGAGAGACTATGAGGACACAAGCTGCGAAGGTAAGGTTGAGTGACGGCAGCATGTTCGTCTGACATGCTTTGAAGTAACTTTCAGAAAGATGTCCACTTTTACTTTTTGCAAAAGTGTTTTTTTCCTAGGCTCGTCAGCTCCGATTATGCCAATAACTCAGGCAAGAGTGAACCAGTGAGGGTGTCTGACATTTTCCCAAGCCCTTCATGCCTTTGTCAGAGTGATTTGCTCATTCTTCTTCTGTTGACTTTATTCAGTTCTCTTTATGCCCCGCTTGCTCCCTTACCTACTTTTTCCACATGGGTGAGAAAGCTCTAAGGATTTAGTTTTTCTCCGTTTACACCAATTTCCTATGATACCAAACTCTTTCTAACCCCATTACTAACAGCCTTGCCAAAATGGACTTTTCCGAACTTTCTCTGGAGTTCATGACTCTTCTTTCTCTTTCAGCACTGGTATTTCTCCAGAGGAATATCAGCCAGTGGTCTGATTGTGTGTGACACTCTTGCAGATTAATCATAGTTACTAGGCATATATGAATGCATTTGTTAGCCTGTGACTGATTGTGAAGTTTTTTTTTAGCTAATGTGACAAATGCACTTGGCTACTAAACAAGAAAACATCTCAAAAATTTATCTTAGTGATATTTGGGGCTAATTAAAATCATGTCCTTAATGCTCCTAGATTATATAGTTGTTATGGACGTGCTCTTGATTGATGAAACAAAGATGCAACTTATCTCTTACTTCTGCTCATATGTATTTATAAGCAGATTTTATTTCAAAAGGATCTAGCAAAGGCCAGCTCTGAGGTTTCTTTTGCTTTTCATTATCTTTATATTCAGATAAAAAAATGTTAAAAGGGCTGTAAATTGCCTATGCAGTGTAATATTCCTACTTTATCTTGTCAGTCATCAGAATAGGCCACTGAACTTGGTGTAGATTCAGTAGGTTCTGGTTGATTTACTTTGTAGGAAGAGGATCTTGCTATAGGTTTTGAATCAGATATTAAAAAAAAAATACGCTTTTGCTTTTTGAATGTGTGTTGCACTTTCAGGCATATTCAAGCTTAATGGTCTGCCTTTCTGTATCATTTTCTCCTGGAATGACAGCTTAACAGTTTTCCTGGTTGGACTGTGTTAAAATCTTTAAAGGCTGCATTCACTAAAACATATGTCCTGTGTTTGGGCAAGCCAAAATCTGTGCAATCATTTTAACGGAGTTTAACTTCACTACTCTGCTATTACTACAGATATCTTATTGTTAAAGCTCCATTAAAATGTCCTCAATTTAGAGTCTGTTATTTTGTATAGACACTGTTCTGGGATGTGCTGAAGTATGCCGTTGTGCTGTCTTAAAAGTGGATTTTGCTAAGAAAGCAGTATCTTCAAGACATTAAAGAAGGACATGCTTAATATAGTTTAATTATTTTAATGAATTTTTAGCTAGGTGACTTTCCTGGAGTGTCTCCCATAGTCTGAGCCTTGGGCTAGGTATCCCACATAGATAACTTGACATTGTGGTCATTAGTAGTGATGTCTGGGCAAAAGATGGGGAAAAGTCATGGAGCAGCCAAACTAGGAACAGGGTATCTTGAAGGTGCTATCAGAGCAGGGTTGCTGTGATCTGTTGGTTGTGTGTGTGTTAGTTGCTGAGTTGTGTCTGACTCTTTGCAATCCCATGAACTGTAGCCTGCCAGGCTCCTCTGTCTGTGGAATATTCCAGGCAAAAATACTGGAGTGGGTGGGTAGCCATTCCCTTCAGAGGACCTTCACAACCCAGGGATTGAACCCAGGTCTCCCACACTGCAGGCAGATTCATTGCTGTCTGAGCTGCAATGTCCTTGCGCATGCAGCATTAAGCTTTTGGTGGCTCCTCTTAGATCCCCTGTTGTTGATGCCCTGGGGGAGGGGACGACAGAAAGAGTGAGAATCTCTAGGAGAAACCCAGGGCAGGCTTGACGGCCGTAGGTTGTTTCACTCCTTGCCTTTCAGAATTGGTTTTTAAGTTTTCTTGACAAATTTCTCCAGCTCTCACAGGGAAAGCCCTTTCGTTTTGTGGTAGGGGGCACTGATGGCGAAGGAAATGGCAACACACTCCAGCATTCTTGCCTGGAGAATCCCATGGACAGCGGAGCCTGACAGGGTCGCAAGAGTCGGACACGACTTACCGACTAAAGTATGACTACTAGGGGACACTGACATGTTATTTGGGGTCCTCATCTTGAATTGGCTCGGTTTTTCCTGGTGCCATTAGCGTCTCTAACTCATTACTGCTCCCTCTGGCTGAGGCCAGGATCCTGGAACAGGTCTCAGTGGCAAGAAGCTGAAGAAGCAGATACTGGAAAATCCAGCCTTACATGATCTTTCCTGGCTGTGATAGGTTTAGCTTTCCTATTGAAAAGTTGTTTAAAAACTCTTAAATTTTTTTTTCGAGTGGAGCATTACATTTATCTCAGAAGAAAACTTGAAACTTGAAATATCACTTTTTTTTTTGTCAAGAAAAGGAATATTAAACCCTTATTAGTGTTTATATCTACAGTGATTTATTTTTAAAAGGTTACTGGCTATCCCTGTTGAAAGGCACCATATTTTTACTATCTAAGTAGGTCAGAATACTAAATTTGGCTAGAAAATTCCCAGCAGTTGGATATCATTGTGCCTTCATGTATGAAAACGAAATGCCTGTTAAAGTTGACAGAAGATGTAGTTTAATCAGAATGTCTAGTTGAATCACCAAACGTGGAAAGAGTAACACTCTACTTTGTATATTTGCAATGATCTCAGTATTGTAATACTAACAGTGTTAATAGTTTCTAAAATAGAAAAGAAGCTATCTTCCCAAATTTTAGTAAATTAAAATTATGAATGATAAAAGCACATCCCAAGTTGAATTTATATTTGTTCAATGATCATTCACTAAGTCGTGTGTTACTCTTTGTGACCCCATGGACTGCAGCACTCCAAGCTCTTCTGTCCTTCTCTATTTCCCAGAGTTTGCTCAAATTCATGTCCACTGAGCCAGCGATGCTGTCTAACCATCTCATCATCTGCTGCCCCCTTCTCCTTTTGCCTTCTATCTTTCTCAGCATCAGGGTCTTTTCCAGTGAGCTGGCTCTTTACATAACGTGGCCAAACAATTACAGCCTCGGCTTCAGCATCAGTCCTTCCAATGAATATTCAGAGTTGATTTCCTTTAGGATTGACTGATTTGATCTCCTTGCTGTCCAAGGGACTCTCAAGAGCCTTCTCCAGCACTACAGTTTGAAAGCATCAATTCTTTGGCACTCAGCCTTCTTTATGGACCTTACAAAATCTTGGAATTCTGTTTATAGACTCAGGCTTTTATGATGGATGTTAATTTTTTGAAAATATCAATGTTTTGTGTATACTTGGGCATTTTTCAGAATTTGATGTAATTTTATTTTATACATTTTAATACTTTTCAGGTACTAGATGAATTAAAGAGGTAGAAATGAAATTTAGGTGCTATCACAATTAAATAAATTAAAAGACTCAACTCAGTGCCTAACACAGAGCAACCCCTGTGACAATCAGTGTTTAGGAATTTTTATTATTATTATGACTCCTCTCTTGTTGCTGTAGCTTCACTTTCTCACTGGTTTGGGTGCTTTGACAATTTCCATAGATTCACAGCATTGTTAGCATTTCATTTTGTGTCTACCTTTTAAGTCTTGGTGTTTTAAAAATTTCTAGAATTATTTTCAGAACTGTCAGCATAACTCCTGATTCAAGAACTTGCATTTTTACCTAACATACTTGCATTGGTGTTGAAGAACTTCACCTTCTCTGATGCTAATAGCTGATTTCCCATTTTGTCTGGGATCCAGCTTGAAGGTCAAGAGATGGGCTGGTTATGATCTTGGCATTCAGCTAGTCATACAGAGCCTGGTACGGGGCTGGCTGACTCCCTATGTTTTCACTGTTCCTCTTTGCTGGTGGAGTTTGGGGTCTTAGGGTTCCCTTGTATCTGAAGGTACTCCTAACATAACATAAAAATATTATTTTTTTGAGATTATGACTGTAACATCACATGCATTTGTTACCTTCAGCATCAGTTCAAAAGATCTTTCCTTTTGTTTTTATTTATTTTAGACTTACTGAGAATATTTTCAATAACATATATATACTTTTCACATAAAGTAAAAAAGAAAAACAAAAGTGTTTTCCCCATAATCCCTTCACTGTCAGTTTGCAGGAAAAACAAGTTTTGATAGTTTGGAATGAATTCTTCAAGAGTATTTATACACGTTGGCTCAATGTGTATAGCTATGTTAACTGGTGTCCCCACTATTGAAGTAGTGGTTCTTCAGAAAAATGAGATGATGTTCTTCTGCAATTTGCTTGTTTTATCAGTTGACTTGTCACAGACACTGGTGCGTGTCCTCAGTCTTTTTCATGACTGTATAATACTCTGCTGTATTGATGTGTCTCGGTTTATTTAGCTTTTCTCCTGTTGGCAGATTTTATCTGCTTACACATCCTGTTGCATGGATGCCACAGGTTGGAAACTTCTATCTTGAGTACCTGTGTGCACTCAGCGTCCCTACTACCCTCTGCAGGCTAGAGGAAGGGTAGGCCACTGGCCTTGGCTGCTTATTAACCTTTTGAGACCATCCTCAAGTTTGTCATTTGATCTTGGATAAGCCTCAATTCACATAAAAAAATACCAGCTCTGTTGTATGAGGTTTGAACATAATTCCAGCATTTTTATAGATGCTTCTCATTTCTACCCTCTAGCTAGGTTGCACCATCTGACTGAGATGGATTTTGACAGTATCATTCTTAGACGCTCTTATGTTGGCAGAGTTCTGGGTTTCAGAGCTTTAAGAAAGGTCTGATTGTCAAATCTGTTTGTTGAATAGGCAATCTTTAAAGTCAGGACCTCTTTTTAGGAAATACTTTGAGAATGCATTTTTTTTTCTTGATTGTGAAATATTTTTGGCTTTATATTTCTAACCAGGTGCTTTAAAATTTAATTTGTGCCTTTCACACTGGCATAATTAATCATAGTCATAAAATTCAAAAACCAACATAGTCCAAGGTTAATATTTCATTAGTAGGCGATGGTGTTCTTTAAAGTGTTCATAAAATTTTACATTCTTCAGTCACTATTTACATAGTAGATATAGTAACTTATTTTTGTCGCGGCTACTGGCCATATCTTGGAATTTTACATCTGCAGGCTGAAACTGCTGCATGCTCTTGAAATTCTAAACTTTAATTGCCTAGAATGAAGGAAATATTTTTAATTTATACACAGGCATACCTTGGAGATATTGAGGATTCAGTTCCAGACGGCCGAAATAAAGTGAATATTGCAATAAAGCGAGTGACATGAATTTTTTGGCTTCCTAATGCATATAAAAATTATGTTTACACTACACTGTAGTCTATAAAGTGTGTAATAGCATTATGTCTAAAAAATGTATGTTGTCTTAATTAAAAAAATACTTTAATGCTAAAAAAATAATGTTAACCATCATCTGACAATGCCGACTTCAGTTTGTAAAAACTGCAATTACGCACAAAGCGCAGTAAAGTGAAGGGCACTCAAATGAGCTCTGCCTGTAAGCTTTTTTGTTTGGAAGATATTTATTTCATGTTCCTAAAATAGTAATAGAATTTAAAGAAGGTGATATCAAATGATTGGATATGTAGAGGAGAAATTACAACTTCTCCTTTGTAATAATGGTAATTGTGTAACATATTTTAAGCAGTAACTTGCTGTTGATTTTAATATTTTTTAGCCTTCTGCCACCCTGGCTTCCTGCTATGATATCATAGCTCTCCTTTTTGATTTATTATTGTACAGAGTATGTCATGCACAGTGGGAGCAACCACACCAAGCCAGTATTGAGAATATGTCCTTATGGTCTGTGACATTTTCTACTTTAAAATGGACTTGTGGTCGTTAACCAAATTTCAGTGCACTTGAACGAGGAGAGTTGTAATTGCCTTTTACTTTCCTGGTGATTTCTTCTTGCTTGGTTTTCTTTAATGTCTAGTGGCTTGAGCTTTTCCTTCGCTACAGTTTTTGCATGCTATTTTTATGCTTTCCTTTTCAGCACCCACACAAAAATGTCCTAAGACTACTTATATATGTGCACATATATTCCCAAATGGACAAAAAGACACTTTCATTCTTAAAGTCACATTATGAAAAGAAATGATACTCAGATAGGAAAATGTGAAATACAATAATTCAATTTATAACACAAAAATATGATGGAGTACATTTTTAATGACATACATAGAATTACCAATCTCATTTTTCTTTTGCCCTAGGATTAAAAGCTACTGAAAACTGTTTTAGCAGTGCAAAAATCAAACAACTGTCTGGTTGAAAGGGAGTTACAAGTTATTTGGCATAAAATTGAAATGCTAATTTTAAATTGCTTATTGGATATAAATAATTTATTTTTATTACTTAAAACTACCATTGTATACTTGAAATATGTGTTCTCTTCAGTTTCAGATTTCCTTTTCTCTTTCAGTCTGTGATCAAAACAGGGCGACTGCTAGTAAGTCACGAGGCTCCTTTGACCGGCGGCTTTGCCTCCGAGATCAGCTCAACGGTTCAGGTAGAGTAACTTTTTGGCACTGATGTAAGCATTTGTACAATTGCATATGTCTATTCCAAGAACAAAATTACTTATCACAATATGTAAAAGAATGCACTGTTTAGAAATGTACATTTTTGTGTTTGACTCCAGTTCACTGTCCTTCAGATAATGGTTTGATTACATCTTCTTAACAAGAAATCTTAAAAGCTGAAAAATTCCTTAATAGGAAGAAGGAAGTTTGAAATAATCTTAAGAAACTCATGTCAGCTATGTTTGCTAGGATAACAGGAAAAGCATACTCTTAAATTTGAATGTGATGTTTCTCTTTTGATAGAACTTTTCATGATAAAGCTAATCAGGAAATGGTTTATAAGATTGGTTTTAATAGCCTTCACCTTACAAAAAAGAAAATGAATCTGTCAAAAGTCAGCAATTTAAATTCAGCAAATAATTTTACAGTCAATAATTAATTTATTAATTTGATTAACTGCATTACATTATGCTATTGAACACTTTTGAAATGGTTTAAAAGCATCTCTTTTTATTTATTTATTTTTTTGTTTTTTTTTGTTTTGTTTTTTTTTTTGCATCTCTTTTTAAAAAGTATTGTTTAGATGCTGATTATCAGGAAAAAATTCTACAGATCTCTTTAGAGGATTTTTATTTGAAACTTTCATTCACATTTATATTACAGATATGAATAAGATTATCTAAATGTTTCATCTTTTATAATTTTTTAAAATAAAAAATTAAATAACTATATTTTAAGTGGAAATTTGCATGAATTGTAAAGTTAGAGTATCTTTGTAGCTGGCAAACGTTTTACCTTACTGGTGGTCAGATGATTCTATTGTTGAGATACATATACATTGAAAATTCTTTTAAGAGTATAAGTTTTAAACCTTGATATGAAATTATGAGATATGAACCTTGATCATTTCTACCAATAAAATATCTTTAAATATGAATTGACAATGTTATAAATATTTTAAAATTAGATGAATCAAATTTAAACATAAATATTTTTAAAACTAGATCAAAATAATTCATAATTATGATAAAAATTATGCTGTTATTTTTATGTATTGTATATATTATCATTAACAAACTTAAGAAAATATTTGAGTTTTGTAGATTTTTTTCTTTTTTATAGAGATGACAGTTTGAAGCATATTGCTTATCATTATGTAATACGAATACCTGATATGTACTGTACATTTTATTCATGAGTAATGTAATGCACTATCTTTGGAAAGAAAAAAAAATGGGGCTTGCAAGAATGAATCACTAACACCAAGATTCCATTTCAAGTCAAAGGCAAACTGGAAAAAGAAACTAGGATTTTCTGATTCTACTTAATATGTGGTCCACTAAACCCATTTGAATGAGAGGAATTGGCTGTTGCTAATGGAACCTCTATCTGACAGCCTTGTTTCATTTTGCCCACTGAATATCATCTTACTGTTATCTCAAAAATTTCACTACCATTTAAAGGTAAAAGGAAAATAAGTAGAACATAAAATTTAGAAATTATAACTAAAATCTGGTTTCTCTAAGTATTCTTTTAAAATTTGAATTCCATTAATTGTTATAAGCTGAAATAGAATGTAGCATATGTTTCAGTGTGGAAAAGAATTAGAAAGATTATCTAGTCTAGTGTCTACTGGTCTTGAAAAATATGTGGACTTATTTATATAGAAGGAAAATTGTCTCTCGGGCTCCAAGAGTAAACAAGTGAATTCTAGTTTGAGGAGTATCATATTATGAGCTAAATACAGTCAGTGTAAGAAGTTAACACCAAGGTCATAAACACTGTATCAAAATCAGATCCTGAAGTTATATGATAATAATCAGTGATCAAGTTTGTGAGAGAGATGATCCAGAATATGGTCATATTTTTTTATCATAATATGAAGACACCAAAACAAAGACCATACCTTGTGATACTCAGACTCCCAAAATGCCCACTGATCCTGAGTGTCTGAGGTCTGAGAAATTTTGAAGCCGCACCAACTGTATTCCTTTAACAGATGAGTGGTTGAACTAATTTTAAAATTAAGTGGAACATTTGGGTCTAGGATAGGAATCTTGAGTAAATGTTGAGTGCTCATTCTTTATTCAGAGTACCCACCACCCATAGAGGAAGATAGAAGTTTTGGATTCATTATAAAATGTTCTCTGTTTCCCATGTGAGGACCTTTCCACCAACTAACCACAAAATGATTTAAGGCAACAATGTAAAATCTGTAGAGGGATCTTTGTTTGATGTTTTGGGGAATTAGAATTTGAATTTACTAATACGAAAAAGATTTAGAAAACGTTCACAGTTGTTTTTGACTAATTCAGATATTACTTGTACAAATGCAAAGGGTAGAAAGTGAATTTTAGCAAAATATAATCGGCATAGTATCTCTGAATAGTCTGCCTGTTGTGGCTTTTGTGTATTGATTAGGAAGAAAAGAAATGCTAAACACGTTGAGAGGATTTTAAAAAAACTTTTGGTGATAATGTCTGCATATAATGTAGAGTAATCTGAATAATATAATCTACTTTTCAGTAATTGTTTCATGCACATATTCAAATAAATGCAGCTTATCGTATTGAGCATCTTTACGGAAGATCTGTCACATTCCCTGTTGTAAGTGAAGCCTGTATCACATTACCCAGTGCCTGCGTTTGTTTAAACTGAAATCACTTAAGTGTGAGGTGCAGCTGCTTTCACCACTTGGAATGGTTCATGCTTCTCTATTTCTTTTTGTTGTGTATACTTTGTAAGGTTAAAAAAGATAAAGCAGGGTTAAGATTTTGAAAGCAATTTTCTGAGACGCAGGGAAAAGGTACATAGAGAACTTTTCATTGTTGTCCTAGAAAAGAAGTTCGAAATTAGGGATGAGAGTGATCTGTACATGTGAGCACTAAGGATTAAAATGCTGAGTTATTCTCGTTGTATCAAAAAATTTAAATTTTATGTGAAAGTGAACAAACACAAACAAAATGTACTCCCCAAGCATTGTTTTGTGGAAGATATTTGGTAGTTCTCATGCTTAATCTTACAAAATTGCTCTTAAAAATGTAATATTTTGAGAGAACGAGTATTAACAACAGAACTATTGTTTTAAATTCAAAACTGAGATCACCATCTTCTATTTTCCTCAAATTTTAAATTATTTCCCTCAAATTTTAAATTATTTCCCATATTAAAAGTTAAAAATCTTGAAGAGAATACAGCATTTTAGACAATATTTCTTTAAGTTTATAATTGATATTTTTTGATGGAAAAATTATATCATGTATAATATTGAATGTCAAGTAAAGGAACTTTTTTGCAAGTATGGGAAGTATTGCTGGCTTTCCTTCTGATGATTTTTAGTTAGACTGATAAAATATGAAAAGAATGAATATAAAATATGTCCATATTTTATTTACATAACTTTTCAATTTATAGCAGATGGTTCTTCTATCGTACAAGGAGTTCAGTGTACACAGATTTTCTTATGCCCATTGCCTCTTTTTCCTAAAGCCATTTATTTTATTATCTCAATAAATATTCATCGTTACCAGTCTCAGTTGGGAGTAATGTTAAAGTCACAAAAGTGTTTAGGAGACTACTTTGTATTAATTAAACCTAACATTTGAACCTTATATCTCTCAGTAGTTTCTTCATAAAATTCATGTAAATGCTTAGAAAAATCAAAACCAATCCATCAAAGCTGAGCACTCCTTTGCATTCCTACTGGATTAATTTGGAAGTTAACTGAGGGGCAGAACAAGCTGAGTGAGGTCTGGTCTATCTGGCTCCCTCGGGGGACAATTTCTGGGTCGGTCATCCAAAACTTCACTGTCTCTTCCCATCTAACTTTACATTCCCATCTGTTCTCACTTTGGGGTGAGGGAACTTTCCCCTTCTTTCCTTTGACACATACCATAACTTGGAGGAGAGCTTCTTTTAGGGAGTTACATGTTCCATTCTGTACCCTGAATGTGGAAAAGCGCTTGTGGAAAAGCGTAGAGATAACAGAGTTTAGCTAATTCATTGACCTCATTGTGGAGTCTGAACGAAGATTGTGTTGTTTTGGAAAATTATGACTTAATTTGATGTGATGTTTCTATTCCTCAGCTTTATGTAATCACAGGTTAAAAAAAACACACACAAATTTTACTGTGCAGAAAATGTTAATTTCAAATCCATTTAAATATTTCCCCCAATTTATATGTATCATATATCCTAGAATACAATATTCAGAATAGGCATTATTTATCAATATTTAAAGACTAAATAATTTCTGGTATTTTAGTAGTTTTAAATAGTGTACTTTCTTTAAGCCTTGTAGAAACCAACTTTATTATTAATTTCTAATACATTCCCATAATGATCAAGTAAATCTTGACTCAGATAAGCTTGGGATAATAATACATTTTTTTTTCTTCTCTGGATTTAGTGCTTAATAAGAATGCCAAAAATTTTAGGGATTGGGGCTGGCTTAAAGATTTGAATTTTTATTTTTTTTTTAACACATGGAAGCAATAAGTCTGCAATAAAGAGTCTAGTTGGAGAGGATGGTGAATTTCCATACCATTGTTCCATCCTTTCTGTTCAGTCTCTGTTCCTAGGATGAGAACCCAGAAATTGTGCATACAGGCATATATTTTTAAGGTAATCATATTCTGAAAGTTTGAGAGGGCTTTCATAGGGTTTACATTAGCCCACGTAAAAGGAATCTTTCATAATTTTCAAGTAAAGAATTTTGTCTTTCTCACTGTTTCATGTTAGAAAGGATTATGCAGAAAGATATTTTTTTCTTATAAACTTATTATTACCATCAAATTTACCAACCCTCTGGCTTAAAAACATCAATCTGAAGAAGAGGGAAAACATCCTAAATGGTCTTGAGTTTTTACCATTGTGAAAAATATGTTGAAATAAAATTACTGTGTTGATAAAGAGTCATCAGAGAAAACTGTCAAGGCAGTAATCGGATGAACAGTTAACTACAATTTCATAATCTTATTACTGTTCTTTTTCTATGAGTGATTCAAAGCACTGTCCAACAACAAAAATAGCAATCAGGAAAAGTGTACTTATGTACTAACGTCTATCTAGATGGAGCCAAAGCATCAGAATAGAGTACTCAGATATGCGATGACCTTCTTAAAATGAAACTTTGCCCTGCAGCCTGTTGAATGTTCAGTAAACAGCTTCTGTGGTCATAAATATAAACCAAAGACAGTCTTTCTGGGGATGCATTATGGGTGGAGCTGCTGTATCACCATTAGAGGTTAAGCACGTGTTTTGCTCTGTTGGTCTTCCCCCTTGCTCTGCCCACACCGTGTCTCCTTCGGTGTCTCTCCTTTGCTCCTTAGTGTCCACGTGGCCAGGCTTCTCCTGTCAGCCCTCTTTTTCCTCTCCCCATTCTTCCCTGGGCAATCTCAACCATTTGTGAGGCTTCAGATCTGAAACCGTCATGATTGACTCTGCCTGTGGGGCCTTAGACTGAAAATCCCAACTTCATGCTGATTTTGTTAAGGATAAGAAATTTGTATGATAAAATGGTTTATGTGGAAAGATTTTAACATGAGACAAGGTGAAAAGGTAGACATCGGCATATGGATATCTGCCAGTTTCTGGAAATCAGCTTATCTCAAAATGAATTCTGTTTCTCTCAACTCTTTCTGGGCCTATTAAATTGTCTTCTTATCGCTGTGCCTATGCCTCTCACATTGTATCACTTTACTATGCATTATTTTCTTAACACACACATCAAAGGTTGTCCCTCATCTGTTTGAAAACCTCCAGTGGCAAATCAAAACCACAATGAGGTACCATTACACGCCAGTCAGGATGGCTGCTATCCAAAAGTCTACAAGCAATAAATGCTGGAGAGGGTGTGGAGAAAAGGGAACCCTCTTACACTGTTGGTGGGAATGCAAACTAGTACAGCCGCTATGGAAAACAGTGTGGAGATTCCTTAAAAAACTGGAAATAGAACTGCCATATGACCCAGCAATCCCACTTCTGGGCATACACACTGAGGAAACCAGATCTGAAAGAGACACGTGCACCCCAATGTTCATCGCAGCACTGTTTATAATAGCCAGGACATGGAAGCAAGCTAGATGCCCATCAGCAGATGAATGGATAAGGAAGCTGTGGTACATATACACCATGGAATATTACTCAGCCATTAAAAAGAATTCATTTGAACCAGTCCTAATGAGATGGATGAAGCTGGAGCCCATTATACAGAGTGAAGTAAGCCAGAAAGATAAAGAACATTACAGCATACTGACACATGTATATGGAATTTAGAAAGGTGATAACGATAACCCTATATGCAAAACAGAAAAAGAGACACAGAAATACAGAACAGACTTTTGAACTTTGTGGGAGAATGTGAGGGTGGGATATTTCAAAAGAACAGCATGTATACTATCTATGGTGAAACAGATCACCAGCCCAGGTGGGATGCACGAGACAAGTGCTCGGGCCTGGTGAACTGGGAAGACCCAGAGGAATCGGGTGGAGAGGGAGGTGGGAGGGGGGATCGGGATTGGGAATACATGTAAATCCATGGCTGATTCATATCAATGTATGACAAAACCCACTGGAAAAAAAAATAATAATAATAAAAAAAAAAGAAAGAAAAAAAAAAAAAAAAGAAAACCTCCAGTAGAAGTTCTGTGGCTATAGGAATGAGATCTTTAGGTCACGATCCTTATCTGCCCCCAACCAATGTTTGCAATGTTATTTCTCACATCCTTTTATGGTTTTGGTACCACAGTGATCATGTTGCTGGTGAATTTGAAGTTCGTCACGTCTCATCACAGAAAGAATTTAGTGAGAGACAAAGTCATAGGTAAAAAGTGGATTTATTTAGAGAGAACATACTCCACAGAATGTGGGCCATCTGGAAGGTGAAACATCTTGGGGAAAACACACCCCACAGTCAGAGTGTGGGCCTTCTCAGAAGGTGAGAGAGCCTGAAATATGGTGGGTTAGTTTTTATGGGCTGGGTAATTTCATAGGCTAGTGAGTGGGAGGATTATCCCAATTATTTTGGGGATGAGGGCGGGGATTTCCAGGAATTGGGCCACTGCCCAGTTTTTGGCCTTCTATGATTAGTCTCAGAATTGGCATGGTGCTGGTGAGTATGTCACTTAGCTTATGCTATTGTAAGCTTATGCTATTGTAAGCTTATGCAATTGTATTACAATGAGCATACACTGAGGCTCAAGGTTGACTAGAAGTCGAATCTTCCACCATCTTGAACCTCGTTGACTCTAACCAGCTAGGTCTTTGTCATATCCTATCACTATATCATTCTTTTAAAGGTTGTGCCCTATCCCCCTCCCTCCTATTTCAATCACAGTGGCCTGCTAGGCATTTCCTGAATGATAATTTTTGCAACCCGCCTTTACTGAATCCTCTGAGCATATCCTTAATTTGGACCTTTCATTCAAGAAATAGAGTCCTTATTTTATAGACACTTAACATTCAGTTGAAGAAATAGACGCTAAACAGATAATTATACTGTGGTACATATTAGGATAGAGAAATATTCAGAAGACTATGCGGGGATTATAAAATACTTGATCACCTAATTCAGATGTGATAGCTAAGTTAACTTGGAGAAGTGAACATGGGTGAGGATTTAGGCAGAAGGAACAATATAAATAAAGAGGCAGGAAAAATATTTGATAAAGAGATTAAAATGGTTTTGATATGACTGAAAAGTAGTATGTGATGTTTGTAGCATGAGGTAAGGATCAATAGGTAAGTGGGAAAATCTTACATGTAATACTAAGCAGCTTGTTTTTGTGTAGAGGAAATAGACATGACAGAGTAGAACCAGCCACATAGATATAAATTCCAGTTTAAATACATCGTATATGTATGTAAAATACACCTTATAAATTTCCTGACAAAAAGGAAGTTATACAAATTCAAAGAACAATGGTCACAATTATCATTAGTTAAGGTAAAGGAGTGTAACTAAAGGATTTTAAGTAGGAGGTTAACACAGACATATTTACAATTTAGAAAAACCTCGGCATTTTATGTTGAGGATGCATTGGGAGGGGTGAGACAGGAAGTCACAGAGATTGATTAGGAACTTATTTGGGTAATTTAGATGAGGGATTTAAGGGTCTTCTAAAACAAGGACAGAGAAGTGAGGTTGGAGATAAAGGTGAATTTTAGAGAGAGGAGGAGAGTATGAAAGAAAGTCTTGCTGACTGATTAAGGAGGAGTTGAGCAGGGAAGGCTTAGCTTGATTTCTAGTTTGGGTGAATTTTGAATGGAGGTGCCCTTTTACTGAGTCAGGGAATATCATTGGAAAACAGGTTTAAGCATATCACCTGTGGAAGATGATGAATTCATTTTAGACTTGTATGATTTGGGATGAGGAAGGGAAGTGTGTCTCGGAAGCTCCAAAGAGATTCTAACATATAGGATAGGACTAAGTAATCATTTTCTTATGTTGATGGCTGAGGTCATATAGATATGGTATGATCACACAGGAAAAGGATAGTCCTAAGAAGGGGAGTTACTAAAGCAGTCCTTGCCAACATTTATGAGCAGAGAGGGAGAGCTGTAGAGGAGGGTAAGATGGAGTGACTGGAGAGAAGGAAGGGAAGGGGAGCGAGCCACTGCCGAAGACCAGCAGGGAGACTTTTACCATGGAACATGTGGCCAACAATATTAACTGCCTCCCATTTTGTCAGCTAGACTGACGGTCATACCTTGGGTATGGCAACCAGAAGACGCTGGTGACTTTGAAAAAAGCACATGTAGCTCCCATTATATTTGGTCTGGTGATTGAATGGTGAAGAATTAAATAGAGATGACTATTTCAAGAAATATGACTTATAGTGAAAGAGGAGGAATAAAGTTGTTAGAAATGGGCTCACTCTCACAGTGTTATTTGCTGAGCATGGGTTGCCATTTTCTCAGTTCGAATCCTTTCTTGGTGTTCTCCTTAACCTCCCTTCTCCCCATCCACATCCTCTCCCTCCACCTCCATCCAGCTAGCAATCAGGTTTTCAATGTCTGAAACCTGCCCTTTGTTTTCTGTTCCCCTGATAAACTATAAATGAATCAAATAAATATCCTATATTAATGCATACATGTGGAATCTAGGAGAATGGTATGCGTGCATGCGTGCTAAGTCGCTTCAGTCATGTCTGACTCTTTGTGACCCTATGGACTGTAGGCCTCAGGCTCCTCTGTCCATGGGATTCTCCAAGCAAGAATACCGAAGTGGGTTGCTATGGTATAGATGATCTTATTTCCAAAACACAATAGAGACACAGACACAGAGAACAAATGTATGGACACCAGGTAGGGTCGGGGGATGAATTGGGCGATTGGGATTGACATGTATATGCTATTGTTATTGTGTATAAAATAGATAACTAATGAAAATCTACTGTATAGGTCAGGGAGCTCTCCTCTGTGGGAGCTCTACCAAATGGGAAGGAAATCCAAAGTAGAGGGGATGTTTGTACACATGTGGTTGATTCACTTTGCTGTACTGCAGAAACTAACATATTGTTGTAAAGCAGCTTACCCCAATAAAAACATTAATTAAATAAATAAAGTGGAAAAGAAAAAGAAAAGGAAACCAAACTACAGACTTTAAAGGAAAAATGTAGAAAATAACTGTTTGATGGGGGCAAGAAATTTTTTGAGCAAAAAATTAAAATGCCATAGGGTCAATCATATTATCAGAGATTAAAGTATTTGCATTAAGTGACAAATATTTGTGTGACCAAAGCAAGCACAGTTAAAAGGAGAATGACATCTGAAGAAGTGTTGGAACATATGGCAAAAGGTAAATATGTGTACTGTGCTAAACATTCTTAAATATCAATAAGGAAATTAATAGCCCTGTATTTAAAGGTCAGAGGCAGATTATTTTTAGAACATGAAACTATACACCACTTTTATGGTTAAAAATGCAAATTTCAAAATGGGATATTGCTATTCTTTGTTACTCATAAAAGTGGCACCACTTAAACACAAATTATTTTTATTGTTGAGATGGTGCAGGGTGAATGTAGAAACTGACAATTCATCTTTCCAGGAAATCGGTTTGGTAATGTGTATCAAGACTGACTTGGGAATTCTACGCCTCCTGAGGTTAGAGTTACACACAGAAATGGATGAGGGCATTCTTCTCTGTGCCATGCATTTGATTAGTAAAATACTGGAAGCAGTTATCAATTGCAACAGGAATATAGCTGAATAAATTATTTATTTTGGTTGTGCTGGGTCTTCATTGCTTGCAGGCTTTTCTCTAGCTGCGATGAGCAGGGCTACTCTCTATTTGCAGTGCGCTGGCTTCTTATTGAAGTGGCTTCTCTTGTTGTAGTGCCCGGGCCCTAGAGCCCACCGACTTCAGTAGTTGCAGCACATGCGCTTGGTAGTTGCGACTCCCAAGCTCTGGAACACAGGTTCAGTAGCTGTGGCTCATGGGCTTAGTTGCCTTGAGGCACGTGGAGTCTTCCCAGATCAGGGATCAAACTTGTATCTCCTGCAGTGGCAGGTGATTCTTTATTACTGAGCCACCAGGGAAGCCCTAGTTGAATGAGTTATACCAGACGTTGTGGATTTACTAAAACCGATGAAAGAATAGTTTAAAACATTGTAGCATAATGAACAACTCACTAGGCAAGCCTACAGGTGCTTTACTTGCCCAATTCTGTGAAAAGAAAAAAAATATACATATATGTATGTTTAGTCGCTCAGGCATGTCCGACTCTTTTGTAACCCTTTGGACTGTAGCTGGCCAGGCTCCTCTGTCCGTGGGATTTTCCAGGCAAGAATACTGGAGTGGGTTGCCATTTCCTACTCCAGAGAATCTTCCTGATCCAGGGATCAAACCCCCATCTCCTGTGTCTCCTGCAATGCTGGTGCATTCTCTATCCACTGAGCCTTCGGGCTTAGGAAAAAAATAAAAGTAAAAATTTCCATTACTTTTAGTTTCTTCCTTATAATTTCTTTATTTTCTATGTATATATTTCATAATTTATAGTATTGATAATTAAGAGCTTTCTTATAATTAGATACCTCTCTCACAAGACATTGTAAGTCTTTTAATTCTTCCTAAATTGTTTTAAATAAGAAAGCTTGTTTTGCTTTCATCAGTTCAGTTCAGCTCAATTGCTCAGTCGTGTCTGACTCTTTGCGACCCCATGGACTGCAGCATGCCAGGCTTCCCTGTCCATCACCAACTCCCGGAGCTTGCTCATAGAGTTGATTTTTAAAATTTCATATTTCATGTTGGTGTGGTTTCTTCATCATGTACGTTTGAGTTTTGAGACTTGTCATTCATAGTGGTAATTCTTAACTCAGGTTTGTGATGTGGGATAGTTTTAAAACCAGTGAAACCCCAGCACATAGATTTGGTTATTATTCAGGTTAGTTCTTTCCCCACATGCATGATATGTTTGATTCATTGCTCTTATTATAAAAGTGAAAGCAGCATAATATTGGGACATTCAGATTATTTCATTTTCCCAGGCTAAACAGTCAATGATACTGAAACTAACATTAATAGTATGTAAATGATACCAACACTGGGTCCCCTGCTGATTTTTTTTCCTTTCTTTGGTATTAGCTTTATGTTGGACTGCCATCTTTCTTTTTGAAATCTTTTTGGACGTAAGCCAGTCAGAAAAAAAAAATTATCCACATTCCATCTCTCTGGGCAATGATAAAGTGCTCACTTTCTCTCATACAATCCTTAATATTTTTCCAGTCAGAAGTAGTCCCCTTTGAATTCAAAGGTGCATCTTCAACAAACTTCCTGCACATTTTTACCCCTTTCTTTGGAAACTCCAGTTGGTATTTTGTTGTGTCCTTTTGGTGATGTCCCAGACCACTCCTGTCTCTCCCTCTTAGGACCAAGAGATCTTCCAGTCGGATGGGAAAAATTAATTCTGCTGGAATGTTTGAACATGAAAAGATGCTCAACATCACTCATTATTAGAGAAATGCAAATCAAAACCACAATGAGGTACCATTACACGCCAGTCAGGATGGCTGCTATCCAAAAGTCTACAAGCAATAAATGCTGGAGAGGGTGTGGAGAAAAGGGAACCCTCTTACACTGTTGGTGGGAATGCAAACTAGTACAGCCGCTATGGAAAACAGTGTGGAGATTCCTTAAAAAACTGGAAATAGAACTGCCATATGACCCAGCAATCCCACTTCTGGGCATACACACTGAGGAAACCAGATCTGAAAGAGACACGTGCACCCCAATGTTCATCGCAGCACTGTTTATAATAGCCAGGACATGGAAGCAAGCTAGATGCCCATCAGCAGATGAATGGATAAGGAAGCTGTGGTACATATACACCATGGAATATTACTCAGCCATTAAAAAGAATTCATTTGAACCAGTCCTAATGAGATGGATGAAGCTGGAGCCCATTATACAGAGTGAAGTAAGCCAGAAAGATAAAGAACATTACAGCATACTGACACATGTATATGGAATTTAGAAAGGTGATAACGATAACCCTATATGCAGAACAGAAAAAGAGACACAGAAATACAGAACAGACTTTTGAACTTTGTGGGAGAATGTGAGGGTGGGATATTTCAAAAGAACAGCATGTATACTATCTATGGTGAAACAGATCACCAGCCCAGGTGGGATGCACGAGACAAATGCTCGGGCCTGGTGCACTGGGAAGACCCAGAGGAATCGGGTGGAGAGGGAGGTGGGAGGGGGGATCGGGATTGGGAATACATGTAAATCCATGGCTGATTCATATCAATGTATGACAAAACCCACTGGAAAAAAAAATAATAATAATAAAAAAAAAAAAAAAAAGAAAATAAGTGTGTTCAACTGAAAGGTTATGTTACAAAAATGTAGTCCTAAATCATGAGGTAGACATTATTTACAGGAATATATGCATTCTCCAGGAACCTCAGTTTGGAAATAGCATCTCCGCAGAGGGTCCCTGGGGCCGCATGAACAGGAGCTCCACAACCTGTCTTCCTGCCCTCGTAGCCTGGGAAATGTGTGCAGGTGTCTTGTTGATTTGTTTAGTGTCTTTCTTACCTCCAAAGAAGGCAAGCTTCATGTTTGCTCCTGTAAGCCTGGTGCCTGAGAACCTTGCCTGAGCAGGTGCTCAATAAATAATTTAAATAAATTGTTTGTCCCCAGGCATCACTGTTGTTGAAAGTTTCTTTGAAGAATGATATTCTTGCTGCCTTGTATATAGAAATCCTAGTTACAAAGCCTGATAGATTGAAATGTTGTCTTTTTGTATATCACCACTCCAATTTGTTGTCCTCTGCTCCCCACCTCTCCACAAAAAAAAAAAAAAAAAAGATTTGCTTTGTGTTTGTTGAGTTAACCTCTGAAATGAGCACTGATATTCTGCACTGTAGAATTTCACATTTCTACTTCCTGTCCTTTCAGCAGAGAGTTACTTCTTTTGAATAATCTGCTGGTGCTTTTTTCCTCCTCATAATTGTCTAGTGAGGCTAAAGGAAACATTTACTTTTAAATAGTTACCAATGAAGCTTCATAGAATGAACAGACTATTTAATGAGTAACATAGGTTCTCAGAACCTAAGGCATTACTTTCTTTTAAAATTTAGTTTTGAGATTGACATTTATACATTACTATATTTAAAATAGATGACCAACAAGGACCTACAGGTATAGCACAAGCAGCTCTGCGCAACACACTCTAATAACCTAAATGGGAAAATAATTTATAAAAGAAAAGATACATGTATATGAATCTTTTTATATGAATCTTTTATATGAATCTTTTTATATGAATCTATACATGAATCACTTTACTGTACACCGGAAACTAACATAACATTGTTACTCAGCTATACTCAAAAAAAATTTTTTAAAAGTTGCTGATTTCTGTGATTTGATATCTTTAAATTGTATTTCAGCACCTTGAGAGTTGTAGTTGCCTTCGGAAGCAGTAATTATTGAACATCTGGTTGTATTATCAAAAAGAATTACAACTGATTTAAATATTTCATTTTCTTATTTGGTGTCAAATAGTTTCTCACATATTAAAAAAATAATTTTGTCATGTATGGCCTTGTCTTAATATTTTTCAAATTACAATAAGGTTATTTAAAATTTGTAAATGAGAGACAGCAGAGCATGTATCCATGATGTGGTCAATCTTCTTGGCCACCTTGTACAATGTCCTAGGCAAATATGGAGAAGCATATTAAGTCAGGCAAGATATTTTAGGCAGGTTTTATCTGCATTGTATTCACCATCAAGGGCTGGTCAGCCTTCTGGAGATAGAACTAAATTTCTCAGCTACTTTGTCAGCCTCTTGGTGGTCAGTAAAGTTGCTGCTGTTGAAAGTTCGTTTTATTTTGGTAATTTGAGTAATTAAATTTATAGTTCAAATTAGTTTACTTGTTGTTACAAGGCCCGTCATCTCTTTCCATGAAAGAGTTCACAGCTCGCCGAAACATGGTTGAGTTGAAAATAGACATGAAAATAGAGATTAACTACTGCTAATGAATTTTCTGCTCAGTTTGCATCTAAACACTTACGAAAATTAAGACAAGTTACAATCAACACTTAACTGCCAAAACAAGCAGTTGAAAATGAAAGCTATAAACAGAAATCATGTAATTTATAATTGTTTTGATTTGAAAAAAATCTATCAATATTAATGAAAGCGTTCAAGAGGTTGTTTTAATTTGCAGAAATGTCTGAAAAATTACATTTGATTGGGGAAGTGTTGAGTATTTGATTATATTCTTTAAAATTACTTTGAAGAAGGGATTTTATTTTTAATTCTTGATCCATTTGAAGAGATCTACCTTCTGTTTTTAATCCTTGAAAGGATCATACAATGATGTTTACTATTAAAGATAGTTTCATACTGCAGATGGCACCATGAATCAATTTGTCTTTAGCAAAATTGCTAGGTGAAAGGATAATTCATGTCTATACCATTAAAAGCATCTAATTATTTGTGTTTTAAGAAGTGCACTGAGATGACTAACATTTCAAAATTTACATTTATAACATCCACAATTATAGTTATGCCATTGTTTAAAGCAAGTTCTGACTATTTCCTGTCTCTTGATAGGACTAGTTCACCATCAAAATAACTACATTTTTGTGTTTCTTTCCTGAACTAATTCTTAATATGCAGCTTAGAATGCAGGTAAAATGAAATAATTGCTATGCCTGTACTGTTGAATGCTTTCTGGACCAGTCAGACAATCTGTTTTCCCTGAGATGACTTGTAATTTTAAATGTTCTAGCACCACTTTTCTCCTTTATTCTACTTGCCTTTTAAAAATAGTACCAATGGTTATTCCAATTTGTATTCACAGTTAAGAAAATTGAAATTTAGTCTTACCTTTGCAGCTCATTATGGAAGAATCTCCAGCCTCTGCACTCTGACAATAAATTTATGCTTTCGCTTTTTAACCATGAACTTTTCTGGGCATAGATTTCTACCTCAGTGTGCACGGCAGACCCAGTTGAATGTATTTTGTGAATAATATTTCAACATCACACCATCCTATACTTTATTAAAACCAGCCTTCCTGTGGCAGTTCCAAAAACATAATTCTGGTACCTTAAAAATAATGAAGTACTATACAGATGTAGGTAAAAATAGTCTTTTATGATGATGGAATGTTTTATTATGTATGCAGCTATCAATCTGCCTAATAAATAATGTTCATTTTAATAAAATCCATATACTTTAGAAAACTAGTACATCGATTAACCCATATTCACATTGAGTCATGGAAGGTACAGTTGAAGCTGGAAGACGCCTGTTGGTCTGAATGCTACCTGGATATCTTCTTAGCCTTTCAGAGAACTACAGTATCTTCTTTCTCTCCTTTTCTTCCTTCTTGCCTTCCTCCCTCCCTTTCTTCCTCTTTGCTTTTCTTGACAGTGTTCTCCATGCTGGTCTCAGCAAGCCCATGGATCTTTGCAGCAAAGTTATAATTCTGCACTATCCTTTTAGACAAGAATCAGAAGTGCCCTGTAATACTAGAGGAAGTTAAAGGATTGAGGTCGGATGTAGGCATATATTTTCTTTTCACATGGTTGATCAAAAATGATATTAAAAAAATTATAGAATTACTTAATACCATCTGAAAAGCATTTTAAAATTTGATTATCTATCAATACAAAGTGTGTGTATGTGCTTCCCACCAAAGAATATCTGATTTCACCTTTTTACCGACGGTTTCTTAAAATGGTATCGTGGAGTAGGGTGTTATATGTGAAACTTCTGCCTACATTGTTAATTTCCTCCAAGGATAGCATAGCTAACAGTAGTTTTAATGATACTGTTGGAGGATAATTTGCTAAAGTTGAAATGAGGGGGATCTTTATGACACATAATTAAGAAAGACAGTCTTTTTCAAATATCAAGAGAAGAACATAAACAAGCAGAGCCCATAAAACATTTTATAATGATTTCTCCAAAGAGTAAGCCCAATTCTGATTTTTTTTCCTTCAGAACAAATCTCTTCCAAAAAAGAAAAAAAACCCACTTTGAAATGTTGATTATGCCATTTGAAGAAATTTGCTAAGTAGTTGAAAAGTTCCTTTAATATGAGTTTTCTTACTGCTTGCCTTATTACTCAAAATTGAGACAAAATATTACTTGTTCATTGCCGAAGCAGCATTTAGCTAAGAATGGAAAATAGAGTTATAATTAGCATCATCATTGTGTTGCTTCTATTGAAAAAGTTCTTTTAGAAGGAAACCTTAGCTCATTTGCTACCTGGCTAATAAATTTGCTTTCCTTGGAGACAAATACCCTTAAAACAGTGTTTCTTGAGAGGACAGAATTTCAGGTTACACAAATTAGAGATGCTTCCCTTGAGATACTGGAAAGGAAAGATGGACTTATCAGGTGGATACTAGTTTGTTTGTTGAAAGTCCTTTCCCTTACAATAGTAAAGCCAACAGTCTATTGTCTCTGGCATTTTAAAAATGATAACTGTTTCATAGATAAAATATAAAGACCTTTGTTATCAGTGAAGATTTTGTTAGTGAAAATTTTTTTTGTTTTGGGGGGGGTCACAGGTGTGGGGTATGATGACCTGTAATAATGTTGATCTTTCTGTGCCGTCTGCAAGTCAAGCATTTTAAGTGTGACTTCATATTTGCATTGATTTTCATGAAACCCTTGGTCATCTGTACATCAGATGGAGCTGGCGTTTGTATTAGGGTATATTTATCTGAAGAAATGCTCAGTATGTAGAGTAAGTGACCATAGAGTTCCAGCTTCTGTGTCAGGCTAGGGAGAGACAGGAACTGACAGGGAGTTGGGAAATTAGATCCACTTCTGTTGGCCCACTAGGGCCAGCTCTTAAAATAGTTGTTCTTGTTTCTATCAGTTCTCATTTCCTATTGTCTGGATAGGAAGATTGTCATAGAAACAGACAAGACTTGAGCTGGTAGTGGAATAAAGGTTACTGTATACTTTATCTTCCAAACGTGGACAGCAGGAGTCAACTAATTTCATGCAAGCCAAGATAGAAAACCAAGCTGTTACCTATTTATGCTACTTTATGGGACTACATCACCTACTACATTTTACAATTAAATTTTAAGTACATTATTAGTGACAATGGAATTAGAAGTATATAAGAAGGGTTCTTATTAAATTAAATCAAATCAAACTTAGATCTCATAAATGTCCAAGAGATAAAAAACATAATGAAACTCAAGAACATAAATGCCATTTCATTGTTCAGTGATTATTTATTTTAAATATAATGTTAAAGAAAAATTTAAGATGGGTTATTTTTGCTAATGGCTGCTGCTGCTTTTTCTTACGTGTAATTTATTTTTAGTTATTGGCAAACTACCTGGAAATTATTAAATGACTTGGTATTTGTTGTGTTGGAAATTGTCATTTTTAATAGCTTGAAAATGTCAACAAGTACCAAACATATTGAAAATAATTTAAAACATGTCTCATTCCCCCAAACTAGGTGTTTAATTTTTTGTGTTATGTACAGAATGGAGATGAAAATATAATTGCTGCTGCTGCGAAATCATGTCAGTCATGTCCAACTCTGTGTGACCCCATAGACGGCAGCCCCCCAAGGCTCCCGTCCCTGGGATTCTCCAGGCAAGAACACTGGAGTGGGCTGCCATTTCCTTCTCCAGTGCATGAAAGTGAAAAGTGAAAGTGAAGTCGCTCGGTTGTGTCCGACTCTTCACTACCCCATGGACTGCAACCTACCAGGCTCCTCCGTCCATGGGATTTTCCAGGCAAGAGTACTGGAGTGGGGTGTCATTGCCTTCTCCGAAAATATAATTATGTGCCTTAAAAAATTTTTTTTTGCTGCTCTACCAATCAGTGAATGATAAATGACCTTTTATATCAATAACAACTTTTGGTTTTTTGCAAGTTTGGCTTTTTGCAATAATTGCCAAAGGGAAAAAAATTTCATTGTTCCCTAACAGTAAATTAAGGATCTGGAGAGATCCACTAACTGTTTCAGTATGTTTAGTCTTTCAGTAAACTTTATTTTCATTACATTGAATTGTATTATTAAAAACTGAAATGATTCTATAATAATTTATTCAATGGCACACTGACTTTGGGATGTATGTTTCTGAAAAATGCCTTGATGAGAGAAACTCTGTTGGCAAGATCAAGATCTCATAGAAAACAGAAATTTAGGAGTAAATGAATAAAATGCATTAAGTATGTATTTAAAATAAGGTAAATGAGAATACTGCTTCCAAAAGACATTGGAATCATGGGTGTAAGGCTATGGCGTAAATACCTCTCCTGAATGATCTTCAGTTCATAAAGTGCTGCTGAAATGTACATGGCATTAAGTACATTCTCCCACGTTTCGTGTTGTACAGACTATACTTCATCTTAAGGATTTTATTTTTTTTTATTGCGTTGCACCTTTTTTTTGGGTGTATATATACACATTTATTTTCCTTAAATCCAGGCAAAATATTTGTGAAACTGCCCAGCCTTTTTACAAATTATTCTGGGACTGAAGGTTATGGTTTTCCTTTCCTGGCCTTTGTTCATTTATGGAGTGGCTGAAGTAACACATAGTGTTAGGGAGCCTAAGGTCGGGGTAGAGGTTTAGGGAACATGAGTAGCTAAGTGTCCTTTTGTTTAAGGGGCAGAATATAACTGTGTGTCATGAACAGATCTCACGTTTTAAAATTCAGGTGAACAAGTATGAAGTTGTTTTCTCAAAACAAGAGTTGGTGAAATCCTCATTGCTAATGGATTATTGAATGGCCAGTCTGTATATGTTTATCACTTTCAATCCTCCCCTCCTTTTTTTTTTTTTTTGGTGAGGGAGGGAAGTTTCTTGAAGTGATATTTTTTATGATTCTAGTAAGGCATTTTTAGATAATATAGTTGCATATAACATTTCATTGCATAGTCTAAAATTTAAGCTAAAAACAGTCACCTTTTCATTGATTCCATGAGTCCCTTAAGGGTTATATACAGTACAATGTTGAATTTGTTCTTTTTGTTCTTTAAAATAGTAAGCCTGCCAGTTATATCAGCAGGTGGAGTAATTATCAAATTGCACTGATTCATTGCAAACAGGACCAATGAATAAACATGTAGTAATAATAATAAATTTTATAAAATAGTGATTGTTTGTAATCTTAAGTGATAAATAGCTAACAAATAATTTGTCTCTTGGTATAGTTGGTCAGTTCATATAGCATCTTGGTTTGCTATAGTAAAAAACTTGAATGTTTTTAGGGATGACAGATACTATCCCACATGTTAGTACTTTCATTGATGGATAATTCTTATCGGATTCTCAGGGAAACCATCGTGCTAAAATAACTCATCAAAGAGAATTTCTTCTGTATACTGTAGTTATGTTTGCTTTTTATAGTCACTCTTTGATAAAATCATTTAAAGAAGGTTACTTTTCAAATTCATATAGTGAGGTTCAAAAGAAATATTCTAAAATATTAGAAGATATTTCTTTCTAGGTAGAGGGTTTATATTATGAATTATTTTAATTTTATCCTTTATCCCTTTCTCCATTTTCCAAAATTTCCAGTTGCTTACTTCCTTCTCAATTTGGCTGTCAAAAAAAAAGTCTGTCAAAAAAAACCCAACCCTACTATTTTCTCAGTGTTCCCCTCAGAAGCTGGGAAGTGAAAAGAAAGTGCATTTCAGGAGGCTTCTTTATCATCCGAGCCTCCTGGGATGCCTCATTAATGCCTGACGTTCCCTTACACCCTGCATTCAGTCCACCTGGTGGAGCAGGACTCTTAAAAACAAGTCTCTAACCCAACTATTTAACTTAATACCTCTGTTACCTCAGGCTTCCCTGGGGGCTCAGGTGGTAAGGAACCTTCCTGCAATGCAGGAGACCCTGGTTTGATCCCTGGGTCGGGAAGATCCCCTCCAGAAGAGAATGGCAACCCACTCCAGTGTTCTTGCCTGGAAAATCCCGTGGACAGAGGAGCTGGGTGGGCTACAGTCTGTGGGGTCGCAGAGTCAGAGGCAACTGTGCAACTAACACTTTCACTTTGTTACATCAGTGAAAACCACCACCTTTCTTCTCAGAAGTGCTTCCTACAGAGTAGTTTGAATGGCCTTTTCAAAATGCAGATGAGATCATGGCAGTCCCTTGTCCCCGTGGTGTCCCGTCACCCTCACAGTGAAACTCTAACTCCTTATTTTCTAGCCCTCTCTGCCCCCTTCATTCTTCTCTGTCCTCAGGGATCTTCTTGTTCCTTGAATGAATGTAATTGTGGTCAAAAAACACCAGTCTAAAAACATGTACTTCTGACCATAGCTTCAGAATATCTTACTGAGCAGACAAAAATAGAAAAATTGATCAGATAGGACAAAAATGCCCTGATGAGTGATTTCAGTGTCTTATGGTGTGATGCTATTATTATTATTATTTTTCTTTACCTTTTTCTTGACACCATATTTTGTATAACATTTAGAACTTCTATAGCCAAGGCTGATTATGTAATTATGAAAGTAACTAGGAACAAATTCTCTTTTAGTTTCTTGGATAAATGTTACATTTGGTCGCATGTGATTCAGATTTTCCTGTAATTTTAATCACCAACTCAGTAATCTTTGAACAGAAAGTTAGTATATGATTTTCTTTTTAGTTCTGTATTGGCTATTACTTCTTTCAAATGATGATAGGAGTAGTCCTCAATTACATTCTATTAATACTGTTGCAAAGATCATGTTGTAATTGAGGGAAAGGAGAGAGATTGGAAATCCAAAAACATAGACAGAATCTGTAGATAAATATGGTATAGCCAGAGGAAAAAAACCTAAAATATCATGTATAGGGAATTATACTACACGTGGTGACTTATTTCTAATCAAAAACAATGAAAGCCAACATATGACATTTTAAAAGGGCTGGAATTAAAAAAAAAAACCTAATCACTTGAAAATCTACATTCAGTCAAACTGTCCTTCAAAACAGAGGAAAAAGAAAAATTCAGATAAATGGAAAATGAGAGGATTCACTGCCGTCAGACCTGTACTGCAAGAAATGTAATACAAAAGGAAATTCTTTTGAATTCATGTTGAAAGGAACACCAGTTGTTAAATCTGTAACTAAAAACTGCAGAACATACATTCTTTTAGTGCACATAGGATGTTTGCCAAGATAGACCATATGTTACACCATAAACAACTTCTAATAAGGCCTAAGCATTTTAGATTGTTCATAATGTTGTCTGACTACAATGAAATTAAATGAGACATTAATAACAATGAAAAGCCTAGAAAATAAACAAGCATGTGGAAATTAAAAATACAAGTCTAAATAATGATGGGTCAAGGAAGAAGTAACAAGAAATTATACTCTTATGAAATGAATGATCAGTTCAGTTCAGTCACTTAGTTGTGTCCGAATCTTTGCGATCCCATGGACTGCAGCACACCAGACTTCCATGTCCATCAACAAGAAACAAACCTTAAATCAACGTTCAAAGTTTCCACCTTCAGGAAAAGCAAAATACAGCTTATAGTAAGTAGAAAAAAGAAAATAAAGATAAGAACAGAAATCAATAAAATAGAAAAAAGACCACAGAGGAATTAAAAAAAGCAAAGAAAGCAGAAAAAGAAAATTGGTTCTTAGGAAGGATTAATAAAATTAGTAATCTGCTAGTAAGACTGACCATTGAAAAGAGAGAGAAAACATAAATCACTGGTATTGGCAGTGAAAGTAGGAAAATCATCACAGACCTCAGAAACCATGTAAGGGAGTCCTAGGAATGACTTTGCGTACTGGGCATGCCTTTACCTGGGTGCTCTTAACAGTGGGGGGAGCGCCAGGAGCAGGGGAGGGGAGATAACGCTTCACATCTACTGTGTGCTCTTTGCTCTGCTGGGAATTTACACACCTTCTGTTATTTAATCCTTTCCGCTTCTTAATACAGTATCTGTTCTGCTCATTTTGATAGATAGGAAATTGAGGCTCAAGAAAGGTAATTAATTTACCAGGGGCTAGATAGCAGGAAAGTTTTCTGTTCCTCAACAGAAAACTGCCCCATGTCTATCTCAGAGAAGGACCCAGTATAGCTCTCCTGACTCTTTCAATGTGTGGAGAACATAGCAATAGTTAATCTCAGGGAATAAAGTACAAAGCTCATGGAACACATGAAGCTGGATTTCCTGTGTGGTTGTAACTCAGTGTTTTCTCTGATGACCACGTTGTTTCTTCTTGTTTATTTAATCCAGAACACAATTGTTCAAGTTTAGTATGCTGAATACCCATTTTCTCTATTTGTACAATGAAATCCATTTAAATTAAGCTGATGGTTGTTACAAAATATATTGAATGTTAAGAAAACTTTTATTTTGCCTTAAAGATGCAAGTGCCCCCCTACTGCTCACCTGCACCATGGATATGAACATCATTTTAGTAGTTTAAATGTTGATCTTATAAAGGAGGAATAACAACACTCTGAAAAATACATTTTATTTTATTTTCTTCTAGGAACTGTTATTTTTTTTTTTTTTTGGAACTGTTATTTTTAAAAGTGGCAATTAAGCTTTTTTACAACTCTTCCTGATACATTAGGAAAAGGAGGCTCTTCCCCCCCTTTGAATCTGGCGGGCGGTTGAATGTAAAATATTTTGGGACATATTTTAAAATAATGAAAAGTAAAGTAGGATACATTTTTGTAGGTTTATTTTTACAGTCTGATTAAGCTTATAGTTTTGAAGAGTTTATTAGGAAATGAATTAATAGTGTTTCCATGATCCATCCCAGAAATGCATGTGAAGCTCATGTTAAAAACTCTAGGAGAACAGTATCTTGGCATGTATTGAAATATATTTCATGTTAATTACATAATTAAAACTATTATTCTAAATTATTTTTGAGTATAAACCATAGAATGTTTGTTACGAGTATTGTAAATGATCTCTTGTGAATGCTGAAAGCTTGTTACACACCTTTTTATTTCGTAAGATGTGTATTTCTGTAATCTTGATATAATTAGCATGAAACATATCGGAGGACTGGATGTTTGAAATGCTCACTTCTCTAGCAAAGCCATATGTTGTCATATTTTCTAATACAGCTAGCTCAAGTTATGTTTGTTATATGTCATTGTAATCCAAAAGAATTTGAGTTTTCTAGCTAGGCAGACTTTGAAAACAGCCTCCAATTCTACCATTAATTGCGCTTTTGTTTTTGTTTTGCTATAAACTATATTTTGGATTCATTGTTTTCTTCAGTTACGTTTGATAGGAAAAACATTATATGCAGTTGTGTGGAAACAAAGCTCTGGAATAAAATGAAATATGAGCTCTGCTGTGAAACCAACATTGCAATGTGCACATATGGAATGAAGCAGCGTTTGTTGGAAAACTCGGATCTGTGGTGTGACAGCAGTACTTATATTTAAATTTCGCAAATAGCATTGCTAGCTTAAATGAGATGATGCTTTAAAAGAAACGGAACAGAATGTGGAGAAAAAGGAACCTTCATGCACTGTTGCTGGGACTGTAAATTTGTGCAGCCACTATGAAAAACAGTTTGGAGATTCCTCAGCAAGTTAAAAATAGAACTACTGTATGATCTTGCAGTTTCACTGCTGGGTATTTATCTAAAGAAAACAAGAACAATAGTTAGAAAAGATATATGCACCCCTATGTTCATTGCAGCATTATTTACAATAGTCAAGATAAGCAAGCAACCCAAGTGCCTATCAATAGATGAATGGACTAAGAAGATCTGGTATATCTATATATACAATGGAATCTTGCCCAGCTTACAAAGAATGAAAAATCTTATCCATTCTTACAAAGAATGAAATCTTGCCATTTGTGACAACATAGAGGGACCTAGAGGGTACTAGGCTAAGTGAAAAATCAGATAGGAAAAGACAAATACTGTATGGTTTCACTTCTGTGTGGACTCTAAAAAAAGCAAAATAAATGAACAAACATCAAATAGAAACAGTGTTTTAGATACAAAAAATAAACAGAGGGGAGGGGAATGGATAGAAGAAAGAAATAGGTGAGGGAGATTAAGAGGTACAAACTTCCAGTTGCAAAGTAAATTAGTCACAAGTATGAAATATACAGGCTTCTCAGGTGGCTCAGTGGTAAAGAATCTGCCTTCCAGTGCAGGAGATGCAGCTTTGACCCTTTTGGTCAGGAAGACCCCTGAAGAAGGAAATGGCAACCTATTATAGTATTCTTGCCTAGAGAATTCCATGGACAGAGGAGCCAGCCAGGTGGGCTACAGTCCATGGGGTCACAAAAGAGTCTGACATGATTTACTGACAAAACAACAATGAAATATACAGTGTGGGGAATATAATCAATAACTATATAATAGTTTTGTATGGTGACATATTGTTAACTAGATTTATCGTGGTGATTAGTTTGAAATCTACAGAAATACAAAATCATTGTGTTGTATAGCAGGAACTAACAGTGTGGTAGATCAATTATATTTCAAAAACAAACTCAGAAAAGATATCAGATTGATTGTTACTAGAGATGGACAGTGGGAGGAGGGGGAATTGGATGAAGGAAGTTAAAAGGTACTTCCAGCTAAAAGATAAGTCCTTGGAATATAATGTACAGCATGATAAATGTAATTAACAGTGTTATATGTTTTATATGAAAGTTGTTAAGAGAGTGAATCCAAAGAGTTTTCATCATAAGGAAAATAAGTCTTGCCATTTCTCTAATTTTGTGTCTATATGAGCTATTCACTAAACTAACTATGATAAACATTTCATGATATATGTAAGTCAAATCACTATGCTATACACTTAAACTTATACAGTGATAAATGTCAATTATATTTGCAGAAGACTGGAATTAAAAAAAGAAGGTAGTGTTTCCAGTGTGGATAGGGCCTTAAAATAAAATTATACAGGGACAAGTTTTTACTATTGCCTGATATTGCCTGAACTCAATGGATAGTTCTGTTATATTTTATGACTTCAGTTAGTGGTATTTACATAATCCTAAATCAAGATCCCTTAGTGTTGAGGTAGGGCTACTATAATAAATCTAGCACACTAGATAGAGAAAAATAGGTACTTTTCAAAATTGGCCAAGTCCGTTTCTGAGTTATAACTGAGTTGTCTGGTAAAAATATATGAGAGGCAAAATGAACTGATAATTAGGATAGAATATATGATATTAAAAAAAAAAAAAGAATCTTAGAGAATGTTCAATCCAGCTTCCCCTTCTGCTCTAATCTCTCTTGATCCCCTTGTATTTTCTTTGCACACCCACGAGTCTGCCCCCAGAAAACTACCTGTGGGGCAGACAGGTATCTGCATAAAAATCAGCAAGGGTCTTAAGCTCTAGAGTAAGTTAAGAAGACGCTCTGCAGAGTCAGTTCTGCCTGTACCAGGATCTCTTTTTCAAAAGATCAGTTCATGATAAAATGAGAATAATGAGTGCTGTCTCTGCCTCCCTGTCCCCTCCCGCCACTTTGCGCTGCCTCCTCTCTCTTATTTCATGGAAATAGAAACCGTTCAGATACTTAAATACTTCCTTTGGAAGGTCAGTCCTTTATTCTATAATTTTGTTCATCTTCTGTTATTCATGTTATATACATTTTCCTCATTAATTGATTATGTTAATTGGTTTTAATGTCTTTGTCAATGATTCAATGAAATGTACATTGCCCATTTCTTTGTTTTTGTTTAGAAAATTGTATCAATTCATATGGTGATGCTGTAGACCAATTTTTTTCATTATTGTGCAGTTGTTTTAACTCTTCATAACTATGTCTCTCTTTCGTCTTTGCTTTTTTGTGCAATTAAAAGGTCCACTTAGGTGGGTTCCAAGAAAATAATTAATAGAAACAGCCTGTCCTAACAAGTGTTCCAGGAATGTTCAAGATTTTTAATAACTTCTTAAAAATCTTATATATTTCAAGGTTATAAAATGTTCGAGCTAAGTCATAGGCTTTCAATTATAGGTAATAATATTGGGTTTTTGAAGTTCAAATTAGATAATTAATTTGAAAGAGATGCATTCCTTTTCTAAAGGATTTCCCCCTTTGTTGTTGTAAGTCACTCAGTTGTGTTTGACTCTTTGCGACCCCATGGACAGCAGCACGCCAGGTTTCCCTGTCCTTTAGCATCTCCTGAAATTTACTCAAACTCCTGTCCATTGAGTTGGTGATGCCATCCAACCATCTCATCCTCTGTCATCCCCTTCTCCTCTTGCTTTTCATCTTTCCCAGCATCAGGGTTTTTTTTTCAATGAGTTGGTTGTTTGCATCAGGTTGCCAAAGTATTGGAGCTTCAGCTTCAGCATCAGTCCTTCCAAAGAGTATTCAGGGTTGATTTCCTTTAGGATTGTCTGGTTTGATCTCCTTTCTGTCCAAGGGACTCTGAAGAGTCTTCTCCAACACCACAGTTTCAAAGCATCAATTCTTTGGCACTCGGCATTCTTTATGGTCCAACACTCACAACCCTACATGACTACTGGAAAAACCATAGTTTTGACTATACAGGCCTTTGTCGGCAAAGTAATGTCTGTTTTTCCCCCTTAAATTCATTTTTTAACCATTTGTTGTTCATTGACCAGTAGTCTGTTTAGGCAAAATGACAACCAATGAAAAGTGAAAATATAGCAAAGAATGTTTTGCCAACATTTATTATGCCAAACCCCTTTCTAAACTCTTCACTTGGGTTATTTCATTTAAAATACTGTTAACACAAAACTATAACAAAAACCAATACTGTAAAATAGGAACCACCGTCATCTCCAATTTTACAGATGAAGGCACTGAAACACAAAGAAGTTTAGCACCTTGATCAAGGTCACACAGTGAGTTTTGTTGTTTGCCGCTAAGTTGTATCTGACTCTTTGCCACCCCCTGGACTGTGGGTAGCACTGAACTTTGGCCACCTGATTCCATATTACTGAATTTCCCTAAAATCTGTCTTTAACAGAAAACCAGAAAAACAGAAAAAATCTGTATCCTTGGTAAAAGTTAAAAAATGCTTGTATTAAATATTTATGAGAATCTTTATGGAGCATTTGGACCCTTGGAATTGGTTTTACAATGGCTTTTCAGTTTGTTTTAATATGTGTCTGATACAAGTTTTATTGGTTAAACATATACTATAAAGAATCTCTAGTTGAATAATCCTTTTTTGTCAGAGTAAGCATTACAAAATAATCATATTATGCAACAGTTGATACTGTCACAAGTTTTGGTGAATTTTTTTTCCACAAGGAGGCATTATGTATAACATCATGTCTATGATACTGTTTTTTTTCTTTAACAACTAACAGATATAATTATCTTTTTAAAAAGTTGTAGGTAATCTAAGTTTTAATAAACTTTTGTATTACTGATAGGAGAAATTTGGTTAGCAGAGTGTCTGGCCTTGTTCACAATTCTTCAAAGGCAGTGAGTGAGTGAAAGTTGCTCAGTTGTGTCCAACTCTTTGTGACCCCATGGATTATACAGTTCGTGGAATTCTCCAGGCCAGAATACTGGAGTGGGTAGCCTTTCCCTTCTCCAGGGGATCTTCCCAACCCAGGTCTCCCGCATTGCAGGCGGATTCTTTACCAGCTGAGCCATAAGGGAAGCCCAAGAATACTGGAGTGGGTAGCCTATCCCTTCTCCAATGGATCTTCCCAACCCAGGAATTGAACTGGCGTTTTCTGCATTGCAAGCAGATTCTTTACCCATTGATCTGTATAGTTAACTAATTGTTAGACGGTTTGTCTGTATGCTGTGAGTACTGAGTATGAAGAGTTTGACCATTAATTTCATGTTCACCTTGTATTGTTATTTCACACCATTGGTTAATAACCTTCTTTGTTAGATGACCAGATCCTTGCCTAAAACATAGAAATATAACTCAAGGAATCTTTTCTATATTTTAATATCCTATAAAATTTGTATTTTTCTATGTTCTAGAAGACTGGAAAAGCAATAATTTTATTTAATTTTATTTTTATTAATTAATTTATTTTACTTTAAAACATTGTATTGGTTTTGCCATACTTTGACTTGAATCCACCACGGGTGTACATGTGTTCCCCATCCTGAACCCCCCTCCCACCTCCCTCCCCATCCCATCCCCCTGGGTCATCCCAGTGCACCAGCCCCAAGCACCCTGTATCATGCATCGAACCTGGACTGGCGATTTGTTTCACAGATGATAATTTACATGTTTCAATGCCATTCTCCCATATCATCCCTCCCTTGCCCTCTCCCCCAGAGTCCAAAAGACTGTTCAATACATCTGTGTCTCTCTTGCTGTCTCACATATAGGGTTATCATTACCATCTTTCTAAATTCCATATATATGCATTAGTATACTGTATTGGTGTTTTTCTTTCTGGCTTACTTCACTCTGTATAATGGGCTCCAGTTTCATCCATCTCATTAGAACTGATTCAAATGAATTCTTTTCAATGGCTGAGTAATATTCCATAGTGTATATGTACCACAGCCTTCTTATCCATTCGTCTGCTGATGGGCATCTAGGTTGCTTCCATGTCTTAGCTATTATAAACAGTGCCGCGATGAACATTGGGGTACACGTGTCTCTTTCAGATCTGCTTTCCTTGGTGTGTATGCCCAGAAGTGGGATTGCTGGGTCATATGGCAGTTCTATTTCCAGTTTTTTAAGGAATCTCCACACTGTTCTCCATAGAGGCTGTACTAGTTTGCATTCCCACCAACAGTGTAAGAGGGTTCCCTTTTCTCCACACCCTCTCCAGCATTTATTGCTTGTAGACTTTTGGATAGCAGCCATCCTGACTGGCGTGTAATGGTACCTCATTGTGGTTTTGATTTGCATTTCTCTAATAATGAGTGATGTTGAGCATCTTTTCATGTGTTTGTTAGCCATCTGTATGTCTTCTTTGGAGAAATGTCTGTTTAGTTCTTTGGCCCATTTTTTGATTGGGTCATTTATTTTTCTGGAATTGAGTTTCAGGAGTTGCTTGTATATTTTTGAGATTGATTCTTTGTCCATTGCTTCATTTGCTATTATTTTCTCTCATTCTGAAAGCTGTCTTTTCACCTGGCTTATAGTTTCCTTTGTTGTGCAGAAGCTTTTAATTTTAATTAGGTCCCATTTGTTTGTTTTTGCTTTTATGGAAAAGCAGTAATTTTAAAATCTACACTATAAAAGAAGTGAAATACACAGCGAGTTTATTGTATGCTTTTTTCTTTTTTAAAAACTTGCTTTTACACTCTCAAGAAATGTGAACAAGAAGCTAGATAAATAAGATTCATTGTGAATCTTTATATTCTATATTTTTACTTTATACTTTGGAAAGAAGTATAGGTTTTTTATTTTTGTTACATTGTTTACTCAGTTCAAAGTCCTCAGTTAAAATAACAGCATCGATAAAGCACAACTGACTTTTCTGTGCCAAGTACTTTCTAATCACTAACTGATTTCTTTGGACTCATTTTGTGCCCAGTTTTTCGTCTTACTAGTGATTATTTTATTTGAGTTAATTGTGAATAGATTGGAAGTACTCATAAAACCTTTAGGGAAAGTGTACCTTACTTTCTTCAGAGCACTTTGAGATGGCACTTTGTTTGCTGGTTAGACAGAGCTTATAACTTGGCCCCACAGGGGGATGTGGGTACATCCTTAAGCTGGAAGCTTCCCTCTAGGAAAGGGAGAAAGGAGCAAGGTCTTAACTTCAGGTCTGTTGTTACTCTCATTTTTGTTTTCAACTTCCTGTTGCCCTAACCTTCTTGTTATTGTACCGTCTTTATATTTTCTATTAAATGGAGAAGAAAGGGTAGACGCAGAGGTTCTTAGATGAGTTTGTTTGCCTGGGCTGATATTTTAGTTAAGTTGGCTAACTCTGTCTCAGCCTACACTTGGTGGAGATTGTAGGAACCTCTAAGATGTCAAAGTGAAAAAATTGGACATGACCCTTTAACAGCTCAGGGTAAATTGGATGCAATTAAACACCATCTGTGAATGCTTTTGAGACTGTCACATATTCTTTCTTTACTATTCTTTCTTGTTTTTCTCAGTTAATGAATTCCTCCCCTACTTTTTTCTCTTTCTCTCTAAACCACACTTTTCTCACGTTACACCTTCTTGACATTTACTGTTTCTTTCATAAGCCTTAAAAGTATTTTATAGGCCATTTAAGTATCCTTTTGGGGGCTTCGTAGTTGTCTTTAAAATTCCCTTCTGTTGTGGAGTTGGTGATTGAGTTATTTGGTAGCAGCTTGGGAGCTCAGTCTGCCACTGATCGAATTTACCTTGGTCTTGAAGATGAACAAGGTGTCACTTCTTTTAAGACAGCTATTGTCTGAAAATGTTAACTGGAGTCCTTTTTATAAGGCTTTTAGACAATATAAGTTTTATATCCCAAATCCCTTATGGTGTTTTAGAAAACCATAGCAAGAAGTAATTTTTTTATTCCAAGATTCTAAAGGACTCTTTAAGGTAACAGTTCTCTAGCATGAGCTTTGAATGGAGAGGGGGTTAATTGGAGGTGTCATAAAGGAATACTGTGTACATTTTTAACTTATATATTCCTTAGATCTATTTGTTGTACCTCATCTTTCTTTTCAGAAATTCAAAGGAGGAAAAGGTAGATTGCTGACACACATCAGTTACGTACATGTATGGATTTATAATCTTTTTCTCTGGTTGACATACATGGAGACCTAATGTTCAGCTTTAGTTAAGACCAAGGCATGACTCTACTTAGCGTCTTTATAGTTGTTGTTTAGTCACTAAGTCGTGTCCAACTCTTTTGCGACTCCATGGACTGTAGCCTGCCAGGCTCTTCTGTCCATGGGATTCTCCAGGCAAAAATACTGGAGTAGGTTACCATTTCTTCCATCGGGTGATCTTCCTGACCCAGGGATCAAACCTGCAGTGCCTACATTGGCAGAGGGATTCCTTACCGCTGAGCCACCAGGGAAGCACTTGGTGTCATAGTTTTATGCAGTTTGACCCACATCTTCCTTAAGTTGGGATACTAATGAAATGGGAAAAAAAGTGAAAAATGGAACCAAGCTAAAGATTGTTTCCTGGAAACAGAAAGGAATGTTGGGAAAAAAGTAAAGTTTAGAAAATAATCTATAATTTGCAGAAGATAGGGAAGGCTATGGTAATAATAAGTGATAAATTGATGGTAATAATAAGTGATAAATTGAAAAGTAGTTACTATCCTAAATGCTCTGAATACATTTATAAAAATGTCAAGAAGTCTAAGAAAGTGGAGATGTTATCAATGTCATGGTCGTTTCATTGGTTCTTTACTTATAAGGGGCTTTTGGCAGCTCTGATTGTCTCTGTTATCTTTGGTGGGATAGATACCTGTTGATCATCTTTTACCATTGGCACATTTTGGACTTTGGACTTCTGGAGCTGATTTAGTGGATTTTCTCTACATTTTAATTTCTTCTTTACTATCCCCCAAACTTCTGAATTTGATTTTTGTGAATGTCAATTAATTGTGTACTTCTGATTTTCCCAGAAAAGTAAAAAGCTGTCAAAATTAACACAAGAAAAAAAGAGAAAACTCAAATATTCTAGTATGAAAGAAATTGAGTCAATAGCTTATCTTCCCTTAAAGAGAGCATTGGGCCTAATTGATTTTATAGGTGAATTCTATTGGTGTTCAGTTTTACAGACAAATTCTTTTCAAGAGGATAGAAGAAAGAACATGGTCCTTCTCATTTTATGGAGTTAGTGTAACTTTAAAGCCAGACAAGGACAATTCAACAAGAGAAAACTGTAGGCCATTCTCACTCATAACCTTAGAGGCAGTTTTTTTTTTTTTTAATAGCAGACTAAAGCCAGAAATATTCAAGACCAGATTGAATTTATTCCAGGAATGGCAGATTGGTTTACCATTAGACAATCTATTAATATAATTTGTTACATTAGCTGCCTAAAAAAAGAAAAACTACATAATCATCTCAGTGAATACAGAAAGAACAGTCAAAAATTTTTAGTACCTGATACTAATGAAAAGAAGAAAATAAACTTTGTAGCAAATTAGTAACTTCTTTTTACCTGATAAGGGTTATCTACCAAAAACCTACAACAAACATTATATTTAATGGTAAGTATTGGAAGCATTACTTTTAAAATCAGAAACCAAGAAATCCACTGTGACTAATTATATTTATTGTTGGACTGGCTGTCCAAGGCAAGATAGCAAGATGAGAATAAGAATTAAAAATCTATAAGGAGAAAAGAAAGGAAGTGTCATATATTGACAAAGGGTGAAAGTGAAAGTTGCTCAGTTGTGTCCGACTCTTTGCAATCCCATGGACTTCTTCATGGAATTCTCCAGGCCAGAATACTGGAGTGGGTAGCCTTTCCCTTCTCCAGAGGATCTTCCCAATCCAGGGATCGAACCCAGGTCTCCCGCAAAGGGTATGAGTTTCTATATAGAAAATTTATACACTGCTTATTAGAATTAATTGGAGGGTATAACAACATGTTATAGATAAACATCAAACACAACTGAAAACATAATTTAAAAAAATCAGTATTTACACTAGCAGTTATAGATATGTAGAAATAATCTTTAAAAAAGTCATCTGAGACCTTTTTGGAATAATTGTAAAACTTAAACTCATTAGAAGAACAATTTTAAGTGATTTTTTAGAAACATTATATTCACAGATACATTCATTATTGTCTAATTGATATGTAGGTTGAGTTCAGCTTCAGACAGAATCCAAGTAGGTGTTTTCCTTGAAACTTGTCAAGTATGGAAGAATTAGAGCCCCAAATACTACAAACAGGTCAAGTGGGGCAAGGGGTGATATCCTGTTGATGTGAAGAGCAGCCCACGTGAGGATAACACTGCACTGCGCATGTCTGTGCTCACAAGGCACTCAGACACAACACAGCCCTGATAGATGTGCCCTTCCGCTCACCTGCAGAGCCTGGGACCGGATCGAGGACGTTCCCCTTGACTTCTCCTCGCAGCTTCCTCCTGTCTTACAATCTGCTTCCCGGGATATATAAACGGGAAGGAGTATATACATGACCAACTGTCGGTAGCTCAGAGCAAGGACTCTAGAGCCACACCGCCTGGATTTAAATCCCAGCTCCACCCCTTATTAGTTGGGTGATCTCATGGTAATTTCATCTTCCTCTGCTTCAGCTTCTTCATCTGGGATATGGGGGCAATAACTACTTTTTTGCATACTGTCAGTGTTAGGATCAAATGAACTAAAACGCATAAAACTAGCAGAGCGTTATCTGGTAGACAGTAATATTTCTGTTTTTCTTTCTTTTTTTAAACTTATTTTTTATTTGGAAGATAATTGTTTTACAGTGTTGTGTTGGGCTCAGGCTGGACTCCCTGTGTTATGTAGCAGGGTCTCACTACCTCTCTTTTACACATGGTAGTGTATATATATTGATGCTACTCTCTCTGTTCCTCGACTCTTTCCTTCCCCCACTCTGTGTTTTTATTTCTTTGCACCGTTATTCTTTTGCTTAAAAAGCTTTCATCAATGTGTCATTTTTTTGGCCCTCTTTTGCATCAGGTTTAATTCAATGTTAAATTGCTCGTGTTCAAACAATATGTTCCTTAAGTGCTAAAAACAATGGCTAGTGGGTTTATTTGAGAAATGAATATGGAAACTTCTTTAAAAGCTGGGGGTTTACAGAACTGTCAGGCCAAAGATCAGTTTAGTGGGGGGGAGATATTTGTTAGTGAGATACCAGTACAGTGGGAATAGGTACTCAACACAATCTAAATACAGAGACAAGGTGCTTGAAGGAACCTAAGAAAATCAGTCCTGCCTGAAGACTCATAAACAATGTAGGATTTTCTCTGAGATTTGAAGAATGAGGAAAAAGTGTCCTGGGCATGTAAGCAGAGAAGCCAGGGCTGATATGACCAGAATTCCATTCATAGGAAGTAGGTATTTAATGACCTTTACAAGGTTGGGGCAATAGGATGTGTGTTGATGGAAAGACACCATCAGACACAGGCGAAGACTTTAGTTTCATTAACGGTAAATGATACAGGTACTTATGGACACAAATAGATGATGACACAACAGGCTGTCACATAGAGCTATAGTTTTGCCTTTTCCCTTGGAGTCATGCCGCTGTGGATTGACATCAGGTGTGTGAGTACGCCCTTTGCCTTCCTCCTGATCCCAGCTTCCTCCTGAGAGCTGGCTCCCTGCCCACTTAGAGGTCCCTCTGGAGACTGGCTCCAGGTCTGTCTGCAAGCAGCAACTAATGGCTGGTACAGTCAGTCCCCTACAGACAAACCTTCAAGTTACAAATTTTCAAAGATGCGAACTTGTGCTCACATGTCCAACCCTGTAAGTTGGTTCATGTGTCTGGCTGACATTGTCCTGTGGGTACATCCTCTTCAAGGGTTGTACTTTTGTGTACTTTACCGTATAGAGTACAGTAGTGTATTTTTACATGAAGCCCAGCATGTCTGGAAGCAAGAGTAAAAGCAGTGATGTAGCTGGTACACTACTACCCAGACATCACTGGATCATTTTTCCAAGAGGGTAGATAGAATTGAATCCAGCAAGAAATCTGGACCTATTCCATCAACATCAGGCGTGAGTGAAATTGCAGCTTGCCCTCCATCTCCTATTGCTGATGATCCTCCAGCTCTCCCATCTCCCACCTCGTCTCTCTCCCCCAGACAGTAACTCTTCTTGCCTATTCACTCGATGCCAGCCCCTGTATGCCAGCTACTGTACTGTACTGCTAGACTTTTCAAGGTGCTGTACTGTAAGATTAAAATACTTTTCTTTTTGTGTGTTATTTTATGTGTTATTTGTGTGCAAAGTGTTTTAAACCAGTTATTACAGTACAGCACTATATAGCTGGTTGTGTTAGTTGGGTACCTAGGCTAACTTTATTGGACTTACGAACAAATTGGACTTATACACACAGTCTCAGAATGATGCTCATTCATATGTAGGGGACCTGCTATAGAAGTAAAGCATGATACACTTCTGACTGCTGTCTACTGTGAGACGGAGTGAGGTGAAGGTCACTTTCCAGAAGCATTCCTCATCAGCCCCATCTAGATCTGTCCATAAAACTCCTTCTCTACCCTTGAAGCAGAAGCTTGGTCCTCAAGTCTCTCCTATCATTTAAATGATGTAGTTAGGTGTTAAATGTTAGTTTCTCAGATGTGTCCAGCTCTTTGCGACCCCATGGACTGTAGCCCACCAGGCTCCTCTGTCCATGGAATTTTTCGGGCACGAATACTGGAGTGGGTTGCATTCCCTTCTCCAGGAGATCTTCCTGACCCAGGGATCAAACTCGGGTCTCCTGCACTGCAGGCAGATTCTTTGCCATCTGAGTCATGAGAGAAGCCCTTAAACGATGTAACTAGCAACTTATTCTGAAACTTACTCCTCATGGACTGTAGCCCACTAGGCTCCTCTGTCAATGGAATTCTCCAGGCAAGAATACTGGAGTGGGTTGCCATTTCCTACTCCAGGGGATCTTCCCCACCCAGGGGATCAAACCCCAAGTCTCCTGCATTGTCAGGCAGATTCTTTACCACTGCACCACCTGGGAAGCCATATTGAATTTTAATATGGAACATGACCTAAATGTCTAAATTTACATTTGTTATATCTTGTCTTATTCTTTTTAGCAGAATGTGAATTTTACACACCACAATGAAGTAGATTTTTTTAAAAAATGAGGATGTAAACCCATTTAAAGGGAAGAAATTTACTGAAATTGTAGGCAGTCTATCCAAATGGAATTGTGTCCAGGTGTGCTTTGGACACACTTATTGCCATAAATGTGCCTTCAAATAAAAACAAACTTTAAAAGATATAGAAACCCTTCTTAAAGTAAAATCATAGACTATCTTATACTTCATTCAGTTTAATTTAAAACTTTGTGAATGACAAATACTGAAAAGGTCTCTACAATTGCAATGTAAAGGATGATTCCTAGCCCCACAAAAGTTTGCAGTCTAATGAGAAGTAAAACACATATTAATTATATAACATAAAATAGAATAAAATGATCAAAATTGAAAAAGATTACACTAAATTCTAAAGTTCATGAAGCAATGACTATTCCTTATCATATTAGTTCCTATGCACCTAACCATGTATGTGTATCATTTTAGTTTTACGCTGTTGGGATTTTCCTGTGTGTATCTTTTGTTTCCTATTGTTCCCCGCCCCTTCGCCCAGTTAGCATTAAATCATGATGTCTTATATTCTTATGATCAAAAATGTTTAATGACTATAAGGTGTTCCACTATATAAAAATAATGTAAACCTTCTGTTTGACCATTTACTTTGTCCATCACTTCAAGCCTGAGCAAAAATGAAAGCAGAATTTTGCTAATGTTTATTTTTGACATAAAATATATTCAGATATCTTTTCTACTATATACATCAAAGTTCCCTACCTTTGATCATTACATTGTATTTCAACAATAAAGTTAAATACCTTATACATATAATTGTTAAACAGTACTGTTCATATCAAATGACAAAAATAGCTAGGTTTTCTTATTTACTAATTTAGCTTGCCATTCATGTTTATATATGTATGTGTGTATATATATACGTATGCATACTCTCACATGACTTTTGTAATTTTACTCAAACTAAATAACATAACTTGTTTTATGCCTGCTATTATTTATTATAATATTATTTTATTACTTGTTTTTTATTTTTTTATTTTATTATTATTAAAATATTTCCTATTGATTAGTTTGGTCTATTATTAAAAATATGGGCTTCCCTGAGAGCTCAGTTGGTAAAGAATATGCCTGCAATGCAGGACACCCTGGTTCGATTTCTGGGTCGGGAAGATTCACTAGAGAAGGGATAGGCTACCCACTCCAGTATTCTTTTGGACTTCCCTGTGGCTCAGCTGGTAAAGAATCCACCTGCAATGTGGAAGACCTGGCTTTGATCCCTGGGTTGGGAAGATCCGCTGGAGAAGGGAAAGGCTACCCACTCCAGTATTCCAGCCTGGAGAATTCCATGAACTATACAGTCCATGGGGTCACAAAGAGTTGGACACAACTGAGAGGCTTCCACTTCATTAAAAATATGGATCTTTGACAGTAAATTTGAAAAGAATATGTTTGGCCTACTATTTTTGTCTGTTTTTGGTAGCCTCATCATTAATTTGATGACATTATTTCTCTGAAATATTTACTTGTCATATATCTATCATTGGCTTTTAGTTATTTTATTTAGCGAGGAAGTAGAATTATTCTGTATTTTATCCTGTCATTTTTTTCATCTATAAGACGCAGCTCAGAATGTTTCATTGGAATGAAGTGAAGAGGGCATGCATGTGTGCTCAATCACTTCAGTCATGTTTGACTTTGTGACAACACGGATTGTAGCCTGCCACTCCTTTGTCCATGGGAGTCTCCAGGCAAGAACACTAGACTGGGTTTCCATGACCTCTTCCAGGGTATCTCACCAACCCAGGGATCAAACCTGAGTCTCTTGCATTTCCTGTATTGCAGCAGATTCTTTACCCACTGAGTCACCTGGGAAGCCTGTGAAGAGCATATTTTTAAAAAAGTATGTAAAGCTCCCACCACAATATCTGACATATTGTAGGTGCAGAAGTGACCACTTCATTCTCTTTCCTTTCTGTCTGTAGTATAAGGTCAACCATAAACTGGAGAAGATTCTATAAGGAAAAATGCTCTGTCAATTGGAACCTTTTAAAGACTGAAAATATTTGTCAAGGATGTTGCTCCCATCAGGCAAGTTGCTGGACTAGAGTGACTAATAAGGTTTCCTACATATTCTGTAACTTCAAGGTTCTGAAACAGTCAAAGTAACTTCACTAGGTAGTACAGTCCCAGTTGAGGATAATTTAGTTTGACAGTTAAATCATAAAACAGATGTTAAAGCATTTACAAACCTCAAGGAGCTTTTTTTTAATTGAGAGTCCAATCATCTTAAGAACTTAAGCTATTCTTGTCTTAGAGTTTCCTTGAATCATAATAATTTAATTTGTTTATAAAAGTAATTCTGGTTCTGTATCCTTAGGAGACAAAATATTCAATGAAACTCAAACATAAACTAGTTATTTTTTTCTCATTTTACATTAGTTTTTTTTTTTCCGCATTACATAGTCATTATTCTGACTTTTTACAGGAATAAAAATATACTTCTTTCCATTAAAATTTAACTTCCCAACAACCACTAGGTTCATGTCATATAATTATATGCAGGGTAAAAGCATAAGCACATGTGTATATGATGTCCAGCCTTCATGCAGTTCAACTTTCCTTGTCATTAAAGGAGAAAATCGTGAAATCGAGATAACTTTCCACAAAGAGCTCTGAAGCTGCTTCATAGCACCAACTTTTGTCTTGTGATTTCTGCTTTCTTTGCCTAGAAGTTCTGGCAGAAGTGACAGGAAAGTGATCGTACTGGCTTTAATCCCTCAGTGCCTAGCTGTTGTTTTTCTGCCTCCTGGGTGCAGATTGGGTTACAGAAAGCCATGCACAAACCCCTCTGCCCTTGGATCGCAGGGGACAGCAGAAACCATTTAGGAGCAGGTAACAGTGTGGCTTTTATTCTGCTTGTTTTTTCCCTGTTCTCAGTTGGATCAAATCAGGCTTTCCAGAAGAGAGGCTTGGAGTGGGGTTTAGAATTATAGCAGCATTTCTCCCAAGATGAAGACGATTTACCCTGTCACCCTTTGACTTTAGGCCCTCTTTCTGGGCTTGCTCTAATTCTTTAAAACATTTTCCTTCAGGTCTTTTCAGCCTTCCTTGAGCTGTCGGGCTCCGAAGTGGTCTTCCCTCTGGGCCTGGCCTTCTCCCACACAGCCTGGGGGTCTCTGTGGCTTCTCCCTCCGCCCTCCAGGGGGGCAGACGTGACCCAGAATTGGAAGAGTCTTGTTTGCTTTTCCACTGCCACCATGACTAATGACCCCAAATTTAGGAGCTTAAAACAACAGAAATTTCTTATTTTTCACTTGAAGGTCTGGAGGCCCACAGGTGTCAGCAGGGCCTCGTTCCTTTCTGGAGGATTCTTTAGGGCTCACATTTGTTTTCCCAGCTCCTGTAGTCTGCTTGCACTCCTTGGATTGTGGCACTGCCTCCCTCTGTCTCCCTCTGGAATCACATCGCCCCCTCACTCACCACAGTTGGGGAAGGTTCTCCAAATTGAAGAAAGTGAAAGTGAAGTCGCTCAATCATGTCCGACTCTTTGCGCTGTGGACTGTAGCCTATCAGGCTCCTCTGTCCATGGGATTTTCCAGGCAAGATACTGGAGTGGGTTGCCATTTTCCTCTCCAGGGGAATCTTCCCAACCCAGGGATCGAACCGGGTCTCCTGCTTTGCAGACAGATGCTTTACCATCCGAGCCACTATAGAAGCCCAATTTATGTAATTCAGAGGGACCCCGCCCCTGGATTACTCCTTCCCATCTCAGGTCTGGAACCACTTCTGCCAGGTCCTTTGTGCTGTTTAAGGGAACATAGAGTTGCTGAGTTCTAGGACGTGGGCATTTGTCAGAACAGTTATTCTTCCTGCCTTGACCTCCTCCTTTTTGTTAGTGGGCCCCTTGAGGCCGGGGCCTTGAAGGAGAGACTCCCTGTCTCCCTTCCCCCTCCTCACAGCAAGCCAGGATGTAGTCTCCCTCAAAGCCCCAAACAGTGCGTCTGGCTCCAGACCAGGGCGTCTCGGTCTGCCTGTTTCCTTTCTGTTCCACAGGAGGCTGGAGTTTTGGCTCTCTCCCTCTGCGTTCCTCCGGCAGCTCTAGATCTTGTTGGAGCTCTTCCTGCAGCTTTCCTCACCTTCCCACATCGGGCACACACTCTGTCCTCCATGGACAGGGCAGTAGTGTCCCAGCAGTGGGGGCTTTGGGTAGCAGTCCACAACCCCGCCAGCCCCTGCTCCTTCCCAATGCAGCTTTGCTCTTTTAAAGGGCAGTTTGGAGTTTCTAAAACCCAGATGAGGCATTTAAACAGTTCGTCATTCAAATGTGCTGTGCTCAGTCAGTTCAGCTGTGTCCAACTCTGTGCAACCCTATGGACCGTAGCCCGCCAGGCTCCTCTGTCCATGGGATTGTCCAGGCAAGAATACTGGAGTGGGTTGCCCTGCCCTTCTGCAGGGGATTTTCCCAACCCAGGGATCGAACCTGCATCTCTTATATCTCTTGAATTGGCAGGTGGGTTCTTTACCACTGGAGATAATCAGAGAAAAGAGGCGGTCCCTGACCTCAAGAAGCTAACAGTGTAAGAGTGAGATATGCAGTGTGATCATTGCTGTGTACAGGATGGATATGTGTGCATATGAGTTTATACATATGTGTGTGTTATAATGGGAGTTCAGGAAAGGTAAGCCCTCAGGTTCCCCTGGGGGATTCAAGTAACGGACAGCCAATAGCATGACCATCCTAACCAGAGAAGTCTTCTCTCAGTCTTTATGGAAAGAGTTCTGCTTGTGGAATTTTCGCTGTGGAGAAAATTACAAGTCACAACCTGTATTTTTCTTCTCTCTCACCCCTTGTTTTTAGGGGGAATCATTAGGAAATCAGAATACTAGCTGACACCTTGCTAAGAGTATGGTCTTGCACACATTTCTTTTCCCTCCTGTTTTCCCACTGGCGGTACCCAGGCCACCACATTGTTATGTTTGAATGAGTTCATAATGTTGAGCTTTTAGAATGGCATACAGCATGCAGAAAACATTCAGTAATGTTATTGTAAAGTATTGCTGTCACCATTTATCATCATGATCTCTTTTGAATCACTTTCCTGCCGTAATCATATGGAAGAAATATCTTGATTCAGGCCAGATTTTCTCTTATTTATGGTTCAGGAGTTATCCTCTAGGATGTCTAAGGCAACTTGTAGTCCTCTGGTTATATTACATAAGTGGGTGTGTAATGGAGCCATGTGGATACCACTTCCAAATGAGGGGTTGTGTTTGTTTAGGAGTCAGACATGACTGAGCAGCTGAACAAATTGTCAATTTTCTCTAAGATCATTTATAATGCTCAATTTATATTAGAAAGTTGACTTCACATTTTTTTCTTTAAATTATGTAATTACTGTTTTTAAGAGATAATGAGAATGATCTTTTAAAAGACACTGAGTTTTACTCTAAGCTATATAATTATCATCTTAAATAAAAGTGATCTTTGAAGTAACTTCTTTTAAAATATTAATAGACAAAGTTGTAGAATCAGGTTTTGAGGGGGTTATCAATCATATGTTGTATTTGCTTATAAATCTTTAATGAAATAGAAAACATTGTATAAATGTTGCTGAATGTAGATATTGCCAAATTTAAGACGTACTAAATATGAATACTTTCTCCATACTCTTCAATGAACAAAATGAAATCTAAGTCATATCAAAGTGAACACATTTGTTTTTTTAATAGGTAAAGCTTGAATTCAACTTTTATAAAACTATTATAAATGAGTCAGTCCTTGTTTCTTCCAAATTTGATAGCGTATGTTAATCTTTTAAAATTTAAATATTACAGTATCATATTGTGACTAGTGGCTTATATGTCTTTATCTAATTTTCTTCCAGCTTCTTCCTTCATAATGTCTATAAATATTTTCTTATACATATGCAAAAATGACTATATTTTTGAAATATTAATCAAAATGTAATGCCTTCTCAGAGAGCATTTCTTTGGCCACTGATTCAAGTAAACCTTCTATACTCCCAAAAATGAGATATTTTCTCATTGTTCCTGGAATAGGATCCCCCCCAAAAGTATGTAATTTATAAAAATCTAGCAAAAATACCAAGGCACACAGTACCCACAGGATAGAGTCTATTGTGACCTAAGTAAGTTTACATTGTGAAAGTGGCAACATTTTTAACAGATAAAAAATTAGACAATACACAGTTGATCCTTGAACAATGCAGGGGTTAGGTGCGCTGCCCCTCTGCATATAACTTAGAGCTGGCCCTCCATATCCGTGGCTCTCCTCTCTCTCTGTGGCTTCGCATCAGGGTATGTGTAGTTCCATAGTATTTATTATTTAAAACTGCGTATAAGTAGACCCAAACAGTTCAAACCCCTGTTATTCGAGGGTCGTCTGTAGCTAAGCTAGGGCAGACAGCCTTTCCCGCACCATGCGCAGCCTCTTGGTAGGAGTTACCTGGAGGATGGGTGGAGAAGGTTCCCGGGCTCAGAGAAGAAGGGTGGGAGGATCCGTTAGTGACATCCACCGTGGGTGTGGACTGTTAGCCCTGAATGGGGAGCAGCACGTGTTTTCCACCCTTAAATGAGTAGGTGGGAAGGGAAGCAAAGAACAGTAGCCCTCTCATCTTCATCTTCTGATTTATAACTTGGGATCTTTCCCCAATTCTGCTGGATGATGCCCTTTCCTTTAAAACCCTGCTTCTGTAGGCACAGCCTTCCTCAAGGAAGATGCCCTGAACAGGATCCCTGGGAAATGAACTGTCATGACAATTAATGACAGTGACAATTAATCTACCAGGAAGTAGATGAGTTGCCATCCTTGTGGTTGTGAGAATGATGTTAGATTCCTAATATGTTCTTTTCAAACCTAAGAATGTTTATATTTTTCATTAACATGTCCATAATTGACTGAATCCTCTGAAACTTTCTGCGAACCCAGCTTGCCTATATTTTAAAGAAGGGGTCACACTTAAAGAATAGTTCTTTTTTCTGATGGAGTATCATCCTTAATGTATCTCAAGAAATAGGAAACTAATGTCTAATATCCCTGGGAGATGTAAAATATGCAGTAGAAATTAAAACATAAGGTGTACCTCTCCTGATTTTCTGTCCCTCTGTACTACCAGTAACATTTTATAAAATATAAATAATTACATCTGGGGTTTCCAGTAGGAAAAGAACAGTCATGAAATCAAGTGTATCTTCTCACCTTATATATATATATTATATAGTATTTTGGTGAGCATTCAATTTTAAATAAGCTCAGTGGATATTTACATGAAGTGGACCACGTGTGGTGGGCAATAGAGAGCCGGTGATGGAAAGAAAATGGTACCTGCCTTGGGGAGCATTTATTTGCGAACAGAGATCAGAGATCCTCCAGTTTGGATCATCACTGTAAAGCAGGTACATTAAAGCAGGTATATATACATTAATTAGCACCTACAAAGCAAGTACTTATGTAGAATACTACGATCATTTATCTTTTGTTTACTATAAAGCTATCGTCCTCAAATGCCATGGAAGCCAGCCTGTGGTGTTTGTGTTCTGAACAAAAGTGGATCCATTAGGATTTTAGGATCTGCCTAACCATCTTTAGCTGGAGAAGACTTTGGCCTAGTGACTTGTATTTGTGTGGAAATGAAAACCAGAGTTATTGGGAAATATATTCACAAAGGGAGGACTTTAAAATTGCAAAAATAGCATGAATCAAGAAGAGTATAAAATCATAATTTCTCCATCATTACCAATAAACCTTTATGGGAGCTCCCCAGCGTGACTGTTCTGGATTTTACATCTTGGGCTAGACTTGCCTTTGCCTTTTGTTCTTGCTGTCCTGTAGTTGCCCAAAATGTTCTCTGTTAATTTGCCAATGACATTTAAAAAATATAGGCCATTGTGTCTGTGGGTTTTAAAAAAATTAAACTAATTTTGGTGAATCTATAACAATTTATAGACGAGCGTAACAATTAAGGCCTCAGGCTCTTGAATTAGAAAAGTTGGTTTCGAATATTGTTTGTGCCACGTGCAAACTTGGACCACTCGCCTGCCTTTCTAAACTTCAGTTTTCTCATCTCTAAAATGAGATAATGAAGCCTCTTCCTACTTATAGGGTTCATGAGGATTAATGAGGTAATGCAAGTCACATATTTAATTCTGCTCCTGTTATGTGCTCATAATATTATTAGTGTTATTTTAGCTATAGAAACACAACTTCTAATTTTGTCTTCTGCTAGTAATGCTTTTTGAGTTATTGTGTTATGTGCAAACACATAAATACAAATTGATCTCTCTTTTTTAGAATGATCATTTTTTTCTCTGAAGTGGCACAAAAAAGTGACAAATTCTGTTACTTCACATTTTCTTTTAACACACACACCACCTCCCAACACAAATTTTAAGGCACTGAGACACCTTAAAGAGATTTTCTTAATCAGAATTTAACAAGTGGGTTTATACCCCAGTATAGAGACATATTGCAAAGTGTTTTAAAGTAAAGAGAAAGTTGTCAATAGTTTTGTATACAGCTATTTTTCTTCTTTCCCCATCAGAATTCCCCTAACACATACTTTCTCAAAAACTGTCTTTTATCTTTAAATTCTCACACTTTGGCCACCATACTCACTTCTACATGCCTAGAGTTCTTTCCTGCACGTTGATTTTGCTACTCCTCTGTTTCCAACTTTACCAAATCTTATTCATGAGAAACATATTATTTCTCTTATTTGGTGACTATTTTCCCCACCAGGTCAGCTTAAAGTAGAGACAGCAGAGGAAAAACCCTTGATTTCAGTGATTCAGAGGTTACTTGTACCAGCCGTTTAGCAGTGAGCTGAATCTCAATCCTAGCTAAACATTAGAATCTCCAGGGTTTAAAAAAAAAAAGAATCCTGATGTAAATGGAGAGAGATCCCATAATACCCTGGCCTTATCCCAGAATAATTAAATCAGAGCTTTGGGACAGGAGTGGAATGAGACATCTGTATTTATAGCTTTTCAAGTGATTTTAGTGTTCAGTCAGTGAGACCTGCTCCAGGAGAGGGTTCTGTGAGGCCCGATTAGGTTGGAGTCGTCGTAGGAGCAAGTGAACCGTCAGGAAATCATGGCAAGAACTGTGGGCTGCCATGCTGATATGTTTTGGTGGGGAAGGGAAGAAGAGGGGTGGGCCTGTACCTCAAGGATCTCCAGCAGGAAATACAGCATCTTCATACCAGGAATGGGGCTTCCCAGGGGGCGCAGTGGTCAAGAATCTGCCTGCCAATGCAGGAGACGGAAGAGACATAGGTTCGATCCCTGGGTTGGGAAGATCCCCTGTAGGAGAACATGGCCACCCACTCCAATATTCTTGCCTGAAAAAGTCCCATGGACAGAGGAGCTTGGTGAGCTACAGTCCATGGGGTTACAAAGAGTCGGACATGACTGAGCAATTGATTGCTCGTGTCAGGGATAACCCACTAGCCTGTCTGTGCTTGCATATATAGCAGTGAGGCTCAGCCACTTCCCTAGGGCAGGGAGCCAACCATTTAGGGGTTGGAGGTGCACCAGTAGTTTGTGAAAGCTTCTAGGTAATTTTAATACACCTGCCCCTTCCTCACTTCCCTCCTTTCTCTCCCCTTCCTTCTCTCTCCAGCCTCCCCTCCTGCCTTTGGCTATCTTTCCATTTTCTTTTACATCAGATAGGAGGGGGCTGGGTATCAGATGCATGATCTCAGAGTCGGCTTCCCTCTTGGTGGTCAAAGATCTGTAACAATTCCAAGCAAGAGTTCTAGATTCAGCCCTATTAGATCAAAGAGGTCACATTTCCTGAACCAGTGACTGAAAGTCAGGGAATGCAATATGCCCATTTGCTAAGTCAGTGGAGATTCCCTTTAGCTAGAGGAAATGTCAGCTTCCTGCCAAATACGTGGGAGGGTGTAGGAAGAATGGAACCCTACTAGGAATCCAGATATTATTTTTATTATTTAAGAACAGAACCTGTAGAACCCATCCTAGGTGTGTTGTTGTTGTTTTTGAGTTTTTACAAGTATTTGTTTATTTAATTATTTAGCTACCTTGGGTCTTAGCTGCGGCCTGTGGGAATCTAGCTCCTTGACTAGGTTGGAACCTGGGCCCCCTGCACTGGAAGCATGGAGTCTTAGACACCGGATCACCAGGGAAGTCCCTGAAATTATGAGAAGAAGAAAAGATGGCAATGGGTTCTCCTAGACAACCAGTACTGCCCACTACAGATATAGAAGTCACGGTGATTCAGTATAATGAATTACTTTACCTACGTAAATTACTGATAATTTTTGGGGGGGACATTTTGAATGGCATACAGAAAATACTACAGTGTTAACTAGAACTTGTCACCGTTTATCCAACCTGTGTTTGTGTGTATGTAGTTCTGTGCAGTTTTATCCTATATGCAGACTTGAATAGACATCACCACATCCATCATGATACCCTTTCCCCATCCCCAATTTACTGGCAACCACCAAGCTTTTCTCCATCTATATAGTTTTGTCAGTTCAAGGCTTATATAAACGGAATTGTTTGAGACCTGACTTTTTTTGTTTATTATCATTCCCTTGACCTGCATCCCTGTTGTTGTGTATGTCAATAGTTCATTCCTATTTATGACTGATTAGTTTTTCATGGTGAAGTGAAGTTGCTCGATCATGTAAGACTCTGCAATCCCGTTGGCTGTAGCCTACCAGGAGCCTCCGTCCATGGAATTTTCCAGGCAAGAGTACTGGAGTGGGTTGCCATTTCCTTCTCCAGGGAATCTTCCTGACCCAGGGATCAAACCCAGGTCTCCCGCATTGCAGGCAGACGCTTTACCCTCTGAGCCATCAGGGAAACAGGTATGATTGTACCAGTTTTTAAACCATTCTTCCACTGAAGAACACTTGAGTTTTTCTCAGTTTTTGCTACTATGAAAAAACTGTTGTGAATATTTGCGTACACATTTTTGTTTGGAGGTAAGTTTTCACTTCTGTGAGATATAGGCTCAAGAGTGCAATTGCTGGGTTGGATGGTAAGTTTGGTTTCATAAAAAACTGCCAAACTGTCTTCCAGAGTGGCTGTGCTATTTTATCTTTCCACTACCGATATCTTTGAGATTCCATATCGTCACTAGGGTTTGGTGTTGCCTCCCCCCCCTCCCTTTTTTCTGTTCAGATAAGTGTGTAGTGATACATCATGGTGGTTATAATTTTCATTTCCCCAATGCCTAATATGTTGAACATCTTTTGATGTATTTATTTATCTATCCACCTCCCCTTTAATGCAATGTCTGCTGTTTCTGTCTTTTGCCCACTGTCTGATTGAATCATTTCTTTTTTCACTGTTGATTTTTGAGAGTTGTTTACATCTCCTGTATATAAGACCTCTCTCAGATATTGTACTTGCCTGATATTTGCTTCTAGCCTGTCCTGTACCTACATTGACTAAATCTGTAACATTTGATGATTTTCTAGAGGTTCTGATCTTCTCTTGAGGAGATGGCTTCTACTTTTCAAACAGGAAATTATTTTTTGCGTTTTACCATTAACGAACATTTTGTCAAACTTTCTGGGGTTTTATTACAAAAGAGATGATGTTTCCTGTTTCTCTGTACTCTCGATTCAGTAAATTTGTCTGCTTCCTATGCAAATGTCTTTCTCACCCATTTTGTTTATGGTGATAGGACTATCTTTGACCAAGATGGTCAGCTCTCATGTACTTTTTGATCTTGTTACTATGCAGTTAGCCCTCTTCAGTATTTATCAGAGTAATACCTTAAACAAAAACCTTTTGTGACTTGGTGAGGTCCTCGGGTTTCCTCTCTGCTTGTTTGTTTTGGCTCTGTGGCCAACTACATTCTGTTGTCCCTTTTTGCCACTGTGTCAAAACGGTCATCAGAGACAGCATTCTAAGCTCTGTCAGAAATTCAGGGTGAAGTCCTTTTGGTTTGAAATCTGTTACCTCTGTTATCAGTGTTGAAAGGCTAGCAGCTCTGAAATCCTTGCCTCTCTCCAGCTGGAGAGATGTGAAGATAAGTAAAAACTGAAATTTTTCAGGTGAACTACTTCTGGTTAGTGAGTGCCTGCTATGTGCCAGACACTGCATGCTAGGATGACTTCTGTTAAAAAGATTCATGAAGGGCATTTTCTCTTTCAGAACTGGAATTTGATTTATTATCTTTCTGATCAATGTGTACCTGCAGTATGAATGATGGGGGAAAACTAGAGCCACCCTGGCTTGTCACTTATCTCGCCGCTACCAGGTTCAGGACAAGGACCTAGGTCTTCTTCTCTCTAGAAAAGTATTAATTTGAAACCCAAAGAAGTTGAGATGTTTTGTCAGAGAATGTTTTTTCCACAACACAAAAGATAGCTAATTAGAATTTAACTTTCTAAGAGGCCCCAAATAATAGAATTTTTAAACAATCAGAATTTTCAATCAGAAATAAAATAAACCCTAAGCAAAAATATACCCTTCTAAACATCGGGTAATGGGTGCCTAGAAAACTTTCTAGTCATATTTCACCTTTATTTTTAGATTCCCCCACAATTATTAACATCTTAAGAGGCTAGGTCGTGAAATTATTTTGGGACTAGCTCAGAATTTGTTATATTATAATCAGCTTTGGTCACAGAAAGTCCTGGTTGTGGTGGGGGGGATGTGATAAGGGGGAAAGTTTTCTCTCTACTGCCCGCAGATAAAGCATATAAAAATCTGTTTCTATCTGCAGTGGATTTCTACTTCTCTTGCCAAAGGAACAGTAGATAACGTTTATAAAATATGATCTCTGTACACGTTGCTAGGTTACTCAATTTGGAGTCTTTTTTCTTTACAGTACATAATCATAAAAAGCCACTGGGAGAGATGTAGAGATAAGAGACAGGGAGAGGAAGTCAGTAGGGTGAATAAATGGGAAATTGATATTATCACTAAGGCACTGGATATGGTAATAAATGTGTCCCTAGAAAAGATATTTGAATCCTAGCCAAGATGGGGTTCCATGTAGCTGCAAACTCTAGTCAAATATTTTCAGTTTTAAAATCTTTGGTTTTTATTTTCCAAACTTCCTCAGAAGTGAGCGTTTCTGTGTAGATCCTTCAAAAGTCGTCTTAGCGAATGAAGTGATAGTTTCCTCCAAATCCCACAGAAGAAGCGCCGTTCCTGTGGTGGACTCTGACTCACTGCCCTCACCCCTGTCTGGCGGTGTCACTCACGTCGTCGGCAGCCCTAGCATTCGTCTCTGACGATACTTCTGACTTCCCGTGAACGAGCCCCGGGTCTGCCTGAAGAATCTAAGTCTCCGTGGCCACTCTCCGATGTTCTCTGAAGAACGCAGATAGGTCCGCTGTCACCGCCTTCCTGCCAGGGCTGGTCTGGTGGCCATCCGACCATCTGGCCCCCTTCCCTTATTGCTCCGTCATCTCCCTTTGGCTGTGTACTCTCCCGCCTCCTCCCAGGCCACACTCCCACCAGCCATCTTTCCATCTCTGGGTCACAAGAGCTCTTTCCTGCCTCCAGGCCTGTTTTGTGAGCTGGCGGGGATGCTCCTGGTGTCCCATGGTTTTCAAACGTGTCCTCCTTAGGAAACCCCTCCCTGAGCACAAACAGCTTGCTAACTGTTACAGACCTCTGCCTGCTCCCTTTCTTTTTTAAAAAAAAATTTATTTATTTTTGGCTGTTCTGGGTCTTCTCTGCTGCCTGGGCTTTTCTCTAGTTGCACTGAACAGGGGCCACTCTCTAGTTGCGGTGTGTGGGCTTCTGATTGCCGTGGCTTCTCCTGCTGCAGGGCACCAGCTCTAGGCACGGAGGCGTCCGTGGTGGAGGCTCCCAGGCTCAAGTGCCCAGGCTCAGTTTTTTGTGGTGCAGGGCTTAGCTGCTCCACAGCATGTAGGATCTTCCTGGATCTGGGATCAAACCCGTGTCTCCTGCATTGGCAGGTGGATTCTTTACCACTGTGCCTGCTCCCTTTCTAACACTTCCTCATACCTATTTCTCCCACTGGAATGCAAAACTCTCGAGGTAGGCTCTGAAATGTTTGATTGATGAATGATGGAATACATAATTAAAAAAACTTTTTTTTGGCTATGCGGTCTTGCTGCCCGCAGGCGTTCTCTCATTGTGGTGGGCTGGGGTCACTCTCTAGCTGTGATACGTAGGCTTTCGTTGCAGTGGCTTCTATTGTTGTAGAGCTTGGATTCTAGGCACAGGGGCTCTAGTTGTGGTGCATGGGCCTAGTTGCTCCACGGCATATAGGATCCTAGTTCCCGGACCAGGGATTGAACCCATGTCTCCTATATTGGCAGATGGGTTTTAAGCACTGGACCACCAAACAAGTCCAAATGCATGAATTAAAAAAAAAAAATCAATATCAAAGTCCCCAAAGCTCCTTGAAAATCGATACCTGAACTGAATTTGAAAAGTGATCTGTGTGAAGATAGCAGGGGATAGTGTCATAAAGTAGTCGGTTTGGGGACTTCCCTGATGATCCAGTGGTTAGGATGCTGAGCTTCCACTGCAGAAGACATGGGTTCGATCCCTAGTCAGGGAACTAAGATCTCATATCCCTCATGCCATGCAGCTTGGCCTCAAAAGGAAAAAAAAAAAAACGTTTTGGAATGGAGGTGGGCCTGTGTATGTCTGCCCTTGGGCTGGAAGGGAAATGAGGATAAAGAAGAATAAGCTCTGGGGAGCCAGGAAAAGCTTCGAACCTAGGGAGGGACCCAATTTCAGTGGCAGCAGTATGGCATCTGGTGGGTGAGTAAGAAGCTTCCATTTGAATCGCTGAGGAGTGAAAATCTCCACACCCCACCTACTGTCTTGTTGATTTTTCTGCCTCTTCCGTGACTAGGCTCCTTGACACCCCAGAGTGAGACAGAATGGAAGTAAAAATTGGAAGGGTTGGGTTAGCCGATGTTTACAGATGCCTACCCTGTGTCACGCTTTGTACCTCTAGGACTGTGGGCTGTAAAAGCCAGCATACAGGGTGCTTTGCAGTGGTGGTTTTGCCAACATAAAAGGATTCACATCTTAAAGATTTAGCTATGATGCTGGAGCCCGTGAAGACAAATAATTATCTCCTTACATAGGAGTGGGTTGTATGTAACTTCATAAATGTGATCAATTTAGGTAATTACCTTATACCATAATAATTGTGTGTATGGAGACAACCACAGATAAGAAACAGAACTGTTGAAATGTGTGCTTCTTTTCCGAAACTTCCAAGAGCTGCTTGGAAGCCTGTGTTGTTTCCTTGCTTCCAGTGTTGCTTTTGACACAGCATTTGCTCTCTGGAAATCTGATTTTCTTCTCCTGCCTAGACCTCCACACATAACCCACTCCAGCTGTAACATGCTGAGATTACTTATGCCACAGATTTGACCGTGTTTTAAAACGGAACTGGAGTGTAATGGCTGACTTCACTATTTTTGCATTTGTTTACAAAGCTGCATTCTGGGGAAATAATTCAGTCAGCAAAAATACCGTTTAAGCATCAAGAGTGGTCATTTCAGACTCGAAACTAGTTCGTGTTGTTATCTCCACAGAAAAGGAAACTGTTTTTTTTGTGTGTGTTTGTTTTTCAGAATATTAGTGTTCAGGGCTGCTGCTTATTGATAGGATCAGAGTGGTTGCCATAGCAATCTAACAGCCTCTGGAGGGAGTGTGGTCATGGCCTTAACACTTCCGGTATCCCACCCAGTTTGGAGAGAGCCCCTTTGAAAAGAATTTCCTTTCATGGAAATTGCGTTACTGAAATAAAAAGAGTTGAATTTCTGTAGTTCAGATGTGTCCATAGGTTTGTGCTGCACACTCACTGTGATAAAAAGAAAAGCATTTATTAATTGTGTGAATGCAAAAATGAGACCTAGAAGGACATCAAACTGTAACCCGCTTGTGATGAAGGAAGACTTCATTGTTTTGCTTCTTGTGTTTTACCCATGTTAATTTTTAAGAAGCAAGTGTTATTTTAAAAGACCTTTTTTTTTTAAAAAAAAAAAAAAAGCATTTATAATAAACACAGGATATGGGATTTTCTTGAGGAATGAACTTCAATCTATGGCATGTTCTTTATTCCCTAAATAGGCTCTCAAACACCCAAAGCGACCTTTCCTCTTTTTCACGTGAGCTGCAGAACTGGAAAGCCATTTCAGCAAGATGCTGATCAGATGCTTTTATCACTATTTGGGTTTCTGGCGTTTCTGTGAGTGTTCTCAGGTAGAAGAAACTCACGGCATGTCGCAATCTGCCCAAGCTGTGCTGGGCGAAACAAGTGACTTAATACTCACATATAATCTTCATATAACTGTAATAGAAACCAGCAATCGTTGGGTCTGCCTCCGAAATTGCTCGCAGGGCAGATTGATGTGTGAACACTGTATTTACAGGACCAAAACCCCACCACATTTGCTCTGCAGCTGTGTTTAACGGTTATCAGTTTGGCGCGCAGCATGATTGTTTTGGAGCAAGAATAGACGCTTCAGATTTCCTTTTGGCAGTTCTGGAGTCCCTGAAATACCTACTGCTGAAGTGAATCATACGAACTTAATTAGATTTGCTACATCATTAGCATTTGAGGAAACCTAAGGAAAATCCTTGTGGGTTGGTGATTTGCAAGGTCACATAGAAGCACGCTCATTGAAAACGATGACATTCTAATGTAGCATAACCCAGCTTTATTCTCTACATAAATCATTTTTTAATCCAGCTGTCAAAGTGATACTTTCCCAGGGATGCCCAAATTGCTTGTCTCAGACCACGGGGACCTCTCCGCTTCCACACAGGAGATGGGCCCCGCTGCACACGGCCAGTTCCACTTGAGGACGCGTATGTGTGTGTGACAAGCTTTACACCTAGAGTGAGAGCTCTCGGCTGTTTAATCAACATCCCAGGGCCAGCTGTGTAGACTGTGCCAATTACCACTAATTGAAGCCGGCAGACCCCTTACCACACTTACATTTACATTTTTAACTTGAAGATGAACTTCATTGCAATGTCTGGTCTGTTGTTTTCACTGCAGGAAAAGAATTTACTTTTCTTCTCAACAGACATTTCTTTAAATGCTCTAGAAATTTTCTTCTGTAGTTTTAGAGTTCTACAAAGTGACTTAATCATGGAGAAGAGCCATAAAGTATTTACTGTGAGGAGAGGATTACGTTTCATATTCCAGCTTAAGTCTAGGATACAATCTGTAGCCTATGTTTACTGAAATGACTTTCTCAATCTATCAAGAAGCCGTCGCATTCTTTATCCAATGACTTAGTTGCCTTAAGTTCATCTAGACGTTGTCAGCGATAAGGAAATAAATGAAAGCAAGCAAATTTAATTTCCTGCTGAAGCACTTTAATGATACGTGTATTTTTTGGAACTTTTAGAAGAAGAAACTTTAGACGTATAGCCTACCGTGGACTGAACATTCAGTTTTTCCTAAGAATGTAGGATCAGCTTCAGAACCCCAAAGTGGCAGCTTATGCCCTAAACTCAAGCAAGCTGCTGGCAATTAACTAGAAACAAGTTCCAGTCTAGTCCCCACTGCCCCTCGGTGTCTCCCCCAGTGAGTCTCTAAAACATTCAAAACATAGACATCTGAGCTTGTCTTCCTGTAACTCGAAGAGATCCATCTATTTCACATCACCCCCCGCACCCCCCCCCCACACACAAAGGCCCTAAACTGCTAAGCTTTTTATTAAAATTGAAAAAAAAAAAATCTTGATCAGATTTGACATAAACAAGCCGATAATTCCACCAGTTTCTGTTTCCCAGGTATAATGGTAGCACTGGCTACTCATTTTCCTTGTATCCAAGCAAGACTCTTTCACCCACTTTTAAAGTCTTTTGCAGCTGCACCCAAGGGTAACCATGCCAGCTGGTTCAAATACCACCAGAGCTTGCATGCACTTACGTGACCTCGTTTACCTCACTTAACCTTTGCCAGCTTAGCGCCTCACTTGCAACTGCCACCTAGACTGTTGAAAGGATTAAGTGAGACGATATACATAATTACACTTGTTTATTATTAAAGAAGAATATCTCTTGGTTTCTATTTCGGGAGTCTCTGGCTTTTTCTGTGCTCTGTCTACACGTTACATACTCCTTTTCCTGAACGAGAGGACATATCGACAATGTTTTTTTCCTGTAGCTTCCGTGTTGTTTCTTAGGATACTCATCATGTGTTGACTAAAGCCAAAATTATTTGTTTGTGTTTGTGTGTGCTTGCGTGCATTGTTATCTGTGCTATGTGACAAATAGGGAATCTCCTGTGATCTCTTTGGGGGATCAGTGCTGTGTGTTTCAGCGTGGTGCCTAATTGAGGGACCTGACTGAAGTTTTATATAGCTCAGATTCAAATAAGGAGATAAAGAATGGCAAGTAAATGCTCTGGTTATATTTCAGATAAAATATGTGAACATTGCCTGTTTATAGGAAATGTATAAATGTAGTTCATCAAAAATGCATTAGTGAACAGTGTCTCTGGGCAGTTCTAATATTAACTTTTTGCGCTTAACTCTAAAAGTAACCAGAACAAGGTCTCTGCTACTAACCACACCTTCGCTGTTATATCTATGGTTTAATCAGGCTCATTAGAAATTTGTCCACTCTGAGCATGCAATACAGATTTTGTGAGACTCAGCATACCATTTATACAAAATTTGAAGTAGAAAAGGAGGGCATGTGTATTATCCCCTTAATTCTCAAATCTCTCTGGATTCTTGAAATTTTAACTGTACGCAAATGCATAGACTTTCAACCAGGAAAACTTCTTTGTAAGAAATATTAACTAACTTTAAAGGTAGAAACATACATATGTAAACACAGTAAATAGGAAAATATATTTTGTATTCTGTATGATATTTTTATTGGCTGCAGGCAATAATTACAATGGCTAGATTTATTTTATGAATAGATTAAACTCATCAGTTAGCAAAAGTTATCTGCATATCAATAATGAGCGCTCTTACAAGCCTTTTTCTTTACTCAGGTCAGAGACTCCTTCCCAAAACTTGTTTGCTTGGTTAATTTATTCAATGACTAAAGCTTGAGAATGCTACTGCAACTGGGATCCAATTAACAAGTTTGGGAAGAAATCTCCCTAGTAATTGATGGTAGCCTAAAACATTCATTTCTGTGCTTTTCTTATTAAAATCACAGTGATCTGGTGAACAGAATTAAACTGCTGAAAAATAACTTGCTCTGATTTATTCATTCAGCGAAACCAACCTTAAAGGCTGTGTTGCTATGACACCTAAGATTAACTTTAAAAAAAAAGTAGGTTTAATTTCATTGGAAACATTGACACATCTCTTTTGGCATTATGTAGATAAAGTTGATTTTCCCCTTTTCCTTAACTTTTTCTTTACATTTAGCAAGTTGTTTTAGCATTCTTTTAAACATAAACTAAAACATAAACTAGAAATTTAACATGAAGAATAAGAAAGAGCAGTAAAGAAGAACACATTATATTATAACAAAAGAGTACCATTTGTAAGATAGCAAATATTTTAGAACCCCTCCTTTTAATTTTAAATCCAGCTTCTTAAACTTTTTAGAAAGAAGGTGCCAAAGAGGGAGAAATCACTCTATTTTAGTAGTTTCGTTTTATAATTAGTGTTGAAACTTAAAAAACAGGTTGCAAAATTGGGACAGTGACAGATCCTACTGGAAATTTTCTGAGTGCAGGTTCGATCCCCCAGATTTGCAAAGAATATATTTTCTACGTCATGAAACAAAAGAATCATCAGGTCACTTTAGCCAGAATTGATTTCTGCCTGCCGAGCACCATTTGGTGGAGTGAGAATGCTATACAAAGAATTTTGTTGCAAAACAAGCAGAAAAGTTGAATGCTTTGTAGGATCATCAAAAGTTGCTTTACAAGAGTAATTTAAATTTCCTAGTGCCAAGCAAAGCAAAAGTCCTACCTTACAGAGGGCGATTTGTTCATGAGACGACCCAGTGCTGCTAGTCGCTTATGTTTATCATTATGCATTCACATTCTAGGGAAATTCCACTTTCAAACTTTGCTGCTGTGTGAATGCTTTCTTCTATAGGAAGAATTTTGAACTATAAAATTTGAGAAGCTTTAGCGTCTGTGGAAACTTGAGAGCATTGCCTTTTTTTTCCCCTCTCTCTATTGAATGTAAAGTGTTTTAACAAAAGCGTTATAGCCACAGTACATAGTAAATGTCCAAATTTGCCCATAGTATATCTCAAAAGAATTTAGACTTCTAACTTTTTAAACCTCAGAACATCATTGAAGATGGACTGCAGCAAATCAATAGACTGTGTTGCAGGGAGATTTAATGAAGAAATTATTATAAATGGTGAAGCTGCTTCAGGTCATAGCACAAGAGTATATCTGGGGGAAAGTTTGAAAACAGAACCAAACCAAAGTGGTTTGGATGGGATGCTAAGTTTTACCTTTGTGATTGCTAATTTAGTGTTTATGAAAAATTAAAATGAGTTAATATTTGTGAAATATTTGGTGTAGCACCTGGGCCAAAATGAGCACTGTGTACTTTTTTAAAAAGTGAATTCAGATAAGATTATAAATTATAGAAAGTTTTCACTTGCTTTCACTTCTTTCCTATTTTAAAATAGTGAAATTTACAAAAGTATCATTTGGAGGGAAAAAAGGCAGTTTCTATTATATAACAAATTATTGATTTTAATGTTAAATTTTGATTTTAAAATTTGCTCTACCTCAGTTTCTACAATAATATAGAGTTAATGCAGTGAGATTCATAGATAATTTTATATTAACATTTTTATATTCTAATACAGCTATTAAATTTGAACCATGAATCATTTCTATATATATCTTAATATCATTCTCCAACCTTGTGTTAGGTAGCTAGACTGTATCCAGTTTAAATCAGAAA